>NC_056061.1:39382500-41882500 GCF_016772045.2 Ovis aries
AAATACATTTCATTAAATGTTTACTGATGTCTTAAAGTAGAAAGTTTTCTAATTCTTTGATTTTGCAAAGAACTGTCACCTTTTTCCAGTCTCCTATTGTTTGCCTGATAACCTATTTTCTCTCCCTCCATTATCTGCATCCCTTTCCAGATTCTACAAATGCTACCAAACCTTTCTAAGAGAAATTGTTGCTTGGCTAAAATTCTCTATTCCTGGACAGTTAGCGTTTATAGGCCAATAGATATGTAACAGTAATCAAACTTATCTCTTTCATTTTATATATCGATAAATGGATGAACAAAATCTCCTACCTATACATTGCTCTACTATAATCCTCAAAAGTCCATAATATTATAAGAAAAAGATAGAAATTTAAAAATCATAAGAAACAAAGGCAACAAAACAGAACAGATGAGCAAAGGAGTTTTAGAATCAGAAAAACTGAGCCTTCTTCTTATAGCTAAATGGCCTTAAGTAAGTTAACTGGTAGTCATGTACAGATGTGAGAGCTGGACAATAAAGAAGGCAGAGTACTGAAGAGTTGATGCTTTCGAACTGTGGTGCTGGAGAAGGCTCTTGAGACTCCCTTGGAAAGCAAGGAGAGCAAACCAGTCAATCTTAAAGGAAATCAACCCTGAATATTCTTTGGAAAGACTGATGCTGAAGCTGAAGTTCCAATACTTTGGCCACCTGATGCAAACAGCTGACTCATTGGGAAAGACCCTGATGCTAGGAAAGATTGAAAGCAGAAGGAGAAGAGGAAAAAAGAGGATGAGATGGCATCACTGATTCAATGGACAGGAACTTGAGCAAACTCTAGGAACTGGTGAGGGACAGAGAAGCCTAGCATGCTGCAGCCCATGGGTCGTGAAGGGCTGGACACAATTTGGAGACTGAACAAGTGAACTTGAACATTAACCACTCTAAGTCCACTACTCTCATCTGTAAAGTAGGGGAAGCATCTATCTCATAGTATCATTATGGAAATTAATAAGATAATGCATTTAACCTTTCGGAGATAATGTATGTCACACGATAAGCACTCAATAAATATTTGCTAGATTAATTGTTTATAATTATTAACCCAAAGATTCATAGATAAATAATCAAAGAATTAAAAATGAGGAATGGTGGGGCAGGTCTTCTGACATTGGCAACATAGACTATTTGCAAACCAATCAGCAAAAGAAGATGAATGTCCTGTTTTACAATGAGTTTAGGTCAACAGTTTGCTTCCCATGTGAGGTAACTTTAGCTAAGTTCAATCACCTTAAATATTAACCAACTACAGCTTTTCTTTCACCCTTAACCCAAAAGAATGTGGGCTTCTGCAAACCCTGGAATTAAGGGAATGAAAGTTAATCCAAGCCAAGTATTAGATTGTACACAGGTGTCATCATTTGAAAAAAATAATAAGATACCTGCTTTGTTCCATTTTTGGAGCTAAATGGCCAACTTAGAAACCTCTATTAACACTAGGGATAAATTGAGAAAATTGAAATTGTTTCTACACTATTTTTCATTGTTCTAGATGATGAAGAGTATTGGACTAAGTAGATGCTCTACATTCATAACTGAAACTAAGAAAGAGCAGATCCAATGGAAACAGGCTATTCACATAAATATTTCCATCAGTCATTTGGAATTCCAGTACGACTTTCTTCTCAGTGTAAGAAGCTGTAGAATTAATTATTCTAATGCCTATTATATACAAACTATGGCCCCATACAAGCTATTCTCGTATCAGTCAGATCATTGAGGATAGCATATATGATTCAGAAAAAGTTAGGGATGGTGTGGAGTATAGGGAGAAAAAAATAAAATTTCAAAAAAAACAGCAAAAATCTCGTGGTCTAACCTCACCTTTAATTAAATTTAACTCATGCTCAGTGTCTTCTAAAAATGGCAGTGCATTACATAAAAGAGAGGAGCACTACAAAAAGGATTACCGATTGTAATCTCAATGGCAATCTTTCAAATCCATGACCAGGGAAGGGGAAGGAGCCCAGAAAAATGTTAAAGTTTGTTCAACTCCCATATGTATCCATCAACTTCAAAACAGAGAACTGCTCCCAATCATAGGCCCACCCCTGCTGGTCATCTCACAAATGTGTCACTGCTGCTGCTGCTGCTAAGTCGTCTCAGTCGTGTCTGACTCTGTGCGACCCCGTAGACGGCAGCCCACCAGGCTCCCCCGTCCCTGGGATTCTCCAGGCAAGAACACTGGAGTGGGTTGCCATTTCCTTCTCCAATGTATGAAAGTGAAAAGTGAAAGTGAAGCCGCTCAGTCATGTCCGACTCTTCGCCACCCCATGGACTGCAGCCTACCAGGCTCCTCCACCCATGGGATTTTCCAGGCAAGAGTACTGGAGTGGGTTGCCATTGCCTTCTCCAAAATGTGCCACTAGTCACACACAAAAGAATGTGGATGACTTTTGTCACAACTTCTAAAAATCATGGTGGGAATAAAATGACTATGTCTACTTCTTGAGCAATGCTCAATCAATCAACGGCTTTAAAGATTTTATTTCTTTGTTTCCTCCTCTTTTCTGTTTGTTTTATCCCAAACTAATTCGCATTCATGGAAGAACTACATTTTCTGAAGGAGAAAACGTGTTGTTTTTGCTTCATGACAGAGGGAACAAGTAGGGGTGACTAGAAAAGTGAAGTGTCATACTAGATCAATAAGTTGAAAACATAATTTAAAGCCATTAAATATACCTACTTAAAATATAGAAACTTTTTTTTTAAGTTCAAGGTCCTCTGGCCTTCAGAGATCATTTATAATTTGCCATAGAACGTTTTGTAGGTTATAAAGACAGCATAGAGAACAAGTGGATTTTTATTCAATACACAAATATACAGATTTTAGGTAGCTCTATTACTCAGTATCATCAAGTGAGGTCATTTAATGGAAAACTAGAAATGTGCAAGTAAAAAAGGTAGAAAATAAGTTATGGTTGATGATAACCAAAAATGAGGCGAGATATAAGAGGAATGTTTTAGTAAAAGGCTTTGTGGATACCGATCCTCTTCTTAACCCATTAAAATCATTCTAAGGGGTTAGCATGCGCAGAGCATCATCTCTCTCATCCAGACCACTGCCATTAATTTATGATTCTATAGCTGGCAGAAGCTACCTGGTTGCAAATTTACATGCTCTGGGCATCAAATAAACTAATTAAACCGATCTATACAGTAATTGTCTTCTACTGTTTACTGATTAAAAAGCCCTTGAAATAATGAGAATTCTTTGCAGTAGGAAGGTTTGGACCCATGAGCTATGATGACTATTGATGGTCTCAGAACTCCTCCTGGAGGACAGGAGGTTAAGAGGCAGTGAGGAGGAAGAAAATGCCTTGCCCTCCTTTCAGGAGTCACTATTCTTCTGAGCCTCTGATTTGGAGACACTGTGTCCTGTTTCACAGTTTAGAGCTCAGATTCTCCAAGGTCACCAATAATACTCCTTAGCTAAAATTTCAAGAGAGCTTAGAAGATTGTTTAGATAAAGTCCTCACACAAGTGCTAAAACTTTAAGGGAAAGTTAGCTATAAATAATCCTACAACGATAATAAGTTTCTCTAACTCAGTTTGTCCCTAATTTATACTTCTTTTTCTAAAATTCATTTGCTTCTGGTTCAAAGAATTTATGATTCTAGCAACAGCATGAGGAATGTGAGTCTTCACAGACAGAGAACAATTGCCAAAGATTTTCAGAATTATATGACTGTCACCCTATACACCAGGAATTCTCAACTACCAACATTTGGAGAAATCTTTTCTTACATTTTATAATGAAATATGAAAGCTGAAAAAACATTCTGAACACTATTTATAACATTTAGAATCCTAGAACACTGAATAACCTGAGCAATGTTTTATGTTCACTTTGTATAAATAAACACTTTGCACTTTAAAAGATGGTATGGTTTGCAGTTATCATGTTAAAAGAAAGTTGTTTTAAATTTTCATGATAATCCAGATCAAAGATATATTTTCTGAATATGTGTAGGAGCACTCACTGATTACTTCACTACTGTTTTCACTTAAAAAAAAAAAAAAGGAAACAAGGCAGGAGAAACAAATTTATAACAAATGACTTTAAATAAAATTAGAGGTTACTGCATTACAGAAATGTCCTTAGGTTATCTAGCTCCTATCTTTATAGCTAAAACCTAAGACCTGATGAACTATTCTAGTGTAATGTTGTTTTAAAGCTTGTATAAAACCTACAAGGTTGAGAGTGCCTGCCAAATTTCAGTATGGATTGAATCATCACTAAGAAATTGTCCCCCAAAAATTATACAATAAAAATTCTTATGTAAATATTAGCTGCCATTGTGTCATGTAGTAGAGTTATGTCTAATCTCTTATAAGGTACTAATACTTTTGAAAACCAAAAGGACAGACCTCATTTTTTAGCTAAATAGAGACCCTTAAATCATTTTGCTAACAAAATAACAAAGCATCCTTTTAAAGTTTGAGAGTTCGTTCTGTGTTCATAGCTCTCACTAGCTCTGATTCATAACTCAACAGGACAGGAATAATAATACTGCTTTGAAATTAAATGCTATCTATTTTGATCATTTTTGCTTTAAATTTAAAGTACTTCTTTTTGGGAAGTACCCAAATGTAAATTGTTCTTGATTTTAGGAAAGTAATTTCTAGTGAATAAAAACAAATAAATTATTAAAATGCTATTAGAACTAATGTCCTCCTCCCTGGAGATTCAGCGTTTGGACAGGCAGAATCTCATATTTTCTATTTAATGGACCAATATACATGTATTAATAAGGGCTTCCCTGATGGCTCAGCAGTTAAAGAATTTGCCTGCAATGCAGAGACTTAAGAGATGCAGTTTCGATCCCTGGATCAGGAAGATCTCCTGGAGAAGGAAATGGCAACCCTCTCCAATATTCTTGCTTGGAGATTTCCATGGACAGAGGAGCCTGGCAGGCTACAGTCCAAAGGGTCGCAAAGAGTCAGACATGACTGAACAACTAAGCACACAGATGTGTTAAAAGTATCTGTGCATTATACATAAAAATGCCTGATTTCCTCTCCCACAGAACTATTTTCAACATTAAGGAAGATAAAATATATAAAAGCACTCTATACATTGTAGCTTCCCAGGTGGTGCTAGTGGTAAAGAATCTGTCTGCCAGTGCAGGAGACATAAAAGACATGGGTTCCATCCCTGGGTTGGGAAGATCCCCTGGAGGAGAAAATCCCACCTAATATTCTTGACTGGAGAATTCCATGAACAGAGAAACCTGGAGAGCTACAGTCCATGGGGTCGCAAAGAATCACCCATGACTGAAGCAATTTATCATGGACTTTATGCAATGTAAATAAATGGATTTTTAAAGGTACTATTTACTGTTATTTTCTGAACAACATCTTTAACATGCAAAATATAGTTGCATTAATTCTATTTCCTATTATTTTCAGGTGTCTACTCATCAATGTTGATATTCCAAGTTCATATTCCTTTACTTAGCATGAGAGGTAGGCTCACCAGAAAATCTAAAAACTTCAGCTGAGACTTGTAGACGTAAACCTCATTCTGGATGCTATCCACAATACGAACCACTAAAAACCTTTTCTGCCTTAAATGCCTAACAGTGCAGTTACTTACTTTCCCAGGCTAATCTAAAATCATTTTGAGACTCCTTTTCAATATCTAACTATGCTTATTAAGGGTAGAATGGGCCAAGGCACAGGGCAGAGCTCTAAAACATGAGGCATAGAAAGGTTTCGGAGAAATCTGAGAAAATACTCAGTGCATGATGAGCTTCAGATGGATCTGATCCTGGCAGACTAAGAGAAATTTAGGTCACGTGAAACCCAGGAAGCATAGAGACCCACAGCGTGAAGCGGGACTGCTGCATTTGATAGGAATTTTGTGCCCCAAGCAATAACATCCTGTTAAGAGGGTACAGAAGGAATGAAATCCTGCTCACTCTTTTCAGACTCTTGCTTCCTGTAGCTTCCTTGAGTTTCTCCTGAAAACATTTTTTCCTAATATGCTCCTCAATTTGTATGTCTAGAAGGCTGCTCCTTTACTCAGAATGGCAAAATTTTTCTAATTCTTCCAGCTAGAAAGAGAACATTTTATTATAATTTGCAGGGACATGCAAGCCAGATCTGTGGTGGCTCTGGGCTGAAGACAAACTTGGTAGCCTAAGTGTTGAGTCCAGGAAAAACATCAAGTGAAAGGAACTTCCCTAAAGCGGGTCTCTATCTGACAGAGAATTTATGAAGTGGCTATGAAGCAATTTCTGAAAACTACAAATCCTGGAGTTAAATGAATTGTCTGTATCAAAATAATTCCCAATGAAACTATAAAATTCTACTTTAGTACTTGAAAAGACCCCTCCATATATCATGGAGTGGGGGTAGGGTGAGGGTAAGAAACCTGTTAGTTTCCCAGAAAAAGAAGTAACTAGTCTTTTCCTTTCAGAGAAGGCAATGACAACCCACTCCAGTACTCTTGCCTGGAAAATCCCATGGATGGAGGAGCCTAGTAAGCTGCAGTCCATGGGGTCACTAAGAGTAGGACATGACTGAGCAACTTCACTTTCACTTTTCACTTTCATGCATTGGAGAAGGAAATGGCAACCCACTCCAGAGTTCTTGCCTGGAGAATCCCAGGGACGGCGGAGCCTGGTGGGCTGCCATCTACGGGGTCGCACAGTCGGAGACGACTGATGCAACTTAGCAGCAGCAGCAGCAGCCTTCTTTTCCTTCAGTGTTGCTCCCCCACACTAGCTGTAAGTTTCATGACAGATTGTGCGCTTTTAATAACTGTATACAACTGACTCAGCAGAGCTCAATAATAAATAGTAGCATAGGGCTCATTGGAGCCAGGTACTATCCTAAGTATTTTATATTTAATAACTTTATATAATATTCCTATAAGGTACTTCCTATTATTATTATTCCTAATTTGTGGATAAGGAACTAAAGCATAAGTGAGCTTTGAGCAACCTGACAATAAATTACACAGGTAGGGTAGGATTTGAACTCAGTCTATCCTCGCCTCAGGGTCTGCCTTCTTACTCACCTTTATACTGTTCTGAATTAATGTTTTTATGAATAAATGCATTAATGAGTGACATAATGCAGTATATTCAGAGAAATATTATGTAATCTTAACTACACTGAATTTTAAACTATTTTTCATCTCTGGGAAAAATTTAATTGAGTGCCCAGTGCTTCAGAAGTTGTGTCTCCTGACTTACATTACATTAAGTGAGAAAATTTTAATAGCAGAGTGTCTCAAAGGACTGTGATGAGAAAATATAATCAGCTATAGGAGCACAAAACTAGGGTGTCCAGGCCAGTCTTGGGGGCATGGTGTGGGAGTTAGGAAAAGTTTTAATGATGAAGGAATATCTCAACTGAAACGAGATAAACAGGATGATCAAAACAAAAAGGACGGAGGAATGTTCTAGGGAAGTATGGTAACCAAGTGAATAATAAATAGTAGAACACACCTGAGGAACAGGCAAAAAAAAAGTATAGGTATAGCATACAGTGTAAGAGAAATAAAGCAAAAGATAAAGTCTATAAAGAATGGGCAACAAATCTTGAAGTCCAAACATAAAAAGTTTGGACTTTACTCTTAGGATTCAGAAATCAGTGACGAATTCAATGTGGGACAGATCAAAGAAGTGATATGACCAGATTTACATTTGATCATTGAGGCTAATGTATGGAGAATCTAATGAAAGATGCCAAGGCTGTGGGTTGAGTTAGTTTAAAAGGCCTTTGAAGTACTTATATTCACACATGATGAGTTTGAGATGTCTGAAAGATAATCAACTAAATATGTTTAGAAGAATATTCAGTCTCTGGGAATGGAGCTCAGCAGAGAGGTCTGAGCTAGAAAAACCTATCTACATCCTCAGCCTAAAGATGGTTTTCAAAACCCAGGAGGAGGTAAGGATTTCCAAGAAGAATACGTGGTAAGAGGAGTCTCCAAGTCAGAGTTCTAAGAAATGTCAACATTTAAGTTTGGATAAAAGAAAATAATCTGAGAAAGGGAATAGGGTGTGTATTTCCAAAGCCAAGTAAACTAAGTCTAAATCCATCCACAGGTGAACAAATACAAAGTTGAAAATATCTACTGCAAGCCCCCAAGAAGTTGTTCAGGATTGCACTGAACTGTTTCCCACTGGAATTCCTCAGAAATAAACTAAGGAGTAAGCACAAAGTATACATATATATATATTTTTTTTTTCTTTTTTTCAAAAAGTGTGACCTTAATAGGAAGAGACAGGACAATATTTGGATGGGAGTGTCTGAGTCTGGGAACAAACTGTTCTTTTTAAGATGGCAGAGATGAGAGTATATTCAAGTGTTAACAGCAAGTAGCTGATGGAGAAAGAGTGAAGGTGCAGTAAATAGAAAGGATAATCATTATAGCTAGAGACCAGAGAAGTAAGGAAGAGAAGGAATCCAAGATCCTGGTCAGGGGATTGACGCAGAAGAAAGAGATCGTATTTGTTCAACTGTAAAGGAACAGGGGAGAAAATAAGAAGGAGGATGCAGATGAGTGAACTGTCAGGAAGACAAGGGAGTTTTCATCTGATGGGTACAATTTTCTTATGAAGGTGATCAGTTTTGCTGCATTGTGCCCACTGGTATTTTCTTTGTAGCTATTGGATGAATAGATAGATATAGAGACAGATCTTTGCTAGGTTATGTATGTGCATATATACATGTATATATATTATATATATATCCATATGTACACATGCATATACTTATTTTTATATACACCTAGCCTAACATATCTTAATATTCTATTATATAGCATCTATTATAATACCTCACATATAGTACAGGAAATTAATAAATATATGGGGACTAATTTTTTAAATCTCTCATTTTATACTTGTGTTAACACCTGAATAAAAAGATGTCAATTAATCTTAAGTGAGAATGAGATTAAAGTGCTTTTAAAGTTATTCTTCTTGTATCTACCACATGCAACAATAAAAGCAAAATAAAACTTGGAGACAAAGAATATTATTCTAATATTTCTATTTCTTGGAGGGCAGTAAATTAGATTGCTTATTATATACAAAGTAACAAATTTTGCTATTTGTTTTCTCCATGTAGTTTTGTTTTAAAAATAATAAAGAATTATCTAATAGCATATATTAAAATATGCTCAATAAATCAGTTCCTTGTTTATGTTTATGCCTTAAAATAATTCTCATTCCAGCTACTGGCATACTCCCAATTGCATGTTATAGCTTAAACCTTAGTATAATAACTGTGAGACTGTTAGGCAAAGGTCCAAATAAACCTATATTTGCTACCAGAAATTTTTGTGAAAATTTGAGACTAAATTTCACATTCTCTTTTTCATTTAAAAAATGGTGCATGTGTAAATGAAAGCCCAAAAGTATAACAACTATATTATCAAACACTGTTTTAAAGTGATATTTTAAAAAAACAAAAATAAAGAAATTAAGGCAAAACTAGATACCCAGACTCTGTCAACTCCTCTGACATCAGTTGTAAAGGTTGAAATCACAAGTTTCTTACCTAATTTGAGTTTTGCATATGAAATTTGAATTAGGCAGTTTTCATTCAATCCGCTGTCCCCTTTATACTCCTAACTTTATTGAACTTCAGAACTTCCTTTCAACTTTTGCTGTCTCTAAGTTCAATTTTCTGTCAAGAGCAAACTTATTTCCTTTCTCATGTGATTCATTATAAATGATGGAATTCATTTCATACTCTTCTAGATGGCAGGTCCCTGTTTCTCTCAACTCAAGTAGGTTGAATTCACTAGTCTCAAAAGACCATTAGTTGGTCTTTAGGGTATCATTATACTACCTTTTATTTATATATGACTTGCTGTAAAAAAAAGTCTAGATGTTTAAAGTAAATTTGTTTCAGTTAAAATTATCTTCACAACATTTCAGTAAAGTAGATGTAGGCTTACTATCAGTGCGGAGATGAAAAACTTTGTTCATTTTTAAGTGAAATGCTAGGGCAGAACCCAGAAGACCAGATCTTCAGATTGTTAAATAGATTATAGATATCTATTTCTTAATATTTTGGCCTTACCCAGAGTTCCCTGATTTTTCAAGTATAAAAATGAAGGATATATATAAATTTCAATTTCAGATAAATAATGAATAATTTTCAGTATAAGTAGATTCCCATACAGCATCTGGGATATACTAAAAGCATTTCATTAGTTACCTGAAATTCAAATGTATCTGGGCTTCATGTATCTTACCTGGCAACCCTAAATGCTTCTCATCTGAGGAGAAAAATATTGACAACACTTTTATTTTTAAATGATTTTAAACTAATATTGCAAATATTATTTGGCCTAAATAACATTGCAAACTCACATTTCCAAATCTCTATTGAGAGTTAAAGTTAGAAATTTGCTCAGAATTCCTTAAAAAAAACTCAAATCTTCCAAGCTGAGATTCTTATAACCAAATGCCTCTCTTGGCAATTGTAATTATTTATTTTAAACGTGAAAATAAAATCAAAGAAAGCTTGACCTGTGTTTAACATCAACCCAAAAGGGAACTAAGGGAAATAGTCAAACAATTTGCAAACTCTTATAAAACTGAGAACTGCTAGATAAACTGAATATGACATGTAGAAAAAAAAATAATGGCACACAAATCTAAGATTAGATACTGAAGGTAAAAAGAAGTAGGGCACGACATTAGCATTTACTTTGCCCATAATTATACTTACCATAAACAGTCTAAGAGGACAACATGCTATTCTTATTCTCCAAATACTTGGAGAACCATCAGAAAGACCATTATCAGTGGCTCACAAACAATGGAAAGTACAATGAGTAGTTCTCTCTGGAAATCTATTAATATCTAGGCTCAAAGTCATTTAAAATTATTTTAATGACTAAATGATAAGTGACTAGGTAGCATTAAGAATTGTCAACAAGAGTTGCTAAAGAGAAAATATAGAAAAGAGATCAGACTAAATAAATCTCTAAGACTGTCTGTATACTGACAGTCAATTCTTCTAACAAAATGATTTCAAAAAGATCAAAAGTCAGGGCAGAATTTGCATAGAAAAATTTATATAAAAATACTCTGTAGAAATTGCATCATTTGCCAACAGACCCAACCATACTCACTAGTCCAGGGAATCTGCTATCAAATTTGAAATAGAGGGTTATTAATTTTAAAAAATGAGTTACACAATCTTTCCGACTAAGCCAACTTTATATGAGTAGTAAATGGGAAACAATTTGAAACTGCTGTTTTCATGATAATGAAAGGAGGCACTATTAGTGATCACTTAGGTTTGGAATTATCTACTCAGCCTACTTTAAGTCAAAGCTGCTAGTCATAATAACCTTAAATGGTTTTCATGATTTGGGCATAGCCCACAACTTTGCCCACTTTCATACAAATTTCATACAAAAATGCATCTACCTCAATAGGCCAATTTTTAAAATATGAGCAATAGTGTATATCCCTTGTCTTCTACATTTGAACAATAAGTTAAAGGAAAATCTGATTGTCTTGAGAAGTGCAGAAAAGTTATGTAATTCTAGAATTGGCCAAATGAATATAACTTAATAAGCAGCTTGACCACTGCAGATACATGAGAGAATTTAACAACAAAGCAGTGCATTTCCCCAAAAATTACTTGTAAAAGCAGTATCTTCTCAGACACTTGTTTTGTATTATTCAGCTGTCCCTTGTTTTAATCTTGATGTGACTTCTAATTACTCTGTAACTGAAGTTCTTTTTATTAAAAAAAATGAAGACAATACAAAAGTATTAGCCTGCAAAAAAAAAAATGTTAAGTGGGTACTGTTATTATATGGGCCACATTTATTCAACTTGTTACTGACCATTATTTTTTATATATTAAAACATCATTATCTGCTCCTTGAAGGTTTTAGTGGTTTCAGGGCTTAGCTTTTAATTCTTAATACTCTAAAGACAACAGGCCTGAAAGGACAGAGCATAAAAGAAACTATTTTACTAAAAGAAAGGACTTCTTAATCCTCATTTGAATTGTGCTCAAAATATATGTCTTACTAACCTTTAAAATTTTTATTTAAGTCCTAGGTCTAGCACAAGAATGTAGCAGTCTGAATATCTTTTCTTACTAAGACTTAAGTATATATCTCATACTGGGAAAAGAAGGAAATGCACAAATGCTGTACAATGACTTAGAAATATTTCACAGCTTTGGGGTTTTGTTTTCATTTTCCAATTCAACATTCTAGTGCAATGTCTTTGGTGTTCTGACCACTTGTAAAACCCTCAGTCCCTGTCAACTATGACCAGCAATTAAGAACCCTCCTACCCACTATATACTTAGTCCTTGTTTCCTGTGTTAGCCAAGCAAAAAGATATATCTTTATGCAATAGGTAATCAGTTAGGAACCAATTTAGTGATGTTTTATTTCTTTTATACTACTCTCAAATAATTTGATTAGCTTTAAAGGAAAAAAGAAAAACTGCTTCTGATTAAAAGTCTAGATTTCACCAAAATTGTTTAAAATGAGGTAAAATTCCTGTATTAACCCCTAAAAATATAATATTTGATCCTCAAACAAAAGCATTGCTTTTCTGTCCAATTTGATGTCTTTTTCATGCTACCTCAGTGATGGCCAAATAATTGGTTGTTCACTTGTGTCCTTGTCTCCCCCGACAGTTCCACAGATGCCCTGAACAATGCTCCAAAGACTGCTTTCAGTAGGGGCAAATCCTCATTAATCATTCTTGGCTGACAGCACAAGGGGACACCTGCATCTGGTGCAAGAGCCCAGCCATGGCTTGTGGGAGCACGGATTAAAAATTAATCGGTGCGAGGCTACTTTTAACAGGAATGTGATAAACAACAACACACATGTGCACACACACGCACACACACACACACACACACACACACCCCAAACAAATCCTCTTATGGCATCCCCATTTACTTAATATCTCAAACTGAAGCTGTGGCTCATCAAAACACCATTCTACTCCAGGAAAGTATATATCAGAGAACCAACCACACGCAGGGTAATGATAAATAGCTGCTAAATTCTTCATGCCTACATCACCCAATGTTAGCATTAAATACTGATGAACTGTCACATAATTTTCATTTAGAAATGATTGCAGTTTCAGCTTCCCATCTTATGGTGCTCATAAATATTTCCCCTACTATATTTCACAAGTTAAATGTATGAAAAACACAAATTTTTTGAGCAAGAGCTCTTGCGCTTATGTGATTGCTTTCTTTTATTAAAATAATAAATATGACTATTTCGAAGAAAGGGTTAAAAAGAATCTTGGAAATACCTCCAGGAAATTAAGTATATTGTTATGTACCATTAAAGCTGCTATAACTTGCTTTTTAAATGAAGTACTCTTTAACTTCACAGAATGCAAGAGTTTCCTTTCACTTGTCACTATTTTCCTAATTGCACCAACTTGGAAGACCAAAAATAATGCATCCCAATTTGTAGCTTTTTTCTTAAGCAAAATATGTTTATAAAGCATCAGAGCATAAAAAGATATGTAGTTAAAATACTTGGGAGATTTAGGGAAAACAATATTTTGATGATTTTTTTAAAAAGGATGTTATAAGCAAGCTAAAACACTTGTAAAGAAAACTGACAAAAGAATATAATGATTAATAAAGTCAATGTTTAGAATTCTCACTTTATAAAAATAAATTTATTCATCAATCAGAGATTAATTATAACATTATAAAGTTAAAACTGAAAGTGTAAACATACTGAATACAATACAGTTTATAATTTCATGCTGGAGATTTTTTATTTGCAAATATAATCAGTTTTTGAAGTTCTAGTTTTAAAAATGTATACAAATATGCAGTGCTGCATATTGCATACAAGTTAAAGGTCCTCAGTGTGAAAATTTGCTTGCATTTAGTTTGGATATTTAGAATGATTCAGATTTTAATCTTCAGAAGTTTTTAACAGATAAATTATGCTGTCAAAATTGTGCTTTCAAGTCATTATACTATCTCTTGACCTAATTATTTACAAAAGAATTTTAAAAGAATGTGTATGAAGCTGAAGATGGAAGAGTGGATTAAATGCTGTGAGACAATATCTTAATGATCAGTGGAGCATACAGGGGTAGTAAACACTATTTGCTACTATTTAAATGCTATGCAAGAGACACCTCTAATGTCTCCCAGAGGAATCCAAAATATCTTTCTCTTCAATTTTGCTAGAGCCTGTCCCCATGGTAAGGATATAAACTGCCAGGCAGTGGAGCTCTTTTCCCAAAGTCATGCTTCTGTCCTTTGCAGATGCTGTGGTAACACCTCATAACCAAGGGTTCCAAATCTGTTTGGAATGTAGTACACTTGAATAATCAAGCATAGTATATCCATAACCTATTTAAAGACCCTCCTGTACCTGTCATTTAAATCAGGACTAAGAATTAGGGCATTCCACTCTTCATTGAGAGATATGGAAACACAACAAGAAAGTGTCATTCAGCTCCTTCTAGTGAAAGCTTAGGAATAAGAAGTTGCCTCTCATACAGAAAATACAATTAAGGCAGTAAAGCAGCGGGAAAGAAGAGAAACACAAAGGAAAAAGGGGGAGAGGGAAAGAGGGTAAAAGGGAAGCTCATTGTAAACTTTCTTGCATTCACAGTCTCAGCATAGTCTGTAGTCCATGCCTCTTTTTTTTTTTTTTTCCACACACCATTTCAATTTTTCCCACTCACAGGACAAAAGAATAAATAGTAGGCATTTTCTGTGTTTCTCACAACATTCTCACATAAAGAAGATATTATATCTTCCATTCTGCAAGTGAGAAAATTGAGAATCGAGGAGGTTAAAAAATCTGTTTAAGTCACATAGCCAATGAAAAAAAGTTTTCAAATATGATCTGCCTTTCTCCAAAGCACACATTCTTTCCATAAAACCACATCGTGGCAACATTTCCAAATCTGTGAAATTGAATCTAAAAACATTCATCTCTCCACTAAGGTGTATCCTAAAATTTGTCACATTTGCCCATCTTATTTGGTTTTCATGTGTCCATAATGCCATCCCACTCATGCTCAACCAGCTCCTTTCCATTTATTCTTTATATCTCAGTCTTGTGTCTTCTCACCAGAATTATTTTCTCCTTGCAACTGCTTTTAAACCACCATTAACCAATCTCTGCATCACAGTATTCTGCAAAATATTAATAGATTGACTGCAATTACCTGTTGACCTATCTTTATTCTTATCTAGCCTCCATTCCCAGAGATTGGTGGCAACAACTTAACACTGTTTCCATCAGCATGACTAACAACTATGTCTTAAATGAATAATTGAATGAATGAGCAAAGAATGAAAGATTATATAGATAACTACTGTAAATAGCCTATTAAAGATTTAACTAAGTTTATGAAAAATATGTGAAACAAAATAATTCTAAAACTCCAAGGAAAAAAAATCTGGATTTGTCTTCAAATTTTCCTTTAAATTTCAAAATAAAAATGTTCATTTTCTTATGTTCTAAAATGCTCCAGAAAAATGGTAGGTGTGTACATTACCTTTGATTATTGATACGTTGATAAGAAGAAGACTTAAAAATCAGATTTAAATAATCATTCAAAAATAAGCTGTATTTATGAAAACAATAAAAAATTTTAATTATCATTTTAACTGTGAATACTGCTTCCTTCGAAATTTTTACTTTTTTTCTGTCTAGTGACAAACATTTTACAAGCTCCAGGAGCATCTTTTTATTTAAGACTGAACATGTATATGTAAATGTTTTTAAATGTTTTTTTTATTAAGACATGTTATAGGTGTACAACATAGTGATTCACAATTTATAGCTACACATTTATAACTATTATACAGGAGCATCTTGTTTTAAACTTTATTTCAGTTAATGAAAGAAACCTGAAGCAAAGTTTTCCTTAATTATTTTTTGAAGAATAGAATACCCATTAGATAAGTTTAATTACTTATTACATAGTTTAATATGTAACAGTACATTATTATTTCTGTTTAAAAAAAAACAACAAATGTAATGTTAAGACTTATTTTTAAAAGATATGCTGAAACCAAATCTAGTCTTCTCTCCCAAAAATAACAATGCATTACATGTCATCTTACACTGAACACTTAAGATTTTTACATTGAAATACTTCTAATTTTGAGAATAGAATTTTAGAGCAAAAAAACATAAATAATAATTTATTTTATTTCCTTTATTCTATGTATTTGGGGTAAAGGCCTAAAGAAGTTTAATGATTTATTCCAGATCATGTGTGCAAGGAATATTAAAATCTATGCCCCATCTCCAAGCCCAGTGGTAATCCCACAGAACATACTATGTATTATTACATGACATATATCCTAAGGATTGGCAAACAAGCCTGATAAAAGAGAGAAATCTTTGTAACAGAGAGCAAAAAATAGGTATCTATTAGAAGAAGAAAAAAATGGAATCTCTGAATAGAGGGCAGAGAAAATGTGAGGTAGGAAAAGTCAAAGAAATTTTAAAAATAAAGTTTACAAAGCTAAAAAAGAAACAAGTCTTCAGAATTAAAGTACTTGATATGTGTCAAGTGGGCTTCCCAGATAGCTCAGCTGATAAAGAATTTGCCTGTAATGCAGGAGACCCCAGTTCAATTCCTGGGTCAGGAAGATCCCCTGGAGAAGGGATAGGCTACCCACTCCAGTATTCATGGGCTTCCCTGGTGGCTCAGATGGTACAGAATCCACCTGAAACACAGGAGACCTGGGTTTGATCCCTGGGTTGGGAAGATCCCCTGAAGGAGGGTATGGCAACCCACTCCAGCATGCTTGCCTGGAGAATCCCCATGGACAGAGAAGCCTGGTGGGCTACAGTCCACGAGGTTGCAAAGAGTCAGACATGACTGAGCAAGTAAGTACATATGTCAAGCAGAGTGGCAGGAGTGGGGAGTACACACTTTTCATAGATTCTAGTTAAATTACAATATTCTGAAGACAAAAGAAAAAACACCTAAAATCTTTCAGAGAGTATATTGAATAAGCAATGAGATTCAAAATGATATAAACCATTTTATATTAACCATAATTTGCATTAGAAGACAGTAGTCTGCATTAGAAGACAAAAATGCCTTCAAAATTCTGAGAGAAAATTATTTTGATCCTATAATTCTATACCTAATCTCTCAATCAGTTGTCAAACCAAAATAAAATATTTTTAGATCAGCATAAACAAGAAAATATATCACCTATAATGAAACATTTTCAAGTGTGTTCTCCAAAAAAATAAAAATGAGAAGGCTAAAAAGGCTGGTGACGAATGTATATGAAAACGTTGCATTTAACTATAACCAAGAAGTAGTGAAGAACATTTTATATAACTTAACATTCTAATTAATGTCCTTGACCCTTGTTAGACATTGTCTTCTCTATGGGTCTAGGCCCAATGTTGTTTTTGTTTAGACACTAAGTTGTTTTTGACTCTTGCCACTCCACAGACTGTGGTCTGCTAGATTCCTCTGTCCATGGGATTTAACATTGAACAACTGTTATATAAGCATAAGACTATAAATGCCATTTATACTGAAGATCATATGTAGATTCAAGCCACAGTTAAGTTTGGAAGATTTGATCATATATAGTTAGAGAGCAAACTTTGGCAATGTGAAATAACTATATTATAAAATGATAACTATAAAAATTTAGCTATTAAAAGTAGAAGAGGAAGAGAGAGCTAGCGTACTAAATTCTTTATTTCTAGTAGGGATTCAAAAATACTAACAAAATATGATAAAAATCAAGAAATTTATGAATATTTTAAAATATAATGGCAACCATCAAATAATTTAAAAGTGAAAATTAAGAATCTTTGTTTCTGAAAATTAGAAGCCTAGAGAAGCTGACTTTTACTATTTATTTAGATTCTTCTGAACCATTGAATTATTTTCACCATGTGCAAATATTAACTTATTAAAAATATTTTATTGAAGGCACAAAGCAGAAAGTCAAACTATAATATGTTGTCATCACTGTGCTTATCTTGCTTCTGATATCTTCCTAAAACTGGGTAGAGTAGCAGCCCTAGGAGTTCAGACCTTTGGAAAAAGAGTGTCATAACTGGAACTAAACTCAAAATTTTAAATTGGTGATTTAAGTCAATGCAGATACAGCTAAAACATAACAAAGAGTGCAATGGCAAAAATGCACCTTCATTAGATGTGTGAGAATTGACTATGAAACAAGCACTGTGCTGTACCAGATTTTAAAAGGCGCCTAAAATATGGATCTCACTTTTACTGGGAAATATGATCAATTGTATGATAAATATCTACTCATTCATTTAACAAATTTTTATTAAGCATGTAGTATACTCCATGAACATACTTATTTGTAAAGTAACAAAACTAGTGCATCACTCTTAAATATCTACTGAATGTTACTGAACTTAAACACTGAATTCTCCACTGTAACTAAGTTAATAGAGGATTTCTTTGTTATGAGGCTCTAATTCTAATTTTGCTTTATAATTTAAAAAATAAGCTAGAATTCAGTATACATAGTTTGTTCATTCTCCTTCTATCCATATCTACTCTACCAAATTATCTATTTTCAGATAACCTAGTAAACCGATTCTAGTCATCCGTTGCTGACTTGCCTCAGTATGTCTCATTCATTCATTCATTCATTTATCTATTCATCCAGAAAATACTTACTACATATTAACTCTGCACCAGGCATAGTTCCGTGCTCTGGAAAAACAGCAGTAAACAAGAAGAAAGCCAAAGCCCTCGTGGAGTTTACATTCAGAACGTACCTCCTATTTCAAAAATAAAACTTCACTCCTTTAGTACCCTTGTTCAACTCATGCATTTGAGAAATGTTAATGGCCATAGAATTATTACATAACAAATTATCATCTGTTTACAAAGAAGGAAAACAAGATTAGGAGAGAATGAACAATTGGCCTAAAATCAAACAGAAGCAGACTTCTTGACTGGAAGTGGAAGAGAGACTTACTTTGGTCTCCTTGAGATTAGTGGGAAATCCAGTCTTTAAGTTGCAAAATATATTTTCTGTACATTAGCAAAGGAAAGTTAAAATTACATATAGAGTAGATGAAAAATTACAGTATGGCATAGTGCCCTGAAATGTGTAGTGTATGAAAATACCTATAAATTTTATCTTAAAAATCTAGAAATGAAAAAGGTAATTAAGACTTCAGTCACATTAAAGTGGCTTTTTTTAGCCTAGGTTAAATAATATTAGAGCAATTAGCATGTCAGAGTTTTGCAGATACTTTTTTTTTATATTTCTTATATTCCCTAAAGTAAAGGGAATAATTAACTGAAATCCAATTAGTGTAGACTTAGAACACCTGTTTCTGAAATCCTTTGAATAACTATCATATTATTATTTTTTTCTTAGTCTTTGTTTTAAGATGAAACACACATCCCTATCCAGTTGCTCTTAGGAGCTGGGAGATTTGCATATCACATAGAAGAAAAGTACCTGTTTGTAAAAGAAACTAAAAAGATTAAAAAGACCCAAAGAGTTGTGGATATATTAGAGCAGCTACTGTTTCTTAACCCTCTTTTGACCAAACACAAATTTGTAAAATCTCATTCAGAGCTGAAGAGGATGATATAGATTCTATTTTTTAAATAGCCATAATAAAATCATGTGGTGTGAAATGCACACCAAAGAAGGAAATAAACATTTCTATTGGGGGAAATACTTGATATCTTATTTTTCAAATAATAGTTGTGAGAACTACATGTTTTATTATGATAGCAGAAATAGTATATTATGGTAATTTTTAGAGATCAATAAGGTGTCAAAGCAGAATAAATATCTAACTGAAAAAGGCATTACAAATAGGAAAAGGTATAAGGAGAAGGAAGACTCAAAAGAATCAGTATAAAATACATCAGTCATTTCACTAAATGCCAGGCAAAATTTTTTCATTAACAAGAACATCTGATCAAGTTTTAAAGCAAAATCCAGTTATATGCTGGAAACCAAAAAATCTTACAGACTTAGAAATTAAAAGTTCACTTCTCTTGGAATCAATTGAAAAAGAAATCAAAGAGAAAATACAAACTGTTTAAGAAGCAATGCAAAGAGAATGGTTTATAATGAAAATATGAACACCAATGGTACCTTTTCAATAAGAAAGTTAGGTGGATGAAAGATTCTGAGAAGCAATGGAACTTCCATCCCTACTCTGTGACTTTGAGAAGTTATCTCTATTTCCAATGGCCATTTTAAGAAGTTTATTTACATTATCTGAGTAACCTCACCTCAGGATCCACAGTTGCAAATCCAGTATATGACCCTGTAGATGATTACCTTCTGTCTTCCCTTTAGCTAAATTTTTTTGATCACTGCATTTATCATTCACCTTCATAAGGTAAGGATAAAAAAAATGACTGAGAAATAAGCTATAAGAATGTTCATTTCTCTAACTGTAAATAATTCCAGAATAAAATGATATGGGAGTGACTTAAAAGGAACTTAAAATGAATTCATTTTGGAATATGAATACTTTGGTACCAATAATATTAAATAGCTTTCTTTTAGATCTCTTTGTACATTCTTTTTTAAAATCTAAGAAAATATTCCTCTGAAAGAAATTATATAGAAATGTGAATCAGAGCACATGCCAAAATACAGATGAAGATAATACAATAAAGCTTAAATTAATGTTTGTTTTATGTAAGATAGGCAGAATACATTGAACTTAAATGATTTTTTAAAAATCTGGCACCATTTGGAACCATAGTTTCCAATTACATATAATGCAAGCCAGATATATAATTTTAAATTCTCCAGTGGCCACATGAAAACAAATTTTTTAAAGGTGATATTAATTTTAATTATAATTGTATTGAAGCTACTATATCTCAAATATCATTTCAAGGTATAATTTATATAAAAAGTGATTCATGAGATACTTTTCATCCTTTTTATAATATGTCTTCAAAATTCAGTGTATATTTTACTTAAAGCACATCTCAGTTTGGAAAAGTTACATTTCAGTGCTCAGCAGTCACATGAGATTATCATATTCATATAGAATAGCAATAATTGTACACACTAGAGAACACTCAGAAATCCAGAGACCCAGTAGTAATTTCCAGGTCCACTCCTTTTATCTTATTGGTAGATCATTTAAAATTCTATTTAGCAAAAGAAGATTCACTCAGTGACCACAAGCTATTGAACTCTAATTAGATCCTTTTGTAGCCAAATGTTTCCCTGCCCTTGCAGAGTTCCCAACTGAAATGCATAGGTAAAACAGGAGAGTAAAAAGTTCCAAATATGAAGCAAAAGTCTATTTAAAGAACAAGTTCACAAGGCAATGTTTAGAGTCTAATTTTAAGTTATCGTACCTGAGGGAATTTACATTGATAAAATTATAGAAAAATTACATGTAATTTTTTATGCAGTGGTTACTGATCTACAGTTTTCAATCAGACTGGCATTTTTAAGTATCTTTAGTAGAGACAAAAGTACCTTTAACAGTGACATTCTACATAGTCTGGTCTATTTCTTTATATTTGTTTTTCCTTAAATCTCATTAATTATATTTTCATTTAGGTGATTCTAATGTAAGGCCTAGTGTTTTATCAAAAATTCCTTATTGAAATTCCTTTCTGTAAATCAGTGTTAATTTGATTTCTCCAGGTCGGCTTAATGCAATCACCCTAAAAACCTAGTTTATAGAACAGTAACACATGAAATGCACATGGTGGGGTCTTGTTTTATCTTCTTGTATGTTGATTTATCCAGACTCCCTGCGCTGCTATATGATAATTAGTCTTCATCTTGACACTTTCTCCTTCACCTTTGATCGTACACTCCATGCTTTTATTCTCTTTGGTCAGAATTTTACTATTATGCAGATACAATTCATAATCTGAAATCCTTGTTAGCCTTGAATCCCTATCATGATTGTTCCTAGTTAACTGCTTGGTGACATGTTTTATACCAAGTCAAATATTTAAAAATTACTGACAAAATTAGCCAGTCTGAATTGTAAGTTTATAACAGAAATCCAGGCCTATTTCAAACTGCATGTGACAAAAAATAAGACCATGGTGAAGGAAAAGAAAATATACTTAAAATATTCCATAAATGATAATACAGATTTCAAACTTCATGATTCATTTGAGAATTTTAGTTGTGGTTGAATTTAATAGTCTGAATATATACTTACATATTCTGCTATAATTTTTTCATTCATGGATACACTCCCATTGCATAGAATATATTAAGAAGGTATTACAAATAGAACAACTTGACTAATTCACTGCTCATTATATCTATGTAAACTTTATAAAGAATCTTGTCTTGGCTCATTTCCATACATTTTTATTTTGCCACATGTTCAAATTCACTAAAAAGTAAAGTATGAATTTTAATGCCCTACAACAATATTTTGACTACATTCATATTTAAAGAGAAAAGCATTCATTGAAAGAATAATAAGCATATATTTTTTCTCACCAAAGGGAAAATATAAATGGAAATGAATAGGATGAAATAAATGTTTGTTAATTACATACATTTTCCCAGCTGTTGAAACCAATGCATATACTCAAAAGATATTGACTTCACAAAATAAATATCTTTAAAAAAAATCTTATTTCAAAATGGGAAAATGTGCTATTTATTCTAGAAAATTATTATAATGGATGTTACACCCACAGAAACTTTGGGCAAGTGGAGGGAAAATATTAATAAAGTCCTCTGGGTGAAGAAAGAGGACACAAGGTAAGAAGATCTGACAGGACCGTAAGCCTGGTGGGCAGGTTATAGAGTAGAAAGAAGGGTCAGATGCACAAAGAGGAGGCAAGGCAAGCTGGGGTAAAAAGCCAATTAGTGGATTAAAGGGTATGAATCTGAGTTCTAAAACACAGGGGTGATAATATAGGCAGCTAGGGAGAGGATTAAAATAAAGAAGTGATAACAGTATTCAGTTGAGAGGGAAGGCTGTCAAAAATGTAAATAGGGGAAAGAAAGGTAAAACAATGAAAACAAAAAGCTGACATTTACTCAAGGGTTATAGTAGCAGAAACTCAAAGGGGTAAATGTGATGGTTTTAGCTCTAAGTGTTCTGAAATCATTAACAGAGGACCAAGGCAGATGGAAAATTTGGTCCCAATTACAGGAAATCAAATGGACTGCAAAGGAGAAGAGGGAAAGAACCCATTTCATTTCCCAGTTGCTTTTCTTGAATACATCATATTAGACAATAAAGCCTGACATCCACAGATAGATTATTACTAGAATGGCACTGTATTATTTAGGACAATACATTAACGATAAATCTGGTGTTTGACAAGTCTTAAGAATGTGATATTTCAGAGTGAATCACTAAAGCTAGATAGTGTTGAGTTTTCAATTGCTAATTTTTTACTTAAATGTTTATATAACCCAGCTTATATTTGTATTACTTCATTAAAGTATTTTGTTAATAGTTCTTGAAATGAAAGTCTATTAATTCGGGGAAAATTTTGGCCTTTAATTAATTTTGAATACATAATTCAGTTGATGCTTTATTAGTATCTACTAATGCTAATAAAATTTTTAAAGTCTATCATGGGTATCATATTAAATTTCAATGTATGGCACTTTTTAGCCACATATTCCAAAGAGATATGTCTCCACCCATTATTTCATCAAAAATTGGTACTAAACACTCAAAAGAAAAGTAAAAATTTACACTTAGAATTTTCATCCTTGTTCTGACTACATTTCAGATAACTTTCTATAACATTAAAAATGCTTTTATTCAATCAGGATTCCGATTATTGGTAGAACATCATATTTTTCAATTAAAATGACAAAATGAATGATTTAGAAAAGTTTAGTGAAGATAGACGGGACAAATTGTGATAAGGACAACACATGAGTTTAAAATATTTAAAACTATTATGCAGTGTATATGAAGATAGCTGTCTTATACAAGTGAAAATTGAAATTTCATCTTAATAACAAGTTGCTTGTAATTGAAATGAAAATGGACTATGATTTAAAATTTTTCTGACCAGCAACTCCCAAAGCAGACTCTCATAAAGTATGATTGAAACACACACGTGGACATAGAAAAATTAAGCTAAAAACAAACTAAAGTGAAAGCTGACACTAAGACCACTTCATAGACTGTCAAAGCTACACTTCAGGAACTGGTAGTAAGTGGGAAAAAATGTGAAATTTGCGTGTGTGTGTGCCTCTCCTGACTCAGGAATCTAGGCACTATGCAACAAGAAAACTGGGGAAAATGTTGTTACTCTCTCAAAGTACACACCTTTGGAGCTGAAAGAATTTCCCAACAAATTACATAAGAGAAACATTTTTATTTCTCATGGTGTCCTAATAAGACCTTTCTCAAAAAATATATTTCCTAGAACAGAGTTTAGAGTCATAATGACCAGTGCACATTTTCATAAGTTTGGATTGCAATAATGTTTTCAAAACCCTGATCAGACACCAGACGAAAATAACAAAGGACTAACTACAAGGGAACAAACAATCAAAGCAGCCTCAGACTTCTCCTTTATAACGTTAGGTGCCAGAAGGAACTGGCAACAATAGCTGATTTTTGAGATGAAAGTGTGGTAATGCAACAATTCAGTCTCACGCTAAATTATATTTTATGTGCCAAAGCATGTGATAACTACTCTCAGAATGGAAAAAAATTCTATGTATTACTAAAAAAATTATTGAGGACATATTCCAAAAGATCAGGAAATGAGAGATTAGAATTAAAAATTTTCCCTGGTGATCCAGCCATTAAGAATCGGTCTTCCAATGTAGAAGACTTTCCTGGTAGTGCAGTGGTTAAGAATCTGCCTTCCAATGCAGGGC
Organism: Ovis aries; assembly: GCF_016772045.2. Classification (NCBI taxonomy): domain Eukaryota; kingdom Metazoa; phylum Chordata; class Mammalia; order Artiodactyla; family Bovidae; genus Ovis; species Ovis aries. The sequence goes on from NC_056061.1 coordinate 39,407,359, forward strand.
ACATGGGTTCAATCCCTGGTTGGGAAACAGAAATCCCACATGTCTTGAGGCAACTAAGCCCATGTACCACAACTAGACAAGCCAGTGTGCCACAATGATTGGCTGATGCAGCCAAATAAATAAAATTAAATTTTTAAAAATTTAAGAGGAAAAAAGAGAGCAATATTTCAATCAATAATACTCTCTAAAACTCAAGTACTACAAAACATCCACATGCTGGACATATTACAACAAATGCACTGCATAATACATAATAAGCTCACACATAATTAGAGAAAATCCTTAGGTATTAATAAAAATAAAGAATAAATGGAAATAAAAAATGGGTGAACTTAAATTCAAACAGTACTGACTCTGGGGCAAAACTGATCCAAAGAAACAGAGTTCTAGAGTAAATATATATATATATATATATATATATATATATACACACACACACACACATATATATACACATATATATATACACACACATATATATATATATAAAATCTCCCGTGGAAACGTGTAGTCTTAGGCCTGTTTACATAAAGGTCAATGGTTCAAATACATATCCTAGCTAATCTATTAATAGAAGTAAGGAAGCATAAATACACAAAATAAACTACAGAAGACAACCATTTGAAATAATAAACTAAAAATCATAAGTTATTACTTCACAAAACTCTATGCAAATAAACTTGAAAATCCAGAGGAAGTGAGTAATTCCCCAGGAAAACACAATGTACCAAATCGATACTTACAGATGCATAGATAGAGATAGAGATATATATCCTAAAGCCAATATCTAACATAATTGAATCTATGTGCTGCAGTGCTGTGCTGTGCTTAGTTGCTCAGTCGTGTCTGACTCATTTCGACTCCATGGACTGTAGCCTGCCAGGCTCCTCTGTCTATGGGAATTCTCCAGGCAAGAACACTGGAGTGTGTTGCCATGCCTTCCTCTAGGGGATCTTCCAACCCAGAGATCAAACCCGGGTCTCCTGCAATGCAGGCAGATTCTTTACCATCTGAGCCACCAGGGAAGTCCAAGAACATTGGAGTGGGTAGCCTATCCCTTCCCCAGGGGAACTTCCTGACTGAGGAGTCGAACCGGTGTCTCCTGCATTGCAGGCGCATTCTTCACCAGCTGAGCTACCAGGGAAACCCAACTGAATCAATAGGAAACACGAAAGACGTTTCCTCTGTTTACGATCAGGAATAAGACAAAAAATTTTACTATCTCTAGTTATAACCATGCATTTGAGGTATTAATTAAATCAGAAAAGAAACTATAACATTTTCATTTGTCTTCAGGTATTTTTCTTCTTTGCTTTCTTCAGTGATCCATTGGTTGTTTAATAGTACATTGTTTAGACTCCAACTGTTTGTGAGTTTTGCAGGTTTTTTCCCTTGCAGTTGATTTCTAAGCTAACAGACTTGTGGTCAGAAAAGACACTTGCTATGATTTTAATTCTCTTAAATTTACTGATACTTCTCCCGTGGCCTTTCATTTTATCTATCCTGGAGAATGCTCTTTGTGCACTGGAAAAGAATGTGTATTCTATTGCTTTTGGAAGCAATGTTCCACATATTTCTGTTAATTTCAGGAAGATCTCCTGGAGAAGGAAATGGCAACCCACTTCAGTATTCTTGCTTGAAAAATCGCTTGGATGGAGGAACCTGGTAGGCTACAGTCCATGGGGTCGCAAAGAATCGGACATGACTCAGCGACTTCACTTTCACTTTCTTTAATGTACAGTTTAAGTCCAGTGTTCCCTTACTGATTTTCTGGCTGGATGATCTGTCCATTGATGTAAGTGGGGTTTTAAAGTTTGCTATTATTATTCTGTTATTGCCAATTTCTCCTTTTATGTCTGTTAATATTTGCTTCAAAACATCTATTTCTGCTTTATTGACTATGCCAAAGCCTTTGACTCTGTGGATCACAATAAACTGTGGAAAATTCTGAAAGAGATGGGAATACCAGACCACCTAACCTGCCTCTTGAGAAATCTGTATGCAGGTCAGGAAGCAACAGTTAGAACTGGTCTGGAACAACAGAGTGGTTCCAAATAGGAAAAGGAGTACGTCAAGGCTGTATATTGTCACCCTGCTTATTTAACTTCTATGCAGAGTACATCATGAGAAACGCTGGACTGGAAGAAACACAAGCCGGAATCAAGATTGCCGGGAGAAATCTCAATAACCTCAGATATGCAGATGACTCCACCCTTATGGCAGAGAGTGAAGAGGAACTAAAAAGCCTCTGAGTGAAGAGGAGCTAAAAAGCCTCTTGATGAAAGTGAAAGAGGAGAGCGAAAAAGTTGGCTTAAAGCTCAACATTCAGAAAATGAAGATCATGGCATCCGGTCCCATTACTTCATGGGAAATAGATGGGGAAACAGTGGAAACAGTGTCAGACTTTATTTTTTGGGGCTCCAAAATCACTGCAGATGGTGATTGCAGCCATGAAATTAAAAGACGCTTACTCCTTGGAAGAAAAATTATAACCAACCTAGATAGTATATTCAAAAGCAGAGGCATTACTTTGCCAACAAAGGCCCATCTAGTCAAGGCTATGGTTTTTCCAGTGGTCATGTATGGATGTGAGAGTTGGACTGTGAAGAAGGCTGAGCACCGAAGAATTGATGCTTTTGAACTGTGGTGTTGGAGAAGACTCTTGAGAGGCCCTTGGACTGCAAGGAGATCCAACCAGTCCATTCTGAAGGAGATCAGCCCTGGGATTTCTTTGGAAGGAATGATGGTAAAGCTGAAACTCCAGTACTTTGGCCACCTCATGCGAAGAGTTGACTCATTGGAAAAGACTCTGATGCTGGGAGGGACTGGGGGCAGGAGGAGAAGGGGACGACAGAGGATAAGATGGCTGGATGGCATCACTGACTCGACGGACGTGAGTCTCAGTGAACTCCAGGAGTTGGTGATAGACAGGGAGGCCTGGCGTGCTGATCAGTTCAGTTCAGTTCAGTCACTCAGTCATGTCCAACTCTTTGCGACCCCATGGACTGCAGCACGCCAGACCTCCCTGTCCATCACCAACTCCCAGAGTTTACCCAGACTCATGTCCATTGAGTCAGTGATTCCATCCAACCATTGCATCCTCTGTCGTCCCCTTCTCCTCCCGCCTTCAATCTTTCCCAGCATCAGAATCTTTTCCAGTGAGTCAGCTCTTCACATCAGGTGGCCAAGTATTGGAGTTTCAGCTTCAACATCAGTCCATATATATTTAAAACATTTTTTTTTCAACTAATCCCTTGATCATTAATGTAATGTCCTTCTTTGTTACTTGTTACAGTCTTTGTTTTAAAATTTATTTTATCTGCTGTAACAATTGAGACTCCAGCTTTCTTTGGATTTCCATTTTCATGGAATACCTTTTTCTATACTTTCACTCTCCATCTGTGTGTGTCTTTATATCTGAAGTGAGTCTCTCTTCTCTCATGATTTCATGCCTATCTTTGGTATTATTTTTAATCCATTTCTCTTTTTCATATGTGTATCTATTATAGATTTTTGATTACCACAAGTATATGTATATATGAATGATTATTTTAAGATGCTGATCTCTTAAATTCAAAGGCATTTTAACAAACCTGAATTTTTATACTCATCATATTTGCTATTTTTGAAATCATATTTTTCATCTCTTTGTTTTGTGTGTCCCTTAAATGCTTATTGTGGATATAGGTGATTTTACAACCTTAATCTTTAACCTTCTTACTGGCTTTATACATGGTTAATTTATTACCTTTATTATGTATTTGCCTGTACCAGTGAGATTTTGGAGAAGGCAATGGCACCCCACTCCTGTACTCTTGCCTGGAAAATCCCATGGACGGAGGAGCCTGGTAGGCTGCAGTCCATGGGGTCACTAAGGGTTGGACACGACTGAGCAACTTCACTTTCATTTTTCACTTTCATGCATTGGTGAAGGAAATGGCAACCCACTCCAGTGTTCTTGCCTGGAGAATCCCAGGGATGGGGAAGCCTGGTGGGCTGCTGTCTATGGGGTCACGCAGAGTCGGACACAACTGAAGTGACTTAGCAGCAGCAGTAGCAGCAGCAGTGACATTTTTCCTTTTGTAATTTTCACATTTCTAGTTGTGATCATTTCTTTTTTTTCCCTTAGAGAAATCCCTTTAACATTTCTTTTAAAGTTGGTTTGCTGGTGTTAAACTCTTTTAACTTTTGCTTTTCTGTAAAACTTTTGATCTCTCCATCAAATCTGAATGAAAGTCTTGCCAGGTAGATTATTCTTGATTATAGGTTTTCCCCTTTCATCACTTTTAATACATTGTGCCATTCCCTTCTGACCAGCAGGGTTTCTGCTGAAAACTGAGCTGATAGTCTTAGGGGAGTTCACTTGCATGTAACTTATTGCTTTTCCCTTGCTGCTTTAAATATTCTTTCTTTAATTTGCCACTTTAATTACAATCTGTCTTTGTATGGCATTTGTTGGATTGATACTGTCTGGGACTCTCTGTGCTTCCTGGACCTGGATGTCTGTTTCCTTTCCTAAGTTAGGGTAGTTTTCAGGTGCTATACTTCAAACATTTCCTCTGCCCTATTCTCTTTCTTTCCTCTTTCCAGGACCCCTATAATGTGAATGTTAGTACAACTGATTTTGGCTCTTGAACTGTCCTTATTTCTTTTTTTTTTTTTCTTTTTCTTTTCTTTCTTTAATCCCAGTGACTTCTATAACTCTGCCTTTCAGTTTGTTGATTTGTTCCTCAGTATCATCTAATCTGAGGCTTCCCAGGTGACTCAGTGGTAAAAATCCATCTGCTTAATGCAGGAGATAAAGGTTCAATCCTCAGGTTGGAAAGGTCCCCTGGAGAAGGAAATGGCAACCCACTTCAGTATTCTTGCCTGGGAAATCCCATGGACAGAGGAGTTTGGTGGGCTACTCTCCACAGGGGTCACAAAAGAGTCAGACACAACTTAGTGACTAACAATTAAAATACATAGTGTATATTATTATAGAATATATACAATTAAATAATATATTAATATAACACAATTACTCATATTTAGTAAATTTATATTTAAAACATGTTGATAAATCATATATTAATAAATGTGTATGCTAGCCACTCAGTCATGTCTGCCTCTTTCTGACCCTATGGATGGTAGCCCACTGGGCTCCTCTGTCCATGGAATTCTCCAGGCAAGAATACTGGAGTGGGCTGACATTTCCTTCTCCAGAGGATCTCCCTGACCCAGGGAACAAATCCTGGTCTCCTGCACTGCAGGCAGATTCTTTACTGTCTGAACCACCAGGGAAGCCATATTAACAAATATACAGTTTAAAATTTTATACTTTAATAAATATACATACTATATAAGTATACTACAGCTTTTAATTACTATATATTTATTATATATTATTATATATATTATTTATGTATTCAATATACTAGGTATTATGTTTATGTACAATATTTAATATGTGAGTCATATAAACTCTTTATATAGTCAGTCATAGCTAACTGTTTGTGGTCTCACATTGTAGGCAGATTCTTTACTGAGCCACCATGGAAGCCCCAATCAAAAATTAAGTTTAAGTTGCTTGTATATTTTTGAGATTAGTTGTTTGTCAGTTGCTTCATTTGCTATTATTTTCTCCCATTCAGAAGGCTGTCTTTTCACCTTGCTTATATTTTCCTTTGTTGTGCAGAAGCTTTTAATTTTAATTAGATCCCATTTGTTTATTTTTGCTTTTATTTCCAGAATTCTGGGAGGTGGATCATAGAGGATCCTGCTGTGATTTATGTCTGAGAGTGTTTTGCCTATGTTCTCCTCTAGGAGTTTTATAGTTTCTGATCTTACATTTAGATCTTTAATCCATTTTGAGTTTATTTTTGTGTGCGGTGTTAGAAAGTGATCTAGTTTCATTCTTTTATAAGTGGTTGACCAGTTTTCCCAGCACCACTTGTTAAAGAGATTGTCTTTACTCCATTGTATATTCTTGCCTCCTTTGTCAAAGATAAGGTGTCCATATGTGTGTGGATTTATCTCTGGGCTTTCTATTTTGTTCCATTGATCTATATCTCTGTCTTTGTGCCGGTACCATACTGTCTTGATGACTGTGGCTTTGTAGTAGAGCCTGAAGTCAGGCAAGTTGATTCCTCCAGTTCCATTCTTCTTTCTCAAGATTGCTTTGGCTATTCGAGGTTTTTGTATTTCCATACAAATCTTGAAATTATTTGTTCTAGTTCTGTGAAAATGTGGCTGGTAGCTTGATAGGGATTGCATTGAATTTGTAAATTGCTTTGGGTAGTATACTCATTTTCACTATATTGATTCTTCCAATCCATGAACATGGTATATTTCTCCATCTATTAGTGTCCTCTTTGATTTCTTTCATCAGAGTTTATAGTTTTCTGTACGGATGGCTAACAAACACATGAAAGATGCTCAACATCACTCATTATTAGAGTAAAACCACAATGAGGTACCACTTCACACCAGTCAGAATGGCTGCGATCCAAAAATCTGCAAGCAATAAATGCTGGAGAGGGTGTGGAGAAAGGAACCCTCCTACACTGTTGGTGGGAATGCAAACTAGTACAGCCACTATGGAAAACAGTGTGGAGATTCCTTAAAAATTTGCAAACAGAACTACCTTATGACCCAGCAATCCCACTTCTGGGCATACACACCGAGAAACCAGAATTGAAAGAGACACATGTTCCCCAATGTTCATCGCAGCACTGTTTATAATAGCCAGGACATGGAAACAACCTAGATGTCCATCAGCAGATGAATGGATAAGAAAGCAGTGGTACATATACACAATGGAGTATTACTCAGCTGTTAAAAGAATTCATTTGAATCAGTTCTGATGAGATGGATGAAACTGGAGCCGATTATACAGAGTGAAGTAAGCCAGAAAAACACCAATACAGTATACTAATACATATATATGGAATTTAGGAAGATGGCAATGACGACCCTGTATGCAAGACAGGAAAGAGACACAGATGTGTATAACGGACTTTTGGACTCAGAGGGAGAGGAGAGGTGGGATGATTTGGGAGAATGACATTCTAACATGTATACTATCATGTGAATTGAATCGCCAGTCGCAGGATGCAGCATGCTTGGGGCTGAGGAGGTCGGAGGGGGGTTCATGTTTGGGAATGCATGTAAGAATTAAAGATTTTAAAATTTAAAAAATAAAAAACTAAAAAAAAAATTAAGTTTAATCAAAAATACAAAAACACTAAAATTTAATACAAATATAAATTAATTTAACTGGATATTAGATTTATAACATAAATGTTTGAGCATGAACACACACACAAGTAATTAAAGTAAATTTTGAACACAATATTATGACTATAAATCTTTGATCAAGTATATTTTAAAGACAAAAAAATTATTTTGAAAAAATTTTGTTTGCTTAGCAATGTTGCTGTGGCAGTGGTATTAGTGTTGTAATTCTGAAAATATTTTGTGTTTACTGTACTAAATGAGTAAATATATCTATGTTCTTATGAGTCAGGATAATCACTGTGTGGGAAGATTCAAACATGGGCTAGGGGAAGTGTGAAGTGTGAAGAGCCTTGCAGTGTAGATATCAGAGTAAGATACATACATATATACACATATGTACACACATATATGGGCTTCCTGGTGGGTCAGCAGGAAGGAATCTGCCTGCCAATGCAGGAGATGCAGATTCAATCCGTAGGTTAGGAAGATCCCTTGGAGAAGGAAATGACAACCCACTTCAATGTTCTTGTGTGGGAAATCCCATGGACAGAGGAACCTGGTGGGCTGCAGTCCATGAGGTCACAAAGAATCAGGATGACTTAATGATTAAACAACAGTAACCATACACATACATATATATTACTCTAGTCTATCCCTGAAAATACATAGAAAAAATACGCACAGCAGAAGACGCAATCTTGGTTTCTAAGTACAATTCCATACTAAAAAGAACCAAGAATCACTGGAGAAATGGTTGATTCCAGGTTTGGGGCATGGAAAGTTTAAGGCAAGCTTGCAGTGTCTTGCTGAGCTACAAAGCAAGGAAGTAAAAGAGGGAGGAGGAAGAGAGAGTTCTTTCTCAAAGGAGGTCTATTAATAAACATAAAATAAATGATATAGATTTTTAAAATTATCATTTTGTAAGCATTAACACGATGTTATTCAAGTAAAGACCATCATGAATACTAAAAATATTGAATGAAATTTTTGTTGAGAATAGGATATTTTTACAAAGTATCACCCACAGTTATCTATCAACTGCAAAAGAAAAATATACCTTTACAATAAGAGAATCTCAGAGATGTCGCCTTACAAATAATTAAAACCATCACCACTAATGGAACAAGCCAACATTACATGTCTCCTGGCATAATATAGGCTTCCCTGATGGCTCAGACAGTAAAGAATCTACCCGCAATGTAGGCAACATGGGTTCAATCCAGAGGGTCAGGAAGAACCCCTGGAAAAAGAAATGGCAACCCACTCTGGTATTCTTGCCTGGAGAATCCCATGGACAGAGCAGTCTGTCAGGCTACAGTCCATGGGATTGTGAAGAGTCATACACAACTGAGTGACTAACACTTTGAACATGACATAATACAACAAGGATACAACATCATCTGTATAGTATTCTTAACAAAATGTTTAACTTGATTCCAATAATACAGCAATAATATGTAAAATGTTATACAAACAACTAGTCTGGACTTTTCAAAAGCTTCAAAGTAATGAAAAACTAAGAGACTGTTTTAGATTTAAATAAAATTTTAAAAGCTAAGTATATTGAATAATCTTTGTCTAAATTATGAGCTGAAATATAAAGCAACTATAAGAGATTATTAATAGAATAATTAGAAATTTTTAATATGGGCCAATATCAGGTAATATTCTGACATCAATTTTATACACTTTGAATGTAAAAAAAGCATTAAGATAATGAAGAAAATGTCTTTGTTTTGAAGAGATATATGTTGAACTATTTAGGGGTGAATTATCATGATGTCTGAAACTGATTTCCAAATGGTTCAGCAAATGTATATCCATATATCTGAGAAAGAGACAGAGAGAGAGCAATGGCAAATATGGTAAATCAGTTAACAATTAGTGACTCCAGACAAAGAGCATATAGAAATTTTTTAGTTTATCTGAGAGTTTAAATTTTTTCAAAATAAAAACTTGGGAATTTTTTTTAAAGCAGTATTAATAAACTAACAAAGCATTAATGAAAGAATTCGAAAATTAAATTGTACAAAACTAAGACTATTGACGACATCATAATATAATTATAGTCAGTTGATTTAACAGTTTCTTAGCATCTAAACAAAGCATGTATCCTTTGTTCAGCACACTACTCTCCCTATTTTAAAGAGATATTCCTATCATAGGTAGAATTTCAATTTTCTTAATTTTCACATCCACCAAATATGTGTAGTAATTCACAAGAATGGTTAGTCTTCTGTTAATTCCAGAAGTGTATTGTAGATTTTGTAGTAAACAGAAGTTGGGCAGGGGTCATAAATCTAATGATAGCAAAATCACAAATTAATATCCAATTTGGCATCAAGGAACCATGGTTTCAAGTGCTACATCTTTTATTCACTAGAGGTACAGTTACCATCTAACTTAAACTTCACATTTTTTACTGGTAGCATGCATATATGAACATCTAGTTCATTCCTGGCTCTGAAAAAGAAGTTAAATCATAGATACCATATAATGGCATAATGTCTGGCCAAATTAGGGATTTCATAAATTGTAGCTGAACATCCATTGGATCATAGGAAAAGAAAGACAGTTACAGAAAAAGCATCTATTTCTGCTTTATTGACTACGCCTAAGCCTTTGACTGTGTGGATCACAATAAACTGTGGAAAATTCTTCAAGAAATGGGAATGTCAGACCACCTGACTTGCCTCCTGAGAAATGTGTATGCAGGTCAAGAAGCAACAGTTAGAACCAGACATGGAACAACAGACTGGTTCCAAATTGGGAAAGAAGTACATAAAGGCTGTATATTGTCACCCTGTTTATTTAACTTATACGCAGAGCACATCATGTGAAATGCCGGACTGGATGAAGCACAAGCTGGAATCAAGACTGCCGGGAGAAATATCAGTAACCTCAGATATGCAGATGATACCACCCTTATGGCAGAAAGTGAAGAAGAACTAAAGAGCCTCTTGATGATGAAGAAGAACTAAACACCTTCTTGGTCAAAATGAAAGAGAAGAGTGAAAAAGCAGGCTTAAAATGCAACATTTGAAAAACTAATATCATGGCATCCAGTCCCATTACTTCATGGAAAATAGATGGGGAAACAATGGAAACAGGCACAGACTTTATATTCTGGGGCTCCAAAATCACTGTGGATGGTAACTGCAGTCATGAAATTAAAAGACATTTGATCCTTGGAAGAAAAGCTAGGACTAACCTAGACAGCATATTAAAAAGCAGAGACATCACTTTACTGACAGAGGTCCATCTAGCCAAAGCTACGGTTTTTCCAGTAGTCATGTATGGATGTGAGAGCTGGACTATAAAGAAAGCTGAGCACCTAAGAATCGATGCTTTTGAACTATGGTGTTGGAGAAGACTCTTGAGTTCCCTTGGACTGTAAGGAGATCAAACCAGTCAATCCTAAATGAAATCAGTCCTGAATATTCATTGGAAGGACTGATGCTGAAGCTGAAGCTCCAATACTTTGGCCACTTGATGCAAAGAACTGACTCTTCGGAAAAGACCCTGATGTTGGGAAAGATTGAAGGCAGGAGGAGAAGCGGACAACAGAGGAAGAGATGCTTGGATGGCATCACCGACACTATGGACATGAGTTTGAGCAAGCTCCGGGAGTTGGTGATGGTCAGTGAAGCCTGGTGTGCTGCAGTTCATGGGGTCGCAAAGAGTCGGACGTGACTGAATGACTGAACCAAACTGAACTGAGCTGACCTGAGCCTGTTATTGTCTAACAGAAGCAATGTTGTAACACAGTTTTGACACTGAAACTTGATTCTCTCTATAATAATATAGACATGATGCAGTTTATAAGAGAGGATACATTGAATTCATGAGTATGTACTCCTTAGTAGAGATATGTCTTCAAATAAATTTGCATAAAATGACAGCTCTTAAATAAGCAAAAAGCCATATGTAAACTATAAGAAATTCGATCTATAATTGAGCCACGAACAGGCTTTTAATTAATGTGTTTTCCTAATAGCTATTCAGCTATGACATTGGTATTACTGAAATTAAAACATTATAAAATATTCTTACCATTCCAAACATAACAGGGATGGAACCCAGGTCTCCCACATTGTAGACAGATGCTTCACTGTCTGAGCCACCAGGGAAGTCCATAAAAATAATTTTACCTCTTATCAATTTAACCTCCTGTGGTTCCCCCTTTTTATATAAATATGCCTAAGTTGTCAGAATACAGTCATCTTGTACATGAATGAAGCAGATAGTAATCTATTTTGAGGCAGCATATTTTGAGACATGTCATGGCAGAAAGATCCCCAGTCGCTTTACCCTAAATATAACCAAAAAAAGGTGCTAACAGTAGATTATCCTACAGAAAAGAGCAACAGTTATAAAAAGCCCATTCAACCCTCAAAATTATTTTAATAATTTGCTTCTCTTTGCAATATGCTCCAGTGGGCAAAGGCGCAGATACAGAACAGTGGGCATGAGAAGCAAATTTGCTATTTTTTTCAGAGGCTAAAACATAGCACATAAATAGGCTATAGAACCAAACAGAGTATCTTGAGTGGCTGAGCCATAGAGCAGACTCCTTCACCCACCTCAGTTCAGTCCAGTTCAGTTTCTTGGTCATGTCCAACTCTTTGCGAGCCCATGAACTGCAGTATGCCAGGCCTCCCTGTCCATCACCAACTCCCAGAGTTTACTCAAATACAAGTCCATTGAGTTGATGATGCCATAAAACCATCTCATCCTATCGTCCCCTTCTCCTCCCGCCTTCGATCTTTCCCAGCATCAGGGTCTTTTCAAATGAATCAGTTCTTTGCATCAGGTGGCCAAAGATTGGACCTTCAGCTTTAGCATCAGTCTTTCCAATGAATATTTAGGACTGATTTCCTTTAGGATGGACAGGTTGGATCTCCTTGCAGTCTAAGGGACACTCAAGAGTCTTCAACACCATGGTTCAAAAGCATAAATTCTTCAGCATTCAGCTTTCTTTATAGTCTAACTCACATCCATACATGACTACTGGGAAAATCATACCTTTGACTAGATGGACCTTTGTCAGCAAAGTAATGTCTCTGCTTTTTAATATGCTATCTATGTTGGTCATAACTTTTCTTCCAAGGAGCAAGCGTCTTTTAATTTCATGGCTGCAGTCACCATCTGCAGTGATTTTGGAGCCCAGAAAAATAAAGTCTCTCACTGTTTCCATTGCTTCCCCATCTATTTGCCATGAAGTGATTGGACCAGATGCCATGATCTTAGCTTTCTGAAAGTTGAGTTTTAAGCCAACTTTTTCACTCTCCTCTTTCACTTTCATCATGAGGCTCTTTAGTCTACTTTTCTTTTTGCCATAAGGGTGGGGTCATCTCCACACACCTACTCATGTCAAATACAGACCAGTCTCTATTTGTAACCATTGATCTGTGTGAATGTTTGTTTCATAACTGAGAAAGAAAAGAAACTTTTATTTGGAGCCTCACACTACAGAGTTAGGGCAGACAAGAATAATGAAGGATATGGCATCTACTCCCTGCCTAACCCATCCAGGTATAAGGACCTCAGGTTCCAGAGCTAAAGGTGAGGAGGTGATAGAACCATCTTATGAGATTTACTGTTATTCTTAGAGGGCTTAAAAGACAGAATATACTTGAATTTTTTTTCTTTTTTTTTTAATTTTTATTTTTACTTTATCTTGCTTTACAGTACTGTATTGGTTTTGCCATACATTGACATGAATCAGCCACGGGTATACATGAGTTCCCATTCCTGAAACCCCCTCCCACCTCCCACCCCATATCATCTCTTTGAGAGTCTTCATGTTACTTGTCACAAGTGAAATTCTGAGTTGGGGAAAAAAATCTTTCTCTCTGATGTTTCCCCTCCACTCTGCACTTCTCTGGCACTCTGAAGGCCGGAAGCTTTGTGGGCAACCATACCCAGGAAAGACAGAAGGGCTACTGCTAGCCCAGTCAGAAGGTGCAGCTTTGTAAAGCTTCTTTATGGGTGGAGGCTTTAAATGGAGAATAACACAGGAGAGAAAAACTATTTGGTCACATGGGGGGAAAAATGGGATTGTGAGCACATGTGAAGTCCTATCCCATTAATTTTACCACATGCTGCCACTGGATCAGCTTTTCCCAAATAATCTTTTCATCTAAAAAGAAAAAAACAAAAATCTATAGACATTTCTGTACTGTAAGATAAAGGAAGCATTCTAATCAGTCTTCCAAAATATGGCTTCAACAAATTCCCATTAATTTTCTCTAAGAATCTGCTGTGATCAGTGTGTTCTCCCAAATGCATGTGCTAATCTTTCTTTTCTTCCAGACCCTGATATTTAATCACAGTATATCACTTCATGAACTTAGTATAGCCTCTCACTCCCTCTCTGGCCCTTTTAAATACAAACTAGGTCAACTCAACTACCATCAGTCCTAGAAACCCTTCACAGATTTTCGTAAACTACCTGAATCTACTGATCCTTTAAAAACATACCACAAATTGCCCATACTCAGATATCATGCATTACAATCTGAAAAAAAATAATTTTAATTGAGACTTCATCAATTATCTATTGTTTGGGAATATCTTTTCTTCTATTGTTTGATTTTGCATTTGACCTTTGTATTTCAGTCTGGCTTTTCTATTTACAAAATACGTTTTTTGACAGGATCTGTGTTATTTTCATCTTTGTAGCTTCCACAGTACCTAAGACAGAGAGGTCCTCAATAAATATTTTTGGTATATAGGTTGATTCTTTTATTCAGGAACATTTTAAGGTGTGATACTTTTTCCTCTGTCCAGAAAATCTCTTCCCTTCTATAAGCAGGCCATATTCTGCTAGAATTTGACAGCAAAAAATTTCCAATCAACCAGGAAAATTATCAGAGATAAAAGTTCATAGTCCCCTCTTCTTTCACCAGGTTTGCCAATACTGAGTATTTGTCTGATTATATATAAGATAGAGTCTAAATGAGGCAACATGATCTTGTTTATATTGCCCATTGTGAATCATCTTAAGAAATTTAATGACAAAAATTGTCAGAAAATTAAGCTCTAGATAAACTCTTTCTATTTATCTTTAAAGTATACTTTCATGTACTAAAATAAAGACTCTTCTCTCCAAGTTCATTGATTAGTCCAACCACACTAGCAAAAAGACCAAAATGTTTTGCTTAGTCTTTTGCCTCCGTATTGACTGAGGATCAGAATTTAACCCAATACATTAAAATCATCAGCTGCTTAAAACTCCTCTTTATAAAACACAGTCAAAGATTATTAAGAACTGATAGTTTTAAACATGAATTTACAGAATGCTTTAATAGTCTGTTATATACATCAAAAAAATTTGCTTTCCTCTTATATGAAGACTTTCCTCTGTTGTATTGTTTTACTAATACATTAACATTATAAATTCTATAACATAAAAATGTACAATGGGAAGAAATCTCTTTATTATTAGCATGAGAAATCAGGCCCATGTTAAATTGAACACATATCCAGACGAAAAGAAACCACCGATCACCAACCTCCAGTGCAAGAGAAATTAAGCAGAAAGAGTTGCCTCCGATGTTTTTGAAAACAATATATTAAACTGGATAGATGGGGAGGGAAAGCAAAGAGCTGATTCGCATGACCAGGGTGAAAAGAAAAACAAACATTAGAGTTGCAAAAACATATATTCTATAACAAGTTCTTAAGACTCCCAGGTGCAACATCAGCAGCGCTCCAGTCTCGATTTTTATTGTAATCTTGTGGCTTTTTATTTGTAACTTATATGAAAAGAATCATATTGATTGGGGCAGATTTAACTCAGTAAAACCTATTCTACTGAGATTGTCTGTGCTAGGTGATTTTATCAAGTTCTCTTTTGGTTTCATTTTCTTCCTCATCCCTATTCCCAGGGGAGGCTGCAGCCCAGCTTGCAGAGCAAATTGCCCTAAATTGAGTTCTTTCTCTGGCGTACACAGGGCTGCCTTTGGCTCCTCAGCTCGAAAACTTTATGCATTCTTTTTTCCTTCTTCCTTAACAATCCCCTTCCCTTTTTCCAATTAAAATGGAGAAGTTTGCACCGGTACCTGCTCCCAATTAAATGAATACTGCATTACCAGCCGCACTCCCGGATCTTCTTTACCCTCCCTTCATTAGCCTTATTCCTCTGAGGCTGTCTGGCTGTCTGCCAGGGACTTATGGCAAGAATTCAAAATCTTGCACACTTTATCCCCTCCAAATCATTCTTGAATATAAGCAGTCTGCTCCTTAGGCCCAGCATGAGAAATCCAAGAATGTGTTCAAAATAGATAGGGGGTGGGAAGGGAGAGAAGAGAAAAATGATTTAAAAGGCTAAAATCCTATGCAAAGAAAGACAAGCTAAGTGAGGCTAAGCTTCCCAGTTAATTGACCTTAGTTTCTTTTTTAGAAGCCTGAGTAGGAAGAACAACAAGTGACAGTTCCATGGGCATGCTTTGTTTCTGAGTGCTTTCATGCCTACAGGAAGTACATCATCATCTTCACACCTCAGGCATGCCGACTCCCCAACACTCAAATTATCTACCATAACTGAAAAAACTAATCTCGGAAGCTTAAGCAACTGGGTTTTGTTTTTTTTTTAAATAAAGATCAACATGGAATTTTCCAACAAATGTGAGTGCTATGAGGCCATTGCATCAGCCATTCTCAGCTGACACTTGGAATCAGAAAGTGTGCATCAAGCTGTCGTGAGTGATGACTCAGGTGTCAGGCCACAGAAACAAACAGGCATTCAGTGTGCCACCACTGTTCTCTGAAAGTGCAAATTCCACTCACAGAGTCCTTGGACACATTTTAGCAGAATATGTGATCAAATCTCAGCTCTGGTATATACGGTCTGGGTGACCTTGGGCAAGTTATTTAACTTCTCTGAGCCTCATGACCCTCATTTGTAAAATAGGGATAACTGTATCTAGCACCAAATACTGCCTGGGGACTAAGTATAATGTGCAAATGACTTGGCACAATTCCTGGCACATGGTACATAGCCAGAGTAAGCTCTTATTATTGTTGCTACTACAGTAATATTAATATTAAGCAAAAAGTACACCATATGATCTGACAGAAACTTTGGAGCCTTTCCCAGAACATGGAAAGGGCTAAGGACAATTTGTAGATTATTTTTTATTTAACAAAATAAAAAATGTGCAATTGGATTCTCAGAAGCCAATCCTTTTTTGGCACACAGCCCAACATAGCTATGACATCCACTAAGGTCATTATTAGATAACCTATCATTTAGTAGTAATTATGTCATCAAATTCTTCAAGCACCTTAGAAAACATATAGTCATTGTTAACTTTTATGAGGACAATATGTGATTGAACACTGTAAACAGTCATCAATGAAGTCAAATTGTTTCATTCCTAAGAATTAACATATAATTCCATTTATCTCCTAATGAGAAATTTCCAAGAAATACTACATTGCTATAGTTTACCACCTAAATAACAATAATAGATAAAAGGAAAACTATAAAAAGCCATTACTAAATCTTTTCAAATAACTGTATTGATGAAAAGACAAAAAGAAAACATATTTATGAAAGAGGAAAAGTGTTTCAAACAAATTTGTACTGACCATTTTTATCTCCTGCAACAGACACAACTCCTTGCTCTCCATGAGCTGCAAGATTATTGCATAATTTGCAAGAAATACACTGTGTTGTCTAAGAAATCCAAAGCCGCAGACATATTCTCAATACAGGAAGGTACTTCATAAATAACATTTTTGATTAATCAAATCCAAGTCAAATACCCCATAGCATTTTATACAATTATTAGAAATGCAAACATTGAAATCAGAGACATGGAATTACTTTCCAGCCTCCCTTTTTTATTTGCTATGTGACCCCTAAAAACTTACTTAACTTCTCAGACTTTCAATTTCTCAAATATAAAATATGGCAATGTGATGTCATTTTAAGAACTCCATTTAACAGGCTTAATTAAGCCACAAGAAGCTCTTGGTTTTTATCATTGTCATCATCAACACTATAATCATTGTCAAGTGTTTGACTTTCCAAAGATTAGTTCTTAGAAATAGGAAAAGAACACAAAACATAAAGCAAGTAATTTTGAAATATGTCATTCAGTCCATCAAATATTGGTGAAATGCACTGAATCCAATATAGATAATATATTCGCTGCTTCATATCATGCATATTTGAGGACAACTGAAATGGCATGGTTTTTAGAGATGAAGATTTTAAGGAATAAACTGGAAAATCTACCCCATCCAAAAAGTTAACAAAAAGACAGAATCACAAACCTAGCACATAAGATATAAACAAGGTCACAGAGCAATAACAAAACCAGAACTTAAGCTCAGGTCTGTCAATTCCAGACAAAGATGTCTCAGGTGATTTTTACACTCATAATCCATAGATACCCTATTACCTGGTTACATGAGAAAAAAATCTCAATGGAAGAGTATGAAATTTTCCATGGTTGTACTATCACATACAATTTAAAATTACAAAATTAATTTTAAATAAAAATATATTCTAAACCTCAAGTATCACAAGAATATCCCCCTTAAACCTGCCCCCCTGTTATAAATACTGATTTTGCTAATGGCATGAACATCCACCCATCTCAGAAGCTTGGAACCATACTGATATTTCCTCTCTCAATAAGTCACTTGTTCTGACAATTATATTTCCGTAACGTTGACCAAAGCTGCATCTTCCCCTCAATTTCTGCTGATACTGACTTAATTCAGGACCTCACCGACGGTTTCCCAACTAGTCTCCTTTATCCCAGCTTTCCTTTGTGTTCCACATTCTACATTCCATTCTGCACTCCTCCACATTCTCATCAAAATGCTCTTCCCAATAGTCTGATGGTGCTCCCCTCCAACTAGAAACCTTGAAGCGCATGCAGTCAGGTGCCTATATGTATGTCTCTCCACGCTCCCACCCTCATTTCCACTCAACGCTCATGCTCTCTGTGTTTCAGCAATTTTCTTTTTCATCTTTGTTCTTTAGCTTAATGCTATTCTTCCGATCTGTAATTCTATGGTTTTTCCCACTCAGTCTGAATATTCCATTAGTGCTTGAAAAGAAACTTCTATGTAAGTACTACATAGGCCCATTAAATGAAGCTCGTGTCAGTTACTGAGAGAAATATGTTAAAATCTTTTGGGACTGTGATTTTGTCAATCTTCCATATAATTCTGTACACTTATGCCTTATATTTTTAAAATAATATTAGTTAAGAGCTACAGGAGACACGGGTTTGATCCCTGGGTCAGGAAGTTCCCTTGCAAGAGGAAATGGCAACCCACTCCAGTATTCTTGCCTGGAAAATCTCATGGACAGTGAAGCCTGGCAGGCTATAGTCCATAGGGTTGCAAAGAGTTGGACACGACTGAGCTACTAAGCAGGCACATGTGTAATTTCTAAATCCATAAACATGTTTAATATTCCATTTAACTTTATATTAATTTATACACATTTTACATTAAAGTGATATAATTATAGTAGATTTCTTTTGGTTAGTATTTATCTGGGATAAATACTTTTACTTTAATCTTTGCTCTATGTTTTAAGTATGAATCTTTAGATAGCATACAACTGGGATTTTTTAATTGGATCTCACCATTTTTTCTTCTAAATAAAATTCACTCTATTTTCATTAGTTAGGATTATCTGACTTTAAATTTATCTCACTTAATTTGTGCACCTGAGATGGACATATTCAGGTTTTCTTCTCTTTTTTCTTTGTATGACTCCTTAATTCCTTCAAGAAGCGTTTCTTGAACAACTAAGATATTGCAGGCCCTACTTCAGACATTGGTGATCAGGGCTTAAGGGAATAGACAAAATCTCCTAGCTCTTGAGGAGATATTATATTCTAGTGGAAGGGGATAAAGAATGTATAAGTAAGCAACTAAAGAGTAATATAAATTGACAGTAATGAACATATAAAAACTTATCTTCTGTTCTTATTGTCTTTTCTCGGAAGCTCTTTTTTTTTTTCTCCCCAGGCTACAAAAGTAGCCATGAAATGGGACTGTCATTTTCCCATTTCTCTTCTGGTATATCTGCCTCAGTAATATTTTTATATCATAATTCAAATAATACTGTTCCTTAACGTAAAACCTTCATTGTCTCCAGATTGGCTACTCCACTGAGTAAAAACTTTAGCTTGACAGTAAAGTCCTTTGCAAAATATCTCGGCCTCCATTTTCCAGCTCTCCCTTCCATATATCCTTACATATCCTCTACTCTACTCTCTAGCCAAATAAACTATTTACTTCCTATTTCCAAACACATATAGTTATTGTTTTTTCTTCCTCTTACCCTACTTTTTCATCCCTTTCCACTTGAGTCTTTCATTTCTGTCATTATATAAAGGACATTTGAAATTTTACTTACCCCAAAAACACCCTTCATGATTCCATACATTTGTAAGCTCTGCCTCTTTTGAATTTCTTAGCATTCATTATTTTTTACTCTTTTAATGGGCATCATTCTATATTTTTAAATCTATATCTGAATATATGTTTATACATACACATATATATTCTTTTTCAGATTCTTTTCCATTATATATTATTACAAGATATATAATATAGCTCCCTGTGCTATACAGTAGGTCCTTGTTGTCTATTTTATATTTAGCAGTGTTTATGTATTAATCTCAAGTTCCCAATTCATCTCTCCTTCCTTTTTCCCTTTGGTAACCATGTTTATTTGCTATGTCTGTGAGTCTATTCTGTTTTGTAAATAGGTTTATCTGTATTACTTTATTAGTATAAGTGTTATCATATGATATTAATATTTGTTTTTATTTTGACTTATTATAATAACTCTAGGTCTATCCATGTTGCTGCAAATGGAATTATTTCATTCTTTTTATGGCTGACTAATATTCCACTGAGCATTCTTTGGCATTGCCTTTCTTTGGGACTGGAATGAAAACTGACCTTTTCCAGTCCTGTGGCCACTGCTGAGTTTTCCAAATTTGCTGGCATATTGAATGCAGCACTTTCACAGCATCATCTTTCAGGATTTGAAATAGCTCAACTGGAATTCCATCACCTCCACTAGCTTTGTTCATAGTGATGCTTGCTAAGGCCCACTTAACTTCACATTCCAGGATGTCTGGCTCTAGATGAGTGATCACACCATCGTGATTATCTCGGTCATGAAGATCTTTTTTGTACAGTTCTTCTGTGTATTCTTGCCACCTCTTCTTAATATCTTCTGCTGCTGTTAGGTCCATACCATTTCTGTCCTTTGCCGACTAAGGTCCGTCTAGTCAAGGCAATGGTTTTTCCTGTGCTCATGTATGGATGTGAGAGTTGGACTGTAAAGAAGGCTGAGCTCTGAAGAATTGATGCTTTTGAACTTTGGTGTTGGAGAAGACTCTTGAGAGGCCCTTGGACTGCAAGGAGATCCAACCAGTCCATTCTGAAGGAGATCAACCCTGGGATTTCTTTGGAAGGAATGATGCTAAAGCTGAAGCTCCAGTACTTTGGCCACCTCATGCGAAGAGTTGACTCATTGGAAAAGACTCTGATGATGGGAGGGATTGGGGGCAGGAGGAGAAGGGGACGACAGAGGATGAGATGGCTGGATGGCATCACTGACTCGATGGACATGAATCTGAGTGAATTCCAGGAGTTGGTAATGGACAAGGAGGCCTGGCATGCTGCGATTCATGGGGTCGCAAAGAGTCAGACATGACTGAGAGACTGAACTGAACTGAGCTGAATATTCCATTGTGCATGTATGTAGGTACATAAATATATATATATATATATATATATATATATATCAATACTGATGTAAGCTTATTAAAGTCAGGAATTTTTTCTTATTCATTTTGACTTACAAACAGTACTAAGTACAATGTCCTATAGATAACACATGAGCAGTAAATAACTCGAATTAAATTAACCATTGTGTCCAAGGTTGGCCACCAACTCATACCATCCATCATTATCCTAAGAGGTAAATATATCTAGATAAACGTCCATAAATGACCAACAACAAAAAAAAAATATTGCTTAATTCTGGAGAAAATTGTTGTGAAAGTGAAAGCATTAGTCTCTCAGTCATGTCCGACTCTGCAACCCCATAGACTATAGGCTGCCAGGCTCCTCTGTCCATGGAATTCTCTAGGCAAGAATACTTGAGTAGGTTGCCATTCCCTTCTCAAAGGGATCTTCCCGACCCAGGGATTGAATCCAGGTCTCCTGCATTGCACACAGATTTTCGTCTGAGCCACCAGGGAGCCCTGTTTCAAAAGTAAAACACCTCAAGTGATTAAATAGCCTTGGTTAAATTGCAAAAATTAAGTAAGTAATAAAAATATATGAAATATATCTATACTTAGTTCAAGTGATGAGTAAAAGTAAATTTTGCTTGTTGGGAATGGGAGAGCTAGGAAACAGAGAAGAGGAAAAAAAACTGGAGAGTATTTACTTTAGATATGAGATATTAAGGGGCTTCTCAGGTGGCACTAGTGGTAAAGAACCTGCTTTCCAATATAGGAGGCAAAAGAGACATGGATTCAATCCTTGGGTGGGGAAGATCCCATGGAGGAGGGCATGGCAACCCACTCTAGTATTCCTGCTTGGAGAATCCCATGGACAGAGGGCCCTGGTGGGCTATGGTCCATAGGGTCACAAAAAGTCAGATAAGACTGAAGTGACTTAGCACACACACATGCAAGAGATGTTAAGAATTTCTTGGCGATGTAGGTAAATTATTAGCATATTCATTCAGCATTTTTCAGTAAAGATGTGTGGAGCACCTACTATATGCTATGAAGTGTGCTCAGCCCTGGGATTACAGAGATGTATAAGGGTTAATATTTGCCTTCAAGAAGATGAAGCTTAGTGAGAAAATGATAAACAAACAGATAGAGGGAAGTGTAGCAAGTGTTGAAACAGAAGGGTCTGTGAAGTGCAACTGGAGAACTCAGACAGGAGGCTCCGTAAAGGTTTCAGGTGAATTAGCTCTTCTACTGAGAAAACAGCATGAGAACCAAGAAAGGCAGGCCTTTATTCGAGTATGTATGCTCTCTTTTACTTGCAGTTATTGTAGTGATAAATTGATAATATTCTAAATAGTATTAATGTCAGAGCATGGAGGTATCCTATCTTTTGCATATCTGCTTTAAGATATTTTATGAACTTTTGATTAAGCATGACAGTGGATGCATTTATTTATTTATTCCTCACCTTTACAAAGCTATACTAAACTGACAGTAAGTGAATTTTAAACTTACAAATCTGTAAGGATGAAAAGAATAGGAGAAAAGTTACCAGATAAGCAATATCAAAAATATTTCTGAAGTGTTGGAAGATAGGTGGATGAATGGTAACTACTTAGAAAGCAGATAAAGCTGAAACCTCAACCTGAGTTGAAAGAAGCCAATAGGAAGCTCCCAATTTTACCTCAAAAGCACAGAAAGTCTTAGGATATGAAAATATCAGGTATCTCTGAATGTGAGATCTTAATATGGCAGGGAAAGGGCATATTCACAACACAGGAGAATTAGCTGAAAATTCATCTTTTAAAAACTTAGATGGTAGATCCTTTCCCTGACCCCAACAGGGGATCTGAAGTTTGCACTCTGTAGAAGTTTGCACTGTGTAGAAGTTTGTACAGCAGAAGACAGTGTTAGATGTTCTCAGAAAATAGTGTGAGATATTCTATTGAGTAATAGATGATGGCATGCAAATCCCTGTGCTGAATGGTGAGACCCGCAGGTCATTTTCTGGTTTGCTTCCCAGAACAGAGACCACTAGGCTTTCACCTTCCAAGCATAAAATTGGTGTTTTCTCTTGAGAAACTGAAAAACCCTGAGAAAGCATGTGTATATATGAGATTTAGGGTCTTTCAATTAAAAAGCCATGTTGCCATCTTATTACATTATAATAAACCTCACCAATTAATACATCCCTATAATAATGGTTTTCCAAATAATTATGGGGTCTCTTATTCATAAGTATAGGATTGCCAAGGATAACCTATCATATGGAGAAATCTTCTAGCATGAAAGAGAGAAACCAAAACATATACTCTGGAATCTGAATGGAGTCAGGTTTCTGGATAGAAATAGGAAACCTAAAAGATAATGAAGGAAGACCTGAAAGTTTTGATGGGAAATTATTTCTAAAATAAAATTCAGAGGCCAGTCCTAAGATGGCAGAGGAATAGGAAGGGGAGACCACTTTCTCCCTCACAAATTCATCAAAAGAACATTTCAACACTGAGTAAATTCCACAATACAACTTCTGAATGCCGGCAAAGGACATCAGGCACCCAGAAAAGCAGCTCATTGTCTTCAAAGACAGGTAGGAAAAAATATAAAAGACAAAAAAAGAGACGAAAGAGGTAGGGAGGGAGCTGCATCCTGGGAAGGGAGTCTTAAAAAGAGAGAAGTTTCCAAACACCAGGAAACACTCTCACTGCCGAGTCTGTGGTGAGCCTTGGAAGCACAGAGGGCAACATAACCGGGAGGAAAAATAAATAAATAATTAGAACCCACAGATTGTGAGCCCAACAGTAACTCCACCAGCAGAGAAGCAGAGCAGACACCTGCATCCGCCGCTAGCAAGCGGGGACTGGGCAGGGGGCCCGAATGCCCCGAGTGTAACCAGAGCAAGCTAACTTGGACTAGCAAACCAGACTGTGGGAGAGCTACCACGTGAAAAGCTCTAACATAAGACACAGCCAGGATTGCGCACAGAACAAAGGCCGGAAGAGAATTAGCTGGCTGCAGACCACCCCCCTCCAGTGACAGGCAGCCAGAGCCGGGAGGGCCGGAAGGAGGCAGTTGCAGCCCCAGAGAGACATTAACCACCAAACTGCAAACAGGCTTCTTTGCTAACTAAGACTTCTTGGGGTTCTGGACAGTCATCATCCGCCTGAGACGGTGCGCCAGTTGTACACCCAGAAAACTGAGCAGCAGGGACAGGAGAGGCGTAAGTTGCAGTGACCGCGCTCACCAAACACCTGACCTACTCGGACCTGGGAAGGACACAAAACGCAGGCCCAACTGAGTCTGCGCCTCTGAGGACTACCTGAGTGCCTGGGCCTGAGCAGCTTAGACCTGGGAGGTGCATGCAGCCCAGGGCCAGCCTCAGATGGTTCCCAGCGGAGCAACCTAGAGCCTGAGCTGTGTGCACAGTGAGCAGGGGCAGGCCCAGCGTGGCTGAGACACTGCGTGCACATGCCAGTGTTATTTGTCTGCAGCGTCCCTCCCTCCCTACAGCGCGACTGAACAAGTGAGCCTAAAAAAATTGTCCACCACCGCCTCCCTTGTGTCAGGGCAAAATTGGACACCGAAGAGACCAGCAAACAGAAGAAGCTAAAACAGAGGGAACCGCCTTGTAAGTGACAGGTACAATAGATTAAAACCCTGTCGTTAGTACCGACTACATAGGAAGGGGCCTATAGATCTTGAGAAATATAAGCCGGACCAAGGAACTAGCTGAAAATGAACTGACCCCACACTGCCCACAACAACACCAGAGAAAGTCCTAGACATATCTTTACTATTTTTATAATCATTCTTTTTTTTTTTTCTTTTCTTCTTTTTTTTAAACATTTTTTTTATTTTTAAGTCCTCTATTTCTCCTTTACTTTTCATTTTTATAACCTACTATTAGTTTGAAAAAAAGACCCTATTTTTAAAGCAAATTTCATATATATATTTTTTTTCTTTTTAATAATTCTTGTGACTTTGTTTTTTTTTCTTCTTTTTCTTTTCTTTAATATGGTATTTTTGAAAATTCAACCTCTACTCTAGATTTTTAATCTTTGCTTTTTGGTATTTGTTATCAATTTTGTACCTCCCAAAACCCAATCTTCAGTACCCATTTTTACATGAGAGCAAGATTACTGGCTTGACTGCTCTCTCCTCGTTTGGACTCTCCTTTTTCTCCACCAGGTCGCCTCTGTCTCCTCCCTCCCCTTCTCTTCTCTACCCAACTCTGTGAATCTCTGTGTGTTCCAGACAGTGAGAACACTTAGGGAACTGATTACTGGCTGGATCTGTCTCTCTCCTTTTCATTCCCCTCTTATATACTCCTGGCCACCTCTGTCTCCTTCCTCCCTCTTCTCTTCTCTGTATAGCTCTGTGAACATCTCTGAGTGGTCCAGACTGTGGAGCACACACAAGGAAGTGATTACTGGCTAGCTTGCTCTCTCTTCTTTTGATTACACCTCATCTCATTTGGGTCACCTCTAACTCCCCCTTCCCTCTTCTCCATGTAACTCTGTGAACCTCTCTGGGTATCCCTCAATGTGGAGAAACTTTTCATCTTTAACCTAGATGTTTTATCAACGGTGTGGTATAGAAGGAGAAGTCTTGAGACTACTGTAAAAATAAAACTGAAAACCAGAAGCAGGAGGCTTAAGTCCAAATTCTGAGAACATCAGAGAACTCATGACTCCAGGGAACATTAATTGATAGAAGCCCATCAAACGCCTCCATACCTACATTGAAACCAAGCACCACCCAAGGGCCAACAAGTTCCAGAGGAAGACATACAAATTCTCCAGCAACACAGGAACACAGCCCTGAGCTTCAATATACAGGCAGCTCAAAGTTACTCCAAAACCATTGACATCTCATAACTCATTACTGGACACTTCATTGCACTCCAGAGAGAAGAAATCCAGCTCCACCCAACAGAACACCCACACAAGCTTCCCTAACCAAGAAACCTTGACAAGCCACTGATACAGCCCCACCCATTTTGAGGAAACTCCATAATAAAGAGAACACCACAAACTGCCAGAATACAGAAAGGCCACCCCAAATGCAGCAATATAAACAAGATGAAGAGACAGAGGAATACCCAGCAGGTAAAGGAACAGGATAAATGCCCACCAAACCAAACAAAAGAGGAAGAGATAGGGAATCTACCTGATAAAGAATTCCAAAAATGATAGTGAAAATGGGCCAAAGAACTAAATAGACATTTCTCCAAAGAAGACATACTGATGGCTAACAAACACATGAAAAGATGCTCAACATCACTCATTATCAGAGAAATGCAAATCAAGACCACAATGAGGTACCATTTCACACCAGTCAGAATGGCTGTGATCCAAAAGGCTACAAGAAATAAATGCTGGAGAGGGTGTGGAGAAAAGGGGACCCTCTTACACTGTTGGTGGGAATGCAAACTAGTACAGCCACTATGGAGAACAGTGTGGAGATTTCCTTAAAAACTGGAAATAGAACGGCCTTATGACCCAGCAATCCCACTGCTGGGCATACACACCGAGGAAACCAGAATTGAAAGAGACACGTGTACACCAATGTTCATCTCAGCACTGCTTATATAATAGCCAGGATATGGAAGCAACCTAGATGTCCATCAGCAGATGAATGGATAAGCAAGCTGTGGTACATATACACAATGGAGTATTATTCAGCCATTAAAAAGAATACATTTAAATCAGTTCTAATGAGGTGGATGAAACTGGAGCTGATTATACAGAGTGAAGTAAGCCAGAAAGAAAAACACCAATACAGTATACTAACACATATATATGGAATTTAGAAAGATGGTAACGATAACCCTGTATGAGAGGCAGCAAAAGAGACACAGATATATAGAACAGACTTTTGGACTCTGTGGGAGAGGGAGAGGGTGGGATAATTTGGGAGAATGGCCTTGAAACCTGTATACTATCATGTAAGAAATGAATCGCCAGTCCAGGTTCGATGCAGGATACAGGATGCTTGGGGCTGGTGAACTGGGATGACCCAGAGAGATGGTATGGGGAGGGAGGTAGGAGGAAGGTTCAGGATTGGGAATTCATGTACACCCATGGCAGATTCATGTTGATGTATGGCAAAACCAATACAGTATTGTAAAGTAAAATAAAGTAAAATTTAAAAAATAAAATTCAATAGCTAGCCAACGTACTTACAAAATATAAGCAGAAATCAAGTATATTTATAGAATAAGATAATTCTGGTATATTCAAGACTACAAAATATTTACCTCCTATGTATTCTCTTCAGAATCTTCTAGATAATGAACTTCACTGAAAAATTGGCAGTAAAACAAGAAAGAGAATCAGAAAAGAAAGAGCCAGGAAAAATTTAAAAGAATGTCCCAGGATGATGGTGAGGGCTCTAGGAGGGACATCTGCAAGAAAAAATAACATCTGAAAACCTGACAGGGAACTGATTCACTTAACACAGATGTGCCTATCAAAACAGGGAATGCTTGCAGAAAGTAAACTTAACTATTTCTGCTTTATTGACTATGCCAAAGCCTTTGACTCTGTGGATCACAATAAACTGTGGAAAATTCTGAAAGAGATGGGAATACCAGACCACCTAACCTGCCTCTTGAGAAATCTGTATGCAGGTCAGGAAGCAACAGTTAGAACTGGACATGGAACAACAGACTGGTTCCAAATAGGAAAAGGAGTACATCAAGACTGTATATTGTCACCCTGCTTATTTAACTTATATGCAGAGTACATCATGAGAAACGCTGGACTGGAAGAAGCCACAAGCTGGAATCAAGATTGCCGGGAAAAATCTCAATAACCTCAGATATGCAGATGACACCACCCTTATGGCAGAAAGTGAAGAGGAGCTAAAAAGCCTCTTGATGAAAGTGAAAGAGGAGAGTGAAAAAGTTGGCTTAAAGCTCAACATTCAGAAAACGAAGATCATGGCATCCGGTCCCATCACTTCCTGGGAAATAGATGGGGAAACAGTGGAAACAGTGTCAGACTTTATTTTGGGGGGCTCCAAAATCACTGCAGATGGTGATTACAGCCATGAAATTAAAAGACGCCTACTTCTTGGAAGAAAAGTTATGACCAACCTAGATAGTATATTCAAAAGCAGAGACATTACTTTGCCAACAAAGGTCCGTCTAGTCAAGGCTATGGTTTTCCAGTGGTCATGTGCGGATGTGAGAGTTGGACTGTGAAGAAGGCTGAGCGCTGAAGAATTGATCCCTTTGAACTGTGGTGTTGGAGAAGACTCTTGAGAGTCCCTTGGACTGCAAGGAAATCCAAACAGTCCTTTCTGAAGGAGATCAGCCCTGGGATTTCTTTGGAAGGAATGATGCTAAAGCTGAAGCTCCAGTACTTTGGCCACCTCATGCGAAGAGTTGACTCACTGGAAAAGACTCTGATGCTGGGAGAGATTGGGGGCAGGAGGAGAAGGGGACGACAGAGGATGAGATGGCTGGATGGCATCACGCACTCAATGGACGTGAGTCTGAGTGAACTCTGGGAGATGGTGATGGACAGGGAGGCCTGGCATGCTGCGATTCATGGGGTCGCAAAGAGTCGGACATGATTGAGCAACTGAACTGATTAACATGGAAAGGGGTGATGGCTGAGGAATAAATATACAAATTATCAAAGGGGGAAAATTTGGAGGTTGAAAAAATGTGACTCAATGAGTTCAATGACTGATCTGAAAAAAAATTTCATCACTTTTAAATATTTAAAGCATGGTTACAGGAAACCCTAAGAGAAAAAATAATTTAAAACAATTCCACTAACAAAGTTTTGCTAATTGATTTATTTGAAAGCTCTTGATATACACTGACATACCTCTTCAGTGATAGCTAGATTATGTAGAAAGGATTGTTGCCTGTTGAAGGTGCCATTTGTACCTGATTCTAATTACTGAAAGAAATGTCATAAATGTGCCTATCTCGTGAAAACTGTGCAGCAAAATAGAATGAGCTATCATGTGTAACCTTCTCCTAAAATTAGAAGTGGCTAGAAATTAAAATTCTTGCCATAACTGCTATGTCCCCTGAGATGCGCTAGATGTCTTATAATAAAACTTTAACTTGGGCTAATTTGAATGGCTACCTATTCCCTGAAACAATCCCTAATTGGTATGTGTAATAAAATATAAGCCATATAAACTGAACAAAATTTCATGAGAAGCTTCCTCAACTTGGCTATTTGGTGATGGTTCTTTAATTACATTTTCATTCCTACAGGTGGAGTCTACAAGTATAAAATGAATCTACTTTACCTCATTCTAGCCTCAACTCAAATGTTTCCAATGCTCTTCAGTCATACTAGCTTATGAACTCAAATTCATTAAGAGGCCTGGCTATTGTGGGAAACTGGTCTTATATGTTGGTTAAATCAAAGGAGGAGAAAAACAAAAAAGTTACATAGTGGCCAGGAATGTACAATAAGCTGAGTGTCCAGCTAAGAAGTGAAACAAAGTTATTTAGTAAAAAACAATAAGTAACCCCCTTATTTTCAAACATAATCTCTTTAATTTTACACGGAATTAGCCAAATTGTGCTATTTACCCAATGAAATAAATTTGACTAGCTTATTATTCAGCCCCCTTCCAGTTTGCAATGAAAAAAGCAAATGCTCATCTCAAAGAAATGAAAATGCAATTGGCTCTAAATTCACAGACTTACATCTGAAGTCACCATCTAAATCTCTGGAAATAAAAAAAAAAAAAAACATAAATCCTAATATTCTCCCCAAAATAAATAATCATTTTACCTCTCCAAATTAACCTACCTCAAAAGTAAAAATAATCATTTGAACAAATGTTCACATGGTACTGCTACTGCTAAGTCACTTCAGTCGTGTCCGACTCTATGCGACCCCATAGACTGGACTACACAGCCCACCAGGCTCCGCCGTCCCGGGGATTCTCCAGGCAAGAACACTGGAGTGGGTTGCCAGTTCCTTCTCCAATACATAAAAGTGAAAAGTGAAAGTGAAGTCGCTCAGTCGTGTCCAACTCTTAGCGACCCCATAGACTGCAGCGCACCAGGCTCCTCTGTCCATGAGATTTTCCAGGCAGGAGTACTAGAGTGGGGTGCCATTGCTTTCTCCTCACATGGTACAGATATATACAATAATACCAAAAGTAGTTCCATGAGTCACTGAAAGTTTTAAATTTTGGATGTAGCCACTAGCTTAATTAGTGAATCTTTCAAAGTTTGGGGTTTCTTTTGAGAGAATAGAAACCTACCTCAGGGGCAAAAAGAAGAGATCATTAACATGTTACCTTCTTAAAACCTAAATGAAAAGGATGCTAGTCTGCTTTGGGAAAATTTCATTTGTGAATAAATATATGGTCTATCATCTGGTAATATTTAAGCCTTTTGATAACTATACAGAAAAAAAAAATATCTTTGCTTCTCACCGAGGTAAATCACATGGATTTAATTCAAACCTACACACATGAGACAATTCCAATAAAAACATTTTCTAAACTTAACAAAGCATTGTCCTTCCTTACTTCACCTGAAACTACAGTGTAAATTCATTCCAGTAGAACCATTATAAAATCATTTTAGATGACCCTTGACAACAGTAAATTTGACCTTATTATTTCAGTGTACTCACACATTTTGTCCACAGGCTCAGGACATAAGGACTCAAAACCACTTCTGACGCTATCTGACAGATTGGAGATGAACTGGATTCCACAGGGTACACATAAAGGACATCTAGAAGCCAAAACAAAAAAATTAACATCTCCAGATTCTGTGTAAAAAGAGGAGAAACTCTGTGAATTTTAAACTCTGAGTGTACCAAGAGAGTCAAGTCCATTTTTTATGAACTTTGCTATGTTGCAAGATTTCATTTCAAAAAAAAAAAGCATTGTTTTCTGAAACCAGTTTTTGTATATCTAAAAAGTTCGCTCTGTAATTTGTTTCTATTTGTCTCAGTTTTCATTTCAAGAGGAATAGAATTTAGGACAGGGTGTTGGCTTTTTGCGAAGATTTATTCAAACATTTCATGAATTTTATAACTACAACTTTAATTCATTCACAGAAAGAACATCTTAAGACCATATAACATAATAAACATAATAGGTAAGACAAGCTTTGAAGAGTTACCATCAGTTGAGTTGCAGCCTGGTTTTTAAAGGTGAAATGGGAATGGTGTGTGCTAAGTTGCTTCAGTCATATCTGACTCTTTGCAACCGTATGGACTGTAGCCCACCAGACTCTTCTGTCCATAGAGATTCTCCAGGCAAGAATACTGGAGTGAGTTGCCATGCCCTCCTCCAGGGGATCTTCCTGAACCAGAGATCAAACCATGTCTCTTATGTCTCCTGCATTAACAGGTGGATTCTTTACCACTAGTGCCACCTGGGAAGCCCAAAATTTGGAACACTAATATCTACTTCATGATGGAGATGTAGGATTAAATTTAGCACAGTCACGAACACATAGAGTTTAGAAATGTGAGAGTTGTTGTTTTCATCTTAGGCCCCATTCACTCAAAATTCACACATACTTAAAAAGCACTCTTCTTACTCACTTTTCAGGTTTATTAGCTCTGTTAGACTTTTTGAAGGTTATTTAGGATTTTCTGTATGTAGGATCATGATATTTGTAAGCAAAAATAATTTTGCTCTTTCCTTTTAAATTTGGACATTGTTTTTCCTTGTCTAATTACTATGGCTAGAGTTTCTAATACAGTGCTGAATAGAAAAGGTGAAAGTGGGCATCGTAATCTTGTTCTTGATCTTAGATGGAAAACTTTAAATCTTTTATCTTTGGGAATAAGTTTGACTATGTATTTCTAATAAATGCCTTTATCTTGTTTATTTACCATCAAATTTTCATCTATTCCCTATTTTTTAATGTATTTACCATATCATTAAAGGTACTGGGTTTTGTAAAATCCTTTTCCTGCATCAATTGATATTATACCAAAGCACAAGTAACAAAATAAAAAAAAATAGATAAGTTGGATTTCATCAATTTTGTGCATAGAAGAACACCATCAAGAAAGTGAAATGGCAACCTACAGAATAGGAGAAAATATTTGCAAATCATATAGCTGATAAACACATACAATACAACACATGTATGCAAATAAATGTTGATAGTAGCACTATTCACAGTAGCCAAAAGGTGGAAACAAACTAAATGTCAATCAACTGAACACTGGGTAAACAAAATATGGCATACACATAAAATGAACTACTACCCAGCCATAGAAAGAATGAAGTACTCATAATGTGACAATGGGGATTAACTTTAAAATTATGCAAAGAGAAAGAAACCAGATACAAAAGGCCATGTATGATTCTATTTATAAGAAGTATCCAGAATAGGTAAATCTATAGGCAGAAAGTAGATTAGTGGTTCCTGGGCAGTAGCAGAATGGTCCCAACTCTTTATGGGCAAACAGTGTATTCTTTTGAAGTGACAGAAAGGTTTGGGAATAAGATAAAGCTGATATTTACACAATACTGTGGATTGCCACTGAACTACACAATTTAAAATGGTTATTTTTATGTTATGTGGATTTTGCCTCAATTTTTTTTCCTGTATGTATTCTTTTTTTAACTTTATTTTACTTTACAATACTGTATTGGTTTTGCCATACATCAACATGAATCTGCCATGGGTGTACATGAGTTCCTAATCTTGAACCCCCCTCCCACCTCCCTCCCTATACCATCGCTCTGGGTCATCCCAGTGCACCAGCCCCAAGCATCCTGTATCATGCATCAAACCTGGACTGGCGATTCATTTCATATATGATATTATACATGTTTCAATGCCATTCTCCCAAATCATCCCACCCTCTCCCTCTCCCACAGAGTCCAAAAGTCTGTTCTATACATCTGTGTCTCTTTTGCTGTCTCGCATACAGAGTTATCATTATCATCTTTCTAAATTCCATATATATGCGTTGGTATACTGTATTGGTGTTTTTCTTTCTGGCTTACTTCATTCTGTATAGTCGGCTCCAGTTTCATCCACCTCATTAGAACTGATTCAAATGTATTCTTTTTAATGGTTGAGTAATACTCCATTGTGTATATGTACCACAGCTTTCTTATCCATTCATCTGCTGATGGACATCTAGGTTGCTTCCATGTCCTGGCTATTATAAACAGTGCTGAGATGAACATTGGTGTACACGTGTCTCTTTCAATTCTGGTTTCCTTGGTGTGTGTGCCTAGCAGTGGGATTGCTGGGTCATAAGGCCGTTCTATTTCCAGTTTTTAAAGAAATCTCCATACTGTTCTCCATAGTGGCTGTACTAGTTTGCTTTCCCACCAACAGTGTAAGAGGGTTCCCTTTTCTCCACACCTCTTCAGCATTTATTGCCTGTAGACTTTTGGATCGCAGACATTCTGACTGGTGTGAAGTGGTACTTCATTGTGGTCTTGATTTGCATTTCTCTGATAATGAGTGATGTTGAGCATCTTTTCATGTGTTTGTTAGCCATCAGTATGTCTTCTTTGGAGAAATGTCTATTTATTTCTTTGGCCCATTTTTTGATTGGGTCGTTTATTTTTCTGGAATTGAGCTGCAGGAGGTGCTTGTATATTTTTGAGATTAGTTGTTTGTCAGTTGCTTCATTTGCTATTATTTTTCTCCCATTCCAAAGGCTGTCTTTTCACCTTGCTTATAGTTTCCTTTGTTGTGCAGAAGCTTTTAATTTTAATTAGATCCCATTTGTTTATTTTTGCTTTTATTTCCAGTATTCTGGGAGGTGGGTCATAGAAGATCCAGCTGTGATTTATGTCAGAGAGTGTTTTGCTTATGTTCTCCTCTAGGAGTTTTATAGTTTCTGGTCTTATGTTTAGATCTTTAATCTATTTTTGTGTATGGTGTTAGGAACTGTTCTAGTTTCATTCTTTTACAAGTGGTTGACCAGTTTTCCTAGCACCACTTGTTAAAGAGGTTGTCTTTAATCCATTGTATATTCTTGTCTCCTTTGTCGAAGATAAGGTGTCCATAGGTGTGTGGATTTATCTCTGGGCCTTCTATTTTGTTCCATTGATCTATATTTCTGTCTTTGTGCCAGTACCATACTGTCTTGATGACTGTGGCTTTGTAGTGGAGCCTGAAGTCAGGCAAGTTGAGTCCTCCAGTTCCATTCTTCTTTCTCAAGATTGCTTTTGGCTATTTGAGGTTTTTTGTATTTCCATACAAATCTTGAAATTATTTGCTCTAGCTCTGTGAAAAATACCGTTGGTAGCTTGACAGGGATTGCATTGAATCTGTAGATTGCTTTGGGTAGTATACTCACTCTCACTATATTGATTCTTCTGATCCATGAACATGGTATATTTCTCCATCTATTAGTGTTCTCTTTGATTTCTTTCACCAGTGTTTTATAGTTTTCTATATATAGGTCTTTAGTTTCTTTAGGTAGATATATTCCTAAGTATTTTATTCTTTTCATTGCAATGGTGAATGGAATTGTTTCCTTAATTTCTTTTTCTACTTTCTCATTATTAGTGTATAGGAATGCAAGGGATTTCTGTGTGTTGATTTTATATCTGTAACTTTACTATATTCATTGATGAGCTCTAGTAATTTTCTGCTGGAGTCTTTAGGGTTTTCCATGTAGAGGATCATGTCATCTGCAAACAGTGAGAGTTTTACTTCTTCTTTTCCAATTTGGATTCCTTTTATTTCTTTTTCTGCTCTGATTGCTGTTGCCAAAACTTCCAGAACTATGTTGAATAGTAGTGGTGAAAGTGGGCACCCTTATCTTGTTCCTGACTTTAGGGGAAATGCTTTCAATTTTTCACCATTGAGGATAATGTTTGCTGTGGGTTTGTCATATATAGCTTTTATTATGTTGAGGTATGTTCCTTCTATTCCTGCTTTCTGGAGAGTTTTTATCATAAATGGATGCTGAATTTTGTCAAAGGCTTTCTCTGCATCTATTGAGATAATCATATGGCTTTTATTTTTCAATTTGTTAATGTGGTGAATTACATTGATTGATTTGCGGATATTGAAGAATCCTTGCATCCCTGGGATAAAGCCCACTTGGTCATGGTGTATGATCTTTTTAATGTGTTGTTGGATTCTGATTACTAGAATTTTGTTAAGGATTTTTGCATCTATGTTCATCAGTGATATTGGCCTGTAGTTTTCTTTTTTGGTGGCATAGACACAAACTTTAAATGATTCAATAGACCAGTTAGACCTAATTGATATCTTTAGAACATTTCACCAAAAAACAATGAATTTCACCTTTTTCTCAAGTGCTCACAGAACCTTCTCCAGGATACCTCACATCCTGGGCCATAAATCTAGCCTTGATAAATTCAAAAAAATTGAAATCATTCCATGCATCTTTTCTGACCATAATGCACTAAGATTAGATATCAATTATGGGAGAAAAACTATTAAAAATTCCAACACATAGAGGCTGAACAACACACTTCTGAATAACCAACAAATCACAGAAGAAATCAAAAAAGAAATCAAAATATGCATAGAAATGAATGAAAATGAAAACACAACAACCCAAAACCTGTGGGACACTATAAAAGCAGTGCTAAGGGGAAAGTTCATAGCAATACAGGCATACCTCAAGAAACAAGAAAAAAGTCAAATAAATAACCTAACTCTACACCTAAAGCAACTAGAAAAGGAAGA
This sequence comes from Ovis aries, assembly GCF_016772045.2. Classification (NCBI taxonomy): domain Eukaryota; kingdom Metazoa; phylum Chordata; class Mammalia; order Artiodactyla; family Bovidae; genus Ovis; species Ovis aries. Next base: position 39,442,972 of record NC_056061.1, read on the forward strand.
ATTGGAGAACCCCAGGGTTAGTAGGAAGAAAGAAATCTTAAAAATTAGGGCAGAAATAAATGCCAAAGAAACAAAAGAGACCATAGCAAAAATCAACAAAGCCAAAAGCTGGTTCTCTGAAAGGATAAATAAAATTGACAAACCATTAGGCAGACTCATCAAGAAACAAAGGGAGAAAAATCAAATCAATAAAATTAGAAATGAAAATGGAGAGATCACAACAGACAACATAGAAATACAAAAGATCATAAGAGACTACTATCAGCAATTATATGCCAATAAAATGGACAACGTGGAAGAAATGGACAAATTCTTTAAAAAGTACAACTTTCCAAAACTGAACCAGGAAGAATTAGAAAATATTAACAGACCCATCACAAGCACAGAAATTGAAACTGTAATCAGAAATCTTCCAGCAAACAAAAGCCTAGGTTCAGACGGCTTTACAGCTGAATTCTACCAAAAATTTAGAGAAGAGCTAACACCTATCCTACTCAAACTCTTCCAGAAAATTGCAGAGGAAGGTAAACTTCCAAACTCATTCTATGAGGCCACCATCACCCTAACACCTCAACTTTTTTAAATGGCTCACAAAACATCTAGAACAGTTCTCTCAGTAGTCAGACTGCTGTAGGTCTAGCTAACAGAAGACATGTCACAATCAAACCTTATAAGAATGTTTCCTGAGTATGTGAGAGATGATTTGAGGTGGTAGAACAGCAAATATGTTGTATATGCATGCTAAGCCTCTTCAGTCATGTCTGACTCTTTAAGATATATAAATTACCTGAAGCTGTTCCTATCAGCCCAAAGTTTTTCAGAAGTCAGCAGTCACCTTGGGTCAACAGAATTCCTTACACTTGTCAGTCCCTCTGTCTGTACCTAAATTATCCATAATAGTCATCACTTATTCATGTGCTATTTTAGGATACTGTTTACATTTTCTTACAGACAAGAAAAAATACTTCTAAATAAGTTTATTTAGGCCAATGAACAGAGAGAAAAATCACAACTGAAAGAGAGTAAAAGATAACTTTTGGATTTGAAATTATATAATTATAACTGGAGTTAACTACACAAAGAGCTATATAGTTTTCTCAATAAACAAATCAACTTCTGAAAACAGAAATAATATATAAGCATGGGCACAGAGGGATTATACATGTAATTTTTAAGAATACAAGCCTATTATCACATCTTTACTATCCTCTACACTAGCATATCTTATTTAAACTCTAATTTGTTTACTTTAACAGATAATACTGAGTCCTCCCCAATTTTAAAAGCAGTAACTTTTAACATTTCTCACCATATGTTCATAGATTTCCAAAGTTATGCAGCTCTAAGACAAGTCAACCAATACCCTTTTTAAGCTAATGAAAGTTTTTAAAAATTATAGCAATAAAAACATATACACATAGACACACCAATGATGGCTTAGTGGAAGTGTGGAATCTTTCTTTTCTACTGCCCCTCTTTTTTAACCTGCTTCTTGACAAAAATTCCTTCTAAGATTCAATGGGGAATTGTAAACAATATTGCAAATAGCCAGGAGTCCTAAAAAAAATAACCCACTGATGGCTAGAGAAGGGAAGTGTTAAATCCACAGGTTTCCTAGGATACCTTCATAGACCTCCTGAGTGGACACCACTCTCTATTTAACCAAGTCAAGTTTAAACTTCTAAAGTGATATTCTAGAAATCTCTTTGATTTTTGTGAGCTTGAAGACCACCCCACCCTTGCACCCATATATATAAATATATGGAGTTAATAGATATATAGACATATCTAGTTAATGATCCTCACCCTTTATTTTGGGAAAAAAATGAAATAAAAATTGTGACTGCCATCCATTGTTCTTAAATGCCATACTAATGTTGGTGTTTCCTTCTTACAAAACAAATTAAGAACTTGCCTGCCAATTTCAATGCAGGAGACATAAAAGACATCAGTTTGATCCCTGGGTTGGAAAGATCCCCTGGAGAAAGGAAATGGAAACCCACTCCTGTATTCTTGCTTGGAAAATCCCATGGACAGAGGAGCCTGGTGGGCTACAGACCATGGGGTCCCAGAGAGCTGGACACAACTGCAGCAACTGAGCACACAAGGCAGCAAAATATAGAGCACACAATGTGTGCGCAGTTCCTGTGGCAAGTCTCTATTTATCCGTAAATCACACTTGCTTGCTGTTTAATTGTTGTCTGGCAAGACACAACTTGATTAAAAACAATGTAGGACTGTCCAGTAATTGGGACTGAGACTAGGAACAGAGTTGAAAACAATGTGATGGTGATAAGGGTGGTGGAGGATTGCATATGTAATAATAAGAATTTGGGAGAAAAAAAACAATTCTGTGCCTCAAAGAAAGAATGCCAGATTTCAACTTTCTCTTCCTTTGACAAATGAGTTATGTCTTCTTCCTACTCTCTCTCTTTCTCTTTTTAAAAAATGGAGTAAAATTGCTTTACAATGTTGTTTTTGTTTCTGCTGAATGATGAAGTGATTCAATTATATGTATACATACATCCCCTCCCTCCTGGACTCCCTCCCTCAAATCCCACCCATCTAGGTCATCACAGAGCACCCAGTTGAGCTTCTTGTGCTATATAGAACACTAGGTTCCCACTAGCTATCTAGCTTACCTAGCTATGGAAAGGGTATGGAGACTAGAGGTGATGGAAATGGGGTATTACGCTCAATAAAATAACTACCATGTGTTAAGCATTGAAGCGAGTACTGAATTCTAACAACCTTGGAGGTAAGTATTATTTTATTTCCATTTTACAGATGTAGAATTTATAGCTCAGAGCAATTATTTGCTGAGAATCACAATGGTACTGATAAAAATATAATTGGCTTTGAATTTGAATTAAGAGATTGTCTGCTTATCCTACTGTTACCCTCTGCCAATTCCTCCACAGTTTAATATCAACACTTCACAGAATTCCTGCACAAAAAAGACACCCAGACACCCAGTAAATATTTACTAGATTAATGACTTTGATGTTCTTCTTGGAGCCAATGGGAACTCTAACGAGCCGGTGATCATGTGGAGCTTTACAACTTTTCTTACTCCTCTACACCAACTTCTATATTTCCTCTGAAACTTTGAAACACTTGTTTGGGACACCCAGTCCAGGATTACTTTATTTTAAAAACTATATCTATTCAATCTACTTAAGGGAGTCAACTTGCACCCCTTTAATTTTTCTGGATTAGGAAAGATAAAGAGGGGGGGAAAACCACTCAGAAATAATCAAAGAGGATTTTACTGGAGGCAGAGTCCAGGAAGGTCAGAGAACACACGAAAGAAAGGATCACAGTGGCTATGAGGATGAAAAGCATTTGACTTGATTTTCTTAAATTCACCTTTATTCATTAATGTTCATGTGTAAATGAAGTTTTATTTTTAGGGAACTCAAAGAAGTATATATCGAGATAACTAACAAAGATACTAAATCAAGGGGCATTCAGATTTTATTAAGAGAAATTCAAAAACTCTACAAAATCCAACTATATAGTTTCAAACGAATATTTAAGTGGGCTTAAAATTAGTAGCCTGAGATATTGACCTGACCCAGCCAGATCCTAGCCAAAATTTTCTGAACTGTGAGAAATTGTAACACACTTCTCTGAATTTCAGAGAAGGCAATGGCACCCCACTCCAGTACTCTTGCCTGGAAAATTCCATGGATGGAGGAGCCTGGAAGGCTGCAGTCCATGGGGTCGCTGAGGGTCGGACACAACTGACCGACTTCGCTTTCACTTTTCACTTTCATGCATTGGAGGAGGAAATGGCAACCCACTCCAGTGTTCTTGCCTGGAGAATCCCAGGGACGGGGGAGCCTGGTGGGCTGCTGTCTATGGGGTCGCACAGAGTCGGACACGACTGAAGCGACTTAGCAGCAGTAGCAGTCTCTGAATCTAGAATATTGGTACTAATTGTAACATAAAGAACAAACTATCAGAAAAAATTAGAAATGTAAGCATCATTTTGTATTTTACTACTGAATATAAATCAACAAATTGACAATTTGTATCAACAAACACATCATTTTAATATTGATATTTTGTCACTGAATATTTTTCATATGCTTATTTGGTTTACTAATTCCAACTTTCAGTTTTTGCTAAAATATCTTTCTTTAATTAAATAATAGAGGTCTCATTCATTGATTTTAAAAAGTCTTTGCCTTATTGAATCATGTATCACAAGCTCAGCTCTAAATCCTGCATAATCAAACTAACAAGGGTAGATACTTGATGAGTGTGTACTATATGAGAATATATGGTTTATCAGGAAAGACAAATATTTTTTAAATTACATAAATAATTTCATAATTTCAGCTTACGATGGTGTGGGTTATCTTAGCATCCTTACTTGGCAATCAATTGAAAACCTTATATTGGTCTCAATTTTTTTCTAGCCCATGAGTTTCAGAAATTTAGAAACCACTGGAATTAGGATGTAAGGATATGTCAAGGAACTGGAGCAAAAGAGCATGCGGGAATGCGAGAAATTAATGAGAGAATGAGAAAAACAGCATTTTAAAAGCAAGAATATTATAAACAGAGTAGATATTTTTATGGTTAAAATCTGAATGGTAGATCCATGTATGGAACTAAGTAAATAAGTTGCTGAAGCACACTCGAGTTAATTTCAATGTGCTGCAGATTTCCTAATGCCAAAGGTGTTATATGCATTCATCATTACAACAGATGGAACATACTATAATTCTCATTCTACAGGTAACAGAAATGATACAAGGAAATTAGGAAACTAGCCAGAGGTCACAAAGCTAGAAGTGATTTAACTCAGTCTGTATTCAGGATTCAGTCTTTTAACTTCCATGTTCTATCACCACCAATAAGAAATATCACTGAAGTAATGGAAACCAAAGTATAGTTAGACGGGAAATAGATGTGTCATCAGTAAGATTGCAGAAAGAAGATTATAAATAAAATGCAAGGTACCCAATAAATATCAATCAATATACTGGAGGTTCTGAAATTTGTTGGCTACTAGTAAACAATATAACCCAAGTATAAATCAGAGCAACAAAGAAAACAATGGCATATTTTCCCAGGAACCAATGAGGTTAAATTTTTCCTCTTTCACCTCTAGTTCAGTTCAGTTTAGTCGCTCAGTTGTGTCCAACTCTTTGCGACCCCATGAACTGCAGCACGCCAGGCCCTCCCTGTCCATCACCAACTCCTGAAGTCCATCCAAACCCATGTCCATCGAGTTGGCGATGCAATCCAACCATCTTATCCTCTGTTGTCCCTTTCTCCCCCTGCCCTCAATCTTCCCCAGCATCAGGGTCTTTTCAAATGAGTTAGCTCTTCGCATCAGGTGGCCAAAGCATTGGAGTTTCAGCCTCAACATCAGTCCTTCCAATGAACACCCAGGACCAGCTGGGAGGGACTTTATTACTTTTGTATACTTTTAAATCTAGCTGTATTTCTTTGGTCAATATATCCTGGGAGATGGTATCTAGAATCAAATAGATTACAGAATAATGAAGACATAAATAACTCTGTAATCATAAAACTGAATAAACATTTATGATTCCTTGATGTACAAAAGCCCAAACAAGTTATTTTTAAGATGATATATCTTATAATTATTCATTAAAGACTGTAATCTTCATCAATAGATGTTATTTAAAAGATATGTGTCTCTTCTCAAGAACTGATTTAACCCTCATGAAGATATATCCATCCTTCTTTCTGTTCACCATAATCACATCTCACTTTTGCCACATTTCCTACATCAGTTCAATAGAAAATGTTAAGACATTCTTTTAAACAATTGGCCACACTGGAACAATATATCATTTACCATTATAATGTAAATCTTATCTTCAATACTTAAACTATTGAGAAAATTTACTTTTTGCAATGAATTTCTGCTTAATATGTGAACATATTAATTTAACAATTATAATTTAAGAAATATCTCACCAATTTCATCTGTTGATCCCCCCATAGTGATACATGTATGTAGTTAAACACACATATTAAAAATTATTTTCATGAAAGAAAACATATACAGAAAAGTCCATAAATGGCTGAATAAATTATTATAAAGCAAATCCCCTAATGTAACTTCTAGATCAAGAAACAGAATCTTAATATTGCCATTTGGAAAACTCTTTTTGAAATAATACATCTACTCAATGAATTTCAATGACTGCTAACCTTCTGAGAAACAAGTAGATGTTATATTCTTTCTACCAAAAGTAAACAAAATCACCCATGACTATTCTTCTCCTCTACCCTCATGAAACTCAATACAAATCAAGTTTCTAGTTCTAGCTTGCAAGTTTCAGGAAATACAGAGGAGCATATTGGACAACACCAGGGAGATATATTTAGCAAATATCAAGATACAGAAAATACTATAGGGTAAATATCTCAGTTTCTTCCAACAAGTAAAACAAAAAAAGTAAGGAAAAGAAAAGAGAGGGTCTAGGTGCTTAAAGATAAAAACAAAAAAAAAGACTAAATTGTAGAGTGACCATATACTTTTTCAACCAAACCAGGATATTTTAGCCAGTGAAAGGGAATGCTATAGAAATGGGATTCTTCTGACAATCTAGAATGTGGAGTCACACCACTCAAGAGGCATAACAACCAAATAAAATAGGTTGATTTTTCTGAGAGTCCTGATCTTAGCAAACCAACTGTTTAAAAAATATTGAGAATATCAGAGAAAGTTAAATATTGATTGGATAACTTATGATGTGAAAAAAATTAAGTTTCTTGGCATGATAATGGTATTGCAAATATGTTTTTAGTACTCTATATAGCCCACTAAGCTCCTCTGTCTGTGGAATTCTCCAGGCAAGAATACTGGAATGGGTAGCCATTCCCTTCTCCAGGGGATCTTCCCAACCCAGGAATCAAACCCAGGTCTCCTGAACTGCAGGCAGATTCTTTACCATCTGCACCACCAGGGAACACCCCTTATCTCTTACAGATACATAAAAATATTTACACATTGAAATGATATGATGTATGGGATTTGGCCCAAAATTATCCATATTGTAGGAAGGAGTACAGGGTAGTAGAAATTATATAAGATAATTAATAAGCTGATAATTTTAAAACTAGGTAGTAAGTATTTGTAAGTTTATCCAATTTTTTTCTGTCTTTATGTTTGGAATGTTCTACAATTATTTGCCTAGACATTTAGTTTATAATAATATATTACCAGGACTCGGAAATCCCCTACATGCCAACTCCCAATCATACTTCTTTTGCTCTTCTCTAAAAATGACCACCTTTTTTTTTATTTTATACCGTCGTCATTATCTACTCATCAGTTCAGTTCAGTCACTCAATCGTGTCCATGTCTCTGCGACCACATGCCCTGCGGCACGCCAGGCTTCCCTGTTCATCACCAACTCCTGGAGCTTGCTCTAACTCATGCCCATTGATGATGCCATTGGTGATGCCATCCAACCAAAAGCATCAATTCTTTGGCGCTCAGCTTTCTTTGGAGAAGGCAATGACAACCCACTCCAGTACTCTTGCCTGGAAAATCCCATGGACAGAGGAGCCTGGTAGGCTGCAGTCCCTGGGGTTACTGCAAGTTGGACACAACTGAGTGGCTTCTGTCTCACTTTTCACTTTCATGCATTGGAGAAGGAAATGGCAACCCACTCCAGTGTTCTTACGTGGAGAATACCAGGGACAGGGGAGCCTGGTGGGCTGCCATCTATGGGGTCGCACAGAGTAGGACACGACTGAATTGCTTAGCAGCAGCAGCAGCTTTCTTTATGGTCCAACTCTCACATCCCTACATAACTACTGGAAAACCCATATCTTTGACTAGATAGATCTTTTCGGCAATGTCTCTGTTTTTTAATATTCTGTCTAGCTTTGTCATAGCTTTTCTTTGCCAAGCATATTTTAATTTCATGACTGCAATCACCATCTGCAGTGATTTAGGAGCCCAAGAAAATAAAGTCTCTCACTGTTTCCATTGTTTCCCCATCTATTTGCCATGAACTGATGGGAGTGGATGCCATGATCATCATTTTTTGAATGTTGAGTTTTAATCCAGCTTTTTCACTCTCTTCTTTCATTTTCATCAAGAGGCTCCTTAGTTCCTCTTCACTTTCTGCTGTAAGGGTGTTGTCATCCTTGTTATTCTTGTTCAGTTCAGTTCAGTCGCTCAGTCGTGTCCGACTCTGTGACCCCATGAATCGCAGCACGCCAGGCCTCCCTGTCCATCATAAATCCCGGAGTTCACTCAGACTCATGTCCATCGAGTCTGTGATGCCATCCAGCCATCTCATCCTGGGTCGTCCCCTTCTCCTCCTGCCCCCAATTCCTCCCAGCATCAGAGTCTTTTCCAATGAGTCAACTCTTCGCATGAGGTGGCCAAAGTACTGGAGTTTCAGCTTTACCATCATTCCTTCCAAAGAAATCCCAGGGTTGATCTCCTTCAGAATGGACTGGTTGGATCTCCTTGCAGTCCAAGGGCCTCTCAAGAGTCTTCTCCAACACCACAGTTCAAAAGCATCAATTCTTTGGCACTCAGCCTTCTTCACAGTCCAACTCTCACATCTATACATGACCACTGGAAAAACCATAGCCTTGACTAGATGGACCTTAGTAGGCAAAGTAACGTCTCTGCTTTTGAATATACTATCTAGGTTGGCTTTCCAAGAAGTAAGCGTCCTAATTTCATGGCTGCAGTCACCATCTGCAGTGATTTGGGAGCCCAAAAATAAAGTCTGACACTGTTTCCACTGTTCCCCCATCTATTTGCCATGAAGTGATGGAACCGGATGCCATGATCTTCGTTTTCTGAATGTTGAGCTTTCAGCCAACTTTTTCACTCTCCACTTTCACTTTCATCAAGAGGCTTTTCAGTTCCTCTTCATTTTCTGCCATAAGGGTGGTGTCATCTGCATATCTGAGGTTATTGATATTTCTCCCGGCAGTCTTAATTCCTACAGCTTGATAGTAAGCTACGATATCTGGTAGAGCAAGTCTTTGCACTTTGTTCTTCTTCATCAAGATTACCTTATCTATTTTGACAATTTGTATTTACATGTAGATTTTAGAATGAGCTTTTCAAGTCCCACAGATTATGTGTTGGGATTTTGAACTGAATTGCACTGAGTCCACAAACAAACTTGGGAAGAATTAATATCTTTACAATATAGAATCTTGCAAAAATGTCATAGTCCTCCATTTTTTAGGTCTACTTTAGCAATTCTCAATATTTTCTAGTTTACCATATAGGTCTTCTACAGTTGTGAGATATGTGTCTAGTTATTTAATATTTTATGTTATGTAGAGATTGTTTCATTTTATTGGTACATAGAAGTACAATATTAATCTTATATTAATCTGATATTCTGTAATCTTTATAATGTGTCTATTAATCCTAAAAATATTTTCATAGACCTTTTCTGATATATACCCAATCATAACACATTCAATGTGAAACTTTTTATTTATCCCTTAAATTTTTATTTCCTATTTCTTTATTTTTCTTTTTCATTCAGTACTACAAATAAAATATTACAACATTGAATAGATGTGAGGAAATAAGTATTTTCATCACTCAGTCTCAAACAGAAGTATTTTAACATTTCACCATTAAGGTATGATTTTCCTACAATTTTTCAATATATCCTATATGAGATTGAGGAAGTTCTCCAAGTTTGCTTAGAGCATATATTATGAATGTTAAATTATTTCACAGATTTCTGTTTACTGAGTTAGTCACGTGATTTTCTCCATTTTTTAACGTAGTGAATTTGTTTAAATAGCTTTCAAACTTTTAATCAACCTTGCATTCCTAGAATAAACTCTACTTAGTCCTGATATCTTGTCCTTTTTATGTTTTGCTGGATAATATTTTCTTTAGAATGAGTGAATTAAACTATAATTACAATAATGTGTTTTTCAGGATTTGGTATTAAGGCTCATGATACTATGGAATGTGCTTCTGGCTTTAGTGTTTCAGTTTAGAAGCCAAATGTCAGTCTAATAAATGCTTCTTTGGAGCAATAAAATAAAAATAATTTTTCAAGTTTTAAAGGTATAAAAAAAGTAACCATAGAAGCTAGGATTTGAGGACATTTGTTTGATTCAGATATACTTCACTCATTTTTCCCTCAGGAAACTACAGATTTTCAGCACAGGCCATAAAGGCAGAGAAAAAAAAAAAAGTGATATCCTCATATTTAAGAGCTTTCTTCAGTCCCAGGGATCAGGAGAAAAATAATTGGAGTGTAGGACTAACCAAAATAGACAACATTGAGTGGTCTAAGATCCCAGAGAAAGACAAATGCAGTAAAATCCAACATTCTTTATTCCTTTCCCACTTGAGGCACTTGCTGAACTTTGAGTTCAAATCTTTGTCTGACTTACACCTTTCCTACAACCTCTTTTCAAATTACTCTTTCCCTGTGCTCCTGCCATAGTAATCATCCCTTCTTCCCTCCCTGGTTTCTTGAGGGTGCTGTTCTCTGTCTCTCACAATCAAGAAGATTATCTATTCTGTTCAAGTTACCTGGAATTGTTTCCTCCTTTTTCCCATAAAGCCATCCCCAGAGGCATTCAGGATCTATAGCAAAGATCTGGGACCCTAGCAAGAAGATGAATGGATAGAGGAACTTTAGTGGCACTCTGAGAGAAAAGAGAGAAGTATGAGATATGCCAATTACAGGAGGTTCTTCATGGCCTGATAAGTGGCTCTTCAATGAGAAGAAAAAATATGTTTTATATTATATGATAAATTCCAAGAGTATGCAAGAACAACTAATGGTACCACTTTCTAGTAATACACTGTCTACACTCCTTCCCAGGTACTAAAAGCATAAAAATATGGAGTTTAAAACTTCTTATCCTATCTCAAAGGGAATCCTTCCTGATAGGCCCCCCTAAATTCACTGCTCCCACAATATCAGGCCTACCTCTTTAGTGACAGATACACATTTTTAGCATTGAATGCAGCATATTTATTTCAGTTTGTAATTTTATATTTATCTGTGTTACTATTTGGTTTCTGTATATCTCCATCACTAAGTTGTCCATAAAGCAAGATCCATGTGAGTTTCTCCTTGCCATTCATAGTGCCTAGTATTGTTCCAGACACCTAATAGATATTCATATATCTGCTGAATGGATTAATGAATAAATGTGATATGAAAATCACCTCTCTCATTTGAACTTAATTTCATAGAGGAAGCTGGAATGTGTTTTGACAGGATGACAGCATCTACAGAGTTACAGGCCTGGCTGAAGCAAATTGTTTTAAACACTATAGCCTGAAAACAAGGACAGCGTGAATCATTAGCTCCAAAATGAATAAAATCATTATAATAACATCTTTTACAATTTTAATAACATTAAATAAGCTACCTATAGAATCTCATTTAATATAAATTACTGAGAGCTCATCTCAGTCTTAAGACTTCCTCTATAGCACAAGGTCTTATTAAGCAAGATTTTTTAAAAAAGCAACACACTCTTGTGTTATGGTAGGAAATGATGGTACATAGTGAACAACAAAGCACATGATCTATAGATTCTGACTGATCTGGACTCATATCCTACTTCAGTTTCTTCCCGGTCTATGTGACAATGGGACAGTTATTTAACGTGTCTGAGTTCCAGATGCAAAACGAAGGTAATATCTACTTAATAGAGCTGTTATAAAATTACACAAAGAAATGCATATAATCTTAACACAGAGTGGGCATATAAATAGTGGGAAGATGGCATCACAGAATAAAGAACATGAACTTTGGAATCAGAAAACCTGAGTTAGAATCTCTGCTTGAAGATTCGTTATTAAGTGATCAAAAAAGCTACTTCACTATTTAAAGACTCAGTTCTCTTATCAGTAAAATGTGCACAATAATATGAATAGTTACCCTGAAATTTAAATGTATGGAATTACCATTTATAAGTTCCCTCCGCATCTTACGGCAGAAAGTGAATTTTCAGTAGGCAATAGGAAGAAGAAAGAGAAAGAAGAGGTGAAGAATAAGGAAGAAGAGAAAAGGAAAGAGGAGAGGAAGAAGATGCTAAGTTTGAGGCACCACATGTTAACACACAACAAAAAAATAGAACAGAAAGAGAAAACTGTCTGCCTATAACTGAGGCAAGAGGTTAAACATATTGAGCTAGATCAACAAAAGTAATTCTTCCTTGCTATTCTTTCTCAATACACATTACTTTCTCCACATCATTTATCAGAATTTGTAATTCATATTTATTTGTTTACTAGAATACTGTCTTCTTCAGAAATTTGTTTTTCCATGAGGGAAGAGCTATGATTGCTTTATTGCTCAATGCAGAACACACAGTAAGGACTCGGCAAGTATTGTTAACTAAGAATTATCAACTGAAAACCTCTCTGTACAAAAATCATAGCTCAGTGGTTGGTGCACAGTGCTGGAAAACAAAAATCTATAAGAAAAATTGAAATTTAAATAAGGAAATTGCTACAATCCCATAAGTTAATTCTAATTATTTGTACTTAATGGAATTGATAAAAGCTTAAAAAATTAATTAAAACAATATCCCTATGATCTGATGTCAATATGAATAACAAATACCTATTTAACATCATGGCCTAATGCATAGTAGATAAACAATAAATATTATTGAATGAATTATAAATTTATGAAATCAATAATAATCACTGTATAATGATTATATTAAAGTTCATTTTTAAGACACTGTTAGTCACAGGCAATATTATTACTTCAAAATATATGACTTAATCCAAAGAAAATACAACAAGTAAAAGAAAGTAGACAAAAATAGGATTGTGATTGTTATCACACACAGTGTTAGCTGAAAGTTTAAAGGTTTACAGCCATAAGAAGGAAAAGAAGTTTAAGTCAGGAATCCTTAGAAGATTTTTCAACAGAGATTGCTGTTGGTTCAAATCAACAGATGGTATCCAGTAGAAACAGTGGTAGGAGACAATCAAGAATTACCATCATAAAGAAAAGAAAAGGAAAGAAAAGAGGTACTATAATGCAGAGGATAAAATAGATCTATAAAATGCTAATGTGCAAGAAGAGAAGGCAATCAATAATGAATCATATTGTATAAAGTAAGTAGATTTCCATACCTTAAGAGCATGGAAACATATAAATACATAATCAATAAAATAATAAAACTGATAAAATAAACAGTTTATTTTTAGTTACTAAATCAAGTACCTGACCAAATAGTTAGGCAATAGCAAGATCAAAGAATTTTATATAGGACCTTTTGATTATCTAATACAGCATTTTCCATAGACAGATTTCTTTTAAAAACTTGTCCTAAAGAGTTTAAGGGTTTTACCCACAGTAAGATTATAAAACTGTATGAAAAAGGAAAACAAATTTAATATAGCATGATTGTTAATGGAATTGTCTTCTCTTTATAAGGAGCTTATTATGTACTAGGCAATGTGCTAGACACTGAAGGCATGAACAACAAATCAAATATGGTTCTTCCTGCCTTTACAAACTAAAATATGTCACTTCCCATCTGGCACCACAAGGATTAGGTTTTTAGCCACTGCAACCACTGACCTTTAACACAATCTGAAAGGAGTTCAGGGTGGAGGTCAGAATGAGGCATTCTGTGCTATAACAAAACCTTATAGAACAGGCCTTCAGATAGATATTTTCAGGAGAAAATTTTATGAACCTAATTCTTATATCTTCTTATACCTAGAAAATCACTCAAACCATTAACAGAGGAATCTGCTCCTCATGACTAGCTGCAACCTTCTACTGAGACATATATGTCTGACAGCATGTACCTCCTTCACCAAATTATATGTGTTTGTGCATGCGCACATGTGTATATGTTATTCATGTCCAACTCTTTGCAACCCTATGGGTGGTAGCCAGCCAGGTTCCTCTGTCCATGAGATTTTTCAGGCAAGAATACTGGAGTAGGTTGCCATGCCCTCCTCCAGGGGATCTTCCTGACTCAGAGATGGAACTCGTGTCTCTTATGTCTCCTTCATTGGGAGGCAGGTTCTTTACCACTAATACCACCTGGGAAGCTAAATATATATATTTAGCTTATATATTTAGGTAGACCTCCTCTACCCCTATTTCTTCAGATCAGTTCATTAGCACTATCCGAGAGGCTTTCTCCTGGGCTATGGTCTTCAGTGTGTACCCTAATAAAACTGAATTCACAGCTCTTACTATATGCTTTTTTTTCAGTCAACAGCTCTTATGATTTTTTTTCAGTTAAGTTTTCCTTGTAATCTTACAATCTAGTGGAAAGGAAAGTTTAAAAAGAAACCAATATATAAAACTTCTACTGTGTTAAATGACATGAAAAAAAGAAGAGACTACCATAAGAGAAGAGGGGTCTTTTCAGCTCAGTTGAGTTCAGTCACTCAGTCGTGTCTGACTCTGCGACCCCATGAACCACAGCACGCCAGGCCTCCCTGTCCATCACCAGCTCCCAGGGTCTACCCAAACCCATGTCCATCGAGTCGGCGATGTCATCCAACCATCTCATCATCTGTCATCCCCTTCTCCTCCTGCCCTCAATCCTTCCCAGCATCAGGGTCTTTTCCAATGAGTCAGCTCTTCACATCCAGTGGCCAAAGTATTGGAGTTTCAGCTTCAACATCAGTCCTTCCAATGAACACCCAGGACTGATCTTTAGGATGGCCTGGTTGGATCTCCTTGCAGTCCAAGGGACTCTTAAGAGTCTTCTCCAACACCACAGTTCCAAAGCATCAATGCTTCAGTGCCCAGTTTTTTTTATAGTCCAACTCTCACATCCATACATGACCACTGGAAAAACCATAGAGGGTTCCTTTATGATGTTACAAATTTCCTAGAGCAATTAGCCACTTGGAATACAGCAGCAAAAATAGACATGAAGAGAAAAATATAGGATTGGTAGCTTTGTTAATAAATTTTATATAAGAGAGTGTAAAGAAAAAAGTCAAGAATGAGTTAGCAACTTGCTTAGATAATTTTAGCCATTTCTCCCATAATGAGGGAAAGTTGAACATATGAATTTAGAAAACAGAGAAGTTGTCAGGGTTAAAGATTTAATTTTAACTACTACCAATACATATATTAAATTATTAGGAATCAAGACCATCCCAAAGAGAAAGAAATGCAGAAAAGCAAAATGGCTGTCTGAGGAGGCCTTACAAATAGCTGTAAGAGGGGAAGCGAAAAGCAAAGGAGAAAACGAAAGATATATCCATTTGAATGCAGAGTTTCAAAGACTAGCAAGAAGAGATAAGAAAGCCTTCCTCAGCAATCAATGCAAAGAAATAGAGGAAAACAATAGAATGGGAAAGACTAGAGATCTCTTCAAGAAAATTAGAGATAACAAGAGAAAATTTCATGCAAAGATGGGCTCAATAAAGGACAGAAATGGTAGGTACCTAATAGAAGCATAAGATATTAAGAAGAGGTGGCAAGAATACACAGAAGTACTGTACAGAAAAGACCTTCATGCCCCAGATAATCACAATGGTGTGGTCACTCACCTAGAGCCAGACATCCTGGAATGTGAAGTCAAGTGTGCCTTAGGAAGCATCCCTAAGAACAAAGCTAGTGGAAGTGATGGAATTCCAGTTAAGCTATTTCAAATCCTAAAAGTTGGTGTGGTGAAAGTGCTGCAC
This sequence comes from Ovis aries, assembly GCF_016772045.2. Classification (NCBI taxonomy): domain Eukaryota; kingdom Metazoa; phylum Chordata; class Mammalia; order Artiodactyla; family Bovidae; genus Ovis; species Ovis aries. Next base: position 39,458,621 of record NC_056061.1, read on the forward strand.
TCAATATGCCAGCAAATTTGGAAAACTCAGCAGTGGCCACAGGACTGGAAAAGGTCAGTTTTCATTCCAATCCCAAAGAATGCTCAAACTACCACACAATTACACTCATCTCATATGCTAGTAAAGTAATGCTCAAAATTCTCCAAGCCAGACTTCAGCAATACGTGAACCATGAAGTTCCAGATGTTCAAGCTGGATTTAGAAAAGGCAGAGGAACCAGAGATCAAATTGCCAACATCCACTGGATCATCGAAAAAGCAAGAGATTTCCAGAAAAACATCTATTTCTGCTTTTTTGACTATGCCAAAGCCTTTGACTGTATGGATCACAACAAACTGTGGAAAATTCTGAAAGAGATGGGAATACCAGACCACCTGACCTGCCTCTTGAGAAACCTATATGCAGGTCAGGAAGCAACAGTTAGAACAGGACATAGAACAACAGACTGGTTCCAAATAGGAAAAGGGGTACATCAAGGCTGTGTATTGTCACCCTGCTTATTTAACTTATATGCAGAGTACATCATGCGAAATGCTGGGCTGGATGAAGCACAAGCTGGAATCAAGATTGCTGGGATAAATATCAATAACCTCAGATATGCAGATGACACCACCCTTATGGCAGAAAGGGAAGAACTAAAGAGCCTCTTGATAAAAGTGAAAGAGGAGAGTGAAAAAGTTGGCTTAAAGTGCAACATTCAGAAAACTAAGATCATGGCATCCAGTCCCATCACTTCATGGCAAATAGATGGAGAAACAGTGGGAACAGTTGCTGACTTTATTTTGGGGGGCTCCAAAATCACTGCAGATGGTGATTGCAGCCATGAAATTAAAAGACGCTTACTTCTTGGAAGGAAAGTTATGACCAACCTAGACACCACATTAAAAAGCGGAGACATTGTCAACTAAGGTCCCTCTAGTCAAGGCTATGGTTTTTTCCAGTAGTCATGTATGGATATGAGAGTTGGACTATAAAGAAAGCTGAGTGCTGAAGAATTGATGCTTTTGAACTGTGGTGTTGGAGAAGACTCTTGAGAGTTCCTTGGAATGCAAAGGGATATAACCAGTCCATCCTGAAGAAGATCAGTCATGGGTGTTCATTGGTAGGACTGATGTTGAAGCTGAAACTCCAATACTTGGCCACCTGATGTGAAGAGCTTACTCATTTGAAAAGACTCTGATGCTGGGAAAGATTGTGGGCAGGAGGAGAAGGGGATGACAGAGGATGAGATGTTTGGATGGCATCATTGACTCAATGAACATGAATTTGGGTAAATTCTGGGAGTTGGTGATGGACAGGAGGCCTGGCGTGCTGCGGTTCATGGGGTCACAAAGAGTCGGACACGACTGAGTGACTGAACTGAACTGAACTGTTTGAGTGTTTGAGTTGTCTGAGAATAAAATGTAGAAAAGGAATGCAGATTCAAAACCAAATTCAGAGGAATTCTCATATTTAGTGCTAGGATTGAAATGGAAAATTGGCCAAACCAATGGGAAAAGAGGTAGAAGAAAGTGAAGAGAGTAGTCTCTTGAGCTTCTTGCAAGAGAAGGGTCAGTTTTTAAAAAGAGAGAGTGGCCGATTGTATCGAATGATACCTGGAGTATACTAAACTCATTCCCACTGTCCAAAACAATTTCTTCTGCTATTTTCAGACTTAGATGCAAGAATGAAATAAACTTCTAAGTATGCTCCAATTTTCTGAGAAGTGAAAAGTCATTCAGGTCCACATTTAAGGAAAAAGTGAATAAATAAAATTTACTTGAGTTTTAGACATGGATAGTAATTCAGGATAACTTGAATTTAATAAACATTTCACTACATATTTTTCATGGGGTTCTCATGGCAAAGAATCCTGGAGTCATTTGCCATTCCCAAGGTGAAACTCCCAACACTTTGGCCCATGTGATACAAAGAGCCAGCTGTTGGAAAAGACCCTGATGCTGGGAAAGGTTGAAGGCAAAAGGAGAAGGAAATGACAGAAGATGAGATGGTTATAAAGCATCATCAACTCAATGGACATGAGTTTGAGCAAACTCTGGGATATAGTGATCGACAGGGAAGCCTGGTGTGCTGCAGTCCATGGGGTCACAAAGAGTCAGCCCCAACTTAGTGACTGAATAAGTATCACTATATACCAAAATACACACAGTGAGATGTAATAGTTAATTTTTTTTAACACAACTGCTGGAAAATGAGAAGAAAGGAGAATAGGATAACTCTGAAAGAGTAACCTTTTTAGCTTTGATGGAAAGGAGAAATAATGAAGGAAAGATCAACAGATTTTAGTACAAAATCACATAAAACTTCCAATTAATGAAAAATAGCAATACAAATAAAAAGCACATGTAGAAGAAAATGGTGTAATGGTTAAGCTTATTGAAAGAATACTGGATTTTAGCCATAAATACAGTGGGTTCCCTGGTGGCTCAGACGGTAAAGAATCTGCCTTAAATCTGGGAGACCTGGGTTCGATCCCTGTGTCAGGAAGATCCCCTGGAGGAGGGCATAGCAATCTACTCCAGAGAATCCCATGGACAGTGGAGCCTGGCGAGGTATAGTTCATAGGATCACAGAGAGTTGGACATGACTGAAGTGACTTAGCAGGCACACATGCAGGCAATAACCAACTTACTCTTTCTCACTACTGTCTCTGACTAATTTGGTCTGAAATCTACTTGCAATAACTTGCACAAAGTAAAAGCTCAGTCTGGTTTAATATCAAAACCCCAAAGCACCAACTAATGAAATTCTTCTGTTTGGGTCTGTCCTAATTTCAGAAATTTCTACAGAAAGTAAGCAATATAAGCAGCTTCTTTACTTTTTCTTCACTCTATCTTTTCATAACTACTCTCTAGGTGCCATTTTGTTCTCTCTAAAGTTGGGTTTGGGGAAGGTGGGTTATGGAAAAGGGATAGTATGTTATGGATTATGAGCTGTGTCTAACAACAGGGCTTGTTTTATTTCTCCCTCACATTTCAGGGAACTTCCAAATCTTCTGTGTAGAAGTCTTCTTACCATTGGCTTTTAAAACAACTTCCCTCAGTCCTTTGTTTCTGAGGCTTCATACTATCCATTGTCTAAATACAGGAAAGTTTCCCCTCCTCCAGAAGATCCTGGAAGCCAGTCTCCCAGAACAGGGTCCTTTTCAAGATGATATAGTTGAGTTCTCTCCCCTAGACCACCCAGACCAAGAAAAACTCAAGCATCTTTGTCCCCTTTGGGGATAATATAGCCAGCTCCTCACCACTGGTGGGCCCAAGCTGTCACTTTTGGACTTCTCAGACTCAGGTTAGGTACCAATCCCTATGTCCTTTAAATATCAGGGAACATAAAGCACTTTCTCTGAACAGTTCTCTTGAAGCTCCTCCATCTTCTCAAGACATGGAGAAGTATCCACTTTCTTCCTCATTGGGGAAGCATACAAACAACTCATTCTCCAGAGAAATTCCCTGATCTCTACGTTCTTTTACCTCCAAGATACCAACCTGTGTAGCTAGTCTGTTGTGTTAGATGTATATTGTCTCCAGTCAGAAATCTGAGATACTAAGAAAACTCACAATTAGCATGCTACCTCACTTCTAGGGTTCTGGGGGGTTTTCTTTTGTTGCTGGTGACAATGTGAACCAATACATTTAAGATTTATAAGTCTCTTCATCCAGTTATTCTGCTATAAACACTACCCAAAAGGCATGAAGACACTTGCGCATGTGGGCATTCACTATAGCATCCACCATCTAATGTAGTACCTAGATGAGAAATATTAGCTAGGGCTAAAGGATAAGTAAAACTTTGTTTCTTCAGATAATAAGAATTATTATACTCACCCTACCTTATTTCAACTTTGGTACTTTAAAACTCTTGCTTTGCCCCTCTAGTCCTTACTTCCTAATCTTAAGGTCATTGCTCTGGGTCTTAACTTTGTTGGAATTTTGTTACATATGAGATGATTTTTTTTTTCACTTTAAATTATAATATTTTATTTTAAATAGTCACAACATCTGACACTTCAAAAAAAGATACCACTAATAAATTTTTAAAAAGTGGAATACGTATCAAAGTTACAACAGACATAATGTTTAGCTGAGAATCATTTCAACAGAGTAAGGCTCTAAAGATACCAGACAAACCAATACTTGTTTGGATTAAGATGTACCATTCTCTTACTGTATGGGCTTACAGACAAGGCCCTGGTTCCATGTGGTCAATGTTACAGTCGTGTTTCAGAATAAAATTTTCAGTAGTTTTGAGAGCCTATACAAGATGTTATGGACTACACCCTGCAAAAAGTTACAACTTGAAAACTCCTTTCAAGCTTTACCAGTATCCAATGTGTATATTTTTAACATTTCTGAAAAGAGAACAAAATTAATAAGTGATGGTATTCACATCTGATATCTCAGGTTTCATGGCAGACAGGTCTTAATGCTCCTAGATTTGGGGAGTATACCAGGGAGGAATATTTTAAATTTATTTAAGTAGAATGTAGGGAAAATAGGATCAAATGGGCATACATTCCTTGACCCCAGTGCCATTAGCCCTGTTAACTCTATAGGGAATGGTTAAGCCATCAAAAATTAAACCAATAGTTTTTAATATTAAAATGATTCTCCATACTAGTAACACTGAAGAGTCACTAAACTAAGAATTTACCTTGTAGAGGTTAACACACAGAAATAGGTGACAGAACAGTAACAATTATAAAAAATGCTACTCATCTAAAAGGATCCACGTCCACTCTTTGAGTCTACTTCATACATTCTACCCATCCACCCCACTCCAAAAAGGTTCAGATTATTATGTCCCAAAGTAATCTATTCCTGAATTACTTTTGAAGAGACAACCTGCTCTGTAGCTACTTAGGTCCTATTCTAGGATGATGCATTTCCATTGTCCTAGCTCTCAAATTTGGAAATCTGCTTAGGTTCAGCCTTTTAAAACCCTTCCAAATTAACGTAATTAGAATTTGTGATCCCTAGATTCACATACAGTACAGGCTCTGTGACACCTCCTTTTTTAGGGGGTTGAATAAAAGCCACAGGATTCTGTGTGACTAAAAACTAAATCTCAGTTATTCGTGTCTGGCATTGTGTAAACATATTTTTAAGTTCATGTTGCTGGACTTCATTAACTACTTCAGGATCTGCAGGGCTCTTCTGAACCTTTGCCACTGCAAAGTTTATCCCTTGGGCTAACCCAGCTTGGGTAATGTTAGTAAACTGGACCACAGAACTTCAAATCTTTGAAAAAGGAGAGACTGCTCTGCTGCTACAGCTCTCTGAAGGAGAAGGAGTTACATGAAGCTCTCTCTCAAGTTCAAGCATGCCAGATTCAGAGCCAGGGGTCTTTTGAGATACAACTGAATGCACTGGTTCAACTGACAAAAACTGTGGGCCTGCTGCAGGAAAAGACACATCTAATTGAGAAGGTGGAGAAGGTATCTGTTCTATCGATTCAAATGGAGTTTCTTCGCTAGAAACTTGATTGGTTGTTTGATGTCCTTCCTCACTAGCCTGCTGAGAAACAGATCTGGTTTCTGATAGGTGGGTCATTTTGTTTTGTGTATCTTGAACAAATCTGTAGCAGTAAATATCCACAGGCTTGGCAAAGCCAGTCTATGTGTGTATGTTGCCAGGGGAAGGACTTTTCTTCAAAGAAGACTCATGGCCTTTTCCAAGCCCACTTTCATGAGCAATAGTAACCTCTGAAGGAACATGAATGCTGATATCAGTGCTGCTAATAGACTGGGATCGACTGCCTAATCAAGCTGCTGAAGCAATGATACCACAACTAGGAAGAATATAGTCGGTTGGCACTACATTCTCTGAAGAGATAGCTGCCTGTCTTCATCAGACTTGGAATTTGTAAGAAATTCGTCAGAGTGATACGAGTTACTATCTGAAGACATTTCCCCTTCTGACTCTGCCTGGTTGTATTTTCCATGGTTTCAAGACTACTATCTGATTTCCAAAGATTTACTTTTAAGTTTGGTTTTAGAAAGTTAACTTCCATTTCAAGTTTTGTGAAGTTTCTTAGCTTTCGTAGATTACCAATGTTTACATTGGATTTGGTTTGTTTCACTTTTTGATTTAGAGATGAAATTTTGCTCACTAAAACTTTTTTTTCCCTGGGCCAGAGAGCCTTGGTTTTGAGATCTGATGCCGATGATGGTTTCATGAGGTTTACTGCTCTTCCTCTCAAGCTTTTTCTCTATTATAGGTACGTCTAATCCCATGGCTTGCTTGGTGATCTGCAGCATCTCCTCAAGGCACTGAAGAGTATGTTTTCCACCCTCTTCTGGGTTGCACATTGTAGCTTTCAGTGTGCGGAATAGCCACTTGCTTCTTTATATCTGTAGTGCAATCTCATGCAGGAGAACTTTGGCTTAACCAAACAGAGTGGGTTCAGTACCTATTTCTATTTTTTCCAGGTCTTCTAGACTTAGTCCTTGATACTGGTTTACTTTGTCAACCTCATCATCATAATAGACCACGCAGCAGGCAGAGTTAGAAAGCAGTAACAGCACATCCACATCAATGAGGCTGCTCTTAAACTGTCGTTTGAGCCAAGCCATAAAAATTACATCGCGACACATAGTCTAACATGAAGAAAATTTCCACATCTACTAAGTAGTGCTACTTTATCATAGCTTCTAGTTTGACACTAATATTTACATTGGTCAAACATGATCTCAGTCAAAAGCATTATGTCTAGAACATAAAGCACTTGGCACATCACAGACCATCGAGAAAGATGTTAGCACTCCCCCCACCCACATTTTTACCTAAGTATAAGCTGCAGTAAATACTTAATTTCCCTCCCCACTACCCTCTGCCCTACTTAAACAGAAATAAATAAAACTTACCCCCCCCCTTTTTTTTTAAACACAGACAAAGAAAACCCCTTTCGGTGCACCCCTGCCCCATGCCTGCAGCTCCGAGGAAAGGGCTGCGCTACTCGTTTTTCTCTTCCTGCCAGTCAGGCAGCCCCTCCTTTCACAAGATGAACACAAACACCGCCAGCACCACATGCAGCCCCACCACCGCGACAATGGTCGCGTAAAAGCCACTGTCATTGGGGGACATTAACAGGAGGCTTTGGAAAAGCAGCAATTAGCAGGAAAAATACAACCCCACAGGAACTTTAACCATGCTGCTGCTGCTGCTGCTGCTAAGTCGCTTCAGTCGTGTCCGACTCTGTGCGACCCCATAGACAGCAGCCCAGAAGGCTCCCCCATCCCTGGGATTCTCCAGGCAAGAACACTGGAGTGGGTTGCCATTTCCCTCTCCAATGCATGAAAGTGAAAAATGAAAGTGAAGTCGCTCAGTCCTGTCCGACTCTTCGAAACCCCATGGACTGTAGCCTACCAGGCTCCTCCGTCCATGGGATTTTCTAGGCAACAGTACTGGAGTGGGGTGCCATCGCCTTCTCCAAACGTTAACCATAAGTTCTGCAAAAAGGAAAAAGATCCTGAAAGTGATGGCCAGGCTGCCGCCTTCGGACTTGGGCTGGGCAGGGCAGCGTTGCCGGCGGCATTGCCTGTGGCGTTCGCCTGCTTCTGAACCCTTGTAGCGGGCCGGTGGGAGTGGGGCGTCTAGTCAGTCAGTCAGTCTGTCCATCCGTTCGTCAACTAATCGAAGCTCGAGATGATTTTATAAGAAGGAAGATCCTTCAAGCAACTCCTGAAGTAATATATAGGAAAGAATGAATGATGAAACCCCTAACATGAACAAATGTTGAATTGTCCAAAGAGAAAACTGAAATTACTTGAGGAGGCAGTAGTCAGTCAAAGATATCACATACCCCAACCAAACCATCACAACAATTTAATCAGAATCTCCAAATCATGGGTCCAGGATCATTCAACCTTAAGCCTCACCATGGGTGATTCTAATGTGTAGCCAAGCTTAACAGCCAGAACCATAAGAGTTATTGGTTAGAAAGGAAAAAAGCCAAGCAGTAGAATATGTGAATGATGTGTGTATTATGCAGCCATTCAAAATTATAATTCTGAAGATCAGGTAAAGATAGTGTAATCTCTAAATATGGTGCACAAGGCCTGTTATTGTCTCATCTCTGCCTCTACTACCACATTTGCTGCTCCCTTCATGGGCCTTTCCATTCCATGAATTACAACTCATCAGTCCATTTGCAGGTTAAATAACTCCAGGAAGAATGAAGGGATGAAGCCAAAGCAAAACCAATACCCAGCTGTGGATGTGACTGGTGATAGAAGCAAGGTCCGATGCTGTAAAGAGCAATACTGCATAGGAACCTGGAATGTCAGGTCCATGAATCAAGGCAAATTAGAAGTAGTCAAACAAGAGATGGCAAGGGTGAACATCGACATTCTAGGAATCAGTGAACTAAAATGGACTGGAATGGGTGAATTTAACTCAGATGACCAATACATCTACTACTGTGGGCAGGAATCCCTCAGAAGAAATGGAGTAGCCATCATGATCAACAAAAGAGTCCGAAATGCAGTACTTAGATGCAATCTCAAAAACGACAGAATGATCTCTGTTTGTCTCCAAGGCAAACCATTCGGTATCACAGTTATCCAAGTCTATGCCCCAACCAGTAACGCTGAAGAAATTGAAGTTGAATTAGATCTTTTAGAACTAACACCCAAAAAAGATGTCCTCTTCATTTTAGGGGACTGGAATGCAAAAGTAGGAAGTCAAGAAACACCTGGAGTAACAGGAAAATTTGGCCTTGGAGTGCAGAATGAAGCAGGGCAAAGACTAATAGAGTTTTGCCAAGAAAATGCACTGGCCATAGCAAACACCGTCTTCCAACAACACAAGAGAAGACTCTACACATGGACATCACCAGATGGTCAACTCCGAAATCAGATTGATTATATTCTTTGCAGCCAAAAGATGGAGAAGCTCTATACAGTCAACAAAAACAAGACTAGGAGCTGACTGTGGCTCAGATCATGAGTTCCATATTGCCAAATTCAGACTTAAATTGAAGAAAGTAGGGAAAACCGCTAGACCATTCAGGTATGACCTAAATCAAATCCCTTATGATTATACAGTGGAAGTGAGAAATAGATTTAAGGGCCTAGATCTGATAGATAGAGTGCCTGATGAACTATGGACGGAGGTTGGTGACATTGTACAGGAGACAGGGATCAAGGCCATCCCCATGGAAAAGAAATGCAAAAAAGCAAAATGGCTGTCTGGGGAGGCCTTACAAATAGCTGTGAAAAGAAGACAGGCAAAAAGCAAAGGAGAAAAGGAAAGATATAAGCATCTGAATGCAGAGTTCCAAAGAACAGCAAGAAGAGATAAGAAAACCTTCTTCAGCGATCAATGTAAAGAAATAGAGGAAAACAACAGAATGGGAAAGACTAGAGATCTCTTCAAGAAAATTAGAGATACCAAGGGAACATTTCATGCAAAGATGGGCTTGATAAAGGACAGGAATGGTCTGGACCTAACAGAAGCAGACGATATTAAGAAGAGGTGGCAAGAATACACAGAAGAACTGTACAAAAAAGATCTTCACGACCCAGATAATCATGATGATGTGATCACTAATCTAGAGCCAGACATCTTGGAATGTGAAGTCAAGTGGGCCTTGGAAAGCATCACTACGAACAAAGCTAGTGGAGGTGATGGAATTCCAGTTAAGCTATTTCAAATCCCAAAGATGATGCTGTGAAAGTGCTGCACTCAATATGCCAGCAAGTTTGGAAAACTCAGCAGTGGCCACAGGACTGGAAAAGGTCAGTTTTCATTCCAATTCCAAAGAAAGGCAATGTCAAAGAATGCTCAGACTACCACACAATTGCACTCATCTCACATGCTAGTAAAGTAATGCTCAAAATTCTCAAAGCCAGACTTCAGCAATACGTGAACCATGAACTCCCTGAAGTTCAAGCTGGTTTTAGAAAAGGCAGAGGAACCAGAGATTAAATTGCCAACATCCGCTGGATCATTGAAAAAGCAAGAGAGTTCCAGAAAAACATCTATTTCTGCTTTATTGACTATGCCAAAGCCTTTGACTATGTGGATCACAATAAACTGTGGAAAATTCTGAAAGAGATGGGAATACCAGACCACCTAACCTGCCTCTTGAGAAATCTGTATGCAGGTCAGGAAGCAACAGTTAGAACTGGACATGGAACAACAGACTGGTTCCAAGTAGGAAATGGAGTACGTCAAGGCTGTATATTGTCACCTTGCTTATTTAACTTATATGCAGAGTACATCATGAGAAACGCTGGACTGGAAGAAACACAAGCTGGAATCAAGATTGCCGGGAGAAATATCAATAACCTCAGATATGCAGATGACACCACCCTTATGGCAGAAAGTGAAGAGGAGCTAAAAAGCCTCTTGATGAAAGTGAAAGAGGAGAGTGAAAAAGTTGGCTTAAAGCTCAACATTCAGAAAATAAAGATCACGGCATCTGGTCCCATCACTTCATGGGAAATAGATGGGGAAACAGTGGAAACAGTGTCAGACTTTATTTTGGGGGGCTCCAAAATCACTGCAGATGGTGCCTGCAGCCATGAAATTAAAAGACACTTACTCCTTGGAAGAAAAGTTATGACCAACCTAGATAGCATATTCAAAAGCAGAGACATTACTTTGCCGACTAAGGTCTGTCTAGTCAAGGCTATGGTTTTTCCTGTGGTCATTTATGGATGTGAGAGTTGGACTGTGAAGAAGGCTGAGCACCGAAGAATTGATGCATTTGAACTGTGGTGTTGGAGAAGACTCTTGAGAGTCCCTTGGACTGAAAGGAGATCCAACCAGTCCATTCTGAAGGAGATCAGCCCTGGGATTTCTTTGGAAGGAATGATGCTAAAGCTGAAGCTCCAGTACTTCGGCCACCTCATGCGAAGAGTTGACTCATTGGAAAAGACTCTGATGCTGGGAGAGATTGGGGGCAGGAGGAAAAGGGGACAACCAAGGATGAGATGGCTGGATGGCATCATGGACTCGATGGACGTGAGTCTGAGTGAACTCTGGGAGATGGTGATGGACAGGGAGGCCTGGCGTGCTGCGATTCATGGGGTTGCAAAGAGTCGGACACGACTGAGCGACTGAACTGAACTGAAACCTGCTAGATCATCTTAGGCCTCAGCCTGAACTGCTTCCTTATCTGCCTGGATCATTCCTCCTCCTAGTTAACTGAAAGCTGAAGTGTATACTCACACAGACAGCCTTCCTGATCTTCCAGGCTGACCTGAGTCCCTACAGCACTTCCTGCTAAAAGTGGAACATGTCACACTGTATTGTAATAGTTGGCTTACTTATATTTCAACTTTTATCACTTTGAAAACAAAAGATATCTTCTTCCTCATCTCTGAATCCCAGTATCTAATAAAGTACTTTAACACAGTGTGTGTGTGAGTGAAAGTCGCTCAGTCGTGTCCGACTCTTTGCGATCCCACGGACTGTACAGTCCATGGAATTCTCCAGGCCAGAATACTGGAGTCGGTAGCCTTTCCCTTCTCCAGGGGATCTTCCCAAGCCAGGGATCGAACCCAGGTCTCTCGCATTGCAAGCATATTCTTTACCAGCTGAGCCACCAGGGAAGCCCAACACAGAGAGGTGCTCTAAAAATATTGGGTTGAACTTTTAAAGCATATAATATCATAGAAATACATATGATGTATGTATTAAAGTGCATTTGATATGGGCTTCCCTGGTGACTCAGTGATAAAGAAGCCATCTGCCAATGTAGGGTTTGATCCCTAAGTTGGAAAAGATCTCCTAGAGAAGTAAATGGCAACTCATTCCAGTATTCTTGCCTGGGAACTTCCATGGATAGAGGAGCCTGCCAGGCTTCAGTCCATGGGGTCACAAAAGAATTGAACATGACTTAGCAACTAAACAACAACAGCAGCGTTTGATAGAGAAAGAAGAAAGAAAGGGAAGGAGAGAGGCAGGGAAAAACTAACATTCACAGAATAAATTCTAAGTGACAATATTTATAACTTCACATAATTCTCACAACATTCCCTAGGATAAATATTATTTTCCTTATTTTACAGATGATGAAACCAAGGCCAAGAGTTTTATATAATTTATTCAATAATTGGGAATTAATAAGGACTATCCTCAGGTTTTGAACCCAGGTTTATATGACCAAAACTACCCTGTATTTCCAAAATAAAAAAGAGTTATTTTACAGTTTTGATTTAGGAGGAATTACCAGACCACTTGACCTGCCTCTTGAGAATTCTGTGTGCAGGTCAGGAAGCAACAGTTAGAACTGGACATGGAACAACAGACTGGTTCCAAATAGGAAAAGGAGTACGTCAAGGCTGTATATTGTCACCTTGCTTACTTAACTTATATGCAGAGTACATCATGAGAAACGCTGGACTGGAAGAAACACAAGCTGGAATCAAGATTGCTGGGAGAAATCTCAATAACCTCAGATATGCAGATGACACCACCCTTATGGCAGAAAGTGAAGAGGAGCTAAAAAGCCTCTTGTTGCAAGTGAAAAAGGAGAGTGAAAAAGTTGGCTTAAAGCTCAACATTCCAAAAACTAAGATCATGGCATCCGGTCCCATCCCTTCATGGGAAATAAATGGGGAAACAGTGGAAACAGTATCAGATTTTTGGGGGCTCCAAAATCACTGCAGATGGTGACTGCAGCCATGAAATTAAAAGACACTTACTCCTTGGAAGAAAAGTTATGACCAACCTAGATAGCATATTCAAAAGCAGAGATATTACTTTGCCGACTAAGGTCCGTCTAGTCAAGGCTATGGTTTTTTCAGTAGTCATGTATGGATGTGAGAGTTGGACTGTGAAGAAAGCTGAGTACTGAAGAATTGATGCTTTTGAACTGTGGTGTTGGAGAAGACTCTTGAGAGTCCCTTGGACTGCAAGGAGATCCAACCAGTCCATTCTGAAGGATATCAGCCCTGGGATTCCTTTGGAAGGAATGATGGTAAAGCTGAAACTCCAGTACTTTGGCCACCTCATGCGAAGAGTTGACTCATTGGAAAAGTCTCTGATGCTGGGAGGGATTGGGGGCAGGAGGAGAAGGGGACGACAGAGGATGAGATGGCTGGATGGCATCACGGACTCAGTGGACATGAGTCTGAGTGAACTCCAGGAGCTGGTGATGGACTGGGAGGCCTGGCGTGCTGCGATTCATGGGGTTGCAAAGAGTCAGACATGACTCAGCGACTGAAATGAATGAAATGAACAAGGTATTTAGGGGCTGAAGACTATAGTCAGGGTAAGTCACTACCAGATATGAAAGCTAACACATTTTTAAACTGCTCAAAGGAAATCCATTCACAGACAAATACACAGTTATAGTTTTTGTGTAACAATCAACAAAATCATATTACTGAAAAAATATCAAAACCATTCAATATACTTAGGTGTAATATTTTTCTGTATTTAGCCATTCTGTTTGTCTCCAATAAAAGTATGTCGTATAATACTCAACAGAATTTCTCTGCTAAGATATTACAAATCATTCTTCAGATTAAGTGTTTCAAGATCATATAGTATTGAAAACCTTTATTTCCTAAACTTCCCAGCACTAAATTGATCAAAACTGAAGCAAAATATAAAGTACCTACCTCTGGACTTATAATTTTTAGATCCTACTAACAAAAAGTTATTTTGAGACTCCATTACACCTATTAGCAAAAAGAAACTAACAAAAGAAGATATCATAAATGTAAAGGTAAACGCATAATATAAAAATAAATAAATGTAAGTATTAAAAAGGATGCCTTGAAATTTAAGGACAGACACCTATGGGATACACAGAGATTACAAGCTGAATGCACTCGTGCTCCATCTTCTCGGAATCCCCAAATGTTCTGAAGACAGGAGATTTAAAAAGTAAGGAAAAAACTCTTCTTTTCTTAATTTTATTTCAATAGTTGATGAAACTGAGGTTCAATTCAGAAAAGTCTTGCCCAGGCTCTTGAGGCTAAACCAGTCAGCATTTGAAATCAGCTCTTTGAGAGCCAAGCCAATGTTTATGCTAAACCATAGTGTATTTCTCCATTTTGGTTTCTCTATCCTTGCAAAATCACAACAAAACATTCTTAGGTAGACCTGCTCTGTTTATTTCACTCCTTTTTCTCCCTTAGTCACAGCAAGTGATTTTTTTAATCTAGTTTTTTTTTTCACATGTATTGCCTGCAACATAAGATTTCTAGCAATATTGTCATATTTCCTCTCAAATTTTTATTAGGCAATATAAAGCAATATTATATATTTTATTATTAACAAATTTATACAGAATAAAGTACAAAATGATTATTATAATTATTTATAATAGCAAATGTTTGCACTGAGATAAACATTTCACTATTGTTATGGAACATTGATTTAAACAGTGATTAAACAACAAATAGACACACTGCTTGATATTGTTAAATTAAGATATATTATTAATATTAGTGAATAGAAAATGGAAAGAAAAATCATAATTAAAGAGACTGTAAAAACATATCTAGCCATCCCCAACGAGTCCAAATGTCGTTATCTTGACATATTAATCTCAGAATACTAAGAGAGCTTGCAAGTGAGATTTCTGAACCTCAGTTGGCAATATTTAAAGAAATGGCTGAAGCCTGAAAGGTGTTCTTGGGAAGGAGTGAGGAAGAAAATGGTACTAGAGACACCATTCAAGTTTCACAACTCAAATGCCTCTATGGGTCATTCAGGTAGTATAAAGGAGTGAGGTAGCTAACAGAGAACTAGTGAGTTTAGGAGCACAGGCTCTGTCCACAGTGAGCAGCACTACTTGGCTACAGTCTGTTGATGGGATGAAAGGCTTAGGGTTTTACTTGGCAGCTCTTAAAATTGAAAAAGAAAATTTTTCAAGAGTGGTCAAAAATCCAGACTTCTAATGGAAATATTGCCTTTAAAAACTATTTACAGGTCATACACACACACACATACACACACACATCAGATGATAAAATTCCACCTATACTATACCAGAGTCAAAAGCCAGGCACCAATTTATATAGATGTTTGCTCTTTCTTCCACTTGGAAATAAGTAATATTTCCTGTAGAATTGTAACATATATTAGACATATATTAGAATGAATCAGAGATCAAAAGTCATCTAAAGAACAGGAACGGCTATCAGATAACAAGGCTTGATTGAATGAATTAATATACCCAAAGAAAGACTTGTCAATCTGAAAGAGATTAGTATGCCTGGAACAAGAATAACCAGAGTTTGAATCTAGAAGAGAAGAAAAAGGATGTTCTGGCTCACAGACTTGAACAATTCATTTCTAACCTAAGTTATCTAAATTAAGGAAACTGCTGTAACTGTTTCCTGCCATTAAATACTACATTTAATTTCATGCCCAACAAGCTAACCCTCTGAGTAAAATGTCAAAGTTACATCTATATTCAGGATACTTTAGTCTCCCATGAGGTTGCATATCATTATAAATTGATAGGGTGACAGTTTTATTTGTACATGTCCCCAGTGAGTTTGGATAGTGGAAGTTCACTTCTGCAAAACAGATCCATTCACAGTATGCTCAAATGTAAACAACAGAAATAGGACTTTGGCAGACTCACTAAGGCAAATTCTACTTCCTGGACTATTGGCAGACAGTAGTAAGCCATTTCCTAGAACTACCACAATTCACCATCCACTATTTTTTTTTTTACTTTATTAGTATCAAAAAACTAGAAGTGTTGCAGTAATCCAACAGGGAAAAAATAGTTGTTGTTGTGTTTTTTTTTTTTAAAAAAAAAAAAGGTCAAGAGATTTCCACAATCAAATACAGTATAAGTTAAACATCAATCCCAAGTAAAACTCCAGAATTAAACTATAGACTGTGAGTATGTTGGATAAATAACATGAGTATAAGTTTTAAAATTAATAATAAAGTTATTAAAGTGGAATGGTTTTAGAAATGTGATAGATACAATGTACCTATCTTTTAAAACAGTGATACTTAAAGAGTTATTCTTCAGTTCAGTTCAGTTCAGTCTCTCCGTTGTGTCCAATTCTTTGCAACCCCATGAATCGCAGCACGCCAGGCCTCCCTGTCCATCACCAACTCCCAGAGTTCACTCAGACTCGCATCCATTGAGTCAGTGATGCCATCCAGCCATCTCATCCTCTGTCGTCCCTTTCTCCTCCTGCCCCCAACCCCTCCCAGCATCAGAGTCTTTTCCAATGAGTCAACTCTTCGCATGAGGTGACCAAAGTACTGGAGTTTCAGCTTTAGCATCATTCCTTCCAAAGAAATCCCAGGGCTTGATCTCCTTCAGAATGGACTGGTTGGATCTCCTTGCAGTCCAAGGGACTCTCAAGAGTCTTCTCCAACACCACAGTTCAAAGGCATCAATTCTTTGGCGCTCAGCCTTCTTCACAGTCTAGTGATTTTTAAAATTCTCCTTCAGCCCTTAAACAAAAGTAGTTAATTTTATCAGTTTCAGATCACACGGCTGCATAAAGAAATACAATGGATGGGATTTCCCTGGTGGGCAAGTTGCTAAAATTCTGTGTTTCCAGTGCAGGGATCCCATGGTGAATCCCTAATGAGGAAATTAGATCCCACACACCACAACTAAGAGTTCGCATGCCAAAACCAAGGAATCTGCATGCCACAGTGAAGACTGGAGATCTTGCATGCTGCCACTAAGATGCACAGCAGGGGAAGCAAGATGGCACAGCAGTAGGGGGCTGTGGAGTACATCTCTCTCAAGGATACATCAAGGATACAGCTTCAGACTCAGAAGTGCTTGCAGAACACCAGCTGAGAGCAGACAGAAGCACCTGACCACCAGAAAAGAGTATATAGAACCACACAAAACTCAGTAGGATGAAGGAACTAGGGGGAAAACAGGAGTGTCAGGAGGACTAGACCTGCCCTCGGCGGGTGGGGGAACTGAAGCAGGGGTCCAGTCCCCACATCAGGGCAATTGTCTGGGTCAGAGGAGAAACATTTAAGGCTGAGAGTGAGGTAGCTGATCTGTGGCAGCCTAAATGGAATGAGAATCAGACAGTCCTGTGACAGCCATACGTACCCCGGTCAGGGATGCAGGTCCCCTAGAAGGTGCAGCAGCTAGGAGCTGGAGCATAGGGATTGTGGAGCAATCCCAGGGCGAGGGCTGCTGTTAACTGCAGAGAGACAGACCAAAAGGGACAAAAGAGAGGAGACTGTGGTGGGAAATGCCTGGGGAGGAAAGCCAGGCAGCCATGGAAGCAAGGCGATACTGCTGAGTCATGCATAGGTGGTGGAGCTATTGATGCTGCCTCTAAGATGCAGAGCAGGCAAATAAATAAATAATAAATACAATAAATATTTTTTAAAAAGAAACACAATGGATGACAGAGCCAAAAATAAAAATTATAGGGTAGAATGAGTCTAAGTTATATTTATTTGAATTAAATTCAAAATCTTCCATTCCAGTTCCTAAAAGCAAATTCTGGAAATATCATGATAAACATCAAAATACACGTATTTTGGGGAGAAAAACTGTGAAATTTTTTGGCAATAATATCAAATGGAATAAATAACATGGGCTTCCCCGCTGGCTTAGCAGTCAAGAGTCCACCTGCAATGCAGGAGTCACAGGAGATGCAGGTTCAATCCCTGGGTCAGGAAGATCCCCTGGAGGAGGGCATGGCAACCCACTCCAGTATTCTTTCCTGGAGAATCCCATGGACAGTGAGCCCATGGGGTCGCAAAGAACTGGGTAGGACTGAAGCGATTTAGCACACATGCATGCAAATAGCAAAATTAATAGAATCTTATTAGTTCAGTAAAACTTTCATTTTTTTCCCCATATCCAGAGAGAGTAGGGTAATAATTAGTCACAAATCTCTATGAAGTCAAACAACATCTAAGTCTGTATTCAAGTCTAAGAATCATTTCCTAAAGGGCCTATAAGCTTATGGAATTCATTTGGAAGAGAGGAAACAAGGAAGGGCAATCAAAGCAAGTTATGTGAAAATCAATTAAAGGAACTAAGAAAATTAGGCATTCAGATGGATAAAATCAAATAAAAATCATCCTCTAATACCTAAAGGCAAAATGCAAATTTGTTTGGTCTAATCCCAAGGAATAGAACTTGAAGTATGTTAGAAGTTTCAGGAAAACATGATTCATCTCACTGTAAAAACAAATATTTTTCATGGTCATAGTTGCCAAACTCTGTGCTAACACACAGGGATGTTAATGCAGGTACTGGTAATTATTTAGTGAAAAAATATTGAATGGATCATTAGATTTGGCTTATGATTTAGAAATACTTAATTGAAGAAGTTGGTGTTTTAACAATTACCTTGCCCTTATGATTTACATTTAATCTTGAAAACACTTGTTCATCTATTTTCACAACTTTAGCTTCAAATACAAACTGAAATATAAGTATAAATATTATCCATAAACCAGTGTGTTCTCCTCTGCTACCAGTTATTCCATTTGTGTATCTTTCTGACAGGTGTTTTCCCTAGCACATGTGTGCTACACATTCAGCTAATTGCTAGACACTGCCATGGTGTATCAGATAGCACACACTCTCTGACAGCCATAAGTTGGCTGTACAATAACAAGAGCATATATAATAAAGTGTGTCCTGAAAACATAGAGATAATTTTAGGACGTTAAGTTCTAGGTGCTGATTCTCTGACTGGGTAAAGATTGTGATCTGTTTTGAGGTATAGTTATATTCATTCTTGAAACCAAAAATCCTTCCCTCTACTCTTTCAAATGTCTTTATGTGTTCAATTAAGAGAATGAAACATTTCAAGGCACTCTTTTATGGGAAAATTATCATTTGCAACTACTTATCTATCTGTGTTAGGATAGTCTGATACTGTGCAACCAAGTCAAAATACAGAACTAAATTATACATCAAGGCAGCCAGAGGAGAGGGACAGCACACATATCTTCCAGTTTCGAATGTATGATCATCAAGTCAAAAAAGATTCACTGACTGATTTTATAATAAGAAAATATTGTAAACATAGATGATACTTTAGGCTAGTAAAATATCATTTATCTGTTTAGATGCTTGGGATTCTGAATAAAATTTCATTTTTAAAATGTATTTTCTGATTTTTAAAAGTGTGTGGAAACCACTGACATAATCATTAAGATTCCTTAAAGCCCATGATTTTATATGATATAGTGTTGACTGTAAGAAAACTCTAGCTGGTCTTTACCAAGTCCTATAAATAATTTTCTATAAAGCAACAGCCCTAACATAAGCAATCACATAGTAATTTAATACTTTACTAAGAGATATATGTATTTTGCCTGAAGAATCCCATGGACAGAGGAGCCTGGTGGGCTACTGTCCATGGGGTCAAAAAGAGTCAGACATGACTGAGCAAGTAAACAGCATATGTGTTTTAATGCATCTCTATATTTATAAATGTGCCTTTCCTTCAGTTCCTACTTCATATCTGCAGCATGTAGGGTTATTAAAATTGACCCTGTTCATTATAAATTATAGTGAGTTATAATTTAAACTTTAAATTATTGTCATTCTAATCAATTACACTCTTTTTGTTTAGTTTGATGGAACTAATGCAAAGGCTAGATTGTAGCTACCTAACTTCAGTGAAGCAAAACTCCATGAACTCTCTATATAAAGGTAGCACACAGTACTTTGAGAAAGACAGTAAAAGAATATAGTATTTGATAATGAAAAAGCAAAGAAGATGCACTTGACCTTGTAGAAACTGACAAACAGAAAGTGGACTTATTTGACCAAGCGACTTTGGCTGTCAAGCAATTTCCTGTCCTAAACAGCAATCTGGCCCAGACCTCAGAGTTATCAGAATAAAATCTGAGAGCCATTTTACAGGAGAATCAAATAAGATTTGGAATGAAAATTTCATTGCAAAGGAAGAAAAATTTGCAATAATTTTCTATAATATAAGAAGACTTTTTAGCACTTTTATTGCAGAAGCAATTCTAAATAACAGAGCTTTTCTTATAACAGCATTTCTATAATAATGGTGTTTTATAACAGAAGTGCTATTATTACAAAAATGGCATTATAATAGTGGCATTATTATTGTTGCATCTCTCTTATAACAGAAGTGCTAAATAAGCCTATCTATATTAAAGAAATTTCAAATTTCTTCCTTCTCAGAGCTTAATGTGATTTGGCCAGTCTCTTTCACATGATCATTTTACAAATAATCTTATATGGGTTGACCCAACATCGAAATATATGTCCAGTTCACACAGACTCCCAGGAAATCTGACATTAAACTAAGGGTCAAAATATTTGAGTTATATTCTCAGCTCTAGCATTAGCTATTAAGTGACCCTTAGCAGCATGTTTCTCCTCCTCTGAGCACTTTTTTTATTCTCCATTCAAACAAAAAACAAGGAGATTCTTCATAACTCCCAGTGAAATCTTTCCCATTACAAAAAAGCTCATTTTGTCCCAGATCTTAATAATATCAATTACATATTTTCACTTCTTTGTTTTAAACTCACTGATGTGCTACTTTGTAATTCTGATCTTTATTTATTGGAATAAATTTATATTCTCAAGTTAGAAGCTAAATAAGAATTCCTTTTGAAAAAAATATTCCCTTAAATGATCAGCACAGAGCCATATATAATGAGTAATTTTAAATTTTTTATTAAAATACATCTGATAACAAAGTTCTAAAAAATCCAAGCTGAATTCAGAAAATAACAGGGTTTCATTCTGTAGCTAGTAGAATTCTATACAAGAACTTGACCATTTTCAGGTTGAAATAAAGCAATAAAGTATTAGAATAAGGTTGGAAGTGATAAAAATATATAATGTTCAATGATAGTTAAAGTTCAAAAATTGCCTCAAAAGAAATCTATGTCCACATAAGAATGTTACTATAAATTTAACTACTCATTTAATAAAGTATATATTGCTTTCCCATATATTTAGGGAGTATTCATTGAAAGAACTTACCTATATATGGAAAAAAATAACTAAATTTAAGTTTATAAAATTCTACTTTTATTAAAGGTATCTTGTAATCCTTTGATAATGAGCTTTCAGCAGAGAAGACAGGAAAGATTTTAAGTTCCAAAGGTACTGACCTTTCAAACATTAAAGTAAAATTCTATATATTTCTAGGCCAATACAATTAGATTACATCATCTGCTTAGGATATAGTCTGACAAACAGTAAGGTAAGGAAATTCAATATCCTCATATTCTCTACAGGCATTTTTACATTTTTAGGTTGTGAAACAAAGTAGGACCTTAGAGGATTTTCCTGAGGATAGACTCTCCACTCCCAATGTCTCCCATCTTTCTTTTTATTTGTAGAAAAGCTTTAGCCTCCTAGGCCTTCCCTGAGTTCCAAACAGCAGATTTAATCAGAGAAGAGAAAAAAGACAGAAGCAAAGAAAGCAGTCAAGTAAGACAAAATAATAATAGTTTAGCCATGAAACAAGGTCAAGGACTTTTTAAGTTCCTTCTCAAGGACTACAAATATCCTAAGCAATATTCATGAGTTGCTGTGCAGCTACTAAAACCCCCACCAGCAGGAGGAAGTTGACTGCATGCTGACCACCAGTATGCAGACCCCAGATGGGCTAGATCTAGAAGGCTGTTGATTGAAATTCCTGAAACCTTACCCCATTACCTCACCATCAACCAAGCAGAGAATTATGTACAAGCTGATCATGTACCCTATGACCCTCTCCCTCACACTGTCTTTAAAAACCCTTCCCTGAAAGCCCTGGGGGAATTCAGGTCTTTTGAGAATGAGCTGCCTGTTCTTCTTGCTTGGTGCCCTGCAATAAACACTATGTTTCTTCCCCACAAATCTGTGTCAGTGGATTGGCTTTTCTGCACACTGAGTGAGCAGAATCAATGTGGTTCAGTAACAACTGTCGTGAATGTTTTCAGTGTGCATTCTGATAAAATAAAATTATTTTATTTTTGATTGCAAGTTGAAGAAAAATGTTAGAACATATATACACATACATAGGTGTAAGTGTGGGCTTCCCTGGTGGCTCATATGGTAAAGATTCAACCTATAATGCAGGAGACCTAGGTTTGATGCCTGGGTCAGGAAGATCCCCTGGAGAAAGGAATGGCTACCCATTCCAGTATTTTTCCCCAGAGAATTTGACGTACAGAAAAGCTTGGTGGGCTACAGTCCACTGGATTGCAAAGAGCTGGACAATACTGAGTGACTAAGAACACACACACACATGCACACACAGGTGCATGTATATAATATATATGTGTATGAATATAATATTCTAAGAGCATCAAAGAAATGGAGTTTGGGGGGACAATTCCCATACCATGCTTATTCATCATACTGAATGACATTATCAGGAGCTATCATTTTTTAAAAAAATTCACTTCAGTTCACTTCATTTCAGTTCAGTAGCTCAGTCATGTCCGACTCTTTGCGATCCCATGAACTGCAGCATGCCAGAACTCCCTGTCCATCACCAACTCCCGGAGTTTACCCAAACTCATGTCGATCAAGTCAGTGATGCCATCCAGCCATCTCATCCTCTGTCCTCCCCTTCTTCTCCTTCCCCTAATCCCTCCCAGCATCAGGGTCTTTTCAATGAGTCAATTCTTCGCATGAGGTGGCCAAAGTACTGTAGTTTCAGCTTTAGCATCAGTCCTTCCAATGAACTCCCAGGGCTGATCTCCTTTAGAATGGACTGGTTGGATCTCCTTGCAGTCCAAGGGCCTCTCAAGAGTCTTCTCCAACACCACAGTTCAAAAGCATCAATTCTTCAGCGCTCAACTTTCTTGATAGTCCAAATCTCACGTCCATACATGACCACTGGAAAAACCATAGCCTTGACTAGACGGACATTTGTTGACAAAGTAACGTCTCTGCTTTTGAATATGCTATCTAGGTTGGTCATAACTTTCCTTCCAATGAATAAGGGTCTTTTAATTTCATGGCTGCAGTTACCATCGGTAGTGATTTTGGAAAAATCATAAAAATAAAGTCAAAAAATAAAGTCTGACACTGTTTCCACTGTTTCCCCATCTATTTCCCATGAAGTGATGGGACCAGATGCCATGATCTTAGTTTTCTGAATGTTGAGCTTTAAGCCAACTTTTTCACTCTCCTCTTTCACTTGCAACAAGAGGCTTTTTAGCTCCTCTTCACTTTCTTCCATAAGGGTAGTGTCATCTGCATATCAGAGGTTACTGATATTTCTTCCAGCAATCTTGATTCCAGCTTGTGGCTTCTTCCAGCCCTGCGTTTCTCATGATATACTCTGCATAGAAGTTAAATAAGCAGGGTGACAATATACAGCCTTGACGTACTCCTTTTCCTATCTGGAACCAGTCTGTTCTTCCATGTCCAGTTCTAACTGTTTCTTCCTGATCTGCATACAGATTTCTCAAGAGGCAGGTCAGGTGATCTGGTATTCCCATCTCTTTCAGAATTTTCCACAGTTTATTGTGATCCACACAATCAAAGGCTTTTAAAAAATTAAGACCATGTAAAAAAAATGGTAGTAGCATTTTTTAACTCAAGAAGTTCAAGAGAGAGAACAAAAAGAAAAGAAGCTAAAGGATGAGGAGAAGTTAATGATTATTTTAATTGAATCACTAAGAGATAGATTCCAAGCAGGAACTTCCTGGGTTCCATTATGGACAAATGTTAACATACACATAATCCACTCACTCAAGCCTATTCAGTTCAGTTCAGTTCAGTCACTCAGTCATGTCCTACTCTTTGGGATCCCCTGAATCGCAGCATGCCAGGCCTTTCTGTCCATCACCAACTCCCAGAGTTCACTCAGACTCACATGCATCAAGTCAGTGATGCCATCCAGCCATCTCATCTTCGGTCATCCCCTTCTCCTCCTGCCCCCAATCCCTCCAAGCATCAGAGTCTTTTCCAATGAGTCAACTCTTAGCATGAGGTGGTCAAAGTACTGGAGTTTCAGCTTTAGCATCATTCCTTCCAAAGAAATCCCAAGGCTGATCTTCAGAATGGACTGGTTGGATCTCCTTGCAGTCCGAGGGACTCTCAAGAGTCTTCTCCAACACCATTGTTCAAAAGCATCAATTCTTCAGCACTCAGCCTTCTTCACAGTCCAACTCTCACATCCATACATGACCACAGGAAAAACAATAGCCTTGACTAGATGGACCTTAGTCGGCAAAGTAATAGTTCAATATTAAACAGAACAATGTGAAAGTTTAAAAGTACTGGGGTACAGTCTTCAGTGAAATATTTAGTTTTCCTTTGTTCCAAGAGGAACTGAGGTCTAAAGGTTGATTAAACACCTTCTAATGTGCCAGATCCCATGCCAGGTGAATGACATATGATATTTTATTTCTTACTGTTCTTGGAGGTTATTACTACTATTGTCATTATTATTAATATTATTATTATTTTCAAAGGAGGAGATCAGATACATAGATGAAATCAAGCTCTTACCTGTAGTCATACAGAGACTATGTGACCGACTATATAGGTACATTCTTCAAGGAATGGGAGGACTAGAACAGGATGGATTCATCCGGGCAGATTAATCCTGATCACAAAGAAGTTTCTCTAAATGCTCAAAAGCATGATTAGCAGCAATATTTTTGAGAAGATTCACATGATTTGAAAAGAAAAGGCCTCTTAAATATCAAAAAACGACATTCCTTTATTTCTAAGGATGAAAACACTAAGTGTAGAAAAGATAATCTACCCAGAGTTTGAGGCCAAACTTGAATCTTCTGCTTCTGTCTCCCAATTTGGATCTCTGTCAGTACAGTGCAGCAGAAAGCTACTTTGACAGTCTTTCTCCAATATAAAAAATATTAAACTGAGAAAATACTTTTATAGGAGGCACTGAATGGGACCACCTTAGAAGAAAATAACTAGATTACTTGTAGCCTCAGGCACTTGTGCCTCAGGAACACCAAAACAGGCCTTTCTTCCTAATGATCAGTCAGTTCAGTCGCTCAGTCATGTCTGATTCTTTGAGACAGACCCCATGGACTGCAGCATGCCAGGCTTCCTGTCCATCACCAGCTCCCGGAGTTTACTCAAACTCATGTCCTTTGGATCGGTGATGCCATCCAACCATCTCATCCTCTGTCATCCCCTTCTCCTCCCACCTTCAATCTTTCCCAGCATCAGGGTCTTTTCAAATGAGTAAGTTCTCCACATCAGGTGGCCAAAGTATTGGAGCTTCAGCTTTAGCATCAGTCCTTCCAGTGTATATTCAGGACTGACTTCCTTTAGCATGGACTGGTTGGATCTCCTGGCAGTCCAAGGGACTCTCAAAAGTTTTCTCCAACACCACAGTTCAAAAGCATCAATTCTTTGGCTCTCAGATTTCTTCATAGTCCAACTCTCACATCCATTCATAACTACTGGAAAAACCATAGCTTTGACTAGATGAACCTTGTTGCTAAAGTAATATCTCTACTTTTTAATACGCTTTCTAGGTTGGTCATAGCTTTTCTTCCAAGGAGCAAGCATCTTTTAATTTCATAGTTGCAGACACCATCTGCAGTGATTTTGGAGCCCCTCCAAAAATAGGCTCTAAATGTTTCCATTGTTTCCCCATCTATTTGCCATGAATGATGGGACCAGAGGCCATGATCTTTGTTTTCTGAATGTTGAGTTTTAAGCCAACTTTTTCACTCTCCTCTTTCACTTTCATCAAGAGGCTCTTTAGTTTTTCTTCCCTTTTTGTCATAAGGGTGCTATCATCTGCATATGTGAGGTTATTGATATTTCTCCCAGCAATCTTGATTCCAGCTTTTGCTTCATCCAGCCCAGCATTTCTCATGATGTACTCTGCATATAAGTTAAATAAGCAGAGTGACAATATACAGCCTTGATGCACTCCTTTCCCGATTTCGAACCAGTCCGTTGTTTAATGTCCAGTTCTAACTGTTGCTTCCTGACCCACTCAGGAGGCAGGTCAGATGGTCTGGCATTCCTATTTCTTTCAGAATTTTCCACAGTTTGTTATGATCCACACAGTCAAAGGCTTTAGTGTAGTCAAAAAAGCAGATGTTTTTCTGGAAATCTCTTATTTTTTGATGACCCAACGGATGTAGGCAATTTGATCTCTGGTTCCTCTGCCTTATCTAAATCCAGCTTGAACATCTGGAAGTTCACAGTTCATGTACTATTGAAGCCTGGCTCAGAAAATTTTGAGTATTACTTTGCTAGCATGTGAGATGAGTACAATTGGGCAGTAGTTTGAGCATTCTTTGGCATTGCCTTTCTTAGGGATTGGAATGAAAACTGACCTTTTCCAGTTCTGTGGGTACTGTTGAGTTTTCCAAATTTGCTGGCATATTGAGTGCAGAACTCTCACAGCATCATTTTTTAAGACTTGAAATAGACAGCTAGAACATCATCTCCACTAGCTTTGTTCATAGTGAAGCTTCCTAACACCCACTTGACTTCACATTCCAGAATGTCTGGCTCTAGGTGAGTGATCACACCATCATGATTATCTAAGTTGTGAAGATCTTTTTTTGTACAGTTGTTCTGTGTATTCTTGCCACCTTCTCTTAATATCATATGCTTCTGTTAGGTCCATACCATTTCTGTCCTTTATTGAGCCCATCTTTGCATGAAATGGTCCCTTGGTATCTCTGATTTTCTTGAAGGGATCTCTAGTCTTTCCCATTCTATTGAATTCCTCTATTTCTTAACATTGATCACCAAGGAAGGGTTTCTTATCTCTCCTTGCTATTCTTTAGAACCCATCCAAATGGGTATATCTTTCCTTTTCTCCTTTGCCTTTCACTTCTCTTCTTTTCACAGGTATTTGTAAGGCCTCCTCAACCATTTTGCCTTTTTACTTTTCTTTTTCTTGGGGATGGTCTTGATCACTGCCTCCTGTACAATGTCAGGAACCTCCATCCATAGTTTCTCAGGCACTCTGTCTATCAGATCTAATCCCTTAAATCTATTTGTCACTTTCACTGAATAATTGTAAGGGATTTGATTTAGGTCATAAATCAAAACCACTGAATGGTATAGTGGTTTTCCCTACTTTCTTCATGTTGTCCCATTATTGAGGACAGGAGTTTTAGTGTACCTAGTAGAGGAGATTCAGTTTGTTTTGTGCCATTTCCTCCTTCTTAGTGTTTTTAAATTCATGAAAGGAAATACATACATAGAAAACCAAATATATTAAAATTTTGTTATCAAAACAGTCTTTTAACTACTTGAGATATGACTGACATACAAAAAGTTATAGATAGTTAATGCATACAACTCAGTGTGTCTGGGGATAAATATATACTCATGAAACCATCATCAATATCAGTGCCAAAAACTTATCTATTAAAAGATTAAGTTTTGTTTGTTATTACTTCATTAAAAAACAACATCTAGCAATAATTCTAACAACATCAATTGAAAACAGTGATGAGGGTAAATAATTTTTGAGTTATCCATACTTACATATGAAAATATCAATGATTTCTATTAATGCTAAAGTCATAAGTACTACTAACACCACTGTGGCTTTTTGCCAGATTTCATAAGGAAATACAAAGTCTCAATACATATTAGTGAAAATAAAGATGTGGTTTTTGTTCTAAGTTTTATACACATACCCATTGTGAACACCACATTTTAAAATCCTGATTCTAGGAAAAATGGTGTGTTAAGATAATTGGAAAAGAAAAATACTGGAAGTTTTATTTAAGTTTCTAGAATTTTGACTCACACATACACAAAAGTAAATAATTAACTAAATCGAAGTAGAATTCCTATATTCCCATAAATCTCAACAGCTCATCCTTGTTCCAAAAGTTATGTTATATAATTAACATTTAAAGAGGGGTCTCATGAGACCAATGCTTGAAACAACTAAAATTTCTCTTTGAGATAGAATCTTTGCACTCTACAGCTTTAAATATTCAGAGGAAAGGAGAATAAATGGGAGGGAGGAGTGTGAAAAAATGGGAATGAGTAGATTCTTTTCTCAGTCATCAGACAGTACACAGAGAAGGCCAGAAGAAGGTTTGAGGATAAGAAAGCCAATTAGTGGATCAAAGGTAAGAAGCCACATTTTAATATAAGAGAGTGATAATTTTAAGCAGCAAGAGAGAGATTAGAAGAGAGAAGTGATAGTGCTATGCAGTTTAGACCGGAGATGTTGGAAAACTGAATAGTAAAAGGATGGGGAAAACACTGCTATAAAAACAGCTGCCTAAGTTAATCATCCCTTTATTTTTGGTTCCTAGTTACAAAGATTTTGAACTTTATATACCAATTTATCTTTAAATACTGTTGTTATCATTTGCTTTATTGATTTTAATGTAATTCCTCAGTTAACTGATTTCTCTCAAATTGTTTTCTTCTCTATCATCCATAACAAACAATCCCAGTTTTCTTTGTTGCCTACTTATTCTATTATTTTTCCCTCATAGACTCCAAGTCAAATATTACTTATAAATGATTTTATCCCTCAATTCTTAATTGTTCATTAGCACTCAGCGTCCTATATGAACAGTGTCAGTTCTCCATGCAAAAGGTCATAATACATGTAGAATTTCCCCAAACTATGTAGAGCTACATATTCTTGACCTCTGAAATCTGTCGGCACCGTACTGAAAGGCTATGATGGTCTACCAATCAGCACCTCAAAACCTCATACGACTGAGCCCAGGATAAGGAGGGATGCCCTCTGACCACCAGGACCTGAGAGACAAACTGTAGACTGTGGGAAAATCAACATTCTGGACTTCAGATTACTCACTGGACTTCAGAATGGGAATAGAATGCAAATAACTCTTTAGAATAAAGAGATCATAATTTATTACAAAGGCTATTTCTATGCATTTCATATTTCAAATATTCTATTTGGGCTTCAACGAATTTCTGAGATCTGGGGGTTTAATATTTTTACAAAAACTTTGGTGATCATTCCTTCAAATATTTTTGAGCCCTACTCTCTCTCTACTTACTGCTGCTAAATCGCTTCAGTCGTGTTCAACTCTATGCAACCCCACAGACGGCAGCTCACCAGGCTCCTGTGTCCCTGGGATTCTCCAGGCAAGAATACTCGAGTGGGTTGCCATTTCCTTCTCCAATCTCTCTACTTTGAAGGGTCCAATTACATGTATATTAGACTACATGGTTGTGTCCCACATGTCATTAATATTCTGCTATTTTTTTCAGTCTTTTTCCTCCCTTTGTTTCACTTTCAGTTCAGTTCAGTTCAGTTGTTCAGTTGTGTCTGACTCTTTGCAACCCCATGGACTACAGCACACTGGGTCTCCCTGTCCATCACCAACCCCTGGAGTTTACTCAAACTTATGTCCATTGGGTCGGTGAGGCCATCCAATCATCCCATCCTCTGTCATCCCCTTTTCCTCCTGCCTTCAATCTTTCCTAGCATCAGGATCTTTTCAAATGAGTCAGTTCTTCACATCAGGTGCCCAAAAAATTGGACCTTCAGCTTCAACATCAGTCCTTCCAATGAATATTCAGGACTGATTTCCTTTAGGATGGACTGGTTGGATCTCCTTGCAGTCCAAGGGACTCTCAACAGTTTTCTCCAACACCACAGTTCAAAAGCATCAATTCTTCGGCACTCAGCTTTCTTCACAGTCCAACTCCCACATCCATACATGACCACTGGAAAAACCATAGCCTTGACTAGACAGACTTTTGTTGGCAAAGTAATGTCTCTGCCTTTTAATATGCTGTCTAGGTTGGTCGTAACTCTTCTTCCAAGGAGCAAGTGTCTTTTTTAAAATTAATTTATATATTTTAATTAGAGGCTAATTACTTTACAGTATTGTAGTGGATTTTGTCATATATTGACATGAATCAGCAATAGATGTACATGTGTCCCCATCCTGACCTCCCCTCCCACCTTCTTCCCCATCCCATCCCTCAGGGTCGTCCCAGTGTACTGGCCTTGAGTGCCCTGTCTCATGCATCAAGCCTGGACTGGCAAGCAAGCATCTTTTAATTTCATGGCTGCAATCACCATCTGCAGTGATTTTGGAACCCAAGAAAATAAAGTCTCTCACTGTTTCCACTGTTTCCCCATTTGTCATGAAGTGATGGGACCAGATGCCATGATCTTAGTTTTCTGAATGTTGACTTTTAAGCCAGCTTTTCACTCTCCTCTTTCACCTTCACCAATAGGCTCTTTAGTTCTTCTTTACTTTCTGCCATAACGGTGGTGTCATCTGCATATCTGAGATCATTGATATTTCTCCCAGCAATCTTGATTCCAGCTTGTGCTTCATCTAGCCCAGCGTTTCTCATGATGTACTCTGCATATAAGTTAAATAAGCAGGGTGACAGTGTACAGCCTTGACGTACTCTTTTCCTTATTTGGAGCCAGTCTGTTGTTCCATGTTAAAGTGTATCACTTTAGATGGTTTCTATTGCTATTTTCAATCAATAGATCTTTCTTCTCTAGTGTCCATTCTACTGTTAATTCCTGCTAGAGTATTTTTTTTTTCAGATGTTAAAATTTTCATCTAGAAGTTTGGATCTTTTTTATATAATCCTTTTCTCTATTTGTCATGTTCATGCTTTCCTTTACCTTTTTAAACATGTAGATTTTATTCATAAACCTTGTCTACTAATTTTACCATATCTATCATTTCTCAGTCTGCTTTTGTTTATTAATTTTCTTCCAGTTATTGGTCATCATTTCCTGTTCCTTTACATGCTTAATAAGTTTCCTCCGGAAACAAGACATCTTGCATTTTACTTTTCTGGGCTCCAGATTTTATTGTAGTCCTTTAAAGGTAGGTGAGCTTTGTTCCAGGACACAAAGTATTTAAAATCAGATTGATTGAGTCTTGGTTTTCAGTTTTGTATAGTGTGGGTTCTGCAAAGCCATTAGCTTAGGGCCAGTTTGGACCCTCTATTCAGGCAATACTATTGTGAAGACTCTACTCAAAATACCTCACATATCAGGATTCTTTCCATTTAGGCTGGAAGGGATGCAAACTATTCCCAGACCTATGTGAGCTGAGTCTCAAAATTGTTCTGCATGCTCCTTCCTAGTGGTTCTTTCTCTGTCTTCAGTTTGCTACCTCTCACCTACCTACATAGAACAGTACTCAATACATTTTCCTTGTGCTGTATTTTGCCCCACTATTTATAGCTATCTTGGGCTCCCTGACTCTTGCTGAGCTGTCTCCTCAACTCAGTAAGACCAGCAGGATTTGGATTGTTCTTACCTGGTCTGCAGCCTGGAAGTAGTCTCCAATCAATAAGCTGGGAAAATCACAGCGTTCTCTTTGATGTTTCCTCTTCCTTCAAGAATCATTATCCTGTGCTGACTGTTGCCAAAATTTGTGAAAACCATTGTTTCATACATTATGTTCAATGTTTCAGTTAAGCTGAAAGGATACATCTAGACCCTGTAACTGCATTTTTGGAAACTGAAATCCTGAGTTCTATGTCAAGCATTCTATTTGAATGTTGAATAAAATAGTTCTCTGAATTTCGAACCAAACCAAAACAAAGTAACCCAACATATATCCTAAATCCCAATATTTAAAAACTAAGGTAATAGCAACCGAAATTCAAGGAAATAAAATATAATGCTGGTGTTAGAAGACAGAACTTCTCTTCTTGGTCTTTTACTAGAATAAGGTATTGGGGGCACTAATCTCATTTAAAACTACGGTTCATACCTTTTAAAGTGAGATTTTACTGTATGATTAAGCATATCAACTGGAAAGTAACACTTCAAGGTGTTCAGTTTTCTTAAAGGACAAGATATTTAAAGACAACATTGCTAAATATTTTCTTAGTGCTGGGTGTTTATAAGAGTTGATAAAGATAGTTGGTCCATTCCCTCTGTATAAGTGTAATAAACATCAGGCAAACAAAAACAGATGTGTTTGTATATTGGTAAAACTCTGTACAGCAAAATGGAGTATTATGAGTAGGCTTTGTATCTGCTATAGCCACATCTCAACATTCAAGCATGCACCAAAATTTACTATAGCACAGAGATTACAATCCTGGAATAGGACTAATGGTTTTAAAGCCCAGTGCTATCTCTTACAACTGTGTAATAATAGGCAAGTTACTTCTCTGAGCCTCAGTTTCATTATTTATAAAATGGGAACAATAGCATTATTTGGGCGAGGACTAAATAAAATCTTGTATGGTATCTGAACTTTACACAGTATCAGCCAAATGTTATTGTCAGCTTTTACCCTAGCTCATTGTCTCACCAAAGCCATTTGTTTTCTCTCATACTCCTGATTTTATAAGATGAAGTCATAAATTCAAATTATGACAACAGACAACATAAATTTTTTTTGAAGAGGAAATTATATTATTTCTAAAAATTGTTTTGAATAGAAAATTAATACTTCATAATGAATCAGCATCTACAATGTTCAAAGTATACTTACTTTTTCATTATAATACATGTGACAATTACAAAAATTATTCCCATAAAAATCTTTCTTAATTTCTATAATAGTTACAGAAATACCACTTATAGGTACATTTTAGGGAAAAAATTATATTTTAAAGGAGGTTTTTTGACAATTTAGTCAATCAATGTATTTATGTCATCTTCTGTCATGATACTAGGTCTACAAATGATTTTATCATTATTTTATGATAAAACAACATGCTTATTATCTAGTATATATCTTTATCATCTGTAAAATATTCCCATCATATGTATATTTAAAAACAAAAAAAAATTCTTGTCACTTATTTTCAACTGAGACACATTAAATATCAGCTTTGTTGAAAACAGAAAGAAATGTAAAAATATGATCTGGGAACACTGAAAAGGATAATAAAAAAATTTAGCAGAAATGAGATTTTATTTAAGCTTTTAAAATCTGATCCAAATATAGGTCACTATATGTAGCAATGACTTACTTATGTAAGAATAATTATCATATAGGATCTCAATGTAAATAATTTTGTTCCTAACATAAAATATTAGCGATCTCTAGATTTCAATACTTAGAATGAAAGTCCATAGGCTCACAAGTAAAGGAAACACATGCTGTATGTATTTACACCTATAACTTGCGTTACAAGAGAATTAAAAAGAAATGAGGCTGTAAATGAAAGACTTTTATGGATAGATCTTTTCTAAGTGATATATGTGATACAAATGATTAGCATTAACTGATCTTCTTGAAGAATGTACGGGTATAATTCATTATAATGGCTTCGAAGTGCAATTAGTGAACTATAGTATAAATGACACTGCTGTTCATAGGCCGACCCATAAGAGTAATTATATTTTCAAAATTACTTAGTGAAACATTGATTGAATGAGTCCTATGGGCATAGATAATTGAGATAAAAATATGTAAACAAAATGCCTATTAATAGGCTTTATGGCACATTTATATATTTACATGGTTTGCTAATGCAAGATTTTATAAATGGAATTTTTTAACTTTTGTTTTTAAGTAGATATTTATAACAGAAAAATTGCAATTATATATTTCATTTAATAAAGCTAAACTATTTTTCTAAATATGGTATAACTATATTTTTAATTGGATGAAAATAGAATGTCCTATTTTAATGACAAAGTAAGCAAGAAATAAAAGATCAAATTTCAAGTCTGCTTAAGAAATGGAATAGTCCTATTTATTTTTTATACTCCCAAGTAAAAAGAAAATCAGAGTCAGTGACACTATATCATAATCAAGAGTCCATAAAATATAAATCAAAATTGTTCTATATTTATAGCATATAAAATAATAACTCAAAATTTTTTCATTATTTATTTACTATACTATCATATTGGTAAAAATAATGTTACAAATTAATTCTTAATCTAAAGGTTTATTGTTCTAATATCAAAAAGACATATGTACTCTATTTTCCATATTTACAAAGTACAATTTTACATATGTGTGTGTAACACCCACAAAGAACTAAACTGTGATACTATAAGTTTGATTTCTAGTTCATAGAGATTAATGTTTTAAGTTTCAGCTTTATATCTATATGACAACTGAGGATCTGAGATGACTTTTTAGTAAAATGAACATATTGTACCATATGATATTTAATTCTAACGGTCCATGAGACAGGACTTTGTGGGGGAAACTCAGAAATTAGCCAGACTTATGCTCCTATTCATATCCCATATATCTTATTAGTAAAACCTGAGCTAATGTGATGAGCTGCAGTTTCCCCAGTTGTGAATTGGAACGTGATCATTTCTACACCATGCAATTATTGTGAAGTTCATGTGAAACAAGTATGAAATTAACAGATATCCTTTTTGGCCCACAGAAACTATTCAGTTTCAACTATTGTAGTTGTCTGGAAACTCTAGCTTAGACTAAGTTAGGCTGAAGTAACCAAAAAATAAAACCTCAAATTTCAATAACTTCAAACAACAAAATTTTATTTTTGCTCACATTATTTATCATTTGTGGGTTGGCTACAGCTCTGCTTAATAACCTCTTCACTGAAAGGCCTGCTTTGAAAGAATAACTGCTAACTGAAACACATAGAGGGAAAAGGGTAATACAGAATTGCACAGTGGCTATTAAAGCTTTAGTTAGGAATGATTCACATCATTTTCAACACATTACACTTAACAAGCAAATCCAAAACTAAGTTGTTGCTGTGCTGTGCCGTGCTGTGCTTAGTCGTGTTTGACTCTTTGCAACAAGATGACTGTAGCGCACCAGGCTCCTCTGTCCATGGGGATTCCCTAGGCAAGAATACTGGAGTGGGTTTCCATGCCCTCTTCCAGAGGATCTTTCCAACCCAGGGACTGAACCCACGTCTCCCGCATTGCAGGCAGATTCTTTACTGTCTGAGGTGTTTACCAGAGAAGCCCCAAACTAAACCTAACATCAATGGGGTAGAAAAGTAAATTCTCTAGCAGGAAGGGGCCAGTAGGAAAGGGCAATGGATAATTTTCAGAATATACAATCTACCACATGGCCTTCAGTGCTCTTTGAATCCAGTTACTCCTCTGGCCATCTACTCTGTAGAAATATGTGTGATGCATCTCTGTTTCCACTCACATATACTTACATACCAATATGCAGTAAATGTACATTTTATGGGTATGGAGTTTTACCTTTCTTGTAACCCTAACTCAAAATTAAACGGGTTCATATGCCTAAAGACCAAAAACATGCAGAACTTAAAGACTGATTATCATGACACCTTGCATGGGTGGCTAATATTTATTTGGAAATGAGGAAGAACAAAGAATTTTCACAGCAAAATCTTAATTAATAAAATCTAGTTGTTACTGTCAATTAAGTATTTGTATACATATTTATTTGCATAGTACCACTTGTTTATATTTTATTACATTATCCTACACAGCTTGATTTTCAGGAAAATTAATAAATGAAGCCAATATCCAGAGATGCTTCTTACATCTCTGAATGTTTCATCTTAGTGTTTTCTGCAAGCCAATCAAGGGCATTTCATCTTGCATGTCCTACTGTTGAAATCAAAGTGCTTAAATTCTAAGACATTTGGTAAAGAATCTGCCTGCAGTGCAGGAGACCTGGGTTTGATCCCTGGGTTGGGAAGATCCCCTGGAGAAGGAAATGGCAACCTACACCAGTATCCTCGCCTAGAAAAATCTCATGGACAGGGGAGCCTGTTGGACTTCAGTCCATAGGGTCGCAAAGAGTCAGGCATGACTGAGCGACTAACACACACAGCTTTGATTTTCAGGAAAATTAGTAAATGAAACCAACATCCAGAGATGCTTCTTGCATCTCTGAATGTCTCATCTTAGTGCTTTCTGAAAGCCAATCAAAGGCATTTCATCTTGCATGTACTACTGCTAAATTCAAAGTGCTTAAATTCTAAGACACTGGTACAAGTTACGGTTTTGAGTATTTTATGACCATATTCCTAGATTTTGGGATTGTATGTGGCAGGAGGTAGGTACTCAACAATATTGATGGGTAAATGAAAAAGTAAGTGACTAGATATTTTATTGGCAGCCTGGTAGCTCAGAAGGTAAAGAATCTGCCTACAATGAAGAGGCCCAGGTTTGATTTCTAGGTTGGGAAGATGCCCTGGATATTTGTCTGGAGAATTCCATGGACAGAGAAGCCTGGCGGGCAACAGTCCATGGGGTCACAAAGAGTAGGATACAACTCAGCAGCTAATTATTATTATTATGATTAACATATTTTACCTTATTTCTTAAAAAAAAGAACCTTTAATTAGTTTCATTAGAATCCAAAGAAAAGGCTATTTAAAGACTTTTAAAATGCTTATTTCAGAGATAAGTGAAAACTAAATCCCCTGGCATCTCAAACGTAGAATGTACAAAAGTTATGCTGCATTATTTGTGAACAAAATAAAGAAAAGTCAGAAGTTCTTGTAAAAGTTGATCTGAAGCAGTGTCTGGTTTAGAAGGGAAAGAACAGATGAGTCTTTGAAAAAGAATGTTAAGTTTTTGATGAATATTGTAAACAGGCATTAACCATCTTTGTCTTTTTTTTCCATCATGATTTTGATTTTCACACAGCAAAGTTTCCTTAACAATACTATGCTTTTCACATTTAAATACAACCAATCTCTAGAATAATTACATGGTGCCAGTATGTTAAACATTAATGGATCAAATCTCTTCATTATAAAGCAAAAATTCTTCATGATCAAAAAATTATAAGAATGTATTCAATGGTTACCATTTTCACACCGACCTCTTGATTCCCTACATGTACTGGCATTCTGCAAAACCTAAGGATACAAGGTAGTCCCAAGATACTATTAATAAAAAAGTTATTTACTGAGCATCTGTTATTTTATACTATGCTAAACATTTTTTATTGGCGAACTCAGGAAATCCTTAGAATAACCGCCCCCCTCCAAAAAAGGTGGTATTTTTACCAGTTTATGGCCAATGATATTGAGTCTCAGAGAGACTCTATATATCTAAACAAATAGTTTAGTGACAGAATGAGGATTCAAATTCTTCTTTTTAGGTATAGATACTTCCCTAGTGGCTCAATTGGTAAAGAATCTACCTGTAATGCTGGAGACCCAGGTTTGATCCCTGGGTTGGGAAAATCCCCTGCAGAAGGAAATGGCAACCCACTCCAGTATTCTTGCCTGGAGAATTCCATGGACAGAGAAGCCTGGTGGGCTACAGTCCATGGTACTTTCTACAGATGTGTATGTGCCTGGTACACCTTGGAAATTTTCAATCCAATAATTCCTTGGTGCTAAACTAAAAGCCACTTGCCTTTGAAGCAGACTCTGCCTTAAGATTAAATTTAAAAAAAAATCTGTATTGGTTATCTATTGCTATGTGGAAAATAACCACAAAATTAGTGACTTTTTTAAAAAGCACGTTTATTATCTCTCAATTTCGGTGGGTATAAAGTCGGGGAATGGCTTAACTGAATCCTCTGTTTGGTCTCATAAGACTTGGCCAAGTCTGTGTTCTCCTCTGAAAACTGGTCTGGGGAAGAATCTGCTTCCCTGATCACATGGTTTGGGGCAACATTCAGTTTCCTTCAGTTGTAGGACTGAGAGTTTCATTTTCTTGTTGGCTCTAGGTTGGAGGCTGCCATTAGCCCCATGAAGACACATGTAATTCCTTGCCAAGTGAGATTTTGCAACATAGGTGCTTGCTTCCCAACAACTAGCCAATAATAGCAAGATTTCCCAAGCACACAGGAGGCATGTTACATATTCTACTGCCTTTCTCAGAGTCCAGTTATCTCTACTGACACATTGTAAGGTCCCAGTAAGACTGTAGTGGATACCACCACTCAAGTATCTTCAAGTAGTGGCCCCAGAGTGCTTGGGAGAGAATTATTATGGGTAAAAAAGAGAAAAGTTTAAGAAGAAATTCTCATGTAGTTTATAGGAATATCTCAAGCTTCAATGGGATGGTAAAAAAAAAAACAAAAAAAAAAAAACCTAGGCTTTTTTTGTTTGGAACATTAAACATTGATTCCCTTTCCTATACACAAGGCAAGTGTGTATCTAAAAGACTAATATTTATTTGGAACCTACTGTGAGCCAAATTCTTCTCAGCATTTCAGATGTCATCTCATTCAAATATTTATTTCTATAATTCTCAAACATTGTGAAATAAACATTATTAACCACAAATGAGAGTTGAAAATGTGATCAGAGAAGAATTCCTTGATAGCAAGTGGATATAAGCTACAGAAACAGAAATTGTATTTTACAGTTATATGTGTTCCTAGAAACCTACAAGATATTCCTATCTAAGAAGATATTCACATTTCAACTAAGAATTGATTTCTTAAAAAGGAAATTTTCATTTTTTTAATGGTTTAAATGAGTTAGAGATGATGTATATATAAAATATATATAAAATATAATAATTAACATGCATTTATCAATAACATTTACTAAGCATCAGGCACAGATAGAAATAAATCACTTCATTTATTCTGCACAATCTACTGAAATATAAACTGCTATTATGTCCATTTTATAGATCAAGAAACCAAAGACTGAAGAGATTAAGTAATTTGTCAAAGTCACACATGGGCCCAGCCAAGATTTGAATCCATGCAATCTTAGTCCTTGATTCCAAGGGCCCCTGAGAGTCAATTCACTCTCCTCTTCAAATAGCATTCGTCAGATATGTATGTATGTGTGTGTGTGTGCGTGTGTGTGTGTGTGTGTGTGTGTGTGTACAATTCAAAACACAAATAATTTACAGTGAAGACAGGTCCAAGAGGATCTGAATGAATGCTTTAAGAAGAAAAATCTACATTTCATGTATCCAGGTCATTCCAATTTTCTCATTTTCCAATGTATGTTTAAAAATTTAATTGTGATGTTTCTTTGAAAATGTGCCCTTCAACATTTTCAAACCCTTCTTTCTTTACATATGGAGTAAGGCAACTCTGTGGCTTCTAAGCACCTCTTTAATATGAGTTTTTGAAATGGTAAGTTGCTATGAGATGAAAAGTAGATCTCATATTTCTTGAGGCTAAATTCAGTCCTCAGCTACAAATGTGGTCACAAGGTCTCCTGGCTGAGGTGTTTTATGTTCCTTTAATTAAGTTTCAGCTATTAGTATTACTGCTGCCTCTAAAGGTGCATAAAGTATCTTAGGAAACCTGTTTTTGAGAGCATTATATATTTGTTTTTCCCTAATCAATCTTGAGATTAATTTCATGTTCAATCCTGCTGTCTGCTGGGTGCTCTAGCATTCTTCTTAAATTGATCTGAAACCATGTTTAAAGATCAAACCTTGGCCACACAAGGTCTGGTAACATTATACCTGGCTTGAAAAAATGTCTCTGGTGCTCTAAACAAAAATTACTCTGGAAAGGTACAGGCTGCATCCTCAGGCATGCTTTTGTGGTTACCAGTCACTTCCATTGCTCTGTTTGTTATCCCAGAGCGGCCATGGACAGGCTGCTGCTCCCCTGTGCCTCTGTAGCAGTTGGCAGCCAAAGCTCTCTATGGGGAACTTGAGAATGGAAAGGCAGCCAATCATGCATGGTATAATTTACATCTGATTGATGAAGGTCTAAGAATCACAGAAACAATTAATTTGTATCAGGACTCCTGTGGGCCTAAAAAGTAAGAAATTATGCCACTGGTACCCAATTTTAATTTTTGCCTTGATCAATCACCTGCCTTTCTACAGCTACTTTGTTTTCAGAATTACCTTTTGCAGCCACAGATGTTAAAAGGATGAAGCAGAAAGAATTTCTGGAAAACGAGAACACCAAGGAAAACACTCATTGATAAAACACACTTGTCACTGCACCACATTATCCCCTTTTCAATTTGATAATAGTACGGCATTTTCCACACAACTGCAAGGGAGGATTTAAAAACTCTTTTTTAAAAATAAACCACTTTGTTTTTATTCAGGTAAGAAAGATTACAATGGCCAGGAGAAAGGGAAAATAATAGTGG
Organism: Ovis aries; assembly: GCF_016772045.2. Lineage (NCBI taxonomy): Eukaryota > Metazoa > Chordata > Mammalia > Artiodactyla > Bovidae > Ovis > Ovis aries. The sequence continues at coordinate 39,498,422 of NC_056061.1, forward strand.
CTACTTCCTGGGAGGAGAACAACAGCAGGAGCAATTTAAAATAAAAATAACTAAAGATGCCTTAACTTTATAGTTAAAAGTGAAATGAAAATTGCAAAAGCAATTTGTGGCAGAAAGCCTTTAAAATGTTCTAACGATTGTTCTTATTTTACATAAGCCACAGCCAATCTTTAAAATAGTTAGTACATTAAGTACATGTATATCTGATTGAACACTCTATTGGAGGCAGAAGCCCCTCAATCATGACATTGTAGAAGAATAGGTCTGACAGAGTCTCATCTAATTACAGGAGCAAATTACAAGTTCATAAACTTCATAAAGCATTCTAGGATCTTTCGTTAATAAGAAATCTCACTGCTTAAACCAGTAATATGTCTAACACAGTCATATTTTTTCTACTATTCTTGGCATGTAATTGCCCTTTACTTGTAACAATGAACAAAACAATAGAAAACAGCATCCATCATTTTTTATTGATCAAATGTTTAAATTAGTATTAATCTTGTTCACACACTTCTAAAAGATGATTTACCACAAATACAATATTTATATTTACTTTGCAATTATCCAATATTGCTCCCTAACCTTATACATGTGGAAAATGAAATGGTGAGGAAATGGCTATAGTATCAAAGAATGCAGGAAGCTGAAGCAGGAATTAGAACCTACACAGCCTTAGAGGTATTTCTTTGTTTTGGTCCCTAAGTCGAACAGAGAGATTAATAACAGTATCCAATATGCAGTATTGGCTTTTCTACAACTCTGGTGGCTTGTACACTAAACTGTCTTTACCAGTATAAACTTCCTGTGGATGATTAACTCGGTGATATGAAATACTATTCCTGTTTCTGCCTAAGCAAAACTTTTTCAGTGTAAAATGAGTACAGCATATTATGCCAACTGTATGAAGACAGCACTGAACTCCTCAGCACTTGGAAAAGATGGTTCATACCAGAAAAAAAAGCACAAATCTCGATCAGCCATGTATGATACCCACCCATCCTCTCAGAAGAGAATTGCTTTTACTGAGCACAGGTTTGCTAACTGACCTTAAGTGTTGCTAAATTTTATCAGTTCTGTAAGTACTATTGGTTTACATTCATCTCATGTAACCCTTCCCTTGGATATGCTTATGACGTTTTGACTATTTATGTTTTCCTATGCTACACCATTTTCATAGTTTATACATGAATGTCATAATTTTTAAGTAATAGACTTTTTTAAAATATAAATTTATTTATTTTAATTGATTTTGTTAACTCAGTTCCTTAGCGTAAGAATCTGAAGCTGGAGAAAATTTTATTATGTTAATATACATCATCATTTGATAAATTTTAAAATGCGAATCTCCAGCCTCTCTTTCCTCTAAGAACTACTAAGATGGATAAACGGTTTTACATATGCAAGTGAGGGAAAGAAAGAAAGGCCTATGAGCACAAAGAGCCTTTCTTGTTCCTTTGGCTCCGGGAGGCAGTTACCAATATCACACTAGTCTCTGATTCAGCTAGAGCTCAGGAATGGGCGAGGCCTCCCTGTCACGTAGTTCCGTGATCCAAGTGCTGTGGGCGCTCACCCATGCATTTTTGAGCACTCTGCTCAGAAACGCAACCAGCACAAAGGCATAGGCTTTTATCAATCTGCGCGTTTCAAGGGTAGCAACTTAGATCCTCATATGTGATAGGTGGTTTATCCATGGGGAAGAAATCAAATTTGCTGGAGTGAAGAAGGGGTCCCCAGGTCTGAAGAGCTGTGCAACTAAAACAGCATGCAATCCCTGAAGGAGGAAAAAGTTGCAAATGATGCAACATATATTTTTCCTGATTTTCAAATTATTAATCTTATTAATAGAAAGTGAAAGTGAAAGTTGCTCAGTCATGTCCAATTCTCTGTGACCCCATGGACTATACAGTCTATGGAATTCTCCAGGCCAGAATACTGGAGTGGGTAGCCTTTCCCTTCTCCAGGGGATCTTCCCAAGCCAGGGATCAAACCCAGGTCTCCCCTCATTGCAGGCGGATTCTATACCAGCTGAGCCACAAGGGAAGTCCAGGCCATCTGCAAAGTTTATTTTAACTAACCTGTACTCACATGACAAGAAGGATGATAGGAAAAGACAAACACACCTACATGGTGTCCCAAGACCAGCTCTAAAGTGACAGTAAGTGACAGGATGACTGAGTTAACATGAGGCCTTTAGAATTCTATACTATGGAAGTGGTAAATACAATTACTCACATTCTCACATGTAAAACAAATATGCCACAAATTTGCAAAACAAATTCTCACATGTAAAACAAGTATGCAATTCTCAATAATATTTGAACAAAGATGCTAAATACTAATAAATAAGTTTGATATCACATTCAGCACTTAAAGCTGCACAAAACACTTCCATGTTTCAAATTTGTTGGATATGCAGTAGGAAGCCTTATTGAGATAACTGGCAGATTATTTTTATGTATTTTTTCTTTTATAATCAATTACATCATGAAACTAATCTAAGTAGCCAACAATCCCAGACTTGGCACCAACTGCAGCTAAGAAATCCATGATTTCCTTGATCCTACGATCTTACACATTCTACCTGGAGCTTAGGAAAGTTCCTTATCATAACAGAGTACTGGATACAGAGTAACAATAGAGGCTGATGACCCATAATGTTGATTTTTAGCTGCCAAGATGCATTTATTCATACCTTCATTAATTGAACAAATATTTATTGATATTATATAATATATATTGAAGATGTTATTAATAGTTCTTACTATGTGCTAGGTACTAAGATAAGCATAAGGAATAAATAATAGAAAAACCACTGATTTCAAGAAATTAGTAATCTAATAAATTAGCTATTAATTTTTTCTGCCCCAAGAAGCCTAGGAGCTATGACATAGTCTACTCAGTATAAGTAGCTTCTGGTGGAAATCACTATCAAGATTGGGAGTTGGGTGTGTGGAGGATACAGGATAGGGTGTCTGATAAATCTTTTTTATTTTAAAACAAATTTCTCTTATTTGGGGGGAGAATAATTACAGTAAAAATAAATAAATAAAGTTTTTTTTTTCCTTTCATTGCTATAGTTAGCATTAGCTAAGAAAAAAAAAAGAGAGAGAGAGAGAGAATAAGCAACTCATTATGATTTCATTGCTTTGTTGGCCAAAGTAGAAAGTATGAAAAATAACAATATAAACAGATATCACTTATTTAATGTTTCCCACATAACAGCTGAGTATTTTACACACATTTTGTCATTGAAATCTCACAAGAACTCTGCAGAGTAAGTACTGTTATTACTGGGTGACCATACATTTTCCTTTGCTTGTATAGTATTGGCTATACCTATCTTAATTATTAATAGTTCCTTCTTTCAGTGTGTCAATTGGATAATAAAGTATTATTTTTATGCACAAAACAGCAACTTCATGTAGTTCAACTTAATAGATGAGTTGATAATAATGTCATGGCAATCTTGGAAGTGCTTCCTAAAGCTCTACTTAAATAACTTTGGTGTCCTATTTAGATTTCTGAAGACAATTGCTTGGGAAAGAGTCAGTGATATGTCCTCTAATAAATCCATTTTCTATGGAGTGTGCTCACTGGGAGACATGGTAACAGGCGAGCATAGAACGAACACTAGGAGCAGAGATTTAGAAGGTTTACACCTCCCTACAGATAGATAAGAAAACTGGGAATAATGGTTCTTGGTCAGGAAACCTTATGAGATATATTTCTACAAGATATATAATGTCAAAAAGTTCTATATCCAGCTTAGAAATCATTAGAAAAGAATTTGAATCACTTCCTGGCCTTTTGGCTAGGATCAAATATAAAGAATGTGATAAAATGAGGGAATTTCCTGGCGATCCAGTGTTTAGGACTTGATGCTGTCACTGTGGAGGGCCAAATTCAGTCCCTGGTTGGGAAACTAAAATGCCATAAGCCATGTGGTATGGCCAAAAAGAAAGAAGAATTTGATAAGATGAAAGAATTTGATTAAAGTTTACCATAATGAGATTTGAAGATGAATCCCCACTCTGGACTCCTTTCCTATTAAGGAACTGAGTGGAGCGATACCTTTTAAAAAGTATTTGTTGTTGTTCAGTCACTCAGTTGTGTCCAACTCTTTGTGATTCCATGGACTGCAGCACTCCAGGCTCCCCTGTCCTTCACCATCTGCCAGAGTTTGCTCAAACTCATGTCCATTGAGTCAGTGATGCCATCCAACCATCTTATCTTCTGCCATCCCCTTCTCCTCCTACCTTCACTCTTTCCCCGCATCAGAGTCTTTTCCAATGAGTTGGCTCTTGGCATCACATGGCCGAAGTACTGGGGCTTCAGCTTCAGCATCAGTCCTTCCAATGAATATTCAAGGTTGATTTCCTTTAGGATTAACTGGTTTGATCTCCTTGCAGTCCAAGGGACTCTCAAGAGTCTTCTTCAACACCGCAGTTCGAACGCATCAGTTTTTCAGCACTCAGCCTTCTTTATGGTCCAGCTCTCACATCGGTACACGACTGATGGAGAAACCATATCTTTGTCTATAGGGACTTTTAATGATCGAAAAATTTTCAAATTTGACAAAAGTAACAAAATTTCATCCTCATATTGAATGCAATACGATAATAGAGAAAAGGGAAATGTGAATGCCAAAACAGAAGGCAACATGCAAGCAGTTAAAAATGAATGACTAGCATTCAGTGAAGAAAACTGAATTCCTCCTGATAATTTTGCAACATCTATATGCACACTAATTCTGAATTTTCTCATAATAACTTTAAATATCTACATCATACTTTTTGGACTATAACACTCAAATGCATTCCAGCCTTGCTTACTTTACCTGGTTTTACACATGCTCAGGTACTAGCCAACAAAATTCCATTGGTAGGAGTCATCTCAGAAATAAGCTTCCTACTATCAACCCAACAGTGATCTTCTCATCAGAAAATAGGTGTTAGAATTCCTTTATCACCAGTTCCTCAGTAGAGCCAACAAGTATTGATTCATCATCTGATAAAGGGAAAATTACATTTATAGGAAGTTTTACTCTTTAGGGGGCTTCCCTTGTGGCTCAGCTGGTAAAGAATCTGCCTGCAATGTGGGAGACCTAGGTTTGCTCCCTGGGATGGGAAGATCCCCTGGAGGAGGGAAAGGCTACACTTCAGTATTCTGGCCTGGGTTACAAGTATTCAGACAGTTGAGCGACTTTCACTTTCACTTTACTCTTTAGGAAATTGTCTGAATCATCTAGAATTATCAGAAAAACAACCCTCGGATGCATTTTTCACCTCTGGCTTTTTGTGAGCACCCTGGAGTAATGCTTTAACCCCTGAAGGTATCTCTACTAAAGAAGGTAAAACTCCTATGTGAATGTAATAAAGAGGACAATGCTTGATTATTCACGTATTTTTAAAGAGCACCCCTTTATTGGAAATGATTAAATATTTGCCCAAATATTTGTAGAGATTATGTGATAAAATTAAGTGTACATAGACTGCAGATTGGCAAAGGAAAGACTTTCTTGAAGGAAATATATAAGTAAAGTTTCTGTTACTGATTAAGGGTGAATTATTTCTATAAACTATATACAAAGTTATGAATGAAGTTAATGGCAGATATATGTTCTCATCATAAGCAGTCACTCACTATAGGACTCATCTAATACACAGCTTAAAGTCCCAGTACTTAGAATGATAAGGTCCTCATAAGAGCACCTTGTCTACCTAAGCTGCACACTTGTGAATCATCCAAGTGCCCTTCAGGATGATGAGCTTTTGATTAGTCCTTTCAATTAGTGTTTATTTTCTTAAGTAGAATACTCACAACAGTTTCAAAGCTCTGAATCTCCTTTAATCACCACCTTTAAATTAAGAGGAGTAGATTTTTTTAACTGGTCTCTTGCTGCTTTGGCCAAAAGATCAAGTACGAATGCAATTTAAATATGAAAGCTAGCATCCAATAAGCAAAGACCCACTTTTAACTAAAGGTGAAAATTCATTCTAACTCTGTTAAGTAAAAGCCATTACTATGTATCCAAACTTGCTGACATATTCTTGAATGATAATTGTGCTTTCCCATCAGGGGAAAGATGGAACAATTATTTTTTTGAGAAGATTGAACAAACACCCTACACATTTTCCCAAGTTACCCTAGAAATCTTATGTTCCTAGTTTTATTTTTAAATGCGTCACAAAATTGGATATTTTAAAAATCATCTATAAAGGACATTACTGAGGCAACTGGGAAATTTGAATATAGACAATATATTAGATAATTTTATTGCATCAATATAAAACTTCAACATAATAATAGTACTATGATCAGATAGGAGAATGTATGTTCACAAGACAATGCCTATAGCATTTAGGGATGGAAAATCTACAAATGACTTTCAAATTGTTCATATATATATATATACATATATATATACACGTACATATAAGTAAACATAAATAGCAAATATGGCAAAATATTAATAATTAGTGAGTCCAGATGAAAGTTCCAAGGGTGTTTGTTGTTTTTGTCTTCCAATTTTCCCACAGGCTTGAATTGATTCAAAACCTGAGAATAAGTCTCTTTCCTTACCATAATTTCCTTCTCCAACTTACAGAATCCATTTATACTTTACTGGCAAGAAGAGCTTCTAACCAGGTGGTTGGAACACAAGGCATACTACAGAAGTATGAGAAAGTAAGTCAAACTAGGTGGGTGGTCAAGAAATCTGGTCAGGTCCAAGCACTAAGAGGTCACAAAGGAACCTGGAAAGCAACCAAGGAAGCATTTTCTCTGTGGCTCTGAAACAGGTTGATGGAAGTATCTCATCGACCTTAGATTTTCATCTCTGTTAACTGTATGTTTCACCCAGTCTGTATAGCCCTTCAGTCCTGGCCTTCCTCCTGCGCACTTTAGGAGGAACATAGCCCATCTTCCCTGGGCACCTCAGAATGCTTCCAGGATGGTGGGATACTATCTTCTGGTATAATCGAATAGTGTATGCCTGGTAGAAAATCCATTGCCACAGTTGAAGTGTCTCTAATGCCACTGGCAGCTGCTGCTGCTAAGTAGCTTCAGTCGTGTCCGACTCTGTGCGACCCCATAGACGGCCACCCACCAGGCTCCCCCGTCCCTGGGATTCTCCAGGCAAGAACACTGGAGTGGGCTGCCATTTAGAGGTAGCTCCAATTCAGTATTTTAGTCTCAGTCTATTCCAAATTCCAATATTCCAAACGACATCCCTGGTGGCTGAGACAGTAAAGCGTCTGTCTACAATGTGAGAGACCTTGGTTAGATTCCTCAGTCAGGAAGATCCTCTGGAGCAGGAAATGGCAACCCACTCCAGTATTCTTGCCTGGAAAATCCCATGGATGGAAGAGCCTGGTAGGCTACAGTCCATGGGGTTGCAAAGAGTCAGACACGACTGAGCGACTTCACATTATCAACTTACCTATTCCAAATTAGACAGGAGTTATAGAAAGTTGAACCAGTAACTCAATATTAAGTCAGCTTACTATTGATTCTGCTGTGTTTAGGTCCCATACCTACTAACTCACCTCCTAAATTATTTTTTGTCCCAAGGTCCTTACAAGGTCCAGTTCTAATATCTGGGGCTATGTCTCACCATGCCAGCTCTACCCATCCACTTCTTCCTTACCTCATGCCTGAGTATCTATTACTATTTGTACTGTAGGTAGAAGTCTGGTTCCTTGGTAAAAGAGTTGATAAAAGTTCAGTTTCCGAAAGTGATTCTAAAAGGAAATCTCTATACATAATGCCAGGCAACTTTGCAACATAAATAAATTTTTCTCAGGCTTGGGAACCTAGAAGCTACTTCTTTTAAAGTCAGTCCCTCTAATAACCTCAGGTTAGAGACCTATTATCCTATTAAATACCCTGCTTATTTAACTTATATGCAGAGTACATCATGAGAAATGCTGGGCCAGATGAAGCACAAGCTGGAATCAAGATTGCCAGGAGAAATATCAATAACCTCATATATGCAGATGACACCACCCTTATGGCAGAAAGTGAAGAAGCACTAAAGAGTCTCTTGATGAAAATGAGAGAGGAGAGTGAAAAAAGTTGGCTTAAAGCTCAACATTCAGAAAATGAAGATCATGGCATCTGGTCCCATCACTTCATGGCAAACATGGGGAAACAATGGAAACAGTGGCAAACTTTATTTTCTTGGGTTCCAAAATCACTGCAGATGGTGATTGCAGCCATGAAATTAAAAGACGTTTGCACCTTGAAAAAAAAGTTATGACCACTCTAGACAGCATATTAAAAGGCAGAGACATTATTTTGCCAAGAAAGGTCCATCTAGTCAAAGCTATGGTTTTTCCAGTAGTCACATATGGATGTGAGAGTTGGACTATCAAGAAAGCTGAGTGCTGAAGAATTGATGCTTTTGAACTGTGGTGTTGGAGAAGACTCTTGAGAGTCCCTTGGACTGCAAGGAGATCCAACCAATCCATCCTAAAGGAAATCAGTCCTGAATATTCATTGGAAGGACTGATGCTGAAGCTGAAACTCCAATACTTTGGCCACCAGATAAGAAGAATTGACTTATTGGAAAAGACCCTAATGCTGGGAAAGATTGAAGGGGGGAGGAGAAGGGGACAACAGAGGATGAGATGGTTGGATGGAATCACTGATATACAGGGAGGCCTGACGTGCTGCAGTCCATGTAGTTGCAAAGAGTCGGACACACCTGAGCAACTGAGCTGAACTGCACTGATCCTATTAAATAGCTGCCATCTTTCAGTGCATAGACATTAGGTAATGAGTAGGTCTAAGAATGACCACCTTGTGCCAGATAATCACAGAAAAATTTTCATTCAGTCTTCATTTATTCAATCAACAAGAGTCACTCAATTATTTAAACATTTGTTGAGTACCTATAGTGTGTTGAACATTATGCTAATAATCCAAGGCTACTTGGCCTGGCAGAATCCCTTTCCCTGGTGGCTCAGATGGTAAATGCGGGAGACCTGGGTTGGGAAGATCTTCTGGAGGAGGGCATGGCAACCCACTCCAGTATTCTTGCCTGGAGAATCCCATAGACTAGGAGCCTGGAGGACTACAGTCCATGAGGTCACAAAGAGTCAGATACGACTGAGCAACTAAGCACAGCACACATAATATAAACAAAGAGAAGCTCCCCAAAAATGGTACTCCCTATTCCTACAAAGCTTACATGCTACTGTGGAGGACTGACATTAATCAAAGAGTCATAGAAACAAACATACAATTGAAAGTCTTTTGTGCTAAAAGAAAGGAGACATATGTCATGAGAGAGTATTAAGTTTGGCGGCATTCTAAAATGATCCCCCAAACTCCCCTCGTGCATATGCCCTTATAATAAGCTCCCTTTGAGCATATTATGGTCAGAATGTGTAAATATAATGGGAATCACTCTTATGTTAAAGTTACTAGTCAACTTGGGTTCATAAAAAAGAGATTAACTAGGTGTGTCTGAGTGGGCCTGGCCTAATCAGAGGAGTCTCTAAAAGAAAATGAAGCATCAGAAAGATCCATTCCTGTTGCCCTGGAAGAAAGAAACCAGCCACGTTACAACCTCCCTATGAGAGTTGTGTGCCGGAGAACTGCAGACTGCCTCTGGGAGCTTACAGCAGTCGCTGGTCAATAGCTAACAAGAAAAGGAGCCTCAGTCATACAACCTCAAGGTAATGAGTCCTACCAACAGCCAGTGAGCCTAGAAGAGGATCCTAGGTCCCAAATAAGAATAGCAGCCCGCCAATCTCTTGATTTTAGTCTTGTGACACAGGAGCAAAAGATTCAGCTAAATCATGTGCACACTCCTAACAGAGGAAAACTGTGAGATAATAAACTTGTGTAACTTTAAGTAACTAAATTTGTGGTGGTTTTTTTTTTTTTTTTGGCATCAATAGAAACATGAGTATAAGTATATAGCACATAGAGTTGACCTAGTCAGAGAAGGAATATCTTCCCCTTTATGGGGAAGGGATGTTTGATCTAAGATCTTAGAAATAAGTGTAATTTAACCAGAAGAGAGCTTCAGATGGGGTAGGCTGGGGGTGGGGGGCTGTCGGGGAAATCAGACGTAGAGGATTTTGATTTAGAATCTTTAGAAGGCTTGAGGTTAAAAGAGGCGTGACAATTAGAGATACAGACATCTAGAGTAGTAAATAAGCAGGATATGATAGAAATGGGGCTGGAAAACACAATGGAGTGGATAAACAAGACTTTGAAGGCCATGTTGAGTGAAGATTTTATTTCCAGCAATTGAAATGTTGTCCGTATATTTTCAGGGGGTATCTCTTTTACTGTAGAGTTCTGTCCCAGGATCTCCAGTAGCAGCTCTACAGCTTTCAAGGAGCTCTGACATGGACTCTGCTATTCAAGGACATAGAGTCATCCTAATCTGCCCATGATCTTTCACTGGACATCTAGAATGGTCTATCATTTAGACTTACTTGGAGAGCATAGACTACTTGAGCATTTCCATGTGTCAAGTTTTTAAATGAGTTAAGAATTAGCAGGGGAGGGGAGGGTAATAGGGGTACAGAACAGAGAAGAAGAAAGAGGAAATTGTCCATATGCCCGGGAATGGAATATACTTCAACTCTAAAATCCTAATCTCTGGTTTTCTCAACTCCCCTACTGAAAGAATAGGGCCTATTTAAGCATACCTCCAGGGCTTCCCAGGAGGCAGTAGTGGTAAAGAATCTGCCTGCCAATGCAGGAGACCCAGAAGAAGTTCCATCCCTGGGTTGTGAAGATCCCCTAGAGAAGGAAATGGCAACCCACTCCAGTATACTTGCCTGGAAAATCCCAAGGACAGAGGAGCCTGGTGGGCTACAGTCCACGGGGTCATAAAAGAGTTGGACACACTGAGCAAATGAACGACAACAAGCATAACTCAGGGCTTCCCAGGTGGTGCTAATGGTAAAGAATCTGTCTGCCAATGCAGGGGATGCAAGAGATGTGGGTTGGATCCCTGGGTGGGGAAGCTCCTTTAGAGAAGGAAATGGCAACACGTTTTTCCAAGAGTAGACAAGTTTCTATGACATCCACCCATACTTCACCTTTTGAATTGAGAGTCAGCATAGGAAGTTCTCAAATATATATTTAGCCAATTTTTCACCATATGTGAAAAGATTATTTTCCCATTCTTGCCCATGTAATACAAAATTCATCTGGTTTATCCTCAGATGTTTCATTTAAAAATAAGGGAAGTTTTACATTTGAACCCCTTTAAGAAATCCACCCTTTAAGAAGTCCACACAGGAACTTCCCTGGTGGTCCAATGGTTAAGACTACACACTTCCACTCTAGGGGGCACAGGTTTCATCCTTGGTCAGAGAACTAAGATCTCGCATCCCACATGGCCAAAATGGAAAAAGAAGTCTACACATTGTTTGACTTATTAAAATCAAACAAACATCTAAAGTTACTATAAAGAAAGTATTTCTCAGGTTTCCATTGTCTACAAGGGAAACTTTCATTCTTAAACACTTTTAAAGGTGACTGATAAAGTATAATACAAATTACATAAGCTATGGTTCACTAGATTCAGCAATTCCATATTATATAGAAATTTAATCAATCTTTCAGGGATTGCCGACATATCACAGAAGGAGGTACTTTTGACCTTTCATGGAAAGGTAAGCAAGATGAGGTACTGAACTGCATATTTCCGTGGGTTTGTTGGATTTTGAATAATTGTCTTTTTCAGAATTTCTGGCTAAATTTGAGCCCTCCTATTTGGTAATTCATGCTGATTTACATATGAAAAGCAAAACCTGCAATTTACCTATTTGAATCAAACTGTTACCTTTATTCAAACCTAAATTTTTTCTTTCTCTGCCTCCAAAAAGGTGGATAATAAGTAAAGGAGAGCATGCAAAGCTATATACAGCACATTGAAATCATCCCTTTCACAGCCCTTAAATGCTTCCCTCACAGTCATGGTTAATAGTGACTGTCAAAATATAATTGTTAATACTGGTCCTTTTCAATCTCAAAACTGTGCCAATTTGAATGATAAATTATATGTTCACCCTAGTCAAGTACGACATCATGTCCAGGAAAGTAACCTCAATACATCAATCTAGTCATCACTATCCTATATTGTGTGAGCAAGCATAGAGAAGGGTTACACCTTCAACGTCAATATGGGGCTCAAGACAGCCCAATATACGGCTCCAAAAAAGAAGGGAATTCTATGAAAGAGATAAAGGATAGTTTAGATTTGAATCTAAAATCCAATAACCCTGTAAATAAAAAAGGATTAAACTTTTTTACGAATAAAGATAAGTATGGACTAGGAAATGACAACTCACTGCAGTATTCTTACACGGAAAATCCCATGGACAGAGGAGCTTGGCAGCAACCAGGAGGTGGCAGAGTTGGACACAACTGAGCAACTGAGCACACACACATGAATAAAAATAATATTAAAATGTCATAGGCAATCTAGTCCTATGATTCCCATATAGAATTGTGTTCTTTTTCTTCACTCTTCAGGTTTTAGTATTCAGAATTTAAAGAAAATGAAACTTAGTACTCAAGTAGTCAGAAGCTGTTATTTGACAAATGGGAAAGTGAAGCCCCAAAGAGGGCAATGATTTCCCCTAGATACCTTACCTGTCTCCTGAGAAACCTGTATGTAAGCCATGAAACAACAGTTAAACTATGGAGCAACGAATTAAACAGATATGGAACAATGGACTGGTTCAAAATTGAGAAAGAAGTATGTCAGGGCTATATATTGTCACCCTGCTTATTTAACTTATCTGCAGAGTACATCATGTGAAAAGGCTGGATGAATCACAAGCTGGAATCAAGATTGCCATGAGAAATATCAATAACCTCAAATATGCAGATGATACCACTCTACTGGCAGAAAGCAAAGAGGAACTAAAAATCCTCTTAATGAAAGTGAAAGAGGAGAGTGAAAAAGTTGGCTTAAAACTCAATATTCAAAAAACTAAGGTCATGGCATCTGGTTCCATCACTTCAGAGCAAATAGAATGGGAAAAAGTGGAAACAGTAACAGATTTTATTTTCCTGGGCTCCAAAATAACTGCGGACAATGACTGTAGCCATGAACTTTAAAAAATGCCTGCCTTTTGGAAGGAAAGCTATGAAAAACCCAGACGCATATTAAAAACCAGAGATATCACTTTGCCAACAAAACCGCATATAGTCAAAGCTATGGCTTTTCCCATCAGTCATGTACAGATGTGAGAGTTGAACCATAAAGAAGGCTGAGCAGTGAAGAATTGGTGCTTTCAAATTGTGGTGCTGGAGAAGACTCTTGGGAGTGTTCTTGGATAGCAAGGAGATCAAACAAGTCAACCCTAAAGGAAATCAACTCTGAACATTCACTGGAAGAATGATACTGAAGCTGAAGCTGAAGCTCCACTACTTTGGCTACTTGATGTGAAGAACTGACTCATTGGAAAAGATCCTGTTGCTGGGAAAGATTGAGGGCAGGAAGAGAAAGGTGCAACAGAAGATGAGACAGTTAGATAATATCACTAACTCAATGGACATGAGTCTGAGCAACCTCTGGGAGATAGTGAACTATTTGAGAAATAGAGCATGAATTTAATTTATATCACTTTTGCAACAACAAAACTATGAAATCATACATGTACTAACCAGAGAAACCCGATGCACTGCAGTCCATGGGGTTGAAAAGAGTTGTATACATCTGAGCCACTAAAAAACAACTAGTTTATTGACTGGGACAGGAAGCTACATACCTTGGCTCTCAATAAACAGCTGTTTCTGATTCTACACTCTATCTCCTGTCATACAACTCAGATTCCCTCTACTATTGCCAAAAATTGAGTATATTTACAAGAAATCATTTTCCATCTTATATATGTCCAATTTTGAGGCTATCTGTCAGTTATTTGGACTTTATTGTAGCTCTAGGCACTGCCTTCATAACAAGAAGACATTGCTGATTTAAATGTAGGATTTTCATTAATGTTAAACAATATTAGTTTGTAAATAAACCTACAACTTCAAAGCACCTTTTTAATTCCTGCTATTCAAATGCATCCACACTTGAAAATATATCATATACAAAGAAGTTATGTTCTCTCTGAATACAACATTGAAATAAACAATTAAGAAATGCATTGTACTAGCTAAAAGCACTCAAATGTGAAATCACTGTGGCTGGTTTTCAGATTTTATTTTGGAAGTCACGCAGACATTAATATCCATTAAGCTAATTGTTTGTTAGGGATGAGATCATTTATAGACCTGCCCCTCTGTAAATTGGCAGAAATTAAATTTTTTATATCTGTGTTTTAAATATGAGTTCAAACTCATTAAATTATAATACAGTTTTCTCTAGTTAAAAAATAATAGTATAATTTTTATGCTTTAACTAAATAATTGTGCACATTTTTAATATTCCCACTTGGGAAATTTTGAGTGCACTATTTCAAATTCACCTGAAGTACAGTATAGTCTAAGAACAGTTCTACACATGGGCTTTAACATATTCCCTTCTCTTTTTCATATTCTTGATGCTAAGTAACAGGAGAGAAATAGACTAGTTTTCTTGGGCAAGTCTTCATAAGAAATCTTTTTTTTTTTTAATTGAAGTATAGTCGACATAATATTACATTAGTTATGGGTATACAACATAGTTCGTGAGCAATGTATTAAATATTGAAGAGAAATTTAAATCCAGGGAACTTCTCAGAAAAAAAACGCTATTGTTATATGACTTGAATATCTAAGTTCTAAACTGTTCATATTTACCAGTGTTAAATTTGGAGGACTACTATTTGGCTGGCATGATGGCATTTGCTCACAGAATTAAAAACTATTTGAGAAACAGAGCATGAAATTCATTGATATCCCTTTTGCAACAATAAATAAATAAAACTATGAAATCGTACATGTACTACCACAACAGCCATCATACTAACTTTCTTAGCTATAAACATATCCCCTGCCACTTGAAAACGATAAATTTGAGTTTTCAAATTCTAATAGCTTTTATATAATTATATCAGGTATTACTCTTCATATGCTGAAAAACAACATTTTAATGCCAAGTTTTAATCGGGATCTTTCCTTGAAAATATAATCTGGTACCAAACCAAGATAAAGAAGAAATTTGTTGTGCAGAAGCTTTTAATTTTAATTAGGTCCCATTTGTTTATTTTTGCTTTTATTTCCAATATTCTGGGAAGTGGGTCATAGAGGATCCTGCTGTGATTTATGTTGGAGAGTGTTTTGCCTATGTTCTCCTCTAAGAGCTTTATAGTTTCTGGTCTTATGTTTAGATCTTTAATCCATTTTGAGTTTATTTTTGTATATGGTTAGAAAGTGTTCTAGTTCCATTCTTTTACAAGTGGTTGACCAGTTTTCCCAGCACCACTTGTTAAAGAGATTGTCTTTTCTCCATTGTATATTCTTGCCTCCTTTGTCAAAGATAAGGTGTCCGTAGGTGCGTGGGTTTATCTCTGGGCTTTCTATTTTGTTCCATTGATCTATACTTTTGTCTTTGTGCCAGTACCAAACTGTCTTGGTGACTGTGGCTTTGTAGTAGAGCCTGAAGTCAGGCAGGTTGATTCCTCCAGTTCCATTCTTTCTCAAGAAGCAGCCTAGATGTCCATCAGCAGATGAATGGATAAGAAAGCTGTGGTACATATACACAATGGAGTATTACTCAGCCATTAAAAAGAATACATTTGAATCATTTCTAATGAGGTGGATGAAACTGGAGCCTATTATACAGAGTGAAGTAAGCCAGAAAGAAAAACACCAATACAGTATACTAATGCATATATATGGAATTTAGAAAGACAGTAACGATAACCCTGTATGTGAGACAGCAAAAGAGACACAGATGTATGGAATAGTCTTTTGGACTCTGTGGGAGAGAGAGAGGGTGGGATGATTTGGGGGAATGACATTGAAACATGTATAATATCATATAAGAAATGAACCAGTCCAGGTTCGATGCATGATACAGGATGTTTGGGGCTGGTGCACTGGGACGACCCAGAGGGATGGTACAGGGAGGGAGGTGGAGGGGGGGAGGGTTTAGGATGGGAAACACGTGTACACCCATGGCGGATTCATGTTGATGTGTGGTAGAACCAATACAATATTGTAAAGTAATTAGCCTCCAATTAAAATAAATAAATTTAAATTTAAAAAACAAAAAGAAAAAATTTGAATTCTAGTTCAAGTTTTATTCAAAATCTACAAGACCTGACATTTGTTATTCTTTCAGAATAACAGAATTCCTATCTGTTCAAAGCAAAATTGTCTCTAATCTTTGGTTATAGAGTTATAAAGAAACTGGAATTGTTTTAATATATGTGAAGCACTTAAGAGTTCGTAGGCAAAATGCAAAATACATAAACACTGAATTATACACACTAGGTATTATTCATGATTCCTGTTGTCATGCCCTACAGAAAACTTTCCAAGATTTGAGAAAGTTTATTGCCTATTCTTATTTCACCTAATTGTACTAGTAGGACATATACTTCAACAAGGAAAGTTTCCTTGACACTAAGGACAGGTTTTTAATCTCAAAGAACCAATCCTTGGGGATATTTCATTTCTGATATCAAAGTCAGATAGAGTAGTGGGCACACTCACAGGTTAAAAGCCAAGAGAATGCCATTTGGTAGTCATACAAATTTTGTATAATTTTAATTATTTTCTTCTTCTTATAAAGATAGTATATATACCATGTGAAAGTGTTAGTTCTTCAGTCATGTCCAACTCTTTGCAACCCCATGGACTACAGCCCGCCAGACTCCTCTGTCCATGGAATTCTCCAGGCAGGAATACTGGAGTGGGAAGCCAATTCCTTCTCCAGGGGATCTTCCTGGCCCAGGGATCAAACCCAAGTCTCCTGCATTGGCAGGCAGATTTTTTTTTTTTACCATCTGAGCCTTCAAGGAAGCCCCATATAGCATATTCAACATTACAAACTTTCACATATTTTGTAAAACATGCATTATCTCATTTAGTTGTTAATGTGAAAGGATAGTAATTATTATGTTCCCCATTGGACAGAAGAGAAAACTGAGACTTAGAAACTTGAGATTTAAAAACATAAATCAAATAATAGATAATTACACACAGGAACTTATAATTAAGCAGAGTCTTGGTGAATAAGAGAGTTATCAAACCACAGAATCAAATCTCACTGGAAGCAGGCATTAGATAAAGTGTGAATTAATGTATGTATTTATGTATTTGTGAATGATAGTCAGATTCTCTCTGTCCTTCAAATGTATTATCCAAAAATTAGATTAACAATACAAACCCCAGTAAATTGTTAATTTAACAAATATTATCTGAATACCTACTATGTCAGGTGCTATGTTAGCAACTTGAAATACAGTGGTGAATGGGATCTATGCTGTTCAAAGTTACTAACCATACATAACTATCTAAATTTTAATTTTAATAGATTAGAATGAAACAAAGCTAAAACATCAAGTCTTCAGTCATGCTAACTACACTACAAGGGCTCAATAGCCACATGTCATTCACGGCTACCATACTGAATAATGCAGAATATTAGAGAATGTTTCTATTACTGAAGATATACCACTGGACAGAACTGAAACAGATAGCTGTTAATACCTATCCTCCTGAAGCTTGCATTTAAGTGGGGAAGACAGAGCAATTATTCAAATAATTTTATTATAACAGAAAACTAAGATCATGGCATCCAGTCCCATCACTTCATGGCAAATAGACAGGGAAAGAGTGGAAACAGTGTTTTTATTTTATTTTATTTTATTAACAGTGACTTTATTTTTCTGAGCTCCAAAATCACTGCAGATGGTGACTGCAGCCATGAAATTAAAAGACACTTACTCCTTGGAAGGACATTACTTTGCCAACAAAGGTCCATCTAGTCAAGGTTATGGTTTTCCAGTGGTCATGTATGGTTGTGAGAGTTGGACTATAAAGAAAGCTGAGGGCCAAAGAACTGATGCTTTTGAACTGTGGTGTTGGAGAAGACTCTTGAGAGTCCCTTGGACTGCAAGGAGATCCAACCAGTCCATCCTAAAGGAGATCAGTCCTGGCTGTTCATTGGAAGGACTGATGCTGAATCTGAAACGCCAATACTTTGGCCACCTGATGCGAAGAGCTGACTCATTTGAAAAGACCCTGATGCTGGGAAAGATTGAAGGCAGGAGGAGAAGGGGATGACAGAGGATGAGATGGTTGGATGGCATCACCAACTCAATGGACATGGGTTTGGGAGGACTCTGGGAGTTGGTGATGGACAGGGAGGTGTGGCATGCTGCAGTTCATGGGGTCGCAAAGAGTCGGACATGACTGAGCAACCGAACAGAACTGAACTGAACTGATGCAAGCAAAATGCAAAAGCAAAATGAAAAGT
This sequence comes from Ovis aries, assembly GCF_016772045.2. NCBI lineage: Eukaryota > Metazoa > Chordata > Mammalia > Artiodactyla > Bovidae > Ovis > Ovis aries. The sequence continues at coordinate 39,516,822 of NC_056061.1, forward strand.
GCAAAAAGGAACATCTCATCAGGAGACTTAACCTAGGAGTTAGAAAAGACTTCCCAGGAAAAGTGATATTTCACCTGAGACGATGACAATTAAAAGGGCTTAACCAGAGAAAAGGGTGGGGAGATTTCTGAGCACATTGCTAAAACATGTGTTCAAGCTCTAAGAAAGGAGAGCTTGGGGAGAAGTGAAGTGACTGGGGCATGACAAGTGTGGGAGCAGGTGCCTAGTGATCTGAGCAGGTCCAAAGAGGAGTTACTAAAAGGTTTAAAGGAGAAGAACAGTACATCTGATTGATGTTTTCATAAATATTACTCTGGCTGTAAGACACAGAGTGAACTGGTAGGACAGTGTGACAGATGGAACCCTAAAGACAAGTTTATTGTGATATTAGGGCAAGAAGTTAGCAAACTGTGTGGCTTAGTCCAACTCTATATTGTTATTGCTGTTGTTGCTCAGTCTCCCAGTCTGGGCTCTTTGCGACACATGGACTGCAGCATGCCAGGTCTCCTGTCCCTCACCATCTCCTAGAGTTTGCCCAAATTCAGGTTCATTGCATCAGTGATGCTGACTCTAAATTAGTATGCACCCATGGCGGATTCATTTTGATGTATGGCAAAACCAATACAATATTGTAAAGTAATTAGCCTCCAATTAAAATAAATAAATTTTTATTTTAAAAAAAAAAACACAAAAAGTAAATAACCTGAAACATATTTTCTGCAAATTTTAGGCAATTTACCTAAAGATCCATTTGCCAAGCAACCACATCACCAAATTTTACCATGTTTATCAATTAACTTCTCAGAGAACATTATATCTTTTCAAAGGATTAGATATGAAGTCAGCAACAGAAATTCCCAGACCCCCTTCACAATGGTCGAAAGATAATATCATCCACAAGCTGTCACAAAAGCAGCTTCTTGGACTCAGAAGCAGCTTCTTTATCATTTAACCTGGCACTGTGTGTGCTCAGTTGCTCAGTCGCATACAACTCCTTGAGATCCCATGAACTGGAGCCTGCCAGGCCCCTAGGTACCACTTTAAGAGAGCAACCCTTAGTCACTTGCAGATGAATATCTGTCATGCTGCCTCAGGGACTCAGGAGCCAGAATAAACCTTGAAGTTTCTAGAATTGTTTGTTTGCATGCCTTTGCTATCCTAAGGGGGAAAAAAACTAAACAAACAAAAAACATCATTGTTCTGCATATTTTAATGGTTTTGGTCATTTAGTAGTTCTAACTGAAATCCTCTGAGTGAGGCTGTGAGGAATAGGAGGAAAGGATAGCAACAGCCTTTACCTGAGAACTGAATACCTGCCAAATATTGGAATAGTTTGCTCTACCTCCTGGTGAAAACTGCCCACTGAAAGACAGGGAGGAGAAATGATGGAGGAGTTAACTAATAAAATATTTTACTTCATTATATAGGGTAGGGTTGTAGGGCAGTCAATTCATTACTAGTTTCTATGGCATAAGACAGTTTTCTTCTGGGTGAAAAAGGCAGTATTAATATACAAGTCAGTAAATAAGCAGTTTAAGTTCACAGCATAGAACTGAATCCTGATTGATGATTTTTCAAATAGCCTATGGTGATAATTATGACTCTGAGTAATGAGAGGAAAAAATCGTAATTTTTAGATAAGTTTCGTAAACTTTCTCAACCTGAAAATGCAAGCATTAACTATCAAGATCGCTGACAGACTTTCAGTTCATTTTTTAGCACAAAAGTAGATTTTTATTAAATTAATTTGCACTGTATTTACAACAACTAACCAGAATTAAAATGAAAAAATAAAGCCAAATTAAAACACTGAGTCATTGCCTTTGTTTTCCAAGGAGAAGGAAAAAAGTTCTCAAACATTTAGAAACAGTAAACCATTTAAAAATTAATACTGCCAATCTTTAATCTATTTACTTGACACATTCCAGATTGCAATTAAAGAAGCTCAATAAATCCATAATAGACACAGTAAAGGATTAAAAGTGACATTCTACTCATGAGTTTTCTTTTAGATAGTTAAAAAAAGGAAAATATGATAAAGGCCTCATTTTGCTTTCACTGATAGTCACTTTCTAAGCCCTTTGAGAACCAGAACATTAGCATTCACAATTGTTTGGAGTGTATCTTGCAGCTCAGCACTTCAAAGTAGCTCTTCCTATTGCCATGGAAAAAATGGTTAATAAGAGGTTAAATTAAGAAGACCAGTGTTAATTTATCCTGGCAGGCCACCATGGCCTTGCCCATTTCTGCTTCTCTTGGTTCCCTGGAGCACCCTGCACAACATTAGGCATATGGCAGGTACTTAAGGAAAATGTGTTGTTTCAACTACCATACCCTGGAAGGTAGTACCTATAATAGTGTATCTTAATAATGAGGCCAAACACTTGCTCCTCCTATATTGAGGCAAGTAAAATTTTGCCCTCAGGTTTTAATGGTTCTAAAACCTAGAAAAGGCCAAAACTGTTATGAAATGTATCAGATAATACCTTTACCCCAGGCTCTAGCTATATTTCCATAAATGTTCTTATCTTTCCATCAAGATTCTGCCAAGAATCTCTTAGCTTCACTGGATGTGTTTAATCTACCATTTTAGTACCAAGATCAAGTAGTAATTTTCAAGGATGAAAACAACATAATAATATTTTAAAGGACAATGTACACTTTATAATTTAATCCAATATAAAAATTGTTGAGAACTTCTGGGATTAAATTGAATGGTGACTTGATCTAATGATGTCTATAGTCCTACCAAGGACTAATGCCAACCATTTTCAGATTTCACTCAATTAATTTAACACAATTATTTAGGATTCACAAAGAAATTAATTCCCCAGGGACGTTAAACCAAACATTTTTTTTGACCAAATGGTGCAGGCTATAACAAGAATCTAAAAAGAAAGTGCAAAGAATATTTAATGTAATATAGAATTAAAAAGGCAAGTGCTCGTATCTCTGTTGTCAAATGGAAACTTTGGTTATTGCTCAAGATTATCATAACAGAGGATTAGTAATGAGATTTACACAAGTGGCAGAATCATTGTGTGCCTTATGATGAATCTAAATTCAGTGTGCCACCACCTGTAAACTTGAGCAATAGATTTCTTTTTTTTTAATGACCTGGAAAGAATCTAACAGGCTATCCTTGGGGAACTAACACTTTTTGAACTAATTAATCACTGGATGCCACCACTGCTCCACTCCACTGAATACAAAAATCAACTATTGGGCAATAAAGAAAAAATTCTTTAGAAAAGAAAGCATTGATATATCACTACTGGAGAACAAACTATTCCGCAAACAACATTTACAAGCCATCTTCAAAATCTTCCTTTAAAAAGCAGAAAAAGATCAGTAATATTTCTCTACATGACTGGATTTTAAGACTGAAACTAATTTAAGCATTTTAATTTCCTTTGAAAGAAACATGGATCAAGAGTAGCTAGCTAATGAATACTAAGAATATTAAAAGGAAAAGGTATTTTATAGTAGCTAAAGTCCTGGACTGGACTGAACTTCAAAGCAGACTGATTTGCATTTGGGGCCTGAAAATTAACCAGCTTTATGACTCTGGACAATTTACTTCAGCTCTGTTTCTCAGTCTCTCCAGGTATGAAATGAGAAGGTTAAACTAGATGATCTATAAGATCCCCTCCAGTCCTAACCTTGTATGAAATGTCAGCACTTTTAGAACTACTTTTTCCTTCACATCTGTACAGCTTTGTCAATATGTAGGCCACTACAGAAGGATTATGATTTGGAGTCAGCATTTACAATCAATGAACTTTCATTATTACTTACCTAAGTATCTCTGAATCCTGGCACTGTTTATTCATTCACAGACATTAATAATAAACAAGGCAAACTTTATGAGACCAAGCAAGAATTAGGAAGTTGTGACTAACCAGAGACAAATATCAAACTAAGGATACATTGAATATATCATTACATTTCCATGAGGCTTCAAATCATAATGCATTTTTCTTATTCACTATATTTTTCTGATCTTTTATTATCTTCAGAATACTAACATAGGTTTTAAAATGGAGAAGCCACAAAAATTGTACAATTTGTTACAAGAACTTGTGAAATAACAACTCAAGTTCTTGTTCAACTATTCACTATTGGAAGCTACATAAGAGTGGCAATACTATGAGTACACTAGGTACAAAAATCTAAAAACACATCATATGTTAACAGAGCAATTGGATATAAAATCCATGTGCATAACAATCATTTTCTGCAAAGAAGACCATGAATAAAGAGAACACAAAATGAACATCTACCCTAGACAGTACAGTGCATTCAGAAGACATATGATGAACTTTACTGGTAACAACAAAATAACTAACATTCTTTGATATCTTATCATGAATTTCTAAGAAATAAATTTTGTATTATAAAGGCTGGAGAGCTCTCATTTTCTGCATTCCCTCAAACCTAGAATATCAGACACAAATGAAGTGTTACCAGTTAGATGCATGATACCTGAATTCAGTGCTTACTTAAGTGGGACAGAGGCTTAACACAGAAGGCAACAAATTTTTCTGGGTCAGATCTAGTAGCTATAATGCGGCTCTGGAGTCTGCAGTTCTGGCAATAAACTTGGTGTCTCAGCTTCTTGATTTGAACTAAATTAAAGTGGCAGAACTGTTCTGCAACATCATTCTGGGAGTCTCCCTGGAGGCTTAGTCTAGCTTCTAATCCTTCCAGAATTTCAACATTTGTAAGTACCTAATACCTTGTATTTATTTTTGCTTAGCATAGCTAAAGTGGCTTCTGATATCAGCAACTGATCCTTGACTAATAAAGTTTGCTATCAGAAATGATTGTAGCTAAAACATTCAAAGATAAACATCTAAGTTTGCTTAAAAGAAGTAAGAACCTGCCTGCCAAAAAGAGTTCAGTATTGGTAAATCATGATCTCCAGCAATAAAACAGATACTTCAGTTACCACCTATGGTCACTTGGAATGAAGAACTTATCAAAGGTACAACTATTATAAAATAAGTGGCAGTTTCTGAAACAGTGTATGATGAGCATAAGAATACAAAGAGGGTCAGGTAGATCAGTTGCTCATAACTACATGGAAAACTTTTAAGAAGAAAAATAGCAGAGTCTAACATAAAGTCTTTATTTAAGCCATAAGAAGAAAACAAAGAGTTTCTCTGACTGCCTTAAAAAAAAAGTCTCTCATTCCTATTGTCACAGGATTGATTAGCTAAAATTCAAAATAAGATTCTTTAGTTGCTAAATTACAACAGAGCCTTGTATTTATGTTAACATATAAGCTTGCTTTAAAAAGAACAGAACCTCAAAATTTTGGTAACAATTGAGAAAGGTGACAATTGGGTTGAAATACCATTGATATACAACACCCCTCAAATCCTATCAGCCTACTGAGTCAACAGGATTCATCTTGCATTAAGAACTGGTACTGACCTCACTTGAGCCTGCTAACTTGTAAAGGGAAGGCAATACTGCCCATGCCACATCCAGATCTGAATCAGATGCCAGCCTGTCATCAGTTACTTATCTGATACCTAAATACAATGGTGACTTAAAATAATTTGGGTTGCTTGCTAGATTTCATCTTGCTAGATGAAAGAAGGAATGAAAGATTTTTTTTTTAAGTTGGAAGGAATAAATCACACATGACTACCTCTAATTTCTCCCAGGCCAAACCACACTACCTTTACAAAAACATTAAATCAATTGTCAAAGGAGCACCGATATCTTCAGAAAACATTGTCATAACTGTCCTCTGAAGGCAGGGGGAAGGCGGAACACATTGCCAATAAAATTGGTTCCTTAATTTCAGTGTACATGATAAAATCTGAGGGGTGGCAGAGAATTAACTACAAGAGGCAAGGAGAATACAGATACCATTATAGGTATGAGAGCTAGAGGGACCACAGAATGAACTTTGATAATAACTAATTAACCACAGGGTTCTTATAACTAAAATAGTCTTATTTTTTCTGTATAATGAAAACCTCTAAGTATGGTGAAGAGAGGCCTGACTGAGTCAGCCTAATAGAAAACTAAAACCTATCATTTAGAAGGCCAGGTACTGATATGGATGAACCTATAATGTATCACCTCCCAGTTTTCCTCAAAGTACCTGCAGCCATTTACTACAGTGACCATACACTGAGCAAAGAGAAACACTCAGACCTCTTGAAGATTTTTAATGTGGGCTTTGAGTCCATCCTAAAGGAAATCCTAAAGGAAATCAGTCCTGAATATTCATTGGAAGGACTGATGCTGAAGCTGAAACTCCAATACTTTGGCCACCTGATGCGAAGAACTGACTCATATAAAAAGACCCTGATGCCGGGAAAGATTAAAGGTGGGAGGAGAAGGAGACGACAGAGGATGAGATGGTTGGATGGCATCACCGACTCCACGGACATGAGTTTGAGTAAACTCCAGGAGTTGGTGATGGACAGGGAGACCTGGCGTGCTGCAGTCCATGGAGTCACAAAGAGTCAGACACGACTGAGCAACTGAGCTGAACTTAACTGAGCTAAAATCAATTTGCGGGTGGCGGGGGGGAGGGGCACTGCAATCCCCTAATAAGAGAAGAGGCTCATGATAGTCATGTGATAAATGGAGTTTTGGCTGAAGTCTACATCTAATTCAGTCCAGTATATCTACAGACTCACTCTGTAGCTATTTCTCAATTCCATTAGTAGACAGTAGGAATAAACATTCTTGATAGTTAGCAAAAGCCCAATAATTGTTCTCTGATTTATGGATTGAGAGCTGTTAGGAGTCACAGTAGGTGTGGTAACCACCCTGCAAGATGGTAACCCCCCACAAGACAGTAACCACCTTGCAAGATGGTAACCACCCAATTATTTCTGCCTCCATATATTCATAGCCTTGTATAGCATCCTCTCACCCTGCATCAAGGTTACTCTGTTTTACCAGCAGACTGTCACTTGCAAAGCTAGGTAACAAAAGACATGGTGGCTCCTGCTTTCTTCTTCTCTTATATCACTTGCTCAGAGGGAGCCAGCTACCATGTTATAAGAAAACCCAGACAGTCTATGGTGAGGCTTATCTGACAGGGAGCTAAGGCCTTCTGCCGAGAGCCATGCGAGCGAGCCATCATAGAACTAGACTCTGCTGACTTCCTGGCTGCATGAGAGACCCTGAGCTAGAACTACCTAGCTGAATATCTGACTTAAGAAATCTGTTCTTAAGTCTAGCTATGCATCAAATTTACCTTTTAAAACTACATATGACCCTGGCTCAGATTCCAAAGAATCTAGTAAATGATCTGGGGTAGGGCTTAGCCATATGTAACGAAAAGAAAACAAAAGATGATTCTGGTTTTGACCAGGATTGTGAATCACTATTGTATTTGACTTATATTTCATCTTGTCCCAGTTTTTAGTTTTTGTTGTATTATCCTTATAATTTACCTCATTGTAAATTAAAGCCATCTTCTTCTACTTCTGCTTCATTGACTACACTAAAGCCTTTGACTGTGTGGATCACAACAAACTGCGGAATATTCTTCAAGAGGGAATACCAGACCACCTTCCCTGCTTCCTGAGAAACCTGTATGCAGGTCAAGAAGCAAAAATTAGAACCAAACATTAAACAACGGACTGGTTTAAAATTGGGAAAAGAGTACGTCAAGGCTGTATATTGTCTATATATTATTGTATATTGTGTATATATATATATATATATATATATATAGTACATGTATATATAATTGTATTTATTGTCTAACTTATATACAGAGTACATCATGCAAAATGCCAGGCTGCATGGAACATAAGCTGGAATCAAGATTGCAGGGAGAAATATCAATAATCTCAGATACGCAGATGACACCACCCTTATGGCAGAAAACAAAGAGAAACTAAAGAGCCTTTTGATAAAAGTGAAAGAGGAGAGTGAAATAGCTAGCTTAAAACTCAACATTCAAAAAACTAAGATCATGGCATCCAGTCCCATCACTTCATGGCAAATAGATGGGGAAACAATGGAAACAGTGGAGACTTTATTTTCTTGGGCTCTAAAAACACTGCAGATGGTGACTAGACTGTGAAATTAAAAGATGCTCGCTCCTTGGAAGAAAAGCTATGACCAACTTAAACAGCATATTAAAAAGCAGAGACATTACTTTGCCAACAAAGGTCCATCTAGTCAAAGCTATGGTTTTCACAGTAGTCATGTATGGATGTGAGATTTGAACCAAAAAGAAAGCTAAGCACCAAAGAATTGATGCTTTTGAACTGTGGTGTTGGAGAAGACTCTTGAGAGTCCGTTAGACTGCAAGGAAGTCAAACCAGTCGATCCTAAAGGAAATCAATCCCGGATATGCATTGGAAGGACTGTTGCTGAAGCTGAAGCTTCAGTACTTTGGCCACCTGATGCGAGGAGCTGATTCATTAGAAAAGACTCTGATGCTGGGAAAGATTGAAGGCAGGAGGAGAAGGGGACAACAAAGGATGAGATGATTGGATGACTTCACTGACTCGATAAACATGATTTGAGCAAGCTCTGAGAGATGATGAAAGACAGGGAAGCCTGGCGTGCTGCAGTCCATGGAGTCGTGAAGAGGCAGACACAACTGAGTGACTGAACAACAACATGTTAAAATAAGAAAAGAAATCAGTCACAAATAAACAAATCACTAAATCATTTTATTGTACAAGAGAAAGTCCTCAGAGCCACGCCCAAGATGACACAGGGGATATAATCATGTTTTCCCTTTATTTTTCCTCTCATCCTCCAAACATCCTTATTTGGGTGAAATAAGAACCTAAATTAAAGCTAAAGTATGACTTCAAATGAGTTTGAACAAAGTCCAGGAAATAGTGAAGGACAGGGAAGCCTGGTGTGCTGCAGTCCATGGGATCCCAAAGAGTTGGACATGACTTAGCAACAGAACAATAACCATGATTTTAAAGGACAAAGATTATCCGTGGGCAGCCTGAATGGCCAGTAGAGAGATGAAAGCAAAGAATAGAAGCTCTTTGCTCTGATTTTGCAACTTTGTACATATGTATGCAATTTTGTACATATGCTTCGGATTCAGGTGTCTCTCTGCACCTGGAAAAAAAGGTGCCATTTTCTCTACCATGCTGTCATTATGAAAAGTTGCCCAACTACAAGAAAGAGACAGTTATCACAAATCTCTGCAATTTGTGATTTTGAGATTGCTACCCAATCTCAAACTCCTGTAATATATGATGGGTTCAGTGAATGATATCTGGGAAACCCAGATTTGGATGCTATTCCACAAATATCCTGTTGCAGGTGAGGACACCAGTAATTCCCAATCTAGTTTAAAAGGGTATCACCTAATTCCATCACCAGCTATGCACTGTGAAATGTAATAGAATTAGAAAAAAAGCTTTAATCAGAGGTTAGAGTTTGATTAGAGTTTGAGACATGCAAAAGAAAAAGGGTTACCTAATCACTGAGTATGAATAAAGCAAGGATCATAAACTGCTCTAAGGAAGTAAATGATGCCTAGAGATTTAGCTATGAGTGCTATATCAAATCCCCCTTCACATATGATATTGCTTTCTCTGAGGCATTCAGTGTCCTAATCCAACTCTCCATCCTCTAGAAGGTTGGAATCCCATTTTGGCAGACCTTCACTGGTCGGACAGAGCTCATGTTCTTAATTCATCCATTTCCATTCTTTAGTTTCACAAATTTTCCTGTACAATATTCCCTCAGCAATTCCCATTGAAGTTGGAAACTGAAATTTGCTTATGCTGTTACCTTCCCACAAGATACCTTCATTTGATCAGTGACCTTCAAACCCTTGAGACAAAGGAATAATTAACTGTAGAAATTTCTAGAACCAAGAGAAGCAGAACATGCATGAGTTTAATTATGTCATATAAGGTAGATACAGAGTACAGAGGAGATATTTTTTAAAAATATATTGTCATTCAAATGACTGTAAACTCTGATATCTACTCTACCATCTCCCCCTTTGGGAGGGAAGAATGTACTGGGAAGATTTTCACATCTTTCCCTTGTGTTACCCAGCTTTAACTTAAATATCTCCAGTTAGAGAGACCTCAGTAATTACCAGCGCAACTTATTCTTTGAACAACACTAAAAATTAGTAAAGCTTCATGTTGAGGCTAAACCATACTACCTGAATTTTCTATACATTGATCCAAATTTTGCCCTCTGAGTGACAGAGATGAAGTCATATTATTCTTCTTTCTGACAAAATTTCAAATATTGAACAAACATAGTGGTTTATCCTTTCCAGACTAAACATCTCCAAATCCTTCAAATCTTCCTGCTAAGATATAATTTTATGCCTCTGACCACCCTAGGTTAAGATATAATTTTATGCCTCTGACCACCCTAGGTGTTCTTGAATATGCTATGGTTCAGTTTCCCTGGGGCTCAGAGTTTGTTTTCTTAAAAACAAATTCTAGGCCCCACCCACATAGATTATGATCCAGTAATTCTGGGGTAGACTTGGCAATTTAAATTTTTAATTTTATCCCAAGAAATTCTGATACAAATCAGTGCTCTGGATTATTAATATGGTCCCCGGGACAAAGTCATAATTCTAGTTGAAGGCTAACCAGTCCAAAAAGCAAACCAAAAAAAAAAGATTTATGATCTCTCTGACTTCAAATATCATTGATAGATAGAATTGATAGAGTCTATCAACTATTAATTATGATTGCATCATAATTATTAGTATCAACCATTTTCAATATACAGCAAATAAAATATCTAAGAGGTTTCTATTCCATCATCCTATGATTATGCCATCGTTGCACAGTTCGACCAAGGTACACTGCTGATAAGTAACCATTCTCTTTTTTAAAGCCTCTCAGATATATTTGTTTTAGATTTTTCAAATCAAGAAATGTTCAAATCAGGAAAAGCAGACCCTCAGGTAAGAAATGTGTCTTAGCCAGTTTGGACTCAACCAAAATACTTAGACCATTCTTAAGCAACAGAAATGTATTTTCTCACAGTTCTAAAGGCTGGAAATGTGAGACTAGGGTGCCAGCATGGTTGAATTCTAATGAGAGTTCTCTTCTTGGCTTGCAGACATCTACTTTCTTGGTGTGTGTTCACAAGGCCCTCCCTCTGTGTGTGTGTGTGTGTGTGTGTGTGTGTGTGTGTGTGTGTGTGTGTGTGTAAAAGAGTGAGAGAGCAAGCTCTCTGGAGTCTCTTCTTTTAATAGCAATCCCATCATGAGGACCCTAATCTGATGACTTCATCTAAACCTAATCATCTTACAAAGGCCCCATCTTCAAATACCACCACATTAGACCACAAGGCTCCAACATATGAATTTTAGAAAGATACATTCAGTCCATTGCCAAGTATAAACTTACTCATAATTTGTGCTTCATAATACTATGCATGGTATAACACAGGAAACAATGTTCAGTCTATTCCCTCTCACAACTCTTTTCCTCCAATTTGTAAATTAAGGCTCAAATTCACTAATGACAAATAAGTTTCTGGATTAGCTCTGCTTCTCCTCTACTCATATATACATTCAATAAATACTTGAATTGGTTTGGGGTACTAATATGTAGTATCCATTTTCCAAAGGTAAAAATCCTTTAGTAAATCTCTACAGTACTAGGTTTTATAGACTTCATGTGGTAGGTGATCAATGAATAAGAAATTACTCAGATGAAGCTAGTTACTTTTTCTATTAGGTTATTTTGAACTTCAGTTCAGTTCAGTTCAGTTCAGTCGCTCAGTCGTGTCCTGCTCTTTGTGACCCCATGAACTGCAACACACCAGGCCTCCCTGTCCATCACCAACTCCCGGAGTTCACTCAAACTCACATCCGTCAAGTCAGTGATGCCATCCAGCCATCTCATCCTCAGTCATCCCCTTCTCCTCCTGCCCTCAATCCTTCCCAGCATCAGAGTCTTTTCCAATGAGTCAATTCTTCACATGAGGTGGCCAAAGTACTGGAGTTTCAGCTTTAGCATCATTCCTTCCAAAGAACACCCAGGACTGATCTTTAGAATGGACTGGTTGGATCTCCTTGCAGTCCAAGGGACTCTCAAGAGTCTTCTCCAACACCACAGTTCAAAAGCATCAATTCTTCGGCGCTCAGCTTTCTTCACAGTCCAACTCACATCCATACATGACCACTGGAAAAACCATAGCCTTGACTAGATAGCAACTTAGCTTCTTTCAAAAAAATTTTATTAAGGGTTTATTAGATGCCAGGTACTGTACTAAACACTGCAGATAAACAGTGAATAAAATATACATGCCTTCCTTTATATCTCCTTTATAGAGCTGAAAGCCTACATAAGGAGGGGGGTTATAAACTGAACAAATCATCACAGAGATAAATGTTTAATTAAAATTGTGATAGACATTGTGAAGGAAAAAGTAGAATGACAGATTATACTGGAGGCATAGATGAAGATTCAGGGAAGACTTCTTTGGGAAAGACATTTTAGGAAAGACCTGAGTCGTGAACAAGCAATAGCTAGGAGAGGGGCAAATTCCAAGCAGAATAGGACAGGAAAAGATCCCAAAGCAGAAGCTCAGCCAGACCCTTTGGTCTGAAAAAGGATATATGACTAAAGTGAAAGGGAAGGTGGAACACGATGAGGCTGGAGAGTTACACAGGGACTGGGTTATACATGAAATAAAAATCAAATAGATGCTTTTGGATTTATTCTAAATGTATTTCATACACATTGAAGAGCTATAGCAGGGAGTGCTGCATTTTTAGAAGCTCACTTGGGGCACTGCTGCTGCTGCTAAATTGCTTCAGTCGTGTCCAACTCTGTGCAACCCCATAGACAGGAGCCCACCAGGCTCCCCAATCCCTGGGATTCTCCAGGCAAGGACACTGGAGTGGGTTGCCATTTCCTTCTCCAATGCATGAAAATGAAAAGTCAAAGTGAAGTCACTGAGTCGTGTCCAACTCTTAGCGACCCCATGGACTGCAGCCCACCCGGCTCCTCCGTCTATGGGATTTTCCAGGCAAGAGTACTGGAGTGGGGTGCCATAGCACTACATACATGCAAAATATGATGAGGGGAGACAAGAAGAAATACAGAATCAGTTTGGAAGCATCCATGGTAGACCGTTCAGGAGAGAAAAGATATTTGCTTAGACTAAATGATGGGAGTAGATATTTGAAGAAGTAGGCAGTTTATAATATATTTTAGAGATATATTCCAAAAGAATTAAAAGCAGGGCATAGTGTTTGACACATTTACTTTACTAAAATGTCTACAAACATATGCATTTTCCATAACTGCTAAGACTCACCAAGAAATCTTTATGCCTAAGTGCTCCTTTACCTTTTTCTAATTATTCATTTCTAGTAGAAGCTAGATTTGCTTAACTTTGCACAATAACCAGCACAGCATGCTACCCATATTATGGTCTCTTCAATTCACTTGATAATGTTCTAACAAGATTTGGGGGTTCTTAGAGAGTCAGAATTATACTTATTAAAGGAGAGTGCCATAAGAGACAAACCTTTAACTCAGTTCAAAAGAATGAACCTGACTTTCTCTTTAAATGTCATTTTTTTCACAAAAGCTAACATTATTTTTGAGTTTGGAATGTGAACCCTACAAAATTAGCCTGAAATACAGACTTCTGGCAAACACTAATATCCCTAACCTCAGTGAAACAAATCTCTTAATTTGCAATGATAATATAACTGCTCTTTAGCATTGTAATAGATTTCTATACAAAAAATATTCAGTTGTGTCTGACTCTTTGAGACCCCATGGACAATAGCCCACCAGGCTCCTCTGTCCATAGAATTCTTCAGGCAAGAATACTGGAGTGGGTAGCCATTCCCTTCTCCGGGGGATCTTCCTGACCCAGGGATCGAACCTGAGTCTCCTGCATTGCAGGCAGATTCTTTTAAATCTGAGCCACCAGGGGAGCCCTAAGAAACACACAGGATTTCCAAATATACACAGGATATATGGGATAAGCTTACAAAATAAAAATAGTTAAATAGATTCTTGCTGCTGCTGTTGCTGCTAAGTCACTTTAGTCATGTCTGACTCTGTGTGACCCCATAGACGGCAGCCCACCAGACTCCTCTGTCCCTGGAATTCTCCAGGCAAGAATACTGGAGTGGGTTGCCATTTCCTTCTCCAATGCACGCATGCATGCATGCTAAGTCACTTCAGTCATGCCTGACTCTGTGCGACCCCATGGACAGCAGCCCACCAGGCTCCTCTGTCCATGGGAATCTCCAGGCAAGAACACTGGAGTGGATTGCCAGTTCCTTCTCCTAGATAGATTCTTACTGCATTCAAATATGGGAATATGAAACTTCTAAACTGTATATTCAGGAAACTCCACATGGGAAAAAATTAGTATTAAAATCATGCAACATCTTTTAAATTTAAAAAATCACGCTAACTTTTCTCTCTCCTAGAATGTCAACTGAAAAAGGAACAAGCTGAGCTTATAACTGCAGATTCTTTTCAATGTTTTCCTTTCTAGAAAAAGATCTATATTTTTAAAAATAAGGGGGGAAACCTAGTCAAGAGGAAAGAGAATCCAAAAGGATTTATATATATAAAGATCATATCTTCTCTATCAACCCGCATTCCTATTTCAACCTTGATCCTTTTCTTCATGGCCAATAAGCACCAACCTAGTGTAAAATAGTATAGGAAGAGTATGTGCATACATCGCAGATAAAACACAAGCTGCACCCATTTGGGGTGTTTTTATCATTAACTGCTGTTGCATAAACTGAACATACAATGAGCTGTGACATTGGATAAATCATTTGTTTCCACTTGTTATTGATGACATTTCATAACTCGTTTGGGGCTCGGCTTTGCCCCGTCACTCGTGAGTTATGAGGTCATCAATCATGACTGGGAATAAATGATTTATGTAAGGCGCCCTATTGTATATTCTAGGTAGAATATACAGTAAAACACACACTATTGATTTCTAATATTGTTGTATTATGTGTATCATGTGTGTTTGTGAGACTGTGGTCTTGTGTCACCACTGAGTATGAAATGTTAAAATAAAAAAAAACAAAAACGAAGAAAAGTAACATAAAAAGAAGTGTTAAATTATGAGAAGAGAAATGCACAGAAATGACTCGGAGAATTCCCATTTTTAATTAATATCTTGCTAAAGCAATTTTAAAAGATCCTTGAATTAGAAACACACTGTCTCAAGGAAAAGGAGTTGCACTTAAGGACATGAATTCAATATATAAGGTCATGATTAGGAAATAGAAAAGGATGGAGAAAAAGCCTTTGGATAGAGTACATGCCACCATGGAGGAGGAAATGGTACCCACTCCAGTATTCCTGCCTGAAGAACCCCATGGACAGAAGGGCCTGGCAGGCTATAGTGCATGGGGTTGCAGGGTCAGACAGGACTGAGCCACCGAGCACACACGAGCCCTGAACAACCTTTGGACACACTTAGGATACAGTTCCCACTGAGGAATATTTCGTACTTGAACACTTAACAGGATCAATGTCTTAGTAACAAGAATATCATGGACATACGAGAAACTTCTTCCAGGCCTTTTTAGAAAGGAAAGAGGCAGAGTGCATACGAAAACCAAACTGATTCCTTTCATTGATGAAAGCTTCGCGCCTTTAACCATAATTCAGACTGGGTTTGGAATAATCCACAAACAGGTTTAATTACCATATTAATAGAAAATAAGCATAAATTGATCAGGAAAATACTCACCCTTTCAAAAGGATATGGCATCTTAAGAAACTGTAAATTTTTTCTTTTGCTTCCTTCCTATTTCATCTGCCAACTGACTTTTCCATTTCTTTTCCTGATGAGCTTAAAACTATAAACATGGTTTAAAAAAACAAAACTACAAGAAAATGCAAAGAATTTGAGGGAAGCAATCAAAAACATATTGAAAATCAAACCTAGAATAAGAGCATCAAAAATCCAGGAACTTTCAGCTATTTGCAATTACGAGAGTAATTGCTATTTTAACATGTTGTGCTTGTTCCAAAGAAACTCTGGTTCGTAAGCTGAAATTCAACGAGTTTAAATCACAGCAAAATCTTTCAGGAGCTGATCAAGACTAAATATACAATCAAAACAACCTATTATCTACATATTTTAGTTGATTAAAAAAATAAGGTACCTCTCCAAGTAGTATTATGCAGAAGTTGTTGACCAGCTGTGTTCAATTCCCAGTGATGATAAGAAAATAACTATTTAATCTGAAATATGAAGTATTTAGGTCAAATAAAAAGAAAAGAATTCTTTATCTTACAGGAAAATTGACATTATTGAGTATAGGTATAGAATTTTCTTTGGAAATTTTTAACAGTAATTTTATTTTTTAGAATGATTTAAATCTGTTCTAATCTAATGGCCAAGGGTTATATTATAAATTCAAAATGGCTTCTTATAATTCCTTTCACTGCTTAATTCTGTGATGATGCTAATTAAAAACACTGTTTTATAGAGCAACAGCATAAGAGGATTAGGGAATCTCAAAGTAACAGCTTGTTGCTTTAATGATAAGTAAGGTGATATATGAGAAAATGAGTCAGATGTCCATGATCTAGCTGAAAGTCCTTAGTTTAAGTTCAATATTACTTAGAGATAGTTCATTTTTAAATTTCTATTCTAGCTTTTTTTCCTTAAGTGCTCTTTTTAGGTATAAGAATTCTTAACCTGTGACCTTGACTAGGCTTTAAGGGAGTTCAAGAATTACCTAAAATTGTACTCAAAATTGTATATAATGAGTGCATATGCATGTTTCTGGGGAGAAAGCTTACAGCGTTGCTAAAGCCTGGCACGCTGCAGTCCATGGGGTCACAGAGGGTCAGACATGACTGAGCTACTGAACAACAACCCAACTTTATTAAGAGTTCAGGTCCAGAAACAACTTTTTTAAAAAGAGACTAAAACCACTGTTTTTAAGGACTGTCCTTCATAATCCAGTCTGTTATCTATCTTTCCAAATTGTTTACAAAATTAATTCCATTTTTTTAAACTTTTTTCTCTCTCCCATGTCCTTAATTCATTTTGGTAACCGGTCAGAAGAAAGTATTAAACTCTGTGGCTAATTTTGCTCTTTCAAGTGCCTTTGGGTAAAACTTTGGTTGTAAGTTCTATAGTTTGCACTTGTCACATATACTATCTTCTTCTGTTGTGTGCAGATATCAAATAAATGTGATTTCTCTTCTCCCCCATGTATAATCAAAGAGTAACTGCTACTTAAATGTGGCAACTCACATATGGAATCAGAACAGTCATTTAAGAAAAAAATCTCCTCATCTAAAACTCAGGGTAAACCTTGCAACATTTTAATTGTAGATTTTACATTTTTAATGATAAAATGTGATGAGAAGTGGGAAGATTATCATTTGCTATAAGGAGGCTACACAAAGAGGTACACAGTATAATTAGAACTCATCCTTGCACATTTGAACAGTAAGGGGTACATGATAAATTCAGAATATTTTTTAAAAGAAAGGGAGGAAGGGAGGGAAGAAAGGAAGGAGGGAAGCAAAAGAAACTGGTTATAAACCTTATTTAATCAGTTTAGAGCTGTTTTAATGAGCTTGTTCCTCAAGCATTAGAAATGCTTATGGAGCCACAACCTATATATTTGGTAGTGTACCAGGCTGGGTAAGAAGAGACTGGGGACTTAACCCCAGATCTGCTCCTGACTCATTGAGTAACCTCAAGCCAGTTAACCCATCTGTTGTTTTTCAGAAGGTGATGACTTGGAGACTGCCTAGCAATTGCTGTGCATTAATGGGGTGACAGTCAGAGGGAGATGCCTGGGGCAGGAGAGCTTCAGTCTAAAGAAATCAGCCTTTGCTGCTCTACCCAATCATGTCAGCACCAGTGCTCTTTGAGGGGGTTTCCTGCCATTGTTGCTCCCTGCTCCAGAACACCCCATGCTGCCAAAGACACTGCAGGAGGTCACCTTTAACAGACAACCTCATTTACAAATTTCCAGGCCACTAAATCAAATGAACCAGTGCAAGGGTAATTTTTTTAAGACTTCCAAAGAGATGCATAGAAGAGATGCCTATCTTGGGAACAGAGAATTACAGCAGGAGTCTCACTTTGTGATGATCGGAAAAGAAAGTAGATCAGAAAGCAGCTTCTTAAGTTTGGGAATTATTTAGATTTTAAATTGTGTTTTGCTCTCCATCAAATTGGATTAGATTCCTTGAATCTTCCAAGACTTTGATCCAGCCCATTTCACATTTACAAATTAAAAGCAGCTTTAGCAGTGAAAATCATATAAGATACAACAAGAAAGCTTTGAGGGGCAGATGTAGCCTAAAGGCCCATCCACTTGTGCAGTGTCTCATACCAACATGTTTGTACTTTGAGAAAATATACTTAATTCCTATAATGATAAACATTCTTCAATAGAGAGGCATGCATTCGTAAAATAGTTGCATACCTATATTCCTTTGCACTGTATCAGTTTTCTGAATCCAATGATAAATGTATTTCATTGGAATTAAGAAAATCAAAATTGCAGGGTATGAAAGTGCTTGTCAAACACAGATTACTTAAAATGTTAACTAAATTTTGACCAAAGTTAAAATAAATGAGTTATCATATATTTGATAACTTAATATGTCCTTGACAACTGTAATCACCATAAATAATCATGTGGAAGTGAGAAAAGTGAGGAAGAAGAGAGCTAAACATTCAAACTCTAGAATTAAGACAACAGTGAATTTGACTGGGCAAGAATTTTAAACAGAAAAATTCACTGATTACTCTGTGCGTGAGCAGAAAGTTTAAACCAAAATATTATCCATCCAAACTATAGAAACTAGACCAGGCATCCCTTAAGAAATAAAAGGATCACCAGCTATCCCCAAGCAGAATCCTTCAGCACAATACACTCCAGCAACTTCCCAATGCTGCCATGTGTGTGCAAGGCTTTATCAATAGGGTTTTAAAAGCATTGCTATTCTCCAGATAGTGCTCACTACATGAACACTAACATAAATCAAAAATACTAGCGTGTGTTCCCTGTAGTCACTGCTGCTTAATCCGCTTACTCCAGCCCTTCCCGCCTTCACACAGGGTCATCTCTCCATGTAACCAACATATTCCTCTTTCAAAAATCTTTTCTTTCATGAAGGTTTATAAATACCTTATTGATTTTCTACATGAGGCCAGTCAACTTCTAACTTCACAAAAAGAGTTGAATAAAGTGGCTGAACCCACTGCAGGTTCCCTCCCAACATAACTGAAGTACTACTACCCAGTTAATTTTAGTTTTCCTAACTGAGCTGGTTATAGAATAGTCATCATCAGTCTTGGAGTCCCCAAAGGGCAAAGACCTTTCTGTGCTACTGCCTGACTACAAAGTGACAAAAGCATTGGCCAAAAAGCTACGTGACTGGCTTGATTCTCTTCCCAGTCTCAGTCCTACATGCTAGGGAAAAAAGAATCTTGATGCAGATCCTGAAAATATTCTTTTGATATTTGATCATTCTTTCAATAAATCAGTTACTCAAAAAAGTTTGTGTCATGTACCTTTTGTGGTTTTAAGCATATTAGATTTAAGTTTATAAATATAAAAATATTTTGCCTCTGACTTCATATATAATTTTTGAGAAAATAGTTTCTTATGTTTTTATTGTTATAGGTTATTAAAACATTATGCTACTTCATAGTCTTAATTTTTATCTCATTTGTGTCATTCCATCCATAATTTCTTCTTAGTCTCCACTGTCTTTAAACAAAATTAAGAGTTTTCAAAAATGATTTGCATCAGATTTTTCCTGCTTTACAAATTGAATAATATAAGGCAAAAGAATTACACACATTCCCTGCTGGCTCTGTGGTAAAGAATCCACCTGCAATGCAGGAGGTGCAGGAACTGCGAGTTTGATCCCTGGATCAAGAAGATGGCAACCCACTGCAGTATTCTTGCCTAGAGAATGCCACAGACAGAGGAGCCTGAAAGGCTGCAGTCCATAAGGCGGCACAGTCGGACACAACTGAAGTGACTTAGCACAGCAAATCATATGTGTGTATATATATATGTATTCCTTTGTACTGTATATATACATATATATATGCATGGTCTTTCCTTAACCAAATCAGAGAGGTGCTCAAGAACATCTCAAGGTGAAAATGGCTGGTGAAAGTCCATAACCTAGAAAAGACTTCAAACCAGATCTATTATTAACAAGATGTGGGCAATCTACTCACAGAGTTAGGGCCTGCATCCAACCATATATACGTGTGTTGGATGTACATGTACACACACACATACACATACATACATATATATATATTATTGGGAAGTAGTAAATGGGCTTACACAGTTGCAACATTTCTACATTTTACTTAAAGTAATACAATATTAACCCCAGTAAAACTGTGAAAAAATAATGTTGCATATTATAATCTCTATTTTTGTTGTTGTTGTTTAGTCACTAATTCATGCTTGACTCTTTTGCAACCCCAAGCAAGAATAGTGGAGTGGGTTGCCGTTTCCTTCTCCAGGATCTTCCTGACCTAGGGATTGAACCCACGTCTCCTGAATTGGTAGGTAGATTCTTTTACTACTGAGCCACCAGGGAAGCCCAAGTAATCCTTACAGCAACCATTAAATATATACGCGTGTGTATATTTATATATATGTATACATATATATACATATGTATATGTGTATATATATATTTAGAAAGAGAGAGAATCTAAAATCATTTCTATAGTTCAAAATAAGACAGCAAGAGAAAAACAGAGGAATGAAAATCAGAGGAAAGAGAGAAAACAAACTTTTTAAATTTTTCAATAACCCAAATCCAAAGACATCAAGAATTACATTAAAGGTAAGCATATTAATAATTCCGATTAGATACTAAAGATAGAATAGAATTTTTTTAAAGCAAGACACAAGTCTATGCATTCTATATGAGATATATTTTAGATATTAAGACACAGATAGTTTAAAATTAAATAGGTGACTCTAGGGAAAGAGCAACTTAGCCAAGGTGGCGTGGTCCGACTCTCTTGCCCCCTGGCCTCTCGTTCTTGCCCTGCGTTTTGTAAAGAATGATTATGTAACAGCTGAGCTCACTTATAGCACTGCACATGCGTGTCATGAGGTACGTGCTTGGTCATGGCTGGTGTGCGGTACACCTGTATGAGCTTCACCATGAAAGCTGGGCTGCTGCTGCACTGGGGCTACAATGGAGCAACATCATGGTTATGTTATATGAGGTTATGTTATGGCTCTATTATGGCTGCGTTGTGGCTATGTTATGGTTGCTGCTACTGCTGCTGCGTCAGCAGGAGACAGGCTGTTACGGCTGCCGTGCCAGCAAGGAGAGAACAAACGTGCCTGCAGTTCCTGCAGTTCCTGCAGTTCCTCAAGTCTTCTTCCAGCCTCTTAAGCTCATGGCTTGCCTACTCTGGGTTCAGCAAACAGTGAAAACAGTGTGAACAGCAAGACAATTGGCAACACGAACAGGTTCAGCAATACAACTGGCATAGTCAGCAGGATGAACAGCAATACAACGACAAAAGATATATCATTAAAACAGTAAGCATAAGGCTAGAATGGCCACCATAGCAGTTTTATTTAAACAGGAAAAAAAATAGAAAACCTATATTCTGTAAAAAGGGGAGCATATAAATAAACCAAGATTCATTCATATAATGGAATACTACTTGGCAATAAACAGGAACTATTGATACACCCAATAATATGGCTGTATCCCCAAAACATTATGCTGAATAAAAAAGTTTTACACAAAACAGGACATACTATGTGATTCCATTTATATTTCCTTACAGAACAGGTAAAACTAATCTGTGGTGGAAAGTATCAGAACAGTATCTGTTAAAACTTGCTTAGGGCAGGGACTACTGAAAAGGGACTTAAGGGAATTTTCCAGGGTGATGATAATATTTTACAGCTTGATCATGGGGATGGTTGGTTACACAGATAGATGCAAATGTCAAAATTCAAAATACACTTAAGAACTGTGCATTTCATTCTAGGTAAATTTTACATCAAAAGAAAGAATGTAAATAAGTATTAAACACTAATTAATGATATACATGATTGGTGTTCAGGGGAAAATGTACTGATGTCTGTACCTTCATTTAAAAGGCATCAAAAAATGCTACCACTGTAGTATATTTTATATAAATTCAGAGACATTTTTAAATTGGTTTCAGGCAAATACTATGATATCTATACACACACACATATATATGAAAACAGATTGTTTTGAAATAAAGGAGGAAAAATATATCATTCACAAAGAGACAACATGATAAAATTGTTAATGGGTGAGTTATTTAACTTCTGTACCTCAAATTCCTCATCTGTAAAGCAGGGATATTTTTATCTGCCTCGAAGCATTGTCATGAATATTAGTACATGTAAAAAACTAAGGACTGTGCCTCACAGATAATAATTTCCTAGTAATAGTTATTATCATCTGAATTTTTGTTACAGTTAAAATTATCTTTGTGAAGGATTAGTATTTCTAAGTGATATTTGGGAATGTCAACTGAAATATTTTATAGGCTGATCAAAATCAAAGTGTTCAAACCTGTATTTATTAGGTTTAGCATTAATATTCTTCTCTATGTACTGACTGTCAACCCTTCTCACATAATAAACAACCAATAAAACCTTTGACCAAGCAAAAAAATAAATAAATAAATAAAAGGCATCAAAAAAATAAATGAAGAATGTAGAATAGATGGATAGATGTGGGACAGTTCAGTTCAGTTCAGTCGCTCAGTCATGTCCAACTCTTTGCGACCCCATGAATTGCAGCACACCAGGTCTCCCTGTCCATCACCAACTCCCGGAGTTCACTCAAACTCAGGTCCATCGAGTCGGTGATGCCATCCAGCCATCTTATCCTCTGTCGTCCCCTTTTCCTCCTGCCCCCAATCCCTCCCAGCATCAGAGTCTTTTCCAATGAGTCAACTCTTCGCACGAGATGGCCAAAGTACTGGAGTTTCAGCTTTAGCATCATTCTTCCAAAGAAATCCCAGGACTGAACTTTAGAATGGACTGGTTGCATCTCCTTGCAGTCCAAGGGACTCTCAAGAATCTTCTCCAACACCACAGTTCAAAAGCATCAATTCTTCAGCACTCAGCTGCCAGGAGCCAGCATGGGAGATCCCACCCATGACAAGGTCATGCAGGACTCAAGGGAATCCCTGGGCCATCCAACCCATGACAAGGTCATGCGGAAGAGTCCTGATGAGCAAGGCCTCAGGACTCAACGGACCCCCTGGACCTGCTCGAGCATCTACCCCTGAACCAGAATCTGTCTGTCTTATTATTTTATGTCTTTTACCAGCTCTTCTGACATTAGCAGGGGGCTGTCCCTGACCAAAAGAGTTAACTTAGGGCTTTAGTTAATAAATATCCTGGGCATGAAAGGAGTGTTTCAAACCCCCTGTTAGCATTCTAGCTTACATGGCAGCTTTATCCAGACTCTTGCAACATTGTTGAGCCTATGCAATGCTTGCTGCCAAGTTCTCACATCCCTTATCCATTGTGTTCCTGGGAGTGCATATAGTCAGGATGTAGAAGAAATAAGTAATAGCCTTAGCATTAGCAACATTAGACTTTGAGTTAATAAGTTCTTTCTTTGCTGTAACCTGCTGAATCTTTGCTCCATAAAAGTGTAACTCTGTACTTTAAGGGTGAAGCAGGCTAAGAATTTAAGAAGAAACACTTTAAGGGAAAATCGTTGTTCTGGTGTTCTGGCTGACCAACTTTATCAAAAGGAGGTCATGGAATATCAACAGGCCTCCTGAATAAAAGAGAATGTACAGAAAATAAGACTTTTTGCAGGAAGGAACCTGATATCGATAAAAGTTATTACTGATGGAATGTTGAGTTAACTCTGCATTTTTCACCTTGCTGTATGTATAACTCAGGGTATAAAAGCCCTGAGAAGAATAAAATAAGGAGGCCTCGCTCACAGAAGAAGCTTGGTCACACCGTGTCTCTTTCTTTATCTCTTTATCTATCTTTCTTCATTCGCCGACGTCGTCCATCCTGAGGATATCCCTGGACTCTGCTGAGGCTGGACCTCAGCACTCAGCTTTTTTCACAGTCCAACTCTCACATCCATACATGACCACTGGAAAAATCATAGCCTTGACTCGACAGACCTTTGTTGGCAAAGTAATGTCTCTGCTTTTCAATATGTTATCTAGGTTGGTCATAACTTTGCTTCCAAGGAGTTAGTGTCTTTTAATTTCATGGCTGCAATCACCATCTGCAGTGATTTTGGAACCCCCAAAAATAAAGTCTGACACTGTTTCCACTGTTTCCCACCTATTTCCCATGAAATGATGGGACTGGATGCCTTGATCTTCATTTTCTGAATGTTGAGCTTTAAGCCAACTTTTTCACTCTCCTCTTTTACTTTTATCAAGAGGCTTTTTATTCTTCTTCACTTTCTGCCATAAGGATGGTGTCATCTGCAAATCTGAGGTTATTGATATTTCTCCCAGCAATCTTGATTTCAGCTTGTGGCTTCTTCCAGCCCAGCGTTTCTCATGATGTACTCTACATATAAGTTAAATAAGCAGGGTGACAATATACAGCCTTGACGTACTCCTTTTCCTATTTGGAACGTCTGTCATTCCATGTCCAGTTCGAACTGTTGCTTCCTGACCTGCATATAGGTTTCTCAAGAGGCAGGTCAGGTGGTCTGGTATTCCCATCTCTTTCAGAATTTTCCACAGTTTATTGTGATCCACATGGTCAAAGGCTTTGGCATAGTCAATAAAGCAGAAATAGATGTTTTTCTGGAACTCTCTTCCTTTTTTGAGATGTGGGACAAAGCAATAGTAAAATGGTAATAGTTGCATCTAGATGGGACTTCCTGGGTGGTGCTAGGGGTAAAGAACCTGCCTACCAATGCAGGGGATGCAAAAGATGCAAGTTTGATCCCTGGATCAGGAAGATCCTCTGAAGCTGGAAATGGAGCAACCCATACCAGTATTCTTGACTAGAAAAAGTGCATGGACAGGCCTGATAGGCTAGAGTCCATGGGGCCACAAAGAGTCAGACATGACTAAGTGACTGAACATACACACACACACACACACATATACACACAGCACCTAGATGGCAGTTATATATATGGTGACCACCATAAGATTCTTTCTTTCCCATGTTTGAAATTTTTCTAAACAAAAATTGTAAAATTACAGATTAAAAGAAAACTAGAAGGAAGAGAGAGGGGGAGGGATACAAAATCCTATCTAAATTGAGAGAGCTAAATCGTATCTGATTACTCTTTAAAGAGACAAAGCAATCTGAAGAAAATAAAGCAAAACATTATGATGTTACAGACACTAGTGTAGGATTAATGGGCATTAGTTAGTATTCTCTTTTGTCTCTTATCCTCCATGCTTAAAATGCTCATAATTTAATTTTTTTATAAAATATAAGTGGAATGAATATAATGCAGAAAGGGCAATGGGCTGGGTTCTGAGACCTGGCATTTTAGTCTCTACTCAGTCTTTAGCTGGTTGTGAACCTGGCTCACGAAATGAAATCTCTCTGGGCCTCAGTTTCCTCATTTATAAAATAAGAAAGCTGGACTGAATGATGCATCAGAGTTTCACTTTCATCTCTACAATTCTGTAAACTTTAAATATGTGAAAATAAACAAAAGTTCATTTTTAGGAATTACCTCCTGAGAAATCGCTGTACATTAGACAAAAACTAAAAAAGTTAATTATGCAAGTAGTCAGAGAATAATTTTGTGAATGAGGGAATTATGACCTTTATATCTTTACTCAATCTAAACCAAATAAAGTAATAGATAAGTGGGGGTAATATATCACTAAAGATGCCAAAACTCAGAAAGAAAAGGGAGCAAAGTTTAATTTTTAAGACATGATTTCTACTATTTATTCTTCCAATAATTTGGAGTCTTGGGAATTCCATTTTAAGACTCAGTTTTTCATCTCTACAATATAGGGATGCGATCAATGACCTTTAAGAATATTGCCAGTTCTAAGATTCTATGATTAGAGTTTAATTTGAGTTAAACATCAGTGAGTGTGTATTGCCAAACTTTTACCTATTCTCTCATAACCATTAATACCTCTACCTAAGCATCTTACTCAGGAAAAAAGCAAAGAATTTGCTGTAAAACCTTTGCTGAATAGTTAGCCATTTTTTGAGAGCCACAGCAGCGTACTGCATTGTTAATCCCCACTAAACAGCTACCCAGAACTGGTACTGCTAGTATATTATATGCAACAGACAAATTAATCTTCCAAAACTGTTGGGATTAAACTTTTCAGTGTAGCATTTAAGAATGCAGAGTATTCCTGGGGAATACAGATAGCCATGCTGTCATTTTACCTATCACAACACCACCTCTTGACTGCTGATATCCATAATCCAGTATGTACACAGAAAGTAACAGTATACAGAAAAGGCATGCAGGTATCATTTTAACTAAGAAAAGACACAGGTCAAGGAGAGAAACTGATGTATTAATGTCAATACTTACCTGCTACTTGACAATTCTCTAACCATTTACTCTATTGGGTTTGTAACCCAGTTTTTGGTTAACACTAAGAACTGTTTTTCTGGCTACCAAAGAAACTTCTATCATCTTAAAAAACACACACACACAGGGAAAGGGGAGATTTATTTCTGTACTTTTCAATGCTTATCTATGCAACTAATCCCTTACATCTCCACAGTTATATTTAGGTATTTAGGAAAGAAAAGGATAACTAAAAAGTAACAACTACGGCTACTTCTCAAAAAAAAAAAAAAGCATCTTTTCTTCCTTAGAGCATTGCTATTCCAATCACTTCTTATTCTATGAACTTTCTACTTTAAATAAAAAATTACTAAATCCCACTTGGTATGGCAGCCTTTCTTAATCAAAGATAAGTGTTTTTAATGTTTTTAAGATCATCTGCTTTCTCACAAATTGAAATGTATGTCCATGGAGAAATTTATCTTTTTAGACATACAATGTCATATTGAAACTTAAGCCTTTTAATTTAATTTAATTTTAAATTGGGAGCAATTTCTTCTTTCTCTTCCTTTTCTCTTTACTACTTTCTTAGTTCCTTTTCCTTTCTTTTTACTTCTCAATTTATTTTTCTGTTTTCTTGTACCTAACTTCAGTTTATCATTTCTTAGTGTCTTAACATGGTTAACACTTGTCTTCCTCAATGGAATCTAGCAGGAATGTATTATATTGTGAAAAAAAAAAAACCTCTTGCCAAGGAAGCTAAAGAGGAAATAAAAAGATCTGAAGGAACAAATCTATTTCTGTCATTGTGTACCTGAAAGGAACCTGCCACCAGAAGAAAATCTATTTAGTTCTACAGTATCACTAATTATACATGAGTTTAGACAAGAATCCCTAATGTTCAAAGAAACTACATTATGCCACAGAGTACAGATGTCTTTCATTTTTAAGAACTGACACAAGCTTCAGGTAGCTGTGGATCCATTTGCACATTGTACACTATAGTTTTATGAAAGCTAAAAACCAAAGGCCCATGGAGAACTGACAGCAGCTACAGCCAATAGATGTTTTTAAAGCTTTCAAGTTTGCTTCATATTCTGCATGTGCATCTTTAGTTAATGTAAATGCATTTCCACAATTCTTGAATGAATTTTCATTCCACTGTTTCTAAGCCAAAAAAAGACATACATTTTACAATAAATGTCAATTAGAATGGCCTAATAGGAAAATAGGAAAAAACATCAACTAAAATGTCCAAATAGGGAAAGGAGTTATGTCAAGGCTGTACATTGTCAGCCTGCTTATTTAACTTATATGCAGAGTACATCATGAGAAACGCTGGACTGGAGGAAGCACAAGCTGGAATCAAGATTGCTGGAAGAAATATCAATAACCTCAGATATGCAGATGACACCACCGTTATGGCAGAAAATGAAGAACTAAACTTTTTTCTAAAAGTTCTAAAGAAGAACTTTTTTGATGAAAGTAAAAGAGGAGAGTGAAAAAGTTGGCTTAAAGCTCAACATTCAGAAAACTAAGATCATGGCATCCGCTCCCATCACGTCATGGGGAAACAGTGGAAACAGTGGCTGACTTTATTTTTCTGGGCTCCCAAATCACTGCAGATGGTGATTGCAGCCAAGAAATTAAAAGACGCTTACTCCTTGGAAGGAAAGTTATGACCAACCTAGACAGCATATTACAAAGCAGAGACATTACTTTGCCAACAGAGGTCCATCCGGTCAAGGCTATGGTTTTTCCAGTGGTCATGTATGGATGTGACAGTTGGACTATAAAGAAAGCTGAGTGCCGAAGAATTGATGCTTTGAACTGTGGTGTTGGAGAAGACTCTTGAGAGTCCCTTGGACTGCAAGGAGATCCAAACAGTCCATCCTAAAGGAGACCAGTCTTATATGTTCATTGGAAGGACTGATATTGAAGCTGAAACTCCAACTTTGGCCACCTGATGTGAAGAGCTGATTCATTTGAAAAGACCCTGATGCTGGGAAAGATTGAGGGCAGGAGGAGAAAGGGACGACAGAGGATGAGATGGTTGGATGGCATCACTGACGCGATGGACATGGGTTTGGGTGGACTCCAGGAGTTGATGATGGACAGGGAGGCTGGCGTGCTGCTGTTCATGGGGTCACAAAGAGTCGGACACGACTGAGCGACTGAACTGAACTGAGAATGGCTCAGGGCAAAAATACCTGTTTTTCTTAGGGGCAAGCAGAGCTAAATTAGTTGTTTCTCCCAGAATCAGTGTGTTAGGTATAAAAAACAATGTTAACATTTCTGTGGGAAGGAGGAAGGGGGATGTATTCCCTGTGTTTCTCACACAGTTTACTTTGTGGTTGGTTGGGCTTGGTAAGGTAGAGATGGAGAACAGCTTGAAGACTTTTTCCCTAGGAAAATTCTAAAGGTCATAAGATTTCTGGATTATCCAGAAAAGATACGAAACTGTTGCCTATCTCCTAGCCCCATTTCTTACAGACATATCCACTTTAAAGAAGAAAATCCTGGTTCCTCTAATATGGCAATGTATAGGATATAGGTTCTGTTATCCTACACAGAGCTCCTCTAAACCTCTCTAAACTCAGATCAATATAATGAATGTAATTTATTTATTCCCTTACTTTCGAGTAAAGATAGGAGAATGTAGCAAAAAGAGGGGGCACTTAATGTGACTGGAGGGCCAGTGTCTTCCATAAACAGTTCCAAAATGGGAACAAACAAATCACCTGAAAGGAGCTAATTATGGATCTGGAAAAACAAGACCATTCTTAGAGACACACAGAATTAACAAGATAGATTGCCTGAAGTGTTGTATCTTCATATGTTAAATTGAAACTATGTTGAATACTATTAATTAATAACAAGCTAAACAGAATACAACAGGTGCATTTACAGTCCAATTATATATTAGTGAAAAAATAAACTATTTCTTTGATGTCATAAAATGCTATTTTCCAAATACATGTATGCATTTTCCTGGTATATAACTATGTCTTCTAAAAAATTTATTTTATGAAACATGCTGTGAAAAGTGACTATTTATAGAAACTGTGTTTAAAAATTCTAAAGGCACAGGTTAGTATATGATTTATATTCAAAAAATAAAATTTAGTGAAAATACTATGTATATTGCAAAAGAAAAGGAATGCAAAATGGAAGAATTAAGCAGCCATTATATATGTATATAGATCTCCTACTGACCACAAGCATGACTTCTCATTGCACATATAAAGACATGGTGTATATATATATATATATACATATATATATATATATACATATGTATATATATATATATATATTCTCTTTTCCTTCTTATGAACAAATAGAACAGAACTAGATATGAAATTCAATTTGCCTTGTCTTTCTAATCAGAGGTCAACTGATCCCTGAGGTATGTGGCTTTGCTCTCAACTGGCAACACAGAATAAAAGCACTTCTCAGACTCTTATCAAAAAGTACAATTTTGAACCCACAACTACTTCTCACAAATTAAAAACTGCATTCATAGAAATCTCATGTGTACTGAACTGCCCAAATTTTTCAGAGTCCCAGTATTTGTAACGAACTATCCCTGGATGGACTTCCCTGATGGCTCAGGCGGTAAAGAATCTGCTTGCAAAGCAGGAGCCCAAGTTCAATCGCTAGGTTGGGAAGATCCCCTGGAGAAGGAAATGGCTATCCACTCCAGTATCCTTGCCTGGACAATCCTATGGACAGAGGAGCCTGGTGGGCTATAGTCCGTGGATCACAAAGAGCCAGACATGAGTGAGTAACTAACACTTTCCCATTCTATACATCCCTGGATTAGGTTAGACCATCAGGCATTAGCTGAACCTTCTACTGACCACAGGCATGACTTCTCATAATACGCATATAACTAATTTGTCAGTGACAATTGGGGGAAGATTCTAAGTTTGATGAGGACAAGGAATACATGTCTTGCTCACAACCATTTTCCACCTGCTGCAGTGCCAGATGATGCACAGGATGACTACTGAATGAATGAACAACCTTAGACTTACTTCCACTGACTTGCCTTATCAAAATGCTACGTAACATATAACTAGCTTTCATCACACTAAGGTGTGTGTTGACCAGAGGCTATGGTTAAGGGACATATTACCCTGAATTATACAATGTTCTTTCTGTCTATGAATATCTAAGAGATAAATTCTCTATGAGACTATGTGCCTGGAATAGTAGCTCATCTCCTAAAGAATCACTTTATTCTCTTGATGCTGAATATGTGCATTTTAGAATTGTTTCCGTCTTTGTGTTAGATGTTAGGGAGCTGAGGACTATATGTGTGAGCCATGTCTAGTCAGTAAATAGAGCTTCACTGTGGGCATTTGGTGCCATAGTTACACTCTATTCTCTACCCTTCCCTTCTCTGGCTTTCCCTTGGCTGATTTCCCTTGCTTAGTTTTAAATTTACATTATGTATCTTTGTAAGCCACCTTAATTTCTTTTGAATCAAGGTGGGACATAAATAAATGGATTTTTCCCTTATGTAGAAGTTATTAACTTTGTTGAAGAAGAGAAGGGGCAAAGGAAGACAAAATATAGACTTTGGCAATGTATGGCTGATTTTAAGAGACCTGAGGGATACCTTGTGAAGAGAAGATACTATTTCTATCCCACATTGTATAGTTTTGGTTTTATGTACAGCACAGGGCAATTGCACAATATCAACCTTTTTTATTGTTACATCCATTATTTTAATGCTATAAAATAACTTAAAAATAAAAAACAAAGGAATATACCTGGACCAGATGAAGCTTTACTTTTACATATGGTTGGAACATTAGGAACAAGGAAAACTGAAGAAACTGTAAACACATATGGAAAACATTTGTATCAAGTAGACGGAATGACCTCTTGCTGCTCAGTTGTTTTGAGATACAAGGTCCCTTCTCCTCCCCAGACTCCTCTCTTTCACAGAGTAAATTATCAATATTTCATGAGAGGTAGATTCTCGTGAGACAGAGAAATAGACAAATGCTAGGTAGGAGCAAATAATCACAATTTTTCTAAAAGCTAATACTTGAGTCATATAGTTTATTCAGAAGTGTAGTTGCATTGTATCATGCTCTGACAAAATTATGATAATAGTCAATCCAAACATAGACTATTTCTGTGTTTGCTATTGCGACCCTCGCACCCACATATCAAGCACATTTAACTAAAAGGAAGAAATGATAACAAAGGACACACACTGTCATCTGCACCTAAACAGCAAAGACATCTCTGCCACAAGAACCATGCCCATCTCTGTTCCAGGTTCAGGTAGAGAAGTACTGTCAGTCTATTTTAGCACACCCATTTAAATTCTGTACATCTTAATAAAAGGAGTTATCATTACATTGTTGCCTTATCACTCTCCATGACTGCTTTCTTTTAGACAAGTACAAAGGCAGTCTGAATATAAATGTTTTGTCATAAAACTGCTATTCAAACAATACAGAGGGTTATAATGGTACTAAAAATAATTTACCCCCAAGACTGCCACATAGACTGGTAGTGTGCAGACTAAGGGGCACAAAACATCTTTATCCATACTCTCACTATCTTCCAATCTCTTCCACTGCATCTGTACTTACAGCTGCATGATTTTAAAGACAATTCAGACATCATCACGTGGCTAGGATATCCAGAATCATTTTAGCATAAGATTTTTAAAAAGAAACAAGTTATTTTTAGCAATATTATCATTACTGTGCCTAATAAACATAGGATAAATTAGAATGAAGAGCTTTCAAAGAGAAAGTCATTTTTAAATTTGTTACTTTGGAAGCAGATGGATAAATATGCAGCATGTATACATATATATATACACACACATAATGTATATATATATACATTGTCACATATACACATCTATCACATATACACATACATATCATATACACATACATATATATATCATATATACACATCACATGTAGACATATCTATTTAGTATACATACACAAATCTTTACTCTGAAAATTCCTTTTTTGGCAACAGGACTGACTGTGCACTGCCACCCAGGGGCTGCCTACAACATTTTAAGACTGATATCTTGCCAAAAGGCATTCAAAATTATTACCAAATATATCCTGGACAGTCCTTCACGGTAGGTGTTAGCATTCCCACTGCATTTCTCTGTCGTTTTGGTGTCATTTCCCATAGCCTGAATTCACACTTCAGAGAAGGGCAAAGAAAAGGAAGAGAGAAAAGACTGCCAAACAAGCAAAAGACCACCTAAAAGGAAATAAACAAATTATACTGACAAGGCTGACAAGAAGGAATAAGTGAGAGGGAAAGAAGGGAAAGAGGAGGTTTATCAGGGCTTCATGCCCACTGCTCTGGGTGAATATCCCTCTTTGCAACAATGAAGGCAAATAAAGTACAAAGAAAGGATGAAACAGAAGATTACAGACCTGGCCGGTGTTTGATAAATGGCACTCTACTTCACTCTGCTTATTGTGTACTTCATACCTCACTCCTGAATATGGAAGAGAATTTTATTAAAGATTTAGCCACGGTGGTGGTGGTGACTGGCTCACAGTAATTTTCCTACAAAGTAGTTTAATCTATCACAGGGCAGACAGTGCACCTTCTTACCATGTATCATATCTGTCTATTGAGTAAGTGCTATCCAAATCCAATTTCTTTTCATTTTTGGAACCTGTGATGCATATTCAAGATACACTTTCGTTTTGTCTTTGTCCTAAACTGGGTGCTGTATTGAGACTGGGGTAGAGGAGGAGGGAAAGTACTAATAAAAAAGAAATTTGCCTTCTATGGTTTCTATATCATTCTGGTCATTTTTTGTATTTAAAAAAATAAATTACAAAATTTCAATGGCATATAATATTGGTCACATGTGGAATCACCAAGACCTTTCATATGTATGGGTATGAATATGAAGCACTGCACCACTGATTATGGAATGAACTTAGAAAATCATTACAGTCAAGCTCCAGTTTTGAGCTTTGTGGAGCACATAGGGTTTGTTCCATCCAACAATGAGATGGCTCGTGCAATAATAAGGAAACTGTTTTAACCAAAATGATTCAGCAGTTCATTATGTGGTAGAATGTAAATCCAGAAATGTCCTAAGCAAGGTACCTTCAAAGTGCTCTGTTATGGAATCCCAGAAATTAGAAAAGCCCCGTGAGGTTGCTCACTTCATCTCTTTCTGGTAACAGAGTGCTCTCAGCAAAATATTTTCAAATATAGAGTCCATGCTTCCATCATGAGATTTTATTATTTCTCCTTTCATTGCATTTCTTTATTTCACTGTGATGAACTGTTTTCCTAACCTGACAATTGTTTCCTTTCATTGTTATTGGTCTTTTTGTAACAAATAAGTCATTCTGCCCTTTCCCAGTTGTAACAAATTTTTCACACTGCTGTTATATAGGCTCTTTTTAAAAACAATCTTACACATATTTTTCAATTATAAGGCTAATTACCATATAATTTGGCCAGAAAAGTTTACACTTAGAATTACAAAATTATTATTTTTTAATTGTACCTTGGAGTACCAAGAAGCCCCAGACACAATCAATTCCCGCCTACCAGCAATTTAAAAGATGTGTGTGTGTGTGTGTGTGTGTGTGTGTGTGTGTGTGTGTGTTAGTTGCTCGGTGGGTCTAACTCTGTGACGCCATGGACTGTACCTCACCAGGCTCCTCTGTCCATGGAATTCTCCAGGCAAGAATACTGGAGTGGATAGTCTTTTCCCTCTCCAGGGGATCTTCCTAACCCAGAGATCAAACCTGGGTCTCGTGCACTGCAGGCAGATTCTTTACCTTCTGAGGCACTGGGGAAGCCCCAATTTAAAAGATACATCTCTTCAATTTCAAGCTATTTTCACTCTCCACTTCTTAGACCCTTCCTTGTTTGGCCCCAAATACAAACATAAGATTTTGGAAATATTAAAAGTAGTTCTTTATCAGGAAAACTTTGAACCCATCCAATCTTGTAGAAATACTTCGATTTTAAAAAGTAATGTGTGTGGTTAAATACCAACTGATTTACATTTAGACAGGAGAGAAAAGACTTCAGATTTAAAAGACCGCGCTCCTGCAGTTAACTAGCCCTGTGACTTTGGATAAACCACTAGCTTTCTGAGCCTCAGTCACTTGTCTATAAAATGGAAATAACAACACTCAGCACAGAATTTGTTATGTGAATCAAGATAAAGTGCTTAAAATGCTATTATCACAATGCCTGGCACACAGTAACTGCTCAATAAATGACCTCAATCAGTCATAAAACCAACCCTAGAAACCATTGTATGATGGGATTTCTTTAGCCACATTTATTCATGCCATCTACCATCTCTTCTTTACATACATACATATATATATATATATATCTTCTTTACCTTATACGTCATAAGCAGTGCTTATGACAGACAAAATTAAGCTTTCATCTAAGATGAGGTATAAGATATTTACTTATAGAATTAAACTTTCCTCTAAGACTAGATATAAGACATTTACTTATAGAAACAATCAAAGGTTATTACAACTAAAGAGATTTATTTTAAGTCTGATTATAGAAAATAGGATGAGTTAGATACTGCATCATGAAAAATTTAGCCCTTGGTTTGGGAGCAATGGGGAGATAATAGTAATAAAGGAAAGAATCTAAAATTTCGACAATAAAATGTTTATGAAAACATTAGTTAATACCGTTGTAAGATGTTTATGTAAGTTTCTGTTTTAAAGTCAAATGCATCTTTTCATATTATAAAAATAATACAAGTAGTGAAGAAAATTTTCAGAGTACAAAAAGAGAAAAAAGTAGTCATAATCCTACTATCCAGAAAGAATTACTTTTAATATTTGGTGAAAAAAATCTTTAAATATTTAAACATACATTTTAAAATTATTCCATATAAATTAGGCTATATGCTACCCATACTCCCAATTATAAATGGTGAGTGTATGTCAATAACATTATAGATTATTGAAAACATATTTTTTTAAGTGGCAAACCATAGGGATATGCCACTTTATTTAACTCCTTTTTAATTTCTATTCTAATAATTTACACTGTTTTCAGTAACTCTGCAATAAGCATACTTTATTTCTGTACATTCCTTTTGAATTAGAATTTAATATTATTCATTAAATTCTGCTTGAAGCCACACCTCCTGTCCAACCTCTATTTGATTTTACTGCTAATATAGTATGAATTTTCAACAAGAACCACTATAAGAAATAAGATCCTCTGAAATAACATTCAACTAAAACATTTCCCTTTACAAATACTATGAAACTAATTCACAATCTGGGATTTATATTGCTCTGATTTCTTTATATTATTATAATAAATTTTTCATAGAAAATTGAATAATTATCAATATATAAGCCCCTCTTTGGAAATTCCCTCTATTAACTACAGAGCTTCACAAATATCAATACAGTCAAAGTACATCCAAAAATTAAACTGTTAATCACTCTAGTATCCAGATGATTAACATGAAAAGACAAAAATGTTGGCAATGGAAAAAGTCTTTTATCCAGAGACTGCAAAATGCTCACATCTTTTATACACTATTTCTTGAAAAATCTAAACACTGACTCATATTTCTGATAGGTGCTTCATATTCAAAAAACTCATTTACCTTATACATTTACACAATTTGATGATTTATATTTGTAGTGGTAAAAAGAGAAGTCCAACATTTAAAATAACCCTGGATCTGAGGTATACCACCTGCACTAGTCTTGAAAACTTCCCTTCTGAAAATTAATCTGAGAGTGATTTTGAAATCAGATTATTATAATAGCAAAGAAGAAAGTACCAAATTACATCATGCTGAAAATGAAAAAAAAAAAAAAAAAAAGGACAGAAAGTTGACCATTTTGAGGATGATAATTGTCCTTGGGTGGAGGGGCGGAAAATGGGCAAAACATACTCATTCTAAAGAAAAAAAAATGCTATAGGAGGTCTTTTTCTTTTCAAAAAATGATTTTAAGTATGTGCTTACACATGTTAAACTAATGCTGTATTTCCTCTATTCATCACCTTCAGATTCCTTCTATTCTGATTATTCCAAAGTAAAAAGCCCTCTATTGGCAACAAAAGTTTTATTTTTAATACTGCTTTATTTATATTCAAAGCAGAGTATTTATAAGGCATGAGGCACCAGTTACAATGAAAGACATTAGTGCATTCTGGAAATCATGAGTCTTTTATCCAATCTTTTAAGATGCATTCTCTAAACACAGAAGCTTCCCACCGAAAGTAAGAATAAGACCCGTTTAAGGACAGCTATATAGAGATGATTTAGATGTTTGTAAAAAAAAAAAAAAAAAAAGTTTACTGTCACACTTCTAATAGAATCAGTTACCAGTGTCAGCAGTGCAATTAAGTAGTCCAGTTAGGAGCAAACCTTTTACGCCTTGCACCTACTGCACCTACTGCCGCACAGCGCCACCTGGCAGCAGGATGAAGAACTGCGTCACTGTGGCCTGAAAATAGTCACTAATTGATACAGTACACTGGCTTCTTCTGAAAGTCCCCGAGTGACGCTGACCTCATTTTCCTTATTAAAAATGGACACATTCACATACCAAGTTTGAAAGGCTGGATGTTTTGTTCACTTGGTTTTAGATATCTGTACTTTTAAAGCATATTAATTTAGAACACTTCATTTTCAAAGGACTTCTTCACTGCAGTTGATCACAACTGATGATGATGAAAATATATCCAAATTTTTCAAAATTAATTTGTCATCAGTTTTCTTGGAAATCATCACAATAAGTTAATTTAGATGGTGGCACAAATAAAAATCCAGTGTTCAGCTAGGTGTAGCTGTATGCCTCTTTGGAAAAGGAAAAACAACAAAAAATAATAACAATAACATCTCATATCCACATACTTGAATCATTCCAATTTTTTCTGATTGTTTTTTCTAAACATATGTATTTTTTGAAGTATAGTTGACTTACTATGTTTCAGGTACACAGCAAGGTGATTCAGTTATACATGTACACATATATTATTTTTGAGAATATTTTTCATTATAGGTTGTTACAAGATATTGACTATAGTTCCCTGTGCTATACAGTAAAGTTCTGTTACTTGTTGCAAATCTATTTTTTTAATTAAAAATCTAGCATTATAATCATACTAAGTCAAATATGTGGAATCAAAGTGTCATAGATTTTTTAGTTGGGCAAAAATTCATGTTTTCTAAAATACATATCGGAGAAGGACATGGCACCCCACTCTGGTACTCTTGCCTGGAAAATCCCATGGATGGAGGAGCCTGGTGGGCTGCAGTCCATGGGGTGGCTAAGAGTCAGACATGACTGAGCGACTTTACTTTCACTTTTCACTTCCATGCGTTGGAGAAGGAAATGGCAACCCACTCCAGTGTTCTTGCCAGGAGAATCCCAGGGACCGGGGAGCCTGGTGGGCTGCCGTCTATGGGGTCACACAGAGTCAGACACAACTGAAGCGACTTAGCAGCAACAGCAGCA
Organism: Ovis aries; assembly: GCF_016772045.2. Taxonomy (NCBI): domain Eukaryota; kingdom Metazoa; phylum Chordata; class Mammalia; order Artiodactyla; family Bovidae; genus Ovis; species Ovis aries. The sequence goes on from NC_056061.1 coordinate 39,554,812, forward strand.
AAATACATATAAACACTATTTATATATATGTCTACAAAAGCTTTTCTACTACATTTGATAAAGCCTTTAAAAAGAACATCAAGAAAAAAAAAGATATGGAGAAATTGGGAAACATAAGCTAAATAAAATGGGACCTGCTGCTGCTGCTACTGCTGCTAGGTCGCTTCAATCGTGTCCAACTCTGTGGGAGTTCCCACAGAGTAGACGGCAGCCCACTAGGCTCCCCCATCCCTGGGATTCTCCAGCAAGAATACTGGAGTGGGTTGCCATTTCCTTCTCCAATGCATGAAAGTGAAAAGTGAAAGTGAAGTTGCTCAGTAGTGCCGAACTCTTAGCGACCCCATGGACTGCAGCCTACCAGGCTCCTCCGTCCATGGGATTTTCCAGGCAAGAGTACTGGAGTGGGTTGCCATTGCCTTCTCTGAAAATGGGAGCACTGAATATGAAATAGGAAAAGTAAGACAAACTAGACAAAAGTAAAAAAATTATCATACATTCCAGTTGTTTTTAAACATGGCTGCTCATTAAAAACATATCTGGAGTTTGGAGGAAAAAAGCAATACCTGGGTATTTGTCTTTTTCAAAAAATTCCAAGATAATTCCAATATGCATCTGGATTTTAAAAAGTGATCACAAGTTTTTCTATTAAATGATAGTTTTGGTTATGTAAAAGTCTGTTATTTTTCTGTTGACCAATCATGATACAATGGTATTGAGTAATAGTTACATACTCACAATAGTAAAAGATGTTTATCAGTTTTCACAATCAATAGCCAGACAAAAAAATAAAATATAATTACAATTGCAAGCCATAATAGGAATATGATTAACCTAACAATATAAAATAGTTACATACAACTGGGGGAGGGGTCAAGCAGAGTGATGTAATATGTGGAAGTGCATACATACACATATTTTCATCCGCTCAGCAGTCTATATCTTTTGGTTGGTGCATTTAATCCATTTACATTTAAGGTATTTATTGGTATGTAGGATCCTATTACCATTTTCTTAATTTCTTACCATTTCCTGCAGGACTTTTCCTTCTCTTGTGTTTCTTGCCTACAGAAGTTCCTTTAGTATTTGTTGCAAACCTGTTTTGTGGTGCTGAATTCTCTTACCTTTTTCTTGTCTGGAAAGATTTTGATTTCTGCATGATATCTGAAGGAGAGTCTTGCTGGGTAGGGTATTCTTGGTTGTTGGTTGCTCCCTATCATCACTTTAAGGATATCGTGCCATATTGTAGGGTTAATGGCTACCTCCAAGAGGGCTTACACCAACGGGGACCTTCCAGGACTGCTGCTGCCAGTGCGCCCATTGCAGTGTGAGCCCCTGCAAACCCATGACTCCACAATGACCCTCCAACACTAGCAGGTAGCTTTGGTTCAGTCTCCTGTGGGGTCACTGCTCTTTTCCTCTGGGTCTTGGTGTATGCAAGATTTTGTTTGTGCCCTCCAAGGCTGGAGTCTGTTTCCCCCAGTCCTGTGGAAGTCCTATAATCAAATCCCACTGGCCTTCAAGGTCAGATTCCCTGGGCATTCCAAGTCCCTTTGTTGGAGCCCCAGGCTGGGAAGCCTGACGTGGGGCTCAGAACCTTTACAACAGTGGGAAGACTTCTTTGGTATTATCGTTCTCCGGTTTGTGGGTCACCCACCTGGCAGGTATGAGATTTGATTTTATTGTGATTGTGCTCCTTCTACCATCTTGCTGCATCATCTTCTTTGTCTTTGGACATGGGGTATCTTTTTTTGATGGGTTGCAGTGCCCTCCTGCTGATGATTGTTCGACAGTTAGTTGCACTTTTGGTGCTCTCACAGGAGATGAGCACACGTCCTTCTACTGCCATCCTGAATCAGCAGCTCCTCGAATGATTCCAATTTTTATTTATATGTCTGCACGCATAGAAACATTTGTATTTGCCCCATTGGTATACATCTAAATACATTGTTGTTGTTGTTCAGTCACTAAGTCTTGTCCAACTCTGCAATGCCATGAACTGCAGCACCCCAGGCTTCCCTGTCCTTCACCACATCCCAGAGTTTGCTCATGTCCATTGAGTCAGTGATGACATTCAACTGTCTCATACTCTGTCATCCCCTTCTCCTCCTGCCCTCAATCCTTTCCAGCATCAGGGTCTTTTCCAATGAGTCAGCTCTTCACATCAGGTGGCCAAAGTATTGGAGCTTCAGCTTCAACATCAGTCCTTCCAATGAATATTCAGGATTGATTTCCTTTAGGATTGACTGGTTTTATCTCCTTGCTGTCCAAGGGATTCTCAAGAGTCTTCTCCAGTACTACAGTTCAAAATCATCAATTATTTGGCATTCAACTTTCTTTAAGGTCCAACTCTCAAGTCCGTACATGACGACTGGATAAACCATAGCTTTGACTATATGCCCCTTTGTTGGCAAAGTGATGTCTCTGCTTTTTAATATACTGTCTAGTTTTGTCATAGCTTTTCTTCCAAGCAGCATCTTTCAATTTTATGGCTGCAGTCGAGATCCACAGCGATTTTGGACCCAAAGAAAAGAAAATCTGTCACTGCTTCCAGAGAGAGCCCTTCAGATGATACACCCACACAGAGACCTCTTTTTGACTTTTTCTTTATGTCATTATAATGCATATAAGGTAGGAGGAAGATGTTACAGGAAGGACAAATTTACTGGAAATAGCTAAATCACTTCTTGCTAATGCATTTCCCTTCTTTCCTCAAAGCCCAGGGTCGAAGCAGCAGTCACCACATGAGAGAAGAAGAAATCAGCATTCAAAAGTGGTATTCTTCCCAGCCTACCTATCTGAATGGGCTTCCCTATATTGGTAGACTCTCATCCCATCGGATGTTGAGAAAAGCACTAAAAGTAAAAACTGGGAGGTGCAGGGGAATGATAGCTTATTCAAAAATCCTCACCAGGGCTTCCCTAGTGGCTCAGGTGGTAAAGAATCTGCCTGCAATGCAGGAGACCCAGGTTCTATCCCTGTGTCAGGAAGATCCCCTGGAGAAGGAAATGGCAACTCACTTCAGCATTCTTGCCTGGAGAATTCCATAGACAGAAGAGCCTGGTGGGCTACAGTCCATGAGATCACACAGAGTTGGACATGACAGTGACTAACGCACATACATGACCTCATTCTTATATTTAAATGGAATGACCAGCACAATGTGGTCATCAGGCCTGAATCCAGCCTGCAGCGTTGCCCTCAGGGACTTCTCTAAGCAGAGAAGCCGCAGGCTTACACACCCTGGATAGATTTGGAAGAACAAGTTTTATACTTTCCTCTGCAATTTTTGCAGGATCATCCTGCTTAGTACATCATGAGTATAAACATAAACACTTAGATATACAATAGACACAAATACATACTAGCTACCTATTTAGGCCTCACTTCACATCCTCCTAGCTAACTTTTTTACTGCAACTTTTGCTGTGGCAGCCAGGTGCCTTCAGGTGTGACCCAGAAGCCCCTCCTGCCAGGGCCACTGTGTGCTTCTAGAAAGACCAGCTAGATAATCTGCAAAGCCCAGTAGAAAATGAAAACATTAGGTCTCTTGTTCATAAATAATTATGATTATCAAAACAGTGAGAGCACAGCATTAAGCAAAATCATTAGGATCTTCAAAGTATGGACCCCAGTGGCTGCACAGAACACTGACAGATCACATACACAAGAAGCCAGCCCTGGGCTTCGTGCAATCAAACTCCTCCACTGTGACCCCATGTTGGCATCTATTCAACTAAACTTGGAAATGCAGGAATTAACGTCTGCACAAGCAACTCTTGAGCAACGGGAGATGGAAAACAAGGGATAAATGCTCCCCTTTTTATGCTTTGGATATATAAATCTGAGATATTTTCTATGAGATTCTTTAGGATTCTCTAGCAGGGTGGAACACTAAATACCCAAAGAAAAACTCAGCTTAATAACACACTCCTAGATCATGATCCCTTTCTTCCTTATTTCACTCTTCTCCGGTATTCCTTCTTGTCCTTTAGGATCACTTCCCAAAATAAACACCTGCACAAGAATCCTGGTCTCAGGATCTACTTTGTGGGAAAACCTGGACTAAAATAAAGTAGAAGACAGACAAGATGGGTGAGGGTGGGAATGAGAGTATAGGGTGGGAGGCTAGTTTGAAGCTATAGCAGTAGTAACAGAGAGACAGAGAAAAGATGATTAGTATTTTGGAAATTAGGAAGTGGGGTCAAAAGGACTTGGCAACCGATTAGATATAGGAGGTGAGAAAGAGAATCCAAATATAACTAAAATTTTCTTATTTGAATGAATAGCAGATGATGACACCATTGACCGAACTATAGAGAATTCAGAAACAGAAAAACTGGAGTATAACAATTTTATGATCTCTCAGCAAAAATGTCTCAGCAGCCAGTTTTACTTGGATCTGAAATCAGTAAACAAATCTAGATAAAAGATATGGTGATGACTATAACTATAAGTGCACACATAAACACTTACTGAATATGGAAATAGAGTTGGGAGGAAATTTTCAAATAAATTATTATAATAACATCCATTCTTTATGTTTACTATTTAAACTCCTGTTGGCAACCTAGTATGCTTTAAAATATCTCCACAAGAATTATAAATACAATAGGAAGAAAAACTGGATCAACTAATTATTATATTGAGTGATTTCAGTGTGAAGTGTTTCCAAAATCAATATTTTAAATTCTCAAGGTTATTATATTCCCTTTTGCCATTATTCTGTCTCTTCAGATGACATAATCTATTTGGGAATTTAAATAATTTTAAACTTTTATTAGGAAATTAAAATTTTTATATTACTAAACTCTGGGGATCTGCCAAAGTTAGAAACTTCCAAAGGTTTTCCCTCTGACCCCAGATAGTTAGACAAGAGCTGCTGGGCAAATTTTTCCTTAAGTTAATTTATGGTAAAAGTCATGCAATCTTTCATTTCTACCAAAAACAGATAGCAAGTTGGCTTTAAAAGAATAGTTCAAAATCAGCTACACATTGAATCATCATATTTGGGTTTATTGATCTTAGAGATTTAAATCTATATGGATATTTGGGAATTGATCTTACTCAAGAATTTACCATTCATATATTCTATATCTTTAAAATTCTGAATTTGGAATTATATATACTTTCAATGTTACCAGGCTTTTCTGAAAGCAGAACTGTCCATGTGAATTATAAAGAAATGAGACTGGCATAGAATATAAGGTAACTTGATCTTTTGACAACAAATATATATAACCTCTTGCTGCGTGCTTGGGCTAAGACTTCAGTCATGTCTTTGGACTCCTTGGACTGTAGCCCACCAGGTTCCTCTGTCCATGGGATTTTCCAGACAAGAATACCAGAGTGCGCTGCCATTTCCTACTCCAGCATAATCTCTGAGAGGCAGTCAAAACCAAGACAGACACTTCAGCTAAAAAAGATCATGAAGACACCCTAGCTAAGACAGGAATCACGGTAGGCTTGAACTAGAACATTAATGTTGGAAAACCTGCCCCAAAGCTTGTGAAACACAAAATACCCTGGCACTTTGAGAAAACAGAAGGTTTATCAATGAGAGATAGGAAGACCTTCCCCAAAAAGACATAAAAAAGAGATGAGATAAACAAAACATCAAATTTAAAATGTCAAGTAGTCCACATATGCAATTCTAAGATCAGCAATAGAATACAATCATTTGTGTATAAAGAACAAACAACTGATTACCTCCAGAATAAATTGTTTTTAAAAACTCTTTTAAATCAAGAAGAAAAACAAAATTAGCCTAATAAAAAAATGGAACGAGAACAGCATAAAACAGGAATTATACACAGCACAAATAACTATAATAATTGTTTTTCAGATAGCCTCATTATTAACCAGGGAAATATAAATTAAAACAAAACTGAGATACATTCTTCACTCATAAGATTGGAAAAGAAATTTAAGTTCTAAAATCCAAGGGATAGACTTAGAATTTAAATTTCTTTCCCAATCTTATGAGTGAAGAATATGTCTCAGTTTTGTTTTCAATTTCCCTGGACATTGGGTAATCTGAGGGAGAGGCTTCCCTTGTGGGTCAGAGAGTAAAGAGTGTGCCTCCAATGCAGGAGACCTGGGTTCAATCCCTGAGTCGGGAAGATCCCCTGGAGGAAGGCATGGCAATCCATTCCAGTACTCTTGCCTGGAGAATTCCATGGACAGAGAAGCTTTGTGGGTTATAGCCCATGGGGTTGCATATAGTCAGACACGACTGAGCAACTAACACACACACACAATCTGAGGGAATAGTTATTTTGGGGTACCACTATTTGGTATGTAAGTGGTATAGCAAGTTTAAAGAAAATTTGGCAATATCTACTCAATCTTGGGTACACTTGCTATTACCCAACAATCCCATTTTTAGTTGTCAAACATACAGAAAAACTGGCAGACATAAACAAAAAGGCATGTATAAAGATGTCCATTGTAGCATTTTTATAGTGCCAGAATTTGGGGGTGTGTGTATATATGTACACAAATTTATACATATGACTTCAATAGAAGAATGACTAAATAAACATTTAATTATCTCAAGGAGGGAGCCTATGCTTTAGAGTGTTTTTAGTTAAAGGTTCCTTTAAACTTATTTTTACAATTTTAATGTTTTATAAGAATTTATTCATGTATTATATGAGTAATTAAAATAGTTTTAAAAGCAAACAAGGAATCTCCAGAGGATGAAACTGAGTAAACAAAAAGGCAATTCCAAAAGGTCACATACTGTATAATTCTATTTGTATTATATAACATTTCTGAAATGACAAAATTTTACAAATGAAGAACTGACTAGTGATTGCAAGGGATTAGAGATGGGAGAGAAGTTGGTGTTATAATAGGGCAACACAAGAGATCCTTGTGGTAACAGAACTGTCCTGCTCAGTATCTTTTCTATGGTGGTAGATACATGAACCTATACACATGATAATACCGTGAAGAACTAAATGTACCCATAAACACAAGTACAAGCAAAACCGGAGAAATCTAAGATCAGTAGATTGTAACAATGTCAATAACCTGGTTGTGATACTACACTATCATTTTGGCAAAATTGTTAACAATGTGGGAAATTTGGTAGTGTTAAGGATCTGCATATACAAGAAGATAATAGCAAGATCATGTAAGACAATAGTACTCTGATCAATAAACTTTAAAGCAACTACCTTGAGAAGCCAAACCTCTATAACAACTGGCCTAAAACAGTCAGGATTCCTTCAGTACCTGCCAGTTTCCTTATTTTTGCCACTCTTTCAACTCAGGATCAACTAAAGAAAGTCAAATATGCTCTCCAAACCAATCATCCAAGATGGCTCACTTCTCGTTAGTCAGCATCTAATTTCCTTATGCCAACAATCTCCAGTCAGAGCTCACCTGAGGCTTTCCCTTCCCTACTCCTCAGCCCACCCCCCACCCCTATAGTGAAACTATGTGTACACTAGGTTAAAACAAAGATTTTCACAACAACCCCTGAAAATGGATTCCCTGAGACACCAAAAACAAGGCTTTCTAAAGAATATACATGAAAACACACAGGTTAAAAACTAGCTGCCATCTATATGACCACAGACTTCCTATAAGGTAATAAGTCTACCACAAAATAAACTCAGCACACAAGTTAAATGCAGAATGAATGTGAAAGTGAAATGAAAGTGAAAGTTGCTCACTCGTGACCTATTCTTTGCAACCCCATGGACTATACAGTCCATGGAATTCTCCAGGCCAGAATAGTGGAGTGGGTAGCCTTTCCCTTCTCCAGGGGATCTTCCCGACCCAGGGAAAAAACCCAGGTCTCCCGCACTGCAGGTGATTCTTTTCCAGCTGAGCCACAAGGGAAGCCCTAAATGCAGAAGCCAGCAATAATCAGTACAGAGTCTAAGCAATGGTCACAGCGTGCTCTGAATTAGTTTAACCTTCAGATGCATATTACTAAATATTGAATGGGATGTTTCCTTATTATCTAAAAGCTGCTGCTACTCAGAGTGTATTCAGAGATAAACAGTAGTCGCAAAACCTAGGAACTTGTCAGAAATATAGACCCTTAGGCCAACCACAAACATACAGATTCAGAATCTGCACTTGAGCAAGACCCCTAGGTAACACATCAGCACATTCACATCTGAGAATCACCAGTCTAAACTAGCTAAAACTTAGTTGGATAACTCAGAATTGTAATGTCTATTTAGAAGAGTCTGGAGTTAAATAAAAACAGATTAAGGAATTCTTAGCACAATGCTAAGCACATGATCAATAAACACTGGTGTCCTTATTATGTTCAGTCTAATTTGTAGCTAACTGGATTTCCATCAAATATAGCTGTCAAGGAATGATAAATGTCTAATTGGCAGGAAAGAATTTCTCATCTAAAGACAGTTAACTAATAGTGTGTGTGTTAGTGGCTCAGTAGTGTCCAACTCTTTGCAACCCCATGGACTGCAGCCTGCCAGGCTCCTCTGTCCGTGGGATTCTCCACACAAGAATACTGGAGTGAGTTGCCATTCCCTTCTCCAGGGGATCTCCCCAACCCAGTTATTGAACCTGGGTCTCATGCATTGCAGGCAGATTCTTTACCATCTGAGGATGGGCTGGTGTTAAGACTAAGTTCTTCTGCTGGACATTTTACTGTCATTAATTGATGATAATAACAACAGCAAATACATAATGTTGACTATGCAGCAGACATTTTCTGTTTGTCAAATTACTTTATCTAATCCTTACAATAATTCTAAGAAGTAAGTACTATTTTTATCACCCTCATTTTATATATGAGGATATTGGGACACACAAAGGCTAGACAACTTTCTCAGAAATCACATAGCTTATAAAAGGAAGAATCAGGATTTAAACACGCCAATCTTGCTCCAATGTGATTTTAATCACTACACAATAACTTACAGTATGGGCATTACATATGACCTATCCATCTTAAAGATTTGTCAACAATAATATTTTATAATTATAAAGCTATTAAATGTTCCTGGTTTTACTAAAATTCGTGTCACACATTTAAAACTACAACACTAATCATAATAGGTCAAATACACACTTTATTGTTAAAATAGTTAAATCACTGACCTGCTGCTGCTGCTTCTGTTGCTGCTAAGTCGCTTCAGTCGTGTCCGACTCTGTGCGACCCCATAGACAGCAGCCCCCCAGGCTCCCCCATCCCTGGGATTCTCCAGGCAAGAATATTGGAGTGGGTTGCCATTTCCTTCTCCAAAGTCACTGACCTACTCTCTTTCAATTTCTTAAAATATATCAACACTCACAGACCCTACATTCTCACAAAGCACAAAGTGTTTGAATTCACTTCAAAAATGTACCACCAATTAGGAATCTTTCTTTATGTCAATGGTTAATAGAAAAATATTGATAAGTAATCAGACAAAATAAAGTGATTATTTATGAACAGATTTCAAATGCAGGTAGGAGAGAAAAATCTACATTAAACTGAGAGGCAACAAATTCTATTTCAGGAAGTTTGAAAACTAGAGGACAAGAAAAAGTTCTGTAAAATCCCTATCTGGCAAAATTCAAAACATTATTTTTCACTCAACTGATCTCATAAAAGAAAAAGAAAGTTGCACTATATTTGAGGGCTTTCAAAATCTTTGGCACTAAAGGACACACTTAATATTTATTCAAACAACAAAAATGTTGTTTGGGGAAAATGCATTAGCCTATAATCTATGCTAATTTGGGGTGCTTAAATATGTCAACTCATAAGGGTGATTAAACAAAAACAATAAAAGACACAAAACTTTAAATGCAGATTCAATAATTATATGTGGATTGGGATCTCCTAATTTTAACAGATTTATGGCCATGAAAATAAGCTTCTTAAAGATCACATTAGAGATTCCCCTTGTGGCTCAGATGGTAAACAGTCCTTCTGCAATGCAAGTGAGCTAGGTTCAACCCCTGGGTCAGTAAGATACCCTAGAGGAGGGCAGAGCAATCCACTCCAGTATTCTTGCCCGGAGAATTCCATGGACAGAGAAGCCTGGTGGGCTAATACAGTCCCTGGGGTCACAGGAGTCAGACACAACTGAGTGACTAACACACACACACAAAGATCACATTATAAAAACAAAAGCAATAGTCACATATATAAAGCAGTGCATTAACAAATATACAGCAAAATGAGTAGAAATAAAAACTTTTATAATGTTATATAAAAAATTACTAGTAGCTTGAATAGAATTTAGTTGTATGCAGATTTCAAAACTGCTGTATCTCAAACTGTTATTAAGGTAAGATTATGTACTTTGGGAATTTGTTAATTGGAAAGGTCTATTAAATGATTCAAAAGATAGGTTGAAAGACTTCCCTGGTGGTCCATTGGACTTTGTGTTTCCAATGCAGAGGGAGTGGGTTTGACCCCTAATTGGGGATCTAAGATCCCCCATGCCTTATGGCATGGTCAAAAAAAAAATGTTTTTAATTTTTAAAAAAAAGGAAAGGACAAGTTAAAAAGAATAAAATATATCTATTTTTTTAAAAATAGGTTGAAATGTTGATAAAGACACTGAAGTGGTCAATTACTGAGTTCACTGAGATAAATTTGAATTCAATAATTTCATGATGCGGGAACAGGAAAAAAGAACCCCACACTTATTAATTACTGCTTTCCTAGAAACTGAATTTCTAAATGAAATTCTGTAAGTGTATATCGCACAATTTCATCTAGATTTTAAGTCAGCAAAAAACTTCAAGGTAATCTTTTCATTTGAAGATGAGATTTGCCCTGTATCTTCCATTAGAGGCTGAAATATTTAGACAAGTGAAAAAACTAAAAAAAAAAAAAATAAAGAAAGAAAACCTAGCTTCAAAGTGCTTACGGGTTACTACAGGCCACAAGAATAATTTGTGAAGTATTTATCTCTTGATATCTTTAAAATTAGCACAGGGAAATACACGTTTACTTAGTTTCATCATGGGAGGAAGGGATTGAATCTGAAGATCTCAGCCAATTCTATGCTTTCTTATTCCTCATATGAGCAATAAGATGCTGAAAACACTGGAATTGCACTTTTGTAAATGCTATTTACCAAAGAAAATAGATCTCTAATGATTTCTATTTATCAAATTGTTTTTATATATTCTTAAATATTTTAATTAAGGGTTATCAGAAAAGAGCATACTATCTAATTCTTTCCAAAATTCAAATAAGACTCTGAAATAATAATTTTATTCATTTATTACACAAATAATATGATTCATTTATTACAGAAATAAAATGATTGAGATTTGACTAAGTGGCAGATACTGTGCTAGGTTAAGGGAGATACTAGCGAGTGAGAACAACCAGGAATTAAAAGAGTTTTGTTCAAGGGAGAAGAGACCAAAAATAATTGCTAGATATACAAATAAATAAGAATTTCAAATAGTCAGCAATTCTGGAAAAAAATAAGAAGAAAGAGTCACAGGAATAGCAATGAAGGTGAGAATGCTTCAGAGAATGCTAAGAATGCTGAGAATGCTATGAGGCAGTTACATTTGAGCTCAGATACAACTGATAAGAAAGAAAGAGCAACAGAAGGAAGTTCTATTGCTCATTTCAAAATTGCTATATCTCAAATTACTTAAGGTAAATTATGTACTTTGGAAATCTATTAAATGGAAAGTGGCATTAAATGACTCAAATATAGGTTGGAAATTTCCTAGGTGCTAGAGTGTTCAAGATACATAAAAAGCTTCATGTAGTTAAAGCATAGTATGCAAATAAGAAAGCATTATATGATGAGGTCAGATTAGACAAGGTCCTTACACGTTTGTCCTTATAGATCATGGTAAAGAACTGGAAATTCCTTTCCAATTTATTTTCAATTGATTCTAAATGTAATGTGAAGTCATTACTAAATTTATTTTTTAAATATAAAAAATGGCTTCACTGATTAATTCTAACATATTCAATAAAGAAACAATACCAATCCTTAACATACAAATATAGTCAACTGATCTTTGACAAAAGAGCAAAGACAGAGGAGTGGAGCAAAGACAGTCTTTTCAAAATATGGGGCTGGAACATGTGGATATCCACATAAAAAAAAGAAAATCTAGACAGACATTATAATCTTCATAAAACACAAAAGTTAGGCCAAAATAGGTCACAGACTAAATATAGAAGTGTAAAATGCCTAAAAGATAACATAAGAGAAAATCTACAAGACCTAAGGTTGAAAACTGACTTTTTAGATACAACACCAAATGCACAATCCACAAAATAAAGAATTCATGAACTGGACTTTATTAAAATTAAGTGTCTGCTCTGTGAAAGGCACCATCAAGAGAATAAAAAGACAGACCACGTGCTGAGAGAAAATATTTGCAAAAGATGTATTTGATAAAAGACTATCTAAATATACAAAAATTCTTAGAGTTCAACAATAAGAAAGCAAAAAACTCAAAAAGTGGATCAAAGATTTTAACAGATACTTAACCAAAGAAAATATACGGATGGCAAATAAACATGTGAAAAGATACTCTATGTTATATATCACCAGGGAAATGCAAATCAAAACAAGAATGAGCTACAACTACACACCTTTAGAATAGTCAAAACACTCACAACACCAACTGTTGGGGAATTCTGGAGCAACAACTCTCACTCATTGCTGGTGGGAAGGCAAAATGGTCTAACAATTTAGGAAGACAATTTGGTGGTTTCTTTAAAAAGTAAACATATTTTTTACCATGCAATCCAGCAATCACACTCCCAGATATTTACCTGAAGGAAATGAAAATGTATGTCCACTAAAAAAAAAAAAAAAAAACTCCACAAAGATGGTTATAAAAGTTTTCTAACTGTCTAAGCCTTAAAGCCACCAAGCAGTCCTTCAGTAGATAAATGGATAAACAAATTGTGGTGCATCCAGACAATGATTTTATTCAGTGCTGAAAATAATTGAACTATGAAGCCATGAAAAGACATGGAGGAACTTTCAGTGCATATCACTAATGAAAGAAGCCAATCTAAAAAGGCTACATACTGTATGACTCCAACTATCTGACATTCTGAAAAAAAAACATGGAGACAGTAAAAAGATCAGCATTTACCAGGGATCAGAGGACAGGGAAAGATGAACAGGCAGAGCAGAGGGGATTTTTAGGGCAGTGAAACTATTCTATGTGATATTATTTTGGTGGATACATGTCACTGTACATTTGTTCGAAGTATGGAATATACAATACCAAGAGAAGTCTCCAGTGTAAACCATGAGCTATGGGTAATAATAATGTGTCAATGTAGGTTCATCAATTGTAACAAAAGCACCACTCTGTTTATAGCATGAGATGCTACTCGTGTTGGGACAAGGAGATATCTCTACCTTCTGTTCAATTTTGCCATGAATTTAAAACTGATCTTTTTAAAAAACCTATTATATGAAACAAAACAAAGCACTGCTTGGAAAAATTGAAGAACAGACAAATAGGGAGACATTCCATGTTTAAAGTTGGAAAACTTAATATTGGTAAAATGGCAATTCTCATCACAATGATCTATAGATTCAGTTCAGTTCAGTTCAGTCACTCAGTCATGTCTGACTCTTTCTGACCCCATGAATCGCAGCACGCCAGGCCTCCCTGTCCATCACCAACTCCCGGAGTTCACTCAGACTCACATCCATCGAGTCAGTGATGCCATCCAGCCATCTCATCCTCAGTCGTCCCCTTCTCCTCCTGCCCCCAATCCCTCCCAGCATCAGAGTCTTTTCCAATGAGTCAACTCTTCGCATGAGGTGGCCAAAGTACTGGAGTTTCAGCTTTACCATCATTCCTTCCAAAGAAATCCCAGGGCTGATATCCTTCAGAATGGACTGGTTGGATCTCCTTGCAGTCCAAAGGACTCTCAAGAGTCTTCTCCAACACCACAGTTCAAAAGCATCAATTCTTCGGCACTCAGCTTTCTTCACAGTTCAACTCTCATATCCATACATGACTACTGGAAAAACCATAGCCTTGACTAGACGGACCTTAGTCGGCAAAGTAATGTCTCTGCTTTTGAATATGCTATCTAGGTTGGTCATAACTTTGCTTCCAAGGAGTAAGCGTCTTTTAATTTCATGGCTGCACTCACCATCTGCAGTGATTTTGGAGCCCCCCAAAATAAAGTCTGACACTGTTTCCACTGTTTCCCTATCTATTTCCCATGAAGTGATGGGACCGGATGCCATGATCTTCGTTTTCTGAATGTTGAGCTTTAAGACAACTTTTTCACTCTCCTCTTTCACAACTGCTATTGAAATTCAAGAAATCAATATTGTAGGCTTACAGGATAATTCTTAAATTTATAATGAAATGCAGAGGATGTGGAACAGACAAAACAATTTTTATATAAAACCTGACTTAGATTGTCTGATTTCAAAATATACTACAAAGCTACAATAATTAAGATAATATGATATCAGTATAAATAGACATTTAGGTCAGTGAAATAGAATTGAGAATCTAGAAACAATTACATAATTGTGATCAAATGATTTTCAATTAAAATGCCAAAACATTCCAATAGCCAAAGTCTTTTCAACATATGGTACCATTAACTGAATATTCTTAAGTCAAAAATAAACTTAGGCTCTTACCTCACAACATACACAGATGATCTCAAAATGGATTAGAACCCTAACGTAAGAGTTAATGCTATAAGCTCTTTAGAAGAAAACATATAATAAAATCTGTGTGCATTAAGCAAAGAGTTCTTAGACATGACAACAAAAGCATAATCCATAAAAGAAAAAGTTGATAAACTGGACTTTCTTAAAATTAATTTTTTCAGATTCAAAACATATTTTTATTGTATTAATTAATACAATAAAAAGAGAAGCTGCAAACAAAAAAGTATATTCAAATCATATTTCTGGAAATAATTTTTATCTAGAATATATAAAATGCTTACCATTCAAAAATAACAAACCATTCAAAAATTAGCAAACCACTTAAAAAGACATTTCAAGGAAGATATGTGAATGGCTAATCAGTTCAGTCACTCAGTCGTGTCCAGCTCTTTGCAACCCTATGAACCGCAGCACGCCAGGCCTCCCTGTCCATTACCAACTCCCAGAGTCTACCCAAACCTATGTTCATCATCCCCTTCTCCTCCTGCCCCCAATTCTTTCCCAGCATCAGGGTCTTTTCCAATGAGTCAGCTCTTCACATCAGGTGGCCAAAGTATTGGAGTTTCAGCTTCAACATCAGTCCTTCCAATGAACACCCAGGACTGATCTCCTTTAGGATGGACTGGTTGGATCTCCTTGCAGTCCAAGGGACTCTCAAGAGTCTTCTCCAACACCACAGTTCAAAAGCATCAATTATCCGGTGCTCAGCTAATAAATGCACAAAAATATGTTCAATAATATTGTTTCATCATGGAAACTCAAAACCTCAACTAGATACCACTATTCACCTACTGGGGGGTTCCCTGGTAGTTCAGACAGTAAAGAATCCGCCTGCAGTGCAGGAGACCTGGGTTCAGTCCCTGGATTAGGCAGAACCCATTGGAGGAGGGCATGGCAACCCACTCCAGTATTCTTGTTTAGAGAATCCAACATGGACAGAGAAGGCTGGCAGGCTACAGTCCATGAGGTCACAAAGTGTCAGACACAACTGAGTGACTAAGCACACAGCACACATCCACCTACTGAGTCAGTAAGATCCTCTGGCGAAGGGAATGGCTACCCAACCCAGCATTCCTGCCTGAGAATTCCCTAGATGGAGGAGCCTGGCAGGCTACAGTCCATGGGGTACCAAAGAGTTGGACACATACAAATTCACCTACTAGAAGAGCTATAATATAAGAGATAGAAGACACAAAGTGTTAGCAAGATGTGAAAAAACTCAAACTCTTAGATAGTTAAACATAAAATTAACATGAAGAAGTGAAGTGAACTCGCTCAGACATGTCCGACTCTTTGCGACCCCATAGACTGTAGCCTGCCAGGCTTCTCAGTCCGTGGGATTCTCCAGGCAAGAATACTGGAGTGGGTTGCCATTTCCTTCTCCACAGGATCTTCCTGGCCCAGGGATCGAACGGAGGTCTCCCACATTGCGGGCAGACGCTTTACCCTCTGAACCACCCAGCAATTCCTCTCCTAGGAATCTAACCAAGAATATGAAAACACACATTTCCAGAAGTATTTCTAGGCAAATACTCATAGCAATTTTATTCATAGCAGCCCCAAACTAGAAACAGTCAAAATGTCCATAAACTAGTGAGCAGATGAATAAAATGTGGTATTATCTATATATTATTAAGCAATTAAAAAGGACTGAACTATGGATACATACAACTATATGGGTGAACCTAAAAAACACAAAGATGAATAAGAGATGTCAGGTGCAAAAGACTACATAGTATATGATTCAACTTATATGAAATATAAGAAATATGAAACACACAAAAAGGTAAATTTATAGAAACAGAAAACAAATGGACACAAGAGAAATTTAGGAAGAGATGGAAATATTCTGACTGGCTTATTGTGATCTATATACAACTCAATAAATTCACTTTGATTTATATACTTACAAAGAGTTAATTTTATGGTATGTAAATTATGCCTCAATAAGGCTGCTTTAAAAAGGCATTGCCATGATGGAACCTGAAAGTTCAATTCCTTGTATCTCAACAGACCTGAATTGAATGCAATCTTTTATCTGTAAAATGTTTCCCAATATACTTATTAATTTTTAAAATAATTCTATGCTCTAATGTGTTTTATAGGTAATTTTTTAAATTTATGCACATACAAAAAAATTTTTTAATTAAAAAAAATTCTGAGGAAATTCTATTTTTTACCTTCTCAAACCAAAATAGATTATTATGCACAACCCATTTAGGAAGACATTTTTTATAATCTGCTAATCCACTCCATGTACCTGGAATGATACCAGAATATGCTTATAGATTTTTACTTAGAAACCCATTAGAAATATTTGAAGAAAAGACTAAATTACTCCCCAGGGGAGCTGAGATTATAATTCACTCTACAGGGGGGTGCTTTGAAAAATTAGAGCCAACATTTATTTAATAATTACAGATAAATATAATATCATTGCTTTGCTTAATTTTACTCAAAATTCGATTCTAAAATGTAACTTCATTAAACATACAGAGTTATCTTGTTCTGTTCTTATCTCTAGAACTCATTCTAAATATCATATTCTATTTTTTTCTCCATTGATCTTTTAATGACCTTCAGTGAAATGACCTTCACTTCAAAAGCAGTGAAATATTGACCTTCTAATTGCCACATAAGCCTTGTTCATTGTTCAGTTGCCCAGTTGTGTCCAACTTTTCATGACTCCATGGACTATAGCATGCCTGTCCATTACCATCTCCCAGAGTGCCTAAGTTCATGTCATTTCATCAGTGATGCCATCCAGCCATCTCATCCTCTGATGCCCTCTTCTTCTGCCCTCAATCTTTCCCAGCATCACGGTCTTTTATGAGTTGGCTGTTTGCATCAGGTCACCAAAATATTGGAACTTCAGCCATCAATCCTTCCAATGAGTATTCAGTGCTGGTTTCCTTTAAGACTGACTAATTTGATTTCCTTGCTAGCCAAGGCACTCAGAAGTCTTCCAGCACCACATTTCAAAACCATAAATTCTTTGATGCTCTGCCTTCTTTACGGTCCAGCTCCCACAACTCTACATGACCATCAGAAAGACTAAAGTTTTGACTATACAGACATTTGTCGGCAAAGTGATGTCTGCTTTTCAACACACTGTCTAGGTTTGTCATAACTTTCCTGCCAAGAATCAAATGTCTTTTGACTTCATGGCTGCAGTCACCATCTGCAGTGATTTTAGAACCCAAGAAGAGGAAATCTGTCACTGCTTTTACCTTTTCCCCTTCTATTCGCCATAAAGTGATGGGGCAGGATGCCATGAACTTAGTTTTTATTTTTTTTAATATTTAGTTTTAAGCCAGCTTTTTCACTCTCTTCCTTCACCTTCATCATGAGGTTCTTTAGTTCCTCTTCACTTTCTGCCATTAGAGTGGTATCATCCATATATCGGAGGTTGTTGATATATCTCCCAGCAATGCGGATTCCAGCTTATATGTTATCCATCTTGGCATTTAGCATGAGTTAAATAAATAGGGTGACAACAAACAGCCTTTTTGTACTCCTCTCTCAGTCCTGAACCAGTCAGTTGTTCCATATAGGGTTCTAACTGTTGCTTCTTGACACACATACAGGTTTCTCAGGAGACAGGTAAGATGGTCTGGTATTCCTATCTCTGTCCACAGTTTGTTATGATCCACACAGTCAAAGGCTTTAACATAGTCAATGAAACAGAGGTAGATGCTTTTCTGGAATTCCCTTTCTTTATGATCCAGCGAATGTTGGCAATTTGATCTCTAGTTCCTCTGCCTTTTCTAAACCCAGCTTGGATGTCTGCAATTTCTTGGTTCATGTAATGCTGAGCCTAGAATGCAAGATTTTGAGCATGAGCCTACTAGCATGGGAGATGAGAGCAACTGTCTGGTAGTTTGAACCTTCTTTAGTACTGCCCTTCTTGGGGACAGGGATGAAGACTGACCTTTTCCAGTCCTATAGCCACTGCTGGGTCTTCCAGATTTGCTGGCATACTGAATGCAGCACTTTGATAGCATCATCTTTTAGGGTTTTAAATAGCTCTACTGGAATTCCATTGCATCCACTAGCCTTATGGACAGCAGTGCTTCCTAAGCACTTGACTTCACACTCCAGAATATCTGGTTCTGAGTGGCTGACCACACCATTTGTGGTTATCCAGGTCATTAAGATCTTTTTTGTATAGTTCTTCCATTTATTCTTTCCATCTCTTCTTGATCTCTTCTGCTTCTACTAGGTCTCTATCATTTCTGTCCTTTATTGTGCCCATCTTTGGCTGAAATGTTCCCATGATAATTCCAATTTTCCTAAAGAGATCTCTAGTCTTTTCCCTTCTGTTGTTTTCCTCTACTTCTTCGCACTGTTCATTGAACAAGGCCTTCTTGTCTCTCCTTGCTATTCTGTGGAGCTCTGTGTTTAGTTGAGTGTAACTTTCCCTTTCTCCCTTGCTTTTCACTTCTCTTTCTTCAGCTATTTGTAAAGCCTCCTCAGATAACCACTTTGTCTTCTTGCTTTTCTTTTTCTTTGGGATGGATTTGTTCACTGCCTCCTATACCATATTACAGACCTCCATCCATAGCTCTTCAGACACATGTTTACTAGATCTAATACCTTGAATCTATTAGTCACCTCCATTACATATTCATAGGGGATTTGATTTAAGTTGTACCTGACTGGCTGAGTGGTTTTCCCTGGTTTCTTTAGATTAAGCCTGAATTTGCTTTGAGAAGCTGATGATGTGAGCCACAGTGAGCTACCAGTTTTGTTTTTGCTGACTGTATAGAGCTTCTCCATCTTTGGCTGCAAAGAATTAGTCAATCTGCTTTTGGTATTGACTATCTGGTCATGCCCGTGTGTAGAGTTGTCTCTTGTGGTGTTGGAAGAGGGTGTTTGCTATGGCCAGTATGTTCTTTCGAAAAAACTGTTAGCTTTTGCCCTGCTTTATTTTGTACTCCAAAGCCAAACTTGCCTGTTACTCCAGGTATCTCCTGACTTCCTACTTTTGCATTCCAATCCCCAATAATGAATAGAACATCCTTTTTTTGGTGTTAGTTGTAGGATGTATTCTAGGTCCTCACAGAACTGATCAGCTTCTTCAGCATCAGTGGTAGGGACATAGACTTGAATTACTGTGATGTTGAATGGTTTGCCTTGGAAACGAATCAAGATCATTCTGTCATTTTTGAGGCTGCATCCAAGCACTGCATTTCGGACTCTTTAGTTGTTTATACAGGCTAATCCCTTTCTTCTGTGAGATTCTTGCTCACAGTAGTAGATATAATGGTCATCTGAATTAAATTCACCCATTCCCATCCATTTTAGTTCACTGATTCCTAAGATGTCAGTGCTCATTTTTGCCATCTCTTCCTTCACCATATCGATTTACCTTGATTCATCAATCTAACATTCCAGGTTCCTATGCAATATTGTTCTTTGCTGCATCAGACACATCCACAACTGAGCATCATTTCTCCTTTGCTTCTGGCCCTGGGGGAGGGGGGCTCATCTTTTGGTGTCATCCCTTTTTGCCTTTTTACACAGTTCATGGGGTTCTCACAGCAACTATACAGAAGTGGTTTGCCATTCCTTCCTCCAGTAGATAGCATTTTGTCAGAAGTCTCCACTATGACCCATTGGTCTTGGGTGGCCCTACACAGCATGTCTCATAGCTTCATTGAGTTACACAAGCCCCTTCACCAAGACAGTGATTCGTGAAGGGGCCACAAATGCATAACAGGGCATAAATTAAAGGTGAAATATATTAGTCAAACCATGTAGTCTTTTTCTCAGTCACTGTAGAACCCACATTTTTTTAGCATAAGCTCATATTTGAAGATATCCTACATTTTTTAGATTTTCTCTATAACCTTCTTTTCTTTTTCCTATAACTAGTACAAAATCCCTATTTTCTTGAGCAATATTCCAATAGCTGTTGAACTCTAGCAATTTTAACCAACTTTAGTCATCTTTAAATCCTAAATCAAGATCTTCTTTCCCCCCTGTTGATGAATATTTGCTCCTTCACATTTGTACAATGATCCTTTTTTTAATTCTGACACTTAGAGGCTATAAATCTTAAAAACTGATCATCTTTCATGGATAACTCTTGAGTATTCATTTTATTAAAGTTCAAAATCAAATAGAGCTAGAATAATCAAGTTTAAAGAAATTCTCACTAACCAGATATTCTATCTGCATAAACTAAATGGTAAACTAATTGTTAAGTTAAAACTGTGGGTTACATATGAATTCTTTCACCCAATTTTTGTGTGAAAGATAACCAAGAAAGTTTATTTGCATCAAATGTTTTGTAGAAATCCATCATAAACTAAGATACAAATGCTCATTATAACTGGAGTGACATCAGAAACATAGTGGAATAGGAAGCACCAGCCTTCATTTGCCCACAGAGACACTGAATTAATATATGGACCAAAATATTTTTATGAGAACTCCAGAAACAAATTAAGAATTTGTAGTACCCTAGGTGAGCACAGGGCTGAGACAAGACACATTGAAACAGGTAAGAAGAGCCATTTCAATTTATATGATAGCCCCTTCCTGTGCCAGCATAGCTCAGCTTAATTCACAGTTTCTCCTTCAAAGACATGATCCAGCTTTTGTGAGGGCTATTTAACAGACTGATTTCTGCTTGCAAGCTCCCCAGAAGCTGTTGAAAGTAACAGAGTGGAGAGGAGTGGCTTGCTGCTGCACCTGCAGTACCACAGTTGAGAACATCACAGCTCAGGACAAACAGAAGGAGTCCAAAGTTTGACTTATCCCACAAGTTGGTATGAAAGGCGTCCAAGGAACTGGTATCTGTCTTACCTGTTTTGGGGAGATGGCATGGAGCTGGCATAACTTGGAGCCCAAGAGCTACTAAAGCAAAAGGAGAGTGGGTTATCTTCTTGTCGTAGAGCCAGAGAACCTGCAGTATCACAGATAGGCATCAGAGAGAGCAAGATATTACAAGCTAGAGAAAAAGAATCTGGCAGATAGCTCTAAGAAGGAAACTACATGCATAAGTCTAGAGGAGTGGCATCCCTCCAAAAACGTTTCAGATAACCCCAAGAATCTTTAGGAGGACTGATTATTGAAGATATCTCTCTATATTAAGCCAGTTTATACATACTGGGGACATGGCTTTTCATACAGATGCACGAATCTCAGCAGAAAAATACAACTGACACAAGGAAACAGGTGAACATTACTGAATCAAAGGAACAGAATAACTTTTCAGAAACCAATCCCAAATAAATGAAGATCTATGACTTACTTGACAAAGGATCCAAAATAATTATCTTAAAGAAGTTCAATGATCTATAAAAGGACACAGACAACTAAACAAAATCAGAAAAATGATGCATGAACAAAATGAGAATATTATGAGCTAGAAACTATTAGGAAACCGAAACAGAAATCCTGGAACTGAAAAATGTAACAATTGGATTGAAAAAAATCACTACAGGAGTTCAGTAGAAAACTTGCTCAAGAAGACGAAAGACTGTGTGAACTCAAGGTAAGGTCTTTTAAAATTATTAAACCATATGAGAAAAAAAAATTTTAATGAAGAAATTTTAAAGGATTTATGTGATACCATAAAATAAATCAATATATGCATTATGAGAATTTCAGAAGGAGGAGAAACGGAGACAAAACTCTGGTGGGCAGAGTGATTATCTGAAGAAACAATAGCAAAAATTCTCCAAATCTGAAGCAGGAAATAGACATTCAAATTCAGGAAATTCAAAAACCTGCAACCAGGATGAACCCAGAGATACTCACACCTAGACACGGTCAAAAGTCAAAGACGAAGAGAGAATCTTAAAAGCAAAAGGGAAAAATAACTTGTACAATGGAGTTCCCATAAAATTATCACCAAATAATAGTAGAAACCTCACCGACCAAAGGGAGTAGGGTGGTACATATAAAGTGCTGAAATAAGTTAAATGTCAATCAGGAATACTATATCCAGGAACACTGTCCTTTAAAAATGAGGGAGAAACAAAGATATCACTGGATAAACAAAAGCTGATGCATTTCATCATCACTGAGGTATTTCATCATCACTAAGTCTGCATTATGAGTGTGTATGTGCGTGTCTATGTGTTCATGTATGCAAGCACTCAGTCATGTTCAAATCTTTGCAACCCCATGGACTGCAGCCCACCACTCTTTCCACGGAATTTTCCGGGCAAGAATACTGGAGTGGGTTGCATTTCCTCCTCCAGGGGATCTTCCCAACCAAGAGACTGAATAGCATCTCTTGCATCTTCTACATTGGCAGGCAGATTCTTTACCACTTGCCACCTGGGAAGCCCTATAAGCTTATAGGGAAGCCCTATAATGCAGGAGACCCGGGTTCGATCGCTGGGTTGGAAAGATCCTCTGGAGAAGGAAGTGGCAACCCATTCCAGTACTTTTGCCTGGAAAATCCCATGGATGGAGGAGTGTGGTAGGCTACAGTCCATGGGGTCGCAAAGAGTCAGACATGACTGAGCGACTTCACTTCACTTTACTTTATTACAGTATTATATGGTATTTTTTATTTGTTTATATATTGGCATTTACTGGTGAGCTTTATATTTTTCATGCATGCATTCATGTTGCTGTCTAGTGCCATTTTGTTGCAATTTGCATGGCTTTTTCTTTTTTTAGTATTTCATATAAGGCAGGCTTATAGTGAAAGTGAATACATACGTACTCTCACACGTACGGATGCGAGAGTTGGATTATAAAGAAGGCTGAGCACTGAAGAACTGACGCTTTTGAACTGTGGTGTTGGAGAAGACTCTTGAGGGTCCCTTGGACTGCCAGGAGATCCAACCAGTCCATTCTAAAGGAGATCAATCCTGAGTGTTCATTGAAAGGACTGATGTTGAAGCTGAAACTCCAATACTTTGGCCACCAGTTGTGAAGAGCTGACTCATTGGAAAAGACCCTGATGCTGGGAAAGAATTGAGGGCAGGAGGAGAAGGGGATGACAGAGGATGAGATAGTTGGATGGCATCACCAACTCAATGGACATGAGTTTGAATAAACTCCAGGATTTAGTGATGGACAGGGAGGCCTGGCGTGCTGCAGTCCATAGGGTTGCAAAGAGTCGGATACGACTGAGCA
Organism: Ovis aries; assembly: GCF_016772045.2. Taxonomy (NCBI): domain Eukaryota; kingdom Metazoa; phylum Chordata; class Mammalia; order Artiodactyla; family Bovidae; genus Ovis; species Ovis aries. The sequence goes on from NC_056061.1 coordinate 39,578,550, forward strand.
ACTGAACTGAACTGAACTGAACCGAACTGATCTGCAGCATGCCAGGCTTCCCTGTCCTTCACTATCTCCTAGAGTTTACTCAAACTCATGTCCGTTGAGTCAATGATGCCATCCAAAGCATCTCATCCTCTGCTGTCCCCTTCACCTCTTTCCCTCAGTCTTTCCCAGCATCAGGACCTTTTCCAATGAGTCAACTCTTCACATCAGGTGGCCACAGTGTTGGAGCTTCAGCCTCAGCATCAGTCCCTCCAGTGAATATTCAGGATTGATTTCCTTTAGGATGGACTGATTTAATCTCCTTGCTGTCCAAGGGACTCTCTAGAGTCTTCTCCAGCCTCACAGTTCAAAAGCATCAATTCTTTAGTGCTCAGCCTTCTTTATGGTCCAAGTCTTGAACCACACTATATTAGGACAAAAATTAAAACCAGAACCAAAGCCTTATACTAAGACAAAAACCATTACAAATCCTACATTTTGTCACATTTGCTGTTCTTTGGAATTCTGCATACAGATGGTGTATCTTCCCTTTTCTTCTTTGCCCTTCACTTCTCTCCTTTTGTAAGTCATCCTCAGACAACCATTTTGTCTTGTTGAATTTCTTTTTTGGGGGGATAGTTTTAGTTACTGACTCCTGTACAATGTTACAAACCTCCACCCATAGTCCTTTAGGCATTCTATCAGAATTAATCCCTTGACTCTATTTGTCACCTTCATTGTATACTCATAAGGGATTTGATTTAGGTCGTACCTGAATGGCCTAGTGTTTTTCCCTACTTTCTTCAATTTAAGCCTGAATTTTGCAATAAGGAGCTCATGCTGTAAGCCACAAATCAGTTCCAGGTCTTGTTTTTGCTGACTGCATAGAGCTTCTCCATCTTCAGCTGCAAAGAAAATAATCTGATTTGGGTATTGACCATCTAGTGATGTCCATGTGTAGAGTCGTCTGTTGTGTTGTTGTAAGAGGTTGTTTGCTATGACCAGTGCGTTCTTTTGGCGAAACTCTATTAACCTTTTCCCTGCTTCATTTTGTAACTGGTTATTACCTATAATTTTAAAAGAACTCCTACAACTCAACATCAAAAATCAAACAAGCAAACAACATGATTCAAAAATTGTCAGAGGACCTAAACATTTTTCCAAGAAAGACATACAGACGGCCAACAGACATATGAAAAGATGCTAACATCACTAATCAGGGACAAGCAAATCAAAACCATTGTGAGCCATCTCCTCACACCTGTCAGAAATTCTCTCATCAAAAAGACTACAAACAAGTGCTGGCAAGGATGTGGAGAAGAGGAAACCCTCATTGGTGCAGCCACATCAAGTGGCTACTTAAAATTAAATGTGCTACTTAAAATTAGAACTTGCCATATGATCCAGAAATTTTACTTCTGGGTATTTATCTGAAAAAAGCAAAAACACTAATTCAAAAAGATATACATAACACAATGTTCATTGCAGCATTACTTACAACAGCCAAAATATGCAGGCAGAGGATGTGGTGTATACCTATAATGGAATATTCTTCAGTCATAAAAAAGATTAAATCTTGCCACTTGTGACAACACAGATGGACCTAGACAGTATCATGCTAAGTTAAACAAGTCACCACAGAAAGATAAATACCATATGACTTCACTTATATGTGAATCTAAAAAAAAAAAAGAAGAAGAAGAACAAACATGACAAAGCAGAAACAGATTCATAGATACAGAGAACAAACTGGGTGCCACTGGGGAGTGGCGTGAGTGAACAAGTGAAACAGGTGAGGGAGATTCCGAGGTACAAACTACTAGTTATAAAATAAATGTCACAGAAATGCAGTCAACAATAACTTTGTATAGTGACAAAAGTTAACTAGACTTTTCCTGATGATCATTTTGTAATATGGAATCACTTTGCTGTATAACAGAAACTAATATGTTATTATAAATAAATTACACTTTAATTAAATAAACAGAAATGTGTTGTTTAGAGTTCTGAAGGATGAAATGCCAATATCAGGCTCCAGCACGATGAGGTTCTGCTGAAGTTCCCCTTCCAGGCTGCAGACCATCGGCTTTTCATTGTATCCTCACATGCAGAAAGTACAAGCTGGTTCTCTGGGATAAGGGAACTAATCTCAAAACTGAGGGTTCCACCTATATGACCTAATCACTTCCCAAAGACCCCATCTTCTAATTACATAATTTGTGGGTTAGGATTTTAATATGTGAGTTTTAGGGGGGATACAAATATTCAGACCATAGTTGAAATTTTTGTTAAAAAGACACATGGTCACCCTACTTAAAAATCTTTCTATAGTGTAAAGAGATCCTTCACATATCACTTGGACACCGCAGAATGAAAAGATCAGAACATCAACTAAGTTTTAACACTTTTGCTAGTTTTAAGCATGTAAACCTAAATTTTTCTCAGAGACTATGGATACATTTGATTCCATAATAACCAAATAAACCACTATTTGCAAGTATATCATACTCCAGTAGCTCATTTACAAGGTACTTATTTGAAAAACTAATATTTTTCTATGAAGTTTATTTCATAAACACTATCTCTATAGTAAGCCACCTGGAAAGGTAGATTTAATATAATGCACTAGAAAAATATTTACAATAAAACATTCAGTCTTGAGACAGACCTGTATTCAAATCTTGATTCCACTACCACCTAATAGCCAAGAGACATTGAGTATGTCACTTGCCCTCTATGAATTTCACTTCTTTATCTGTACAGATTAAGATCTAAAGCATACATCATAATCGCAAGAATAAAAAGAGGATTAATCATATATAACGGCTTTTGAATGATTATTTATTGGCTGGCACTAAACTAAGACTATGCATTGTCATATTTAGTCTTTACATCAACCCAAAACAATAGTTATTATTAATACAGATGAAAAATAAAGCCTCATGGAACTTCTAAGAAATTAAATGTAAAATACCTGTCATATTGCTAGGCATATTCTTTTTTCCTGAGTAATAAACACTTGCTATAACACAAAATTTACTCTTTGTTTTCAAAATTGTGAATTTCATGAACATAGGGACTGTGCCTATTTGTTTGCTACTGTACTACTAGCCTCTGATTATATCATGGGAAAATATATAATTCAGTTCAGTTCAGTTTAGTCACTCAGTCGTGTCCGACTCTTTGCAACCCCATGAATCGCAGCACACCAGGCCTCCCGTCCATCACCAACACCCGGAGTTCACTCAGACTCACGTCCATCGAGTCCGTGATGCCATCCAGCCATCTCATCCTCTGTCGTCCCATTCTCCTCCTGCCCCCAATCCCTCCCAGCATCAGAGTCTTTTCCAATGAGTCAACTCTTCGCATGAGGTGGCCAAAGTACTGGAGTTTCAGCTTTAGCATTATTCCTTCCAAAGAAATCCCAGGGCTGATCTTCTCCAGAATGGACTGGTTGGATCTCCTTGCAGTCCAAGGGACTCTCAAGAGTCTTCTCCAACATCACAGTTCAAAAGCATCAATTCTTCAGCACTCAGCTTTCTTCACAGTCCAACTCACATCCACACATGATCACTGGAAAAACCATAGCCTTGAATAGACGGACCTTTGTTGGCAAAGTAATGTCTCTGCTTTTCAACATGCTATCTAGATTGGTCATGACTTTTCTTCCAAGGAGTAAGGGTCTTTTAATTTCATGGCTGCAGTCACCATCTGCAGTGATTTTGGAGCCCAGAAAAGTAAAGTCTGACACTGTTTCCACTGTTTCCCCATCTATTTCCCATAAAGTGATGGGACCAGATGCCATGATCTTCGTTTTCTGAATGTTGAGCTTTAAGCCAACTTTTTCGCTCTCCACTTTCACTTTCATCAAGAGGCTTTTTAGTTCCTCTTCACTTTCTGCCATAAGGGTGGTGTCATCTGCATATCTGAGGTTATTGAGATTTATCCCGGCAATCTTGATTCCAGCTTGTGCTTCTTCCAGTCCAGCATTTCTCATGATGTACTCTGCATATAAGTTAAATAAGCAGGGTGACAATATACAAGCTTGACGTACTCCTTTTCCTACTTGGAACCAGTCTGTTGTTCCATGTCCAGTTCTAACTGTTGCTTCCTGACCTCCATATAGATTTCTCAAGAGACAGGTCAGCTGGTCTGGTATTCCCATCTATTTCAGAATTTTCCACACTTTATCGTGATCCCCACAGTCAAAGGCTTTGGCATAGTCAATAAAGCAGATATAGATGTTTTTCTGGAACTCTCTTGCTTTTTCCATGATCCAGAAGACGTTGGCAATTTGATCTCTGGTTCCTCTGCCTTTTCTAAAACCAGCTTGAACATCAGGGAGTTCACAGTTCACGTATTGCTGAAGCCTGGCTTGGAGAATTTTGAGCATTACTTTACTAGCATGTGAGATGAGTGCAATTGTGCGGTAGTGTGAGCATTCTTTGGCATTGCCTTTCTTTGGGATTGGAATGAAAACTGACCTTTTCCAGTCCTGTGGTCACTGCTGAGTTTTCCAAATTTGCTGGCATATTGAGTGCAGCACTTTCACAGCATCATCTTTCAGGACTTGAAATAGCTCAACAGGAATTCCATCACCTCCACTAGCTTTGTTCGTAGTGATGCTTTCTAAGGCCCACTTGATTTCGCATTCCAAGAGGTCTGGCTCTAGTTGAGTGATCACACCATCGTGATTATCTTGGTCGTGAAGATCTTTTTTGTATGGTTCTTCTGTGTATTCTTGCCACCTCTTCTTAATATCTTCTGCTTCTGTTAGGTCCATACCATTTCTGTCCTTTATTGAGCCCATCTTTGCATGAAATATTCCCTTGGTATCTCTAATTTTCTTGAAGAGATCTCTAGTCTTTCCCAGTCTGTTCTTTTCCTCTATTTCTTTGCATTGATCGCTGAGGAAGGCTTTCTTATCTCTTCTTGCTATTCTTTGGAACTCTGCACTCAGATGCTTATATCTTTCCTTTTCTCCTTTGCTTTTTGCTTCTCTTCTTTTCACAGCTATTTGTAAGGCCTCCCCAGACAGCCATTTTGCTTTTTTGCATTTCTTTTCCATGGGGATGGTCTTGATCCCTGTCTCCTGTACAATATCACGAACCTTGTCCATAATTCATCAGGCACTCTATCAGATCTAGTCCCTTAAATCTATTTCTCACTTCCACTGTATAATCATAAGGGATTCGATTTAGGTCATACCTGAATGGTCTAGTGGTTTTCCCTACTTTCTTCAATTTAAGTCTGAATTTGGCAATAAGGAGTTCATGATCTGAGCCACAGTCAGCTCCTGGTCTTGTTTTTTGTTGACTGTATAGAGCTTCTCCATCTTTGGCTGCAAAGAATATAATCAATCTGATTTCAGTGTTGACCATCTGGTGATGTCCATGTAGTAATATATAATTACTGGATGAATATACAAATGTTATCTAATTTTCAGCAGAGACAGCAGTATTTCAAAGGTTTTGCTAAAATATCTAGAACCCCCATTTTTGTTAATTTCTCATAACATAAAGACATCTGGGCAGCATATATAAATTTGAAGAGAAATATTTAATCTTCTGAAACTTGAGCTGACTTTTCTTCATAAAGGGTCACTGAATTATTAGCAAGATATGATTCTTTTTCTCCTTATTCTTTAAGGTCTTTCTCATTCTCTGAGCCTGACATTAAAGTAGAAATTTTCCTTTTCATAATTTGTGTCATTTGTTTCCTTTTTCCTTGGATCTCAAATATTCCATATACTATATAAAAATAATCCCTTACGTTTTGGCTCCCATACCACATTACAGACTTCAGAATCATCTGGTGCCTACAACCACTAAAATTTTCTATAAAACTACAAAACCAATCATCTTACTTCTCTTGCTGTGTCTAAGTTATGTACCCCTTTTTCTTCAGCTTTATTGAGATACTGTTGACATACAGCATATTTAAATTTGAAGTGTACAATGTGATTATTTGATATTGCACAATGACTACTACAGTTACTTAACACCTTCATCCACTCATTTTTATAGTCTATGTGTGTGCGTCTATAGTGATAACATTTAAAATCTATTTTCTTAACAACTTTCAATTACATAATATAGTATTATTAATTACAGACACCACGCTATAATTCTGTACATTAATCCACGGAACTTATTAATTTTATAGCTGGGAGTTGGTACGCTTTGACCAACATCCCACTGCCCAGCCCCTAGAAACCATCATTCTTCTCTTTACTTCTCTCAGTTCAGATTTCTTGGATTCCACATATAAGTGAGAACATACAGTGTTTGTCCTTCTCTACCTAACTAATTCCACTAAGCATAATACGCTCAGGGGCCATCCACATAGTCACAAATGGCAGGATTTCCTTCTTCAATGGCTGAAAAATATTCCACTGATACATATTATACCATGTTCTTTTTATCCATTTTATTGATGGATATTCAGGTTGTTTTCATGCCTTGGGTATTAAGAGTAGTGCTGCAGTGAACATGGGGGTAGAGATATCTCCTGAAGACTGTTTTCATTTCCTTTGGATACATACCCAGAAATGGAATTGCCGGATCATACATTAGTTCTCTTTTTAATTTTTCAGGAACCTCTACACTGTTTTGCATTGTGGATGCACCAATTTACATTCACACCAACAATGAGAAGACTTCCCTTTAATCCACTACCTCACCAACACTTGCTTGTCTTTTTGACAGTAGCCATTCTACCAGGTCTGAGGTAACATATTATTGTGGTTTTGATTTGCGTTTCTCTGATTATTAATGACATCAAGTACTTTTTTGTATCTGTTGCCCATTTGTATGTCTTCTTTAGAAAAATGTCTATTCAGCCTCTTTTGCCCATTTTTCAATTGGATTGTTTGGTTTGTTGCTACTGAGTTAAATAAATAGGTAACACTTTTACATCTGCTTTCTATCTTCCAATATTGGGAATATTTCTCATGTACTTTATTTCTCCCATTTTTTTGTCCAAATGTGTCTACGTATTAATTAATCTGTCATTTGAATTGGGGTTCATAGAGAACCAATGTAAATGTTTATGTGCAGTCTAACATATTAAACTGGTACTCCATAACATTAATAATAGTTTCTCTATCTTTATTCCTGGGTTTATTAAGTGAGAAATCGTCATTGTTTGCAGTGTAAAATGGATAAAATGAAACTTCTTATGTACTAACCTATTTTCTACCTGTAATAGCATCTAAAAAAAGACAATTGCAGACAGCTGTTCCAGCAGATGTCCTTGCAGATCAATAAAGGAAAAAGAAAGTAAGGAAAATGACAAGTGGGGTAATCTTAAAAATTTCCCCAAATTTAAACTATGATTTACAAGATCTATTTCAAAAACCTATGGAAAGAAGAAATTCCCTTTAAAATAATCCTAAATGCTCATCATGTCCCTACTTAAACGTTTTCAGTGACTAGGTCACAATCCTACTAGACAACCCACTACATTGTTCTAGAATTTTCATTATTTAAATCTCTGTGTTAGTCTCCAGTATGGTAAGATGTTCAGCAAAGTCATGCAGCAGAGCACTAGCCTACCACAGTGAACATATAGAATCAATTCTAGTGAAGATAGGCACAGTAGCAGCAGCAACTATATCCAGATTCCAGAGGCAGTGATTCTAAAAACAGAACCCAAAGTCCAGAGAAAGTATTGCCAAGGGTGCAAGGTTCCATATGTCTATCCAATAGATCATTTGTTCTGCAAAATAACTTTGGTATTTGTTCCTATAAGTATAAATTACAAGCTTGAATATCTAGTTTTTTTAAGAGATTTCTTTTAATATCCTATAAATGCTGGGAAAGATTGAGGGCAGAAAGAGAAGGGGGTGATAGAGGATAAGAGAGTTGGATGACATCATTGACTCAATGCATATGAGTTTGAGCAGACTCTGGGAGATACTGAAGGACAGGGAAGCTTAGTGTGCTGCAGTTCATGCAAGGAGTTGGACACGACTGGGTGACTGAATAACAAATAATTGGATAATACCCTTTTAACAAATTCTTTTTCTGCTTTAAATTAGCCAGTGGGATTCTTTCGCGAGCAAATAAAAATCTGATTGATGAAATGTACTAATTAATTTTTAAATAACATTAATAAATTCAATAAAAATAAAAGTTGTTTAAACAAAAATAAAATAACTCTTGGAAAACATTATTAAATAACATTAGGAGTTAATATTAACTTTAGAATCTGAACCTCTTCATGAGAAGATAATTTCTCAGTTTGAAAGAAGCAGATCATCTTTTGTTTTCCCTTTCTCAGTGTACTGTAACTCATTTAGTAAATTCCTTCTTTGGAACTAAGAAGCATCAGAGAGATCCACCGCTAGGAACTGAGCAGCGTACTCCCTTCTAACAACACAATAGTGGAAGTTGATTATTGCAGCCCAGCTGCTCCATGAGTAGAAAATGAGGAGTGATGGCTTATTCAAATAGTTGAGGCTGAGTTATGATTTAAGATGGGAGCAAATATTTCTCCCAAGTACTTTGGATTTTACTGAAATAATTAATGCTAGTTATATATCCCTGAGATAATATGAAAATATTAATTTTAAAATTTTCATATAGACATAGCAGAGCTTATTGGCCAAGTAAAAACCCATCAAACCTCACTTCCCTTTTTTCTAGTTCAATACATATGGTAAAAACATAAAATCACTAGAATTTATAAAGGCAGGTTTGGCAGAATTTTTCTATTTACTGGGACTGTGAGCTATAAAATTGAATTTGGGGCCCTATCTCCAAGAAAAAGTTATTAGTTCTCAGAATAATGACATGTTAGTGAATCAGACATAGATAAAAGATTTCCATTATGACTGTTCTTAGCTATGATTTAGAGAGGCCCTACATTGTTTTATAATGACTTTCAATTTTGAAAATGTACATCCACTGTTAGTTTTATAGATGTAGTCACAATAGATTGTGGGTTTGAGAGATTTATCCTTCTAACTCAGTAACAAAAAGAAGAAAAAATTTAACATAGAATAAACAGTCATTCTGGATACATTTATAAGCATGTCCTTTAGTAGTAGAATTTTAAGGGGAAAATAAGTATAAAAATGTTTTAATAATTCTTAATCACTCAATACTTTTTGTTAGAGTCTGGAGGAAATTAGAGTATAAAACTTGCTTGATAGAGAGCTCTAGTCCTCTAATAAAATACGATTCTGAGATTATCTACTCACTTGTGCTCAGGTACAAAATTGATACTTAGTGTGGAAAAACTACTAAATGAATTTGACAAAATGAAACCAACTAGGACATCAGCTCTTGATTTATTTCACCCACATCTTTCTTTCCTAGCACATAACAAGGCAGATTTGCCAATGATTTCAACCAAAGTCTTGGGCTTATCCATAACATCTAAATTGAAGTCCACACGGAAATTACCTTAACTCTGCTTACCATTCCTCTCAACCCCTTCTCCTACAGCTCCATTTTTGCCTACATCCAACAGAAGATTGATCTTTACTCAAAATCAGACCTAGTTAAAGCCAAAATAGATACAGCTAGATCCCAATCATATTCTACCCCAACCTATCCCATCTTAGCTTGGTCCTCTGCGTAGCTCTTTTACCCCTAATTTCTGGACAGTAGTATTGACTTCTGTACTCACCCTTTCCTCTAGAATTTAAGTCTACCAAAACCACATCCATTTTGGCTCAAGTGGCTAATATCTTTCCTAGCTGTATACTCAATTCTTTTCACTGAGACAAGATGTGAATCCTTTATACTTGCTTAAACATAATGAACAAGGAGATATAAACACAGTAATTTAAGTGAGTAAGTAAAATCAGATGGAACACATTAGTACCAGTGTTACATAACAGTGGTAAGGCATATTCATATGACTCTAAGCTTATTTGTTCAATAATTTTTGTAAAGCAATGAGAAGGAAAAACTAACATTTATTAATTACTTATCATTTACCAAATCTGTGCCAAAGAGTAAGAAGTATTAGCTCTTTTCCTTTTATTCTCAGCAATTTAAAAAAAAATACACACACACATACACCTCCACAGTCCAGACGTAATTCTCCAAGAATTCATATTTGGTTAAGCTTTGAGCCAAGATTTGAACTAAAGTCTGATGTAAGCCCAGCCATTAAACACTTTACAATGTTTGATACCCCCTTAAAATAATAATTTCTTTGTCTGATAATAGCCTCTGGCTATGCTCTAAAAGTACTAGCCATAGAAGCTCTGTTAAGTCATGATTATTGCATGGGAAAGGTATATTGTCCCTATTTTGCTAATGAGAAAATTTATTTACAGAGAAGTAAATAATTTGACCTAAATCACACAACTATAATTAATGGCAAATACAAACCAGAAACACAAATTTTCTGGTGAGTTAATTTAATTAGAGGATGTTTACACAAGAGAGCGAGAAGGCAAAGGCACCCCACTCCAGCAGTATTGCCTGGAAAATCCCATGGACAGAGGAGCCTGGTGGGCTGCAGTCCATGGGGTCGCTAGGAGTCGGACACGACTGAGCAACTTCACTTTCACTTTTCACTTTCATGCATTGGAGAAGGAAATGGGAACCCACTCCAGTGTTCTTGCCTGGAGAATCCCAGGGATGGGGGAGCCTAGTGGGCTGCCGTCTATGGGGTCGCACAGAGTCGGACACAACTGAAGTGACTCAGCAGCAGCAGCAGCACACAAGAGAGAGAGAAAACACATGTCCAATTCCTATCTTTCATGCAAGTTGAGAGTGAAAAGAAGCAGTATTAGTAATTAGGCCATAACAAGTGTAAACCAAACTGTTCCGTGCAGACTGGGATCTCTGATCACCCAACCTAACAAAGAGTGGATATTTTAAAAGTGCTAGTTCCTTTCCCCTTCAAGAACCAGATATTTTGCTCTTATGTGAAATAGTAAGATTGAAGTATTATTCATTAAAATGCCTTGGCCAAATGTTAAAATTTGTTTAAATTAATCTTTATATATTTCTTAATAGAAAATGGAAGACAATGTCATAATAAATTACTTCCCCAGGTGACATATTGAAGTGCTTACCCTCCTATTTCTTTTTATATTAATGAATTCCAAATTTTCTCCAGGGGAAAAAACAGGAAAACAAATAAAATCAACATAATATATAATGAGAAGCTGAACTAACGATATCTAAGTTTTCTACTTGTTTGATCTCTAAACATCCATGATTATGACCCTTAAAATGTCTAACACTACACAAATAGAAGCCAAAGGCAAGAAACAAATGAAGTTCACCATGCTCCAAGTATTCAACTTTACTGACAAGCAAAAATTTCTAAATTACTGGAAAACCACCACACTATGTTACATACATATACACATTTCTCTTTATCTTATACTATTTTTTCAAAACTATCACTACAATATAAGTAAATAGGGAGGAGACAGAGCAATGGAATTAAGATATAACCAGTTTTAAAGTACGGAAGAGTTGTCAGGGAAAAAGAACATCATTCTATGATTTTCAAAAGAAAAAAATAAGTCTCAAGATTTCTCAAGTGTTTGAGACAAAGATAAAAATAGCAATAAACTGATATCTTAAACTACTGTTAGCATTGGCTTTTAAAGATTAATTTGATATTTCCCTTACATAGTGTGGTAAAATTGATGTCTTCTGGTGAATTATCAAAAATGATAAAGACTTCTCAGAAAATGGAAATTAAATGAAAGCTCAGTTGCTAGAGCATTTTGGTGCTACGAAAAATTTTAATGGCACATAAGTAAAATTACTCATTACTTTTTGCTATCTCTCATAAACTCTTTGGATAGTTCTAAAACTAAGACAACACAGTTAAAAAGAATTACACTATCTGTAGTCCAAAAAGATGCTTATGAAATAATCTATGAACAAATTACCTTGATGCATTCACATTGTGATGAAAGTATCTTGGAATCAAAATCATCCCTGCCTCAGATACTTGGGCATAGTTACACTGGGCAAGCCACCTAATTTTTCTATAAATCAATAAATTTATTTACAAATTTAAAGATATTAACCTATCTTAACCTATGTCTTTTCAAGATTAAACATTAAAAATATTTTATAACCTATATAGCAGTATATAAGCATAACTATTATATTATTCTGCATGTCTCAATAAAAAAGTATTTTATAAACTGTAAATGCTATATAAGCATAGCTATTGTATTATTCTGTTTTCCTCAATTAAAATAATTTAGAAATAACATTAAAGAAATCAAGAATTTATTATCTTACCAAATGACTCAGGTTGAATGTGAGTACACCCAGCCAAGCATCCTGCCATTAATTCAAAATCCTATGAAATGGCAATGATGAAAAAAAATAATATGCAAGAAAATATATCTAGTAAATTGACCATTAACCAGTTATAAGGAAGTTAAAATTCTTTTTTAAAAAATAAAGTTGAGTATATGAAAGAAGTGTAATATCAGAAAAGGAAATAGGACAACGAAAGTAAATAAAAAATGTTTGGGTGATTTACATTATACCATCCATGTATGTTTGCCCAGCAAGGATCTTTTTTTTTTCCTTAATCAACGCTCAGGAAATTATTCACCCTTTAAAAAATTTGACTATACAATTCAATCTGCTTTCCAACCAGTAATGCTTAACGGTCTGACAGTTTTTTTTTTTTTTTTTAAGTATAAAAGGCATTTACAACTGAACTGCATTGAAGTTCTTTCCCCTATTCCTTACACCACATCCAGCTAATTGCTCTTTAACATGCTAACAGAAGGATAAGCTGGTACATAATAATTCAGGCATGCACCAATCCCATAATGCCAGGAACTCAGAAGCAGCATGAGAAAACATCAGATTTTTGGCATGTGGGCTAGATGTTTAAATCTGCATAGATTCGAGCCAATTAGACTTGTCAGACTCCAATCCAGTTGAGAGTGACCCCTGATGGTGGAAAGACATGTGGGACAAGCCACAGAAAAGCTTGCAAATGTCAAAGAGGCCAAAAGGTGCCCCACTGGCCTCAAAACTATTAATTAGCAACCAGCAAAAGCACCACCAAAGAATCGCTGCCCTAGCACTCCTCCTCCAGAGGTTGCTGCTACCCGGCCTCATTATCATCTGGATGGAAAACAACACCCTTTCCTGGGAGCCCTCGGCAGCAACACTCTTATTGATTAAGTTCCCACAGTGTTAAATCATTCTGTAGCTTTCACTCCAATCTTCCCACCCCTGAATAATAAAACCTTCAAAGGATTTACTGGGATGGAGAGGGAAGTAGGGGCACAAGGAGAGAAACACTGCAACATACTGTTTATATAGTGCCCACAGTGTCAACTTAAATCAGATCCCAGGAAGGGTTTAAGAGACAGCATCTAAAATGAGGTTAATCAGAATTTTCTCTGGTACTTACTAAGGTATCAGTAGCCCGGCCAAAAAAAAAAAAAAATCCAAACACATTGACTATTTCTAAGTTACCTACACCAAATAAAATCATGACACTAAATTATATTTCCACAGGTCTTTAGCAATCTGATTTGGTTTGAAGATCACAAATGTCTGATAGACAGATGCCTGTTCCAATGTGCATAGTAAAATATTCCAAGGAATTTGAGATTAAAGCTAAAATCTATTTCATGAGAAAAATATGTGGATGTATTTTCACTCTAAATAATTTATATTTATTTTTATTAGTAAGTATTTCTACTTAAACCTAGGAAAAACTGAGATGAAAGCAAGAAAATAGTTAATATGATGTAATAGATTCACTTATTTAATAAACATTGCATAGTAGTGAAAGACAGTTTCCTCATCTGCAAACTAGAAATTACAACTATTAATATTTTGTATACTGAATGTGGTGATTAAATAAGAGCATACCATGAAATCCTTAATATAATACTTAATATACAGTAAGTGCTCAAAAATTTAGCTGCTATTGTCATTATCCTTAGTATTATAAAGCAAATAACCAGTAACTTGCTTGTTCTATAAAACAAGCTATTTCATCTATTGGGTCTTCTTGAAGCAATATATTTATACTCCAAGTTATTTCTAATTTCCCACAAAGAAATAAAAAAATAAACATAAAGTTGATACACATGATCCATACTTATTTGTGGTCTCTCAGCTAGTATCCCCTGACAAACTGCCTGATTCTAACTTTGGAAGATCACAGCTTCTGCCAAAACAGAGACAGACATACCAGTGGGGAACAGAAGATCAGATTTGGACAATATTGGTTGCAAGTTCAGTGACGATCACATTTTTGGACAGTATACTTGGATCTTCTGAGTAAGTTGGCTGGCTAGCTTTTAAGTAGGAAAAGTATTAATTTCATATGACCATGACCATGTGTGTACACAGCTGTGGCCAGCTTTTTGCCATGCTATGGAATGTAGCCCGTCAGGCTCCTCTGTCCACAGCATTCTCCAGGCAAAAATACCAAAGCAGGTTTTCATTTCCTTCTCCAGGGGATCTCCCCTACCCAGGGATTGAATTCACGTCTGATATGTCTCCTGCACTGGCGGGAGGGTCCTATACCAGCTGAGTCAGGGCGGAAGCCATGAATTAATTTCACATGACTATTCCATTGCAGACAATGGTATACCACAACCATGACATGTGGCAATTAGAATGTCCAAGTTAGTGGAAAGACAGTGGCAATTTATGGATTTTGTATGAAGTTAAGATCTATATTATGGTTACATAAATGCGGTCATTTTTCAATATTTTTGACTTATCCTATATGTGCCCTATATCAATTATGAAAAGCTTTGTGGTGTGAAAACCCATAGTAAGAGGAGAAGGGTACAATTTAAGTTTGTTAATAGCAGGTTTAGGAATAAGTCAGGGATAGAAAACAGGATTTAAGATTTTAAAAGTGGAAAAAAGTACATAGTTCTCATAGGAGAACATTTAGTGTGATATTTAACAATATAAGGTCAAAGTGAAATAACTGAAAAAGAAATAGTATGAGCAGTAAAAGGGAGAGGGAACTCTCTTGGGGTTAGAAAACAGATTATATAAATAAGAACTTTGAAAGCAAAGATAGAATCAAATATAAAATGTCCCATGGATGCCCAATCATCTATCAATACTCTACTCCCTCTATTGAACTTGTAACTGCTGCACATGTTACTACATAAAATGTTAGGTACAAAACAATATCACCAAGAAAAAGAAAGGAAACAAAAATGCTCAACTAATTGAATCTGCATTGAAGAACTTTATATCTTCATAAGAAAGGGATGCAGATTAACTCATATAATGTCAATTTATAATTTACAGTTCCCACCAAATAAGTTTAGATGGTAATATTATTTTTGAAATGAATATCTGTTAATATTGTCCTGAATTTTTTTTAATGTTTAAGGTCAACCTACACTAAAAAAGCACACTTTCTAAAAAAGTTGACTAATGACAACAGGTTCCTGGACAGAATTCACAGTTAAAGCACAAAAAGATATTTTGCTATTTCCAAATTATACACAAGTCAAACAACTTTGGCTCTCAGTTTACATTTTGACAGAAGACTTGCTCTTCAAGTTTCTACTTTCCCAACCAATTCCAGTTTTCATAAAAAGAAAAAAAGAAAGCATAATAAGATTTTACCTTTAAACCCAGTGGGATTCATTATACAAAAATCTGATTGTGAAAGCAAAATGCCAAAATACTCTAGGCTTCCCTATATACCTCCCGCAATACTGAATACTCTCTAGTAGTAGATGTACATTCTCACCCTCCTATATGGAGACAGCAGAGATGATTTTCATTGGGAGAAAAGAATGCACCCTGTTCCTCCCTCCGACCTTTCCAATATCCTCACTAATTCCAACAAGTCACATTGGGAACAGTTTGAAGATAAAATCTAGCAAACACTCATCTCTGAACTCAGTATAGAAAACTGAGCTCTCTGATGTTATCTTTGCTATTATTTTCTTAATAAAAATCTTAAATTATGGAAACCCATGACAAACAGTTGATATAAGAGAAGAATAACTTTAAGTTACTTTACAGGTACAAAGTTCTTGACAAATATTTTTACTAAAAACTAAATACTGTTTTTATTTAAAGCTGTAAGGTTACTGTAAAAACTGACAATCAAATACAAAAGGGCTTCCCAGGTGGCTCAGTGGTAAAGAACCCATATACCAAAGCAGGAGACATAAGAGATGCAGGTTCGATCCCTGGGTCAGAAAGATCCCCTAGAGAAGGGCACAGCAAACTGCTCCAGTGTTCTTGCCTGGAGAATCCCATGGATAGAGGAGCCTGATGGGCTACCATGAGGTTGCAAGGTCAGACACGACTCAAGTGACTTAGCACGCATGCACAAAATATATAGAAGAATGCAAGAAAGTCAGGTAAAATCAGTTCAGTGCAGTCTATTCCAAACAGGTGAACGTGGCACATGATCTCCATTACTTAGAGTCCAAACTCCTGAGACATCATTCTTAGAAAACATAGACACATAATCCCTGGTGACAGAGCATCTGGCCACCACAGAGTTAGCCAAAAACATGGTGTGAGCCCAAACTTAGGAAAGCATTAGGAAACAACTTTTATACAGATAGAATTTTTCACTGCAGCTGGCACTTCCCACTCCACCAAGAAAACTTATCCTGAATAGCATTCTGGGAGCCTGCTTTTACCTGAGATCTGGACTGCTTCCTCGGTATCTTGCTCTAACATCATCAGACTGAAACTCTTGCTAGGAAGAATGAAGATAATGACCACTCCAACTGAGCGACCATTCACACCAGTCATAATTACAGACTAGGTCGAAGTGGTTAGTGAATAAGTGGAAGACTAAAGTGTAAAATAGAAATCCATTCAGTCACATAAGCCATTCCTTGCCAAGGTGGAATACTAGGTCTTAACAGAAGTTCAAACAGCTACATTTATCTATCACTTAGAGCTGATTTGACAACCCATTTCATTAATTTAAATTCAATTTAAAAGAACTGATTCCAAATAAGCAATTCCTCAACTAAGATTTAATCACTATAGTTTTCTTTAAAATCAAATTCTCTTTAATAGTTTGCAGTATATAGAACGGTGTGTTATAAGAAAGCATGGTTATAATTATCCTTTATGATAAGAGGACACATCTAACTAAAAACACTTGGATTCTTACTACTTCACCAAGAAACCATCACTATATCTTTTATCCTTCAAGTAAACATTTTGGACCAGTAGAAGAGAAATTATGAACTAATCAGAGTTACATTCTTGGAGTTCGTCCTAGTAAATCCTGGTCACCATCCAAGCAAGTGCCCATCAGTTTGATCAAGAGATGAAATACCCCTCCAAGGACTCAAAACTTTTTTATGTACCTACTAACACTACTTAAAAGTTATACACTTACCTTATTCATTTTGTTTATCAAGTGTTAAAATTTAGGTAGAATAATTTAGAACTATGACAAAGTTACTACTATAAACTTTGTATATTAAATAAGCAAAAGTGTTTTTTGCAAAGGAAAATTAAACCAGAAAAAAGCCTGATACAAATCTGGTATATAAACTAGTGATAATAAACTAGTTTGCAATGAAATATCAATAACTGCTCATAGCTAGTTTTATTGAGAGATGATGAGTCAGAACTCATTTGCCAAGTAACTAAAATCAAGAGGGATGAATGGCTCTACCAGCTACTGTCATATTTTCCTATTATATGTTACTAAAGTATGGAGGCTTTTTTGTTTTTTTGTAACATTTTGGCAAGCATGGGTGTCCTTCTTTAATTTCCACTGCAACTTACTGTGAAAGGTTTATGTAACAGTGATGGAATGCTGATCCCACAACAGAAAACCATTATTTTTACTCTAGTTAATGAAAACTAGGGTTGTTTGGGTTTTTTTTTTTTTAAGTAATTTCTTTCACTGTCACTAATGGTCTTATGATAATAATCATAGTATATAATCTGACACAAGTGCTCTTAAAGAAATGTCTACTAAAGGACTGCAGCCTCTGTGGGAGGTAACTGTTGAAGTTATCTTAAACCACTACCTGTCTTCTGCTACAATAGAAAAGGCCTTTAATCAAAATAATCCTTTTGCCAAAGAGCAACTTTTTTCCTTCTGCAATTCACTCATCTTAAAAGAGCACTATAGCTTTTGTGCATAACTTAATTCATTCTTCAAGACAAGTACAAAATTTGTCACTGACATTTAGCGCCAGCCGTAGGCAATGGATAAAATGAACTAGTTAGCAATTTAACCTGTAAAAAAACAGAGTGGGATGAACAATTTTCTGCCATCAAAGCAAATGGCTAACATTTAGCAGGATTTTATTTTTATTTTTCAGCCCATCCTATCTTCAAGAAGAAAGAAGTCAGGCTAACATTTTTTCAGGGCCCTAAATCTTCCTCTCAGCCTATTCCTTTAATGGTTTCAAGTAAATGACTATCCAGAGGATAATTAGGCACTGTGCTGTCGCATCGTGTCAGGTCACAGCTGGATTTAGTCAGCATTAACCTTTGGGGAGAATTGGAATATCAGTATCATTTAAAATTAAAGACGTGTAAGCAGGCATTTCTGGAGATGTTAGAAAAGTAATTGTCTGTAAATTGTTTGACCTTGAGATTTAATTGCATGCACAACACACATTCTAGCAAGAGCCCTGGACTGTCTTCAGTCTTTTACCTCCAAACCTTTCTCCACAGGGCCCATTAGGCTACCTGTGGCTTTCTCAGGAAAATATTAAAGATTCTGGCCTTCAATTTAAAACAAATGCTTAAAGTCTTACTTGGTATACTAAAAATTTAAAGCAAACATGCTTATCAATCATAATACTAAGTTTACTATGTATTTTTAAATACACACATACCAGAGTTATGTTTAAAGGCCCAGTTCAGTTTTTACCCCCTTTTTTTCTGCTAACAAGTTTGCATATTTTGCCTTATTCCCTTTTACCCTAATGAGACAGCTTATGCTTTCAAAGTCCCTCAAGCTAGGCAAATCTCTCCACTGCTTCTACTGTTAATAATGAAACTTTGTAATTATACAAATCCAAGGTGGCCAATCAGCTTTCCAGGCTGAGCCTTCGGGTACCTCATAAATTATTCATGTGACACTTGGGCCTGTGAACTCACTTGCTTATATGAGAAGCCTAATTAATATTTAATCACACGTGCAGAGGGCACTTGGAGCTGCAGTATCCCTGAAAGACGAGTAAATATAAATGTGCATATGCCTTGATGTAAATCTCAACCAGTATCAAAAGGAAGTGTTTACAGCATATAGAAGTGAGCAGAAAACACACTAGGTGCTTTCCAGTTAGTGTGAATCACCCCCATTGAGCTTACTACATAGCAGGTACTGTGTAGGAAGAGAAAGTTGAAACCCCTGTTCCCCAGTACACACATGAATCCTTTTCGGCTTGAAATCAAGGGATTTCAAAGCCTTTGACAGGTAAATATTGCCTTTTCAAATTTCAAACAGAACAAAAAAATTGAACACAGTTATCCAGCAATCTAGGAAGAAATGACACATCCACATTCTCAAAGGATGTTTGGCCCTGGATAGTTTTCATTTTGTTAAGAGACAGCAGTAATATTAAGCAACATACAGAATAGCTTGGTAGCCTTTCCTGAGATATCACTACCCACCACCCACAGAGAAAGGGCTAGAAAGGCAAGCCAAATATCTGACTTGACTGACTTAAAGACAACTGCTATTTAGTGGAGTTATCCTATGTTGTACTAAGAAAAATAAAATATATTCTTTCAAAGCGTAATGAGAGAAGACAGACCTACAGTGAGTTATGGTACATCAGAAGTCTGTGAGATGTTGTAAGAAATAGTCACTGAGAAAGAAGCACAAACTAGGTCCATAGGCATGATTACTGGATAGAACCAGCACTGCTACACTCTAGGAACCTATGCTCCCAGGTTTCATAGCTTTAAAAGTACAGCCAGTGGTTTTGTTTCTAAAGATCTGCTCCGTCTTTGATGACATCTCCATTTCACCAGAAATGACTATATCATTTTCTCCTGGTGCTGCTATGACACAGTAAACACTATTGGCAACTCCATATTAAGAGAACCGATGAGAAGACAAAGATTATAGTTCTTCAGGCAATTATACTGCAATAGCCCCAACATCTTATGAGGCAAAAATGCTGAGACATTTTAGCAGATAAGTCAAATAATGTGATGGTGTTACTTTTACAAAATGTGAGTGACACAACTGCCATTTACAGAAATCACTAACAAAATACTTTATGTTAACCCTTGGACATCCTATGATTTTCTGTTACAAAATAAATTAGGTTGTACCCAAATGTGGCCTTGGTAGGTCATAGTTAACATAGTTAGTAGAAATGATAGTTTCATGTTTAATTAGGACTCCTACTAAGCTTGTTTCTTCTTGGTCAATAAAAAACACAAAATTGAGGAACATATATGAAGAAATCTTATTCCCTTCACCCTGAAAAAAGTAAAAAATGAAAGTGAAAGTCACTCAGTCGTGTCCGACTCTATGCAACCCCATGGACTATACAGTCCATGAAATTCTCCAGGCCAGAATACTGGAGTGGGTAGCCTTTCCCTTCTGCAGGGGATCTTCCCAACCCATGGATTGAACTCAGGTCTCCGGCCTTGTAGGCAGATTCTTTACCAACTGAGCCACAGGGAAGCCTTCACCCTGGATTGTCTCAAATACCACACCTAATCTCCTTGGTTTCTAAAAGACACCCATTGCTAAAGATTCTTTTTCCCTGGTTGCACTGGTCCTGACTGATTCTAAGTTTTTTATCAATATCTTGCCCTGAGAATGTGTGTAGAACTTGTACACAGATATAAACTATACAGACCCAGGAGGAGTATACCTTAAATGTTATATGACATATAATCATCAATTTCTAAAAGACAATGAATTTGGAGTACCTGAAATCTGAATCCAAATTTCAGCTATCTTTATGGCTATATGGCTTTGGGCAATAATACACTTTCATCAAATCTCAGTTTTGTCATCAATATACATGATGAGTTTTCTGACACCTGCATAATATTAATAGAATAAGATAATGTATTTAAAGCATTCATCAAAGTGCTTAGCATGCAAAGGGTACTCAAAAATGCTAGATAACATACTGTTATCAGGACTCACAATTCACAATATCACAACTCACAATTCACAATATCAGGACTAATCACTCATTCATTCTTACTCCAATCCCTGCTAAACTGGAATAGACAATTATACAAGATAATTAGAAACCATGGCACCTATATCTTTAGAAGAATGGGGGACTACCTCATGGACTCTGGTTTTAGCAGAATCCTAACCAAACCCATTTGTCGTGTTGTGCTATGACTGGGTTATTATCAGCAAATGAAAAGGGAACAGGGCTAAATGTTTCTATACTTCTTTAGAAAACAACTTTACACCACCCATAAAAGCAGATTCTGAACAAATCTCGTTCATCAATAGTCAGTAGTCACACACTGATAATCAATAGGAATTGTGATGCTGGGGAGTTTAATTTGGATGAGTCTGAATCATGGGCTGTGGTGTGTTAAAACTCAAGGCGAGGTTTTTCTGGGGGTTAAGAGGAATGACAGAAATGGAGGCAGAGTGCATAGAAACATACTTCCTGCACCTCAGGTCTACTATTGGGAAAATTTTGAGAAATAACAAGGATGTAGAATTAAGCAATCTTCACTGGGCCACCAACTCTGTGTGGGCTATGGACTTCATTGAAAGACTAATGTATACATCAGAACTGAGAACTGAGATTGTTCAGATGCTTTCTGCTTCAGTGAGGGCTGCCTCTGAAAGGGAGAGAGTCTAACCTTGCAGGGAGAGGCAGGGAGGTGGGTGTAGTGGGGAAAACAGTAGACTCAATTTTTCAAAATTGAAACTCAACTTTGAAAAAGTACAGATGGTGGGGAGAGCTAAAGCAGAATGATTGAGGGGTGAATTGTAAAGGAACATTCCCATCAATTTAACAATAAACAAACAGGTTTTTAAAAAATAGATACCCACAACTAGACACTCATTTAACATATCCCTGTGAAGGAACTATATTTAGCACATGACTGAAATTACCCAAATTGCCACCGCGTGGCAAACTGGCATCAAGTGGTCACATACTTGAAAGGCATAAAGCCTAAAATTTCAGGTCAAAATTAAATTTTGTTTCCATATTCACCTCTTGTATTATCGTTGACTCTTATAAGAACAATCCTTATGATATTTTATAGGTATCACGTGTAGTTGTCGATATTCTATTTCCCATTCCATTCCTTAAACTCCATATCAGCATTTGTCAAACAAAGACTGGCCCAGGGACAGTATGCATCTTAATTATCTGAGGCTACTAGCCTAAGCTTATATAATTGAATGAGCCCATTTTAGGAAAAAGAATGTAAGATTACAAATCAAAGCTAGATGAAAATGTGAATATTTATTTAGAACAAGAAAAGAAATCAAAACAAATTGCTGGAGCCTTGATAACCTAGCTCACTTTTGGAAATGTATCAATGATGTATGTATAGAAATGGTTCCTGCTAGAAACCTGGATCCTTTATCTCCACCTGAATTCCTCTATTACTCACAGCAACTTTCAGAACTTACAGATCCAATGACGTAAGGAGCCCTGCCCTGTTAGCTTCATGGTGAATCAGCCTCTGCTAGAGATACTTGTTAAAAATGGAGACCCACCACCACCAAAAAAAAAACAAAAAAAAAAAATGGAGATGACCAGACCTCAAAATTACAGAATCTGAACTTGTACATGTTCCCAGGAATGTGCATGGACTCAGAAATTCCCACGTTCACAGATGTAACTCTGAGAACTATCATCCTAAATTATAATAAAGCATCTGACGCCAAGAACAATTTCTTTTTTTTTTTTAGTTTTTTATTTTTTAAATTTTAAAATCTTTAATTCTTACATGCATTCCCAAACATGAACCAAAGAACAATTTCTTATTCACTCATGTTGCTTTCTTTATGTATTCCCAGCTCACAGCAAGCTCTTGATAAATATATTAAACTGTAGGGTTAATTGTTGATGTGTTTTACCATCCTAAATGATCCTTGGACACAGATGTAAAGAACAGACTTTTGGACTCTGTGGGAGAAGGCGAGGGGGGGATGATTTGAGAGAATAGCATTGAAACATGTATATTATCATACGTGAAAGAGATCGCCAGTCCAGGTTCAATATATGAGACAGGGTGCTCAGGGTTGGTGCACTGGGATGACCCTGAGGGATGGGGTGGGGAAGGAGGTGGGAGGGAGGTTCAGGATGGGGAACACATGTACACCCATGGCTGATTCATGTCAATGTATGGCAAAAACCACCACAATATTGTAAAGTAATTAGCCTCCAATTAAAATAAATTTTTAAAAAAGAATTTAAACTAAAAAAAAAAAAAGATAGCTTGGCAGGGCCTAGCTATGTATCCCTTTAAATCACTTCAGCAGTTAGAACTATGTTCTGTACACATTAGTCCCTCAAGAAACAGTGGAATAAACTACAGAAAAAGCATGAAATTTAGAAAACTGTACCAACTTGTAGTTTTTAGGATGTAGTTTTCCAGTGGTTTTGTTTTCCAGTGGGTTTTTATGGATGTGAGAGTTGGACTATAAAAAAAGCTGAGTGCCGAAGAATTGATGGTTTTGAACTGTGGTGTTGGAGAAGACTCTTGAGAGTCCCTTGGACTGCAAGGAGATTCAACCAGTTAATCCTAATGGAAATCAATCCTGAATATTCATTGGAAGGACTGATGCTGAAGCTGAAACTCCAATACTTTGGCCACCTGATGAGAAGAACTGACTCATTGGAAAAGACCCTAATCCTGGGAAAGATTGAAGGCAGGAGAAGAAGGGGACGACAAAGGATGAGATGGTTGGATGGCATCACCAACTCAATAGACATGAGTTTGAGCAAGTTCCAGGAGTTGGTGATAGACAGGGAAGCCTGGCATTCTACAGTCTGTGGGGTCGCAAAGCGTCAGACATGACTGAGCAACTGAACTGAACTAAACCAACTCGTAAAGAAAACAGTTTGCCAAAGCACATACAGGGTTGAAAATTTTCAAGCATTATTCAAGTACATATACATCTTTTCACTCTCCTGTATTTATCAACACTATCAATGACACCACTGAAGCAATTGTATGTGGGTAATGAGGAATTTACACATAACTATTGTATAGTAGCTCAAATGTCAAAAATCTTCCAGATTGTGCTAGAAGCAGCGAAGTCAAGTAAAGAGCAAAGTGGACAGCAAGGACCTGGAAAGCAGCAGCTACTCTGCTCCTCCCCATGGTAACCATGTGGGAATCAGTCCAGCAAGGCCAGGGTTTTTAAGAAATGATGAAAATCCAAACCCGCTAAGAGATATCCCTTACATGTTAAATGTTGTTGAGAACTAACACAGAATTTTAAAAGGCATTGAGTTGATGAAACAAAACTTCTGCAGGCCATCAAAAGTTCTCTAACACAGGCAGTATTCATAAGTGACACTGAAGTTAGAAACAAATATCCATACTACAGCCTCTTAGAGTATGACAGGGCTTCCCTAGTGGCTCAGGGGTAAAGAATCTGCTTCCAGCACAGAGGCCACAGGAGATGCGGGTTCAGTCCCTTGGTAGGGAAGATCCTCTGGAGGATGGCATGGTAACCTTCTCCAGTATTCTTGCTTAGAGAATCCCATGGACAGAGGAGCCTGGTCGGCTACAGTCCATAGGGTCACAAAGAGTAGGACACGACTGAAGTGACTTAGCATGCACACATAGTATGACAACTCCCTAATTCAGCTGTAGCCTCAGTAGTGCTTTTTATATATTCATCTTTGAGCACAGTGTCTTCCAGGAATATTTGAGTTACTGTTGAATCCTCACCACCTAGTACTCTGCTAGGCGTGTAATGGAAGCACAATACATAATTGCTGAATGAATGACTGTATCAGGCTCCACTAATGTCACAAATGAAATTCAAAATCACATTACTAGGTGAACAAGGCAAGCCAAAAAGAATTTTATATATATATATATATATATAATATATACACCAATATAGTATTATTAATTAAAGTTTAAAATATATAGCATAATATTAAACATAGTCTATAGAATCATACATAGACAAACTGAGACAGTGCATTAACAAGCAGAGACATTACTTTGCTGATATCACCATGCCCAAGTGCCCCTTGAAACTGAAAGTATTTGTCTACAGCAGCACTTCCAACTCAGTGGTTCTCAACTAGAGGCAGTTTTGCCTCCCACGGGACAATTGGCAACGTCTGCAAGCATTTTTGAATGTTATAACCCAGGGAAAGATACTACTGACATCTAGTGGGTAGAGATGCTTGCTCCTTGCAAGAAAAGCTATAACAAACCCAGAGAGCATATTAAAAAGTCAGAGACATTACTTTGCCAACAAAGGTCCATATAATCAAAACTATGGCTTCTCTAGTAGTCAGGTATGGATGTGAGAGTTGGACCGTAAAGAAGGCTGAGCACCGAAGAATTGTTGCTTTTAAACTGCAGTGTTGGAGAAAACTCTCAAGAGTGCCTCGGACAGTAAGGAGATCAAACCAGTCAATCCTAATGGAAATCAATCCTGAATATTCATTGGAAGGACTGATGCTGAAGCTCCAATAGTTTGGCCACCTTATGTGAAGAGTCAACTCATCGGAAAAGACCCTGATGCTGGGAAGGATTGAAGGCATGAGGAGAAGGGGACAAGAGGGGACGAGGTGGTTCAATGGCATCACTGGTTCAATGGACATGAGTTTGAGCAGGCTCCAGGAGATGGTGAAGGACAGGGAAGCCTGGTGTGCTGTAGTCCAGGGGTCACAAAGAGTCAGACATGACTGAGTGACTGAACAATAACAACAAATAGAATCATACAAATATAGAGAAAAGCTATAAAGATATGCACAGAAATGACCAAGACAAATTTAGTATAGTATAGTAGTTATCCCTTAAGTAAAGGATATCAGGATTGTGGAGGTAAGCAAAGAAGATTTTAACTATATTTGTAATTTTTCTTTCTCAACTTGGGTGATGGGTACATGATGTCAGTCACATTCTTAACTTTTGTAATTACTTACATACTTCATAAAATTATTTAAATGAAATTTGTGTTTTGGAGTAATTTTAGACTTACAGAGAAGTTGCAAAGATAGTACAGAAAGTTCCCATACACCCTTTACCTAGTTCTCCTCATTTTACATTAGTTAACATCTTATATTAGTATGATACATTTGAGAAAACAAAGCTGACATTGGTACATTACTCGTAACTAAACTTCAGACTTTATTTGCCTTTCACCAGTTTATCCATATCTGCTCAAGGATGCGATCCAGGGGAACGTGTCACATTTAGTTGTTATGTCTCCCCATTCTTTTCTGATCTGTGACAGTTTCTCAGTCTTCCCTTATTTTTCATGAACTTGACAGTCTAATGCTGCTAGACAAAGATACTGAAATGTCCCCTACTCTGGCCTTTTCTGTTGTTTTTCTTATATTCATATTGGAGTTACAGATTTTTTTAAGAAGAAATGACAGAAGTGAAGTGCCCTTCTCATCACATCACATCAGGGGCACATGTTATTCACATGACAGCACTGTTGATGTTGACTTTTATCACTTAGCTAAGATAGTGCTTGCCAGGATACTCCACTGTAAAGTTACTATTTTCCCTTACTTTATTCTTAGAAAATGAGTCACTAAGTCTAGCTCACCCTCAAGGGGAAAGAGTGTGGGAGGGAAAGGGAAGAGCAAAATTAATCTCTACCCCCTGTAGAGGAGTAGGCAATGATTTTTTGAAAAAGAAAATTGACTGCAACATAGAGAGAACAAGAGACATAAAAAAGTGAGAACAATTATACTCCCAGAAACATCCAAGGCTTTTCTGTGATGTGTGGAGACAACACTGTGTCCTCCTACAAGGCATTATAGAGATCATGTGTGTTCAGTCATGTCCGACTCTTTGAGGCCCAATGGACTGTAGCCCCCCAGGCTTCTCTACCCATGGAATTTTCCAGGCAAGAACACTGGAGTGGCATGCCAGTTCATTCTCCAGGGGATCTTCCCAACCAGGGATTGAACCCACATCTCTTGCATTGCCTGTATTAGCAGGCAGATTTTTTACTTACTAGCATCACCTGGGAAGTCCAACAGTATCTCCTATTCTTAAGACAAATACATGTGCATATTCAAAACGTCAAAACAGTCTCTTCTGTGAGTATTTCTTCCATTCAAAGAGTAACCAAATTTTCTAACAAATAACCATACTCTAAGCGTAGATACTAATACCTCCTTTAATAGAAATGAATGGTGGTTCTATTTTTAAAAGGAAAATCGTCCCCACAAGCATTCGACTACCTATTGTACACAAGAGAATAGACTGGCACTGTGAAAATTTTCTTCTAACATATGGACTATGTTAAATACCTGCCCACCAAGGATGCTACAATCTGAGATAGGGGAAGAGGGCTTAGGCAGCTTGAACATAAGTGTCCACATAACAACAGCAAAGTCACACTGGGAGAAGTTCAGTGCTGTATGGACTTGGATGAGAAAAAGATAGCTTCAACTTGGAGGTAACTAGTGAGACTGTGCTAACTGTCTCTAGGATATTCTCTTTGTCTCTTTTCAGAGAGGCACAATATTTGAAATCTGAGGTCTTGATCAATTTAAATGTTAGGTTCTACAATAGAACATACCCATAAGGAAGAAAA
This sequence comes from Ovis aries, assembly GCF_016772045.2. Classification (NCBI taxonomy): domain Eukaryota; kingdom Metazoa; phylum Chordata; class Mammalia; order Artiodactyla; family Bovidae; genus Ovis; species Ovis aries. The sequence continues at coordinate 39,606,192 of NC_056061.1, forward strand.
TCAGCATTACTTTAGATATAATCAATACCTGAATACAGAGGTAAAAAACAGAAAACTGAATCCCAGGAAAGCGACAAAGATTAATATCTTCACTGCATCAGTCTACTACTCAAAAAACACTCAAATGACTCTCATTTGTTGACATATCAATCCTTTCCTCTGTATACTGTCATCCTGCCTATTTAACTTATATGCAGAGTACACCATGAGAAACGCTGGTCTAGAAGAAGCACACGCTGGAATCAAGATTGCCAGGAGAAATATCAATAACCTCAGATATGCAAATGACACCACCCTTATGGCAGAAAGTGAAGAAGAACTAAAGAGCCTCTTGATGGAAGTGAAAGAAGAGAGTGAAAAAATTGACTTAAAGCTCAACATCACTTCATGGCAAATAGATAGGGAAACAGTGGCTGACTGTATTTTGGGGGGCTCCAAAATCTTTGCAGATGGTGACAGCACCCATGAAATTAAAAGACGCTTTACTCCTTGGAAGGAAAGTTATGATCAACCTAGACAGCATATTAAAAAGCAGAGACATTACTTTGTCAACAAAGGTCCGTCTAGCCAAGGCTATGGTTTTTCCAGCAGTCATGTATGGATGTGAGAGTTGGACTATAAAGAAAGCTGAGTGGGGAAGAATTGATGCTTTTGAACTGTGGTGTTGGAGAAGACTCTTGAGAGTCCTTTGGACTGCAAGGAGATCCAACCAGTCCATCCTAAAGGAGATCAGTCCTGGGTGTTCATTGGAAGGACTGATGTTGAAGCTGAAACTCCAATACTTTGGCCACTTGATGTGAAGAGCTGACTCATTTGAAAAGACCCTGATGTTGGGAAAGATTGAAGGCAGGAAGAGAAGGGCACTAAAGAGGATGAGATGGTTGGATGGCTTCACTGACTCAATGGACATGAGTTTGGGTGAACTCTGGGAGTTGGTGATGGACAGGGAGGCGTGGCATGCTGCAGTTCATGGGGTCATAGAGTAGGGCACAACTGAGTGACTGAACTGAACTGAAAAATCCTCTCCTCAGCCCTGTGCCAACTTGTATGATCAGAGATTTCTCATCTCATATCTCACCAGTTTCAGCATGACTCAACTGCTTCTACTAAGTCAACTGCTTATTCAACTTTGCTCACAGTTTCAAGATGGAGGCTCCAAGGCCTATATATTAGCCAGGATCCCTTTCAGTAACAAACATTTATGTCTATTTCATATAAACTCAAGCAGAAAGAGCCAGAGAGAGTGAAAAGAGGGATGTGGTTACCATAACTACCATACCATGTGTTATGTGGCCAACATAACTGAAAATTACAAATATTTATTATATATCTAACAAGTGAGATATTATATTTAAAAACACTGGAATAATTTAGGAATGACATGTTGCCTCATCAAATAACTATACCTTAGAGGCATTACATATATAGCATACCATGTTTATAACAGGACCTGTTCTTATTTCACTGGGCTTCCCTGATGGCTCAGATGATAAAGAATCTGCCTGCAACATGGGAGATCTGGGTTCAATCCCTGGATTGGGAAGATCCCCTGGAGAAGGGAAAGGCTACTCACTCCAGTATTCTGGCCTGGAGAATTTCATGGACTGTACAGTCCATGGGGTCACAAAGAATCAGACACGACTGAGCAACTTTCACTTACTTGACTTTTTAACTGAAAATTCAGGGCAAGTCCAGGACCCTGACTTTGACTATTGGCTCTACGTTCTTTGAATGTTTCATTCTTAGGCACGCTCCCCACTTATAGTGGCTCCTGCTGCTGCAGGGGCACATCTTCACAGCAAAGTACCCTCAGCAGAAAGACATCTTTGCCCAATTATTCCAGGCAAAGTCCCAAGATAGAATCTTATTGGACAGAAGAGACATATTTTTGAACTGATCATTGCAGTCAGGAGTGGAATATGCTAATTTTCTAGGCCTAGGTAGCAGGCACATTGAAACTATCAGGACTGAGACACAGAGGAATGGTGTTCTTCAGAGTAAAATATGTTTATTTCAATAATTATAAGAAGGCAGCATGAGCACCCAGTGGACAAAAATAATTGTGTCTGTCTTATCCTGTCTGTCATTTCCCCAGGTAGAATTCACTCATTTTTCTTACTTCTGTGGGCTACTCACATCTCTGCTTTTCCCCATATTGTTTTCACATGTAATTTGTTACCTGCTCTGCCACTTGCAAGTTTTACTTATCTGTTAATAGCTTGTTTATGTGTCTCCTCTTTTGTTAAGCCTTTCATTAATATTCCAGTCACATAATTGCTCTATGATTCCATAGATTATGTAATGGACATGTTCCTTCTATTTGTTATTTATTCCATTCTATCATATTAAGTCAATTTGTATAATTTACATGATTTTAGGGCAGAAAAGGTTCCATACCCATCTTGGTTTTACTTATCTCAAAGCAAAGTGTCATACTCAAAGTCACTTAATATACATTTACTGAATTAGAGACATTCAAATTTTCCTACCTCAAACTTTTTCTCCTATTAATTTTTTCTAACTTTGATCAACCATTTCTGACTCCCTCTCCACATTCATATAAGCTTTTGTGCTGTTGGCTTTCCCAGTCTCTTCAACTGCCCAGAATCTACTGTATCTTCACCAGTGGTTTCAGCTTTATCCCAGTTCCTAGGAAATATACATCTCTGCTGAGTTGAGATGGAGGAATTTAAAGCATTCCAATCAAATAGTAGAAAATTGCATTAACTAGAAGAGTTCCTCCTCTGACCAAGCTTCTGCTTTAGAGAACTACATGGCACCAATTTCCTCCAGAATTGATTCTGTATATAATCTGTGAGATAAGGGATTGGCATGTATATTAGAGCAAAATTTTAGAGGCAAAAGATCTGTGAACTCAAATAAACTACTTAATATGAGTCTTGCTTGTTCATCTGTGAAACAGTTATTTTTTAAATACTTAACTTTACAGTTTTCACAAGGATAAAAGAGAATAACAAACATAAACAGCCTAGCATAACATCTCGTATATAGAAAGCAACAAATGTTACCAGTCTGTGCTAAAAGGTCAATGGAGCAGCTAAGCTGTCTCCCCTTTCCTCTACAAAATCTTCCCATCAAGGAATCTTGCAAGGATACACCCACATGCATGACCAAAAATCGTATTAGATAGGATAATTGAAAATTTAGTTGCTACAATCCTCCTGGAAATACAAATAGAGCCAAATTTCTTCTTCAGAACCCAACCCAAGTGCAAGTCAATTCCTTAAATTGATCGAGCCTATATCTACCTTCATTATCCTAAAAATCTGATATACCAAGTCCTAAAAATTTACAGATGGCCCACTTTTATCCCATTGTCTAAAACCTTCCTAATGTTTTTTTTCTAAGTCTCATACAAGGGATTCATATATTACTCATATCGATGCCCTGCTCAGATCATAAACAGAATTATATAAACCAATGAATGCTCAGCTCCATAACCAGGATCCACATAAAGAAGTATAGAGACTTCCCTAAATATTCTTGGGGAATATAAATACATAAATAAATAAATATTAGGGTATTAAGGAGACGGGGGAGAAACACAAGAAATCATCATATCATGATTTCTCACTTCTCATGGTAAAACACAGTTTTAAAAGAAAAAATCAAAGAGCTACTATTATCTATTATTCCCAGAAAAAAAAAAAAACCCTTCCTTCCAAAGAGTGCAATACAGAAAAGGGATAAAAGAATAACTTTAAAGTGGATAAATCTGACAAACACCTCCTGAGCCAAGTAATATGACCAATAATGTCATGATGATCACATAGATCCTTAATATGCATTATAAGAATGATCTTTTTACTGGCCTTTGTGGTCTTAGTCTCGAAATGCATAACCAGTCTAATCAAGAGAAAACATCAGACAAACTCCAATGGAGGTACAGTCTACAAAATACCTAACCAGTAGGTATTTTCAAAACTGTCAAGGTCATAAAAAACAAAGGATGTCTGAGAAACTATCACTGTCCAGAGGAGCCTAAAAACACATAAAAATTTAATGTAATGTGGTATCCTAGCTACATGGGATCCTGGAACAGATAAAGGTCATTAAATGAAAGCTAAGTATGAAGTTTTTAGTTAAGGTGTTTACATTGGTTCACTAGTTGTGACAAATGTACCATAATAATGCAATAAATATTAAAAAGGGAAATTGAGGGTGGGGTATATGGGAACTGTCTGGACTTTCTTCACAACTCTTTGGCAATTTAAAACTATTCTAAAACAGGGAGTGTATTTTTTTAATTTTCCTATTGAATTTTAAGAAAAACAGATAAAAATAAATTCTTACCTAGACAGTTGGAGTAGAACTATAGAATACCAAAGGTAAAAAGAAGGTCTTAAAAGCAGCCAGAGAAAAAAGACAGATAAATTAAAAGAAATATCAGCTTACTTTTCATCAGCACCATGAAAGCCAGAAGAAAACAGAAGATAATATTTTCAAAGTGCTCAGAGAAAACAACTTCAACTTAGAGAAATATACCTAGAACATTTTTCTTTAAAAAAAATAATAGCTATTTTTAGAGAGACTAAGATGAGAAAGTTTACCATCTACAGACCCACACTAAAGGATATTTTAAAGGACATTTATTGAGTATAGATGCAAGAAAAAATGACAAGCAAAGAAAATTTAAATATGGATAAATTAAATATGGAAAATCAATGACTACCAAAAAACAATAATAAAGATACCTAATTTCATTATTTTGAAAAATACTGAAACTAAACTTCATATAATGGAGAGGGGAAGAGATAACTACACTGAATTTTTCTGAGGTCCTCTGGGCATTAATGAAGAGAGCAAATATATTGTTTAAGTTTCAACTTAAATTTTATATATCTACATCCATATTACAAGGACAATCATTAAAAGAATAGAATTTATGACCTCCAAACTAGTGAAAGGGGAAATTCTAAATGAAAAAAAAAATGTTAGTATTCTAAAGGAATACAAGAAGAGAAACAAAAAGAAGTGTAAGCAAGGTAAAATGGATCAATATAAAATGGTAAAAACAAGTTGTAATATATTAGTCATTATTCAGAGAAGGCAATGGCACCCCACTCCAGTACTCTTGCCTGGAAAATCCCATGGATGGAGAAGCCTGGTAGGCTGCAGTCCATGGGGTCGCTAAGAGTCTGGCACGACTGAGCGACTTCACTTTCACTTTTCACTTTCATTCATTGGAGAAGGAAATGGCAACCCACTCCAGTGTTCTTGCCTGAAGAATCCCAGGGATAGAGGAGCCTAGCGGGCTGCCGTCTATGGAGTCTCACAGAGTTGGACATGACTGAAGCGACTTAGCACTTAGCAGCAGCAGTCATTATTAACAGTAATTAGTTAACTCATTGGATAAAAGACAATATTCAGATTGAATCAAAAATAATAACAAAATCTAGCTGCACTAAATTCTTAAGAGACACACACTAAACACAAAGTCATGGAAAAGTTGCAAGTATGATGTAAAAATATAACAGGTCTCTTAGACCCAAGATTGACTTGAAGGACTCACAGGACTCAGCATGTAGACATAACCATGGTTAAAATTTATTACATTAAAAGGAAATAAAGCAAAATCAGCAAAGGGAAGTCCTGAGAATACCAGGAGCATGTTTCCAGGAGTCCTCTCCCAGTGGAGTCACACCAGACATGCTTAGTTCCCTAAGCATTTGTGAAATGTTGTCTACTACACAATATTATTACAGATTCAGTGCCCAAGAATATACAACAGAGAAAAAATAGTCTCTTCGATAAGTGGTGCTGGGAAAACTGGACAGCTACATGTAATAGAATGAAATAAGAATACTTTCTAACACCATATACAAAAATAAAAAATAAACTCAAAATGGATTAAAGACCTAAATTTAAGACCAGAAATTATAAAACTCTTACAGGAAAACATAGGAAGAACACTCTTTCACATAAATCCAGCAAGATCCTCTATGACCCACCTCCTAGAGTAATGGAAATAAAAACAAAAATAAACAAATGGGACCTAATTAAACTTAAAAGCTTTTTCACAGAGAAGGAAACTATAAACAAGGTGAAAAGACAACCCTCAGAAAGGGAGAAAATAATAGCAAATGAAACAACTGACAAAGGATTAATCACCAAAATATACAAGTGGCTCATGCAACTCAATACCAGGAAAAACAAACAACCCAATCAAAAGTGGGCAGAAGATCTAAGTAGACATTTCTTCAAAGAAGACATACAGATGGCTAATAAACAATGAAAAGATATTCAACATAGCTCATTATTAGAGAAACTCAAATCAAAACTGCCATAAGGAATCACCTTACATCAGTCAGAATGGCCACCACCAAAAAATATACAAACAATAAATGCTTTAGAGGGTATGGAGAAAAGGGAACCCTCTAGGACTACTGATGGGAATGTAAACTGATACAACCACTATGGAGAACAGTATGAAGAGTCCTTAAAAAACTAAGAATAAAGCTATCATGTGACCCAATAATCCCACCACTGGGCATAAATCCTGAGGAAATCATAACTGAAAATGACGTATGTACCCTAATCAATTTGGAACTGTGATGTTGGAGAAGACTCTTGAGAGTCCCTTGGACTGCAAGGAGATCCAATCAGTGCATACTAAAGGAGATCAGTCCTGGGTGTTCACTGGGAGGACTGATGTTGAAGCTGAAACTCCAATACGTTGGGCACCTGATGCGAAGAGCTGACTCATTTGAAAAGACCCTGATGCTGGGCAAGATTGAAGGCGGGAAGAAAAGGGGATGACAGAGGATGAGATGGTTGGATGGCATCACTGACACAATGGACATGGGTTTGGGTGGACTCCGGGAGTTGGTGATGGACAGGGAGGCCTGGCGTGATGTGGTTCATGGGGTCACAAAGAGTTGGACATGACTGAGCGACTTAACTGAACTGAACCCTAATCACAGTATTAATTACAATAGCAAGGACATGAAAGCAACCTAGATGTCTATCAACAGGTGAACGAATAAAGAAGCTGTGGTATATATATACAAGGGAATATCACTCAGTCATAAAAGGGAACACATTTGAGTTGGTTCTAATGAGGTGGATGAACCTAGAGCCTATGATACAGAAGGAAGTAAATCAGAGAAAAACAAATGTTGTATATTAGCACATATATATGGAATCTAGAAAGATACTACTGATGAACCTCTTTGCAAGGCAGCAGTGAAGATGCAGACATAGAGTACAGAGTGTGGACACACTGGGGGAAAGAGGCTGGGACTAATGGAAGGAGTAGCATTGAAACATATGCATTACCATATGTAAAGTGAGCTAGCCTGTGGAAATTTGCTGTACGATGCAGGGAGCTCAAATTTGGTGCTCTGAGAAAACCTAGAGGGGTGGGCTGGGGTGGGGGTGGGAGGTTGGAAGGAAGTTCAAGAGGAAGGGGACATATGTATATACCTACAGCTGATTCATGTTGACATATGGCAGAAACCAACACAATATTGTAAAGCAATTATCCTCCATTTAAAAATAAATACACTAAAAGCAAAAAAGAAAAAAAAAAAGATTCAGTGCCCAGAGATTTAATTAGGGGTGGTATGACCAAACATCTCAAATCTTGACCCATAGAGTCAACAAAATTCCAACCAAATATCTACATAGATTTTTTTCATTGCATTTGACAATCTGATTCTAAAACGTATTCAGAATATCAAAACATCAAGGATAATCTAAACATTCCAGAAAAAAGAAGAACACAGTAAAGGAATTTGTTTTACTAGATAGGTAGACTTATGTAAAACCTATTGCATTATAACATAGTACTATTGGCATTGAAATAGACAAATTAACCAATAATGGATCAGAACACAGAGTCCAGAAAGAGTACCAACATAAGAAACTGTGATTTGAGATAGAGCTGATTTCACAGGATAATCACTTGAATAAATGCTGCTGGACTAGTTGGCTGTCATATGAAAAATTTTTTTAATGAATTTAATTACTGCCCCCCATTGGGCTTCCTTGCAGATGGTGACTATAGCCATGAAATTAAAAGACACTTACTCCGTGGAAGGAAAGTTACAACCAACCTAGACAGCATATTAAAAAGCAGAGACATTACTTTGTCAACAAAGTCTAGTCAAGACTACATTTTTTTCCAGTGGTTATGTATGGATGTGAGAGTTGGACTATAAAGAAAGTTGAGCACCAAAGAATTGATGCTTTTGAACTGTGGTGTTGGAGAAGACTCTTGAGAGTCCTTTGGACTGCAAGGAGATCCAACCAGTCCATCCTAAAGGAGATCAGTCCTGGGTGTTCATTGGAAGGACTGATGTTGAAGCTGAAACTCTAATACTTTGGCCACCTGATGCGAAGAGCTGACTCATTTGAAATGACCCTGATGTTGGGAAAGATTGAAGGCAGGAGGAGAAGGGGACAACAGAGGATAAGTTGGTTAGATGGCATCACTGACTCAATGGACATGAGTTTGGGTAAACTCCGGGAGTTGGTGATAGACAAGGAGACCTGGCGTGCTGCAGTTCATGGGGTTGCAGAGTTGGCCATGACTGAATGACTGAACTGAACTGAACTGGGCTTCCTAGGTGGTGCAGTGGTAAAGAACCCATCTGCCAATGCAAGAGACCTGGGCTCTATCTCTGGGCCATGAAGATCCCTTGGAGCAGAAATGGCAACTCACTCGAGTATCCTTGCCTGGAAAAATTCCATGGACAGTGGAGTCTGGTGGGCTACAGTCCATAGGGTTGCAAAGCATCAGACACAGCTGAGCATGCACGCAATGCAATGCCCCACTAAACACAAATAAGTTCCAGATTGATTAACTACTTAAATTTGGAAGACAAAACTTTAAACCATTTAGAAGAAAATAAATCCTGGACAAGCCCATTTCCCCTTGGGCTTCCCTGGTGGCTCAGATGGTAAAGCATCTGCTCACAATGTGGGAGGACCCTTGTTTCATCCCTGGGTCAGGAACATGCCCTGGAGAAGGAAATGGCATCCCACTCCAGTACTCTTGCCTGGAAAATTCCATGGACTGAGGAGCCTGGTAGGCTACAGTCCATGGGGTTGCAAAGAGTTGAACACGACTGAGGGACTTGACTTTCACTTTCAAAGAATGTATAACAGAGAGAGAGAGTAAGAAAGAATTTCTTATATAATATGCAAAGAGTACAATTCATAAAAGAAAAGTTAACCTTCCATGGTAAAATCAAAGACTACAAGCATCAAAATATACTTTAAAGGCTCTAAAATGTTAACCAAGAATAAATGGGGAAATACTGCACAATATTTAACCAACAAAATACTAGCAACCAAGGGGGGAAAAGTCTCCTTTGAATAAATATAAAATCTCACCAAAAAAAAAAAAAAAAACCTGCCAAAGGCACAAATAGGAATGTAAAAGGAAAAGTAGTTACCACTAGGGGAGAAGGAAGAGAGATGGACTGTGGAGACATGCAACAGGGCTTCAAAGAATGAAATGTTCTAATGTTCTGGAAATAGTGGGAAAACTTGTGTACTAACTAGAAAGAAGCAAAAATACCTCAGTGTCTGTGAAAGTCCCAGTAAAGAGAGATAGGAAATAAAGTCTGAAAGAGAGGCAGGGGGATGACCATTCAAAGCCTTGTAAGCCCAAGGAAGGGTTAAAAGGTTATTCTGAGCATAATAGTAATTCCCAGGTGGCTTCCTCTTCATGGATCATAGACTTGTTCAGGTTCAAGGAGCTTGCATAATTCAGTGAAGCTATGAGCCATACAGAGCAGGGCCTCTCAAGATGGACAGGTCATAGCTGATAGCTCTAGTTCTAACAAAACATGGTCGACTGGAAGAGGGAATGGCAAACTACTCCAGTATTCTTGCCATGAGAACTCCATGAACAATAAGAAAAGGAAAAAAAAAAAGATATGGCACCAGAAGATGAGCCCCCCAGGTCAGAAGGTCTCCAACATGCTACTGGGGAAGAGCAGAAGGCAACTACTGATAGCTCAAGGAAGAAAAACAAAAGGCTTCCCTCATGGATCAGGTGGCAAAGAATCTGCCTGCAACACAAGAGAACGGGGTTCAGTCCCTGGGTTGGGAAGATCCTCTGGAGAAGGGAATGGCTACTCACTCCAGTACTCTTTTCAGGAGAATTCTATGGATGGAGGAACATGGTGGGCTCCATCAATGGGGTCACAATGAGTCAGACATAACTGAGCAACAAACACACACCAAAAAGAATGAAGAGGCTGGGCCAAAGCGGAAACAGTGCTAGGTTGTGGATGACTGTGGTGGTGAAAGTAAAGTCTGAGGCTGTAAAGAACAATACTGCATGAGAACCTGGAATATTAGATCCATAAATCAAGGTAAACTAGATGTAGTCAAGCAGGAGATGACAAGAGTGAATGTCAACATCTTAGGAATCAGTGAACTAAAATGGATGCAAATGGGCAAATTTAATTCAGATGACCATTGTATCTAAGGGGCAAGACTCCTTTAAAAGAAATAAAGTAGCCATCATAGTCAACAAAAGAGTCCAAAATGCAGTACTTGTGTGCAATCTCAAAAACAACAGAATGATCTCAGTTCATTTCCAAGGCAAACAATTCAACATCACAGTAATCCAAGTCTATTTCCCAACTACTAATGCTGAAGAAGTTGAAGTTGATCAGTACTATGATAGTTTACAAGACTTATAGAACTAACAATCAGAAGGTGTCCTTTTCATCATAGGGCATTGGAATGCAAAAGCAAGAAGTCCAGATATTCCTGGAATAACTGGCATATTTAACCTTGGAGTAAAAATGAAAGAGGGCAAAGGCTAACAGAGTTTTGTCAAGAGAACACACTGGTCATAGCAAACAGCCTCTTCCAACAACACAGGAGACAACTCTACACATGAACATCACTAGATGGTCAACACTGAAATCAGACTGATTGTATTCTTTGCAGCTGAAGATGGAGAAGCTCTATACAGTCAGCAAAAACAAGACTGGGAGCTGACTATGGCTCAGATCATGAACTTCTTATTGCCAAATTCAGACTTAAATTGAAGAAAGTAGGGAAAACCACTAGACTATTCAGGTATGACCTAAATCAAATTCCTATGATTATACAGTGGAGGTCACAAACAGATTCAAGGGATTAGATCTGGTAGGGAGGGTTTCTGAAGAACTATGGATAGAGATTCATAACACTGTACAGGAAGTGATGACCAAAACCATCCCAAAGAAAAAGAAATGCACAAAGGCAAGGTGGTTGTCTGAGGAGGCTTTACCAACAGCTGAGAAAAGAAGAGAAGTGAAAGGCAAGGGAGAAAGGGAAAGACACACCCATCTGAATGCAGAGTTCCAAATAATAACAAAGAGAGGTAAGAAAGCCTTCTTAGGTGAACAATGCAAAGAAATAGAGGAAAACAACAGAATGGGAAAGACTAGAGATCTCTTCAAGAAAACTGGAAATACCAAGGGAACATTTCATCCAAAGATAGGCACAATTAAAGGACAGAAGCAGCAAGGACCTAACAGAAGCAGAAGAGATTAAGAAGAAGTGGCAAGAATACACAGAAGAACTATACAAGTCTAACTAAAAAGTCTAACTGATCCGGATAACCATGATGTTATGGTCACTCACCTAGAGCCAGACATCCCAGAGTGTGAAGTCAAGTGGTCCTTAGGAACCATCACTACAAACAAAGCTAGTGGAGGTGACAAAATTTCAGCTGAGCTATTTCAAATACTAAAAGAGGACTCTAGTAAAGTGCTGCACTCAATAAGTCAGCAAATTTGGAAAACTCAGCAGTGACCACAGGACTGAAAAAAGGTCAGTTTTCATTCCAATCCCAAAGAAAGGCAATGCATAAGAATGTTCAAACTACCATACAATTGTGTTTATTTCACATGCTAGGAAGATAATGCTCAAAATCCTTAAAGGTAAGCTTCAGCAGTACATGAACTAAAAATTTCCAGATGTACAAGCTGGGTTTAGATAAGGCACTGGAACCAGAGATGAAACTGCCAACATTTGTTGGAACATAGAGAAAGCCAAGGGATATCCAAAAAAATCTACTTCTATTTTATTGACTATGCTAAAGCATTTGACTGTGTGGATCACAAAAAACTGTGGAAAATCTTAAAGAGATGGGAATATCAGTCTACCTTACTTGTCTCCTGACAAATCTGTATGTAGGTCAAGAAGCAACAATTAGAACTTGGACATGGAACGACAACCTGATTCAAAACTGGGAAAGGAGTATGACAAGGCTGTACACTGTCACCCCACTTATTTAACTTATATGCAGAGTACATCATGCGAAATGCTGGGCTGGATGAATCACAAGTTGGAATCTAGATTTCCAGGAGAAATATCAACAACATCAGATATGTAGATGACACCACCCATATAGCAGAAAGTAAAGAGGGACTGAAGAGCCTCTTGTTGAGGGTGAAGGAGGAGAGTGAAAAAGCTGGATTAAAACTCAACATTTAAAAAACTAAGATCCTGGCATCCAGTCCTAACACTTCATGCAAAAAATGGGGAAAAAATGGGAACAGTGACAGATTTTCTTTTCTTGGGCTCTGAAATTACTGTGGACAGTGACCGCAGCCATGAAATTAAAAGACACTTGCTCCTTGGAAGAAAAGCTATGACAATCCTAGACAGCATATTAAAAAGCAGGGACATCACTTTGCCAACAAAGGTCCATATAGTCAAAGCAATGGTTTTTCCAGTAGTCATTCATGGATGTGAGAATTGAACCATAAAGAAGGCTGATCACCAAAGAACTGATGCTCTTGAAATGTGGTGTTGGAGAAGACTCTTGAGAGTCCCTTGGACAGCAAGGAGATCAAATAAATCAACCATAAAGCAAATCAACCCTGTGTTTTCATTGAAAGAATTGATGCTGAAGCTGAAGCTCCAATACTTTGGCCACCTAATGTGAACAGCCAACTCACTGGAAAAGACTCTGATGCTGAGAAAGATTAAAGGCAAAGGAGAAGGAGGAGGCAGAGGATGAGATGGTTATATAGCATCACTGACTCAATGGACATGAATTTGAGCGAACTCCAGGAGATAGTAAAGGACAGGGAATCCTGGCATGCTGCAGTCCATGGGGTCACAAAGAATCACACACAACTTTGACAGGTTGTTCAGTGGTAAAGAATCCACCTGCCAGGAGATGTGGGTCAATCCCTGGGTTGGGAAGGTCCCCTGGAGAAGAAATGGCAACCCACTCCAGCATTCTTGCCTGGAAAATCCCATGGATAGAAGAACCTGGGCAACTACAGTTCAAGGAGTTACAAAAGAGTCAGATACAACTTAGCAACTAAACACAGAGTGGACTCTGGAGGCCAGTTAGGATGATGCTTTAGTAATACTGGCAGGAGATAAAAGTGTCTTGGACAAGAGTAATAGCAGAGGTAGTGAAAAGTGGTCAAATGTAGGGATTTGTTTGAAGGTAGAAAACTTGTTGATTAGGAGATTTATGCCAAAATTGAATATGCCAAAGTTCAAAGAGATCTTTGTGGTTCTGAGCAAAACAATTGGATGAATGTGTGTATCATTTATTAATATGAAGAAGACTAGAGGAAGAGCAAGTTTAAGAACAGGTGGAATTCAAAAATTCTACTTAAGAAATGCCACCCTAAGGCACCTGTTAGACAATTCAGTGGAGAGGTTATGTGTGCAGTTGGATATATGTGTAGATCTGAGAGGGAGGTCAGGACATATGCCACATTTCACTGATACTATGATATACTGGTTTTCATACTTTAATTGAAATTAGGGCATGCCTTCCAATCAATGTTATCTTACAACTCATTGTAACACATATTTGGTAACATACATTTTCTTTCTTTGTAGTGTATAAAATAATGATTTATCTTATAATCAATAGGAATTTAGATTCTTTAAATTACATAGTATTTGAGAGACATAAAAATATTGAAGGCATTAAGGCCATGAAACTGTGAGATCACACAGGAAGTAAATACAGGCAGACAAGGGAAAGGTAGTAGAATGAGCCCAGGACATCTATAGGCCGAGAAAAGGAGGCAAGGCTGGTAAAGGAGAATAAAAAGAATGACCAGTGAATTAAGAAAAATATGTCGGGAGTCAGTAGTGTCTCGAAAATAATGAAATTATTTCAAAAAGGAGAGAGAGAGAGTGATCTGCTGTGTCAGATCCTGTGAAGAAGATAAAAGACAACGAAGGGTGAGAAAAAAGAAGAATGAGACCCTAGTTCTCGAACCAGGAGTGGTTCAGAAGAAGCACAGGGACAAAAGCCTGAAAGCAAAAAGAATCAAATGATGAGTTTAAATACTTTAACACATTTACTGCTTTGTTTTTGTTTTTATTATCCCAACTAGAAGAGTGTATTCCTTAAGGCAGGGATCTATGTTTTGTTTGTTTGTTTACAGTCTAAGGCCCTAAAATAGTGTCAGATGCTCCAACAATATTTGTTAAATGGAACTTACTCTTTTCCTGAGTTTTGCTATAAAATAGAGCAGAGAAATGTAGCAATAGCTTGATTTGATGGTCTTTTATATAAAGAATGAGTGGCATTCTCATAGCTTTTTATCACAGAACACAAACCAGCAAATAGAAGCTATTGTAGGACATATTTGAGCTCAAAATAAGAAAAAAACTACTTGTTTCTTAAAATATCCCAACACAAGAAGAGGTTGCCTTTTGCAGAGGGTAGTGAGTATATTGTTACTGACTCAAACAGATAAAAAGCTATAAAATAGTACCAGAGGATGCTGGATTTTTAGAAAAGATAAGCAAATGATTGGACAAAAGTTGAACTGAAGTGCCTCCTAACTTTAAAAATTTTCTTTTCAGAGTCACTGCTATTTTTAAAGTCCAGATTCATCTCAACCTCTCACTTGGGACATTCTGAGCCATTCTGAGCATTCTCTGTTGGGGAATGCAAATGTTTAAATTTAAATCAGAGCAAAATATAATTTTAAAGGTAACCTTGCCATGAAAAATAATTTAAGCATTTCAACATCAATTTTAATTATTTATGCTCAATTGCACCATTGCATTAACACACATAATTGAGTGTTCCCTTAAATTAAAAACTTTTTTAAAGAATGAAAGGGCCATTCAGTTGCATTCAGAGATTGTACAGTTGCACCTGCTTGTAATATATCTCAGCCTTTATTGCAGGAGTCTCATAACTGTTTCAGAGACAAATCAATTATATTACCAAAAACTTTTGTTACTACTCCAATAGTACTTTGAGTTAGTGGCAAAATCCCAGAACTGAACTTCAGTACTAATCAACTTAATCCTGTGTCTGAAGCAGTCAAAATAATTTCAGTGAGCTATTCATTAAATTTTGAATGTCTTGATATATCTCATAAGTTTTTACCTAAACATTACTAAATAACATAAAATAACATTAGTTTTCTAAGATATAATTTAAACAAAATGAAACTTTTATTATTAATGTAAAGCACAGTACAAGTTGTCAAATTGTCCTTGGATTCTGAAATATGTACTGCATAGCATGTTGTAGACAATCTGCTCAGAAATTCTTCTGCTGAATTTTTCTCTGCAGGCTGGCTACAGAGCCAGGAATAGGTTAATGAAATGCATGCATGGAATAAAAAACAAATTATAAGTGGTAATTCAGCCACTAAACCTTCACGAGGCTGGGGGGAAATAGGAAAATAAAGCTAATCTTATTTCATTTTTCTTTACATACTCAAAATGTCACCTCATAAATCCCATTTTCTGTTTCCATAAAGAATATATGTTAGAACCATTGTTTATTAAAAGTTCTGCTGCCATATGGATAACTTAAAAAAAATCTTCCCCCAAACCTGTACTATGTGCAAATATTCAGCAATTTTACATTCATGGTCTAAAATTTTCATTTAAATTCCCTTCATTTCCTCACAAATCAACACAGTGCACTATGTAAAGGAACTATGTAAATATCAGGACCTTGAACTTTGGTACAAGAACTTCTCTCAAAATATATTTATATGAACCACAAACAATACAGAAAATTTTCCCACAAAATCATGCTTCTAGCTAAGAGTACAGTATTTTGCTTTTAGCATGTCTTTGAAAGCTCATAAATTGGCTTTAGATTATTAGCCTAACAGATTCAATAATGTAATATAAAATGTGAAAGTGCCTTAAAAAAATAAATATGGGACACCATATACAAGTCCCTATCATTAAAACATCTTGGGAATAGTAGAAAGTAACACAACATTATGAAGCAACTATAATGAAAATTAATTTTAAAATAATATTGGGATATGTAAAAAAATAAAGTATATCATTATATTTCTAAATATACATACAACAACATCAGGATACCTAAATATAATACACATTCAAATGAATACAAAAAGACTAGATACGTATAAAGATAAGAAAAACTGCAGTGTGATTTTAACAAATGTACTTTTTATTTAGAACAAAATAAGAACTCAGAAAAAAACTGAAATAATCAATACCAAATTCTACAGAAATATAATAAAGACCTAAATAACTAAAAACAAATTAAAATCTAAAAAGAACCAACATATACTCATGTTCTTCTTTAAAAATATATGTATCATTTTCTGTTCCTAGTAGCTTATTGGATAAAACTCATGAAGCCTCTGCACACTGTCTTTTATTCTCATCTTAAGTTTTAAGAATATAAGAAAAATGTGATGCCAGTAAATTTTTCATCTGAATTTTACAAAGGGCTTCTGTTTTTTGATCTAATAATGACAGATCAGATCCTGTTTTAGTATCTATTTAAAAATTCAGATAGAATCAACTCAGAAAATATAATTAATTTCTTAAAAACCATGCTAGCACTTTCAAATTTTGCCTCCTAATATTTACATTATAAAGTGTAAGCTCTTTAATATGCACAAATACCAACAAAAAACATAAGCCTTTGAAAAACTCTTGGTTGTATCAGATTTCTTGAGAGTCTTTCACAGAGGGCTCCAGGTTCCTACCATGGAGTGTAAGAGCGGTTTAGTTGCAAGAACTGTAATGCTAGCATTCTTAGAACTTAGTGAAAGACAATGTCCATTTTGTAGGAAAACATTTCATTAATTTTTGTTTATATATTAAATAATTATTCTGCTTAAAGTCAAAAAGATTTATTTTTAAATTTCTGAGGATAGGAGAATAGCAGGTTTGTAGATCATTTAGAAATATATATATATTTTATCACAATCCACATTAACGGCCTTTTGGAGAGTTAATTTAAAATTTCCTACTGTGCTGTTAAGCACCTTCATATTAAGAAGCAAATGCATATAAAGAAAAGAAGCAGTCCACAGCTGCAGTTAAAGTATTCTTTGGTTGCTGTACTGTTGCAAATATAGCTTATATAAAGGTTTTCAAAAAATAGGAACTTGAATTCTAAAGAGAGGCCAAAGGTCACTTATTCTTAGGTGTAAACCTAACTCAAATTCTAAGAAAAGGCTAAAGACCATGTCTACCTGTAAGCCATCATTGAAACCTGATTTCTCATTTGTACAAAAGAAAAAGACTTTTTGAAATATTGCTTTTGAGTTCATCATTTCTAATCAGGACCATTCTAAGTTTGGGGGTCAAGGAAGTAGACACCATAATGAAGAATGGAAAAAACTGCTCATCTGATTTCTTAGTCCCTGATATTTTTGTTTGTGTTTGGTCCCTGGTATTTGAGACTTGAATCTTTGGGGGTAAAGCATACCATAACATCTGCATGCACAAAACTTTTTTAACACAGGTTTTAAAAAGTCAGCCTAACTATATTTTTAACACTTAAAACTGTCATGACATATTTAAAGCTATCAGCCTTAAATGTGGCATACAACTGATTGTCCTTATTTATTTAAAAAATGGCATTTGTTATTTTTTTATAGGTAAAAACTCTCATTTTTACAACCAATTTACCAGCAGCACATGCTAAAATAGGTTTAAGTCACATTATGTAAAAGTAATGATGGTGTTAGGATGAATAATTAACAAATCACTCTAAGTTTGGGGACTCCTTTTTTACTGTAGATAACTGACTACAGAACTAACCCACAAACTAAAAATAAGAATCACCTATATATTATCATGCACCTCACAGCTAATCTTGGCCTATCCGCTTTTATCTGCTGGCAATCCAAATCCATGAATCTCTAAGAAAGCTAACCTTTAAGGAAAGGATCTTTGTCTTAGTCCACAATTTGCAACATAGCCAGGAGAAAAAATTAGATTTGGAGTCAGAAGACCTAGGACTAAGCCCTGGATAGGTAATTAAAGTAATCACTAAACTCCTAAATATTTAAGCCTCTTAATCTGTAAAATGGGCCTAGCACCACCAGGTTCCCAAGTGATACTGAAGTTAAATGAGACAATGCACTGCTGATTAGACAATGGAGCTATCAGTAATGCTTTTCCTTCCTTTAAAATCTGAGTATGCTGTGCCGTGCTGTGCTTAGTCGCTCAGTCGAATCCAACCCTGCAACCCCATGGACTGCAGCCTGCAAGTTTCCTCTCTGTCCATGGAGATTCTCCAGGTAAGAACACTGGAGTGGGTTGCCATGCTCTCCTCAAAATATGAGTATAATCTGTAATAAATACCTACTCTTCCCTTTTATTGTTTTAAATAGCATTTAAGAAAAAAGTAAAGAACCTTCACTTAAATCACATTACAAGTAAAACCATCACCACCTTATTTCAGAAACTGAGAGGAAGGAAAAAATGGGTTCATCTTATCTTTCAAATTGAAAGATAGCACCTGCATGGCCCCAGGGACTTGAGGTTCCATTTCTCCTCACCTTTTACATTTCTTATATTTATCCTAAGGCCTTATTATCATATTTTCTAGATCCTATTTGCATACTTTTTGTAGGACATTACTTCTGAAACAAATGAGAAAGCAACAACTCCAACCTACAGAACTGAGTTAAGCGGTCCATGTCTGTATACAACAGATTTTAAAATATATTTACTCTTAATTATTTTAAAATAAGTTACAGATCAAAGTATTAATGATGCATCTAAAGAAATGAAATAGCCAAAATAGGTATATTTATAAGTCCAAAATTATTATACTTAAAATATAGATGGTTTTCCTCTTATAGTCAGTTATAATGCATTTTAAATATTCATTTCAGAAATATTTGAATGCCAAAATTAAAATAACCTAGTTAAAATTACCATCAAAATTTATATATATATATGTTTTACATATATAAAATATGTAAATATACATATTTACAGCTATATAATCTGAGTATGTGAGCATTTCTTTTATAAAAGCTTTAGTCTTAAAGCACTTCTTTTAAATTCTTTTTGAAATATTTCCATAATTAAGTTCCTACAGTGTGTCACAAAAAAATATGAATTTCCATGACCTAAAATGGTCATAACATCTCTAAGTTTGAAAAAGTTTTCACTACATATGTTAAGCTAACCATTTTTTACACTTATAGGAAGTTTAATTCCAAACAATTAACAAAATCATTTATGGTATTTTTTTTCAAATTTTTATGTCAAGGGGCTTTGTAAAAACACTGTTTTGAAAGTTTATTTTCTCTGTGGCTTATATGTCATATCTCAAACTTATATTCTTCTATCTTCTAAATGTCTATCTTTTCAAGAGCAATAAGTATATAAAGCTACTTCCCCAAATTAGGTGTTTTAATTAAACTGTCTTTTAAAATATATATATGTAACAAAATTATTCAGAATTCTTAATTATGTACTAGCCATATTAATATTCCTAATATACATACCATATCCTATTCTTCCTATGTATATAGAATCTTTAAAGTGACTACTAAGAGCATAGATCCAGTTAAAAATAAGATAAACACTCCTTGTTTTATTCTTAAAAGGCAAAAAATTCATATCTGTTTAACTAGAAAGTAAATTTTTTATAATTATTGACTTGCTCACCATCATTAACATTAAAAATTAAATTATGTAAACTATTTTATTAGGTGATGGGTAAAAACATATCAAAAGTTAGATAAATCGTGTTTTCATTAAGAAAAGTAAATAAAAATATTGAAGTAAAAATTTTTTTATTATAGATTGCTTTTAAATGTCTGTTTTCTCTCTGAATTCAAAATGATTGACTTGAGCACAATACTAAGTAAAAAATAAAATTGTCCTCCTGCCTGAAAGACTCCTGAATAAAGAGAAAATTATTTTTGGCTTTTCCTCTAGATCAGATATGAAATATTCTGAGACGCCACCTCTATAATTTGATAAAAAGCTTGATATCCCCAAATGAAAATAGGACTCAGCACTTTCATTTTTCTGTCTCTAAAGGAACCTGGGTAAACTGATTTTTTCAAAAAAATGAAAATCTCAGGCATAAAGGTGGCAGTAATGAAGCAAGCTTAAATATGCGCTGACCTTTGAAATGAACTGCAATCTATGTTGTTTGGCCAAGGATCTGACTGTGTTACTGTCTCCATCTATTTCTAGCATGAAAGATGTGGGTGTTGGAGCTGCTCTGCTCTCTGGTGGATGTTGACAGCATGGCTGCAAACACACAGCAGCACCAAAAGAGACAGCTACATACTGTGGAACAGAAAAATTCACCACACAGCCATCAAAGGCAGAAAACTACAAGCACTGATGTTTATTTTCTTAAAAACTCAATAGCAAAATGAACTAGAAACATGTCCCCATTTTCTAAAAGCAGTATATTTGTGTTAAGAAGAGTGCTACTGTTAGGAGGAGGATGTGAATTGACAATACACAAAATTATTAAATGATTTTAGAAATCATTAAAAGTCTAACCTAGCTTTCTGAGGCAGCCCATACAGAAAAAAATACAGCCTCAAGAAACACACTTTTGGAATTAAATATACAGTGGAATTTTAAACAATTGCCAGTGTTCCTGGAATGATATTTTTGCTTAGGATAAACATTTCATAGGTAATTATGAAATATTGAAGGACACTTCTTTTTTAAACGATTACTAGGAAGATAAGAAACTTCAAAATATTGCCTAGTACAATCTCCTTTACCAGTGGACCATTTTAGAGTCTGTGTCTCAGCTTTATCAGCTATTATTTGATCTGCCTTTAGAAACCTCACTTTTAAAAAAGACACAATGGATGCAAAGCACTTTGAAGAATAATAAAGCAATATCACGATTAAGTTAAGCTACTCTACACTGTTTTATCTCCTACTCCACAATCTATAAGCAACCATATTACATGAAACCAAAATATCTCACAGTAAAATGTAATATGTATTTCCTTTTTCTAGTATAAATGTAGTCACTAACTAAACAGGCATTGAGTAAGATCTCCTATTGTGTTCCTAATGCTAAAAAAAAATCAAGTATAAATAGACTCATTTATAAATGTCTATCACTGTTACCTTTCTTCTTAATATTAAATATTTTGTGGGATTTCTATGCCTTAAATAAATGCTAATATTATATATCTTTCATGTAGGAAATATGATCCTTACAATCAAGGATTTTACAATCTTTGAAGAGAGTGGTACATATGCAAAAAAATGTAAATGACACGTCACTAGTCAATCAAACATTTGAGTATGTAGTAAAGTTGCACTTGATATGATAGAATCAAATGGTGATATTGGAATGGTCCTGGACAATTTCTCATCAGTATTTTATTTTCATTTGTATCACCTGTTCTAATCCCATAGCAGAAAAACAAATTGAAAATAATATTTTCTTGTGGT
Organism: Ovis aries; assembly: GCF_016772045.2. NCBI lineage: Eukaryota > Metazoa > Chordata > Mammalia > Artiodactyla > Bovidae > Ovis > Ovis aries. The sequence continues at coordinate 39,627,855 of NC_056061.1, forward strand.
GGGAATATAAAACTCAAGTATGTTGGGAGGAATCATTCTTAAAATTAGTTATTATAAAGCAAAAATAAAAACATATATATTCCAAATCTCTGATCTAGCAATTTTTAACCTCAATAAAAAAGACTATTTCTATTCAGTAGTAACCAGAGATTTTGATTGAGTTATGCCTCCTAGAGGGAGAAATTATGAGAAGCCTGGATATAAAATACTGATTTCTTTATGGTCTGAAAAAAAAAAATGTGTTGGGGGAATTCTAAGATACAAGGGAGTTGGAAACTGTTTATAATAGTTCCTCTCTCATTCAGCAAATTTTGGATTTTCGATGTATATCCCAGAAGTCACATCCCTCTAAATGAGTAAATAATATAGGCTCAATTTTTTTTTAAATGCCTTGTTGTACCTAAGTGCACTGCAGGACATCTGGCACATTTCATTTTGAAATTATGTTTATCCACAGAAACACCATCAGTGGAAGATGTATTGAAAAGCTGAAAGTCTATTAAGGGAGTATGGGACGGCTGCATACATTCTGTATAAGGCCATGGAAATGACACAGCAATACCCCATCTGTGGCTTTGGTTCACAGAGCTTTGAATAAAAATTCAAGATCAAACCTCACTTGCAAAGGAAAAGAAGTATGCTCAAAGAAAGCTAGCATTAACAGACTTATATATAAAGATCTGTCACTGTTACCTTCTTAACATAAAATATTTTGTGGGATGTCTACGCCTTTAATAAATACTAATGTTATACATTCACTCCTTGATGTTATGTGGAAAACTACTGGTGGGGAACTGTAATTTGCACTTCTATAATTTAGGCCATTTGTGAATACGCTTAAAACTTACAGAAGTGTCACGAAGGGCCGGGGCAGATGTTGTTCAAACTTCCCTATTTGGTCCTGCCAAGTCCTTCATTCTGTCCAAGACCTACAATACCCAGTCTATTCAAAACTCAATGTCTCTTAATGGAGATTACTAATCAAGCTGATTTATGTGGTAGTTTAGGAGGTGGGGTCATTCTTTTTTTAGTGGTGTTGTTTCTAAAGAAAGTTTAATGCTCACAAAAGCCTCAGATTGACAGCTCCACAAAATGGAAATTCACAGAACAGAAGTATCACATGTGAGGGGGATATAGCCTCCCCTTATGTTAACCTGCCAATTCACAATCTCAACCTGCAAGGATCTGCCACCAAATTCAAGAGATTAATTCAGTCCCTGTGCCCTTTCAATCCTTTGCCAATAAGGAGGCCAATTAGTTTCAACTACACTGGTTAGTTTATGTCTGTCTCTTATTTTTTTCTAATGGGGGCATTTTCTCTCCATCATTTGGATGATTTTGACCCCCAATTCATTGCAGGTTACTATAAAATGGCTGTCAATCACTTAAAACCACAGCTTAATGCAAACCAAGGCCTGAGGTGAAAAGTTCAGTCATTAGCTATTGAAACCACCTAGCTCCCCATGGAGGTGGTTTTGTAGTGTTCATAGGAAACAATAATGGCAATAATAATATTAATGTTTGAAATAATACTACAAACTTTATTTTTAAAGTAGCATAGTCAACTAGCAAGTCTAAGTAGCCTCTGTTAACTTCTAATCTACAAGAGTCATCAATTCCAAACTCATTAATCCATGCACACTTTTAGAATACACATAGAATAAATATATTTTAGAAAACTTTTGTTTCAGAAAAAATTAAAATATAAACTTTTCAGACAAATGACTTAAACTTTATTTTAGCTTATACTTCTAGAAGATATATTCTCAGTAATGCTAACAGAATTTAAATGTCTAAAAATGTAAAAGAACTTCTGAGCTTTTTTAAGTTAACAAATAAAAATTGTTGTGCAAATATGATGCCACAAGTCCTAATACCAGGACTTCAGAGGATAACATAAAGCTAAAGAAATGAATGAATAAATTAAAGAAATATCCATTATTATTAGGAAATGTGCATTTGTTTTTTCCCCAAAAGTAAAACCAGATGAAGTAACATTTAATGTCTAACTACCATTTATTTCTGAAAAAAGGAGCTAACAAAGTAGGTTTTAATAGTAGGAATGGGAACAAAGAGTCTGAGGCACCTGAGGGAAGGGGCTGTGTACGATGAAGGAGGAAAGATCACAGACAAGAGACTGATGCTGAAGCCTTCTGTTAATAACATTTCCTTGGTGAATAGTCTACTATGCCGCAAGTACTACACTTGGATAATATGGATTACACATTCCAAAATAACAGTGAATCTCAAAACAACATGCTGAAAATTCTAGATAAAAATTGAGACTGATACTTGGTAAAACATATATCTGAGAAAGCTATATTTATCTCACCGTTTTCAGAAATTTCAAAGTTCCTTTTACTTTTTTCTCTGAACCATACACAAGGGTTCACGACATCAGTTTTCTCTAGTCTACCTCTGGAGGGCAGTAGAGAAGACAGGAATAATACTGGTTTGGAGGCTAAAAAAGGATGCTAGATTTTTTTTTTAAGAAATCAGACCAAAAATATAGTATACTGAAGGACTGATAGGCTTTGTGTGTATCAATTCTCAGAAAGTACTTGTTTTTTTCATAGACCAAAACAAGCAATATTATTTGTACTACAATCTACTATAAGCACTGTTACCAACACTTAGCATGACATGCAGAAAGTATAGTGTAGACAGAACTCCAATCAAAACCTATTCCTCTCTAAAATTTTCTGAGTATATACATGAATAACATTTTTTAAAAACTTATTCAAAACCATTTAATATTAGTATTTACACAAGTCCTCTAAACCAAAATGACCACTGATAATCGCCGATACTGTTAACATTACAAATAATAAATCTGCTTTTATTTCCAGCTATCTCTTTGGATGGAATTTACAGATATACAATTTTTAACTATTCCAGCTATTCTAAAATTAATTTGCAAAAACAGTACAAAAGAGTTCCATATATATACCAGTGTTAACATCTTAGATAGCCATAGTACAGTTACCAAAGCCAGGACACTGGCATTTGTACAGTAAACATTAACAACAGACCTTATTCAAATGTCACCAGTTTTTTCACTAATGTCTTTTTATCTGTTCCAAGTTCCTATTCAGAAGCCCACATCCCTTTAGTTGTTTTCTGCCCACCTCCACTCCAGGCTCCTCCAATCTGTAATTATTCCTCAGTCTTTCCTTGTCTTTTAGACAGACCTAGACACTCTTGAATTTGTGAATTGTGGTAAGATATTACAGAATGGATAGCATATTTTGTTCAATTCATCACTTCAGGGACTCATGTTATTGACATGTATTATAACTAGTTATGATAACCTTGAGCACTTGGTTAAGGTGGGTATCTGAGATTTTTTAAGCTAAAAACATGTTATCTCTTTTATTTCAAAATACAACAGCCTTTAGATTTACTTAAGAATAAAATTTCTCACACCATCAGCTGAAAGTAGAATATATAAGTTAGTCACTACAGAACATTTCTTGAGAAATAGAATATGTTAGCACTATGCTAGGTGAGCTTATTAAGAAGAAAAAAGAGATTTTACTTATATAAAATTATTTACATTTATGTTCTTTGTAAGAACTGAAAACACTTATTCAATACAAGGACACATCCTGTCAAATCATTGTTACATTTGCATTATATCACTCCACTCATGATGATTTTGCCTGCTTGCTTTCGCAGGTCAGCTCAGAACTGTCCAGAATCAGAGAGCAGAGAAAAGTAAACTTCAATTCACGTTCTCTGATATCCCCCTTGTGTGATATAATTGTAATAGAATGATTCTAGATGGAGAGAATAGTTTAGTGGGAAGTATCATTAGTTCAAAGGGATCTCCAACTAAAACTACAACAGTCGGTTGACTTTGGGGACCCAAAAACAACCCCTAGAGACATAAAGTGAGTGAGATATCAGTTTTTGGTGCTGAAAAATCTCTAAGAAGATGTGCAGCAGATTCTTCAGGCTGCGTCAGCAACCACTGCCTTCTCTAGTCCTCTGGGGCTCTTCCATTGGAATCACCATCTCCCATCTCTTTACTGTCCAGTTCTAATGTATGGACACTGCAAACCATACCCTGCCTTTCTAAATAGAAGTGATAGCTCTTCCCATGCAGTCCTACTTCACTTGACTCTTCTTCCATTAATCTGGCACTTGTTTTTTTTTTATATTTTATCTTATTTATTCGGCTGCACTGGGTCTTAGTTGTGGCATGTAGGATCTAGTTTCCTGACAAGAGATAGAACCTGGGTGTCCTGCATTGGAAGTGTGGACCACCAGGGAAGTCTCTGGCACTTATTCTTTTGACATCTTTTTTCCAACTATGTTGTGAGGTCTTTAAGGATATGGATATGGGATATATTCACATTTGTCTCCCCGGGGCCACCAAGTGTTGCTCCTGTGCTAACACTCAATTATTGCTTGCCATGGCATATAGCTGTCCCTTGGTTACACGCGGTTCAATCCTTTTGGGATACTAGAGAAGATTCTGTTAGCCCTCGTGAATAAGATAATACTGAAAGAAAATTCTGTTGAAACAGTCAAGTCATCTGAGGTTTCCAAAAGTAATGATGAATAACTTTCCACGCAATATTCCTTTTAATTATGTTTTTCCTTTTAGCTTAAAGTCCCATGGAAGCATAGCAGGCTTTGTTCTACTTGAGATTCAACAGAAAATCAAGAATGGAAAGGATGAAAGGCAAAACCAATTTACTTTAGCTATTAATTATAGAGGTTAAAGAAAAATATGGCTTCCTTCTTTCATTAAGTACATCAGTATACTTTCTTAATCAGGTCAAAAGCTTGATTTGGCCACTACTTATTTATAGGCACTGTCTTTCTGCTGTGCTCTAGATGCTACAATTGGGAGCAGGGAGAGGGCACAAGAAACCCATTGAATTCCTGCTCACAAGAGAGGAGACAGCAAAAACAGAAGTTTTAGCAAGGAGAGAGAGATCTCAGAGGGACTCTCACACTGATCCTACAAAGTGAGACTCTGGGAGGCTGACTTTAACTCATATTTAAACTATATTTATATCTATTATTTACAACATAGGTGTCCAGTTGGGAGACAACTTCAGATGGTGAAAACTTCATTGAAAAGAATGTTCATTTTAGGGCATCTGTGCTTTTTTTTGTTTGGAGATGAAAGATTATTGAAAACAAATTTTTTACTGACTGAGCTACAAGGGAGGCCCTATAATGAAGTAGGTAGCTGCTCCCTTCTCCTGGGGACTCTTACCAACCCAGGGATTGACCCAGGTCTCCCATACAGCAGGCGGATTCTTTATGTCTGAGCCACCAGGGAAGCCTAAGAAAACTGGGCTGGGTAGCCTATTCCTTCTCCAGAATATTTTGCCAACCCAGGGATCAAACCAGGGCTTCCTGCATTGCAGGCAGATTGTTTGCCAGTTGAGCTACTAGGGAAGACCCATGAAATTTATAAAATGCAGACATTGAGTCAGATCTTTTTCTCTTTTTTTAAGCATCATGGTTTGTCTTCCCAGTTAATTCTGTCTCTGACCTTTTTAACCTCACTCTTTTCTCACTGAACTCTCTGTTTCTTACACGTATCACAGTAACCATTTGCCCCTCCTCTCTTTCACTTCAAATCATCCTATTTAAATTTAAAAACCTATATGTGACTAAAAGTCCATCATAAGCCCATCTCTGGGCTTAGATGCCAAGAATCCAAAGATACTGACATAGCCTCTAGGTTCCAGAGTGTTTGCCAATATCATTAAGGAAATGAGCTTTTCCTCTTGTACAATAAACCAGACTATATATACTGATGGGCTTCCCTAGAGGTTCCAATGGTAAAGAATCTGCCTGCAATGCGGGAGACCTGGATTCGATGACTGGATTGGGAAGATCCCATGGAAGAGGACATGGCAATCCACTCCAGTATTCTTGCCTGGAGAATCCCAATGGACAGAGGAGCCTGGTGGGCTAGAGTCCACAGGGTTGCAAAAGAGTCTGACGACTGAGCAACTAAGCACAACACCACAGTAACAATATATATGGATGTAACACAGGAGACTATGAAGAAAAATAAGCAGGAATATCTAAATTAAATAGCTCCAAGAACTAAAAGGTACTCATGAAACTACAGAAGATAGAAGATAGCTATAATAGGTATTAAGATACAGATTAAGGAGGAAGAGAAACTCTTCAGTTATTTCAAAAATCTTGTTCAAGTTGGTTTTAGAAAAGGCAGAGGAACCAGAGATCAAACTGCCAACATCTGCTGGATCATGGAAAAAGCAACAGAGTTCCAGAAAAACCTCTATTTCTGCTTTATTGACTATGCCAAAGCCTTTGACTGTGTGGATCATGATAAACTGTGGAAAATTCTGAAAGAGATGGGAATACCAGACCAGCTCAACTGCCTCTTGAGAAACCTGTATGCAGGTTAGGAAGCAACAGTTAGAACTGGACATGGAACAACAGACCGGTTCCAAATAGGAAAAGAAGTACGTCAAGGCTGTATATTGTCACCCTGCTTATTTAACTTATATGCAGAGTACATCATGAGAAACGCTGGGCTGGAAGAAGCACAAGCTGGAATCAAGATTGCCAGGAGAAATATCAATAACCTCAGATATGCAGATGACACCACCCTTACGGCAGAAAGGGAAGAAGAACTAAAGAGCCTCTTGATGAAAGTAAAAGATGAGAATGAAAAAGTTGGCTTAAAACTCAATTTTCAGAAAACTAAGATCATGGCATCTGGTCTCATCACTTCATGGCAAATAGATGGGGAAACAGTGGAAACAGTGTCAGACTTTACTTTTCTGGGCTCCAAAATCACTGCAGATGGTGACTGCAGCCATGAAATTAAAAGACTCTTACTCCTTGGAAGGAAAGTTATGATCAACCTAGATAGCATATTAAAAAGCAGAGATATTATTTTGTCAACAAAGGTCCACCTAGTCAAGGCTATGGTTTTTCCAGTGGTCATGTATGGATGTGAGAGTTGGACTATAAAGAAAGCTGAGCGCCAAAGAATTGATGCTTTTGAACTGTGGTGTTGGAGAAAACTCTTGAGAGTCCTTTGGACTGCAAGGAGATCCAACTGGTCCATCCTAAAGGAGATCAGTCCTGGGTGTTCATTGGAAGGACTGATGTTGAAGCTGAAACTCCAATTCTTTGGCCACCTGATGGGAAGAGTTGACTCATTTGAAAAGACCCTGATGTTGGGAAAGATTGAAGGCAGGAGGAAAAGGGGACAACAGAGGATGAGATGGTTAGATGGCATCACTGACTCAATGGACATGAGTTTGGGTAAACTCCGGAAGTTGGTGATGGACAGGGAGGCCTGGCGTGCTGTGCTTCATGGGGTCGCAAAGAGTTGGACACAACTAAACAACTGAACTGAATTGATACTATCAGAACTCTATAAAGATTTTTTTTTTTATATTTAGTCTCTATAAGATTCAAAAAAAAAAAGTCTGCACCTCTAATCATCTAGAATACATAACTTTAAGGGAAGGACAAAGTGACAAAGCAAGAATAAGCAGAGGTTACAGTACTCCTCCATTAAATCACACATGTGTTCTATATTTGTATTTTTAGATCAAAAATCTTCAGGGCAGTGGACTAGTTTGTTAACTCTTCTAAAACGCTAGTTGCACAAACTCCTGGCACACACACAAAATTCATATTATTGTTGGGATAAATACTGTTCAGATACCACTAGAGAGTTTGGACTTAATTTGGACAAACTGTCATTTACACTTACTCTTAGGGATTATGCCTTATACTAGATATGTAACACTTTTTGTTCTTACTTATTTTCAAACTAAGATGTTTAGTATTTTCTCTTCTGGAGAACAGAAACAGTGCATGATTTTGAGTCTACACCAAGTCTCCTCAGTGAAATCAGTGGCAGAAGAGAGCCATGTTTCATGGTTATTACTCTTCAGAGTGTTAGACTTCTGTTGAATCAGCTTTTGCATTTCAGATTCTAAAAACTAAATTATGTGTCTTACAATAAATTAGCAACATACCAAAATTATTGCTTAGTACAGGACATAGTTGCCTCAAATTTTGCTAGCCACGCAAATTTTTAAATTTTGCATTCATTTTAAAGTCTAACACCAAGAGATAAGCAGATAATTCATGAATTCAAGTTCATAATTCTACATTAAAGTCTTCCCCAAACCAATGTTCTGAGTCATTTAAATAATGACAAAATGTTCATTTCTGCATTTTAAAAATTAGAGTTAGCATTTAATTAACCACATTTATTTGAAGTCAACAAAGTCTCATCATGCCACATCCAATAAACATATTTGACAGCATTTTAGTAGCTCAGAATATTATATGTGTGTGCTTTCAGTTTCAATTAATAACATACACAAACATCTCAAGGAAGAAAAAAATGAATCTTTGTACAAAGAAATACAAAGTAACAATTTAATGAAGAGCCAAAGACTATCATACAAAACTTAGAATTAAATAAAAATTTGATTTATATTATCTGAACCTCCCCAAAAAAGTATCTTGGAAGGAAAAACATTGAAACAACAAAGGCAGAATATTGAACACTGTTGAAGCTCCATGATATCTACATAAAGTTCATTATGCTATCTTCTTTTTATTTGTACACATTTTTTGAATTTCCATTATAAAGAGAAAAAAGTAAATAATAGTTACAAGTTGGCATATAGTATTTCCAATTCTGGCTAGATGCATTAGATGCACTTTTCTTTATCCCTCCAAGAAGAAATACACAATCTGAATAGACCTATAAAAGTAAAATTACATTAGTAATGTAAAATCTAATCTCAAAAAAAATCTAGACCCAAATGGCTTTATTTTAAATTCTACCATACATTAATGTGAAAAGGTATATCACTCCAGTGTTCATTGAAGCATTATTTACAATAGCCAAGATATTGAAGCAACCAAGGGTCTCATCAACAGATCAAAGGATGAAGAAGATAGACTGCACATATACTGGAATATTGTGAAAGTGTTAGTCACTCAATCGTGTCCTACTCTTTGTGACCCCAAAGACTATGGCCCACCAGGCTTCTCTGTCCATGAAATTCTCTGGGCAAGAATACTGGAGTGGGTAGCCATTTCCTTCAGGGGATCTTCCCAACCCAGGGATGAAACCTGAGTCCCCTTCATTGCCAGTAGATTCTTTGCCATCCAAGCCACCAGGGAAGCCCATGCTGGAAAATTATCCAGCCATAAAAAATGAAATAAAATGAAATATCGCCATTTATGACAACATTGTTGAATCCACAGACTATTATGCTAAGTGAAATAAGTGAGACAAAGACAAATACTGCATGATCTCACCTATACATGGAATCTAAAATATAAAGCAGAAACCAAAACAAACAAAACAAAATGAAAATAGACTCAGATACAAACAGCTCTACTATGTAGCAGCTCTGTGAATTTAGACAAATCATCTAATCTCTCTAAGACTCAGTTTTCTTAACTGTAAACTGGAGATAACAATAGTTTCTACTTCATTATATTGTTTCAAAGCATCAGTAATTTAATACCTATAAAGTGCTTAGAACAATGCTAGCATTCAATAGGCATACAAGGTCAGCTGTTACAATTGCTATTATTATTATTAAATTAGAAATATATTATTATATACCTTATCTTAATTTGGTCTCAGCAATTTGTTCACTCAATAGTATACAAACAAATATGTAACAAAGAAGATGATGAACAGAAAATGTTAAGTCTATGACGGAACATAATCTCCCAAACCATCTCATTTATAGATGAATGGTGATGCTATAACCTTAGGAGACTAATCATGTTATTTTCTGATTTATACTGAAGCTATAGCCCTAAGTGATCACGACAGAAATTAAGTCACCATGCTTTCCTATAAATTAGGATTTAGGAAGAAAAACAAACACATCATGCCCCTTTAAGCAAAATTTAAGTGGTATTCATAGTAAACATGCATAGACTTGCCAGGTGACTCAAATTATAACATTTGGTGCCATCAGTACGTTTTCTATGGAAACTAAAATGATCTGAGATACAAAAAAGCATACAAAACCCATCAAAAAATGTACTTTTATGAATAGAATCGAAGCTTATCTCTTTTAGGTTTAAACATAAAAAGGCAGGAAAATTAGCAACCATTTTTAAATGAACAATCCTTCTCATACCTGAGGATTTATTGAAATGTAATAAATTAAGTCAACTTACATGTTGGACAAAATTTTTATCTGTATTGTCTATTTCAGTGTTTATACTGAACAGCATCTGATACACTTCCTGATTTTAGGAAGTGTATTGGGTGCTGCTCAAGCAGGAACTATTCATGAGAAAATTTCCACTTGAAACCCATCCATTAAATTTTGTCTCTAAGGGTGGATGCTGTTAAAGTGCTACACTCAATACGCCAGCAAATTTGGAAAACTCAGCAGTGGCCACAGAACTGGAAAAGATCAGTTTTCATTCCAGTCCCAAAGAAGGGCAATGCCTTAAGAATGTTCAAATTGCACAGGTCACACATTTCACATGCTAGTAAGGTAATGCCCAAAATTCTTCAAGCTAGGCTTCAACAGTATGCAAACCAAGAACTTTCAGATGTCAAGCTGGATTTAGAAAAGGCAGAGGAATCAGAGATCAAATTGCCAACATCCACTGGATCATAGAAAAAGCAAGAGAATTCCAGAAAAACATCTACTTCTGCTTCATTGACTATATTAATGCCTTTGACTGTGTGGATCACAACTGTGAAAATTCTGAAAGAGATGGGAATACCAGACCACCTGACCTGCCTCCTGAGAAACCCGTATGCTGGTCAAGAATCAACAGTTAGAACTGGACATGGAACCACCAACTGGTTCAAAATTGGGAAAGGAGTACAACAAGGCTGTATATTGTCACTCGGCTTATTTAACTTATATGCAGAGTACATCATGTGAAATGTTGGCTGGATGAAGTCCAAACTGGAATCAAGATTGCTGAGAGAAATATTAATAACCTCAGATATGCAGATGACACCAACCCTAATGGCAGAAAGAAAGAACTAAAGAGCCTCCTGATGAAGGTGAAAAAGAGAATGAAAAAGCTGGCTTAAAACTCAACATTCAAAAAACAAACATCATGGCATCTAGTCCCATCAGTTGGTTAGTTAATTAGCTATCACTTCACGGCAAATAGATGGGGAAACAATGGAAATGGTGACAGACTTTATTTTCTTGGGCTCCAAAATAACTGCCGATGGTGACTACAGCCATGAAATGAAAAGACACTTGCTACTTGGAAGAAAAGCTATGACAAACCTAGACAGTGTATTGAAAAGCAGAGATATCACTTTGCCAGCAAAGGTCTATGTAGTCAAAGCTATGGTTTTTCCAGTAGTCATGTATGGATGGGAGAGTTGGGCCACAAAGAAGGCTGAACACAGAAGAATTAATGCTTCCAAACTGTGGTGCTAGAGAAGACTCTTGAGAGTCCCTTGGACAAGCAAGGAGATCAAACCAGTCAATCCTAATTAAAATCAACCCTGAATATTCATCGGAAGGATTGATGCTAAAGATGAAGCCCCAACACTTTGGCCACCTGATGTGAAGAGCCAACTCATTGGAAAAGATTCTGATGCTGGGAAATATTTAGGGCAGAAGAAGGGTACAGTAGAGGAGGAGATGGGTGGATGGGATCATTGACTCAATGGACATGAGTTTGAGCAAACCCTGGGTGATGGTAAAGGACAGGGAAGACTGGCATGCTGCAGTCCGTGGAGTCACAATGTTGGATATGTCTGAGAGACTGAACAACAACAACAACAAAACAAACAAAAATGTGGATAGGTATCTAAATTTCATAAAATTAAGTATACATATTGCTACATTAGATTTATTATAATGCCTTTCATCAGTTCAGTTCAGCTCACTCACTCAGTCGGGTCTGACCTTTGCAACCCCATGGACTGCAACACATCAAGCTTCCCCATCCATCACCAACTCCCGAAGCTTGCTCTGACTCATGTCCATCGAGTCAGTGATGCCATCCAACCATCTCATCCTCTGTTGTACCCTTCTCCTCCTGCCTTGAATCTTTCCCAGCATCAGGGTCTTTTCCAATGAGTCACTCCTTCGCATCAGGTGGCCAAAATATTGGAGCTTCAACATCAGTCTTTCCAGTGAATATTCAGGACTGATTTCCTTTAGGATTGACTGGTTTGATCTCCTTGAAGTCCAAGGGACTCTCAATAGCCTCTCCAACACCACAGTTCAAAAGCATCAATTCTTCACCGCTAAGCTTTCTTTATAGTCCAATTCTCACATCCATACAGGACTACTGGAAAAAAACACAGCTTTGACTAGATAGACCTTTGTTGGCAAAGTAACGTCTCTGCTCTTTAATATGCTCTTTAGGTTGGTCATAGCTTTTCTTCCAAGGAGCAAGCATTTTTTAATTTCCTAGCTGCAGTCACCATAGGCAGTGATTTTGGAGCCCAAGAAAATAGTCTTGTCACTCTTTGCATTGTTTCCCCATCTTTGTCAGGAAGTGATGAGACCGGATGTGATGATCTTCATTTTTTTAATGTTGTGTTTTAAGCCAGCTTTTTCATAGCACTTTTACTATGAAAAAGGAAATGCCATTCATAGTACTTTAAAAATGCAACTAGAAACTCATCCATCAGAAAATATTGAGCACATAACTCAAATGAAAAATAATTTTTTAATGATATCATATATAAAAAGTTCCAGGCCTGAAAAAAATTATATTAAAGCATTTTTATTTAAGACTGAGATTAAAGTTGAATTTTATATTGATTCAAAAAAACTGAATGAATTAGTAGTATAAATAATATTGGTAGGAAGACATTTGGTAAAGAAGATAAATTAATAGGAGTTAAAGGATGACCATTCAAAAAATTATCACAAAAGCATGCATTACGCAGTTGCCAGTCAGAGGTCTGAAATAGCATTTTTAACGTGTTAATAGCGAGTTCACAGATCATCACACAATGATTATTTATCATATTTCTATGGGAAGAAGGTAGTTGAAAAAATACACCTTACTTAATTATCAGTTCAGTTCAGTCACTCAGTCATGTCTGACTCTTTGCGACCCCATGAATCGCAGCACGCCAGGCCTCCCTGTCCATCACCAATTCCCGGAGTTCACTCAAACTAACGTCCATTGAGTCAGTGATGCCATCCAGCCATCTCATTCTCGGTCGTGCCCTTCTCCTTCTGCCCCCAATCCCTCCCAGAATCAGAGTCTTCTCCAATGAGTCAACTCTTCCCATGAGGTGGCCAAAGTACTGGAGTTTCAGCTTTAGCATCATTCTTTCCAAAGAACACCCATGGCCAATCTCCTTTAGAAAGGACTGGTTGGATCTCCTTGCAGTCCAAGGGACTCTCAAGAGTCTTCTCCAAAACCACAGTTCAAAAGCATCAATTCTTTGGCACTCAGCTTTCTTCACAGTCCAACTCTCACATCCATACATGACCACTGGAAAAACCATAGCCTTGACTAGATGGACCTTTGCTGGCAAAGTAATGCCTCTGCTTTTCAATATGCTATCTAGGTTGGTCATAACTTTCCTTCCAAGGAGTAAGTGGCTTTTAATTTCATGGCTCTGCAGTGATTTTGGAGCCCAGAGAAATAAAGTCTGACACTGTTTCCACTGTTTCCCCATCTATTTCCCATGAAGTAATGGGACCAGATGCCACGATCTTCGTTTTCTGAATGTTGAGCTTTAAGCCAACTTTTTCACTCTCCTCTTTCACTTCCATTAAGAGACTTTTTAGTTCCTCTTCACTTTCTGCCATAAGGGTGGTGTCATCTGCATATCTGAGGTTATTGATATTTCTCCCAGCAATCTTGAGTCCAGTTTGTGCTTCTTCCAGCCCAGCATTTCTCATGATGTACCCTGCATATAAGTTAAATAAGAGGAATGCAAAAGTAGGAAGTCAAGAAACACCTGGAGTAACAGGCAAATTTGGCCTTGGAATACAGAATAAAGCAGGGCAAAGGCTAATAGAGTTTTGCCAAGAGAACGCACTGGTCATGGCAAATACCCTCTTCCAACAGCACAAGAGAAGACTCTACACATGGACATCACCAGATGGTCAACACCGAAATCAGACTGATTATATTCTTTGCAGCCAAAGATGGAGAAGCTCTATACAGTCAGCAAAAACAAGACCGGGAGCTGACTGTGGCTCAGATCATGAGCTCCATATTGCCAAATTCAGACTTAAATTGAAGAGAGTAGGGAAAACCACTAGACCATTCAGGTATGACCTAAATCAAATCCCTTATGATTATACAGAGGGAGTGAGAAATAGATTTACGGGACTAGATCTGATAGACAAAGTGCCTGATGAACTATGGACAAGGTTCGTGACATTGTACAGGAAACAGGGATCAAGACCATCCCCATGGAAAAGAAATGCAAAAAAGCAAAATGGCTGTCTGGGGAGGCCTTACAAATAGCTGTGAAAAGAAGAGAAGCAAAAAGCAAAGGAGAAAAGGAAAGATATAAGCATCTGAATGCAGAGTTCCAAAGAATAGCAAGAAGAGATAAGAAAGCCTTCCTCAGCGATCAATACAAAGAAACAGAGGAAAACAACAGAATGGGAGAGACTAGAGATCTCTTCAAGAAAATTAGAGATACCAAGGGAACATTTCATGCAAAGATGGGCTCAGTAAAGGACAGAAATGGTATGGACCTAACAGAAGCAGAAGAAATTAAAAAGAGGTGGCAAGAATACACAGAAAAACTGTACAAGAAAGATCTTCACAACCAAGACAATCACGATGGTGTGATCACTCACCTAGAGCCAGATATCCTGGAATGTGAAGTCAAGTGGGCCTTAGAAAGCATCACTACAAACAAAGCTAGTGGAGGTGATGGAATTCCAGTTGAGATATTTCAAATCCTGAAAGACGATGCTGTGAAAGTGCTGCACTCAATATGCCAGTAAATTTGGAAAACTCAGCAGTGACCACAGGACTGGAAAAGGTCAGTTTTCATTTCAATCCCAAAGAAAGGCAATGCCAAAGAATGCTCAAACTACCACACAATTGCACTCATCTCACACGCTAGTTAAGTAATGCTCAAAATTCTCCAAGCCAGGTTTCAGCAATACGTGAACTGTGAACTTCCAGATGTTCAATCTGTTCAAGCTGGTTCAAGAAAAGGCAGAGGAATCAGAGATCAAACTGCCAACATCTGCTGGATCATGGAAAAAGCAAGAGAGTTCCAGAAAACATCTATTTCTGCTTTATTGACTATGCCAAAGCCTTTGACTGTGTGGATCACAATAAACTGTGGAAAATTCTGAAAGAGATGGGAATACCAGACCACCTGACCTGCCTCTTGAGAAACCTATATGGAGGTCAGGAAGCAACAGTTCAAACTGGACATGGAACAACAGACTGGTTCCAAATAGGAAAAGGAGTACGTCAAGGATGTATACTGTCACTTAATTATACAAATATCATATTGCTTATTTTCTAGCTCACGTTCTATACAAAACGCAACACTTAAGAAAAGTTAGGTTTAATTGCCTATAAACCAATAGCACCTACAACTCAAGTATTTCCTTCATCACACATGGAATTTAATGTCAATAACTATTAATTTAAATCAATAATTGAATGAATCTTTGTAAAAAGTTTGAAATACAATTTCATTGTTCCACAGAACATTTTAATATCTCAAACTGGGTCAACCATAGTTTATCCTTCAAGGAGGATTCAACAATTTCAAACAATCATATAGGTCCAGAATATGAGGTCATTCATGATTTACAGAAGCAAGGGTCCGACCTCAGACAAGCAAGAGTGAGCTCTTTGAATGGCAAGTAAACCTAGATCTCAGTGTCCAATTTTTTTGCTCTCGACTTACTCATACAAGTAGAGTAATACTTAAGAGTGAGTGAGTGCTTGATTTTAACTCTGCTTCTTTGTATATATTGGCCATCAGGAAATCTTTAACTGCTAGAAAATACAACGACAACACAAATTCTTAGAATATGACTGTTGTCTGAAAATAAAAGTTCAGAATAAATTAAAGGGTAGAGTGTAGAACACAACAGGCCTACAGGGAGTCTGAACTTTGGCACTGGTAGATCCACCATAAGTAAGTGTTCCAGTAATGAAAAACTCATTCACTGAGTGATGGGTAGAACTTCAGTAAACACTGGAAATATAGTTAACGTGTTTGTGACTATTCATGGGAATCAAGACGCTCAGAAGAAAGCCTGAACGGCCCCTGGAATGAAGAATAGTTATTGAAGCTTCTTTCATCACAGGCAAAGTTTGATCAAAGAATTTTAAGAAGTATTTTTATTCTTTTTGCCAGATAGAAGGCGATGAGGGGAAACAGATTAGGTGCTAAGCTGAAGCATTTTCTTCTGAGTTGAAGAAGATCCTAGAGGAAAAAGACGATAGGTACTCAGTAAGATCCAACCCTATCTGATACTGTTTTACTGTTTTACCTCTGAGAACATGCACATCTCAGAGGAAACTGTGAACAGTATAGCAGCTGAAAAATATCAGCTCTTCTGATTGGCAGCCCTGCTGCAGACCTGATGATTAAGTCAGATTTTTTCTGCCCTTCTTTAAACCCCAGGATATTAAAGGGCAAACATAAGGACCTCCCACACATGAACTGGCAGTTCAGTGAAAAGTCTTGGGTCATAGTCAATACTTTTGCAGACTGATTTCACGGGTGTGGTGAGTGAAAAGTGGAACGGTATCTTGCTTTACTGAACATCAGTTAATGATTCTGCTCATCAAAGATACTGCAAAGGGCCATCCACAGTGTTTGACTTTGCATATTTAAGCTGAAATTATGCAGCTTATTTCGAAGGTAGGTGATATTTTTAAGACTCAATAAATCATTTAATTAACTTATTTGTAGAATTTTAAGTTTTTAAAAATTTTTTAGACTTCAATGTATTCCATGGGAAAATATAAAGAATTAGTAAATATACATATAGGTTACATATATAATATGTGTATATATGCAAAATGTTTACCTTACTGTATAGTCAGTCCATAGCTATTTGACTTCCTTGGTGGCTCAGATGGTAAAGAATTTGCCTGCAATGCAGGAGACCCAGGTTCAATCCCTGGGTCAGGAAGATCCCCTGGAAAGGGAATGGCTACCCACTGCAGTATCACTGCCTGAAGAGTCCATGGGTTTGCAAAGAGTCAGAGGTAAGTGAGCAACTAAGCCCATCCATCACTAAACATGGTTATAAAGATCTTTTTTTTTCCCTTGTGGAAAACTTTTACAACCTATTATTTTAGTAACTTTCAAATACACAATTTGGTATTATTAACTATAGTCACCAATGACTCATTTTTTTTATAACTGGAAGTTCATGCCTTTGATCTCTTCACCAACCCCAGCAACTTCCTACCCCTCACCTTTAGCAACCACCAGTCTGTTATCTATTTTATTAACTCCATTCTTTCAGTTTTTTTCTTTAGATTCAATATATTGGTGAGATCATATGATATTTGTCTTTCTCTGTCTCACTTATTTCACTTAGTACAATGCCCTCAAAGTTTTCTTTAGTAAACATTTCTTTTAAATGTACTATATTCCATCTAAAACTACATTTTTATTCACAATACTCTTTCCACATTTTTTTTCTCTCTCTTTCTGGCATCCTGGAAAAATAGACTGCATTTTGATGAATAGTACCCTCATATTTACCTGCAATCATTTGTTCTCAAACACTATTTCTACTCCCACACAACTGAGAGACATGACTCAGGCAGAAACAGCAGCTTGCTAGACAGTGATTTTGAGATCACAGAGAAGAATACACTTCTAAAGAATCAATCCCATGATTTTGAAAATAAATAAATAATCTCAATAATAGGAAAAGGTAACTCTTCAGAGTAGACTATAAAAGGTCATTTAAAAAATGTCTAGCCTGCTATTCTTTTTATTTGGGTTTTGTTTTGAAAAGGAATTTGTGTGTGTGTGTGTGCGTGTGTGTGTGTGTATGAAAGTGAAGTCGCTCAGTCGTGTCCGACATGCATATTATATATACATTTTTAAAACTTTTCTTATTTCTGTGTCTTTTACTTATGAATATGTGAATATTTCAGGATTAAACTGCCTGAAGGTGTAAATGCAAACATTAAAGATTTACCTAAAATACAAAAAGCACAACAGCAATAGTCATCATCATATATTACAACACCAAGCAGCACTTGTAAAGATGCTCCCAAACTCAATAGGCTGGATTTCCCTGCCAAGAATAATTAAGGCTTCCACCAAACTCCACAATTCTTCCTGTCACCAGGTAATGAACCTCAGAATTAATTTCCACAGTGCTGTCGCTACGCTGAGTTGTCCATATAGAAAAAAGATCTAAACTGTTCAGGAATTTATAGATAATAACTGACGCCTTGAAACATCCTTAGAAACAAACACTGAATGCACTAGCATTAGCAAATATCCACTAAATACTGTATTTATATTAAAAGTCCATGGTCTCACAGGTATTACACCAAAAGTAATGCAAGTCTTTGTCTTCTCATTATAATGCATAGGGATGGTATGGCAGGGGTAGGGAGTTGTTTTCATGTTTTTGGTGATGACAGTGACAGCCTATAAAATAGTGGAGCCAAGTACAGAAATCACTTTAAAAGTAAAAATATAGTTTAGATTACATTTGTTGATCAGGTATATTGAGTACCTCCTGTCAGTGATAGGAGCATTTCTCTGGGAAACTGTGGGTTAGCCACATACTGATACGTAATTATACCAGTGCCACCACCCTGCAAGAGCACTGCACTTCACAGCCTCCACTGGGCTTTCAAACTCATGCATTCTCTGTATCCTTATGTTCATGACATCAGCTCTGTGAATTAGTATCACAATTTTCCTCATTATGCAGATGAGGAAACTGAGACTCAAAGACATCAGTTTATTCCAAGCAACCAACATATACAAGAAGATAATTTTGCCTAAGTTTCTGTTAGGTAGTTAGAATGGGAAAAGGAGCCCAAAATGGTGGCTAGACCAAGAAAGAAAAATGGCTAAAAGACAAAGAAGGGGAAAATGCAAGAAAATAGAACAAAGGAAGGTCTGAGGACTGAAGTGAGGACTTCAGGTAAGACAAACAGCCCTCCTAGCTGGCCCAATTTACACCGGGCAGGCTCAGGGAGAGGAGAAAAACATATAAAAAGAAGAGCCAAAATTGGGTGGGGGGCTTCTTTTCACGTCTTTTGGGTCAGCCAGCCCTCACGCCTCAAGGATGTATTTTCCTTTGCTTTCTAAATAAAACTGATCTGTAACACGAAGCTATAACACTGGTCTGTCTGAGGAAATTACACGGGGCTGTTACACTGGTCTGTCCAAGGGCTGTAACACTGGTCCATCTGTCACTTCAAATTTTTGATGCAACAAGACAGAACCGAGGAAATGACACACTCCCCCAACATTTGCATACCATATTCTGAAGTCCCATGGACCTGACCTGACCTGTTACACGGACACTCAATGGGACCCGGCTGCTCTGCAGCTTGAGACTATTTCACCTTCCAAGTCACACTGCTGCCTATACACAGAAAGCTGTAGTAGGTAAAGCACTGGTTTCACTACTTTTTGGTTAGGTGCAGCCTTTGGCAGATACCTTAAATTCTAGTCCCCAGAGTTTATGATAGATACCTTACAAATAACTTTGAAAATTAAACAAAATGTTCTTTTAAAATATTGTTTTACAAATCATGAAATGCCACATAAAATTTCATCCATTCAGTCAGTCTACAAATATTAAATGTCTTCTGTGTGTCAGGCACTATAAATACAATGATTACCAAAACAAACAGGATTATTTCCCCCCTGATGCTAGATGATGGTTACTAGTCTAGATGATGATTTTTAGTAATTATAGATTGATTAGCACACTTAAACAGAAATCTGTAATAAAGTAGCATTTTCATAAAACCAATCTCAGAAGCAAATTGAGTAACTGAAAGAACAGAGACTATGTGAGAAGAAATTTTCCATTTTTACCATACCAGCTTGATGTTTATAGTACAGTGTTCTGTTTTAAATGCATAGCAAAGGAATCATGTGAACAATTTGGAAATAATTCATAGGCAAGCTACAAATATGGTGAACTGATTGGAAAATAATAGCTATAGAAAAAGTTTAAAGGGCCAGGCTTTTAAACCTAGAAAACGGAAAAATCAAAAGAAACAATGAGCATTATCAGGTAAATTCAGCAATGTAAATTCTGCTTCTTTCTGTCTCCACTGAGAACAAAGGCTCAAGTTGAAGCATAAAGGATTAGTTTGACTGAGAGGTGAGAAAACTCTTATTGCAAGAGTTCTCAAATAAATTATTGCCCTAAAAATTAAATCAAAAAGAATGTTTTTCCTTACTTCAGTAATAGATGACATTTTCTTATATCAGAAATTGTGTGGATATGGGGAAATAAACTCAGTGAATTCTCAAGGTCCTACAAGACCTTTAGTTGGTCCTTATTTCCCTACAATTAAGTAAAAGGATCCATTATCTTTCATTTAAATGTATTCTGAAAAACAGTGGGACAGGAAAAGAGCAACTGGGTTTAACAATTGTGTTCATTTCCATGAAAGAACACATGGAAATCAGACAATTGTTCTACCTGCCCTCAGATGCCAACACCACAAAGAATTGGCTTAAATGAGAACATAGAAGATTAGAGTACATGACTCCTAAATACTAGGCAGAGAAAAGCAGAGCAGGTCAGCGAGCACATGTTTAACATTAGCAGAGTTGGACAACTGAGAACAGTACCAAAGAGAAGTAGATTATATTTCGACAGAAGACACTTACAGTTCCAAAGATATCACATAACTTTTTAAGGTAAATTGTAAATCTGCTTTTCCATTACATTTCCCATAGTACCAACTGTAGAATGTCAACCCAACATCATGGATTTTATGTTTACTTTCTCTCTCTCTTTCTCCTTCTCTCTTTAATTTCTCTGGAAAACAGACAGCAATCTGAGTAAATGCCTCCCCACCCCCACCAGATGCCCATCAGTTCTAGGATTTGATTGCTGTGGAATGCAATATTCTAACTAAATATTCTAAATAAATATCTAAATAAATATTCTAACTAAATCTCTAGTAGATCCATAATATCTATTTCAGAAGTTTTTGGACAATTCTTGTGCAGGAATTTCATTGTATTCTATTTAATTGTACTTCTACCTCTTTTTAGAAAAGGATTTGAGATAGTTTGCGGCAAGAGACATCATAATAACATTAAGAAAACAGACATTATAAAATCAATAAAAGGGGAAAAAGAGAAATCAAGCCTTATAGGATGTCATGATTAACCTTCAAACTGGCACCCAGAGCAAAAAGAGAAATACAACATACAACATAATAAAGACCTATAAGAAACCCAGTGAAGAAAAGTCCAATTCCGTAAGGAAAAACGCTTCTTATAATACTAGATTACTGGTTACAATTTTTAGGAAACTAATAAGATTGTATGTTCACTGAATATAATTTGAAGAGTATCATTAATATAAAAAAGGAGGAAAAATTAAATATCCAAAACCTTATCCTCAGAAGCAATTATTTTTTAATCATTTCAATATATTTCCTGCCAATCTCTTTTTGGTGCATTTTAAACGAATGAGATCAAAGTATATAATTTTGAGATCTATTTGTTTCGGTTAACATGATAGTAAATTAAGGCACAGTATTTTTTAATGAGTGCATAAAGCTTCATTACATGGACATAGTATATTAACCATTCCATTAACATAAGAGATTCACATTATTTCTAAAGTTTTGCTATTATAAACAATGCTTTGTTGAACATCTTTGTGCATTAACCTTTAAATTCATATCTGAGAATTCCCTTTGGAGATCTTCCTGAATTTGAAGTTACTTAATCAATAAATATAAACACTTTTTAAATTCTTCATATGCTTTCCTGTTAGAGACAATTGTTCCAAATTGAGAGCTATGTGGCTATGCAAAAGAATGAGGAAGATCACTATGAACTGAACTGATAGGGAATGATTTTCAGAAAATATTGCTACATTTTAAAAAAATACTAAAGTTTGTATATATTTACAAATGCAATTTTTCTTTTTTTCCTTTCTTTGTTATCGGGGGGGGGGGGGGGAATCCATCTGGAAAGAGCTTTCATTGGTTGCTGCTGCTGCTGCTAAGTTGCTTCAGTTGTGTCCGACTCTGTGTGACCCCATAGACGGCAGCCCACCAGGCTCCACCGTCCCTGGGATTCTCCAGGCAAGAACACTGGAGTGGGTTGCCATTTCCTTCTCTAATGCGTGAAAATGAAAAGTGAAAGACTCTTCGCGACCCCATGGACCACAGCCTACCAGGCTCCTCCATCCATGGGATTCTCCAGGCAAGAGTACTGGAGTGGGTTGCCATTGCCTTCTCCTTTTCACTGGTTAGATGTAGAGAATATCAAAAATTGAAAATTAGCATTTTACAACCCTCATAACAGAGATTGAAACAGGCAGAAGTGAAGTCGCTCAGTCATGTCCAACTCTTTGCAACCCCGTGGACTGTAGCCCACCAGGCTCCTGCATCCATGGGATTCACCAGGCAAGAATACTGGAATGGGTTGCCATTTCCTTTTCCAGGGGATCTTCCCAACCCAGGGATCGAAGCCAGGTCTCCCACATTGCAGGCAGACGCTTTAACCTCTGAGCCACCAGGGAAGCCTGAAACAGGCACAACCAGGTGCTAAATCTCAGGGGAATTTTTATGAGAAATAGAATATTTGTGTGATCTTAAAGTGTTTCTCCACAGAAAAAAATCATAATATTTATGCAATGTAGAAAACAGATCATTCTTTTTTTTAAAAAGCAACTTTTTCTAAATAACTTCTTAAATTTATTTATTTATTTACTTTTGGCTGTGTTGGGTTTTCACTGCTGCGTGGGCTTTACTCTACTTGCTGGGAGTGGGGGCTCCTCTCTAGTTGTGGTGCCTGGGGTTCCTCTCTTGTTGTGGAGCATGGGCTCTAAGGTGATCAGCCTTCAGTAACTGAGGCAAGTGGGCTCAGCTTTTGCAGGTCCGGGGCTCTAGAGCACAGGCTTAATAGTTGTAACACTCACACTCGGGCCTAGTTGCTTTGCGGCATGTGGGATTTTCCTGGTTCAGGGATTGAATTTATTTCCCCTGCAGGTTTTTTACCACTGAGCCACCAGGGAAGCCCAAAATCAGACCATTCTTCACAGGTAAACAAAATTAACATTACTAATGAGGGTCAGGTGGACATCATGTGCCTTCAGATGTAATCATCTGAGAAGAATGCATCACATAAAAGACATTTAAACTGAGAATCGGAGAAGGTGATGGCACCCCACTCCAGTACTCTTGCCTGGAAAATCCCATGGACGGAGGAGCCTAGTAGGCTGCAGTCCCTGGGGTTGCAAAGAGTCAGACAGGACTGAGCGACTTCACTTTCACTTTTCACTTTCATGCATTAGAGAAGGAAATGGCAACCCACTCCAGTGTTCTTGCCTGGAGAATCCCAGGGACGGTGGAGCCTGGTGGGCTGCCGTCTATGGGGTCACACAGAGTCGGACACGACTGAAGCAACTTAGCAGCAGCAGCAGCAGCAAACTGAGAATACAGAATCTAACAATGAGGATCATTCGATAGGCACACAACATAAGAAGTGTTCTTAAAAAAAAAAAAAAGGACAGCTTATTCTTCAAAGATATCAGGGTCATAAAAGACAAAGTAAGGGCTATGAAATATTCCAGATTATAGAAGCTAATAGTGAAGGACAGGGAAGCCTGGCATGCTGCAGTCCATGGTGTTGCAGAGTCAAACATGACTGAGCAAGCGAACAACAACAACGAAGAAGGCTAATGAGACATGAAAACTTAATGTAATACTTGGTCTTGACTGGAGGATCCCATACTGAAGGGGGCAGAAATCATTCTAAAGGACCTGAATAGACATTTCTCCAAAGAAGATATGCAGATGGTCAGGAGACACATGAATAGATGCTCAACATGACTAATTATGAGAGAAATGCAAATCAAAACAACGAGGTATTACCTCACACAGGTCAGAAGGGCCATCATCAAAAAATCTACAAAAAGTAAATTCTGGAGAGGAGGTAGAGAAAAGGGAATTCTCTTGAATTGTTGGTCAAAGTCACTCAGTCATGTCCAACTCTTTGCAACCCCATGGACTGTACAGTCCATGGAATTCTCCAGGCCAGAATACTGGAGTGGGTAGCCTTTCCTTTCTCCAGGGGATCTTCCCAACCCAGGTCTCCCGTGTTGCAGGTGGATTCTTTACCAGCTGAACTACAAGGGAAGTGCACTGTGGGTAGGAATGTAAACTAATATAGCCACTGTGGAGAACAGTATGCGGGTTCCTTATAAAACTAAAAATAGAACTATCATATGACCCAGCAATATGACTACTGGGCATACACCCAAAGAAAATTATCATTCAAAAAGATCTATGCACTCCAACGTTCACTGTAGCACTATTTACAATACCCAGGGCGTGGAAGCGACCTAAATGTCCATCAACAGATGAATGGATAAAGAGGTGGTGCATATACAGTGGACTGTTAGTCATAAAATGGAGTGAATTTGTGTCACTTGTAGAGATATGGATGGAACTAGATCCTGTCATACAGAGTGAAGGAAATCAGAAAGAGAAAAACAAATATCATACATTAATGTATATACGTGGAAACTAGAAAAATGGTACAGACGAATCTATTTGCAGGACAGGAATCGAGATGCAGATATAGAAAATGGACATAGGAACACAGTGGGGAAGGAGACAGTGGGACAAACTGGGAGATTAGGGTTAACATATAGACACTGTGTCTATATATTACACCGTGTGTAACAGTTGGTGGGAACCTGCTGCATAGCACAGGGAGCTCAGCTCCGTGTTCTGTGATGACCTAGGTGGGTGGGATGAGGGGGGATGTGTGGGAAGGAGGTCCAAGAGGAAACGGATGTATGTATACATATAACTGATTCACTTTGATGTACAGCGGAAATGAACGCAACATTGTAAAGCAATTATACTCCAATAAAAAAATGCAGCCAATGAAAAAATTTTTAAATGAATGCTGTTAGATAAAATAACATTAATATTAAATTTACTAAATTTTATAACTGTATTGTGGATATGTAAGAGAACATTGCTATTCTTAGGAAATACACTCTGAAGTGTTCAGCTCAAATAGTTCCACAAAACAATTTTAAAGCGATTTGGGTAGAATATTAATAATAGCTGAGTCCAGGAAAAAGTTATGCAACTGTTTTTTTTTTAATCACATTCTTGTAGCTTTTCTATAAACTTAAAATTATTTGCTAATATAAAGTTTAAAAATGACAGTTTCAACTTACTCTGCCACTAACAATTGCTGAATGTACCTTCATTTCTTCCTGCCCAGCACAGTATTGTTTTTTATAATCTGCTATTTTGATAGGGATAAATAGTATTAATGTGTATTTGTTACTAATGAGGCTGAAAATGTGTTCGTGTTTATTGGCAATTTATATTTCAATATATAAATGATCTATTTTTCATTTACAGGCACAATTTTCTTAAATAAAAGACTATAGCTTCGGTGCTCTGGGACAACCCAGAGGGATGGGATGGGGAGGAAGGTGAGAGGGGGTTCAGGAAGTGGGGGACACATGTACACCCATGGATGATTCATGCTAATGTATGGCAAAAACCACCACAATATTGTAAAGTAATTAGCCTCCAATTAAAATAAATAAATTAATTTTTAAAAATAAGTAAAAATAAAGTACAAAAAAAAAAAAAAAAAGACCATAGCTTCCATTAAGCTACATTGACTGATGAATGTCAGGAACAAAATCTTCAACATTTTCAAAGAAAATTGAGAATTGGATTTTATAGGGCTGTTTCCCTCAGGAAGTTCAATAATGTTGAAAGAATAATTTAATGTAGGTAAGGGGTCACTCAGCAAAACGTCAAAGCACGTATAATTCCCGTCCAGAGGGGCCTGTTTCCACTTTGTAATTACCCATGCACTCCAGGTAGACTGCCACTAGGTGGGGGTAGCGCTCAGTGTTGCAGTCTCAGCAGCCGGAACTCCATTTCCTAATATCGAAGCCGTCATTCATTGATTCAATGAATCTATGAATCTCTTTGCCAGGTTCTGTGCTGGACTGCTGGTTCTTTGAAGCCACTGGCTCACGTATTTTAAAGCATAGATTGTTAGTATTATAATCAGAACTAATTTCCTTTTTGAAAATCATTTCAAATGGAATGTAATTATTATTTAAATAAATGTTAAATATGCTTTAAATGTTTCCCATGATACTTAATTGATATTTTGCCTGACTAAATATTATCTATACAATTAGCAGTTCAGTCTAACCCTACAGACTCCCAAACTGAACACACTGTATTTTACCCTGGACTCTTTAGCCTGAGATTAATTTCCCCTTTGTTGGGTTAGTGATCTATCTTCTCCCAGTTTAAGAAGCAGGCCTCAAAGGAAATGAGGTGGTACATCCCTGTCTAAGGGTTCCAGTAATGTCCTTCACCTCACAGATCTCAAATCTACTCTCAGATACACATCAAAAACCTGATACACCTCAAAAGCCTAAGAAAAGCATTTATGGCCAAGGAACAGAGTCCCTCCTTCTCCCTATCAAAAGGAGTCATTCATTAACTTGTTATATATAAAGAATTTACTTTTCTTTGCGACATTGGCTCCTTCCATCAGAAAATGTTTAATTTAAATGTTAATAAAATTATTTACTAAACAGATCTACAATTCATAGCATTTAGCAACAGGACTCACATTTTAACTGGACAAACAAATGTTAATACTTTTAAGCAATCTGAGTATCAGGAAAGTCAGAGGATGGCAAAAAATTATCACATCATGCCTTCTATGACTTGAATTTTAGTATATTTGGTAGACCAAGAAAGTGTTGTGAGATATTGGGCAGATATAAATAATTCTTTTAATAAATACTTTAATTTTAAATAAGGCAAGCAGCAAGCAATCTGATTTTCTTTACTGAGAGGTTTTCTTTTGAAAATTACCCACTCATTCTTATGTCTTTTAATGTCCCACTTGTGTGATGTGTGCTCAAAATTTATCTATTAAAAATTCTATATACATAATGGCATTGAGTTAAATAATAAAATATCATTTGCATAAGCATCACTGACTCAATGGACATGAATTTGAGCAAACTCCGGGAGATAGTGGAGGACAGAAGAGCCTAGCGTGCTATATAGTCCATGGGGTCAGCAAAGAGTCAGACACAACTGAAAAACAACATACTTGCAAATGAGTTGATCATCTGTGTCTTATTCTCAGGAGATTTGTCTTCATTAACCCATTTCTGCTCCCCTGTCATCTTCCCTCTCTATTTCTTGCTCCCACAGCCATATCCCTCCTAACCACCTTTGTGTCTATCTTCAGTTTACCCCCTCTACCCTCTGCCCTGCCTGAACCTAAAACCTCATTATCTCTGTCTCAAACATTTAGTGGCCTCCTAACGTCTTTCCTGGAATCAGAAAAAATAAAGCATGCAGCCAGCTTACTAAGATCCCCGTAGTAGTCCTCCAAAGACAGGAGAAAAAATTGTATTACTATTGCCACAAACCATTGGTCAATTAATCTATTGATAAATAGGCCTTGTTTTCTCACTTTTAGTTTTATAAGACTCTATTGTAGTGAATGAAGTAAAGTGCACAAGTTCCTGCCTTCATTTTCACTTTTCTACCATCCCTTCTTCACACTTCAGAATTAGAGACTTCTTTATAAAATTTAAGAGTGATCAGTCAGGTCTATCTCATGCTTCAAACCCTTCAATGGTTCCCTGTTAACCTTGAAATTAAGTTCAAATTCCATAACAGTTACAAACCCTTTAAAAAAAATCTGGCCTGTATTTAGTATTGCAGCTTCACTTCTCTTCACTCATCTCTATCTCATACTTACCACTGTAGCCATCCTAATTTCCCTTAAGTATTATGCTTCTTCTGGACTGTAAGTTTTTTCACAGATATACTACCTGTCATAAACATGCTACTTAATTTTACATCTTCAAAAGTGTACCTTGGATATTCTTCCATGAAGCCTTTCCTAATCTTGCTAATAGTTAATTATTTTGTCCTCTGCTATATCCCACATATTATATTATTTCATTTTCTACACTGCAATATAATTAATTTACATTCCTACATCTGATACCCGATTATAGTCCCTTAAAAAGATAGAAACTAAAAGTTACATATTGTACCTATATAGGATAGTGCCTGACCCCTAACAGGGGCTCAAGATCAGTTTAATTTGAACTAACAGTGCTACTCCATAATAAGTTTAATGAAGAATCTCTCCCATGAATAATTATATTAACAGTTTAATCTATTTCTGGCCAGCCTGGTTCTCGTTGCAAAAAGAAACATCCAATTTCTGGTTTGCATTTACATTACCTTTATTACACTCAATATTAACATGGTGAAACCAACAATGGAAAGTTATGCTTAATAGTGCCCTATCCATAGTCCCAATTATACTTTATAATTGTTCTTTAATATAATGGAAGTAATAATAATTAATAACATTCATTATTATTAATATCAAGTATTTATTATGTGTCTGACATTGGACTTTGTGCTTTTATACGATTATCTAATTCAATCTTCAAAGCAACTCTTTCCCATTCCTTATTTAAATAGACCTGTGTTGATGTGGCCTCCAGGTCACTTTGCAAATAAATACGTTAATCAGTTATTTATTTTGCGGCAATACACATAAATTGTCTTCAGAGAGCATCTGTCTAGTATCCCCAAGGAGAATAAATAAATCAGAACACAGACGTGAAAATGTATTTAAGACTTTTCCTAAAAAATTTGTTTCAGGGGAATTTAATGTCTTTGCGCAGTGAGTCTTTCAGGCTCTCTTTAATACATGAGTGAATTAAAAGCACGAACAAATGGCGACGCTGCAAGCATGGTGAGTTTATTGACTTTTGTCATGTAGGAATATCTACTGGATAGGACAGTTAGTGGCAGAAATGCCTGGTGTGGTAGTCTCTGCCTTGTTTGACATACTGATGTAAAAATGAGTATTATTGATTAATTTTTTTAAAAGACAATTTTCCAGAGACTAGATTAGAATCTGAAAATGCTATTAACCTCACAGCAATGGAAAAGACTAACTCTGTTTGATGAAAGCAGCTAAAGAGAAATTCAGGTTAGGGGCCAGTAACCTCAGAAAAATTAGTTCATTGTACCAGTTGCAGTGGCAAGCAAATATGGTTTTGAACATCCCAATTGGATTTAATGTTTCTGGAAGCTCTGACACACCACCGGGATAATACGTGCATGAGGGTCAAATTTTTAAAACATTCTCTTTTTTGTCTGCAGGGTTAAGAGAAGAAAAGAAGGAAAAGATAATGCCTCATGTTTATATACTCATTGTTTATCAAATAAGAATATTCTTCCTCAAACGAAGAAGAATCCTTTTGAACTTTACCAACTCAAGCATGTAGCTTAATGATTATTTGCATAGGAATATTTTTATTTTTTGCTTATTTTATTTAGATAAATTGTTGTTTGGGGGATACTCTTAGAATAAGGAATTTTCACTGATTCCAACAGAGAACTAGAATTATAAATGATGAAGGTATAAGATTAGAATTGTCAATGATGTGAACTGGTTTAAAAAGAGGAAATTTGCTAGTAAACATACAATAAAACTAGCTGAAAATACATGTGTATTATATGATGAGTTGTAGGGCAGAGTTTAAAACATCTGAGTTTTACAAATTTTATTGTTTAATCAAATTAACTAGTCAAAAATTAATGTTCTGTGCTTATTAGATAATGCAGCTAATTCTTTTATTATAAGTATACTCTCATTTTCATCAAAATAAGACAGTTTCTAGCAAGAGAAAAGAAACATTTTAATGCTAATTGTTAAAGTGAGTTAAAAGCAGCAACAGTAATGATAAATTGAGTTAACATGTAAGAGTCACTGGTTAAAAACATTAGATGATGACTATGAACATATTTTTATCAAAAAGATTATATTTAAATATACAAATATTTACAATTCAAAAGAACCAAATTAAGAGAACCTCAAAATAAGAGGAAAGGACATAAACCAACAATCCACTCAACAGATGATAATTTGCACATCATCAGGTGTATTTTTAACTATAGTGATAATACAATAATTTCATCTTAATGATTTGTATTATATTATAGTGATAATAAAAATAACAATCTTCACTAATAATCAAAACACAAAGCAAAACATCAGTGTGGTACTACCTAAAGAAACTAACAAAATTTCAAAATATTGGTAATTCCTATAGTTAGGAGACTATGGTAACTTGACAACTGCACAATCCTTTCAGAAAGCAATGTAACAAAAATCACAAAAATGTTCATATGCTTTGATACTGTAATACCACTCTTCACAATTTATTTTTAAAAATAATCCACAAGAGAGAAAAGGTACACAAATGCAACAAAATTGCAAGGAAATTGAAAATGTCCTCAGTGTCCAACAATATGGAAATGATTAAATAAAGTAAGCTGTATCAACTCACAAGGACATTGTACAAGTAGAACTTATAGAGTCTATGGCAATATGAAAAAATACTTATCATAAAGTAGGTTAAAAAATAAAAATATGTATCTATAGTACAGTTATAATTATATAAAAACTACTTATATATGAGACCAGAAAAAAGGGTAAAATATTAAATGCTAATTATTTTAGATCTTAGATGAGTACTCTACATTTTTAACGTCTATCACATTTGTATAAAACAAGTTAAAAATAAAGTCTAATTTACATAAAACATTTTATATCTGATATTAAAACGCTGGCGTTCACTATAGCAATATCAGGACATTAATAGAACCAGCTTAAGCCTTCCCTTAACTCCAAATTCTTCAGAGTAGGGCAGCCCAATAATTTATCTTGGCTTCAGGCAACTATCTCATCTGTGAAGCAACAGGAATTATACTGGACCTGAGTCTTACACTTTTTTAATCCGGCAAATCTTTATTAAAACTTAGTCTTGTACAAAATGGGTGAAAATAGATGCCTATGGCTAAAGCATAAGGAGAGTGTGATGCTCTGCAGATGGCTCCGTTCCTTCTCCCCTCCCTAAACTCCACCTCTAGAAGCAATTTGTAAGAAGGCTCTGAGAAACCCCAGTCAAAGCTAACTGATTAAATATTTTAAGGGTCCTTTTTTAGCTAAAATATAGATATTGAAATTGTGCAGTTCTCTTCTGTTATATTTTTGTGTGTGTCAGATCCTCAAATAGATTGTAAAGACTTTTATGTTAGAAACTGTCCCTTATAAACTGGCTTGAAAGGTCAAAGTGTTATAGTCACTTAGTCCTGTCCAACTCTTTGTGACGTCATGGACTGTAGTCAACCAGGCTCCTCTGTCCATGGAATTCTCCAGGCAAGAATACTGGAGTAGGTTGCCATTCCCTTCTGCATGGGATCTTCTCAATAAACTGACTTAGCCTCATCTAAATTTACTTTGCTGTATCCACTCAGAGAAAGAATCATTGAATGAACAAAAAAAATGGAATGAGCAAATTTAAATATCAGCAATTTTTATTTTGCAACAAAAAACAAAGTCCAGCAATAAGTTGTTCCATCTTCTGGCTAATCAAAGTTACACAGAAACACACGGATAGAACATTTTTAAAGACTTAAATACAATTAAATTAGAATAATAAAGGCATGCTGCTGCTGCTAAGTCCCTTCAGTCGTGTCCAACTCTGTGCGACCCCATAGACGGCAGCCACCAGGCTCCCCCGTCCCTGGGATTCTCCAGGCAAGAACCCTGGAGTGTGTTGCCATTTCCTTCTCCAATGCGTGAAAGTGAAGCCACTCAGTCCTGTCCAACTCCTAGCGACCCCATGGACTGTAGCCCACCAGGCTCCTCCATCCATAGGATTTTCCAGGCAAGAGTACTGGAGTGGGTTGCCATTGCCTTCTCCTTATCACAGTTCTGTTTATGGATTTTTAAATAATAAACTTGAATATTAGAAGTAATCCTGCTTTGCTTCCATCAAAATCATGAACTAAAAGTATCGTGAGAATTTTAGGAAGCAAGAGTACCTCTGTCCAAAACACGGATTTTCTCTTTAATGCTATTATCTCAATAATAGCAGGATTACTTCTAATATTCAAGTTTATTATTTAAAAATCCATAAACAGAACTGCGATAACCCCTAAAATCTGATGTGGTTGGCCTGATAGTCTGCAAGTGAGATCCTGTAACATAAGATTCCTCTCTCCTAACACGTTTAAAATTCTTACCATTAGAATCATTTTCTTGGATAGATGATTAAGAAGACCACAGAAAATATACATATTTTCTAGCAAGTAGAACTTCCATTAATCTTTTGTCATACGTTGGTTTTTTGAATTAGCTAGTGGTCCTCCAAGAACATATAAAGAACCCAAGGTTAAAGATTAGAAAAGAGAGAGCTGGATTAAGGGGAAAAAAAAAAAAAAACATAGCAGGACCAAACTCTGGTAAAAAAAAAAAAACCAGAGCAAAAACTGTCTAGAATTGTGGAGGGTCTAGAATAAATACTTGGAAAGGAACAGATGAAAGGGAAAATTCTGTTTATATAAAATGGGAAATGGGAGTCAATAACAGCCAGATCACTTAAGAAATATATTGAGAACTATCTTTTTAGCTGTATGACTCTTTTTGAGATCATTTATTGGGAACATTAGTTTACTATAATTACAACCCTAACACTTTAACTTAAATACTCTCTTATTTAACGATCTAAATTTTATCAACAATAAAGATGAAAATAATCATAAGCTTGGCAGTCAGGCAAGTCAGAAATAGAAATTCCAGCTCTATCTCTTACTAGTTATATAATCACTCAAAAGAGCAATTTAGGGACTTTCTTAGAGGTCCAGTGGCTAAGACTCTGCCATCCCAATGCAGGGGGCATGGGTTTGATCCCTGTTTGGAGAAACTAGATCCCACATGCTATAACTAAAGATCCTGCATGCTACAGTGCAGACTAAAGATCCTGCATGCTGGAACTAAGACCTGGCACAGCGAAATAATTTTTTTTTTTTAAGAGCAGTTTAGAGTATAGGTTGAGCCCACTGATTCATGATTCAATTCTTTCAAAGTCGAGGGATGCTACTTATTATGTGTGTTAAGTAACTTAACCAGGATTAAACCCCTAATTCTCCATTTCTTTATTTTTAAATAAGTTTTGATGATGATGATGATAATGAAGATACTACATAAATATAACTAATTAAAGCTCTTTTCACACTTTCTAACATATGGTGGTGGTGATGGTTTAGTAGCTCAGTTGTGTCCAACTCTTGCGACCCCATGGACTGTAGCCTTCCAGGCTCCTCTGTCCATGGAATTCTCTAGGCAAGAATACTGGAGTGGGTTTCTATTTCCTTCTTCAGGGGACCTTCCTGACCCAGAGATCAAACCCAGGTCTCCTGCATTGCTGACAGATTCTTTACCGTCTGAGCCACCAGGGACGCCCACATAAAAAGCACTAACAAATACCAACCACCACCATTATTAGGCTGCCTAACTTCTCTGGACTTTAGCTTGTCATGTATAAAAGGAAAGTAATACATTTACTGTACTACTTATTTCAAGACTAGAATAAAAAAAATAATAAAAGCACTTAACACAATATCTTCACACTGTATCTACCTAGTATGCAGTGTCCTTCCCATTTAAAGCCTGTCTCTGCAGAAGTGCAATGAGTATTGCTTTCTCCTAAAGTGAATTCTCTATACACTCATTTAACATCAAATATATGTGATGTTATGTACTATCTTTGTAACAATGATTATATCTTTGTAGAAGAAATTAATTGTATTTTCCACCCAACATCTACTGTCTCTCTAGTCATCCCAGAAAATTCTACAATTCCATCTTTCTATGCGGGATCATTTATGCCCCAACTCTGAATTATGTGCCTCTTTTATAAGTGAATCTACTATTATTCTAGGGATGAGTCATGTAACTCAGGTCTGGCTAGTCTAAGTAGCTCATTCCCTTGATCTTGGGTTTGATTCAGAAATAACACATGACCTTATCCAAGCCAATGAATCCTAGTCTTTGGATTTTCCTGTGTATTCTGAAAAAGAAGCCTAAAGCTCCTTATTACCATGTGGAACCTAAGAATGAATTATCATAAATAAATTCCAGATTCCACCATAATAATTTAATTTGAGTATTTTAAAAAATAAAAAAGAGAAAGATTTCCCAGAAAGAGGACTGATCTGAGGTTATAAAATGATTCATCAATCAGTTCAATTCAGTGGCTCAGTCATGTCCGCCTTTTTGCAACACCTGTCCATCACCAACTCCCAGAGCTTGCTCAAACTCATGACCACTGAGTCCATGATGCCATCCAACCATCTCATCCTCTGCTGTCCCCTTCTCCTCCTGCCTTCAGTCTTTCCCAGCATCAGGATCTTTTCCAATGAGTCAGTTCTCATCAGGTGGCCAAAGTATTGGAGCTTCAGCTTCAGCATCAGGTCTTCCATTGAGTACTGAGGACTGATTTCCTTTAGGATGGACTGGTTGGACCTCTTTGCAGTCCAAGGGACTCTCAAGCGTCTTCTCCAAAACCACAATTCAAAAGCATCAGTTCTTCGGCACTCAACTTTCTTTATGGTCTAACTCTCACATCCATACATGACTACTGGAAAAAACATAGCTTTGACTAGACGGACCTTTGTCAACAAAGTAATATCTCTGCTTTTTAATATGCTGTCTTGGTTGGTCATAGCTTTACTTCCAAGGAGAAATGTCTTTTAATTTCATGGCTGCAGTCACCATCTGCTGCTATTTTAGAGACCAAAAAAGTCCGTCACTGTTTCCATTGTTTCCCCATCTTTTTGCCATGAAGTGATGGGACCACATGCCATGATCTTAGTTTTCTGAATGTTGAGTTTTAAGCCAGCTAAATTTTCACTTCCTCTTTCACTTTCATCAAGAGGCTTTTTACTCCCTCTTCACTTTCTGCCATAAGGGTGCCACCATCTGCATATCTGAGGTTATTGATATTTCTCCCAGCAATCTTAATTTCAGTTTGTGCTTCATCCAGCCTGGCATTTTGCATGATGTACTCTGCATACAAGTTAAATAAGCAGGGTGACAATATACAGCCTTGACGTACTCCTTTCCCAATTTTGAACCAGTCTGTGGTTCCATGTCCGGTTCTGTTTGTTGCTTCTTGACCTGCATACAGATTTCTCAGGAGGCAGGTCAGGTGGTGGTATTCCCATCTCTTTAAGAATTTTCCACAGTTTGTTGTGATCCACACAGTAGTAAGTCATTTTCGTCTTTCTGTAGTAAAACCTAGACATCTTTTTTTTCATTGAAATATAGTTGATCTAAAATATTGTATTGTTTTCAGGCACACAGCACAGTGGTTCAGTTATATATATTCTTCAATTTCTCTTCCCTACAAACCACTACAAAATATTGAGTGTATGTCCTTGTACTATAAACGTAAGTCCCTGTTGGCTCAGTTTTATATATAGTAGTGTGTATATGTTAATCCCAAACTCCTAGTTTTAACTTCCCATCTACTTTGGCAACCATAAGCTCATCTTCTACATCTTATTTTTTTAATCTCTCCCTGAAAGCACTTTGAAGATCAAGACTTCTCCCTTTGTTGCTTATTTGTAGTCTTGCATATATTGGAGATGAGTTTGACTTAATTCTACAATCTCCACTCTAAATATATGATTTGGCTAACTATTATCCCAACAAAATGGAAAATAAAAGCATATTTTAAACAATATCGGAAAAAAGGAAACATGAGCTCTTTTAGTAATATCTTTACCTAAAGAAATGCAAAGCTTTGGCCTATCTTATGATGACAATGGGTGATTAAGCCCCTACTATTTGGCAGTTCTTTCATTAAACCACATAGAAATCTGTCAAAGATCTTATACACAAGCAAATACCAGAGTAGGAGAAGAAAAAGCCCAGACTATTACTTGCTTTCATTATTTTTGGCCTGGATTCTGAATAATTCCTTAAAATTATTTAAAGGAATTTATGACTTTAAATTTATGAATTTAAAGAAATTATTTAAATTATTTATGACAGCTTTTCAGGAAGAAATCAAAATAAAATTTTAAAAATTGATGTCTCAAAGTTCTCTTTTCAGTATCTCCAGGAAGTAATTTTTATCAAATTACGTAAAAGCAAAGGTTAGTAATCAACTTTTAATATATTCAATATTAGAAAAACAATATGTCAAATCCCAAATTCCAAGCCCTATGCTGTCTCCTATTTAAGTAGAATGATGACAGTATATTATAGTATTAATTTGTGTAGCAGACAATCATTCAAAGCACTAAATCTAATATAACTAACAAAATAAGATATTATCAAAATGGCAGTATTTCAAAAGAATATCGGTATAAATACACTTTTAGGATCAAATATCTTCATTTGCATATAGATTTACATTAACCAAATAAGAGCTTTAATTTGCCACAAATATTGATACAGCAATAGAGCAATAATCTTAGGAACTAAATAATAACTCTAAAGTTTTCTTGATACTTAAGTAACTAAAACCCTTTGATTAGGGTTTATTACAAATTGTTTCTTCATCCTTTCTTCTATCTGTTCAACCCTTATTTCTCTCTGGGTGCTTTACCTTGGGATACAAAGAATAATAAGATACTCCTAACGGTTCACAGTCTGAGAGAACAACACACACAAACAAATAACTGTGGTATTTAACGTGGCAAATATTATGACAGAAACAAGAACAAAGGATAGATTCGGAGCACAGTGGAGGGAAAGATTTTCTTTACCTGGAGAGTTTAAAGAAAGTTCAAAAAAGAAAAAAAAAAACATTTGATCTGGAACTAGAACCATGAGAAGCCTTTCACTCTGAATTTACTCTATCAAAAAGAGATTCCTGGGGTGCTTAGGAATTTTTATTTCAAAGGTAGATACTTGTAATAGAATACCCTCTTTTTTAAAAAAGCTCCTAAAAGTAACTTTAGGAAGTTACTTCCTAAACAAAGCAGAATTTTGAAATTTAACAACATGACTTCGTATTAGCTTAATTACAGGACAAAAAACATAATTACAACCTCAAGTCAACAAAGGCAAAAGTCATTTAGCCTGAGTTTGAAATGGGAAAAATAAGAATTAGGTTATTCTTTCACCAAATAGTGAGAACT
The DNA here is from genome assembly GCF_016772045.2 of Ovis aries. Classification (NCBI taxonomy): domain Eukaryota; kingdom Metazoa; phylum Chordata; class Mammalia; order Artiodactyla; family Bovidae; genus Ovis; species Ovis aries. Next base: position 39,665,064 of record NC_056061.1, read on the forward strand.
AGCTCTAGGATCCTGCAAAAGAAGTCTCAAAAAATAAATATCACTTGCCAATGAAAAGCAAAGACTTAGCACATTTTCAAAATGTAGGCTCTACCTCCTGCTGTGGTAGGAAGAATGAAGGAAGGATGTATCTTTTAGCTCTCAGGACTCTACAAGATTCCGCACTGTGGTTGCTAAATGCCAGATGCCCTTTGGCAATTCCTTATGACTCCTGGCTCTGAGGTAAGAATCAGAATAAGGAACCTATACACTGAAGGATAAACCCCAATGTTTCCAAGACACATAGCCTGGCAGACATCTGTGTATCCAATAAGGCTTGTTGTATGTGAACTGATTCTTGTACGATCTTGGGAGGCCAGGAAGTACATTCTCTCTTGACTTAAGATTTCTGAAATAGCTCTCTGCATTTCAATTAATCCATTGCTAAAGCTCTTTTTTATAGCATGTCAGCTGCTGAAACAGTGATAATGATAGCTTCTAATTAACCCAGAAAGTTCAGAGGAGAGAGGAAGAAAAATGTGCCTTGTTGGCTCCAGGGCATAAGTCAACTTTATAGACGAGTAATGTTAAAACTTCACACGTGCCAGAAGCTTCTCCTGGCTGCATTAAAAATCAGGACACCAACATCTATAAGACATCTGACAAATCTTTTTTTGACGTCTCCACAGGGAATGAGATTTCCCATTGTCCTGTGAGTAGCCATTTCCATGGAAAGAGTAATATATATTTCACAAAATCGCCTGCTTCTAAATTTTTCTTGACATTCTCTTACTTTAAATAATAAAGTTAAAACAAATCTATGCATCTAAATGTTAAGAAAAAGATAACTCAATCTTCATAGTTAAAAATTCCCCCTCCTTCTCATTGTTTCCATAAGAGGAAAAATATTCTTAGTCTGAGAGGCTAGGAAATGTTATCAAATACTGCCTACACTTAATGTTTTATGTTAGCCAGTTATGCTTTTAATTTTTCAGGAATGACAGATCATATGCTGCACAATTTATCTTCCCTCAGGAAATATGCGGAGAAGGCAATGGCACCCCACTCCAGTACTCTTGCCTAGAAAATCTCATGGATGGAGGAACCTGGTGGGCTACAGTCCATGGCGTCGCTAAGAGTTGGACAGGACTGAGTGACTTCACTTTCACTTTTCACTTTCATGCATTGGAGAAGGAAATGGCAACCCACTCCAGTGTTCTTGCCTGGAGAATCCCAGGGACGGGGGAGCCTGGTGGCTGCCGTCTATGGGGTCACACAGAGTTGGACACAACGGAAGCGACTTAGCAGCAGCAGCAGCAGCAGCAGGAAATATGGGAAGGAATTTCCAGAAAACTTGGTAACTGCCACTTGCTCAAATGCCACAGAAAGAGATGTTTTTGGCTCAATTTGAGTCCTATTGGGAGGCTGAAAGTGATGGGCAAGCAGTATATTCAGGTACGCTGTACATTTTGCATTCTATGATTCTGAGATTAATGATGTGCCAAGCCCGGGTATGAAAACACTGAGCACATATCCCAGCAAAGTTGTATTCTGAAATGTTTTAACCTCTAATAATAAAGTTTGGGCAGTAATGGGAACATTTAAGATTCCAGAAGTTTTGATCTGATCATTATTAGCCCAGATCTAACATCTGCAGTTGTGTGAAATACCTTGAGGAGACCTAGAAACACCTCAGTCTGTCACTGAAGATTGCTGCTGATATTCTTACTGTACTACTATCCTCTGTAGGACTTATATCAGAGTTTACCAAAGGGTGAATTGTAGTGCATTACCGCACATCCAGTGGTTTAGAGAAATATGTAGAAATGCTGGTCCATTCAGACTTCAGGACTGAAGTTCCCCTATTAGATGGCTTTGACTTCAATAAGCATTTTCCAAGACTCCTCAGAGAAGGATAAGAGATTAGGATCATGCTCACCTTGTGGTGCCCACAGATGGGGAGCAAAAGATGTGACTGTGTACATTTACCACTCCTTTATGGCATTAAGAGCTTCCCCGGAGAGTGGTCTATTACCTGGATATCTGCATTAACATCCTGGGGCAGACACTTTCACTCTTCATCTTGCTCAAGAGTCCTATGGAACTGATAGAAGAGTTCATACCCAAGAAGTAAAGGACCACAGCCCAAAAATGTGTTTGAATTACAGAGGAGATTTGGGGGAACTCCAGTCTCTGTCTTCCCATATATTCAATACCTCTGTCTGCTTGTGCCTATATAGGGGCATTTAAACTGACTAAAAGTAAACAAAAAAAATGCATATACATTCTGCAGTTAGAACTTGATTGTTATTTTGAAATCTTTGCTATAAAAATACAAAATTGTAATTGAAATTCATTTGAATTCATCACAGTAAATTTTACCATTATATTTGCCATTGAAAGAAAAATAATACCTATGTGATTCTTTAAATATTCATTTTAATTTTTGAAAAATTGAGGTTGCTGTAAAAATAAGAGTTTTAAAATGAAGTTTCTTATCTGCAATATATGACATCAAATATGGAAAAGATTAGCATTAAAATGTCTTAATCAGAAATTATATGTTCACTAAAGCAAGTCAAGTTTATTTCAATGTTGATAAGATTTAAAAGTTTTACATATATTTAATTTCCATCTTTCAAAACACTTTATGTTTATCTCTTTATCATAAATATATAACATAAAGAAAACAATTTACCAAACCTCATGTTAAATGCCTTTCCAAAAATCTTCCATTTTACCCCTGAGTACCAAATACATCATCTTTTATGCATTCAATGAAGTAAAGATAATTGGAAAGCACTTCCTTAGATATGTAAACTTTACCTGATTTAACAAGTTTGGTTTATGTTTGGCTTAGCCATCAATCTGAAACTGCAATTGACATTTGTCAAGATAATGGTCAGTAGTGCAGAATTCAAATATTCTAAGGCCTCATCAACATCATGTTATAAATTAGATAATATTAATATGCAGCACCAGTTATCACAGCTTTAATCTATCTGTCAACTCAGTTCTCAATGATTTAAGAGTCCCTAGTAGAATCAGTCCCCAATATCTTATTCATAAATCAGGCAAATTCAGTTTGCAGCTTTATCACCATCGGGTATTGAAGATCACCATTGGGTATTGAAGATCACCATTCACAAACACCTGGGGCCCCACTTATGCCACTCCAGTAACTTCTCTTCAAGCCACACATTGGCATCCAAACTAGAGAAGAACAAATTAGAGAAGGTACTAAATGCTCTGATATGCCCAAATAATAACTTGAGAAGTTAGCTTAGGATGCTAACTAACTTCATGGTTGGCCACATTTGCTTAGTAAACACTGGATTTCCCTGGTGGTACAGTGAGTAAGAATTCACCTGCCAGTGCAAAGGACACCAGCTTGATCCCTGGTCTGGGAAGATTCCATGCCATGGAGCAACTAAGCTCGCGTGCCACAAGTACTGAAGCCCACACACAATAGAGACAGCAAGCTGCAGCTACTGATCCCCATGTGCCCAGAGCCTGTACTCCACAACAAAAGCCACCACAATGAGAAGCCCCACTCACCCGAACTAGAGAGTAGCCACTACTCTCGACAACTAAAGAAAGCCCACACATAGCAACAAAGACCCAGAGCATCAAAAATAAAATACATAAATTATAAAAAATAAAAATGAGTGCTAATGGTATCGAATACATTTCTAAAAACTGTGAGAAAAACAAAAAGGTATTGGCATAATTCATTATAATTTTTCTGTCTCAGAGCAAAGGTAATTCATAAGGCATAGTCCCACATTCCAAGGCTATTTCGCTATTCCATGATTACACTACAAAAGTCTCTCAAAATATTTAAGGAAACTGAACCATACCTAAATCAACAGGGACATTCAGGCAAACTTTCCAACCCACATGATCTGAGCACTACCAGAAATTAGATATTCAGTTGATTTGGTGCCAATTTGTAGTACTGTGGACTGTTAATTATTCAGATATGAAACTGCATGAAAGAAACACTATACATGCCCTAAAAATTGTACCAGATATGTAAAAATGAAAAATTCTGAATGAACCATGCCACTTGCACACTTACATACACAGAAAGTTGGCAAGATCCCACTCCTTTGAAAGTTTCTCAGTCTTCTTGCTCCACCAAAGAAAATTAACATATAATCATTTGTTTGCATTTCCTTTTCCTATACTTTTTGGTGAATGCTTTGACATGAGTTAGATGTTGTCCTCTGAAACACTGATTGAGTACATGTGCTGGTTGGCTGCAGGATGGGAGAAGGGTGAATTCAAAAAAATGTATTAAGCACCAGACAAAAGGTTGGCACAGTGCTTAGTTCTAGACATTGTATATGTATCCTTACTCTTTAAAATTACTAAGGATGTGAGTGAGTGAAGTCGCTCAGTCGTGTCCGACTCTTTGGGACCCCATGGACTGTAGCCTACCAGGCTCCTCCTTTCATGGGATTCTCCAGGCGAGAATACTGGAGTGGGTTGCCATTTCCTCCTCCAGGGGATCTTCCCAACCCAGGGATTGAACCTGGATCTCCCGAATTGCAAATTGCAGGCAGACGCTTTAACCTCTGAGCCACCAGGGAAGCCTAAGGATGTATCATTAGCCAATTTGAAACAAATTCCAGATGACTGGAGGAGTAAAAGTAAAAAGTCACACTATCAAAAGTTTAGAAGAAAACATATATGAATATTTAAACTCTCTAAGGAAAATCACTTTCTATGTTTAAAGGCAAAAGAGAAAATCATAAAGAAAAAGATCAGCTTGGCTACATACAAATTTAAATCTGTACAGAAATAAAGGTCTTTAAGAAAACTGTTGAAGGAATAAATGTTCAACCTGGAAAATATTTAAGTCATTTGTTCAGTTCAGTCATTTCAGTTCAGTTGCTCAGTTGTGTCCGACTCTTTGCAACCCCACGGACTGCAGCACGCCAGGCTTCAGCATCCCTCACCAACTTCCAGAGCTTACTGAAACTCATGTCCATTAGGTATGTGATGCCATCCAACCATCTCATCCTCTGTCGTCCCTTTTTCCTCCTGCCTTCAATCTTTCCCAGCATCAGGGTTTTCTCCTATGAGTCAGTTTTTCCCATCAGGTAGCAAAAGTATTGGAGCTTCGGCTTCAGCATCAGTCCTATCAATGAATATTCAGGACGAATTTCCTTTACGATGGACTAGTTGGATCTCCTTGCTGTCCAAGTGACTTTCAAGAGTCTTCTCCAACACCACAGTTCAAAAGCATCAGTTCTTTGGTGCTCAGCTTTCTTTATGGTCCAATTTTCACATCCATACATAACTACTAGAAAACCTATAGCTTTGACTAGATGGACCTTTGTCAGCAAAGTAATGTCTCTGCTTTTCAATATGCTGTCTATGTTGCTCATAGCTTTTCTTCCAAGGAGCAAGCATCTTTTAATTTCATGGGTGCAGTCATCATCTGCAGTGATTTTTGAACCCAAGAAAATAAAGTCTGTCACTGTTTCCACTGTTTCCCCATCTATTTGCCATGAAGTGATCAACTGGATGCCATGAACTTTGTTTTTTGAATGTTGAGTTTTAAGCCAAATTTTTCACTCTCCTCTTTCATTTTCATCAAGAGGCTATTCAGTTCCTCTTTGCTTTCTGCCATAAGGGTGGTGTCATCTACAAATCTGAGGTTACTGATATTTCTCCCAGTAATCTTGATTCTACCTTGTGTTTCATCCAGCTTGGCATTTCACATGATGTACACTGCATATAAATTAAATAAGCAGTGTGACAATATACAGCCTTGACAAACTCCTTTCCCAATTTGGAACCAGTCCATTGTTGAATGTCTGGTTCTAACTGTTGCTTCTTAACCTGCATACAGATTTCTCTGGAGGCAGGTAAGGTGGTCTGGTATTCCCATCTCTTTCAGAGTTTTCCAGTTTGTTATGATCCACACAAAGGCTTTCGCGTAGTCAATAAAGCAGAAGTAGGTGTTTTTCTGGAACTCTCTTCCTTTTTTGATGATCCAACGGATGTTGGCAATTTGATCTCTGGTTCTTCTGCCTTTTCTAAATCCAGCTAGAACATCTGGAAGTTCTCTGTTCATATACTGTTGAAGCCTAGCTTGGAGAATTTTGAGCATTACATTACTAGCATGTGAGATGAGTGCAATTGTGTGGTAGTTTGAGCATTCTTTGGCATTGCCTTTCTTTGCGATTGGAATGAAAACTGACCTTTTCCAGTCCTGTGGCCACTGCTGAGTTTTCCAAATTTGCTGGCATATTGAGTGTAGCACTTTCACAGCATCAACTTTTAGGATTTGAAATAGCTCAACCAGAATTCCATCACCTCCAATAGATTTGTTCGTAGTGATGCTTTCTAAGGCCCTCTTGACTTCTCATTCCAGGATGTCTGGCTCTAGGTGAGTGATCACACCATCATGATTATCTTGGTCGTGAAGATCTTTTTTGTACAGTTCTTCTGTGTATTCTTGCCACCTTTTCTTAAAATCTTCTGCTTCTGTTAGGTCCATACCATTTCTGTCCTGTATTGAGCCCATCTCTGCATGTAATGTCCCCTTGGTATCTCTAATTTTCTTGAAGAGATCTCTATTCTAGTCACTTGTTACTTTATAAATACAGATTTTTCAGTAACAAGCATGGTCAAAGTTTAGAACAAAAATACATGTAGGTCAACTTTTTTCATTATAAACGTTCGAACGTAGTACCTTTGGAAATCTGTTACTAAGGTACACAGAAATTAATTTTCCTGTAACAGTCATTCACTTATTTTCAACATGGTTTCAGGAAAATAGTGGATATTAATTTATTATTTACCAGGAGAGGGAATAAGTACACGCCAATTTATTCCCATCCATGAATCGGGAACATGTATAGCTCATACCAAGAGCTAACTGATAACTTTTGATGTCTTAACAGAGTATTCTAAACAACCCACAAAAGAGTCATAGCATCCTGGTAAACAAATGCATACACATGTATACTTGTATATACTTCACAAATACTTATAAGCATGTGATATCATCTGTAGAACTATTCTTGGAGTCTGCAGTCTCATACTGCCTTAAGTAAAGCCCTTTATAATGAAGTAATTCAGTATCTGAAGCCTGTAATACAACATTCAGTTTAGACAAGTTTTATTTTATGGCAAACAATAACATAATGACATTCCTATATATTTTAGTAAGTGTTCCCAAAATCATTCCAAAGGATAAAATAAAAATTCATGTTTTTCTGTAATAGTATCTAAATTCGTGCACAGGAACTAAACCTCCAAGATCTCAATCTTGAATACAGTAATAACAATTTGAATTTCGGTTTTCTGACGAGGCCTTACAAATAACTGTGAATAGAAGAGAAGTCAAAGGCAAAGGAGAAAAGGAAAGATATACCCAGTTGAATGCAGAGTTTCAAAGAATAGCAAGGAGAGATAAGAAAGCCTTCCTCAGCTATCAATGCAAAGAAATCAAGGAAACTAATACAATGGGAGAGGCTACAGATCTCTTCAAAAAATTAGAGATACCGAGGGAACATTTCATGCAAAGAAGGGCATAATAAAGGACAGAAATGGTATGGACCTAACAGAAGCAGAAGATTTTAAGAAAAGGTGGCAAGAATACACAGAAGAACTGTACAAAAAGATCTTCATGACCAAGATAATCACAATGGTGTGATCACTCACCTAGAGCCAGACATCTTGGAATGTGAAGTCAAGGGGGCCTTAGAAAGCATCGCTACGAACAAAGCTAGTGGAGGTGATGGAATTCTGGTTGAGCTATTTCAAATCCTAAAAGTTGATGCTGTGAAAGTGCTACACTCAATATGCCAGCAAATTTGGAAAACTCAGCAGTGACCACAGGACTGGAAAAAGGTCAGTTTTCATTCCAATCGCAAAGAAAGGCAATGCCAAAGAATGCTCAAACTACCACACAATTGCACTCATCTCACATGCTAGTAATGTAATGCTCAAAATTCTCCAAGCCAGGCTTCAACAGTATATGAACAGAGAACTTCCAGATGTTCTAGCTGGATTTAGAAAAGGCAGAGGAACAAGAGACAAATTGCCAACATCCATTGAATCATCAAAAAAGCAAGAGAATTTCAGAAAAAACATCTACTTCTGCTTTAATGACTAAAAAGCCTTTGACTGTGTGGATCATGACAAACTGTGGAAAATTCTTCAAGAAATGGGAATACCAGAACACCTGACCTGCCTCTTGAGAAATCTGTATGCAGGTTACGAAGAAACAGTTAGAACTGGTCATGGAACAACAGACTGGTTCCAGATCGGGAAAGGAGTACATCAAGGCTTGTGTGCTTATTTTGTCACTGTGCTTATTTTATTTAATTTATTTAACTTATATGCAGAGTACATCATGAGAAATGCTGGACTGGATGAAGCACAAGCTGGAATCAAGATTGCCAAGAGAAGTATTAATAACCTCAGATGTGCAGATGACACCACCCTTATGGCAGAAAGTGAAGAAGAACTGAAGAGCCTCTTGATGAAATTGGAAGAGGAGAGTGAAAGAGTTGGCTTAAAGCTCAACATTCAGAAAACTAAGATCATGGCATCTGGTCCCATCATTTCATGGCAAATAGATGGGGAAACAATGGAAACAGTGACAGACTTTATTTTCTTAGGCTCCAAAATCACTGCAGATGGTGACTGCACCCATGAAATTAAAAGATGCTTTTTCCTTGGCAGAAAAGTTATACTTTTCTTCAGCCTAGACAGCATATTGAAAAGCAGAGACATTACTTTGCCAACAAAGGCCCATCTAGTCTAATCTATGGTTTTTCCAGTAGTCATGTACAGATGTGAGAGTTGGACTATAAAGAAAGCTGAGCACGGAACAATTGATTATTTTGAACTGTGGTCTTGGAAAAGACTCTTGAGAATCCCTTAGACTGCAAGGAGATCCAACCAGTCCATCCTAAAGGAAATCTGTCCTGAATATTCATTGGAAAGACTGAGGCTGAAGCTGAAACTCCAATGCTTTGGCCACCTGATGGGAAGGAGTGACTCATTGGAAAAGACCCTGATGCTGGGATAGATTGAAGGGAGGAAGAGAAGGGGAGGACAGAGGATGAGATAGTTGGATGGCATCACCAACTCAGAAGACATGAGTTTGAGTAAACCCCTGGAGTTGGTGATGGACAGGGAGGCCTGGCATGCTGCAGTCCACAGGGTTGCAAAGAGTCGGACACAACTGAGCAACTGAACTGAACTGAACTGAAACATTGCATAGGGAATCTGAAGTGCTCAAGGTAGATGTCTTTTAAAAAGTGGAGCATAATCACCCTTAAAGTTCTATTTTCTTAATTTATATCTCCACTTTGAAATAAATTAGGATGACCAATATATTTACGATTGGTATATTAAACATTCCACTAATTAAATAGCTCTAATGTTCTATGTAATGGCTGAACTTCTTTCATTTCAGTTCAGTTAAGTCGCTCAGTCGTGTCCAACTCTTTGTGATCCCATGAATCGCAGCACGCCAGGCCTCCCTGTCCATCACCAACTCTCAGAGTTCACTCAGACTCACGTCCATTGAGTCCATGATGCCATCCAGCCATCTCATCCTCTGTCATCCCCTTCTCCTCCTGCCCCCAATCCCTCCCAGCATCAGTCTTTTCCAATGAGTCAACTCTTTGCGTGAGGTGGCCAAAGTACTGGAGTTTCAGCTTTAGCATCATTGAACTTCTTTACTCCTACAGAAAAATAATCTGTCATACAGTTTGTCAAAGATATTCATGGAAGAGAATTGTAAAAAGAGTGATGAAACCATGACCATCAGCCTTCCTTACATTAAAATATACATCTTATACTTTCAAAAAAACAAGCATTCATATTGTAGTTTTTACAAAAAGCTGTAAAACTGAAATGAAGAGTTCTCCAAAACCACAGGGATATGTATACAGTATTTTTTAAAATAGCAATGGTAAAACCTTTGTCATAGTTTCATATAATATGTTAAGCACTTCTCTCAGAAACAGAAAAGTGACATATCTGCAGATAAATAGGAAGGAGAAAGTCTGAGGTCACTGCTCCCTATCAGCAGCATTGCCAAAGAGAAGAAAATGAGTAACATCTTTAATCTAGAGTTGAGTAAAGTCTTCCTCTTTATATAATCATTTAGTTGAGAAAAGCTCATATCTTTTTATTCTTTTTTTGTTGGTCTTTTAAACACAGAATCATAAGCATCTTGGAGTCCCCTGCCTCTTACAGTGCAGGGGACTGTAAGAACTCCTGTTCTTAGTAAAAATGGAAAGTAAATTAGTCAGAAATTTTCTAACAACAAACAGCTTCTTATATACCAGAAAATAATCTAGTCAGCTTTAGCCACATTGTCTTTAAATTAAATAAAGGGGTGCCTCAGGGTTCAGGTGCTTCAATGTCATGCACAGTACCTAAATGTCATTTCTAATGCTCCCTAAAGCTACTGTTTCTTTTGATTTATTTCATAATTATGTTCCCTAAACTAGGTAACAAAGAAAAATCAATACCAAATATTGGTTAGGAGATTGGGCTTTTAACTTATTTTTTACAATAATGTATCATTAGACATGCTTTCTAACTTTTTTCACCTTTATATCCATGATCAGTGATTCCTATAAGCACTCTTTCCTCATATTTAAGTGCATTGCCCAGTCCACTAACTCGCTTTTAGACAAAGAAATATTTCAGTGCATACTAAACTCAAAAGAGAATTTTAAGTCCAATTTAACCCAGTAATTCTAGCCGTCTGGAGATATGTATACAGTCAATAAGTTCAGTCACTCAGTGGTGTCCAACTCTTTGTGACCCCGTAGACTGCAGTATGCCAGGCCTCCCTGTTTCTGCTGCTGCTAAGTCGCTTCAGTCATGTCCGACTCTATGCAACCCCAGAGACAGCAGCCCACCAGGCGCCCCCATTCCTGGGATTCTTCAGGCAAGAACACTGGAGTAGGTTGCCATTTCCTTCTCCAATGCATGAAAGTGAAATGTGAAAGTGAAGTCGCTATCCATCACCAATTTCCGGAGTTTAACCAAACTCATGTCCATCGAGTAGGTGATGCCATCCAACTATCTTATCCTATGTCCTCCCCTTCTCCTCCTGCCTTCAATCTTTCCCAGCATCAAGGCCTTTTCAAATGAGTCAGTTCTTCGCATCAGGCGGCCAAAGTATTGAAGTTTCAGCTTCAGCATCAATCCTTCCAATGAATATTCAGGACGGATTTCCTTTAGGATGGACTGGTTGGATCTCCTTGCAGTCCAAGGGACTCTCAAGAGTCTTCTCCAACACCACAGTTTAGAAGCATCAATTCTTCGGCGCTCAGCTTTCCTTATAGTCCAACTCTCAAATATCCCTAAATATATATTATGCCTATTTCTGCTGAATTTTGCAGAATTAGTTATTTTCTAATTAGTATGTTGCTAAAAATTCACTAAGACCCCTGGAACATGCTCCAATTTTTACCAAATGGAGAAATCAAAGCAGAATTGAAGAAAGCGGGTGAAGCGGGGTAAAATAAAACCTGGAGCTTATAAACTCAAAGAAACTCACAGGGAGAGATCAGCCGTTGCTTGGAAGAGCACAGAAATCATGGAAATTTGCATACAGTTGATGTAATTTAAGGCAAAGTTACATTTTAATGTGACAACTATGTGGGAGGAAGGTAGGACAGTTCTGTGTCTTTCCTAAAACTCACTTTGCCTGACATTTAGTTTTGGTTAAGAGAGACACTTGGAGTAAGAGAAATAGCTTATCTATTCAAAATTTAGCCAGAGTCAGAAATTAGAAAAATACACTCCTGAACAGATCATTATATTAATAAAAACAAATATTTATAGAGGGAAATGTTTATTCTTTACTCAAAAAGATGTTGTCATATCCTTTTTCAGCTTTCATCTACTTTTGTTTTTTATAATCTTAACAGGCATGGTTATTTATGCCAGATTAGCACTAACAAAAAAAAAAAAAGGAAGCAGCACACTGACAGAAAAATGTGACAAATAGCATGAGAAAACAAAAATAAAAAGCAGGCTCAAGAGTTGTCAGGAAAGCAATATGAGATCAATTAGCATGAGCAACAAAAAATTCATAAGGCCTTGAGGACAATAAAACAGGATAATGCATAACACTTATCTAAGGCTTATTTTAAAAAGTCAAGGATGGGTAATACGTAATTTTGAAATATCTTTTATTCTTAGGTGAAAATGTTGTATTATTCAGAAAATGGCTATTTAAAATGGTTGATTCACCAAGCACTCTTGACAGCTAAGCAATAGATGCATCATAACTATAAAGAATTGATTTATATATTAACATAGAACTTCGAATTACCATTAAATCTTGGGATGTTAACATAGTTCTCTTTTCAACTTTGAATACTGAATAACAATAATAATGAAAGCACTCACAAACCTACAGGGTTTTTTTCGTTTTGTTTAGTTTGAAACACTCTAGTAATGAGTTGTACACTTTGAGAAGCTGTCTTAATTATTTCATATTACTAGGGGTTAACTTAGAATGCTGAAATAAGTAGGAGTTTACTCAAGCGAAAGATAAAGTTATCTGAGTTAGCAAAACATATTATGTGAATTTCTTCGGGGACAAAGAACATTGGCTTTGAGTACAAAAATCTGAGGATGATCTTATTATTCAATAATGAAAACGATGAAAATGTGAAGATTTTAAGTATCAAGAAAACCCAATAATATGTCTGACTTAAATAAATCTATTAATTCTTTAGAGAAAGTGTTACATAAATATATAAAATTATATTAAATTTATTTACACTCAATTCTGTCTTTCGCATTTTCATTTAATATTCTTGAGGGAATAAATTAGGAAGCACAGATCTATTGATCTCTTTTCAACTTATTTATAATTTAATAATGAGCCTAAGTATATTGGCACTAATGGTTTTATTCTAAGCAGAATAATGTTACCTTTACAAGAAAAGCAATTTAAGTCAGAATAAGATTTAGTTAGGTTATACTCTCATACATTGCTTAGTGAAAACAGAAATAAAATGACACAAACTTCCAGACCAACTGGACACATTTGAAATGTGCATACATTTTAAACCAGTAATTTCTCCTAAGGAAATCAAGAAGTGAACAGAAATGACTTTGAAATACCATTTACTATAGAATTATGTTTAACAGGGAAAAAAGGGAAAACGTTCTCAAATGTACTAGAAGAGATGAATCTATTTCTAAAAATGTGGCATATCCACATAATATTATGTTTATTTTAAATATTAATTTATATTTATTTTTAGAACATTTTCATGATATATTAGGTGAGAAGAAACAGGTAAAAAGTCATATGCACTCTCTAATTGCATTTTTTGAAGGATGGTTATCTGTTTAGAATGATTTTTTAAATGAGTACATCAAAATGTTAACCGTGATTACACCTGAATGTTCTTTATTTGCCTTTTTTTATATTTTCATATTTTTTCAATCAGCATTTTTACATTGTATAGGCACAGAAAAATACAACTACACAAAAAATTATTTACTTTGGTTTATTTTACTGTTAAACATGCAACTAGCTACTAAGCAAGTTTAACCCAAAAGTATCTTATCTTGATCAAGCTTAATTTCATAAATCACTATGTCCAACTGGCCCATAGGCTTCTGTTGACTTCATCAAGGCTAATGACATCTTCCAATCTGGTGTGCATCTTTGATCTTTCCCTTTATCTCAAGACTAAGGAAGCAAGTATTCCCCAGTCTTCCATCCTCTCATATTAGCCCACTTCTACATCCCTCAGGAACCAGCCCAAGTGCCTCCTCCTATGCAAACTGTGCCCTGACCACCTCCCTTGCAGAGCATCACTTCTTGCTTTCCGCTCCCCTAGACAACAAACACACTTCACTTCTCCGTCTCCCACTCTGAACTAGAATCATTCCTTGACCCCAAGTAGACTGTGAGGTCCTCAGGGCAGAAATTATGTCTTATTCATCTCTGTACCACCAGCACTTAACTCCCATGTGGCAGAGGGGGTACAGTATACACATACTATCCACTATGCTTTGTAGACATTGTTTCTGAGGCTCACAATAGATACTATTCTCTTGTAAGGCAGAAGAAACTCAGGACCCTAAAAAGTTAAGGAACACTATAAAGTCATTTGTAAGGCGTGATGGTTAATTTTTTGTATCAATTTGACTGAGCTAAGGGATGCTCAGATATCTAGTTAAATATTATTTCTGCATGTGTCTGGAGGTGTTTCTGAAAAAGATTAGCATTTGAATTGGTAGACTGAATAAAGCAGATGGCCCTCTCCAATGTGGATGGACCTCATCCAATCCATTGATGGCCTGAATATTAATAGAACGAAAGGTGGAGGAAGATTGGATTTGTCCCCCCTCTAACCTGAATTATCAATCTCTTTCTACCCTCAGCACTCCTGGTTCTCAGACCACCACAAACTTTCTTGAGTCTCCAGCTGCAGACAACAGATCATGGGAATTTTCAGCCTCCATAATCCTATATACCAATACCTTATTATAAATTATATATTGGTTCTACTTCTCTGGAGAATGTTCAGGTGTATCAGATGACCATTTATGCTGCAAATTGCAAAACAAAACTGAAAATATCATGAGAATTTATTGGCTGTCTTATCTACAAAGCCCAAGGAAGGGCTAGCCTCAGGTACTCACTGAGGTGTTAAGAGGCATATTCATTTCTTGCCTTTCCTACATCTAAGGCTTGACCTCATCTCAGGCTGCTCTTGTTATGGACAGCAAAGTAGTTGCAGTTTCCATTCAATCTAGAAGTGCTTGACACTTCTGGGGGCTAGTGCTCTTTTGCAACCCACTTTCTTTTCATTCATAATTTTTATTTATTCATCTTTGGCTGTGCTGGATCTTTGTTGCTGGATGCAGGCTTTCTTTAGTTTCTGTGAAAGAGAGCTAAGCTAGATCTAAGATGGAGTAAATCTCACTCCACTCAAACCTCATGGCTGAGAATGGGGTTATTCCCCTCAACCTCAATTCAGTGTATCTTTTGTAAAAAGGTAGAAGAATGGTTACAAATCAGCATATAAACAAACACTGAACCATTTGGCAGAGAACAAAGATCGTTCTGGAACAAATTGTTATTGTTCAGTCCCTAAGTCATGTTTAACTCTTTGTGACACCATGGACTGCAGCATGCCGGGCTTCCCTGTCCTTCACTATCTCCTGGAGTTTGCACAGAATCATGTCCATTGAGTCAGTGATGCCATCCAATGATCTCATTCGGTCACCCTTTTCTCCTGCTGCCCTCAATCTTTACCAGCATCAGAGTCTTTTCTAATGAGACAGCTCTTCACATCATGTGGCCAAATTATTGGAACTTCAGCTTCAGCATCAGTCCTTCCAATGAATATTCAGGGTGGATTTCCTTTAGCATTGACTGGTTTGATCTTCTTGCTGTCCAAAAATGCTCAAGAGTCTTCTCCAATACCACAGTTCAAAAGCATCAATTATTTGGTGCTCAGCCTTCTTTATGGTCCAACTCTCACATCTATACATGACTACTGGAAAAGCCATAGTTTTGACTGTACAGACTTCTGTCAGTAAAGTGATGTCTCTGCTTTTTAATACACTGTCTTGGTTTCTCATAGATTTTCTTCCAAGGAGCAAGCATTTTATAATGTTGTGGCTGCAGTCACAATCTGCAGTGATTTTGGAACCCAAGAAAATAAAATCTGTCACTGTTTCCACTTTTACCCCATTTATTTGCCATGAAGTGATGGGACCAGATGCCATGATCTTCATTTTCTGAATGCTGAATTTTAAGCCAGTTTTTCTACTCTCCTATTTCACCTTCATCACCTTTAGTTCCTCTTCACTTTCTGCCATTTAAGTGGTATCATCTGCATATCTGAGGTTATTGATACTTCTCCCGGCAATCTTGATTCCAGCTTGTGTTTCATTCAGCCTGGCATTTTGCATGACGTACTCAGATATGCAGATGACACCACCCTTATGGCAGAAAGTGAAGAAGAATTAGAGTCTCTTAATGAAAGTGAAAGAGGAGAGTGAAAAATTTGGCTTAAAGCTCAACATTCAAAAAACTAAGATCATGGCATCCAGTCCCATCACTTCATGGCAAATAGATGGGGAAACAGTGGCTGACTTTATTTTGGGGGGCTCCAAAATCACTGCAGATGGTGACTGTAGCCATGAAATTAAAAGATGCTTACTCCTCTGGAAGGAAAGTTATGACCAACCTAGACAGCATATTAAAAAGCAGAGACATTACTTTGTCAACAGAGGTCCGTCTAGTCAAGGCTATGGTTTTTCCAGTAGTCATGTATGGATGTGAGAGTTGGACTATAAAGAAAGCTGAGCGCCAAAGAATTGATGCTTTTGAACTGTGTTGTTGGAGAAGACTGCTGAGAGTCCCTTGGACTGCAAGGAGATCCAACCAGTCCATCCTAAAGGAGATCAGTCCTGGGTGTTCATTGGAAGGACTGATGTTGAAGCTGAAACTCCAATACTTTGGCCACCTGATGTGAAGAGCTGACTCATTTGAAATGACCCTGATGTTGGGAAAGATTGAAGGCAGGAGGAGAAGGGGACAACAGAGGATGAGTTGGTTAGATGGCATCACTGACTCAATGGTCTGGTATTCTCATCTCTTTTGAATTTTCCACAGTTTGTTGTAATCTACACTGTCAAAGTCTTTAGCATAGTCAGTGAAGCAGAAGTAGATTTTTTTAAATTCCTTTGCTTTTTCTGTGATCCAATGGATGTTGGCAATTTGATCTCTGGTTCCTCTGCCTTTTCTAAATCTAGCTGTACATTTGGAAGTTCTTGGTTCACATACTGCTGAAGCCTAACTTGAAGGATTTTGAGAATTACCTTGCTAGCATGTGAAATGAATGCAATTGTACAGTAGTTTGAACATTTCTGGCATAGCCTTTCTTTGGGATTGGAATGAAAATTGATCTTTTCCAGTCTGTGGCTACAGCTGAGTTTTCCAAATTTGCTGGCATATTGAGCTCAGCACTTTAACTGCATCATCTTTTAGGATTTGAAATTAACTCAGCTGGAATTCCATCACTGCCACTAGCTTTGTTGTAGTAATGCTTCCTAAGGCTCACTTGACTTCATATTCTAGGATGTCTGGTTCTAGTTGAGTGAACACATCATCGTGGTTACCAAGTCATCAAGACCTTTTTTGTATAGTTCTTCTGTGTATTCTTGCCACCTCTTCTTAATCTTTTCTGCTTCTGTTAGGTCTTTGCCATTTCTGTCCTTTATTGTGTCCGACTTTACATGAAATGTTCCCTTGGTATCTCCAATTTTCTTGAAGAGATCTCTAGTCTTTCCCATTCTGTTGCTTTCTTCGGCATCTCTGCACTGTTCTCTTAGGATGGCTTTCTTATCTCTCCTTGCTTTTCTTTAGAACTCTGCATTCAGGTACATATATCTTTCTCTTTCTCTTTTGCTTTTCTCTACTCTTCTCAGTTACTTGTAAGTCCTCCTCAGACAACGACTTTATCTTCTAGCATTTCTTTTTCTTGGGGATGGTTTTAGTTACTGCCTCCTGTACAATGTTATGAAAATCCATCCATAGTTCTTCTGGCACTCTGTCTACCAAATCGAATCCCTTGAATCTATTTGCCACCTCCACTGTATAATCATAAGGTATTTGATTTAGTTCATACATGAATGGTCTAGTGGTTTTCCCTACTTTCTTCAATTTAAGCCTGAATTTTGCAATAAGGAGCTGATGATCTGAGTTACAGTAAGTTCTAGGTCTTGTTTTTGCTGACTGTATACAGCTTCTCCATCTTTGGCTGCAAAGAATATAATTAATCCTATTTTGTTTGTTGACCTTCTGGTGAGGTCCACATGTAGAGTCAACAAATAGCCAGTCCCTAAAACCCTATCTGATCCCATTCAGGTGTTCTGGTGAAGTGGTTCCTTTTTAACAGAGTTTCTTTTTGATAACCAAAAGATACAATCTTAATGATGACATTACTGTTCTTTTTTTTTTTAATTTTTATTTTTACTTTATTTTACTTTACAATACTGTATTGGTTTTGCCATACATTGACATGAATCCACCACGGGTGTACATGAGTTCCCAAACATGAACCCCCCTCCCACCTCCTACCCCATATCATCTCTCTGGATCATCCCCATGCACCAGCCCCAAGCATCCTGTGTGCTGTATCAAACATAGACCGGCGATTCGTTTCTTACATGATAGTATACATGCTTCAATGCTATTCTCCCAAATCATCCCACCCTCTCCCTCTCCCTCAGAGTCCAAAAGTCCACTCTACACATCTGTGTCTCTTTTGCTGTCTCACATACAGGGTCATCATTACCATCTTTCTAAATTCCATATATATGTGTTAGTATACTGTATTGGTAAGCCAGAAAGAAAAACACTAATACAGTATACTTGCTTTATTCTGATCACTGCTGGTGAATACTGGACCTTGTGTGTGCTTGTGCTCAGTTTCTAAGTCATGTCTGACTCTTTGCAATCCCATGGACTTTAGCCCGCCAGGCTCCTCTGTCCACGGGATTTTCCAGGCAAGAATACTGGAGTGGGTTGCTATTTCCTTCTTGAGGAGATCTTCCTACTAGCTGAAGCAAATAAACTAGGTTTTACCTGAGCCAAATCATGCCTATATTACTCACTATGAAATACACAGAACATCTTGGAATCATCTGAGATGCCCATTAAAGTTTAAACTGCTAAGCTACTAAATCAAAATCTCTGGACAAGGCTCAGGAATCTACAGATTGGCAAACAGATTAGGCTATTCTTATGACCACTAAAGTTTGATATACCCAACAACCTGCTACTTATTCTAGAGAACAAAAATAAAAAGAAATATAAGATAATGCTAATTATAATCAGTTATAATTTTACAACTGTATAATCTTGTACAGTAGGGAGGTACATTATTATTCCTAATGATTGGCAAAATTCTTTGAAGTAAGTAGTTGTTATTTAGTAAAATATTTTGTTTGGCTACTCCCTGCAAAAGAATATTACTCAGAGCAAAACTGAGTAATAAGAAGTTAACCAAAGAGAGAACTAAAAATAAAGTAGGCATTTTGGGATTGGGAAAATAATCTAGAAAAGGGAAAATAATCTAGAAAAAATGTGGACAGCATTTGAAGGAGAAACAAAAAGGGTATAGCAACCTGAAAGGAGGCCAGACCCCTAGTAGAAGAGACAACTAATAACAATTTTTAGAGCCAGAAAGTTGAGAGATTTTTAAGAAAAGGGTTAACTAAGATGAAATTTTAAATTGTCTGCTGAATAATAAACCTTCTGTCGACTACAGCTGACAATACTTTCTGTAGCAAAGGAATAGGGACCCTGTCTTGTAGTTACCAGGGTAGAAATGGAGTCAGAGGCAGAGAGCAAAATGTGAGGCAGAGAATAATTTTAAAAGCAGTAAATAACAACCAGAAATAATTACACACATTAACATCATCTCCAAAATGCTAAAAATGTTACTCCGTAATATACTGGAGGAGAGAATGCTAGTTTTACCTTAATATTATAACAGAAAGTGACCTTATACTTGGGGTGATGAGAGACTCTATGAAATGCCTACAGATAGGAAGGAGCAAGTATATTTGAGCCTTGCTTAGGGTTTTATAAGTATGAAATATAATTCACCTAGAAATCTAGTGGATTTGTATTTTCCATATCACTGATGAGAAAGCCTTCTTGGAGTAACCTGCACAGGGACACACAGTGGCCAGCCTGGCAGAGCCAGGAGTTCAGTTGAGGGACAACCCTCCCCAAAGTCACTGCTTTCTTTCCGGGTTGGTGGTACAAAAGAGTCCTTCTCAACCTTGTAGTCATACTAGACTCCTCTGGAGAGTGTGAAACAATTACTTATTCTTGAGTCCCACCTCAGAGAAACTAAGTCAGAATCTGTGGGGTTGCAGTTTAAGGCATTGTGTTCCTAAACTTCTTGGGTAGAACAATAAATGTTTTAATTTTGTTAGTCTTAAGGTAGTTAATTGAATATAGATATATTTAGCCTTTATACTTTGATATACATGATATTTGCCATGTGGCCACTCATTCAAAATTTAGTTTTTAGAAAGTGCCTCTGTGTGTGTGTGTTGTGGGGGGCAGGGTGCACGTGCACAGGTGTGTTTGTCTTAATGTGACTCTCAGGAGATATCCCATACCACCAACATACTGGGTAGGATTTTAAAGCATTTTCTTCATTTCTCTTTGCTTTGGAAAACAACACAGAACAATTCTAAATCATAGCCATCTCAAAACTAGATATCATCAGCACGCCCTTCAGATTTTTAAGATTTTCCTCAATATTTTTCCCTCTCACATTAACCTGCCTGTGAAACTACTATATATTTGGCAGATTCCAGATGTCTAGAAAATAGTATCAACAAAAACAAACCTTCACCAGCATTTTTGCAATTTTGCTTTTTATCCACACAACTTTGTGTTACTCCTAGTCATGGTTTTGATAATATTGCACAGAATACACTGATGAATGAGAGGAAAGAGATACTTTTCTTTCTCAGCCCAAGTATATAAAACAAAATGTATGACTACCTTGCTTTTTTCTATAAAATAATAAACCTCATTCATAGTAGTACTGTACAAAAAATTGAAGGACTATTAAAATATCTTCTAAAAAGATACAAAAATTATTCTAGCAATTCATAGAGCTATTCCAATTAAAGGATCTGTTATTTGCATTTCAATGGCTTTTTCAGACTCCACAAACAATCCAATACACAATTTCTTCAAAATGAGCTGCGATCAGGGACTACAAAAATTACTTGTGATATTAGACCTTGTGACTTGTTCACCTGGACAAGGGAATGAAAGTAATGATACTTGAGAGCAGCCAGGTGAAAACAAATGAAAAAAGTCACTCTAATCACTCTGAGGCAAATAAGCCCTCATTTATTTTAACTATGGTTATCTGATTGTTATCTTAATATCATATTACCAATAGCACCTGAAGTGAAAGGCATGCGCTACTAAAATAACTGAACAGATTGAGGCCCAAGGACCATTAACCTTAGTTACATATTAGCCCCTGAAATACAATTAATTGAAACTGAATTCCTGATATGCTTGGTACAGTGGATGGACCACATTTATTTAATGTCAGACATGAGCTTATACCTATGAATATGTTGCTTTGCTGACATTCAGT
This sequence comes from Ovis aries, assembly GCF_016772045.2. Taxonomy (NCBI): domain Eukaryota; kingdom Metazoa; phylum Chordata; class Mammalia; order Artiodactyla; family Bovidae; genus Ovis; species Ovis aries. The sequence goes on from NC_056061.1 coordinate 39,686,225, forward strand.
GCTCTTGTCCTCTTTCATACACTATATCCCATGGGTGACAGCATTTATATCAATGATAATTTTCATAAAATAGTAAATTTCATTTTATAACACTAGCCTTATTTTTTTCTTTTCTTGAACATCTTCTAAAAAGAAATTACTATCTTAAAGGTTTCTCAGCATTTCCACAATATATTTTAATCAGACTCCATTATAAACATGTAAATAAACATATATACACATATTACACATACATAGATGTTACCTTATATATTAACATAAATGCTAAATAGTGCATGAAAATTTATGCTGTGATTATGTCTAACGTACAGTCCATTTGATTTGTCTTAAGTGAAGATCATTTGATTACTTTTCACGGTACAGAATTACTGAGTCAATTATGTGCCACAGTGTTTCCTTGCAAGAATGTATCTTCAGTATCTATTGCATTGCATATATAATCCTCTCTCTTTCTCTGGCACTTCTAGCATTAGTTTGGGAAAAATTAGATTTCTTTTGTTTTATTTTTATATACAAATGTCTCCCAGAATGCTTTCCACATTTTACCCAGATATATACCAAATTATATCTACAATTTAAGTATACTTCATATTTTTCAACGAATGTATGGTTTTAGATTTTTACATACTAGTCACACACATTGTTGAAAATTTGATGATGGTATGTCACAAGAAGATAAAAATGGTAAGATGAATTCACTTTTTAAAATCACAGAATATGACATAGTTAGCTAACAGGGACAATCTTAAAGCTTCCCATAATTGAAGAATATTAGAAAGAAAATATAATGCCATTATATAAATTATGGTGTTCTTTCACCTTTCAATTAGGGTCATTTTTCTTGGAGAGACAGGCATACAAATTTTTTAAGAGTGTACCAAAAGAGACATCGAAAATGCTTTAAAGACATGGAACACTTACACGCATGAAAGGTTTAAGAAAAACTAGGACTTTTCTCTGGTGAAACTACTTTCATTACATGGATAAAACTCAGATCTGTTCACCTCTAGCTTCTGTTTCTCTGCTTGTGTCTAAGAAATTTCTCAGATGTCTTGCTGCTATCTCAATTGGATGAAAGTCTTGTCAGTCAATAACATTCATTAAACATCACTGGGTGCTTAATAAATATTTCTGAACATTATGACAGGTACCCTAGGGAGATGCAGTGGAACAGAGGATACAGTCTCTGGCATCTTGGAACTTTCAATAGCACTGATTATTCACACTGTATAAACAGACTAAAATAGGGTTTCCAAGGAAATACATAATTTAATTATTGCAAATTAAAACAGTACAATTATTATATGTATGCTGAAATGATTCAGTGTGTGATCTGAGTGGAGGAAGTAAACAGAATATTTTATATCATGTATTATAAAAGTCAAAAAGATACAGATTAATGAGCTAAGGAAGGAGAGTATTTCGGAGGGTAGAAGGTTTGCCAAAAAGGAAAGAAAAATAAATCCTGAAGTAGTGTGAATGGAACTAGAATCTGAAAGACTATGCAGCAGGCTATTGACTCAACTTTGTTCATGCCTCTTTCCTTTAATACTACTTAGTAATTTCTTATCTGGCTGGTATAGTCTAGAGCAGAATCTCCCAAGCTTTTGCTTTTCATTGACCCTTTTTATGAGGAGAAATGTCCTTCAAATAAACAGTGCCTCTCCAACATAACTCCTGTTACCACTATCTACTAAAAACACAATCCACAATTCGGTTCAGTTCAGTCACTCAGTCGGGTCCGACTCTTTGCGACCCCATGAATTGCAGCACGCCAGGCCTCCCTGTCCATCACCAACTCCCAGACTTTACTCAAACTCATGTCCATCGAGTCAGTGATGCCATCCAGCCATCTCATTCTCTGTCGTCCCCTTCTCCTCCTGCCCCCAATCTCTCTCTCCCAGCATCAGAGTCTTTTCCAATGAGTCAACTCTTTGCATGTAGTGGCCAAAGTACTGGAGTGTCACCTTCAGCATCATTCCTTCCAATGAACACCCAGGACTGATCTCCTTTAGAATGGACTGGTTGGATCTCCTTGCAGTCCAAGGGACTCTCTCAACAGTCTTCTCCAACACCACGGTTCAAAAGCATCAATTCTTCAGCGCTCAGCCTTCTTCACAGTCCAACTCTCACATCCACACATGACCACTGGAAAAACTATAGCCTTGACTAGACGGACCTTTGTTGGCAAAGTAATGTCTCTGCTTTTCAATATGTTATCTAGGTTGGTCATAACTTTCCCTCCAAGGAGTAAGCGTCTTTTAATTTCATGGCTGCAGTCACCATCTGCAGTGATTTTGGAGCCCAAAGAAATAAAGTCTGACACTGTTTCCACTGTTTCCCCATCTATTTGCCATGAAGTGATGGGACCAGATGCCATGATCTTAGTTTTCTGAATGTTGAGCTTTAGGCCAACTTTTTCACCCTCGTCTTTCACTTTCATACACAATTAATGGGGTAAAATTATTAGTATCTGTTATTGCTTCCATCTCTTGTCAGTGAAATGTCATATAAGTTTCCTTCATACTTAAAAAAATTAAGGTGGTGTTGTATCATCACTATTAACATGACAGACCACAGTGTGAACTGTGGGGGACTGTCGTAGTCCTCTGTTCTCCCCAGACCACACTTACAGAATGGAACCCAAAATAAGAATGAATAAACATCAATTCCCTTCTACATATACACACACTTCACACAAATAAACACCTGTATCACAGTACTGTCGTTATAGTAGCAGCAGTAGTTAAGATAATGGAGGTAGCGGTAATCTATATTGATTACATTTGCTATGTGGCAGACACCATTAGAAGCACTTTACACAAATTATTTAATCCTAACAACCACACTAATAATAGTTACTAATCCCATTTCATAGAAAAAACATTGAACCCGAACAAGCAACTTGCCCAGCGACACACAGCAGACGGGTGGTGCAGTAGGGCTTCAGTGGCACAGCAGCATGCTTTTAGACATGACGACTTGACTGCCTCTGTCTATGCCATGAGCCTACCCCATTAACACTGGCCCTCAGTTTCTAGCTGAAAATAATGCCTATTCTCTTACCTGCCTCTAAAAGATATAAAAAGGATTAATTTTTTTGTCTGCAAAATGTTCTGACCCATATGATTCGCCCATAGGATTAAAACTCCTTAATTTCCATTTCCTCATATGCTACATCTGCAAATACAGTATCTCATAGGTATGCAATCTGGGAACCAATTGACTTTGCTTTCTCTCATACTACATTCAGGCTGTAATCAGTTCCTATTTTATCATAGGAACATCATCCCTAAAATTCATTAGTTTTATTCTAATTTTGATACTTAAAACCATCATTAGTCTCAGTTATTGGTAATCTCCTTTATAGTACTGCATTTTACTTTGCAAAGAGAAAATTTTAATGGAAATTGGGTCCTAATACCCATCAGGGGGGAAAGAAAAAAATTCATGTGTTAATCAAGAAACAAATAATGTCATTCAAATATGCACATTCTTAAGTGCTCTCAGCTTTGAAATCTGCCTTAAGTCTCAATTCCACTGACTACTTATAGGCTCTCTGTATTTTATTTCTGCACTTTCATGTTTGATAATTTCTTAAGATAGTAGAATTTTGGAGCTAAAACAGAACTTAAAGATAGCCTATGGGAAACTCCGTTTAAGAAATAAGAAAACTAAGGATCACAGGTGTTAGATAACTTGCCCAAAGTCCCTCTGCTAAAATGTGACAGATACAGAACTAAACCCAGGTATTCTGATTTCAGATATATACCATTTCTAATCTACATGTCCTTCCATCTACTCTCATGGCTTTAAATGCTTTATGCAGAAAACTTTCCAATCGTTTTCTAGTTCTACTTTTTCTCTCAGGTTCCAGGCCCATATTTGAAACTACTTAGTGAAATTTTAAGAGGATATCAATGTTGAAAAGTAATTTTATTATCTTCCCATCAAAACCTACTTATCTGTATCCACTTATTGCTCTTGTATTGTCACTAATGTTGAGAATCCAGAGTACAGATTTACCCAAAGTGAAATTCAACAAGGAATGAAAAAGTAAGAATGGGTTCTGGGGGCAGATAGAGGATGCCATCTTCTTGGAAAATATTTCCAGGGAAAAGAGGTATTTGAGTCTTGTGCCTAGAAATCTTTTCTAAGAATCTGATTTGGTTGTAGTAGCAGAGAAACTGAGCAAATTGATCTACAAAACACACACGTGCGCACACACACAGAGAAACCAAATTCATAATTATGTAAATAGAAATAATTGCTAGGGCTTTTGAAGGTAATAGAAACTTCTGTAGAAACACTTGAAAAAACAGGTTTAAATGTTTTCTTCTTGTTATTAAGGTAAAAATTGTAACAAACAGAAGGAAGCTCAGATTAAGCAAAGTCCCAAATCTGACAGGATAGAAGAAAAATGGTTGTCCTTATAAAAACCTAGATGAAAGGAGACAAGAAATGCCAAATGGAGGTAGAAACAGAGAGTGCTCTCGCTTCTGGAGGAAATGAGTTAGCAAGAAAAAAAAAGATGTTTGTGTTACCTCAGAAGTAGTGGAGTAAGCCAAGGATGAAGGAATTCAAAAGCAAGATTAAAACTAGGCTTTGGAAGAGCATATGGCAAAGACATTGTAGTGCTCACTGGGTCCTTGAGAGCACATGTGAGAAGCATCCACAGCGGCAGTTCCCACTCTGAAGTCTTCGGATGGAAATTTTAGCAACTGGATGAGATCATTGTGTTTGGAGGTAAGGAGAAGATCCTGAGGTGAGAATGAGGACCATTACAAGAGAAAGGATTTCTGGGCAGTACACATTAGCATCAAATACGGTTCAGAAATGGAAGGGTAGACTTAGGTTATTGAAGATCTTGCTTGAATGGAAGAAAAAAATTGAGAGATAAACAGTATTAGGACTATGAGAAATACAAAATAAGGCAGAAAACAATGAAAAGAATAAAATCTACAACACTTTCTGTTCACCACACATTTAAAATTTTTCTCTGCCTTTTAGCATGAAACCATGCTTAGGATTTGAAAATATTTAATAAAGGTTAACTATAAATGACCTGAGAACGAGTCAATAACCATTCTAAATTCCTTATCAGACAGAAAAGCTTAAATGGCTTCCTAAGATAGATTTTCTGTTCTCTTCCACCCTGGCTCTTAACAAATATAACAAGTATCAGAAACGTTATAACAGATAATGATGGCAATAAAACACCATAATACATTGGAAGGAAAGCTATGACCAACCTAGAGAGCATATTAAAAAGCAGAGACATTACTTTGTCAACAAAGGTCTGTCTAGCCAAGGTATGGTGTTTCCAGTAGTCATGTATGGATGTGAGAGTTGGACTATAAAGAAAGCTGAGCACCGAAGAACTGATGATTTTGAACTGTGGTGTTGGAGAAGACTCTTGAGAGTCCCTTGGACTGCAAGGAGATCCAACCAGTCTACCCTAAAGGAGATCAATCCTGGTTGTTCTTTGGAAGGACTGATGTTGAAACTGAAATTCCAATACTTTGGCCACCTGATGCGAAGAGCTGACTCATTGGAAAAGACCCTGATGCTGGGGAAAATTGAGGGCAGGAGAAGAAGGGGATGACAGAGGATGAGATGGTTGGATGGCATCACCGACTCAATGGACATGAGTTTGAGTGAACTCCGGGAGTTGGTGATGAACAGGGAGGCCTGACGTGCTGTGGTTCATGGGGTCGCAAAGAGTCAGACACGACTAAGCAATTGAACTGAACTGAATACATTGTTAACAATTTACTGTTTATCTCCTGTACACTTAGGTGAATTCTAATTTTCTTGATTTTAAGAATAATGAGGTGAAAAACGGATGTCTGAGATAACAACTAGTGGACATAATATCTTAGTTGACAATAGAAAGTTTTCTAATAAATCTCTAGTCATACTAAAGAAGGATAAAACTGATTTCTGAAAAGAAAAAATGGTAAATAAAAAACATGATGTTCTTTATATGCTCTTGCCTATTTTCTGCCCCATAAGTTACTTCACATAAAATAAAATCAACATAATTAGCATCTTCCTCTGTGGTTGCTTCCTTTATCCTTCAGAACTGGCAAAGTTTAATGTGGGTAAGTCACCGCTACATTCTTCCAATTCAACAAACCCCAAACATGTAGTAACATTTTCTTTTAATTTGAGGTATAATTTACATATTATAAAATATACAAATCATAACTGTAGAGTTTCATAAATTCTGACAATATTAACAATCCATGTATAACTAGGAGGCCAATCAAGGCATAGAATATTTCCATCACCCCATTAAATTCCCTCCTAATTTCCAGTCGGTTTCCACTGCTCTATTCTGATTTCTATCACCATATGTTAGCTTTGTCTGCTCTTTCTTCTCCTTTTGAAATAGCTTTATTAAAATAAATAAAGTTCACCCATTACAAGTATACAATTCATTGCTTTTTTTCAGTACATTTATAGACTTGCACAATCATCACCATGAACCGATTATGCATTTCCACCAACTCAAAAAGTTCCCTCGTGCCTGTTTGTGTTCCCCCACTCCCCAGTCCATGCAGTCATTGAGCTGCATTCCACGAGCACAGATTTTACTTTTCTGGAAATTTAATACATACGGAATCATATAATATGTAGTCTTCCTCTGTCTAGCTTCTTTCACTTAGCTTTCTCTGTTGTAGTGTTTATCAGATGTTCATCTTTTTATGGAGAATATTTCATATTCCATTGTACAGATATGCCACATTTTATCTATTCACCAGTTGATGGATGTTTACATTGCTTCCTGTTTTGTTTTGCCTGTTATAACTTCATATAAATTTAAATATATTGTGATTTGTATCTGCTTTCCTTCATTCAATATAAAAGTTTGAGATTATCCATGTTTTTGTTTTAGTTATTTGCTTCTTTATATTCCTGCGTAGTATATACCGTATTGCTGAGTAGTATGTATGAATATTCCATGATTTATTTATTCATTGTTCCATTAATGAACAGTTGAGTTGCTTTGACTTTTGCCCATTATGAATAAAGCAACTATAAACTATGTTGCATTTGTATTTCTCTTGGGTAAATACCTAGGAAAAAAATTTTTGGATCACAAGTTAGGTCTGTATATACAATTTATAAGAAATTTCCAAACTATTTCTAAATAATTATACTATTTTAAACACTCACCAACAATATGAGAGTTCCAGTTTTTCATATTCTCACCAATCTTTGATACTGTCATTTTTAATTTTAGCAATGTATCTGGCTATGGAAGGTGCCACTTTAATTTGCATTTCCACAATTATGCTGAGGACCCTTTCATATGCTTATTGGCCCTTCATTTCTCTTCTTTTTAAAGTATCTGTTCTTGTCTGTTCATTTTTTATTGAATTGATAGTTATTATTGACTTATAGGATTCTGAAACAATTATCTTGACACATATAAATATTACAAATATTGTTCCAAGTTTATAGTTTGAATTTTATTTCCTTAACAATTTTGTTTTTGATGAGAGAAAAGTTGTATTATTGTACAATCCAGTTCATCTATATTTTGTCTTTTGCGGTTAGGGTGTGCATGTGTGTGGGTGTAGGTTGTTAAGAAATCTTCAAATGTCAAAGACACAATGAGAATTCTCCTTTGTTATTTTTCTAGAAGCTTAATGTTTTGGCTCTTGAATTTGGCACATCTTGAATTAACTCTTTTTATATTGTGAAGAAAAGGTAGAGGTGCATTTTCTAGTTGTTGTAGAACCATTTGTTGAACATTTTCCTTTCTGTAATTGAGCTGCTTTGGTGCTTTGTTCAAAATCAATTTACTATCAGTTCAGCTAAGTCGCTCAGTTGTGTCTGACTCTTTGCAACCCCATAGACTGCAGTACACCAGGCTTCCTTGTCTGTCACCAACTCCTGGCACTTGCTCAAATTCATGTCCACTGAATCAGTGATGCCATCCAACCATTTCATCCTCTGTCATCCCCTTCTCCTCCTACCTTCAATCTTTCCCAGCATTAGGGTCTTTTCCAATGAGTCCGTTCTTTATATCATGTGGCAGAAGTATTAGAGTTTCAGCTTCAGCATCAGTCTTTCCAATGAATATTCAGGACCGATTTCCTTTAGGATTAACTACTTGGATCCCCTTGCTGTCCAAGGGACTCTCAAGAGTCTTCAACACCACAGTTCAAAAGCATAAATTCTTTGATGCTTAGCTTTCTTTATGGTCCAACTCTCACATCTGTACATGACTACTGGAAAAAACATAGCTTTGACTAGACAGACCTTTGTTGACAAAGTAACATCTCTGCTTTTTAATATGCTGTCTAGGTTGGTTGTAACTTTTCTTCCAAGGAGCAAACGTCTTTTAATTTCATGGCTGCAGTCACCATCTCCAGTGATTTTGGAGCCTAAGAAAATAAAGTCTGTCACTGTTTCCATTGTTTCCCCAGCTATTTACCATGAAGTGATGGGACCAGATGCCATGATCTTAGCTTTCTGAATGTTGAGCTTTAAGCCAACTTTTTTTTCTCTGTCACTTTCGTCAAGAGGCTCTTCAGTTCTTTTTCGCTTTCTGCCATAAGGGTAGTGTCATCTGCATATCTGAGGTTATTGATATTTCTCCCAGCAATCTTGATTCCAGTTTGTGCTTCATCCAGCCCAGCATTTTGCATGACATACTCTGCATATAAGTTAAATAAGCAGGGTAACAATATACAGCCTTGACATGCACAATTTGCTATATTTGTGTTCAATTCTCTTCAGTTGACCTAACTCCTATGCTAATAGACACCTATCTTTATTACTTTAGCTTTAATGTAACTCTTAAAATCAAGGATTTTACGTAAGTACTTCAAAATTGTTCTTTCAAGATTTTTTAAGCTATTCTAAATCCTTTCCATTTCCATATGAATTTTTTTAAAAAACTGAAGTACAGTTGACTTATAATGTTGTTAGTTTCCAGTATACATCAAAGTGATTCAGTCATACATATTTTTTCAGACTGCTTTCTCTTATGTGCTATGCTATGCTTAGTTGCTCAGTCATGTACGACTCTTTGCAACCCCATAGAGCCTGCCAGGCTTTTCTGTCCGTGGGGTTCTCCAGGCAAGAATACTGGAATGGGTTGCCATGCCCTCCTCCAGGGGATCTTCCCAACACAGGGATCGAACCCAGATCTCCCGTATTGCAGGTGGATTCTTTACCATCTGAGCCACTAGGAAAGCCCATTTTACCTTATAAGTTATTACAAAATGTTGAGTATAGTTTTCTATGCTATACAGGTCTTTCTTGTATATATGTTAACCCCGAACTCCTAATTGAACCCCTCCTCTTCCGCTTTGGTATCCATAAATTTGTTTTCTATATCTGTGGATCTATTTCTGTTTTGTATAAAAGTTGATTTGTATTATTCATTAGATTCCACATATAAGGAATACCATATGCTGTTTACCTCTCTCTTTCCACATATAAATTTTAGAATCAATTTGCCAGTTTGTATCAAGAAACAAGTGGGGAGGATTTTACTGAATCTATAGTATTTGTAAAGAAATGACATCTTAACAATATTGAGCTCCAATCTATGAAAATGGTATATCACTCAACTCATTTAGCTCTTCTTTTGCAATTCCTTTCTTATGATTTATAGCTACAGAGAAGGAGCTTGTGAAAAAGAGCTATTTTAATTACTAATGATGAACTAAATTGATTCTTTAAGAGAATGCATTTATTTTTCTTTGATAAATGCTTACACTAGCTTTTTAAAAAAATCATAAAATTTTAAAATTATAAAGAAACCTTGGAAGTGATTTGATCCAATATTTTATTTTTATTGAAATTAGAAACCTTAAAATCAAGATATAAAGTACTTTTATGTTAACTGGAATTTGTTTTCCTCATTTGTCTTTGGTAGATAAGTGAGGAGAGCTTCCCAGGTGGCATAGTGGTAAAGAACCTGCTGCCAAAACAGGAGTTGTAAGAAACACAGGTTCAGTCCCTAGGTCGAGAAGGTCCCCTGGAGGAGGGCACAGTATTCATGCCTGGAGAATCCCATGAACAGAGGAGCCTGGCAGGCTACAGTCCAGGATCGCACAGAGTCTGAAGCGCCTTAACACTCGCGCACAGAGAAGTGAGGAAGAATACTGGAAATTACTGTTCTTGTGTTGGAAGGAGTAGCTTTGAAGGATCAGAATACATTTAACCAAGGGTTTGCTAACTTTTATTTCCAATTCCCAAGATACTAATTAAGTAAGCCCTGGATATTCAAAAAGCACTGGTAGAATTTAGATCACTTTATGACAAAATCTTGGGATTTTGTACTAACGTGTTTTATATATTTTTACTTTTAATGCTTATGATTATAAATATAGGTAGATGATAAGAATCAAAAAGATTCCTTGGATCTTGTTTAATAACTCTAGACTCTCTTTAGTAGTCACATTATGTTAGGAAGAAAAGAATATAGAGAAAAATTCTTTAAAATGCAACACAGGGCCCTTGGAGTATGAGGGTCAGCTGAATCTATGTGATAATATCTAGATCAGGGGGCATAAGTTTTTCTCTAAAGGGCATAGCTTTTCAGGCCATGCTCAAATCTGCTGTAATAGCATGAAAGTTACCACAGATAATATACAAATGAATGAGCATTGTGTTCCAATAAAACTTTACTTACAAAAAGAGGCAGTGGGTCAGATTCAACTGACCCACTGAGTAAATTTGCCAACATTAATCTAGATGAATTCTCATTACCTACATTATGATATCCAATACATATTCCTGTTACATATATGTCATCATACATAAAGACATATACTCAGACATAAACTATTACACAAAATATTTCAGGGACTGTGTCCTGAAAGTGCAAGAGTAAGCTAAATAATGGAAAATTTCCCATTACTCTCTTTCTTTTTTCTATTATATGATTAGTGATGAAGTCATTTGAACCATATCAAAGATATTACACTTATTCTCTGTGGACATTTTATTATCCTTCAAACAACTAGATAACAATACCTTATACTCATTGTCTCTGTGCTTATAAATCAGATACTTTATAAATATTCATAGAAGCAGACTATTCCCTACAGAATTATCTCTAAAACAATAATTATGCAAATTGCTGATTGTCCAAAGCACTTAATTTCTTAGCACTATGCAATCTTAGCTAGCCTAAAGACAAGTTAATAAACAGTGCTTAAAATAAATGATAGAAGTACCTTGTATCTATAATCAGTGATAAAGTTTAGAAAACAGAATGAACAATCTGAGGCAGTTTTTAATTTGATAAACACATACTAAAACTCTTACTTCTATAAAATATATGAGAGCTATTATAAACACTGCAAATAAATTCAGCATATCACAAATGCTGTAATGTAATAACATTTCTTTCAATTGTAGCAAAAGAGTAATTTTCTATCAGATTTTCCTGAAAGAGTATTGCTTACCTATTTATAATTTAACTCCACTTAGATAACTCAACCAGGATGTTGAAACATTTACTAAGTGTGCTTTTCTTTGTTACAAAAAAAAAATTAAAGATTTACTAATAGAAGTGTAATTCTAGTGTCTTTCTATACCAAGTTGCTTTTCTTTCATAGGTATTCTGGAAGGCTTTGAATGATATAGGTCAACCACCTACAGAGACCATGCCTTTATAACCATGAAAACAGGGAATTAACTTTCAATTAATGAAGACAGCTTATTTAGGAAGTTTTGCAATAAAACATATAAACAATATTTTAGAAAATGGCATCAAATCCTTCTTCCAAAAAGTTTGTTACAGAGATATTATGATCATTATTAACAATGTTTTGTTGACTTTACTGTCTTCTCTTCATTTCTTTAGTTGCAATAAAACAACTAAGCAGAGTTTATTGAGTAGCTCAACCCTGTGCTCAGTCACTCAACATTACAGGTGTCCAGTGGGCTGTCCCAGGTAGGTTATGACCTATTTAGCAACACAAAATACACAGGAAAAACAAAATTAAGAATAAAAGTTTGAAACAAAAGTTCAACAATAGAAACTAGCACAAGGAGTCCATCGTTAATTTTAAAATGAAGAGAAACAGGAAAAAAAAACTCTAATTATTGAGAGCTTATTTTGTGATTAAACACCCACGTTTCTTAGCCATTAAGAAACGAAAGTTTGATTTAGATAAATTTCTTTAAAAACTAAGTTTATAAATAAGAGGGAAAAGTAATCACATGCCAAAATTATTCCAAAATAAATTAAAGTAAAATGGAAAACAATTTGGGACACATGTTGAGAAAAGTTTATAATTAATCACAATTAGTCAAAAAATATTTGAAAATTTTCTATGAAATAAGACTATGCACTTTGGTAAAAACAAAAACAAAAAATGTCTGTCTCCAAAGAGCTTATATTCTGGTTTGAGGAAAAGGATAATAAATGTAGAAGTGAACAAAATTATTTCAGTTACTTGTAAGGATGACTATGAAAATAATATAATCTAACATGGGAAAGAAAATAACTATGGCAATGTGGAATGGAAATAAAATATTTAACTAGATGTAGTCAGAGGGGGCCTCTCTGAGGAGACACTCGGACCAAGAGTTCAAAGATGAAAAATGTGCCAGCCATGCAAATGTCTGGAGAAAACTTTCCAAGAGGGGAATTAAAACAGCAAGTACAAAGCCTTCTAGGTAAGGATGAACGTGGTATATTAATGTAGGATATAGAGAAAGAGAGTCATTATGGCTAGAATATCTTGAAAAGGGAAGGCATATTGATTATGTTAATAATCTTTTCCTACTAGATAATTTTATTCTCATCATCATTCATACCTAATTATAGGAAGCCAAAATCTTGTGTACACTAGTCTGAAGTTTTTTATGATGCTCATAGGTAAAGAGGACACAGAGTAATGGAGGGGAAAGGAGTGTTCAAATCTTAGTTTTGCATTTATCAACTTTCTGAGACCTGGAGAAAGTCACTCACCTTCCTAGGTCTCGGATTCTTTATCAAATCCCACTCAGTCTCAGTATTCTCACCTATAAATTTGTGACGCTTCTATCTCCCTCCCAAGTAATGACCAAGGATTAAATATGATGTGCAAGGAACCTGGTACGTAACTGGCATTCAGGAAGTACAGGTTGTCATCCTTACCATCATGGTCATTTTTACATGTACCAGCTCCATTACCATAACCATCATCATCAGTATTAGGTAAGTTCAAGTCTGACAGAATGCTCTTCCAGAAAAGCAGCAAAAATAAGCCATGTGGTAACAGTAGCACTGGAAAAGACCACTGAATTCATATCATATTTTTAAATAATTAAAAAATTAACTTTAAAATTTAGGCGAATTGTTAGAAAAAGTATAGAGTTGTAAGAATATTTACATATTTAAAAATAGTAAAAATCAACTTATTTGCAAACTTGTAATCCCCAAATTGATGTATAGATTTCAGTGCAACTCGTGTCAAAATTACAACTTTCTTTTTTGCAAAAATGGACAAGCTAATCCTAAAATTTATATAGAAAAAAGTATAAAATAAAAAAAATACAAAATTTATATATAAGTGCAAGTCACTTACTATAGCCAAACAATCTTGAAAAAGAAGTACAGCATTGAAAGACTCATTCATACTTCCTCATTTCAAAGTCTACCGCAAAACTTCAGTAATCAGGAATGTGTAATACTAGAAGGGGCTTCCCAGGTGACTTGAGTTTGATCCCAGGATCGGGAAGATCCCAGGATCGGGAAGATGGGGAAGATCGGGAAGATCTCCTGGAGAAGGAAACTTCAGTATTCTTGCCTGGGAAATCCCACAGTCAGAGGAGCCTGATGGGCTACAGTCCATGGGGTCATAAAGAGTTGGACACGTCTGAGTGACTAAACAACAACAAGTACATCAATGGAATTGAATTGAGAATAAAGAAATATATCTTACATTTATACAGTCAATTAATTTTCAATAAGGATGTCAGGATCACTCAATGAGGAAAGCATAGTCTCTTCAACAACAAAATATGTGTCAAAAGATACTACCAAGAAAATGAAAAAAAAAAAAAACCACTAAGCAATGGAAGGAAACATTTGCAAATCATACACCTGATAAGGTTTTAATTTCTAGAATGTTCATAGAACACCTACATCTAAGTAATGAAGAGACAGTCCAATTCAAAAATGGCCAGAGAATTTAAACAGGTATTTCTACAGAGAAGATATGGAAATGGAAAACAAGTACATGAAAAGATATTCAACTCATCAGGAATGTTGCAAATCAAAACTACAACAATACAACACTCACACACACTAGGATGGCTATAATTTTTAAAAGGGGGAAATAAATAGTGCCGGCAAATATTTGAAGAAATTTTAACCTTCATACATTGCTGGTGGAAATGTAAAATGATGCAGTCAATGTGGAAAACAGTTTGACTGTTTCTCAAATTTTAAAATATAGAGTTACCATGGGAGCTACCAATTCCACTTCTAGGTATATATCCAAGAAAAATGAAAACATATGTCCACACAAAAATTTGTATACAAATATTCCTGCATGCACGTGTGCTCAGTCACTTCAGTTGCATCTGACTCTTTGTGACTCTATAGACCGTGGCCCACCAGCCTCCTCTATCTGTGGGATTCTAGAGGCAAGAATAGTGGAGGGGGTTGTGAGGCCTTCCTCGAGGGAATCTTCCCTACACAGGCTTCTAACCTGCATTGCAGGCAGGTTCTTTACCACTGAGCCACCAGGGAAGCCCTACAAATGTTCACAGCTGCTTTATTCACATTAGCAAAAAGCAGAAATAATTCAAATGTCCATCAACTGATGAATAAACAAAATGTGGTATATTCACACAATGGAATACTATTCAGCCATTAAAGAGACTGAATCTCCAACACATGCTACCACATGGATGCCTTATATGAAGAAGGTCAGTACAGAAAGCCACATATTATATTATTCCATTTATATGAGATTTCCAAAACAGGCAAATCTACACAAACAGAAAATAGATTAGCAGTTGCCAGGGGCTAGAGAGCCAGGATAATGTGGAATGACTATTAACTCATACAGAGTTTCTCTATGAAGTAATGGAGATATTCTGGAGTTAAATAGAAGTGATAGCTGCATAATCTCATGAATTTACACAAAACCATCTAATTGTACACTTTATAATGGTGAATTTTATGACATATAAATTATATCTTGGGAAATCTCTGACAGTCCAAAGATTAAGACTTTGTGCTTTCAATCCTGAGGGTCTGGGTTTGATCCCTGGTCTGGGAACTAAGATCCCACAAGTCACGTAGCACAGTCAAAAAAAATTTATCATAAATTTTAAGATTAAACTTTAAAACTATGAACAAAAGAGAATACATATATTTGTATTATGTACCACAGAGATTTCTAAATCTTCCATTATGAAAGTATTGAAAGTGACAGAGTCCAGTATGGCTAATTTCATACAAAGAGATTCAATATTAAACAAGCAAAAAAATATAATAGGAAACAATTCAGATATAACCAAATAATTCCAAATTAACTAACAAGATGCTTGCTGTGATAGTAGCTATTGAAGTTGAAGCCATTTTCTGCAGATAATTCCACATTTAAATTAAAAATGAAGAATTTAAGAAATCATAGCATCTTATAATGGTAATTTTCAACTTACATATGATAGATGTATTTCTACAAAATAAAAGTATTTGCCATACAGAAATACATCCATAATGAATATTTGCTAGTAAATCTTTAGTCCTCCTCTTGTCTAGACCTATTAGTTTTAGTTAATGAGTATGAGCAAGTATCCTCCTTTTCTTCTGTTCCCCTATTTCTCTTTTGTGTGTTTTTATTCTCTAATCCCACTTTACAACCATCAGGGAAGAACTGATGCCCACCCATCCATCAAACCATCTCTGATATAATACACCATTTTATTTTTTCCATGAGTGTTATTTTTGCGGCTCTAACTAGATAGTAATTTCTGCTACAAGAACTATATTACACTTTTAAAATTTACCATAGTATGTAACACAACACTTGATTCATAGTGTGCATTCCATAATTATTAATATAACAAAAGGTAGCAAGACAGCATCTCAGCTTACTGAAGAAAAGATGGATTATTCAATAAATGCCATTGGGTAGCCATCTAGGAAAAAAATAACATTAGAGTTATTCTTCCTATTCTACATCAGGATAAATTACAAATGAATCAAAGATTTAATTGTAAAAGTGAAAGCATAAAAGTATTAGAAGAAACCTAGGAGAAATGTTTTATAATCTTGATGTAGAAGAAGCCTATTTAAATATGACATAGAAGCCATAAATCAAAAGATTGATACATTTTACAGCATAAAATATAACAATTTTTCTAACAAAAACTATAATAAACAATGGTGAAGGAAAAATGGCAAGCTCGGATAAATGTTTGCAACTCATATCACAAACCAATAAACACCTACTATTTGATAATAAATGGCCCAATAGAAAAATAAGTAAACAATATGCACAGACAGTTTGTGGAAAATGAAACACAAATAACTTTTAAACATGTGAATAAGAGAATAAGAAAAATTAAAATTAAAACTACACTAATATACCATTATTTATCTATCAGATGGACAAAAATACAAAAGATTAATAATACTGTTTGGCCAGACAGGTGGGAAACAGACATTTTTGTATACTGTTAGTCAAACTGCAAACTGATACAACCTCTACAGGAGGTAATTTGACAATATTTATCAAAATTATAGAAGTATATACCCTTTAACCCAACTCTACTTAAAGGAGTTTTTCTTAAAGCCATACTTACTTATGGGTGAAAAGACCTATATATAAGGTTATTCACTGCAATGTGGTTTGTAATATCAAGATTGGAAACTACCTAAGTGTCCATAACAGATGACTGTTCCAATAGATTATGGAGCATGCAAAAAAGGAAATAGTTTGCAACCATAAAAACAGAGATAATCTTTTACTTAGGCTATGGAATAATCTCCAAGATATGCATGTGAAAAGCAAGATTTGGAGCTATGTGTAGGATATGTTACTCTATGTGTAAGGCAGCCTGTACAACCAAGATGTTGAGAATAACCCCCGCTTGGCTTGTACCTGCTTATCTGCATAAGGATACACAAGAAACTGGTAATATTTGTTGCCTCTGGGGATGGAAACAGATGGAAAGTAATAATTTTCATGGCATTTTTATTATATACCTCTATGTATTTTTAAAATTATGAACCAATTGATCATTTAAAATAAATATTCAAAAATACATAGACTTATAAATCTTTCACAGCACCTAACAATGCTTGATTTACAAAATAAACTCAGAAAATGCCCAAATAATAACACTGTCTTATGCATGCTTATTGTTTTTAAACTTAACAAATTTATTTATATTATCATTTTAAGAAGTATATATAAACTTTCTTATTAATGATCTAAACATTTTGGACTACATGTGAGTGTCAATATAAAGTAATTTGTACTTAATTTCTGAGAAAATTGTCCCATAAAAGAAACACTTAACTCCAAGTATTAGAATCTGCCTGCCACCTACTTCTATTCAATTTGAGATACTTTTTTTGACTGCTTACAAATGAATAAAATTCCCTGTAAGATTTTATTGAAAACTTTGATATGCTTAAGAAACACAATTCTTTTTTTAATATTGGCAAACTTGATATTTTTAATTGCTATATTTTCCTCAAATTTTTCTTAATCCTAGAATAATTTTTTGTTCCGTTTTTAAATTAAAAACCCAAATAAAGCACTACCTATGAAGACTTTTTTCTTTGGGAGATGAACTAAATAATCATCTAGCCATAAAAATATATGCTTATTCCATCTGAGTAATGACCTAAAGGCCTATTTTAAGGATTACATGATATATACTATGATTTACTGGCTCAGACGGTAAAGAATCCTCCTGCAATGCTAAAGACCTGGGTTTGACCCCTGAGTTGGGAAGATCCCCTGGAGAAGGGAATGGTTGCCCACTGCAGTATTCTGGCCTGGAGAATTCCATGGACTATACAGTCCATGGAGTTGCAAAGAGTCAGACACAACTGAGTGATTTTCACTCACTCAAGTACAAAAAGAGGTTAGTGTTCCCATTCTAACCTCCCCTTGCCTTTAGAAAGTTATCAAACAAAACGTAGGATTTTATCATTTTCAAGCCCCCAATGCAAGCATAATTCTTTATCACCTTTAATTAGTCTTTAAGTCACTGTTGCCAGGTATAGAAATACAGGCATTGTCTTGAGAATCACTGTCCTCTTTGCAAATAGGTACTGAATTCTCCAGTCTCACTATGTTTAATGTTTAACAATTAGAGGTACCAATAGGGAGGAGAAATAGGAAGCCCACTCTAATGGACCACCCTTCCTATCTCCAGACTCCAGATAAAATCTTTCCATGATAACCATTTGGTTTTAGTATAGCAATTATTTGTTAAATTATAATAATTAGGAGGCTAATGCTAATGCTTTAAGCTTCTGTTAAAGCAATTAGTTTAAAAACTATGATTAAACCAAACCAGACAAATATTTTAATTTCGTAAAATAATTTTACAACTCACATAGGGAATTAAATTAATATGAACTGCTTTGTCTTTAGAAAACCCAGTGCCACAGAGGAGGGCATTTACATTAGTTGCTATAGGACAAGGTGTTCAAATTTGTAATTATACAGTCAAAATTGGTAATTTGTTAATTTTAATAATATTATTTTAAATAAAAAGGTTAACAGATATACCTTTAAAATATTTGCCAAAAAAACTGATAAATGGATTTTGATTTATTATTAAATAAAAATCAAAAATAGATTCCTTACCTTAGTGAGAGGTTAGATGGGTTTTTGGCCCAGGCCAGTAATGTGCTCCTCTGGCAGGGGGAGCAAGTGGGGATATGAATCTCTGATTTTAGCATTTGCCAACTTCCATAGAATAAACTCTCTCACTAGAATCAATTTCAAGCTACTGAAATGAAGTCATGCAAGGCAGAGTTAGAGAGGTGCCCGATAGGCTCTCACAAGCTAAACAGACCATCTCCAGCCTACCAGGCCCAACCCCAGAACTAATTCAAATCTCCAGAACTTAGAACACGCATTTTAGAAAAGCTTCCTCGGTGATTACGCTATAGCCAATCAAGAGGCCAGTGTCTAAGAACTACAGACTACCTTGTCCTACAACTACAGGAGTTTCTGAGACAGAATAGAAAAACATTCGTACGGCTTCTCCTGTGTAGCACAGACCCAGGTGGAAGTGACACTGGCATCACTATCACCTAGGAAAATTCTGAATTGTGGTCAGAATATATTACTTTAAATTAAAGCAAACTGTACAGCATCTCTTTGGTATATGGCTAATGGTGAGACCAGTTAAGTGACATGACTTTTTGATACCTTCCTGAGTCAAAAATGCCTGCATCTGATAAAAGTCACTGAAATCCTCAGTGTTCCTCAAAGAAGTTGTCTAGTTCAGTCCTCTGCTTCCTAGAGAGGATGGCAGTTTCATGTTATTTCAGCTCCTATTGCCCGCATGCATGAACTACTTATGAGCAATTTCAATGCTTGGTGTCAAATTATTCAACTGAAGCCAACAGAATACAGGCACTCCTCTTTTATAGACATGCCAATTTCATATGAATTTATAATTTTGAACATCTGGGTTTGCACCAATCATCAAGAGACAGAAAATGAGAAGGATTAGTATTGGTAATTAGTCTTTGTCTGGGTCACCCTGAAAGCCTTAGAAAAAGACTTACAGTCAGGTAGTTTATTTAGGAATTGACCTCAGGGAAAAGTAGCAAGAGATGGAGGAATCTGTGGGGAAGAAGGCAAAGTCATTACAAAGATGTGTTATCTAGTTGAAAACCTCCGTGGTTAATAATTACTCAATTCAATAACAGATTATAAAAAGCTTTATGAACATACATTTCAGAATTGCCAACCTGGTGTTGAAAAGAAAAAACATTTATCTATCTGGAATATTCTCTATTAGCCAAGAATGGCCCTATGGGCCTAACTCCTTTGCCTCCATTCTTTTGGTTGATCATGCATGAGAGCCCAACTATTCTAAGGTAGTCAGAGAAACACAGGATGGGAAAAAAGAAGCAACTGGCTAAGGCTGAGGCAGTGTCAGTCTGTGCTTATATAAATCTGGTCAAAGTGTGTGTGGACCTGGCTACTATAGCAGTGACTGGATGACGAAATGGAGCTAAGATGATATAAAGTGGTATTTAAGAGGGGTTCAGTTCACTAGGTAATAATCAAGCAGTTCTGCCCATTTTGTAACTGTTTCTCAGAGCCATGATCTTATTCCTTGGATTTAGATATCAAAAAATACTAACAAGCTCCAAATCAATCCCCAGACTTCTCTACACTGGCAAGAGATCAGAGAGGAACAGATAATCTTCCTTATAAAGGAACAGATTAATCTATAAATTTTTAGATATTGTAAATATTTAAATGACCCTACTATTAAGGTAATCTACAGATTCAATACAATTCCTATCAAAATACCAATGGCAATTTTCATAGAACTAAAACAAATAATTTTTAAATTTGTATGGAAACACAAAAGATCACTCATAGCCAAAGTAATCTTGAGAAGGAAGAACAGAGCTGGAAAAATTATGCTCCTATAGTATAGTATACAGCTATACTATACTATAAAGCTCTAGCAATCAAAACAGTATGGTACCAGGACAGAACAGACAAATAGATCAACGGAACAGGATAGAGAACCTAGAAATAACCCCACACACTTATGGTCAAAGGAGGCAAGATATACAATGGAGAAAGGATAGTCTCTTCAGTAAGTGGTACTGGGAAAACTGGACAGCTACATGTAAAAGAATGAAATTAGAACATTCTCTAATATCATATGAAAAATAGACTCAAAATTGATTAAAGGTCTAAATATAAGATCCCAGTACTATAAAACACCTAGAGGCAAACATAGGCAGAACACTCCTTGACATGAATCTCAGCAATATTTTCTTGGATAAAATAAACATAATATTTTATTGAAAGAAAATAAAAGCAAAAATTAACAAATGGGTGCTAAATAAACCTAAAAGCAATTGCACAGCCAAGGAAATTGTCAACAAAATGAAAAGACGACTTATTGAATGGGAGAAAATATTTGCAAATGATATTACTGATAAGGAATTAATATACAACATATACAAACAACTCAAACAATTCAACATCAGAGAAACAAAGTGTTTAAAAATGGGCAGAAAAACTGAATAGACATTTTTCCAAATAGGAAATGCAGATGGACAACAGGTATATAAAAAGATGCTCAATACTGCTAATCATGAGGGGAAAAAAAAACCTGTCAGAATGGCTATCATCAAAAAGAACACAAATAACAAACATTGGAGAGGATGTGGAGAAAAGCAAACATTTGTACCCTGTTGGCAGAAATGCAAATTGGTGCAGCCACTGTGGAAAATAGTGTGGAAATTTCTCAAACTCCACAATGTAGGATCCTGAGAGAAAGAACAGAAAAGCCATAGAATTGATCACATTTCTATCTAGCAGTAAACAAGCTAATGTCACTGGAGAAATTTAAAGGGGCAGATAGACAAAAGTAAAGACGCTTTTGGATTATGTCCTATGATTGTATTAACTATAAAGATAAGGCACCACACGGTTTCCTTAAAGCTACTGACATCATAAAAATCTGCTTCTACATAAAAAAATCAAGAGATGATTGTTTACTTAGATATTTGTTGACAATATCAAATTTGGGGTTTTACCTACCAAGCAATTCTAGTTCACATTTAAATTTTGTAACAATAAGGTCAGTATTAAATTTCAGGAATGTCTAGTACCATCTGCCGTAGGAAACAGCTCGGATAATGATTATGCACACTAAGTCTTGAGGACACTGGTCAGTAGCAGCAGTTCTTAACAGTGCAGTGCTAATGCAGAAGTCATTTCTCTGCAACCCCTTCATAAAAAAGAAGAAACGTTAAGTAGGTAAAAAGAAGAGCCTTAGGTATACTGCAAGCAGCAGAGCGGTTAGGGGATTGGAATCTGCAGCTAGATCGCTTGGTTTAAACAGCAGTAACCTTGGGCAAGCTATTTAATCTCTCTAAGCCTCATTTTCTCATCTTAAAAATGAGGATAATAATTTCTATTTCATAGGGCTGCTGTGAGGATGAGATGAGATAATGTATATGAAGCACTTAGCACAGTGCTTCCATATAGTAGGTTTTTAACAAATATTACTATTATCATTACCACATTAGTTCTCTAGAAAACACTGTAATACATATATAACACACAATGGGCTAGAGAAATTTCTAAAGTGCTATATGAATGTGAAGTGCCATTGTTGATCTCACTTTTATTCTCTTTTTTTCTCTCTCTCAAAAAGAAATAAAATAAGAAGTTTGCTATGGTACAAAGAATAACTTGAACTGGTTTTGCACTCAACCTCTCAGGAACTCAGTTTTCCCATTTATAGAATGGCATGGGCTTCTCAGGTGTCACGGTGGTAAAGAATCTTCCCGCCAGTGCAGGAGATGCAGGAGACATGGGTTCAATCCTTGAGCTGGGAAGATCCCCTGGAGTAGAAAATGGCAACCCACTCCAGTATTTCTTGCCAGAAAAATTTCAAAGACAAAGGAACCTGGCAGGCTACAGTCCATGGGGTCACAAAGAGTCAGACACAACTGAGCACAACAAGAACAACAACAACCATATTGCAATGCTTAGGGCTCAGGGATGTTGTAATATTAGAAGAGACAGCATGTTGTGATGAGCCCAGCAGTGAGCACAGACATAATCATGGATATCAAGGGAAAGTGGCTTTGAAGCATCTTCCCTATTCTAAGAAGCGCTCTTTCATTGCAACAGATAGACTGCAGGATCTTCACATTTGGGCTTCAACAAAAGTAAGAGAAATGCTCTTTCTGTGGAAAAGTGACTTCTTAGGACACAAGATATAAGAACACTGCAATCAAAAATCCTGCCTACCACTAGCTTTAGGCAGATAGTTAAGAATATTTTTAAAGATCAACATAAGGAGATCAAAAGAAATAAATGTAATTATTTACAATGTACTACATTATGAAATTCAAATTTTGAGAAAACTTGTGCCTGGCATTATTACCCAGTTTACATTCATGAATTTTTATTATACATATATCAATGTTCATCGAAAACAATGATTGCAAGGCAATAAATGAAATAAAAAGCAATCTGTTAAAAAATACCACATATTCTGAAACCTGTAAATATCAAGATAATATATGTAATTGGTATCTAATATTATTTATGAGACATAGACTGCAAATGATAAGTTTACTAAATTCCTTAGGAAAAAACTATATTCAGCACTTCCAAATCTTACACTATTTTGCAATGAACAAGGTATATTGTAACTTTTTTAATCTACCCTCAGATTAATAAGGTTTGATTTAGTCACCTTATAGTCACCAGAGAATTAACGATGAAAAAATATTGTGCAGGGCTATATTCCAGCATCACAAGTGGAGGAAAAAGGACTAGTATCCACTGCCTCTGTGTCTGGCCCAATTTAATCAGTCTCTCCTCTTCTTTAAGAGTAATAATTGAATGAGCTGCCAGGGTAAACTGAATGTAAAGGAGCTGGGAGAACTGCTAAGTGCAATATATGAATAGATAAGCCATTCAACCTCACCGTAACTGTTTCCTCATCTATAGAAATGAGGTAGAAGAGTTATCACTAAAGACTTTTGAAGCATGTAAATTCTGTGATTCTAGGCTAAACTTAAGGTACCAAAAGTTGAGAAAGTCCTTCTCCCACTGTATCCCATTCCTAGACAAAGATCTCAACTCCCAAATCACACACCATTTGTATGGACTTCTTTCTTCATAGACTGCCTGGCAGACACAGCAGAAATTGGGTGACAACACTACCTAAGGCAACACACATCTTAAGTACAGATAGACCCTTCTTCCAAAAGCACTTTGAAAACTGTGAGCTTAATTGCAATTAAGACATCCCTTGAAATTCAGTGCAACTAGCAGACAGACTCTGAGTTTATTCCAGCATTAAACAAGTTTGTAATAAAATATACCATTATGAATTTTATGTTTAAAAAAAATGGACCCTCAATGGATATGACTACATGTAACAGTTAAATATTTATGCATAAATTTGTACTTTACTGCCAATCATAGAAGATTATTGGTTTATCTAATAAGTAATCGGTATATTAAGGGGATTTTAAATTGAAAAAAGTAATTTAAAAGGCCAAGCATGCTTAATGGAAATTATGCCTTTTAATACATCCTTTCTAATTAATAGTGTTTTTCTAAAAGTTAAAAGAAGCCAGGTGTTCAATAAATAAACTGTGAAGTCTAGACATTTTACATTATCCTGAATTAGATAGGATTTTGGGATTAGAAGGGACTTTAAAATGTCACCTATTTAATGCTTTAACATAACATCAGCCAAGTGGTCATCTAATGAATGTTTTAATTCCTCAAGTTTCAGGGAACTTACTCTCTCTCATTTTAACTTCAGAGAGCATAGATTACTAGGATTTCACCTGTTCAACCAAAACTTAATCAAAATTTTTAACTTAGAAAATTAGCAAAATAACCAAATAATTTAATGACCAGAGTCCAGATTTGGAATAACACTATAGTCAAAGCAAACAACTTGTTTAATTCAATTATGCCTGAAGTCATCTGGCATTAGACAAACTCCACAACACAGGTGGAACAAATATCCATGGAAGTTTTTCACAGAACCAACTGTGCACATCCAATCCCCCACAGTCTGACAATCGGGCCTGAATGCCAACGGCCAGGTGCAGGCCCCAAAGAACAAAAATCAGTGAGCCCTGCTCTGCCTGAACCAAAGAGAATGAGACCTGGCTGGACAGTCATGGTCCCCAAAGTCTGGAATTTGTCTATCAGCAGAAGCTCATGTCTTCCCTGACCACAGTGATTGCAAGTCCCATGCTGGAACCTTTGTCCCACCATTCATACCAAGTCTAGCTTTAGCTTCAGTTATGCCTTCCACTTTATATTCAAGCTCCCTATCCTGAATTCTGGCCCATTTGCCTGGGATCCAAATATTTGTCTAACTCTTGTCTCTTTAATGGGCCTGGAACCTAGATTTCTGTATCCTCAGTAACAAACTGAGGTTCAGGTTCTATCTGGATCTATTTTCCCAGATACAAGCTACCTCTACCTGACTATAATTTTCTACTCTCTCCAGATAATTCTATGGCTTGATCACTACTTATCATTTTAAGAGCTTCTGTGATATTAATGGTAGTTTGTCTCAGACTTGAACTACTTCCCCTTGAACAATGGAATATGGACTTCTGGCCACACTCCATGGAAGTCAACCCTGCTGCCATGGTGATCTCCCTTAGGGACACCATGAGAGAATAACAGGAGTCCTGGCTCTGCTTTCCAAGCCTTGTCCCACATGGTCCTGATTTACTCCATGTATGTGCTACTGAAGTGCCAAAATGCCTGGTGCTAAAAAACTTCTCAGATACTAGGACAACAAATTTAAAGGTCTGTAGAAGTTGCTTCAGACTAAAGTACAAGGATGGATAAGTAGTATTCAATTAAGAACAATTAAGACTACATATATATGTGTATACACACACATACACACACACACACACACACATATATATATATATATATATACACATATATATATATATATATATATATATATATATATCCTGAGTAGGAGTTCTACAGGATGGCTTGGTAAAAGGGATTGATTTTAATGCTAAATGTATATAACAGTAACAAAATGAAGCAAACATTTCAAGCTACATAGGGAGGTATCTTGAAACAGAAAATGCTGACCATTGTTCCTGAAATCACATCATCTAAGTGATTTAGCCAGGCAAAATCACAAGTTTGCTTTCCTAATCCCATCAATGCATACTAACCTCCTTCTAGCACCTTTGTCTGTCACCCACTTATGGTGATGATATTCTCTCTTGCGTTTTTCTCTATCTCAGATGAATACATCTGATTTCTAAAACAGATTTCAAACTCCATATCTTACCTTATCATACTAGAAATGTTTCCAGTAGACAATAAATTCTTATTGAATTGAATTGAATCTAACTGAATTGAAACAAATTGGGAGAAAAATGACTACAATACAGAAGAGCTAAATTGACAAATATTTGAATCAAACGCCCAATAAAGTTCTGAGATGACATAACTGAGACTTAGAAAGAGACTAAAACTAATATTGCACAAATTAGAAAACAAAATGCAGAACAACTATAATACAAAAGCTGTCAGGTACGGACTGTGGCAGGCAGAATAATGGGTGCCTAAAGACATTTACCTCTTAATCTCTGGAATCCATGAATACACTATCTTAAAAGCAAATGAAACTTTTCAGTTGTGATTAAGTTATGGCTTTTTAGATGCAGAGATTATCCTGGACTATCCAGGTGGGCACACCATAGTAACATGAGTTCTTGAAATTGGAAGAGACAGGGAGAAGAGTGGGTCAGAGAGATGATATGAAAAATAAGGAGAGATCTGAAGCATGAGAAGGATTCAACTTGCCATTGAAAGCTTTGAAGACTGGGAAGGGGACCAAAGCCAAGGAATGCAAGTGGTCTCTAGAGGATGAAGATGGCCTTCAGCTGACAGCCAACAGTAATGCCCTCAGGGCCATTATGCTAAATGAAATAAGTCAGCCAGAGAAAGACAAATACCATATAATCTCTATTATATGTAGAATGTTAAAAAAAAAAATGTTCACAGGTACAGAGACCAGATTGGTGATTACCAGAAGTTAGAGGCAGGGGGATGAGAAAATGGGTGAAGGGAGTCTAAAGGTTAAAAAAAAAAAAGTGCCATTCACTTTGACGCAATATTTGGGACACACACCAGACACTGGGGGATGCAAAGTTATAATATACATCTTTTCTCCAGTAGCTCAAAACCTTGTCAGTACAACAGATGTACCAACAATTTGTATTGTATTCCTAAAGATTCAGCCATTTACTTTCACCTGCATTCTCATTTAACCCTCATAGCATCTTTATACATAGGACATCAGGTGTACTACAGATTTTAAGTAGACACTGTGTGTGTGTGTGTGTGTGTGTGTGTAGAAAAACACTTAAAATGGGGCAGGAGGGGGAATATTCTGAAAAAAAAAAAAAGAATACCCTGCTAAGCTTTAGCTAGTTTACTTTGCACAATGTAGAAATGGCCATGAATAATATTTTACCCTGAAAAATTTTAAATTCAATATATCTTTTAAATTAAATTCAAAATGGATCAAAAATAATTGTTATTTGTACTAAGCATCAACTAATCTAAATCCTACATAAACCTGTGAGCCATTAATATGTGAAATAGCTACTGAATTTCCCCCAAAGTATAAGAAAAAACCTAATGATTAGTTTACCAGAATCCCATGAAGAGATAGGAACTACATTCATTTCGCACCTATCCTATGTCAAACACTGTGTAAAAGCATTTTAGTGACTTTATCTCATTTACCTCAATACAACCCCACCAGTCACAATCTCCTAGGCAATTCCTTTGTCACTGAGGAATTTGAAGCTCAGAAGAAATATGTGGGCTGGCCTACTAACAATGACGTATTCAAGAAAAAAACAAGAACAAAACAATAAAATTGCTATCGGTGGGACAAACTGGGCAGCAAAGCAAATGTCAGATAAAGGTATGTAATAAACTAGTAGTTTCCTATTGCTGTTATAACGAATTACCAGAAACTTAGTGGCTTAAAGCAATACAAATGTATTGTCATATAGTTCTAGAGGTAGAGAGTCCAAAATCTGTCTCACTGGGCTAAAAAGTCAAAGAGTTGGCAGAGCTGATTCCCTCTGGAGTCTCTAAGGGAAATTTTGTTTCCCTACCTTTTCTAGGCTCTTGAGAATGTCTGAATTCCTTGGCTCTTGGTTCCTCCTTCCATCTTCAAGGCCAGCAGGATAGCCTCTCCCAATCTCTTTCTCTGATTTCCTACCTCTCTCTGAAAAGGATTACACTGGCCCACTGTAACTGGCTCTCTGTGATTACATTGGCCCACTCAGATAATCCAAGATGATCTTCCCATCTCAAAGTTCTTAGTCACATCTGCTTAGTTCCTTTTGCCATGTATGGTAACATATTCACAGGTTCTGGTAATTATGGAGGGAGCCATTACGCAGCCTACCATATAAGCATATATCAGTTGAAGTCAAGGAAGAGAATTTAGCTATGAACAAGGAAGTACTGAAGTGGGTCAAAAACTGGGTGAAATAACTTAGCATATCTGAGATTCACTCCAAGAAGGACAAATTCAGATGCAGGACATAAAAAAATTAAGCTGGGTCAAGGCTAATGGACTATGCAAATCTCTCTGCGGAGCTTGGGCAATAGCAGTACATTCAAGAGACCAAGACATAATTCTCCCAACCATTGGGATTCTTACTGCTATTCACTAACTGGTTTCACGTTTCTCTTAGACCAATGTAGAAGATTTTGCTAACAATTATCTGAAATTTCTAAGCAGCTCCTGAGGGGAAAACCCTAGAGCTAGATGTTCTGGTAAAATAATCAAGGGAAGAAGAACCAGTGATGGCTCATAAAAGCAATGAGTTTCCTGAATTTTCAAGGCCATGCCATTTGAAGGTCTAACATGTAGGTTATTACTATAAAATATAAGTATGGTAAAGAAACATCATCAGTATCTGAGACAGAGGAGGTTCAGTTCAGGGCTCAAGCTTGTGGCCTGAGAGAAACATCTCTCCCCATCACTTACACTCTATTACCACAAGTACTTAACCTGTCTCTTTGCCTTCAGTTTTGCCCCATTAAATTCATATGCCTTGGGATTTCCCTGGAGGCACAGTGGTTAAGACACTGCACTTTCACTACAGGGGGCATGGATTTGATCCCGAGTATGGGAAATAAGATCCCACATGCCCTGCAGCCAAAAAAATTCATATGCCTCAATGCCAAGATTATCTTTACAAAACACACATTTGATCACCTTGCTTTCAATCTTAACCTCTGGTAATTCTGTCTGTAGAATTAAGTGTAAACTCTTGGATATAACACATAAAGTCCTAAAACTGAGACTACCACATTTATAATTTTATCTCCTACTCCTCCCTTGTGTGTGTTGAGCAAGCACTTTTGTCAAAAAGGATGTATCAGTATTGAAACCACCTTTCTCATTTTTATCTGTCTTTGTGTAAGCTATTATTCCTTTGACTTGAAAAAAAGACACATTTATTCATTGACTTGCCAATTCAAAGGTCAATCATTCAGCAAAGCCTCCGTGAAACTAGTTCTGCAAAGTTTTAAATACTTTCTATGTTGTGCTCCCATTGCTAACATAGAGGCATAGAGAAAATGTTCCTGCTGCTACTGCTGCTGCTAAGTCGCTTCAGTCGTGTTTGACTCTGTGTGATCCCGTAGACGGCAATGCACCAGGCTCCCCCGTCCCTGGGATTCTCCAGGCAAGAAAACTGGAGTGGGTTGCCATTTCCTTCTCCATTGCATGAAAGTGAAAAGTGAAAGTGAAGTCGCTCAGTCATGTCCAACTCCTCACAACCCCATGGACTGCGGCCTACCAGGCTCCTCCGTCCATGGGATTTTCCAGGCAAGAGTACTGGAGTGGGGTGCCATCGCCTTCTCCGGAAAATGTTCCTAGTACATGGCAAACTTGAACCCAAGCTATGCCAATATCACTTTCCAAATAATTCCCATCTGGTCATGGCACAGCAAGGGAACCCAAGGATAATGTTTTCAGCATTTGCTGCCCATCAGATTAACTATGAAGCTTTGTAAAAGATCTTTTTAAAAAGGGTCCTTAAGACACACTCCAGGTATATTGAGGCAGAATCTATGCCAGAGGTGATGAAGGGCTTGGAGGTATTTAATAAGCTTCACAGGTGATTCTGCTGCAAAAAAGAGAATAAATGTCCGCAACTAGGCTGAGGCCACGAGAGATAGAGACCAATCAATGAAAGTATCTGGGAGTGTGAGATCAGACCCACAAGAGACAGTCTAAGCATAAGCTAAGCAGGTGGCCAGGGCCATGGGTATTTGACTGAGACTCAGGGCAGCAGAAGGCTGAAGTCAGGAAACCAAGATGGAAGCTCTTCTACATTGGCCAAAGAAACATCAGAACTGGAGGAAGAGCCGGGTAAGTAATCCAGGACACCTAACCTGCCTTAGACACACCAGGTACCAAACTTTGGGAAATGAAAGTAATTCTAGAAGTCACCATATGGAGGCTGCAACACTGCATCATCTGGAAACATTAAAAAATATTTGGGGCCCTATCCCAGACCTACTGAATGAGAATCTGCATTTTCACCAGATCCCCAGGTGATTTAAAAGCCACATAAAAATCTGCAAAGCACCCAAACCTGGTTCCAGATGATGCTAATGCTGCTAGTCTGTAGACCACACTATGAGAAGCAAGTCTTAACCTAAAACTGAGCATACAGAAGAAATTCAAGTGTTACCACTGGGAGCAGTTTGAGAGCAGGAACTGTGATTACCGTATCTCAGAAATGAGCACAGGGTCTTAGTAATTGATAACAGTCTATTGGTTGACACCTCAGGACTTAGAGTTGGTTCACTTCCAACTCTACCACTCACATGCCATGTGATATTGTGCTTCAGTCTCTCACCTGGAATACAGACATAACTACCTCATAAGAAATAGGAAGAGATAGCATGTTATTTTTTATAACACTCTAAGTGCTCAATAGACAATGAAAGAAAAAATAAGATAATCACTTACTGATTGATTGGTTGATATATTAATTTTTGGTATAAAATAGTTCCAAAATTCTGGTGGTGTAAATGATTTCAGTCTGATTCATATAATCTAATGAGAAGACTGAAATCTTAGTGACTGGCAGGAAGGCATTCCAGGTATAAGATTTCTAAGAGTATTAATATGCAAGTTCTCTTAAAGTGATGGGCGAAAGAACCTGCTAAAGCAAGAGAATTGTTAGCCTTTTTGGAGAAGTGACATCAAAATGATGTTTATGAGGTCTCAAAGTTCTCTTAATTCTACCCCAAACAATATACCTAAGATGACAAATTTTTCATGGCTTATTTTCATTAAATTAAATTTAAATGTATTTACTTGACAACATTTAGACTTTTTTGCATTATAGAGTATGGAAAATCTGGATGAGAATCTCTGCCATAATAAACAATACACATTCAAAAAAGCACATTTAGTTTTAGGCAAGTTCTTAAAATAACTTTCTTATTTTTGTCTACTGCTGTTAAATTTTCACAAAACGCTCACTCCTTCTACCTCATTTATCCCCATAACAACTCTATAGTTGTTGTTTTTCCTAAAGCCTAGAAAACTTTGTTATTCCTATCTGATGTCTGAGGAAATGGAAAGTGATTTTAAGTGCTCAAAGTCACATAGCTGGTTTGTAGCAGAAAGAGAGTTAGAGTCAACTTTTCTAACTTCTAGCCATTTCTTTGAACTACCATAGGTACCACTACCACCATCTGGTTGCCACATATTACTCTGTAACCAAACCCAAGTCAAAGCCAGGTCACCTACTCAACTGCCCAATATCCTAATTCTTCCCCCAACCAAGTGTCCTTTCCCAAAAAGTATCAGAAAAGCAACAGCTTCATAAACATAGAGGAAAACCTTATTTATTTTGTTAAAGTAACTTCATGATACAAGGTTCTAAGTATCAGAAAGCAATAGTTTCCTAAACACAGAGGAAAACCTTTTGTTAGAGTAACTTTTCAGTTCTAGCAGACAGAAGTCAAGTTTGGAGGTATGGCTTTATTTAATTTAAAAATTTTCAAATTATGGTGGAATGTAATTTTTAAAAAGTTGACTAGTTCATTCATTCACTAAATGCTACATTTGCCTATAGATTTCTCAACTTTCTTTAAAAAATATTCTAAGTGATTAAGTGAAGTTTTTTTAAGTGTTATTATGCATTCCTATTTTAGATATCAATATTTATTAAGGATCCTAATACTTGGGTTTTGGAAATGAGCACAAATCTTAAACTGACAAATAATAAAGCAATAAGATCTTATTAATAAAGATTAATATTAGTCTTCAAACATATCCCAAGCAGCATCAGCATGTTTAAAAAAAAAAAAAATTGCTGTAAAGATCTCAACTTAGTCATTAAACTTTAGAACTAATACTGCAAAATGATTTCCCAAAGTTAGTATACATTTTCAAAGTATTGTTAAGAGTTCTGGATAGTCTATTATAAGATTTTATCATTTATGACAGAACACTTATGACAGGATCACTAAAGAAAACCTGACAACTCTAAACTGACAAGTGTAAGAAATTCCAAAGTTGCACCGACAATTCAGATCTACTTCCTTTCATGCCCAGATTCACTTAATATCTCATTTGGTTTTCAAACCTCCCCTCAGAAGCAATTGGAACAAAACCATGAGCAAGCTCAATCTCCATTTGGGCATGTAACCCTTTTACAAACACAATTACAGCCAAACACTATTGTAACCTGATTTGCATTTGCACTAAGTTACAAAGCACATTGAAAATGCCTGCTATGCATACTACAGACTTATTAGGAGGATATATTGCAGGGCTTCTGTGAACACTAATTAAAAAGGTTTTATCTTTCCCCTCTGGTCCACTGAAATTGTTCAAATGCCTTGTCTGCTACAACTTTGTTCAAAAACAGTTTTCAAACATGTGATCAGAGCTAGGCAACTATTTCAGGTGGCTTGATTCTGTTTCCAGGGTGTACAAGGCCGGAGAGACAAAGTTTCAGTCTAAACTTTGAGCTTCCTTTCCTTTGTTATTTTGTATTGCAACCTTAGCATTATCCAACTGTGGACTTTTATCTGTGAATATCTAAATCCTGTCTTGTGGAAAACTAATTACTGAACCACTGAGAGCTTCATAATGTCCTGCATTTAAGTCCTGAGCATCATACATAATGCATAGGCAGCAGTCTCTGCACTCTGATTACAGAACACTGTCATTAAGTGAGCAAATTAAAGATGTGAATAATTCACTGGCTGAGCTTATTGTCAGTGCTGCATTGTGAAATTAGAATTTCTAATAAGTACTGCAATTTTTTTAACCCAATTAACACAGAGAACATCTTGAGACTGATTAGTACAATAAAAATTATTACCTTATTCTTTTGCTTCACAACAGCCAAATTAAATACTGTACTTAATTATGCAGCATTCATTCCTTCTCTGCTAAAAAAAAAAGCCTATCATTTTAATAAGAGTTCTAATATTTGTATGTGAGCTAAAAATACAGCACATACATCTGTAGCTCACTGTCTTTGCAAAGTTTTTTTTAAGAGTCTGAACATCAGTATTATCACCAGTGGCAGATTATGATGACACTAAGTCTATTCTTAAAGCAAATATATTTTCTAAACAAACAACAAAAAACGAGCACACGCAAAATTGACAAAGTAACTAACCTCCCCAAATTGAGTTGAATATATTATACCTCTGCTTTTTCCTGGATCTTTAGATGCAGATTAACACAGATTTGCCCCCACTATACTGTTTATGATTGAGGCTGAAACATATAGTAAACAAAATTAATTGATTAGGAAAAAAATCAAGTATCTGTAAGAGTGGGTCTTACCTCAGATGCTCATTTAGCACACAGTGATCTGTCTCACTCCTGCCAGGCAAGTGGGAAAGTCCAGTTTGTGCTCGGCATGATGATCCTACGCAGAGAGTGTCTGCTGCCATGTTAAATAAAGAAAATGATCATTTAAACCGGGGCTTTTGTCTCCCAATATTTCCTCCTGCTGCCCCTTTCGCATCAAAGCCCAAAGAGGCAGGCACATCTGGCGGCAGTCCCTGCCCCTGACCGCAGCTGCCTCTGGAGAGCTCCCTCCTTCCTTTCAGCTCCTTTGCATCCCCTTCCTGGGCAACTTCAGCCCCCTAAAATGGGGGAAAGAAACGATGACATTGCAGGCAGAATATCAGATTGTTTGTTCAGCTTCTGCAGCCACCTCCTTCCTGTCTACATATTTTACAGAAAGGGAATGAGAAGAGGGAAACAGCGAAGGTGCTCTGAAAATCAGTCAGACACAATGCAATAGGGAGATGGAGAGCAGGGAAAGGAGAATGAGAGCGAGAGTGTGTGTGTAAGGGGGGGTGGTGGCTGTCAGTGCAGATAAATCTGCATATGGAAATTAGGGTTATCCTGGGTACAGTTTTATTTAACTATGATCTACTGTTTTTTTAATTAGACCAGAATTTTAGCAAAGGAAAGGAAGAAGGAAAGTGAGTCTTGAAACCAGAGACAGAAACTTCTAATTCAACAGACTTAAAATTTCATAGCAACTGCAAATAGCAGATCTAGAAGTTGTAGGAAAAAGAAAAGGAACAATAACAACAACCACAGAAAAGGACATTTTTTTCCTATTTTGTTTAATAAACAAGAAAACCTCCCCAGCTCCAAAAATAAATAAATCAACAAGGAAATTGGGATAAGACTGTAAAGCATTCAAAAAGAAGGGGCGAAAAAAAAAAAAACACCTCTCATGGTCTGTGTAAAATTTTTCCTTAAATGATAGAAGAATCATATGGGACAAAGGCATTGTCAAAAGTAGATAATTGGCATTACATGCAAAAACCACAAGTGACATATTCTGCATTTTAATATCAGAAGTATAGTATTGTGGCTTAGATGATGATAAAGAGTCCATCTGCAATGCAGGGTTCAATCCCTGGGTCGGAAAGATACCCTGAAGGAGGGCATGGTAATCCACTCCAGTATTCTTGCCTGGAGAATCCCATGGACAGAGAAGCCTGGTGGACTATAGTCCATGGGGTCACATAGAGTCAGACACGATTGAGTGATTAACACCTATAGTATGGTTTTTACCTTCTGGAGAGACACCTTTGCAGCTTTAACCTATGGCAAAGTGCTATTGGCTATAATCAGTTTAAAGTTGTCATTCACATAGCCAACTACTCCTTTTAAGTTCTGGGAATAAAACAATGAGGAGGCAGAGTGACCAAGACTACAGGAAGTTGGCTGGTATTCTGGACAACGAGCCTTCCACCAGAGGTGCTGGTTGCATAGCAGTTTGACCAGAAGGAAGCAAAAGTTAATTCTATAATCTGTGAATGGGGAATTTCAAGGAATGGACTAATGCTTATGGTCCCCCTACAACACAGCAAGCATTGTAGATGAACACTGCATGGTCTCTGCCCTCAAGAAGCCAGAATTCAGTGGGAAAAATAAACTAAAAATGAGGTGAAATTGTACTTTTATAAACAAAAGAGCAGTTCAGAGAGTCTAGATTTGAGCAGTGAGGAGATGTCAGTGACCTCACACCTCTCCATCCTCAAGGCTGATGGGATCCTTCAAGATCAGCTTAAAGTTACTTTGTCTCTTTGAACTTTAGTTTCTTCACCTCGAAGTTTGGGATATGAAATAACAAAAATAAAATATCACCTTTTGTCTGGCTCATGATAACAGTTTAAAAAATATCAAATCAATTATCATTTCAGATGGCACCTCCTCTGTGAATCCTTCCCCAATATCTACAAATAGGCTCAGAGGCTTCTTCTGCAATTTTCCCACTGTTCTCCATTATATTATATCCTTGTCATTTTCAGCATGTCTGTCTCTTTACCAGTGGTTCTCAATCAGGAGCCATTTTGTGCCCTTAGGGGATATTTGACAGTATCTGAAGACGTTATTGATCTTCATAACTGGAGAAGGAGGATTGCTGTTGGCATCTAATAGGCACAGAGAAGGGATGGTGTTAAACAATCTATGATACAAAGAACAGATCCCAAAAGGCCCAAAATGTTAACAGTGTAACAATGAGTCCAACTATCACCCAGATATTGGTTTCTAATAAAAGGAACCAAGGGTCCTTGGAAAAAAGGATGATTTTAGATCTTGGGCAAGAAATATAATTTTAACAAACATGCCATCCTAATGTAAAGTGTTAATAGGGGAAACTGGGTACAAGTGTACAGGAACTCTCTACTATCTTTGCAATGTTTCTGTAAATCTGAAACTGTCCTTAAAAAATGTATTCAATTTTTAAAAAGTCAATAGTTCCAAAGTGAAAATACTCTGCCCTGTACTATACTATAAGCTTCCGAAAGAAAAGGATAATGTGGTTTTATTAAGTATGTTTATAGGCTTGGGGTGATAGCTCATCCTCAAAGATGAACCCCATAAACCATGGTTCTCAGAATTCTTATTCTTGTGTGCTCCCCTCCACCTGAATCAGGGCTGGTCCTATGCCAGAGTGCAGCAGAAGTGTCACTGTGTAACCTCTGAAGCAAGATTCTCAGAAGCCTTGTGGTTTCCACCTGAGTCTCTTGCAATGCTTGTTTGGGGAAAGGCATCCACTGGGTAAAAAGTCTGAATACACTGAGATCTCCATACTATTAAAAAGTCTAAGCTACCAAATGGGGAAGCCTAAGGAGAGAGACAGAAAGAATTAATACTTATGTGTGTGACAGACAAACAGAGAGAAGTGGAGATGTACACTAATCCAAGGCTGTCCTATCCACTTTAGTAGAGACAACAACACATGTGAGTGAAGAAATCACATCTGACCACCTCTGCATTCAAGCCTACAGATTCAAGATCAGCCTCTATTTGTCCGAAATAGTATGAGATAATGGAGGAGGACATAGCAACCCACTCCAGTATTCTTGCCTGGAGAATCCCCATGGACAGAGGAGCCTGGCGGGCTATAGTCCATGGGGTTGCAGAGTCAGT
Organism: Ovis aries; assembly: GCF_016772045.2. NCBI lineage: Eukaryota > Metazoa > Chordata > Mammalia > Artiodactyla > Bovidae > Ovis > Ovis aries. The sequence continues at coordinate 39,722,945 of NC_056061.1, forward strand.
CACGACTGAGTGATTAAGCACAGCACAGTATGAGATTAAAAAAAAAAAAAAACTATTAAGATAGCTCAGTTTATCCACAGAGCTACAGTAAATCATAATAAATCATTGGTTTGAGACACTAGATTTAGGGGTAGTTTGTTGTGGAGCAGCAGATGAGTGACTGACTTTTACTTAGTAGGTATTCCAGAAAAATGAGAAAGAAGCTTCAATATTGTGGAAAGAAAACGACGGTGGGATTTCTTTTAACATTTTAAACCATTACTGTTAAAAAAAAAAAAAACTACCAGCTGGAAAATTCAATAAGATAATGGGTTTTGCAATCAGGTATAAAAGGGTTTTTAAAAAATGTGGCTAATATATAACACATTCAGGCAAAACTGGAATAGAGAGAGAGAAGAGTAAATGGAGAACAACAGAGATTCATTATGGGGGGTGGCGTGGATATATTTTAACACATGTATTTTCTACTTTAATATGTTAACAATGATTTTTAAATTCATTGAGTGCCAGGTATCTTTACATATAATATTAGCTTCACAAAATTGTATGAGATGAATGCTGCTGCTAAGTCGCTTCAGTCGTGTCCAACCCTGTGCGACCCCGTAGATGGCAGCCCACCAGGCTCCGCCGTCCCTGGGATTCTCCACGCAAGAACACTGGAGTAGGTTGCCATTTCCTTCTCCAATGCATGAAAGTGAAAAGTGAAAGTGAATTCGCTCAGTCGTGTCCGACTCTCAGTGACCCCATGGACTGCAGCCCACCAGGCTCCTTCATCCATGAGATTTTTCAGGCAAGAGTACTGGAGTGAATGCTACTTTAACCTTAATTTTACAGATGAGGAAATAGTGTCTCAGAGTAGCTAAGTTACTAATCTAAGGTCTCCCAGCTAGCATATATGACCAGGATTTTTACCTCGCAAGTCTGACTCCAGAGTTCATTCTCTTAGCACAGTCTAAGAGAGATAGAAGACAAACATAAATGAAATAATCATATAAACAAATATGTGCAAATACAAACTGTTCTAAGTTTTAGAAAGCTGAGTGCAAGATACTACGATCATAGAACAGATACCCAACCCAGTCTAGGAGTTTGGGCACACTCTAAAGGACTGATGTTGAAGTTGAGGGTGTCATCTGGGTTAGTAACATCAGGTGCTGGAGAGATAACCAGCCCATGAACCAAAAAAAGGCAGAGATGAAAATAGTTGTATGATTGGCTGTTGGTGAACTGTCTGTCTGAGAACCCTGATTTGTAAGGCACCCAGAGATGATTTCTCTGGCAGTTATCATTTTGGTAATGATGGACAGTCACAGTGTGGAGAAGTGAGTGTGAAGACATTGGAAGAGAAGAAAAAGAGGACAAAATTAGTTTTGCTTTCCTTTATTATAACAACAAAATCCCTAAAAGTTGTCCAAGCCATTTCCCCTCCTTTTACCCTCTCTTAACCAATTCCCTAGATCAGTATTTGACAGAGCTGATTATCCTCCTTAAATGTTTTTTACATTTGGTTTTCAAAATATCACACTTTCTTGGTTCTTCTCCTGGCTATTCTAATCCTCTATGTTCTTTTATGGAGCCTCCTCTCACCCTGAGCTCTAACTAAGGAAATGCCCAAGGGCTTAGCCCTTGAACTTATTCTCTTCTCTATCTATACTCTTTCTCTAAATTATTTCAGCTAAGATCATGGCTCCAAATACCATCACTATGCCAGCTCTTAAAATGTTACCTATAATTCTGCCTAGACCTTACACATCCTGAATTGAAGACCTTGTATACAACTGCCTGCCAAAGCATCCAGTTAGATAGATACTTGGGCAGATTCTGAAGCAAGGCTCTCTAGATTCAAATACCAACTTGGCTTTGTCCTAGTTAGCCAAGGGATAATAATGTCCTTGCGCCTCAGTTTCTTCAATTGTAAAATGGGTAAATATTATTAATCTATTTCCCAGAGTTTCAAGAGCAAATGCTCTAGCTCTTTAATGTCTAGAGCTAGACATTTAAAGCATGTCTTATAAAGTGTCAAGAGTCTTCCAAGTGGTGTATTGCTACAGATAGGCACCTTCTTCTTTGTGACTCCTTATATCAGTTAAGGATGTCTCCAGTCATCCAGTTGTTTAAGTCAAAAATTTAATCAAGCAAAAGTGAAACTCTTCTCTCATACAATTCACAACTGTTACAACAGTCCATCCCGTCAGCACCACCTTCAAATGTATCTCAACTATATCTGACCACTTTAACACTGAAGTTATTAAATTCCTTCATCTGGAGTATTCCAAGAGCCTTCTATTGGTCTCCCCACTGATCAACTTGCTCCCTATAGTTTATTCTCCCCATTGTAGTTGGAGTGATTTGGTAGGACTTGAGTTGTGTTACTCCTCTGCTCAAAACACTCCAATGGTTTCCCATACTCCTCAAAGTAAAAGTAGAGTCTTGTGGTTAACAGAATCTGATCCTCCCCATTACACACACACTCCAAAACTCAGGCATTTACTACTTTCTCTCTTTCTTACTTGTCATAAGAAACTTGCTCTTGCTCACATATGTGGACACAACTCCCCAGAAATCAACTTGGCTTGTTCATCACTTCAGTCAAGATCTTGGTTTATATGCCACTTTAAAAAGTAAGTCTTCTCTGGGTTTCCCTATATAAAATACCATACTTGCCCAGGCATTTTCTAACCCCTGCCCCTGCTTTATTTTTTTTAATAGCTCTCACCCGTATTTTTGTTATTGCTGGTCCTGTACCCACTACAACTTGAGCTCCATGTGAGTAGGCCTCATGCTTTTTTCTTTTTTTTTAGCACTTAAAACAATACATGGTTTTTAATAGATTCTCAGAAAAAAAAAATTTGTTGAAAAAATGAATGTATGTAATTTTTTTCTGGATAGATTGTCAATTAAAGAATTCTTCGAAAGTTGTTTTTTCTTAATCAGTTCACATGTCCCCACCCCTTCCTAGTCTTACTATAGTATATATTCGTTCCATTCTACCCATTAAAGATAAGATCTGGCCATGGTGATAGCATCCTGGATTATACCTTCATACCTTCTTAGAGCTGTTGCATATATGTATAGTCTCAACAAACTCTTTATTTTTAAAATTATAAGCAAATCTCTTCAAAATGACTAAGTCACGGTTTCCTGGGATGCTGCCTTTCTATTCAGGGAGAGAAATCTAATGTCTTATAAGACAGTTTAGGGAAAGTGGGATAATTATTATGATACATAATTGGATCCTTGAAAAAAGGGTAAAGTGTTGACAGATCACAAAAGGTATCAGAACTAGGAAATTTAAAAGCCTTTAAGAACAACTCAGCTTTTATTTTTTGCTTATTCTCAGTCTCATTCTTATGTTTAATTCTCTCCCCTTTCTTTGGGCACATAGTCTATTATTTGTACTTTTTTATGCTTTTTTCTCTTCTCTCAGGTATCTGGCTTTCTCTGTTTCTATATGTGGTAAAAGGTGATTGTGCCACAGTTCCTGAATCAGAATCACCTCAGATCAAGTGCACAGGCCAGAATAAACTAGACCTTTTCAGTTCTCATTACAAATCCTCCAGATGGTCAGGGAGGCAGTGCCTTTTACCCTACATATAGCTTCCAAATGGTGTCTAGAAGGTATAGGGGGAGGGACATGGGGCACAAAGATTCTTAAAAAAAAGAAGATTGTGGTGATCTGAGCAGATACCCACTATAGGTATCTACTGCATCTAGAAATCAGATGTAAATAATCATGAGGATTCTTCTTTTCCTCTTAAGTTGGTTTGGTCATTTCTAATATTCAACAATATAAACTTGTTACTTGTGCCTTCATTTTCATTTTCCAAACTTTAGTAATTTTGGGGGGTATAATCTCTGTGTAACCACACAGATATAACATTCATGTGATATATAAATGAGTTCATACTACACATGTAAAGCTGCAACGTAAAAAACATCTTAAACAAAAAGTAACAGCAAATAGGCATATTCTCTATTTAATAAATGAGGAGACTGAAGTTAATAATAGGGTTTTCCCCTGTGACAACCTATTTGATTGGTCTCTACATCCTCTAACCCAATATGAAAATTATATTTAACAAGTTCACCTATGATGATGCTGACTAAAATAGAATAAGTATAACTAGAGCCCATATTTCCCTCCAAATGCAACTAAAAACTCTGGACAAATACAAAAATCAAATACCTAAGGCTTCTGAAACTCAAACAATACCAGGCAGATTGGAGATGAAAGTCAAAATTGAAAGATGGGTATGGTGATAACTTCCAGATGTTCAAGCTGGTTTTAGAAAAGGCAGAGGAACCAGATATCAAATTGCTAACATCCACTGGATCACCAGAAAAGCAAGAGAGTTCCAGAAAATGTCTATTTCTGCTTTATTGTCTATGCCAAAGACTTTGGTTTTGTGGATCACAATAAACTGTGGAAAATTCTGAAAGAGATGGGAATACCAGACCACATGACCTACCTCTTGAGAAACCTATATGCAGGTCAGGAAGCAACAGTTAGAACTGGACATGGAGCAACAGACTGGTTCCAAATAGGAAAAGGAGTACATCAAGGCTGTATATTGTCACCCTGCTTATTTAACTTCTATGCAGAGTACATCATGAGAAACGCTGGGCTTGAGGAAGCACAGCTGGAGGAAGCTGGAGTCAAGATTGCTGGGAGAAATATCAATAACCTCAGATATGCAGATGATACCACCTTTATGGCAGAAAGGGAAGAAGAACTAAAGAGCCTCTTGATGAAAGTGAAAGAGGAGAATGAAAAAGTTGGCTTAAAGCTCAGCATTCAGAAAATGAAGATTGTGGCATCTGGTCCCATCACTTCATGGGAAATAGATGGGGAAACAGTGGAAACAGTGGCTGACTTTATTTTTCTGGGCTCCAGAATCACTGCAGGTGGTGACTGCAGCCGTGAAATTAAAAGACACTTACTCCTTGGAAGGAAAGTTATGACCAACCTAGACAGCATATTAAAAAGCAGGGACATTACTTTGTCAACAAAGGTCCATCTAGTCAAGGCTATGATTTTTCCAGTGGTCATATATGGATGTGAGAGTTGGACTACAAAGAAAGCTGAGCACCGAAGAATTAATGCTTTTGAACTGTGGTGTTGGAGACGACTCTTGAGAGTCCCTTGGACTGCAAGGAGATCCAGCCAGTCCATCCTGAAGGAGACCAGTCCTGGGTGTTCATTGGAAGGACTGATGTTGAAGCTGAAACTCCACTACTTTGGCTACCTGATGTGAAGAACTGATTCATTTGAAAAGACCCTGATGCTGGGAAAGATTGCGGCAGGAGAAGCAGAAGACAGAGGATGAGATGGTTGGATGGCATCACTGACTCAATGGATACATGTTTGGGTTGACTCTGGGAGTTGGTGAAGGACAGGGAGGCCTGCATACTGCAGTTCATGGGGTCACAAAGAGTCAGACACGGCTGAGCAACTGAACTGAACGGTGATAATGAGAGATTCCTAGTGTCTTTCCTGTATCTCAAGCTTTGATCCAAGGCTGGATTGAATTGGGAAACTCCACTGAGAGCAGCTACAGCGAAAGTCCAGGAGAAGCCCATCTTTCTCACTAGAAGATCAGGAAAAGGGACCCCTTCTCAGCCCTTCCCCAATCAGCTATATTGTCATAGTTGAGGCAGGGTGGGCACCCATAATTTGGAGCTAAAACCCAAATCTTGTAATGAAAGAAAAAGGAAAAGTTGCCTCTGTTGTGCAAAGAGTGTGTGGAGGAGTGTTGAACTTCTGGTTAATTATTGTTTTTCTTTCCTTCCATTGCCTTTTCTGGAGAGGGGCCTTAGCACATGGAACTATGTGACAGTTCAAGAAGTCCCTTCCTGAGAGGACTTCATATTTCTAGCATAAATAACCAGGAAAAAGAGTCCCTAGAAGCCAGACAATGTGGGGAAGTACCGTTAAAGAGAGAGCTGGAAGAGATCGTCTACTTCTGTGTGTGAATCAACAGAAGTCTTAGGCTCACCCCTAAGTTATGCGTGTATGGAGCATAACCAGAGGAACAAAGCAAAGATTCTGAGAACTGAACATATATATAAACTACTGCCCAAGCCTCAAACTAATTCCCAAGGGGCATAAGAAAAGGGCAGATCCAGCAACATCAGTTAAGTTCAGTCTCTTAGTTGTGTCCGACTCTTTGCGACCCCATGAATCACAGCACGCCAGGCCTCCCTGTCCATCACCATCTCCCGGAGTTCACTCAGATTCACGTCCATCGAGTCAGTGATGCCATCCAGCCATCTCATCCTCTGTCGTCCCATTCTCCTCCTGCCCCCAATCCCTCCCAGCATCAAAGTCTTTTCCAATGAGTCAACTCTTCACATGAGGTGGCCAAAGTACTGGAGTTTCAGCTTTAGCATCAGTCCTTCCAAAGAAATCCCAGGGCTGATATCCTTCAGAATGGACTGGTTGGATCTCCTTGCAGTCCAAGGGACTCTCAAGAGTCTTCTCCAACACCACAGTTCAAAAGCATCAATTCTTCGGCGCTCAGCCTTCTTCACAGTCCAACTCTCACATCCATACATGACCACAGGAAAAACCATAGCCTTGAATAGATGAACCTTAGTTGGCAAAGTAATGTCTCTGCTTTTGAATATGCTATCTAGGTTGGTCATAACTTTTCTTCCAAGGAGTAAGTGGCTTTTAATTTCATGGCTGCAATCACCATCTGCACTGATTTTGGTTGGTCATAACTTTTCTTCCAAGGAGTAAGTGGCTTTTAATTTCATGGCTGCAATCACCATCTGCAGTGATTTTGGAGCCCCAAAAAACAAAGTCTGACACTGTTTTCACTGTTTCCCATCTATTTCCCATGAAGTGATGGGACCGGATGCCATGATCTTCGTTTTCTTAATGTTGAGCTATAAGCCAACTTTTTCACTCTCCACTTTCACATTCATCAAGAGGCTTTTAGTTCCTCTTCACTTTCTACCATAAGGGTGGTGTCATCTGCATATCTGAGGTTATTGATATTTCTCCTGGCAATCTTGATTCCAGCTTATGTTTCTTCCAGTTCAGCGTTTCTCATGATGTACTCTGCATAGAAGTTAAATAAGCAGGGTGACAATATACAGCCTTGATGTACTCCTTTTCTTATTTGGAACCAGTCTGTTGTTCCATGTCCAGTTCTAACTGTTGCTTCCTGACCTGCATACAGATTTCTCAAGAGGCAGGTCAGGTGGTCTGTATTCCCATCTCTTTCAGAATTTTCCACAGTTTATTGTGTAAATCCTTTAAAAACTGAAAACACATTCATCCATAGAAAGTGAAAAAAAGCTGACAGCTTGAACCTATTTGGACTATTGCTTGGGAAACAAACAAATTGAAAAAAAACTCAAAAAAAATAGGCAAACAAATTATTTGGAGAATTTTAATAGGTTCCCAAAGTCTCATAAAGACAAAACTTTAGGAGATATAATTCAAAATTATTGGATGTGTAAAGAACTTGGCAAAGATCTGCTCAAATTTCAGGAAAAACACAGTTAAGAGATGCCAATCCTGGAATGACAGATATTTAAATTATCAGATAAGACATTAAAGCAGCTATTATAATCATCCTATAAGAGGTAAAAGTGAACACTCTTGAAATGAATAGAAAGATAGTTTTCTATAGAAAAGTAGAAAATGAAAAAGCCCATAAGCAGTTTGAAATTAAAAATTATAAATTGTACATAAGTTCATAAGATGAGTGAAATAGCAGAATGGAGATGATAAAGGGGAAAAAATCTGTAAACCTGATTCTTAATCAGTAGAAACTGTACATTATGAAGAACAGAGAAAAAGGATTGAGGAAAATGAGAAAAATATTGAAAGACCTAATATTCATGTAATTTAGCTCCTGAAGGAGAAGGGAAAGAGATTAATGCAGAAAATATATATATATATATATTTAAAGAAATAATGGCTGAAATTCTCCCAAGTTTTATGAAAGACATAAATTTACAAACTTCAGAAAGTCATTAGACTTCAAATAGGATACATTCAAAGGAAACTATGTTGGGGCATCGCTGGTGGTCTAGTGGTTAAGAACTCACCTGCCAATGCAGAAGACACAGACCCGTGGTCTGGGAAGATCCCAGGTGCTGCAGAGCAAATAAGCCAGAGAGCCACAACTGCTGTGCCCATGCAGCCACAGCTGCGGAAGCCTGCACGCCCTGGGGCCTGTGCTCTGCGGCAAGAGAAGCTGCCACAACGAGAAGCCCATGCACCATAATGAAGAGTAGCCCCTCTCACTGCAACTAGAGAAAGCCTGCACGCAGCCAGGGAGACCCAGTGTAGCCAAAAGTAAATAAATAAATCTTAAAAACAAAACAAAGGAAACTATGTCACATATGACATGATAAAACTGGGGGAAGCGGAAGTCGGGGGGGAACCTAAAAGTCACTGGAGAAAACTGACATCATATATATAAGGAAACGGGGCTTCCCAGGTGGCATTAGTGGTAAAGAACCCACCTACCAATGCAGGAGACATAAGAGATGCAGGTTCCATCCCTGGGTCGGGAAGATCCCCTGGAGGAGGGCATGGCAACCCACTTCAGCATTCTTGCCTGAAGAATCCCCACAGACAGAGCAGCCTGGTGGGCTACAGTCCATAGGGTCGCAAAGCGTCGGACACGACTGAAGCGACTTAGCATGCACACACACATGCATATGAGAAAAAAATTATTCAAACAACTGTAGATTTCTTATCCGAAAACACTAGGGCCAAAAGGCAGTAGATTACCACCCTCAAAATGCTGAAAGAAAGAACTGTCAAATCAGGACAATATATCTTCTGAAAATATCCTTCAGGACTGAAGATAAATAAAGACATATAAGATGAAGGTAAACTAAGTATTTATCACCAGCAGACTTACTCTAAAAGAAATGCTAAAGAAAGTTAATTCTTCAGGCTGTAAGTAAATGATACCAGAGGGAAATCTGGAACTCTAGAAATGAAGGAAGAACAACATAAGTGGCAAATGTCTGGGTAAGAATAATAAATAATTTATTATATCTTAAGTTCAGAAAAGTACTTATGACTCTTGAAATAAAAAATCATAATACTGGGTAATTTTCCAATATATGTATGAAAACTACAACATAAAAGGTAGAGGGTAAAGGAATCTATATGGTGGTAATTAAGACCTACCAGGTGGGTGACCCACAAACTGGAGAATAATAAACTAAGGAAGTTCTCACACTGTTGTGAGGATTCTTGGGCCCCCATCAGACTTCCCGACCTGGGGATCTCACAGGGGGACTGGGAATCCCCAGGGAATCTGACTTTGAAAGACAGGGGGATCTGATTACAGAACTTCCAAAGGACTGGGGGAAACAGAGACTCTTGAAGGGCACAAACAAAACCTTGTGCACACCAGACCCAGGGGAAAGGAGCAGGGGTCCCAGAAGAGACTGAGTCAGACCAGTCTGTGAGTGTTTGAGGGCCTTCTGCAGAGGTGTGTGTTGGCAGTGGCCTGCCGCAGGGACGGGGCACTGGCAGCAGCAGTACTGGGAGGCATGTGTTGGCATAAGTCCTTTTGAAGCTCTCTTTTAGCCCCACCAGAGAGCCTGTAGACTTCAGCACTGGGTCGCCTCAGGCCAAACAACTAACAGGGAGGGAGTACAGGCCCCCCTATCAGCAGAAAATTGCATTAAAGATTTATTGAGCATGGCCCTGCCCACCAGAGCAAGACCTAGTTTTCCCCATAACCAGTCCCTCACATCAAGAAACTTGCAGAAACCTCTTATTCTCACCCATCAGATGACAGACAGAAGAAGCAAGAAGTACAATCCCACAGCCTCCAGAACAAAAACATAATCACAGAAAGCTAACCAAAATGATCACATGCGTCATAGACTTGTGTAAGGCAAAACATGGTCCACTGGAGAAGGGAATGGCAACCCACTTCAGTATTTTTGCCTCGAGAACCCCACGAACAGCATAAAAAGGAGAAAAGATATCACACCAGAAGATAAGCCTTCAGGTCTGTAGGTGTCCAATATGCTACTGGGGAATATAAGATAACTCCATAAAGAATAATGAGGCTGGGCCAAAGCAGAAACAATGCTAAGTTGTGGATGTGTCTGGTGGTGAAAGTAAAGTCTGATGTTGTAAAGAACAAAACTGCATAGGAACCTGGAATGTTAGGTCCATGAATCAAGGTAAATTGGATGTAGTCAAACAGGAGATGGCAAGTATGAACATCGACATTTTAGGTATCAGTGAACTAAAATGGACAAGAAAGGGCAAATTTAATTCAGATGACCATTATAGCTATGCACATGGCCCAGAATCCCTTACAAGAAATGGAGTAGCCCTCAGAGTCAACAAGAGTCCAAAATGCAGTACTTGGGTGCAATCTCAAAAATAGAATGATCTCAGTTCATTTCCAAGGCAAACCACTCAACATCATAGTAATCCAAGTCTATGCCCCAAACACAAGAGCCAGAGAAGTTAAGTTGAACAGTTCTGTGAAGACCTCCAAGGCCATCTAGAACCAACACCACACCAAAAAAAGATGTCCTATTCATCACAGTGGATTGGAAGGCAAAAGTAGGAAGTCAAGCGATACCTGGAGTAACAGGCAAGTTTGGCCTTGGAGAACAAAATGAAGCAGGGGAAAGGCAAACAGTTTTTTCAAGAGAACACACTGGTCACAGCACATACTCTTTTCAAACACCACAAGAGACAACTCTACACGTGGACATGACCAGATGTTCAATGCCAAAATCAGACTGATCAATTCTTTGCAGCTGAAGACGGAGAAGCTCCACATAGTTAGCAAAAATAAGACCGGGAGCTGACTGTGGCTCAAATCATGAGCTCATTATTGCAAAATTCAGGCTTAAATCGGGGCATTCAGGTATGACCTAAATCAAATCCATTAATGCTTATACAGTGGAGGTAACAAATAGATTCAGGGGATTAAGATCTGGTAGACAGAGTCCCTGAAGAACTATGGATGGAGATTTGTAATACTGTACAGGAGGTGGTGATCCAAACTATCCCAAATAAAAAGAGATGCAAGAAGGAAAACAGCTGTCTGAGGAGACCTTACAAATAGCTGAGAAGAGAAGAGAAGTGAAAGGCAAAGGAGAAAAGGAAAGATCACTTCAGTTCAGTTTAGTAACTCAGTTGTGTCCGACTCTTTGTGACCCCATGAATCGCAGCACGCCAGGCCTCCCTGTCCATCACCAACTCCAGGAGTTCACTCAGACTCATGTCCATCGAGTCAGTGATGCCATCCAGCCATCTCATCCTCTGTCGTCCCCTTCTCCTCCTGCCCCCAATCCTTCCCAGCATCAGAGTCTCTTCCAATGAGCCAACTCTTTGCATGTGGTGGCCAAAGTACTGGAGTTTCAGCTTTAGCATCAGTCCTTCCAATGAACACCCAGGACTGATCTCCTTTAGAATGGACTGGTTGGATCTCCCTGTAGTCCAAGGGACAACAGTCTTCTCCAACACCACAGTTCAAAAGCATCAATTCTTCAGCACTCAGCTTTCTTCACAGTCCAACTCTCACATCCATATATGACCACTGGAAAAACCATAGCCTTGACTAGACAGACCTTTGTTGACAAAGTAATGTCCCTGCTTTTTAATATGCTGTCTAGGTTGGTCATAACTTTTCTTCCAAGGAGTAAGTGGCTTTTAATTTCATGGCTGCAATCACCATCTGCACTGATTTTGGAGCCCAAAGAAATAAAGTCTGACACTGTTTCCACTGTTTCCACTGTTTCCTCATCTATTTCCCACAAAGTGATGGGACCAGATGCCATGATCTTCATTTTCTCAACATTTTGAGCTTTAAGCCATCTTTTTCACTTTCCACTTTCACTTTCATCAAGAGGCTTTTAGTTCCTCTTCACCTTCTGCCATAAGGGTGGTGTCATCTGCATATCTGAGGTTATTGATATTTCTCCTGGCAATCTTGAGTTCAGCTTGTGCTTCTTCCAGCCCAGTGTTTCTCATGATGTACTCTGCATAGAAGTTAAATAAGCAGGGTGACAATATACAGTCTTGACGTACTCATTTTCCTATTTGGAACCAGTCTGTTGTTCCATGTCCAGTTCTAACTGTTGCTTCCTGACCTGCATATAGGTTTCTCAAGAGGAAAGATATATCCAGCTAAATGCAGAGTGCAAGAGAATAGCAAGGAAGGATAAGAAAGCCTTAAGTGAACAGTGCAAAGAAATAGAGGAAAACAACAAAATGGAAATGACTGGACATCTCTTCAAGAAAACTGGAGATACCAAGGGAATACTTCATGCAAAGATTGGGACAATAAAGAACAGAAATAGCAAGGACCTAACAGATGCAGAAGAGATTAAGAAGAGGTGAAAGAATATAAAGAACTCTACAAAAAAAGAACTTAATGACCCAGATAACCACAATGATGTAGTCACTTACCTAGAGCAAAACATCCTGGAGTGTGAAGTCAAGTGGGCCTTAAGAAGCATTACTTTGGGGAGCAAAGTTAGTGGAACTGATGGAATTCTAGCTGGAGCTATTTAAAATCCTAAAAGATAATACTGTGAAAGTGCTGCACTCAATATGCCAGCAAATTTGGAACACTCAGCAGTGGTCACAGGACTGGAAATGGTCAGTTTCCATTTAAATCCCAAAGAAAAACAATGCCAAAGAATGTTAAAACTACTGTACAATTGTGCTTATTTCACATGCTAGTAAGATAATGCTCAAAATCCTTCAATCTAAGCTTCAACAGTACGTGAAGCAAGAACTTCCAAAAGTATAAGCTAGATTTAGCAAAGGCAGAGAAACCAGATATCAAATTACCAACATTAGCTGGATCATAGACAAAGCAAGGGAATTCCATAAAAAGATCTACTTTTGCTTCATTGACTACACTAAAGCCTTGACTGTGTGGATCACAACAAACTATGGAAAATTCTTAAAGAGATGGGAATACCAGACCACCTTACCTGCCTCCTGAGAAACATGTATGCAGGTCAAAAAGCAGCTGTAAGAACTGGACATGGAAGAATGGACTGGTTCACAACTGGGAAAAGAGTATGCCAAGGCTGTATATTGTCACCCTGTTTATTTAATATCTATCCAGAGTACATCATGGGAAACAATGGACTGGATGACTCACAAGCTGGAAACAAGATGGCTGGGAGAAATATCAACAATCTCAGATATGTAGATGATACCATTCCAGTGGTAGAAAGTGAAGTGGAACTAAAGAATCTCTTGATGGTGATGAAAGAGGAGATTGAAAAAGCTTGCTCAAAACTCAACATTCAGAAAACTAACATCATGGCATCTGGTCCCATCACTTCATGGCAAGTAGATGAGGAAAAAGTGGAAACAATGGCAGATTTTATTTCCTTGGGTTCCAAAATCACTGTAGACCATCACTGTAGCCACAAAATTAAAAGATGTTTGTATTTTGGAAAATGCTATGACAAACATAGACAGCATTAAAAAGCAGAGACATCACTTTGCCAACAATGATCCATGTAGTCAAAGCTATTGCTTTTCCAGTAGCCATGTAGAGATGTGGGAGCTGGACCATAAAGAAGGCTGAGTGCCAAAGAATTGATGCTTTCAAACTTTGGTGCTGGAGAAGACTCCTGAGAGTCCCTTGGACAGCAAGGAGATCAAACTAAACAATCCTAAAGGAAATTAACCCCGAATATTTATTGGAAGCACTGATGCTGAAGCTAAAGCTCCAATACTTTGGCCACCTGAAAAAGACCCTGGAAAGACCCGACTCACTGGAAAAGACCCTGATACTGGGAAAAACTGAGAGCAGGAGGAGAAGGGGACAACAGAGGATGAGATGTTTGGATAGCACCACCGATTCAATGGACATGACTTTGAGCAAACTCCAGGAGATAGTAAAGGACATGGAATCTTGGTGTGCTGCAGTCTATGGGGTTGCAAAGAGTCAGACATGACTTAGCCACTGAGCAACAACACAAGTAAGACACATCAGTGGAGGATATTTAGTGTGACAATCAGTAGACATAAACAAATTAATTTTATATTATTTTAGGTTCACATCTTTTTATCTTAGTACTCACTGTTGCTAATTGGAAAACTGAAACCTGGGTAACCAATAATGATGTTTAGTAATGGATTGTTGTTGTTCAGTCGCCCAGTCATGTCCAACTCTGATACTGAAGGACAGGGAAGAAATTGAAGGATAGGGAAGCCTGGCATGCTGCAGTCATGGGCTCTCAAAGAGTCGGACACAACTTAGTGACTGAACAGCAATGACATGGTGGTAAGATTTTTAAATGTTATGTAAAGTGATAAATATTAACTCTAATGAATAGCAAGGAGAGATAAAGCCTTCCTCAGAGATCAATGCAAAGGAATAGAGGAAAACAACAGAATGGGAAAGACTAGAGATCTCTTCAAGAAAATTAGAGATACCAAGGGAACATTTCATGCAAAGATGGACTCGATAAAGGACAGAAATGGTATGGACCTAACAGAAGCAGAAGATATTAAGAAGAGGTGGCAAGAATACACAGAACTGTACAAAAAGATCTTCATGACCCAGATAATCACAATGGTGTGATCACTCACCTAGAGCCAGACATCCTGGAATGTGAAGTCAAGTGGGCCTTAGAAAGCATCACTACGAACAAAGCTAGTGGAGGTGATGGAATTCCAGTTGAGCTGTTTCAAATCCTGAAAGATGACACTGTGAAAGTGCTGCACTCAATATGCCAGCAAATTGGGAAAACTCAGCAGTGGCCACAGGACTGGAAAAGGTCAGTTTTCATTCCAATCCGAAAAAAAGGCAATGTCAAAAATACTCAAACTAGCATACAATTGCACTCATCTCACATGCCAGTAAAGTAAATCTCAAAATTCTCCAAGCCAGGCTTCAACAGTACATGAAACGTGAACTTCCAGATGTTCAAGCTGGATTTAGAAAAGGCAGAGGAACCAGAGATCAAATTGCCAACATCTGCTGAATCATCAAAAAAGCAAGAGAGTTCCAGAAAAACGTCTATTTCTGCTTTATTGACTATGCCAAAGCCTTTGCCATCCACTGTGTGGATCACAATAAACTGTGGAAAATTCTGAAAGAGATGGGAATACCAAACCACCTGACCTGCCTCTTGAGAAACCTATATGCAGGTCAGGAAGCAACAGTTAGAACTGGACATGGAGCAATAGACTGGTTCCAAATAGGAAAAGGAGTACATCAAGGCTGTATATTGTCACCCTGCTTATTTAACTTCCATGCAGACTACATCATGAGAAACACTGAGCTGGAAGAAGCACAAGCTGAACTCAAGATTGCCAGGAGAAATATCAATAACCTCAGATATGCAGATGACACCACCCTTATTGTAGAAAGTGAAGAGGAACTAAAAGCCTCTTGATGAAAGTGAAAGTGGAGAGTGAAAAAGTTGGCTTAAAGCTCAGAATGTTGAGAAAACGAAGATCATGGCATCTGGTCCCATCACTTCATGGGAAATAGATGGGGAAACAGTGGCTGACTTTATTTTTGGGGGCTCCAAAATCACTGCAGATGGTGACTGCAGCCATGAAATTAAAAGCCACTTATGCCTTGGAAGAAAAGTTATGACCAACCTAGATAGCATATTAAAAAGCAGAGACATTACTTTGTCAACAAAAGTCCGTCTAGTCAAGGCTATGGTTTTTCCAGTAGTCATGTATGGATGTGAGAGTTGGACTATGAAGAAAGCTGAGAGCCAAAGAATTGATGCTTTTGAACTGTGTTGTTGGAGAAGACTGCTGAGAGTCCTTTGGACTGCAAGGAGATCCAACCAGTCCATTCTAAAGGAGATCAGCCCTGGGATTTCTTTGGAAGGTATGATGCTAAAACTGAAACTCCAGTACTTTGGCCACCTCATGTGAAGAGTTGACTCATTGGAAAAGACTCTGATGCTGGGGAGGATTGGGGGCAGAGGAGAAGGGGATGACAGAGGATGAGATGGCTGGATGGCCTCACCGACTCAATGGTCATGAGTTTGAGTGAACTCCTGGAGTTGGTGATGGACAGGGAGGCCTGGCGTGCTTTGATACATGAGGTTACAAAGAGTCAGACACGACTGAGCAACTGAACTGAACTGAATGATATTTTTCCTGGAAAAGGCAATGGCAACCCACCCCAGTATCCTTGCCTGGAAAATCTCATGCACAGAAGAACCTGGTGGGCTGCAATACATGGGGTAGCAAAGAGTCGGGCATGACTGGGTGACTAACACTTACTTACTTATTAATGATATTCTTAAAGATTAAGTATGTACAGTGTGATCCCTAGAGAAATTACTATAAGTATGCTACAAAGAGATATAGTAAAAAAGCTAATAGATAAATTGTAAATTTAAGATATAGCCAAATATACTTAAAATAATATTCAAAATATAATCCAAAAGACCATAAGAAAGAGTAAACATGGTAACAATAACGACAAAACCCAGAAGGGAACAATAACGACAAAACCCAGAAAGGACAAACAGAAAAGTAACTAAATAATATGACTGTATCACATTAAATGAAAATTATCTAAACACACAAAGTAAGACATAGACTGTCAGGTTGAATGGAAAACAAAATCCAGGTATATGCTCTTTGTAAACTAACCCACTTTTTGTAAGAGATCCACTAATATGACACATATTAAAAGAAAAATCATTGTATTTGTGACAGGAAAGCTGGAGTGGCCATATTAATATCAGAAAAAATAGACTTTGCTGCATGTGCTGTGCTGTGCCAAGTCCAGCCCTTTGCAACCCTCATGGACTATAGCCCACAAGGCTCCTCTGTCCATGGGGATTTTCCAGGCAAGAATGGGTTGCCATGTCCATCTCTAGGAAATCTTGCCAACCCAGGGATGGAACCCAGGTCTCCTGCATTGCAGGTGCATCCCACCTGAACCACCAAGGAAGCCCAAGAATACTGCAATGGGTAGCCTATCACTTCTTCAGGGGATCTTCCTGATCCAGGAATGAAACCGGGGTCTCCTGCATTGCATGTGGATTTTTTACCAGCTGAGCTACCAGGGAAGCCCTTTGTTGCATGTGTGTGCTAAGTCACTTCAGTCGTGTCCAGCTCTTCGTGATCCCATTAGCTGTAGCCCACCAGGCTTCTCTGTCCATGGGATTCTCCAGGCAAGAATACTGGAATGGCTTGCCATTTCCTACCCCAGGGTATCTTCCCAACCCAAGGACTGAACCCACATTTCTTAAGTCTCCTGCATTAGCAGGCGGGTTCTTTACCACTAGCAGCACCTGTAGTGTTTCAAAATTATTCAACACAGTATTAAATAATCAATAGGTCAGAAAGAAAGTCTCAAGAGAAACTGGAAAACACTTTTAACTAAGAGAAAATGAAAATACCACATATCTTAGAGGGAAATTAATAGCACTAAGTGCTTTTATTAGAAAAGAAGCAAGTCTGAAATCAATAATTAAGCTTCCATTTTGAAAAACTAGAAGTAAACAGTAAATCACAACCAGAACAAAGAGAAATAAATAAACACTCAAGGTAAAAGCAGAAAGTAATAAAATTTTAAAAAGAAAAGCAATAGAGTTAAGCCACACATTGGGAAAACAGAATTACAAATTATGTACATGATAAAACATTTCACCAAAGAACACATATGAATGGACAACAGTGTCATGAAAGATTACCCCCAGCCATACAGATGACAGTAACAAGTATTGACAAGGATACTGAGAAAAAGGAACCTTTATATATTGATGATGAAAATATAAAACACTGCAGCCATTTTGGAAAACTGTTTTTCAATTTCTTAAAATATACATAAATTTACCTTAAGACCAGAAATTCTATTTTTACTCCATATTTACTCAGGAGAAATTAAAGCATACATCTACATTAAAAACTTATATACAAATGTTCATAGCAGCTATATTGATAATATTCAGAAAGTGGCATGCATGCCAAGTCTCTTATGTCTGGTTCTTTGTGACCCTATGCTGCAGTCTGCCAGGCTCCACTGTCCAGGGGATTCTCCAGGCAAGAATATTGGAGCGGGTTGCCAAGAAACAAAATATTGATACATACAACATGGATGATCCCAAAATACATTTGCCAAGTAAAAGAAGCCATATTAAAATGCTAGATACCAAAAAACATAATTTATATAATATTCTGGATCAGTAAAAACACAGGGACAGAGAATTGATTACTGATTATCAGGAGTTGAGGAAGGAGAGATCTGACTCCAGTGTTTGCATGAGAAATTTCAGGAGGAGTAATAGAGTTTTGATGGTGAGTACACAACAGTATGAATTTTTCAAAACTCATAGAATTGGACAACAAAGAGTTAATTTTACTATATGAAAGTTTAAGTTAAAATTTTTTACTGTTTCAGTTATGACTTTTCTTACATTAATACTTTCAACTGGAGGGAATGGAAAGGAAAAGTTCCTTCCATTCTTTCAATTTGAAAAACGGTAAGTCACCTTTCTTTAACCTATAGATACTTTGGAGAACAATTATAAGCCGATATCATGAAAGTTTTGGATATGTTAAATCTATCTTTAACTATCTATCAAGGTTTCCCTGAGAACTCAGTTGGTGAGGAATCTGTCTGCAATGCAGGAGACCCCGGTTTGATTCCTGGGTTGGGAAGATCCACTGGAGAAGGAATAGGCTACCCACTCCACTATTCTTAGGCTTCTCTTGTGGCTCAGCTGGTCAAGAAGCCACCTGCAACGTGGGAGACCTGGGTTCAATCCCTGGGTTGGGAAGATCCCCTGGAGAAGCGAAAGGCTACCCATTCCAGTATTCTGGCCTGGAGCATTCCATGGACTGTATAGTCCATGGGGTCGCAAAGAGTCAGACCCAACTAAGTGACTTTCACTAAATCTATCTTGGCCTTCATTGCCCTAACATATTGCCCATTCTATGGCATTTGAACATGGTTTCTAACTTATATATTTCTCTAATCATTTTATATTTTAAATTTTGTCTGTGTAATAGAATTAGAGGTTTCTTGAGGACAGGAATCATGACTTCTCATGATTTTTTAACTACCATAGTAATAGAAATGTCTTAGAATGTTTGTAATTCCTTTTGAAAAAGAATGAAATGAAACAGGGTGGGTGTTACATGTTGGATAAACTAAAGTAACGGAATAGAAGAGGGTACCCCATACCTCTAATAAGTATTATCCTCCAATTCTTAGGTAATAAACCTGACACTCAGAGCTTAAGAAATTTGTCCAAGATCATACAACTAGAAAATATAGACTGTGGGATTTAAACTTAGGGATGCTGATCTATGAAGTGTCCTTCAAACAACGATCTCCACTTTAGCTTATCCTATAACATGGTGAACAAATTCCAATGGAGGTGAATTGACAGAGACTGTTGACATTAGAATTTCAAAATTTCAAGAGGGCGCTACAGTACTTCAGTCTTTGCTTCTTACAGAAGCCCAAGATATTAGATTGCAATGAGCGCTCCCTTAAAATTAACTCATCATATTGCTGTAGAAAGGGAACTGACCTTTGGAGCCCAAAAGTTCTGGTTCTTCCCCTTCCCAAACCTATGCCTTGTGAAATCTATAAAATTCGGCTTCCTAGAAACAGGAAATTAGATTAGGTGCTTTTTGTTGGTGGGAAAACTCTGAGGCAGAGCTTAAGAGGAAAGAAGTTTATTAAGGAATACTCTTGGAAACAACCATCTGTACAAGAAAAGGGAAGGAAAGTAGGAATAGACAGAGGGAGATAATGACTGCAAAGTAATCTCAGTGAGGCCTCAGCTAACTGATGGGGGCTCTGAAGTTGAGATCACCCTTCAGAGTTATCCCAACTTAGGGTACGGAGAAGGGCTAAGCACTTATACCTTCATGCCATTGTTATCGGATTCCAGATGCTGCAATTTGGGCAAGCAAGCTCTCTTTACTGAAGGCAATTCTGAAAACGGCTGACAAGCAAGGGCTGACAAGAGCATTTCAGCAGCTGGAAGGGGAATCTTGGTGGTACACCAAGTCCCATAAAGTGACTTCTAAGATTGTTCCAACTCTGGTGGCATCACAAGGATTAACCAGAAAATAATTCCAAGTGAAAAATTAAAAAGGTCTTCAACTAACACACCTCCCATAGAAAACTGAAAATTAAAGACGACACTAAGCAGGGGGAAAGTGAGTTGTAGGAACATAATTACTTATAACTGCTGGTTTCAGAGGGATAATCTTAAAGCTCCAAGGAAATTTATGACTCTTCAGTTCAGTTCAGATCAGTTACTCAGTCGGGTCTGACTCTTTGCGACCCCATGAACTGCAGCACGCCAGTCCTCCCTGTCCATCACCAACTCCCAGAGTCCACTCAAACCCATGTCCATTGAGTCGGTGATGCCATCCAACCATCTCATCCTCTTGTCGTCCCCTTCTTCTCCTGCCCTCAATCTTCCCCAGCATCAGGGTCTTTTCAAATGAGTCAGTCCTTCCCATGAGGTAGCCAAACTATTGGAGTTTCAGCTTCAACATCAGTCCTTCCAATGAACACCCAGGACTGATCTCCTTTAGGATGGACTAGTTTGATATCTTTGCAGTCCAAGGGACTCTCAACAGTTTTCTCCAACACCACAGTTCAAAAGCATCAATTCTTCGGCAGTCAGCTTTCTTCACAGCCCAACTCTCACATCCATACATGACTACTGGAAAAACCATAGCCTTGACTAGATGCACCTTTGTTGACAAAGTAATGTCTCTGCTTTTCAATATGCTATCTAGCTTGTTCATAACTTTTCTTCCAAGGAATAAGCGGCTTTTAATTTCATGGCTGCGGTCACCATCTGCAGTGATTTTAGAGCCCAGAAAAATAAAGTCTGACACTGTTTCCACTGTTTCCCCATCTATTTCCCATGAAGTGATGGGACCAGATACCATGATCTTCGTTTTCTCAACATTCTGAGCTTTAAGCGAACTTTTTCACTCTCCACTTTCACTTTCATCAAGAGGCTTTTTAGTTCCTCTTCACTTTCTACAATAAGGGTGGTGTCATCTGCATACCTGAGGTTATTGATATTTCTCCTGGCAATCTTGAGTTCAGCTTGTGTTTCTTCCAGCCCAGTGTTTCTCATGATGTAGTCTGCATGGAAGTTAAATAAGCAGGGTGACAATATACAGCCTTGACGTACTCCTTTTCCTATTTGGAACCAGTCTATTGCTCCATGTCCAGTTCTAACTGTTGCTTCCTGACCTGCACACAGGTTTCTCAAGAGGCAGGTCAGGTGGTCTGGTATTCCCATCTTTCAGAATTTTCCACAGTTTATTGTGATCCACACAGTGGATGGCAAAGGCTTTGGCATAGTCAATAAAGCAGAAGTAGACATTTTTCTGGAACTCTCTTGCTTTTTCAATGAGCCAGAGGATGTTGGCAATTTGATGTCTGGTTCCTCTGCCTTTTCTAAATCTGGCTTGAATATCTGGAAGTTCACTGTTCACATATTGCTGAAGCCTGGCTTGGAGAATTTTAAGCTTCACTTTACTAGCGTGTGAGATAAGTGTGATTGTGCAGTAGTTTGAGAATTCTTTGGCATTGCCTTTTTTTCAGATTGGAATGAAAACTGACCTTTTCCAGTCCTGTGGCCACTGCCACTCTACATAGATGTTATTCAACAAATTTATTAATGTAATTCAGGTGGTGGCAATTCTGTTATATAAAAAGCCAGACAATAAATAGTTTAGCCTTTGTGGACTGTATACTCTTAGTTGTAACCCTTAACTTAACAGCTGTAGTGAGAAAGTAATCACAAACAATATATCAACTAATGTGTGAATCTGAGTTCCAACAACACTTTTCTTCTAAAAACAGGTGGCAAGCGAAACTTGACCCATGAATTATAGTTTGCTGACTAATATAATTGAATTACATGAATTTTAACTCATTCCCTTTCTGAACACCACAGAGCACCATGCAAACCCTAGAACGACTGTATGACTTTAATGTGAAAGATAAAAAAACCTTTTTCCTGGGAGATCATTTTCAAGATGAATTTTCTGTTACCCAAAATATAAAAATTTACTTTAGATTGAGTGATCAAAAACAGTTTCTATGAAGGAGAATAGTTTTAGCCTCTGTAACTTAGTGTTGTAAGATAATAAAACTGATGGGTGTTTGTGAGGGCAACTTCTAGTTGTCCATCATATTTAGTTCAGTTCAGTTCAGTCGCTCAGTCATGTCCGACTCTTTGCAACCCCATGAATCGCAGCACACCAGCCCTCCCTGTCCATCACCAACTCCCGGAGTTCGCTCAGACTCATGTCCATCGAGTCAGTGATGCCATCCAGCCATCTCATCCTCTGTCGTCCCCTTCTCCTCCTGCCTCCAATCCTTCCCAGCATCAGTCTTTTCCAATGAGTCAACTCTTCACATGAGGTGGCCAAAGTACTGTAGTTTCAGCTTTATCATCATTCGTTCCAAAGAAATCCCAGGGCTGATCTCCTTCAGAATGGACTGGTTGGATCTCATCTGTTCCCTAATTTTAGTTTGACAGGATAAAGATTGTTATTTCCCAGCTTGTTTAACTTTCAGCTCGACCTGACAGAGCTAAATGAAGAATAAGGAAGTATTGAACTGGGTCAGAAACTGGATGAAATGCCTAGGTACATCTAGGGGTGAGTGTTATTGTTTCCAAAATAAGCTCAATGATGTAGTATGTGTAAGTGAATTTAGTATGAGCAACTTTTAGAACTGAGCTTAAAAGGATACATGCCCTTTCCCCTTTTTCTCCTTTTTGCCAGATGGAAAGTACATGTGCTGGCTACAACAGGAGCAGCCTTTATGGACCATGAAATGAACTTAAAATTGAAGCCCACACATTGTGTAGACACAAGATATAAGAATCCTGGAATCCTAAAACCATACAAAAGCACCAGGTCTAGACTGATTTCATGACATTCATGGGCAAAGAAGATGCTTTTGTTTACTGTGCCGTGCTTGGATGCTCAGTTGTGTCCGACTCTTTGTGATCCCGTAGACTGTAGCCTGCCAGGCTCCTCTGTCCATGGGGATTCTCCAGGTAAGAATATTGGAGTGCACTGCCATGCCCTCCTCCAGGGGATCTTCCCAACCTAGGGACTGAACCTAGGTCTCCCACATACCAGGTAGATTCTTTACTGTCTGAGCCACTAGGGAAGCCCATGATTACTGAAGTGGGTAGCCTTTCCCTTTTCCAGGGGATCTTCCTGATCCAGGAATCAACCTGGGGTCTCCTGCATTACAGGTACATTCTTTACCAGCTGGGCTACTAGGAAGATACAGTTAATTTGAGTTTTGTGCCATTTGCAGCTTTGCCCAACTCAAAGTATTACAGAATTTTATGTTAAATTGAGAGTTCAACAGAAACCTCTATAAGGGAGAGAGATTTTAGCTAAGATCTCAAGGACAAATAGGAACCAAGCCTAGAAAAGGCAAGAGGAAAAAAAAAAATCAATTCTGGCATAAGGCACAACATTTTGAGACAGGAAAGAATATAGTGTATAAGAGGAACTGGTAGAAGGCCAGCATGGCTCATGATTTGTTAAAGGGGTGGAGGGTAGACATAGGAAGGGGTCAGATCACAAATGTTAGGAGTTAGGTTTCACTCTAAGAACAACAGGAGGCCACTGACAGATTTTAAATAACCAAGAGATTTGTACCTCCCCTTGACAAGTGTGAATGACTGCCCCCCAAAGCCTGACTGCCCATGCCCCTCCAGCCTCTTTTTAATTTTTTTAAAATTTTATATTGGAGTATAGAAGATTTATAGTGTTGTGTTCATTTCAGGTGTATAGCAAAGTGATTAAATTTACATATACATATATCCATATACACACTACTATATGTAACATGTAACACAGATAATCAACAAAGACCTACTGTATAGCACAGGGAACTCTATTCAATATTCTGTAATAACCTATATGGGTAAAGAATCTAGCCTCTTTCTGTTGGTGTCACCCGAGCCCTTCAGGCAGTCTTCTTCACAAACTTCCTCCCGAGATACCTCAGGTCTTACTCCCTCCTTCAGGAGCCACGTACTATGCATTTACCCCAGAGGCATTACAGCTCATTCCCTCCACAGCACTGTCTCCTGACTCTGCCACCATGAGGCACACCAGCCAATCTTCTGCTCTGTCAGCACAGAGACAGGGACCTGTGTGCCCCCAAACACCAAAAAATACACTTCAGCCCATTTAAGTGGTTCCTGAAGTTCTCCTCCCTTGACCTGAAGAAAGAGAAGGGAAACACTTCTATGCTCAGTCTTTAAAGAAATCCTCTCTCTTAAAAGTCTAGCCCCTAGTGAATTCCTTTATATATATATATATATATATATATATATATATATAGGTGGATGATCAGTTAATGATGATAAAACCAAATTTTGGCTACCTACTTTGCAATAATGATCTATTACCTCAGATAGAATATTGGGTTATAGCTAATTTTCTCAGGGTGATATCTCAGCTGAAACTGCAAAACTAAGAAAATATAATTATAACAACTTTCAAAAAGACCCCCCACCAAATACAAATATTGATAGTTAAAGACAAAAGGCAACATTTCATTCATTTATTCAAAAGTCTTTCAAAGGGCCTACTAAGGTACTATCCCAAATGCTGAGGACATAATAATGGACAAATCTCAAGTTTATTGCCTAGAGAGGAGACAGATATGGCACAATTACTCTGTATATATGAAGTTTATTATCCTGCATATATATGCTATGTATAAAAGTTATGTATTCTACTTGTATGACCTGAAAATCTAACTCAGGGATGTTTAGGAAAGAATAGAACCTTTGATGTAGTCTTTGAACAGAGAAGCAGAGTACCAGCAAGGCCAGAGTTGAGGACTTCGTAAGGCAGACCATAAGACGATATCCTGGGCCAGGCAAAAAAGTTACCAAAGTCTTAGCTAGAAACAGGACTAAGGATATGCACCTTGGGTAGGCATCAGGAAAAGAGTAACTGGGTAACTGAAGAAAAGAGGCAGAGCAGGAAGCAGTACACTGTGGGGTGGAAATTTTTCTCTGGAGGAAGCTGTCTCTGAGACAGGCAGACACATCACAGCTCTTTTGGTATAGCACAGTAAAGGTAATAATATAGTACATAGTACTTACACAAATGTAAAAAGAATAATTTATTTTTCCTGGACAGGGAGATGTTATGGTAAGATATGACAGCACAGAAGTGATATACAAGAAGTGTCATATAAGAAGATAATCCCAGCAGGTAAGAGAAGAGGAAAGGAGTGTTGGGCGTATGTTGCTTTGCCTGTACAGTATTTCACCTTCCTTCTTTGGTAACAATATTCTGCTTTTGCTTTGGAGAATCACTCCTCTTTCATTTCCTGTTCTCTTAGAGTGATTATAAATTAAGGTGTCCTATCCACTTTCTAGCTCTAAATAGAACCACATATTAATACATATGTTAAGAAGCAGGAAGTAAAGGGCATGCATGCGTGCATGCATAGTCGTGTCCAACTGTTTGTGACCCCATGGACTGTAGCCTGCCAGGTTTCTCTCTCTATGGGGTTATCCTAGCAAGAATACCAGAGTGGGTTGCCTTTTCCACCTCCAGGGGATTTTCCTGACCTAGGGATTGAATCCGCATCTCCTGCGGCTCCTGTATTAGCAGGTAGATTACCACTGAGCCACCTGAGAAGTCCCAAGTAAAGGGCACAGAACAGTGTAAAATAAGTGTTTTCCAATCCATCTTCATTCTCACAATGATACTCTGATATAGACTAGAATTCAGGGATTGCAAACTGGCAGCCAGGCCAGCTTGGCCTAGAAATGTGTTTTTCTTGACTCGTGTAATGTTTTTCTAGTGTGTTTGTATGTCTTTACACAGGGTTTACAATCTTCTGATTACCACATACTCCAATACTAGTAGTATAGTGTTAGTCGCTCAGTCATGTCTGACTTTTTAAAACCCCATGGACCCCAAGTCCATGGAATTCTCCAGGCAAGAATACTAGAGTGGGAAGCTATTTCCTTCTCCAGAGGATCTTCCCAACCCCAGTCTCCTGCGTTGCGGGCAGATTCTTAATCTTCTGAGCCACCAGGGACCTTCTGCCTTATACCAGCCCTAAGGTCGCAGGTGGACATGAAAGGAGGCCAGACTGCTTATATTGTACTATGTCGGAAGCTTTACTTACATTTTTAATGTAATTGCCACAAGAAGCTTATGAGGTACAAACGGAAAATGAGACAGGCTTTGAAATCAGACCTACCTATAGAATCATCTTGAGTCTTTCTACCATACCTAAAACCCAATTCAACAATATCGTCACTCATTTAATATCATTCAGTCTTTTAATATCCATTCACTCTTTAATATTGACTTATTGAACATCCTCAAGAAGCATTTTTGAAGGTATAAGTAAGTAAAGTCACTCAGTCATGTCCGACTCTTTGCGACCCCATGGACTGTAGCCTACCAGGCTCCTTTGCCCATGGGATTTTCCAGGCAAGAGTACTAGAGTGGGTTGCCATTTCCTTCTCCAGGGGATCTTCCCAACCCAGGGATCGAAACTGGGTCTCCCGCATTCCAGGCAGACACTTTAACCTCTGAGCCGTAAAAGCAGACATGGTTCCTCTTCTCTTGAAGCTTACATTGTAGTATGTGTTTTAGTCACTTGGTTGTGTCCAAGTCTTTGTGACCCCATGGTCTGTAGCCTACCAGGCTCCTCTGTCCACGGGATTTCCCAGGCAAGAATACTGGAGTGGGCTGCCATTTTCTTCTACATGGGATCTTCCTGACCCAGGGACTGAACCTGGGTCTCCCACAATGCAGGCAGATTCTTTACCATCTGAGCCACCAGGTAAGTAGTGTAGGATATAAATATTACCAATTACATATTTTACTATAAAGTTGCACCCGTAGTGAGTCCTTCCAAAGTGAGCTCCATGGATACCTATAATAGAGGGAGTTGGTATAATTTACAGAGATCATGGAAGACTTCTCTGAGGGTTAGATAGACGAGAAGAGATCTGAAGGATGTGCAATAGTACTATGAAGGGGAAGGAAGCACATTGGAGGCTGAGAGAACATGTACACAGACCTTGCAGAAAAGTGCGTGCATGCCACATTGCTTCAATCATGTCCAACTTTTTGGGACCCTGTGGACCATAGCCTGCCAGGCGCCTCTGTTCACAGGATTCTCCAGGCATGAATACTGGAGTGGGTTGCCATGCCCTCCTCCGTATTTTCCCGACCCAGGGATCGAACCTGTGTTGCCTGCATTAGCAGGATTCTTTACCCAGTGAGCCACCAGGGAAGCCTTCAGTGTGTTACGTTGTTGGTCAGTCGCCCAGTCACGTCCAACTCTTTACAACTTCATGGACTGTAGCTCACCAGACTCCTCTGTCTATGGAATTCTCCAGGCAAGAATATTGGAGTGGGTTGCCATTCCCTTCTCCAGGGGATCTTCCCGACCCAGGGATTGAAGTTAGGTCTCCTGTATAGCACACAGATTCTTTACAGGCTGAGCCATCAGGGAATCCTAATTCTTCTACAAATGATAGTATTTTTCTCTTTATATATATTGAAGCTCTGTTATTTGATATATATACACTGAATATTTTATCATCTTGATGAAATTAACTCCATTTCTGTCAGATTCACTCTGTTTTTCTTCAGCCTGGACTCTACTCCATGAGCCTGAACTTTATAAGTTACATCCTTGCCCTCGGTTTTTGAGTTGGGTCTGGCCACCAATGATGAGGGACGCTGCTTGGCTATTACATTGGGGAGGGAAAGAGATTTCAGTATAGGTGTACCGTGGCAATATTGTGGGTTTTGGTTCTAGGCCACCACAATAAAGTGAGTCACACAAACTGGTTTCCCAGTGCATATAAAAGTTGTGTTTACACTATACTGTAGTCTATCAAATGTGCAATAGCATAATGTCTTTAAACAATAAGGTCTATAACTTATGTAAAAGATACTTTATTACTAAAAAAGTGCTAACCATCATTTGGGCCTTCAGCAAGTCATAATCTTTTTGTTGATGGAGAGTCTCACTTCAGTGTTGATGGGTGCTGATGATCAGGGTAGTGGTTTCTGAAGGTTGGGGTAGCTGTGGCAATTTCTTAAAATAAGACAAAAATGAAGTTTGGCATGTTGATGACTCATGAATGATTTCTCTGTAGCATAGAATGATGTTTGATCGCATTTTACCCACAGTAGAATGCCTTTCAAAACGGAAGTCAATCTTCTCAACCCTGTTGATGCTTTTTCAGCTAAGTTTATGTACTAGTCTAAATCTTACGTTGTCACTGCAACAATTGATTAAGTTTGCTGTCTTACATGCGCCTGGTTTGTGGCATGCCAAAGGAATTATAATAGTATCATCAACCCTCACAGATCACCATAATAAATCTACTAATTAAAAAGTTTGAAATATTGTGACAGTCACCAAAATGTGACACAAGACATGAAGTGAGCAAATGCTATTAGTAAAATGGTACTACTAACAGACTTGTTAAATGCAGGGTTGCCACAAACCTTCACTTTGTAAAAACACAGTTATCTGGGAGGCACAAGAAAACAAACCACAACAAAAATGAGGTCTGCCTGTACCTAATCCTTTAGCTCCTTCCTGTTGGGTTCAGGTTGACATTGGCTATACTCCTTCATTAACGTAGCAAAGGTGCCTATGAGGTGGGTGGCATCTCCAACAGCAGTTAAGTCTCCTTGGATCTGGCACTCTCTTTTCCCTTACCTCTTAAGTCTAAAAGTAATCATGTCTCTGATCAGTTCTGGGAGCTTCACCATCACTTTTTGTTTCCTGGTAATATCACCCACCTCTTTGTAAAGTGCTCTTTCATTAAGCACCTTAAAACTAGGTCTCTTGAGCATGCCATCTGTTACCTGCTGCGGGTTCATACTGATACACCACCTATGAAAGTAGTAGCTTAAATTATTTCAGAGAATTTATTGATTCTTTACACTCCACTCACTTGTTTAAGCAAACTGACTACTCAACAACAGACACTTGGAAAAGGAAAAAGGGGTCTATTTCGCTATTACACCCAGGACAAACTATATTTGGACGAAAGGGCAATGGAGAATACAAAAATTACAGCAGGATATTTAAATGAGAAATTCCCATGTTTTCTTGAAACTGAAGACGGCTGAACGGTGTTATCTCTGATTTAGACTGAAAAGTCTTTACAAAAGTGTTCAAGATTAAGTGTCTTAATAAACCTGTCCAGATAATGTTGTTAAAGGTGGGGGTGGGGGTGGGGGAGGCGCGCAACAGTTTTTATACCGAAATCAAGTTCCATGTGACCTACTCAGTATTTCCACCCACTGGAGTAACCTCATTTTTGCACTTGCCTTGTCCATAATCCATGAACAAAAGGCATCTACGACCTCGACAAAGCAGCTGCGGGGACTAGCTCAGGAACTAGAGGCTCAGGAGCGGCCCTCAGACACCCGCTTGCGATTGGCTCCAGTGGAGCTCTTTCCTTAAGTTCGGCCAGACTACAAACCCCGCGGTCCCTAAACCTCGTTCACCTCAGCCCGTTTCCTTCTTAAGTGAGGTTCCGCCTTCCGGCCCAAAGTACCAATTAAAACTACCAAATGGAGGGAAAAAAATTAAGAAGGTAAAAACGCAAATAGCCTTACGGAGTCCTGGACTGGAAAATTCTCGCGAGAACTTGAGGAGTGCCGATGGGTCCCTCAGAGATCTCGCGAGCGCACCTCCGGGGGCGGGTTTCTCCGTAGCCCCGCCCTCCTTGAACGCGGATGTCTTGGCGGGAATTTCGTCTGTTTGTGGTCTAGACCCCCACGGGCTCGCTGGCTCTGGCCGGGACCGCCGGGGCGGATCTCGGGGACTCAGAGTGAGTAGGTACCACTTGCACCAAACCAAGGGCGCCGGGGTGTGCAGGACACCGGATCCCTTCGCCCTGTGGTCGGCCCGCGCTGATCGCTGCCTTGTGCGGACCTGGCGGGACTTGCCCAGGCGGGGAGAGCGGGGATTTGCTCTGGGCCCTCTGGATCCACGCCTGGAGTCCGGCCGGGGAGCTTGCAGTTCCGACACTGCGGGGAAACTGGCCCGGTGCGGTGTAGTAACTTAGCGGAGGGCGCAGGTCTAGTCGAGCTCTGGGCTTGAGGCTGAATCTGTCCTGCCAACTTTTTTTCTCTCCCACTGTACTGGGCTGCAGGGTCTGACGTAGAGGGGATTTTTAGGTTTCTGCCACAGCCAGTCCGGGGCGCAGTCTAAATTCTGACAGCCTTGATCTAGGGGCGTCGGTGGGCAGGGGCGGGTTGGGGGCGGTATATATTTATTGAGGATTTATTTCGCTTCTCGTTTTTTTCCTGTGTGCTAGGGTTGGAGGCGTTTGGGGAACTTTCTGAGGTCACCCCAAATCTCTCGGCCCTCCCCACCTCCAGGAATCACATCACAACTTCTTTGGAGCCCTTACTGATAGTCATTAATGAACTCCAAAAATTTCAGGAAATGGTAGACAATGGATAACTGTACCCCTGCGTCCACGTTTCTGACCGACAGCTTGGAACTGGAACTGAAGACAGAATGGTGCAACCCTCCCTGCTTTTCTTGTGATTTTGACAACAGAGGAGGAGGAAAACATTTTTCTGGAGAGTCCTACCTTTCCAGCGGAGCTCTTAAGCGGTAGGTTAAAAACAATCGGAAACAGTTTTTCCCTATTCAGAGTTTAGGAGTCTGTTTAGGTATGTTATTTAATTAAGACTTAAGTCAATTAAACTTTAATGTTCATCAGGCACTGTTTTTGCAAATCGGCTCGAATTACCATACGGATGCACGTTAATAGTTCTGTTGGTTACTTGTTAGAGCATACACATACCTGAAAGATTTTTGGAAGGATAATTTCCTTGCTACCTGCTGTTCTCTTACCTCACCGCTGCCTCAGCTTTGGAGTAGGGAGCCGGACACTAGATTTACCTTTTACTTAAAGTGAATTATAAACTATCGGGGCTTTTTGAAGTGGCACATTTTTTTTGTTGCCCCCCGAGTCTTCTAATTCTGTATATTTACACGTACAGAAGTCTTATAGGTCTTTTTTTTTTTTAAGCTTTCTTTAACTTTCGAGTAAATGCTCCAGATTGTGTAAATTCACAGAAATATCCTTCCAATCTCTTGTTTGAACAGTTGGATATTCATATTTCAGTAAAACTGCTGTTATTGAAATATTTTGGAAATACCTGCTGAGGCAGTTTTATTCAGAACAGAAAACATTTTTGTTGATTTTTACAACTGTACCTTCTTTCAGACCTTAAAAGATGTTATTCAACTTGATTATGCCCTTCTTTAGACGTGGCTCAGAATAACTCTGTTTTAAAAATTAAATGTCCCCTCAAAGGGTGAAATTCTACAACTGAAGACCACTGTTGAACGCAGGTGAAAGTATGTTCCCTATGGAAAGTATGTTCCACCTTTTTCCCTCAAGTTATAGTGCTGTTTAGTTAAACTTTTGTTTTTAAAAAATCATAATATAGGGTTGAATTCTTAATATAGTTCATTTGTAGTATTAGTGAGATACAAGGTACCAAAGTGTTACCTGACTTTTAACATTATTGCTGACATGTCTTTGTTAATATGGGTTCATATAATGCCAGAAACTCCTGCTATAGTATGAGATATAGCATACATTTTATGAAATTGAATCAGAATTTTTATTTCAGAGTAATTTTGAATCTTGATCCTTTACCAACTAATTTTGAAGAGGATACAGTGGAGCTATTTGGCATTGAGTGGGTTACTGAAACAGCATTAGTGAATTCATCTAGAGTTCTCTTTCATCTATTCAGGTATGTTTTGTCTTTTTTAAAAAACTGCCATTGAGTGAATATGCTGTTCAGTTTGTTGTTGGATTTTTTTTTTTTTGCTATTCAGTTTTAAGTTACATTTCTGGGTGGTTTCTAATACTGATTGCTGCTCACCTGGTTATCTTATCAGCAACAACACTTAAGCAGTAATGCTTGATGGAGTAATGGTTTTAATGGGTTTATTCTTTTAGTGGTTTTGCAGAATTTTTATTCTGTTGTATTTGACATTGGGCTTCTGCAGTGGCTCAGTAGTAAAGAGTCTGCCTGCAGTGTAGGAGACGCAGGAGACATGGGTTCAATCCTTGGGTCTGGAAGAACCCCTGGAGGAGGAAATTGCAACCCACTCCGGTATCCTTGGCTGGGAAATCCCATGGACAGAGGAGCCTGGTGGGCCACAGTACATAGGGTCACAAAGAGTTGGACATGACTGACCATACACACATATTTGACATCATTTATTGAAAACTAATATTTAAGGCTTTGAACTATACCATAACTTTGGAAGAAAAATAAAATACTTTTGTTGCTTTTTGTTGTTCAGTCGCTCAGTCCTGTCTGACTGTTTGTGACCCTGTGGACTACAGCACACCAGGCCTCCCTGTCCTTCTCTATGTCCTGTACTTTGCTCAGACTTATGTCCATTGAGTCAATGATCCTATTCAACCACTTCATCCTTTGTCACCCCCCTTCTCCTGTCCTCAGTCTTGCCTAGCATTAGGGCTGCTTAATAGACATAATTTTTCAGTAATCTTTAGAGAATGAACTCATACTTTCTAGACTGCGTAATAGAAATATGATTAATCTAGACAACATTAAAAATGTTAATGAAAATTTTTAACATACTCAAATATAGAGAGAATAGCATAGTGAACCCTCACATACCTTCCCTCAGTTATGATAAACATCATGGTTTCATCACATTTCCTTCTGTCCCTTTCTCTCTGCCTTTGGCTTAAATATTTTCCAAGCAGATTCCAGGTATCATACCATCTCACCCTTAAATACTTCAATATTTATCTCTTAAAAATATGAACTTAAAATAAACATTACTCATTATCACAATTAATTAAATTGAAGTGATTCATTATTACTTAAAACCCAGTCCATAATTCATATTTGAGATTTGAAGTTACTTATCAAAGGCAAATATTGTCTCAAAATACATTAAGAATGGTAATTCTAAAGTTTACCTGAAAGCATGAAAGATCCCAAATAGCCAAAACAATCCTGAGAAAGAAGAACAAAGCTGGAGTCATCACACTTTCTGATTTCAAACTATATTACCAAGGTATAATAAACAAACATCATGTTATTGGCATAAAAACAGACATATAGATGAATGGAACAGAACTGAGATAACAGAAATAAATCTACACCTAAATAGAGACAGTTAATTTATGGCAAAGGAGCAAAGAACATACGATAAAGAAAGGGCAGTCTCTTCAATAAGTGGTGTTGGGAAAATTAGACAATCACAGGTAAAAGACTGAAACCAAGCCACCATCTTATACACAAAAATTAACTCCAACTGGATTAAAAGCTTGAATATAAGACCTGAAACAATAAAATATCTAGAAGAAAATAAAGGCAGTGATCTCATTGACATCAGTCTTAGCAATGTTTTTCTGGCTCTGACTCCAAAGGCAAGGGAAACAAGCAAAAAATAAATAAATGTGACATCAAGCTAAAAAACTACGCACAGCAAACAATCATCAAAGTGAAAAGGCAACCTACTGGAGGGGAGAAGGCATTTGCAAGTCATCAGTCAGTTCAGTCGCTCAGTTGTGTCCGACTCTTTGTGAGTCATATATTTGGTTTATATAAGGGGTTAATATTCATTTAGCTCAACAACAACAAAAAATCTGAAAAAAATGAGCAGAGAATCTGAATAGATATTTTTCTAAAGAATAATTGGAGACAGCCAACATGACAGGCACATGAAAGGATGTTCAGCATGACTTAAGGAAATGATGTCACCTCACATCTGACTGTTATCAAAAAGAAAAGAAATAACAAAATGAAGAAGATATGGAGAAAAGGGAACCCTTGTGCCCTGTTGGTGAGAATGTAAATCACTGCAGCCACTATGGAAAACAGTATGGAGCTTTTAAAAAATTAAGATAGAGCTACCCTATGACCTAGCTATTCCACTTCTGGGTATTTATCCAAAGGACATAGAAACACTAATTTGAAAAGATATATTCATCTCCTGTGTTCATTATAGCATTATTTTTAGTAGTCAGGATATGAAGATATAGAAACAACCTATGCGTCTTTCAATGGATGAATGGATGAAGAAATTTTAAATGTATGCATGTATACATTTATATATATATACATCTTTAAAATTATATATACATACATATATATACACAATGGAATATCATTCAGATTTAATAATGAATGGAATCCTGCCATTTGCAGCAACATGGATGGACCTCGAGGGTATTATACATAGTGAAATAAGCCAGAGAGTGACAAATACTGTGACTTCACATGGAATCTAAATAAAGCAAGTGAACAAACAATAAAACAAACTCATAGATGCAGAAAACCAGTTAGTGGTTACTAGAGGGGAAGGAGTTGAGGATGTGGGTGAAAAAGGTGAATTGAGTGAACTGTATGGTGATGGAGAGTAATTAGACTTGTGATGGTGCTCATGTGGTAGTATTCATAGATGTGGAATTACAGTGCTGTATACCTGAAACTTACATAATTAAAAAAATGTATGCATGATACATTTAAATGAAAATAGAAAGGTTGAGTGATTTCTCCTCTTACCCTGATCCCATGGGACCTGTGCCATGTTACATGTTTTGTTGGGAAAACAGTCTGAGTGATTGTGTATAATCTTAAACATTAAAGAATGAGTTTAGTCTTATCCAGGACATAGGTTATAAATATGGCTCCGTCTTTAGGGAGTTAAAAAAGGCAACTAGGAAGAGAATTGCAAGAGAAGACTATTGTGAGAAATACAGGTGGAACATCATAGATTAAAATTTTCCCTGATTAGTCTACATTACATATTCTATTCCTTTTCAGAACTCCTATTGTGTAATTATATGACACAGTTTAACATTTCCTATGTAACTGTTAACCTAGGATGTTTAATGTAACTATGTTAAACTTCTTAGAGATATAAACAGTATCTTCTTGATGTTGAAATCTATGATATTTAATTTTTGAGATAAATGTATCTCTTAGATGTTTTTGGGAGGACAGACATAGATAGGCATGTTTTATCTTCTCTCAAAGTGTTTACTACCTGAAGGTGATGCTAATAAACATTCATGAAGCATCAAACATTATTCAGGGATGAGAGGCACTGAAGCTGTGTAAAAGATTTGGAAACACTGTCTGTAACTAATTGTTACATACTTTAAACTATTCAAAAACTAATTCTTACCCTACATTTTTTAAATTAGGCAACAGCTATACAACTTGGAAACCTTATTACAGGCCAGCTGTGATTTTGGTAAGTTTTAAGTGTGTTTAAAGACAAAAAGAAATGGCTCTCTCTATGATGTGTCACTGGATATCATCATAACGTGAAGGAAGTGTTAGTTTAGAAGTTCAGGAGACAGTTATATTTAGTGTTCAGAAAAAGTATGACACTTAAATTTTGCTCCTATATGAAATTTATGGTATTTTTCCAAATCTGCAAGTAAGATTGTTTTAAGGCCAATCATCTCTGAAGTAAGATAGTAACTTGCTTTGGGGGTGGGGAGTGTGATGGAAATGTAAAGTGCCAGACCTCATGCCTACGTTCTTGTTTCCCTTTCCTGCTTTCCGTTTTTGTTTTTATTGTGGGGTAATTGGTGTAATTTTAAGGTAGTGAAGGGAATTGAAGGGCAGTGTGTTTCAGGACAGGCTAGCTGCCTCTCCTTTGAACACTTTTCAGTTCAGTATAGACTTCAGAATCATGACTGTGTGGTCAGCCTGGATTCCAGCCCTGGCTAATTTCAGGCCTCACACCAGGTAATAGTTCCCACCTCACAGAGTTTTCATGAGGACTAAATGGCATAATGCATGTTAGGTGGTTAGCCTAGGATCTGTTGTTATGTCCAGCAACCACAGATCACTCGAAACACACCTTTGGTCAAAAAAGTGTTTTATTAGCTTAGGAGGCAAGGGAGAGAAACACATCATGAGGAACAGTTGGGGCCTCTCAGCAAGCGGAATTAGGGAGGGGCTTGTGTAGGGTATGTGCTTGCGCAGACTAATTTTGGGTCGAGTTTGAGGCTTTATTCTGGATTTGATGCTGTTAAGAAGCTGGAGCAACTTGGTAATTTTAAATTTTTCTTTAGAAGGTGGAATAAAAAGAAGGAGGCAATGGTAGGTTCTAGTTAGTGATGAAGCGATAGTCAGCTGGAAGAAGGGGATATTCTGTTCTTGGACTTTGTTTTCGCGTGGTTGTGTACTGCCCTGTTTCTGTGTGTGTCAAACATGATTACTGAGGCGGTTTGTTTTTTCTTGTTTCATCAAAATCATGGAGTGACTTTGTGTGATTATTTTTGATAATGTATGGCTGTTTAATTTCATTAGGAAACTCCATGGCCTTAATTGTTGTCTGCTGCCAGGGCTGTTCTGCTTTCTCAGTTGGTCCTCAGTAAATATTGAATATTCCTGTTCTGTTGTCACCCAAGTCCCTCCTTCATGTGCAAGGAGCTGATGCATCAGAGAGGAAAATTATGCTACTGAAGTTTGCAGTTGAGTAAAACAGACAAACAAGCAGAATTGGCACAGTACATGGAAAAGTGTAATAATAAAGACACGTGCAAGTTGCTACAGGAACCGAGGGGTTTATCTGTTTGTGTGCGCATCACTGAATGATACCAGGTCTGGGGCTTCAAGGATGAGGAGGACTTAGCCAGGCAAAAGCTTGTGGAGAAGTGTTGGGGATAGGCTGAGTTCAGGTATGAAACAACTTTGTGACAAAGACATTTGACATGTGTAAAAACATAAAAGCTGGGAGAACAGGGAGTTAAGTGGTGATTATGTAGGTTGGACTATGTTAGGAATTAATTTTTGGAAGGGAGGCAATTATAGGTGTCTTTGTAAGCAGTGCCAAAAAGGCACAGTTTTACTTTTAAACCCCTGGGGAGCCTCTACAAGACTGTAGTGGAAACAGTGAAAATACCTTTACTATATAGAATGACAATTAAATTGGGTTTGTGGAAGGCATTTATTATGCAGGATTATTCCTTGAAAAGCAGTTATGGACCTAAAATCACTACTGGGTCATTTGTTGAAATGGTTACTTGTTACACTGACATTTTGGCCCCTTTAGTTGCTTAAAAAAAACGACAGACTTACTGGGCAGGTTAGCAATATTGAAAACTAATCAACGTCAGCTTGGGCTTCCCAGGTGGTGCAGTGGTAAGGAATCTGCCCATACAAGAGACGCAGGTTCCATCCTTGGCTTGGAAAGATCCTTCAAAATAGGAAATGGCAACCCGCTCCACTGTTCTTGTCTGGAAAATTCGATGGACAGATGAACCTGGTGGGCTACAGTCCATGAGATTGCAAAGAGCTGGACACGACTGAGCACGTAGCACACACACATCAGCTTACCCCTCCCATGCAAGCTGTACCAGGGGTTTGTTAGTGAACTCCTGTAAACCCTTGGCCCTCAGCCCTCTCCAGAAAGCCCATAGGGTCAGTTACTTATGTACACATGGTTCTTGTTCTCCTGTTGATTATACTCCAAGGATTGCTTTCCTGTTGAGGCAGAATAGTATACATAATATAATGTTGTTATTATTAGTATTTTTACTGCTGCCTGGTATTAAATATAGCTGTTAATGTTATTCCTTTTTTAGCATTGTATTTTTTTGTCTCTAGACATTTCATCTGGATTTTTTTTATGTTTTCCATTTCTGTTCTCGTATTTTTTTAATCTGTCTTTAACATATGGAGTATATCTACAGCTGCTGTTTTTAACTTTAACTACAGATTCTTTCATCATTGTCATTTCCGGGTTTGTTTTTATTGACTTTTTCCTCATAGTTTTAGGATATATTCTGGTTTTTTGAACATTTAGTAATTTTTCTTGTATGATGGACTTTGTAGCTTTTCATGGCTGCTTTCTGAATTTTCTTGTATTCCTAAAACTAGTGTTGAATTTTGTCCTGGCTCATTGTTGAGTACTTGTAATCCATTGGATTTTTGAAGCTTGTAAATTTTGTTAGGACTTTTAAAAAGTAGCCTTTAGTCTAATGTTAATTCAGCTCTAGTAAGGCTTCTGAGGATTTTTTCTGGTTTATTACTTTTTAAAAAATTCTTGGTGGGAACTTAAACTGTTCCTTGATCTTCATAAGCTTTGTAGGCAATTGTTTTCTGGTATTTTTCTCTGGCCTGCAGATCAGTACTTAGTCAACGACTCAAAAGGGACCCTCTACACATCTCCAGGTTCTTTTTTGTGTAGCCGTTTTTTTTCTTCTTTGGTACTTTTGCCCTGCAAATTTAGACTTCCCTAAACTCAGATCTCATGTTTTCTAAAATCAGTGATCTGGGCTCTGAATTCTCTGCCCCTATGCTGCAGCCTGGAAACTGTCTCTTGTGGGAAGCTGGTATAGTCTTGG
Organism: Ovis aries; assembly: GCF_016772045.2. NCBI lineage: Eukaryota > Metazoa > Chordata > Mammalia > Artiodactyla > Bovidae > Ovis > Ovis aries. The sequence goes on from NC_056061.1 coordinate 39,761,336, forward strand.
AACTCATCTCCTCTCTGGATTAGCAGTCTTGTGTTGCCTTTGTCCAATGCCTGAAAACTCTTGTTTTATGGATTTTTTTTTTTTAAGAATACTTAATACTTAAGTTTAAGATGAGAGATGAGTAAATGTGATTTCCTTTACCCCATTTTGGCTAGATGCAGCAGTTCATAGCAGTTCTTTTTTTAAGAGTACTGCCTTTTTGGGCTGAGAATTATGACACTGGGGGATTATTATGACTTCTGTAAGCAAAGTAGAGTTAAGCTGTAGAAGTGCATTGCACTTGTTGATAGGTAGATACATGCACTGGAGAAGGCAGTGGCACCCCACTCCAGTACTGTTGCCTGGAAAATCCCGTGGATGGAGGAGCCTTGTGGGCTGCAGTCCATGGGGTCGCTAAGAGCCGGACACGACTGAGCGACTTCACTTTGACTTTTCACTTTCACACGTTGGAGAAGGAAGTGGCAACTCACTCCAGTGTTCTTGCCTGGAGAATCCCAGGGACGGGGGAGCCTGGTGGGCTGCCACCTATGGGGTCGCACAGAGTCAGACACGACTGAAGTGACTTAGCAGATACATGCACAGTGTGTTTACACTTACATTCGTGTTGGTTTTGCCAAAACATGGTATCCATGTTTGCTCATTTGAATACAAATTTTAAACTAGGTTTTTCTTTATGTTTAATATGAATAATATTTGTTGCCTATAGTAAGGGGTTTTGTTTGTTTTTCCTCCTTTTCCTGCCTCTTTTATTTTGGCTCCTCCTCAAAAGTGAAACTGAAAGTCGCTTAGTTGTGTCCTTTGCGACCCCATGGACTATAGAGTCGGAGAAGGCAATGGCAACCCACTCTGTTACTCTTGCCTGGAAAATCCCATAGACGGAGGAGCCTGGTGGGCTGCCGTCCATGGGGTCACTAAGAGTCAGACACAACTAAGTGACTTCACTTTGACTTTTTACTTTCATGCATTGGAGAAGGAAATGGCAATCCACTCCAGTATTCTTGCCTGGAGAATCCCAGGGATGGGGGATCTCACAGAGATCGCACAGATTCGGACATGACTGAAGCAACTTAGCAGCAGTAGCAGCAGCAGGACTATAGAGTCCATGGAATTCTCCAGACCAAAATACTGGAGTGAGTAGCCTTTCCATTCTCCAGGGGATCTTCCCAATCCAGGGGTCAACCTAGGTCCTCCCGCATTGCAGGAGGATTCTTTACCAGCTGAGCGACAAGGGAAGCCCAGGAATACTGGAGTTGGTAGCCTATCCTTTCTCCAGAGGGTCTTCCCAACCCAGGAATTGAACCATAGTCTCCTGCATTGCAGGCGGGTGTTTTTTTAGCAACTGAACTATCAGGGAAGCCCCTTCCTCCTCAGATCTATTGCTAATAATCAGGCTCCTCGAGTCTCCTCTCTGTACATCTTTTCCTACATGTACCATCTCATCAGTTCCTTTATTTCTAAATGGTAACAACACCAGAAGTTGAAACATTCCAGTCTCCTTTGCATTCCAGGCTTTGCATGTCAAACTGCCTGACGTCTGTCCTTGGATTGCTCAATCCGAGTACGTCCATGATGTCCTCCAAAACCAGCTCATGCTGCCCATGTTTTCTCCACTTATTACCTGATTCTAACAGTTGCCTATAAGTCATTCTTGATTCTTTCATTTCCTTTAAACTCATCTAATCCATCAGATTCCCAGTAGGTCTATGATCAAAATATACTTTTAACCTATCCATTTTCCTGTGATCTCTTGAATTACTCCTACAGGTTTCTTAACACATCCTCCTTAGCCCTTCTATAATCTTGAGTACAAAACTTGCTTTAAATATATATCAATTCCTCTTCCTCCTAAATCAGAACCCAGTGAAAGGTCATCTACTGTATTAGCATGAAATCAAAACTCATAATGACTTGTAAGGCTGCCTATCACTTATTCCTGTTTTTCATCCAGTCTGAACCCATGCCATCTTTCCCTTACTTCAGTATTTACATCAGCAAAAATTATCTGAGTGGTTACTATGTGCAAAACACTCATAACCACTCTAGGGAAAATGAGCCAGCCAGAAAACAAAAGCAGAGAAAACATGAGAATTATAGGAAAGTGAGGAGGAAGGAAGACTGGCAGCATATGGTATCGATGAACCAGGTGTGGGGAATACTTCTGTAAGGGCAAGTTAATTGAAGACAGGTGGTGTCATTGAATTGGACAATATTGGTTTTGCTGGTGACCTTAATAAGAGCAGTTTTTTTTTTGGGGGGGGGGGAGGGCGGGAGGATAGTGAGAATCAGTTAAAACAAATGAAAAGATAGAGAATTTTGGCTTATACAGCTTACAGAATTTTTTGTCACTGATCACTGATTCTTTAAACCATGATTAACATTACCTGTTTTGGTTTTAGGGAAGATATCAACGCTGCATTGCAAAGCACACAATATTAGGCAGCTCTGCGTAACGTTTCTTCATTATGTTAAAGTTTTCATCTTCAGGTAGGCTGTCAGATGAGTAATACGAATAATACATGAATTTCTGAATGCAAATTTATCCAGACTCTGACTGCCTTTTGGATCTCATCATGTTTTAGGTCCCTGCGAGTACACAATGCTGAAAGTCATGTTCCTGTCCATCCCTACGAGACTTTGGAGGCACAACTTCCCTCAGTGTTGGTTGATGAGCTTCATGGGTTACTCTTGTATATAGGACACCTATCAGAACTTCCCACTACGAATACAGGAGCATTTGTAAATCAAAACCACACTAAGGTTTGATTTGTTACATTTAATTTTTGAAGTATCAGTTTTTGTTTTCTTCTCACACATAATATTCATTCAAGAATGAGGGAAATTAGTCAAGGGTGTAGTTCTTGGACCAGACTGCATGAGTTGAAATACTGGCTCCTCCTCCTATTAGTTATGTGCCATTGGGCAAATAGCACCTCTTGCTTCAGTTGGTTTAGCTTCCTGGAGTTATTGGGAGAATTGAATAAAGTAAAGTGCATTAAGTGCTTAGAAATCATTTATGTTGAATCACTGATAGCTATTCTAATTTGTAACAGTGCAAATGCTTAAAAGTTTCAAAGCAAATAAAATAACCTTTATGTTCTGAAATTCGTATCCTCTCTCCCATTGATCAAGGTATGGGCAAACCGTATTTTATTTTATCAGAAGATTTAAGATCATCACCTTTAAAAAGTTAGGCTTTCAAAACCACATTGTTATGTTTTCTGGGTTTTGAGATATTTTCAGAATATGAATGTTTTGACCATGCCTGCCATTTTTTTTCTGTCTGTGATAATTATTCTCTTTGAATTTTGGCTTTTTAAAAAATTGTATTGTTAGCATGACCCAGCCTGTAGATGTATTGAACAAATTCTCCATAGGAAAATGTGAGCTTCTGTGAGTAACAGATTATAATTCCCCATGGGATTTCCTGAGTTCTGTCTATTCTCTTTGACTTCACCAATTCCGTCAGCTTTTAGGAATGAGTCTTTGCCAAAATACATAATGTATAGTAAAGTGTTTATATTTCTGTGAAATTTAACAACTAAAAACCCAACTTTTCAGGGATCAATATATGTGATAATAAAAGTAAATAGAGTTCCAGCTGTTTTCACAGGTGAATATATCTAATCCATAGAAACCAATTAGGTAATTGTTTTTAATCATGTCGATTAATAAAGATTCATGGGTGGATTGTGAGGAGGAGGGTAATTTTCCTTTTTAGTCTCTGTAAATTGGACTGGCTTTTATTTTCTGAATATCCATTGAATGCTTAAGAAAAATAAAAATAATTTATCTAGAAGCAGAAATTAAAAGATGCATGCAAGGGTCCTCAAACTAAGTTTTACCTTTCATAGGCTTTTAATTAGACAGACTTGTTGAAAATATAGGTTACTTGAATGGAATCACCAGCACATAAACAAAAAAGTCATATACTGAAATACTGTTCTGAAACATCAGCAAAACCAAAAATCATGAAATAGCATCTTTCAAGACTTTACGTATTTCTTACGTTTTGCTTTTCTCATACGCAAGAAAATGCTTTAGTTGGTATTCCTAGTTGAACATCTGTCTTTTATTCTTTTTAAGGGACTTTTAAAAATTAGTAATATTATCTCTTGGTATTATGTATTACAAATATTTTCATTTATCTCTTTCAACGATTAAGCTGACTTGCTAGGTACATCATTTTTTTCTGTAAAATTATATTTATCAATTTTTTCTTTAATATAATTCCTATGCTCTTGTAAAATACATACTTTTTTAACATCTATCTCTAATTCATCTTTTAAAAAATATACCTTGAAGTAGGAAATCTAGTATCTTGCAAATGAATAAGTTAATTATCCTGACTCCTACTGAATGACCCACGTTTTCCCCACTGATTTGAATGTGTGTCCACTTCTCTCTTCTTATATTTGCAGTTTATTATCTATTCCTGAGCCAGTGTTGTTTTACTAGTGTTTTGTTTTGTTTGTATGTTTGATAAGGCAAGATCCCTCTCCATCATTCTTAGATATCTTAATAAAAAAGTATGAATCATTGTATTTTAGTGAATCAAAATGTTGATTGGAGAAAATTTATTGATAACCTGCACAGCACTGTAAAGTGCACTGGCTTTTGAATCGAATAGAATTAGGTTTGAATCCTAAGGAATGAATTGAGGGGTAAATTTCTTCACCACTTTTAACTTTAGTTTCTTTATGGACGTGACAGTAGTGTCTTAAATGATTTAAAATTTCTTCTTAAAATATTTTATGGACATTCCTAGGTATTCATTACATTTAAAAACCATATTTCCTGGCTAAAGTCTAAAATAAAATCATGAAAATGGTGTTTAAAAAAAATTCATTTACTGGTTTGCAGCTGTAGTGGAATATCTCTTAGTTGGTAGCTACCTTTACTATGAAAATCTGTTCCTATGCAGCCCCGAGGTGGGTCTGTCTTCAACATCAGTTAAGAGTATATCCTATATCCTGCTTTTAAATAATCTCTAGTGAAAAAAATCCTCTTAACAAACAAGACAGAGGTTTCCCTTGCACTTTTAAATAGTGGTAGGTTAACTTGTGCTTAGGGCAGATTATTGTGACATGCTGTAAGATACCTAAAGAAGCATTGTGAGTTTTCAGTCTCAGTTGATAATATCATTCACAGCTTTACCCGCCATCATGGCATTTACTGCATCTCCACCTAGATATCCATTGGCTGGTGCTGGAAATTCTTCACATGCTTGGTGAAAAATTGAGTAAGTTTATAGATTTCTGATTTACGTCCTTTTTTTTGAATCTAAACATGTTTAAATTGTTTTAGATTATACAAGTAAGTGCCTTCTAGTTGTTATTATTTTCAATCAAACAGTAGCAAAACTAGAAAGTGAAGGTCTTAACTTCTTTTTTCTAGAGATAACTACTGGAAAGAATGGTCACTTATCTGTCCATCCATACTTATTGTTAGTATACATAGATAGAAACATATATAGGTAGGGTTTTTGTTCTTGTTTCTAGCCACAAGTAGTGTCATATTGTTCTGTGGAGGGTTTGATTTAATAGTGCTTTTAGAGATCTGTTCACGTTAGTACATACAGTTTTACTTGATTCATTTGTTATAGATCTTACGGACCTATCATAATTTTAGCCAACTCTTTTTTAATATTTCTGTTATTTCTGTTTATTTTAATATTACAAATTACATTTCACTGAGCATCCTTGTGTGTATATACGTCAGTGCAAGCCATTTTGTACAGTCGGTTTTTTGAACTAAAGTAGCATATTGCACTTCTAATGTTGTGTATGCTGCTCTGGTGTGGTAGAATAAGTTTCCCCAATTTTATACACTTAACCATGAGCATATCTTTGCCTCATACCCTTGCCAGTAGAAGCTATTATTATTTCTATTTTTTGCCAACTTATATGTGAAAAATGATATTGAATCTGTTTTGCAATTTCCTGATTATCAGTGAAGTTGATCATCTTTAATTTTATTGTCTTTATATTTGCTTTATTAATTTGTTCATTATATTTTGCAAAACATGTTACATTATTTTTTGTTTCACTCTTTCCTGTTTTTCTTTAATTTGAAGTAGTTTGTATATATTATGGATGGTAAAGTTTTATTTCACATGTTGCCTGTTTATTCTTGGTCTTTATAAATATTATCTAGTTGTAAATTATTAATTATTTGGGTTATAAAGACATTCTAAACCTCAGTTCCCATTTTTCAAATGAATTAATGCAAAAATACATATTTGTATACGTGTGTATGCTTGAGCACTTACATGGATACATATGAACATAGAATCGTATACACAAATGTCATTTCCTCTCTCATGTTGACTCTACTTCAAATAATATTTTTTAAAGCAATAGTTAGGTGAACTTATTCTGACACAGGTACAAATTTTGTTATCTGTTACCTTGGTTTGCTCTCTTTCATGCCAAAAAACAATTACACATGGTTAGTTTATCAGTATTTGTTAAAAGAAAAATGTTTTAAAGGCATTATTGGTTAGAAATATAGGTAAAATTTTCTAGTATTTACCTTCTTGTTTTTTTTTTCTTTTGTTGCATTGTTGCTCTTTAGATGGCCATATTAAGGAAAGAAAATCTATTAAATGGTACTTGGGAGTATTGAAACATCACTGCTCATATAAGAAAGGAATTGTTTTCACATTTAACTTTTATTTGCAGAAAAAAATTTCTTTTAACTGTTTCTGTTGCAGTTTTGTTATGTTAATTTAAAGGTGTACAGTCACTTTCTTCCTTCTGAATTAGTAAAATCTGCTGTAGTTTTAAACAGAATTTATTTCATTTTTAGAACAAGTTGTATATAGTCATCAGTTTATGAATCTGGCAGGTGACAATTTAACCAATGTCAGCTTATTTGAAGAACATTGTGAAAATCTTCTTCGTGATTTAATAAACTTGTCCCTCAACAGGTATGACAAGGTAATGCCTTAAGAGTTTATTTGCATTTTTGGTATTTAATGACAATAGTCAGTACTTAATGAGTGTGGTTTGTTCTATAAGAATTTAACCTAAAATGATTGACTTGTTAATTCTAATTTTATATTACTTTTATTTGGGAGTTGGTTGGGGAAAGAATTTGAGGTAAACATTTAAAGAGGCTAGAATTAGTGTTTTAGAGCTTTTTTTTTTTTAAAAAAAAAAACACTTTTCTATTGGTCAAATAAATAAGACAGTGTTTATGATGATTGGAAATTTCCCTTCAAATAGAGACCAGTCCTTTAATAATCTATTGCTATATATAACAAAATAAATGAGTACTTAGCTAAAGTTAGTTGACACATTTAAAGAGTGATTTTGTTTGCTTGTTTTCATAAAAGGTGTAGAATTGGGGGACATTATGTGTTTTTACTAAATTACTTATTGTAGTGCTTAAAGCAGTGATTTAATAGTGCTATGGTATATGTTTATTTTCAGTCAGTGGAAATCTGTTGACTGTCTAAACTTCAGGTAACAAGCATAACTGTTACCTATGGGAAACTGGGATTTTTAATTTTTTAAAATTTAGATCATGTTTTATGTATTATCTAAATCTAGTCTGTATTTATAATGTAATTGGTAGGTTAACCAGATATGATAAAGTAATATCCTGATGATTATTTTACTATGTTATGTTAGAAAATTGTATAATATGTGAAATAATGAACACATTATGAATTTCAGAAGTCTGGCTATCCTTAAAAATATAGTGCATATTCTTTGTATGCCACTGGAGGGTATATTTAGGAGCATTGAGAGTATGTTTGTCACAAAAGTGGTAAAATTGTCTAATCTTTATGAATTCCTAATTTTGCTTAATTATAAAAAATTTTGGTCTCAATTACAGTGAATTTAAACTTATTTTTTAATCATTTTTTTAGAAATCTGTTTATTTGGTTGATGGATTAGATCAAGGTTTGGAAACCATGGCCCTGTAGCCAAATCTGGCACATCAACCTTTTGTAAATAAAGTTTTACCGGAACACATTCCCATCCTTTTCATCCATTGTCTATGACTAAAGTTGCAGAACAACGGCAGAATTGAATAGTTGTAACAAAGGCTATTTCACTATTAAAGACTCAGATATTTACTGTCTAGCCCTTTACAGAACAACTTTGCTGTCCGTTGGACTAGATGGCTATAGCAGGTTTTTTTTTAAGTTGGGAATTCATTGTGTACTTTTGTTTTTATATGGAAATTTATTTTAAAAGTTAATGAAATGGTATTTTTTTATCAGCAATTTTACGTAATTGAGCATAAATTTTAAGTCATGAAAATCAATTTTTTAAAACATTTGAGGGGAGATATGTGGCATGTAAAATTCTGCTATCTTGTAATTTACTCTTTTTGGTTCTTTTCTGAAGGTTAGGCCTTCTGAGGCATTAATGAGTCACCATTGCCCATGTCCATGCATTAAGGAATTATGGGTTCTACTCATTCACCTCCTTAATCACAGAAGTAAATGGTCTCTCTCAGAAGTAAGTTATAAAACTGTTAGTTATTGTTACTAACCCTTATATAGAATTTATGCAGTTGGTTTGGCAAAGAAAAATCTTACAAAGTTGTTTTCTTTATAAACAGCACTGAATACTAAATACTTACTGTATTTTTAACCCTAAATTGGCGATAGGAAAATTATAGGACAGTTATGAGATTTGACTCATAATTTTATCTTCTCAAGTTCTTTTTTTCTTCTATCACGAATCCTTTAAGCTAAAATACTTTTAAAATGCTCTTGTAATTCAGGAAACATTTAGTCAGGAAATGAGGCAGATTTAGATTTATTAATCAATTTACAGTATCTTATTTCAGGGAGGGAGAAAGAAAAACACAAAGGGGAAGGTGGCAAATTTTATTTTACCTCACTTTGAATCAGGTCTTCAGAATGGGACTTCATTTTATTTCAAGTGTTCTGAATTAGGGGGGAAAGAGAAATAGCCATATGCAGAAGTAAATAAATAATTAATTGTGAAATGATACTTAAAGAAAGTGGTTTCTATATTCTTATTCAGTTAGGAGTTTAGAATGATTTCTTCTTATATACATTTTCAAGACTTTATCCATAAATTAAAAAAACTCTATTGCTCTCTGAGTCAGAAGCTCAATTGAGCTTTAAATTTCTTTAAAGACACTACAAATTCAGGGAAAAGTAAACTGAAAGAACAGAGATACCATTCCTATTAGAACGACCAAAATTGGGAACACTGACAACTCTAAATGCTGTTGAGAATGTGAAACAATAGAAACTCATTCATTGTGGTAGAGACATAGAATGGTACAGCCCCTTCGGGAGACATTTTTCCCTTTCCTTGCAAACCTTAGCATGGTCTTAACATATTGATCCAACAGTTGTGCTCCTTAGTAGTTACCCAGGAAAAACTCTCGTCAGCACAGAAACCTGCACATAAATGTTTATAGCAGCTTCATTTATCAATTATTTTATAATTGCCAGAACTTGGAAGCATCCAAGATATCCTTCAGTAGGTAAATGGATGATGAACTGTGGTATATTCAGACAATGGAATATTATTTAGCACTAAAAAGAAATGAGCTATCAAGCCATGAAAAGACATGATGGTGGAGATGGTATTGTTTTAGTCATTCAGTGGTGTCTGACTCTTGTAATCCCATGGATTGTAGCCTACCAGGTTCCTCTGTCCATGGGATTTTCCAGGCACGAATATTGGAGTGGGTTGCCATAGGAACCTTAAATGCGTATTACTAAGTGAAAGAAGCTAGTCTGAAAGGTTATACAATGTATGATTCCAAGTACATGACATTCTTTAAAAGCCAAAACTGAAAACGGTAAAAAGATTATTGGTTTCTAGGGGTGGGCAGAACATAGGGGACTTTTAGGACAGTGAAAATATTCTATATAATTTTAATAAAAACAAATTTTAATAACATTGGAGACGGAAGAGATTAAAAGCATTCTGACAGGAAAATGCTGCTTTGAAAAGAATGGCAGTCAGTTTGGCAGCTGATTTCTCAATAGCCATAGAGGCCAGTGGGAATGGTATCATCATTTTACTAAAACAAACTAATTTTCAACACAAAATTCTTCATCCAGCACAATCTTTCAAAACTTGGATGAAACAGTTTTCAATGAAGCAAAATTAAAGGGAATCCTGAAAGATAAGTTTAGTAGAATAATAATAATGCCAAAGTGAAAAGGAAGGTTATTTGAGCTATAGGAAGGAAGGGAGTAATGAAAGTGGTAAATGTTCTGTACAAATTATAATTGAGTGGGGTTAAGAAATAAAGTACACAGTAATACTAGCTTATAAATTGGGTGGGGCATAAATGAGAGTATTTTAAAGTCTTTGTTTAGTCCAAGAGAAAAGCAAGATATATGTGAACTTACCGAGATATTTGGATGTATGCTGTTGTTTTTAGGGTATCACTAAAAGAAAAAGTAGATTATTTAACTTAAACAGCGTGATAAAGGGGAAAATAGTGAAACTGTCAGCCCAAAAGAAGGCAGGAAGAAGGTGTAGATGGAAGAAGTAGGTGTATAAATAGAAATACGGAATAAGGTGGTAGATTTAAAACTAAATTTGAGTCATTACAGTAACTGCAAATGGACTACTAATTGCTCATTTAAAACATATACTGTCAAAGACTGTAAGCTGTTTATAAGAGAATCTAAAACAAAGTTCAGAAGAATTTGGAACTGATAGTAAAAGATACGAAAAGATATATATCAGGCTATCAAAGAATGGAAACAAAGCTACTTAAGAATACAAACACATAAAAAAAGATGAAGCCAAACAATGTCTAATTAAGGCTTGTATATTTAAGTGGCAAAACTTATAAAACTAGGGAATGATATAGTAGTCAGAATAATGGTTATCCCTGGATGGGAGAAGAAGATGTGATTGTGGGAGTTGCAAGAGCTAGTCATTTTCTAATTTTTAGCCTGGGTATTTTTATTATTCTCTAAGTTTTACATATATATTTTGTATTCTTTTGTATTTCCTTATAAATATGAAGGAAAAAACCCAAATCAAGATTTCTGGATCAGTTTCTGAATTTAACTGAATCATAATACCTCTGTTTCCATAGTCATTTTGGAACTGTTTGAATAAACTACTCAGAACACTTTTTGAAAAATCAAATGACCAAAGAAGATCTGTGCTTACAGTCCAGCCCAGGGACCCACTGGGTTTTAGTTGGTGGATTATTACTCACGTAGCATCATTTTACCAGTTCGATCGCCATGGAACGCCAGATGAAATGGTAAGGTTTTATTTTTTTAAACTTTCTTAAATTATTGTTAACATATCTTTTTGGTAAATAAATTAGAAAGTGAGCAGAAACAATAAAAATCAGATTATAATCCTACAGAAATAAATTTAGCTTTTGAAACGAGACATGCTGGATCTTTCTAAATCTTTAAAAAAGTGATAACTAAAATCTCTTAAGATTGCCAAAGGGAAAGCCTCCATCTCCAGAAATGAGTTAGAGAAGTTTTGGGGGAAGATACTTTAATCTGTTAAACAATCATGAAGTTTACTTCAAATAAAAAGACAGATTTTAACTAGTATGTTAATTTCTAGTTAGAAACTTTTTTTTTTTCATTTAAAAAGCAGTATGAAGTAAAACCAGCTGGTTGATGTATTCATTTGAAATCTTATTTGTATATAACTTATTCCATCTTCAAAAGTAGTATAGTATTGTATAAACCCATTAGTTCCATAAAGTAAGCATCTAGAATCTTGAAACCAATGTGTCTATATTTTCAAAATTGATCTTTTTTTCTGGAGATGATTGCAAAGCTGTCTGATCAACAGACCTACTCTGTGAGCTTGTAAAAATTAAGATTTTTTAAAATCTGGAGATTGTGTTTTAGTACTATAATCTGATCTGGAGTTTGGGAATTCTTATTTTTGAAAAGCTCTGTGAATCTCCATCAGGTATGGAAACGACTGCTTTATGAAACATGTTCCTTGATGGACTTCACATATTTTTCCCTTTTTGGAATACTAGACAGAGCCCAGAAATCATCCATGGAATTTGAGGGTCAGTTAGTATTGACATAGTGTTGTAGAAATGGAAAGGGCCTTAAGAGGGCCTGTAAGTATCCCTTAGTAATAAAAGATCCTTTAGGAGAGCCCAAGATAAAAGTATGTTAAGTCAGAAAGTGCTCTGACAAGTCCATATACTGCTCAGTTTCAGTGTATTTAAGCATTTTACTGACTCTTTGAGAGAGAATAATAGAATGAGCGTCTCAGAGAAAGATCATATGTCCTTTGTTTATGCTTGTGAGTCCTTCCCATACTAGTGTATGGAAAATGATAAATGCTGTTATTACTGTAGAAGTGCTCTTATTGAGTATCTTAATGGAGTTAATATGGTTATGTTTCTCTTCTTTTAGTTATTAAAATACTAGAACAACAAAGAACTCAAAAAATTTACCTATAATTCAAAGGTCTTTGCATAAGCATTTTTCTTTCTCTTACCATAATTCTTCCAAATACATATTTCTGGTTTTAAATCACTGTAAATGAATATGGCAATTAGTTAAGCACTTCGTGAGTTCCTGTTGAGTGGCTATCATAATAATAGGTGCCCATGATAGGATACTCATGAAATAAATTGTGCTGCCTCTTCAAGTAATATGCTTTCAAGTTATTAATGCTTGCTGGAACTGCCACTAACACTTACTTCAATGAGCAGAGCATTGCAGTAGTGGTTGATGTTGACCCCCGCATACTCCCAGTATGGTGGGTAATCTAGCCACATTACTATATATCATTACTATTACTATTGTGGTGTTGAATTGTACTGGTGCAACCCTCAGTTGCCATTGCTGAAATCACTCTTCTGTTTCATACAGAGAACTCCATAGGACATTATTTCTTTTATTAGTTCTGGATCAAGATAGTGAAAGAATTGTCTGTATTTGGAATTTTCTGTCTTTTAATATTGCCAGTAGTTCTTTTATGATTTGCTTTTGTCAAGATACATATTTTTTTAATCTTAATCTTTAAAATTATGTAGAAGTTGTAGAGAGATTTAGAGGAAAGAGAACCATGTGTTAGTTGCTCAGCCATGTCCGGCTCTTTGCACCTCCATGGACTGTAGCCCACCAGGCTCCTCTGTCCATGGAATTCTCCAGGCAAGAATACTGGAATGGGTTGCCATTTCCTGCTCCAAAAGAGAGCCAGAGTATTTGGGGAAAAAACTACTTTTATATAATAAAAATAATAAAGATGTGTCATACATGTGTATATATGTCAAATAGATTCTGCCTTTATTCATGAGTCCTCAAAAAGTTTCAAACATTTCTTGATTTCTTAATGGCTTTAAAAGAAAAACTCAAACTCTCCAATTAATGGTAGTTTTCATTAGGGTTGATACCTTCAGCATTTTGCATTTGCAAAGTATTTAATATCTCAGAGTGACTATTTGGTTTTTATCTCAATGAAGTGTTATGAAGTAGGTGAGAGATTAGTATTACATCCATTTTACAGGTAAAGAGACTGAGGTACATCCTGGTTGTACTGTGTACAACTAAAATAGTTGCTACTAAGAAAAAATAGCAACCTATTTTTTATTACTTAGATAAACTCGATATTAGGGACTTTCTCAGGACTTCATGTTATGAATAGGTCTCTGGGAAGGTAACCATGTGTATCAATTTGCCAGGGACAATCCCAGTTTGTGTCCATTTCCCCCTCATTCCACATCTGGTTAGTTTTTCCCCTTTTCTCAAAAGTTTCTCAATTTGGTTTATAAATCATATAATTATTTTAATCTTTGATCATAAGGGTATATTAACTCATTCTTTCAGAGATTATATAGGATGTTAATTTGTGTCCGAGATCTACTTAAAGAGTTTTGAAAATTATCTGAATTTCTTTTCTCCTTATGGTGTATTAGCATAGCTAGCTACTGTATAGAAGATGGTTATGCATTGATCATGCTTTATTTCACTAAAGAATTACCTGATGTGAGAGGATGATAGAAAGCTACAATGATCAGTCATATATTCTGCAGCAGAGAACTACCTCCAGTCTTGTGATAATCATAAAGATGTTTCAGTTTTTAAATGTAAACTGCTTTGCCCTGAAGGTTAATGTGAAATCTTTCTTTTTTTAGGTCGGTTTCAGATATGGTTAATTTTTTTTTTTTAACTTTTTGTAAACTAGACATTAGCTATATGTGTATTTAAATAAACACTTGCCAATTGCTTAGTACTGGCTTATAAGAAAAATTTCTATCTCACTTTTCGTTCTAGAGGCTTTATATATTCATATATTTTTGTTTAATGCTTGTCTCTCAACTTAGATGTGCTATCTTCTTACAACCACAGGCATCTGTTTTGCTTTTATTCTTTAGAAATATAGTTGATTTCTAGTGTTTGAGGTGTACAGAAAAGTGATTCAGTTACATATATTCTTTTTCATATTCCATTCCTTTATAGGTTATTACAAGATACTGAATATAGAGTTCCCTGTGGTATATAGTAGATCCTTGTTATCTATTTTATATGTAGTAGTGTGTATCTGTTAATCCTGTATTCCGAATTTATATTGTCCCCCTTTCTCCTTAGGTAACCATAAGCTTGTATTCTATGTCTGTGAGTCTATTTCTGTTTTGTCATAAGTTCACTTGTATCGTTTTTTTAAGATTCCACATGTAAGTGATATATAATATTTGTCTTTCTCTGACTTATTTCACTTAGTATGATCTCTAGGTCCATCTGTGTTGCTGGAAATGGCATTATTTCATTCTTTTTTATGGCTGAGTAATATTCCTCTGTGTGTATGTGTACACACAGAACATCTTCTTTATCCATCCATCTGTAGATGGACATTTGGGTTGCCTCCATGTCTTGGCTATTGTAAATAGTGCTACTATGAACATTGAGGTACATGTATTTTTTTGAATGAGTTTTTGTCTTTTCTGGTATATGCCCAGGAGTGGGATTGCTGGATCATATGGTAACTCTTATTTTTAGTTTTTTAAAGACTAAAGACTCCTTACTATTTTCCATAGCGACCATACCAATTTACATTCTCACCAACAGTATGGGAGGATTCCCTCTTCTCAACAACCTCTCCACTATTTATTATTTGTAGACTTTTTGATAATGGCTGTTCTGACTCGTGTGAGGTGATACCTAATTATAGTTTTGATTTGTATTTCTCTAATAATTCGCAGTATTGAGCATCTTTTCGTGTAACTGTTGGCCATCTGTTTGTCTTCTCTAGAGAAATGTCTGTATAGATCATCTGCCCAGTTTTTGATTGAGTGTTTGGGTTTTTGATATTGAGCTATGTGAGTTGTTTGTATATTAGAAATGAATCTCTTGTTAGTCACATCGTTTGCAAATATTTTCTCCCATTCTGTAAGTTGTCATTTCATTGTGTTTATGGCTTGCTTTGCTGTACAATAGCTTTTAAGTTTAACTAGCTCTCATTTGTGTATTTTTGTTTTTGTTTCCATTACTATAGGAGATGGATCCAAAAAAAACATTGCTGTGATTTATATCAGAGTGTTCCTGTGTTTTATGGTATCTGGTCTTCCATGTAGGTCTTTATTCCATTTTGAATTTATGTTAGTATATGGTGTTAAGAGAATGTTCTAAGTTCATTCTTTTACATGCAGCTGCCCAGTTTTCCCAGCACTGATTGTTGAACAGGCTGTTTTCTCCATTATATATTCTTTTGTCATAGATCAGGTGACCAGAAGTGTGGGAGTTTATTTCTGGGCTTTATCCTATTCCATCGATCTATATTTCTGTTTTTGCGCCAGTACCGCATTAAAAAAAAATTATTAGTATAGGTCTCTAAGATAATCTGAAGTCAGGGCACATGATTTCTCTAGTTCCATCCTTTTTTCTCAAGATTGTTTTGGCTGTTCGGGTTCTTTTGTGTTTCCATACAAATACAATTTTTTTTTTGTTCTTGTTCTGTAAACAGTGACATGAGTAATTTGATAGGTAATCTGTAGATTGCCTTGGGTAGTACAGTCGTTTTAACAATGTTGATTTCTTCCAGTTAAAAGTGATGAGAGTAGGTATCCTTGCCTTGCTCCTAATGAGTGTTACCTCTTACAATTTTAATTACCTATTTAAAAAGCAAATATAGTTTAAAGAGAATAATTACTTTGGGACATTGCAGGGATCCTCAGTACAATCAGTCTCGCCAGCTGGTTCTTGTCTTTGAAACTTTAGGAATAGTGATAAAGGTGTGAAACACATCCTTAAACTGAGCATTGCTTCAGGTTACCTAGTTGGCTGGACGTGGAGACTCAGCTCAGTTCGGTTGCTCTTGTGTCCGATTCTGTGACCCCATGGACTGCAGCAGACCAGGCTTCCCTTTCCATTACCAACTCCCAGAACTTGTTCATACTCATGTCCATTGAGTCATTTATGCCATCAAGCCATCTCATCCTCTGTTTCCCCCTTTTCCTCCTGTCCTCAATCTTTCCTAGCATCCTGGGTCTTTTCCAGTGAGTCAGCTCTTTGCATCAGGTGGCCAAAGTACTGGAGCTTCAACTCCAGCATCAGTCCTTCCAATGAGTATTCAGGGTTGATTTCCTTTAGGATTCACTGGTTTGATCTCCTTGTTGTCCAAGGAACTCCCCATTATTCTTCTCCAGCACCACAACTTGAAAGCATCAATTCTTGGGTGCTCAGCCTTCTTTATGATCCAGCTCTCACATCCGTATATGGCTACTGGAAAAAACTTAGCATTGACTGTACAGACCTTTGTTTGCAAAGTGATGTCTCTGCTTTTTAATATACTGGCTAGGTTTGTCATAGCTTTTCTTCCAAGGAGAAAACGTCTTTTAATTTTGTGACTGCAGTTACCATCCACAGTGATTTTGGAGCCTAAGAAAATCAAGTCTGTCACTGTTCCCATTGTTTCTCCACCTATTTGCCATGAAGTGATGGGACTGGGTGCCATGATTTTAGTTTTTTGAAACTAAACTGTTAGCATCAGTGTGTGCCGGTATGCAGGGGAATTTTGAGCATTAACTTGCTAGTATGTGAAATGAGTACAATTGTACAGTAGTTTGAATATTTGGCGCTGCTTTCTTTGGGTTTGGAATGAAAACTGACCTTTTCCAGTCCTGTGGCCATTGCTGAGTTTTCCAAATTTGCTGGCATATTGCTTATAGTACTTTAACAGCATCATCTTTTAGGATTTGAAATAGCTCAGCGTGAATTCAGTCACCCTTACTAGCTTTGTTTGTAGTAATGTTTCCTAAGGCGCACTTGACTTCATACTCCAGGATGTCTGGCTCTAGGTGAGTGACTACACCATTGTGGTTATCTGGGTCATTAATACCTTTTTTGTACAGTTCTTTTATGTATTCTTGCCACCTCTTCTTAATTTCTTCTGTTAGGTCCTCGCTGTTTCTGTCCTTTGTTGTACCCATCTTTGCATGAAATGTTCTTTTGGTATCCAATTTTCTTGACGAGATCTCCTGTCTTTGCCATTCTGTTTTTCTCTATTTCTTTGCATTGTTCACTTAGAGCTCTTATTTTTTCTTGCTATTCTTTGGAACTCTATCTTTCCTTTTCTCCTTTGCCTTTCGCTTCTCTTCTTTTCTCACGTATTTGTGAAACGTCTTCCAAAAACCAGTTTGCCTCTTTGCATTTCTTTTTGTTTGGGATAGTTTTGATCACCCCCTCCTGTACAGTGTTACAAACCTCCATCCATAGTTATTGAGGCACTCTATCAGTGCTAATCCCTTGAATCTATTTGTCACTTCCACTGTATAATCGTAAGGGATTTGATTTAGGTCATACCTCAGTGGTCTGGTGGTTTTCCCTACTTTCTTCAATTTAAGTCTTGATTTTGCAATAAGGAGCTCATGATCTAAACCACAGTTAGCTCCAGGTCTTGTTTTTGCTGACTGTATAGAGCTTCTCTGATTTCACCTGCAAAGAATATATAATCAATCTGATTTCAATATTGACCATCTGAGGATGTCCATGTAGTTCTCTTTGGTCCAGGGCGAATTCTGTACTACATGTTTTTTCCTGATAAATATTTTGCATGTACTTTATTTACATAAATATATTTGAGAAAACCAATAATTCCTTTCTAAAAACTACATCATTGTACAATACTAGTTATCTACTGATGTGTAACAAAATTTTGCTCCTTAAAAGAATGAACATCTCACACAGTTCTTGAGGGTGTGACATCCAGTAGAAGCCTAGGTGGGTTGTTGTGGCTCAGAATCTCATGTGTTTGGAATCAAGCTGTCCCCTGGGACCTCAATCTCGGGGGCTGGAGGGTTTACTTCTCTTCTTGCTAACCATGACAGAAGGCCTTAATTACCCATCATGTGAGCCTCTTTGGTACTGTTCTTAGCATAACTTTTCCCAGGAGTCAATGAGAGGGATAGTCATTAAGACAGAATCTTCAGTGTCCTTTAATCTTGGGACTGACATTCTTTCAGTACTATTAGTGCTGGTATTCTTGTATTAACATACCAACTCTGGTACAGTGTGGGAGGGGATTGAATAAGGGCATGAATTCCAGGAAGCAGAGATCACTAGGGGCTGTCTTAGAGCTGGCTACCACAGTCACTAAGCACCTTTATTAAGGAAATACTTGTTCAGTGATTTCTTATAGTTAGCATCCATCTTATATGAGCATTATCCAGCCACTTAAAATCTGAATGTGCTTTAGCTTTTTATTGGTCACTGGAGTTCATCCTTATGAATAGCATGGGTGCTATAAAAGGGATAGGAGGGTGTGAGGAAACTCTTTGCCTTTATTCTTTAAGACCTCTGGCTTAGCTTTCTAAGGTCTCAGGTTTGCTTTTGCACCTTTTGTTCTTCCCTTGTTTGAAACTAGCTGTGATTTGCATCTTTGTGAATGTACTTTCTTTGCTTCTGGTTTTGACCGGTATCCACATATCCAGATCTTCAGGAACTGAATATCAAGTGAAGTAGCATGCATGCTCAGTTGTGTCCAGCTCTTTGTGACCCTGTGGGCTATAGCCTACTGGGCTCCTCTGTCCATGAGATTCTCCAGGCAAGAATACTGGAGTGGGTTGCCATTTTATCCTTCAGGGGATCTTCCTGACCTGGAGATCAAATCTGGTTTTTCTGCACTGCAGGCAGATTCTTTACCACTGATCTACCTGGGAATCAAGTGAACCAGGTATCCTGTGAAAAGTTCCTCTAGGTTTTCCCTTAGGAAAAGTAGAGTTGTTCTCATTGCTTAGCCTTTGTGAAATATGTTGGCTTTTTGAGTCGTTTTTATCTTTCTTCTTTATTGTAGAGGCTTCTGGATAGTTGAGATTACCTGGTAAGTGACCACTGGCTAAATGAGGTATCAAATGTGTAAAAGTTGTTTTACAATAATTTTTTTAGTTACTTGTTTACTAGAGTAGACCATTTTGAGGCCGTTAGCATAGGGGGAGCCTGGTGGCCTACTGTCTTTGGGGTCGCACAGAGTCAGACACGACTGAAGTGACTTAGCAGCAGCAGCAGCATAAAACAAAGGTAAAAATCTCTACTGAGTAAAGTACAGAATAAGGAAGATACTCGGTGTTGTAAAAGACTCTAAAATATACTTAAATTTTTTTTTCCTATTAGATGATAATTGACAGCAATAGTTTACTATTTGTTAAAACGTTTATAGTTTTATAGAAGCACCACTGTAATAAAACAACTCCTGATAATTGGAGTATTTAAGGGCAATAATTTTAATGCAATATTTTCTCCCTTTCTAGAGACAGATGGAATCAAATTGGAATTTTGTAGAAGAACTGCTGAAAAAGTCCATCAGTGTTCAGGTACACATTTAAAGTGAGATGGTTTGTGGGCTTTGCTAAATTTTTATGTTACAGATTTTAATAACCAATCAAACTGTTAAAATGATTTAAATAACAAACTTGGTTTACTTATTAGAAACTCGAGCTAAGAATCATCATTCTTTGTTAATGCAGAGTCTTTGTACAGTAGTTTTTATTTTGAAGATTTTTATTTTAACACTGAGTTGCCAGTTAAAGGGCAAAGATAATTATCGTAGTTGGTGACTTTGACAAAATGTATTCAAAATAAGGAGCAGAAGCTTCAGAATCAGCCATTCCTTGACTGTATGATATCAAGTCTAGGAGACACGATGAGGGAGATAGTCAGTGGCATTGGAAATTCAGCTGTATCCTCGTCACAGCAGGAAGGTGACTTGCCTTGCTGAGCAATTTGTCTTACAGGCTTGAATCATACTCTGACTGATAAGGTCCTAGTTTCTGAGCCCTCATTTCATAGCTTATCATTTTTCTTTCTGCAGAACTGTTAATGCAGTGCTTCATGGCCCAGAGGTCAGATTTGACCTTCTTTTAAAATAGTTTTAAGTGTGCTCTTCATCACATCTTTAAACTTACTGTATTATAGTTCTGTAAAGTTTTGTGGCATAAGTTGTTTATGTAAGATTTTAAAGGGAAATTTTAGTATTTTTTTAAGTTTGGGTAATAGACTCATTTTCTCTTAAGAAATGAGGATTGTTAAAAACCTGAAGAGGAATAAAAAATATAGTAGTACAAGACTGCTACACATATACATATACATTTATTTTTTACCCATATCTTTGAAAATCGTTTTAATGGCTTAAAAATTTTTTTTCCCTATTATCATTAATCTTATTTTTTTTAGGTAAAAACATAAGTATATTTAGTTATAAGATAAAATTTCTAGTTATGAACTAAGAATTCTAGATTAGAATGCCAAAGAACTCTGAATATATCAGTTGCATCAGAAGCAAAAGAGCTGTTATCTTAACCATTGTAAAAATTGTTGTTTCTTTTTTTGTATCATTTTAATTGGCTTTCTCTGTTCTTTTTGAGAACATACTGATTTTAGTAGCTCAAAGTTTCAGACATGTGTTTTTTTTTTTACTTCAAGAATGTGTGGAATCCCTAAAAAGTGGCCATTATTTACATCATCAGTTTTTTAATGGTATCTGCTAACGCTGTTGTGAGGCTACATCCCTAATTCTTGTAAGGAGGTAGACTGACCATGTGGATTTACCTGGCTGGGGATATCCCAAGATGTGGGACTTTTCGGTGATAAAACCAGGGAAGACCTTAGAGAACTGGGCCAAGCCAGTCACCCTAGAAGCAAGGATAGTACAGCTCATCTAAGAAACTTTCTCTGTAAATTTAGGTCTAGCATAAAGTCAAAGAAATATCTGCCTTGTGAGAGAGGAGGTCATTGTAATATTTAGAAAAAATCGGTCCATTCTCTCGAGTAATCTCAATTTTGTCTTGCCTTGATTGTATCAAATTAGATTTTATAAGTAGTATAGGACAACTTGCTGGAGTTCTTGAAACCAATTTTGTGGGTTCAATAGGTGGTCATAAAGAATAAATAATGTGTTTGGATAGAGCTATCAGTTTGATTATCTGTTTTTCCCCATTGAGGTAAATTAAAATCTGACCGTGCTCGTGTGCTTTGACTTCGTCTCCAACTGTGAAAGAAAGAGTCTGTTTGCAATGTTAAAAAAAAAAAAAAAAAGTTTTACATATACAGCAGTCTTCAAATAAAATTGGTGGGCATTCCGCTGTAGTTTTGATTAAGCAAATAATGTTCCAAATCTTTTTGTAGCCATAGAGAATCTTCCAGAAACAGACACTGAGCTTTGTTAGTAAAGAGGACATATACTGTTAAATTTTGCTTAAACTGAATAGTTAAGTATTTGCTCTAAAACGTTCTTATGAGGTAATCCTGTGTAACATTTGTGAATGCTAACAGTAAGCATTTGTTCTACCTTTGCAGCATCGTTATTTTCATATGAAAAGGGACGTTTTTAGTTTTATGCCAGTTTTTAAATAAAGCCTCATTATTTTCTGAGTTCACAACAGTTTTCTTTCAAAGGTCATGAAGGGGTGCAAGGAGAAATCCTAAGCAAGCCTAATATTTAAAAAATATTTTTATTTGTCAAATCATCCTGAGAGTCTTAAGGCTAAAAAAACTCAGAATATGATTAGTTCTGAATAATGTGGGTCAGTCTTTTAATTACTAATCCAGAATTACTGTGTTTCTTGGACAGAAGGATTTTGACTGGGATTTGAAGTCTAACTCTTTGTTTAGTCACTGAGTCATGTCGGCCTCTCTGTGACCCCATGGACTGTAGCCCATCAGGCATCTCTCTCCATGGGATTTCCAGGCAAGAATACTGGAGTGGGTTGCCTCTTCCTCTTCCAGGGGATCTTCCTGACCCAGGGATCAAACCCATGTCTCCTGCATTGGCAGGCAGATTCTTTACCACTGAGTCACCAGGGAAGCCGCCAACTCTCTTTATCTAATCCTGATAAAATCCCATCAGACTGACAGTTACTATTTACCTTGGACATAAGTTTTATTCTCCAGGTGGTTTCTGATAGGCAAGTTAGTTACGCATAAAAAATGAACCCCCAGTTGTTATATTGCCATTTCTATAAAATAAGCTAAAAAATGTTTTTATTTTTAGTTTAGTGAAACAATTTGGTGCATGGAATATACCCAAATTTAATATGCCTGCATTTGATCTTTCAAAATAAAAGTTCTAGGAAGATACCCTTTTTGAAAGGACTGAGGTGAGAGATCAGCAGCAGACACTGGAGTATTCTAGGATTGCTTTTTATATGAAATAGTTTATATGTACTCATTCAGCTGAGATGAGACACCCAGAGAGCCCACAGGTTCTTGTGATAAATGTAGAAATTGAGTAGTGTGGGCTCTGGATTTGAGATAGGTAGGTTTGAATCTACATGGAAAAGAGCCCCACGGGCCTTCTGGTTTATTAAAAATTAGAGAGCGTGGATTTAGATAATGTTAATCAAAATTCTTGGTTTAGGTAGAGTTTGGCTTCAACACTCACAAAATTAAAATATGTCCATTTAAGGTACAATAGTGTGAATGTGTTGCCTTTATTATATGATTGTCAAGACTAAATGTTTCAGCTAAAAAAATTCATTCAAAGCGACAGCTGTCGCTGTGCGAGCACTATCCATGGCACTAAATGTACATTTTCCACTTACGACAGTCTTGTGAAGTCCCATTTTAGACATTAGGAAAACTGGGACACAGAGTAAGCCTTGTCCAGGTTCACTCAGCTAGCTAGGAAGTGGCGAAGCTGGAATTTGAATCCTCATATGTGTTTTTCAGTCATTCCAAAGTGAAGTCTGTCAGTCATATCCGACTCTTTGTGACCCTATAGACTGTAGCCTACCAGGCTCCTTTGCCCATGGGATTTTCCAGGCAAGAGTACTGGAGTGGGTTGCCATTTCCTTCTCCAGGGGATCTTCCCAACCCAGGGATCAAACCCGGGTCTCCCACATTGTAGGCAGGTGCTTTACCATCTGAGCCACGAGGGAAGTCCGTCATTCCAAACTCCCTCAAAACACTTGACCTTGTAAGATTCTTAATAAAGCTCTGCTTTTTGTTGTTGTTGTTACTTTAAAACTTTCTTTTTTGAAACTTCTTTGCTCTTATGTCTTTGATTAGTAAGGTACTTTGATTTGTAAGATCTGTTTTGGTAATACTTGCGGAAAGCAACTATCTCAATTTTCCACTTTTTTAAATTTGTTTTTGTGATCTTCTCTCCCTCCAATAAGTCTTATGATGGGAAAAATGTAAGGCAGGAAGAAATTAATATACTCAGATGCTCTCAAACATTCTTCCTCACCATATTTCAGCTGTTTCTCCATTATGAATTTGAACTAAGATGTCTGTTGGCTCCTCTACTTCTATTGTAAATTCTTATCTCTTTGGCTTTCTGAACTTGAAGATGGACAGATCATTTAATTCAGCTGATGTGCGCCCACCTACACAATTTTTAATGGAAATTTTTAAGACGCACTAAGGGAACATGGTTCAAAACAAAATAATGGATGAATATACAAAACATGAGAATGTGCTTTACAACAAATACAGTGATTAATTAAAAAAAGAAACTTACTTTTCAAGTCACATGCAACTGACTTACCCTGCCAGAACTGTGGAGAACATGGTATTTTATAAGACAGTTCTTTTCATTTTAATCTGTAGCCAGTAGCAAGAAAAGGATGGGAAATTTATCTCCTTTCCTTAACAACAAAAAAAAGGAAAACTCCCCCAGGATACTGTATTTAATTTCTTCTTGATTGGTTGCAGTGGAAAGAGCATGGGCTTTGGTCTCACAAACTTTGATTCAAATCTTGCTCTGGTCACTAAGAGCAATCTTGATCAAATCTGGTGTTGATTAGATGTTCATTTTTTTCCCTCATGTTTTTGGAAGGTGGTGTATTATAGTATGTCTAACAAGCTTTGGAGTCATGAGTCCTAACTCCTTCCCATATGCACTTGGGTAAGCCATTTATAATTTCTGAACCTCAACCCGTTTTTGTTTTTTGTTTTTTTTTGGGGGGAAATGAATGTAGTAAAACTGAGATGATATGAGACATACATGAATAACATGTAAAACATCATATAATATCAGACACATACTTGGTATTTAACCTTTTTTTTCCCCCAAACTTTGTATATTTTTATGGTTTAAAATAAATTTTTATAATAAATTTTTGTGAATTTTACATGTAAAATGATTTTCAGATACCAAACAAAGCAATACAAAACTCTTCAAAACGAACCCACTTTTTTCATGTAATTCACTTTTTAATCTTGCAACATAATTAATTTAGTATGTTTTAATTCACATCAGTAGTGTGACATGTGAATAAACCTACATCTAGTTTAATAGTTTCATGATAAAATCAAAGAACGTTAGTGACCAATGAGGGTTAAATGAGTTTAATTATCAGAGGAACTAAATATCTTTCCCTAAACCATAGAGCTACTTGATGAAAAGCAACACTAGAACTCAGATCTGTTTTGTTGATAAAACATTTACGGAGTCTCTTTGGTGAAGCAGGCACCGTGCTAGGCCTAGGGAACATTATTGCAGCCCTTAGGGAACTCATAGACTTGAAGGCGAATAGGAAGGTAAGAACTGTGTGTGAAGTGTCCATGAAAGTATGTAACTTTGTACAGGAAGTGGTGATCCCCTTCCCTTTCTGAAATACTTCTCTCAGAGTGCATGATGCCTGGTTTCCTATCTACTTCATTGGATTTTGCTTATAGGCCTCCTTTTTCTTGATACCTAAATTTTGGAAAAGCAATAGGCTGTCAGTTCTGGGTTCTTTTCTGTTTTCTGTCCACAGTCTTTCCTAGATTGATCTTATCTAGGCTTTTAGCTCTAAAACCCGTCAGTGTGAAGATAATATCCAAATTTGTATCAGTAGCTCTGACTTTTTCCTTGAGCTGTAGACCCATAAATTGTCTGTGTAATATTTCTACTTGGTTGCCCTGTGCACTCTCTCATCTGTTCCCTCCCTGTTCTTTGCCACCTTAAGAAGTGGTTCCATCAATCCATTTTCTTAAGCCAAAACTTAAGAATTCCCCTTAATTGCTATCTTTCTTTCATACCTTAATATAAGTCATCCACAAATTCCATCAACATAACTCTAAAATTGTCTGCCTGTCTTAATCTTACAGTTTCACAATTATCTCGTAGAATTTTTAGTTGGTGGGAGGAGAAGGAAGTAGAAAAAAGGAGACATTTTAATCTTCTGTAATGAAATAACCACGTACCTTTGTTGAAAAGAGACAATACTGAATCCACTCAACAATTCTTTGCTTAAAGCATACTGTTTCCCAGGCACCTTCACATTTCCAGCATGTCTGCTTTGTACTTAACCTTTGTCTGCTTTTCTGTTAACGCTGGAAGTTCTCTTTCAGCTCTTCTAACTGATCTTATACCTCTGTTCTTATCTGCTGTTGTCATCTTGCTTGATCCAGTGTAGCATTTTTGAAACATTCATTTCATGTCACCCCTGTGTTTACAGTCCTGTAAAGGTTTACCAACATAATTAAAATACAGTCCATACTTCTGATTGTGACCTGAAAAGCCTTAAATGAGATATGGTTCCTGACTATCTCTGACTTAATCCTGTAATACCAATGCTAAGTCACTTCAGTCGTGTCTGACTCTGTGCAACCCCATAGATGGCAGCCCACCAGGCTCCCCCATCCCTGGGATTCTCCAGGCAAGAACACTGGAGTGGGTTGCCATTTCCTTCTCCAATGCAGGAAAGTGAAAAGTGAAAGTGAAGTCACTCAGTCGTGTCTGACCCTCAGTGACCCCATGGACTGCAGCCTTTCAGGCTCCTCTGTTCATGGGATTTTCCAGGCAAGAGTGCTGGAGTGGGTTGCCATTGCCTTCTCCGATAATACCAAGCTTACTGCTAATTCAGGAAGTTTCCATGTATTTTCTCTGCCATTAGTGCTTTACTTTTCATTTCTGTATGTGGTTGGCTCTTTTCCATCCAATCATTTAACCGAAATTCCAGCCCTCAAAAGCTCAGATGTTAAAGAGTCTGCCTGCAGTGCAAGAGACCAGAGTTCGATCCCTGGGTGGGGAGGATCCCCTGGAAGAGTAAGATGGCAACCCACTTCAGTATTCTTGTCTGGAGAATCCCATGGACAGAGGAGCCTGGCAGGCTACAAGCCATGTGGTTGCAGAGAATCAGACAGGACTGAGCAACTAACCCTCAAAAAGGCCTTTCAGTTCGTAGTTCCTGATTAAAAAATATGACCCACATCCTCTGTCCGTTACTCTGCCACATTACTCTGCTTTTGTTTTGCTTTTTGCAGTGGTTGTAACTGTTTACATTTATCAGTGTAAACAGTTTATATCCTTGTTTTGTATCCTCTTTTTCCTTTTTCCCCAAAGTGTAACTTCATTATGCCTAGCACCTTAGAATAGTGCCTGATATATAGTAAGCTTTGAATAACTGACTGGAATTCAGTGTTATGTCAGCTTTTAACAAACATGCATGTTATTTGATATATAAGTTTAAAGTGTCACTTTTTTACTCTTACTATTGCCACATTCTAAAAGGTTAAAACATATGTACTCTGGCAACGCTCTGAGTTTTAGAAGAATAACTCCTATATTTCTATAAAGAATTACTTAAGTATGATTGAGTCTTCTGTGTTTTTAGATAACTTATGCTACTTTCTGGTTAGGGTTTCTCTTCAGTCTCTGGGTTCAACACTATTCAGTTATTAAATACCTTTGCAGTTATTAAATAATTGAGTTAAAAGTCAAACTGAGTTATGTAATTTCAGTTATCATATTAACCTTCTCTAAAGCAAACTTATATACATTATACTGATTCAGACCTTCTGGTCTGAAGAGAATGGGTATGACTTGGTGAAATATATTTATATTCTTTTCAGGAGCAGGTTATTTGCAGCAGTGTCAAGTTATAATAATGTGTGTTGGTCATTATTTAGTTCCTCACAATTTCAGTTTATTTTTTAGGATGGTATACTAGAAGAGCAGTTACGAATGTATCTTCACTGTTGTTTGACCCTTTGTGATTTCTGGGAGCCAAACATTGCAGTTGTCACCATTCTGTGGGAATATTACAGTAAGAACCTGGTGAGTAAATAGAGTATGAATTTGTTCCTGGAATTTGAACATGGTATTTGGGGAATGTTTTTATGGTTTAATTATATATAATTACAGAGCTTTCTTAAAGTTAATTTTTCAAAGTAGATTAGAGTAGCTAAAAAATATCTTTATGTTTCACATTGTCTAAAGAGCATTGACATAGGGGAACAGAGCATCTGACGTCCGTTTTCTCTTAAGGGTGAGATTAATAAGCAAAGAAACCAGAATTGTGCCAGAAAGATGTTTTTAAAAATCCTCATTTATAAATGTTTTCTAACAACTACTGATTGCTTGCCGCACATTGAACAGTTAATGGTATCTTGAATAAGAACTCGGCTTGGCATTTGAGTAGCTTCTAGGCTACTAGGCAGAAGCACACATACTGTAGAAAAAAAGAAGAGAGTTACAGTACTCTGGAATGCTAGAGGAAGGAGTATCTGGACTTGTAGAAGTGTATGGACTTCTAGAAGACTTGATGAACTCATAGTTTTTTAAATTGGCCTGGGGAATAAGTAGAATTTTCCAAGTACAGAAGAAAATGAACATCCAAGCAAAAGGAATAGTGTTTTGAACAAGTGTGTAGAGACATGACGGAGAAGGCAATGGCACCCCACTCCAGTACTCTTGCCTGGAAAATCCCGTGGATGGAGGAGCCTGGTAGGCTGCAGTCCATGGGGTCACTGAGGGTTGGACACGACTAAGCGACTTCACTTTCACTTTTCACTTTCATGCACTGGAGAAGGAAATGGCAACCCACTCCAGTGTTCCCTGGAGAATCCCAGGGACAGGGGAGCCTGGTGGGCTGCCGTCTGTGGGGTCGCACAGAGTCGGACATGACTGATGTGACTTGGCAGTAGCAGTATAGAGACATGAAAAAACATGATTTATGCCTACTGTTTTAAATAGTTCTAAATGATGAGTCTGAGGTGACTGTGGAGAAATACGGGAGATGAAGAAAGTAGAAAAGTTAGTCCAGGGCTGGATTCTGAAGGGTTAAAGATAGCATGCGGTTGAGTTATGATTTATCCAGGAGACATTGGAAAGCAAAGATGTGGCACATTATGTATGTGTTTGAGAAAGTTTTTTTCTGAAAGTAGTATAAGGGAAGTGGATACAGATGAGATAGTAGTCCACTATGGTAGTATAAGTAAATAATGCAGCAAATGAGAACTAAAATAGGGGCAGTGAATTTAAAAAGAGAGTAAATTTGGA
This sequence comes from Ovis aries, assembly GCF_016772045.2. Taxonomy (NCBI): domain Eukaryota; kingdom Metazoa; phylum Chordata; class Mammalia; order Artiodactyla; family Bovidae; genus Ovis; species Ovis aries. The sequence continues at coordinate 39,790,000 of NC_056061.1, forward strand.
AGAGAAAATTTTAAAAGTACATTTAAAGGATTGTTACTTGTATATGGAGAGGAGAAGATTTGGAATGTTTGGTTTTCTGAGTAAGTATATAGTGAAATGTTCAATCAAGACAGAAAAAGATATGGAGGACTTACAAGTAAATTACAAGTTTGGGTCTATACATAATTGAACTTATTAAAAATGAGGACAATACATTTCTCTGAAATGTATGGTCAGTCTGGCTGGAGAAATGACCAATTCTAATTTTCAGGCAGAATATATACAAGATGGGTCTGTAATGTCTTGTTATACCTGAAAACAGAAGGTATCCAAGTAAGCTGGAGTTGTGTCAAAAGAACATAGGAGCCTGCTTTAAGGAGCTCCCATTCCCCAGTGCTGGGTAAATTTGGGCATGATAAAGAATAAAGACAGCTGTGGATTATGTGTTTAAATCCTCGAGTTTGTGGTATTTTTAGAAAAGTTGTTATTCTAGAAACTGTAAATAAAGGAAAATATAAACTGAATATTCTGAAATTTGAATATTCCGAATATTCTGAAATTTGATATTTCAGAATACCAAATTTCAAACTAGTTTAGAAGGAACGAGAGAATTAGAAAATCACTATCTTGCACATCTGTTGAAATAAGCCATCTGGATGATGATCATCCCTGGCTGTTCAAATGGTGGGGGTCACTCAAATGGGTCGATCAGCGTGATCAGTCTTAACATCACAAAAAGAATGAAAGTCAGAAGTTACGTGCCTCTTTGCTAACTGAAATGGGAAGTACTCAAGACTGCCATTGGAAGATTCTCACCAAAAAACTTGACCTGAATCTGATCAGTCCACTAGATAGAGCTACCAATTTACAGAATAGATAGCAGATGAAAGAATACATTAAGTGACTCCAGGAAGATGTAAGGAAGATCTTGAAATGTAGCAAGATATAAGCCCCTAAAGTTAGAATTTAGGAAATGCTGCACAATAAATTACCTGTTAAATGGTATGATGAATCCATTGGAAATTTTTATAGGATAAAAGATTTAAGAAGCATGTCAACCAAATGCAGTGTATGAATCTTGACAGTATCCTAATTTGAACAGACAAACTGTTAAAAAGACATTTTGGGGATAATCCAGGAATTTAAAACACTCCTTTGTATTCTGTGCCTGAATGGAATTTTTATTTTAGGGGGAATATGTGGTAATGGCTGTGTACTTTTTATGATTAAGAAGAGTCTGAATTTTAATGAGCTAGTTGGGATTTACAGCTTTCTGTTGTAATTTATTCAGAGATTTAATACTTGTTTTCTGTTTTTTTCCTTTTAGAATAGTTCTTTCAGTATTTCTTGGCTTCCTTTAAAAGGCCTTACATATATCATTAAGTCACCCTTGGCTATGGTAGAAATGGTGAAGACCTGCTGCTGTGATAAACAAGGTCTTGACCTGTATAAATCCAGCAGTAGTTACACTATTTTCCTTTGCATTTTGGCAAAAGTTGTCAAGAAAGCAATGAAGAACAATGGTCCTCATCCTTGGAAACAAGTCAAGGGAAGGTGTGTGCTATATCTTTCTTTGTCATGAATGTTCACTTACATCTTTGGAGAAGTGTTTTTATGTGTTTTTTAAGGTAATTTGTGCTTGGATGTCTTTATGGTTTATCTCTTAAATGTATTTGTTCAAGGACAGCAAAATATGGAGCATTTTGATCTTGCCAATCTGTTACAGTATGAAACCAACCTAATATCCCTAACTTAGGGAAGATTTTAGTTTCTTATTTATCTCATCGGTGCTGAAGAATGAAATCCCCTGTATTAAGTGCAGGGATAAAAGACAACTGTTGTTTTTCTTGCCAAAGTTAATTGTAATGTTTCATGTAATTCCTTGCATATATTTTATTAAAACTTACAGAAATAAAAATCATGTCGAGATTATGAATTGGCAGATGATAGATTCAGTCTATAAAATTTTGTGTTCTTTGAGTCCATCAGTCTCACAAGCCTAGCTTTCTTGAATGAAAACTAGCCAGAATATAATAGGAGCAAAACCTCTGATGTCCTCATTTGAGGAGTATGCCATTTTCGTTTCTGGTGTGGTAAAACAAACGTTTGGTCACATTTGCCTAGTGTTGTCCTTTTTTGAGAGTTTTGCTTGTTAAATGGGTGTGATTCTTACTGTCTTCCCTTATTCTACTTTTGCCTATGAGCCCCTTTCCTAGCCCTCTGCAATTGACTGTTCTCCACCGCTTGCTTGGCTTAAGCAATGGAAGCTTTTGCGGCAGAATACTTACTATTTCTGGTAGATGCTTCTCAGTAATCTCTAAATGAAATTCCTGTTTGTTTCACACAATGAATAATTCTTGGTGATACAGTTTGGATTTTTATCTAGAATATATTTTTTGATGGTATCTTTGTTAAACCTTCAGTAATTAGGTAGCTCAAACAGTAGTTACTTTTCTTTTGTTCTGTTTGCCAGTTTAGTTTGGAATCTTAAATGTTTTTATGGAAAGCATAATACTCTGAACTTTATTGCTTAAAGAAATTGGATTTGTAATACTGTATACCAAGCCTATCATGGATATGATGGGGAGGATGTGAAGATAATTAGATCTTTATCTTCAGGAGCTTATCAGCTTCATTATTTATAAATAAACATTTAACTTCTCATAAGCATTAGTCATTTCTGTTTTGAATAAACCAATTATAAAAATTGCAGAGAAACAACAATCCCTAAGTAAGATTAAAAATGAATGGTGTTCACTTCTGATCACTTAATTAATTAAAATATATCAGCTCTTAATTATATTAAGTAGTATTGACAACAGATTTTTAAATGGCTAGTCTTGGATATTTGAGCACTAATAATTTTTCTTTGTGAGTAGGTAAAAATAATTTTTCCATTACTTTGCATTGTCTTAACATATAAGTATAGTAAGAGCCAGGTCTTTGTGAAGGGTAGAGGGAGAAAGAATTTAAGGAACATTATTATATAAAATTGCCCTGTTAAGAGTTCTATAAAGTACATCAAATTGTACTTAAAAGAATTATATATTCTTTCTTATTTGTCAATAAACATTGAAAAAGAAAGGTAATGGGGGGATTAAAATAAAAGGAGAAGCCAAGTACTATGGGGAAAATAGTATTTCTTCTACTGTCCTTTGGGGAAAGCCACTGAATCCTTTGATTCACTTATAGATACTTGCTGCATCTTTGAGAAATTTGAAGGTTGAGAGGGGAGGCATATTCTATGAGTTTTGTTTTCTAAGCAACAAAAGTGATACAATAGCCCCATTATGTAGAAATAGCTAAAAATTTAAAGTGATGAGACTGTCATGAGTATTGAGTTAAATGTTGTTTTAAAAGATGGATTTTTGTGAATGAAACTGTTAATAATTCATTTGTTTTAATTTTACAGGATATATTCTAAATTCCATCAAAAAAGAATGGAAGAACTAACTGAAGTTGGTCTGCAGAACTTTTTCAGCCTTTTTCTACTGTTAGCAGCTGTGGCAGAGGTGGAAGATGTAGCAAGTCATGTTTTAGGCCTCCTGGATTTCCTCAAGCCTACTTTTAAAACATCTCCTCTCATTTGGAAGGGTCAGATGGCCTTCCTCTTAATGTATACCCAGAAAAATCTGGACATTGGTGTTTTGGCTGAGAAATTTTCAAATGCTTTCCGGGAGAAAGCAAAGGAGTTCTTGGTATCTAAGAACGATGAAATGGGACAAAGACAGACTCTTTGGACCCTTCTTTCTATATATATGGACAGCGTTCAGGAGGTGTTTGAGACAAGCCATTGCCTGCATCCTTCTCATGAAAAACTGCTTAATGATGGCTTTAGTATGCTTCTACGAGCTTGTCAAGAAACTGAACTTAGGACAGTATTGAATTTTCTACAAGCTGTTCTGGCCAGAATCAGGTATGTCTTCCAGTGATGTGCTAATGTATTAATTTGTTTTATATTATTACCTGTGTTGATTCTGTGTTAAAGTTTTCCTTTCGACACACTCATGAAATTCAGTTGTAAAGAGAGCGGTTAAAGGAAGTTTTACTGCATTGTAGTGTAAATCAGTAGTTTTCAAACTGTCCTTTCAAACAGCGCTTATTCGAAAGAAAGCTTACATGCAAGCTTATAAAATTCAACTCTGGTGCAATCCAGGAGCCATGCCTCTTGGCCCCATCTTGCCTCTCTGCTGCTGCTGCTGCTAAGTCGCTTCAGTTGTGTCCGACTCTGTGGGACCCCATAGACGGCAGCCCACCAGGCTTCGCCATCCCTGGCATTCTCCAGGCAAGAACACTGGAGTGGGTTGCCATTTCCTTCTCCGATGCATGAAAGTGAAAAGTCAAAGTGAAGTCCCTCAGTCATGTCTGACTCCTAGCCACCCCATGGACTGCAGCCCACCAGGCCCCTCCGTCCATGCCTCTCCTAAAAACATTATTATCCAGAGGAATATTTCAGACATTCTAAGCAAGACCATGAACTCAAATCTGAGGTGACTTTCATTGAAACATATGCAGTTTTGTGTACTTAAGGAGATTTTGGCCACACTGTACCATTTTTTAAAAAAAGTTATTTTCTTTAAGTAGTTTGCTGCAGAGTTGTAGCCTCAAACACATGAAGTGATCTGTGCTTAACAGCCCCGTCATGTCCTACTGTTTGTGACCCTGTGGACTATATAGCCCACCAGGCTCCTCTGTCCATGGGGATTGTCCAGGCAAGAATGCAGGAGTGGGTTGCCATGCCCTCCTCTGAGGGATCTTCCCTACCCAGGGATCGAACCGAGGTCTCTTGCATTGCAGGTGGATTCTTTACCAACTGAGCCACCAAGGAATCCCCAAACACATGAAATACTCCCAGCTAAAGCAGTGTATTCTAAGAGTGAGATAGGATTGTTCTATAGCAAGTTTTGTGTAGATGATGTTCACCAGTCATCTGTACAAAACTTAGCTTTTCTCAGATCTACATGAATTACACAAATATGCAGATGCACTCAGACCCAAACAGTAATGGATGAGAACAGTGGTCATGCTATTTATTGCCTTTAAGGCTCTTTTCACATAGCAGTTTCACCTTTGAAGTTCATGTTCTTAAGAAGTTAGATACTACTCTCAGTGCAGTTAGGTATAGAAATACAATTTTATTTAAAATCATGTCTGAAGTTAATGAAGAGACTGCTTCCCTTTTCTTAGTTGCACATTACAAAAGTAGCATCTTTTTCAAAGATACTAAACTTAATGAAATTTCTGAATTTTGGATATTTCATTACCAATTTCATATATTAATGATCTTAATTTACATTGGGCTGTGTGTTCATAGAGATCAGTCCATGGGTTTTCACTCATTAGGTTTTATATAGTTTTTATATTCATGTACTCTAGTTCTTATGCAGATAATCATCCCTATATCCCTAAATGTAAGCTGAATCAAATATTTAGATGGACGGATAGATAAATAGATAAGTAAATGAAGAGCCAACTTCATTAGAGGAAGCTTTTACTGATTCTGGATCTTCTCCATGAAATAATTTGTTTGTTCTTAGTCTAGTAGAGTTTATTAGCAGATGCTATACTTTGCCAAGTGCCAAATTCATTTTGTTCAGTTTTTAAATAAGTAGTAAGCAGTATTTTCCTGTGCTTTTTGGGCACAGTTAGAAATTTCCACATTTCTGGTACCATTTTTGGTTTGTTTATTTATATTCATCTGAATATACAAAGCAAGAAGGAAAAAGAGGGTCTAAAAACTGGTCTAAACCAGCCTGGCGATGTTGCTGTAGCCTGGGCAAAGGAATAGGAGTTTTTAGCTTTAAAACCAAAGCAGTTTCAGTAGTGTTGGGAAAATATTGCTTGCAAGTCCTTGTAAGCTGTTCACTATAATGCATTTTTGTTGAATCCATGAGGGTCACTATTCAGAAGTACAGAGGTAGGAATCAAGAGGGCATAATGAAGACTGTCGATTATATAAAATGAGAGTAACTTTACATTTATATTAGGAATTTCTTTAAAATTGGATCTGGTTTGAGTGTGTTAATTTGGTGTCATCTTGAACAGGGGGCAAGGAGTGTGGTCTACGGGACTAACCAATAAAAGACACAAATGTTGATGCTGATAATATTTAATTCTTTGTAGAAATGTTTATTTTTGGTTTTGCTTTATACTATTCAACTATGATCAGAAGCAGTTGCTATAAGAGAATGTGAAATCATGCATAACTTTCTGTCACCAAAATTATCAAGCAGTTTTAACAGAAGTATGAGGTCAGTGTGTGAATGAGACTGGTGTAGTAATGTGCAGGTCATTATTAATGCTGTCATGGTACAGGCACTGCCATCTTTTAAGTTTCTGAAGCTTGCATAGTAATTTGCAACAGTCCTTCAATGAGACTGATTGCAGTACATAATAAGAGGGACTGTGACTTGCATGGTTTCATTTTATCCTATCAATCTTCAATACTTCCAAGCAAATATTGTTAAGACAGACTTGCTTTAGTTTGGGATATTTGCAGGGTAAGGGCCCCAGAGATCATTCAGGGTTGTTTACCTTAAAAAGAAAAAAAGAAGGGAGGGAGGGGAAACACAAGAAAAGTCCTCTAGGTATTTGATCGTAAGGAGATGTGTTCCTGATCTCTTAACTCCAAATTTGGATTCATTGAGGTTCTTTCCAGAGGACTCTTTTGGGTATGCTACAATATTTTTACTATTAATATTATTAGGAAGTTCAAAAATAATTTGAATCGTTGTTAAAAATTAAAGCATAAGCATTTCGTTTTAAGTTAAGAACAAAGGTAAATTCTTGAATTTTGATTTAGATGGAGAAGGTGGGTTACATAGATTGATGATATTTATTCCTGACTGCATCCCTGACAAAGGAAAGAATGAAATACTTTACCTTAGCAATCTCTTCTGTTTTGTAATTCAGGTGGGAGTAAGGTACCAGTCCTTGCATAAATGTGTGTGCAGGATGTGTGTGTGTGTGTGTGTGTGTGTGTGTGTGTGTGTGTGTGTGTGTGTGTGTGTGTGTTGAACTGGGTAATAGTTTTATAACTGTATGACAGTGAAATTATAGGTAGGAAGGAACTAAGATCACTGATTATAGAGAGAAGCGGCTCCCTCTAGGCTGTTAAGAAATAATAACTTCATATGCCACTTTCAGCTAACTGGAGCTGATGGCTCACCAGAGCATTCTTTATTGCTGATTAAGTAGCATTATGAAAATACTGACTTGGTTATGTTAACTAAATGCCTCCATGTTTAAAACTCCGAATGTCAAATAGTTTTAGCAGTCATCTTTAACATTTCACATTACCTTTCTGGAATCATATTTCTAGTTCTCACTTGGCTGTTATTTGAGGTTAATATAAAAATGGCAGTCTTTCATTTGTGGAGTTAGGTGTAGCCAAAAGCTTTTCTTTAATTATATCCATTCATGCTGCTATAGTTAAGGGTCTGTCAGCATTTCCATTATAAACCTCCATTTTCAGGGTTTTATAACACAGCTCTGAAAATTAGCTCTGGGCAAAAACTTGACATGCAAGGCCTCATGAGATTCTCCCTCCTCCCCATCCCCCTGTTTCATTTTTACTGAAGTAGAGGTGAGTGATTTCAAAATGCCTTTTGGCATCTGCAAATATCATTCGGAGTTTAAAAAGAAACAATAAATTTTCAGGCTTTGTACCTGTTTGTTCTACCACTTAAGGGAGGTTGTGGACTTATGAATTTAAGTCAAATGGATATTGATCAACTGACATCCTATCTTGTATTAAACAAGAGCCTGGTTTCAAAGAAGTCTAAAGGCAGCTGAAAACTTGTCTAAGATGTCAAATGTGCAGACTAAGAAATAGTTCAAAAGGGAAGATGACCTGTTTTTGATATTCCATGTGCTCAAGTGCGACTCCTTAAAACGTTTAAGATTCTTTTTTCTGGCTTCAAAATACATTTGAAAATACATACATTTTTTCATTCTTTTTTTTCCATGAACTTGCAAGTTCATCTGTTAATGTATCTTTTTTGACATTTGGGATGGAGGTGTGTGTGTGTGTTTGTACACATTATGCAAGAACTATGTAGCATTCTCCTCAAATATTTTCCATGCTCAATAGTTCTAGTTATTTTAAGATTTATTGGTATGACAACATTTATTCTAAAAACAAATTTTATTTTAATCTTTCCTTTGGGAGAGAACTGGAGATTTTCTAGGCAGGGAAGGAGGTAGTTCAAAAGGAAATGTTCTTGTGAGGCTGTGCTGATCGCCAAATAATTTACATGATTTTTCAGAAAAAAACAGAGAACTCTCGACAGTATGCAAGCCTTTTCTTCCTTTTGTTATTGAGTGTTCTGTTAGTATAATGGGTTACGGCTTTTAATTACTGAAGAATTGTTTACTACAAAACAAGTTAAAACCAATATGATTTTTTTTAATAATCAAATTATTTTGACTTATTTACATGCAGAGTTTCATTAGTATACCCCAGATTGCCCAAAACATCTGGGGTTCTGCTGTTTCATCATGTGTATATATGAACATCTGCCTATATGTACATATATGTGTATGTGTGTCGTATATACACATAGGTACATCATTTATACTATGTATATGAAATGTATACTTTATGCAGATTTTGATTTGGTACAGATTTTTAGGACAGTGTTCTAATAATTTGAGAGAGGGAGCACATGAGTATGCCCCATGGAAAAATACATTTACAGTTTTTATTTGAAAAATCAGACAGTTGTGTTGCTCGCTAAGAGTGATCCATCTACCAGTTTTGGTTGCTTCAGAGAAAGCCTAAGCATCTCTAAGGGAATATAGTAGTATTGATATTGTGGGAATATATAAAATGTATAGATTTCTTTTCATTAAATAGTTCATAATGAGATTTTTACATGTATACTGTGAATTAACTTTTTTATTTGCTTATGTACTCTTTGCCAAGCTTGAATTGCACAAAGCATAGCCCTTTTATGTTACATATTTTATAAATTCATGCAGTAATATAAACCTCTTACCCTAATAACTTGGAAATTTTTTTATTATTTTGCTGAAACATATGCTATTTACTTAATTTTTCATGTATAAGAGTTAATATTTGGGTCATTTATTTAGTCTCCAACTAGATCTATTAATAGATATGCATTCTCCTTGTATAAGTACAAAGTGATTCTTTTAAAGTACTATAAGGGAAAAGTTATGTGTCCAAATTTTAGCCTTATTGGTAAAATGGGGATAATAGCACCTCACCAGGTTATTTTAAGGGTTAATTATAACAGTAGTAATGTGAAGTACTGACACAGTGCCTCGTATGTTAGTAATTGTTCAATAAATGGATGTTGCTTTTATTATCATTATTACTGTTTTCAGAAGAGGCCATAATGTATTCATTTCTTTGTACTACACTTTATGCCTGGCAACCTCAGTGTGCTCACGTGTGTGTGTGTGTGTGTGTGTGTGTGTGTGTGTGTGTGTGTGTGTGTTTGGGCTTAGATGGTTCTTAACCCCTTCCTAATATAACACCTTTTACGAAGTGGATAGCTCAGTTGGTAAAGAATCCACCTGCAATGCAGGAGACTTGGGTTCTATCCCTGAGCTGGGAAGATCCCCTGGAGAAGGGAAAAGCTACCCACTCCAGTATTCTGGCCTGGAGAATTCCATGGACTGTATAGTCCATGGGGTCACAAAGAGAGTCGGACGCAACTGAGCGACTTTCACTTTCACTTTTGATGTATAAATGAGTTAGTGGCTTCCCTGGTGGTGCAGAGGTTAAAGCGTCTGCCTGCAATGTGAGAGACCTGGCTTCGATCCCTGGATCGGGAAGATCCCCTGGAGAAGGAAATGGCAACCCACTCCTGTATTCTTGCCTGGAGAATCCCGTGGACGGAGGAGCTTGGTGGGCTACAGTCTACGGGTTGCAAAGAGTTGGACACGACGGAGCAACTTCACTTTCACTTTGATGTATAAATGAGTTAGTGTCTATGTTGTAAAAACATGCATTGCAGAGAACATGAACATTGCCTCACAATTATAGAACTGTTGGAAATTGTGATTCTGTGTTACTAAGATGATAAGGAGCTGCTGTAGAGAAATAAGAGTAACTTTTTAAGGTAGAAATGTGATATGTATGAATGTCCTTCCTTTATATCTAGTTAAATGAGAGAATTTAAGTCTTCTTTGGAGGAGCTTGTTTATGATCCCAACCTTATTCTCACTGCCATTTCTTCCATGTTAGACCATTATTAATGTTTGCCTGATCTTCTGGCCTTCTGTGCCTTGCCTCCTCAGACTACCTACCTCTGTTTTTTTAATTGGCTTTTCTGAGATATGTCACTTTTACAATTCACTTATTGACCAGCTTTGTTAAGATGAAATTCATATGCCATATGATTAATGGTCTTAGTATATTCAGAGTTGTGTAACCCCTACCACAATTTTAGAACAGTTTATCACCCCAAAAAGAAACCCCGTTAACCATTAGCAGTCACTCCCCATTTCCCCAACCCCCTTTCCCTCGCAATCACTAATCTACGTCTGCCTCTATAGATTTACCTGTTTCGGACCTTTCATACAAATGGACTCATACAACACATCATCTTTTGTGACTCATTTCTTTCATTTAGAATAATGATTTGAAGGTTTATCCACATTAAAGCATGTACAGTACTTCATTTCTTTTTATTACCAAATAATCCACTGTATAAATTGTGTCTTAGTCGCTCAGTTGTGTCTGACTCTTTGCAACCCCACAAATTGTAACCCACCAGGCTGCTCTGTCTTTGGAATTCTCTAGGCAAGAGTACCAGAGTGGGTTGCCATTCCCTTCTCCAGGGGATCTTCCTGACCCAGGAATTGAACCCGGGTCTCCCGTGTTGCAGGCAGATTCTTTACTGTCTGAGCCAACAGGGAAGCCCCCTCTATGAATATGCCAGATTTTATTTATCCATGTAGCAGTTGATGAACACTGAGTTGTTAGCAAAAAAGTGCAATTATGAATATAACATTGCTGTGGACCTTCATGTGCAAGTTTTTGTGTGGGCATGTTTTTATTTCTCTTGGGTATATACTTAGGGGTAGAATTGCTGGGTCATATGATAACTCTGACCTTTTAAGGAAATGCCAGACTGTTTCCTTTGCACCATTTTACAGTCCAGTCTATACAATCCAACCTTATCCGACCTGCAGTAAGAATTGCAGTTTCTCCACATCCTCACCAATGTTTGTTGCTGCATGTGTTTCTGAATGCAGTGATTTTAGTGGATGTGAGGTGATTAGTATCTCGTTATGGTTTTGATTTGCATTTCCTTGGTGGCTAGTGGTGTTGATCACATGCTTTTCATGTGCTTGTTGATCATTATGTCTTACTTGGAGAAATATCTATTTGGACCCTGTGTCCATTTTTAAATTATTTGTCTTTTTGTTACTGAATTATAAGAATTCTTAATATATTTGGATACAAATCCCTCATCAGATATGATACACAAATATTTTCTCCCATTTTATGCGTTATCTTCTCATTTTCTTTCTTTCTTTCTTTCTTTTTTTTTTTTACTTTGTGGCCACACCGTGTAGCGTGTGGAATCTTAGTTCCCCAGTGCAGATTCAAACCTGAGCCTCCTGCATTGAAAGGTGGAGTTTTAACCACTGGACTGCTGGGGAAGTCCCTTTTCACTTTAACATCTTTTGTAGCATAAATTTTGAAAATTTTAATGAAGTCCTATATATCTATTTTTTCATTTGTTGCTTCTGCTCATCTGATATTCTCTTGCCATATTTATCTTGTTGGAGAGCAGTTCTGCTTATGTCATTCTGTACTTTCACACCTTTAATGACATCCTGATAAGACACGAGAAAGTGAAATGTCTAATTCCTTATCACAGTTTTTGAAGTTATCCACAGTCTGGCTTTACTTTATTTCTGTACCTTTTTCTTGTGGTTCTCATTTAATCAAATGAAACTATTAATTACCAAGATATCTCCTAAATCTTTTTTACTGTTACATTTTCCTGTCAAAACCAGTTGAGGGTTCAGATCAGAGAATGGCCAGGACAGTAGAGCTAGATCTAAGGACTGAATAAGCTGCCGATATGTGATAACCAATAATTAGAAAAGGGTTAAATTCAAGGAGTGAAAGCAGTTGTTAAGATCACAAGTCAGAAATGGTCAGTGTTGGTGACAGCAGGCAAAGAGATGGGGTGGCAGAATTCAGGAAAATAAAGGGAAAAACCCTCAAAAGACTTATTTAGAGGGATTTGGGAAAAGGAAAAGGTGATTTGAGAAGTTAGTAGTACCTATATCAGGGCTAGAAGCAATCAGTGAGCTTCAGATAGGAGCATTGAACATAGGAGAACTCAGGATTTCAGGCTGTAGTGGACAAATCCCCACCAGTGAGTTGTGCTTTTTTTCTTCTACGTATAAAGGAAGTGTTTGTGTGTTCTTCCTATTGCTGCTATGTCGCATCAGTCGTGTCTGACTCTGTGTGACCCCATAGACGACAGCCCACCAGGCTCCCCCGTCCCTGGGATTCTCCAGGCAAGGACACTGGAGTGGGTTGCCATTTCCTTCTCCAGTACATGAAAGTGAAAAGTGAAGTCTCTCAGTCATGTCTGACTCTAAGCAACCCCGTGGACTGCAGCCTTCCAGGCTCCTCCGTCCATGGGATTTTCCAGGCAAGAGCACTGGAGCATAGTATAAAAAGTAGGAGTTTTAGGGTCAGTAAACCCGAGATCAGATTGTCCCTCCTTTGCTTACCAACAGTGCCATCTTGAGAAGTTACTTAACCTTTTCTAAGCTTCAGTTGCAAATTTGTAAAATAGTCGTTACTTTATAGGATCTGTATGAATACCTGCTTAGGTCTCTGCTGTCCGTACACACTACCTGTGTGTGACAATTTAATGAATATAATGTGACATACAGTGCCTCCGTTGTACTAGTTCCATACCAGATGCCCAGTGCTGTTCGTAGTTAGTGGCTGTGTAGTGGGCAGCAGCAGAGCTCTCGGGCAGCACTGACTTAGATGCTGTGCCTCCCCAGACCACTGATCAAAATAATCTCTCAATATGTTTATTCATTTACGTTTTCTTCATTTTTATGTGAACAGTTATCCTTTATTCCAAGCTTCTCTTGAAATGTATGCATGTCCATATGTCCACAGTCTTAAATAATCTCACTTTCCTTGGGATTTCTTTAACACTTTCTCTCAAATGCTCTTTATTGCTTTCTACTTTGTATTTTTTTTTCCCCTACAGAGGATACATCAAACAAATTATTCAGCAAATCCAGCTAATATTTATGAGTGCCTGTAGTGATAACAGGCATTATTGTAAGCAGGCACTTGGCATACATCTGTAAACCAGTTAAGTGCAGTGTATATGATATGCACTCATGTATTTCTTACATGAAAGACAGACTGAGAAAATATAAAGGTACTTTAAGTGTTTATTGAAGCTATCACCTTTTCGTCATTTTATATTACATTATTTCAACCATTCAGTATTATTTGATAATGATTTATACTTGTCCCCAGATTTTACCTACTTACCCAACAGTTGTTGCCAGTATCCACATGAAAGTAGAGAACAGTATCTGTGCAGCCAGGCTATGGTTTAATGGATTTAATACATAATCTGAATTTCAACTCTGTGCTTTTTGTCTTCTAAGCACCATTGGGCAGGAGGGACTTCCAGAAAAATGACAGGAGTCCATTCTTCTCAATTAATTGGACGGTTTTTGATGTTATAGAAAAATGAAACTCATGTCTACTCTAGCTGAAAATTTGGGACCATTTTTTAATAACCAAAACTATTCTCCCACTAAAATATGGAAACATGTGGAGTAAGTGGGCCTTTGAGCTTTTCCCTTGCTTTTGAGAGTCTCCAAAACCTCTCCATCTAGGCTGGGTCCACAGGAACACTTTGAATGCAAAAGTAGGGATCATCTGTATTTGGGTTGGGTTGGAAGCAAGGTATTAAATATTTGGAAGAGGGAACTGAAATAATGGAATGGAGGAAATACTTGATAGAATAATTTAAAGCAGTTCCCTGGAGTGGAAGCTTCCTTATTGAAAGGGCCTTTTGAATGACTGTAGCACAATGTAAGAAAATAAGACTAACAGCAAAGCACAGCTGTATGAATTTCAGAAGGCTTGGTACAAGAAAAAGGTATCAAAGTGTCCATGGACTTCTCAGTCTTAGCAACTTTTCTTAATCTTCTATTTTTTTTCTGTTTGCTGTGCCCCTGATGTAATCTCCAGTTGTAACCTAGGTCAGATCTAATATTTAGCCTCATCTCCAAAATTATAAAAGTAGAGAGGTGAATAGAACTTTATAAATTTTTTTCAAGATTACTTTCAAGAAGTAGATGACATAGTTGTTTGCAAAGTTTGAATGAAACAGTAAATTCCACCTCTCATAATTAGGAAAAGGAAGGTAAGAGTGGCATAAGAACACTGAAAAAAACTGTGATAAACATTAGGATAAAAAAGGACAAGGGCAAAAGAAATATACTCTGGAAAGGAAACATTTCATTCTTTTGAAAGTGGATGAGCTCAGGGAATAGAAGTGCCATGATTATTTTCTGTACCAAGCAGTGGAATATTTCTCTTTAGCAAAATGGCAATAAATCAAAAGATGCTGGGATGACGTGAAAGTTACTTTCCCCAGTCTTACTTACATGCCTGTGATTCCTTTTCTGAACCCCATGGTTCATTACAGGTATTTGGACCACCCAGATCTTTGAGGCTTTGGATGAAATTCACTATGCTTATAGGAAGGCATTGGCTACTGTGCTGTTTCATGGCACCACACAGGGCTATGTTTCTTAAACCAAAGATAAGTTGTTATAATAAATATATTAAAGACAGGTAAATCCCATTTGTGTTGGGTTTGCTGAAGTTAACTTGTTTCCAACTGTGGAATGGATAAAAAGACCTGAAATTATGATTTCAGTAGGCAGACCCAGTCTTAAGAAACTCAGGAGATAAACTACTGTTGTGGCTTTTGGCTTTAAAAGGGAAGTGCTCAGAGGAAACAAGTGAGGAAGCAAGTAATAATTTAAGCATTTACATTCAATAAGTGTAGTACAATAAACCACTCACTGTTTTTTTAATGATGTGATGCGTCAGAGAAGGAAACTCATTTCTTAATTATCCCATTCTTTTTAGATTAATAAGACCTCAGAAGGCACTATAAATTGTGGAAAAGTAGAGTTATTATAGTTTAAAAATGTTCCTAGATATCCTCACCATCTTCTGATAATTCCCCTAAAGTTAAGTTGTGTTTCTTAGAAAACATCAGAATACATTTTTGTTTTATGATATGGATTTACTTTTGCCATCATATGGCCTGTAAGGAACAGTTCCTTACCTTTCACCATCTACCTTGTGGAGAAGGGTAAGTAATTGCTCTGTTTCAAATTTTATTTATATTTTAACAAAATTGAGAACAACTATAAGGAGTGAAACTAGCCTTTGGAACTCTTAATTTCAATTGTTTCTTCTTTACCTTACAAGATATATATTTTTCTCTCTTTAGGATATCTCTTGTCAGATTTAAGGCTTATTTAAAATGAAAAGAAAGCTAGAGCAATTTTCTTTATTCCATTTCAGTCTCCTAAGGCCTATTTCCCCCTGGTGAGCTCATAGCAACAGGGGGGTTTAAGGGAATTCAGCTTTCTGCAAATTAATGTCTCACATCATGAAAATTCAGGACTTTTTTTTTTTTTTTATCTTGAAAAGTAATACAGTGAGTGCGAGTATTATTTCTTGCCAGCGGGTGGAAGATGAATGATTTTGTCACAGTTTTACTGCTTGATGAGCAGTATCCTGAGGGTCAGGCTTAAGTCTGTGTCACTATGCTGCTCATTACTCTTGAGCTAAATAAGGGCTGATTGGATCTAAATTGCCTAGCACATGGGCCACAGATGAGCTCAGTGAGCAGGGGATGACCTGCTATTCAGTCTGGGAGTAACCCCGGTGTGCAAATGCAGCATTAGAACACCGTGGGAGAATGAGAGGCTACCGGCTGCTGCCAGCAAAAGAAATCGAAATGTAAAAACTCTTTGATGCTGTGATGTTAGAATTTGAAATGTAGGAAGTGACAGGTTGATGGTACTTATCAGCTTTGGCTGGATTAGAGAACAGTGTCATCTTGCTTCTATAATGACAGAAGAATGAAGCCAGCAGCTAACTACTGTGCAGAGTGAAGCCGTTGCCATTGCCACCAGTCGTTGCTGCCTCCTACCGGCAGTTTTCCTGGAAACCAGTAAAAGATAACGAAGAAAAGAGCATCCTCTATAGATTTCCAGGAATTTGGAACTCTTTGGTGATGAAAAGCTGCCCATGATAGGAGGCAAGGGAAAATGGTGTTTTAGAACATACTTAATATTAATAGTAAATTGCTTTAAAAAACATTATTACTGAGAAATCGGTTTTTCAAAATTTTTCTAGTTAACCAAGAGTTAATGCATTTATGAAATGAATCTACCCAGAGCAAAAAAGCCCTGTATACTCTTCCTGTAGTAGTTTTCATTCAGGGGCCTCAGTTGGGTTTGTTTCTGTCTCAATTATGTATTTTTATAAATAACAACACTTTACTAACAATCTTCAAAATCTAATTCAGACTACCAACCAGTGTTAGCACAGTTTCCAAGGTACCTGATAAAAATATCAATACGAAGTGAAAAATGCTCTTGATTATGTAGCTTATGTTGCATAAATCTCCTTCCTAAGGAGGGGATGGGATGGAAGGAAAAGTTTTTTCCTGTAAGTCAAATGATTAAAAAAAAAAAAAGCAAACCCAGCATAACCCTATGATGTAGAAATACTTTTGTTTCATTTTATTCCTGCAGTTGTGATTAAAAAAAAAAAAAAAGAATCAGTGTTAGGCTATTATGTTTATGATATAAAATTAGAATGAAAAAAATGGGGTTACGTACTATTTAGTGGTCTGCTTTTTTTCACTTCATGTATCATCAATCACTTTCCATATCAGTGACATCTACATTATTTTTAGTGATTTCACAATATTCTCATAGTTTACTTGACCAGTTCTTACTGGTAAAAATTTACACTGTTTTGAAATTTTCTCCAGTAGATACAAAGTTGTGATGAATGTCTCTTTGAGTTTCTTGGTAGGGTTCTTGAGAACTGTTGTGCAGATTGTGCACTGCACAACTCTAAAGGTACCATTCTCAACATTGTAAACGAGACTTTGATCTTCGTGGATTTGTTTGATTATACGTGGAAGATACTTTTTTAACGATTAGGTTTAAAATATAGAGCCTTAGACATAGTTTTGTTTTGTTTTTTAATTGGGAGATGGGAAAAAGGGGACAACTGAGGATGAGATGGTTGGATGGCATCACTGACTCGATGGACATGAGTTTGCGCAACTCCAGGAGTTGGCAGTGGACAGGGAAGCCTGGCATGCTGCAGTTGGGGTCACAAAGAGTCAGACATGACTGAGTGACTGAACTGGGAGCCATGATTTAATCATTTTCAAGGTTTATATTTACACAGATTCAAGGCAAAAGGAAAAGTGGATGGCAGAGGACGAGATGGTTAGGTAGCACCACCAACCAAACAACAAAAAATACATAATTCAATACCTTCTACAGAAGCAAATTTTCAATTAGTAGTAGAAAATCTTAGACTAGAAAAATAAAGACTTTTACCCTCTTTGGAACCAGACTATAGTTCTATAGAAAACTACAGAGATAGAAAACTTACAGAGTTTGTGAAGTTTTCAATATAAGTTAAGTACTCAAAGCCTCTAGAGAAGGTTTTTAGTGCTTCTCCGTGTTATTTTTATATTATCAAAATTCACCTATCCTTTAAAGAATATAAATAATGTACAATTGTATGCTGTAGAAAATAAAAGTCATTCCCTTCCTACAACTACCTCCCGTAAAGGGAAGTACTATTAACACTTTGTGGAATGTTCTTCTAAACTGCTGTTGCTTCTCCTTTTATCCATACTGCTTCTTTTACCACCTATTATTTTAAGTGGGATTAGATTATACCTTGGAAATTTCTACAACTTGAGTTTTTTTTTTAAATGAAAGGGATATCAAAGGCATCTCTCTAGATACACATATTATATAAGACTGCATAGTTTCTTTTTGTATAAATAACTTTATTTAACCCCTGTGAACATTTAGGAGTTATAGGTGATTTTAAGTTGGCTTGGCTCTTGATTTTTCAAGATCCTGGTTGAAAATTTAGGTTGCTCAGTTTATTCAGGATATTAGTTGTAGTTCTGTGAGTTAATATATCAAGCATCAAAACCAGCAGAGCACATTCCCACTTCACTCATTTTAATTTCTATCAATCACACGTGGAATTACAATTACATCCTTTGCTTATAGTAAAAAATATTGCTGTATTTTTTTCAAAAGGTTGCAGATGTGAATTTTAATTCTGACTCTGCCACTTTTCTTTCACTTTAATCTTCAGCAAGTTGTGTAATCTCTTTGAACCTCAATTTTTCAAATCTGTAAAATGTGTGCGATAATATATTAAAGAACTGGTTTGAAGCCCCAAAGAGATAACATAAGTCAAATGTATAACAGAGTACCTGAGCGATGATTGCTTTTATTACCGTTGCTGCTTATCCACTGGTTTCAGAGAACTGAGGTGAAAGAATATATTACACTACAAGTAAATTTAAGACAGAGTTTCCCACTCCAAGAATTTCACAATCAGTTCAATTTTATTCCCTGAAAAAAATTCTATTTATGTTTAAAGTGAAATCAGGAATTATTCTTTCTTTGTAGTGTCTCCCTTCCCCTCTTTTTTTCTTACAACTTAGAGAATTTTGACTGTATTAGTTTTGCGCCTTTGCATGAAACAGAAATAACTATATTTTTCAGTCAATCCTCCTTTCCTGAGTGCCCAGAAAGTACTTGCTGTGGCAGACTTTGTGCTGGTGTTGGAGGAAACAGAGATGCTGAAAACAGAGCGCTGTTCTCAAGTGCCCCACAGTGCAGTGAAGCCGACATACAGACAAAGAAATAACACAGCGATCGATACACACGTGTTGAAGAGACTCTTCTTAAAACTCTTCTACATCACTTAACAGAATTTTCTCTGATATTGCCCTGTATGAAATTCTGTATGTGATTATTTGGCAGTAAGTCATTCACACTGTGTCTCATAGCTGATTGGTGGCAGAAAAATTAGAGGAGAGACATTATAAGTGTTTAGCAGCTTGTGCTTAGGTGGATATTCGTTCAAAAGTTTTTCATATGGTTTTTGACATCTTTAACATAGTTCCTCTATTAATAAAAATAACTTAGCCACTTATAAGCATATGGAATGGTCGGTCTTTGGTGAATTTTTAAAAACAGTACTATGTCATTGATACATTTTTCTGCATTTCTTTTTGTCTGACATCTATTTTTGTCCTATTCCCATTCTCTGAAACCTTAATGTATCTTTTCTTCCCACCTCTTTAAATGTTCTATAAACTTTGATCTTTTCAGTACAGCACACTTTAATTTAACACGACAAAATAGAATCCAAAACCAATATGTAGTATTGACATTGTGCATTTTCAAAAGTTTACATAAATGCTGTCATACCAGACATGCTGTGTACAGCTGTGCCACCATCTATTTTCTTTTGGTTTTATTCTTTTGAGATATACTGCCAAAGAAAACGTCCTACAGGAAAACAAAGGATTTAGCAAAGAACAAGGAACATCTTGGGTTCAAGAAATGAGAACCAGGATAGAATAGTGAAGGGATGGAGAACAGTTTTATGTCTGGCCCAGGCAACCACCACTCCAGGTTTAAATAAAATGATGGCAAGCTTTGAGAGGAAGGCCCTCAGGAAAAAGTGGGGAAAGAAAAAATTATTTTTCTTATTCTGGGGGAGAGTAAAGCTATTTTATTATAAAATGAACTTTTCTTTTTGTCTGTAACACTGAATGAGAGATTGTTCTAATGACCTCTCAATAAGGAACCTTGTTTGATTTTTAATATTAATTTACCATAGCGATGACATATAATGGCTTAAATACATCAACTTTAGGAACATCCTGTATGTTTCAAATGCATTGAAATGTGCATTTTACATTTCCTTTTGGATATATAGAAGTTTTAAGGCTTTTATGTACATAAGTGTCATAATCTTTAAAAAATATTTATGTATATATACATACACATATTTAACAGTTGACAGTTTTTTTCTATTGGTTTTCTGGGAGGAATTCCAGTGCAATTCAGCATACATTTCTTGGATACTTTCTGTGTCAGGACTGAACTAACAAGTGTTCTGTGTACATGAAGCTGTATCCTATACTTGTAGAGCTGTAGTGTAGTGGAAACAGCTATTTAATGGTTCCACATTTTTATATCTCCACAGTTGCTCTATTTCAAATTCTAAAATGTCTGAACCATTAGTTTGATCCAATATATGAATGGTGTTTTCTTATATTTTGAAGATTACACATGTAAAATGGTAGGTTTGGTAGTTTGGTAGGGCCAAACTAATGGTCCAGGCTTTTCAGAATTAGCATTACAGTGTGAGTTTTGTGACGAGATGTATATCCTGGTTTCCCAGAAGACAAGTCCATCTTGCCTACTTTAGAGATTGTACACATGGTTCTGTTTTCCCATTTTCATATGGACTGATAACAGTCATGTCTCATATCATGATAGAGTCATAGTGATATGTCTTACGTTTTTGGATGCTCTTCCACATTTTTCATTTAGGTTACGACCAGTAGGCACTGGAAGCTTTTATCATTTAAATATATAACCTTTTAAAAACTTTGGGCAGATTATGTCTTAGTCTGTTCAAGTTGCCATAACAAAATACTACAGACTAGCTCACTTAAATAAGAGAAATTTATTTGCTGTCAGTTCTGAGGGTTGAAAGTCTGAGATCAAAGTACTAGCATTACTCATTTCTAGTGAGAGTTCTTTTTGCTAGTGAGAAGGCCTTTTCCCTGTGTGCTCGCATGACCTTTAACTGTGGGTACATTATTGGAGGGTAGGGGAGAGACTCTGGTGGTCTCTTCCCACAAGGATGCTAATCCTGTTGGGTCAGGGCCCCAACCTTATAACTGCATTTAAATTTAACTGCTTCCTAATATATGAATCTAGGAAGATACAGTTCAGTCCAGAGCAGATGGATATATTTATTCCCATTGGAATAATGATACTAACAGCAGAGAGTGCAGAAGGTTAAATTTTCATATACATTACTGCTCTTGTTTTACACCTTTTATTTTGAAATCAGGGAAGTTAGAGAATCCTTAGTCCATTCTGAAGGAGATCAGCCCTGTGGTTTCTTTGGAAGGAATGATGCTAAAGCTGAAACTCCAGTACTTTGGCCACCTCATGCAAAGAGTTGACTCATTGGAAAAGACTCTGATGCTGGGAGGGATTGGGGGCAGGAGGAGAAGGGGACGACAGGATGAGATGGCTGGATGGCATCACCGACTCGATGGATGTGAATTTGAGTGGACTCTGGGAGTTGGTGATGGACAGGGAGGCCTGGCGTGCTGCGATTCATGGGGTCACAAAGAGTCGGACACGACTGAACTACTGAACTGAACTGACCTTACGTACTCTTGTTTCAGTTCATGTTTAATACAAAGTTTCAAAGTCAGTGAAAAAAGTTAAAATTGCTCCCTGTTCATGTTCACCTGTAGTCTTGCATATTAAATACATTGTTTAGGTCCTCAAATATTCATTGATACAATATTTGCATTTTAGGAGAGACTGCTGGTCTCAGAATACATTAAATTTCTGTGGAGAAGCAAATTGAGATGGGATGTGAAATGATACTAAGATCTTTTAGTACTCTAACTTCAGTGGGACCTCAGGCTGACACCCATATTTCAGTTCTTTCACTTGAAGGGTAAAGGCTTGGATTAGCTTACTTCACTGTTTCAGATTCTGTCAATTATATGTTGAATGATTTAATATTTTGGGGTAAATTTGCTTTTCTTTTTAAAGTTGATAAATGGAAATATGATTTAACAGTGGAAACAGTGAAAGACTTTATTTTGGGGGCTCCAAAATCACTGCAGATGGTGACTGCAGCCATGAAATTAAAAGACGCTTACTCCTTGGAAGAAAAGTTATGACCAACCTAGACAGCATATTCAAAAGCAGAGACATTACTTTGCCAACAAAGGCCCATCTAGTCAAGGCTATAGTTTTTCCAGTAATCCTGTATGGATGTGAGAGTTGGACTATAAAGAAAGCTAAGCACGGAAAATTGATGCTTTTGAACTGTGGTGTGGGAGAAGACTCTTGAGAGTCCCTTGGACTGCAAGGATCCAACCAGTCCATCCTGAAGGAAATCAGTCCTTGAATATTCATTGGAAGGACTGATGTTGAAGCTTAAACTCCAATACTTTGGCCACCTGATGCTGGGAAAGATTGAAGGCAGGAGGAGAAGGGAATGACAGAGGATGAAATGGTTGGATGGCATCGCTGCCTCAATGGACATGAGTTTGAGGTAACTCCGGGAGTTGGTAATGGACAGGGAGGCCTGGTGTTGGCAAGAGTTGGACATGACTGAGCGACTAAACTGAACTGAATCAACATGATTAAACTAGAACTTACTTAATTGGCTTTATTTTTTTATTTTACTTATGTAGAGCTGTTTTTATCCCCCTGTTTCATGTAGCATGCACAAAGTAAAAATACAGAAAAGAATGACATAAGGAAACACTTGTCTTTAGCACCAACTTATAGCACTACAAATATTATCGAATATTTTTACTTTGGCCGGTAGTTGGTGGGTTTTAGTCAACTTACAAATAAGTTACTAAATACTTAGGTTGGTACTTTGTGTAGGTTTTTTTTTTTTAAGGTAGAGGCATAATAACCCAGCCAGAGTTCATTACTAAACAGCATATATGATGAAAGCTTCTAGTATATAAGGAGCTTTAGTCAGTTTGAGTTCTCATTTTCCTATGCAGGGAAGAAAACTTTGAAGAATTAACAAATTTTAACTAAGTAGGCTGAGTGGGTGAAAGGTAGGTGGATAGCCAGCCAGCAAGTGGCTTCCTTCCTTGTACCTTCTTATTACATATTTGTATCACCCAGAGTGGTTATCACTTGAAACACCATCATCTGTCTTTGTCCATCCTCTTCACCGGAGGGATACTTTTTGAGGGTGGGGGATTTGTCTTATTTGTATTTTAATTTTCAGCACTAGGTATCCAGTTAAAGTGCCTAATATATGATGTTGCTCAGTAAGTCTTTGATGATTCTGTCATGATGGATTAAAAAGTTAAGGAAACTAAGTAGAAAGCTATTGTGGGTGTTTTTTGCTTTTATTTTTTAAACTAGTAATATAAAATGTATATTAAAAAGTGATTTAAAAATGCAGTATGGTAGCAAAGAGCATTAGTTTTGAAGTCAGGACTAAATGATAGAGGGAATAATGGAAAGGAATGATCTGATGACCCAGGCTGGGGCTGTGTAATCAGGCGATAATATAAAAGCCACGTTTTGAGCTATTATGGACATTTTAGGTTTAGCGACTTCTTCCAGACTGCCGAAATTTTTCATTTGTTCTGTAGTCTGTGATTTCCTTCATTGGTAGTATTGATCTCATTACCCTAAGGATGTAAAAAAACCTTTAATATGATGCTGTTTCATGTGGTATTTCAGCCAAGTAAATGCAGAGGTTGTAATTTTCAGTGACTTCAGTACCTGCACAGTTTTCTTCCTTGTGTGATGTTCTTACACAGTTTTGAAGGGGATTGTCCAAATATGAGACCTGCCTCTTAATTTTGATACTTTTTCAGCAGACTGGCTATGTATCTGTTGTCTCTACAATCAGAAAAGGTCCTGTTTATCTCTGGGCAGGGTTAATTAAGCCTTAGGGCAGTGCTGGGTACACAGAGATCTGACAGAAAATCTGCCTGTGACTGGAAGATTGGCATGAACACTGTATTATCCCAACCCAAAAAGGATAGAAATAGTGGGGGCCAGAGGGGTATCCAAGAGAGTCCTTATGGTACAGCTTCTGAGAGTTCCCTTTTGAAGTAGGGCGATGACTTTTAACAGATAGTCACATTTGTGTTAGAATTTTATCTTTTGTAGTTAATATTTTTCTTCCTAAAAGCAGACAGTTGTAATGAAATTATGTTTTCAGGCTATAAATGCATCTTAATTTCTATGACTCATGCATATTATGCATTTAAGTGTAACTCATGGCATTAGGCTGGAGACTTCTGTTCTTTGTTTCATATGCAAACATAATTGTCCAGTGGAGCCCTTGATACCTTTGATGATCGCTCTCCGAATCCAGTTTTCAAAGCAGACTCATCAGAAGCAAACTTGATATAATCATCTGCTCTGCTATAATTTACTTACAACCCTGGAAAATTCAATTATGGAAAGATGAGTGGAACCTTTTTTCTTATCTCTTGGAAGAAGTTTACCACAAACTTTTACTAGTTGTATGTTTAAAATAGAGAGTTCCCACAAGTATTGTATCTTTTTGCCTCTAGCTTGAATTGCTGAAGTTTTACCTCCACTATAAAATACTGTAATTTTAAAGAGACTATGTCTTACCCTGGTCTCTCCGTCTTTTAGTTAGCATTAGGTTGTATTTTATTTGTCAGTTAATGACGGAAGGGAGTGCTAGCACAAAATGAAATTTTAAAATTTCCGCTATATTAATAAACTAATTTACATAACAGTTATTCCACACAAAATATAGAAGTTAGTTGCTAACGTATGCTACCTCTGTATTTGAGTAAGTTTGGCAGGGTCCTGATAATGGATATTCAGTGGTCTCTTTTAACTGCATTAATGTCACATTGAGAAATTTTATTCTGCCTTTCCGCCACCCAAATGCTTCACTTTCTTTTGAGGCAGTAAAGGGTTGTTTTACAGAAACAGGAATAAGCTAATGTCCCACCCCTTAGAGTCTACTTTGAAGGTATATCATTTGACTGTTGTGAAAAAAATTATGGTATATGCAAACTGTATTGAATTTCTTTGTCCTCTGTAAGATAAAAATATAAGGATATAGAACAGGATTTATTTTAAATCATTGTAAGATGTGTTAGTCTAGTGTTGTATTGAAACTTGTAGTGTTTTGAGAGTGTAAATTTCTTTTGGAAGATGTGTCTGAAATGTTTTAATTTTACTGAAGGCACAGTGTACATGCGCATGTAGATGACAGGAGAGACCAGTTTTGAAAACTCTGGCCACCTCCTTTTTTCTTCTTACTTTAGATATGTTTTGTGAATTGTGCTTCGAGAAAGGTAGGGGGGAACGTGGTAAGAGGAAAGTCGAGGAATTAAAAATCATTCCAATAAAATGGTTTAATTTATGCCTCGGCAGTTAAGCAGTGCTCCTGGTTAACAGAAATACCCTTCAGCTACACAGGATTTTGGAGGGTTGGAGGGCACTCATTTGCACATAAATAGCCATTAACTGATAAATTCCCAGAGGTCTCCTGTTGCATGTTAGTGGTTCTGACCTACTTAGCTAGCTTAAATTTGTTTTACAGAATTATTATAATTCTATCCTTGGTACTTAAACTTTGTGATTAATGCATGCCTCACAATACAATTAAAGTATAATTATACAGTTTTTCGGTTTCCTATCGTGGTGTTATTATTACCAAGATCTGGATTTTGCAAATATTAGAAGAGTTAAGGTTTTGATATTTATTACTTTTGCTGTTATTATGTGATTATGTTAAATGAGACCTTTTTATGTCTGAAGAATGGATTTGAGAGAGGCAGACCATTCGATGCAGAATTTGTTAGCTTGGAAGTGATTGAATCAGTCTCTATGTGATCACTGGGTGCACTGTGTGGATTGACAAGTCCCGGTTTTTTCTTGCTTAACCTTTTTCAAATGTTTCTGAAGTATAGTAGATTCTTCACACCATTTTTTTTCTCCCCCTGGAAGCAATATTGGAAAAATGTCAGGAAGCAATAGAAACACCCTAGAGTGGGGTGCAGTAGATCTGAACTGCGATGCTGACACTTAACAAAAAGAACTCACGTTCTGGAGGCCCTGTGTTCTCACCTGTAAAGTGAGTAATTTGGACCAGAAGGGTTTGGTGAACCAAGGTGTTGCCGACCAAGTCTGGCCCACGGACTGTTTTTGTATAGCCAAATTGAGCTAATAATGGTTTTTACATTGCTTACAGGTGACTGTGTATGTGGTATGCAAGGCAGAAATAGTTATCCCCCAAAATTGTGCCAACTCTCTGACTAGATGTTTCATAGGGTTTCCCTCAACTCTTGGCTTTCAGCATTAAATTACTGATTTTTCTTTTTTAATGCTGATGTTTTTTATATAGCCATGCCTATCTGTTTGGGGTTTCACTTCTTTCATGTTTACTATTTGGAGTCATCTGATGATGACTACTTTTTAAAGAACCGTTACATGAAATTTAAATTTCTCTTAAAGGAAATTCCCAGTAAAATGAGATAGTATGGTGTCCTTCTGTCGAAAGGGAAGAAGAAACACTTATTTGAAATACTTCACACTTTGGAATGCTTTAAAAGTTGTGTTGCTTTATAGAAAAGTTACATAAGTGTTAAGTAATATTTTCTAACAAACTTCAGAAACCTTTTCTATAAATTCTTTCTGAACATAATTTTTGGCTGACATATGGTATTGTATGACAGTAAGGGTTGGCATTCCCTGCCCCCATGTCACTGAACGTGGAATTATGGACCACTCTTAAAGCTTGGATGCATTTGAATGATGGTCAGCTATGACAGCTGGAGGAATTTGGCATCATCTATTGTTTGCTTGTTAATATGCATTAAAGATAATGAGCTAAGTAAATTTTAAACCATTTTTATTTACTGCTGTGGGAGGCATTTTGGCCCCCTCAAGAAAAAAGCAAGGTCAGAAACAAGAGCCGCTTTATAAAGTTGGCAGGCATTCATCACAGTTCTCCAAAGAGAAACTGGTTTACCCTGTAATAATCAGTCTAATGAATTCAGAAATTCATTGATTGTCCTAGCTCTGGGTAGATTAGGTAGAGACTTGCTTCAAGGAGTGGAATTTATGAAATGTTTGCTGCATCCAGCGAGCAGAGCCGCTATAATACAGCTGCCTCCTCAGTGCTTTGCTTTGATCCTGTGGAATGAAAGGACAGGAGGATCAGCTCAGGTCTAAATGAGATTACAGCTGGTTCTGCAGCTTATCTGGTCTATTGCCAACTAGTGTGGCTTTGCACGTCCTAAGGGGTTTACAACAGAAACTGTTTATTGAGTATCATCGGTTTACTCAACACAAGCAGGCTAATCCTTCCCAGCTTCAGCATGTTGTAGAATTGTGCAAGAGCCAAACCCAAAGCTGGTGTAGCCAGACCCTCTAGAGCCCTTTGTCTCGCTCTATATTGATTTTTACCTGAGTTAAAGACACTAAAAAAATAAAATAAAATAAAACCAATAACCAGTCCTATTGTGAGCAAAAGGTTAATCTTACCTAAAATCTTACAAAAAGCATCTGTTAACCCTAGAAGAGACAACCTTTTTTTTTTTTTTTCTTTCTAGACAGGTGGGATTTTCTAGTTTCTAATTGTGAAGAACAAGATAAGAAAAACAGTTTAAAAGATCTTGCTAGACAGTCAAAGTTAAATGCTTAAGTCTCTAGTTGTACCATAACAAATGGCTTTGTGTATGGAATATAGGATGATCTGTTTCTAAATGCTAAGTTTTTGTTTTATATCCATTTTGCACACTGCAATTATTATTATTATTAGCATGGCAAACAAAATGCATGAAAGCAAGGCTGGAAACCTTAATTAAAGAGTTCAACTACCAAAGTTAATAACCAGTAGTCATTTTGCCTGGTGATCCCTTGATTAGTACAGTATTTCTTCAGTGAATGAAGACTGGTGATTAGGAGTATAATAAAGATATACCAATTATAAATAGTCTTGTGTGTGTTCAAGTTTTGTTTTAGTATTTTATTAGGCACTTATTGAAAACTTCAGGTGTAAGATTTTAATTGCTGCAGTCTCATCTTGACTTGGGATCTTCAGTATGGCTTATAGAGGAAAATGATTTGGAATCAGACGCACCCGGATTACAATTCCACTTCTGTTATTTATTGATCAAGTCATTTAACCTAAGTCCATTTTTTTCGCCACCAAATGGAGATACTATTTACCGTGCAGTATCTAAGCAAGCCAAATTAGAACATAATAGCAAGTAACACTGAGTTAATCACACTAGTCAAGGCTACTATAGTTGCTCAAGAACCCAGAGACATTGAAGATTATGTGTGTGGGATCTCTCCCATGCTGCTAGAAAGGATATTTAAAAGCTGTGGTGCAGTAATCATGACAGCTGTGCACTGCACCTATAGATCAGAAACACCCTTGCCATTTTTAAAGGTGTCTAAATCTTGGGCAGGTGGATAGAGGTTGCCAGGTAAATACCTTTCCCTTAAGGCACAGAAGTAGCTGCTGGGAAAGCCTTGAGGAGTATGAAATCTAGGCTAGTTTAAAATTTCTAAGAAGGCCTGAACCGTAAACTTGTATTTAGGATAGGTAAGTAAGCCATGTATTTATGTTCATTCCTACTCAAGTGATTACTTGGTTGATACATGCACAGCAATAGATGTGTAAATACTGTCAGCTGTATTAAGTGCTAAGTAAAAGACAAAGGTATACTGTTTAAGAAGAAGAGTTCAGTGGTCTCTCTATTTACTTTCTCCTAATTGGCAGTGAACATGTATCCTCAGCTATGTGTAAGCACAAAAATGTTACTATGGAAACATTTGGAGGCTTTCTAAATGTACTGTGATGGAATCAGCTAAGACTGATGTTTATCTTAAACACATAGCTTGTCCAATATTTAAACCTAATGGATAAGATGTGTACCAGTTGAAAATGTAATATTTATCCAATCATTTCTATTCTATCAAGCCTAGCTCTAAAGCAATAGGTTGTACTCATAGAGTAATAAATTTTTAGTGCATTTGGAGATAAAGGCTATTGGTGGTGATTGCTTAAACTCCTTTTGCTCAATCATCTGAATGGTGCAAATCAAAGCATTTTGTCAGACTGTGAGAAGTTTCACCTAGATATTGCTTCCCACACACGCGGGTCACCATATAAATTACGTTCACGGTTTTACAGCGTAGCTGGTGCTAGAAGTTAAATTGATGCCCAGTGGTGGAACTCGTAAAACATTTTCCTGTTAACACGACCAGGCAGAGCTGACATTGTTGATGGTGGGTTCGACCTAATAAACCATTGGTTCTAACAGTGATTTTTACTGTGTTTCAGAGGTGATGATGATACAAGTTTAGTGATCCAACAGTTCTTCCTGAATGACAGAAAATTAGCTCTACTATCTATATTACCAAATGCTGAGAACAGTAGGATAGGGGGTGATTGAAGCCTAATGTAACCTCGCGTTCTGAAAGATGATGAATTACAGGAGCAAACTCTTAACTCGATGTGTACCTTCTTCACAAAGAAAAATACTGATTTTTCTCAAAAGAATTGTGTTATATATCATCTGTTGGAAATTTGGAAATGACCTTGTTATTACCTTGTTATTAGAATATGTAGGATGTGCTTTCCTTTCAGAATCTTTTACTCAGATGCTTTTAGGCTGATTATCATTTCTGAAAGGAAAGTGGTTTTACATTTGGTTACCTTTTCGTTTCTATGTTCTCTAAAGTTACTTTTCTTTAAAGACATTAAGCTTTATCAAAGGCTTTTCAATTAAGAACCACAGCAACAAAAATCTAAACATTTTTTCCCCGTGAAAGTAAATTTCAGGGGTTAATTTTCTTCTGCTGGTTATAAACAATGGAAACTATGTTAAAGTTTATTTTGAAATATTTCTTTGGTCATAAAGCTTCATCTTTTCTTGTTTAAAGTAAGTTAGTTTTTTTCTCATTTCTGGTTAAAATTCACAGAATGGTAACAAAGCCCTTCTATTTTATCACTGGGTCTTTCCAATCCTTTTTCGGTGCTGTATTTGCTCTTTTCACCCTGTTGCACATTCATACACAATTGGTGATTTTCCTGTAGTTTAGTTCAATTTTATGAGAGATCAATAAGTCTTTATTCACCTCTTTACCATTGCTTACCACAGTTTATGCACAATTTTTTTTTTTTTTGCATCAGGAGATGAGCTTTTTTGTTGTGAAGATAAATATTATCAATTATGCTACACAGATGAAACCTGCCATGTACAAATAGCATGTATCAGGCCTCAAGCATGCAGAACCAGATAAATCAGCTCATATGCTGAAGCCTTGCAAAAAAAAGTTAGTGATGTAACAAAAGCCTTTGAGGCTCTCAACCCTGGTAATGGAGCTTCATAGTAACTCTCACAGATTGTTGACAAAAGGAGTAATCTTTTAGCAAAACTTTTTCCCCTTCTATCTTTTCCTCCCTTTTAAATAACTGTCCTAAAGGTAGCAAATGGCCTCTCCAGAAAGAAATGCATGTGTAACTAAGTATCTGAAATAGCTACAAAATTAAAACTAAGAAATAAATGGGCTGTTAACATGCAGGTTTGTTCCAAATAAACTTACACATTTATTTATTTTGATAATTGATCTTACTCATTGACTAGTAACTGCTTTTTCTGTATAGAATTCAGATGAAACTTTCAAAGTTAGAGATTTGATACACAGGTTACAGCTGGGTTGCTGAGGATAGGAGAGGCACAGAGGGTAGAAATGAAAAGGAGGGCGAAGAGGAGTCATGGTTGGAAATCTATAGGAAACATTTAGTGGGAAACAGGATCTAATTAGTGGGTTTCATTCATTTGAAGCAAACCCTTTTTAAAAGTCTCATGAAACCTATAGTCTTTCTCATCACAAAAATATATCTACACAAAACTTCACATAATTTGAAGGGGTTTATAGACTAGAATGCTAATACATATCTACCCCAGGTTTTGCATTTTATTAGTGATTAAGCTGTTACTCCTGTTAGAGTTTGGTTATATTTTTGGTAAAGAATATTTTTTCTTATTGGCTTCCCAAGTGGCTCAGTGGTAAAGAATCTGCCTGCAAATGCAGGAGACCTGGGAGACACTGGTTTGATCCCTGGGTCAGGAAAATCCCCTGGAGAAGAGAATGGCAACCCCCTCCAGTATTCTTGCCTGGAAAATCCCATGGACAAGGAGCCTGGCGGACTACAGTCCATGGGGGTCACAAAGAGTTGGACATGACTGAGCGTCTGAGCACACATTCTTTCTTCTACATCCCTAGGTATTTTTTAACTCTTTTGCTTGACTGAGTTTTGAAACCTGAAAACTTGGTCAGTAAGTAGGGCTGATGATGAGGTTTATTAGATCCATTATCACAATTGGCAATGGTCAGTGGTGTCTTGTTTTGTAATTTACTATATTTCTTGAATGTAAGAGAAATATTGAAGATGTAGAATGCCTAAGAGGTTTTAGAAAAAATGTTTATCAAGGAACACTACTTTTCCCATTGCATTAGCTATTGTAATTATACATTGGTACAATCTGTTGACATAGAATTGAATTTGATTTAAATGGAAAGGAAAAAAAAGACTGGATATTTTCAGTATTTATTGATACACCTAGTCCATTAAGGTAAATTATAGAGCAGATTTCACTATGACAGGAACATTTGGGTTAATGTAGTTAAGAATCAGTCAACATTGCCATTAGACCCTTTCTTTTTAGGAATTTATTACCACCAATTAGGAAAATGAAATTTAGCCCTAGCTTACTTGTTGTGGAATATTTGATCTCCCAAATGTTTGAATCTTTAATAAAATGATCCTGAATTCTTTTGAATCAAGCTACTTTGTCCAACATTGAAGCTAAACACATCTAATAAGATGTGTAATCCTTGCAGCTGTAAGTAGAGGGTTCAGTTCAGTTCAGTTCAGTCGCTCAGTCATGTCGGACTCTTTGCGACCCCATGAATCGCACGCCAGGCCTCCCTGTCCATCACCAACTCCCGGAGTTCACTCAGATTCACATCCATCGAGTCAGTGATGCCATCCAGCCATCTCATCCTCTGTCGTCCCCTTCTCCTCTTGCCTCCAATCCCTCCCACCATCAGAGTCTTTTCCAATGAGTCAACTCTTCACATGAGGTGGCCAAAGTACTGGAGTTTCAGCTTTAGCATCATTCCTTCCAAAGAAATCCCAGGGCTGATCTCCTTCAGAATGGACTGGTTGGATCTCCTTGCAGTCCAAGGGACTCTCAAGAGCCTTCTCCAACACCACAGTTCAAAAGCATCAATTCTTCGGCGCTCAGCCTTCACAGTCCAACTCTCACATCCATACATAACTACTGGAAAAATCATAGCCTTGACTAGACGGACCATATTTGGCAAAGTAATGTCTCTGCTTTTGAATATGGTATCTAGGTTGGTCATAACTTTCCTTCCAAGGAGTGAGTGTCTTTCAATTTCATGGCTGCAGTCACTATTTGCAGTAATGTTGGAGCCCCCAAAAATAAAGTCTGACACTGTTTCCCCATCTATTTCCCATGAAGTGATGGGACCGGATGCCATGATCTTCGTTTTCTGAATGTTGAGCTTTAAGCCAACTTTTTCACTCTCCTCTTTCACTTTCATCAAGAGGCTTTTTAGTTCCTCTTCACTTTCTGCCATAAGGGTGGTGTCATCTGCATATCTGAGGTTATTGATATTTCTCCTGGCAATCTTGATTCCAACTTGTGTTTCTTCCAGTCCAGCGTTTCTCATGATGTACTCTGCATATAAGTTAAATAAGCAGGGTGACAATATACAGCCTTGATGTATTCCTTTTCCTATTTGGAACCAGTCTGTTGTTCCATGTCCAGTACAGCTGACTATATACTGTTGTTTTCAGAAGCAGCTACAGGGATGGTGAAAATTAAGCTAGCTTTTGAAGGATGGTTTTATTAATTAGCTTTAAAAGATGAACTTAATAAGTTTGCAAACATGCTACTCTATATCTAGGGATTATTAAAATGAAACTCGCTTTTAAAAGCTCAATTATTAATGAAATGGTAAAGCAACAGAACTGAGTAAAATTTATTGAGCATAAATGTGATATTATCTCTAGAATGTCTTAGTAGTTGCTTGTTAATAGGTATTCTGTGGTGGATAGTTAGGAAACTAAAGTTGTCTTTCTTCAAGTAGTCTTGTCTTTGCAATTCATTTGTCCTGAAACAAGTCTGGAATTTCTGAGACTGTTGCAGATGGTCCCTCAGAGTCTTGAAACATAGCTGTTTCATCTTAAATTTTTCTTTGCACCGTTGCAGATACCACCTCTTATTTGTACTTTTATTGAAGAAAAATCTTTGTTCTTCCTCATGTATGAAATCCTTGAATCAGGTCTGTATCTTTCTCATCTTTAAATTCCTAATTTCTACCATAGTACTTAGTATATAGTGGGAGCCTATTGTTTAAAGCATAATAAACTATGCCAGAATTTAGTGGCATAAAACACACCCAGAACAACTTTTTCATAATACAATGCTTACAGATCATGTAGGTCAAGAATATGGAAAGCCAAGGACAGCTCTTCACTGCTCTCCTGTGTCTAGGGCCTCAGCTAAAATGTTTCAATTTGGGATAACTAAAAATGCTGGAGACTTTTTGGTCTCAGTGCAAACAAAAGTCAGTTTATACTATACTGTAATATGTAAAGTGTACAATAGATTATATCTTAGAAAACAACATATATGCCTTTATTAAAAAATACTTTATTGCTCAAAAATGCTAAACATCATCTGACAACACAGTTGCCACAAACTTTAAATTTGGGAAAAAAGCAGTATCTGAGAAGTGCAATAAATGAGGTATACCATTATTGCAAAAAAAAAAAAAAAAAAACAGCACAACATTCTGATTTCCTCTTTTAACCAAGTCATAAGGTCCCCCTCCTTTTTGCTTGTATGAAGATTCTATAGATAACTATTTTGGTAAGACCTAATGCATGTAAGTTTTCTCAATTATACGTATCCACTTACAGTTAAAGAGGAAGAGAACCATGTTTGAAATCCCAAAAGACTGGTATGACAACTATAGATATTTTATCAAAGATGTGTACATTTTGTTGTGAGACTTATTACAGGGAGGGTCTTCACTCTGAGTGCTTCTGACATCAAGGACAAAGATGCTGGATCATTCATGTTCTTCCCAAACAGTATTCTGTTAGCAGGCAAACTTGGAAACTAAATAGTTTTATATTGAGCCCAAATCCCTCCCCTCTTACTTTCTTCATTATCTTGTACCCATATACTTGCTCTGAAATTTGGAGGGTAAATTCCTGGGAAGAAGGGGTCTAACTGAACATAAGCAGTACAGTGTTACTGTAGCATTACTCCTTTGAAAATGAGTTGTCACAGGCAGGTAATGATTACTTTTGTACTTTTAGAAATCCCTTAAAGTCATGACATCAGTCTGCCTATGGTTTCTTTCAGTTTTAATGTCAAAGAACTTTAGCCAAGCCTTAATGTGGTCTTTACCCTCAGCCATTTATTTCCTTGAAGGCATCTTAAGGTGCTGTAAAAACTTCAGTCTTAATATCCAGCATGACACTGTTTCTTTGAGTCATTGTGTTGAGTTCAGGACTCTTACTTGTTGATCACAGGCCAAGCTGTTCCTCCAAACAGAATAAATGGCAGGAACAGACCACAAAAAGATAAGCATTCAACTTAAGATAGTGCAGTAGAGACCCCATTTACTAAGAGCATTTGCACTACATTGTGCTAATAATATGAATGGCTATAGATTAGGCTCCGTTTTATTAAATTAGCGCATAAGATAGCATTCAAGCATTGGCAACAAATATAAAAAGGGTATTGTGATGAGTACACAATGTACAGTTTGTACAGTTGATCCTTGAACAACGTGGGTTTGAACTGCTCAGGTCCACTTTTGTGAAGATATTTTTTAGTAATAAATAGTATAGTACTACACAGTTCATGATTAGTTGAATCTGTGGATGCGGAAGAACTGCAGATTTGGAGGACATATGTGCAGATAAACCTCTCCGTTGTTCAAGGGTTAGCTGTGTGCATGTGTGCTCCATCGGGTGAGCACCAGGCTCCTCTCTCCATGAGATTTCCCAGGCAAGAATACTGGAGTGGGTTGTCATTTCCTTCTCCAGGGGATCTTCCCGACCCAGGGATCAAACTCATGTCTTTTGCATCTCCTGCATTTGCAGACAGATTCTTTACTATTGAGCCATGTGAGAAGCCCCTAAGTCATAAATACACATACTTAAGAGGTTGAATTTTTTAATGAAGATATTTCAAAGACAAATAGCATTGTAACATTGCTCTGTGCAGTTACACGGGGTGTTTAAATGTGTATTTGTCTAAAATAGGGCTTATAAGTGCTAGGTTATATTGAGAACATATGTGGGTGTTGGGTGTATAAGTTGGTTTTGTTTCTGTTAATTCTCCCCACCTTAAAGAATTGTTTACTTGTAGCTAACATTTTCGATGGCATGGCCCTCTGTGACCTGGTCTCCATCAATAATACAGTTTCATTTTCCATCATTCTGCCCCTTGACTTTTCATCTTCTGAAAATACTAGCCTGTTCATGAGCTTCCGCATATACCATGCAGTGTCATGTCACTTTGCTTTACTTATGTTATTGCAACTTCCTGAAGCTTTTTGTGTTTGTTTGTTTGTTTTTTTCCAGTTAACAGCTTCCTTAATCTGATAATGGTGTATTTACCCCTTGAGGCCTTCATCAAACCCCCAGGTGGCCTAAATGTTTCCTTTGTGTGTATCGTAATATTCTGTAGATACCTCTGCCTCCTCACTTAATTGTAAGTTCTTTGAGAGTACTGACCATATTTGATTGCATCTAGTACACTACCTCAAGTAACTAATAGACATTAAAATGTTCATTAAAATCAGCTGAACTACTGGGCACAAGTGACTTCTGAATCTGAATATACTTTTGGATTCTAGGTCTAGATTTCCCAAAAACTTTGGGGATTTTGTTACTTAAATTTTCTGTTTGCAAATCAAATTATACTCTTCTTATGTAGTAATTAACTGTCTCTCCTACCTTTGTTTCCCGCTCCTAAATGTTAGCAATAACATAGATTGCTCCTTTCTCTCCTTCACAAAATGCCAAATAATTACTGTTAGCTTTCTTATTTCTTCGTAAAGTAGCTTAAATTGCACATTAACTCATACCTGCATGTTTATAGAAGCTTCATAATTGGTCTCTCCTGTCTCTCGTCAGTTTTTATTCTAATCCATTCTGTTTGCCATTACCAGATTAATCTTTCCCAAAGCACAAAATCACTCCTCAGTTCAAAATCTTAGTGGTTCCTGTTAGGTTGGTGCAAACATAATTGCGGTTTTGGACCATGAATTTTAAATCGTTATAACTAGGCTCAAACACATCTTTATTAATCAAAATAGGAACCATTACAATCAACATGTTTTTGCCAATGAGAAATAGGTTTGTTTATTACTGTAGTGTAAAAATCCTTGTTGCAGGATTCAGTGAACTCTTAGAAAGCATTTCCTGCCTTGTGCTGGTTGTGGAAGCATTTTACCTGCAAGAAGTTGTTGAGATGCTTAAAGAAGTAGTAGTTGGTTGGCAAGAGGTCAAGTGAACATGAGGACGAGGCAGAGCTTCATAGCCCAGTTCATTATTCAACTTTAGAAGTGGGCTACTTGCTGTCAGGTGCAGTCGGGCCCTTTCTGTTGACCGGTGCTGGCTGAAGGCGTTGCAGTTTTCAGTGTATCTCATTGCTTTGGCGAGCAAACTTCTCAAATGGAATGGTTTCACCGGGATTCAGAAAGCTGTAGTGGATCAGACAGGCAGCAGATCACCAAACAGTGACCATGACCTTTTTTTTTGGCACAAGTTTGGCTTTGGAAAGTGCTTTGGAGCGTCTCGGTCTGACCACTGAGCTGATCTTCGCCAATTGTATAAAATCCACTTTGTGTCGCATGTCACAAACCAGTCAAGATACGATTCATTGTTGTTGCATAAAATAAGAAAAGACGACACTTCAGAACGACAGTTTTTTTGATTTGTGGTCCGCTGATGAGGCATTCACTAATCAAGCTTTTTCACCTTTCCAGTTTGCTTCAAATGCTGAATGACAATAGAATGGTTGATGTTGATTTCTTCAGCAGCTTCTCGCGTAGTTGTGAGAGGATCAGCTTCGATGACTGCTCTCAGTTGGTTGTTGTCAACTTCTGATGTCAGTCTCACTATCAGCCCCTCATCCTCAAGGCTCTTGTCTCCTCTGAAAAACTTTTTGAATGACCACTGCACTGTACATTTTTTAGCAGTTCCTAGGCCAAATGTGTTGTTGATGTTACAAGTTGTCTCTGCTGCTTTACAACCCATTTTGAACTTGAATGAGAAAACCACTCAAATTTCCTTTTTGTCTAACATTTCCATAGTCTAAAATAAATATAAAATAAGCTGCAAGTAATAAGTCATAAGCAAAAAACTATAAAATGAGAAATGCCCATTAAAATGATTTATAACATAACTACATTTATTTAAGAATGTATTCCAGTATCAAAGGCAAGTTTCCACAATGCAAAAACCACGATTTTGCACCAATCTAATACCTACAGAATGAAGTCTAGATTGCCTTTTTTTAAAAGCAGGATGTGCCTTAATTGTTTCTATACCTCTGGCTTTGCGTACAGTGATTGACATTATAGTTTCTTGTGAAGTGAATGAGGAGAACATGTGACTGAACCAGTATTCAATATTGTCTTTATTTTCTACTCTTAAGTTTATTGCCTTCTAATTCTGCTATAAAAATTATCCATTATAGTCAGAGTAGTTACTAGTTTTTAACCATTCCCCAAATATCTTGCTTTTTCATATGTTCCTTTTAAAAGAAATTATATAACACTTCTGCTTTGTGGCTTCTTATCCAGTTTGATTTTATCTAAAGTTCTTTGAAGAATCTACTTGATCTGGAACTCAGTTTCATCTTTGATTCATCTGCTTTTCCTTCTATCATCTTCTGTGCTTCAGCCAACTTGCCTCCTAATTGTTCTTATTGAACCCATAGAACCACTAGCCTAGGCACCTATGTGGAGAAGGCAATGGCACCCCACTCCAGTACTCTTGCCTGGAAAATCCCATGGATGGAGGAGCCTAGTAGGCTGCAGTCCCTGGGGTTGCAGAGTCGGAAAGGACTGAGCAACTTCCCTTTCACTTTTCACTTTCATGCATTGGAGAAGGAAATGGCAACACCACTCCAGTGTTCTTGCCTGGAGAATCCCAGGGACGGGGGAGCCTGGTGGGCTGCCGTCTCTGGGGTTGCACAGAGTTGGACACGACTGAAGCGACTTAGCAGCAGCAGGTACCTGTGCACTTTCGTTTCTTGTGCCTGAAATTCTCTCTCCACGTGGATCCATGTGCTTCTCCTCTTTGCTCATTTAAGTCTTTGCTCATGTGTGCCCTCTTCAGAAGGTATTTCCTGATATTCGTAGTTGAAATATCATCACTCATCATCCCTGTACCTTGATTTCTATTTATCCATAAAGCTCACCACCACCTGAGGTGATCCACATCTGTGTTTAATTATCTGTCTCTCTTTAAACAAGCTCCAGGGCAGAGACTTTGTTGTGATGACTTTGTATCCCTACTGCCTAGAACTCGTGTAATATGCATTGAATTACGGAGAGTAAATGTGTGGAATTCATATGCCTTTGTGTTTTCAGTTCCCTCATTTTCACTTTTCTCTTCCTTAGCCTGTCCTCTGAGAATCATTTCCATGCCCATTTTATTCTGCTGCTGTCAATGATCTTTAGTTTCTGAATTACTGTAAAACCTATATATTTTTTTAAATTAATGTGTTTAATTTGAGACTAATTACTTTATAGTACTGTAGTGTTTTTTGTTATACATTGACATGAATCAGCCATGGGTATACATGTGTTCCCCATCCTGAACCCACTTCCCTCCCCATCCCATCCCTCAGGGTCATCCTAGTGCTCCGGCCCTGAGCGCCCTGTCTCATGCATCGACCCTGGACTGGCGATCTATTTCACATATGATAATATACATGTTTCAATGCTATTCTCTCAAATCATCCCACCATCGGCTTCTCCCACAGAGTCCAAAAGTCGGTTCTTTACATCTGTGTCTTTTTTGCTGTCTTGCATATAGGGTCATCATTACCATCTTTCTAAATTCCATATACCCGTGGTGGATTCATGTCAATGTATGGCAAAACCAATATAGTATTGTAAAGTAAAATATATTAAAAAAATTAAAAATAAATTAAAATAAATTCCATATATATGTGTCAATATATTGTACTGGTGTTTTTCTTTCTGACTTGCTTCATTCTGTATAATAGGCTCCAGTTTCATCCACCTCATTAGAACTGATTCAAATGCATTCTTTTTAATAGCTGAGTAATATTCCATTGTGGATCTATACCACAGCTTTCTATTCCATTCATCTGCCAGTGGAGATCTAGGTTGCTTCCATGTCCTGGCTGTTATAAACACTGCTGTGATGAACATTGGGGTACACGTGTCTCTTTCAGTTCTGGTTTCCTTGCTGTGTATGCCCAGAAGTGGGATTGCTGGGTCGTATGGCAGTTCTATTTCCACTTTTTTAAGGAATCTCCACACTGTTCTCCATAGTGGCTATACTAGTTTGCATTCCCACCAACAGTGTAAGAGGGTTCCCTTTTCACCACACCCTCTCCAGCATTTATTGCTTGTAGACTTTTGGATAGCAGCCATTCTGACCGGCATAAGATGGTACCTCATTGTGTAAAACCTAAATTTTGTTTTACCCTTATGCCTGTAGAGTACAGGAATGATTATCAACCTTCTCTCGTACAGAATTACAATTGAATACTCACTGTGATTCATGGACTACTTGTTGTGTGATCATTTCTTCATCTCTTGCAAGAATCAAGTAAGACATTTTCAATAGATGGAATATCTGTTACTGTTAGCCAGAAAATCAGAATGTTAAATGAGAATGTGTGTGGCAGCCCTATTCTAGTGCTTGACTTTAATGAACTAATTTAATCCTATAGATACCAACTATTATTGTCACCATTTTATAGACAAGAGCCAGGAAGGTAACTGCTTAAAGTGTGGC
The DNA here is from genome assembly GCF_016772045.2 of Ovis aries. NCBI lineage: Eukaryota > Metazoa > Chordata > Mammalia > Artiodactyla > Bovidae > Ovis > Ovis aries. The sequence continues at coordinate 39,829,988 of NC_056061.1, forward strand.
CATGGGCATGCAAAATCTGCCTGCTAGACAGGTAGATGCTCGCGCCCCTCCCCAGACCCACTGAGTGAGAACTGTTTTTAAAATAATAAGCTTTGACCCTAGACTTGTAGGTGCAGTAGGATCTTCAGTGAAGTCAGAACTTCCATATTTCTAGAAAGCTCAACAGATGGTTTTAATTGTAGTGAAGATTGAGAACTACCAAAGTAGATCCCTGTTTTAGTGAACCATAAAATGCAGTGAAATATCATCAAAACTTTTAAATCACTTGAGACCCATAGTCATCTACATATATAAGACTAATAAAATTATAAGGATAACATAAAAATAATCACTTTTTATTGATGTATTTTCATGCTATACCCTATTTTGGGGATAGGGACAAGGAGATTTTTTCCACAGGAAAATTTTCAATAGTCACACAACATTGAAATTTGGAATCCCTATAGCATTCTCTACTTCCCAGAACTATTAAACTTTGAAAATGTGTGCGTCTTTTGTGCCATCAGGATTGGATGTTTTACTGCTTTGTAACTACCCCTTTTAGGAACTTAGCATATGAATGAATGAATACAGAAATAATGGCATTTAAGACATATATTACTTATTTGGGTAGTAAAATGGTATTTGGGGTAGCTGTAGCATATTTGCATGATAGCTTGACTGCCTGGATTCAAATTCTGTCTCTGCTGCTTACCAACAGTGTAACCCAATCAAACTATTTATTCTTTCTGTTCTTAGGTTCCTTGTCTACAAAATGGGAAAAATAATGCGTACAGAATTAAACTAGTTAATAAAGGTCAAAAGCAGAATAGGGTAGCACATATATTCTCACTAAACAGTCTTTGATTCTCTGGCCAATAATATTCCATTATTCCATTTGTGGAATATGTTTTACTGGGAGTTCTTGTAACAGTTGAGGAAATGGCCATGCCACTAGTAATTGAGAGAGTAGACTTTGTTCTCTGGTGTGCCTGTCTCTAAAGCCCATGTCTTTCTAGATAATGCTCTACTGAATGTGTGGACATGATTGTTAGAAATTGGAGTGAATAACAATAAAACTAAAGTAAATATTACCTTGCCGTATAGCCTATAAATTTTTTTACCCAAGTTGTGTAATTTGACACTTAAGCAACTCTGTAAAGGACAGTATGGCAGTATTCCCGTTTAACAGATGAAAAACTAAGTCTTAGTTTTCTGGGGTCACAGACTGGTCTTCTGTCTCCTACACAGGTGTTCATTTGGATAATTTTTCCTTACACCTCGAGGAGGCTTTTATCCCTATGTTGTTGTTGTTTAGTCTCTTACTCGTGTCCAGCTCTCTGCAGCCATATAACCCACCGTACGCCAGGCTCCCTGTCCTTCACTATTTCCTGGTATTCGCTCAGACTCACGTCCATTGAGTCAGTGATGCATCCAGCCACCTCATTCTCAGTCACCTCCTTCTCCTGCCCTCAATCTTTCCCAGCATCAGGGTCTTTTCCAATGAGTCAGCTATTTGCATCAGGTGGCGGAAGTACTGGAGTTTCAGCATCGGTCCTTCCAATGAATATTCAGGGTTGATTTCCTTTAGGATTGACTGGTTTGATCTCCTTGCAGTCCAAGGCACTCTCAAGAGTCTTCATCATGTCAGTTCGAAAGCATCAATTCTTTAGCCGTCAGCCTTCTTTATGGTCCAACTCTCCCATCTGTACGTGGCATTGGAGAAACCATAGCCTTGACTCTCCAGACCTTTGTCAGCAAAGTGATTATCTCTGCTTTTTAATACATGGTCTAGATTTGTCATAGCTTTCTTCCAAGTCACAAGTGTCTTTTAATTTCATGGGTGCAGTCACTATCCACAGTGATTTTGGAGCCCAAGGAAAGAAAATCTATAATTGTTTCCACTTTTTCCCCATCTATTTGCCAAAAAGTGATGGGACTGGTTGCCATGGTCCTCGTTTTTTCAGTGTTTAATTTTAAGCCGGCTTTTCACTCTCCTTTTTCACTTTCATCTAGAGGCTGTTTAGTTCCTCTTTGCTTTCTGCTTTTACAGTGGTATCATTTACATATCTGAGGTTGTTGGTATTTCTCCAAGCAGTCTTGATTCCGGCTTGTGAGTTATCTAGCCTGGCGTTTCTCATGATGTAGTCTGCATAAAAGTTAAATAAGTAAGGTGACAATATACAGCCTTAGTGTACTTCTTTCCCAATTTGGAACCAGTCCTTTGTTCCATGTCCAGTTCTAACCGTTGCTTCTTGTCCTGCATACAGTGGTGCATTATATATGACCAGAAGTATGATTGCCAGTACTGGGCTTTTTTTTTTTTTTTAATCATTGCTTAATAGTCAAAACAGCCAGTAAACTCCTTGCCTTGACCTCACATATTCACTCAGTCATTACCACCCACTCACCTCCTTGTCCATGTACACACAAGTACATGGAGGCCCCATTCCAGGGAGTCTCTATAGGATATGCCTGGGCTACTACTCACCAGCCTGGTTTCTGACCTGTTGCATCTGCCTGCCTGGAGAATCCCAGGGACGGGGGTGCCTGGTGGGCTGCAGTCTATGGGATCGCAGAGAGTCAGACACAACTGAAGCGACTTAGCAGCAGCAGCAGCAAGTTCTCATTATCTTCTAGTGAGACTTTGCAGTATTGTCTTTATACCTAGAATCTGTTTTTGTTTTATTTTTGTTTTTATTTTTTGAAGACTGGATTGGATTAAATGATTTTTAAGATACCTTCCAGCTTTAAAACCTTGTTTTTGGGGGATTGTTTGTTTGCTTTCTGGTAATTTCACTAGTTTGGTTATCTTATATTCTTTCTGGGTGGTAAAGCAGATTATAGCCCATTTTATAGATGTGAATAAGAATAACAAGAAGATCCAAAGTACCTAAGGTTTTTTTTGTTTTTTGTTTGTTTTTAGTAAATTTAATTGAAACTAAAAATGGTAGAGTATCCTGATTCCCATCCAGTTTATTTAGTTACATTCATCAGACCCTTGAAATCATCACTTATAGTGGTTTAGAACAACCTTTTTTTAACTTAGAGCTTCCCATTATATTTTTCACTGATGTAGACTGAAGTTGGCAGGCTTTGAAGTAGAACTTAAAAAAAGGAATTCAGTTATTAATTTTTTGTTAACCCCCTTGCTTTCTGTTAGCTCTTACCAGTCATATTAATAGATGCCTCAGTATATTTGTATGTCTTTGTGAGGATGGGGAGGTGGGAGGGTAAGATATATAAAATCACTACAAAAAGTAACATGGAAATAAAAATAGGAAAACAAATCTTGGGAAGTGGAGAACAAGAACAGTTATGTACAGGATCAGGAAAGTGCTTGAACTAAAGAAGGTAAGCCCAAAGAAGCAGGATACCAGAGCTATTAATAAAACAGAAGCATACGAAAACCTGGATAACTAGGTATGTACAACTTTGGGCATTTCCATAGTGTAGCAATGGGCTTCTCAGGTGGATCCATGGTAAAGAATCTACCTGTCAACCCTGGAGATGAACGTTCCATCTCCAGGTCAGGAAGATACCCCAGAGAAAGGAATGGCAGTCCACTCCAGTGTTCTAGCCTTCGAGATCCCATAGACAGAGGGGCCTGGTGGGCTACAGCCCATGGAGTCGCAAGGAGTCTGGCACAACTTATCGACTAAACAACTACAGTGTACTGACAGGTTCCTGAACACTTTCGAGGATGTTATTCTTCACGTGTAATCTTCACAGTAACCTTGGTAGGTGTATGATAAATGATTTTTCCTAATTTTAACTCTTTAGAAAATGAAATTTGGATGGTTACTCATTTTTTTTAAGGTCACACAGCTCTGAGTGGCTTTGCTAATAACCAGCAGTTTTACCCAACACAAGCTACTTCTGTTGCCTCAATTTCCTTGTTTATAAGATTTGAATCATAATTATACCTACCTCATAGGGTAAGAAACAGTGCTTACAAACTTCTAGTGTGGTTCTTGGCACATGGTAAGTACTAGTAAATGCTAGATGTTGCTATTGTTTCTGTGAAAGCTGCAATTTAAATAGATGCAATTTAAATGCTTGACATTCAGCAGATTTTTTTTTTCTGCTATATTGGATCTTTTAGAACATAAGTGGGCTGGTTATGCATGTATATTTCCAAAATGATTTTAAAGTCAGTCTTCTACTTAAAACCTACGTCCCTACCACTTTACAAAGCAAAGCTACACGTGGCTTGTCCAGCTTCTTTTCTTAGACTTAGTAAAATTTCTTCAATCCAAGTAGGGAGAGAAGAAAATTGATCAATGTTTTAATTGTGTGTGTGTGTGAGTGCACACACATGCATGTCTTAGTGTTAAAGGGTGTGTGTCTTAGTGTATAAGGGAAAGTATGGGCTTCAGAGTCAGATTTTGATTCAGATTATGGGGCCAGCTCTTCTTAGCCATGTGACCTTTGGGGATATCATTATCATCTTTATCCTCTTAAAGAGGATTAGTGACACCCATCTCATAGAATTGTGATTTTTAGTTAAAGAATTTCCAGCTTCGTAAAGGATGATCAGAAATGATACCGCTTCCTGGAGAATCGATTTTAAAGAGTGAATAAAATGGCTTATTTTATTTAGAAATAGTAAAATCCGTCCTACCCAAGTATAGTAAATTATTTATTATCCTTTGAGACCAATATACTTGAAAAAGCTTTAGATGGGTTTTGCAAATGGTGGTATTATTTCACTTGGACTCCAGTGTCTTGAAATGTACCCATGAATTTTGCTTTGTTGATATAGGCAATTGAGTTAGTTGCCAAATGGATTTTAGTGGTTTGATATTCATCTTACTCAAAGCTAACGGGCCTGAAATAATCTTTAGCCACTAGTTCACGTTGAAAGCATCTCAGGCAAGTTTTACAGGAAGAGGACATAGCAGGTATTTGGTTAGTTTTTATGAAACTTGCTTACTACGATGTTCTTTCTCCAGGTATTTTGAACTGCCCTCTGTACTGCAAGTAGCATTAACATAGAGTCCTAATGTTGCATAACTTATACTTAAAATCTTTACTTTTGTGTAGTTATGTGAAAAATACGATGATGCGGTCTTGCCACCAGTTTTGATCTTTTTGTGGAATTGCTTTAGATCTGTGCATTAGTTAGTTCCATATTTTATATAGTTATATTGAGTGTCCACTTCCTTTTGATGAAGCATTTCATTTAAAGCATCAGGAATGTTTTTCTTCTTTTTTTAAAGTACTAGTCATTTTTCTTACTGGAATACTGCTACTGTCAAAGGAAGTATTCTGGCTTAGCTCCAGTGGTTAATTTTCACTGTTTGCTCTTTAATTGAAAACAAATCTAAGGATGCTGTTTATGCATTTGTGTCTACTCAATTGAGATGCCAGTTATATATACAGAAATAGAAATAACATTACAGTTATATATACAGAAACAGGAATAACATCACAGTTGCACATTTAGTTTTAAATAATATTATTAATTGTTGGGCATATTGCATTAATGTCTTCTGTTCCAGATCACTAGAAAAATCTTTCGGTATTCACCTCTGTTATGTTTCTGTTAAAGTCTTAGAGATGTCTCAATTTTCCATAGGAAAAGTGAGTAAATAACAAATCAAAACTTGAAGCAGCATTGAATTCATGTTTTACTGATTTATGGAGAATAATGATTTTATTATTTTCTACCATGTGAAAATGATTATGGGTTTTTTTGGACCAAATGACTAATAATGTATCTAGCAGTTTTATATTCTAGCTTAATGTCTATGTCTGCTCTAAACAAGGGAAGTATTTTAATTTAAAATATCACATATAAGCCATAAATACTTTCCTCTTGGTACATCATAACCTAAAGCTCACAGAAGAAGTGGCTTAAAATTTTGTTTTTATGTCTAGATTGTAAGTAAAATCACTTGTCATAGCGAGTTGCAAAATGCAGACCTTCATTTTGAAGCTGCCTGTTTCTCATTTGGATCTGACATATTAAAAAGCATATAATTAATGCTTGACATTAGTAATTAACATTAACATTAAGGTACTTAATATGCCATCGTTCATCCATCAAATAACCAGAAATGCATAATGTCTTGGCATAAAGGTTTTAATTAGATAGACCTGTCCTTCAGTTTTCACATGGTGTAAATGTTAAAACCCCAAAATGTATTTAAAGAAAAATTTTATATTTGTTTGTTGGGTGTTAGCTGTATTTTTATTTATTGTTTTTAGGAGTATGCATCAACGATTGTGTCAGGAACTTCAAAGGGAGAATGGGGACCTCATTGTGCAGTCTTCATTATCGACTAAAGAGCGCCACCTTGCTGCAGTTGCCAGTGCACTGTGGAGGCATTTCTTTTCATTTTTGAAGAGTCAGAGAATGTCGCAGATAGTGCCTCTCTCACAACTCGCGGATGCAGCTGCAGGTCAGCGTTCTCAATTTGCCAGTTAGTTTCTCATTTTGCAGACTCTGTCAGTTTTTTCTTCTGTTTGCTTAGTAGCAAACTCTTACTTTATTACAGTGCAATAAATATTTTGACAACCAGGAAGAAAAGAATTATGTATTTTAAAATTAGGATCCTTTGGCTTATTATTTTCCTGTTAGTAAAAGTAAAAATTAAGTGATGATTTGCTAAACAGATCATTTTTAACCTTAAAAATACTGTATATACATGAGCTTTTCTTATTCATGCATTATTTGGAAAGTAAAGCAGCATTTGACTTCTAGTTCAGGTCGTTTATTTTCAGATTGTATGTGCAGATACCTAGTAAAATAGGAAATTGAATAAACAGCAAAAAGAGATGGAATGAATTACCCTTCAACATAAAGCTGATGAGATCAGAATGACATGGAGTACATAGAATGTTACTGTTCAGACTTCTGTTAGATTCTATTTTAGGTTGTAATTTTTACTTAATTTGACTATTAGCCTATAGACATGTCCTTAGACTTTAATGGACTCTGAATCAGATGAAATTATAGGCAAGAATTTAAATATATATATTCACATATGCGCTTTCCTAACAAGAAGTCTTTATCTTTTTCAAAGGGATATCTTATCCAACGTATGTTAAGAAGTACTGGAATAGAGATCAATATGGTGACTACATGTATTTAAATGCGGTTTTTAAGAAGATGTTTAATGTATTTAAACGTAAATGCTTTTAAAAACCTAAGTTCTAAACCAAGGTTTGTTTTACCCTAGTGTGAATAAGGAAAACTGAGCTAAAAGCATTACATAAAAGACTTCATAATATACATTTGAAAAGATTTTGAATTCTGGTAGTGCTTCCATAATTAAGACTTTACAGCGATATGTAGATTGGAGAACTAAGCCGGGCAGTGCTTTTGCAACCACTGGAATGTCTGTGAAGATACTGACTTTCAGTTTAACCAAAGCAGTCATTACTAGTCAATATGACTTATCTTTCTACCATTCATCGTCCCAACTCTCACTTAATGACCAAAATGATAAACTTTAGTCAGTACTGTCTTAGGTCCTGAAAATAAATAGTAATATAGATATAAAGCAAATATATGTGGGTTTGCCGTTTGTTTTGAAGTAAAGACAGAAGGCAAAATTTCCTGCGTTAAAAAATAGTTTATGAATACTTTGCCATTGGGGATTTATCAATGGGAAAAAAAGAACTACAATTCCTTTTTTCATGCATCAGCTCCACGTTCTTATGGAAGGAAGAGAACATAGGTAAGTAAAATGTGTAATATGTCAGATGATGATAAATGGAGAAAAAGAAAAGTATAGAAAAGGATAGAGATAGGGAACCTGGGTTTGATCCCTGGGTTGAGAAGATCTCCTGGAGGAGGGCATGGCAACCCACTCCAGTATTCTTCCCTGGAGAATCCTCATGAACAGAGGAGCCTGGCGGGCTACAGTCCATGGGGTCACAAAGAGTAGGACACAACTGAACTATTAAGCACAAGGAAAGATCACAGGCAAGTTATAATTTTAAATAAGAGTTGCCCAGAAAACTTGTATAGGGATCATTTGAGCAAAGACCCAAAGAAGGTGAGATATGCGGCTATGCAGATATGAGCTATGCAAAAATCCAGAGGCAAGAGCATGTCTGGTGTGTTCGAGAAACTACACGGAAGCCATCAAAGCTCTTGTTGCATAAGAAATGGAGAAAGAGTAGTCAGAGACGCAATCCACAGGGTATGTAGAACTGCTTTCTCTTCTGCCTTATACATAGTTGTAAAAATGTTCACTTTTACCCTGAGACTAGAAAGTCTTGAGCAGAGAGGTGATATGATTGCTCTGGCTGCTGGGCAGAGATGAGACTATCGAGAGGTGGGGAGGTCACATAGAGAACTCTTGTAACAGCTTAGAGATGGACAGCTGGGGCCGCAGTGGGAGCAGTGAAAGTGGTGAGAAGCGGTCAGATTTCCAGTTTGAAAGTAGAGCTGACAGAGTTTTCTAAGTGGGGTTGATATGGTAAGCAAAATAGACGAAAGGAGAAACCCTTGTTTGAGATAAGAAAGATTGTGGCAGAAAGAAATTTATATGAGTGAAGACTGGGATTTTGACTTGGGAGATGCATATATATTTATATATATCCCTTAAAATCTGAGTAGGGATGTTGAGTAGACCCCTGGATAATAAACCTGAGTTTCAGGGAAGAGGTCCAAGCTGGAGATTTAAATTTGGAAGCTATTTACGTACAAATTGTCTTATAAAGGTATGACCTGGATAAGACTACTAACAGAGTAAGTAGTAAAAAGAGAAGTTTGAAGACAGGTCGCAGGATATTCCCATGTTCAGATTTATAGGATTAGAAGGAACCAAGAAAGGAGACTACAAAGGATTACCAGTGAGGTGATGTGAAAACCTATTAAGTGTAGTGCCATGGAAACCAAATTACAGAGCATTTTAAGGAAGGAATAGTGATCAACATTTTGAATCTGTTTAATGGGTCAGTTAGGATGGGGCCTGAGAATTGGTTATTGGATGTAGTAGGACAAAGGTCACTAGTTTTTTGCTGTAGTGGGTAGAGGCAAAGGCCCATTAAAGATATCCAAGAGAAAATGCAAGAACTTCTTCTCGCTGCAAACTTAAGTAAATCTTTTTGAGTATCACCACTAAAAGAGGCTTCCCTGGTGGCTCAGATGGTAAAGAATCTGCCTGCAATGCAGGAGACCCAGGTTTGATCTCTGGGTCAAAAGATGCCCTGGAAGAGGAAATGGCAACCCTCTCCAGTATTGTTGCCTGGAGAATTCCATGGACAGGCTACAGTCCATGGGGTCGCAAGGAGTCAGACTCGACTGAGTGACTAACACACACACACACACACACTGTAAGAAGTAGAAAAAACTGGGATGTTAGCTGGAGAGGGAGGTGGGGTCAAGGAGGGTTTATTTTTGTTTTTTTTTTTTTTTTTAATAACATGGGAGAAACTCCAGCATATTTATAATGCTGACAGGAATGTATAGGAGCGAGAGAAAACTTGATGCTGCAAGAGAGTCATTTGTGTTTTAATGCCCAGGAGAAGTAGGATTTCATTGAGGACTCGGCCTCAGATCCTCTGTGGTAGCAGAAGAGAAGGCAGAGTAAATGGGTCCACTTGGAGGCGGCAGGGTAGATGCGGTGATTCTCTTCTGATGCTTCTCATTTCTCCATGAAGTAGTAAAAGTCATTAACTGAAAATGAAGATGGGGAGGAGATGCCGACTGATGGTGGAGAGAGGAGAGAAGGTATGCAGCAATCCTGTAAGAGAATGAAAGACCAGATGGACTAGGGAAATACGGTAGGAATGGTGGCCAGCTCTAAGGACCCGCTTACCACCTGTAGTCATAAATTTAAAGTGCGATCAGGCCACATGGTTGTTCACCGGCCACTTAATACTGGTCATAGGTGCCTGTAGGGAGAAGAAGAAGAACTGTAATTAAAACAGATGGTGTTTTTTTCCAGGCAAGTTCAGTGAATCAAGTAAGAGGCAAGGGAATTGATGGTATATGAAAATGAGTATAATGATGGAGCGTTCAGTCAAGTTGCCTGAAAGGGGAAAGGAAGGCACAGAGTCAGTGAGGAACCTAGAGAATGTTGTAGGACCAATGAATCGTAGGTCCTGATGGAATCAAAGGATTGCTGGAGGGGTTGGGAACCTAGGAGGAGAGTTGGAAAGCTGATTTGGTGCCAGAAGGAGGGGTCTTCAAAGTAGGGATTTCAGTGGTATTGTACTTATGGGCGGTGTCATGTTCTCTGTTATCACCATGGGAGTGAGTAGCTAAAGTAGTGGAAGATAGTCTCACTGAAGGTGAGAAGTTCAAGGCCAAGAGACTGGGAGGAAAAAAAAAATCATCAAAACTATGATAGGACTGCAGTTAGAAAGGAGGATCATGAGCTACAGTCTTCAAGGAATGAGAGGTGGCAAAGGAGGGAACAGTAGACAGGTGTAACGAAGAGAGCGTTGGTGTAATTTCATGACCTGAGACTCAGAGCCAGAGGTTTTCAAGAAGAGGAAGGGAGAATGGTCTAGAAGCAGCAGTGTGGACCAGAAGTTGCTCACCCTCTGTGGGTCCAGTGTATGAGAATGTGGGAAGATACAAACAGCCACCATTTGAGGGAGCATTACAGGAGGCAGTGCTTAATAAATAATTTATTGATCAACATAAATTAATGTTGGACAAGGAAATGGCAACCCACTCCGGTACTCTTGCCTGGAGAATCCCACGGACAGAGGAGCCTGGTGGGCTACAGTCCACGGGGTTGCAAAGAGTCGGACATGACTGAGTCCACACGCACAGAAATTGAAGTACTGCAAGTTAGGTTGGGGAATCCCACGAAATCACAAAATAAAGTCTATTTGTTTACCATGGCGATCTAAGAAATTCTGGTTCCTAGGCTTTTTGAGTTCTTAGGGAAGTGGAGAATTGATTGTAGGAAATCACTGTTTACTAGAAGAAAATGTCCAGTGTTCATGGTGAGTGAGAGCTCTTCATATGTGGTCAGTGAAAGTGGAAATCACTCAGTCGTGTCTGTGGTAGGATGAGTAAATTAACTTGATTGGAAAAGAGTGGATGCTAGAAATATTTCTGGTAATGGATTATTTGAGTGAGAGAGGCTCTTGAGCAGAGCCATCACGTTTAGAATTTGCCATTTGAGGGCTTTCCTGGTGGTTCAGTGATAAAGAATCCTTTGCCAAGGCAGGTAACATGGGTTTGGTCCCTGATCTGTAAAGATCCTACATGCCTTGAAGCAACTAAGCCCGTGCATTACCACTATTGAGCGTGCACTCCGGAGCCAGGGAACTGCAACTGCTGAAGCTCCTGCTCCCTAAAGCCTGTGCTCCACAACAAGAGAAGTGACTGCAGTGAATCAATAAACAAATGTTGGGTTTTTTTTCTAATTTACCATTTGAAGGGCCTTTCTATAATGGATGCATTGTGATGATGCTGAGACAGATTTATCCAGACCCTTTCTTGGAGATGCAGATAATCAGCACAGAAATTTCTTTGACAATATGAATTTAGTTCAGTTTTAGCTTTCTGTTCTACATTTCTAAAATGTGACATTTACTGTTTAGTGCTGATTTTTTTTTTAAAAAAATCACTATTAACATAATTTAAGGGAGATAGTGGGGTTTTTTTTTTTTTTACATTTTCACTGTAAGTTTCTCTCATTCCAAATCTAGATTTTACTTTGCTGGCGATGGACTTGCCCAGCACAGCCCCATCAGATCTTCAGCCTCAGCCAGTTACATCAATGATACAACTCTTTGGTTGGGATGATATCATCTGGCCCCAAGTTGTAGCCAGATATTTAAGTCATTTCCTGCAAAATAGGTAAGTGTTGTTATTTCAGGTGTACACATTAAAATAAACTCACAGTAGATTAGTTCACAAGGAAGGTGAGCATTTCCAAAATAAAAACTGATCTTTGCTATATATGCTTTCACTTGGACAGTTTGTTGCTTTTCTGTGTATCCACATTTTGACTGTATTAATAGTAGGAAACTTTTCTTAAAACAATGTTGCTGCTGCTTTGTCAAAATGGTTTTTATAGGACTGCCTTAACCTCCTCCTGAAATGATCTTTTACACTCACCATTGTGAAAGAAATTATACAGTTAATATTGCTAAATCTGTAAGACACTGTTTTATTATCACAGTTGTAGTTTAATGGTAGCTTTCCTCGGCTTCCCTGGTGGCTCAGAGGTTTAAACCTTCCTGGAGAAGGAAATGGCAACCCACTCCAGTACTCTTGCCTGGAGAATCCCACGGAGGGAGGAGCCTGGTAGGCTACAGTCCATGGGGTCACAAAGAGTCGGACACAACTGAGTGACTTCACTTTCACTCTTCACTTTTCCTCGTCACACTAGGTTTTTAAAGATCTGACTTTTGTGCAGCGGTGAACAAAAGACGTCATCACCTTGAACTTTGATTTCCATGACTTTTAAGTGTCTGCATTACGTAAGAGATCTGAGGAACCCCAGCAGAAAAAAATATACAGTCGGTAATAGAAGTGGTATAGAACAATCAGGGTGATTCAAATAAGAATATCAAGATAAGGGAAGATAAAAACCTAAGAGACCAGTGTTGATCTGGTCGCAGCTGCCAGTCAGTGAAAATGAAGAGAGGTATTCTTCTTAAAAAGAAGTTCATTAAGCATAGTCATTAATCATTTTCTCACTAGCTTTCAGTTACACAGTAAGGGAGTTCAACTTCAATTGGATTACTTTTAGGATCCTTTCCAGCTTAAGAATTCTTTGATGACAACAAACATTTGTTTATATTATTTGTTAAATACTTGTGCCGAAATTATCTTGAAGGATTTGTTTTTAAAATAATATTGGTATGTTAGCAGCAAGGAAGGACTAACTGAAATGAAGCAACTGAAGTGAAATGCAAAGATGTTAAGTAGCATTGGGAGGATGTATAGGTAATAAACAGCCCATCTGAGTTCTGCTTTGTGTTCTCTTTTTTTATGAAAATGTGTATTCAGAGTATTTGAAAACAGTACTTTTAGAGTTATGATTTATGTATTTTTTAAGTGTCTTAACTTTACATAACATTTATAATTAGGTGAAGACTATCCCCATCCTCTCTTATAAAATGATTAGAAATCAGACTAAGCCAGACCTTTGACTTTGTAAAATAATTTTAAAAACTCTTGTTCAGATATTATTTTGGAGTTCCTGTGGGCGGGGGAGGGGAGGGGAAAGGAAGGGATGGGGATTGGATTGGTTGGGAGACCCTCGTAGAAATGTATTTTATCTTTTTTCTTCTGTATATGGTCATGACCACTTCTCTGTTTTACTCTTAAGGGCCACTGTTTTTTATTGTGCTTGCCAATTCCTTCAGTATCATCACACAAAGCTACTTAAACCCCTTCCTTGTTTTTCTAATTTTAACCATGTCTCTCCCTTGGCATAAGTCATATGTATGCCACCAGTGGAAAAAGGAAAATTTTAAAATTAGGGCATTATAAGTGAAAGCAAGAATGTTTGTCTAAAATATTTTGTGGTATCTGTAGTGTTATTTTCAGCAGAGCATGTCTGCATTCGTGTTTGTAAGATACATGAGACCAAAAACTGGGGAGTATTAGAATGTTTTATTTCAGAGTCTCTGTACTCAGGGAACACATTGTCAGGGTTTTGTTTTGGTTTCTGTTTTTAATATTCATCAACTTATTTTTACAGCATGTTATGTGAAGTACTCTCTTGTTCAGGCTGCGTATCTTTTCAAGCCCTAACTGTAAGATCATGGATCCGTTGCATTTTGCAAATGTATGTAAAAAACCTTCATGTGCCAGATGACTCATTCATTGATATAAATCCTGAACAGGCAGTTGGTAAGTACTGCAAGTGTTTTGCTTTCTGGATTGCTAAGTATGTTTAGAATTTCCTGTTTTGTTACATAAATTAATAGAAAAGATTTTAAAAATATATTTGTTTGTAGGTATTAATATGAACAGAAGTTTATTTCCATTTGCAGTCTGTTTCTTTTTTCTTGATATTTTCCCATTACTGTATATGATGAATTTCTCTCCTGTAAAGATAAAAGAACTTATTTCCTTGGAAGCGTGGAACAAAAATTTGCTCTTAGGTGACAAGCTATTTTTTTTACCTTGAAGAAACTGATCAGGAAAAAAAAAAGTGGAGACAGGAAGTAAATAACCAGATATCATACTGTGAACACCCTATAAAGAAAAATATCCAATTATGAATAATTTCCTCCTTTTCCTTGTAACTTTTTTTTTTTTTAATATTCCATACTGTCCTGGTTGTCTGGAGCGTATGCATTTTCCTTTTCCTAAAGCTATGGTTTACGGCCAGTTGTAAATCTTGGAAAGGCTGGACTGAAAACATGCTCCACATTTACTTTTATGTTTTATTATATCACTTGGCTTTACATTAATAACTTTTGGGACTAGGATGTTCACAAGTAAATGTTTGTTTGTTTTTAAATAAAGCCTTCCTGTAGTGAAAGAAACTTAGCTTTTAATAATGTAGAAATTTTAATTTTAAAACAAATCATTTAAATTTTAAATCATTTAAAACAAACGAAGAATGCTCCATTCTCTGCTCTCCCCTGTGTGCGTGCATGCATGTGCTCAGTTGTGTCTGACGCTTTGTGACCCAATGGACTATATAGCCCGCCTGGCGGCTCTGTCCATGGAATTCCCCAGGCAAGAATACTGGAGTGGGTTGCTGTTTCCTACTACAGTCGTGTGTGTGTGTGTGTGTGTGTGTGTGTGTGTGTGTGTGTGTACACACACATATATATATAAATAACAAATTTATATCATAAACATATAAATATAATTTATTTTGACAGAAAAGGACTACATGGAACAGTTGACTGAACTGACAAGGTTGCTATTTAACCTATCAGAAGTAAAGAATATTTTCTCAAAGTCTCAAGTTGAATATTTACCCATCCCAGAAGATCCTAAAAAAGCACTTGTTCGGTTCTTTGAGGTACTGTTTTATTCATTAATATAATTGTCCAAATCAGTTATAATTATTTTTCCAAAAATCCTGAAGTGTTCATTATGTATTATGTTTTTCTATAAAATGAGTTATTTTAAACTGAATCATATTATTGGTTGCTGCTATTATAAAATTCTGGAGGAATAGAATTGTGAATCTAAGATAGAGCATATAATTCATTCTTGAGGACAGCAGAGGAATTACATTTAATGAAAAATAATAAGAGTAAAGAATGCCATATAAAAACCTTACTCCAAATCTGATCGGAATCGTAGGAGTATCTTATTGCTAAAATTGCTGGATAACCATATTCTTCAGGTACTTAAATCTCCTTATATATGGTGCATAATAGTTCCAACTTAATGTTTACCGCCCTATAACAAACTGTAAATTTTACAGTAAAATTTTAGTGTGTATTCAGCGTAAGCACCAACTACTTCATATCCATAACATGGTTGGGGCTTTAAAATCTAATCCATTTGTTTTGTCTCTATAATAAATAGTCCCATTCAACATTTTACTTTTAATTATTAATTTTGTAGGGATCTATCTTACATGATAGTCTTTGTTTTATAGCCTAATTGAGGTTGTTAATGTGCTTGGATTAGTGTTTTTGTAAGCTATTCACAGTAAAACTTGGTTTATTTTCCCACTGTGGTTGATATTAACTGCAATGAAAATCATTACAACCCATAAGCTCTTTCCATAAATGTGAATTCTCCCATTGGTTTTCATTAAGTTAAAATATAATTGTAAAACAGAGATGTCGTATTAATCTTAAAAATATTTCATAATGGTATAGTGAAAGTGAATATGAAAGTTGCTCAGTTGTGTCTGACTCTTTGCAACCCCATGGACTATACAGTCCATGGAATTCTCCAGGCCAGAATGCTGGAGTGGGTAGCCTTTGCCTTCTCCAGGGAATCATCCCAACCCAGGGATTGAATCTAGGTCTCCCACACTGCAGGCATATTCTTTACAGGGAAGCCCAGGAATAATGGAGTAGGTAGCCTATCCCTTCTCCAGGGAATCTTCAGTATATGCAAATGTAAAATACACATGTCTCTGGAGCCTTTTCTTTCGTTGTTGATTGAATCTCCATCTGTAATTAAACATCTTTACCAGGGACCATCCTGGACCAGAAAAGAATGTAAAAGTCAAGCACCCCACCAATCATACTCAAAGGCTCTCCTAATTTAATCCTATCCAACTTAATTGCTCTTTCACCACTCACTAAATTATAGTTATTCGCTAAATGCTAGATAGTATTAAGCGAAGATTTCTTAGGGACTTGAAGAACCAAAAGAACTAGTCCTTGATCTTAGTGAACTTTTACTTGTCTGAGAATATAAGACATGCCCAGAGATTAAAATAATAATATAAGATAGTATATGATAAGTACCAGTTAGTTGATAGGTGAATCAGCAGGTTAAGAATTCAGAGCATCTTGATATAAGAAGTTTAGATTTTATTATGAACAGGTTTATAAATTTTTAAGTAGGTCTGATTTGATCAAATGACTTAAAGAAAATTGGTAACAACAGAGTACATTAAAGGCTCAGGAGCACTAATGGCCAGAAACTAGTGGGATTTAGGAGGAATTGAAGATTGAACTAGGGTATCATTGAATGATTAGGAAATACTGTGTTTAACTAGAAGAATGATGACCTTAAGCAGAGCTCATGATTTAGGATGGGGCCATAGTAGGTGAGAAGCCCAATTTTAAACCTGTTTAGTTTGAAATTGTGTCAGGGGGTGCTCAGGAACCTCTCTCCCCCACCACATGCTATGACTCACAGAACTCAGCATATAGTTGTACTATGACTTACCACAGTGAAAGTTTTCGAAGTACAGTCAGCAAAGAGAAAAGGTACATGGGTGACATCTGGAGTAACCAAGCACAGCTCCCAAGATTCGTCTTCTAGTGATGTTACCCTGGACATGCTTAATTCTTTCAGCAAGGAACTGTGAGAGCACCTGGGAAATTCTTTACTGGGGGAACTCTTAAACGACTTGAGTGCCCAGGGGCTGGCCACCTAGGCCCTGTTTGTTCAGCACTTTTAAAAATCCAGATTCTTAGAAGGAAAGCAGATACCCAGCATAACTGTATTGGTTGCACAAACTGTTGAAGCACAGTGAGCCATTCTTATCAGAAAATGATGGGGAAAAAATATCTTAAGGTTCCAAAAACCAACCAAGGGCCAACCTTGCATATAAGCCTTTTAAAGATAGTGATATTGGGACCTGCTATGTTAATTCTTCTTAGCAGAGAAACGATAGCATGGCATGAAAGTAGGGATAGTCAAGGCACTGAAAAATACACATCTCATAATTTGGAGAGGTTAAGGCTAAACTTAGAGAAATACTGAAATCTAGGGCACTGGTTTTCTCAAAAGTCTTTTCATAGACTTTTAGGAGTCAGTAATTTTCAGGGGTTCTGTGAGCTCAAAAGTATATAGCTTACCCTCTGCCTGCCATGTAGAAGATACTCAATGCTTAATCTCTCTTTCTGGCCAGTAAACAGATTCCATTTCCCACCCCTTGGGATAGAAATTCTTAAGCCATCAAGGCAGCACTTCAGCTGTTCCCAGGTTATCTCATCTGTTTTGTTCATGTGGCCCTGAGAAGTTCAGGGAAATGGACAAAATGAGAATGCCTAAACGTAATACCGTGGTCTGGATTGCCCAAGATTATGCTAGTAATCATTATAATTTTCAAGGCCATGCAGTCACACGGGGAGAGAAAAGCCAGTTCACTTAAGAATAGCACTAATGAAGCCATAAAGTTATTGATTTTAATAAATTTTGACACTTGAGTACATGCCCTTTTTGTATTCTGCGAATGATGATAGGAAGTGTATTTAAAGTACATTTGCTGCACACCGAAGAAAGACTGTTTAAATAAGAAACACTTATGTAGTTGAGTTGCATGCTGAACGGACACCTTTATCATGAAAGAACAACTGACAAAATATGGTTATTCAGACCTGAGTATTTGGCAAATATTTTCTTAAAAATGAGCCTATCCCTTCAAAGAAAGTAACTTTGAAATCACTTCAAAGACAGCATTTTTGCTGCTGCTGCTAAGTTGCTTCAGTCATGTCCGACTCTGTGCAATGCCATAGACGGCAGCCCACCAGGCTCCGTTGTCCCTGGAATTCTTCAGGGAAGAACACTGGAGTGGGTTGCCATTTCCTTCTCCCATGCATGAAAGTGAAAAGTGAAAGTGAAGTTGCTCAGTCATGTCCAACTAGTAGTGACCCCATGGACTGCAGCCTACCAGGCTCCTCCGTCCTTGAGATTTTCTAGGCAAGAGTACTGGAGTGGCTTGCTGTTGCTTTCTCCGAAGCTTTCAAGAAAATTAGAATTTTGGAACACTTACATTTGCCACCAGGAGCTTGAAAACTTCTTGATAGTTTAAGACTTTTGAATAGCATTGGTGTTAACAAATGACGATTATTTGTCATATTAACAAATATGATTTGTAAAAAAAGACAGTGAAATGTGTTGTCCAAATTGGGAAGCAAAATTTTTCAGATAACAAGTACAGACTTTTTAGAAAGCATGCATGGGTGGAAAACATGCATTCAAAGCACTGGATAGACCAGTGGCTTTTAATGTAGCAGAGTACAGAATATGCATTAAAGTGACTTTGGATGCCATATTACAACTGATGTTTAAGAAATACCACCTGTCAAGTTTCAGTATCAAAAAGGAATCCCACAATTATCTGAAAAATTTATTAAAATATTTTTTCTTCTTCCAGCTACATGTATTTATGAGACTTAATTTGTTTTTATCTACAACATATTGCAACAGATTGTATGCAGAAGCAGATATGAGAATAACTATCTTTTATTAGAACAGACGTTAAAGAGATATGCAAAAATATTTTTAAAAATCCACTTTTCAGTATGTTTTTTTGTTTGTTTTGGAAAAGGAAGTTATTTTCACTAAAAATATATTACTTATAGTAACATGTTTATAATTTAAAAATATAATTTGAAATTTTCTGTTGTAATTCCTAATATCATGAATTTCAATGGATATAGTTCAAATAATATAATAATAAGCCCTTTAAGATCCTCAGTTTTAAAGTGTATAACAGGAAACTGAGACAAAAAGTTTGAGAATTTCTGGTCCTGAAAAAGAAGTATAGAAAACCGAGGGCAGAGACCTAAATGGAAAAGGGGATTCGTTGAGTATATATCTCTTGTTCTCATCTGTTCACTTCCTAATCACTCAAGTTCACTAGGTTTCTTATCTTTTCCTTTATTCTACGTTTTATCATCAACATGGCTAACTTTAATATCACCTTGGATAACTTATCTTGAGTCCCCATTTCAAATCTTCTCCAATAGTCTCAGTGATCTTCACTTCTGCTGGCATCCATCCACTCCCATGACTAACCACTGAACCATGGCGTCACTTGGTACATCTGAAAGTTCACTGACTGTCATCACTTTGCTTCCAACTCTTTGAGTGACTTCATCAGGACCTTCCTTTCCCTTTTTCCCAAGTGCAGCGTCCTCTGATGGTCTCACTTTCTTCTCTATCTACCTTAACTAAACCTCTTGGAGGCCTCATTTCAACTACTCTTAACCGACATACTCAAAGTCTTCCATCCCTGTCTTTTGGTTAAAGCTCTAAACCTTCAACTTTGGATCAGTATAACCACCTGGTTTCTTTCCTTTGTCTTATCTTCTGAGAGCTTCAGGAGAAAAACCACATAACCATGTATACTAGTGCCATTCATGGTCCAATTTGGGTGATTCAAATTCATTGCAAGTTCTCAGTAGTGGCTTAGAAACATTACTACTGTCCTCAAACCTCACCCATCCCTAGCCAGTTTTCTCTTGACTCTTTTTGTGACTTCTCAGCTCTTGCTTATTCTCACCTTGTCACAACTAGCCTCTCAGGTATTTACCTTCTTCTTCTGACTTCATTATTCTTTTACCACCTCATCTCACACTTCTCTGCCTCCCCGTTTTACCATTTCTACCCTTTGTACCTTTTTTTTCCTCTGAGAAAGTTAAGCTATTGGCTTATAAACAAAATTCTGAGGGAAAAATCAACTCATATCATAAAGCTGAACTTTATTTATGGAGGTCTGACTTGTAAGAGTTGATTAACCTCACCAGTAGGTCTTTTTTTGTCGAAATTTGCGGATTTGGAATTCCCAGTTATGTGCTAGAAATATGGTGAGCCATCTGTTTGGCTCACCTAATGCCTAATAGGAAATTTGTTTATAAGCTTCTTGTATATTAGTTCCATGTGTCTTTAACTAATACTTTGCTGATTCATAATTATTGGTGAACTGATTTTTTTAATTCTTCCTTTAGCCTTTATTTTAATCATAAAAGGCAAGATAATTCTTTTTTCTGGATTTTAATTGCTGTGAACATTTATTGGAAAGTTAAGGATGAAGGCTTAAATGTAAGGGATATGTATGTGTGTGTGTAGAAAGAGAAATTATCTGTATTTTTCAAAATCTGTATTGTAGAAAACTTGGAATGCTAAATCATGTTTTTTCTTATTTATAGGCTGTTGGTATAACTTACGGGAATCTGCAGACATTTTCTGATAAATCTGCCATGGTCACAAAGTCCTTAGAATACCTTGGTGAAATATTAAAATATATAAAACCTTATTTGGGGAAAAAAGTTTCCAGTGCAGGGCTGCAGCTGACTTATACGATGATGGGTATGTATTCCTGACTTTATTAAAACTTCCCTAGACTGAACCTATGGTATCATGATGGATAGGAATATACTGATACACTGGCTAAGTCACTACTCTCCACACAATCTTAAGAATAATCTGAAAGACAGTGATTTAGTTTAAAATAATTCATGTTGACTTTCAAGTGTATCTATGTCTTGCCCTACCTCCTTTCAGAACTTTTCTTATGTTTGGTTAATACTAAAATTAATTATGATCAATACAAAAAACACACCTACTCCAGCTTGCTACAGATATAGTCTGTTGTAAATCATTCACATTGTGAATGCCTGCATAATTAAAATGAACCTTTTCCCAACACTTATCTATGCTTTGTTAGAATTTAAAACTTCAGAAAACCATCACTTCTTTCTATTTTTTATGGTCTGCTCTGTATGAAGGAGGTCAGGAAAGGATTTATTATAGTGCTAAAAGATATTTATGCTTCAAATCTTGTTTCTCACAATGTTTTCTCCTTTCAAAAAGAAAAGAAATCTTCTTCTGTGTCTGCGCTATAACAACAGAGGTCATCCTTCTTTAGGAAGTCAGTAATTTGAATATCTTTGTTCACTAAAACCTTGTTGCTAACCAAGAATAGGAACTGGATAAAGAGAAATGAGAAGGATTTCCTTAGAAGTTTTTATACAGAATTTAAGTTTTTTTTTTTTTTTCTCTGTGGCCAAAACCTTATATCTCTTCCCTTTGATCTTGTGAACATATGAATAAACCTGATTTGGGCTGTCTGAAACCTTTTATCTTTGTTGTGAAAGATAAAGGAGAATGTGAAAATGTGTAAATATTGATGATGTAGGATGTAGTGAAAGCAGTAGTAGCAATTTGGTCATTTTAATTTTAGAGCAAAATATAAGTGAGAATTTATTATAAATTTAACTTAGTAAAATTTAGATTAACATGTATTTCAGCATTTAGGCTTATAATTTATTAGTTGCTATTGGATTTTTGCCAAGCTAAATGTATGATTTTAGAAGGATGTCTTTATTTTACAAAATACATGATTGTCTTATCAAGAACTGCAAAATCATTTGGATTGGTGATAAGTAGACCTGGGACATTCTCCTTATGAAGAACTGGGGGGGGCTTTGTTTTGTTACATGCTTGATTTTTTGTTTAATGGCCAGTGGATATGGTATTTCCCTTTGTCTAGCCCTCAGAGTCTGGGAATAGAGTACACTGCTACAGTATTGCCCATTTTGTCAGCAGAAATTAGGAACAGATGTCTTTTACAGGGACACAGGTTTAGAAGAAAACAGAGAAAGAGCAAATACAAATTGTTGCGAGTTGGAACCTGTTTCGGGTGTGTTGGGATGTCACATCATCTAGAGTGAAAGAAAATTAACCACCTAAACCTCGGTAGTTGGTTTACCTGGCTGGTTCCTCCCTGGGGATAAATGCCTCTGCTATTCAGTTGCACTGCTGCTAGTGGAGGCACTAACTCTTGACAGCATCACTCCAGACTAAGGCATCTGGGGTCTTAATTGTCTCCAGGTAATTTCTGAGAAGGCAGGATTGATCTCTCAGTAGTGTCTTCAACTGTCCTTCCCTTTATATCCTTTTTTTCCCCCCATTCTTTATATCTCTGGCTTTTCTGTTTCCATGACTTTCCTTTTGATCATGTTTCTCTCTTGGGATCCTTCTTCCCCTTTGATCTTTCAAATTGAAATTCTACACATGACCCTTTACTGTCCAGCCCAGGAAGACCTGCTCTCCCTAACTCTGCTTCACCTGTCCTTCTCTTCTGACTTTTTTTTTTTGGTAGCTTTCCATTTATTAGGATTATTTGTGTACTTGATATGCCTCCAGTAAAATTTAAACTTGCTTATGGTTAGTGGCCTTATCTTATTATTCCCATCATCTTGTTGTATTCTCAACAGATAAAAACATTTACTGAGTGTATATCAGGCACTGATTTGGGAACTGATGATATAGTGGTTAAAGAGATCCTCCAGTGTAGAGGATGACATATATTAACTAAATATCTCTGAAACTTAATAACCTTAAATATAAATCTATTTATTTATACACTATGTAGTGTATTTTGTAGTGTTACAAAATGAGCAAAGTTGCTTTCTGTTAACTACATCTAAAAATATATAATGATCTCAATTGTCTTTTTTTTTAAGGCTTAATATATACATAGAATAGAAAATAAGGAAATACATAAGAACTCTTATATACATAGAGTAGAAAATAAGTCGGAGAAGGCAGTGGCACCCCCACTCCAGTGCTCTTGCCTGGAAAATCCCATGGACGGAGGAGCCTAGTAGGCTGCAATCCATGGGGTCGCAAAGAGTCGGACACGAATGGGCGACTTTGCTTTCACTTTTCACTTTCATACATTGGAGAAGGAAATGGCAACCCACTCCAGTGATCTTGCCTGGAGAATCCCAGGGACGGGGGAGCCTGGTGGGCTGCCGTCCGTGGGGTCTCGCAGAGTCGGACACGACTGAAGCGACTTAGCAGCAGCAGCAGAAAATAAGTAAATACCTAAGAATTCTTGTGTTGTGGCTTTCAATTGTGGAAATATATTCCCCACAGTTTTCCTGTATTTTCAGCTTTATCAGTAAGTAAGTAATAGTTCTTGGTGGTGGTTTAGTCACTAAGTCGTGTCCGACTGTTGCGACACCGTGGACTGTAGCCTGCCAGGCTCTTCTGTCCATGGGATTCTTTAAGCAAGAGTACTGGAGTGGGTTGCCATTTCCTTCTCCAGGAGGTCTTCCAGATCCAGGAATCGAGTTCAGGTCTCCTGCATTGAAGGCAGATTCTTCATTGACTGAGCTACAAAGGAAACGAAAGTGAAAGTGAAAGTCACTCAGTCCTCTCTGACTCTTTGCAACCCCCTTGCAGTTCTCCAGACCAGAATACTGGAGTGGGAATAGTTCTTAGCCAGGAAAAATACTTGGTTTCTTACAAAGCTACTCTGTGTATTGAAACCTTTTCCAGTTTTTTACTTAAAAAATTTTTCCTTTGCATTTTCAGTTCTACACGCCCTTGAATGTTCTTTCCTGAAACTTTCAATTAGGGGCTTGATAGCAGTAAAACAAATGTATCATCTCTACATTCTATGAACTCATGAAATTTCAAGTCTTCGTCAGTGTTATAACCATTGCAGAAGATAAAATACGAGGGTAGATGAGGCGTTTTCAGTTGGAAGGTCCTTGCTCTTTATAAGTTAATACCTGTGTGACACTTAAGAGTGATATGAATCATTTCAAATGTTGGTGATGATGACAGTTCCTCTTACCAGTGTATTAATGTGTTTAGAATGTGAGCTCTTCTTACACTACTGTCATCCTCAAGATTTTCACCTACTGGAAAAATGAGCAGCAGGCCAGCGTTATTTAAAATATTGCTAAGTGAGCATTGTGTTTCTTATGATTGATTATTGTATTTCCTTTTACAAAAGAAGATTAATGTTGCTGTTTGTTCTTAGAAGTGATTATTGGTTGTTGTTTTTTTAAAAAACTATATTCATCTCTAAGCATATTTTTATTTTCCTTCAGAGCTTGAATTTTAAACTTTCTGTTTTATGGAAATGACTTTGAATTTTATCTTTTTTGCTTTTCTAAGATGAAATAAAATATAAAAGTTTATGCAGCAACTGCTGTTTGGACAAGTGCTTAATGATCTCCTTTTAAACTAATATTTTTCAGTAAAAGAGGCCTCAGTAGCAGTAATATACTCTAAAAGGAAGTATATATCTGCCGTTAATTACTTTAAAAAGCAAAAAGTGCTCATTTGTTGTTTTACCATCATTTAATATAGCAGTTTTTTGACAGACTCCTACCATTAGGAAACCATAATATAGTTCATGTAGTAAAGAAGTCCATTTCTCTTCTTATAGAATCAAAATTTAAATTCAGTGTTTGTGTTAAATAGCTAGAAGTTATAAAAACTGAAGTTCCAAGAGGTTAAGTGATTGCTTCAAGATGTTACAACTAATCTTTTTTTCTACTTCAACAATTAAATTTAGTGATCCTTCTTGTGGCAAACTGGGTTCAGACAGCCTGTAAATGTAATTTAAAATGTAAAGAAATAAGACTATCAGTAACATTTATAGTAGCATGAAGAAGCCCAGGGAAAAGTGAATATATACATAAGAGCATAATATATGGTGTTACAGTGTTCTTAAAGTTGGACTGCAGATTGGCCTCTGAGTTTCCTAGCAGCCTGAGCAAAGAGAGAAAGAGAGAGAGATCTGGCTAATTGGAAGATTCAGTCTATAACTTCGCATAATGTATAACCACACGTTGTGTGTATGTATTAAATGCCAGTTAGTTGCTCAGGAAATGTATGTTTTTCTTGGCCCAGAATTCTGAGACAGTTGCCTCTTTAGTGAAATACTTGGCATATGTCTTTTGACTGTTAATACATGTTTCTTCCTATTGCCAACTTTAACTTGGTCCTCTGTGTTTTAAATATACTTTTTTTTTTTTAACTGGAATGACAAAATTTTCTGGTTGGAAGATAACCATAATTTCTCTTACCACTCCTCTTTGTTAGGAATTCTGGTTAAATCATGGGCACTGATCTTTGCCACCTCTAAAGCCCAAAAGTTACTATTCCGGATTATAGACTGTTTACTGCTGCCACATACAGTATTACAGCAAGAGAAGGAGCTGCCTGCACCTATGTTGACTGCAATTCAGAAGAGTCTTCCTTTGTATCTCCAGGTATAGTAAGTGTGACTGCTTAAAAGGAAAAGGAAAAAAAAATTGAAGCTTGCCTTTTACTAATTGCAGATTACTAGTTTACTAATTGCAGATTTCAAAACCATACGTTATATTCCTAATGTACATTTGTGATGATGTATTTCCACTGAACAGGTTTAAAATTCTTTTGTGTTGAGCTCTGAAAACAAAGATGAAAGAGGCAAAACCTCCACTGTCAAGAAGCTTAAAGTTGAGCGAAGAGACTGACTAGCGTAGACAATCCAGCATTTGCTCAGTATTTTCCCCAGAGGCCTCCGCTCTCTGTCAGCCAGACTGGCCTGAAGAGACGCAAGAGAAGATAACTGCAGTGAAGAATATTAGGTGTTAAAGAGCAAAGTGGGTAGGACCTGAAGGACTGTTCCTGTAAGAGGGAACAGCATGTGGAGAGCATAAGCTATAAGAAAACATGACTCATGGGGAAAGGCAAAGAATTCTTTTGTGGCTGGAGGCTCATACAGGAGGAGCCACATAGTGAAGAGTTTTGTGTACTTAAGAAGTTTGGACTTGCTCTTGTACAGGGGGAATGTTGTTGGATTGTGAGCAGAGAAGTGGGAGAGACATACCATATTTACGTTTTAGAAAGGGGATTCTGGTGGCCACATTTAAGCTTGTGAGGAGGTTAGATTGGAGATTTGGAAGGCAGGGGGTAGTTCATTATCTGAAAGTATGGAACTAAGGCAGTGGGTACAGAACACACAGCAGATTTTAGAAACGTTTAGTATCACCGGTCACAGAGTTGCTGAGTATGAGTGTTGTAGAGCAGCAAAAAGAAATAGGATACTTCTTAGATTCCATGGTGGCTGCTTATGTCAGTAGTCGTGTGGAGTGCTTGCCCCGGCATGGCCCTCTGATACCAAAACAGTGCACATAATAAGAATTCTTACAAACTTCCTAAGTTAAATTTGTTGAATTATCCATTTGGCAGAACTCACTTGGAGCTATATCTTTAACTTCTTAAAGGTATAAGCTCTTCTCATCAGAATTTTTTAAAAAGTATTCATTCATTTTTTAATCTTCTGATATAATATGCTTTTCCTCAAACAGAGCATGAAAGAAATGGGTGGGGGAGTCCACTGTTTTGTTTTTTTCAATTGTTGTTTAAGCGCTTATGTTTTAACAGGTTTGTACTCTTTTTCATTAGAAATAAACTTCCAAAATTTCTTACTGGACAAATACCATTTATAGTTAAAATAGAGACATGACAGTCATTTCTGATTATTTCTCTGGAAAAACCACATTGTGAAATCACCAAGGTACCAAATTGTAAGTGAACTTTTAGAGCATAATTTGTTGCTCTGTTGGTGATTATTTAGTAAAATGCAATATTTACTAATATTAGCAGAAAAATTTTTTTTCTTAGGTGTTGATTTTTCTGTAAGTATCAAACACTGCAATCCATGTGAAAGTATCTCATTAACTCTATACAAATACCATGGTTTAAATCAATAGACATAAGACATTGTGAGTTCTGTTTGACCATGAATTTATCAAACTCTTCTCTAAACCTCAGTTTCTCCAGCTGTAAAATCAGAAATATAGCACTAAGTCAGTGAGGATGTTTTTTGAGAAATTTAAGTGAAATAATGAATACAAAACATGTGGCACATGCTGACATAAAAAAACCTCAGAATCAATTGTCATTATTCCGAGTCTTAATCTTCTGCATTTCTCTCCTTTTGTTATTTTTATTTAAAAAATGTATTATGTTTCTTAACATTGAAAAATTTTTAGCATAAATTTTATAGTCTTATTCAGATAAAATGACCAATACCGTAAGTTTTAAAGTAGACCTAACGAGGGTGGGATGATTTGGGAGAATATCATATGTGAAACGGATTGCCAGTCCAGGTTCGATGCACGAGACAGGGTGCTCAGGGCTGGTGCACTGGGATGACCCAGAGGGATGGGATGGAGAAGGAGGTAAGATGGATGGGGAACACATGTACACCCGTGGCGGATTCATGTCAATGTATGGCAGAACCACTACAATATTGTAATTAGCCTCCAATTGAAATAAATGAATTTATATTTAAAATATAAAATAGACCTAATGTGCACAGAGTCGGACACAACTGAAGCGACTTAGCAGCAGCAGCAGCAATGTGTATTTTATAACATTGTAATTACATATATATTTCATTGATGAGTGTGGTGGTGAAGTTTTCTGAAGATGAGACCCAGAAGAGAGCTTCATTTGTCTTCTTACTTTTCTCCCCTGCTTCCTCTGGTGTGCCCCAAATACATGTGTTCCGTTAGGTACCATTACGTAAGTTAACCAAACTCAGCTGTGCCCTGAGCTTCATACAAACATTACCTGTTGATTATGGAAGGTGTTCTTGTTGACTGTGTTAAGTTACACATTCTGATATATAAATATCAATGCTGGGGGCAAAATTAGTAACTTCCTAATTTTTTTTTAAAACTTTATCTTTTAGTATTTCTTTTTTTTTTTCTCCTGTAGGGCATGTGTATTGTCTGTTGTCAGTCTCAAAATCCGAATGCCTATCTGAACCAGTTGCTGGGGAATGTTATTGAGCAGTACATCGGGCGATTTCTTCCAGCCTCAGCTCCTGTCTTAGGTCTTGGACAGCATCCTGTTTTATTGGCATTGAAAAACTCAGCCAGTGTTCCACCGATGTCATTGCTAAAGAAATGCATTGCCCATGTCATAAGGTACATCTAAATACTAAGAATAAGTGGTATTTACAATGTATTATTCTCTATTAAAAACAGAATAGTTTTTTATTTTCTCTTTTAAATGATAAATTTCTCTAATAATTTTCTGTATTAAAAAAATAACAAAAGTATTGGCAAGCTGTAGGATTCTGAGTTTAGAAGCTTTTTTCCTGAGAAGTATCTCAGAATTTATCAGAATGACTTGGCAGCCTAAGACAGCTCTTTAAATTGTTTTCTCTGAATTGCTTGTTTTCTTTGTATTGCTCTTATTCCTCTTACATATGTCTTGCTGCTGCTGTTAGTCACTAAGTTGTACCCAAATCTTTTGTGACCCTGTGGACTGTAGCCCACCAGGCTCTTCTGTCCATCTGGGAAGCCCATATATGTCATATATGTGTGTGTGTGTGTGTGTGTGTGTGTGTGTATGTATATATGTATGTATGTATGGGAGAAGGAAATGGCAACCCATTCCAGTATTCTTGTCTGGGAAGTCCCATGGACAGAAGTGCCTGGTGGGCTACAATCCATGGGGTTGCAAAGGAGTCAGACATGACTTAGCAACTAAATAACAACATGTATATGTATTATTTTTTATCAGTTAAATACTGATTGAATTTTGTACTGTACAAAATGAAGTAATTATAAGAGATAATTCAGTGAAAAGAAGAATGCTAATATGAAAAAGGAAGCAATATGAAGTCCTTTTTCTTTTAGTCTTCTCTGTCTTAACTTCTATTATTAGGCAAATGAATCAATGAAACTTAGGTTTTCTACTGAACTCCATATCTTCTAACTGCGACATTAAGAAACCACCTTTTTTTTTTTGTTTTGGTCTTCATGAAGTATTTAGCTTCATATGAAATTAGTTTTTAAACTTTTAAGATGCTATGGTGATATATATTATTCTTAGTGGGGTTTTTTCCTGTGTTTTTAATGATCTGATATCTTTAATATCCTAATATTATCTGTCACCTCACATTACAGAATTCCATGTCTGAGATCTGTTCTCCCTCTGACTTTCTCTGTGTGTTCGTAGTGTTCTGTTACTCAGGTTTGAAAGCTTCATATTCTTTGTTTCCCCTCCCTTTTCAACCTTTGGCAAATCATTGTCTCCTTCCTTTTTCACATCCCTTTTTTATTATATTATACCTACACTATAGCCAGAGTCTCATAACTAATTTCACTGTCTCTAGTCTTAATGGCACCCCACTCCAGTACTCTTGCCTGGAAAATCTCATGGACGGAGAAGCCTGGTAGGCTGCAGCCCATGGGGTTGCTAAGAGTCGGACATGACTGAGTGACTTCACTTTCACTTTTCACTTTCCTGCATTGGAGAAGGAAATGGCAACCCACTCCAGTGTTCTTGCCTGGACAATCCCAGGGACGGGGGAGCCTGGTGGGCTGCCGTCTCTGGGGTCGCACAGAGTCAGACACGACTGAAGCGACTTAGCGGCAGCAGTCTTTTCTTCCAGTCTCACCTAAACAATTCCCCCAGATTACTTTTCCTAAAATGTTTTTCCAGTATGACACTTCCTTGCCTTCAAACTTTCTTTGTTTGCTGTCCATGATCTGTCACTTAACTTTCCCATATATATGTCATCATATACAAACCCTAATGATACTGGTTTAATTATCACCCTTCCAAAATGCTTCACATTTCCCTATATCACACCTTTGTTCAGACCATTTTCTCCATTAAAATGCTATCTACTGGGCTAAATACTCCTAGGCTTTATGAGACTTACACCTAATATCTCAGTGTACCATGACTCTTCTTTCCTTCTTCTGGAGCCGTGTGCTCTGTATAATTCAGTTCTCAGAATCATGATAGTTTTGCCTAACTTGCATATGAATTTTGCAGCAAGATCGTAGTACTCTACCACTGTGTTTGAGACATTGCATAGGTAATTTTAGTAAACCAAATGACAAGTGTTGAAATGAAATCAAATCCTTAAGACCTTAAAGCTGTTAAAGTCCAGTGTTTAGGACCCTGGCTACTTTCCTTGACTTTCCTCTCTACTTTGTATATAGTGAAAATGTTTTTCTTACTGTTTCTAGTTGAAGACCTAAACAAGTAGCAATTCCTTTTTCTTTTCTTCTTTTGACACTCAGGAAAGACATAGAGATTGTCTCCTAAGACTTCCTCTATTCCAAGCTTCTCTACTCCTATAATTCCCTAGCTTAGGACTCTCTCTACTGCATTCCCAAGAATTCTGGGGTTATCTTCCAAAGCATCTATCACACTATAATTGTTCTTTTCTTCCTTATCTAACTTTTCCACTGGACAGTGAGCCACTGCTTTCAGAGACCATATTTTACTTTCTTGTTCTTAGATTTATACCAAGCACACCACATACTCAATGAATGTTTGTTCTAAGCATTAGAAATTCAGCATTAAACAAAACACATGAAACAATTGACCTCAAAGAATGAATGAATTTTCTAATATGTAATATTTGTTGGAAGTCATTGTATGGAGTAGAAATGATGAAGGCATAGTTCTGCCCTTAAGGAATTTATAATATTTAGTGATTTCTGTGCCTCATTTTGGCAAATTATATCTCTTTGCAAAGTATATGTAGATGTCTGGTTTAGATTTAGCTATATTTGACACTTTTTCATATTGTCTAGACTTTTTAGAAACTGTGCAATTTCCACTTTGCATTTATTCATGTAAAAAAGTACACTGAACACCTGCTATGAGTTGAGACCTGTTCTAAGAGGTAGAGACACAAAGATGAGGCAGGTGAGTTATCTTTATGACCTCTGAGTTCAAATGGTAAAAGTTGTCCTGCTTTAAAAGAAGATATGAAACCCTCAATTCTCTAATTCTTTTATTTCATAAGGGAAGGACGGATACAGGTTGGAATGGAAAGACGATTTCTAGTATGGTTTAGTTGGAAAAATAAAACTCCCTTTCAAATCCATAGATAAATGGAGAGAATCTTTATGCAAAGTCAGATTAAAATGTGTCATTGAGGAGCTCATAGGGGAGATCAAGCTTATATTAGAAAGGAAAAAATTTAACAGATTTTTATTAGATTTTGATTGTTTAAGATCAGTTTCCTTCATATTTAGTTTGTATCTGTATTCTGCTTTGGCCTTTATATCATGCCAGTAGGATGTGCAGTCATTGCTTCAAAAATCTTAGGTTGGAAGAAAATATGGTAAAATATACATAGTTTTTAAAAATTGTGCTTTATGGATTTCAGAGATAAAATAGGCCATCATCTTTCAAGTGTATGACATTTGATTCTGCTCTATTGAAACTTTGAAGAGAAGGAAGAACAAAATTTTGCTTCTTTTCAGGAAGTCCTACTTTGAGTTTAAAGGATCCTTGCTCCCTCCTCGCTTGGCATCCATTCTGGCCTTCATCCTCCAGCTTGTTAAGGAAACTAACACTGATGTTACTGAGATTGAACTCCTCCTCCCTGGAGTATTAAAATGCTTGGTGCTGTTCAGTGAACCTCAAGGTTAGTTCATTTAGGAGTTTGTATTTGTTATTCTTTTATGTTCACAAATTAAGAAAGTATTCAATTCTATCAGTTAAATTGACAGTTATGAAAATATATGGTTATTTCATATCAACTTAATTTTTATCATGGCTAAAGAATGAACTCCAGCCAGTAGCTGAGGTTGGGTGTGATAAAATGGTTAAAAACTGACATGATTCAGTCTAGTTTTTTTTTTCTCCTCCCAAATAGTTGATTTATGTTTATTTAATTTCTGTTCAATTTGTCTCTGATACTGAATGCAACTTGCTAAATATCAAGTGGTGAGGGGGCAGCCTACTTTCTCCTATTCTGGATTCTGCTATAATATGTAAGCTGATCTGTGGGCAAACCTGTAAGTACATGTTGATCCTTTTGTTTTCAGTCTCATCAGCTTACTGCCTGTGATCACTTAAAAATACTATTTATTTAGTCCCTGCTGTGAGTAGCAGGCCTTAACAAGCTTATTGGGAATATGCAGAATAGTGGCTGTAGTTCTATCCTGAAGGGATTTTTAGTGTAAATAGATGTGTTGTGTGTGTATTTGTCATTATAATGTGATCATTTGGGGCAGGCTTCTCAAATGCTTCTACTTAAGTACTTCTAACTACTGTGATAAGTGAGTACAGTATATATCCTAAAGAATACGAGGGCAGCATGCAGAGTGGCAGCTAAGAGCTCAGACAGCTCTTTGAAATGTTCTGTTTCATCTCAAAAATTTATGCATGTTTTGTTTTAATCCATGTTATTTTGATATTTAAAAACGGTCCTCTCTGCTTCCACGCTTGGTTCTGTGAAAAATGTTGTATTATGTTAATGTAAAATACTCTTACTTGATAGTAACACCTCTTCAGTAAAGAATATCCAGAGATAGATCCCAGACTGTTCTTTAGAAATTTTACCTTCTTTAAAAACATTTGCATGCTTTAATTTCAATGAAAGTCTGTTGTACTATACAGTACAAAATTTGAGACAGAGCAGATAGTATGGCATTTTAGCTAGCCTGTTGCTAGTGAGTATAATATTTATCATGAAGAAGGTCAGGTTTGTGGAGGAACACAGATGTGTGTGATCGGCTCAGAGAAGATTCCCTGACTCTCCTTGTAGTCTCTGTCTTTTTGAAGGACAGTTTGTAAAATTGTAGAAAGTTAGTGTTATGCCCAAGAATATTTCAGTGTTTACCCAAAATACCTGTACACAAGAGCTTGAGTTCACTTTCAGCATGGTGACATGAGAATCTCTGCAGCCTTGGTCCCCAGAAAAACTGGTGAAAATTATTTAAAAGAAAGCATTTAAATTCTCTGGAAATGGTCCAAAAAGCGTACGTAACAAATGGAGAAATTGTCTACTGAAGCTTGGTAGGAACAGCAAGTCTTTGATATTTGAACCAAGACTACTATCTTCTCTCTTCCTATCTCAGAGGCATGGCAACTCTGGTAAATTAAAGAATGAGGGTTCCCTCTCCCTGCAGCTTCCAGGAGGAGGGCTGTCTTCCTAAGAGAGGCAGAGTATCAGTGTTTCTCATCCTGCCTCTTAGCCACCTGATGGTAAGGTTATATTCCAGGGGAGTGTGGGTGAGAGGTGAGGCCTTCATTCTTCCACTCAGCTCCCACTTGTGAGATGGGAGCACTATACTGAGTATGGTATCAATGAGAATACTGGAGTGTTGATTGTCCTTGCTGCAGCTTAAGGTAAAGTTCCTCAGTCGTGTCTGACTCTTTGCGACCCCATGGGCTGTAGCCTACCAGGCTCCCCTGTCCATGGGATTTTCCAGGTAGTAGTACTGGAGTGGATTGCCATTTCCTTCTCCAGCTTAGAGGTAGAGAATTTATACCAAGAGGATCTGTAGCTAATACCCTTCCTTCCACAAGCATGCAGCACCTAACGTGGGTATGTTGGTCAGAAAATATTGGGCACCATGATCTCTGTCTCCAGCAACAGAACTTCACTTCTGAATTTTGCCTGAGAGTGGGAAGGGGTAGGAGAAAGCCATAGGACAGATAACTCTGAATTTCTCTGAAAGGAACAAATTTCATTTACAATGAAATGTGAAAAAGTTCAAGCCTGAGGGTGCTGTCAAAAGCAGTGGAGTTTGTGGTTAAAAGGCAATAGGTAGGAGAATGATAGATTTATTAGAGGTGTAAGTTAATCTGTAGGTCAACTAGTTTAGTGAGAGAATTGACTGCAAAAAGCCCTGGGGTGAGAACAAATATCACTAATCTCAGAAATCCTCCCTTTAAAAAAGCCTGGATTTGATAAGATCATACACTTACATTTACTGAGAGAAAATCAACAGATCCTGCCAGTGTGAGCAGTCAGATATAAGATTTAATAAACAAAGACTTCAAAGTAGCCATTATAAAAAGGTTCAGAAAGCTCAAGGAAATCATGGTTAATAAGGTAGAGGAAGATGTGATAACAGTGTCACATCAGAGACTATCAGTAGAGAAATAGAAATTATTAAAACAGAAGATAACCAAATGGGAATTCTGAAGTTTAAAAGCTAAACTGAATGTAAGAATTGAATTGCCAGTCTATGTCTGACGCAGGATACAGCATGCTTGGGGCTGGTGCATGGGGATGACCCACAGAGATGTTATGGGGAGGGAAGTGGGAGGGGGGTTCATGTTTGGGAACGCATGTAAGAATTAAAGATTTTAAAATTAAAAAAATAAAAAACTAATAAAAAAATAAAATTAAATTAAAAAAAATAAAAGCTAAACTGAAAATCTTAAGTTTAATTTGAATTGATAGACGAAAGAATTAGCAAACTTGAAGATAGATTGTTAGGTGTTATGCATTCGAAAAAACAAAAAAACAAGAAAGAAATGAATAGAGCTTTACAGAACTGTAGGACATCATTAAGCACACCATGCTACATAGACTATCAGGAGAGGACAGAAAGGAGCAGAAAAGATATTGAAGAAGTAATGGCTGAAAAATTTCAAAATTTATTGACTAATACCAATCTATACATTCAGGAAGCCCACCTAATTCCAAATGGAATAAACTTAGATACACAGACATGCAACTTAGTGGGGGAAAAAAAGGTTGGAAGTCAAAGGCAAGGAGAAGATTTTCAAAGCAGCAAGAGGAGAAACAACTCTACTTTCAAAGGAACCCTGGGAAGATTAACAGCTGACTTCTCAGCAAAATCAATGGAAACTAGAAGGCAGTGGGATAACACTGAGTGATCAAAGAAAGCACTGTCAACCAAGAATTCTATAGTGAGCAAAGCTGCCCTTTCAAAAATGAAAATAAACTCAAGATACTTGCAGATAAAAAATGAGAGAATTTGTTGTTAGCAGACCTGCCTTATAAAAATTACTAAAGGAAGTTCTTTAGAATGAAAGTTAAAGTGAGCTCAGATAGTAACTTGAATACTTATGAGTAAACAAAGAACAGCAAAGGTAATTATGTACAGTTGACCCTTGAATAGCATGGGTTTGAACTGCACAGGTCCACTTATTTGCAGTGTTTCTTTTCAATAAATCCATACTATATTACTACACAAACCATGGTTAGTTGAATTTGTAGATGTGGAACCCTGACTGAACCCTTTCTGACTTTACATTCAGAAAGCTGACTGGAAAGTTAAACATGGATTTTCAACTGTATGGGGGATCAGCACTCTAAACCTTCATGTTGTTCAAGTGTTAGTTGCTCAATTGTGTCCAACTCTCGCAACCCCATGGACTGTAGCCCACCAGGCTCCTCTGTCCATGGAATTCTCCAAACAAGAATACTGGAATGGGTTGTCATTTCCTTTTCCAGGGGATCTTCCTGACCCAGGGATCGAATACAGGTCTCCTACATTGCAGGCAGATTCTTTACCATCTGAGCTACCAAGGAAGCCCCATGTTGTTCAAGGGTCAGTTGTAGTTGAAAGGCAGGTTAAATGCATATTTTTACCTTTTTTCTTTCAAATTCTTTTAAAAGTAAATGTATGAAATAATATGTATATAATTGTCCTATAATGTATAGAAATTGAATATATTTACCAATAACAGTATAAAGGAGATGGTGGAAACAAAGTAGTATTAGACTAAGGAAGTGACTTCAGATGATAACTTAAACAGGGACAAATGATGAGACCAATAAATGATAGGTAAATTTAACAAAACCCAAAATATATATGTGTTCTCCTTTCTTAGCTTCTTTGAAAACATAGGAATTTTATAAGGTAGAAATTATAATAATGTATTACTGAGTTTTAAAATTTGTAAGTGTAACATGTATAGCAGTAATTCCACAAAAGAGGGGAAAGTGACGAGCTGTATAGGAACAATGTTTGTATATTTTGCTGAAATTAAGTTCATGTAAATGTGAAGCTCTGAAGAGTTAAGATGTACATGATAAACCCAGAGCAACCACTAAGGAAATAATTCAAAACTTACGGACAATCATTAAAGTAACTAATATGCTACATTTGAAAATAATTCACTTAATGCAAAAGAAAGATTCAGTTCAGTTCAGTCACTCAGTCATGTCCGACTCTTTGCGACCCCATGAATCGCAGCACACCAGGCCTCCCTGTCCATCACCGACTCCCGGAGTTCACTCAGACTCGTGTTCATCGAGTCAGTGATGCCATCCAGCCATCTCATCCTCGGTCGTCCCCTTCTTCTCCTGCCCCCAATCCCTCCCAGCGTCAAGGCTTTTCCAATGAGTCAACTCTTCACATGAGGTGGCCAAAGTGATGGACAAAAACATAAGACATTTAGAAAGCGAAAGGTAAAATGGTTGATGTAAATCCAGCTGTATCTATAGTAATGTTAATTGTGAAAAAGTTGAACAATCCAATCAAAAGACAGAGATTATCAGAATTTTTTTTTTAAGCTCTATCTTTATCTGCAGGAAACACTTCTGATTCAAAGATTGGAAGTTAAAGGATGGAAAAGGATGCATCATGCAAATTGTAACCGCAGAAAGCTGGAGTAGCTAGACTAACATCAGACAGAAAAGACATTAGGCAAAAAAAAATATTACTAGAAATAAAGAGGGAACATTTTATAATGATAAAAGGGTGAATCTGGAAGATTGAACCATTATAAATACATGTGTACCTAATAATAGCAAAATACAAGAAAAAACTAAAATGAAGGGGAAAATAATTCACAGTAATAATTGGAGGAACTTTGGTTTCTGCTATAGTAATAAAGAGCTTGGAAGTCATCACTCACCCTCACAACAAGAAAAACTCTGGACAGCCTGAAAAACAATTCTTCTTAGGTTCATCAGAGAATTGAGGTCATAGGGCAAATCACTGCCCTCAAAACTGAGCGTACAACAATTTGTCAAATTCAGCTTAAATATTGCTACCAATACCAGCTACATCAGAAGGCTTCTGCTCCTGGCTAGCTGTGATTCTCTGTATCCACCTTTCTGTTTAGTTTTAACTTATCTAATAGGTAATTTTTTAAAGAGGTAAAGGATGTACTAAGAGAGGAGAGAAAATGTAACCATACAAAGTGCTCAATTAAAACCTTCAGAGAAAGCAGGAAAAGAGGGAAAGATTAAAAAAAAAAAAAAGGTCCAGAGCAAAGACTAGAAAAACTATAAAGTAGATATTAATTCAACTATTTCAATAATCATTGATGGCAGTAGTCTAAATAAACCAATTAAGAGACTGACTGGATAAAAAACAAGGCTTAACTCTATGTCAGCTACAAGAAATCCACTTTAAACATAAGGACACAATTAGATTAAAAGTAAAGGGATGGAGAAATATATACAGTGCTAACAGTTCAAAACACAGGTGTAGCTATATTTCACACAAAGCAGACTTCAGGACAAGAAGAACCATCAGTCATAAAGATGGGCATTACATAAAGATGAACTGGGAATAGAGGAGAGAACTTCTTCAATCAGATAAAGGACAATTTTGAAAATCCTACAGCTGATACCACACTTAAGATGCTTTCTCCCTAAGGTTAGGAACAAAACCAAAGTGTCCACTCTTGCCACTTCCTTTCAGCATTGTACTAGAAGTTCTAGTCAGTGGAAGAAATGGAAATAAAAGGCATCTAGGTTGAAAAGGAAGAAGTAAAATTATCTGTGTCTGCACATGATATCATTTTGTGGTTGTTCAGTCACTCAGTAGTGTTTGACTCTTTGTGACTCCATGCACTGCAGCGTGCCAGGCTTCTCTGTCCTTCACCGTCTCCCGGAGCTGGCTCAAACTCATATCTGTTGAGTCAGTGATGCCATCCAGTCATCTTATCCTCTGTCATCCCCTCCTTCTCCTGACTTCAATCTTTTCCAGCATCAGGGTCTTTTCCAGTGAGTCGGCTCTTCTCATCAGGTGGCCAAAGTATTGGAGCTTCAGCATCAGTCCTTCCAATGAAAATTCAGGACTGATTTCCTTTAGGATTGACTGTTGGATTGATTGTTGCTTGCTGTCCAAGGGACTCTCAGGAGTCTTCTCCAGCAGCACAGTTTGAAAACATCAATTCTTCGGCTCTTAGCCTTCTTTATGGTCCAACTCTGACATCCATACATAACCACTGGAAAAACTATAGCTTTGACTATACTATATGGAAATATATGATATCATATATGTATATATATAATCCTAAGGACCCATTGAAAACTATTTGAACTAATAAATAAGTTCAGCAAGTTTCCCTACCAGAATTCAGCAAGCTTCTTTGTAGCAAAATTGACAGACTGATTCTACAGTTCGTATAATCCTACAAGGGACCTAGAATAGCCAAAAAAAAAAATCTTAAAGAAGAACAAAGTTGGAAGATAGCACTTTTCAATTTGAAAACTTAGTACAAAGCAACAGTAATCAAAACAGGGTGGTACGAGCATGAAGGTAGATGTATAGATCAGTGAGATAGAATTGAAAGTCCAGAAAATCTGTGTATCTATGGTCAACTGACTTTTTCTTTTCTTTAAACAGGGGTGCCAGGATGATTCAATAGAGGGAAAATAGTCTTTTCAACAAACTGTGCTAGATCAAAAGATTGAATTTGCACCTTTATTTCACACTATATGCAAAAATTAATTCAAACAGGATTATAGACCTAAATGTCAGAGTTAAAACTATAAAACTCTTAAAGCAAGAGTAAATCTGCATGATCTTGGATTTGGCAATGAATTCTTAAACAGGACATCAAAAGCCCAAGCCACAGAACAAGACACATAAATTGGACTTAATCAAAATGAAGAACTTTTGTGTTTCAAAGAGCACTGTCAGAAAAGTATTAATAAAAAGACACCTCAGAGAATGGGAGAAAGCATTTGCATATTACTGATGTGATAAGGAAGTTGTATCAAGAGTACATGAAGAATAAAACTCAGTAGTGTTAAAAAAAATAAAAAACAGGCAAAGGATTTGAATACAGTTTCCTCCAAAGAATATAAACAAGTGGCTAAAAAGCACCTGAAAAAGTGCTGACCGTCATTAGTCATGCTGCTGCTGCTGCTGCTAAGTCACTTCAGTTGTGTCCAACTCTGTGCGACCCCATAGATGGCAGCCCACCAGGCTCCACCATCCCTGGGATTCTCCAGGCAGGAGTACTGGAGTGGGTTGCCATTTCCTTCTCCAGTGCTTGAGACTGAAAAGAGAAAGGGAAGTCGCTCAGTTGTGTCCTACTCTTCGTGACCCCATGGACTGCAGCCCACCAGGCTCCTCTGTCCATGGGAATTTCCAGGCAAGCGTACTGGAGTGGGTTGCCATTGCCTTCTCCGCATTAGTCATGAGGGGAATGCAAATCAAAACTACAGTGAGATACCACTTCACACTCACTAAGTTGGCTATAATGAATAAGATAATAACAAGAATTGGCAAGAACATGGAGAAATCTGCATCCTCATTTACTGCGTTTGGGTTTGGGAATGTAAAATGGTGTTGCCACTTGGGAACGAGTCTAGTAATTCCTCAATAGTTGAACATAGAGTTACCTTGTGACCTAGCAATGCACTCCTGAGTTTTAATATATACTCAAGATTAATGAAAACATGTCCACACAGAAACTTGTACTTTAATATTTGTAGCTCCAGTACTCTTGCCTGGAAAATCCCATGGACGGAGGAGCCTGGTGGGCTGCAGTCCATAGGG
This sequence comes from Ovis aries, assembly GCF_016772045.2. Classification (NCBI taxonomy): domain Eukaryota; kingdom Metazoa; phylum Chordata; class Mammalia; order Artiodactyla; family Bovidae; genus Ovis; species Ovis aries. Next base: position 39,869,582 of record NC_056061.1, read on the forward strand.
TTGCTAGGAGTCAGACATGACTGAGCGACTTCACTTTCACTTTTCACTTTTATGCATTGGAGAAGGAAATGGCAACCCACTCCAGTGCTTTTGCCTGGAGAATCCCAGGCACGGGGGAGCCTAATGGGCTGCCGTCTCTGGAGTCGCAGAGAGTTGGACATGACTGAAGTGACTTAGCAGCAGCAGCATTATAATAGCCAAAGGTGGACTACCATCAGCTGATGGATGGATTTTTTTAATGTGATCTATCCATACAAGATAATATTATTTGGATATAATATTAAATATATAGTCAATATAAGGAGTGAAGTACTAATTCATGCTGCAGGAAGTATTGCTACAGCGTGTATTGCTATCGAATGTATTGTAAACATTATTACAAGTGAAAGAAGCCAATTAACACAAGACCACATATTATATGGTTCTATTTATATGAAATATTTATCTCTGTAGTTAAATCTACAGAGATGGAAAGTAGATTAGCAGTTGCTTAGAGGGGGTATGACGGAGAAGGCAATGGCACCCCACTCCAGTACTCTTGCCTGGAAAATCCCATGGATGGAGGAGCCTGAATCGACTTAGCAGCAGCAGCAGCAGGGGGTATGAAAGTAGATTAGTGGTTGCTGAGGGGGTATCGGAGGATAGGAGGTAATAGCTTTAAAGGGCACAGTGTTTCTTTTCAGGATAAAGAAAATGTTCTAAAATTGCAGTGACAGTTGCGCAGTTCTGTAGTTATACTAAAACCCATTGAATTGCACGTGTTAAATGGGTGAATTATATTGTATATAAATTATATGATAAAGTTGTTATTTAAAAAAAACTGAAAGATAGCCCAGTGTTTAAAAACAATGCCCAGTTCAGTTAAAGAAATAAAAGAGGATAGATTTTTTTTAGAAACCGTGTACACTAATGCTTACTACAGTGTTATCCGTAATAGCCAAAATGGAGGCAACCCAGATATCCATCAACTAATCATCTAATGAACTGATTGATAAACAGGATGAAGTAAATCCATACAATGGAATGGTGTTTGACCATGAGAAGGAATGAAGTGCTAACATGTTCCATAACATGAGTGAACCTTAAGACATTTTGCTAAGGAAAGGAAGGCAGTTACATAAAGCCAAATCTGTATGATTCCATCTATATGAAATTCCTAGAATAGACAATCCATAGAGACAAAAAGTACACCAGTGTTCCAGGGACTGAGGGAGGAAGAACATGGGGAATGACTGCTAATAGGTATAAGGTTTTGGAGGGAGGTGATGAAAATATTCTGAAATTAGATAGTGGTGATAGCGTCACAATTCTTATGAATATACTAAAAGCCAATGAACTGTACACTTTAAAACATTAGTTTTTATATTTGAATTATACCTAAATCTATTATTTTTAAGAAACAGTGCTTACTTGTAATACTTTATGAGGGGTATTTCTTCATGTTCTGGTACTTTTTCCACAAAAGAACTTGTGGATTTTGGGGTTTTTTTCGAAGGAAGCATCTTTAAGAAGAGTCATTTATACTGGCTCTAGAATTGCATGTAATATGAGAACTTCCTTGTTCAGTAAGGTCAAGTATGCTATATCTTCCTTATCCACTATCCTCATGCTATGGAAAACATTATCTGCTACTTAATTAATTTAGGTTCATGTGCATTATAGACGTTGTACTCTTGCCATAGTGGATTACAGTTTCTGAAAATTTTCTTGTTCTTTAGAGAAAGTAATTTTTTTCCCCAGCTACTTATATTTAATATGCCAAAAACAGCTTTAAAAAATGTATTAACACTTGGAACATGGTGAATTTTCGGTTCTTTTTTTTTTTTAAACATTTTTATGTACAAATGCACAGCTGTAAAGGATTTGGTTAAATACTAAAAGAATGTAAATGATCTCTTTGTAACTTTGCTGTCTTTAAAAAGGAAATTAGCATCAATAATAGTTGATTTTATATATATATATATATATATATGTATATACACACACACACACACCATCAAGTGATGGGTTTATGTATATATGCAATCCATGGTGTTGCAGTCAGACACAATTTAGCGACTGAACAACAAATATATAAATCTAATTTTAAGAAAAGATGAACTATTGGTAGTTTCTAATTTACTACATATGATTTGTGAATGGAAGGAATATGAATTTAAAAAATTAATCTGTAAGCTGAATTATTAAAGGTTATCTGTTGTCAGTGTGTAACAGTGTTTGCAGTGTTAGGATGGTAGAATGTTTTTGAATACAGACTCTCTTCTGATAGAAGGGCATATCTTCACATGTTTTTTTTCAGTTACAGTATTTTTTCAGTCACATGTGAAAAATAGACTCAAGTGTTTTATATTTTCTTAAAATGGAAGATAGGGAGACTTTAGAACAAAAGCTCATAACTATTTCACTTTGAAAAATAAAAAAGCATGTACATACTTTAAGAAAACAACATGTTTTTCTAAATCTAGAGTGCTCATGAAAATGAGGATCCAGATGGTGAATTCAGGCACAATGTGTAATGCTGTAATTTTCCCTCCTAGTTAAAAGGCTGGCCACCGAGAACCTGCAATGCATGGTCAAAGCCTGCCAAGTGGGGTCAGGAGGAGAACCTGCCGCCCAGCTGACTTCTGTGTTTAGGTAAATGGAAAATATGCCAACTGGCAAGGGGACTGTTGCCGGCCATTTGACAGTCAACATGTTTTTTAAATAACTAATCATCCAAAACATAATGTGTTGCTACTTGTTTGTAGCGCCAATTCTTACATTTTTGGCAGTAGTTTTGCTGTGTTGTTTTATTAAAAAATTAAATTACTAGGGAGAAAGATGACTTTAAATTACCTGAGAATTTAGTAAGGAAGATGCTTGCATGTGTTTCGGAGGAAAAAGTGGAAAACGTGAGTCCTGGTGACAGGTATACAGGCTTTGGAGCTGATAAACGTGCTACTCAGCAGCCAGTGTGGACGTGCCTGTCACTGGTCTTCCTGTTCACTTTAGATGCCGTGAACACGCAAAGCTCCCTTCAGTGTAATTTGTGAAGCATAAGACTTTATATACAGATCTGTTGTTCCTTCATAAGAATAACTGCACCTTGGAGAACGTTTTCTGTTTTGTTTCTCTTTGCCTGCCTTGCACCGTGTAGAATCTTAAGCTTTCTGTTAAAGCAGTGCTTTTAAAATGTATCTTTCTCATAGTTTCTACCCGTTGACCTTCATTTCATGTATCTCTACCATAGCTCCACTGTGTTAGTTTGGGTCCATTTCCTTCATTCTGTGTGGGATTTTTGATTCCTCAGCTTGCTTTCTTATCATGTAGTTGGGACTTGTCAGTTGTTGACAGTTTATTTACAGAATATAAAAACTGTGATCTTTTGAAATAAATACTGGGTTATTCTTTATATATAATGTATAATTATATAAATATAATTCTTTATAAATTATATATTCTTCATATTTTATTCTTCTGTGGGTCTAAAGTCTCTTGTTCAGTTAAGGAATGTAAAAATTATTTAGAAGTAACTTGCTTTCCTCATAGAAGTACTGTTTGATTTAACTAGAGATAGGAATAATTAACTAAAAGATACACAGAATATCCAGGAAGCCGGACTCGTTTTCTGTTTGAGTCTCTTCTACACACTCTTACCCCCCAGATTGACCACATGCAAAGTGTGGCAGGAAGGTCCCTGGCGTTAGGTTTGTCCCTCTTAATTCTTCCTTTTGGGATTCCAACTCTTCCCTCTCCCTCTGAATGCCCTCACTCTGGTCATGGCTCACGCTGAAGCCATTTCTTTTCTGGTCATAGCTCACGCTGAAGCCATTTCTTTTCTTTATTTTCAAGTTTCCGTCTTTGTATGGCACCTTTCATAGATCCTTACGATAATCTTACATAAAGTGATTTTTCTTGCATTCAGTTTACAGCTTGTTGCTATATTTGGGCTAGATAGATACGAGCCCAAGTAATTGCCCCAAGAGTAGTTCTAAGTAACCTGTTTTACTTTCAGGCAGTTTATTGAAGATTATGGTATGAGATATGACTATCAGCTTTACAGCATTTTAGAAGCAGTAGCAGCACTGGACCAGCAGGTTGTCATCCACTTGGTTCCTGCCCTTACTCAGTCTCTGAAGGATTCAGAGCGGAAGTGGGGCCTTGGCAGAAATAGTGCACAGAGGTATGTTTGATTATTTGATTATATCCTTTTGGACAATGATTATGAAATCTAGATACATTTTCCTAGTAATGGCCTATTTTCCCATTTATAAAGATTTGGAGTCTGTTCCAGTGAATAGGGTTAGTGACTCCACTAGATAATATGCTTTTGGTCAAAAATAGATAGAAGCTCTTTTTTTTTTTTTTTTTTTTTGCCTTATAGGCTTATGACTGAATATAGTGCTGGACTATTTAGAGTAATGAAACATGGTGAGATAAGTCTGTATATCCCAGAGAGATTGTTTTAAAAGAGAAAAGACCCTGATGCTGGGAAGACTGAGGGCAGGAGAAGGGGGCGACAGAGGATGAGATGGTTGGATGGCATCACCGACTTTAATAGACATGAGTTTGAGCTAACTCTGGGAGACAGTGAAGGACAGGGAAGCCTGGAGTACGCAGTCCATGAGTTCACAGAGTCTGACACGATTCAGCGACTGAACAGCAGCAATAAACGTCTATCTCTCTCTTTTCTTTTGTCTTTACAGGGAAGCCTATAGCAAACTTTTGTCTCAGCTAGGACAAGTGGGACAAGATGAGATACAGAGACTGGAAAATGATCATGTTGAATCTATTTTGTGATTTCATCCTCAACATTAATTATAACTACCTAAAGCCACTTTGTACCATTTGACTCCTACTTTCATTAATTGTATAATGTTCTGTTAAAAATACTTTATAGGATCTTTTCCGTACATACCTGTAAGTATAAAGTATATAAATAAGAAAATAAAAGTTAATTAAATATGTTATAGAATCTTTGGAACTTGGTAAAACTGCATTCTGTTTTGAAGCGGTTTTAGTTAAACTAAAGAAACTTAAAGTTTTCCTCTCTGGGAGTGTTGTCTATGTAGGTTTGTACTGATTGATCCATGGGTGTGTTATTGTAGTGTGACTTTCTGCCTTGCAAGTAATTTATTTCTGTTTTTTGTTTCTTTACAAGTTATGTTTAATCATGACACTATTTCACATTACCTGGCTGCCCTATGCTGGTTTTGTTATTCGGTTGCTTTCTTGTTTGCTTGTTTTTATTGTTTTGTTTCTCTTGAGGAATGGTCAGGAGATAGGGCTGTGTCTTTGTTATCCTTTTTTATACTATGTTTGAGGCAAGTTAATAAAATTCTTTCAGAGTACACTTAACTCTGAGCAGTGAAACTGAATCTGGCTAAGGGATTATACAGATGTATATATAAATTTTTTCTGACTTGGGCTAAGGCAATGGCTCCCCACTCCAGTACTCTGCCTGGAAAATCCCGTGGATGGAGGAGCCTGGTAGGTTGCAGTCCATGGGGTTGCGAAGAGTCGGACAGGACTGAGCGACTTCACTTTCACTTCTCACTTTCATGCATTGGAGAAGGAAATGGCAACCCACTCCAGTGTTCTTGCCTGGAGAATCCCAGGGACGGGGGAGCCTGGTGGGCTGCCGTCTATGGGGTCGCAGAGTTGGACACGGCTGAAGCGACTTAGCAGCAGCAGCGGCGGCAGCAACAGTGTTTATACTTGAGGTCCAACAGTTGCCAGATGTTTTTCTATTCATCCTTTCTTTTGGAGTTGTCGTATCAAGAGGAGGATAAATAAGAGCCTTTAAAAAGAGAATAAATAATATTCTGGAAATTTTTTAAGGTTACAAATTAGCAGTTCTGAAAAGTCAGCCGAATTATCTACTTGCTCTTCAACTACAGCCTCTTATAAACTAGCATCTTACATATTTGCAGGGAACCAGCTTAGTTTCCTGTAGCAGTTCATTTCTCAACCCATTAACTATCTGAAATTTCAGATTTATTTTATTGGGTTGGGCATTGTCCTTGACTCCTTTTTCTAGTGAGCATTATTTGGTAAAAATAGTTTCAATCTTAGTGCTCAGAACCCACGTGGGTCTTAAACACAGCTCTACTTTGTGACCGTGAGCAGATTCTTAATCTTGTCTGAGCCTTAGTTTCTTCATGGAGAAAAATGAGTAATAATGCTTCTTGAAATTTCACAATGTTCTGGTAAGAATCAGTGGGATAACTGATTTATAATCATATAATTAAATGTATGTGAAAGTATTTGGTGACCTACATTCTGTTAGGCATACAGACATGATTACTGTATCTCATGCACAAAAGTAAAGAAACTTCTCACTTTTGTTCTTCTCCAATGGTATGTCCTAGATGAATGATTCTAAGTGTTTTCTTAATATCATGTTTGCTAACTTTGAAATAATTTGTTTTATTCTGGGGCCTCTAGTGTTTATCATGGTTTTACTATTCCTTCAGGAAAACATTTTCAGCCCTTTTCTGGCTCAAGTATCTTTTAAATGCACTGCAGTCAGGAAACTGTAGTTAGTTAATAGACCTTTCCTTATTGGAATTTGTGAAGTCTAAAGGACTTCATGACTTATAAATGGTCTATTTTACCCCTAAATAAACTAATTCAATAAATGGGATGAATAAAAGCCTCTTTAAGGTTACTTAAGACTTCATAGCCAGAGAAGGCAATGGCACCCCACTCCAGTACTCTTGCATGGAAAATCCCATGGATGGAGGAGCCTGGTAGGATGCGAAGAGTCGGACAGGACTGAGCGACTTCACTTTCACTTTTCACTTTCATGCATTGGAGAAGGAAATGGCAACCCACTCCAGTGTTCTTGCCTGGACAATCCCAGGGATGGGGGAGCCTGGTGGGCTGCTGTCTGTGGGGTCGCACAGAGTCAGACACAACTGAAGTGACTTAAAAGCAGCAGCAGCAGCAAGACTTCATAGCAATGAATTTCTTTTCATTGTAATAGTGACTTACTAATGATGTATTATTTTGCAAGTTTTAGCAGTTGAAATTTAAAATATTTAATGGAGTGCCTTTAAAGGGTTATTTATGTGTGTGTGTGTGTGTGTGTGTGTGTGTGTGTGTGTGTGTATTCTTCCCCAAGGGAAATTGATAAAGATGTCTTGGATAATCTTACTCTTAGCTTATGAAATCTTTTAAGGGTTAAGAAAATCTGTTACTGAATTGTTACTGAATACTGCATTAGGTATATGTACTTGTGTATATTAAGAATAAATTTATACATAAAACTCAGTAACAAGAAGTCTGTAACATGTATATGTAGATATATTTTTTTTAATTTGTGTATCGGTAAAATTTTAAAGAAACTGTTTTATTCATTGAAGAAAAAAGAAAATTTATGATTCAGTTCCATTTCTTAAAAATCTTCACTGACCCTTATTTCTATATTATCTCTTCCCATTCCCAGACTTAGAATGACCTTATAGTTGCTTCCTTAATGTTCTTTTTCCCCTAAAGTCCCTGCAGTATCTGATGTGACTGCTTCTACCATTGTTAAGGTAAGCCAGTCTCTTGTGGTCGAATCTGGAATGTGTTCTCATTTCCCTTGCGCTTTGGCACCTCTGTGACTTTGCATTCTCTTTTTTCTTCTCATCCCTTCCTCCACAGTACTGCTGCTTCCTACATGCACATTTTCCCTTCTTGTCCCTACTGGTAAGATCTGGCCCTTCACCCGCTCTGTCTCAACATTCTTCTGGTAGTGAACTGAGAAGACTAGCTAATAACTTTATCTTTCACATCTGTATCTAGTACTGCTTTTCCTCTAAACCTGTCTAGTTGGAGTCTCCTGGAATCTCAGGGCAACATGTCAAGCTGCCTTTGTCGCCTTCTTTTCCAGAGAAGGTGACACTGTCTTTGCCTTCATTTTCTACCCAGAGCATACACCACTTTCCCAGTTCACCTAACCTTGACGTTTCTTGGATTCTTGTTTCCCACTTCTCATCTGATCAGCTGTACAAGCTCTTGCTATTTTTTTCTTCTTGCCATCACATGCATCCAAATTTATTAGGCACTATAATCGGCTCCTTGTCTCCGGACTATTGAAATTTATTCTTCACATAGTTCTGACATTAATGTTCCTAGAAGACTACTTTCATCTGGTTACTTTTCTGCTCAAGGACCTCTATTTACGTCCCATTGTTAGTAAGCTGACATTGAAGCCCTTCTGTCAGAATTCCTGCCACCTGACACTACTTTCTCTTTCCAAACTCAACTGAAGCAGGAGAGTAGGCTGTCTTGGCTGCTTTCGCTGAATGACATGTTCATTCTACTCTGTGGACCTCATTCAGTTTGCCAGCTTAACACCATTTCTACAGAAACCCAACTTTAAGATCCTCAAATAGGAAAATTAAAATATACATGTTAGGCTTCCTTGGTGGTTCAGATGTTAAAGAATCTGCCTGCAATGCAAGAGACCTGGATTCCATCTGTGGGTTAGGAAGATTCCCTGGAGAAGGGAATGGCTACCCACCCCAGTATCCTTACCTGGAGAATTCCATGGACAAATGAGCCTGGCAGGCTACAGTCCATGGGGTTGCAAAGAGTCAGACACTTGTTGTTCAGTTGCTCAGTCATGTCCGATTCTTTGCGACCCCATGGACCGCAGCAGGCCAGGCTTCCCTGTCCTTCACCATCTCCCAGAATGGGCTCAAACTCACGTCCATTGAGTCGGTGATGCCATCCAGCTATCTCATCTTCTATCATCCCCTTCTCCTCCTGTCCTCAGTCTTTCCCAGCATCAGGGTCTCTTCCAACGAGTCAGCTCTTCACACTGAGTAGAGTGGCGTAGCACTGCACTGAGTAGCAATGAGTAGAGTCGGACGCTACTCAGTGACTAACACTTTCACTTTCTATACATAAGTATTCCAGTCAGTTTCTTTAAAACATCAGGTGGAGTGTAAAAGATGATTGAAGGACAACACGGTGATGAAAAGGACTTTTATTAGACACTCAGATTTGGTTTGATTTAAATTTCAATTGAACATTTAATTAGGTTTTCATAGGGGAGAAGATGACATGGGTATATTGTCTCTATACAAAATCATTCAGTATTCAGTGCATTTGTACTGGAAGAGTTTCACAGTATAAACTTTTACATTTTTCCTTATCCGTAGCAAATTTTATTTTCTTACTAAGCATACTTGATTTTTTTGTTTTTTGTGGTAAGTAAAAAAAAATTATTTGTGGTTTGTTAGGTGTGTGTTTTCACTACACATTGTTAGTTTTATCTTCTTCTGTGCTTTTTCACAAATCTTTAAAACTACTGTTTGTAACTAATTACATGGACTCCTTTGCATGTACATTCATAGAATCTTGGCAGTTTTTATTTTTAGGATTATATAATCATATACGAATTTGACAAGCTGTTACATATGGGAAAAACCTTTAAGAAAACTACTTTCTCTAAGTTCTACGCATCAACTTAACACTTTGTTTCAGAGATAAAAGGCAGATAGCATAGAAACTTCACCAAAAACCGTGTTATCTGTTCTAAACCACTGGTTTTTGATTCATACTCTTTTTTTACATAAACCTTATATCTTCCAAAGACTGATCTCCTGCTGCCTCCTCCTAGGGTTAAAAATATTGCATTGTCAGTCAAGTGGAGAGTATGTTAGTATAAATAACAGCCTCTGTTTGTGTAAAATGGTTGGGGAACTAGCAAAATAGTATATTCTTTCACATATTTGATGTAAGATATGAGATTTATATTTTGATTCTGTGATAAACTATATTGGTAAGTTTACCAAAACCAGTATCAAATGATTAGAACTGACCAACTTCTGCTTATTGAAGTTTTTGATGTGAAGATAGTTACCCAGCTCATTGCACTTGTGAATTATGCTTTTAGAAAAATTCCGGGCATTTTTATTTTATACACACGTTTTAAGTTATTTGTGTACAAAGTAATGAGATATAATAAAAATGTATATATTCAACTTACACTGCACTTGTGATTATTCAACTTCCTCTTTATGACAGATTGACTCTTTGAAAACCAAAATAAAAACGAACCATGTTACCTAGAGGAATATTTTTCATCTTACTTAGAGATTCATGTCTTTTCTGGCTTTTCCTCCTAGAGTAAGAACACTGCTAATATCTGTGTTACTGCTTTTTCTTTTTTAAAGTACAATCTTGAAATGTTATTTAAGTTTCATGGTTTTATGGAAATTGAAGTTAATAAATACAAATACAATATGGTCTTTGAAGAGTAAAATGGAAGCTGTATTACTGTAGAGTAGTTCACTATAATAGAAAACATGTATTTGAATAGTTTCAATGGACTTTGGTTTTTATGACCAACCATTGTTCCCTAGAATTTTTCTTATTAGCTCTTATGATTGGTAATTTGAGGGACAGGATCAAATTATAAGTGATCTGGATTTTTTCTTTGTGGGGAAGGGTTGCTGTACTTTGGATGCTATTCTTTGTTTATAATTATGTTTCTGAAAATTATGTAAAAATTTATATAAAAATTCTGACTTCAACTGTATAGTATTATTACTATTATACAGTTATTACTGAGTAATGCTATACAAGGAAAGGTTTGATAATATATACTGATTTGTTTTAAATGAATAGTTAGAGAAGTTTTCACAGAAATTAGAATAATCTCAGGCTGCCTTTCCATTTCAGTCAAGTTCACTTTTAGACCATTTCCCTTTTAATAATTGGGTAGAGAATCTGGGATTAAAAATAGATTGTTTTATAAGGTAAAATTCCTGGAGGGAAGAAATCTGTGTGTCAAGTTGATGTTTGAGTAAATCTGAAATAACTGTTTAGGTCCTTGTTGAAAAGATTTCTGAAATGTTGGGAGTCCACTTTCCTGACACTGTAAGTAAGGCATTTTTTAAAATTTAGATGGCTTATACTTTATAAAGAGACTCTGTTTTCCTTCTAAATATCAATTATCAATTTTTAGAACTGTACAACTACTCTAAGGTTTTTTGTCTAAACTTAAAATCTTTTCTTTTAAAATTTTACCACTCTTTTTCTTACCCTAGTCTCCCCTCCCCCTTAATCTGAACAGCCAAAAATTATGTTTATTTTTAATATATTGATATTTAATAACATGTAAAGTAAGTGTTTTAGGTATTATATAATATATAAAGTTAGTGATTTCTCTGTTTAGGATAAAAAATATTTTTATTCACTTCTGCTTACTAAAAGTGGCTACATGAACAAAATGACAGTTTCCTATAAGCCAAGGATTGCTGAATGCTTAAACTATACCAAGGAATAAAAGTGACATCTTCCTTTTAAGAAAGGTGACTTATTGTAACAAGATTAGAGAAAGGGGAAAAACTCACATTATAGTTGTGGAATTTATGTTCAAATACAATTATTGAGTTAATTTTTAAACTTTTTATAGACAAAGCAAATCCAAAAACTTAGCCTAAAAAAATTCTTATGCATTATTAAAAATGGTAGTAATATGTATTGGTGATGGAGAAGAATCCCACAAGTGCTCAAGATTGACATAACCTTTAACAAAGTGGAAAAACTTATATTAGAACTACTGATGCTAGGTTCAAATTTATGTCAAAGCACTTTATGATACCAAAATTAGTCCAACTAATTTTTCTTCGAGCTTTAAAATGTCACTTTTCACTAAATAGTCTTAATTTGAGGCAAGGGTTTGTACAAGTTTAGGAATCTTTGGCTTTGGTAAACTCCCTGTTTTCTAATTAGTATGTCTCTTCCACATGCTTTTCAGAATCATCTCATAGTATGTCTTCCAAGTTCTATCCAGTAATTTTTGAACTTCAAAAATAATCTCCTGGTTCAATTACAAAGTTCTAAAGACAGTAAAATACCTTGTAATTTGAGTGGTATTTTTGTTAGGCAAAGTACTTCAGAGTATTTGCCTAATCCTCACAACGTTCTTCTGAATTAATATGTAAATCAATAATTGCCCTCCTTAAAAAGTGAGAAAACTGAAGCACTGTAAAGTTAAGCCAAGGTCACAGAGCAACCAAGGTGAAAAATCTGGGTACTCCATCTGCTGTTCCAGTGTACTTCTGCTATTCATGTTACCTTGAATAAAATATGGCATTTAAAAATTTATGATGCCATAATGGTGAGTACTCTGCTTATACAGCAGTGTTGTATAATGTTGAATTTTTAACAGAAAAATTACAAACCCAGGGTTTAGTAAAGAGATTAAGTACTGATAATTTTTTGAAGATCACTGATGGCAGTACTTGTGAAATAAACTGCCTCACTAAGAGTGTAGTGTCCTGGACAGCACTGATTAGACAAGGTATATAAAGAATGCTTTAAAGACCCATAGACCATTCAGTCTGCCCTAAGCTAACACCACAATAAAAGTCATACATACTATATATTGACACACACAGAGAAGAGTGACAGGCGTTTTCAATAATGTGTATTTTAGAAAACTTCATTTTTTGCTTATGTTTATCTGAATATAATAAGATCTAGAAAACAGAACAAGGAAGCATTGAGCACTGAGTATTTTCATGCCCAGTAGCCAAAAGTCAGGCTTTTTTTCCTCCTGTTCATGGCGGTTATTAAGAAAGCACTGGCTTTTCAGACAGTGCCAATCCTGTGATGAGGCACTTGAAGAGTCTGAAGGTTAGGGCATGTGAAATACGGAGCGGGGAGGAAGCATGCTGCTATTCCATTGGAAGCAAAAGGGAGTCTAGGCCCATAGAATACTTCTTCTTTGCCTTCTCTACTTACATCCAGTACCTACAAAGGAAGGGAGAAATCTGTGTGTTAAAGGTGGTGGTTCAAAATAAAGCTGTGTACACATGAAAGAAAACTTGCAGTTAATTTCAATTATGCTGACATGACTGTATCTTATATATTGCTATTTTTCTCACAGTGTTGCACCAGAAATATATATTTAATTCCTGTAAAATACTATTCTACATATTTACGTGTATGTACATAGATGTTTGTTTATAATAATTTAGCCTTCAGAACAAGTGTTGAGATGTAGGCAGCTTTATCGTCCTTTAATAAAACTGCCTGAGACTGGTTAAGTAACTTGCCCAAACTAGTAAGCGTTGTTTGTATGCTGGCTTACAAATCCTCATCTGCAATGTGAAAACAACATTGACTTTGCAGCTTTGCTCTGAAAACTGGTGAGATCATCTCGCTCAGGGTCTGGCACAGAGAATATTATAGCTTCGTAGCAGGTTCAAGAAAATCAGTTGCTTCTGGAGATTTTCCCCCAGTTATTTCCTTGTTAAGCTGGAGTTTCATCTCTTTCCTTATATGGAAAAGAATCTTTGTTAGTCAGTGCCTGCTGTCACCTCACTGATTTCTGGTTTAATCTTAGTACTAGGAAGATTCTTTTATAAGACAAGCTGGCCATGTCATACTTGTCGAACCCATAAAACTAGCCCTCAATCATCTTATCCTCTCTTCATACGACCTGCCTCTAACTTCATTTAAAACTTTTCCTCCCTTGGGTTCTATGACCTTAAAAAAAAAAAAAAAAAGCGTGTCATTCATATTGTCCTGGTGTCAGCCACTTTGGTCCACTTCTTCCAGCCACATCCTAAATGCGGACATGCCCCGATATTCCAACCACAGACCCTGTGGTGCTCTTCAGTGGTCTCGTCCACTCTTACACCCACATCTGTCACCTAAGTGGATAATTCTTAAGCTTTTAATGCAGTAATGCATTATTTTAGATGAAAGGGGCCCTTGAGATTTGGGGATCCAAGCCCATAAAGACAGACATCAGTAAGGCCTAGAATAAAAGATCAGACTTACAGCTTTTTTTCCCCAAATGGACATTTAGCTGTCGATCCCCTTTACTGAACAATATGCCGTCACTACTAATTTTAGATGGCTCCAATACATGCTACACACAGATATTTGTTCTCTTTTGTTAATTTATGTATCTTCCTACTAGTAGCACATTTACAGTTACTTTGGGTAAGGGCATGTCTCTCTCATTCATTTTCAAGCATTTCTTGGTTATTCTTATATTCTTTCCTGGAGAAACTTCAAGATCAATTTGACAAGTAGTATTCCCCCACCTTGTGAATTTGACTAGCTGTGTGACTTACTCAAGGTCACATAGCTAGTAAGTGGTACAGCCAGTTTTTTGGCTCAGAGTTGTAACCCAAGAAAGAATAAGGATTTCATGCTGTTTGTGACATCCCCAACCCGACTGAATACATTTTTAGGACACAAAAGCTGAAGTCACCATCCAGAGAACTTCCATCTGGTTTCCTGGACCAAGAGAGACTGTGTATGGTAAGTGCATGTGTGCGTGCTCAGGCAGGTCCAACTCTGCAACCCCATGGACTGTAACCCCACCAGGCTCCTCTGTCCATGGGATTCACCAGGCAAGAATACTGGAGCGGGTTGCCATTTCCTACTCCAGGGGATCTTCCCAACCCAAGAACTGAACCCATGTCTCTTGCATCCCTGGTATTGGCAGGCAGATTCTTCACCACTACGCCACCTGGGAAGCCACTAAGCAGATGTAATTTATTTAATCTGTAAGACGGGGAAAACGAAGGGTTGGTGGTTTTTCTCCAAAACACTCCCTTGAAAGCTGGCAGAGAGAAGGCACTGGGGAGAAGGAGGTGCCAACTTGGCAGCATATCCTCCAGCCAAAAAGTAGTAATCATAAGTGAAGAGCAGTGGAGGTGATCTGACAGCACAGACTCACCACTTAGGCAGCTGCTCCTTTATGCTTGTCATCCACAGGATACCAGACTAGAGTCAAGCTCTGTGCCAGCTGCTTGCTTACACACCCACTGAATAAACAAGAGCACCTGACTCCTCAGGACTTAACATTTTCCATGAGTAAGTATTACTAACAAGTCCAAAGCTCAATCTTTATTAAGAGCATCTCAGCTTTACTCTTGTTTCAGTTGTCCTCATAATGGGTTAAACAGTTTGTGGTAAGTCACGTAGCAGGAAAGAAGATAAAAAAGTATGGTTTCTCAACATTTGACATGCTTCATCCCTGTGTGGCTGAATCCTGCAAATGATAGTTAAATAAAGTTTAATGAGAGTCCAGAAGGGTCAGTCTAATAGGTTATTGGCTGGTATTTTCAAGATGGAAGAAAAAAAGACGAGTCCTTCTGGATGTTAACAGACCAGTCTGTGAACTATTTAAGTGTGAATTTCACTAATCTTAGCCAGCCATGCCTTTAGAATCCAAAAATTCTACATATTTGTGACTTATAAAAAAAACTTAAACTTCTGATATTTTTAACATCTAAACTGTTTTCTCCACTCTTTCCTATACTTTTTTCCTTCACAGATCACATCTCAATTTATTCAACATTTTGGAGCTTAAAATTTTTTTTGTTTTGTTTGTTGTTTTTAATTTTTATTTCACATTGGAATATAGTTGAACAATGTTGATAGTTTCAGGTATATGACAAAGTGATTCAGTTACACATATATCTATCCTTTTTGAAATTCTTTTCCCATTTAGGTTGTTACAGAGTATTGAGCCATGTACCCTGTGATTTACAGTAGCTCCATGTTGGTATCGGTTTTAAACATAGTAGTATGTACATGTCAATCTCAAACTCCCAGTCTATCCCTCCCCCTTGATTCTTCCCCCATGGTTATCATAAATGTGTTCTCTAAATCTGTGAGTCTGTTTCTGTTTTGTAAATAAGTTCATTGTATCATTTTCTTTAGATTTTGCGTATGAATGGTATCATGATAACTTGACTTTCTCTAACTTCACTTTAGCATGATAATCTCCAGGTCCATCCGTGTTGTTACAAATGGCATTGTTTCATTCTTTTTAATGGCTGGGTAATATTCCATTGTATGTATGTACCACACCTTCTTTATCCATTCCTCTGTTGATAGACGTTTTAGATTAATTTCATGTCTTGGCTATTGCAACAGTTTTGCAATGAAAATTAAGGTGCACATATCCTTTGAAACATGGTTTTCTCCAGATACATGCCCAGGAGTTGGATTGCTGGATCATGTGGTAGCTCTATTTTTAGCATTTTAAGGAACCTCCATACTGTTCTCCATCGTGGTTGTACCGATTTACATTCCCAACAGTGTACGAGGGTTTCCTTTCCTCCACACTCTCCAGCATTTACTTTTTGTAGACTTTTTGATGATGGCCATTCTGACTGGTGTGAGGTGAAACTGTAGTTTTGATTTGCATTTCTCTAATTTTTGACGATGTTGAGTGTCTTCTCATGTGCCTCGTGGTCATCTGTGACAGATGACACAGATTTAGGTCTTCTCATTTTTTGTTTGGATTTTTCTGATACTTTTCTGACACATGAGATGTCTATAAATTTTGGAAATCCCTTGTCAAATGCACCATTTGCAAATATTTTTTCCCATTCTGTGAGTTGTCTTTTGCTGATTTTTTTTATAGTTTCCTTTGCTGTCTAAAAGCTTTTAAGTCCCATCTGTTTATTTTTGTTTTTATTTCCATTATTCTAGGAGACAGATCAAAAAAGATACTGCTGCAATTTCTATCAAAGAGTGTTCTGCCTATGTTTTCCTGTAGGAGTTGTACAGTATTGGGTCTTGTATTTATGTCTTTAATCCATTTTATTTTTGTGTATTGTGTTAAAAACTGTAATTTAACTTTTCCCATCACTTTTTATTGAAGAAACTGTGTTTTCTCCATTGTATATATAGTCTTGCTTCCTTTCTTGTAGATTAATTGGTGTGTAATTGACCATGGGGCTTTCTATCCTGTTCTTTTGACTTAAATTTCTGTTTTCCTGCCAGTACCATACTGTTTGATGACTGTAGCTTTGTAGTACTGTCTGAAGGTCAGGGAACCTCTTTCCTCCAACTCTGCATTTCTTTCTCAAGATTGATTTGGCTATTTGGGGTCTTTTGTCCTTCCATATAAATTTAAAAAAATTTTTTGTTCCAGTTCTGTGAAAAATACTGTTGGTAATTTGATCGATCTGTTGATTGTCTTGGGTATTATTGGTCATTTTATTAATAACTATATTGATTTCTTCCAATTCAAAGATACTGTATATCTTCTGTTTGTATCATCTTTAATTTATCAGCATCTAACAGTTTTCAGAGTCCTGGTCTTTTGCTTCCTTAGATTTATTCCTAAGTATCTTATTCTTTTTGATGCAATGGGATTATTTTAATTTCTCTTTCTGATCTTTCATTGTTAGTGTATAGAAATGCAACAGATTTCCTTGCATTTATTTTGTATCTTGCAATTTTACCAAATTCATTAGCAAGCTTTAGTAGTTTTCTGGTAGCATCTTTAGGATTTTCTATATATAGTATCATGTCATCTGCAAACAGTGACAGTTTCATTCCCTCTTTGCCAATTTGGATTCCCTTTATTTCTCTTTGGATTACCATGGCTATAACTTCTACAGCTACGTTTAATAAAGTGGTATGAGAAGACATCCTTGTCTTTTTCCTGATCTTAGAGGAAATGTTTTCAGCTTTTCACTGTTGATTATGATGTTAGCTGTAGGTCTATCACATATGGCCTTTAATTATTTTAGGTAGACTCCCTCTATGCCTACTTTCTGGAGAGTTTTTTAATTGTAAATGGGTGTTGAATTTTATCAGAAGCTTTCCCTGCATCTATTGAGATGATCATATGGGTTTTATTCTTCAGTTTGTAGGTGTGGTATATCACAGACTGATCTGCAGATACCAAAAAATCTTTGCATCCCTGAGATAAACCCCATTTAATCATGGTGTATGAGCCCTTTAATGTATTGTTGCTATGTTTTGTTGAGGGTTTTTACATCTATGTTCACATCAGTGATATTGGCCTGTAATTGTTTTTTTGGTGCATTTCCAATATCTTGCACTTGTGCTCTCCTCACACTTGCTGATTTTGATACCATATTTGTGTGCAGATGGTTTCCTACCTTCACTGTATGTTTGTCTTTACCAGTGAGCTTTCCCATTCGTAATTTTGTTTCTAGTCATGGCCTTTTTTTTTTCCACCTGGAGAAGTTCCTTTAGTATCTGTTGCAAAGCCAGTCTGGTGGTGCTGAATTCTCTTAGCTTCTGCTTGTCTGTAAAGCTTTTGGTTTCTTGTCAAATCTCCAGGAGAGCCTTGCTGAGTAGGTTGTAGGTTCTTCCCATTCATCAGTTTAAATGTACTGTGCCACACTCCCTTCTTACCTACAGAGAAATCCGTTGATAACCTTATGGGAGTTTCCTTGTACATTATTTTTTCCCTTATTGCTTTTAGCATTTTTTCTTTGCCTTTAATTTCTGTCAGTTTATTACTGTCTCAGCATGTTCCTCCTCGAATTTAACCTTCCTGGGACTCTGTGCTTCCTGGACTTAAGTAACTGTTTCCTTCCCCATGTTAGGGAAGTTTTTAGCTATTTTCTCTTCAAAGATTTCCTCAGGTCCTTTCTCTCTCTCTCTTCTTCTGGGACCCCTATAATGCAAATGTTAGTGCATTTACTATTGTTCAGAGGCCTCTTAGACTATCCGTATTTCTTTTCATTCTTTATTCTGTTCCGCAGCAGTGATTTACACCATTCTGACTTCACAGCCACACAGCCCCAACCCCCATGCAGGAGAGCCTCCAATATTAGCAGGCAAGTCTGGCCTAGTCTCATACAAGGACAATGACTCTCTTTCCTGAGTTCTGGTACACACAAGACTCTGTGAGTGCCCTCCATGAATGGAATTTGTTTCCCCCAGTCCTGTGAAATTCCTGTAACTAAACTACACTGGCCTTCAAAGCCAGATTCTCTGGGGGCTCGCCCTGTTGCCAGACCCCCAGGCTGGCAGCCCGATGTGGGGCTCAGAACTTTTACTCCTGCGGGAGAACTTCTGTGATATAATTAGTTTTTGGTTTGTGGGTTGCCCACCCAGCATGTATGGGATTGAACTTTATCACAGTTGACCCCTCCCACCATCTTGTGGATGTAGGGTACCTTTTTGGTAGCTTCCAGCATTTGCCAGTGGTTGTTCAGCAGTTAGTTGTGATTTTGGTATTTCCATAGAAGAGGTCAGCTTGCGTCCTCTACTCCACCGTCTTGTCTTGTCTCCTGTGATTTTCAGCCTGGTGGTATGTACTCAGGAATTTCTACTCTCTAGTCAGTATCTTCCCATAAATACTATTTCAGTCTCTCATTATCTTACTTCTCTGCTGGATATTCTTCCAGAAAGTAGTAAGGAAATGGCTTGAACATGTAGGTAGTCTCTTCAACCATCAACATATTTACTGTTAATGAACCAAAGTAAACAGTTCTGTAGTTGAAGAGCCTAAGCTACTCCATCTTATAAAAGAGCTCCATTTTGCAAAGGTACTGGGCAAACAGACTTAGACTTTGGATAGTGCCTAAACTTGCCCCACTGTGCACGAGCCAATCAGCCCTTAGGTTAAACCTCCTGACTTTAAATTCAAGAATTTGTGATTTACCTTGGAAGTAATGATTTACCTTGGAAGTAATGAGTTACATTTGTGATTTACCTTGGAAGTAATGATTTACCGTGGAAGTAAAAAAAAAACAATCAGAAATCCACACACAACCCTATAGAAGAGGGTAACCAATCAGTAGTCCTTCAGCCTGAACACCCCCTTTGTTACCCTTTCACCTGAATATTCCCTATATAAGCAGTGTAACCCAAAACTCGGGGTTCCTCTCCTTAGCCCCTGCATCGGTAATGGTGGGAGCCCCAGCTCAAACTTCGTAATAAAAACTCTCTTGCTTTTGCATTGGATACCGGCTCCCTGGTGGTCACTGGGAGATTTCGCGATTTGGGCATAACATAGTCACCCCCAAAAATAAATACTTGAGACTGTACAGCCATGGTTAAGAATGAATGATAATGTAACCCATAATCAGCTGTCAGTAGCTAAAATCGAAGATATGTAATGAGTCTGTTATCCATGAAGACTTAACATTCCAAGCCTCTCTTTAAATGACAATTCATATGCTTATATGAACTTATTATCTACAAACAATAAAGGCTCTTAAAAGCCTTTAAGTTTATCTGTGCTTTGTGGGACTAACATGCTAGCCAAGGAAATAAACACAGCTTTTGCAAATGATTGGTTGATGTGGTACTTCAAAGTGACTATGGGAATACAGAACTACCCAAATGCTTATTTTTTTAAAGAAACAGATACATTAGGATCTTTTATTGTCCAATCTCAAGAGATGAAATTTATTCCATTAACACAAGCTTTAATTAAAACTTATTTGATTAAAATGTATGAATTGCCTCTTTCAGAATTACCTTAATCCTGAGGCTACTCTAGAATATCCTCAGTGGCTTATACACATGTACTCCTTCATCTTTTTGAAAACAGATTTGTTTGGGAACAGTCAGATGTAATGAGGGGTTAATTAGTGTACATGACTAGTATGTACTGTACTTTGTCCCTTGTGCACTGTAGGTAGGGAAGGCATGTAAATTGGTGTAGCTTTGTTCTTGTTCAGTTGCTAAGTGGTATCTGACTCTTTGCAACCCCACGGACTTTAGCACACAAGGCTTCCCAGTTGTTCACTATCTCCCGGAGTTTGTTCAAACTCATGTCCATTTAGTTGGTGATTCTATCTAACCATCTCCTACCACCTCCTTCTCCTTTTGCCTTCAATCTTTCCCAGCATCAGGGTCTCTTCCAATGAGTTGGTTCTTCATATCAGGTTGCCAAAGTATTGGACCTTCAGCATCAGTCTTTTCAATGAATATTCAGGGTTGATTTCCTTTAGGATTGAGTGCTTTGATCTCCTTGCTGTCCAAGAGACTCTCAAGAGTCTTCTCCGGCACCACAGTTTGAAAGCATCAATTCTCTGGCACTCAGCCTTCTTTATGGTACAACTCTCAAATCTATACATGACTACTAGAAAAACCATACCTTTGACTAGGGGGATCACTATTGGCAAAGTGATGCTTTTTGATATGCTGTCTAGGTTGGTCATAGTTTTTCTTCCAAGGAGCAAACGTCTTTTAATTTCATGGCTGCAGTTTCCATCAGCAGTGATTTCAGAGCCCAAGAAAATAAAGTCTGTCACTGTTTCCATTATTTCCCCATCTATTCCCCATGAAGTGATGGGACTGGATGCCATGATTTTTGTTTTTTGAATGTTGAGTTTCAAGCCAGCTTTTTCACTCTCCTCTTTCACCCTCATCAAGAGGCTCTTCAGTTCCTCTTCACTTTCTGCCATTAGAGTGGTATCATATGCATATCTGAGGTTGTTGATACTTCTCCCAACAATCTTGATTCCAGCTTGTGATTCATCTAGCCTGGCATTTCTCATGATATACTCTGCATATAAGCTAAATAAGCAGGGTGACAATATATAGCCCTGATACACTCCTTTGCCACTTTGGAACCAGTCCTTTGTTGCATGTCCGGTTCTAACTGTTGCTTCTTGGCCTGCACACAGGTTTCTCAGAAGACAGGGAAGGTCGTCTGGTAGGTATTCCCATTCTTGAAGAATTTTCCAGTTTGTTGTGATCCACACATTCTAAGGCTTTAGCATATTCAGTGAAACAGATGTCTTTCTGGAATTCCCTTGCTTTCTCTATGATCCAGCGAATGTTGGCAATTTGATTTCTGGTTCCTCTGCCTTTTCTAAACCCAGCTTATACATCTGGAAATTCTCAGTTCACAAACTGCTGAAGCCTAGCTTGAAGGATTTTGAACATAACCATACTAGCTAGCATATGAAATGAGCACAACTGTCTGGTAGTTTAAACATTTTAGGGACTGCCCTTCTTTGGAATTGGAGTGAAAACTGACAAATTTGCTGACATTAAGTGTAGCACTTTACCAGCATCATCTTCTAGGATTTAAATAGCTTGGCTGGAATTCCATCACCTTCATCCACTAGCTTTGTAATGCTTTCCAGTAATAATGCAGCTACTATTGGAAAAAAGTATGACGTTTCCACAAAAAGTTAAAAATACCTTATGATATAGTAACTCCACTTCTGGGTATTTATGCAAAGAAAACAAAATCAGTATCATGAAGAGACATCTGTACCATGTTCACTACAGCATTATATATAATAGCCAGGACATGGAAATAACCTAAGTGTCCACTTATGGATGAATGGATAAAGAAGATGTGAGATAGATATCTATCTACACACACACACACAAACATAGATAGATAGATAGATAGATAGATAGATAGATAGATAGATAGATAGATAGATAGATAGGAGACATTAAAATAGGAAGTCGTTCTTTTGCAACAACATATATGCACCTTGAGGGCATCATTAGTCTAGGTAATGGGTTGGCCAAAAAGGTTGTTCAGGTTTTTCTGTACCATCTTATGGAAAAACCCAAGCGAGCTTTCTGGTCACTCCAAAAAGAAAAATACATCAGAAAGAGACAAAACTCTATGATCTCACTTATATGTGGAATAAAAAAAAAAATTGAACTCACAGAAAGCAAAGACAGATTGGTGGTCGCAAGAGGCAAGCAGTGGGGAGTGACAAAAATGGGTGAGGCAGCCAAAAGATACCTCAAAAAAGTGATAAGAATAAGTTCAGGGATACAATGTCCTGAATGTTGACTATACTATATTGCATATTTGAAGCTGGCTAAGGAAGTAAATCTTAAAAGTTCTCGTAAGAAAAAAGTACAGATGTGCAACTATGTGAGGTAATGGATGTTCAATTTACTGTAGTGATTACTTAGCAATGTATAGGTATATAAAATTATGTCATATACCTTAAACTAACACACTGCATTCCCTCTGTTAGATCAGAAACTACATCCATCAAGACAAGCCTGTTCAATATTCATTTCTATGCTACCTTTGCTGACTTAAAACTACTTATCTATATCAACAGTAGAAATAAGTTAAAATCCCCAGACAAATCTTGGGCAAGACAGATCAAGAATGGAAAGAAAGAAAAAAAAAAAGCAATATTATGAATGTAAAGTAGAATATAACCAACTCAATATCTATATACTAACATTTTTGAAAACTTAGAAAACATGGGAAAGTTTCTTGAAAAAAGATACATACCTTATGAGATGTGAAGAAGAAATTAAAAGCTCAAATAGTCCTGCAACTATTAAAGACATTGAAGCATCTGTTTAAAATCTTCCCACAAAGATGAGGTTAGATATTATGAATAGTTATAATGATATATTTTTCTGGAGATCAGGGAAAGGTCAGGGCTAATACATGTCAATATGTTATCAGAGAACTCAAAGTAGAAAAACAGCTCTGGTAAGAATTGTAAAAAAAAAAAACAACAATAAATAACACCATCTTGACTATACATATCAACAGCCATTGCTGTTCTGAACACCCCAGCTAGCAGCTTGCCCAGTCTGGGCTGCTCACATGTTCATGTGCCAAGGATACTCTGGGCGCAGAGGTTCCCCATTCAGACCAATCACAAAACACTACTACTCACTTCTGCTAGGAAAGAACACCATTATAGGGGGCATTTGTTAAATGAACAAATTGGAATATACAGAAAATAAGTTTTGCCGATGTGAAAGTACTGTTACCAAGATTTCAGCAGGTTTTGGTTTATAAAAAAGGGAAAGTCATTCCACTTCCCCCACTTCCTGTATATATTATATATACTGTTAAAGCTCATTCCCATCTTTATTTTCAACAGGACTCGATCATTAGATATCATTTTTAGGATGCAGAATGAAGTTTAGTGACTGAACTAGCTGCACAGAGGAGCGCAATCTTCTTTCTACGTGTAAATATTCTCCTTCTTCAATTCAGCACTGCAAAAAATAACCTCATTGAACCACTTGAATGAACTTCAAAAGGGGACTTCAACCACTCACCTGGATACAAGCCAGAGGCTCATTTGTCCAAATCGAATATCCACCAACTAAGTATATTCTCTCATTATGGACAGCAACTCCAGATTCATTTTGGCCTAAAGTAAAGAGAATTGAATAAAAGAGGAAAAATAAATCTATTTCCTTGCATGTCTTAATTAACCCTTTTGCCACTGAGGGCTAGTTTTCCCCTGTGGCACAGGTGTATACTCCACGGGATTTTTGCCGCAACTAATCCCTGCCCTCCAGGTCTCAGAGGGAAGAATTAACCACTCTCAGAGAATGAATCTGTGTTGGGTCAGAACCGAGTTATAACACTTAATAGCCAGTCAAATTAGTAAAGACAGCATTAAAGACAGCAATAATAAGCCGTATAGAAGAGTTTCATACCATGTTGTATGCCATTAATTAATACTAATGGAAATAAAGTATATTTTAGGAATGCAAAACACCTCTTGTTCTACTGAATACAAATACTTTTAAGGCAAGTGCTTACATCTGTAACAGCTGCAACCCCAAGGAGCAAATAAAACAGAGCCATGCCCCTAGCATGCCCCAAATGAAGACAAATGACAGAAAAAGACTGATAGTTACTACCTTCCTTTTCCTTTACATACTCAACAGTTTTAAGACTATATTAAAGTTCCTGAGCCGAGACCAGCCTGGGTAGTCCCTAGATATAGACACGCCAAAATGATGAAAGGTTCCTCTTCCATTAAAAAAAAAAAAAAAGAATAACTCACTACTATATATTCTTCCCTGGAGGCCATCAGAGAGTGAGACAGTCTCTTCTTATTGATGGGCTAACACAGAATTGACTCTGGTAATAAATAAGCTGGATCCTACAGCAGACAGAATCACAGATCAAGGGACCAAGGGGCTAAGGTACCACTACAGGAACTTAGAGTTAAGTGCTTGTAGGTGGGCTTCAGATCATTTTTCAGAAAAACAGGAGCTCAGTATAAAGCATCTAAACTTCTCCCAACAGTTATCCCCCCAAGGTGACCTCCTTAGCAGTGGCTGTAAGTTACTGAGTGCCCACTCAGCATACTAAAATGCCTTCAGGCCATAGTCCTGCCCACCATTTGAGTCTGTGATCATAATAATGGAAGGGACGGGATCTTAATAATGCAAGCCAAGAAGGGAGGAAGTTTTCAACTTCATAAAGAAACATCAGGGCTAGGCTGTTTGCTGCTTTCTTTTCATTTGCTTTGCGATGAGGATGGTCCCTACCTAGTGCTGCTCATGGTGATGGCTGGATAGGTCTGTGTGGTCAGAAGTGCTGCTAAACCTCTACGCATAGAACATCTCCAGCATTTTCTCTTTAGGAAAATATAGGCAAAAAACAATATCTGACAGTGATAAACAGTGAAGACCATTCTCCTGAACTCATAAGAAATAAGACTAAAAGTGAGAAGAGAAAAATTAATTGCTCCTTTAGAGTCATTAACTCTTTTAGCACCTGATCCCACCTACTTATACCAGTGTTCCTGCATGAATATTGATTGACAATAACGGACCTGACATGCCTCTCTCGACAATGCGAGAACACACACAAAGGTAAGCACAGGCCCTGAGAAACTGGATGCTCAGCCAGTGGACTGAGTCAGAGATAAACAATGTTCACCTTTTGTAATAAAACCAAGTTGTTCTACTATCATGCATTTAATATTTACAGCTGCCCTCAAGATGTCTAAGAAAACAAGTTTGTCAACTTCCTGAATCTCTTCTTTCTCTTGATTTACTTAATCAAAGGTACTTGCCAGTCAACAGGTTAAAACTGCAGCGCGTCCACTGGTCAGTGTCTATGTTGTAGGAATCTATATGCCGCACGAGGATCCGGTCATTATTGTAATCCAGGTCATTGCCTCCAAGAACATATAGCTTCCTTTGAACAGCAGCCATGGAATGGTAGACCCGCCTCTGCAGCATAGGACTACGGCTTATCCACTTATTCTGAAAAAAAAAAAAAAAAGAAATGCAGGTGAACTGTTAACTGGAGATGTCCATGGCAGAAAACAGCAGAGCCTCATTAGTAGTTGTTGTTGGACCACATTCTATTTAAATATTGTTTACTTAGTTTGAAAGGAATGGGTGTCTTACCTGAGAACAAGTGCAGAAGATCCCACATGTTCTAACTCTGTTTTGCAACTTACATAAGGCATTTTCTCTTATTTGGGTTGTCTTTTATAGGGCATTTTGCATTTGTAAGAGGAGCATATGAGAATTTAGAAGTTTTCATGATAGTTATCTCCCAGTTGAGAGAACATTCTCCTACAAATGACTTAGGAGTGCACATGTATAGGTATTTGTGTACAGTGGTGTAATGATAACAGGCTCTGGATCCAGGATACCGAGTTTATCATTTCTGTGTGAGCTTGGCAATTTACTTAACCTGTCTGTGCCTGTTTCCTCCTCTGTAAAACGGAGATAACAGTACCCCACTGACAAGCCTGTTGTGAAGATTAAATGAGCTAATGCACCTAAAGCATTTAGAACAGTGCCTGGAACACATGTCTGATAATGTGCACGTTAGGAAATTTGATTTAGTCATACCTGAATGGTCTAGTGGTTTTCTCTACTTTCTTCAATTCAAGTCTGAATTTGGCAATAAGCAGTTCATTATCTAATAAGCCACAGTCAGCACTGGAATGTGAAGTCAAGTGGGCCTTAGCGTCACTATGAATAAAGCTAGTGGGGGGCGGGGGCAGTGTGGAATTCCATATGAGCTATTTCATATCCTAAAAGATGATGCTGTGAAAGTGCTGCACTCAATATGCCAGCAAATTTGGGAAACTCAGCAGTGGCCACAGGACTGGAAAAGATCAGTTTTCATTCCAATCCCAAACAAAGGCAATGCCAAAGAATGCTCAAACTACTACACAATTGCATTCATCTCACACGCTAGTAAAGTAATGCTCAAAATTCCCCAAGCCAGGCTTCGACAGTACGTGAACCGTGAACTTCCAGATGTTCAAGCTGGGTTTAGAAAAGGCAGAGGAACCAGAGATCAAATTGCCACCATCTACTGGATTATCGAAAAAGCAAGAGAGTTTCAGAAAAACATCTATTTCTGCTTTATTCATTACACCAAAGCCTTTGACTGTGTGGATCACCACAAACTGTGGAAAATTCTTAAAGAGATGGGAATACCAGACCACCTGTCCTGCCTCTTGAGAAATTTGTATGCAGGTCAGAAAGCAACAGTTAGAACTGGACATGGAACAACAGACTGGTTCCAAATAGGAAAAGGAATGCGTCAAGGCTGTATGTTGTCACCCTGCTTATTTAACTTCTATGCAGAGTACATCATGAGAAACATGGCTGGATGAAGCACAAGCTGGAATCAAGATTGCTGGGAGAAATATCAATACCCTCAGATATGCAGATGACACCACCCTTATGGCAGAAAGTGAAGAGGAACTAAAATGCCTCTTGATAAAAGTGAAAGAAGAAAATGAAAAAGTTGGCTTAAAACTCAACATTCAGAAAACGAAGATCATGGCATCTGGCCCCGTCACTTCATGGCAAATAGATCGGGAAACAGTGGAAACAGTGTCAGACTTTATCTTTTGGGGCTCCAAAATCACTGCAGATGGTGCCTGCAGCCATGAAAATAAAAGATGCTTGCTCCTTGGAAGAAAAGTTATGATCAACCTAGACAGCATATTAAAAAGCAGAGACATTACTTTGCCAACAAAGGTCCATCTAGTCAAGGCTATGGTTTTTCCAGTGGTCATGGATGGATGTGAGAGTTGGACTATAAAGAAAGCTGAGCACGGAAGAATTGATGCTTTTGAACTGTGGTGTTGGAGAAGACTCTTGAGAGTCCCTTGGACTGCAAGGAGATCCAACTGTCCATCCTAAAGGAAGTCAGTTCTGAATACTCATTGGAATGACTGATGTTGAAGCTCAAACGCTAATACTTTGGCCACCTGATGCAAAGAACTGACTCTTGAAAAGACCCTGATGCTGGGAAAGATTGAAGGCAGAAGGAAAGGGGATGACAGAGGATGAGATAGTTGGATGGCATCACTGACTCGATGGACATGAGTTTGAGTAAACTCCGGGAGTTGGTGATGGACAGGGAGGCCTGGCATGCTGCAGTCCATGGGGTCGCAGAGAGTCGTACACGACTGAGTGCCTGAACTGAACTGAACTAGGAAACTTACTGTGAGGAAATCACTGACTCACAGGGGACCCTACATAAGCTAATGTGAGGGCAGCTTTGCTGTTCTTTCCAGGATGAACCTGAGGTCAATGGAACAGCAAAGTTTTGATTCAGCAACAAACCCCTAACAGCCTTTAATATATTTACACTCACATCTTCACCAAATTGGGAAGAGTTATTTCCAGGCATATTGTTATTTGTTCTTCTGTTACAGAAGACCAAATTTTCTGTGATAACTTTAGGAAATGGTGAAACCTCTAATGTTTGGTTCTATATCACTCTCAAGATTAAGAAAGGTATTCTCAACTCCTCTCAAATAAGGTTATTTAAAATATAAAAATAGATGAAAATCAAATATGACTTTAAATCTCAAGTAATGGACAGGTAAATAAGCCTAACCATTTTCTTTTTATATAAACACTAAACATACAGGAAGAACACAGATAATTTCTTTTTGCCAAGAAAAATTTGGGTTTCGACCAGAAAAATCATGATGTTTTGAATACATACAATTTCACCAGTTCACAGAGGTGTAAAGGAAGAATTTTAAAAAAAGTTTTATATAAATATTGATCCATTTACTAATGGCATACAGCTCATTTCTAATTTCTAATACACTCGTAAGAAAAAAGAAAGTGGTTTGTCCAAGTGTTTAAGGCTTGCATTCATCTCGTCCCCCAGTTTTAAACATGTCATAATAAGAATCTCCTTCCAATTAATTGTATCTTTAATAAAACAGTTAAGCCTTTCTTTTAGATATTCTAAGAAATACCTTTAATACATTACACATGAGTGGATTTAACTCAAGACACTGATGGTGCTTTCTGTAGGTGCTTTCTATGAGGCAACGCATCACAGTATGAGGACTCAGTGTTTGCACTCGCAGTCCAGTCCCCTGCCACAGGACTATGGATGCCATCTGGTTTGCAAAGCCTGCCTGCAACCCCTGATTATATCTTTAGCTTCCTTCACTGCCGTGCCTGCCAGGTGAGCCGCCAACCGCTGCAAAGGCAAAGAAACAGAGAGGCCTGGTGGGGTCATTCCTAATAAGCTAGCGTGTGAATACTAATCAGTGCTGAGGAAGCAGAGGTCACCCTGGCCTGCCTATTGGCAGGTAGCAATGTGCTCTGTGGCAGATGGCAGGCATTACTGACTCTCCACAAAGGCCTAGAAGAGAAACAAGCACCAGGGCTGAATGATAGAGTTATTGAGATTCTGAGCAAGATGCACGCAGATGTGATGTTTGCCAGTACCCACTGTAAACAATACGCCAGCAGAATTTTAAAAAAGAGCATGTGTGTACAAACATGAAACAGAATTCATTTGAGAAATGTTAACACCTTCTCCCTCTTTAGCCACGTGTGCACCAAACTCAAGCAACTGTAATTAATGATCCCTCTTGAGACACTCAGCCCAGGAACACATGGTCTCCAAAATCGACAGCTTATAATGACATCAGGGAACACACTTGCAAAGATAGAAATACTTTTGTTACACTCAGAACCAAGGAACTGTAAAAATTAAAAGATACAAAATAGACTGAGGTCACTCTGAACATATATTTGATGGCTAGTCCCGACCCAGGCTGTCAAAGCTGTTTCCATGTTCCATTATCTTCAGCTGATGAAGATTTGACTTCCATATCATTTTGGAATATTGTCATAACCAGGAAAAATACTTATATTACCAAAATCACAGAAATGGCAAAATTCAGCAAACATGTGCCACAGTTACAGATACTTTGGTAGAAGGAAAAGAAAATAAAAATAGTTCTTCTTTTGTGGGGAAAGAAAAGTCATGAAATGTGCATGAGAAGTGGGCAGAAGGGACAGGCACCATCCCAATGTGCCCAGTCCAGGCCCAGTTCTTAGATGAAAAACACTCCACCTCTTCAGATACTTCTCCGTCAGACTTATCCTTCACAGTGCCCTGGGATATGCTGGCTACACGGGGTTAAACAAAAGTTACTATTTATTTGGGAGTAACAAAACCATAAGCATGCTCCCCTCCTAGAATGACAAGCCTTCTCAAAGGCTGCAGCAACAGGACAATGCAAATCCTTTCTTAGGATATCTCAAAGACGAACAGCCACTTGAGATAAATGGAAATAAGGGCATTTAACTCATCAACATATTTTCGCTTTTTCCTACATTATGCAAAACTCTGAAAGAGTTAAGCTGTGAGTAGAACATAAAAAGAGCTGAAATTTCATGTTTTGTAAGCGAAAAAAAAAAAAGGCAACCCAAAAGCAGTTTATCCAGATGCTTCCTTTTCTCTATGTAAGTTTAAGATGCATGTGTGTGTATAGACTTGGCATTCCAACTCCTAATTACTGGAGGAATCTTTAAAAATTCATTTTAATTAAGGTAATGAGCTTTTCTTAGATGAGTCTTACCTGGTTAGGTTCATATACCATTAGTCTGTTCTGATATTGTGCCGTGTTAGTTACTCCACCTGTAATAGATTAGCACATGTTAGCAGTTTCATGAATAAGAAATGGGATAGTCCAACATAAGAATGAGATACAATTAAAGGAAAATTAGCTACTGCTGAGGATCTGTTTGTACACCCTCATGGTGAACCCATGACATAGTTAAGAAGCTTATTGTTGAAGCAGTTTCATTTTCAAGAAACATTTCAGAAGCAATCCACTTTAGAGCAAGCAACAGGTACGCTGAGATTACCATAAGGCCCCCAGTTCTGGCAAGGTGCTCTGCATGGCCAGAATGAGGCGCAAAATATTGTGAGGGAGTGGGAGCAAGCATAGCACACTTAACACAAATCTCTACAATATATATGCCAGGGACACAGTTATATGGAAAATTCTTGTCCTTGGGTAACTTGGTCATTTTATAGCTGTAGTCTTAGGTGTGCTAACACAGTGAACAGTGATATCTTCTTTTTTTAAGGCTTTTTGATGTGGATCATTTTTAAAGTCTTTATTGAATCTGTTACAATATTGCTTCTGTTTTACATTTTTTGGCTTTCTGGCCCAGAGGCATGCAGGATCTTAGCTCCTCAGCCAGGGATCGAACCCATACCCCTGCACTGGAAGGCAAAGTCTTAACCATTGGACTGCCAGGGACGTCCCAACACAGTGATATCCTGATGTCTCTTTGGAAGAACTGTATCTAGAAAAACACATTACTTATCAAAAGAGATCTAGAGCCAGTGCTGTCCAATAGAATAAGCACCACAAACAGGAGTCACATATGCAATTTTAATTTTTCCAGTAGTCACATTAAGCAGAAAAAAGAAATCCTTTACTTTAAACTTAATATGAATTTAACTCAATAATAATTCCCTCCCTATCTCTGAGGGATACATTCCAAGACCTGCAGGGGATGCCTGAAAGTGTAGGATGGTACCAAATGCTGTATATACTTTGTTTTTCCTATATACATATACCTATGATAAAGTTTAATTTACAAATTAGGCACAGTAAGAGATTAACAACAATAACTAATAATGAATTTGAATAATTATAAAAATATACTCTAATAAAAGTTACGTAAATGTGGACTCTTTCTCAAAATACCTTATTGTACTGTGCTTATGATGATGATGATGTGGATGATATAACTGATGAGATGAAGTAAGAGGAATGACATAAATCATTTATGAAGCTTCCTGCAAGTATTACAACCCAGGAGTATCTTCCTTGAAGACCTGGGAGCCATCCCATTGAGATGTTATCATCAAGGAAGATGATGTTCCCATCTCTCAGTTTCTATGGAGGCCAGGAGCCTCATTCTGATGGATGCAAATCAGGAAACACAAATGACCAAGCCACAGAGAAAAACATGTACAGATTCAGGGTAACTGAATGTGCTCAACACATCACATGGATCAACCTTCTTCCAAAAGTACTTTGGTATATTTCTTCTAGTTCACTCCAATGCTTAAAAACCCTATTGTTTTTCAGAGGAGTTGACTTCAGACTGCATTCTAATCTCTCTCCCCTAGTGCAATAGTCTTGAATCAAGTCTTCCTTGTCTGTTTAGCTTTGTCCAGTAAAAATTTTGCTTTGGTAGTTCAAATATTTTGGATAGGTCACGACTATCAACTCCATGGCCAGAAGTCAAATCAACCAAACACCGCAGAATTAGTGCATCAGCTTAACGAAAGTGGAATAATCAGTCAATACTAATAGGTATATAAAGGAGAGGAAACCAGTCCAGGCCAACCATTACTGTCTCAATCCTGTAAGGAGAGTGTATCTTTCATGTAACTGACCATAGCTACTATCAACTGGAAGGCTTTTTTTATAAGTTCTCTCCGAAGCTTGCAACCACTTTCAAGATCACGGAAAGTGGTCTGTCTGCAGAAGAAATCCACAAAGAACAGAGAGAAATGAGCTTCCTGCCCTCAAATAGTCTTCTCTGGATTTCTCATTGAATGTCTCATTTTTTTAAAGATGAAATCAAAGAAAAAGATAATACACTTAGGAAAGCTGAGGCTGAAATACCTACGTAGAGTCAAAATGTATGTCAAATACAGAGGGATGTTTGCTTTCCCCTCAGCCTTCCTTTATTTTATCTGATTAAAACTTGAATGTCCAATAATTCTTTCTCAGCATAACTACAGAAAAGTAATCAAATCTATTGAGACTTCACAAGTCTTCAGGGTTAAAATGATTGCCAAGTGCTTTTGATCTGGCCCATAACCTCCAGATTAATGTCCAGCTTGCCTATAATCATTTCTCCAAATGAGAGGGAACAGAAGGTGAACTCCCCCCACATTATTTCAAAACTCTGACAGTGTCTCTACTTGTTTTAGAAATATGAGACAGAATTAATATCTACTGCAGTAAACTATCTGTTTATGACACCATTTGAAGATATTTACACTACAATATGTATGAGACTCTGCCCATTATAGATTAAATGTACAACCAATGGATTAGAATGCAGCTACTGCACCCTCTCTCCCAACCAGGGCACACCACTTATCTTCCTGCTTTTCAGAATTACTATTTACTGTCTTCCTCAGATGCATTTATAATACAATTTTTCCCCCTTAATCTGCGCCCAGTAATTAGATTCTTTACCCTTACATACAAATTTTCATTCTTATGACAATGTTTAGAAATGAGATATTGGGTTACTAGTTGGGGGTAAGAATAAAAGTCCTAGTTAGTTATTTGGTTGATTACTTCTAGAATGTTAAACCACAGGAGGTGCCTAAAAAGCTCAGTGCTGTAACTTTTGCCAAGTCAGGATGGCAAGGGAAAAACCTAAGAATTGGTTCTATTGCTTTCCCCCTTTGAAACAACTTACAAATGAGCATATAAATAAAAAGCATTTCTTCTCAGTACAAAAAATAAATTTTAAAAAAGCATCCAAGTTTGCAGCCCACATTTCTCTAGCAGTATTACTCATTTTCAGAGCTTTATCATTACATTCCCTTCACATAACACTCTTCACTTTTAGATTAATCTTCTGAAATGAGATGCTAAGGATTTGCATACAGATTTGACTATACAAAAATAGATATGGAATTAATAACAGTCTCTATATGTTTTAATTTCTCCTAGACTGGAGTACCCTTGCCTGCAGCAGTATTCCTGGCTTTGAAAGTCATCAAGCTGATTTGTCTGCTCTGGGTTATGATGCCACATGCTGCTATACTGTCCCCTGCAATCAAAGCACTTGCAAAGATAGATTCCATGCCTTCCTCTATCGAGTATATTTTATAGATTGGCAGTTTTGATCTCCCTCCCCCACCCCAGGGGGGATAATCTGCATCTTAACAGCTTTCTATAGATACATCTGTCATTAAATATGCCATCTCGTATCAGCAACCATTTTTAAAGCCAAGTTTTCCCTAACTTTGAAGTGCCAGAGTCAAAGTTAAGACTTTTCAGCCAAAATTGAAAATGAACAGCCCTGTCTTATACTTTTGAACTGTGACTTAAAGATATACGGCAGGTTCCCTCAAAGTCAAATAAGTCTTTAAAAACTGCCAGAAGGAATGAAAAGTTACCACCATGCTACCAGCAGTGAGAAATGCTTTCTATCATCAAGACAAGAGTAACACATTTTTCTTAAGCTTCCCTGTTCAACTTCCCACAAAACGTTGTGACAAATGGATGCGTGCATGCCAGGGAGAAGATGACAGGTGACTGCCAAACAAACAACCTTTGTCACCACTACTGTGAGCTCACTACTCCTAAATTCGTTGTGCTCAAAAGCAACAACTCACCAGTGCTGACAATGTCCATAAAATAGTGTTGGTCAATATATGTTAGTCAAGTTAGGTCAAGTGTGTTGGCTCTGCTCTTTCTTTTTTTTCAGGGATCTCTGTTAAGCAGAGAGTACAAAAGTCTTTAATAGGAATCTGTGGTACCTAAGGTAGCGGTAGTACCCCTACTGGAACAGAGCAGGATGCAAAGAACTGAATGTGTCCGTGCTCTTAGCTGAGATCAAGATTGCCAGAAGCATCAGCAACCTTATATATGCAGATGATACTACCCTAATAGCAGAAAGTGAAGAGAAACTAAAGATCCTTTTGATGAAGGTGAAAGAGGAGAGTGAAAAAGTTGGCTTAAAACGTAATGTTTAGAAAAAGAAGATCATGGCATCCGTTCCCATCACTTCATGGCAAACAGATGAAGGAAAAGTAGAAACAGTGACATTTTCTTTTCTTGGGCTCCAAAATCACTGCAGATGTTGACTGCAGCCATGAAATTAAAAGATGCTTGCTCCTTGGAAGAAAAGCTTTGACAAACCTAGACAATATATTAAAAAGCAGAGACATTACTTTGCCAACAAAGGTCAATCTAGTCAAAGCTGTGGTTTTTCCAGTAGTCTTATATGGTTATGAGAGCTGTACCATAAGGAAGGCTGAGCGCCAAAGACTTGATGCTTTAGAATTGTGGTGTTGGAGAAGACTCTCAAGAGTCCCTTGGGGAGCAAGGAGATCAACGCAGTCGATCCTAAAGGAAATCAACCTGAATATTCATTGGAAGGACTGATGCTGAAGCTCCAATACTTTGGCCACCTGATGCAAAGAGCTGACTCACTGGAAAAGACTCTGATGCTGAGAAAGATTGAGGGCAGGAAGAGAAGGGGGCAACAAAGGATGAGATGGTTGGATGGCATCACTGGCTCAGTGGACATGAATTTGAGCAAACTCCAGAAGATAGTGAAGGACAGGGAAGCCTGGCGTGCTGCAGTCCATGGGGTCTCAAAGAGTTGGAACTACTTAGCAACTGAACAACAACAATGGTCTTAGGGAAGATGCTCCAGGCT
The DNA here is from genome assembly GCF_016772045.2 of Ovis aries. Lineage (NCBI taxonomy): Eukaryota > Metazoa > Chordata > Mammalia > Artiodactyla > Bovidae > Ovis > Ovis aries. The sequence continues at coordinate 39,904,754 of NC_056061.1, forward strand.
GGAATCCCGTCAGCCAGTTCAAGATTGTGGAAAACCATCTAGAGTTCTTTGCAGATCTCTTGAAGGCCTCACGGTAATCTGGGGGTAGGGGAGGGAGAATTTCAGCACAAGCTGTGTTATGTGTTCCCCCCCCCCCCCTTACAGCTCCTTTATGACTCTATTCTGGGTAAGCCATTTAGCAGCCAAGCCCAGGTTCCTCATATGCAAAACGGAGACTGGAACCTCTCTCTCGGGCTTCAAGTGAATGCCAGTACTTGGAATAGCAGCCATCCATAAAGGGAAGTCTACCACGATACTGTAGTAGTTTGTTCATAAAGGTTTCTTACCATTTTCATAAAAGGTACAAATGAGCATACATGGAATACTGAAAAAGTAACTAAGTATGGAATACTGAACTAATGAATGAATTTTGTAGTCTGAAATAGATTCCTTATAGTTCTTTTTTCTAATAACCAGAATTACTGACTGGTTTATAAGGGTACCGAAGACTTTTTCCTTTTTAACAGTTTTAGCTTCTGCTCTGTATGCAAACTTGCTCCAATTTGCAAAAGATTTTTTAGAACTTCACACTCATAGTCTAATTATCAAAAGAATAAACTGGCATTATTTAAGTTCATATAAGTCATTTTTTAAAAGAGCCAAACTCATTAATATTCCTTGATAAAAGGGATACCATGAGAATATTTATAATGAATGCAAAAATAAACATTTTATTATCTTATTTTTACATGAGATTATACTGCCCATATTTTGGGAGTGTTAATACTGCCACATAAACAATGAAAGCCAAGAATCTTTCTACTCAATTAGCATCTTGAATAGAAGCACCCTTAATCCATGCATTAAATTAAAACTAGAATCCATATTATTTCTGTCACACTTGAGGAAACCACACAAATGGATAGGTAATTAGTACATTTGCAATCCTGCATAGAAAGTCTCAAATTTATAAAAACCTATAACGAAAACATTGATGCACTTGAAAATATAAATTTTATATATATATATATATGTCACCTAGAGTGTGCAGATATAAATTCGTAACCCAAAATATGTCAAGTATGCACCATGTGTTATTGTAACTAAGTGAAATAATAAGTGATGGTAACATCCACTACAATGCAGATGTCAGCTGACCTTTAAAATCTCAATAAAATCCACTCTAACTCCAATTCCTTATTCTGCAGAAAGCTGGAATCCTGCCTCCAAAGATTCTACAGGTTCCTAGCAGGATTAAACTCTAAAGGTCACTACTGCCTATCTCTAGTGTGCTGGCTTTGCTGTGTTCTTGTTGAATCTTTTACCTTTTTCCTACAATTACACAAACTCTTCAACCAATTCCCTATTTCTATGATGTATTGGGTTGGCCAAAAAGTTTGTTTGGTTAGTGAATAGGTTTTTCAATCAGGTTCCTAGTGAAAATGAAAAATATATATTTTCACTTAAAATCGAACAAACTTTTTGGCCCACCCAATAGCTTTACTCTTCTTCTCTCCTCTTGGGAATAAAGAAAAATGACATATTTCTCATATTCTTAGGTAGAACAATTCAGCTCACTCTTTTTTTCTACTTTCTTTTTCTAAATTCATCTAGGCAGACACAAATTGATCATCTCAACAAAGACTGTTCTCACCATGGAAGAAATGGAGCCAATTGCTGTTTTGTTGTTTTGTTTTTTACCTACTTAAGCTACCAACTTGAAAGGCCATTAGGCTATTATATTATAATATGTAATCCTTTCAGAAAACAATGTTCTAATCTAAGCCAATATATTGATACTTTAGAGAAGTCCATATTATCACGGTTCCTTTATACATTTTAACTTTATATCATTTCTGTTTCAGAATCTAAACTATAGAAACACAAATAGAAAGACGTTATCTGGGTCAACTCTGTGCCCTAAGATGGTCAGTTAAGTAGACAATCAAATGATCACTGATCCTACACAAATGCCCAGGTATGAACTATTCTGTGTATCATTAACTCTCAGTCATGCCATTTGGAAGTTCTTTTTACAATGTAAGCATCTGTTTTTGAGATCTTTCTTTTTTGTAACTGATTTGTGTGGTTTCATGGGGGAAAGTATGGTTTTCAAAAACCAGAGACACAGAAATAAAGTTCCTTCTTCACCAAATAATCACTGTGTTATCCCAAAAAACCACTTAACCTCTTTAAGTCTCATTTCTTTAGGAGCAATGTAAGGGGAAACTAAATGCTGCTTCAGAATAAAAGGAAGTCAGTTTAGGATGAAAGCTTTGGTGATTATTTTGGAGAATGTGTAGGTGATCTGATTGCTTTCTTTGAACTATTTAGGTCTTTTAAAAGCATTGTAGAATGGTTCATTTCTGTTTGGCTTCCATCTCAGTATAATACTGTAATGGTTTTGTTTTAATCTCTCTCAGATGGGGAGTAGTAAAGGCTGGATCATAACTGGTGGAGGGGGGCATGGAAACAGAACAAAAAGTAATTGCTGGGACCAGCTAGCTGCTGGGACCTAAAACAAAAAGATTATTTCATTCTTAGTGGAATTCCAGCTTACTAGAAACTGAGGGTAAAGAATCTGCCAGGCAGGAGATTCAGTTCGATCCCTGGGTTGGTAAGATCTCCTGGAGAAGGAAATAACCCATTCCAGTATTCTTGCCTGGGAAATCCCATGGACAGAGAAGCCTGGCGGGTTACAGTCGATGGGGTTGCAAAGAGTTAGATACAACTACTGAGTGACTAACACTTTCAGGAACTTTTTAGTGGAATATCAAGCTATCAAGCCCCAAACTCCTCAGGAGCAAGAAACAGAGCCTCTTAGGCAGTCATTCCACATCACAACAAACTTATTTCTCCCTCAAGCAAACCTGAGGCCCTGGACCCCACCTAACTGGGATCCCAGCAGGTGAACTCTTTCAGTAGACCCTCTGGGGCATTCCCAGTCTAAAAAACTTTCCATCATGAGTGAATTCAAGGATTTGCCCTCATCAACTCTGCTGCTAAGTCGCTTCAGTCGTATTCGACTCTGTGCGACCCCATAGATGGCAGCCCACCAGGCTCCACCGTCCCTGGGATTCTCCAAGCAAGAACACTGGAGTGGGTTGCCATTTCCTTCTCCAATGCATGAAGTGAAAAGTGAAAGTGAAGTCACTGAGTCGTGTCCAACTCTCAGCAAGCCCATGGACTGTAGCCTACCAGGCTCCTCCGTCCATGGGATTTTCCAGGCAAGAGTACTGGAGTGGGGTGCCATTGCTGTACCACCAAAAAACAGAACAGAAATTTGCATACTGGGATACCATAATTTTGTGGTTTCTAATGTAGCATGGGTTCTGACACAATTTGTATAAATATGTTAGTTCCTTCTGTTTTCTCTCAGAAACTTTTCCCAAGTCCACTGCCCTCAGGCCCTCTTCCTGATCCTGAAATGGCACGACCTCCACCGACAACTCTGCCTCTTGCTTGACCCTCATCAGGTCCCTGCCCCTCCTTTCTCAGCTCATCTAGGTCCACACCCAGCTTGCATCCTGCCCTGGAGCTGGGGGGTGCTCTCTCCTCCTGTCCAAGCCTGAGCCCCTGCCTAACTCCCACTGTCCTGTCTGGGACCCTGTGTCTGCAGTCAATACTGTATCCCCCACACTTATTCCCATTCCTGGTACCTATGAGCTGCTCTCAGCACTTGAAACCAGAAGATGCCCCGAGTCCTTCATTTCAAATCCACTCTGTCCTTCCCCTTAGCTATAAATTTGCTTAATGCACTCATTCCTCCAAAAAAAGTTCCCTCCTTTGACCTAGATTCTTTTTCCTCTAGCTAATCTCCATTCTCTCAGCCAAACTTCTTTGTCTTTCCTTCCGTCTTTCCTCCTTTATTCTTCCTAAAGCCAAAATGCTATGAATTTATAATGAAAAGTACAGCTGTCACCCAGACTGAAGTACGTGTGTACCTAGCACAGTACCATCTCTCCCTGCAGGATGGAGCATGGTAACAGGCAAGTTGAGGGGAAGGCTCAAGTTCAGGGAGTCAAGTTTTGATGAAATCCCAGCATTGTGCAAAGGCGGCCTATACTTGCAGCTTTCACTTCTTCACTCTCCATCTACACCTTTGACCACTGCATTCTAGCTTCTACCTTCTCTCATTCTCCTGAAACTGCTGCCAATATAACTACCAAGTAGTTCCTGGCTGAAAAATGCAGAGAAAATATTCTGGACTTGGACATCCCCAAGTCTTGGACACCTCTCACCCACCCTTCTGCTCTGGCTTCAGTTTCCATGATGCACCGCCTCCTCTGGCCTTGCCATCGCACATTCTCAGGCTCCTTCCTTCGTACCCCTTCCTCTGCATGCTTCTCACTAGTGTTTCCCAACCTTCTGCCCCTTTCCAGACCATCTCCAGCTCCTCTGGCTCCTCGCACTCTTCACCACCTTCTCATACTTAATTTGCTCTGAGAACCTACTCACTTCCGTTTGCTCTGAGAAACAGGAGGCAGGAAGCTAGTGAAGGAGGGTAGATGAGATGCTAGCGGTGGGGTATAGAGAGGTTGGGGGCTGAGCAGATATAAATACCAGGCCCCCCTTAGCTGGCCTCCTCCCACCGAGCTCAGCTGCCCAGGTACACGTGCAAAGTGGACCACAGGGTTTTTCCAACACTGGATGCTTGCCAGAGGCTAAGAGAGTTATGGAAATGGTTGGACCATGAAGCCCAAGCCTGAGCACAGGGAGGGGTTAATGGGCAAGTAGGAAGCAGCCAAAGGACCTGGGGCTAGGTGAGGCTGAAGATGCCACCAACTTCCAGGAAGCCTCTGGCTCCCCTACACTGATTACTCCCTGCTCCACACGAATTCTGTATCTTGGGAAGACATCTCTCATCACACACATCACACGACACTGTAATCATCCATTTAAAAACTGTGAGCCCCAGCATGGGACCTGCCTTTGCGTCTTTGTGGCTGCAGCACTGGCCCAGAACCAGACTCAGGGAGGTGAGGAAACTTGCTCAGTTTGCTGGCTGGCAGAGTGGAGTAAAGTTTCACACGTGCGTGAGCCCTCAGTCTGTGACCTCAGTTCACACAACCAGCCTCAGTCATGCCCTCTGCTTGTCCCTAGTATTTTGTATACAGTTTCTTTAGATGCAATATTTGCACATTAAAGCTATAGCTGTGGCATTTTCAAAATGCTGACTATATTTTATATTGTTCTAATTATAATGAATACCAGAAAAATTAAAGTCCCTTTAATGGGTTTGAATAAAAGTTATTTTAAATGGGGCAAATGCAAACTTCATCTAAATTTAATCAAGATGAAAAGAAACATATATTCTAGGGAGTTAAAGAAGCCCTAGCAAATGTTCTTTCACGAATGAAATAGCTGAAAAAAACTCTTTGATTGTCCACTCCTAGAGGGCAGGAAGTGTGTTTGCTGATTTAATCTTATGTATCCATGATCCAGCACTGACTTAATAAGGATAGACCATTTCCTGAGAGAATGAAGACAGCACTAAGTGCCACTCTTGAGGAAATGCAATGCCAACTGTCTTATCTCTGTAGTTTAAAGGCACTAATTTTGTGGTTAGCCTCCCATTATCCTGCTGCCAACTGGCAAAAATGAAAAGTAAGTTATTTTGCAAGATGAGTTCGGGATTCACTTTCACTCACATGAAAAAGGATCTTTTCAGTAGTTCACAAACAATCTCTTACAATGGAGAGCATGCCTTTAAAAAGTACAACAGTGGGATACTTAATGCTTACTTTACTTCAGGATTGTGAATTTCAAGTAGAAATGAGGTGCGTGTTTGTAAACTGGGTCACGATGTCAGATGCTAGAGGAGCCTGTAAAATCTGACTGTCTCTAACATCTTAAATCACATGCTAATAGGCATATCTACACAGCCCGATTTTCTGAATTCATCTCTGCTTGTCTCATTTTAAAAACAAGGGGCAGGTTTCCAGGTGTCCTAACCCTAAAACGGACAGTGAAGGGGAGAGGTACAAGAGAGTGAGCACTAAAATTTTAAAATTTAAAAAAAAAAAAAAAGAAAGAAACATTCGTTTGTGTTCAATGGAACAAAAATAAGCCCCTAAAATCCACATCACCTGAGGCAAAGTTTACAAAATACCAGAAGGATGCCAATGACTGGATCCACCATCAATTAAACTGGAAAAAATTAATTATTTGGTAAAGGATAAGGAATAGCCCGAAATATTTTCATCTACCCCAAAAAGAAATCAGGGTAACATTTCTAAATCAGAGACAGTCAGGGTGAACTATATACCTTTTTTTTTTTTAAGGGCCCCTAGCAACCCTTTCCTATCCATGGTTAGATTCACAACTGATTTATTATAAGCTGGGCCTGAGGAAATAGGCAGACGACTGAAGGTATTAGAAACGTCACTGGTGATTGCCTCTTCTTTCCAATTAAAGGTATTGTACTGTACACAGGGAAGTAAGCTTTTCATCTCAAGTACACAGTAGGGAGAAATAAACCTGAGAAAATTGTGATTGTTTTCATTAAGTATGGTTAACACAGGCAGAATGTATTAGCGCAAAAAGAGAACAAAGGAAATTATTTCCTTTCATAGTAGGGAAAAAACAAAGAGATACAGCAGCAGAAACTGAAATAAATGGATACACTTAATAAAACCGAAAAGGAAACATACAGACCCACATGGAGAGAGAAGTCAGCTAGATGGAAAGTTATGACCAACCTAGACAGCACATTCAAAAGTAGAGACATTACTTTGCCAACAAAGGTCCATCTAGTCAAGGCTATGGTTTTTCCAGTGGTCATGTATGGATGTGAGAGTTGGACTATAAAGAAGGCTGAGCGCTGAAGAATTGATGCTTTTGAACTGTGGTGTTGAAGAAGACTCTTGAGAGTCCCTTGGACTGCAAGGAGATCCAACCAGTCCATTCTAAAGGAGATCAGTCCTGGGTGTTCATTGGAAGGACTGATGCTAAAGCTGAAACTCCAATATTTTGGCCACCTCATGCAAAGAGTTGACTCATTAGAAAAGACTCTGATGCTGGGAGGGACTGGGGGCAGGAGGAGAAGGGGATGACAGAGGATGAAATGGTTGGATGGCATCACTGACTCGATGGACATGGGTTTGGGTGGACTTCGGGAGTTGGTGATGGACAGGGAAGCCTGGCGTGCTGCGGTTCATGGGGTCACAAAGAGTCGGACTTGACTGAACTGAACTGAACCTGGTTGAGAGATCTAGATCTAGGCTAAGATAAGCTTCTCTGCTTTCTTAAGGCCTCACTCAAGAAAGTGTTAAGTAGTTATACCTCTAAGACTATGTAAGGGAATCTCCAGCATTTTAAAAAAAGTTTTATAGCCAAAATTAAAAATAAGGAATAATCATTAAATTATGAGTTTATACAAAATTTAGAAAATGCAATGCAAAATTTAGGAATGCAAGACCTTAGACATATGTGAAAACTGAATGAGTCAATGGAAGGAATGTTAAGCTGGAAGACAATCTAAAGTACACTGATTTTATAAATCCATCATTGTTTTGTTATCTTAAGTACAGATTCGTTCTTCCTAATAGCGATGACTCTCTTGTAACCAAGTTTACGGTTTCTTCAACAAATCTAACAGGATATAGTCCTAGCAGCTTTTTTCTTAACTGCTGAAATATATACTTAAAGAAAAGGAATAAGTCACCAGATAAATGAGGTCTTATCTATATCAATATATAATAGCATACACACTCATATCTAATGTTGATTTGGTATACAGGACCACTAATTTATCCTCATTTACCCTCTTCCTTGGTTTCAATCTTCATTCATTAATTATTGAGCAATTAAATCCAGACATGAGCCAGGTTTATTCAATAAAAATCAGTGAATTGCCAATAATTGAGGCACTACCCAGAGACGCCAAGACTACAGCTGTCTCCCTAGTTACTGAAGATAGCAGAAGAAAAAGTGGGCAGAGTCCAGTGAATTTACTTTAACTGCAAGGGAGAATTTTGTTCGAGCAGATTTTAAACTAGAGAAGATTACTGAAGGAAACTGAGTAGTTTTCACTAGTGTACTTAAAAGTGATTATTTCTTCCAAGTACAAACATCTCTAAGTGACTCTTAGTATTTATTTGATTTGACTATTCCTCTTTGTCCTTGACACAGAAACCTAATAAGTTCCATTTGGGTCATAAAATGAGTATCCTCCAACTGAGAGGAGATGCAACTTTCTTCCCTAATATGCAAACCTTTCAAAGGAGTACATATGAGGTTATTTTCAACAACAGGATTGGAAACACAAGTTGATAATGTGATGTTAATAACACATGCCTCACAGGTTCCTTCTGTGGCAATGCAAAGGCAGACATGAGAAGCTAAAAGTGGCATGTGGGTGTGAATGAGCCAAGACTGGCCCCAAGCAGGTACCTGCTGAAGCTGGGTTATAGGAGCATGGGATTCATTATATTAGTATCTCTCCTTCTTTAATAATCAAAAGACTTCCCCAAAAAAACAAATACAAAAAAAAGTAAAATGATAAAAAAAAACCCCAAATAATTAGGAAGAATGGGAAAGTAAACAGGAATAAAGGACTGGGATGGCATGAAAAACTATAATTCACAAATAAAAGGAAAATGTTATTTTAGCCAATAATTTAAATCTCTTCCCTCAATGCAAGCAATGGTGCTGACCTGGATTTATTCCCACTGTTATACCCATCCATATGGATTAACTGGGCTTGTCTTCACCTGCCCTGTCTTTGATAGAATGGCTCCTACTCAGCCCAAGGTGAAAGGAAAAGCAAAGGACCACAAGGAGTGCAATACAGTCCATGAAGATGAAAAGCTGACAATCTAAACAATAGAAGGTGTGGTAGAAAAAGAGCGGTAATGGGCCATTAATTTCCATTTTTGAAATTTTACCCCACTAATCACTGAGAAAGTCACAGAAATGTCAATTACTTCCCCTTATACTGCTCTCTATAGAAACAGGTGCCCAGTAAATGAATGTGAATTAGCTAAACTGGCATCCTTGGCTGAATTGTTCACAGACCCATGTGGCCACAACTACCAAAGCCTGACTTTTCAATTTATGAATGAAAGTGTTCTGTAATAAATCCAATCCATGAAGCATGTTCTACCTGATATCCACAGAAGACCATCAGCCACATATCCAGCGTGACAGGACAGGGACCGGTCAAAGGACTGGACAAAAGTCCACTTGTTCTTCTTGGGGCAGTATCGCTCCACGGTAGGCAGGACCTGACGCAGTTCATTTCTGCCCCCGACAGCATAGAGGTATTCATCCATGGCCCCCAGCACAAAATGCTCCCGGCAGTTTTTCATGGGTGCTATCTCTGCCCAGGAGTTACTGCGGGGGTCATAGCGACAGGCAGTCCTCACAGCACACGTCCGACCACTGGCATGCTCAACTTCCCCTCCTGCTACAAACAGGAAGTCCCCCATGACTGCCACACAGTGGTGGCTCCTGCCCACGGGCATGGGAGCCAGCTCACTCCAGTTGGCCACAGCAGCGATGAGCGCATTCTCCTGATCCACGGGGTTGAAGTACCGGAGTTCCTTGACTTTACAGACCTCACGCTTCTTCCCACCAATGATGTACAGGGTATCCGACTGGAACCGCGGTTTGGTCCTGCGAGTCTGCCACACGGGCTGTGCGTAGATGCTCTGGTGGTATTCCAGGGCTTCGTTGACCAGAGCTGTTGCCGTCTCGCTTGCCTGGACCAGGGGGTGGGACAGGGCAACGGTGTGGAGCGTATCCACGTCCATGAGGCCAAAGCGGATATACTGCAGGAGCTCATCCAAGTACTGGTAATGGCAGCTGTGTTCCAACCACCTCACGGCTAGCTGAAACAGAGGCAGGGAGGCGGAGAGAGCACAGAGGTAAGAGCGAGCCAAAGCAAGGGGGCGCACAGGCCTTGCCATGTATTCTTTCAGACACTTCATAATTTACTAGTTTTCCTTACAAACCATGTACCACTCAAATATTGCGATACCCAGTTGCGGGATATTTTTTTTCCCCCTTTCTGCATCAGCAGAGACACAAAAGAACTCAAAACACTGTTGGAGAGATTAGGAACAATGTTAAGTAAAATTGACAAGACTTAAAGTACCACTTGGGGTGAACAATAATTACTTTTCAAAAAATGAGAATATGGTGGTTCAACAGGCTGTTCTCTTGGGTTTTAGGCATAAGAGGCTTGGTGCCCCCACCTCCACCAGGAAGTGTCAACAGTGAACTGTGTCATCAGTATAAGCAACATATGTCAACCAGTGAGTCAAGGTGCTGTATCAATACTAGTAATGTGAGAAAATATATGAGCATCTGAGCCCAGAGGGTGTACTTGAGAGAAAATCAATATGACACTAGTAGCATGATTTTAAAAGAAAAAGGACTTTCCCCCCACTCCTTTGGTAGGGTATCAGTCAGGAAGCAAGAGAAGAAAAAGAAAGATTGCAATCTACCCATTTTATTTTTTCTCAATTAGTTTTCATTTTGAAGACAGTTGTTGTTTGCACTGTAAGATACAGCAATTTGATAGAGCTATTTTCATAAAAACAGGAGATAGAGGAAATTATCTGTGTATTATGGACATAAGAGCAGAATTTAATCCTAGCCTTTTTGTTTAGGTCTAGAAATCTTTCAAGAAGGAAAAGGTAAAAACTTTTGGCTACAGAAAAATAGAATTTCTTTAAAGCAGGCGCATTAAGTCATAAATAACAAAATTGAAGAATAGTTTAGAAAACAATAGCAATAAAAAGTCAATTCATGATATGGAGCACTTTAAGTTAATTAATGTGACTTAATATTTAAGTTTGGCAAAGCTTTCCAAACACCAGCATAAAGAAGTATATCTAATAATTTCAGTCAACATATTTGATAGAAACCCAAGTCTCCCACATTGCAGGCGGATCCTTTACCAGCTGAGGCACAGGGAAGCCCTTTATTCTTAATAGTACCTATGTCAAACTAGATCGCCTAAGCAATATAAATGTGGACCTGAAAGAATTAGCATAAAAAAATAAATAGAATACTGAATACTTTTGCTGTGTTTTACTTGCTTTCTGACCAATGGAACCGGGGTTCTGGGCTTCCTTTTTCCGCTGATTCACTGCACTAGAGGAAAAAATGCCTGCAGAGACAGAAGGAAATGTCATGGCCTCAGACCATTACTCCCTGACAAACATGAGCTGGGTTTTCATCCTGGTGAAAAGGATTGCTAAACTCTCTGAAGCATAATTTCTGACTTGTATCCATTTGACAAACGGCTCCAAGAGGGAAGGCATATTGTGGGCATGTCTTTTTAGCTTTCCAGATGAAGAGAATGTAGCCAGTGAATCTAATATATGCTAAATTGCATCTCTTAATGAATAATGAGTGCAGAGAAATGGAAAAAGAATGGCATTGGGTGCCAGGCAGCCTACAGATGCCACACAGGCAGACACCATGGAGGGCAGATGAGTGACACTCTTTGGCTGTTTTTCCAGAAACTAGTTTTTTTAAAAAATTTAAATAAGATACTAGCCTGATGAAAAAAATTACCTGTATACAGTAAGACAGTAATAATCAAAGACAGTGCAGAAGAAACAGGTTACTCATCAATCACCAGGTCTCTGCCAGAAGTGGAGAGTTTTCCCATAAGCAACATCCTGGTTTGCCTCCACCCCAGTTTTAGAAATTTCAAGAAATGGGTTCCAATTATTTCCCTGGGGAGATAATTCTACAACTTAATAAATGATTCTCCATTCTTTGTTCCACAGAGCTTTCAAGAGTTTTCAGAGATAAAGTCATCCCACTGAAGGTCACTCCTGTACCAGGTAAAATTTTCTGAAACTTGATCCTTCATATTGCTCCTAATTTGAGTCATTCCAGCTGGTATTGCTTTGTTTTGTAACAAACTTCTCAGAATCCTTAGAGCCTAATGATTTTGCATCTTGCACATGGATACTACAGGAAAACAGCTCTGGAGAATTACCAAAGAAATGCTCATGTCTCTATTGCCTCTTTTTATAGCACAGTGCTGCCCATTTAATTACTTTCCTCCTTCCTCATAAATCAGTTCTTCCCATGCCCTAATCAATCTTCCAGCCCATCTCTTAACACTGTCCAATCTACCTTGATCTTTCTAGTGAACACTGTCACTTACTGTGTGAAAGGAACATAAGCCACAGCCAGGCTCTGCTTTTAAGAAAATTTCTAAGGAAACAAGCAGGCAGTGGAACAGTGACCACTGTGATCTATCACTGATTCATTTCTGGCTTTCTGTCTACTTATCACCCCTTAGGTCACAAATATCATGAGGGTCCACTCTCAACTTCCCCAAATATTATGTATTACAGGAAACTTTATGCACATACATTTATGCACATGCATTTTCTGGGCTCTTTTTCTTACTTACTGCCAATATGTCTAACTTCTCACATTTTTCATATAATTTTCACACATTTATTATTTATAAATATTTTCAGACTACACAGTCATTCATATCTGTTGAGTTTATCTTTTCTCAAGATCAAAGGTAAATATAACTTACAGTTCTGCCAAATTCAAACCAATCTCACCTAGATAGAGTATTACTGACAGATTTAAATCCAGTGCGTCTCAAACCTAACATGTGCATGAATTACCTGAGGTTTCTGGTCAAAATACAATTTCCGATTCAGTAGGAGGAAGACAAGGACTGCAAGTCCACATTTCTAACCATCTCCCAGGTGATGTGTATGCTGCTAGTCCATGAACCACATTTTGAGCAGTAAGGTTTTAGACAGAGTCCATCCAGGAGACTGTAAACTGCTGCTGTATTACAGTAAACTAAGTCTGCTGTTTCAAATTTTAAAAGACTTAAAATCAACTAAAACTTAAGTAGGATGCTCTAATAAAGATATAGGGCATATGTAGCTAATACTATGGGTAAGACAATGTGTTTCCTTTATGGTAAGATATGGGTAAGATCTTACTATGGGCAAGACAGCATACTTTCAGACCCTGGCTCTGTAATCAGCACCTGATTCTGATGGCATAAAGGAAGCCATACAAACACTCTGCAGTTTGGCTTTTGCAATAATACATAAACAAAAGTAAAAGTGTCGTCGTACTCAGTTTTTACTTTGGTGACAATATAAAAGAGAAAAATCATTGAAACCATGGATAACTCTTACTTATCCAGATAACGGAAGAAATGGCAAAGAAAATCCAGAACAATGGGCTACCTTAAATCACTTCTATACCATGAACCTCACTGGAGCACTGTTCATTGCCATGCTGAATTGAGGGCAAGGTGGTACACGCAATCCTGGAGCCCATCTGAGAGGTTTAGAATAGAAACTATACTAGGGCTTCCCTGGTGGCTCAGTCAGCAAAAAATCAGCCTGCAACACAGGAGACCTAGGTTTGATCCCTGGAGAAGGAAATGCAACCCACTCCAGTGTTCTTGCCTGGAGAATCCCAGGGATGGGAAACATCGTGGGCTGCCGTCTGTGAGGTTGCACAGAGTCGGACACGACTGAAACGACTTAGCAGCAGCAGCAGTATTCTTGCTTGGGAAATCCCATGGACAGATGATCTTGGCAGGCTACAGTCCATGGGCTTGCAGCATCAGACATGACTTAGGACTAAGCCACCACCACTAAAAACTATAGTATTCACAGAAGGCTGATTCATCATTGGGCATCATGAAACAGAGACCACAGGTAGCTCTGTAGTGCATTTGGGGGCTTATATTTGCAAATGTTTATTTAAGGAACTTTTGGCTTTTGGTGATACTACACCTAGAAAGCATAACTCAGGGAAGGTGAAAATCCTATTCTATCTTAGTACTGTGACACACTGACATTCCCATCACCCTAATTTCTAGAACACTTTAATTGGTGGGGGGTGGAGCATATAGTGAAAGTTTTCTCTCTCACTTGCTTAGGCAACAAAGACAGCAACAGTGGAAAAGAACACAAGGATTCAGGTTGGGAGGACAGATCAAAGAGTACTTAGGAAATAGGGCATTAGGCAAGGTGTTTCCTAAACCATCTGAAACACAGGGACTGCCACCTCCAAAGACCATAGGAGATCTCCCAAGCACCTTGCCTAACCCAATCCATTTCATCTTGTCCTGATGGACAATTGTTTCTTCCTCAAAGGAACATTTGCTACTGCTTATTCCAGTGTCAACATATCTCTCAGTTTCTTGATAAAAACAATGTCTAGCACATAGTAGGCTACACATATTTGGTGCATAATGGAAAATTCTTTATAACTATTCCTAGGCTAATTCTCACATTTCTTTTGAACCAATGACATCAGATTCTGTATATATTCAGATCTGTCTAGCTACAGGCTTCCCCAGTGGCTCAGATGGTAAAGAATCCTCCTGCAATGTGGGAGACCTGGGTTCGATCCCTGGGTTGGGAAGATGCCCTGGAGGAGGGCATGGCAACCCACCCCAGTATTCTTGCCTGGAGAAGCCCCATGGACAGAGGAGCCTGGAGGGCTACAGTCTATGGGGTTGCAAAGAGTCAGACATGACTGATCTATCTATCACAGGCTTTAATTTCCTATTTCATTATCTTAACTTTGTGGTTTTCCTATAAAGCCCTTATAAGCTCTCAAACAAGGCAGCATACACTGCACTGGACTTATTTATATATGGTCCTCGTTTTACTCCCTCCACGATGGGTACTGGCCACCTCTATTTGAAATTATTAGCAATGCAATGCACATTATAGTATGGTAACCCCTCAAATAAATTGTAAAATATCAGGGCAAGAAGAAACTTTTGAGTACGTTTGGTTCAAACTTCTAAATCTTATAAAGAGAAATCAAATCCGGACAAGTTATTATGACATACTCTAAGTCATGCAGCTGATTAATGGAAAAGCTGGAACCAGAAATGCCATTTTCAAATTATAAATATGTTCTTATATCATATAATCATTATTTGTCCATCAAAAATTATTTTAAGATAGAATCCAGGCACTCAAACCAAACCCAACTTCCATATTGTCTAAATTATAAGAAAAAAATCTGTTTTTTAAAAAATGCATGCTTTGCTTTAGATAAGTGAAAATGTTTTTCAATGACTCTCATTTATGGATTATTTTTGCATAAAAACCATGATTTAATGGTGCCAATTATAGAGTTTGTAAGTAAAGAACAAGTCTTCAGAGGAATAGGATCCTCTGAGTATTGAACTTCTGTCTCACTTTTTAATGGGAATATATATTTAAATTCTAGGCTATCCCCTGTTAACTAAACCTGGCTCAAAAATATATGGAAAATAGTCCCCTCCTTTTAGTTTTCTCAATGTATCCCCACTGATCGCTATTCTATGAATAGAATATATAATACTAAATATGAAAGTATATAATTTAAATTATGCAAAATTTTCTGATTCAATTAAAGTATGCAACCTATTTAGATGTATTTCACAAATATGTGAAATATATGAACGAAGGTCACATTCCTAACATGATAAGCCCTCAAGATGTGATCCAAATTCCTTTACTGTTTCTCCAGCACTCTGAGATAGAAGCTGCTGTTTTAAAACATAAAATTCCTGATCCTTTGAAAGAAGTTGCTGTTTTGAAATCTATCTCTGCTTATATATGTCCACAAGTATGTATACTGTCCAACATGACCCCCAAAGCAATGAGAAATTTTATATTCACAGATTCTCTGGAAAATATATGAATTAAGAAGTTATCCCAAATCCAAGAATACACATCAATGCGCTCTTCCATAAAATCGCCTTTATATCTTGCAAATATATATATTAAAATGACCTTTACAAAGCAGTTCTCATCAGATGAGTGATCGAGTATTTTTCACCAACACTAACAAAAGATAAAGCCCTGTCGAAAGCAGTAACTCTTTCTTTCTCTTGGTTCACAAGTATTCTTTTTCACTGAGGAGGATGTTCTCATCACAGAATTCATCAGCCAAAGCTGAGTAAGCTAGAAGTGGCATTTTTGCCCACAGTCTGACTCAAGCCCCCTGGCCTGGGGCAGCTATAATTACTCTCGTATTCTAAAACTTGGTTGCAAACTGAGACCTGCCTTTTGCAGGCGCCCTGCTGTGAAGGCACAAGTGTCTATATCCTTGCCAGTCCTGTCATCTTACTGACACAAGCCAGGGCACCCATCTCCCCTCCGTGACCGACAAGCAGCACAAATTCCACATGCCTGCAAATTCAGAAGGGAACAAAGGAAGGGCATAAGAGCAAGTCAGCAACCTCCTGGCATTCCTGAAGCTCCACCAACGAACCTGGCATGTTAAAAGAGTGCTTGGGACACAAGGAGTGGGGGGCAGAGCATGTGTTAATGGAATGAGTGACAATGCACAGAGAGAAGTTTCCCCTTCTAAACAGAGGCTCAAGGATGCTCACCATCTTCTAATACATGGCCTCAAAGGGAAGCTGCACTGACTGTTATATATGTTGTGTTCAGGTACACTAACTCATATGTTATTTTATAATGCCTTAAATTTCAATACACTGTAAACACTTTAGCAAGATACCCTTTAAATACTATACACAGATTCTTCAGATGAAAAATGTGGAAAGTTTCCCATGTGCAAGTGAACAGGTGATGAGATTTGCCATGTTTGACTACACAGAAGCTCATTTATTTAATGAGTCATGTTAAAGCTCTACATGGTGACATACTGCATCAGAATAATGACTGACATAGAGCAAAGTTCATATTAATAAGTAAACGCACACAATTTTACAGCTTTATTCTCCCCTTTGAGATGAAATGAAAGATTCCTGTTCAAAATGGCAACAATCTTATCCAAAAGCAGCAGAAACTAGGGCCATAAGATCACAATGCGTTGCTCCACCAGAACAATGAAAATGTTACGATGGAGGAATATTAAAAATTACAACAGTGCTCACTCGAGTGCTATAATTAAAACTGTGTCAACATTTTGCTTGTAAAACAGTTTTCAAGGGAGGTTGTACATTAACCATTACAGCTGACTACAGACTTATATATGACACATAGGCTATTTTTTCCTTTGAGAAATATATTTCAATTGAATCAAAACTGATGAGGTCCCAGGTTCATATACTGTCAGAAAAAAAAAAAAAAAAAGACCTGACAGATTTTAAATAGAATATTCAGCTTAGCAGGTATGGTAATAACACATATTCTTTCATTGTTCATTTAAAACTTTATGAAGTTGAAAGATTGACAAATGCTCTTATGTTCACCTTTAGCAAAAAATTTGTGCTTGATAATACTTTAACTTCTCTTCAGATCATATATGTCTTTTGCCTTTTACTAAAGATATCCGTGGAAAAGAACAGTTATGAGGAGTTTTTTTAGGGACTTAAAAAAAAAAGTCATGATGTATACAACTTACCCTCAAATGGCTCAGAAGAAAAGCATCCATGTGTGTTCTCTCCCTCTCTGCCTAAATAGCTATTCTCCTACTAGATATTTATAGAGAGATAGATATCTAGAGATGGAGGCAGAGAACATATGATAAAGCAAATGAAGTAATTTGCTCAGAAATGAGCAAATCATATGGGTGCTCTTTACTATTCTTATTCTTGCAACTTTTCTGTAAGTTAGAAATTATTTTGAAACAGAAAATTGAAAGAACAAAAAAAGTGCCTGTTAACCATCTTTAATACACATTTTGCTCAAAAAATACATACTGCCAAGCATCAAAAGCAAGAGCCCTTGCAACCAAGGATGTCTCCCATAGACTGATAAACACACAGGACTGGAGGAACCACAGGAAAAGTGCCCTGAGGCCTGCCCCATTTAAGTTCCAGGTATTTGTGAGGGCAAACACAAGGACTTGAGTTGTCCCTGGTTCAGTCTTCCAACACAAGGCAGTTTTTACAAAGGTAAATTATATATCAAGAAAAAACAGAAGTAGGAAAAAGATGACGTTAGTATACCATGATCTCTTTTACGTCTATAAGAACTGGCCACCAATTTGAGCTGATCTTTGAAAAGTCAATACAAAGAACAGCAAGAGTCCATGGCCAACACTGGAGCAGTCATTTGGCATCTCATCTGTAGAATGAGTGAGTTGATGCAAGAGTCTCTTTATCTCTGGGATATATGTCACTTACAGATCCACCAAAAAGTAATATTTTAAAGTAGAATCCTCAAATACACACTAATATATGTAAAACAACTAACAAGGACCTACACTATAGGATAGAGAACTATATTCAATTAAAAAAAAAACCTAAAAGGGAAAAGAATCTGGAAAAAGAATGTGGTTGTTTACAGTCACTAGGTCATGCCTGACTCTTAGATCCTGTGAACTATAGCACACCAGGCTTCCCTGTCCTTCACTATCTCCCTGAGTTTGCTCACACTCATGTCCCTTGAGTCGGTGATGCCATCCAACCATCTCATCCTCTGTCACCCCCTTCTCCTCTTGCCCTCAATCTTTCCCCACATCCAGGTCTTTTCTAATGAGTTGGCTCTTCACATCAGGTGGCCAAAGTATTGGCACCTCAGCTTCAGCATCAGTACTTCCAATGAATATTCAGGATTGATTTCCTTTAGGATTGACTAGTTTGATCTCCTTGCTGTCTAAGGGACTCTCAAGAGTCTTCTCCAGCACCACAGTTTGAACCCATCAATTCTTTAGTGCTCAGCTTTCTTTATAGTCCAACTCTCACATGCATACATGACGACTGGAAAAACCATAGCTTTGACTACATGGACCTCTGTTGGCAAAGTGATGTCTCTGCTTTTAATACACTGTCTAGGTTTGTCATAGCTCTTCTTTCAAGGAGCAAGCAGCTTTCAATTTCATGGCTATAGTCACAGTGACTTTGGAGCCCAAGAAAAAAATCTGTCACTGTTTCCACTTTTTCCCCATCTATTTGCCATGAAGTGATGGGACTGGATGCCATGATCTTCATTTTTTGAATGATGAATTTTAAGCCAGATTTTCATCCTCATAAAGAGGCTCTTTAGTTCCTCTTCACTTTCTGCCATTAGAGTGGTATCATCTGCACCTGAGGTGGTTATTTTTCCCAGCAATCTTGATTTCAGCTTGTGGGTATATATGTGTGTGTGTGTGTCTGTGTGTCTGTGTGTGTATATATATATATATATATATATATATATATATATATATCTGAATGACTTTGCTGTACAAGTGGAAGTAACACAGCACTGTAAATCAACTGTACTTAAAAAATAATAATGAATTGTTTTTATTTCCCAAACAAGGGAAAGGAACTAGTTAACCAAATCCAGCACAAAGAGTCCCAGGCAGGATAAACCCAAGGAGGAGCACCCCAAGGCACATAGTAATCAAAGTGACAAAAATTAGAGACAAAGATAAAATATTAAAAGCAACAAGGGAAACAAAGACAAATAACATACAAGGGAAATCCCATAAGGTTATCAGCTGATTTCTCAACAGAAACTCTACAAGCCAGAAGGTAATGGCACAAAATATTCCAAGTGATGAAAGGGAAGAACCTACAACCAAGAATTCTCTGTCCAGCAAGACCTTCAATCAGATTTGATAGGGAAATCAAAAGCTTTCCAAACAAGCAAAAGCTAAGAGAATGCAGCACCGCTAAATCAGTTTTACAACAAACACTAAAGGAACTTCTCTATAGTCAGTAAACTTGACAAGAGAAGGAAAAGATCTACAAAAATAAACCAAAAACAATAAACAAAATAATAGGATCATACATATCGATAATTACCTTAACTGTAAATGGATTAAATACACCAACCAAAAGACATAGACTGGATGGGTGATAAGAAAGCTGGAGTAGCAATACTCATATCAACCAAAATAGACTTTAAAACAAAGACTGTTATGAGACAAAGAAGGACACTACATAATAACCAAGGGTTCAATCCAAGAAGAAGATATAACAATTATAAATCTATATGCAACCAACAATAGGAGCACCTCAATATGTAAGGCAAATACCAACAAAATAATAATAAAATATTTTTAACTAAAATTTTGAAAACTTAAAACCATAAAGTAGAACCCTCCAAAATTTCTACAGGTAGGAAAGACAATCAAAGCTAATCACTGTGTCTAGTATCCAAGCCACAGATTTCCATAGCACAAATAGTTTTTATAAATATCTTCTCGGAACAACAAAGGGATGGCTTTTGTCTATAATTCTGAACTCACCAGAAACATACACCTGTGTACAGCAGGTGAAAGTGCATGTGTACACAGGCCCACACAGAAAGAAAATGATCTCAGCCAAAGAACACACATTTCAAACTTGTAAGGTGACTGCTTCAAGGTGTTATTTATTTAAAATCCCAGAATGAGATTTTATTTAGAAATGAAAATATTTAATAAACTAGTCATGTAAAGGTTTACTCCAGGAGAGGCTTTAAATACACCATCCCCATACCTAGAATATACAAAGCTTTTTAGGTGGGAAGAATGTCCCTCAGGACAATGAAGACGATCAACATCACCGATGTAGGAAAAATGAAACCCACTCCTGGTCTATTCACACTTAGCAAAATATAAGTACATTCAGAAATAACATCTTATACTTGACTTAAATAGTCTAATAATGGTCTGAGCCAAAAGATAATACTCATCCATTAACTGCTGATGGCATCAGAGTATCACCTGATGCTAAATTGATGGGTGAGACTTCTAAGTAAGATATTAGTGATGCACATTTATATATAAGTAAGATACAATGTCCTGGAAATAAAAGGGATACTGCATGTGGTGGTGAGATATTAAGCTTATATTGTCAGAACAACACAGGAAAATCAGAGAAAACCAACTTGGTCAAAGAAGAAAATCCTACGGTATCCCACTGGCAACAGGGAGCAGAAGTGACCCTCCCTGGGTCACACCATTTCACATTATCCCCCAGGTATTGCAGGCAATGAGGGTGCATTATCAGGGTGAAGTCAACTGAAAGGACAGGGAACTTTGGATGCTTTTTCTGCCGCTAACTGGTCCATGCCCATGGAGGTGAATGTGACACAATGAAAAGGAGAAAAGGCTTCTGAACATATCTGAGCGTTTATGAAAAACATAGATATACTGAGCCTAGGTTTCATCATCTGTAAAACAAAGATGATGTTATTTACGTCACAGTGTCTACATAGGACTGAATGGGGTAACACATGAAAGTGCTTGGAAAACTATGACATTTAGACAATAAACAGAATTATTATGATGGCAATGAGCCACCAAGAGATGGAGCTAATTCTCAACTCAATTATCCTTCTGAATTCATGTTAAAGCCAGCACATTCAGACAATTTTTACATAAAACAATGTTGTGCAATATTGACATAAATTTTGAGAGATCTCTAGAGATGATAAGGAATTTGCTACACTATTAAAATACTTCGTTATAAAATGATAGTAAAATCACAGCAGAGAATCTGTTGCAGATTAAAATCTAAAGCCCTTAAGATGAGCCTATTTCTACACCAATGAATTCAGTAATTGTAACCCAGTAATTAAAGATACAGGATTTTTGTTAAATTTCAAGTAAGAGAAAAACGAATGAGGGTGAACAAATGAATGAAAAGAGAGACACAGACATAAACTTGGTTGTCTCTGCGTAACAGTCAGGATATATTCACTTTCTCTACTTGGTCTGAATGTCCCATTAAAAATATTTGAATTCAAGTCCATCAGTTCCCTTAAATGTCAACTCAGTTAACTTAGTGCAAGGAAATTATATGCATACACTAAGCTATCTGACTTGAGAAAACTAATAATGATTGATTAAGTTGATTACTTTCTTCTTTTTTTGGCTCTGGGGTAAATGATATAATCATGAATCTTTTAGTATTTTTATTCATCCATTCCTCAATTTATTTTTTTAATTTGTATTTCTTTTACGATAAACCAAGAATGGTTTTTCCAGTAGTCATGTATGGATGTGAGAGTTGGACTATAAAGAAGGCTAAGTGCCGAAGAATTGATGCTTTTGAACTGTGGTGTTGGAGAAGACTCTTGAGGGTCCCTTGGACTGCAAGGAGATCCAACCAGTCCATTCTGAAGATCAACCCTGGGATTTCTTTGGAAGCTGAAACTCCAGTTTGGCCACCTCATGAGAAGAGTTGACTCATTGGAAAAGACTTTGATGCTGGGAGGGATTGGGGGCAGGAGAAGAAGGGGACGACAGAGGATGAGGTGGCTGGATGGCATCACTGACTCGATGGATGCGAGTCTGAGTGAATTCCGGGAGTTGGTGATGGACAGGGAGGCCTGGCATACTGCGATTCATGGGGTCGCAAAGAGTCGGACATGACTGAGCGACTGAACTGAACTGAAACCAAGAATTCTCTTACTTTATTTTCTTTTGACTACACTGTGCAGTCTGTGGGATATTAGTTCTCCAACTAGGAATTATACCTGCACTCTATGCACTGGTTTAACCACTGGACCACCAGGGAAGTCCCTTCAATTTCTTATTGAGTGTCCATTATGTGCCAGGAACTTAGCCAGTGAGAAAGAAATTCTCTTTCTGTCTCTCTCTGTCTCTCTCTGTCTCTCTCTGTCTCTCTCTCTCTATCTTGCCATTCAGTTCCAAGTTCTGTTAGTACCATATAACTCAAGCCTCGCTCTTGACCTCAAGTGTCTTATACTCAGGGAGTATGGAATCAGGGGAAGAAAAATCCTACAGTTTTAGAAGCCTCAGTCTATTGTAGGCAGATTTTCAGACACAAGCAAAACCCATATTTTAATGTTGCCATGTCCCTTATGGGTGTTGTAAATATTGCTGGTACATTTATACATTTTAAAGTTTGTTTTGTTTTGTTTTAAAGCTGTTTAATTTGTAAACATGCCCTGGAGCATCCTGAGAGCATCAAGCCTTTGAATATTTCTTTATGAACTGATTCAATAATAATGAATCAATTACAGGTTCACTGGCACATACACTCTCCACCTGAAATGAAAACTTGAATGACCAAAAGGAGCTCACAGGCTTAAGCAGCTGCCCCAGGTCACAGACACAGAGACAGTCAAATCCCTCAAATAAGGGACCGTGATGAATTAGATGTTCAGGAAGTACCTAAGCTGCAGGTTAAGGGTTAATGTTGGCAGCCTCCAAAGAAAAAGAAAAGAATCCTCAAAGGTTACTTTAAACATTAATTTGGAGCTGAGAGTACAGTGATTGGAGTCAGGAACCCACTATCTGGAGCACATGACTAAACATAGTCAGGGGCCAGCCTCTATTATCAGGGGATGGAGCTGGTGGGCTGGGGTACTAGGGCCTACACTCAGTAAGTTGCAAAGAACACACATAGATGCCATGCTGACCACTAAACCACCTTCACCATGTGAATTCCAGCCTGGCTACTAATGTGTGAAAAAGATACTTCACACTGCATTTTTCACCTTCATTTCATCACAGTATAAATAATGAGGAACATAGAATCCTCTATTCATACCCTGAAGCACCTTTGAATATAATATAAAAGTGATATTTTTGTCAAAAAAGATACACTCTTTTCAGCACAATTATGATTTTTTTTGAGTGGGGGAGGTGACTTAGAAAGCCAATATATAATAGCCATGTATGGAAATTGGATAGTTATGTATAGGTGCAACTACGTATAGACATAGTTACATAAAGAAGACTGAACGCTGAAGAATTGATGTTTTTGAATTGTGGTGTTGGAGAAGACTCTTCAGAGTCCCTTGGACTGCAAGGAGATCCAACCAGTCAATCCTAAAGGAAATGAACCTTGGATATTCATTGGAAGGACTGATACTGAAGCTGAAGCTCCAATATTTTGGCCACCTGATGCAAAGGCTGATTCATTGGAAAAGACCCAGATGCTGGGAAAGATTGAAGGCAGGAGGAGGGGGTGGTGGAGAATGATACAGTTGGATATCATCACCGACTTAATGGACATGAATTTGAGTAAACTCTGGGAGATAGTGAAGGACAGGGAAGCCTGCATGCTGCAGTCCATGGGGTTGCAAAGAGTGGGACATGATTTAGTGACTGAACAGTAACAATGGAAAATGGGTGTGCGGGAAGACAGGCCCAGTGCAGGATAGCCAGTGGCTTGACAATCTCAGAAAACCTATGAGGGGGGAGGGGCTGCAGTGGGTGAAGGAAAGAGCACTAGGAGGAATTAACAGTAACTGTTATCCTGAGAGAAGGAGCAAGTTCCACGCTATCCTGAGAGAAGAAGCATGGCCAGGCGTCCAGAAGGAAATCTGTAAGTTATTTTGTGAAGGAGAAAAAAATCTTTTTTGGTCAGCAAAAAAAAATTTGCTGAAGGAATTATGAGACTGCAATATGAAGAAGTCACAGACCCAAGACATCTTTACCGCATTCAGAGGAGCAACGTGTTGAAACAACAAGGGGAACCTTGAAGGTGGAGATGGAAGAGTTGAAGAGGAAAGAGAAAGTGGTGCCAGTAATGGAGCCCAGCCCTAGGAGCAGAGGCCAGGAGACAGCAGAGTAAGACACTCTGGGGACCCTGTAATGGGGGACATCACTGCTGAGGGCATGCAGGCTCAAGTGAACAGAGGCACCGTGAGAGCACGGCTCTGAGAATATGGTGGGGAGCTTATAAGGACACAGAGAAAGTTCTTTATCTTTAGATATTAGTTTTCCACAACAGGTAAAGGGTTCAGCAGGCTGGGGGAAGGTAGAAACACAGGCTTGGACCAAAAATGATGTGAAATAATGTTATACTTTAAAAAAAAATTTTTTTTTGCTTAAGTCTCATTAATTTGCAAACAGAATGAATCTAAAAATAAAACATAGATACCACTGTAGCAAGTCATCTTATTTTTTAAATACTAAAAAAGAAAAAACCTCTCTTGATTGATTTGACTGAGACTTTTCTCCCCTAATTACCTTTTTATTCTCTGCTGCTGAAATAAAAACAAGACATAACTAATCAGTAATTTTACTAAGCATCCCTGAGGGTGATTTTATCCATGCTATCCAGAGAGCTAAACAAAAGTAATTATTCGTGGTCTAGTGCAATGAAGAATCTAGTTAGACTATATATACATACACGCACGACCCTATTCTCATATATTTTCAAATATTTTAAACAGCACTGTTACTTAAATAAGGGCTGCCTTAAAACAGTAACTGAATTCAGTGACTTAATTCATTTTTTTGAGCCTCTTCACGTGAGACTGAATTATCGCTTAATGATTCCCTTTACCATTCAAAAATGAATAGCTTTTTTTAAAGCAAGAAATAATGTGAAAATAGAACCCTTGAAGTAAAATTATAATCATTATGACGCTGTCACTTTAACATCTATACACTTAATTGTTTTACAACTGACATGTAAGAAAAATGTCCCACAGCTAAGTAGAAACATGCTGCTGACTGTTCACAGTGTGGAAAGGAGGACCCGAAGACAACATCAATGAAAACGCAGAACAGTGATTCTGGCTCTCAGGTCCCTAATGTATGAGACCACTACCCAGAGCTTGGAGACAGAAACGAAGGCCTTCCTTTATTTTTTCTTTTCCTTCATTTTTTGTTTTAAAAGGTGTGCATAAACGAGGACTAAAATGAGCCATGCATTGTAAACACCAGCACTATTAGACACCTGCATCTTTTTTACCTTATGCTTCAAAAAGCAACAAGATTAGGTGCTCGGATGATACAAATTGAAATTTCGTTGTTCTGTCGACAAATATCTGTCTCCCCAGCTCAACCGTGTCTCCCCAGCTCAACCCCTCCCCTCATGCTTCCCAAGGAGGCAAAAGGAGTCAGAGGCTGCCCTTGGAAACAAGAATTCATCAGACTGCTGTGAGACATGCTGGTGAGAGAAACATAAGGCGGATGGAGCCTTCAGTTCATATATGCGCCCATTTTGAATTTCCCAGCTTTGCTGGTTGGTGTAACAAGCAGTGCACAACAGCTGTGGGAGCTGCTGCATTAGCAAGCTGGCCAGAGTACCCCTGTCATTTACACTCCCCCACTGCACAACCAGGATGGGAACATTTGCTCTATTGGAAGGCCGAGATAAGGATGGATTTTTTAAAGTTTCCATTTTTAAGTGAAAATGAAAGAAAAATGCTCTTCTAGATGTGTTGTGCCTTTGAGCTCCATTTGAAAAAATTAAAAAAAAAGGCAGAGAAAGCTGCTGTGAAGGTCACTGAGTGAAAGAACTTCCTCGGGGCACAGAATAAATTAAATCCCAAGGAAAAAATAAAATGTGATTTCCAGAGTGTGAGGCACAAACTCCAAATGACAATGATTGACAGCCAAACTATATCCGTGCAATATCCAAGACTGCACGTTCTCATTTACCTCAGTGTAGCCAGCAAGCGCCCATTAAACATCCGTCTGATGCCCAAATTAACCTTCTTGGCAAACTGAAAGAGGCACAAACTATCATAATCAACCTTTCATTATCACAGCAGCCTCTAGTTAAAGGGTCAGAATAATTGTGCCATCAGAGCCTTGATTGTTTTCAATCAACAGACGGCTGGAGTGACAGCTCGGTGATGGAGGGGTCTGATGAAACCGCACCAGGCCTAATCAGAGCAGATGAAAGGAAGGCATGATTGGTGCAAATGAACAGTCGTGCCTCTCCTTTTCATTTACAATCTGAAATTACTCTTAAATTTGTGGGCTTTTTTTTTTCTTCCCTCCCTTATGAGCACCACTGAAAGAATGTTTGACTTATTATGAGTTCTGACAGTGCAGAGTTATAAAACACAGGTAGGGTTATCAGCTGAGGCTTTAAGTGGGTATTCAGCATAATTCTAACAAATTCACTCTTGAAAAGCACAAAATGACTAAAAAGCCTTCCAATGACCTAACCTCTCAGTGCTGTTTGATTAACAGACCCATTTATTCCACGGGCATTCTAAATGATGAGATGATAAAACCGAGGCCAGAAATATCTTGTAAATGTTTTCTCTCAACCCCTCTGCTCTGCTTACTTCAGTACCAGTTTCTCTGCCCCAAATCCTTTACTGTTCTTGAAGATCACCACATTAGGAGCTCAAAGGAGCTCATCCATCAGAGCATACAGATCAAATAATGGTGATTTTGAGTTAGGAACACATAGCTGTACTGGGAGCCACAGGGGTAGGTGGAACCCACCAAACCTATGCTGACATTAAAAAGAATATTTGAGGAAAAGGAATACAAATGTCTGCGATAGGCCAGGCAAAATTCGGCACAAAGAAATTTGAAAAAAAAATTGAGGTGATTTTTGCTGCATTCATGTGGCAACTATACAGATATAGTCATTAATATTCTTAAATAATTTATGATAATAGAATATATACCTGGAGTAGCAAAAGTAAGTTTCTAACTTCTATTTTCTTCTTTAATCTTGGGATCAACCAGCCAATCATGAGAGTATTATGATTCAGGTCAATAGTGCAAAACAAAGGAAAGTTTTTTAGCTATAAAAATTAATATGCGTGCAAACTGTGATGTGCATATGTGTCTGTCTACCTGCAAGTGTGTTTGTGTGTGTGGTGTGAACCCGACCCCTATGTGTGTAAAGAGACAAGGGACAGGATAGCTTTTAACCTCTCCACTCAAAACTTTTACATACAACTTAGGCCATTTTATTTGCTAGACTGTGAGTTGGAATGATACAATAAGGGTATATAATAGACAAAGTAAAAAGAATTATTAAAACCAGCCTGGAATTTTCCATGCAATATTTAATCTGTTCATAGTTGGATCTCATTTTATCGGTCAAGTGCTCACCCCAAAAGTATCAAGAATGTACAAAATTTCCATAGCTCTACTTCAGTTCAGTTCAGTTCAGTCGCTCAGTCGTGTCCGACTCTTTGCGACCCCATGAATCGCAGCATGCCAGGCCTCCCTGTCCATCACCAACTCCCGGAGTTCACTCTGACTCACGTTCTACTTACATGCATACCTCGAGCAGGATATTGCTAAATTTGCCATCTCAAAGTTTTCTTAGCATCTCAAAGTTTTCATTCTGACTGTTTTTAGGAGACAATTCTTCTAGAAAGATACCTGGCAAATGGTTCAGACACAATTATTTTACAAAACCATCTTCGCTCTCCCACCACTTTCTCAGGCGGCACTTGTGGTGTGTGCACAGGGGCCTCCAACAAGCTTTATTAATGACCAGGCTCTGCATCTCCTGAGGGTTCCCTTCTTCTCCCTGAGTAGCATTGGTTTTTAAGGCACAGACTTCCTTCTGCCCAGAAGGTAGT
This sequence comes from Ovis aries, assembly GCF_016772045.2. NCBI lineage: Eukaryota > Metazoa > Chordata > Mammalia > Artiodactyla > Bovidae > Ovis > Ovis aries. The sequence continues at coordinate 39,932,857 of NC_056061.1, forward strand.
TTGTATATTGGTCAATTAAGAGTGGCTTTGGGGAACTTCCCTAGTGGTCTAGGGGCTAAGACGCTGAGCTCTCAATGGAGGGGGCCTGGGTTTGATCCCTGGTTGGGGAACTAGATCCCACAAGCCGTAACCAAGACCCAGAGCAGCCAAACAAACAGATAAATAAAAATATTAAAAAAAAAAAAAAAAAGAGTGGCTTTGGGACACTGACAGCATGTGGGATTTAAGAGAGAATTTCCTTAGCTGGTTCACAGACCACGAGGATGAAAAGCAGGCAGACCTGTGTCAGTGTCTGTTCTAGCCTCTTGAATCCAAGAGGTGTGGAATTCATCGTTTGAAAGCACTACACAGCCCCTCTACGTGGCTTAAATCGTACACGAGATGAGAAGAACAGAAAGATTCTTCAGGAGACCTGGCAACCTGACAAATCAATCCCTTTGTTTACTTTATTATTTACTCTCTGTGTTGGGCTTCACTCCAGAGTATACAGTCCCAGCAGTGAGCAGAATAAGAAATTGCTTACAGCCCTCGGCAGGTTCAATGTCATTCTCACAGCCAAAGAGAGGGATGTCTAAAGCCTATTTGCCTCTTAACTAAGCGTTGTCCTTTCTGGATGGAGAATTCTAGTTTTACTTTCAGCTGTGAGTAATTTCCCATTGTGATTGGCTGACTTATAGTCAATTTAGTATAATTAATGCCAAATTACATTGTAATTCACCTAGAATTACAAATTAAAAGCTATATTAAGAGCAAATGAATTAATCAAAATTAATGATATTATGCTCACTTGTTTTAAAGTGTTAATAAGATAGGTCCCCCTAAAACGTTTAAACTTCAGTGCACCATCCATCACTACTTCAATTACCTGACTTCCTTGTGTGGCCAGAGGAGCTAGTGTGTGGGCATTTCTCATCAACAAGAACACACACAAAGAAAAGTGCATTCAGCCTCCAGCTGGGCCGGCTCTTTTTAGCTTCTGTTCTTGAAACGTAAGTAGTATCTGTACCACTTACTGAAACTGACTTCCTATAGACAAGGAGGAACAATGCAAAAGCCTGTGCTGTTTATCTTTAGAACTCACCAAAGATTTTTTACCTAAGAGAATTTTTCTTTCTGGTTATGTTTTTTCTACTGGAATACTGAAATCTGTTTTCATTCCTCCAATGTGGCACCCCAAGTAACAAAGAGGTGGTCCTATTAAAAAGGAGAACCTCAACTACTTATATTTCTGAATACTGCCCATGATTACTATCTTAGAATGGCCACCTTTTCCCTCCAGGTAAGTTGAGATGTTCTTCTTTAGTTTCACTTGTAGCCAGTCCTGGAAGCAGGGGTGAGTGAAGCAGAGTGAAAGGATGCTAGCATTTAAAAATAAATGCCAAAGGTTCCCCAGACATCTCTGGAATATAAACAAACCTAGAGCCTCTGGCTCTCTCCATGGCTAAGTTGAGAGCCTCTCCTCTAGAATACCCAGAACAGGCAATCTCTATGATCTGATATGGACAACTGGCACAGATACCACAGCTAACGGGCACCCAACTGGCCTGGTAAGAATTCCTATAGAAATAGTCTGGCAATGCAGGACACGGGGTACAGGCTCATTTCTACCAGAAAGACACTTAACATTTATCAGTGTTAATAAATTAATATTTTTCTCCCTTTCTCTTAAATCCCATATCTAGGCCATTACCCAGATGTCATTTTCTACTACATAAATTTCTCAATTTTAATATTCAGGTATAAAATGAAGATATCAGGATTAATAATTTCCATCTGATTCATCCTCACTCTCACAACAGTCTGAAGACTTTCCATCACTCAGTCTGCAGGCTGCAACAGAAATAACCATGTTCTAAGTTCTTTTTCACACTGATCGAAATCTCTTGATCAGATTTTAAGTGATCCTCCATTATGGGCTGTCTCTTCCTGGTTTGCACTTTATCACTTTGAACCTCCAAGGAATGGAAGGTGGTTCCCTACCTCTGCCAGAGTCCTCCATTCACTCCTTCTCATCAAACCATCTACAGCCTCAATTTTCCAGGCTCTGATAAAAGAAAGACCTTCAGTGACATTTTTTTAATGACTTTTATTAAGAGTCGTTTTTGCAAGTCCCCACAAAGCAGCACAACAGGTGAAAGTGAAAACTGGTAATTTATTAGGAAATGTAGACTGCTGGCTCACGCATTATAGAGCAATATAGTCGGTTTGACTTTTGAGAAGCTGTATCAGGTACGCTGAGTTTCTGTTTTCTTGGTGATTTGGAGTATTTGAAGGGAACACAGTGAGATCTACATTGAAACCATACTGTGAAGGGAGTCAACCACTTGTCCTCTGTGAGTTTTCATTTCCTCACCTGTTAAAATTTGGGTGATAGTTGCCTTATCAACCTTAACAAGGCTGGTGGGAGACTTGAATGAAATGATGTGTGTAGAAGTGCTTAAAAAGTATAAAGCTCTCTAAGGACTGTTAAAATTATTATTGGTGTTATTATTATTGATGAACTTCTGTGCCTGGCCTCGAGGTTTCTACCTCATGTTTAGCATACAGTTGGGGTTTTATTTTTAAATCCCTGATAACCCAGGTAGCAGCAATATGACTGCAGGCTACCAATGCATAAGTAATGTTCTCCAGTCATCTTTTTCCTTCTCACAGCAGCAACAACAAAAATATCAGTCTGGAAACAACATGAATCACAATGAAAATTAGAAGCAGAGAACATAAATATGTCATATCTCATAAATCACCTTGTTGTTCTGTTGTGCTCATTTAAAACAAAATAAAAGGAGGGAAAAAGAAACTATTAACTCATGGGAACAGCAGCACATGAATACAAGTTAGGTCTCCTGTAATTTCTGATAATCACTGCCCTGCACAGCCTCTTGACAATGCACAGCTCTAGCACGGAGGAGTAGCTGGAACAAAGTCCCTCTGAAATGAATGTGTCGTGCATCTCTCAAAGGCACACAGTCCAGACGAACAACATCAGGACCACTAGTCAAGCTCCTCGGGGATGAGTCCTCACAGGGAATCAGCCGCATGCAGATCAAGACAAGGGACTGAATACACACTCTGGCCCCTCTGAGCAACAAGACCTGAAATAGCAGAAGAGTTCAGTGTCCAGCTGGGGGCACTCCCAGGAGCAAACATCGTCTGGGCACAGCACTATTTGGAATGTCAATGAACCACTATTTATTCTCAGTGTGCTGCTGCTGCTGCTAAGTCACTTCAGTTGTGTCCAACTCTGTGCGACCCCATAGACGGCAGCCCACCAGGTTCCTCCATCCCTGGGATCCTCCAGGCAAGAACACTGGAATGGGTTGCCATTTCCTTCTCCAATGCATGAAAGTGAAAAGTGAAAGTGAAGTCACTCAGTCATGTCCAACTCTATGTGACCCCATGGACTGCAGCGTACCAGGCTCTTCCGTCCATGGGATTTTCCAGGCAAGAGTACTGGAGTGGGGTGCCATTGCCTTCTCCGATTCTCAGTGTAACATCTAGTAAAAAGGAAGTGAAGATGCCCGCATCACATTTGTAGGAAAGACTGTAGGTATTTGGGAGTGACTGCCAGAAGCTTCAGGAAGCAAACTGAAAAATGGTACACATTTAGTTAAGATGCCCAGAAAGGGCCTCTCTGAAAAAATAGAAATGATACATGCATATATGAAATTAAACTGAGGAAAGGTAGCGATATAATGAAAGACTGTAATTGGGGGGGGGGGGGATAAGAGTTCTCAGGCCACAATATTTTATTTCATTTCCAACTACCAAGTCTAAGAATGAGGACACTACTTATGGAGCTTTTTGATTAAATGGTCACCCATAGTCTAATTTCTTTGAGGCTTGGACTCTACTGCAGTGATTGACTAAGGTTTGCAAACCTGCTTAAGAGAGTACGTACAATGAACAAAAACGAACAATAAGGGACTTCCCTGGTGGCCCAATGGCTAGGACTCCACTGCGTTCCCAATGCAGGGGGCCTGTGTTCGATTCCCAGGCAGGGAACTAGATCCCACACGCCACAACTAAAAAAGATCCCACATGCTGCAACCAAAACCCAGTGCAGCCAAATAAATAAATATTTTTTAAAAAAGAATTAACAACGAATAAAGCACTGAAGAAAAGGCAATGGGATACTGGGTGATGTTGAAATGTCCAAGCAAAAGAATTTCGTTTTCCAGTCCACCCATATCATTTCAATACACCCAAAATTAGCAAAGAAATCAGCACTGTATTTGGCAGAGGTCAGTCCCCACTGGGAAGCAATCAGGCACTGGGTGGAGGTGCATAATTAAGTGCAGGGAGCAGAGTCAGAGGTAGCCACATGGCACAGGCATGAAGGCGCAGAGCTGTCCTTTACCCCTTCAACCTGCTGGCACCACACCAGTGAACAGGAACAGCCAGGCCCTTCCTAATTTCAAGTCACAGGATTAACCTGATGCACCTCTGTGTCCACCACACCCCAAGTATTTTTGTGCTTCTATTATGAACTTGGCAGCTATGGGCCAAAGTGGGAAAAACCCAAGAATTAGAAGACATGAGTTTGATTTCTAGCTCTGTTACTTCAGTTTCCCCATTTGTACCACAGGAGCACAAAGCAATGCAAAATGCAGACGCATTCTGGAAACCAGGATGTGGTATTCAAACGTGAAGTGTTACGTTGGTATTGTTGGACACATAGTACTGTTTGAAGTCCTCCCTTCTCCCTGGCCAGAGGTGCATCTGGGACAGTTTATCATCTTAGAGATAAAAGTCGGACGCTGAGCACATCGCTAGTGTCCTCTATTTTCCAACTATAAAGGGATAGTAGCTTTTTGTTTGGGCTCACTTTCTGGGACTCCTTTTGAGGGGAACGATTAAATCAAACCTAAGGTGGGTAGTTTGTGGAGTAGATAAAAGCCCAGGAGGGGCCTGTCAAAAAAATCACTGCATCACAGGTTGTTGACTACTCTAAACAATATGTGACTTATATCTCTAGAGATATAAAGTGAATGTGTTACTAACAGAATGACTTACAGAGGCAAATTTCCAACTAAAACACAAGAAAAAAATGCTGTTTTAAAAGGTGAAACTCATTTAGTATACCAATTTTCTTAGAATAAATCCAGCCTTTTATAGGAATAGTAAGATGCCTTATTATCCATTCAATACATTTTAATATGAAAACTATACATAATTGTTTTTAATTCATTATTTATAGAGTATAAGAGAACAAGAAGGTAGCATTCAAAACACAAACGCTACAGGTACAACCTCTGGCTCTGGGGACGACGAATCAAAGACAAATGTAAACGTGATTACCCACTCCAATTCCCCCAGCCCCAAACCACATGACATGGTTCCTCTTTGCCAAACTAAAACAGGACATGACTGGGATAAAAAAGACTTTCCCTGCCAAGGTCTGGTCTTGTCTGACATCAGTGATGTGACCACTGAATCATCTGCTCTTATTATTTACTGAAGTCCAGGCAAAGTTAGGCTCAAAATAAGAGGAGGAACTCTCAAGCCAAAGTTAGTAAAGGATTAAAACCACTGATGTATAATTAACACTTATTAAATAATAAGTGCTTTTCACTGAAAGTAGGAAATAGTTAATAAAATAAGAATTAAAGGTAAATAAAACCTTTCCATGTTCAGAAATAAAGCTAAGCTAAATCTCTCTAACCTGACAACTGAACACTTTTAAAGAGCTTTTTACCCCAGGGTCTAACTTCTAAAACTGTGCCAAGCACATAACAAGTATACAATAAATACTCGTTTGTAATTCAACAATCTACTGTACCTATTTTTAAATATCCTTGTTTCTGCTACCTCAGAGATGAAATAATAATCCAGAGAGCTGGGTATGGTTTAAAACCAGAAGGATCCCTCCCAATTGGCATGAGGATTAGGAGAGGGAAATGCCTTACATTCCATGGTTTGGTCATTTAGTAGGTGCTCAGTTTATATTGATGGATAGGGACTTCCCTGGCAGTCCAGTGGTTAAGACTCAACAGTTCAAGTACAGGGGTTCTGGGTTTGATACCTGGTCAGGGAACTAGGATCCCACCTGCCATGTGGCGCAACAACAACAAAAAATATTGATAGGTGGACAGCCACACTTTCTCCCTACGCTAGCAAATACAAGAATTTACATAATATATAGGTTTTTCTACAAACTACACTGTCATAGAAGGTAACTACCCCTTTATTCCCAGAAAAGAGACTATGGTTTAAAAAAAAAAAAAAACACGGCAGAGAATATATCATCCTGAAGAAAAAACAGATTATCCAGTACCAGCTATGAAATGAGAACAGACCCAATATGCGGGAGTGGAATGGAACTGTTTCATGGTTTCACTCTAAGTTGTAGAGCAGGACCTCTGGCTCAGTAGTCTGAAACTATATGTTGAATCTAACGAGAGAAATTTAACAGGCCCCTGCTGAAACAAAGTCCTAAGTCAAAGCTAAAACCTGAAAGCAAAATAAAACTGGTGGAGATTTGCCAGGTCATGGATGCCAGTGACCTCACGCTCCATGTTTCCTCCTCCGCTGATTTGCTCCCTTTTAGTCTCCTCTTTCTTTGAACCCAATAACCAAACTGGAATCTGAGAAATTGCTGGCCTTGAACTCTAAGACCAAATTGTTGAGCTGAATTGAACTGAATTTAAAAAAAAAAAGATTTTTTTGAGAGGACTTCTCTGTCTTTATATATCCTAAGTGTATCCATGGTAAAGTCTCAACAGTACCTGTGAATATAAAGTGAAGTTAATGAACAGACCCAGTAGTTTCAGACTATGGAAGGGAGAAAATAACTGTTTAGGGGGGATGAAGAAGGCTCTGTGAGAGAGAAGACTTAAGATAAAGTTTTAAAAGGTCAGGTGGAAGAAAAGAGAGCAGACAAAAAGCATAATCTCAGGGGATTTCATAGGTTTTCAGATGCACAGAATGGTTATCACGGGCTTTAGCACATTTTAGCAGGAAAGGGACTGGATAAGGGATAGCAGGGAAAAGAAAAAAGAAAGTCTATTCAGTTAGGATAAAGTGACAGTTCTTATGACATGTCTTTAGAGACAAACTGTGTGAAGTATGGTGAATAATAAAAATTGGGCCTTTTGCCAAATAAAGTGGATATCCCGGATTACATTACCAGTAGATCAGAGAGTGGAAGAGCCACATGTGGAAGGGGGTATGTGTGTGTTTACTGAGCTCTCACGTAAGTTACCAGTTGTGCATAATCAAACAGCACATCCCTCCATCCGCTTTTCTATTACTTGTCCTACTTTGTGCCAATTTTCCATTTCCTCCCCAACACCCCTAGATTCACTGCTCTTCTTTAAGACATGGGATAAGGATTTGTCAAAGTCAATGAGCACTTTATTACAGTGAGAACGTTCCGTAATGAACAATTCAGCAATTTAATGAGATTCTGTAGATCTGTCTCCAACCTGTCCATCAAGTTTCACTTCTATAAAGTCACCCTGACACTAATCCTCTGGCATACCCAATCTTCACCCTGGGCTGAATATTAGATTCTTCCCTGGTATATTGCATTACCAGTATAACCTCAGCAAAAATGATGAACTTAACTATACTTGAGGTGGTATAACTGGACTGATCTGATTTTTCTCTATTGGGCTGAGTACGAGGGAATTACTTATTTACTAAGATAATGCAAAAATAGTTTCTTATTGCCCGTTGAATGCCTAAATTGATAATATTTCTGTGAGTCTTTTAATTCTTTCTTTAGGACCAAGTCTAAGAAAATATTGCCTGCAGCAGAAAGCAGCTTTTGAGGTTCTACATTATAATATTAGTAACCTTTAGAGAGGCAATTATAGTAACTCCTATGTGAATAGCGTGAAATTTTTGGACACTCACACATCTGTACATTACCATGTTGATATCTGGCAGTGCTTTCAACTGTGCCACAAAAAGAGACAGAAGCCACAGGGATGGTTGGCTCACATCTCAATTTGGTTAGAAATAATCAAATGCAGAATTCATTCTAAGTCTTTTTCCCTTTGGGAAGTCAAGAAAAATATGACAATTTCTCACTTTGAATTAACCAGAGTAATTCTGATGATTTGTGCTTTCCACAGATAATTAAAATTCATACCCCAAACTCATCCTCACCAACATTTCTGACCTCTGCCTGAACAAACATTATGAGATATACCTAAGAAGCAGAAAATAATTTGTGGCTTGTTTTTTTTCACTTATATTTTCTTGTCAAGACAGCATGGAATACTTGAAAGATGAGGGCAGGTGTCAGCAAACATGGATTTGAAGCCTGGCTCTGTTCTATAACCCTGAGGCAAGACACTGAAGCCTCATCTTGTTTGTCCGGAGGATGGAATGATAACAGCCATCCTTCGGGCCTGTTGTGATAATAAGTTAGTAAGTTTGCAAACAGCCTGGGTCCCGGAAGGCCCTCAGTACACTGCAGCTCTTATCCTCACTGGTGGAAGCAATGGTGAAGAGGAAAGTTGCTGATTAAAGTAAGATAAACAAAGAAATTAGGGAGAAAGGCATCAGGAAAATTAGCCTTCAGTAGAATCAGATGTGGGCTTCCCAGGCGGCTCAGTGGTAAAGAATCTGCCTGCCAATGCAGGAGACGTGGGTTCGATCCCTGGGTTGGGAAGATCCCCTGGAGAAGGAAATGGCAATTCACCCCAAGTATTCTTGCCTGGAGAATTCCCAAGGACAGAGGAGCCTGGCAGGCTATAGTCCATGGGGTCACAAAGAGTTGGACACGACTTAGCAATTCAGTCACCACCACCAGAGAATCAGACATTGGATAATTCACAACTACCTATGACTCCATTTCAGCCAGAATTAAAGTATTCTCTGAATGTCTTTTGATAAGATACAAGGTGCCTCATCTGCTAACAGAAGACTTCATATTTTTACTTGTATTCTGTATATAAATATTTTTCAAATGACCACGAAATCTTGAAGGTACGGAATCCAAGAAGTAACAAGATGGCTAGCCACTGCTTCAGAGAGGAAGACAGACAGCATAAGGAAGTGGAAGTGTGCTCAATCAGGTCCGACTCTTTGTGACCCCATGGACTGTAGCCTACCAGGTTCCTCTGTCCATGGGATTTTCAAGGCAACAGTACTGGAGCGGTTTGCCATTTCCTTCTCCAGGGAATCTTCCCGACCCAGGGATCAAACCCAGGTCTTCTGCATTGTAGACAGACGCTTTACCGCCTGAGCCACCAGGGAAGCACACGACAGTATAAGGAGAAGCGGGGAAAGATGGACTCTTACTGTCTTTGGAAATTAGTCAGACTGTGGTGACTGTGTGTTGACAGCTTTCCAAAGACACTGTGTGGATTGTTCAAGTGTAGTCACTGGAGACGAGCACAATGGATTTCAATTGAATAATCGACTTGAAAACACAAAACATCCTCTGTCCCCTAAACAAAGGGTATCTGAAAGGAATGCCATGTCAGGTAGAACGGCAGGGCATAGGAAAACAGCAATGAGCACAGAATGAAGGAAGGAAAGAGATTTTCCCAATGCGAAGCAGCAAGAGCTTCATCTCATTCAAGGTCCCAGCTGCTCTCTACTGTAACAAAGGCCTGTTTCTGAACTGTTTACCAGAAAGCCCAGAATTTATTCTGATTCCATTGGTCTTAAATAGGCATAAATACCACTTTACAATATGTCCTTCTCATATTCAGCTTCAGTAACTATGTTTGGCAAGAGAATAAAAACCCTTGACTCTTTCTGATGTAACCCCGTTAGGTTCTGGAAAGCCATGGTGAGGGTCTGAGGAATCTTACCTGTGATTCCCTCAGTTAAGCTGAGCGGGATGAAGCCTCAAGGGTTGGTGTTCTCCAATTACTTGCCCATCAAGGACATGACTTCTAAGACTTCAACTCCAATGTGGAGCAAACCAGACAAAATAGTTGTCATTGTTCCTCCATCCTTTAACTTTTAATCATTTCATGACTTCGCGCCGAAGGAGGACCCATGAGTGCCCTTACCTGCCAGATCTGCTCTTCGCTCAAGGAGGTCAGGCGGTCGCTCTTCAGTACCTCCTGAAGCAGACAATAAGGCAGCGTTAGAATGTCCTCCGGCCGACTCTTCAGGAGCTCAGAGAGGTGTTTCACTAAGAAATCGATCACTGCCTTCTCCAACAAAGTGAGGTTAAAGAGGTCAGCAAGTCTGTACAGATCCAAGTAATTAAAGCTATTTAATTCCTGGGTGTCAAAAAAATAAAAATAAAAATGGAAAAAGATCTCTTAGAAATCAATCCAAGAAAGAATAAGCAAGAAATTCAGACTCCCTGAAGTTTGCATGACAGGAGTGGGAGAAAGGGAACTATACAAAACAACAAAATCCTCATTACAAGGCTCTGGACAGAGAACTAGTATTCTAGACTTTACCATTTTCCCCCCCTTATTTTGCCCCTCTTAAAACCCATGTACTTAAGGACCTCTTAATAAAGGGACTGAAAGGGGTTTCTGGTTTCACTGGCAAAAATGTTACTTTGCAACCTTTTAGGAACATTTTCCCAATGAAAACAATATTTTTCACTTTATAGCTCTCAGGTGATACATTCTTTCCACTAAAGATAAAATGAGAGCAGGTAGAGTGGGAGCCCTACCCTTTTTCCAAAACCTCAAATTAAACAGAGTTAAAAACAACTGACAATGAATTAAAACAAAGATTTTTACATGTAAAGTCTCAGGGAATGAGGAAATCTCACAGAAAAGATTCCTGTCCTGAGTAATTCTATATTGAATGCACCTGAGATGAATGATTTATAATTGTTCTTTGCTTTTATTAACTTCAGACAGTCAACGGCAATCTTTTCAAAGAGTTTCTGTTGCAATACTTTATTGTGAGGGAGTGGGGTGGGATTTTACCTGTCTCTACAAGTTCTCAAACTCATAGCCAAGCTATAAAATAATGCCCCCAGAAGTCAGGACATCTATGAAATCTCTGCCTTGTAACTCTGCAAGAACCATAGTTGGCATGCAGGTTTGTTGATAGAAAACTTACCTATTTCAAGTAGACTGAGAGTAGGCTCTGTCTTAGTTCTCCTCATTTTCAACTTGCAATTATTATTACAATATTTCCCAGTAACTTAAGGAATGCAGAACACCATCAGATGGCTATTTTAGTCCATTGACTGATTTATTTTCAACATACTTAGCCCTGTTTTTAGTCATCTAAAAAGTATTAAGAACTCTAAGACCTATATATTCTAATATATCTGTTTCCATAACAGTTTAAGGTTTAAAGGAATACGTGCTAAATGGTCACTGTCCCACACGGTAGAGCCTACTAGCCAGCCACACATACCTATTCAGCCAGTGTGAAATATAGCCAGTGTGATTTGAGATGTGCTGTAAATGTTAAATATGGGCTTCCCAGGTGGCGCAGTGGTAAAGAATTCACCTGCCAATGCAGGACACGTGGGTTTGATCCCTGGGTTGGGGAGATCCCCTGGAGGAGGACATGGCAACCCACTCCAGTATTACTTGCCTGAGAATCCCATGGACAGAGGAGCCCGGCGGGTTACACTCCATGGGGTCACAAAGAGCCTGACATGACTGAGAGACTGAGAATGCATGCATGCATGCATAATGTTAAATATATATGAAAGCAAAGAGTAAGAAAAATAGAATGCAAAATGTCTCATTAATTTTTATATTGATTATATGTTGAAATGGTATTATTCTGGGTATAGTAGATTAAATATATTATCATTAATTTCACCTGTTTTTTTTTACTTTTAATGCAGCTACTAGAAAATTTAAAATTAATATATATGACTTCCATTATGTTTCTACTGTACAATGTTTTTCTAAATAATGAAAAGTATAGTGAAGATGTAAAAACAGGTCTCAGAGTAACAGTTGCATCATCATCACAGCCACCTGATTCTTTTTCTTTAGATTCTATTTCGTTTGGTGGGAGATGACACTTTAATTACATTCCTAACAGGAGTCAAGCTATGACTTCAGTAATCAGACATAAGATTCTGGCTCTTAATAGCTCTATTTGCCAACACAATTAAAAAAGAATAAATAACTTGTCTTTGAAATGAGGTTTACCACAGTTAACCACTAAAATTCATTACAACTCAAAATATCTAAGGGTCCACTCACAGCCACTCAATTAAAATATGTTGGCTTTCCATTCAGCAGATGTTATCAAAGGAATACTGCAGTCTGCCTCCAGCACCAATTTTTCAAAGTACTGTTTAAACTCATTCTCCAAATCTTACCTTTTCAGGTTGGTAAATTCTACTATGGAAGGAAAGAATATGTAACCCTTGCACGAGGAGTTTCTACAGCCAACTTTAGGACCATCTTCTTGGAATGAGTAAGTTATTTCTAGTCAGTACTTCTAGGAAGCAAGTTTAACTGCTTCTGGGCCCTGGACACAATTTTAGCTTCCAGGTAAGTCACTCTGCGGCCTTCCTGGGCAGCTCAGCTGCTAAAGAATCTGCCTGCAATGCGGGTGGCCTGGGTTGGATCCCTGAGTTGGGAAGATCCCAAGGAGAAGGGAGAGGCTACCCACTCCAGTATTCTGCCCTGGAGAATTCCATGCAGTGTAGAGCCCATGGGGTCGCAAAGAGTTGGACACGACCGAGCGACTTGGCTACTACTACTAAGTCACTCTGCAGTCGCTCAGAAGCGTGGGGTGTCAGCGCCTTCCAGGCACCCGGAGTGCATGCCTAAACCTTGCCTCAATTCAGTGGGGCAGCAGCCGGCGGCACCACGCAGAAAGACAAGCATGCGCAGAGGCAGAAACAACCAAGCTTGGCAAGGTAAAAGATGAACACGCACAGCACAGGGGCGGTGTGTTTTTTTCCCACTCATTCTGCCAAAAAGGTGTACATGACCATGAGTTTGGGGCTGGATTATTCAGTAGCAATCAAATATTCTTTTTAAAGTCTCTTTGTATAGAGATACTGGGTTTCTTCTGATTAGAAGTCAGTCCAGTTCAAAATTGCAGCGGACCAGAGAATTAATACCAGATTTTAAAAAGTGTGTTTCTCTTCTGCTGTGTTCCTCTTGAATCTAATCATTTAATTCCTACTTCCACAGTCCTGAAATATTTTTGTTTCCTAAGGGTATAATTTTATATCACTCCCAAATCCAATCTAACAAAGCATTTGATATTAGTGGGGAACAAAGGCTAAATGGACAAGTGTCAATGCTTGAGTGAAGAGCAAAGGCAAACTCAACTGAAATATACTGGTATACAAGAGAAACAACAGTTAAAGTCTGCTCCCTGCCTTTACCTTTTCATTTCTCCTCTCTGCTGCTTAAAAGCATAATTTCCCCAAATCGCCAGAGCTCTCTCTGCCAAAGCTTCTGGTTCCCCTTGCTATGCATACTTAGCACCTCAGTAGTCACACTGTGTAAAGTGGGGGAACTGAGAGGAAAAAAGAAAACCTTCACTGAGGTTTTGATACCACAGTATACATCCCTCCTACTGGGACCATGTGCTCATGTGAGTCTTGAGCAAAATCATCGCTTCTTGTTCTATTGGCTAAGACCATGTGCGAGCAAAAAATAATGCTGCTTTTAAGGATTCCCATTAATGTGATGGGGGAGGTGGGAAGCAATGGTTAAACTGCATTGAATGTTCATCTATAATTCTCTGCATGGAAAAAAAAATCATCACTGTTATGGAAATAGTGCCATTATGTGTCTGGTTATAAACAGTAATATATTTGTTCATTGCATAAAACTCAGGAAGTACAAAGTATGGAAAAGAAAACAAAAATCATTCCTATTTCACCATGCAGAGATAATCACTATTAATGTTTCTGTACATATTTCTAGACTTTTTTTGAAAGAACTCTTTTATATATATCAAAAAGAGAAAGAACAATTGTATTCAGGAGCAGAACAAACCATCAACAGCCACAGGCACTCGGAGGCAATCCAGGCTGGTGGAGAAGAGCAAAGCCCACAGAATCAGGTAGACCTGGTTCAAATCCAGCATGTTAATTATTGTTGGCTATGACCTTGGATCAGTCACTGGACCTCTGTTATTCCTCATTTACAAAATGGAGAGTCCACCCAGTTCATGTTGTTATAGAGATGACAGAAAAGCACTTACCACACAGCTTGGTCCATAGACAGCAGACAGTAGATTTGGCAGGCAAGGAACCATTAAAGTACATTTGAGCACTGCTATTTGGCATCCATAAACCCTGATTCATCACTGATGCAAGGAGGGCAAAGTGAAGAATGTGGTTCCTTCATGTATCAAAGTTTTAAATAAGCTGCACCAGTAAGTCAGGGAAAAGGAGGCAAGCCAAGTAAAAACCATACAATTGAGTCATAAACTGATTACATGTTAAGGCCTCCCACTTCTTTTTTTTTTTTTCACTCTTTAGTTTTATTAAAATAGGACTATTATTGTGATAATAGCATTGTAGTCTTATCTTTCAGATACATAGTAAAATATTTATAGACAAAATTATACATTTAGTATTTGCTTCAAAATAACATGAGCTATAGAAAGTGGATAGAAATGAAGATGAAACAAATATTGGCATAAGTTGATAATTATTAAAGACAGACACTGATTATAGGACTCATCGGATTATTTTGACCATGTTTGCAATGGAAGCACGTGTGTGTATATTTGCGTAAATATAAATGTATAAATACAAATATTCATTTTATTTATTGGCTGTGCTGAGTCTTTGCTGAGGCATGTGGGTCTCTCCAGCTGCAGGGCATGGGCTTAGCTGCCCCATGGCATGTAGATCTTGGAAAAGGAAATGGCAACCCATTCCAGTGTTTTCACCTGGAAAATCCCATGGACATAGGAGACTCACAGGCTACAGTCCATAGGGTCTGAGTCGGACACGACTGAAGCAATTGAGAATGTGGGATCTTAGTTCCCCAAGAAGGGATTAAACCCAGGAAGGTGGACTCTCAACCACTGGACCACCAGGGAAGTCCCCATATACCTATTTTAAATGATACAATGCTTGGTAGGGATTCTCTTCCACAGGATAGCTCCTTTTCAAAAGGGAACTACACCTGCTCACTGTTTACGGGAGAACAATTCTACTTCCTGAACTTGGTCCTAAGCAGCCTTCTATGGAGACAGCCTGCTCCTGCCCTCCAGCAGCCACTGTCGTCTCCTCATCACCATCCTTAGCTATGGAGTCCACAACCCCACATGGTTCCCGAGTCCAGTTCTAGATTTTATCAAATTCATTGAAATACTCAAAGTAACAAGGACTGCATTTACATACGCTACCAGCATTCCTTAAACCCAAAATGCTTCAAAGGTTCAAGTCATACACATTTAAAATACATAGAAAAATAACAGAATTTATACAAAGTCGATTTTTACAAAACAGGTACATTACAAGAAATATATCTTATATCCAAGCACAAAAAATGTGGAAATATATATGAAGTATACATTTAAGAAAAAACATTTATTTTTAAATGCTGGGTGGAAGGGCACAAACAGAGTTCTAGTTTACAGTATAACTCTGAAGAGAACTTCAATTTGCTAGCAGAAATTTTCACTCTATTCTCAAGCTTCTAAACAGTTCCTGATGGGATTAGACAGCTGTTCCTCTCTCCAAATTCTGCTTAATTTCAGCTGTGTATTTCCCGTAGAATCTTTCTGCCTTCTTGTTGAATTTAGCATTCCTTTCATTAATGTAGTCAATATCTGCATCATCATTATAAGGGCGTCTCCGGCTGTATTTGTCTCGTTTTTCAATTTGTTTTTCGAGGTCTAGGACCATCCTGTCAATTTCCTCTGTGGAAGGCACATGTGTCCCATGAAGAAGACTGTTGGACGTTGGGAAAAACTCTTCTCCATGCTTTTCTCTCAGTCTCTCATATGTTTCCATGTCTGGTTTGATCTTTTGGTCAGCCGATGATACTGGCAAAGCTGGGCAGCAGCATAATCTGAAAATCCCAGGTCGGGGTTTTTCCTCCTCTTTTTTCTCTCCCATCTTTCTGCATCTTCTGCACTGATTTCTAGCAACTTCACTTTCTCATAGTCTTCCCCTCTCGCTGCACATTCCTTTTTCTTTTCTTCTTCCTGTAGTTCCCATTCCAAACGAGCTTTTTTGGCTTCCCAATTCGCAGGTAACTTAAGTCTTTTATCTTCTTCAACAACTTCCTGGTGATTTAATTTACGAGCTTCATTCCGCTTCAGGTGCAGCTCCCGGAATTTGCGCAGTCTCTGTTTGCGCTTCTGGGCGGCCAGCTCCTCGGCTCCTGCGGGAGGCTGCTGCTCCTCTGCTCCACCCACCGGCACCTTCTCGGTAAGAGTCGCAGCCGCCATCTCCAGGCCTCCCACTTCTATATTATTAGCCCAAACCTCTCTCCTAAGCTCTGAATTCATTTTCCCAGCTGCAGATAAGAGGACATCGTCTCTTGGATATTTCACAGCCATACTGAACTCAACATACCAATGCTGAACTTACATTTTGCAAACTTGCATCTTCTCCTATATCCCCCTTCTAGGAGAATGACCACATTCTGTCCCCACATCAGGGTCCCCAAAGGTAGGCCATAGCCAGTTGGTCACCAAGTTCTGTTTGCTCTTCCTCCTTAACATTTCTTGTTTTGTTTACCATCTCCAATCCAGACTTCCTGCAATAGGGTCCCGAATTGCAATTTCCTGCTCCCAGTATCAGACTCTCAATCCTCTCTTTTTACAAGAATCTAACCATACTAATCATCTGTTTAAAACCCATCAATAGGTATCCATTTGCTTAATGGAGAAAAGTCCAAACTCAGTTACAGTGCATAGCCTTCCATAACCTGCTGACCTGCTTACCCTGTAGTATATCAGTGCTACACACCTTCGCTAGAATGCCAGCATTTCAATGACCTATACATTCATCCATGTGCCAGAACCACACCAGGCATAAATAAAACAGAGACGAAGAAAAATAGGCAGGTCCTAGGCTTCATAAGATGTATAGTCTGTTGGAAGAGTAAGCCATTAATAAAAAGTGCTGAAAATGAATGGAAAAGTATCACTGAGGTAAAGGTTACAAAGTAGAACAGAGAGCTATAAATGCCCAGTGGATAGATTTGACCTGGAGTGGAAAGATAGGAATGGTGTCCCAGAGAAGGCAACATGCAGCTGATAACCGAAGAAGGGCAGGTTAACTTGGCAAAGGGTGGGGTGGGCTGCATATTACCTATAACTTCTTGTTTGCTGTATCTTGATGCTCTGGCATCAGGGGCCTCACTGACTGGGGAGGGACCCCCTCTCCCTTAGGATAGCCAATTTTTAGAAGGATGCGCCTTTCATATGCAGAGTAACCAGTCAAGAGCCCAAACTGCCACCACCTCCTCTAGCTGGCTCCTACACTCCAGGCGTCAATACTCCACTGCATTCCCAGGTGACTCAAGTAATAAAGGACCCACCTGCCAATGCAGGATCCACAGGACATGCAGCTTTGATCCCTGGGTTGGGAAGATCCCCTGGAGGAGGAATGGGCACCCTACTACAGTATTCTTGCCTGGGAAATCCTATGGACAGAGGAGCCTGATGAGCTGAAGCCCATGAGGTCCAAAGAGCTGGATACTACTGAAGTGACTGAGCACGCACACACTCAGTGAACCTAGGGCTAAGTAGCAGACACCTAGAGACGGCCTATATACCTCAGACTGGATGAGCCTGCTTATCGGCCTTGTCTTTCCTGAGGAAGCCACAACAAATGCTCTTGCCCACTACTTCCCTTCACTCCTTTCACCTCCTGTTCAACCCTGGCACTTTCCCGCTGTGGCCACAAGGGCTTTGCCATGCTGCTGTCTTGGGAACTGTAAGTAACAAAGTATCGTTTCAATGGCAGTGGTCTCCTGATTGGTTAGTTATACCATCAGTTCAGCTCAACTCCTCAGTCCAGTCCGACTCTTCGCGAACCCATGGACTGCAGCAAGCCAGGCTTCCCTGTCCATCACCAACCCCCGGAGCTTACTCAAACTCGTGTCCATTGAGTCAGTGACGCCATCCAACCATCTCATCTTCTGTCATCCCCTTCTCCTCCTGCCTTCAATCTTTCCCAGCATCAGGGTCTTTTCAAATGAGTCAGTTCTTCGCATCAGGTTGCCAAAGTATTGGAGCTTCAGCTGCAGCATCAGTCCTTCCAATGAATATTCAGGACTGATTTCCTTTAGGACAGACTGGTGGGAACTCCTTGAAGACCAAGGGACTCTGAGGAGTCTTCTCCAACACCACAGTTCCAAAGTATCAATTCTTTGGTGCTCACCTTTCTTTATAGTCCAACTCTTACATCCATACATGACTACTTGAAAAGCCATAGCTTTGACTAGATGGACCTTTGTTGGCAAAGTAATGTCTCTACTTTTTAATATGCTGTCTAGGTTAGTCATAACTTTTCTTCCAAGGAGCAAGTGTCTTAATTTCATGGCTGCAGTCACCATCTGCAGTGATTTTGGAGCCCCCCAAAATGAAGTCTCTAACTGTTTCAATTGTTTCCCGATTTGCCATGAAGTGATTAGACCGGATGCCATGATCTTAGTTTTCTGAATGTTGAGCTTTAAGCCAACTTTTTCACTCTCCACTTTCACTTTCATCAAGAGGCTCCTTAGTTCTTCTTCACTTTCTGCCATAAGGGTGGTATCATCTGCATATCTGAGGTTACTGATATTTCTCCCAGTGATCTTGATTCCAGCTTGTGCTTCTTCCAGTCCAGCCTTTCTCATGATGTACTCTGCATATAAGTTAAATAAGCAGGGTGACATTATGCAGCCTTGACATACTCCTTTCCCTATTTGGAACCAGTCTGTTATTCCATGTCCAGTTCTAACTGTTGCTTCTTGACCTGCATACAGATTTCTCAGGAGGCAGGTTAGGTGGTCTGGTATTCCCATCTCTTTCAGAATTTTCTCAGTTTGTGGTGATCCACACAAAGGCTTTGGCATAGTCAATAAAGCAGAAGTAGATTTTTTTTTTTCTGGAACTCTCTTGCTTTTCCGATGATCCAACAGATGTTGGCAATATGATCTCTGGTTCCTATGCCTTTCTAAATCCAGCATGAACATCAGAAAGTTCACAGTTCATGTACTGTTAAAGCCTGGCTTAGAGAATTTTGCTAGCATATGAGATGAGTGCAATTGTGCGGCAGTTTGAACATTCTTTGGAATTGCCTTTCTTTGGGATTGGAATGAAAACTGATCTTTTCCAGTCCTGTGGCTACTGCTGAGTTTCCCAAATTTGCTGGCATATTGAGTGCAGCACTTTCATAGCATCATCTTTTAGCATTTGAAATAGCTCAACTGGAATTCCATCACTTCCACTAGCTTTGTTCGTAGGGATGTTTCCTAAGGCCCACTTGACTATGCATTCCAGGATGTCTGGCTCTAGGTGAGTGATCACACCTTCGTGATTATCTGGTTCATGAAGATCTTTTTTGTACAGTTCTTCTGTGTATTCTTGCCACCTCTTCCTAATATCTTCTGCTTCTGTTAGGTCAATACCATTTCTGTCCTTTATTGTGCCCATCTTTGCATGAAAAGTTCCCTTGGTTATCTCTAATTTTCTTGAAGAGATCTCTAGTCTTTCCCATTCTATTGTTTTCCTCTATTTCTTTGCACTGATCACTGACCAAGGCTTTCTTATTTCTCCTTGCTATTCTTTGGAACTCTGCATTCAGCTGGGTATATCTTTCCTTTTCTCCTTGCTCTTCTCTTCTTTTCATAGCTATTTGTAAGGCCTCCTCAGACAACCATTTTGCCTTTTTGCATTTCTTTTTCTTGGAGATGTTCTTGATCACTGCCTCCTGTATAATGTCATCAACCTCTGTCCATAGTTCTTCAAGCACACTATCAGATCTAATCCCTTGAATCTACTCATCACTTCCACTGCATAATCATAAGGGATTTGATTTAGGTCATACCTGAATGATCTAGTGGTTTTCCCTACTTCCTTCAATTTAAGTCTGAATTTTGCAATAAGGAGTTCATGATCTGAGCCACAGTCAGCTCCTAGTCTTGTTTTTGTTGACTGTATAGAGCTTCTCCATCTTTGGCTGCAAAGAATATAATCAGGCTGACTTCGCTGTTGGCCATCTGGTGATGTCTATGTGTAGAGTCTTCTCTTGTGTTGTTGGAAGAGGGTGCTTGCTATGACCCGTGTGTTCTCTTGGCAAAACTCTGTTAGCCTTGCCCTGCTTCGTTTTGTACTTCAAGGCCAAATTTGCCTGTTACTCCAGGTACCTCTTGACTTCCTATTTTTGCTTTCCAGTCCCCTATAATGAAAAGGACATCTTTTGAGGGTGTTAGTTCTAGAAGGTCTTGTAGGTCTTCATAGAACCATTCCACTTCAGCTTCTTCAGCAAGAAGAAGTCTATGCCCCATTACTGGTCAGGGCATAGACTAGGATTACTGTGATATTGAATGGTTTGTTCTTGAGATTGCATTCAAGTACTGCATTCCACACTCTTCTGTTGACTATGATGGCTACTCCATTTCTTCTAAGGGATTCTTGCCCACAGTAGTAGATATAATGGTCATCTGAGTTAAATTCACCCATTCCAGTCCATTTTAGTTCACTGATTCCTAAAATTTTGATGGTCACTCTTGCTATCTCCTGTTTGACCACTTCTAATTTGCCTTGATTCATGGACCTAACATTCCTAACATATGCAATACTGCTCTTTACAGCATCGGACTTTAATTCCATCACCAGTCACATCCACAACTTGGTGGTGTTTTTGCTTTGGCTCTGTCTCTGCATTCTTTCTGGAGTTATTTCTCCGTTGATCTCCAGTAGCATACTGGGTACCTACCGACCTTGGGAGTTCATCTTTCAGTGTCCTATCTTTTCACCTTTTCATACTGTTCATGGGGTTCTTAAGGCAAGAATTCTGAAGTGGTTTGCCATTCCCTTCTGCAGTGGACCATGTTTTGTCAGAACTCTCCATCATGACCCATCTTCTTGGTTGGCCCTACACAGCATGGCTCATAATTTCGTTGAGTTAGACAAGGCTGTAGTCCATGTGATCAGTTTGGTTAGTTTTCTGTGATTGTGGTTTTCATTATGTCTGCCCGCTGATGGATAAGGATAAGAGGCTTATGGAAGCTTCCTGATGGGAGAGGCTTACTGAGGGGGAACCTGGGACTTGTTCTGATGGGCGGGGCCATGCTCAGTAAATCTTTAATCCAATTTTCTGTTGATGGGGAGGGCTCCCTGTTGTTTGACTTGAGGCCAAACTATGATAGAGGTAATGAAGACAATGGTGACCTCCTTCAAAAGGTCCCATGCACTCACTGCTACACTCAGTGGCCCAGACTCTGCAGCAGGCCACCGCTGACCCACACCTCCGTCAGAGACTCTCAGACACTCACAGGCAAGTCTGGGTCAAGTCTGTTGACTACAAGCTGGTGGAGCAGAAGGACGTGCACTCATCTTCTCCTGCGAGAACTCCAAAATTACAACTCGCTGCTGAACAACCGTCGACAGAAGAATGTTGGAGCCTACTGAAAAAAGATACCCCATGTCCAAGGGCAAAGGAGAAGCCCCAGCAAGACAGCAGGAGGGGCAAAATCACCTTTAGAATCAAACCGCATACGTGCCAGAGACGCTTGGAGGGCTCTGACAAACCTTGTGTGCACCAGGACCCAGAGACCCCACAGAGACGGAGCCAGAACTGTGTTTGAGTGTCTCCTGCGGGGGTATGGATTAGCAGTGGCCTGTTGCAGGGGCAGAGAGCCACCAGAACTTACACAGGACTGGGGAAACAGACTCTTGGAGGGCACAATCAAAACCCTGTGTGCACCAGGACCCAGAAGAAAGGAGCAGACGCCGCAAGAGGCTGGTTTCACCATACCTGAATAATAATAAAACCTACATTTTAAAACAGTTTGGTGATAGGATTGAGGGAGAATACTCTAGAAGAAGCCACACTTGCAAAATTCCTATGGATGAGGAATCATGTCTCCATCTTTCTATCTGACCTTACTTGAAGTAGTATGTCCCCCTCTTCCTCTCCATGCCTCCCTCTATCACATTACTGAAATTCCTTTGCCTTGAGCACACATCACTATCTGAAATTATCTTCTTCATTTATTTGCCTACTTATTGATGATGTGTGTGTCCCCTTTCCCAAGTCCCAAGTGCTATAGGAAAAGGGACTTATCTGTTTTATTCACTGCTATACCCCTAATGCCCCCAAACATTGCCAGGCACATAGGGGCTCAAGCCACACTTACTGAATGAATGAATCCATTTTACTTTTTAGCTTCCCTTGCTCAGGTCGAACTGACCACTTCCTTCTTTGTGCCTCCACCCTGTCCTCTGTAGATTTCTAGCAGTCCACTTGTCACTGTAAGCAAAGGCTCTTTGATTACAGATCTGTCTACTAAATCTAAAGTGCTTGGTGCCAAAGACTGTATTGTGCCCCTGGTGTTTATCAGGGAACAGATGCTCAATACATAGGAGTATAATGAAAGAATAGCCATGAGATTTTTCCATGTATTTATAACCAAGCAAAACCAGAATGGGCCATGCCTCTCCAACATGTCTACCCAATTTTGAATATCATCCAAATTGGGCCATTTTCATACCTCACTGGCCTCCCTCATCTTCCCTGTCTCTTTCTGATCTTCCTTCCTACACATACACAAGGCAAAGCCAGTGGCCAGTTTTCCAAATGGGAAAATTGTTACTAGTATCTAGAGTTGAAAGTGTTTAAAGACAAGCACAATATAATAGCTCTGGTGTGAAAAAAATTCAAATATTTCAATCCACCCCAAATTTCTTTTTTAGCCCAAGAAAATTACTTTCTCTATCAACTGGCTATTCAGATCAAAGTAGCTTTTCGAATGATACTTTCTTCTAGTTATGAGACTGTCTCCCTTCTCTTATATACTGTGACTTAGAAATCCAAGTAACCAAGTAGAGGCAGTGGTTTTGCATTGAAGTTATAGCTCAGCAACAAGAAACTCTCTTGAGTAAAAGGAAAATCTTTTATTTTTCTAAAAAGGTTTCATTTCTGTCACACTGCTTCTCACTTGAAATTTACTTTCTATTCGGAATTATGGTGTATACATTGTTGTTCTTTGGGGAATCTTTTTAAATAGTATTTATTTTCCTCTGGTTTAGGGCTATTTGGCTTCTCTCTTCCCTTCTATTTGTTTCTTACAGTGTGAATGACAAGTTAAATAACAGAAGAAGAGCCATAAAATGTGTCCCCAATACTATACTAGCTATGGAAGAAATACCAGTTTTGCAAGTACAATAGTTCTTAAACCTTATATATTCCCCAAATTCAGTCTTTTGGTGTGGCCTATTTCCTTAATTAATTAAAAATGGTTACTCCCCAGATTAACTATTGAATATACAGTAGGGGGAAAAAAGCACAGGAAAGGAAAATGCTATCTTAGTTTGGCTTATACTCAAAGGTAATTACTTTTGTGAGGCAAATTATCAGGTGGTAAGGATGTGAGTGAAAGTAGGGGCAGTTTAGGGGCTGTGGGTGAACCCTGTGGCCCTTTTACCAAACCAAGGGAGACAGAATAAGTCCACTTTTGTGATGGATGGCAGGGTTCTCATCTGGAACTGAGCGACTGGTCTTTATGTACTAGCAAGTGTCTTTCAATATCCTAATTAAGCAAGTATTAATAATTAGTGATGAGAGTTCATACAAGACAAAAGATCAGAAAAAATTTAAGCCTATCCCTGAACCAGTGTCACCCAGACAGTACAGTCACACTCTTGAATAGGAGAAAATGGTGCAGCCTTATAGCTGAGGTCTGTGGGTTCACTGTATATAACCCACAGCCTAGCTTATGTATGCCACAGCCTAGAGACACGTGTTGATGCGAGACAACAGTGATACAAGCTGGAAACCAACAATGCGTATTTCTAATACGTAGTGTGTCTTTGTTTCAGACACACTCACATGTATCCTGGCCTAACTGTCAGTAACCCCTCGCCCATCCAGCACTGCAGTTTAATCACAGCCCTGGCACGGGAATTATGCAGAGCACAGAAAATACTTGTCGTCTTGTGACTGCATCTACTGTAGAGTATCCCCAGTGTCAGCCCCACAAATACTCTTCCTCAAATCTAGGAGTCCACGTTAAAACGACAATATTAGGAAATCTAATGAAGATGCTTTAATACCATGGATACCTATGCAAAACACAGCCTTGATAACACCTATTTCTCTTGTCACCTCATGTAATTCTGAGACCATTATTGACTTGCAAAACAAACGTGAGCATCAACAACCTGTACATAGGAATGGAAAACTATGAATTATGCTCAAGATAAACAACCTCTCTCAAGGTCAAATTAAAAGTAATGCTCTTTTGATTTCCCGAATTCCCCACCCCTCCCTCACAAGAAGACCAAACTGACCAAGTTTTTCTAAGTAATAATACTAAAAAGATGTGACTATTTTGACAATGCTGTGTTTCATCGTTATAATTATAACCTTTCTTTTCTAACTATTGATCCCCTTCATTTATACCTCCCTTCAAAATGTCACCTCAATTACCACATGTCAATACTCTACTAAGATAAAGATGGTCAGGAGAGAGAGTGGTTTCTATGCCTCTCATCTAATAGCATGCATGAAACTTGAAGTTCTATTATAAAATGTTGATAATGTCTGAGGATGTCTCTAAATGAAAAGTCACTCTTGCTACGGAAGTCAAGAAATCTTAAAAAAAAAAAAAAAACCTATTTGCAAATAGATTCAAAATAGCCTGGTACAGTTATTCTACATGTAAAACAAGTATGATTTGATTTTTAGCAAGTTAACTAGAAGTTAAGTAAAAACACTATATTGGCAGCTTATAGAGACCAAGTACCAAGTCAGACATAGTAAATATGAAGCTTTTGGTGACTAATCTCATGTCACTTCAAGTCTACTGTCACATCCCAGTGAACTTGTCACTAAGCTGTTCATGCAGATATCTTCCAGTAAGTAAAAAGCTTCCAGTAAGGTAGTGGCAACAGTGTCAGACTTTATTTTCTTTGGGCTTCAAAATCACTGCAGATGGTGACTGCAGCCATGAAATTAAAGGACGCTTACTCCTTGGAAGGAAAGTTATGACCAACCTAGATAGCGTGTTGAAAAGCAACATTACTTTGCCAACAAAGGTCCGTCTAGTCAAGGCTATGGTTTTGCCAGTGGTCATGTATGGATGTGAGAGTTGGACTGTGAAAAAAGCTGAACACCGAAGAATTTATGCTTTTGAACTGTGGTGTTGGAGAAGACTCTTGAGAGTGCCTTGGACTGCAAGGAGATCCAACCAGTCCATTCTGAAGGAGATCAGTCCTGGGATTTCTTTGGAAGGAATGATGCTAAAGCTGAAACTCCAGTACTTTGGTCACCTCATGTGAAGAGTTGACTCATTGGAAAAGACTCTGATGCTGGGAGGGATTAGGGGCAGGAGGTGAAGTGGACGACGTAGACGATGAGATGGCTGGATGGCATCACCGAGTTGATGGATGTGATTTTGAGTGAACTCTGGGAGTTGGTGATGGACAGGGAGGCCTGGCATGCTGTGATTCATGGGGTCGCAAAGAGTTGGACACGACTAACCGACTGAACTGGACTGAACTAAACTGAAGGTAGTAAAAGGTAGGTTTTATATCTTATGCTTTTTGTATCCTGTATCCAATGACAATGCTTTATCACAGATTGTAATTTTAAAATATTTGTTGGATTATGAATTTTAAAAACCAACACATTTGTTTTTTGTATTTTGAGAGTTATGTTTTATTTGGCGGGAATTTTTAGGACTTCAAGCCCAGGAGAGAGCATCTCAAGTAACCCTGAGAGAACTGCTCTGAGGAGGCAAGGTTCTCTGAGGGGGTGAGGAAGGAGGAGTCAGGTTATATAGAAGTATTACAACAAAGGGAAGGTTTTCTGAACATCAGAAGATAACTGTTAATTAAAGAAAACCAGAGATCTCAAATTAAGGAATTTAGTGCCTTTCTACATATGGGAAGATGCATTGTCTGGGCTTACCAAAATCATTCCTTTCCTTGCATCTCAGAGCTCAGGATGTGGTTTTTCACATCCTGAGCTCCCTTGGGGCTCACCGTAGGGAGTGACTGCAGTCCTGGTGGCTGCTGGATCACAGGTATTTGTCCCCTTCCTCAGTGCCCTTAGGCTCAGGAACTCACATGGGAGGGCTGCAATCACTGATGAGTGTGACATCCTTGTTTACTGATATGGTAGGGAATATTCCAATTCCCGGTCTCTCCTCTTGGTCAGGAATTCGACCAACACGTGGGAGACATTTCATGACAATTTTTGTCCCACAGTGCTGGGAGACTCCTCCCAGATTAGGCTAAATTCTCATTGATATGCCACTCCAGGTGTTAATTTCCAGAGTAGGCTCATTGACAGATTATAAAAGGTTCTCTGGATCTGCTATCTTCTAACCTAGTATAATCTAGGAGATACTTCCCTTGTAATTTAAAAAAAAATTTTTTTTTTTAAAGCATATCCATGACTTCAAGTGGAAAGAGGAAAAGACAATTCGGTTATAGGTCTGATTTTACAACAGAGAAACATTAACTGATAGCTCACAATTTACTGAGAAAGGCGGTCTCAAATATTAAATCTGAACTTCAATATTAGATCTCTCTTGATGCAAGGAGATCCAACCAGTCCATTCTAAAGATCAGCCCTGGGTGTTCTTTTGGAAGGAATGATGCTGAAGCTGAAACTCCAGTACTTTGGCCACCTCATGGGAAGAGCTGACTCATTGGAAAAGACTCTGATGCTGGGAGGGATTGTGGGCAGGAGGAGAAGGGGACGACAGAGGATAAGATGGCTGGATGGCATCACTGACTCGATGGGTATAAGTTTGAGTGAACTCCAGGATATGGTGATGGACAGGGAGGCCTGGCGTGCTGTGATTCATGGGGTCGCAAAGAGTCGGACACAACTGAGTGACTGAACTGAACTGAACTGATGCTAACTACCCATCATGGCTTTTATATGACTGATAAAAATGGGGGAACAAACACCCACTTGTGCCAGATGTATCAGGCCTGGCTTCCACAGTGAATCTTGCATCTTCTGTCTTTTCACAGGCTTCTTAGAATGCTGAAAGGAACCTTACTTCTCTCCGTACTGAGTGATAACCAGCACATATAAATGTCTATGCTGTATACCAAAAGTACAACAAACACCCTCAGTGTTGGGAAAGAGGATGACAACCAGGATCAGATTCCTTTTCCTAAGAAAGCCAAACCACACCAGCTGGAAAGCCTGTTCCCTCTGCTGACTTCTAATTTCGGGAACTATTTGCATACTTGAACCATTTACTCAGCCCTTGTGCATAAAGGTGCAGACTGAATCTGTACTTCTTTAGATCTTCCTCTCCATCTTCATCAAGTGGCTACTTTTAAATTTTGATTGGTGGATAGTGAATAAATCATAAAGATTATCAGACCTTCCTTTAAAAATTCAACTTTTATTGCCTTTATTTCTTAGTCTACAGGGAAAACACTGATTATCCTACTTCTCTAAAAGTATTCTAATATTTAAAAATATTTGAATAATTTATTACATACTAAATAAACTGATTAAATATATTTAATATATAAATATTTAAAATGCCTAGAATGTTAGCTACACTGGAAATAAATATGGTAGCCCAGGTGGCTTCTCTGGCGGTCTGGTGGTTAAGAATCCGCCTGCCAATGCAGGGGACATGGGTTTGATCCTGTTGGGGAAAACCCACATGTTGCAGAGCAAGTAAGCCTGTGCACCACAACCACTGAGCCTGTGCTCTAGAGCCTGGGAGCCACAACTACTGAGCCCATGCACCGCAACTACTAAAGCCTGTATGCCAAGGGCCCACGCTCTACAAGAGAAGCCACCACAATGAGAAGCCCATGCACTGCAAGGAAGAGCAGCCTCCACTCTACGCAACTAGAGAAAGCCCACACACAGCAACGAAGACCCAACACAACCAGAAATAAAATAAATATACAAATATGGCAGCCCAGAAAGAGAGAGAGAAAAAAAATAGTTATTGCCTAAACTTTTCACAGGCAATGGCACCCCACTCCAGTACTCTTGCCTGAAAAATCCCATGGACGGAGGAGCCTGGTGGGCTGCAGTCCATGGGGTTACTAAGAGTCGGACACAATTGAGCGACTTCACTTTGACTTTTCACTTTCATGCATTGGAGAAGGAAATGGCAACCCACTCCAGTGTTCTTGCCTGGAGAATCCCAGGGATGGGGGAGCTTGGTAGGCTGCCGTCTATGAGTTCGCACAGAGTTGGACACGATTGAAGTGACTTAGCAGCAGCAAACTTTTCACAACTGTATGTTGTTTTGGGGCTACAATTCAATAGTAGGTATATTGTTATTCTTTATAACTGATAAAAATTGTAAGTTCAACTTCTGAATGTTTATTTGAGTTTATAATTTTTTATTTTTCCTGTCTCCTTCTCTAGGTTGTAAGTTGTGTGGACAAGGAACTGGCTGCATCTTCAGTCTGGTGTGGCAGGGAAAGCATATGCGTTGAAGCTGATACATATGGCTGGCTTTAGCAAGTGATGAACCTCTCAGTAGAAAAATGGAAAAAGGAAGTCCAATTCTTTAAATGGAAAAGGTGAGTCTAATTTTTTTATTAGAAAAATGGGAAAGGTGATCTGCGGTAAGGATTGCCAAAACCATACGTAAAGGACCTTCTACACAGTAGATGCTCAACATAGTAGCTATCTCACTATTGTTATTTTGGGCTTTCATTGTAGCTCAGTCAGTAAAGAATCTGCCTGCAATGCAGGAGACCTGGGTTTGATTACTGGGTCAGGAAGATCCCCTGGAGGAGGAAATGACAACCCGCTCCAGTATTCTTGCCTGGAGAATCCCATGAAGAGAGGAGCCTGACAGGCTACAGTCCATGGGGTTGCAAGAGTCAGACACAACTTAGTGACTAAGTCACCATTACTGTTATTCCTTTTTAAAATACTATTAATCTTCTTAAGCTATAGCTTTGCATATTCCACAAATTTTACTCACAGGGTAAAGAGAGGAAAATGCTGAATGTCTAATATAGACTTTATGTTTCTATAAATGACAGCAAAAATCATAGTTGTTGTAAACCATCGTTACTTTTGTACTTACAAAACACTTTATCAGAGATAAAAAGGGAGAATAGATTGAGACATTATACCAGACCATCACCAGCTAGGTATTACTAGAATGTACTCTGGTTCCCATGCTCTGTATTATATACAGCCAAAAAGGCACACAGAGAAATCTAAGGATGGAGGAGCTGCATTTCTTTATGACCTTATTTGAAAGATAAACTCCTTGGGGAAATACAATTTATTCAGATTATCAAGACCCTGCTGTGCAAATCTACAGTCTGGGAGCACACTATGGAGATCAAAAAATATTTACTTTATTCTGTTGGGTATAAAAGCTTTTAATGAATGCATAATTAAGGCAAAAAAGAGTGTATACAGCTTTAGAAATTCCACTGCTGAGCCAAGCCATTAATATCCAAGGCACCATACCCAGTTGTGATTCCACCTGTTTCCTATTTGGATTACAACCGAGTTATAAATCAAGGTATTATGTGACTACATGACCTGGTGCTGCAGAAAAGGATTGCACTCCAGGATTAGAGAAAGCAACATAAAGGGCTTTGTCGTGGATGTGTGGTGAAGGGTTGGACCTTCGGAACATGCTGAAACAAATAAAATCCAATGCCTGGAGATGAATCATGTAGAAAAAAAGTCATCAGACATATCAAGCATGTAAAGGAACCTGTGAGCTTTCTTCATAATATATTAGAGCTGATGGGATAAAATCTAATAGCTATGGAAAAAAAGATGAGCAAATCATTGACACTGCAGGCCAGTTTATTTGTGATATGATAAAATAATGTAAAACCAGATATTTTTATTTGTATAAATATACAGAGATAGATATATTTGTATACAAACATAAAAATATATGGACAACTGAATACAACTATATATTTGTGTATTGATATAAATATGCATAAATACAATGTACTTAGACTAAAACAAGATATTAGCAGCGATTCAAAAATATAAGAAAAACCCCAGCATGCTCTAATTCTTGAAGTCTTTGAAGGCCTGTATAAATATATTTGTGCTGTATAACAGAGGAACTCTACAATTAGGTTACTAGTACATTTTCATAATCAATTGTATGCATAAATATCCAAGGCTCATGAATAATTTTATATTGTTCCTTGGAAAAGTCTGTAGTAAGCTGGAAATCCAGTATGAAAGACATACAGAAACACAGCTATCATCAACAACTAATAATTCTGGCCCTGGCCACTATGTGCTGCAAAATGCTATCAAAAAGTTTACCCGAGCTGCCTCAGCACTTCAGGCGATTACCACTAAATTATGGACTCTATAGAGGAAACTAATGTATACTTTTCTTTTTTTAGTTGAAAAACAGTCTATCTGAGCAACTGGGGCTTTAAAATGAAAATTTCAAGAATCACAAAGCTTTTTTGAATGATGAGAGGCCAAATCAGTTTAAAATATTTTTAAAGAATTGTAGAGCCTGGAAGTAATTATGATGCATTTCCATACATCATAAGCTGTGCTACTCAAAGTCAGTCACTGAAAATTAGCTCAATGCTGCAGAATTTCAACAATCTCTCAGTTTATTCACATGGACTTTGTCAACCATTATTATACGTAACAATGAAGATTGGTAAGGGTTTTTTTTGTTTGTTTTAACTCTGCAGTTTTTGGTTTTTTATATTTTGGATGCCATGTAGGATATATAATATCAATATTTTATATCACATTTACAAATTTTACTATATAATGTAAAAAATTTTATATATTTATAACTGGGACCAGTTCAAATTTATCTAGATGTTATGAACTTTCAAAATCTGAAGTCAGTTACTTAACAGGCTGGGAACTGATGTGTAGTAAGGTGGCAAGAGTATCTGGAACAGTGATTTTCAAACTGTGGTCCCCAAAGCAGTAACATTAGCATCACCTGGGAACTTGTTAGGATGCAGCTATCCAGGCTCCTTAGATCTCTTGAATCAAACTGTATGGGCAGGCCCAGCAGTCTGTTTTAACCAGCTATTCAGGTGATTCCATACATGGTCAAGTTTAAGAACCACTGATACAGAGTACACATCTGAGTGAAGAAAGGAATAGCTCTAACCTGCAAAAACATATTCAAGCAGCAGAACAAGCTGCAAGACCCCAGTCCCTCATCCCAGATCTGAAGTGGGCAAGCAATATACTGAATGTATGGGACCGAGGCCATGGAACGTGCATGTATGTGTGAGCTCAGTCGCTCAGTCATGTCCAACTCTTTGCGACCCCATGGACTGTAGCCCACCAGGCTCCTCTGTCCATGGCAGAGAATACTGGAGCAGGTTGTCATTTCCTCCTCCAAGGGATCCTCCCAACCTAGGGATCGAACCTGTGCCTCTGTGTCTCTTGCATTGGCAAGCAGATTCTTTACCACTGAACTTAACCTGTACCTGGAGCTAAATTAATGACACAGATAAGCAATCAGTTCATAGGGCCTGAGCACATGTCCCCTGAACTGCAGCAAGAAAAGGTTGGCAGCCTGCTCTAAAGGATATCTGTGGAGGGACAGTGGGAAGTGGAGGTGGGAGAGACATCAGGGAAGGACAGACACCGGGAGGGAGGCAGACATATGGACAGCAGTCTTCCGGTAAGGAATAACTCACATTTTTCTTCTGTGAAACAAATGCACTGCTTATATATCCCCTAATCAGGGAACTCAGGACACCATGTGGCTATTTTACAAAAAATCCCTCTCACAGGAACTCACTTGGCACATGGAGAAGGAACTCAAACAAACATGTTTCTAAGCAACTACAATGCACTAGAGCTAGAAATAAACTTTTCTAATTTCTCCCTGAATCCTGTAAATGAGGAAGGAGCAAGATGTTCTATTTACAGGAAGGGCAGGGGAAAAACAATAAAACAAAAACTTCCTATTTACGAAGCAGCAACATCAATTATTATGTTGCTTTTAAAAGCATCAATGTTTACTATTTATTAAAGTATCAGTTCAGTGTTATGTTTTCACTTATCAGAGGAAGGGAGAAAGAGATGGTTCATATAATTATTTGTGACTTTTTTTCTAAAATAATACATGCACATCTACAAAGCCAAGAGAAGTGGCCCATAGGAAAAATACATTTTCCAGAATGGTTATTATTTCCAAAATTTCCAGGAACAGGCCTGTCCAATATGCTGTTGATTGGAAGTAGGTAGTAAAGTTTGCAACATTTCCAGGAATGAAGGAAGACAGGAGTGATGGAAGTGGGTAGCAAGGTAACTGTGGAATTAATAGAGAAATTCACAAGTGAAGCATGCCACTGTACGGGCTCTGGTTTTCAGGATACCTACTGTGTGTAGGGTACTATGCTATAATATACTTTGCATGCACCATATCATGAACACTCCAACGCCCCTAAGATGTACATTGTATATACGATATCATATCTGAATTTTATGGATGAGGTACGTGGGCAAAGAGGTTGTGTAACCTCTTTTTATGTGATCTTTGCCCAAGGTCACATAACTCTGAGACATGAATTTATATCACAGGGAGATGGAAAAGTAAATCAACACAGGTAATATGGTGTGATCAGCACCCCAGAAGAGTGCCCCATAATTAATGAAAAGGAGAGAAATCGAACTCTGAGATCGATCAGAAGAGGAAATGACATGAGCAAAGTCCTTGCAGGTTGAAGAGGAACTCACAGGGTGACACTGTGAGAGAAGAATAATCCATGGAGAAGGAGACGTCACGTAAAGAGGTTTGAGTATGGGGATATGCATGAAGTTTGCAATGACTGTGTTATAGCATGTGGGTAATAAACTGTTTTTTAAAAGGCTAAAGAGATAGGATGTTTCATAGTAAAAACAGAACCTGTGTTGGGACTTCCCTGGTAGTCCGGTGGTTGAGACACCACACTCCCAATCAATACGGGGGGCATGGGTTTCATCCCTGGCTGGGGAACTAAGATCTCACATGCTGTACACAATGAATTTTTTTTTTTAATGGAACATTTGAACCACTTTAAGATGAATAAACCTTGTTTTGGAGTGAGGCAAGAGTGAAGACAGGTAGGTTCATTGGTTACCAGGAAGCTCCTCTAGCCCAGGAAATAAGTATTGAGGATCTGAACTAAGACAGTGGTAATAGAAATAGAATGATAGAGATTTTTAAAAATTAAGGGAGTTTATGCAAAGTCCTGCACACAGATGTTTATAACAGCTCATCATAATTGCCTAAACTTGAAGTGACCAACATGTCCTTTAGTAAACGAATGGATAATTAAACTGTAGTATCCAGACAATGGAATACTATGTAGAGCTAAAAAGAAATGAGCTATCAAGCTATGAAGAGACAGAGGGGAAATTTAAATGTGTATTACTAAGCAAAAGAAGCCAATCTGAAAAGGTTACATACTGTATGAATCTAACTATACAACCTTCTGGAAAAAAAAATGAAACTATGGAGACAATAAAAACATCAGTGATTCCAGGGGTTAAGATAGGGAAGGAGGGATGAACAGGCAGAGCCCAGAGGATTTTTAGCGTAGTGAGACTACTCTTGGATTTCCCTGGTGGCTCAGACGGTAAAGCGTCTGTCTACAACGCAGGAGACCCGGGTTAGATCCCTGGGTTGGGAAGATCCCCTGGAGAAGGAAGTGGCAATCCACTCCAGGACTAGATATGACATTATAATGGTAGATACACATTTTGGCCAAACCTACAGGATGTAAAATACCAAGAGTGAGCCCTAATATAAACTGCAGACTCTGGGTAATGGTGACGTGATAGTGACGGTAAGTCCACTGATTGTAACACGTGTCTACTCTTGTAGAGGATGTTGATAATGAAGACGGCTTTTCATATGTTGGGGTACAGGGGAAATCTCTCTATCTTCCTCTTAATTTTGTCATGAACCTACAACTCCTCTTCAAAAACAGAGTATAAGAAAAAGTTAAGGAGGTAAGATTGAAAGGTTCTGGTGACAGCCTATGTGTATTTTAGATGGAGTATTTTAGGATGACTCTTGAATTTCTGGCTTGGGTTAACTCTCAGAAAGGTCACATGTCTGTGGAATATGCAACAGGAAACGCTGACTAAGCAGCTGGCTTAGAGATGACAAAACACGCTATTCAGTACAGTAAGAATAGAGCACATTAAGGAGATGAGAAAGAAAAAGGACAGGGTTAGAAACATAGTCTGTAACCGGGAGACAGGGATGAACACTGAAGCTGGAGTGCGGGAGAGGGGACAGAGGCCCTCCACATGTGGACGAAAGAAAGCGAAGGTGAGCAGAAGAGATGAGCACCCATGTGGCACCACAGTACCCAGGGGGATATTCATGGGGCTGATGGAAGAAGAGTCTGTAAAAGAACTGAAAAGAAGGAGGAGGAGAACTAGGAGAGAGTCTTGAGAAAAGAGAGGTGCAGGAAAGAAAGGAGCTGCCAGTACTGAAAGGCTATAGTGTGGTCACATTAAAGACCATAAAGGCCCACTGCCTTTGACAATTTGGAGGCTTTGGTGACCTTTGTTGGAACAGCCTTTGAGCAGTAATGAAGGCCGAGGACTGAGTTCAACAGAACTGAAGAATGAATAAGTGGTAAGGACACACAGACACTGTTCCCAGTTTGGTAGTTAACAGGAGAGGGCTGCGGTGATGAAGAAAAGTTTCTCCTATCTTATTGATCCTATTTTAAAAACGAAAAAAGGTACCAGCGGAGAACACACTGAAACTATGGGAAACACAGGAGGTTCCTGACAGATCAAGCTGCTGAAAGGCAGTTTTTAGCCTCAGAGAACAGAGCAGACATTTAACTATGGGCAGAAATATTTGCAGGTGGAGGGTGGGCAGGAGGATGAATATCTTAAATGATACATAGATTTTCTTTTGACGCCTCTAATTTTGAGTATTGATAATGGAATTAAGTGTGATTGATTTTGTTTGCTTTACTGATTCTGAACTCTGGCATCAGCAAAACATTGGAAACATTTTATTTTTGAGAAAAATATGTTGAAAGTGATTTTAAAATTGGCCACTGGACAACAAATAGTTAGCTGAAAATAGAAATTACTAATATTAGAAAAATCCTTCAAGACATTCTTCTCCTTAAAAACTCACAAAGAAGACACAGTGAACTCTAGATTATCCATATAACAAATTAAAATGACAAAATGACTTCCTTGGCCAGCCGGCATGTTTTTGGACTGTCACTGACATCCGTTGGAGTGGGCTTAGGGAAAAAGAGCCAACAAATAGCATGTGAAAAAAATTGACTGGGATCCTTAAATGGCTACTAAAAAACTTATGATATATTTTAGAGCCAAATATTAATGACATTTGGCAAATATGACAGTCTAGATTACCCATGCCAGACAGCAAATAGTCATGATTAGAACAAATAATTAGTAGTTGGCAATGATTAAGTAAGGCTGATACATTCCTACCCTTTCTGATCATGTGCACTGACTTAAAAAAAAAATCTGAAAGATTAAACTGTCTGTAATGTATTTTCCAAAATTTGTACTTTAACTTTCTCCAAATACAAAAGCATCAGCTCTAGTGAACTATGAAATAGCACACAGTATATTTGATTAGGAGCATATTAAATATATATGTTGGTACAATCATCTGTCTTATCTAATGTGGGAAAAAATAGCTCAGTGGTGGAGAAAAATGAATGTTAAGTTATAACTTCTCAACCTTGAGGATAAATTATTCCATTTAGAACACCGACTATATATTATGTATCTAGGAGACAGTGCTAATTTAATAATTAAAATTGTAATAATACATTGTTTGGAAGAGATAACCTCCTATAAGTCATTGCCATATTACTTAGTTAAAAAATCATAATCTATTAAAATACTGTAAAATATGCAAGATCTTTAGTGCTAAACGCAATCCCCATAGAAAGTATTTTCAACTTAAAAAACTGTATTCAATGGGTAACAAAAGACTTATTATTTTTTTCCCATAATACAAAATTTCAATATTTAAGCAGAAGTTTATAGTACACACTGCTATGGATTGAACTGCATCCTTCCAAAATTTGTATGTTTAAGTTCTAAGCCCCAGTGTGATGGTATTTGGAGGTGTGCCTTTGGGAGGCAGCTGGGTTTAGATGAGGTCATGAGGGTGGGGCCCTCATGATGGGATCGGTGTTCTCCTAAGAAGAGATACCAGAGAGCTTGTGGTCTCTCTCTGTCATGTGAGAACACAGCCAGAAGGTGGCCACGTGCAAGACAGGAAGAGAGCCCTCATCAGAGCCTACCCATGTTAGCACCTGATCTTAGACTTCCTGCCTCCAGAACTGTGAGAAATAAACGTCTGTTTAGGTCACCTGGTCTGCGGTATTTTGTTATGGTAGCCTGAGCTGACCAGTAAACACCCTGAGCCCCTGTGATGTGAAAGGAGGGAGGGGGTAAGAAATAAAGAGGTGTCAGGTATGACTCCTGCTTTCAAGAGCCCCACAGCATAACTGGGGTGGGTAAGACACTTTCAGCCACGTTAGCCCAAGAGGAAAGTGATGCAAAACCAGCACTCAGATACTTCCTGCTTCTGTGAAGTTATTTCAAGGATCCAACACTTGTTGAAGTTGAAAGGGAAAAAATAATTTCTAAGTAAAAGAACACTAAAAATCACCATTTATGAAAAAAAAAACAAAACCAGAATACCCAGAAGTCTTCCTAATACCCTCATGGGAGAATAACATTCTTTAAACCTTTGTACCTTCACTGAAGAGAGAAAATGACTAAATCTCACGGCAGCCCATTTAGTGTAAAACAAAATGAAGACAAGGGATGACTAATAAGCATCAGTCACAGAGGAGGGAGATTCAGGGCAGGAAGTCACTTCCTCCCTCCTGCTCCCTTTACATTCTTGGTTTCTGAATGATTAATAGCAAGAATTTTGGCTTCGCTTTACGAGGTGATCCAAAAATGCACATCATAAACAGAACAATCCCTTCAAACTGGGGAAATGCTCTTTTATGCTTGTAAAAACAGAAAACAAAACAAATTTTAAAAAAGGACACCCCCCGCCCAGTTTTCCTTGTAGTGATAAAATACTCTACCTAGAGCACTCCTACCCTTTGCCTCTCACATCGCAGCAGCACGTCTCCTCTTTCAGGTCACGTCTTCCCCATAAAAGTGCTAAACTAATGCCGCTTAATGACAAATTAATGTCCATGAATAAAAAATACACCTCTAATAGCATAGAGTAATTTGCCATTACAATATCATCATTGGACATGCCCCTGGTTTAATACGATGTATTTAATTCATAACCTAATGAGTGATATATAAAAAGAGGGAGATGAACCCTGCAATTACATTTATGTGAGTCTGTCACCTTATTTGTAAAACCTTAGAGTCATTTACATTCAAATTAGAACAAATGAGTGATTTCACAAAGTGTGGTGATAAATGACCACAGCAGCCCAAGACAAAACTGTATTTCCTGTGAACACATTAACAGTTTCCTATTATTTGTTAAAAATTACAATGCATATTGCCCAGTGTGGTGTGAATAATGACTTTTTTACTGATTAGGTCAGAAGACTAATATGTAGCAAAATAAATAATTTTTCTTTTCATTTTTTCTGATTTTTGCTTTAAATAAACTACTGAATTCTGGTGGATTCACACTGCCACCTGCTGCCTAGGAGCAGATACTAAAAGCATATTCCTATCAAAAGGAGTTAATTCACCACTTTGGTGGTCTTATTCAGAAAGTCTAGTGAGAGTTCTTTAAATTGCATTTCATAATATGGGCTGATACTTGGCAAACCAAAAGACCACTTACTAATCAAATAATAGGATATACCATGTGTTATTTAGGGGAGGGAGTACAAAATCTACAAACCTTTTTTGAGTACAAAATCTACAAAGCTAACTACCAAAAAAAGTCATTTTCAGCAAAGCATGTGTATCTCCTAATACATCACTTTCAGAGGATATAGCACAAAATCCAGTGGCCAGTACCCCTGATCTTATGCTAGGGGAGTTTTGGGGAGGGTCGTGTGTGTGTGTGTTTCCTACTCTTGACCGTTGGTACAATCTGAAGGTGATGACTGAAGGTGCTGCCTGTCCGCTGAGGGTCTCCACCACCTAGCCCTTCCTCCCAGGGTCAAGGTCCAACATGAGAGGAAGGCCTTAGTGTCCAGAACAGAGCAGACTAGGAAAGGCGTGAGGAGAAGAGATGAGGCTCAGGATGATCAGGCCTGGCCTTGGAGACCAGGCTAAGTGTTTCTGTAGGTGAAATGATGCGGCCAAAGGGTCATTAGGGTAGCTAGTAGAGTTTTCCAAACCAGATCAACATCCTAGCTCTGACTTTAAGTTTTTCCATCTGTAAAGAGAAAAGAACACTCACCTGCCTTAAGGGGTTGCTCAGCAGAGGAGAAATGGGAATCTCTGTGCAAAAGACTCAATACAGATAGGCTCTCAACAAATGCTGGTTCTCTTTCCTATGAAAGATAATGACGGCTCTGGGGACTATGGTTTGGCATAGACAGAGGTGAGAAACAAGCAGACCCCCCTAGGAGGAAATTATGAGTTCATAACATACAGCCAGTGATGGTGAGAGTCTCAAGAAAGGTAAGAAAATTACCACTGGAGAAAAGGACCTGGTCTGAGAGAAATTTGGGAGGTAGAATCAATGCAACTTGATAACTGATTGGATACAGTGATGAGGAAGGGGGTTCTGAGATTCTGTCCAAATGTCTAGACAACTAACAGACCAATGGTACCACCAAGGGAGAAAAGGATAGGTTTTCTCATGTTGGATCTGAATTGCCTGTGTGATGCTTAGATAGAGCTGTTCAGAAGCTAACTTTAAAAAGGCAAGGAAAAGTCAAAGTTTAGGAAAACTGGACTCAAAAAGTTTGTAATGTTTATCTGAAGGACTCAGTAAATCAGCAGCCACATCAGAATCCCTTTATTCACGGTCCATGTCCTGAGGATGGTCTGCAGAGATTCCTTTATAAGATTTAACATAGTGACTGACATGCGTGTGCACATGCATACTCTGAAAAATAAGAAAATTTACATGTTCTACTGGGCCTACTCTAAAATAAATATTGCTCTCTAGTGAACTGGTTCACCTTTCTGATGAAATTTTTAAGAAGAGAACAGTGGGTAAGAAAGAGGAGCAGAAGGCGGAACAGGGAAAGCAACATTCACATTTCATTTGAGACTGAACCTCAGATAGCAGGTAAGTCTGACAGGTCATGCTTATTAATAATATATAACACGACAGGCTATACAGGATGGAATCCTACAGAATTTCACTGCAAAGCAGTGAGAAAGGATGTACACTTGAGCTGTTTATAAATCCCTCATCTTGGGAGGATGGGCTATTACAGTAGCCATTCCTCCTTGCAACCACCTCGTCCTCAATGAGTTAGCTGTTTTCATAGCCACGCTACCAGTTAATCCCACCAACATGCACTGAGACCATGTGTGCTCTCAATGAGGGGTCCAATGAGAGGGCCTGGGGCCAAAACTGAATACGTGAAGACCTCACAGGATAAGGAAGACCTCACAGCCTGAGAGGCTAATTCATGGTTATCCTCCCTAATACAGAGGGATACTGCTCTTGTGATGTGGGCTCCTGGCCCTCAACAGCCTGCCAGAGAAAAAGCAAGAGAAAAAAGCCCACACAGTGACCTCAAAGTGTCCCTTCCCTTGGCTGGGGGGCAGCAGCAGCATCTAGGCATGTGCCGAAGAAGCTTCAGGTCAATATAACAGCTGATGGCTGGGGAGGCTCAGGGTGGCTTGGGTGGGGCAGTGAGTTTCTGGAAGTGTTCACCTAGCACTTCTCCTAGCATATGCTTTTTAATGAGCCCTAGAGGACAAGAGGAGGCACCAAAGCCAAAGTCTACCCTTCACATCTCTGAAATAATGGTAATCTGAGAACAAAATAATACCAGGCATCTTAGGAAAATGGCTTCACAAACTCCTTGTTGTACTGAACAAGGACTACTCCAGTATTCTTGCCTGGAGAGTCCCATGGACAGAGGACCCTGGTGGGTTAGTCGTGTGCAAAGAGTTGGACACGACTGAAGCGACTTGGCAAGCACCAAACAAGGATGGAGAATATACTAGCTTTGGCGTTGGGTCTTAATTTCTAACTATAGTTAAAGCACCAAAGATTTTTCATTTTAACAGAAAATGTTTTATATACCCAATAAAATTTCCATAGGAAATTAAAAACTAGTTCAGCAATAATACCCAAAAAAATCATAAATAGGTATAGTTATTTGACTCTGTCAAAGCATAAAGGCAGACTGATCCATTCTGGTAATTTGATAATCCTAAAAGAGAGGCAGGGGATATATTTGTAAAAGACTGACATAATGAAGGCTTCTGCACACAAATGGTTTTAATCCACTGATAGTCAAATTTCCTTCTAAAAGTTGAACATCTTGTAACATCAGAGTTAAAAAAGAAAAGGAAAGTCACATAAGAGAATGGAATGAAAACATTGGTGAAAAGAAAGTGAAATTTTTAACCCCTGCTCAAGCAGGCTAATAATAAATGACCTATCCAGAAAACACATCTGTATGCAAGTTACATTTTTTTCCAGAGCAATGAACTGCAAGAATTAAAAATTCCAAAGTGACACAAGTTAGCCAATATTTCGACGGGTTCATCTGATGGGTAGAGAAAAATACTCATGAATGTCCCATGTTCATCTGGAATCCTTATTTAGAGAGAATTATAGTTCACGTTCACACACACACACACACACACACACACACACACCTGTATATACACACTGTTTTAATATGCATCATGATAGCTAGCACCATAAGCCAACTTTTGTCAACACACATCATTAATTATTATCTACCAGGGAAAAAGTGAATCAGGTGACGCTGCTGAAAGCACAAGTTGTAATATTTGTTGTAAAAATGTCAAATAAAAGTAATTTCAATTTCACAAATCGAACACACAGATTTGAAGTCTTATGACCAATGTTTTTCTCTTTTGGTACTTGCAGAAAGGGATTAAAATAGCTATCCCATATCACCCAATGATACTGAGGGGAATCGGAAGGAAAAGAAGATAAAACATTTAAACATTTACTATTAGATTAAATATGCTGAGATAATGATAAAACTTTTATCTGCTGTATGGGAATTGCCCCTTAGTTGAACATGGCTGACATTCCTTACACTGTCTCCCTACGGAGCACTGGTTCCTATTTCCTGAGGTTGCTGGGGGGATGAAATAATATGATATACGAGAAAGGGCTTTGGAAATGTACCTAATGAGTAACAGAATGGCTATATTTAAAATTAGAGAAATTATTAGGAAGGAAATAATTAGGCAGAAAAAATAGGATTTTTCTACTTACTAATAACATGTCATGTGCACAAGGATAGTAGAATTAAATTATGTAGATTTATTATTTTTCAAATTTACTTTCACTGTTGTTATAATCCTGTAATAAATGCAAGTTAACAGTCATACTAGTAGAATAAATTGGAGGATCTCAAGATAGGGGGTTGGTACTTAACTCTCTGCAAAATAAGAGACTCATAGACGTACTACCTGCCTAAGATGTCCCGTGTCTTCCTATTGAAACAAAAGGTTTTCATCCAAGAAGAAAAAAAGGTCTTTGGAATCAGAAAGGCCTATCACTCACCAGCTATGGGCAAACTGGGATTAT
Source organism: Ovis aries (assembly GCF_016772045.2). Lineage (NCBI taxonomy): Eukaryota > Metazoa > Chordata > Mammalia > Artiodactyla > Bovidae > Ovis > Ovis aries. The sequence goes on from NC_056061.1 coordinate 39,974,547, forward strand.
TTCAAATCTTTGATTGTTTACCTATCAAAATGTGTACCCTGTTGTGAGGGCCAAATGTGAAGCATCAGTGAGCAAGTGGCAGGTGCTCAGTGGATGGGCTATTCTCCCCCTCCTTCGCAGAGCCTTTCCTGCAACCCTAGCAAATCAGGGCAAAAAATGCACAGATCACTCATCACTTCTCCAGAATTTACTGCCCGAGAAGTTCAGGCAGCAATTAATTACATATGACATCATGATATGTTAGCTACTGTTACCGAAATCTGAAATGACTATCCAACTTTTCATGCATTTCCACAACCAGACAGCATTGGTTCAAGCCAAGACCCTTCCTGGTGTCAGGGCCCCAGCAGTGAACCTTGTCAGTGGTTGTTGAGCTGCTCTGCTGCCCAAGGGGAGTGGAGGCCTAGGGTGGGCGGGGAGGGCTGGGGACATGAGGTAGGACACTGGGAGCTGCAGCTGCCCTCCTAGAAGCCTCAGCTCGTGTCCTGGAGAAATTCTACCACCACAGGCCACATCTCCCACCCACCCCTCTTGTACTTTATCTGTCACTGGAGTCCAACTGGTGGGTTACTGCAGGGGGAGGAATGTGCAGGGCATACTAGCAGGATGCAAGCTTACATACCTGGATGAGATAGTGAGAACATAAATTGAGAAGCTCCAGTAACTGTAGGTGACTGCCAGCTGCTAACACATCCTGGATCACTCCTGGCTCCAACAAAATCTGTTGTTTTTTTTTTTTAATAAAAGAAAATAATCAGTTACTTAAAACTTGCTTAATATGCAAATATACTGTATTTAAATTGCTCCTTAACATACTATATCTGAATTAATACTGTTCCTTATTATGGAAGTCAGTCCTTTTTTCTGTTCTGATTAATGAGCTGTGGCCCTCATTGTAACAGCTGAGTTCTCATTTCCAATACTCATTTCTTGTGCACAAAGCTCCACACTTAACCACTTATTTTTGCAGGAGGATATGAACATTTGCAAAGACCAATATAATAGTCTTAAAATTCAGTTTATGATGAATGTCATCTTGTAAATACAAAAGAATTGAATTTTAGTTTTTCAACATATACTTCAGAATGTTTTTCTTCAGTAAATTGCAGAAACAGTACAGTTAACAGGTATTTTAGGGAAAAGGGCTTACATTTCTCCTTGAAATACGAAACCAGAGGTAGATATTACTCCATTTTACTTCTAAATCCTGTAATAACTTCAACCACAAGCTTTCATTTTTTTTCCTTCTCAATCTCTGATTCTATAATCCTTTCTGCTTCAAATAAAAGATGTAGAAATAGTATTTTTAGAATAGAAGGGCATCAGAGAGAAAGCAAAATGCCCCAGATATACTGGCAATAGCACTCTTCATTTTTTTCTAATTAGGTCCAACTTTGAGCCTACAGCTGCCAGCGCTTGAGCTGGTAAACAGGACTGGAGAAAAACACACAATAAGCTGACTAAATTAACTTTACATCCAAGACTGCCAGGCACAGGAAGACTGCAATGCTGCTCCAGTCTTCCTCACCCATTTCCCAAGCCCAGTGGTTCCTTAAGTTTAGTCTCTGAACCAGCTGCATCAGCGTTACCTGGGAAATCCTGAAAACTGCAAATTCTTAGGCACCTCCCCAGATCTAACTGAATCAGAAACTTTCAAGTAAAGCCCAGCAACTGGTGTTTTGATAAATCCCACTGGGGCTTCCAGTGCCCAGTGAAGCCAGAAAAACACTGATGGAGTCAGCTCGCTCTCTCCCTCTATTCCTTCTCGCATGCTCCTCTCTCCTCAAGCCTGCAACTCCTTGTCTCTCTTCTTACGCTAACCTCATGATCTTCCAAAGGCTCCCACTAACAAGTCTACCAACCCACCTACTCATATCTGTTCCAGCACATTTTATTCTCCTCCACACTGCAGTTGGGCACTAGATCCCATCTCTCTCTGCCTGATACTTCCCCTCTCATTGCTATATCATCAGCTGTTCTCTTCCACTGGACGATAACTCTCATCAGCATACAAATATGCCATTCGAGCTCTTAAGAAATAAAAATCCCATCCCTCGACCCCAAAGACCCTTCATGCTTCCCATCATAACAAAGCTCCTCAGGGGAAGTTATCTATATAAAACCCCATTGCTTGCTCTACTCTGCTCTATTTCAAATCTATACCTGTTGAGTTTTGTTCCCATGGTTCCTCTAAAAATGCTCTCATCAAGGCTATCAGTGACTTCTACATCCAAGAGCCACTTCTCAATATTTAATCTTACTCAAGCCAGCAGCAGTTAGCAAAGCTGATTGCTCCTCTTCTTGGACAATTTCTTCCCTTGCCCCTAGGACAACACTCTCTCTCTCGGTTTCTTCTACTTCAATAACCAGAGCCTTTCCATCTCCTTCCCAAACTGTAAGCATTGGAGATGCTCAGAGCTCAGTCTCCCTATCTCTCCTTTCCTCTACTAACTCTGTGGATGACCTCACATAATCCCATGGCTTTAAAACTACCTACACACTGATTACATTCAAATTTGTTTCTCCAGCCCCAACCTTACCCTTAAACTTCAGACTGATATTCAACCACCTATTCTGTGTCACCACTTGGGTATCTATTGGGCAGCTCAACCTGAATGTGCCCCACACTGAATTCTTCATCCTCTCCACCAACCACCAAACCTGCTCCTATCCCAATCCAGCCATTTCAGCAAAAAGCAACTCAGTTATTTACACTAAAACCCCAGAGTCATTCCTTACTCCTCTTATTTTTCTCATACCTTACATCTGACCCATCAGCCACTCCTGTTAGCTCTACTTCAAAATAGTTCCAGAATCAAACATACTCAGTACCTCTTTCATCATTATCACTCTAGTCCAACCTACTGTCTCCTATATAACAGCCTCCTAACTAGTTGAACTGCTTTCTCCTTTGCCTCCTCGAACTGCTTTAAATATCAATCAAACGGTTTTTTAAAAACAGAAATGAAATCATGTCACTCTTTCATTCAGAATGTCCAACAACTTTTTATCTCATTGGAAAAAGACCAAAGTGTTCACTATACCATGTAAGTTCTTTTCGAATACATAGAGCACCTTAGCATTTACATCTAGCTGCTTTCTTTGCCTGGATTGCTCTTCCTCAAGATATCAGAGAGGCTCGCTCCTCATGCTCTTCAAACCTCTGCCCAGACAGCATCTTACCTAAGAGGCCTTCTCTGACCATCCTATGTAAAACAGTACCCCACTCCCCATCACCCCTATCCCCAATCTCTTTGCTTTATTCTTCTTCATAGCACTTCACATCTCTCAACATACTACATATTTGTCTCGTTGATGATTTTCTGTTCCTCCACTCAATAGGATACATGATCCAGGAGAGTAACAACTTGAGCCATTTTGTATCCCTAGCACTTAGAACAATAACAAACAAAAAGCTTTCACTTAACATTGATGAATTTACCTTATAGTAATTTATTGAATTAATTTATCTCTGAAAGTGAAAGGTGAAAGTTGTTCAATTGTGTCCAACTCTTTGTGACCCCATGGACTATAAATACACTCTATGGAATTCTCCAGGCCAGAATATTGGAGTTGGTAGACTGTCCCTTCTCCAGGGGAATCTTCCCAACCCAGGAATTAAATTGGGGTCTCCTGCATTGCAGGCAGATTCTTTACTAACTGAGCTATCAGGGAAGAATTTATCTTTAGATATGCTTTTTTTAATTTTTAAAAACTATTTATTTATTATTTATTATTGGCCACACCAGGCGGCATGCAAGATCTTAGTTTTCCAACCAGGCATAAAACCTGCACAGCCCCCTGCAGTGGAAGCATGGAGTCCCAACCACTGGACTGTCAGGGAAGTCCTCTAGATATGTTTTTAAATTAAAAATTAACTTTGTTAATAAGCCTAACATGAGAGGAAAGAGGGAAAAGGACTATACATTTTATTTCTCAATGATCAAAGAAGTGAAAAAGTTAAGCATGTGTGGCAAAAATACCAACACTCATCTTATTCTGAAAATTCTTTACAGCTCCTTTCCTGTCTAGTCAGAGGGAAAAGCCTGAATTTTTCTAACTCCTCAAGGAGAAGGCTTTGACTGACATTCAGGAAATTATTGCAGCTCTCTTCACAGGAGCAAGGATGTAGTGTATTCTTGCAGAAGAGGCATGGCCTAAGGCGCAGAATGGGGAATAGATGGATTAGAAAGGTTAGTCTTAGCCTTTAAATCCTGTCAGTTGCGCTTATTTCACACAACTGGCATTCATGATAACCTCTAAGGCTCGGTAATGCCAAACACAAAGACAGATATCACAGAGAGACAAGATGAATATTCCAGAGCACGTGTAACACGTCCAGCGGGCCACCTGGAGAAACCTCAGAAGAGAAACCCATACTGGGATTGTTTTTTTGTCTTTGTTTCTTGATTTCTGTTCTGTAGTTTTTTTTCTTCTCTCATTACAACATAAGTTTCTCTAAAACAAATTCTTTAGCACAGAAAATCCCTAAGTGATTTTAAAGGGAGTGGTCTGGAAAACAAACAAACAAACAAACCTATCAGAAAAGCTGGGTCTCACTTATAGGAACAGAACCAGCATTTCCAAGCTCCACTTACATTTATTTACGTTAGTCACTCAGTTGTGTCCAACTCTTTGCAACCCCATGGACTGTAACCTGCCAGGCTTCTCTGTCCATGGGATATCCCAGGCAAGAATACTGGAGTGGGTTGCTATTTCCTTCTCTAGGGTGTCTTCCCCACCCAGGGATCAAACCTGGGTCTCCCGCACTGCAGGCAAATTCTTTACCATCTGAGTCACCAGGGAAGCCCTTAAAGTCTTTTTAAGTCAGTTCTGTAGCTTATTGGTGACTGGTTGTCCGCATATATTTTTCCAGAGAATTTGTGCTTGGGCAAAAAAACAAAGGTTGGATCTCATCACGGTGTACAGTATGGCCAATCTATCAGTTGTCTAGAAGAACTGGGTGAAAATGGCCTTCTGTACAAGGAAGGGCTCTCCCACACGTCAGCTGATAGATGACAATGGAGACCTAGCTAAGTTAAGTGTTGCAGAGCACATGCTGGTTACACTTAGGCCTTTCAGGAATGCATACCCACCCACATCTAGTCTGGCACTCAAAGTGGGTCAGATGGGAAGAAGGATCACCCCAGGACCACCCACAGGAGGGAAGGGTGTTCGCTGATAGTTCAGAACACAGAGTAGTAGAGTGGGAGCTTGACACATCTAGTCAATCATCAAACTGGAGGAGCTTAGCCCAGATGAGATAGAGGACAAGACCAGTGTCTGAATAACAAAAAAGATTAAGAAATGCAAGATGCATAAAGCCAAGTAGTCCAGAAAAACACTAATGCCACCCAACTGGGCTGGCACTGCCTCTTTCCTCAGTGATGCTCCCCTGCCTGGGTGGAGGCAGAAGTGGGGTGTCTTCAGACTATTCAAAGAGGTTCTGATGCAATCTCAGGTGGGCACAAGCTGCCTGTTCACAGGTCATCATGTGGAACATGCTTTCCCTGCCACCCACTCACACTTGACCTCCAGGTAACAGAATACAGATGGCTGAACTTGAAAGAGGGGAGCTGGACAGTCCTAGCTGGGGAGGTGACAATCTCATTTCAAAAGCTTTCCTGCAGCTGGTGGCAAGCTAGCCCATGTCAGCTGAGGAAAGATCCACTGCTGATCCCTGCCCCAAATGCTGAGACTCTGACTTCACTGTGATCAGCTGAGGATAAGAAGCAGCCAGTGGCTGTAGTCAAGGTGATACTGGGCAGAGTGACAAAGCAACAGAGGTAAAAGCCACAACTACAGTTGCAGACAGTGGTCTCTAAAGATACCAGTGAGAGTTACCACATCAGAATTCAGGCGTGAAGGGTCCAACTGCCCTGCCAGAAGGAGGCGCTCCTGAATACTCAGACCAAGGCGTCGTCTGGCCACTGATCTAAGCAAGGGGGGATCTACACAATCTTTGTGTGTGCTAAGTCCCTCAGTTGTGTCTGACTCTTCGTGACCCCACGGACTGCAGTCTGTCGGCCTCCTCTGTCTATGGGATTCTCCAGGCAAGAATACTGGAGTGGGCTGCCATGCCCTCCTCCAGAGGATATTCACAACCCAGGGATCAAGCCCCCGTCTCTTAGTCTCTTGCAGTGGCAGGTGGGTTCTTGGCTACTAGCGCCACCTGGGAAGCTGCAGAATCTCCAACAAGGGGCTTCCAAATTGGAATGAGACGGGGGCTCCGGCTCCCAGCAATATCCTCGGGCAGGACACAAGGCCAGAAACTTAAGGAAGAAGAGTACTGGGGAGAGGTGGGAGGCTGCAGAGGCTACAAGATGAGCCTTGTCCTCACTTGGCAGGGCTCTGGGAGGACAGGGCTCGGACTAATGGAGCAAACAGACCCCGAGGCATTCCTGCCTTTCCTTCTGCAGCTCCTTCTCCCAAATCACCAAGTGTCTCTTCATCCTCTCAATTTTGCCTATTGTTTTTCTTCTCTTTATTTTTTTCTCTCACTTTACCTTGCTTCTTGGAGGTGCTACTGGTAGGGACTGCCTTTAATAGCCATGGCAAGTCTTCAAAAAAATGTTGTATCTCAGTTCTTCAAAGCTATCTTCCTCATTTTTTGCTTCAGGAGATGTTTAAATTACTCACTTCTGGGTTTGTGGATAGAGTAGTCTGAAAGAACTGAACACGTTGAAGTCAAATAATGAAGGTCTTTACCAAACAAACAGCTCTGCACACAGGAACACAAGCACTTTTGAAAGCTCTCATGTAAGTGAGAATCAGATGCAGCTTAAGACCATTTATAAGAATAAATGAGCACATTTATTCTTATTTATACTTGTTTCTTTGGGACTTTTTTCTGTATAATATAGCAAAAATGGCAAATTATCACAATTTGAATTTATAAATAAAAATTGAAAGTAAATTGAATAAATCAGTGTAAATAACTTTTAAATTATCAGGTATTAAAGATACATAAAATGCTTTGTGTAAAGTTCTTCAATAGACTTCCTATAGACAAAATTTGAACCATAAGATCTAGCTGTGGGAAACTGCCATCTATTTAGTTCTTTCAAAACCATTACACTAAGGATTTTTTAAACCACAAGGTGGCGCCTAAGATTAAAGTAAAAGGATTTTCCAAATTAGGAAGAGTATCTTTATGACAGCCACTTTATTTCTAGGAAAGAAAAATAATAACTAAGGATAATAAAGTATGAATTCTACTTTCTAGATGTATCTATAATTTGGGAAAATATTCACAAACATTTCTGTTGAAACACTTAATATGAATGACACCAATCAAAATTCAGTAGTTCTCCATAAATTAGGTCCCAGTTTATAAATATAAGAAGTTCAAACTTTTTGTCTTTTTCAGAACTTTTTGTCTTTGTCTTTTTGTCTTATTCAGAAATTCTTATGATGTGGCACCAACCTAATTTATCAAACTTCCAACTCTGCAACCCTATGGTTACTTTGCTAAAGCCAATAGCCCATTGTCTTCCACATACAGGCAGTACCTTTTTCCCCACCTTGACTGCCCTCCTAACTTCTTTAGTCTCTATATCAAAATCCTACCCATTTGTCAAGATTCAGGGATGTCCACTTCCCATAAAAGCTTTGCAAGATTTCCCTTCACCCTAATCTGAAACTGGGATTAATCTCCTGGGACTCCGAATTGCCACAGATGTCTAATGAACTAAAACTATGAGCTCCAGGTCACACCACCTGACTTCAAACCCCAGCTGGCAGAATGAGATTGAGGTAACTACTCAATTCTGCCTCTGTTTCCTCATTTATACAATGAAATTATAATACCTATCTCAAAAAATTGTTTGAAAGACTGAGAATATACATTACAACTGTATATGGCTGTGTTAGCTAAATGGCTTAAACAATTTGGGACTTATCTTTCTCATGAAACATAAATTAGGCAGCTTGGAGTGTCAACAAACCAGGTTCCTTGCAATTTCTTACTTCTCCAATTTTAGCCTGTGGTTTCATAGTCACAAAAAGGCTGCCACACCTCTAGGCACTGCATTTGCACTCAAAGCAGAAAGAAGTGAGAGGAAAAGGAATAGAAATAGTATGCCAGCTGATACTATTTACTATGAAATAACAGATTTCCTAAAAATACTACCACACAGACTTCCATTTACATTTTATCTGCCAAGTCTAGTTCATGTGGCTACTCAAAACCGTCAAAGAACCTGGGAAAGGGAGTTTTTATAGCTAGATGCACTATTGTCCCATATTAAATTGGAATTTTATATAAAAAAGAAAGAGGGAATGGATGTTGTGCAGACAATCAAGTATAGGCCATGACTCTTAGAGTATCTGCTTACATAAATCTGCAATAAATGTCAACCATTATCTGCTTCTTTTTCACGTGACTGCTTTTCCCTGAGTGAATTAGGTGTGTATGCGTGTCTTTTTTTTTTTTCTGAAACACTGAACTTTAATTTTAATTTCCCTCCTTAAAAAAAAAAAAAAAAAAAAAAGGATACTGGGCTTCCCCAGTGCCTCAGTGGTAAAGAATCTGGAAGGCAGGGCAACACAGGAGCCGCAGGAGACAGATTCGACCCCTAGGTCAGGAAGATCCCCTGGAAGAGGGCATGGCAACCCACTCTGTATTCTTGCCGAGAGACTCCCATGGACAGAGGAGCCTGGTGGGCTGCAGTCCATGGGGTCGCAGAGAGTCAGATACGACCGAAGTGACTGGGTCACGCACACATGCCCCAGCCCAGTTCCACAGAAGAGGAAGTTTCCCGGCCCCCAACTCCCGGAAAAGAAGAACGTGCTATAAACTTGCCCTCCCTGAGGGCCAGTGCCTACCAAGATAAAATTGTTCACTTAAATAATTTTAATATAATAAATGTGAATAATTTAGTAGGAACTGATATTTATGGGAAACTGCCAGCATTTGGCAGATTCTGATGGGGAAGAAAGATCGCATCCATTATTTTCAGCAGTGTTCAGGTGGGCATTGTTCTACTAATTGTACTTGAAGACATTAATAGAAAGAGAAAATCACTAAAAATATACATATCAGTTCAGTTCAGTCGCTCAGTCGTGTCCGACTCTTGGCGACCCCATGAATCACAGCACGCCAGGCCTCCCTGTCCATCACCATCTCCCGGAGTTCACTCAAACTCACATCCATCGAGTCGTTGATGCCATCCAGCCATCTCATCTTCTGTCGTCCCCTTCTCCTCCTGCCCCCAATCCCTCCCAGCATCAGAGTCTTTTCCAATGAGTCATCTCTTCACATCAGGTGGCCAAAGTATTGGAGTTTCAGCTGTAGCATCAGTCCTTCCAAAGAACACCCAGGACTGATCTTCTTTAGAATGGACTGGTTGGATCTCCTTGCAGTTCAAGGGACTCTCAAGAGTCTTCTCCAACACCACAGTTCAAAAGCATCAATTCTTTGGCGCTCAGCCTTCTTCACAGTTCAACTCTCACATCCATATATGACCACAGGAAAAACCATAGCTCTGACTAGATGGACCTTCGTTGGCAAAGTAACGTCTTTGCTTTTGAATATGCTATGTAGGTTGGTCATAACTTTCTTTCCAAGGAGTAAGCGTCTTTTAATTTCATGGCTGCAGTCACCATCTGCAGTGATTTTGGAGCCCAAGAAAATAAAGTCTGACACTGTTTCCACTGTTTCCATCTTTTTCCCATGAAGTGATGGGACCAGATGCCATGATCTTCGTTTTCTGAATGTTGAGCTTTAAGCCAACTTTTTCACTCTCCTTTCACTTTCATCAAGAGGCTCTTTAGTTCTTCTTCGCTTTCTGCTATGAGGGTGGTGTCATCTGTGTATCTGAGGTTATTGAGATTTCTCCCGGCAATCTTAATTCCAGCTTGTGTTTCTTCCAGCCCAGCGTTTCTCATGATGTACTCTTGGGGGGTAGGGGGGACCGCCCTGAGTATCTAAGGGAGTCCAGGGTACCACCTGAAATGACCTCCTGAATGAAGAATTGCTGTAGGAATCCGACTGAATAGACTGGTCCGTGCTCCTCCGGGTTACCCTGGCAGCGTCCATAAACCCTCTCCTAGCCCTGGACTTCTTCATGGTCGTCTTGAATTGAATGGAAAATTCCACCCCAAGCTATTGATAGAGATCCTTGGGGAAATTAGAGGGGTCTTCTGGGGAGGTACTGTTTTAAAGAAGCTATTTCATGTATCTAGTTGTACCTCCTAAGACAGGCCTTATCAGTTCCTAAGAGATGAATCTGAGTGTCTTATTTTATGTCTTACCTATGAGACTATGACGACAGGGTCCATCCTATTTCATGTTCATTGCTGTTGAACACCTTAGAAGAATACCTCAGGAATTATTTAGTAAAGAAATTTACAGGAATAAAAAATATAGGTCCTGGAGAAAATGTTAGAAGATGTCAAAAGCCTCCATGAGAGAGTCTGGTTACATGCTAATCCGAATCAAGGATTATCTGGTTGAAAGAGTTAAACAAAAGGACACAACAGACATTTCAACTAACAGTCATAGTAATATGTACAAATAAAGGTCACCTTTGGGCTGATGTTCCGTATGATGAATTTGTGATTTGATTATTGATTCCTTAAGTTTCAAATTTTGTCATGTAGATTTCTTCCAAACATAGTACACTTGTACAAATTCCCACAAGATCTTAATATCAAACACTTAAATATACTAATTGATTTTCAATTTATGAAAAAGAAATTAACTTTTCCATCTATTAGAATACAAAAAAAGAGAAAATGAGACTTGATTTTCAGAATATCTTGAAAAAAAATGCTGAAAACCACAAAGGTAAAAACACAATAAAAACATACTAGTAAAAAAAAAAAAAGTATGGTGATAATCACTTGGAGATTCTATTATTTTCCTTCACAAGTTTACACAGTCTCATTTGCTTCTTCGAAGTTTCTAAGGTTATAGGCAGAAAGTAGAAGCACAGTCCCTAAGATGCTAAGAAGAAACCTTGGAATAGATAAGGCCACCAGCACTACATTACTGGGACTTCCCTAGTGGCTCAGTGCTAAAGAATCCACCTGCCAAGGAAGGAGACACAGGTTCAATCCCTGGTCCAGGAAGATCCCCTGGAGAAGAGAAGGGCTACCCACTTTAGTATCCTTGCCTGGGGAATCCCATGGACAGGGCCTGATGGACTATAGTCCATGGGGTCGCGAAGAGTTGAACACAACTTAGTGACTGAACCACCCCCACCACCACCACCACTGTATTACTAGGAAACTCCGTGTTGCCCTACAAAATTTTATCACCATTAATGAAACTTTAAAAGTCTACGTTTGTTGCTCCTTATTCTTCCTTTCCTATCTTAGGACACGTGAAAGGGTGACGGATTACTCAGGCTAGGTGCTCAAGTAGAGAGAGAAGAAAGGAATCAGATGGAATTACTAAGCTGCTAAGATAGTAGTGGGCACAGGGTGCTATAGGAGCACTTGCCTGGAGGTGCTTCATTTCAATGAAGCTGTGAAATAATTCTTTACACAAAATACTTGGTCCCCTGAGATTGCACGAGCAAGCCTCATTTTCTTTTGACCCCTTTTCCATTTTCACAGTTCTGGTATTTCAAAGCTCTAAGATCAATAATTCTGTCAGATAGCCACTTCCAACAGTTTTCTTTATTGTGTTTAAATTAACAAAATATATTATTTAACAAGATGTAAAGATGAATTATATATACTTACATTACTTTAAAAATATGGCCTAATTATTTGAAAAGGCAGAACAAATTTTTAAGAGTTTCTAACTCCAAGAGAAAGCAGCAGTCCCAGCAATTAAATATAATGAAACATGAAGGTCATTACAGGTTATAAGAAACGCCAAATTAATTATTAAGATTCACTTTTATAACCAGTGCTCTTTCAAGTGTGATGAACTTGGGAGGTTTCATTCCATTAAGCTTTATGAATGAATCTGAGCTTTTCCATACAGAGCTAGTTTCTTATACCGCTAGTATAGCCAAAGGAAAAAGAAACATTACTTTAAAATACTGACGTCCAAAGATGGAAGGTCTCTGGGAGAAAGAATAGGGCTGACGCCAATGTTCATTTATAGTTGGCTACTATGATATCACTGCTGGGTGCCTGAGCACAGACAGAAGCAAAGAGCCAAAAGGAACCATTATGCTGTAGGCTATGACAGCGTGGGCACAGGATGCTGCAGGAGTGCTTGCTGGGAATGCTTCATGTCATTGAAGGAAGCTGTAGAATAATTTTTCACATGAAGAAATACCTCATTAATCTTCAATTCCGTGTTCATCTGGGGAAGTCCTTGTATTTGCTTTATAAGAAATGGAAGGAAAAGTATGGCTTCAGGAGCCACTGCAGCAACATAGGCAAGTTATTGACATGTTTGTTTTTAGCATCATTATGTTTTTAAAAAGGGGGATGACTACTACCTACTTTTGTAAAGTCTACATGTAAGGATAAAATGGAATAATCCTGGTAAAAATTTTAGAATAATCCCTGGCATGTTTCACAGGGTAAAAAAATATAGGTGCTATTATTATTGTTGTTAATTCCATGAACCGAAAATAATTATTCACAAATAATGACTTCTATTTCTAATGTTTACATTGCCTACCATGGACCAGGTGCCATGTGAGGTAATTTCATACATGTTCTCTCTCTTTCTTATACTGTTCCCCACTCCTCACTCCTGCAAGGTAAATATTAACCCCATAAGGCAAATGAAGAAACTGAAGGTGGAGAAATTCACCCATTCAAACAGAAAAATCTTTCCTGAGTGCTGCGCTGTCGAGGCACCTTTCCGGGCACTTTGGGTATGAACATGAACAAGACAAACAAGCTTCCTCACTGTACAGTACTCACAGTCTAGGCTCTGGCCTCTAGGATAGACTGAGGCACCATCAACTGGCAAGAGTAAAAACAAAGGAAGAAATAGATTTGAAGGAAATATCAAAAGTCCCATTTTGGAGATATGTTCAATGTGTGGCTTACTGGATGGCTATTGGTCATTCAAACAGAGATAGCAAGTAGTCAGAATATATGAGTCTAGTTAGCAAACTGTAAGTCCCAGACCCAATTTGTCTTTCACATACTTTTTGTATAGCCTGTGAGCTAGGAAAAAAAAAAATAGTTTAAGACAAAAATTTTACTTGTATTATTCATTAATAAACTTCATCTTTTAGAGCACTCTTAGGTCCACAACAAATTGAGCAGAAAGCAGAGTCCCATATACTTCCTAATCCTGCATATGCGTAAGCTCCCCCATTATAAACAGTTCCCACCAGGATGGTACATTTATTACAATCAATGAACCCATACGAACACAGTATTAGCACCCAAACTCCATAGTTCATATTAGGGTTCACTCTTGGTTTGGGGTTCGGATGAACATCTGAAGTGAGAACACAGTATTTTCACTACCCTAAAAATCCTCTGTGCTCTGCCTTCCTCATCTGTACTTCCCCCGAACCCCTGACAACCACTAATCTTTTTATTATCTCCATCAGTTCAGTTCAGTTGGTAAGTTGTATCCCACTTTTTGCAACCCCATGGACTGCAGCACGCCAGGCTTCCCTGTCCATCAACTCCTGGAGCTTGCGCAGACTAATGTCCATTGAGTCGTGATGTCATCCGACCATTTCATGCTCTGTCGTCCCCTTCTCCTCCCGCCTTCAATCTTTCCCAGCATCAGGGTCTTTTCAAATGAGTCAGTTCTTTACATCGGGTGGCCAAAGTATTGGAGCTGCAGTATCAATCCTTCCAATGAATATTCAGGACTGATTTCCTTTAGGATGGACTGACTGGATCTCCTTGCAGTCCAAGGGACTCTTAAGAGTCTTCTCCAGCACCACAGTTCAAAAACATCAATTCTTCGACACTCAGCCTTCTTCACAGTCCAACTCTCACATCCATACATGACCACTGGAAAAACCATAGCTTTGACTAAACGGACCTTTGTTGGCAAAGTAATGTCTCTGCTTTTTAATATACTGTCTAGGTTGGTCATAACTTTTCTTCCAAAGAGTAAGCGTCTTTTAATTTCATGGCTGCTGTCACCATCTGCAGTGATTTTGAAGCCCCCCAAAATAAAGCCTGTCACTGTTTCCACTGTTTCCCCATCTATCTGCCATGAAGTGATGGGACCAGATGCCATGATCTTAATTTTCTGAATGCTGAGTTTTAAGCCAACTTTTTCACTCTCCTCTTCACTTTCATCAAGAAGCTTTTCAGTTCCTCTTCGCTTTCTGCCATAAGGGTGGTACCATCTGCATATCTGAGCTTATTGATATTTCTCCTGGCAATCTTGATTCCAGTTTGTGCCTCATCTAGCCCAGCATTTCTAGTACTCTGCATACAAGTTAAATAAGCAGGGTGACAACATACAGCTTTAATTACTCCATTCCCAATTTGGAACCAGTCTGTTGTTCCATGTCCAGTTCTAACTGTTGCTTCTTCTACTGCAGACAGATTTCTCAGGAGGCAGGTATTATCTTCACAGCTTTGCCTTTTCCAGGAGGCCGTATAGTTGGAATCCCAAAGTATGTAGCCTTTTCAGATTGGCTTTTTTTCACTCAGCAGTAAGCACTTAAGTTTTCTCCAGGTCTTTTCATAGTTTGATAGGCCATTTCTTTTTAGCGCTGAATAATATTCCATTGTCTAGATATACCACAGTTATCCATTTGTCCATTGAAGGATGTCCTGGTTGCTTCCAAATTTTAGAAATTATGAATGAAACTGCTATGAACACCTGCATGTGTGTTTCTGTGTGAATGTTAAGTTTTCAATTTCTTTGGGAAATACCAAGCAGTGTGACTGCTGGATTGCATGATTAAGAATACGTTTAATTTTATAAGATGTATCTTCTGTGAACATTGTCCCCAATCTGTGGCTTGTACGCTCATTCTCTTGATAACACTTCTGCAGAGCAGGTTGTAATTTGAATGAAATACAGCTTATCAAATTATTTTTTTCATGAGTCATGCCTCTGGCATTGTATCTAAAAAGTCATCGCCATATCCAAAGTCATCTAACTGTTCTCCTGTTACCTTCTAGAAGCTTTAGAGTTTTACATTTTACATTTAGGTCTGTGATCCATTTCGAGTTGATTTTTCTTTGGGCGTAAGGTCTGGCTAGACTCATTTTCTTGAATGTGAATGTCAGCTGTTTCAGCACCATTTGTGAAAAGACTATCTTTGCTCCATTGCATTGTCTTTGCTCCTCTGTCAAAGATCAGTTGTCTGTATCTATCTGGGTCTATTTCTGGTTTCTGTATTCTGTTCCACTGATCTATTCATCCATTATTTCCAGCCAATACCACAGTGTCTTGATTACTATTGCTTTATAGTAACTTGAATTCAGATAATGGCAGTCCTCCAATTGTTTTTCGGAGAAGGCAATGGCACCCCACTCCAGTACTCTTACCTGGAAAATCCCATGGATGGAGGAACCTGGTAGGCTGCAGTCCATGGGGTTGCAAAGAGTCAGACATGACTGAGCGACTTCCCTTTCACTTTTCACTTTCATGCACTGGAGAAGGAAATGGCAACCCACTCTAGTGTTCTTGCCTGGAGAATCCCAGGGACGGAGGAGCCTGGTGGGCTGCCGTCTATGGGGTCACACAGAGTCGACACGACTGAAGTGACTTAGCATAGCCAATCGTTTTTCTTCAATGTTCTGTTGGCTCTGGGTTCTTTGTCTCTCTCCATAGAACTTTTGGGAACAGTTTGTCAATATCAACAAAACAACTAACTGGGATTACAATTAGGACTGCAAGGGACAGTGACGTATTAACAGTGTCACATCGTCCTACCCATAATTATGGAAGCTCTTTCCATTTATTTAGTCCTTTGATTCCTTCTATCAGAATTTTGTAATTTTCTCACACAGATCTTATTCATATTTTGACAGATTTCTTCCTAAGTATTTTATTTTAGGGTGCTGATGCCTAAGAATGCTTTTAATTTTTTAAAATAGGTTGGAAAACTTGAAAAGATGAATAATACACTGATATATAAAAAAATATCCAGCTGAGCTATATCAAATCTTAAAATATGATGCTGTTGAAGTGCTATACTCAATATGCCAGCAAATATGGAAAACTCGGGAGTGGCTGCAGGACTGGAAAAGGTCAGTTTTCATTCCAATCCCCAAGAAAGGCAAAGCCAAAGAATGTTCAAACTGCTGCACAATAGAATTCATTTCACATGCTGGCAAAGAATGCTCAAAATTCTCCAAGCCAGGCTTCAACAGTACATGAACCAAGAACTTCCAAATGTTCAAGCTGGATTTATAAAAGGCAGAGAGAGATCAAATTGCCAACATCCATTTAACTTATTTAAGTAGTCACTCAGTCATGTCCAACTCAAGCAACCCCAAGGATTATAGCCTACCAGGCTCCTCCGTTCATGGGATTTTCCAGGCAACAGTACTGGAGTGGGCGGCCACTTCCTTCTCCAGGAGATTTTCCTGACCTAGGGATCAAACCTGGGTCTCCTGCATTGCAGGCAGACGCTTTACCATCCGAGCCACCAGGGAAGCCCGCTGGATCACAGAAAAAGCAGGAGAATTCCAGAAAAACATCTACTGCTTTATTGACTGTGCAAAAACCTTTGACTGTATGGATCACAACAAACTGTTGAAAATTCTTAAAGAGATGGGAATACCAGACCACCTTTCCTGCCTCCTGAAAAACCTGTATGCAGGTCAAGAAGCAACAGTTAGAACCGGACATGGAACAACAGACTGGTTCAAAACTGGGAAAGGAATATGTCAAGGCCATATGTTGTCGCCCTGCTTATTTAACTTACATGCAGAGTACATCATGCGAAATGCCAGACTGGGTAAAGCACAAGCTGGAATCAAGATTCCCAGGAAAAATATCAATAACCTCAGATATGCAGATGACACCACATTTATGGCAGAAAACAAAGAGGATCTAAAGAGCCTCTTGATGAAAGTGAAAGAGGAGAGTGAAAAAGTTGGCTTAAAACTCAACATTCAAAAAACAAAGATCATGGCATCTGGTCCCATCACTTCATGTCAAATAGATGGAGAAACAATGGAAACACAGACAGACTTAATTTTCTTGGGCTCTAAAATCACTGCAGATGGTGACTGCAGCCATGAAATTAAAAGACACTTGCTCCTTGGAAGAAAAGCTATGACAAACCTAGACAACATATTAAAAAGCAGAGACACTGCTGACAAAGGTCCATCTAGTTAAAGCTATGGTCTTTCCAGTAGTAATGCATGGATGTAGAGTTGGACTATAAAGAAGGTTGAGCGCCAAAGAATTGATGCTTTTGACTTGTGATGTTGGAGAAGACTCCTGAGAGCCCCTTGAACTGCAAGGAGATCAAAGCAGTCCATCCTAAAGGAAACTGGACCTGAATACTCATTTTAAGGACTGATGCTGAAGCTCCAATACTTTGACCACCTCATGCAAAGGGCTGACTCACTGGAAAAGACCCTGATGCTGGGAAAGACTAAATGCAGAAGGAGAAGGGGATGACAGAGGACAAGATGGTTGGATGGCATCACTGACCCAATGAACATGTGTATAAGCAAGCTCCAGGAGATGGTGATGGACAGGGAAGCCTGGCGTGCTGCAGTCCAAGGGGTCACAAAGAGTCACAAAGACACGACTGAGTGACTGAATAACAAATGTAAAAAAATATGAAATCCAAATTTCAGCATCCATAAATAAAGTTTTATTGGAATATAGCCATGCTCATCTATTTACTTATCTGTCTCTGGCTTTTTTAACTCCATAATAGCAGAGTTGAGTAGTTGCATCAGAGCTGGATATGGCCTGCAAAGGCTGAATTATTTATTATTTGAACCCTCACAGAAAAAGCTTGCTGATCTCTAGTCTGGAGTACAAGCGGGGACTAGCAGTCAAGAGCATAACGTTGTACCAAATAACATGGGTCTGGATGATGGTATTGAGGAAGCTGTTTAGATATAAATAGGAGGGTTTTGACATATGAGGAACTCGGAGCCTATGGAAGGAGGTGCAAGCAAAGACACTTGAAAAGGAACGATGGGGAGGAGAGCTGGGGGAATAAGAATAAGAACCCACGGAGTGTGGTGTATTCACAAAACAGCTTCAGTGGAGAGGCAGGTTGACTGTGCTGAATGCAGCTGAGAGGACACGAAACAATCAGTCCAGCAATATCTGTGACTATCAGATCAGTTTCAGCGGGATGCTGAAGATGGAAACTTCCAGACCTGATGAATGGAACAGGGAGTAAAAATGAGGACGAGTGAGTAAGTTTATGCAACTCTTTTCATAAGTTCTGATGTGAAGGAAAGCAGAGGAATTAATGGTAGTTGAAGGAGAAGAGAAAAACAAGAAAGGGATTTTTGAAAGATGAACAATATAGCATGTTTTTACACTGGTGGGAATACGCCAGAGGAGGAGAAACTGATGACAGAAGAGGCAGTCATGAGGATTCAGGGATGATGTCTGAGAGGATAAGAGGAAGGAGGATCCAGAGCTTACGTGGAGGGAGTAGCCTCTCACAAAGCAAGGATGTCTCTTCCAGCATAAAAGATGGGGATACACAGAATAAGTGCACAGAACCTGGGAAGTTTGGGGATTCGATGGTGAAAAGATGTATTTCCTGTCTGCATGTTCTCAATGGAAGATGAGTTTCCCTTGTGGTATGTGAGGGCAGGGTTGTGAGAGCGCGACAGGGTTTGAAAAGAGAAGAAAAGAAAAACTTAGCAGGAAGAGAAGGAAAGCAAATTTACCAGGGAAACAAATTAGCACTGCCTGGCTAGGGTGAGCCTCCCGCTGAGATTTGGGAATCTGAACTTGAAGTGAAAATGCTAAATTTTTCCAGCAACAGTCAGTGGAGTTGATACTTGTGGTGCAATTCAGCCAACAATTCTCTAAAGCTGCCACAGGCTGGAATCATGCTTGAGCCCCTCTAGGTCAGTGGTTGTATTCTATGGGTTGTGCCAAACTGTTTCTACCCTGATACACATATGATAACATAAGGATACATGGTTATAAGCAATTTTTCAAGAGCTGCATCTATTCAAATACCATATGTCAAATGGCTACCTTTTCTCCCTGCGAAGTAAACTGCAAGTAGTACTCTATAAAGTATTCCAGCTCAATAGTTCATTCTTCTCTCCGAACTAGTGTAACTTTTAGAGCACTGAGCGTTCTCAGATACTTCAACATGCTCCATACACTAACAACTGAGGCCCCATTTCCAATAAATGCAATGGTGTGTTGGTCTGTCATTTCACCGTTCAGCCCACTTTGAGAAAGCATTACTTCCATCAATACAACCCTAACGTCTTATGAGTCCTGAACACATAGTAGGTGCTCATGAACCATTTGTTGAATTAATGGATCTCAATTTGAGGATAAACTAGAAATGGTTTTTTATAAAGGTACAAAGAAAATATTCACAAATTAACTTAGAACATTCAATACATTTGAATTAACCCTTCATTTGAAATGTCTGCATGATTATTCCACTCAAATGGAATATCAACTTGCAATATAAATCTTCTCAAAAGTTTTGTTTGGCTAGTTAGGTTTTTATCTTGACATTAACCACGAAGCCCACATATGTTTGCTATCAGGTTGTTTTCTTTTCAAAAATCTTACATTGAGAATTATAAAACTCCCATCTATTACTAACTCAATAGAAATACTAAACGCTTCCAGCAGAGGGCTCAAGAATTCTTTTTTAAGACAAGAAGTTTATAAAATTCACTATCCAACAGCAGCTGCTGCAAAACTTCAGAAGGCACTCTCACAAAAAATATGTTCTTCTTGATCAAGTGATTCCAGGTCTACAAATTTATTTTAAATAATCCAAATCTATTTTAAAAACCTGTATTACAATAAAGCAGCATATACTATGAATTTATGGATAAATGTACTTTTATCTAATTCCAGAAAAGACATTAAATTATAATCACAAAAAATCTATATTAAATTACTCAGGAGATGGGGAAAGGCCAGGGGGAAAGGACAGAAAAATAACATACAGTATGCTAGTGAGAATTTGAGTGAATATGGCTTTTCACTTTCATTCTTTATGTTTGTATAAACATCTGGGTGATCTTTTTCATTTTCAAAAGATGAAAAATAGTAATTTATCTTTACAAAATTAGCACACTTCTTAATTTCAGTTCTGAAAATAGGGGTGGAAAAATTTTAGGAAGCAAGCAGAATGGCTTATTTGTGGAACAACCTGGGATTCTGGAGACACTTCATTTTTGGAGGCAGAACTAACAAGGTGTAGCACCACTTCATTCATGCCTAAATAACATTAAAGTACCCCCTGGGATTCCAGAAAATTTCAGATAGAGCTCCTAAATGTTTTTATTCACTTTTCTTATTTACATATACTCATTTTCAGAAGGATCTGAGGCACCAATACAAGCATTTAAAGACTAGAAATGTAATTCGAGCCAGGAGAAAATAGGAAACAATGTGATGTTGAGAGGAGATATGTGTGTGTATATATGTATATATGTCTTCATAACTATTAATAATGGCCTGCAAATACAGCTCTAAGCCTCCTAGCATTAAAATCAAAACAGAAAATGTAGCCTAATACAAGATAAAAAGATGAAAATACTGAAATTAACTCTAGATTCTCCAGGCCCTGAGACCTAATGGAAAATTTCCTTCAGACATTATGACCATCATTGAATGACCTACCTGGTGATACTTTTAATACCAACATAAGTGTATTTTGTAAACTTTGCATAAAAAGTAAAAGTTAATAGAGATTCTTCAAAATTCAGATGCAGTTTTCTGATTTTCTCCCTTGATATCTTGATCTAGATGTAAGATTTAGAGTAGATGAGCAGTGGTTCTTAAAGCAGGCAGTACAACCTTGTAGGTAGCAATTTGGAAATGCATATAGATATTTTTAGTTGTCCCAGGAAGGGGGATACTATTGGCCTTTATTGGACAGTAGCCAGGCAAGGAACAGGACAGCCAAAAATGCAAAGAACTGCCCTCAGTCCTGCACATCTGAGTGCCCCGATGGACACGCGTGTGCGTGCAAGCTCAGTTGTGTCCAACTCTTTGCAACACTATGGACTGAAGCTCATCGAGGCTCCTCTGTCCATGGGATCCTTCAGGCAAGAATACTGGAGTGGGTTGCCATTTTCTTCTCCAGGGAATCTTCCTAACCCAAGGATTGAACCCGAGTCTCCTGCATTGGCAAGCAGACTATTTACCACTGAGCCACGTGGGAAGACAGACATGTAAATAAGTGAAAAACTTGTTTATAAAACCCTAAGCCCAGAATTGAACTCTATTTTCAGTTCAGTCAGTTCAGTCGCTCAGTCCTGTCTGACTCTTTGAGACCCCATGAATCGCAGCACACCAGGCCTCCCTGTCCATCACCAACTCCCGGAGTTCACTCAGATTCATGTCCATCGAGTCAGTGATGCCATCCAGCCATCTCATCCTCTGTCGTCCCCTTCTCCTCCTGCCGCCAATCCCTCCCAGCGTCAAAGTCTTTTCCAATGAGTCAACTCTTCGCATGAGGTGGCCAAAGTACTGGAGTTTCAGCTTTAGCATCATTCCTTCCAAAGAAATCCCAGGTTTGATCTTCAGAATGGACTGGTTGGATCTTGCAGTCCAAGGGACTCTCAAGAGTCTTCTCCAACACCACAGTTCAAAAGCATCAATTCTTCGGCACTCAGCTTTCTTCACAGTCCAACTCTTACAACCATACATGACCACTGGAAAAACCATAGCCTTGACTAGACGGACCTTAGTCGGCAAAGTAATGTCTCTGCTTTTGAATATACTATCTAGGTTGGTCATAACTTTTCTTCCAAGGAGTAAGCTTTGGAGGACGTCAAATAGAAAAGAAGGGATTGTTTATTTTTCCACTTGTGACAATAAAGCCATTATCAAGAGCACACAGGAAACACTTCTCTTTCTATTCACCATCCTGGCAGTAGGGTGGGGATGGGAGGTAGAGTGTGGGAGGGAGAGAGGAGGACCCAAGGAACAAATCCATCTCATTTAAATAAAGTTTTGTATAATGAAGACAAGGTTAAGACAGAGAGTGGTCACACACATCCTTGTCATCTAATATTATCTAAGATATCCAGAGACCCTCTGAGTGGCATCAGTGTGCATGTTCTGTACGTGTAAGTGCAAGTACCTTGGTCCACAATGGGTCCTGCAGCACAGAACTTACACCAAGAAAGATTATAAATGCTGTGAGCATACTGTTCAAACACATTTTGTTTTCAACAAGTGACTGAGTTTCACAGTGTGCCAAAGAAAAATGTCTGTGTCTAAAATGTGACTATCACTCAAGCAAAATGCTACACTAACGCAATGGAGTCCATCTCCATTTTTGATGTGTGGTGACAGCTCTCAAGCCCCACCACTCCCTCTTTCCTGCTTGCTCCATACCTGGGGGAAAATACAGGAAAAGTCTTGAGGTCTCTCTCCCTTGATGCTGGTGGAAAGTTCAAACCACAAGCCTCTGGCTACATGGAGAATCCTCCAGCCCTACCACCTTACCACAATAAACACCAACGCTGATCAAGCACCCCTCCTTGCCCTCCGAAGACATATTTGGACCTACTGGAACCCACCCTCCTAGCCCTGAAAGCCTCACCATGTGAGTGACAAACCCTTTCCTATCCTCTTGGTCCACGTGTGCTGTTATCAGTCTCAACACTGCATCAAATGCTGAGTGGGTGAGGGGCCCACTCTGTTTCTGCAGAGTGACTATCAGACAACTAAGAAATCCTAAATTTACAAATTATTAAGAAAAGGCCAGGAAATACTTTTTTAAAAAATCAAAATAATCAGTTTTATTACCAAATTGGAAAGCTGACCTCAGAAGTGTGGCCACAGTTAGACTTCCTCACTCTGCAACATTTTAGACATTGCTATGCTGAGCAGATGGCTCTATAATGCCTGCAGTACAAACCACAGCCTGAGTCTTCTCTGAGCAGACACACACAGGGATTTCATGAGGGATAAAGGGATATGAGTCAATACTCAAGTCTGAGTAAACTCTGGGGGTTGGTGATGGATAGGGAGGCCTGGCATGCTGCAGTCCATGGGGTCGCAAAGAGTCAGACACGACTGAGCGACTGTACTGAACTGAAAGGGATAACAGGCTAGCACAGGCAAACTGTCAGTTAAAACTGACCCTGCTCTACACGCAGGGGCTTTCACAGACCTTCACTTTGAATCGCTGTCGACCACGAGGAACAGATAGGCTTTGGGTCCAGTGACACTGTTCTTGGGTCCTCGGCTGAAAAAAGTAAGCTTCTGGGGTCAGGCAGGATTGGAACTTTTAAAATCTCACTTCTCAGTTTTTCAAAATAAATGTTTAGGTCCCCAACCTGTCCCTATAGTTTTGACTACCCAACCAAATCAAGGATTTATCATTTTACTTGACATCCGGAGAAGCCATAAAAATTTCATCTGGCCTATGGTTCCTGTCTGTCAAGTAGGTTGACACTTTCTAGGAAACCACCCATGGTAACATCCTCACCCCAAAACATTAAGCAGACACATCTGCTCATTTGTTTCAATAATCCTCTGATTAAAAAAAGAGAAAATCTCTCTAAAGGCAATACTATAGAATTTCAAAAGATCTAAGAACGTGAAAACTCACTGATGGAATTCAAACTTTTCCCCTTCATTTCACTCTTCTCAAACTTTTCTGTGTCAACAATCCAGTTATGGACTCTGGCACAACTCTGCAAGAATTAAGGTAAGAAGAAAATAATCACTTTCTGCACAATTCAAAATATTCTTCCTTAGACTGTGGATTGTAGACTGTGTGCTCTGGAACCTAGGGCACAGGGTGCATACCCTGGGGGCCTCTTGCTTGCCAGGCTTCTGGAGGTACTGCCAGGTGAAAAAAGAATTTTGCAGCTAAAATATTTAAACCAATGAATGGTCCTAATGCTACTCCCAAGAGAAGCATTTAAAAAATATTTCTCCCAGATTTTTTCCATGTGCTAATAACATTTAGTTCCACCAGGTTATGTTCATAATAAGTAAATCTGATGGGGACTTTTTCTCATGTAAAGTGACACATCCTTTCCTGAAGGAATAGTTTATGAGAAGGCAGTTCCAATTAAGATTCCTGTCACTCTGCTGCCAGGCCTGACACACAGGTCTCCAGAGAAAAGTATTCCACTGCAGAGAAAAAATACACTTTCAATGATCATCAAAATAAGGCTACAGTGTCTGCCTTATCAGGGCTATAAAAAAGTCACGTGAACACATTAAATAAACAAATGAGAATCAGGAAGAAAACCCTGACTACACAAGAGCAAGAAAATTAAGGAGCTATGTCTTCTAGTTTTCAATTCTTGATTACATGAGCACAGTTATAGCTAAAAAAAGTCTTTCTCACTTCACAGAGTATCATACTTTCCTAGATTTCCAAAGCGTTCAAAATATTAATACTAATAGTTGTACAAAATGTCCTTGTGAAGATTCTACTAAAGCATTCTCTGCACCAGAGAATGGTAATCAGGATGTGTGTCCCCATAGAGATAGGTTCTTCCATGATGCTGAGGAACCAGAGGCTGGAGCTGCTGAATATGAAAAGAAAAGCAAGGGAACAACAGATATCAAAAAATACTCTTCATCTGCCCAGATACAATGTGCCTGGTTCATGGCCGACAAAGTTAGCAGTACCTAGAGGGGTCAGAGAAGGCAATGGCACCCCACTCCAGTACTCTTGCCTAGAAAATCCCATGGGCGGAGGAACCTGGTAGGCTGCAGTCCATGGGGTTGCTAAGAGTCGGACACAACTGAGCGACTTCCCTTTCACTTTTCACTTTCATGCATTGGAGAAGGCAATGGCAACCCACTCCAGTGTTCTTGCCTGGAGAATCCCAGGGATGGAGGAGCCTGGTGGGCTGCTGTCTATGGGGTCACACACAGTCGGACACGACTGAAGTGACTTAGCAGAGGGGTACTCTGGGAAATTCAAAGGGGATTACAAACCTATCATTGAGGGCACAGTTTCCCTCTTCACTGGGTTTCTGGAAATGCTCCATCGGGCAGCAAGGGACAAAACACATGGAATGGAGAGTTCTCAGGAAAGTTAAGAGGAAGCTAACAAGCTTGAACCCCTTGCTCTACTATATGGAAGGCATTTAGTCCCTGATAGCTCAGCTAGTAAAGAATCTGCCTGCAATGCATAAGACCTGGGTCTGATCCCTGGGTTAGGAAGATCCCCTAGAGAAAGGAATAGCTACCCACTCAAGTATTCTTGCCTGGAAAATTTCACGGACAGAGGAACCTGGTGGGCTATAGTCCATGGGGTCACAAAAAGTCGGACACAACTGAGTTACTAACGCTTTCACTTTTTTTTTCACTTACACTTGCTGAGCAGTGCTCGTATCTTTATGAAAGGGTCTTGATGTCAGGTGTTCCTCACTGACTGGCTGGGTTTTCTGAGGCATCATCTGAGGCAAGTAACATCTCCATTAGAATCCTTCTTTTAAAAAAATTTTTTTGAAGTGTAGTTGGTTTAAAATCTTGTGTTAGTTTCTGCTGTATAGCAAAGTGAATTAGTCATACATATAAATATATCCACTCTTTTTTAGATTCTTTTCCCATATATGTCATTACAAAGTACTCAGTAGAGTTCCCTGTGCTATACAGTGGGGACTTGCTGGTTATCTATTGTATATATAGTAGTGTGCATATGTCAATACCAACCTCTTTTTGTAAAAAAGTCTTATTTTTTTTTAAGTGGTGGAAAGCTGCTTTATAATTTTGTGTTGGTTTCTTTCTTTTTTTGTGTGTGTGTGTTGGTTTCTGTAGTACAATAGTCAGTATTACAGAACAACTGTACTGTGAATCCAATTATACCTTATCTATATATATATATATCCCATCACTCCTGAGCCTCCTTCACTCCTCCCATCCCTAGACAGTTTTCCCCCCTTCTTTTTCATGTCTCTTCTATCAGGACTGGGCTGAAATAGGAATGGATTTCTGGCCAGAGTTGGAAAGCAAGGAGATTGAGGGACAGCAGGGGAACAGGATTCCCTTTGCTCACCAGTAAGTAAAAGGTGGCGTTTTCAGGTTCACTTTATCTTTTTCTCCCTACGGCAGATCTGCCCAGTGACAATTTTGCATCATCCCCTTTGCTTTTAGCCTAGCTCCTGGAGCCAGCCCAGAATAGGACCTGCAGTCTGGCTCCTCTGCTCTCCATGGCCAGTTCCGCTGTGTAGAGCTGTGCAGGGTCACCCACGAGCACTGCCACGCATGCGGGGCTCTGCTCAGGCTGTGACCCAAGCAGGGTGTTCCCACAGGAAGGGCACGCCTCTAACTAGCGTGAAGCCAGAGTGTGTGTGTGCCTTGATAAGAAAAGTGCATGCATTTTCAGAGGATGTATAAGCATTAGGAGGACAATTTGATTTTTTCTTTAAAACTTCCTGGATGATATCTGTGACCAATTTTGAGAAGGCTATGCTTTAGAACAGTGTGTAGGAGGAACACACACACACACACCTTGTTACACAGTGGTACTCATTCATCACACCCACTCTATACTTTCAATTTCCTTCCCAAGGCAGTAACGATTTTCAGGCACTTAAAATACTTAACATTTTATACTATGCTTACTACAACAGACTGAAGGTATAATCAACTATCAGTAGGAATAGCTTAAGTAGATAATTTAAATGTTAACTCAAGATTTTTACAAATCTACATACATATCATGGCTGAAGACCATCTTTCAGCAAATGTCCACAATAGTAAATAACAAGTAAGAAATTGAAGAACCATGCTTTTATTCATGTTTTTATTCTAAACTCTTTGCTTAATGTTCATTTCATTACTAGAGTAAGACAAAGCTTTTTTTGCATTTCCCAAGTATACTACAATTCCATTTTTTGCCATCATCTATGTTCATGTTTCAAAGAGAAAACAGATTTATCATAAAGTCACTTTGGTGTTTAAGAAACCAAACTGCCATGGATGTTGTTCAAGAAAGACTGTACCAACTTCCACTCTGCAGCAAAAAATAATCACATACAAAGTACAAATGCAGCAACTCAAAGCCCTCATGAACTCAGCACTGGAAATGCACCCAGGTCGGGAGAACCATCAAAAAGAGTTCGCTTTCTAAAACGTCCAAATACTTCCCCACCTCCTCAATCAAGGTATAACAAATATGACTTATTTTTTTCTTAATGACATAGAGCATTAAGAAAGGGTTAAGAATAAACGAAAAGGATTCAAAATTAAGAGGACTGGGTTTGACTCACTGGGTCAAACCTGGGAGATTGATCTTAGTCATTTACTGCACCTTCCAGGGCTTGTTGTCTTTACAACAGGATCACAAAATTCCTCAGAGCTGTCTAGAGTATTAGGCTACACAGCACACATGAAATGCCTGGGGCAGTGCCCTTGTTCTTGCAGAGGCTGCTCCATGAAATGAGAGCCAACTTCCTGTCCCTTCAGTGCACAGTCTGAAAAGATGAGTTGCTGCTGTATATGCTGCAGGACTGTCACCTCTGTATAGACGCAGCATCAAGAATGAATGCAACTCAAGTCTCCCCCTAGAACTTTGTTTTTAAGTGCACACACACACACATTTGTTCTTCTGCAAACTTCTTCCCTATTCCCTAGCAGTCTCCTTACCCTTCAAAGGGCTTCCCTTGTAGCTCACCTGGTAAAGAATCTGTCTGCAATGCAGGAGACCTGGGTTCGATTGCTGGGTTGGGGAAGTCCCCTGGAAAAGGGAATGGCTACCCACTCCAGTGTTGTGGCCTGGAGAATTCCATAAACTGCATAGTCCATGGGGTCGCAAAGAGTCAGACACGACAGCAACTTTCACTGCCCTTCAAAAGTCAGCTCCCCTAATGCCCTAACCTTCAGCTCAAGTTTCACAGGTCCTTTGTGCCACAGGTACACTATACACACAGACACACACTTTGTCTGTGTATTGTTGTTCAGTCGCTAAGTCATGTCCAACTCTTTGTGACCCCATGGACTGTAGCATGCCAGGCTTCCCTGTCCCTTCACCATCTCCCAGAGCTTGCTCAAACTCCTGTCCACTGAGTTGGTGATGCCATCCAACCATCTCATCCTGTCTCTCCCTTCTCCTCCTGCCCCCAATCTTTCTCAGCATCAGGGTCTTTTTCCAATGTCTGTATATACTATATCTGTGTATATGTGTGCATGTGTGTGTGTGTGTGTATGTATATATATAAAACTTCATCATAATCACCAAAAACTGGAAGCAACCAAGATGCCCTTCATATATCCATGCAATGGAATGGTACTCAGCAATAAAAATGATCTATCAAGTCATAAAAGGCACAGAGGAAACTTAAATGCATATTGCTAAGTGAAAGAAGCCAATCTGAAAAGTCTACATACTGTATGATTCTAAAAAGTATATGATATTTTTCAGAAGACAAAGCTACAGAAACAGTAAAAAAAAAAATCTGCTCTTGGTTGTCAAGGGGAGAGGGGGAGAGATGAACAGGTGAAGAAAAGCGGACTTTCAGGGTAAGGAAATACATAAGTATATAAATGGATATACAAGTTTATATATACAGAAGTTTATACAAATATTTAATACATATGTGAACTTAACCATTGCGAAAGAAACCACAAAACAAGCAAGGCAAACAATAAGGCAGCCTCTTACGTCTGAGTGTTCTACCTCAGCATTCATAGCAGTTTTTAGCTCTGTCATTTACCAGTGATTCAAACACGCTTTGCACTCTTATAGCCTTTAAGCTTAAGGCATTTTGTTGCTAAGGCATCTAAGTATAAGAGTTCTTATTTGGGTAGGTTTATAAAAAACAATATTTACTATTGTATCCCCATTGGTCATCAGTGAAGTATGAGCTATGGGTTATCAAACGTACTTTAGACATAGGCAAATGCAGGTGTAGCTGTAACTCAGGTGCGGAGAGAAAAATACACACAAGACACAAACTAGAGCTGGTGTCTTTCTTTACATCTATAAGCTAAACAGCACACAACACGTTATTCACTCACCTCACTAGGAATATGTTTTGACAACTCTGTGAACTATCACTATCTGCTTTCTCAAGGCATGAAATTTGGCTGGGCTGATCCTGAATGTGTGATCCATCTCCTTTGTATGCTCCTTTGTACCCACTACTTTATTGCTGATTTTTTTTCCTTTCTACCTACTGTTTTCATTCCAGTTGCCAGAGCTGCCCCAGTTATTCTATAAACCTATCTCAAATTCTACCAGTTCTAGAAAAGAGAATGAACAATATCATATACCTTAATATGCCTCTGAAGAAAGAATGCTAGTAAAAAACTGAACTCCCAACATTTTTCAAGACCCAAATACCACCTTCTGTGTGAAGGTTTGCACTGAGGAACCGAGTTAACCACATCCTCTTCTCTGTCCCCACTGTGTCTCGTATTCTGCTATTATGCCTCCCACCACAGCGAGGACATGGAATTATGTATATGACTCTCCCCCACCAGGATGTGAGCCTGCCAAAAGAAGCAGCCCTTATTTTAGCACAGAAGACACTGAACATAAGTTGGATGAAATGAAATTAAAGAACAAAACTCTATAAAAGAAGATAAATAACTACTCGGTATCTGGTCTAACGTAGTTGAGTAGCTCTCAAATGAAAGTAGGGGGTGATGAGGGTGGGCAAAATGGGTGAAGGGGGGTCAAAGGTACAAACTTTTATAAGATATAAAAGTTTTAAGATAAATAAGTCCTGGGTTCTAATGTATAACTTGGCAACTATAGTTAACAATACTGTACTGTATATCTAAAACATGCTATGAAAGGAGATTTTAAAAGTCCTCATCACACAAAAAATCTGTCAACTTTGTGTGGTGACAGACATTAATTAAAACTTATTACAGTAATTATTTTGTTGTAAATCATTCTGTTGTACATAATGAAAATCATTCTGTTGTGTACCTACAACTAATACAATGTTATATGTCAGTTACATCTCAATTGGGACGTCCCTGGCAGTCCATTGCTTAGAACTTCACTTTCCAATGCAGGGACTGCAGGTTCGATTCCTGATCTGGAAGCTAAGATCGCACATGCCTCGTAGCCAAAAAACCAGACCATAAATAACAGAAGCAATATTGCAACAGATTCAACAAAGACTTTTAAAAATGCTCCACATCAAAAATAAATCTTAAAAAAATTACATCTCAATTTAAAAATTATTTTATAAGGATGGGTTTCGTGTGTTCTTATAGTTGTTTCACTAACATACAACTAGGTAAGAAAGATAAAGCTTCAGATCTCTGTTCATACTGTTCACATGCAGTTTTGTTTTGATTTTCTCTGATAGTCATACACTAACATATATTAGTTGTCACTATTATTCTTTCATTTAAAAAGCAAGAAAAAAAATTGCAAATAGAACTACCTTATGACCCAGCAATCCCACTGCTGGGCATACACACCGAGGAAACCAGAATTGAAAGAGACACATGTACCCCAATGTTCATCGCAGCACTGTTTATAATAGCCAGGACATGGAAACAACCTAGATGTCCATCAGCAGATGAATGGATAAGAAAGCTGTGGTACATATACACAATGGAGTATTACTCAGCCATGAAAAAGAATTCATTTGAATCAGTTCTGATGAGATGGATGAAACTGGAGCCGATTATACAGAGTGAAGTAAGCCAGAAAGAAAAACACCAATACAGTATACTAACACATATATATGGAATTTAGAAAGATGCCAATGACGACCCTGTATGCAAGACAGCAAAAAAGACACAGATGTGTATAACGGACTTTTGGACTCAGAGGGAGAGGGAGAGGGTGGGATGATTTGGGAGAATGGCATTCTAACATGTATACTATCATGTAAGAATCGAATCGCCAGTCTATGTCTGACGCAGGATACAGCATGCTTGGGGTTGGTGCATGGGGATGACCCAGAGAGATGTTATGGGGAGGGAGGTGGGAGGGGGGGTTCATGTTTGGGAAAGCATGTAAGAATGAAAGATTTTTAAATTAAAAATAAATAAATAAATAAAAAAATAAAAAGCAAGAAATAAAATGAATGTTCTCTGGAGATTCCTGTAGGTCCTCTAATGATTTTAGTGCTGAACAAACTTTGGATTTTAAACCATCACATTCTAATCTGAGGTCCTGACCCTGAAATAAATGGAGAGGATAGGGTGCCAAGATGTTAGACAAAGTTCTTTAAAGCTTTAATTTGGTCTTTTGGACTTCCCTGGTGGCTCAGAGGTTAAAGCATCTGCCCGCAATGCGGGAGACCTGGGTTGGATCCCTGGGTCGGGAAGATCCCCTGGAGGAGGAAACGGCAACCCACTCCAGTATTCTTGCCTGGAGAATCCCATGGACAGAGGAGCCTGATAGGCTACAGTCTACCGGGTCGCAAAGAGTCGGACACGACTGAGTCACTTCACTTTCACTTTTGGTCAATAAAGCCATGATTGAGTCACTGAGCTTCAGTGAACTGATAACAACGAAAATTTGAGTTATCTTGCAAACTCTTTCCCATATGATAATCCCTTAGGATATTTAAAAATCATATCAGCAAGCCACTGAGCTAAGATTAAAATACTATGTTTCCTGGGTCATATTCAAAATCAAAGTGTTCTACTTACCTTTCTATTATTTTAGTTATTAAGTGGAGGCAAAACTTTTTTTAACATTGACATGAATAACAAGAAAAATACCTAGACCTCATTCCTCAAGGATAATCTCCTCTGGCCATGTGAGGTCAAGCCTCTCGGATGACATCTGGTACCATACCTGTCCTGTGTATGCAAACTCCAGAGCCTGCTTTAAGCCAAGACTGGTCACACCGTGTAAATTCACCTCGTCAGCACCACTTTCCACCATACAAAGACTGAACATGGCCTGAGGTAGGAGAGAAAGGAAGACAGTTACGGGACTTAAAAAGCAAGGGAACACAATGAAGTCCTAGAGAAACTAAGAAAGAAACAAGTTAAAGATTGATTTTGGTTTCTGAAATGCTTCTATAAGGCTTCCTTCACACAAGCCCCTGCAAATCACTCTGGTGTCCAGTTACAGTAACACACAAAGGGCCCTGCGTGCCTCATACACAGAGCAGCATCGAATCCCGCAGCTGTTCTCTGGAGGTGACTTGGGTTCAGGTTCTCTCCCTGAACTCACTGTCTCCATCCTGGGGTCCCAGAGCTAACCTGAAATGGGAAGCATTCCCAAACGTTCTTGCCAACAGGACATGGGAAGCAGTGCCTTGTTCCCTGACTTCTCTGCCTTTTCCCTGTCTCATTTCAGTGACGCATCTCTTTCCTCACACCTGACATACATCACACTCTATATTCCAGTGGTTCTCAAAGTGTGGCCCCTGGGTCAGCAACATTAGCATCTGCTGGGAACTCCTTAGAGTGTAAATTTAATGGGGCTCTAACTTAGATCTTGGAGAAGGAAATGGCAACCCACTCCAGTGTTCTTACCTAGAGAATCCTGTGGACAGAGGGGCCTCGTGGGCTGCTGTCCATAGGGTCTCACAGAGTTGGACACGACTGAAGCGACTTAGCATGCATGCATGCATTGGAGAAGGAAATGGCAACCCACTCAAGTATTCTTGTTTGGAGAATCCCAGGGACAGAGAAGCCTGGTGGGCTGCCATCTACGG
Organism: Ovis aries; assembly: GCF_016772045.2. Taxonomy (NCBI): domain Eukaryota; kingdom Metazoa; phylum Chordata; class Mammalia; order Artiodactyla; family Bovidae; genus Ovis; species Ovis aries. Next base: position 40,007,163 of record NC_056061.1, read on the forward strand.
GGGTCGCACAGAGTCAGGCACGACTGAAGCGACTTAGCAGCAGCAGCAGCAGCAACCTAGACCTGGAGAAGGAAATCGCAACCCACTCCAAGATTTTTGCCTGAGAAATCCCATGGACAGGGGAGCCTGGGGGGCTAACAGTAACCTGAGCTGTAATAGGCCATCCAAGTGACTCGGAAGCTTACCAGAATCTGAGAACCACTGTCTTAAGATACTCAGTGAAAATCAATCTGCCCATGGTGCCCCCAAACCAGTTCTCCAAATGGCCAACTGATTAAAAATCAGTTTGTCAAATGAAAACTTTGAAATTTAAAAAAATGCAGGAATTTCCTGGCAGTCCAGTGGCTAGGATTCCGTACTTTCACTGCCAAGGGCATGCGTTCGACCCCTGGCCAGGGAACTAAGATCCAACAAGCCACGTGGTACAACCAACAATAAATAAATACAGTTTAAAACACTGAAAAGCACTAATTTGTACACCTATAACAAGTTCGACTTACAGGTAATAAAGAAAATATTCTATTTTGGACCACTGATGATGAAATACACTATTTAGAAAACTGAACCTTTAGGTAGTGAAGAATTAACCTTATCCAAAGGACCTCTCTGGGCCTAAGAATATCCTGACTGAAAGGAGCACCTCTGTTCTCTGGGGCTATGGCCACTGACAGTATAACAACATGATTTGTGACGGGAGCTTTGGTTCACACAGTATCAGTTGAGGGTAAGAGACCAAAGGTAGTCTGACCTCCAGGAGAGGCTAGAGATAAAAGGTCAGCCACATAGGATGACTGTGAGTAAACACCAATAAAAACTCTGGACACCAAAAACTTGAGAGAGCTTCCCTGGTTGGCAGTCCCCTGTGCATACTGTCACAGAGTCTGGTCAAGAGTGGGTAAGGCTAGGACTCCACAGGCGGAGGAGGGCCAAATGCTCCATGTTGGGTCCCTTTCTGAACTCTGCCCTTTGTGTCTCTTCCCTTGGCTGGTTCTGATTTGTTCAGTTCAGTCACTCAATCATGTCCAAGTCTTTGTGACCCCATGAACAGCAGCACGCCAGGCCTACGTGTCCATCACCAACTACTGGAGTTTATTCAAACTCATGTCCATTGAGTCGGTGATGCCATGCAACTGTCTCATCCTCTGTCATCCCCTTCTCCTCCCGTCCTTTAATCTTTCCCAGCATCAGGGTGTTTTCAAATAGTCCTTCACATCAGGTGGCCAAAGTATTGGAGTTTCAGTTTCAACATCAGTCCTTCCAGTAAATATTCAGGACTGATTTCCTTTAGGATGGACTGGCTGGATCTCCTTGCAGTCCAAGGGACTCTCAAGAGTCTTCTCCAACAGCACAGTTCAAAAGCATCAATTCTTCGGCACTCACCTTTCTTTATGGTCCAACTCTCACATCCATACATGACTACTGGAAAAACCATAGCCTCGACTAGATGGACCTCTGTTGGCAAAGTAATGTCTCTGTTTTTTAATACGCTGTCTAGGTTAGTCCAAACTTTTCTTCCAAGGAGCAAGTGTCTTTTAATTTCATGGCTGCAGTCACCATCTGCAGTGATTTTGGAGCTCCCCAAAATTAAGTATCTCACTGTTTCCCCATCTATTTCCCATGAAGTGATGGGACCAGATGCCATGATCTTAGTTTTCTGAATGTTGAGTTTTAGGCCAACTTTTTCATTCTCCTTTTCACTTTCATTAAGAGGCTCTTTAGTTTTTCTTTGCTTTCTGCCATAAGGGTGGTTTCATTTGCATATCTGAGGTTATTGAGATTTCTCCCAGGAATCTTGATTCCAGCTATGCTTCATCAAGCCCAACATTTCTCATAATGTACTCCGCATATAAGTTAAATAAGCAGGGTGACAATGTACAGCCTTGATGTACTCCTTTCCTGATTTGGAACTAGTCTGTTGTTCCATGTCCAGTTCTAACTATTGCTTCCTGACCTGCATACAGGTTTCTCAGGAGGCAGGTCAGGTGGTCTGGTATTCTCATCTCTTTCAGAATTTTCAACAGTTTGTGGTGATCCACATAGTGAAAGGCTTTGGCATAGTCAATAAAGCAGAAATAGATGTGTTTCTGGAACTCTCTTGCTTTTCGATAATCCAACAGATGTTAGCAATTTGATCTCTGATCCCTCTGACTTTTCTAAATCCAGCTTCAACATCTGGAAGTTCACAGTTCACATACTATTGAAGCGTGGCTTGGAGAATTTTGAGCATTACTTTACTAGAATGTGAGATGAATTAATTGTGTGGTAGTTTGAGCACCCTTTGGCATTGCCTTTCTTTGGGACTGGAATGAAAACTGACCTTTTTCAGTCCTGTGCCCACTGATGAGTTTTTCAAATTTGCTGCCATATTGAGTGCAGCATTTTCACAGCATCATCTGTTAGGATATGAAATAGCTCACCTGGAATTCCATCATCTCCACTAGCTTTGTTCATAGTGATGTTTTCTAAGCCCCACTTGACTTCACATTCCAGGATGTCTGGTTCTAGGTGAGTGATCACTTATCTGGGTCGTGAAGATCTTTTTTGTACGGTTCTTCTGTGTATTCTTGCTGCCTCTTCTTAATATCTTCTGCTTCTGTTAGGTCCATACCATTTCTGTCCTTTATATTGAGCCCATCTTTGCATGAAATGTTCCCTTGGTATCTCTAATTTCCTTGACGAGATCTCTAGTCTTTCTCATTCTATTGTTTTCCTCTATTTCTTTGCATTGATCACTGAGGAAGGCTTTCTTATCTCTCCTTACCATTCTTTGGAACTCTGCATTCAAATGGGTATATCTTTCCTTTTCTCCTTTCCTTTTCGCGTCTCTTCTTTTCACAGATATTTGTAAGGCCTCCTCAGACAAAGGTTCTTATTTGTATCCCCTGTAATAAGCCATATCTGTGAGTATACAAGCTTTCAGTGAGTTATATGAGTCCTTCAAGCAAATTACTGAACATGAGAGTACTATTTAAGCTCATACTAAATATTTTTAATTTTAAAAAGTGATTTTTTTGTTTTGCCAATGGATTAATATTCATATTATAGCAATATTTTATTCTGACAAATTCATTTTTGATCTTCCCAATTCTTTATGTTTTAAATTAATATGTATGGGATGAGTGGATTTAATTGATGGTCCATTATTCTTTCTGGGGGGTGGTAAAGAATCTGTCTGCCAATGCAGGAGAAGTGGGTTTGATCCCTGGGTTGGGAAGAACCCCTGGAGAAGGAAATGGCAACCCACTCCAGTATTCTTGCTTGGAAATCCCATGGACAGAAGAGCCTGGCAGGCTACAGTCCATAGCATTGCAAAGAGTCAGACACAACTTCGTGACTAAACAACAATATTCTTTCTTGAGGTCCTCATTTCTATTTCACACAGTAGAGTTTTAAGTTTCATAATGAATAAGATTCTCTTTGATAACTTATAGTTAACATTATAACTTGTTAGAAATACAAAATTACTGTTCTCTTACCATTTGAGAAATTTTGTGAAGAATATTTTAAATGCTTACAATTTGAGAAAATAAAAAATAATATTCAAAGTGTCCTAAAGATATTGGGAGTATGTAACATGTAGTATATATGCAAGTGTATTTGTAAGATTAAATAGCAAACATTCAGAATATATTTAACTTTCAAAAATTTACTTTATCATGAATAAATGAAATCTAATATTCATTTAGAAACTGTCAAAGGTGAAAGGTCAATATGGCAAATTTGACAACTTGGTGAGTTAGTGAGTTGATCTGACTTCCCACTGATGCCATTGGCAATAAAGGTACTATGCATAGGTTAAGAACTCTAGAGACAAAATTACATAATACTTGATAGGTGAAGAACAATGATAAACAGCAAACTTGTCACCAAAAATTAAGAGTTTCAACAATCACAGGTGACTCGGACAAACACATACCCTCTCTGTGATTCAGTTTTCTTATCTGAAAAATGGGGCTAAAAATTGTACCCATTCATGAACTTGAAGATTATATAATAGTACATATAATGTATTCAGTAGAGTACCTGATATATGGCAAGCTCTTAGTGAAATAATTTATACTTTATGATAACAATGAAACAGAACAAAGCTTCTATGTATTCTCTGCCTAAAAGGACTGACATATCAGAAGTATCAGTTCTGAGAATTTTTTATTTTGCTTTATTTTTTAAATCAAATATGGCTATAGATAAAAATGCTCATAGGAAAGACTTAATGTTAAGTGGATTCTGCTTAGGCATTTGTAGATCTGAAATTTAAAAATTAAAGCATAGGTTACAGTACAAAACTTTCAATCTGTGTAACCTGTGGTGCTGGAGAAGACTTTTGAGAGTCCCTTGGACTGCAAGGAGATCCAACCAGTCCATTTTGAAGGAGATCAGCCCTGGGTGTTAATTGGAAGGAATGATGCTGAAGCTGAAACTCCAGTACTTTGGCCACTTCATGTGAAGAGCTGACTCACTGGAAAAGACTCTGGTGCTGGGAAGGATTGGGGGCAGGAGGAGAAGGGGATGACCCAGGATGAGATGGCCGGATGGCATCATGGACTCGATGGATCTGAGTCTGAGTGAACTCCGAGAGTTGGTGATGGACAGGGAGGCCTGGCGTGCTGAGATTCATGGGGTTGCAAAGAGTTGGACACGACTGAGCGACTGAACTGAACTGAATTCTAAATTTGTTTCTAGACTTCTTATAGCTTCTTTTAAAAGAAACTGAAAGAAATTTCAGCTGTTTTCAGTGTCCTTTTTTTTATATTAGATGAGTGTTTCAGTTTTTAATATTCCCCACATTAAGTTGATTTTTTTCAGGTTTCCAAGTTGTAATTGCCCCTGATATGGTAACCAGCTGCTCTTCATCAACCCATATACAAAGCAGGACAGAAATAACTCAAAGTGCAAAAAAAGTATCTGGGTTAATGAAATGGTAAATGTTCCTTTTTAGAGTCAGGTTTAAATAACACGACAACCTGCCAAGGGAGTTCTTTGAATCTGTTTTCATAAGGATCATTCAAAAGCAACCAAGACAATATTGCATACAACAGGTTTCCATCCTCAACCAGAGATTTGTGAGCTATGAACCTGAAACCTGGCTTGGCAGAGTTGGGAAAATAATGTAACCCCTAAAAAATGTTACATGTTTGTATAAGCAACAAAGCAACACCAAATTGGTCACTGTGGTTAATTATAGAGTATAACTATAGAGGGAAGGAAGGAACTACTATTTCACTCCATTTACATATAATAGTATTTGGATCATCATCATGAACACGTGTTACCTGTGTATTTCTAACTGTCTTTTGAAAACTGTCATATTTTTAAGGTCATAGGTTGTGCAGGAAGATACATCTGATTCATATCCTGGTTCTATAACCTACTTGGTCATGGAGGCTATTTACCTTGAACATATGGCCTTTGGATAATTTGTTAACTTCTCTGAACCTCAGGCTGTTATCTGTAGATGGGGACAATAACAACCTCACAAGGTTGACTTGATGTTTAGATACAATTATGATTAATGTCAAGCAGAAACCCTGGCACAGAGTAGATGCTCAATAAATAGAAACTCATTTCTAATCTAGAGCTAAGAAACAGCCTCCTCCACCCGCCCTCTGCCCAAATCCATTCCTCTCAAAGACTTTCCTAATGACAATTCCATTCAAAATTCCTATGTCTGGCCACAGGACTTCACATTCACCACATACTCCTAAATGCTACTTTAAGGACTGACTCCACCGTACAAACCATCACCTCCATTTCTAAAAACACCTAACTTCCATTCTGATATCATATCATTTGGTCTTAGAAACTTAATGTTACAAACAACACATCATTTTAAAAAATCAGCAAAGCTTATTAATTAAGAACTGAAAAAGGGTCCTTCCCTGGTGGTCCAGTGGCTAACAATTTGCCTGCCAATGCATGGGACATGGGTTTGATCCCTGGTCCAGGAAGATTCCACACTGTGGGGCAGCTAGGCCTGTGTGCCACAACTACAAGCTCACCTAGAGCTTGTGCTCAGGAACAAAAGATGCCATCGCAATGAGAAGCCCACATGCCTCAGTGAAGAGTAGCCCCTACTTGGCTCAACTAGAGAAAGCCTGCACATAGCAACAAAGACCCAGTACAGCCAAAAATAAATAAACAAAATTTTTTAAAAGGGAACTAAGAAATCAAAGTCAATGTCATGAGTTTAATAAATTTACTAGGCACCTCAATTAGGAAGTGCCTCATTGCTGCTGCTGCCGCTAAGTCGCTTCAGTCATGTCTGACTCTGTGCAACCCCATAGACGGCAGCCCACTAGGCTCCTCTGTCCCTGGGATTCTCCGGGCAAGAATACTAGAGTGGGCTGCCACTGCCTTCTCTGAGGAAGTGCCTCATTGGGTAACACCAAATGAGAAAGAACCCAGCCATCTGACATAGTGAAATGCCAGCTGCCTAGGCTACCTAAGCTTGTTAAAGAGTGTCTGGAGACCTGCTAGAGCCCACGGGGAAGAACAGAGTCTCCTTCGGTAGCAGAAGAGGTGATGAGACCAAGGGTGTTATTTTGTAGCATCAAACTTACTGAAAAGTTAAACTGCAATGTGCATAAAAGTGAGCACCATATTTGCCTTCTCCACCATGAAGCCCCTAGACCTGAGCACTACATACATGTAATAAGTACAGGGCAATGAATGAATGAATGAATGGATGCCCTGACAAACTCTTCAAAAATTCAACAGCAGATAATGACCAGCTCTTCTACATCATCATAAACCAAAATAACTCAACATAAGAAAGAATTTCGGGATATAAAGCATTTTAGACCCTGGGATGAAAAAGTACCGAAAGTTAGAGAAAGAGTTTCTACCAAATTAGTTCAAAGCTAGACATTTAGAAAAAAAGTAAGAACATATGGCAATGTCCTCTATCAAGCCACAACATTCTGCCAAAGCATGCGAGGCTTCTGCTTAGAAACAAGAAAACACTGCACAGACTCTTTCTTGGTTCACACTGTTTTGTCTTTGGGAGAGCCTTGGCCAGGCTGAGATTTACAGTCATCACAGCTTCCTCTTGGCTGTTAATGCGCTGCAACCACCACAAATCTTTCTAATGGAAAACCCAGGTTCTGAGCATACAATCCACTTTAAGTGCCTACCACAGACAGAGTTGTGGATTTACGGTATGTCATTCCTTCCGTAATTCACACGGAAATGACATGAATTGAGTCCTAAAATCATAGCACCTGAATTAAGTTTCCTTGGGTCACATTAGTTGTCATGCAGTCACAAGATGAGCTACAACCAATTTTAGGTTGGGACTTGGGACATCATGCCACAAAACTGACCGATGGCAATTCTACTACACCCTCAAAGATAAGTAGAGTGACAGATGACAGGCTTCGTTAGGCACTTAGCTGGTAAAATATGCTCTCTACCTGGCAAGCTACATGTAGCTTTGGAATTGCACTGGAGAGGGGCAAGATGTATCGTGAATTCTCGTTTCATCAGGAACAGAAATGATTTTACAGATGAAATAACCAGATTGTTTGGGGTACGTTCAACTCTTATCTTTTGTGAGAGATAAACAAAAGTAAAGATGTCTAAGGGAGGTATAGAAAAGAGCAATTCACAAAGACTGTGGCAGACCCAGCCTGATCCCCAAAGCCTTTTATATATTCTGTAATTAGTGATGTTTACAATGGCTATGAGGCATTACAGAGATAGCAACTAACCTCTGAATCAACAAAGATTACATTTTGCTCAATTTAGTGCTAATGGTGATTATCCTTTATTGCATTTTGGTTATACCTCACATATAAAACAGGTAGTAAATCTCAGTTGATGAGACTGTTCAATTAACCACAATAGCCCATTTCCTTGATTTTAAGGATAGAAGGGTCTTGACCATAGTTTCAGACTGGACTATTTACCTTCTTTATCTCACAAATGCAAAAGCAATCCAACCCATTTGAGGAGCTTAATGGCCTGAAAGAGTGGGGATATTTGGTTGGAGTGTTTCTTCCCTCCCTGTACATTTATGGCTTTTTAAAATTCTCAAACAATACAGTAATAAATGGTAAAATAATATTACTATAAACATAATCAGACAGAAAAAAGGTGAATTTCTTTCTGAAATACCACTTTTCCCTCACCTTAACCATGTAAAGGAAAAATCCACCTTATATGCTAAAAATTGTGAAACATATTGATTTTCCCAACATCTTCAAATACGTAGTTTGTTTACTCCAAGAATCTGTGTTTCACAGCTTTGCTCTTGGCACGTTACTTCTTAAATTAACTACATGGTGATAATGAGCCCTTCAAAACCAGCACGATTGTGGTTTATCCTACTTCTCCTTAGAACTCTCCTCCTCCTAGATGTGGCCATATTTCAACTACTTGGGTCCACTGAGGGAAAATGGCATGGAAAAAGGACACAAATCAAGTTGTTCTTTTCTTAGCTAAAGAGACAGTACACATGAAAATCAGAAACCGTTTGCCCATCATGAAGTCAGGTTATATTCCTCTTTGTCACCAGTTAGACACTCTGGAAAGTGACACCCACACATCTGGTTTTAGCCTTGGGTCACCCTTTCAGATCCCTCATTCCTTTGATGCCTCTGATGTTATCATCTTTGCCGTTGTTTAGTTGCGAAGTCATGTCCAACTCTGGGGACCCTGTGGACTACAGCTCACCAGGCTTCCTCTGTCTGTGGATTTTCTAGGCAAGGATGCTGGAGTAGGTTGCCATTTCCTTCTCCAGGGGATCTTCCTGACCCAAGGATCGAACCCACGTCTCCTGCATCAGCAGGCAGATTCTTAACCGCTGAGCTACCGGGGAAGCCCTCTGGTACCTTCTAGTGTATGGTTGTATCCCATGGGTATGGGATTTCAACACTTCACTATCCACCATATAAAGAAATTCATTCTTTTTAAATGTCTTTCAGATACTTAAGGGGAGAAGGCAATGGCACCCCACTCCAGTACTCTCGCCTGGAAAATCCCATGGATGGAGGAGCTTGGTAGGCTGCAGTCCATGGGGTCGCTAAAGAGTTGGACACAACTGAGCGACTTCATTTTCACTTTTCACTTTCATGCACTGGAGAAGGAAATGGCAACCCACTCCAGTGTTCTTGCCTGGAGAATCCCAGGGATGGGGGAGCCTGGTGGGCTGCCATCTATGGGGCTGCACAGAGTCAGACACGACTGAAGCAACTTAGCAGCAGCAGCAGATACTTAGGGATGGCACTTTTACTCTTCCTTATGAATAAACTTGATAAGCTATTATTGTATGAATCGTTCCTACACAGAGACCTTTTTGGTCTGTCTTCATATGGCAGACATTGGCACAATCCTGTCTTTCAAAATTTACTAAGGACGCAAGGACTAAGACCAAACCTGGATCACATTTTGACAGCTGTCCTAAAAGACAGAATTTGGGGTCCATGTGAAAGAGTGACCATGCAGATGAGAAATAGAGTCCGCATAAATCAGGGGAAGGAGCTATGAAGAATGGAGAAGGCAATGGCACCCCACTCCAGTACTCTTGCCTAGAAAATCCCACAGACGGAGGAGCCTGGTAGGCTGCAGTCCATGGGGTTGCGAAGAGTCGGACATGACTGAGCAACTTCACTTTCACTTTTCACTCTCATGCACTGGAGAAGGAAATGGCAACCCACTCCAGTGTTCTTGCCTGGAAAATCCCAGGGATGGTGGAGCCCGGTGGGCTGCTGTCTATGGGGTCGCACAGAGTTGGACACGACTGAAGCGACTTAGCAGCAGCAGCTATGAAGAAAGGAAACTTTTAGAGGGCTGTAATATCAGACAAGCTTGAAAGCCTTAAGAGAAAAGGAAGAGGTAGAGCTACTGAGGAGGCAGACTGATTCTGTGTTGATTAAAATATAATAGGTATTAAGGGAGAATTCTGTAAGACATGTGGACTTCCCTGGCGGCTCAGATGGTAAAGCGTCTGTCTACAATGCAGGAGAACCGGGTTCGATCCCTGGGTTGGGAAGATCCCCTGGAGAAGGAAATGGCAATCCACTCCAGTACTATTGCATGGAAAATCCCGTAGACAGAGGAGCCTGGTAGGCTACAGTCCATGGGGTAGCAAAGAGTCAGACACGACTGAGCGACTTCACTTTCTGTAAGACACAGAAGGGGCTCTGACGTGGCTTATCAGAGCTGCACAGTATGTATCTTAGGTATCATAAGTAAAACTCTAGCTTTTTTTTTTTCTGTAAATGGAATTTTAAAATTGGAGGGTACTTTAGAGATGACTCACCTCTAGCTGCTCAGCATGTGGTCCCTAGGGCAGCAGTACCGGCATCAAAGAGAACTTAATAGAAATGCAGACTCTCAGGTCCACCCACACCTACTGGATGGAAAGCTGCACTTTAACATGAGCCCCTAGTAACCCACACGCACTTCAGAGTCTGAAAGACGTAGCTGTGGTCAGTACTCTACCCTTTCAACCCTCCCTGCCTATCTGAATATTTGCAGTGATGAGACACCCAATACTTGCCTTCTCCAGGAGATCTTCCCAATCCAGGGATTGAACCCAGGTCTCCTGCACAGCAGTCGGATTCTTTACCAGCTGAGCCACAAGGGAAGACCAAGAACACTGGAGGGGGTAGCCTATCCCTTTTCCAGCAGATCTTTCCAACCCAGGAATCGAACCAGGGTCTCCTGCATTGCAGGTGGATTCTTTACCAACTGAACTATCAGGAAAGCCCCAATACATCACAGGAGAATGCAAAGCATTAGCAATACTTTCAGAATATTGAATCATAGTCACCCTCCTGACAATTTTCTCCACTTGGTCTTAATAGAAAGTCAATAAATTCACTCTCATTTCTGCTTAGTGGCCTCTGCAATATGTGATAACAGCTCTTTAGTCTATTGGAAACAGCACCTACTCCATATTATCTGGGTCATAATAGGTTAGCACTCAAGGTCAATGTTAGGAATCCTGCAATCCAGGCAGGAGACTAGAGTTCAAATTCTAGCAAGCAAGAACTGATCTCCAGATTTAAGGTGAAGGGAGGGGAAGTTACTGCTTAGTTAAGGACAGACCCACAGTTCTAAGAACAAGGCCTTTAAAAGAGTAAATCATCCCATGTTCTTAGGTGGCGGCAGTGGTAGGAGCCTTCAGACAAATCCATCAGTTTATCTTCCAATTCCTAATTACTTCAGTTGACTTTCTCTGGTCCATCTCTGTCTTATACTTTCCTGAGGAGGAAATTTGGGTGGCCACCTCAAAGTTACTATTGACGCAAATCCCTCAGACTCATTTTTACAGAATTCAAAAGTAGAACCTTTTAAGGGTTTTCAATTTGCCAAAAAGAATGGCAAGGCAACCCAAGCAAAAAATGGGCAAAAGATATGAACAGACATTTCTCCATAGAAGATATACAGATGATTAATAGGCACATGAAAAGATGTTCAACACCGCTAATTATTAGAGAAATGCAAATCAAAACAACAGTGAGACATCACCTCACACCTATCAGAATGGCTATTATCAACAAGTCTACAAACAACAAATGTTGGCGAGGAGTTAAGAGAAAAGGGAAATCTTGTACACTGTTGATTAGAATTTAAATTGGTGCAAGCACTATGGAAACCAGTATGGAGTTTCCTCAAAAACTGAAAACAGGATGACCGTATGATCCAGGAATTCCACTCCAGAATATATATACGGAAAAAAACCAAAAACACTAATCCAAAAAGATACATGCACCTCAATGTTTATAACAGCCCTACGTATAATAGCCAAGACAAGGAAACAACCAAGTGTCCATTAGCAGACAACTGGACTAAGGAGATGTGGCATGTATGTGCGTGGAATGGAATATTACTCAGCCATTAAAAAGAATGAAATACTGATATTTACAGCAACATGGATGCACCTAGAGAGTATTATGCTTAGTTAAATAAGTTGAACAGACAAACAAAAACACTGTATTGTGTCACTGATATTTGGAATCTAAAAAATAATACAAATGACTGTATATGCAAAACAGACTCACAGATATAGAAAACAAACTAATAGTTACCAAAAGGTAGAGAGAAGGGGAAAGGGACAAACTAGAGGTATGGGATTAACAAACTGCTCTATATAAAAATTAGACAAGCAATAAGGATATACTGTATAGCCCTGGGAATTATAGCTATCATCATCTAATAACCTATAATGGAGTATAATCTGCAAAAACACTGAATCACTATGCTACAGATCTGAAACTAACATAACATGTAAATCAACTATACTTCAACTTAAAAAAAAAGTGCCGAAAGAAAACAAAAGAAGAACGCCAAGGTAGTTTCTCGCTTGCCCAGACTAATGCTGGTAGTGACTGGTGGAGTCCTGTTGAGAGCTGTGAGGCCCCATCAGGCTCAAGTGAGAACAGCGTCTGTCATCTGGATAGAAAGGGAGCAGGAGCGGATGTACCAGCCTTGTACCTTAGAGTATGCATATGTACAATCACTAAAACACAGTTTCTGTCCTAAAATTCATGACATCATCATATAAAATGTTTTACCTCTTTTATATACAGAACATTTTTGAAGAATGTTGAGATAATAGCGTGGGAACACCTCAATTATCACTTTTTAGTCTACTCTTTAAAAACTCAACGTAAGTTAATGATTGTTCTTAAAAATTTAACCCCAAATTTCAACAGTTCCTCTTTTATTTTCAAAGTCCTCCCTTAATATCTTTTTCTCCAACATGCTTACATAAGAGACGTGTAAGACTATAAATACAGGCACCCAGTCCAGCTGTGCCATGTCTTTTCAATCTTTCTTTTTATTCACCACTTCGGTTTGACAGCTGTGAATCAGGCAATACACACTGAAGCCACTCTCCCCTTGTTAGGCGTTCACACAGAGGAGGGCAAGAGGCCCGGCAGTTAACACACAGTTTTCTCTAACTCCATTAGTTGCCAGGCAACCACTTCACTGGAACCTTCCTGATGCAAGGCAGAAGAGGCCAGTTTAATATAAAGTGTTTGGGTCATCCCATATGCTCAAGCACACTCCTTCTGCAAACACATCTGATGCTTTGTAGATGCGGGCTACATGCAAAGTCTCTACATCTTACAAAACCGGAGGAAAATAGTTTAAGAATAATCCGCAAGAGCTCAAATACTTTCAAAAGTAACTAAATAGAGAACGTCTTTTAATCCATGTAAATATATATGCATAGATATATAATTTTTAAAGTGATGTGAATGCTTTGGCATAGTGATTTGATATGAAAATCTCTCTCATCACTTCAGAGTCACATCTCTCTAAATGAGAAGAAAACTGATAAGTCAATCCTGGATTCCTATCCAGGCATGCAGATCCAAAATCCAATCAACATCAGATAAGCTAATTAAAAGCAATTGATTCGGCAAGCGGCTGGATCATCCCACAGTGTGGACAATTCATTTTGAACCAGTTTTTTTTTTTTTAATAAAAATGATAAACAGAATCAGGGCTTATCTATAGATTCCAACTGAATTCTTTCACCAACTCATCAGATTCACATGATCAGCTATCTTTTATACCATGTCCCTCTATTATAAAACATCTGTCTCTGGTCAATACTCAGTCTCTAAAGGTTTAAAGTCTTCATCAGCTTCATTATACTTCAAACATGTGTTCTTGTTCTTTCCCATGAAGCTAAGGTTGACTACTACTGTGATTAAATAAGCATGAGTGAAATTGTGATTTTTAAATAAAGCAGTGTGAAAGTCATAAATTTAAAAGCATAAAAAGGATATGGTGGAAAAAGCAAAAAAAAAAATAATATTTCAATACAAACCTAAATACATACAAAGAGCCTAGCACAATGACTGCAGTGAATTAAATGAGGAAAAATTAGCTGCTATTATTACAAGTATTTACCTAGCTTCTTAGTGTTTATATTCCGTAGAAATGAATCAGTCTAAATAAAGGAATAAAATGCAGACCAGAGTTCACCATTCTCCACTCACTATAATGAACCCAGTGCACTAACAGCACAATAAGGAAATTAATGGTTATCTGATCCAAAATGTTAATGATTTCTCTGGCACTGACGCACATAATTTTAAAAGGGGATGTGACAATGATTGTTTAGAAGCTCTCAGCTTTCTATTTAAAGAGGAAATAACAGTTGATCACTACCACAATGAACTGGTACTTCACCTTGAATAGACAAAGGGAATATTGTTTATAATGAATGTGTTCACTTTCAAAAGGAAATTATGAATCCATTTTAATTTAACATACAAAGCAAAACCCTAACCTCATACACACTGTGGTGCTCACAAGATCCTATCTCACAGCATATCTAAAATCAGCCTTCTCCTGGTTACTCACGCACTGCAGCTTCTATAACAGACAGATGTGTGGCTGTTCATTGTCAGCCAGGCAATTAATGCTTATCGAACATCCAACGGGTGTGAGGCTCCGTAACAGACTGTCTATAAAATGTCAGATTGACTGCTTAATTTGGCTTTGCTGAATGTCAAGGCCATCATTAATGGTGCTATTTTTTCTGGCTAAATTTAAAAGCTAGTTCATGAGGCCTCTTCTTGGTAGATATTAACTAAATGACTAATCAGTGGATAAAAGTTGCAGAACGCCAACATCTACTCACAGATAGCACATGTTTATGACTTAGGTGAGAAATTCAACACATTTTCAACTGCGATTATTTCTGTCAATTTCCGTGACTCCTTGGAGAGCTATGTTTGTTTGCAGGGTTTGTTGCGTTTTTTTTTTTAAGTCACAATCACCCTAAGAAGTGTACTGCAGCATTTTAAGTACCTCTTCTGGACCAGATTCTAGTATTTTTGGAGTTACAAGCTGAATGGAAGCAACCAAATGCTACTACATTAGGTCCCCAACTAATTAGCCAGTGACTCTAAAACTTACGAGTAGCTAGCTTCTAGTTTTCCCAGGGTCTTAATTCCCTATTAGCTTCAGGTGATGTTGCACATGCCCAACTAGGCCAGCTAGATCCGAGAAAACAGCAAGACGCCTGCTGTGTCACACGTCTTTGGAACTGAGCACTCAAGTTCCCTTTCGAGAAGTACATATCCACTAAGAATCTAAGAAGTTCTATATTGGGGAGCTAGTATAATCATCATTCTCCTAGGTTTTAACTCAATCTCAGTATCAGCAAGGCCGTATTCTCAAGTGTGAGAAGAAAACAAATTCAATGTCCCAGTGTCCCTGAGCCATCCTTCTGCTCCCCTACCTTCACACCAGTTCGATTACACAGAGATCTGGACAGATAAAAACTAGAACATTATTTAGTATTAACGAAGATTGCTTTTACTTGTGAAAGGTGAAATAGGTATCACTGCCGCTGCTGCTAAGTTGCTTCAGTCGTGTCCAACCCTGTGCAACCCCATAGAGAGCAGCCCACCAGGCTCCCCCGTCCCTGGGATTCTCCAGGCAAGAACACTGGAGTGGGTTGCCATTTCCTTCTCCAATGCATGAGAGTGAAAAGTGAAGTCGCTCAGTAGTGTCCGACTCTTCATGACCCCATGGACTGCAGCCTACCAGGCTCCTCCGTCCATGGGATTTTCCAGGCAAGAGTACTGGAGTGGGGTGCCATTTCCTTCTCCAACAGGTATCACTGGTCAGTTTTATATTCACAACTGTATATATGGACGCAGACATTCTTGTCACTGGTGAATAAATACAGTCCAAATTCCATAGGAGAAAGATTTAGCTGACTGTACGTATGACTCCAAAAGTTTACAGAAACTAAACGGTGACTTTTGTTTTTACTATTTTCTAGTTATATACTTAATACATAAATATACTCTTCTTTAAAAACAAGGTTACTATAGATAAAATTAAAGTCTTACTTTCTGAGAAAGTAGTATTTGTGAGAAGATCTGAAGGGAACAATGGAGAAAGTCATGTAACTATCAAAGAGAAGAGTAATACATGCAGAGGCAACAGCTGTGCAAAGGCCCTGAGGTGAGCATATGCCAGGCATGTCTGAGAAACAACAGAGATCAGTGTGATGAGGATGCAAGGGCAAGAGTCATGGGAAAGAGGCCTGATGATGTAGAATCAGGTAAACTAAAAGACACTGGCTTTTACTCTGAATGAAAGTGGAAATCATCAGAGAATGTTGAGCAGAAGCAATATAATCTGACTTGCTTTCAAAAAGATCACTGCAGCTGAAGTACTGAAATAGACTCCAAGGGCTCAAGGACAAAACCAGAAAGATAAAATAGGAGAACACTGAAAAACTCCAGGAAAAATGATCCCAGCTTGCACCAGGGTGGTAAAAGTAGGAATAGCTGGGGTCTCAATATGTTTTGAAAGTAGAGACATGGAGCTTACTGGTAGTCTGGAAGCAAAAGAAATTCCCAAAATACCCAGCAGTTTGGGGCCTGCACTATCCATAGAGTCACCATGAACTGAAATGGAAAATACTATACAATAAGCAGCTAAGTGGGAGGAAACTGGGAGCCTGATTTAGACATATTTGTGATGCCTCTTCAACATCCAAGCAGAGATACTAAGCAAGAAGTTGGATATAGGGAAGGGTCCATTCTGGAGATATAAATTTGGAGTCATTATCTGTGATAATAAAGCTTATTTTCAACTTGATTGGGTCACAAGAAACCCAGATATTTGGTCAAACATTAGTCTGTGTGTTTCTGCATGAGATTAACATGTGAATTGACAGTCTGAGTAAAGCAGCAGCAGCAGCTGCTGCTGCTGCTGCTGCTGCTGCTGCTAAGTCGCTTTAGTCGTGTCTGACTCTGTGCAACCCCATAGATGGCAGCCCACCAGGCTCCCCCATCCCTGGGATTCTCCAGGCAAGAACACTGGAGTGGGTTGCCATTTCCTTCTCCAATGCATGAAAGTGAAAAGTTAAAGTGAAGTCGCTCAGTCGTGTCCAACTCCTAGCGACCCCATGGACTGCAGCCTACGAGGCTCCTCCATTAATGGGATTTTCCAGGCAAGAGTACTGGAGTGGGTTGCCACTGAGTAAAGCAGACACCCTCCCTAATGCAGGTGGGCCTCATATAATCAGGTGAAGGCTTCAACAGAACAAAAGGCAGAATAAAAGAGGATTCTCTTTGCCTGGCTGCTTTTACACTGAGATGTTGGCTTTTCTTTTTTGGGCCACACCACACAGTTTGTGAGCTCTTAGCTATGACCAGGAATTGAACCCAGACCAATGGCAGTGAAAGCCCTAAGTCTTAACAACTGAACCATCATGGAACTCCCATGGCTTTTTCTTGCTTTTGGACACAAAACTAAAACACTGGCTCTTCCTGGGTCTCAGACTACAGCTTTCACATTGGGACTACATCATTGGCTCATCTGGGTTTCTAGCTTGCTGGCTGGGTAGATCTTGGGACTTGTATTTGTATGAGTCAATCCCTTATAAAAAAAACTCTCTATATAAAATCTTATTGGCTCTACTTCTATAAAGAACCCTGAATAATATATCATTTATATTACATATATATGTATAATGGGGCTTCCTTGGTGGCTCAAACGGTAAACAGTCTCCCTGCAATGCAGGAGACCAGGGATTGATCCCGGGGTTGGGAAGATCCCCTGGAGAAGGGAATGGCAACCCACTCTCGTATTCTTGCCTGGAGAATTTACAAAGAGTTGAACACAACTGAGCAACTAACACACACATGTATGTATAATACACACACACACACACACACAAAAGACAGTATGAGATTATCATGAGAGCTGCTATAGACAGAGAAAAGTATAAGGACCGAGTCTGGGTCACTTCATTTTAAGAAGTTGGGAAGAAGAGACAAACCAGCAAAGAATATTGAGAAACATCAGTCAATACGTGGGTTAAAAAACCAAAACCCAAAAGCCAAGTGAGGACAGTGCTTCAAGGAACAGGAAGTAATTGAAGTGAGGATGAGTTAGAAAAAAGCAGACTGGAAACAGGTGTGGGCTTTGGCTTTATTTTATTGACAATTTCTGCTATGCTCTTAAGTGAGATTAGGTTCTCAATTCTTTCGCTGCCCTTTTTTTTGTTTTTGGTAACAGAATTACATCAGCCTTATAAAATTAGGTGTGTGGCTTTCCATTTTCTTCTAGACTTCAGAATAGGTTTATGGGAAACAGCTGTTACATAAAGAGTTTGTGGTACCAGTATGTAAAAAATCTGGGCCCACTGCCTTTCTGAGGAGCTATACGGCTACTTTGACTACTCCTCCAATTTCTTATCTCTTCCCTTTTCTTTTGATTCAATTGTGGTAATTTATATTTTCTTAGAAATTTGCTCACTAAGGTTCTGGTGTTTATTGATATAAAGTTTCTATGATTTCTTTGATAATCATTTTTCCTTTCTTCATCTATAAATGTCACCTTTTTCATTTTACATAAATTAAAAAATTTTTATAACATTAAAATATAGCTTAAGAATATTGGATATATATATATATATGCTGTTTCAAGAATACTTGCTTTTATTCATATTCCTTCCCAACTATTTTATTAGGGTTTGTTTTATAATTTCAGCTTTTGGATTTGATAGCATAGTTCATCATTCTAGATCTTTCCTATTTTTTTTAATAAATGCAAATGGCTTGGAAAGGACATTGTGATGTGGCCCCCGGTCACCTTTAATGAAGAATCTGTGGTCGCAGCAGCTGGGAGAACTGTAGGCAGACAAACTTCAGCCCTTAGCCTCTTCAGGGACTGCCCAGCTTCTGCCAGTACCTTGTCCAAGGTCCTGCCCCTTCCTGGGTGGCCCAGAGTCAGTGAGTGATCAGTGCAAGAATATAAAGTCCTGGACACCTTGGCCCAAAACTAAAGGGCATTTAGCTCCAGAGTTTCCTGTAGAGTCAGCTGAGACTGTTGTTGGACTGGCATCAATGGTCAACTTCTCCTCCTAAACCCTGCTTTCTTCACCTCCCTCTGTGGGTGCTGACTTCAAAGTCTTCTTCCCAGGGAATGCAAACTGCAAAGAAGGCTATAAGTGTCCTTCAAATTCATGTTAAGAACAATGCTTTAATTAATATTCAGTTTTAAATATTTTGTAATTCTGATGTTTTCTTTTTAATTAAGGAATTAACTGAGTGCTTTTTAAGAATAAAAATCGCAAGTATATGGGGTGTGAGACCATTAACTTTTGTTACTGATTTCTGCTTTTAGTAAGTTTCTTATGACCTACTTACAATGTGGTTGGAATGACCTAGTTAACTACAATTTTTACAACTACTTTGTATGTGTTGAGAATGTGTGCTATCCCGATCCTCTAGCTACATTTTTATTATTTTGAGTCTATATGATCTGAGTTTCAGAGAGAAGAGTGCTAAAAATCTCCCACTATGACTGAGAATCTGTTGATTTATCCTTATGATCCTATTATTTTCCTAATATTCTTTATTAAGTGGATATAGGTTCATTAAAAAATTATAGAAATGATCCCTGAAAGTATGGACCCTGATTCTGGAGAAGTTTGAAGGCATAAGGAGAAGAGGGCAACAGAGGATGAGATGGTTGGATGGCATCACCAATTCAAAGGACATGATCTTGGGCAATCTCCAGGAGATGGTAAGGGACAGGAAGGCCTGGGGTGCTGTAGTTTGTGGGGTTTGCAAAGAGTCAGACATGACTGAGTGACTGAACAACAACAAGATTCAAAACCGTTACCTTTTTGATGGATTGCTACTTTGGTCAGAATGTCACTTTTTGTCCCTTCTAATTGACTATGCCAAAGGCTTTGACTGTGTGGATCACAACAAACTGTGGAAATTCTTAAAAAGATGGGAATACCAGACCACCTGACCTGCCTCCTGAGAAATCTGTATGCAGGTCAGGAAGCAACAGTTAGAACTGGACATGGAGCAACAGATTGGTTCCAAATCAGGAAAGGAGTGTGTCAAGGCTGTACACTGTCACCTTGCTTATTTAACTTCTATGCAGAGTACATCATGAGAAATACTGGACTGGAGGAAGCACAAGCTGGAATCAAGATTCCCAGGAGAAATATCAATAACCCCAGATATGCAGATAACACGACACTTACTTATGGCAGAAAGCGAAGAAGAACTAAAGAGCCTCTCGATGCAAGTGAAAGAGGAGAGTGAAAAAGTTGGCTTAAAGCTCAAAATTCAGAAAACTAAGATCATGGCATCTGGTCCCATCACTTCATGGCAAATAGATGGGGAAACAATGGAAACAGTGAGAGACTTTTATTTTGGGGGCTCCAAAATCACTGCCAATGGTGACTGCAGCCATGACATTAAAAGACGCTTACTCCTTGAAAGAAAAGTTATGACCAACCTAGACAGCATGCTAAAAAGCAGAGACATTACTTTGTCAACAAAGGTCCATCTAGTCAAAGCTATAGTCTTTCAAGTAGTCATGTATGGATGTGAGAGTTGAACCATAAAGAAAGCTGAGCACCAAAGAATTGATGCTTTTGAACTGTGGTGTTGGAGAAGACTCTAGAGAGTCCCCTGGACAGCAAGGAGATCCAACCAGTCTATCCTAAAGGAAATCAGTCCTGCATATTCATTGGAAGGACTGATGCTGAAGCTGAAGCTCCAATACTCTGGCCGCCTGATGCAAAGAACTGACTCACTGGAAAAGACCCTGATGCTGGGAAAAACTGAAGGCAGGAGGAGCAGAGGATGGCAGAGGATGAGATGGTTGGATGGCATCACTGACTTAATGGACATTAGTCTGAGTAAGCTCCGGGAGTTGGTGATGGACAGGGAAGTCTGGTGTGCTACAGTCCATGGTGTCTCAAAGAGTCAGACAAAACTGAGCAACTGAACTGAATTCTGTTCTTAAATTCTAGTCTGGGCCATATTAATATTATCATACATACTTTGTTAGTGTCTAATAGATTTTTCTGAGGCATGCTTCTTATAAACAAAATATACTTAGATTTATATTTTTAATCGACTTAAGTTTGTTCCTTTTAGTGAATGACTTTGAACAGTTCACATATATCATTACTACTAAATATTACTACTAAAATGTTTGTTTTGGTCTGACTTCTGCGATCTTATGTTGTGTTATAATTTTTCACATTTTTGTTTCTTTTTTCCCTTTGTACATATGCAACACTGAAAACAGTTTTCTTTCAGTATTACTTATACTTAATGTACAATCTCTTTCTCATTGTATCAATAACCATTTTCCACTTCTGTCATACTTTCAACCATTTGTTGAGTCTGTCGATAATTCTGCATTAAGGCAATGTGACATTAGGTAGTTTCATATTAATAACAGATAAAGCCCAAATACCCATGGCTTCACCCATGGCACATCCCAGTGTGAGCATTCCTTCGTAAGCCACTGTGCACATGGTTTTTCAGGGCCCTTTCGTCTCATGGATCTGCTCCCCTCCGAGTCCTGTCAATCTGGCTTGTGGACAGAGAAGTAGACTGTGGAGCAGGTGTATCTGCTCAAAATCACTTTGTCCCATGAGCAACTTATACCTCTTCCTCATACCCTTTTGGCAAGAACTTGTCCTGTGGCCCCACCTGGATGTAAGGGGTGTTAGAAAATGAAAACCACAACTGAGTAGACACTTAGAAGCAACAACTCCAGCAGGGGACGGGATTAGCTGGCTGTATCTGCCACATTTCGGCTTCTGTGTGTTCCTGAATTATGCGGTTTGTTTATCGCTACCTCAAGCATGGAAAACCCGGGCCCCTTAGCATGCACAATTCATTTCTTTATGCTTCATGCTCTCACCCACTTAATCCTTGCATGAATCCCAGCCTTCTGTTCTGTGTTTGGCATTATCTGTTCCATCAGCCCTTCTCCAGAATGAGATGCTATCAGCCTCCCATTGGGATGCTACAGGTAAGCAGACCAGTTACTCTCCCAATGATGAGGGTATTCCCTCTGTTGGCCTAAACCATGAATAAGAATGCTGGGAATACAGAAATCTCCCATTGGAATTAGCTTTGCCATCTGTCTCTGAGCTCAAGTAAAATCTTTTAGACACAACCAGACTCAGCTTGTTAATCCCCCAAGTTCCAAATGCACCTATTTACTTTCTGACAATTATATCCATCAGTCTTTATAGTTAACTTTGCTATACCTTCCACTGCCTTTTAATTTTAAATCCTTTTTGATAGATTGCTTTTAGCAACACACACGATTTCACCATAAAGTGTCAATTCCTATTTATCTAGAATCCACAATCTAAGAAGCCTATTTACTTCTTGTTTCCATGGCAACATAAATGAGGACTGAAATTTGTATTAGACACCTTTAAGGCAGGGAAAATGCCAAATGGTTTTTGAATCTCAAAAAGATTAAACATCATCAGAATGGCTTAGCCCTTTATATGATAAATCACATATCTGTGTTTTACTGTATCAATAATTTATACTTAGAGGTAAGCAGACCAGTTTCATATAAGGTTTCACACCTACTGTATCAGATACAATAATCTAAACAATGATCTAAAAATAAAACATTTTCCCTTAACTAAATATTAAACTAACATATGTTCCATTTGTCCAACTGATAAATTATCAACATGTGCTTTAACGTCTACTCACTATAAAGCCAAAGTGTGCATTCATTGTTTAGGGAGAGATTTTTAAGGGGAAGATCAGTGAAAAAAAATAAAAGAAAAATGAAGAAAAGAGAAAATAGTGATACAAAGTAAAGCAAACAGACACACAGAGAGATCCAGGAACAGCCAGGACAGCAAATTAGGAAAAAAAGTGCAGAATGTCAAAGAGAGTACCATGGACCAAGAGGTGTACTCATCTTAGCTATTCAAGCAAAGGAGAGAAAAATCAATCAAACTTTCCTGTAACAACAACCATATTCTTTTATGACATGTTACTATGGCTATTCTGCATCTGTAAGCAAGATGGCATGTTGCTTCTTGGTCTGTAACACCAACCAAGCAAACTAATATATTCAAATTAATATGTTCATTCAGGAACTTTTAGTTAAGTGCTTACTGTATGCTCTGCTCTGTTAGAAGTGTTGCAGGTTTGGCAGTGAATAACAAAGACAAAATCTCTGCCCTGATGATGCTTTCAAGTGGAATTGAGTTATCTGTCTACAGAATGGAGGTTTCTTTCCTCAACTGTGCAGTAACTTTTCAACCTAACTGCCAATTACTTAAATTGCCAACAATTTCCTTTAACCTTGGTTTTTAGTTTCTGACAATGATAGAAAAGCTGTGACCTTGAATACATGCATCACTACAATCCTAGTTCATACACGAAAAGTCTAGAATGTTCAATGTTACATTCTGTATTCTGTTTCGCTATTGTAGTACTCTCCAAGTTTTTTGCTTATAAAACATTATTGACATGTTTCAAGCAGGAGCCCTAATAGTTATAATTTATAAATTATGTAGACATATTATATATCAATCTGCTTATATACATTATAAAATAAACCCCAAAGCAGAAATTAAATTGATATAAAAAGTTACAGTTAGTGAGTTTTCCCCTACATCCCCAGGACTCATCTGCCCCTTGAGGGGTACACAAAGCTCCATGTGAGAAATCACTGCACTTAGGCTAATTTTCACACTTTTAAACTTTATGACAACAAACTTATAAAATAATCTTTTATCCATTCTGACAAAAATTGTGACAAAAGAAAATAACCTGACTCAGTAAATCACAGCAAGCTGCAAAGTTGGCTTAATTCCCATAGTTTGCTGTTTCCTTCCTTGGCCTCAGTAGGTAATAAACATTTCAGTTCTGGGCTCACTGAAAAATTAATATAAATTCTGATTGAAGATTTTTCATGGAGCTTATATCAACACAATGAATAACTTCTTAATAAACACTTTCATCATTTACTAAATGTTATCCTTTCACAGAATCCAAAGGCCTTACTGGATCTTTGACTGCTAGATTTGGTGTGGGGATGCGTGTGTGAATGTACGTGTGTGTATGAACCAGGGCCTTTCTTACTAATAACAAAAATACTACCCAGCATTGGTGTAGCTATAATTCCTTTCCAATCACTGACATTTACATATCAGCAATTTCTATTATCTCAGCAATTTTTTAATGAGATAATAGAGCAGGTACTATTATCCCAGTTTTACAAACAAAGGAACCAAGGCACAAGAACTGAAGTAACTTTCCTAAGATAATGTGGCAAGTTAACAGCAGAGACAGAAGATTCTAAAACCGAATTCACCTGACACTAGCCCAGGGTGCTGTTCTGATTTCAAACTGCTCTGATATACTAACTACTGAAACTTGCATCTTCTACTACAACACGCAACATCACAAATCTTTTCTTGACAAAGTAACAAGAGTGTTATTCCACACAAGGTTTATTTTAAGAACACGTACTATCTTTCACTTATTTAAAGGACAGAGGATATCCTTTTCTCACAAAACCCCAAGTCACGGGATTTCTTCTATTTAAGGTTAGAAAGTTCACTGGTCACACAGTGATCTCTTGTTATTTACAAGGCAAAGCTGAAACATTAAATAGGGGCTCCTTTTGAATTATGGTACTCAGGAAGGAACAGTAAAAAATAATAATAACCGTAACTATAACAAATTCTGCACCAATACAAGAAACCCATCTGACTCGTGATATTTTGCTTTGAGATACAGGAATCCCATCACTTCTTATACAATGACCCCCATATACAGTTTAATTGTTCTTCAAATCTGAGACCTAAGATTTTGTCATTTCTAAACATTATCAGGCAGCATCCATGACAGCAGGGCTACAGAAATTATAGTAAGCAAAACCGTATCTGAAAATTCACAAAAACATCAAGGGAAAAACCACTTCAGCTAGTTATTGTTAAGATGTTTGTATTAGTTTCCTACTGTGCTACGATAAACTACCACAAACTTCAATTCAGCTCATTTCAGTCACTCAGTCGTGTCCGACTCTTTGCGACCCCATGAATCGCAGCACGCCAGGCCTCCCTGTCCATCACCAACTCCCAGAGTTCACTCAGACTCACGTCCACTGAGTCAGTGATGCCATCCAGCCATCTCATCCTCTGTCGTCCCCTTCTCCTCCTGCCTCCAATCCCTCCCAGCATCAGAGTATTTTTCCAATGAGTCAACTCTTTACATGAGGTGGCCAAAGTACTGGAGTTTCAGCTTTAGCATCATTCCTTCCAAAGAAATCCCAGGGCTGATCTCCTTCAGAATGGACTGGTTGGATCTCTTTGCAGTCCAAGGGACTCTCAAGAGTCTTCTCCAACACCATAGATAAGGCATCAAATCTTTGGCATTCAGCTTTCTTCACAGTCCAACTTTCACATCCATACATGACCACTGGAAAACCATAGCCTTCACTAGATGGACCTTTGTTGGCAAAGTAAAGCCTCTGCTTTTCAATATGCTATTTAGGTTGGTCCTAACTTTTCTTCCAAGGAGTAAGCGTCTTTTAATTTCATGGCTGCAGTCACCATCTGCAGTGATTCTGGAACCCAAAAAGATAAAGTCTCTCACTGTTTGCACTGTTTCCACATCTATTTCCCATGAAGTGATGGGACCGGATGCCATGATCTTCGTTTTCTGAATGTTGAGCTTTAAGCCAACTTTTTCACTCTCCTCTTTCACTTTCATCAAGAAGCTTTTTAGTTCCTCTTCACTTTCTGCCATAAGGGTGGTGTCATCTGCATATCTGAGGTTATTGATATGCAGGAAATCCTGATTCCAGCTTGTGGTTCTTCCATCCCAGTGTTTCTCAGTCCAGTGTTTCTCATGATGTATTCTGCATATAAGTTAAATAAGCAGGGTGACAATATACAGCCTTGACGAACTCCTTTTCCTATTTGGAACCAGTCTGTTGTTCCATGTCCAGTTCTAACTGTTGCTTCCTGACCTGCATAGAGGTTTCTTAAGAGGTAGGTCAGGTGGTCTGGTATTCCCATCTCTTTCAGAATTTTCCACAGTTTATTGTGATCCATACAGTCAAAGGCTTTGGCATAGTCAATAAAGCAGAAATAGATGTTTTTCTGGAGCTCTTTTGCTTTTTCCATGATCCAGCGGATGTTGGCAATTTGCTCTCTGGTTCCTCTGCCTTTTCTAAATCCAGCTTGAATATCTAGAACTTCATGGTTCACATATTGCTGAAGCCTGGCTTGGAGAATTTTGAGCGTTACTTTACTAGCGTGTGAGATGAGTGCAATTGTGTGGTAGTTTGATCATTCTTTGGCATTGCCTTTCTTTGGGATTGGAATGAAAACTGACCTTTTCCAGTCCTGTGGCCACTGCTGAGTTTTCCAAATTTGCTGGCATATTGAGTGCAGCACTTTCACAGCATCATCTTTTAGCATTTGAAATAGCTCAACTGGAATTCCATCACCTCCAATAGCTTTGTTCATAGTGATGCTTTCTAAGGCCCACTTGACTTCACATTCCAGGATGTCTGGCTCTAGATGAATGATCACTTATCTGGGTCATGAAGATCTTTTTTGTACAGTTCTTCTGTGTATTCTTGCCACCTTTTCTTAATATCTTCTGCTTCTGTTAGGTCCATACCATTTCTGTCATTTATGGAGCCCATCTTTGCATGAAATGTTCCCTTGGTATCTCTAATTTTCTTGAAGAGATCTCTAGTCTTTCCCATTCTGTTGTTTTCCTCTGTTTCTTTGCATTGATCGCTGAGGAAGGCATTCTTATCTCTTCTTGCTTTTCTCTGGAACTCTGCATTCAGATGCTTATATCTTTCCTTTTCTCCTTTGCTTTTCGCCTCTCTTCTTTTCACAGCTATTTGTAAGGCCTCCCCAGACAGCCATTTTGCTTTTTTGCATTTCTTTTTCTCGGGGATGGTCTTGATCCCTGTCTCCTGTACAATGTCACGAATCTCATTCCATAGTTCATCAGGCACTCTATCTATCAGATCTAGGTCCTTAAATCTAGTTCTCACTTCCACTGTATAATCATAAGGGATTTGATTTAGGTCATAACTGAATGGTCTAGTGGTTTTCCCTACTTTCTTCAGTTTAAGTCTGAATTTGGTAATAAGGAGTTCATGATCTGAGCCACAGTCAGCTCCTGGTCTTGTTTTTGTTGACTGTATAGAGCGTCTCCATCTTTGGCTGCAAAGAACATAATCAATCTGATTTCAGTGTTGACCATCTGGTGATGTCCATGTGTAGAGTCTTCTCTTGTGTTGTTGGAAGAGGGTGTTTGCTATGACCAGTGCATTTTCTTGGCAAAACTCTATTAGTCTTTGCCCTGCTTCATTCCGCATTCCAAGGCCAAATTTGCCTGTTACTCCAGGTGTTTCTTGACTTCCTACTTTTGCATTCCAGTCCCCTATAATGAAAAGGACATCTTTCTTGGGTGTTAGTTCTAAAAGGTCTTGTAGGTCTTCATAGAACCGTTACACAAATCTTAACAGTTCTGGAGGTCAGAAGTTCAAAATGGACTCAGTGTGCTAAGATCAAAGTGTCACAGGCTCTAGGAAGAATCTGTTTCCCTGACTTTTCTAGCTTCCAGAGACTGTGACATCCCTTGGCTCAGGGTCCCTTTCATCAAAGCCAGCAATCACATCACTCCAACCTTTGCTTCTGTTGTCACATCTTCCCTGACTCTTCTGACTCCCTCTTCCATCTTTCAGAGACCCTCATGATTATACTGGGCCAGCTGTATAATCCAGAATTCTCTCTTACCTCAGTGGCCTTTATCACATCTGCAGAGTCCCTTTACCATGTGGGGAAACATTCACAGGGTCCAGGGATTAGGATGTGAACATCTTAGAGGCCATTATTCTGCCTAACAATGCTTTCATCTAGTGGGAACCAGCAGAAAATTCTCTGAGGTTCACACAGCTTGGTGTCAAGGAAAATTTAGGGAGTTTGGACACATGTGGCCCTAGACTGGGATTTGACTGTGGCATGGAGAAACTGTTCAGTCTTTAATTATCCAACACTGAGCAAGCTCAATTTCTTTGTATGTAAGGTTGCTGTAGATATCTACATCTGATGGTTACTGGGGGATTAAATGAAGATAAGGAATGTGAACACATAGAGTACTGAGGCTAGTAAACAAATACAGATGTTAACTCAATGACATAAATGGACAAATGTTTAGACTTTGCAGTATGAATAACAACTATTACTTCCTTAGTAAGAAATATATTCATTTCCTGGCCAATCTTTATACTATTAATATTCTTTTCCCCTAAGTAGTTTCTAATAAGTTTATTTTAATATTTAAATAACTAGCAGATTCATTTGCAGTGATGCTGATGCCTAATATTAATTCAAGATAAATTACTGGTCTGAAAAAAATACTTCAGTGAGTTGGGGTTTTAGAAGAATTTATAGAGTTTTTAAAGTTTATGGCAAAAGAATTCAACATTTTTATAATTTAAGATTCTTCTTTGCCCTTTTAAACTGACATTTTTCATTCATTATATTAAAAGCACATGCTTCTTTTTATTATAGCTTTGAGATTAGCTCCCATCACACATATACTTTGTGATGAGTAATTAATAATTGTCATCTCTATTAGAAAGCTTGTCTCGTTCCAACCATCAGGACATAATTCTTTGTCTTTTCTAGGTGATTTATCACAAACTTCTTAAAACTGACTTTGGCTACAATATGAAGATATGGTTCATATTATTTTCAGAAGCCATCTCTTGCAGCATTCAAAGAAGAATATGTCCATGATTCTAAAAACCAGAAATTTTATTATGACCTCAAATGCTAACCTAATGGAATTTAATGTGTACTTGGCTACACAGGAGATAAACAACCCAGTAACAAACTCATGGCATATATGCTAAACACATCACATTCCAACACTATCCCTCCTCCTATCCTTGCCCCTTGATATAATAACACTCCACGGGGAATCTCTGATTTACCAGCTAGAAGTAGAATTTTATAAGCAGACAGCAGCATATGCCAGATGTAAGAGTTAAGGTCCAGAAAATACTTCCACACATTCAAAAATATTTTTGCTTTGCCTTGCTGGAAAATCTCCAGTAAAGAACAGTAATCTTGCTACTCCACATTTTTAACTTACTGCCCAAGACTCAGTGAAACTAGTGACTATTTTGCTGCTTAGAAGAAGAAGAAAAAAAAAGATGAATAAGAGATTAGAGGAATGTACTTTTTATTCTTCTAGGTTACTTTTCCTTAAAGTATTTATTTACTTGGTTGCACCAGGTCTTAGTTGTGGCAAGTGAGCTCTAGTTCCCTGACCAGGAGTCAAACCTGGGCCCCTGCATTGGGAGCACAGTCTTAGCCACTGGACCACTAGGGAAGTCCCAGTTAGTTTTCTTAGATCTACAAAAATGGTATTTCCTTTCCTAGGTGGTAAGGTTTAAAGTCATTAAAATTTTTTTCAATATTAGAACCAATTATAATATATAGGCTATTAACAGATTTTTTTTCTTTAATAAAACACTTTTTCAGTACTTTCTTCATTTACGCACATACAAAACTGAGAAAAGATAAGGAATAAATTCTTCTGTATCTAAGATAACATGATGATGCCGCAACAGAAATAATTTAAGAAAACAAAGCATTTTATAGGCCTCAATTTATAAAATTTTGTGATGATGTTAATGACGATCATAAATGTTTCAAAAAATATTTGCTGTACTAGTTATGTGCAAAGGCCAGGGCTGAGTATTCAGTGAGGGTCAGGGAGATGAGCGAAGAACAGACACCTGTATAGGTCTTGACTCTCTTCTACCATCAGCCCTCCGCCGCAAGCTGTACCAGAACCTACCAGTTTTTTCCTCAGTCACTGTCCTTATATCACTACCTGTTCTGTGGCTTCTACTATTTTTCATTTATTGATAACCTTTAATGGGCCAGGAGCATGACCTAGGGCATTCTATATTTTCCTATGAAGTGAAGTAAAAGTCACTCAATTCTGTGCGACTCTTGCTCGCTTAAAAACAAAACAAAACAAACCAGTCCTCAATCCTTTCTGCTCCAAAGTCAAGGGAAAAAATCCAGTAGCCTGATGGGGCCATCCTAGCTTGTTTATTTTGCCTTTCTCCGTAGAAGGCTGAACGGAAGTCCTCACAGTCTACAGGCTGGTGAGACAGCAGCCTGTGCGTGAAGCTCTCTAACTGACAACACCCCTCGGTCCCCAGAAATGGTATCAACGCTCTTTCATGAGGAATGTAAATTACCCCCAAAAGCTAATCTCTGTATACAGTTTTAAGACACTAGGACTAAGGTCAAGAAATCCTGACGTACTTTTAATATGTGAAATCATACGATACTGGGGAGGTGTGAACATGAAATATATGCAGCCTTCTTTTCTACCATCCAGCAGTAGCTCATCCCACTTCTATCAAACAAGGAATTCAAAGTGGAAAATAAAGTCTGTTCAAAACAGTAAACATACTTCAACAACAAAACATACACAAAAATTCCACTTTCATAAAACATGAAGCAAAGGAACGTTTCACTTGCATTCCTTTTAATCCCATAAAAAAACTTTGCAAACATTTAAAATTATGTTTATAAGTATCCTGGATTGTAAATTAAAGCAAAAGCAACCCATGCCTGGCAAATCCTAAGAAAATTAACTGTGAAGAAAATCTGGGGTGCCTTGGAGTATTTGAAAAGACTGAAGAGTTAGAACTCAAGAGTATTGTCTTGGGAAAAATAATTTCTAAATAAAAGAAACATTGAAATCTAAGAGACAGACAGTACTGACAAAAATTATCTTTGCTGCATAGTCTTAAAATAAGGCTTCTTCTTAACAGAATTTTCAGTTTAAAAACCAAAACTGCTCTCCTCTGCTTGGAAAATAAAAAATAACATTAATACCAGTAAACCATCAATTTAGCGTGCAGGATGTTTCAGCCCCCTGGTCTGCATGTAACATTTATGATCTCATTTAATTTCCACATCAGACCCATGAAGTCCGTGAAAATTCATACTTTTACAACTGGAGGAGAAAAAATGAGACTTAGAGATAAAGTTGTTTGCACAAGGACATATACAGTCAGAAAATATTTGAAGAAAGCAGTTATATGGTTTTGTCTAAAGCTGTATTGACTCTATAATTCTTATAAAAATGTGAGTTCCTTACTGGAACACAAAAATACATTCTCTTTTGCTGTTAAGCTATATGACATTTTTTTTAAAAATTAAGTTTTTTATGTGAAAACTTAAAAAGTGAAATCATTAGAGGCAACCAGGAACACCTGAGTCTTGTCAAGGACCTGAGAGCACACCAGCCTCAAGAAGTTCAGGCAGCTGCCTGAACAAGTGTGACTAGAACCCTAGCGTGCCTTCCAGGGAACTGAAGGGAACACAGCTTGTGGCAGGCCTCTCCTCTCGTTTGCCAGTGGAGGGAAGGGGACAGGGCACCATTTGCCACATGGTGTAAACAATGTGATAAAACAAATGCCAGTCTTGGCTCTGCATTGCTGCTCTGCTACTTAATAACCACAGGACTTCAGGACACTTCCCCAATGTTTTCAGTCTTAATTTTCTTTCGGGTAGGTGGGAATAGCTGTCACACCTGGATCATGTCACAGTCAAACAAGATTGAATGAGTAACTCACTGGTACAACAGTCGCCACAAAACAGGAAGCACTACATGATTTCTTCTGCTTGCCCTCACCTCCAAAATCACCTTAGTGCCACCTAAGACTGGAAAGCACTCCTGGGACTTTACTGTATGGGTAAAAAAGAAAAGTGAAGTCGCTCAATCGTGTCCTGCTCTTTGTGACACCATGGACTATAGCCTACCACGCTCCTCCATCCAGGGGATTTTCCAGGCTAGAGTACTAGAGTGGGTTGCCATTTCCTTCTCCAAAGGATAGTCCTGACCCAGGGATCGAACCTGGGTCTCCCACACTATAGGCACATATGCTTTACCATCTGAGCCACCAGGGAAGTCCTTCCTGTATGGGTAAGAGCCTCCTATTCCAAGAAGTCTCCCAGCTAACTACATACCAACGTTTCTCCATCCTTCAAATTATACATTTCTTCACCCACTTATTCTGCAAAAACATTCACTGTGTTACCATGCTCAAGATACTTTGCCAGGGAATACAGGAGACCGAAAAAAATTCAGCTTTTCCCCCAGGTAGTGGACACTCAAAGAGATGAAGCTACGCAGTCATTACTGTAGTGAGCCTGGTGTTCTAACCACGAATAAAAACATCTACCTAAATAGCTGTTTCAAGAATCAAACGAGAGTGCTTTTGGTAAGCATTCTTACTCTGAGTACTGTCAGCACTGTACCGTTTTGGTGCAGTCCTTTTGTTGTGGAAGTACACATGCTTGGCCCCCATCAGACGAGAGGAGGCTACCAGTTAGCACTTGCAGCCCAGCTCTTGGCCTGGCACAATGTCATATACATAAAAATACCATCTGCTCGATGTTTCAGTTCCACAGAGACGCAAGACCTTTGTATGATTTCATTACCAAGATAATAAGCTACTTCTAATGACTGAAGCGACTTAGCAGCAGCAATCTGTACAAAACCCACCACCACTATAGAAAGACAACTCTATATAGCTACTCTGCCTGACTCTAGAAGGCACTTCCATTGCAACCTACCTGCAGCAAAGTTCACATATTCATTGCTCAAGTGCTCAGTGAGCACAAGCCATGTGTGAGGTACTGCCTGAAGTTAACAAGACCCTATGATGAGGACCAAAACCTTTCCCCTCATGAAAGCCTCCACCTGGTGGGTGAGACGGTATGTGCACAACTACTAGATAACATGTGGTAAAGCCTGTATTTTGTCATCACTATAACCAAATGACTGCAAAACTAGTCTTTCCACAACCTTCCTAATCACAGTAAAGACTATTTCAGCCCTCCAATGCCTTACACAAATGCCCTGGAATCAGCCTTACCACTTCTCATTCTCTCAGACTCCAAGACCAGCTCCCCACCAAATTTCCCGGGCTCTTCACCAACTCAGTGGACATGGGTTTGGGTGGACTTCGGGAGTTGGTGATGGACAGGGAGGCCTGGCAATGCTACGGTTCATGGGGTCACAAAGAGTCGGACATGACTGAGTGACTGAACTGAACTTCCTTCAAAATGCCTCCAATAGTCCTCACCACCTCCAGCCCCACTATCCCAGGATAAGCCACCACCTTACATCCACTCTCATCTCCTGACAGAAACTGGAGAATCACCTTTTCAAAACAGAGGTCAAGTCATGTTACATCTCTGTCAAAACTGTCCAAGCACTTCCCGCCTCAATGAAGTAAAAACCAAACCCTAACAACACCGTACAAGGTGGTCACAGTGTTAACCTGACTGGGTCACAGGATTCCCAAGTAAAGAATTATTTATGGGTAGGCAGTGAAGCTGTTTCAGGAGAGATTAATACTTGAATTGGTAGACTGAGTAAAGCAAATGGCCCTCCCCAACGAGGGTGGGCCTAATCTAATCAGCTGAAGGTCTGCAGAGCATAAAAAGGTCTGCATTAGAAAGAATTCTTGCTGTCTGTCTTTGAGCTGGGGCATCAGTCTTCTGCCTTCTAGCTTGAACTCAGACTGGAACTTGCACCATCCTCTTGCAGCAGTCGGTACAATGTCCTGTGCCTAAAGATGCTCAGCACACTGTGCAGAAGATGGTGACACTCTTTAATGGAAGAACAAGTCAGATCATCTCCAGAGTGCTGCTCGCCATCTCAACATACCCAATCCTGCTAATCTTAGAATCATGACTTATTGTACGAAAGCTGCTTATTCCCGAAAGGGGTACATTTCATTTTCACAGCCTAATTGTTCACTCAATGCCAAAAAAAATAGAATTGGAAGGTCATCTTCCCTGAAAACAACAGAACAATTATGAGAAAGCAGTGACATATCTGTAATATATTTTCTTTCATTAAAAGTTAATAACTAGAAATTAATTAATAGAATTATTTTAGACCAGTCTTAGCTTTACAGTTAAACTGAACAGAGAGTACAGAGATTCCCACAGAACCCGTTCCCACCAGTATCACCATGCCAGTGTGGCAAAACTGAGGAATGACACTGACACACCACTATCAACCAAAGCCCACAGTTTACACTAGGGGTCATTCTTAGTGCGCGCATTCTGCGGATCTGAAAAATGCATAATGACCTATATCCACCATCATCATACCATACTGATAAATTTCACTGCCTCCAAAATCACCTATGCTTCATCTATATAACCCGCCCCCACTCCAGGCCCTGGCACAACTCATCTTTTCATTGTTTCCACAGTTTTTCCTTTTCTACATACTACTACTAAGTTGGAGTCAAATAGTTACGCACCTTTCAGATTGGCTTCTTTTACTTAGTCACACGCATTTGAGGTTCATTGCCGTGTTTTCATGGCTTAATAGTTCATTTTTTTTTGTCACTGAATAATATTTCATTGTATGGCGGGACCATACTTTATATAATTAGGAATGAAAGAGGAGACATTATAGCTGTACCATGAAATACAAAGGATCATAAGAGACTACTATAAATAATTATAGTAGTTTAATAGTAGCCAACAAATTGGATAAGCTAGAATAAACGGATAAATTCCTAGAAATACAATTTCCCAAGACTGAGTTACAAAGAAATAGAGTCTGAATCGACCAATTATAAACAAGGAGATTGAATCAGTAATCAAAAAAATTTCAACACAGAAAAGTCCAGGACCAGATGGTTTCCAGTGAATTCTACCAAACATGTAAGGAAGAGTGAATGCTAATCCTTTTCAAACTCTTACAAAACACTGGAGAGGCAACAATACTCCCCAACTTATTTTATAAGGCAAGTGTTACCCTGACATCCAAATAAGGACACTACAAGGAATGAAAAATACAGGCCAACAAACTTAATCAATATAGATGCAAACATTCTCAAGAAAATATCAGCAAATCAAATTCAACTGCATATTAAAATGATCACACACCATGATTAAGTGGGATTTATTCCTAAGATACAAGGATAGTTTGTCATATGCAGATTAAATGTGACACACCACATTAACAGAACTAAAGATAAAAACCATATAATCATCTCAGTGGATGCAGAAAAAGCATCTGACAGACTTCAACATCCTTTCATGGCAAAAACTGTCAATAACCTAGAAGAAAACAGAGGTGGTAAACTCCTGGATGTCAGTCTTGGTGATAACGTGTATGTTGTGAAATGGTTGCCACCATAAGGTTAGTTAACACATTTATTGGGTCTGAGTAGACTCCGGGAGTTGGTGATGGACTGGGAGGCCTGGCATGCTGCGGTTCATGGGGTCGCAAAGAGTCGGACATGACTGAGTGACTGAACACATTTATCACCTCACATCACCACACACCTTTTTGTGCGTGGGTGGTAACTATTAAGATCTACTCTCTTAGCAACTTTTAAGTCTCCAATACAGTATTGTTAACTGTAGGCACGGTGATGTACAGTCACTTTGCATAATACCATCAAGGTTTATCCATGTCACAAATCGCAGGACTTCCTTCTTTCCCATGGGCAAATAATATTCCCTTGTTAAAACAGTATTCATTTGATGAAAAACAATAATCATTTTACCATACAATGCATAAGTCAAATGTACTACGGAAATGATATTCTGGTGCATCTGTGATTGATACACAAAATGCAGATATCAAGGAAAGAACACAGCAACGTGCAAATACGCAAAAATTAGCAAGGCTGCTGTTTCAGCATCAACACCCAATAACCACAGAACTCCATAGTGCTCATTTGGCCTAAAGCAAGGTAATTAATCATAGGCCAGGCCAGTGTAAACTGACTATGGAAAATATTGAACATCATGGGATTTAATTTTAGAGATATTCATGCACCCAGTTAAAAAGCTACAATAATGCTTTGCTCTTTAGGACAGTAGTAGATATTTACATGCTTATAGTAACCATCAAAAAGATACACTAAAAATAATTACTATATGTACTCAAGGATTTGAGGGTTATTTTACTATTATTTTTATTCATTTTTTTTCTGAAAAGGAGGTTAGTTTTAAATTACTCCTAGCTAACAATTTTTAAGGACTGTACTAATCAAATTGTGACAACACTCCTGTGGATCAAAAGAGTGAATCCTCAGTACAGCATGGAGCCCAGAGACTGCTCAGAAGGTTCCCAGAAGATAACCTGCTGTGGCAGGGGTGACTGAACAAAAGACAAAAATGGACTGTGCAAAGTCCTTTAATATTTATACAGTATTGACACATTGACAGTATTCCATGTACATTTAATTTTATTCTTAATTTTATCTGTTTAAGCAAATAGACAGTTTACTGGAAACACTGGGAGCTCACAGAGTCAGTGAGGAAAGCTCATGATGGGCAAGGAGTAAAGGCAAGAGGCTGCAGGCTTGGCAGCCAGAAGCAACATAATTGTCAACAGAATGATGCTGTTTATCCTCAATGTGATAAACACAGCATGTCTCATAGGATTTCTGAAAATCAGAACTGTTCATGAAGAGTTTCTAAAACAACCAAATAAGAGACAGCATGAACCCAACAATTTGTTTTTGTTTTACCCTGCTTCAAGACTTGCCAGAATCTTAATTCCTGGACCAGGGATCAAACCCATGTAGTGGAGGCATGGAACTAACCACTGGACCATGAGGGAATTCCCTCATTTATATGTTTTAATGTCAGCAGTGCTATTACCTTAAAATCTTTATAGGAAACCTGCTTAAGAAATAACACAAACTAATGTGTTAAACAGATAGTATATATAATGGGTGTGAGGAAGACGTATTTAAAACAAGGTTCAAGCCCTCCAACACCATGCAAATCACTGATATAATTACATTACACTGTAGTTATTTGATCACCTGTCTGTATCTTTCACCAGACTATTAATTCATTCTGCATCTAGAAAATAGTAGATATGTAAGAAAAGCTCACTGAATTAAAAAAAATTTTTGTAATTATATATCATATACTTATTTAATAGCCTTTAGTGTCATTGTAATCAAATAGTGACTGGAGAGTATGATTATAAAAATATAAGGAACACAGATTTTTTTTATTATCATGGGCTTTTCCTCATCTCTCAAAACTAAAAATTATATAGGCAGAGCACACTGAGGCTCTAGTGAAAAATGATGCTCAAATATTTAACTCTCCAAAATGTCATATTTGAATCACTTTGCCATCACATATGCAAAGCTATGTTAGACAGTCAAGACATGTGTTTCCTTGGCCAAAAAGTGTAGGCACTCATAGAGACTGAAGCTGGAGATAGCAAATGTTAAACAACAGCCTTCAGAAGCTGCAGAGTGGCCCATAGCCCAGGACACAGGGGAGAGGGTGAGAGGCTGACTCACCTCCATTTTTCACACACACTCCAGATCATAAGGCCTCCAGTTCCTCTCGCTACCTCTGGTTTAGTACTTCCTCATTCAGTTCTGTTCAACAGTACTCTGATGACCTCACTAGTCTTCAGCTAGTCACAGTCACTCTCAGAGATATCACTGGAGCACAGGACACATCAGCTTCAGTTCCTTTAAAAACAAATTTCCAGCTTTACTGAGATATAACTCAGTACATACTCAGTATATAACTCAGCTTTACTGAGATATAACTCAGTACATACTCAGTGTATAGCTCAGACACATCACATTGTGTAAGGTTAAAGTATACAATGTGATGATTGATACACATACATACTCTGAAATGACTGCCACAATAGGGTTAGTTAACACATCCATCACTTTACATAGTTAACTTGTGTGTGTACTAAGCACTTCTAAGAGCTACTCTTTCAGCAACTTTCAAGTCTACAATATAGTATTACTAACTGTAGTCACCCTGCTGCATAGTAGAATCCCCAGAAGTATAACTTGATTATACTCATCGTATAACTGAAAGTCTGTGCCCTTTGCCAACATCTCCCCATTTTACCTACTCCACAGCCCCTGAAAACCACCATTCTATTCTGTTTCTATAAGTAAGATCATACAATATTTGTGTTTCTCTGACTTATTTCACTTAATGTTCTCATGAATCATCCATGTTGGTGCAAACAGCAGGATCTCCTTCTTTCTCACGAGTAAATAATGTTCCATCACACACAAAGAGACACACATACGCCACATATTCTCTATCCATTCATCCGTGGACAAACACTCAGGTTGTTCCCACAGCTCAGCTATTATGAATAAGGCTGCAATGAACTTGGGAATGCAGACGTCTCTTTGAGATCCTCATTTTATCTCCTTTTGGAGATATGGGATCCAGATGTGGGATTGCTGGATCACATGGTAGTTCTATTTTTAATTTTTCTGAGAAACTATGGTTTCTATAGTGGCTGTACCAATTCACAGTCCCACCGACAGTATATAGGGTTTCCTTTTCTCTGCATTTTCATCAACATTTTTTATCTCTTGTTTTGGTAATAGCCATCCTAGCAGGTGTGAGGCGATTTCTCACTGTGGTTTTTCCCTGATTAGTGATGTGAAGCATGTACCTGTTCAGGCTCATATGCCTGTTGGTCAGTTGTGTATCCTCTTTGGGAAATGTCTATTAATATCTCTTGCCTATTTTTTAATCATAGTACTTGGCTTTTTGGTATTAAGTTGTATGAGCTCCTTATATATTTTGGGTACTAACTCATTAGGTTGCCCTTTCATTCTTGTTGACCTTTTTATTCCTTGAGGAAGACAAGCTATAGTTTTAAGCCTTCAGAAAAGAGGACATTCTGTATGAATTGAGTGAAGTGGCAGAGAGTGCACAGGATAAGGCTCTGTGGAGGACATCACACTTGTTGATTGTGATAAATCTTTGAAGACAGAAGGTAGACTAGATGTGAGTAGGAAATTAAGGCAGAAGGAATGGTAATCAGCAAGGCTGAGAGGTGGAAAAGCCCTTAGGTGGAAGAGAGTGTTTGGAGAACAGTTATGGCCTCAAGATCAAATGAACGGATGAGGATGAATGATAATAACACAGCACAGAGGCCACTCCTGGGGCCTGGCAGACACGCAGTGAGGATCTCCAGAGGACCTGAGCAGGGCAGTGAAAGTTCATTACACAGTCATCCGCACAACGGTTTGCCAAGGGACAACCAGAGGAGGAAAAAGTTAAATGGCCAGTAGAATGTTCTAAGTAAGAAGGAAGGTCTCAGATTCAGAAAATGACAAGATGGGAAACACTATGGCCCAGATGCATTACTCAGTTATGTCTGACTCTTTGCAAGCCCATGGATGGTAGCCTGGTGGCTCCTCTGTCCATGGAATTCTCCAGGCAAGAAAACTGGAGTGGGTTGCCTTTTCTTTCTCCAGGGGATCTTCCCAATCCAAGGACTGAACCCGAGTCCCCTGCATTGCAGGCAGACTCTTTACCAACTGA
Organism: Ovis aries; assembly: GCF_016772045.2. Taxonomy (NCBI): domain Eukaryota; kingdom Metazoa; phylum Chordata; class Mammalia; order Artiodactyla; family Bovidae; genus Ovis; species Ovis aries. The sequence goes on from NC_056061.1 coordinate 40,046,368, forward strand.
GCCACCGAGGAAGCCCTAAGACAGGAAAGGATGAATCCAAAAGGCTATTCTGACCCATCAAAAGGTGAGGGAGTCTGAAGCCTGGTAAGGCTAATGATGAGCAGTCTTCTTTTTCCCGCAAGTGGCCAGGCAGACTGACCGGGAATTCCAAATTAAACAGAGAATGTTTGTGGAAGGTCTGCTGTGCATCAGATACATCACTAAGTGCATTACAGACCTTATCACTTTTGGATCTCTATATCAATCTATTCAGAAAGTTATGCTTTATGACCACCAACTGACAGATTAAAAAAACCTTAGGTTCACAGAAGTCAGAGGACTTGGCCTATATCAAAGAATCAATAGTGAAAGAAGGTAAATAACAACAATAATAATTAGAACAGCATCCACTATTTGTCAGGGATTGTGGGAAACAATGGTCAACAGAGAGATACACTCCCTCCTGCTATCTTCACACTCAGATCTGACTTTTGCATTCTTCCTTTTCTTCCTTCCACTGTTGCTTTCCTCTTATAAATGGTGCTCTTGGTCTGACACACTTATAGCTTTTGATTAATGCCATGCTGTGCTGCTATTAAACCTAACCTTTTTTTTTTTTTTTAAAGAAGACTTTATTACTTGGCTGAAGAATGTGCTTCCACTCTTTCATTTAAAATGTTAATGATTGCAGAAAACCACAGTACTTTGTGCTCAACTGCTCATTATTTGTATTTAAAGCCAGAAAAGCTGATACCATCTCTCGGATCAATATAAAGAAACCGTTTACATCAAAAGTTGGGTCTTCTCACCCATTTCCTGAATCAGAACAATTTAGCTTCAGAATAAACCGCCAGATGTCAGAACATTGTTGTTGTTTAGTCACTAAATTGTGTCTGACTCTTTGCAACCCTGTGGACTGCAGCATGTCAGGCTCCTCTGTCCTCCACTATCTCCCAGAGTTTGCTCAAATTCATGTCCACTGAGTCAGTGATGCTATCTAACCATCTAATCCTCTGCCACCCCCTTCTCCTTTTGCCCTCAATCTTTCCCAGCATCAGGGTCTTTTCCAATGAGTCAGCTCTTCCCATCAGGTGGCCAAGGTACTGGAGTTTCAACATCAGTCCTTCCAATGAATAGTCAGGATTGATTTCCTTTAGGATTGACTGGTTAGATCTCCTTGCAGTCCAAGGGACTTTCAAGAGTCTTCTCTAGCACCACAATTCAAAAGTATCAATTCTTTGGCGCTCAGCTGTCTTTATGGTCCAACTCTCATATCTGTATACAACTAATGGAAAACCATAGCTTTGACTATACAGACCTTTGTCAGCAAAGTGATGTCTTTACTGTTTAATACACTAAGTTTGTTTGTCTAGGTTTATAACTTTTCTTCCAAGGAGCATCTTTTAATTCCATGGCTGTAGTCACCAGCCACAGTAATTTTGGAGCCCGAGAAAATAAAGGCATGCTTACTGCCCAGTATAGTAATGTTTTCCTCCAGAGCAAAGGACAGTCATGTTTCCTACCCATTTACAAAGGATTCGGGTTCCCCAAGTTCAGTGATCCTCTCCTATAATGTAATACACTATAAGTTTCATGTCCTTATATTATGATAAGCTTAGGGCTTCCCAGGTGGCTCAGTGGTAAAGAATCTGTCTGCCAATGCAGGACACATGGGTTCTATCCCTGATCCAGGAAGATCCCACATGCTGCGGAGCAACTAAGTCTGTGCGCCACAACTATTGAGCCTGTGCTCTAAGCCTGGAGGCCACAACTACTGAGGCCATGTGCCTTACAGCTCGAGCTCTGCAACAAAAGAAGCCACCATGGTAAGATGTCCTCACACCACAACTAAGAGTAGACCCCGCCTGCCGCAACTAGAGGAAAGTGCGAGCAGCACAAGGACCCAGCATGGCCAAATTAAAAAAAAAAAAACTTAAAAAAGCATTATAATATACATTAGGTCCAAACAACCACTGTTTGATTCCACCAGTATGAGGTGCCTACAGCAGTCAAATTCATAGATTGAAGGGGTGTACTGGTAGAGGCCAGGGGTGGAGGTGGGGGGAAGGGGAGTGGGGAGCTGGTGTTTGGTGGGGATGGAGTTTCAGTTTGGAGGGTGACAGGTTGGGGAGATGGATAATGGTGAGAGTCGCATGGCAGTGTGGGTGTGCTGGGTGCCACTGAGCCACACAGCTGAGTATGGTTTAAATGGTATGTTTTATGTTATGTGACTTTTACCACAATAAAAAAACATTAAAAAAAAAAAAAGAGTTTAATTTCTTCTAGCAGCATCCATGAACCTGTGACAGACTAACTTGCTGGCTTCCAACTTAGATAAACCACAGATCCTTGATAGTTCTTGAAAGGGGTAGGTTGCAAAAATGGGAACAAATTCTTCTCCTGCCTGCATCCATGTCCTTTAGTATACGCTCTTACACTGACTCAGCTTGGCCATGTGATTTGCTTGATCAATGAGACATTAGTAACCAGGACACAAACAGGAGCTTGAAAAGCATCTGTGCGTTGAAGCTAGCCTACTTGCTGGTTTTAGAATTTAGTTGTCATGTGAAAAATCCCAGGCTAGTTTGTTCATGAGAAATCCATGCCAAGTGTCCCCCTGAACCCCAGGTGTGACCCTACCCACCACCAGACATGTAGACAAAGCCAACTGAGATCACCCTACCTCCACTCGACTCTTCAGTTGACTGCTGATGTGAGAATGAATGAATCCAACAGAGATCTGGGAAGCTGCTGGACCAGAGGAAGGATCCAGTTTCTAAGTTTTGGGGTCTTTTGTTATGCAACACAGGTTAATAAAGATACAGGGTACAAGGAAAAAATGAATTCCAGTGTAATAACTGTATTACAAGTTCTACAGGGTTCAGTCTATGTCTGGTTAAATACTGTATAACTATAGCACTTAGCACAGTGCCTAGGAAAGAGTTAAATACCAGTAGGTCCAAGTTTGTCTTAGTTTTTCCATCTAATAATCAACACACAGGCACTGAAATTTCACCTCACAAGCAGGTCTTGAGATTGAAGGAACTGTGTACGAATCCTGCAGGGCACAGGATTATGTAGAAAAAGTACAACTTGGTACTTAAAGAGACAAACGCTCCAATGGATGAAAATCAGCTCTCCTACTTACTATCTGGCAGTCCTTGGGCAAGTTATTTAAATATATTGCACTTTAGTTTCTGTATCTGCAGGATGGGAATAAAAAAGCTTTCTTCACAGGCTTTATAACATCAGTATTTTAAAGGAGGCACTCTGTGCAAGACCTGTCAGATTTTGAGGGGCAATGTGGCAAAGAGATAAACTTGGAGCAGCAGCAAACATTGTTAAATGCCAACAATAAGCAAAGTGCTCTTTGGGACTCACATGTATGCACTCACTTGCACATTCTCTCTCTTATATACACACATCCACAAAATCGAACCCCAATTAAATTCAAAGCGCAACCCACAGAGATCAAGGAGGAAAAAAGCTAAGCACCAACAGGCTTACATTATGATCTACAAGAAGACAAAACTCATATTATATAATGTACACAAGTTATACATAACAACCCAAAGTATTTTCTTTCAAAAGCCCTCCAAGTAATATAAGCTTTCTGGGAGAGTAATGCCTGATAATGTAAGTATATAAAATATAAGTTATATTTATGAAACCAAAAGGGTACTTTACAGAAACTGCTTCATTTCTGCAATTTATAAATTAAATCCCTACTTTTAACTTTAGATAGATATTTTAAGTTTAATTTAAGATAGATATTTATCCTCTACATCACCAGGTTTCACCACATTTAAACACTTCTTAAAAAAATCTTTCATGATTTGCCATCTTTGAAAATTCTCTTTAAATGCTGATCGGCAATTGTGTACAGTTGATATTGTCTTGTAAACATCAAAAAACAAGATTACTACTGAACATTTCCAAATCAGGGACTTTCCTGGTGGTCCAGTGGTTAAGACTCCATGCTTCCACTTCAAGGGGCATGGGTTTGATTCCTGGTTGGGGAACTAAGACTCCATACACTGTGGCCAAAAAAGAAAAAAAAAATTCCAAATCAAACCAACAAATTGGCCCAGGCTGGAGTTGGTTTCTTTATCATTTTGAGATGTTGGAAAAGATTGTATGTAATTATATTTTAAAAGTATTACCTACTCACTAGTTAACTGGTAAAAGATTGAAAAAAATAGCAATTAAATAATGTACATTCATAGTTTAATATTTCAAAAAATCTGGTTAACAATTGTCATGATTTTCTTTCTCCTATCCACATTAGGGGTAGTACAGAATGCTGGTTAAGACTTGGGCATGGATTTTAGCTGTAGATCTGCCACTTCGAACCGTGTGACTTATTACTTTAACTCTGCTGCTGCTGCTGCTGCTGCTGCTGCTGCTGCTAAGTCGCTTCAGTCGTGTCTAACTCTGTGCAACCCCATAGATAGCAGCCCACCGGCTCCCCCGTCCCTGGGATTCTTCAGGCAAGAACACTGGAGTGGGTTGCCATTTCCTTCTCCAATGCATAAAAGTGAAAAGTGAAAGTGAAGTCACTCAGTCATGTCCAACTCCTAGTGACCCCATGGACTGCAGCCCACCAGGCTCCTCCGTCCATGGGATTTTCCAGGCAAGAGTACTGGAGTCGGGTGCCACTGCCTTCTCCGACTTAAACTCTGAGTTACCTCAAATTACTTAACCTCTGAGATTCAGTTTCCTTACATGTAAAATGAATTTTATAGTATGTGTATATGTTTATAAAATGGAGTGTTATGAAGATTAAATGATATATGCATTTAAAGTCCTTTGTCTATGAACTGAATCATACGAAATACTAAATAAATTTAAAATAATTAAATATAGCTATAACCATCCCATATATTCACCTTCCAAAATAACAACAACAAATACATCATCACGTATCATTAGCCACTAGAAACAAAAATCTAAAGTTCTGCTAAACAAGACAACGTGTCCTCAGAGAAGCAGGTACCCACATGTCAACCATAAATACCCCTTATGGGGCTGATTGCATCTCTGTCCCTGGAGCAAAGAGTTGGAAAGCACAAGATGCTTACTCCTTGGAAGGAAAGTTATGATCAACCCAGACAGCATATTCAAAAGCAAAGACGTTACTTTGCCAACAAAGGTCTGTCTAGTCAAGGCTATGGTTTCTCCAGTGGCCATGTATGGATGTGAGAGATGGACTGTGAAGAAGGCTGAGTGCCAAAGAACTGATGCTTTTGAACTGTGGTGTTGGAGAAGACTCTTGAGAGTCCCTTGGACTGTAAGGAGATCCAACCAATTCATTCTAAAGGAGATCAGTCCTGGGGTGTTCTTTGGAAGGAATGATGCTAAAGCTGTAACTCCAATACTCTGGCCACCTCATGCAGAGTTGACTCATTGGAAAAGACTCTGATGCTGGGAGGGATTGGGGGCAGGAGGAGAAGGGGACGACAGAGGATGAGATGGCTGGATGGCATCACCGACTCGATGGACATGAGTTTGGGTGAACTCCGGGAGTTGGTGATGGACAGGGAGGCCTGGCGTGCTGCAATTCATGGGTTCGCAAAGAGTCGGACATGACTGAGTAACTGAACTGAACTGAAAACAAGAACATTCATAGAAAATTAAAAAATCAGACACATGACATATACTTAGGGACTTTAAAAAAATACATTGTTTCACAGATTGTCCTTCTGATCCTCAATGCAGAAATACCCTGCCGCCGGCCTGCAGTCCTGTTACGGCACACTACAATGCCACACTTCCTTATGGTGGTAAACTGTCAAACACCGCTCAGCTCAAGATGCAAAGGAGAGGTCTACTCTCCACTGGAGGGCCACCCAGGTGTCCAGTCCAAGGAGGATCCCAATAGCATCCCAATCTCAGCCTGACCAGGAAAGCACCCCCAACATTCACAACTCTCGGGACTATTACCTAATTGGCTTATGACTATGTGACAGTTCAGGAAAACCACCATCCTCTGTTTATTTGCATAATATCCTAAGAGAAACAAATAACAAACTGCCTTGACTTACCCGGAAGTAGTCGCTGCAGGCTGCTAGGACGGCCTTGTGAGCATGGAATTTCTGCTCCTCGGCAATCAGGGTGACATCGCAGAGAATGCCGTCACTTCTCTGCTGATTCAGTGCTGCCAGGACGCTGTCGTTGTGAGATTCCGAGTGGCAGAGCCTCTGGCCTGTCAACATTTCTTGAATACTGTAGGGAGAGGGAGCAAGTTAATGTTCTTTCTCTCAGCAGCCCGGCCACCCCACACTCTCTCCACATAGCAACTCAGGGAATGCGGATTCCAGTGCCTGTGATAGTGTGGCCGTCCTAGCCCCACCATCTCTTGCTCCACCAGCCTCTTGCTTTGTCTCTAGTTCTCTCTTTTCCTCACCCCCACAGCAATTCTTCCTTTCCTACTATCCCTCTCTTTCAGAATTTGTGGTTGCTGTGTGTCCATCCATGTCTGTGTATTGGCCCATCTCTGCAGGCCTGTAAACCTCTGCTTCTGGGCCTCTGTCTCCTCAGTACGTGTACAGCTGAGCACACATCTCTGGATGTGTATGTACATATGCACGTGACTCCTTCCACTCTGGGACCCCCTTCCTAGTCTCTGGTTCCTTTTCTAGCTTTGTAACGCCTGTGTGAGGTTACCACAAGCTCACAACCTGATCTCTGGCATGCACTGAGCCAGCACTGAATCCATGGGACCTATATGGCTCACCAGAGACACAGGAAGTCACCATGTCTCCTCACAAGACACAACACTCCATTAATAAATAAGACAAAACCGAGCAAATGTTGGATAGGGTAAAAAAGGGGTGCCTGTGACCACTTCATGTAAAAGGCCATTAATTAAGCCGTAGCAGCTTATTATTAAACTTGGGAAATTATGCATCACCAAGAGTACATCAAAAGAAATGCCATTGTAAGGAAAAACTTTTAAGGCTGAAAGGAAACTGCATCTGTATTATTAGCCTGTAGCAGCTATGTGTGGTCACTGTACTAGACTTACTAATGACAATGCCATCTATTTTCTGCTCTATTTTGCGTGACTGCTAAACTTACTGTGAAACTTTCCTCTTCACTGCCAACCCTAAACTAAAATATTCATTGCATGTCCTTTCAAAACTCCTGGGTGAAACCCCACATCTTCCTAAAAGAGTGTGGAAGTAATGCTAATAAACACCAAACTGAATTTGTAGATAGTTATAAACAATTCCAGCTTCGATACATGAAAATTTCCATGGCACCCTAGGAATCTCAGAATCGGCATTGGACTAATAGGAGATGAGAACAGGAACTATTAAGCTCTATTTCTGAGCGGAGTAAAGATGCCATAGGAATGAGTGAGACTGTCTCTCCCAATCTGACAACTCCTGTGTCCAGTTTCTTCCTCTGAATGTGAAAGAGCCGCTCAGGGGAACCAAGGCGTCACCACCAGTCTACCCTGCATGGCTGGTTTATCTGACAGGGCTGTGGTGCCAGCTGGCTGATAAATTACAGTTCAGCATAAATCACTATCTTAAAGGAAACCAAATGCTTCCCATAAAATGCCAGAGTGCAGCCGATAAGCTTTATTGGACATTTTTGACTGGGGAGCCTCAAAAATGTCAGAACTACTGAACGAAAAAAAAATTTGACAGGAGGTGATGATATAGTAAGTTCTCGTGGGAAGGTGGGAGGATTATTTTCAGCTGAAATACAGCAGTGAGTTTTGAAATGGTTACTGTCATCAAATATTCATCTAGCATCTCTAGCTATAGGCAGACTTTTAAAGTCAGTAATTGAAAATCATGCTCGGAGGCATAAATAACTCTTGTACATATTGCTATGCAAAGGCTAGAATGGAGTTAATTAGCATGGCTCAAAGAAATGAAGGGGCAGAGTAGTAATAGAAGTATTATATCAGCTAAATAAGCTTTAAGACAGTCTTTGAAAAATCTTTCCTAAAAGGATGACATTTTTATACATTTCACAAGCACAAAGTCCTTACTATGTTCCATGAATTATTCTTAGTGATTTACATTATTAATTCATTTAATCTTCATAACAACACTATGAGGCAGGTAATAATATCTCTTTCACAGATAAGAAACCTGATGGTACAAGAGCAGGCATTTTCAGAATCTATTACCATGAATATAATAATGCCATTTGTCCTCCTGCTTAAAAAATAAAACAAACGAACAAAAAAACCTGAAACAAAGGCAAAAAATGATCATCTAAGATCTCAAAAATCTATGCTAGAGGGGGAAAGTAAATCACAAAGTCCACATTAATTATATATTTAGATTGTGGATAATCTCAAAATCAAAGTATCTTTGAAAAATAATACACATTAGCATAATAACATGAGATAGTGATAAGAAATGCCTGAAATCGTGCTTCAAAAACATTTATCTTTGCAATAATTAAGTTTGGAGAGAGAAAATAGATTTTAATTATGATAATCTTAGAACATTTATGTGAAACTCTCATAACTTTTCTCCCTTTTAATATACCTTAAATGCCAAATAAATGTATTTTGAAATTTCATTTGTAGTGGAACAGGAGAATATATTAAAATAATTGCCTTATAAAGTTTCTTTACTCATTTTCCAAATATAGAGCCACAATTCACATTCTTATGACTGAATCAGTGTTTGCATTTCAGATATCTATTGACAGAGAATAAATCTTGCCAGGGAAAGAGCAGCTGTAAACTGAAATTTGGCAAAGAATTAAGGGCTCAGCTCTGAAACAATTGGGATGCTGCACAATTTCACAGGATCATTCAGCTGGGCTTGAAACATTCAAGCTTAAAGAAAACAGTATGCTAAATATTTAAGGCAACACTTGGCACAAGATACCAAATGTTTTGAAACCAATATGTTAGGAATCCTTAAAAGCAGAAACAAATACTCCAACATTTGGCAAGAAATAAAGGCCTATTAATCAACAAGTCATTGTATTGTATTCTGAAAGGAACTTCCCACTCAACTCTCAAGATGTAAATCTGCAAAAGACCTCAACTCTTTGAGAGTGAAGGCACAAGCAGCCACGGAACACAGCTGCAAGGCCATAGGGCCATAGGATAAAGCCAGTAATCATAAACCAGGGAGGAGGTGACTCAAAGACTATTATGCACAATCTCTGAACTAGGGTGGGGAGCAGACATATCCCCGCAAATGGCTTCCTTGGCATCAAACTTCTGCAAATTAGCAAGCTACCAACCTAGGGCAGTGCCCTACCATTCCTTGAAAACCTTATTCCTAAAACTTCCTAAAATACTAAACAAACAAGCAAACAAAACATAAGACAGGAGCCACATTTTCCATTTGAGGGTATACATGTTTGAAGGTTATCCTAAAATTGGGAAAGGTCTTCCATAGAAGCAATATTGCCACCTTGAAATTCACAAGTGAGTGCAGAGGGTAACTTGTGACCTGGCTTTGGCAAGGCAACCCCAATACCCTTTCCTCTGGGGAACTCCTTAAACCTGCACTGTCCAGTATAATAGCTACATGTGGCTACTGAGTAAAACCTGGGCAGTCCAAGTTGAGATGGTCTCTAAATGTAAAATGTGCACTGGATGTCAAAGATATAAAATTAAATAAAAGAATGCAAAAATGTCTCAACATTTTTATACTGATTACATGTCAAAATGATAACATCTAGGGTATATTGGGTTAAATATATTGTTTAAATTCTTTTTACTAGTTTCCTTTCACTTAAAAAAAATGTGTCTGCTTGAAAAGATTAAATGATATATATACTTCATGCTATGGTTTTACAGGACAGTCTACAAGTTCCCTGGGGATATGCTCCTCATGTCTTTCCACATGAACCATATAAGGGTTTTAGACACCCCATCAGGCTGCTGATGAGTCTGGCTGTTCTTAATTCTCACAGGGCCCAGCCCCTCTCAGGTACAACACAGGAAGCCCCAGACTCCCTGAGCAAGAAATTGCTTTTTAGTGATGCCAGGGAGCAACCATCTGATTGGTCAAATGTAGCATCCAATACCAGGGAGATAAATAAATGAGATCTCAAGGAACAGAACTATTCATGACTTTAAATCCTTAACTTTCATTCTGAAATTGATGATAAAAATTAAAAAATCAAATGCAGAGCATGAAGTTCATAACATGGCACAGCTCATTCACAGGGAAGCACTGCATTATCACAAACCACTACTTCAAGCTCACAGTGAACATTTTTGATCACAGAAACCTCTGAGTCTCATTTTTATAGCATCAATTTTGACTGAGGTCACTCAGTTTATAATATATAAATTCCAGAATGGTTATCTGGTTTTTAAATATCTGAAATTCAAATTTAAAAATTCAAGTCAGTTTCCATATCAATGTTTACTTAGCATTTAGATACGCAAATTTATGCAAGTAGTTTTCAAGTAAGGTTACCAATAAGGTGTCGCATACCTGTATATCAAATACAGTCAAGTACTGTAGAGATCCTCATTTCCTAAATAGATTATACCAAAAAGAAAAGGACTGGACAAAAAAACCTAACAGAACTAGGATTATGCGTGATTATCTCAGTTCAGTCTATTGATACACTGTGCCCTAATCACTTCCATTCTACAGTCAAACTATTTTAGTACAAATTAAATACATTAATATTAAAAGGACTCTATTTATTTAAGTGGTGCTTAGTTGCTAAGTCATGTCAGACTCTTTGAGACCCCACTGACTATAAGCTGCCAGGCTCTTCTGTCCATGGGATTTCCCAGAATCCCATGAATACTGCAGTGGGCTGCCATTTCCTTCTCCAGGGTATCTTCTTGACCCAAGGATAGAACCCACGTCTCTCGGTATCTTGCACTGGCAGGCAGATTCTTTACCATTAGCACCAACTGGGAAGTGGAGAGGCTGTTTTTTAAAAAAAAAAAAACCATCAAGGAACTTAAATTTATTTTTAATAGAACACTTTACAATTTGTAAACACTTCTAAATTAATGCTAACAATAGTAAGGGTCAAAATAATATGCAAAGAAGATGCAGTATGCTTAGTAAATGACCAAGAAATAATAAAGACTATGCAGAAAGGAATGTATTTATAAATGGATAATCTTATTTCCTTCCTTCCTTCCTTTATTCACTCAAACAGTATCTGTGCTATAAAAGATTAAATGATACATATACTATCCTGTGCCAGGTATTATACCAGGTTCTGGAGATAAGATGATGAAGACTTTAGCAGCCTTCACAGAACCCTCAGTTTTGTGAGGTAGTTAAACTTTAATCAAATAAGCTAGCCTCTCTGATGAAGTAATGCTGGAGCTGCAGGCTGAAGGATGAGAACAAGTTACCATGGCAAAAGGGGAGAGCAGAGTTTCACAGGCAGAGGAACAGCAAGTGCCCTGATCCTTTGGCAGGAGGGAGCAAGGCCCTGACACCGAGTCTATAGAACACACACGGCTGGAACCCTGAGGACAAGCACAGGCCCAGAGCAGGATCTGAAGCTCAGAAAGAGGTCTTGGCTAGAGGTGCAAAACTCATCTGGATGGAGAGAATGACGGAAGCACAGCTGCGTCTCCAGAACACACTTGAGAGACAACAGTCAGAAGCTGCTGAGAAGGTAAGAAAGACGGGATTCAAAACACAGAAGCAGGGCTGGGCTCAGTTGTGAGAACGGATTCCTTTTTGAGTAGCAGGAGGGAAGGAATAAATGAAGCAGAAACATGCATTAAAAGCTAGGGCATTTTATTTTTTTGCTTGCTGAGTCTAAACATTCAGTGGAACCAACCTCCACTGGACAATGTAGGCATGAAAACACAGATATTTGGGATCATCTGGGTTGGGGTTTTGTCAGGCAAATGCAGACAGCAAGAGAAATTAAGGATTTAAAAGAGTGATAGATTCTAAACTGGTTAAGAAGGGAAATGAGAGAAGGAAAATATTGATGGATTTGGTGGAGTGGCCCGGCCACTAAACGAGACGCTGCAATGAGGTCAAAGCACCACCATGGTGAGGGTAGGTAAATCAGGAAGCTAGAAGGTCCTGGTAAGAATAAAAAGGCGGATGCAGTGGTTTCAGAAACTGAGTAACTTCTGGGGATGCAAGATCCATGGCGTGACCGCACGAGTAGGTGGCTCAGTGAGGGAGAAGGCCACACGCAGGTAGAAGGTCCAAGGCCATCAAGTCAGGCAGATCCTCCATGTGAATACGGAGGGCACCAGGAAGGAGTAAAGGGTTTGTGGTGAGAGGAGACTGTCGGCCCAACACCAAGCGCACAGTGAACGAGAGGAAGTCACCCTGCTGGCGTGGGGAGGAGGAGAGGATGCAAGAGTTGAAGAGCACCACCTTCAGAAGAGCCCGTCTTTGTTGTCATTTTCTCAGACAACCAATATAAGGAGTAAAGACTGAGAAGCAAAACTATGCCCTGGGTCGACAATAAGCTCTTTACCCATCCCTAAAGTACATGAGAACTGAGAAAATAAGGCCACCACTTGAGACAGCTACAAAACAAGTGGTGTCCCAGACAAAGACGGGGCAACAAGTGGTGTCCCAGACAAAGACGGGGCCCAGTGAAGGCAGAAGGTGCCCAAAGCTTCAAAGGGTGAGGGAGATGACACAGCGGACCCCACAACACACAAACAAGACCCTGGTGCAACAGCTCCACAGGGCACAGGGAAAGTTAAAAAGGGAGAAAGGAAGGTCTGTGTTGCAGCAGAGAAGGAAAGTCCATCGCAGAGATGATGGTGCTATGGAGGACAGATGGCAGAGGGATCAGAGTTTGTCAGAGAAGGCAAATTTAAAGCAAAAAATAATTTGGAGAAGAATCCACATGGATCGTGGTAGCCAGAAATAAAGCACTTTGCTTAGTGGTGGCAGACCGACACCATGGTCTCCTTCCATGTGCTATACTGGTTGGATACCAGATCTAGAGCAGGGTTTCTGAACCCCAGGGAAACGGACATTCTGACATTTTTTGCCATGGGCATTATCGTGCACACTGTAAGATGTTTAGAAGGATCCCTGGCCTCTACTCACTAGATGCCGATAGCACCTCCAAGCCTGGTGCCAAGCAAAAATGACGTCAGAGAGAAGACCTAAATAGATACTTCTTCAAAGAACACATACAGATGGCCAAGAGGCACATGAAAAGGTGTTCACTACTGCTAATTATCAGAGAAATGCAAATCAAAACTACAATGAGATATCACCTTACACTAGCCAGAATGACTATCAAAAAAAATCCACAAACAAAAAATACTGGAGAGGGTGTGGAGAAAAGGGAACCCTTCAAAATTGTTGGTGTGAATATAAACTGGTACAGAACACTATAGAGCACAGTATGGAAGGTTCCTCAAAAAACTAAAAACAGAGCTACCATATGCCCCTGCAATCCCACTCCTGGGCATATACCTGGAAAAAAACATGATCAGAAAGGATACATGCACCCCAATGTTCACTGCAGCACAGATTACAACAGCCAAAACATGGAAGCAATCTCAACATCCATCAACAGAGGAATGGATAAAGAAGGAAGGAAAAACATATTCCTAAAGCTTCCTAAAGTATTAAACAAAAAAGCAAACAAAACATAAGACTGGAGCCACATTTTCCAAGGGTGTACAGGTTTGAAGGTCATTCTAAAATTGGGAAAGGTCTTCCATGGAAGCAAAATTGCCACCTTGAAATTTACAAGTGAGAGTAGAGGGTGACCTGACTTCGGCAAGGCAACCCCAATACCCTTTCCTCCTTAAACCTGCACTGTCCAATATAATAGCCACTAGCAACATGTGGCTACTGAGTAAAACATGGGCAGTCCAAATTGAGATGGGCTCTAAGTGGATGTCAAAGGTACAGTATGAAATAAAAGAAAGCAAAAACATCTCATTAATATTTTTATACTGACTACATGTCAAATGATATGTGGTTTTCTGATTATTTATTACATCATATATCTTTATGGATGTATACCGTTAGTTTGAGGGAGGTTAGCATCCTAAATAAAGGAAAGATAAAAAGGATAAAAACAATAAAAAGTATTCTTTGAAATACTTAACCATTAAACATATCTAAGTTTGGGCAGGAACTACATCTTAATGGTTAGCCCTTGTGCTACCAAACTAAATTCACACACACTCACAGACTGGTTTGCTTTAATTCCTTCAATACTTGCTGAGTCCCTCCCCTGTGCTCAGTCCTAGACACTGCAGTAGGAGGATTTCAAGTCACACAAGGCTCACTACCCCAAGCCAAGATGTATCCTACAGTGCCCACCTGAGGAAGCGTTCAGACGGCATGCTCCAGCTGGGTTCCTCAGGATCTCAGCCTTAGAAGGTCGCAGAGGAGTCGGCAAGCATTCCAGCTAAATGAAAAAACAAGAAAGAAAAGCACAGTGACTTACATGCAAAAAAGAAAAAGAAAAAAACAAACATATTCTGGGCCTTCATGATGCTAATGCTTTAGAATCTTGAACAGTTTTATAGACAAGATACAACAATCTGACTGAATGCTCTTGTGATAGGCAATGTTTCAGAATGCTTGTAAGTTTTAAAGTTTTTTCACCTTATTAGAATTTCAGGGACTAAAAATTAAAATTTGAGAACCAAAAATAGCTAAAGAGTTACATTAAAAATTAAAACAGATGGCCAGAGGGAAAAATTAAGATTTGAAAAAATAGTTACGATTTATGTCAGAGAACATTTTACCCATGTTCTCTTCTAGGAGCTTTACGGTATCATGGCTTATACTTAGGGGCTTCCCTGGTGGCTCAAATGGTAAATAATCTGCCTGCAATGCAGGAGACCCAGGTTTAATCCCTGGGTTGGGAAGGCCCCCTGGAGAAGGAAAAGGCAACCCACTCCAGTAGTCTTGCCTGGAGAATTCCATGGACACAGTCTTTAAATCCATTCTGAGTTTCTTTTTGTTTATGGTGTGAGGGAGTGTTTTAACTTCACTTATATACATGTGGCAGTCCAGCTTTCCAAACAACACCCACCCAAAAACAAACATACGAGACCTAATCAAACAATCTTTTGCACAGCAAACAAAACCATAAACAAAATGAAAAGACAACCTTCAGACTAAGAGAAAATATTAATATTTGCAAACAATGTGACAAGGGCTTAATTTCCAAAATACATGAACAGTTCATACAGTTCAATATCAAAAAGACAACCAACCAATCCAAAATGGTCAGAAACTGCCAGGTTTTCAAAGAAGATACACAGATGGCCAACAGAGACATGAGACATGCTCAACAGTGCTAATCATTAGAGTAATGCAAACCAAAACTACAATGAGGCACCTGACACCTCACACCTGTCAGAGGGGACGCCATCAGGTCTACAAATAATGTATGCTAGAGAGAGTGTGGAGAAAAAAGAACACTTCTAGACCATTGGTGGGAATGTAAATTGGTGCAGCCACTATGCAAAACAGCATGGCGATTCCTTAAAATACTAAAACTTTAATTCAAAAAGATACATGTACCCCAATGTTCATAGCAGCACTACTTATAACAGTTAAGACATGAAAGCAACTTGAGGGCCCATCAACACATGAATGGATAAATAAGATGTAGTGTGTGTGTGTGTATATATGTGTGTGTGTGTGTGTGTATGTATATAAAAGAATATTACTCAGCCATAAAAAAGAAAAACATTTTGTCATTTGCAGCATCATGGACGGACTTTGAGATCACCATACTAAGTAAAGCCAGAGAAAGACAAATATTCTATGATATCACTTATAAGTAGAATCTAAAAAAATAATATGCATGAATTTATTTACAAAATAGAAACAGGTTCACAGAGACACAGAAAACAAGCTTATGATTACCAAACTGGAAGTGGGGATAAATTAGGAGCATGGAATTGACAGATATACACAACTATATACAAAGCAGATAAACAATGATTTACAACATAGAACAAGGAATTATATTCAGTATCTTATAATACTTATAACTCAGAGAAAGAAAATATAAAAAAACAGATTTACATACATAAACACTGAATCCATGACTATGTTTTACAACTCTCATTAGAAGGACTAGCTGCCATTTTCTAATACACTCAAGTATCAAAATTAATTCCAGTTTGAATCATCTTAAACAGGCTCTCTTCTAAGTTTCATTTTGAAAAGCAAAAACATTATAAAAACACATGAAAGAAACATGTAAAGATGTGCCTATTTCTGCTAGTTTTATAAAAGAGAGACCTATGATTTCCAATCTAAAATATAGTATTTGCCTATGTTCTCCTCTAGGATTTTTATAGTTTCTGATCTTACATTTAGATCTTTAATCCATTTTGAGTTTATTTTTGTGTGCGGTGTTAGAAAGTGATCTAGTTTCATTCTTTTACAAGTGGTTGACCAGTTTTCCCAGCACCACTTGTTAAAGAGATTGTCTTTACTCCATTGTATATTCTTGCCTCCTTTGTCAAAGATAAGGTGTCCATATGTGTGTGGATTTATCTCTGGGCTTTCTATTTTGTTCCATTGATCTATATGTCTGTCTTTGTGCCAGTACCATACTGTCTTGATGACTGTGGCTTTGTAGTAGAGCCTGAAGTCAGGCAAGTTGATTCCTCCAGTTCCATTCTTCTTTCTCAAGATTGCTTTGGCTATTCGAGGTTTTTGTATTTCCATACAAATCTTGAAATTATTTGTTCTAGTTCTGTGAAAAATGTGGCTGGTAGCTTGATAGGGATTGCATTGAATTTGTAAATTGCTTTGGGTAGTATACTCATTTTCACTATATTGATTCTTCCAATCCATGAACATGGTATATTTCTCCATCTATTAGTGTCCTCTTTGATTTCTTTCACCAGTGTTTTATAGTTTTCTATATATAGGTCTTTAGTTTCTTTAGGTAGATATATTCCTAAGTATTTTATTCTTTTCGTTGCAATGGTGAATGGAATTGTTTCCTTAATTTCTTTTTCTACTTTCTCATTATTCGTGTATAGGAATGCAAGGGATTTCTGTGTGTTGATTTTATATCCTGCAACTTTACTATATTCATTGATTAGCTCTAGTAATTTTCTGGTGGAGAATTCAAAGAATTCATTTGAATCAGTTCTGATGAGATGGATGAAACTGGAGCTGATTATACAGAGTGAAGTAAGCCAGAAAGAAAAACACCAATACAGTATACTAACACATATATATGGAATTTAGGAAGATGGCAATGACGACCCTGTATGCAAGACAGGGAAAGAGACACAGATGTGTATAACGGACTTTTGGACTCAGAGGGAGAGGGAGAGGGTGGGATGATTTGGGAGAATGACATTCTAACATGTATACTATCATGTGAATTGAATCGCCAGTCTATGTCTGACGCAGGATGCAGCATGCTTGGGGCTGGTGCATGGGGATGACCCAGAAAGTTGTTATGGGGAGGGAGGTGGGAGGGGGGTTCATGTTTGGGAATGCATGTAAGAATTAAAGATTTTAAAATTTAAAAAATAAAAAACTAAAATTAAAAAAAACAACAACATAGGAATATTATGTCTATGTAAATGAATAAGGCTTAAGTATTTTGTGGCAATTAAATTATTAATATGAATAATAAAAAAAATAAAATAAAATAAAATAAAATATAGTATTTGTTACACCGTATCCAAACCTTCAAACTATACAAATTCACATAAATATATTAGAATTTGCTGAGGATTCATTTCACTGTTGTTGAACATCAGGTTGTTTTAAACATTTCATACATTCATACTTACTTCTTGCTTTTTTAATTACTGAAAATAGTATACCTATACTTTTCATTTATTTCTAAGTTTTGACAAATCTAAAAATGAGCATCATTTTCAATTATTTAACTGCAACTGAGCAATAAAGAGGATCAGAATAATTCACGACACGTTGTTAAACTAGCTTAGAGACTTTCCTAGCAACTTATCACTGCTACATATTCCTTTCATAAACTAAGTTATAAACTCCAAGTTCTTATTGCCTAACACAAAAACTACAGAGATGGACACTTTAAGATGGCCTAAGAATATTTATTATTATTAGAGAGACATGAAAAAAACTTAATCTTTCTGAAATTCTAATACTTTAAAAAGCTCCCAATAACTAGGTGAATATAGAACAATAATCCTAAAAATTACAATAATCCAAAATTAAAGGACACACTTTATTGTATTTTTCAGTCATTCCAAATACAGCAATTAAAAATCTCAAGATAACTTCCTTTATTGTTTGGAGACCAACTCACTAAATTAGTTCTCTTCAGAAATTATCTAATTACAATCTGTTCCATTCTACAATGTTCAGTGAAATGAACACCACTTTAAAGGCTGGGAGTTAAAATGAGTTAAAGGATGAATCAATCCCTGAAAATTATTGTTATTTACTATTCACTAATATTTCTTATATTTTACTATATATAGTTTATAGTATCATTAGATTGCATATGATAATTTATCTTTAATTCTGATTATTTCAAAATTGGTATATTTTTAATACCAGTAAATTAGTATATTTTAATACCAGTACATCATCACATGGTGTGCAATAAATGATATTAGATATCCCTTTAGTTTGAAAGGTAAACATTCAAGGTACCCCACTGGTATACTATCCTACATGGAACATCATTCCTGAAGGTAACAAGGATGCTTGCCCTTTCAGAAGGTGAAAACATCTAAGCTCTCCCTCCAAACAAAAAAGACGTGGAGATGACTTAATTCTAACAGGAAAGGTCCAACATGTGATTAGAGCAGTTTACCAACTGAATAGAAATTTAGGCCAAAGAACACAACTGTCCCGTTCCTACAAAACCCTACAACTCTTTTAATCTATAGAAGAAAACCATTCAGGCTTTATTCCTGAGACCATAATGGTAAAGCCTCTCTATTAAATATCTACTATTTTGTTTTAACTTAAAATTATAAATAATAATCACTTTACCTACTCAGTTCAGTTCAGTTGCTGAGTCGTGTCCAACTCTGCAACCTCATGAATCGCAGCACGCCAGGCTTCCCTGTCCATCACCAATTCCCAGAGCTTACTCAAACTCATATCCATCGAGTCAATGATGCCATCCAACCACCTCATCCTCTGTCATCCTCTTCTCCTCCCACCTTCAATCTTTCCCAGCATCAGGGAAAGTTTGTTGATCAAGATCACCCCCAAGAAAAAGAAATGCAAAAAAGCAAAATGGTTGTATAGCTGAGAAAAGAAGAGAAGTGAAAAGCAAAGGAGAAAAGGAAAGATATACCCATTTGAATGCAGAGTTCCAAAGAATAGCAAGGGGAGATAAGAAAGCCTTCCTCAGCGATCAATGCAAAGAAATAGACGAAAACAACAGAATGGGAAAGACTAGAGATCTCTTCAAGAAAATTAGAGATACCAAGGGAACATTTCATGCAGAGATGGACTCAATAAAGGACAGAAATGAAATGGACCGAACAGAAGCAGAAGATATTAAGAGGTGGCAACAATACACAGAACTATACAGAAAAGATCTTCATGACCCAGATAACCACAATGTGTGATCACTCACCTAGAGCCAGATATCCTGGAATGTGAAGTCAAGTGGGCCTTAGGAAGCATCACTAGGAACAAAGCTAGTGGAGGTGATGGAATTCCAGTTGAGCTATTTCAAATCCTACAAGATGATGCTGTGAAAGTGCTGCACTCAATATGCCAGCAAATTTGAAAAACTCAGCAGTGGCCACAGGACTGGAAAAGGTCAGTTTTCATTCCAATCCCAAAGAAAGGCAATGCCAAAGAATGTTCAAACTTCACCTACTACCACAGCCAAATGCTTTATTTGATTGCTCTTATAATAAGAGGTACTTCATATGCATGATCTCATTTAATACTCATAATAACCTAATGTGGATGATATCATTTTCATTTTACTGATAAAAGAACCCAGGGATATAAGTAATTCACAAAAGGCACAGGACTAGAAATTCGTAGTCTCAGGGATCAAAACTGTTTGACTCCAAAGTTTGTACTCTTAATTATTCTGCTCTAATTCCAAGTTTTATAATAAACCATAAAACTACAACTTTTGAAGTCAAACTAAACTCTAAATATATAGATTATATGAAAATTAAAGAAGAAATAGAGTCAGTAAGATCTTAATACGTGAACCATGAACTTCCTGATGTTCAAGCTGGTTTTAGAAAAGGCTGAGGAACCAGAGATCAAATTGCCAATATCCGCTGGATCATCGAAAAAGCAAGAGAGTTCCAGAAAAACATCTATTTCTGCTTTATTGACTATGCCAAAGCCTTTGACTGTGTGGATCACAATAAACTGTGGAAAATTCTGAAGGAGATGGGAATACCAGACCACCTGACGTGCCTCTTGAGAAATCTGTATGCAGGTCAGGAAGCAACAGTTAGAACTGGACATGGAACAACAGACTGGTTCCAAATAGGAAAAGCAGTATGTCAAGGCTGTATATCATCACCCTGCTTATTTAACTTCTCTGCAGAGTACATCATGAGAAATGCTGAGCTGGAAGAAACACAAGCTGGAATCAAGATTGCCGGGAGAAATATCAATAACCTCAGATATGCAGATGACACCACCCTTATGGTAGAAAGTGAAGAGGAACTAAAGAGCCTCTTGATGAAAGTTAAAGAGGTGAGTGAAAAAGTTGGCCTAAAACTCAACATTCAGAAAACAAAGATCATGGCATCTGGTCCCATCACTTCATGGGAAATAGATGGGGAAACAGTGGAAACAGTGGCAGACTTTATTTTGGGGGGCTCCAAAATCACTGCAGATGATGATTGCAACCATGAAATTAAAAGACACTTACTTCTTGGAAGGAAAGTTATGACCAACCTAGATAACATATTCAAAAGCAGAGACATTACTTTGCTGACAAAGGTATGTCTAGTCAAGGCTATGGTTTTTCCAGTGGTCATGTATGGATGTGAGAGTTGGACTGTGAAGAAAGCTGAGTGCCAAAGAATTGATGCTTTTGAACTGTGGTGTTGGAGAAGACTCTTGAGAGTCCCTTGGACTGCAAGGAGATCCAACCAGTCCATAGAGGAGATCAGTCCTGGGTGTTCACTGGAGGGACTGATGCTAAAGCTGAAACTCCAATACTTTGGCCACCTCATGAGAAGAGTTGACTCATTGGAAAAGACCCTGATGCTGGGAGGGATTGGGGGCAGGAGGAGAAGGGGGCAACAGAGCATGAGATGGCTGGATAGCATCACTGACTTGATGGACATGAGTTTAAGTAAACTCCAGGAGTTGGTGATGGACAGGGAGGCCTAGCATGCTGTGGTTCATGGGGTCGCAAAGAGTTGGACACGACTGAGTGACTGAACTAAACTATGATATCAGAGAAGGCGATGGCACCCCACTCCAGTGTTCTCGCCTGGAAAATCCAATGGATGGAGGAGCCTGGTAGGCTGCAGTCCATGGGGTCGCAAAGAGTTGGACACGACTGAGCGACTTCACTTTCACTTTTCACTTTCATGCATTGGAGAAGGAAATGGCAACCCACTCTAGTGTTCTTGCCTGGAGAATCCCAGGGATGGGGGAGCCTGGTGGGCTGCCGTCTATGGGGTCACACAGAGTCAGACACGACTTAAGTGTCTTAGCAGCAGCAACAGCAGCTGTATGGTATAGCATCTATCATGCAGATCCACTCATCCACACTGAGCTATTCCCTCCCTTCAGGATACTGGTACCAACCATCTTCTCTGCCCAGAACTTCCCATGTCCTTTTTACCTAGTTAGCTCCTATTCATCTTGCAAGTCTCCTCTGGGAAGCCTTCCCTAAAACTCCCCAAGGTCCCAGTTCCTTAGTCTTCTATGAGCTCCAATAACACCTATACATCCAAACACACAGCATATAGCACTCTATATAATTACTTGTCTGGGAGAGGGAGGTTAGAAGGTAATGGCTTAGCCTCATTTCTACTCACCCCAAGACAGTGAGCTTTTTTAAGGAGAATGAGCCATCCTGGAGTAGCCATAGTTTTTTCTATTGTCCCAGTGTAATTACTAATTGTACCCCCATTTATTCTCTGTGGCTTTGCACTTTCAGTCATAAAAATTTGATCATCCTGTCTATATAGGCAGGATCCGTATCTATCTTGCTCATTATCTTGAACGCCCTGGGCCTACCATTATTCTCACAATATCCCCCAAAGCAGAAAAAGTAAAAGTATAATGTATCCCTGTTTTAGAATGAAGAACATGCGATCATAAGGCCAGCTTATTTGCATGTATTAAATCACAATGTTTTAGTGAATATTATCAAAATGTTGTTGTTAAGTTACTCACTTATGTCTGACTCTTCTGCAACCCCATGGACTGTAGCCCTCCAGGCCCCTCATGGTATTTCCCAGGCAAGAATATTGGACTGGGTTGCCACTTCCCTCTCCAGGAGATCTTCCCAGATCAGGGACTGAATCCAGATCTTCGGCACTGGCAGGTGGATTCCTTACCACTGAGCCACCTGTGAAGCCCATATTATCAGAATGCATGCCCTAAAAGGAAATGCTGCACTGAATATTAAAAACTCCTCCAATGAGAACAAGGATGAATATGCAGTCACCCTCATGGATACAGCTGGAGACCTCGTGAACCAAAATAAAATATAACGTTTAAGTCAGTTCTTCCAGTCACAGTAACACACCTCTTTCCAGTTCTTTAATTTTTAGCTCCACCACTCCTCTGTGAATAGAAACATAAAATGCTTAGATCAGTTACACAGTCTTGTCAAAATACCTACCCTGCAATTATAACATCCTAATGTACTTTTTAAAAATGTTGCCATGAACATTTTTTCATTAAAGAATTTCTTATAGTTCTCAGACCACTGAAAATTAAACCAACTATTTGCATCTCTGTAGATGGTAAAATGTTGATCTTGAATATATAAAAATATTTGTATGACAAAAATATTATTGTATGGAAAAAACAATATGCTACATTTATATAATTATTTTATTTCACTAAAAAAATCTGTATGAAAATGTTATTATTCAGACAATGAATGAACATTCTACTTATTAATGACTGCCTTCTAACAAATAGAAAATATTCAGTTTACAGTCCTCTAACATACGATCTAGATGTAATCCAAACTCCATTTTCCAACAGAGAAAGTTTTACCATTAAATTTTAAAACATGGACGCTTCATTCATTCAAGTATCTACTAAAGGCTTAATATATTTCCAGTAATCACTGAACAAGACGTGATGACAGACACAAAAGAATTAAAAATGGTCTCTGTCCTTCAAATAGTTTATAACCTTCAAGTAAGGGATAATACCCACATAGAATGCGAAGTAGCTTCAGTCATGTCCAACTCTTTGTGACCCCATGGACTGTAGACCACTAGGCTCCTCTGTTCATGAGAGTCTCCAGACAAGAATATCAGAGTGGGCTGCCAAGTCCTCCTCCAGGGGATCTTCCTGACCCAGGGATCAAATCTGTGTCTCTTATGTCTCCTGCATTGGCAGGAGGGTTCTTTACCACTAGCGCCAAAGCATAATATCCACATTAACATCACCCTAATAGTACAAGACATTCTGCATTTTCTTCAGCTGGGAGATTCACAATTTCCTCTCATTTTACAATTTCTAAAATTGAAGCTGTACTTTAAATTGATCGCTGATGTACTGAAAAGCTGATATGTATCTCACATGTGCAAAAAGCATTAAAACTGGTGAAGCATCACAGTTCAAGTACTTAAAGAGGCTAGGCTTACATGCAATATTACATACAGTTCTTACATTGACCTAGCATTGTAAGAATTATGGACCCATTTTTTCCAACGAAAAAGCAGAGGCCCAGCAGGCTAAAATGCTTGAGGTTAAAAAAAAAACAAAACAAACCAACCTAGGAACTGGTAAAGCTGAGATTCAAATCCATCTGTTACATTCTGCTGCACCATATCGCCCTACCAAAGGCAAGCTGGATGTTGGTTAGAATAGTGGAGGAAGGTAAGTGGAGGAACATTGAAAGATGCAGAGAGAGAAGAGGAGGCTTTCCAGATGAAAAGTACAATGCACTGAAATGTAAGGAGGCTTCTAAGTTATACTCTTGCAAAATAAGAACTCTGTACCTGAAGCTGAAGATGCAATGTAGACATGTGTTCAATCCGCCATCTTTAACAGGAAGCCCTTTAGGTAAGCCCTATTTTATGCCCATTTTCCTGATTAGGAAATCAGGGTTTAGAGAAATTAAGTAACTTCAGGAAGGTTACACAACCAGCATGGGAGCTAGGGTGAAAACCTAGGTAGGTAGTCTACATCCTAGCAGTAGCCCTCAGCCACTCAGTCATGTCCGAATCTTTGCGGCCCTGTGGACTGCTGCCCATCAGGCTCCTCTGCCCATGGAATTTTCCAGGCAGGAATACTGGAGTGGGTTGCCATTTCCTATTCTAGGGGCTCTTCCTGACCCAGGGATGGAACCCACGTCTTTGTACTGGCAGGCAGATTCTTTACCACTAGCACCACCTGGGAAGCAGTCTATATCCAGACCCACTCTTTTTTAATCAGTAAGCTATCCTGCATCTCCAGCTGTATAGGGTTCTTATTTTACAAAAGTATAACAGAAGCCCCCATATCTTGAGTGTGTTGCACTTCTCATCTCATAATAAACGTGCTAATTCTCTCAGACACAATATTTGGTTTTCCATGAAAACAGAGATCTGACCAGGCTTGAATAACAAAGAATTTACTATAACTATTCACTAAGCATCTTTTCTCTCACTCATTCAACATTCAAACTGCTTTTACCATATGCCAGGACGGCATGTAAAAGAGTAAGATTACAATGACTTTGTAAAACGTCTTTTTTTTCCTAACATGACAAGTGATAAAAGCTACTGCTTTTTAAAGCATAATTTTCTTTTACAAAAGAGATGTAAAGTAGAAGAAAGGACGTGGGCATGAGATTAAGTTCCTTCAGCTGAGTTGAGCTGCACCTTAACTGGTATCTTTATGAATTACAGGGGTAGGGACCATGTCCCGCTGATCTCTGTGTAAGAAGGAACTTTGTTCCCAGAAGACTTGGTATAAAATGAATGGTTTATAAAATAGTTATTGTTCCAGAAGTTAATGCAGTTTTATCACAAATGCAGAACTTCTAAATATCTCCAAAAACACTTTTCCCTGTCACTAAAAAGGCACTACAAGTCTTTTACAGAATATGCACATAATCTTAACCAAGATATCAAACCCAAAAAGAAACCCAAATTTCATTTAAAAATTAATGTTACTTTAAAACTTTGGGGCAACACTGAACAAAACGATGTGATGTGACAGTCGATGCATGTCTGCTGAGTGGCCAGGGAGGCCTCTGAAGAAATGACAAAAGAATATGAAAGGATATTCCAAAGCCGGACAAGAAGGTTTTCCGCATTCTGTTGTGTGACTTGAGACATGTTTTGAATTGCTCCATGATTTCCTGGCATGAGTCAGAAGAGGAAGAGGAGAGTGGCGTCTGTTTCCTTGGCTGAGTCAATAGGCTTGGGTGGGCTCAACAAGTGGGGGGATAAATCTCAGAGAGAAGAGTGTGGGGGAGGTCGGGGAAGGGGGGAAAGGCTGTCAAATCCATCATGTTTGGTATTTCACAATGACTGAAGTAGAATCCTTTCTTTATCAATCCTAATTTTCCCAATGTGCCAAGTCTAAGATCACACAGTTTTTAAGTGTATTTTCTAATGAAGACATTATTGCCCTTTGGTGATATTCTACCTCTTACAGGATATACAGTATATAGTGCTATATGCTGTAAGTAAAACAAAATCACCATTTTTATTCATGAAGAAAACACACCATAATTGTATCCTATGGTTTCAATAATTCTGTAGAAGAGAAAAACAGACTTTCCCACTGACATCACAAAAATTTTAAGTCCCGGGAACCATTTAAAAGTATCTTAGCTAAATACTTTTTATCCACATACTGTTAAAAACAACAGGAACTTTGAGTCTCTCTAGGGAAATTGCTAAGAATGCCACCTCTAGGAATCTACCAAGCAGAGAATATAAATCCAACATCAAGTTTGATGTAAATATGAAGTAACTGTCCCAAGGTCAGTGAGTTAGTAAGTGACAAAGCTGGGATTAAGAACCTAGCAAAGTCTGACTAGAGTTCACACCCCTGTCACAGACTGTGTTGCCATCTGAATGAGCAATGCAGAATAGCTGGACTCCAGGGATTTCCAGTAAGCAAAAATTTCTTTCATAAATGTTCAATTATTTCCAATATGTCAGGTATCAGATAATTTTCTGGAAAATATTCAGCACAACTATTTCTCTTGTGGACCCTCTAAAATCTGGTCTTCGGCTTCAGAAGGGCATTTAGCACAAGGATAATGGTGCAAATGTTATCATGAAATTGTCTGGTTTCAACTCCCAGCCTACTAGCAATAGGACCTTGGACAAAGATGTAACCCTTCTGTGTCTGTCTCCTCTTTCTATAAAATGATGTTAATAACACTATCTACCACACAGCATAGTTACAGAGGTTTAAGAAGCCAGTATAAATATTAAGAACAATGCTAAGAACATAAAAATCAACAAAAGTTCTAGCTGTCATCATTGAATAACAACAGAGTAAAAATGGCTACAGACTTCAACCCTATCATACCTCCTCATCTGTACCTTCAAATTATTGCCACTCTACATACTAAAGCATAAGGTGAATAAAAGCCTAGAGAAGGTGCTGTGATAACCCTGGAAAGATCCCTGGAAGACACTGCTCAGGACACTGATTATACGGCATCCTTTTCAATAAGAATCTGGAGAGGGCTTTCTTTATACTGGCTTTCTCCAGGATCGATGTTCAGAAACTGAACAAGGGGTTTTGTTTTACTCGTAAATGCTTTAAATAAAGTAACTAATCAAAGCTCACTTTTACAAAAATTGCTAAGAACATTTTGAATGAAACGTATCCCCCCCTCTTAGTATCTGGAACCTAAAGGTATGTATCGTCCTGTAATTGCTCTTGGTTAATTTAATGGCCATCCCCTTTCTTTTTCCTTAGCCAGCCAGTTTGCATCAAGTTAAATTTTATCCTTTTGAATAACTAAGGTATGAAACAAAGTATCTGGATGAATAGGAAAGGAAATAAAAGTAAGAGTGGTGATCTCATTAGGATCTTCCCCCAGGACTGTAAGAGCAGGGTTGGCATCTGCTGGTGAGCTGGAGGCTTACAAAGAGCAAAAGCATAAGCTAAAAGTCACAAATTTGAAAGCAGCCTGCCACAACTACACCCTCACCCATAGGTAATCTATCTAACGATCTATCTCATAAAAGAGTTCTCCATGTCCCTATTGATCACTGTCTCTTCCTCACAAAACATATATAATTCCAAGTTCATAGATTTTTAATAATCAATAAGTATTTGCTGAGTGCTTCCATGTTTCAGGCATTTCATTTTATATCAGCAAGCAGAACAGACAAAATGCATTCCCCGTGGAGCTTAACTTATATATGAGAAGATAAACCATAACCATGGAAAATTAAGTAAATTACAGGGTGTGCCAGAGAGTGATAAGTGATATGAAAAAATCAAGCAAGCTAAATGGGATCTGGATGAAGGTTTTATGTAAAAAAACAACTTTCAGTAGAAACTGAAAATACTATAATAATTTTGAATGGTTATGTTGGTTAGAATGATACATATCAATTTTGCAAAATAGATTTTTTTTGTCCTCAACTCACATTTTAAATGTCTGAAACGTTAATTCTGTTGATATTTCTTCTTCAGTAAAGTGAATACTTTTTCATAAAACAAACTAAATCACATTTTATCATTCATATACACCGTTTATTTCTCAGGCACTTCAGTAAACACTAGGATTCCAGAAACTGTTACATCTCCTTTCTGGTCTTGCACCCACACCTATAACTTTGGAAACTCCAACTGCAAAGGCAAGAGAGGTTGTCAGTTTCAGGATGTATCTCATGGACTCTCAAAAAACATGACCATCTTCTCAGCCCCTCCATTCTCACTTGTCTACTGTGCAACCATGCCCACTAATCTACAGATGCGTACCCCAGAGGGCACAGGCTCCTGCTAACGTCACGGACAGTGGCAGTAAAGCTCATGACAGTCCTGAGATGCTGCAAAGACACTCATCCAAAGTACTCACTGCCCAAAAGTACCCTTTCCTAAAATGACCACAATTCTAAGTGCCAGCACAGTACACTACTCCAGTGCTACCATGTATTCAGGATCCCTTAGAGATTTCAACCAATGCATTATCTTTCTTGCTCATTGTAAAGAATCCCTCCCTTTCTAGAACTTAGATTTGAGTCCACATGGACTTGGGCCAGAGGACAATCTGGTGGCAGCCACTATGCTGCACTTGGATTCAAGCTTTTGCTCTGACACTGGCCCACTGGGCTGGAACTAAGCTTGTAAGCTTTGATTCTCTCCATAAGGTCTGTGACATCCAGAAGAGCTTGCCCCAAAAGGTTCTCCTGACATGCTTCAATCTTAGGGTACATCCTGGGATTTCAGATCTATAGGAGTTGGATGTGGGCTTCTAGCTCTCTAGGAGAAAAAGCAAATTTATGGGTTAGATGGCCTCAGGTGAGCACTGAAAAGTGTTACGAGTTGGCCCTGCTATGCACCGTCTACACCAGCATGAACAGCTGGCACAGCAATATGCTGACATAGGGGGGTAAGGATCAAAAACAACAAATAAAAACCAAATATGGGAAACTACATCACATTTCTCAAACAAATGCTTTCCAAATTAAAACTACAATATTTGAGGGTAGGTCATAATAAGAGATTTACAAATTCAATACAAAAATATGGGAACATCCAATATAGGGTTGTCATATCCTATATGTAAAAACAGTTATCAAAATAGTTATATTCTTAGAGTTATAGGTTTCCCTGATGGCTCAGACAGTAAAGAATCTGCCTGCAATGCCGAAGACTTGGGTTCAATCCGTGGGTCGGGAAGATCCCCAGAGAACGGAATGGCAACCCACTCCAGTATTCTCGCCTGGAGGATCCCGTGGATGGAGAAGCCTGGTGGGCTGTGTCCATAGGGACAGAGACACAAGAGTGACACAAAGAGTCAGAATGAGCGACTCAGTCATTTACTCAGAGTTATAAAGGTAAGAGTAAAAACGATCAATCTTCCAGGGAAGAAAATTTTACAAGTCTATTAAAAGCATTTTTTCCTTCCTATGACTATTTATTCTTCTGATAGATTAGATCCAAAATATTCCTCCAAAGAAGACAGTATCTCTTATATTTTCCCCTAAATACTAGAAATATAGCAAATATATATTACAGAATTTTCTGCCACCCGACAAATATGGAACGTGTTCCACAATCATGAACAAATCTTACATTCTAACCTAACCTCACAATGCATTATCTGTGTAACTTGGGCAAATCAATTAGCCTTTCTTAGCCAACACTTACTTCTCCCTAAGACAGGTAAAACAACTTCTTCCACAAATACTTTCACTGACATTAAGTGAAACGATGAGTTTGAACATACTTTCTACACATGGAAGCGCAATGGAAGCAAACAACCTCATCAAACTCGCTCTAGCAGCTGTACTCATTCTGTAGCACATGGGGCATTTATCTATCTCACAATAACCGGACAAAGTGAAGAAAACTGACTTGTTCGCCCTAAACAGCATTCCTCCAGATCTTATAACTCTATTTTGTAAAGAAGTTAAAAAAGACAACTGGTTAAACTCAAAGTTCATTACCTCCACAGAGCAATTTTAGCCAGACTACCTGAAAAAAACAAGAATGAAAACATTATATTACTGCCTGTCGCTGTCATGTTCTAGTTGCTAAGTCGTGTCCGACTCTTTTGTGACCCCATGAACTGCAGCCCGCCAAGGCTCCTCTGTCCATGGGATTCCCCAAGCAAGAATACTGGATCGGGCTACCATTTTCCTCTGTAGGGGATCTTCCTGACCCAGCGGTGAACCCTCATCTCCTGCATTTCAGGCGGATTCTCTACCACTGAGCCACCAGGGAAGCCCTTCTATTACTGCCTAGGCTACTCTATATAATGCCTTTTTTTCTGACACCTTGAATCACTGCTTGCCTCGTAGGTAACATTTTCAATTATTCAAGCACTAGTTACGATTGCTGGTGTCGGCGTGATCAGTAATTACTGTCTTCATAATCACAGGCATCTGATTCCAGCTGCTCCCATCTTTGATATTACCATGAATAACAGCCCGGAGGACAGGAGCTGACAGGCAAAGAATTCAGCCGGGGGTCAAGTTAATGCTGGTGGTGTACGAGCTTTCCGTGAGCTACCAAAGCCAGAGAGACATGCTGAAAAGTGAGATCACACATTGAGGAAGAATGAATGTCCCGAAGGTTCTGTACAAAATAAAATATTTTCTGAACACGAGAACGGCTTTGAATCTAAATCTGAAGAAGCTGGCTAAATAACTCATACCTTCAACAACCTTGTTCTGGGTAATTATAAAAAGAATTCATCTGCATACTCATTCCCCCGCCAGATATGACTTTTCCCTTCCCCAGATGGCTGGGGTGAGTGTCTGTGCATATAGCAATGAAATAAGAGCAGGATCTCAAAGTCCTTAAAAAGAAGGGAAGGCTTATAAAACGTGTCCTGTGTGAGACACCAAAGGGACTATGAAACCAAAGAAGACCGACCAGTGAATGAAAAGTCTGGGTGACCTGTGTCCCGGCCCCAGCTCTGTCTCCCTTGGATAAGCCAGTTTGCTTCTCCATGCTTCTGCTTTCTCATGTGGACAGTAGTGTGATCCAACTCAAATCAGTCTGGAGAGTTCTCTGTGGCCTGTGTGAAATTATCCAGTGTGAGGCTCAGCAAAAACAGGTAAAGCTGTGCCCCTCAATATCCACCGGGGATATGTTCCAGGAGCCACTGCGACACCAAAATCCACAGGTGCTCAAGACCCTTGGTCAGTCCTCTGTGCATGTAGATCCCACGGACACAGAGGTCCAGCCATAGAAGATCATACCAGCGCATAGGTCCTGTGAGAACACCATCAAGAGACCCACTGCGTTAGGAGCTCTCCTGTAAGTCCTTCTAACCCCTATAATATGGAAATCCGCATATACTATAAATCAAATATAAGTTTACAAAAAAATAGGAGAATGAGAATGTGTGTGCATGGGTAAGGGATGCACAAGTGTGTTCAAATGTGTGTAAAGGTATGCAGATGTGTGTGATGGTGGGTGAACAGGAGCACAGACAATCCACAGAGAACTCATTTCTCTGTTCTTCCTGTCTCTTTTCCCTCTAAATCTCTGGCACTGAGTGCTCATTTAATTTTTCGGCAAGGCACGTGGACAAGGAAGGGGTGAAACAGGTTGCCTACTTATTTCCCAGGCTAGCTCAGAAGCCAGTCTGCATTAGGCAGTGATTCTCACAGATGGGGGACAGTAGGGGACTAGTGATGGTGGTAGAGATGGAGGGAGGGACATTAGAATCACCTGAGGAAAGGCTTTTTCAGTCTCTGAGTTTTCCTCTTTCCCCCTCCTTGAGATTCTCATATGACCCTAAAAGGGTAGTCTGAACGTATCCACACGTACATACATGCACACACTCATCACAGCTATAACTTACTGCCACTTTTTTGCTAGGGGAATAAAAGATGAAGGATTTCTTTTCCTGCTCTGACACTGTGGGACTTTGCTCCTGTCATTGATACACTTTCTAATTAAGGAAACACTTAAAATGACCGGAGAACAACAGAAGGCTTCACCGCATAGCTGTGTAGAAAACTGAGTGGCAAGTAGATGAGAACTAAAATAAGGAAAAATACTCTCTGGTAGAGCTAATCAGGAGTGGGGTTTTCATGAAGGAAATAAGATGGCACTAAAACTTGGTGCACTGATCTTAGGATGAGAGGGAGGTACAGCCACGTTGAGCCAGGGGTCAGGCACACATGTTCAGGATCAAACATATGTAGGAGGGCACGAACTAGAAAGACAGCAAGGGGGGACAGCCACAGTGCTGGGAGTAGTGCCAGGTGTGATGACCGGGATAAGCAGGGTCAGTTGACCTGGGGCTGCAAATGGCACAGTGCCAGAACTTAAGAGCAGCTACTGTGGAGTCATCACTGGCTCTAAAACAAGAGTGTGCTAAGTGGCTTCAGTTGTGTCCAACTCTTTGAGACCCTATGGACTAGCCCGTCAGCCTCCTCTGTCCATGGAGATTCTCCAGGCAAGAATACTGGAATGGGCTGCCATGCCCTCCTCCAGACCCAGGGATCTTCCCAACCCAGGGATCAAACCTGCATCTCTTCTGTCTCAGGCATTGGCAGGCGGGTTCTTTACCACTAGCGCCACCTGGGAAGCCCCTAAAGCAAGAAGACTACTACAGTGAAAGATGTGTCTGAGAAAGTGCCTTCAGATCCTGGTGCCCAGGATAGTCACAGCAGAAGGTTCCAACCTGCGATCCATGAACAGACTTCGAGCACGCGACAGCCCCTGCTGTTCTGTGCCACTCTTTTTCTGAAGCTGCAAGCATGCATGCATTTTGTACAAGAAAGAGGAATTTATTAAATTCTCAAAAAGGTATGTGACAACCACTTTCCCCATCCGACCCCCATCCCACCCACACATAATACAGGAAAACGGAGAATTCAGTACAAGAAAGTGTTTGCCTATTTTCCTTATGGGTAGGGGAGGTGCAGGTGGGAAAAGTGAAGGGTAAAACACAGAAAAACAGTGTCTGGTAGGCACCATCCCAGGTGATCCCTGTGCAGCAGGGAACCCAGAAGGGAAAATTGAGACAGCGCTTTTCCAGGCTCACTTTCAGGGTGGTGCTAATAAAAGGGGCTTTCATGGATTATGTGAAGTCAGCTACAACAGCAGTCTTATCCTGAACTGTTTTACAATTACCCCCTCATATCAAACCTCTTTTGCATTATAAAACCAGTTTCTCAGAGCTAAAATTTCACATAAAATGTGTCTTAAGTCCTTCAGGAAACATTTAAGGAATGATCAAGTACAGTTAATTCTTAGTGAAGATACAGACTTCCAAAAAAAAAAACAAACAAGAATCATATTTCTTAAGTCAAATATCAAAATCCACATTTGACCATGTCCACTTATTCAGTAGGGACATTTCTCAAAATATTAAAAAAAACTAGAGTGAATCCAGGTTGAAAGAAGAAAGACATACCTTTTTTCACTATATTTTCTACCAAAAGCAGTGTTGACTTTTTGGGTACTTCAGTTAAATTTAGTTTGCTATTGGAACATATGAATCATAAAAGCTGCACCTTTAAAAGAGTTTTCAGAAAAATTTATTTTTTGAAATTTCAACCTGGTAAGCAAACCTTTGAAAATTTGTTTGCAAAAGTGCAAAGGAAAAAGCACCACCAGAGAAAGCCTAATGAGCTACCAGTGACACTCTGAAGTAAATCCTAAGGTGTTAATTATCTCAGATTTCCAGGAGGCTTCTGGCCCTGAAATATGCTGGTTTTGGTTGTGCATTTCATGTTTCTATTTTTGATTGTGCATTCCAGATCTTCTACTAAACTTTCCATTCTCTGAATTCCTACAATTTGTGCCTGTGTTAGGGATGTGTACACTAGGCCGAGACGACAGTTACACACGTACTGTAGTTGCATCTTTCCTCTCCACTACCACCTCGCACCCAGCTTTCATGACAGTACCTAACAAAGTCTGCTGGATGAATAAGTACTCTCAAGAGCAGGGATGAGCCTTACTGCAAACTCTGGTGTGGGAGAAAATTAAGAGCTTAACCCTCTGTTTCCTACAACTCAATTTCTGTTCTACCCATTGGGAGGTGCTGCCTTCTTGGGGCTGCTCAGAGTTACGACGTGGTTCCAGGATTTACATGGTGGCATAGTGACCTGGGATGCCAGGTGCCTCTGGCCTCCAAGTCCACCTCAGTACCTCAGCTGGACTGTCATTAAATCCAAATATCATTTTCAGTCCTTGACTTACTGGATATTGGCAGCATTCAAAGCGGATAAATGCTTTCTCCTTTTGAATCTTGCTACTTCCTTGGCTTCTATGATTCCATCCTCTCCTGGTTTTCCCTCTTCCTCTCTAGTTACACATTTTTCTTGCTCTACCCTCTCTAACTAATCATTATGTGCTCCAGTTCTGTGAGGTTCAGAGTTCAATGGTCTACTTTATCTCTGCTGCTGCTGCTAAGTCGCTTCAGTTGAGTCCGACTCTGTGCGACCCCATAGATGGCAGCCCACCAGGCTCCCCCATCCCTGGGATTCTCCAGGCAAGAACACTGGAGTGGGTTGCCATTTCCTTCTCCAGTGCATGAAAGTGAAAAGTGAAAGTGAAGTCGCTCAGTTGTGTCTGACTCTTCAAGGCCCCATGGACTGCAGCCTACCAGGCTCCTCCGTCCATGGGATTTTCCAGGCAAGAGTACTGGAGTGGGGTGCCATCACCTTCTCTGACTTTTATCTCTAGGCAATTCCAATCCCGATTAAAAACTATATCAGAGTTTCTATGATAACCAAACATACAATAATCTCCTATTTGACATCTTCAGTTGAATACCTTAAGACAGCTCAAACAATACTGCCAAATGCACAGGTAATTTCCTTCACCCATCCCACCCACCCCCACCTCTTCTAGAATCCCTTTCTTGATGAATTTTACCAACATACACCCAACTGCACCACCATCCAGCTGTATGGATTAGTTTCACCACCATGCAAATGGTGCCTCCACCCCACACAGCTCTCATGGAATAGCACCACCTCCAGAGACCCAGAACTCAGTAGGGTCCTCATTCTCAATATCTGATCCAGCACCAAGACCTGAAAATTCTACCTTTCCACAGCCCTTAAATGATCTTCTCTCTTCCTCGCCACCTCCTTTCACCAAGCTACTACAATCCTCTCTGACCTGAACCAGAGCAACAGACAGTAACGCCTTCCTGTAGTGATGTGTGCTCTCCTCCAATCAGAAGCCACTGTTAGCTTTCCAGGTGCTGTCACTCCTTGACTAAAACCCCTCCTCAGTGGCTTCTACCGTTTTTAGACTAAAGACCCAGGTGTGGTGGGTCCTGCACGCCCCACCCCCGAGCATCATCTCCCTGCTCCCTCTCCCTGGCTCTCAGCATCCCACTGCACTCCGCTGTCACTGCTTCCCCCCTTGACACTGCACTGGGCCTCTGCACATGAGTTTTTCTCTGAAGCATTCTCCACCCTCTGGCTTTCACTTCATTATCTCGTCACCTCCTTCAGACCCCCAACCCCACCTTCTCAGGGAAGGCCTCCTCACCACCACTTCAGAGCAGGTCAAAAGCCTTTTTACACTTTTCCCAACACCACGAGCCTCAGCATTTATTTCTATTGTGATTTTTACCCTTATTTGTGAAATCGTCTGTGGAATGCCCCTCAATTCCACTAGAGTGTCGGCTCCAAGATGATGAAGCTATGATCTGTTTTCCTCACCACTGAATCAGCAGAACTTGGCACGGAGCCTGACATCGAACAGATGCCCCATAACTATGTGCCGAATGAGCATTCTTGACAGAACAGAATAATACTAATGAGAAAACCGGTGATTCTTTCATAAGCAAAAACACCAGTGGCAGCATATTTAATAAGTGACAACAACATAGGATCTTTTATATTTTCATGCTGAAATGAGAGTAATAGGGTCATACGAGTACAATCAGGTGTGGCCCATGAATCACAGCTTTAGACCCCGAATACTGAAAAACAGAGGTGATAGTCAAAACACAATTGCTGACATTCTCATTACCCCCACACCCAGCGAGAGGTGATAACAGGAAGGAAGACTGCTCTCTCCAATAACAGGGGAGCAACCTTAGCTCCCAGGCCCTCCTGCCTCTGCTTAAGAATAATCATAGAAGTAGATTTACTGAGCAAAGAAAAATTTACTGAGTGCTTACCTCCTTGCTGAACAAGGATAACATATATACATGATTACATCTGATCCATATAATTATACCGCAAAGTAGGGATAACTGTCTCCAGAGCAGAAAGGAGGATACTCAGGTTCAAAGAGATAAATAACTTTCCTAAGACCAAACAACTGGTAAAAGAATGAACCAGGTTTCCACATACGAGCTGTCTGCCTCTAAAGCCATCCCATGGATGCACCACCTCACCGCTGCGGATACACAAAATACGAAAGGCAGCTACAAGCCAGAGCCCCTCTGGCTGTGGAGGAGGGAAGTGGCTGGTGGACACTGTAGTCCAAAGACGGTTTTAATATCACCATTCATCACAAAGGGCCAGAACAACTGAAATCAGTAACAGCACAGAGACGGTGGGGTGTACATGAGAAGGCTGGATCCCAGAAGAAAAAGTCTCCACTGTGGACCCCAGTCCCGCCCAGTACCCTCCAGCAGGGAACAACAGTGAACACAGTACAGAGAAACAGAGCCAAGGACTGCTCCTGATGCTGGAGGGCCTCAGCCAGACACGCGTTGTTTTGTTTCCACTATGGAATTAATCCTGTAACTTCTCTTCACCACACTGGTGGCTAGAGAAAGCCCTGATTAATTTTTTTTAAGTGCATATAAAGCAAGTTTGGAAGAGCCATTCTGAGAATACTCAATGTAAGGAACTATAATAGAGATAAATTACTGGGTTCCTTTAAATAGCCAATTCCCAAAGCTTTAAAGATTTTTGTTGTTGTTTTTTTCTTAAATCACATGTTACTCGACAAAGAGGCTTAGGAATCAGACAATTAGAGGTTGAAGAGAAATCAGTACCTCCTGAAAGCCTGTTTACTTACAAAGTCTGAGAGAGGGAGATGATTCACACTGGGAAGAATTAGAAGGCAGGTGGGGAAATGCTTTTTGAGACTAATTTAGCCACACGTGTTAGAGAGTCGCAGGAGGTTTTTAGAAAGAAGAATGAGATAAAGAAAGCCAAGTTTCCAAAGATATCGATCTGACAGAGTCCACAGGAAGGGATGGAAGAAAAAAGAAAGCAGCGCAGAGACCAGTACAGAAGCTATAGTGCTGAGGACCTGAATCAGCAAAGTGGCCGGAAGAACAGAGTGGAGAGAAGGGCACAGGAGCCGGCGGGAAGGAGAAACTGAGAGGTCTGGGGACTGCATAACGAGATGACAGCCTAGTTAGCCACATACAGGATCAGACACACTTGAATAGCATAATAATTGAATTTTACATAAACATCCAGCTCCTCTAACCCACACTTCCTGAGCACTGGTGATACCAAGTCAGAGAAGTCGGAGATTCAAATGTCCAGAAAGCTACATTTACTGATACAGAGATTAGAGGTTACCTAGGGTGGAGCGGGAGTGGAAATAACTGTGAAGAGGCACAAGGCAGCTTTGGGCATTGACAGAAATGTTCTAGAAGAGGGCTGAGGTGACAGCTGCACAATTCTATATACATTGACTAAAAACTATTGAACTGTACACTTACAATCTGTAAATTAACCCTCCATAAATCTGTTCTTTAAAGTGATGAGAGCTGTGGAAAGGGGACAGTAATACAGGGTAAGGAGAACTGAGAATGAAGCGGGGGGTGGGGATAGTTTACATTTCAGTAGGTGATCGCAGTGGGCCTCAGTGACAAGGTGACACTTGAGCCAAGACCTGAAGGAGGTAAGGGAGGGAGTCTGGGGACAAGCAAGAAGAGGAGCAGTCCAGCACAGGAAACCAGGGACAATGTGCGCAGGTTCTAAAGCAGAAAAGGAGGCCAGCGAGACCAGGGCAGGAGTGGGCAGGAAACAGCAGAAGATGAAGACGGGGGATAGGAGGGGAAACATGGTGTGGACTGTGTTGCTTCCTGGGATGGAATCTATTGGAGGTTTGAGCAAAAGAGGAAGGTGATCTAACTCTGGTTTTAGAAGGATCACCCTGGCTGTGGTATTAGAAATGGTCTACAAGAGGCAAGGGTTTCCCAGGTGTCACTAGTGATAAAGAACTAGCCTGCCAATGCAGCAGACACAGATATGGGGGTTTGATCCCTGGGTGGGAAAGATGTCTGGAGGAGGAACCTGGCGGGCTACAGCCCATGGGGTCGCAAAGAGTCAAACGCACGTCGACTAACACATCGAGCAACTAACACTACTACAAGAGGCAAAGGAGACCAGCTGAGAATCTGTTACAGTAGTTTAAGCATCAGCTGGTGCTGACTGGGGCAATGGTGGGAGCAGGAATAAAGTAAGAAACGGTCAGATTTTGGGTGCATTTTGAAGGTAAATCCAACAGAATCTCCTGACTGCCTAGATGTGAGCTGTTTGAGAAAGAAGTAAGGTTGACTCCACAAGGCTCTGCGCCTGAGTAACTGAAGATGGGGAAGCTCTGGAGGAGGCAGGTTTGGAGGAAAAAAACTAAAAAAGCATGTACTGGGAAGTTTGCTACTAAAATACATTATATATGCCAAAGTCACAATACATAATTTTGGTAACTTTCTCTTAAAGGTCAATTTCATTACAGGGTTTCCTTCCAACATATTCATCAGTTGGGGTATTCTAGAGAATGAATTGGCCATGCAAAATTTAGAAATGTCTATTTAAAATCCTGATTCTTGGCCTTCTTTTTATCCTTAGGACTGCTGAACAGTTTATTTTCTTATAACTCCTTAATTATACTTCTAATGACATCAGACTTACCCTGCCTGGAAAGGTCCAAGAGAACCAACAAAAAGAGCAGTGACACCAGTGAGAGTCACTCATCCCTCGTGATTCTTCTCAATAGAGCTGTTGAGCTGAGAAAAGGCCCAATCAATGAATTTTGAGATATATTAATGAGCTTCACCTCTTATAAAAATATCAACTTTAGAGCAAAATCCATGAAGCATCACAAAGAAGTGCTGAAAATCAAGGTCAGTCTCTCCTGTAGTTATTTCTCCTTAGAAGAAAGCTTCCCTAGTGGCCCAGATGATAAAGACTCTTCCGGTAATGCAGGAGACCAGGGTTTGATCTACAGGTCGGGAAGATCCCCTGGAGAAGGGAATGGCAACCCACTCCAGTATTCTTGCCTGGAGAATCCCGTGGGTGGAGAAGCCTGACAGCCTATGGGGTCACAAAAGTCGGACACAACTTAGCAACTAAACCACCAAACCACCAGAAGAAAGAAAGGAGATGAAGGTAAAACACATTAAAGTCCTCGATGCAGATTTAAATAACACCTACTTTCATTTCATGATGTACAACACAAATTTTTCTTTCTTGCATCTCTAAATTTCTATGTGTGTATTTGGGTCCCTCGATTTACTCTACACATTTGGCCACCGGACTTCTCCGTGTGATCATTATCATTAATAAATGAGTTAGAAATACACAGTAGACTCAGCAGCTGTGCCCAAGGCCATTACTTCCTCTAATTTGGCACAGATGGCCAAAAAGATGCTTTTGGCAGAACAGCCAAGTGCTAACCACCTAATGAAGCTGCAGCCTTAAAAACCAACTGATGGTAAATACAATTGTACAGTTAACTTCACCCTTATCTCTGTCTCTCCTGTCCTTGACACAAAAGGCAGAAGAAAGCGTATACCCTAAATCCAATTTGGTAAAGCTTTAAACATACCATTTCATCTCACTTTCCAGGGAGGGAGGAAAAGGTAACTGAACAAAACAATTCCAGTTCTAAAATGGTCATTCTTTAGGTCAAAAGACTATTTTTTCAACTCAAAAATAATCTTGCAAAAGGGATTAAGCTGGTTTGTACCTAACTCAATGACAGAGAAACCATCACAATAGTCATAATAATGATTAGAATGATCATAGACAAATAAATATGATATCTGCCCTTCTTTCATATACTCATATGCCTTAAAATGACTTCTCTTATATTTATAAATAGGCAACATCCTCACCATTCATAACTCTTATTTCTTTTCTCTGATCAAAATCATGCATAATTTCATAAATGTCTCATGACAAGGCTTTCTTTTCTCCTTATATATATGCTGGTCTTAACAGTTGCATGTCTCCTCAAAATGCCTGATATTCAAGTATTTTGAGGCTTTAAGATGATGATAATTAAGACAGTCATGCAATTCCCCTCAGACATAAAAAATGCACACACACAGTCACACTGTTTCAGCCAGTTTCTAAGAACAGAATATTAAATTTAAAAACCTATATTAAAAAAAAAAACCCTGCAAAACACCTTCTAAACTGTCCCTAAAACAAAGAGCAAACATCAATTCAAAATTATGGTTTCTCTGCTCCCAAAATCCTGATGTAAAGATCTACACTATTCTGCCACAGTTCACTACTGTTCATCAATGACTCATAGGATTTCATCCCCTGTGGAAACTGTATTCTCCATTTGGCTTATATAATGTCATGTAATCACCATCAATGCTCTAAATCTAAAAATGTATAAAATAAAAAGCATCTCATTTCATCTTGTGCAGAAATGTCCAGTGTGATCCCTCAAAAGGCAAGAGTGTTAGTCACTTAGTCGTGTCCAACTCTTCGTGACCCCAAGGACCGAAGCCCCCCAGGCTCCTCTGCCCATGGGATTCTCCAGACAAGAAAACCAGGTCTCAAAAATCTGTGTGCAATGCAGGAGACCCGGGTTTGATCCCTGGATTGGGAAGATCCCCTGGAGAAGGGAATGGCAACCCACTCCAGTGTTTTTGCCCATGGACAGAGGAGCCTGGCGGGCTACAGTCCACGCAGTCACAAAGGGCAGGACAGGACTAAGCGACTAAGCACACACAGAGAAATGTCCATTTTTAAATCAATCAAACTACTTCAATGTTGGGTAATACTACAACGAGGATATTTACAAAGACACTCTCTGCAGTAATTCACCTGATTTAGTTGTACACAAATCGGAGTGGAAAATCCTAAATTCTATTTCAGCAGTGCAGATGTTAATCACACATTACAACTCTCATCCAGGGCACTTGTTTAGGAAGCATTGCCTGCAATGTTTAAATGCCAGTTGAGTATCCAGAGAGCACTGTGACTCAGGACTTATTTGCTGTGTTATTTTTTGTTAAGTGTGAATGAAAAGAAAACTGAGGCCCAGATCCAGATCCGGTGGGTCCTTGGAGGCAGGAATAGGAGCAGAGTGTGACCGGGTCCCTGAACTCTTGACCTGTAGCTCCGGGATTAGGCCCACCATTAGAATCACTCAGGAAAGGTGTCCTAATACACTGGAGCTCAGCAACCAATATAGCTTCCAATACACAAAAAAATATAGACAGTCCAGGAATCTGTATTTTTAAAACAACTTCAGGTCCTTCTGAGGATCAGCCTGGTTGCAACATTAGGGCTGGACTTACTTGCAGAACAGTGATCAAGTATGATTTTCTAAAGCAAGGTTCCAGAACAGCCAAACAAGCCAATAATACAGCTTTTTTTTTTTTAATAAACAGTGCTTTTAAAAAAACATATCCAATTTTGTTCTCATGATTCTATTATCCCAGTTTATAAAGGAGGAGACTCGGGCACAGAGCTCCCCTGGCAGAGCCGGAAACAAGAACACTCTGACTCCAAGGGCCTCTGCCCTCCTAATCCACCTCACTGTGCCTCACCTCATGTACAGAAATATGATCAGTGAAGGATTTTCAGTTCTGCCCTGGGACCCAAGCAACCACAGGTAAAAGCAGCCTTAAGAAGAGACCTTATCAATACTGGCACTGCTCTCAGAAAGCCTGGGAGGGAAATATGGCTGATTCTTGTGAGACTCTCTTTCCTGGCTAAGATACTGATGGGTGCTTTGCCACCATCTAGAAAAACCCTCTCCTGAAACTCTCAATCCACTCCTAGCCCTGAGGCCAACCATGAGGTTCCAGATAAGAAGAGAAGAGAACTAAAAAAGTTCTTGAGCCAGTGATATCTGGGCTTCTTAAATATCTTGGTCCTCATTGGTTACTGTCCAACCCACTTAATGGGCTCATTTAATGCTGAGATACAAGAGGTCCTCTTTTGTAGCTCAGCTAGTAAAGAATCCACCTGCAATGAGAGAGGCCTGGGTTCGATCCCTGGGTTGGGAAGATCCCCTGGAGAAGGAAAAGGCAACCCACTCCACTATTCTGGCCTGGAGAATTCCATGGACTGAATAGCTCATGGGGTCGCAAAGAGTTAGACACCACTGAGCGACTTTCACTTTCACTTTTATCCTTGCCTCTGTCT
Source organism: Ovis aries (assembly GCF_016772045.2). Classification (NCBI taxonomy): domain Eukaryota; kingdom Metazoa; phylum Chordata; class Mammalia; order Artiodactyla; family Bovidae; genus Ovis; species Ovis aries. The sequence continues at coordinate 40,088,378 of NC_056061.1, forward strand.
CTTCATCAATCAACACATAAATACACAAAAGGAACAGTATACCAATAGCTGCAGATTGAGGCACTGCAAGTCTGCACATGAGCAAAAAATGACAGCAACAAAATTCTGAAGCAATCACAGAATATTGATATTTTCCAAAACGGGGTCAACATAGAGGAAATAGAAGAACTCGAAGAATACAGTGCCTGAAAAGAAGAACACAGTAAGCAAGGCACATATTGAGGGATCTGGGAATTTCATGCTTCATTTGGTCCAAGGGCAAAGTATGTCCTCATTTACAAAGGCAATACACATGGCTGATGCTACTACGTAGCTGAACCATGTACTGACTCCTCTTGTCCCAATTCCATGCTTACCAGAAACTCAGCCACAGAGAGAAGGTGCTGGTCAAAGAGTTCCACCCACATCTACAAACCCCTTGGCAGTTACATGCATTAAATATATCAATATTCCATTTTAAAGCAATTAATAATATGCAATGACTACAATTTACAGACTTCTGGAGAGCAATATTGATAGAACAACATGAAACAGAAATCGGAAGTTGACAACTCTGTGAAATATGACAAGAAAATTTTAACCACAAAACCCTATGGATGACACATTCACAAATTACAGAGTTTCAGTAAAAAGTCAAGTTAAATGCTATGTAGAAAGGCCTAAGGACTGTGCATGAGTTTCTCAAATGATATCAACTGGAAAGCCCTATCTCTAGATGATATGAAATACCTTCAGGAAATGATAAACAGCTTTGACCTAAAGCTAAAGACAATAAGCTGTGCTCAAATTAAATCACACTGTAGTTAATTAATGTTTCCATAGAAGGAAAAACCAAAACTTTCATTCCATAATTCTTTAGGCTCTGTATTCTTAAAAAAAAAAAAAAAAAACAACAACAATCAGCCATATCAGCTCAAAGACATCAGTCTGAGAAAGACTAGTGAATCTTTGCTGTTGAGGGGTTACTGGATTACATCTACACTACTGCCTATCACAAAAACAGCATTTTTTTTTTTTTTAAGTCTCTTTCAGGGAATGTCAGACAGAACAGATGAGGATGCAAGTCAATGAGAGAATCTATCAAAATAAATCTCTTCCATTTGGATATCTACCTCAATTATGAACATGAATCTCTAAAATAATAACCACAGCTGTCACTTGGGAAGTGGTTGAGAATATGCTCATATTTAAAGGCTCTTTTTCCTTAGCAGTATGATTTTAGAACTTTGTTAGTATCTGAATTGGATGCAAACACAAGATCTGGTACTGATATCATCTTGGCTACCATATTTTTCATCCTAGAATTCACACCTCACTGTAATTAATATCTGCTACATACTGAATCTTTTTAAAAATTTTACTATATTCTCTTCTGGCTTCTTAGAGAGTAAAGAAGTAGGTAAAGGATATTCTGTCTGACAAATGATCACAAATTCAGCATGAACAAATTCCCTAAGCCCTTATTTTAGGTATCTAAATTGATGTTACTTACTAACTACTAAATATATATTTGAATTATTAAATTGCAACACATTCAAAGCAACACGGAAATGAATACATACATATATACATGCATATATATATGAGTTTCTTAAATGTGCATGTTTCTCAAATGACACATGTAGTACAAGAAACAGTCTTTCCTGTAAATGAAATGCTCTATAATTCACTGTATGATAAAAACAGAATTTAGCTTGGTATTTTTTTGTTCAGTCGCTAAGTCATAACTGACTCTTTGCGACCCCATGGACTGCAGCACACCAAGCTTCCCTGCCATTGACTATCTCCCAAAGTTTGCTCCAATTCATGTCCACTGAATCCACGGGGTATATAGTTTCCTAAAATTACTGCTCATGCTACCGTGCTATAGGTATTTTTTGTTATTAATACTACAAAAGTCACCAGTATGGCAGGCTGCCAGTAGTCCCCATTGCTTCCTGAGTTACCTCAGGCCTGTGAGCTGGGGGATAACCTCGAAAAAATTCAGGACACACTAACCTCATCTGTGTTTCTAGACTGTCAGAGAATCTAATGATATCCAAAAAAAGAGGAAGATCACTCCGCCATTTGTGAAGATGAGGACTTGCTTGGCAGGGGCAAGGGAGAGGGGACAAAAAATAGTACAGAGGAAAAAGAAAAAAAAATAGATTTAACTTTTAGAAAGTATTCTCTTCAGGAAGAATTTAATCCTATCTGACTTGAAAGTGAATTTGAGGAGTTTTTTTCTTTGAGCCTGGGGAGTTCTTGACCTTTTCATAAAATTTACATAATTCAGCATGAAGGGAAACCCCTGGTTGAATAGAAAGATGTTGGCAGCAAGAACTTGACCTCACAGAAATGTTAAGAGGTCTGTACCCACCAGATACTAGGTGCTGCTTTTACTAATCCACAGGGGACACAAGAGGCAGCTTTGTGCTTCCATAGAGGGGGTCCCCTGAAGAGATCCTAAAATAAAGCCCCAGCGAGTTGCCTCTGTGGAGAAAACTGACCCTCCTTCTTTTTCCCTGTGGCTCCAGGAACAGTGGAAAAGAGAGGGGAGGCTTGCCAAAGCCTCTGACAGACATAACCCCAACATACACATTCCTCTCCCTAGGGGAGCCCACCTAAGCAATCCACTGCTCACTCAAACTCCAGTACACAAAAAGAGGCTGCTCCTCTCTTAAGGCTGATGGACTAGATTAAGACATTTTATATACTGTGAAAGTCGCTCAGTAGTGTCTAACTCTTTGCGATCCCAAGGACTATACAGTACATGGAATTCTCCAGGCCAGAATATTGGAGCGGGTAGCCTTTCCCTCCTCCAGGGGATCTTCCCAACCCAGGGATCGAACCCAGGTCTCCTGCATTGCAGGCAGATTCTTCACCAGCAGAGCCACAAGGGAAGCCCAAGAATACTGGAGTGGGTAGCCTATCCCTTTTCCAGCAGATCTTTCTGACTCAGGAATCAACCAAGGTCTCCTGCATTGCAGACAGATTCTTTACCAACTGAGCTATCAGGGAAGCCTTTTATATACCAATAGAATATAAAATTTAAGTGAATTCTACCCTCATGTTGGGGAAGGAAAAGGTAGGCAGCGAAGGGGAGGCAAAGGGAAGGAATTAGTGAGTACTGAGATTTTATTATGCACCAGGCATTGTGCTAGATGGTTACTACACATACCTTATTTAGTCTCAGAATAGTCCTGTCATCAGTGTAATAGAGTTCCCATTTTACAGATGAGGAAAATGAGATTGAGGGGAGATAGACATGTAGCTTGATCCCAGAGCCAGTACCAAGATCACAGAGCCAAGAAGTGTCAGGCTAAGCATTTGAATCCAGGCTCCAAGGCTGTGTCATGCTACTTTGTACAGACAATGCACAAGAACTGGAAGAACTAAAATTTATAAATAATAAGATTTCTAAATAATGATTTAAAATGAGGCACCAGAATTCACGTCATAAAAACAATTGCAAAATGCCTCCTCCACTGCTCTCGGCATCTGTCCCATTAGCAGTGACTGTGTTCCCACTGAAGCAATCATCCGGGATGGGACTGCTTACTCGAACAATATCCTGTAAACCAGACAGGCTGTGCTGGGGAGTAGAGGGATTATAGGAAAGTCCTGCTTCTAAGTAACTGGAACTAGCTCATCTGGCATAGAAAGCAGAATATATTATACCTCAAATAAACATGTAGGAGTAAGTCAAGAGTCGATGAAAACTGCCAAAGATTTTCCTTCTTCATTTAAAAATCATCTTATCAGTCAGTAATTCCAACCCTGCAAAACGTCGTTAGGCAAATTCACAGCTTTCCGTGCTTTCACCATATGCAGAACTAATCTGACTCCAAGTCAGGTTTGCAAAACTGTTATTTTTTTATACATAGTTCTTTTTAAAATCTTACTGAGATTTATAGCACCATATGTCTAAATCAAGTTAAGCAAATGCATTAATGAATCACAATGTGCGTCTGAGACAAAAGAAAGACAAAGAAAGCTGAGTGCTTCTTCTACCTCCTAGGTAAAGATCTTGGCAAGTAGGGTATAAGCATGAAGGACCCCATCAGAAGTACAGAACCAGGAAATACATGAACAAAATTAATTTCAACTATTAATTCCCAATAAGAGGGTGTTCTGGGATAAATTCTCAAGTTCTACTCTCCAAACTGGAAGAAATTCTCAGACAACACAAATCAGGTATAGAAGGAGGGAAGGAGGTGTAAACGTACTGCCTGACACAGAGACAAAATCAGGTCTGTCTCCACCATCACCAAAAGCTCCATTCAATAAGAGGGAAGGGGATTCTCCTGGTGCCAAGGCAGGGGATGTGGGTTTGGTCCTTGGTCCCAGAAGATACCACAGGCCACGGTGCAGCTAAGCCGGTGTGTGCCACAACTACTGAGTCAGCACTCTACTGAAGCCTGAAAGAAGGGCTTCTAACATCACCTGTTCATAATATTTTCCATTACTTGCCAAATATATCTGTGAAGAGCAAATCATCACATTGGCTTATATTGTACCTGACTGGAATTTAAATCCTTCCAACTTCAAAGTGAACTCCTGACAAGCCAAATGTCCTCAGCGCTAGACTCTAGCAGGCTATGTCATGTTTTCTATTTGATTTCATCCTGTTACTCTGTGCCCATCATTCTAACAGTTCTCCCACCCAGTCATTCCAGATCTAGTACTTGAATTCAAATCTAACTGTCCCTTGTCACATTTTTTTCATACTTCCACTCAAGTAACAAAAAATTGAGCCAATCAGGATCAAGAACAGAGTACATTTATCTGTCACTAAAGGCTTCTCTCTGACTGTGAGTATAGATTTCCAAACAGCTAACACACCATACATTTCTCCTCACTTATCCCACAGATATGAGATAAGACTTCATAAAAGATGTACCTAACATTAAAATCTCTATTTGCAAGAGTCTCTCTAACCTCCAAGCCTATGTATGATGTTTATACTGATATTTACACTAATAAATGTTCTTTTCTCATCTAATTTTCACAATGTTTCCCATTTTTAAAAATTCAAATATCTGTCCATTCTAATCGCATGCATATAAAATATCTATAACTCTGCCGACAAAGGTCCATCTAGTCAAAACTATGTTTTTTCCAGTAGTCGTGTATGGATGTGAGAATTGGACCATAAAGAAGGCTGAGGATCGAAGAACTGATGCTTTTGAACTGTGGTGTTGGAGAAGACTCTTGAAGAGTCACGTGGACTGCAAGAAGATCAACCAGTAAATCCTAAAGGAAATCAGCCCTGAATATTCATTGGAAGGACTGATGCTGAAGATGAAGCTCCAATACTTTGGCCATCCAATGCAAAGAGCTGACTCATTAGAAAAGACCCTGATGCTGGGAAAGATTGAAGGCAGGAGGGGAAGGGGATGACAGAGGATGAGATGGTTGGATGGCATCACCAACTCAATGGACATGAGTTTGAGCAAGCTCTGGGAGATGGTGAAGGACAGGGAAGCCTGGCATGCTGCAGTCCATGAGGTTACAAAGAGCTGGACATGACTGAGTGACTGAACAACAAAATATTTACAAATGTTCCTTTCCATAGAAAAGTGATAATATGAGAGGAAATTATGTGCCAGATGTTGGATGTTAAGAATTCAGACACACCATTGTAGTTAACCAGTATTTGCCAGGTACCAGACTCTGTATAGAGATCATAATACTTGGTTCATCCTTTCCCTTAGGTTCACTCTTTTCGAACAATCAGTACTACACTCTCTGGATTCTCTCTATGTCTACAACTACCCTCTTGGTCTCGTTCACCAACCCAACTTCTCCCACACCCTCTCTATGTCCCCAGTTCTTCTTGCTGCATTGCAGTTGGAGACAATATCTCTGCCTACATCTTGCATCATCCCTTCAGCTACAATGATGAGCTTATCAATATCAGAGATCATGTACATTACCCTCTTAATGCACAATTCCAAATGACTGTTTGGCAGAACCTTCCATCTTTCGACAGCTAAAGGGATCTTCATTTACTATAATCAGACCCACAAAGCCATCAAGGTCCGGCACTAATTCTCCTTCTACACAGGATTTACCTGACCTCCAGAATCAGAAGTTTTAAGATTTTTCTCATATCTGTGTTTCTGTGAAATTCTGTATCTCTGTCATAGCATTTAACACACAACTGTCTCAGAACCACAATTACGTGCATATCTATAACACCCATTAGGAAACTGGCAGAGGAGTGTGGGTGTCAAGTGAGGAGTGTTGTTGAGGTTTAGAGTTTTCTTTCATTGGTCCAATTTAACTTCAAATAATCTTGTTCAATGGTCAAACAGAAATAACACGCTCATTTTATAGGGATGTTACGAAGACAACATGGAAAGCGGTTTGCATGTAGAAGGGGCTGGAAAAGTAAAAGCTTCCAGGAACAATATGCTTGTTTGCTTTGAATCTTTAAGGGCAGAGGTGTTATCTCCCAGCCAGGACTTTGTTTTATTAGTACTGACTAACATCTGCCTGACTCTTTATTCAATGTGCAACTTACTTTCAAGAATTGAAAACTGAAATTCACTTATTTATCACTAAAGCCTCCTTCAAGAGAGTAATTTTAGAATGACAGAACTATCAGAATCTACTGTCCAAATGCTGGCTTTTTCTTTTTTAATGAGACCTTATTTGGATAAACAAAAGAAATGATGGAAATAAAATACCACTCCTTTCTGACCACCAGGTCTGCCTCGATGAAGTCTACGGACATTTCTGTAATTTTAGTAGACATATGAGAAAGTGGCAGCCTCTCAAAAATATTTGCTTCATTATAAGATTAGATAAGGAGTAAACAGCATTTTCTCTGCCAGGGTCCTAAAATCAAATGTCTCTTTGAGTTTACATTTACATTTGTTCCTTTGGAATCTTGCAATATTTTGTGGTAGGTTTTAGCTAACTAATAACCTAAATCCTTAAAAGGAACTTTCCACTGAAAGGTTCAGAATGCTCTTTTTTTCTGTTCAACTTTTCATTCTACCTCTTCCTACAACAGGTAACCGACCGACTTGTTCTGTATGCAGAATAAATTAAATTAGGAGCATGAAACATTTTAAACTATAAATGATTTTGTTTCACCAGATTCAAAAATTCTTCTTCCAGAGCACTTCATGCTCTTTCATTTTCTCTGAGGTATAAGAAAGAGACCAAGGAACCCTCAGAAACAAACTTGGACCTGGTTATTGGATGCTGAGCAATTTTGCTAGAGATTTTAGTATCAAAATCAGGAAACTCTTAATCACTCTCATAATAATGGATGCATTTGTTCACATTACTAGTGTATTACAGAAAAACAGTTTTAAATTGAATGAGACTTCAGTAGTTATGGACAGCAAACCAGTAGGCTCCAGACCACTTGTGGCCCAGATATATTTTTAAAGAGGTCCTTACAGTTTTCTAAATTAAGCGTTAGTCACTCAGTTGAGTCCAACTTTTTGCAACCAGGCTCCTCTGTCCCTGAAGTTCTCCAGGCAAGAACACTGGAGTGAGTTGCCATTTCCTTAGGAATCCAACCGAGGTCTCCTGCATTGCAGGCAGATTCTTTACTGTCTAAGCCACCAGGGAAGCCCTTTTAAATTATAGATACTTCAAAAAAAAAAAAATATGGAAGTTACTTTTTTTCTTGAAAAAACAAAAACGTTTTAGAGCCAGGGTGGCAACCAGCAACAGGCCAGTAAGAGCTGCCCCATTTAGAGGGGCACATAGGTTCCAGAGGTCACAGTTAACACCCCCTCATCCATGTGCCCCCTACTTGGCCTTACCTTACCTGTTAGACACCTGCACACACTGGACAAGCAGACACAGGATTTTCTTAAAGGCAAAGAGCCTGGATCCAAAAAGGGCTTTCCCACTCACTAACTCTGTGACCTTCAGCAAGCTCTGAGTCTAGGTCCCTCAGCTTTAAATCGAAGATAATTCCGTGACCCTACAAGGTTGTTGTGGGGATTAAAATAGAAATGCACAAAAATACTCCGTAATCTGGAACTGTAAAATGTTTGTCATCATTATTCATTTCTCAGTCCCTGTCAGTTGCACAAATCCCCTCTACCCACCTCAGTTATTACTGCTTTTCTTCTTTCTCTTATTATTACACTCTGTACGACACAGCTTAAAATCTAAATAAAAAGAATCTGATGCATTTCCTGGCCTCATTTAATTGGAGAGAGAAAAGATGAACAAATATCAAAGGAAAACAAAATGAACTGTTGAATGCCAGTGGTTATTTCTGTTTGTAACAAAGGCATGAAATTAGTGCAGAGCTTAACTACTGGACTGCTGATCTCTCTGAGTGCTGTGTTATAAGTTCACATTAGGCTCCTGAGGCCTCAAGGTAAAACTCACAGCCCAGTTTTTAGGGGTTCCTGTGAGACAAACCTCTTCACTGGGCTTCACGCAGTGCTCCAGGAAAGGATCCAGTCCATCATGAAAAAACCCAAAAGTATCTTCAAAGCTTTTCTGGGCTTCTTTCCTCTCTACACGTTAATATAAGCTCTAAAACCTTAGAATCTGGTGTATTAAGCCAGGGCACACATTTTATATCTATATCTATACATATAGATGTATGTCAGAAGCCAATAAGAGGAAATATATGTATACACATAGCTGATGCACTTTGCTGTATAGCAGAAACACAACACTGCAAAGCAATTATACTCCAACAAAAAAAAGACTACTGCTAATCACCAAAAGAAAAATAATAAGAGACTTGAAAGAAAACAGAATCTTCTCAGAAAAAGGGCAGAATAGCAGAAAACTGCACTTAAAGAGCAATACCATAAATACAGAAATGTTAGCAAAGATGTATGTTATGAACGCTGTCTCCCTATATTAAGAATTCATATATGCATTCCTGTTCTGGTCATTTTATGACAGAAAATCATCCTCGTGTGAGGAATAACAATTAATACATTTACTGCTTTTTAATGTTAAGACAATCACACAATCACGCTTGAGTGAACTGCAACATATAATGGGAGAACAAGGGATTTTAATTGGAATCAGCTTTCTTTATAAGATCACCAAAATGGGAGTAATTTATGATTTAAGACACAATCTGCTGAAAAATCCCTCTGACGAATCCTTTTTAAAGCACTTCATACAGGGCAATTACCGCTTTTCCTGAAGTTGAATGAACCCTTCGCTTGAATACAGATGAACGAGTGTCAAATTACCACATGGTCCTCAGTTTACGTTTTGTTTTTTTTAAAAAAAATCAAAGTAAATAACAGCATTATTTAAGAAAGCAATTCTTTCAACAGACGCCCCAAGACTGATGTTTAAGCAAGTCTCCTTGGCAACCAAGGAGCCAAGTACATCTTGGGCTAGGAGGAAGGGAAAAAAGGGACAGCAACTCTAAGGGGTGGGTAGAATAAGTAACCGGGAGTAGTAACTGCTCCCGCTAGACGACGCTGCTAGAAGCTGCATGGGCTCAAATCCTCTGAAATTTCAACTCTGATCTCGCCCCCACTGGCTCACAAGCAGACTCCCACCCTCTGCCACCGGTTTGAAGGACCAACTCCGAACAGGTAACGAGGAGAGAGGGTGAGCTGTCTGCGGAGTTACGTACCCGAGGCGGCAGCGCAGACACCTGGCTCTCGCTGATATACAATGGTCGTACTTCGCCCGACGATGCCCGAAGCCGAGGTGAAGAGAAACCGCAGTAGCTTCTCTCTACCGGTTTGGGGATGCAGTTGTGAAGAACGAGCGCGCTAGCGTGTGTGTGCGTATGTGCATCCGTGAACGTGTGTGCGAGCGTGTGTATGTGTGTCTTCGCGCTCCCCAACTCTCCCGCAGGGAAACGGTGTTTCCTAGTAAATAAAGGCAGCAGCAAGCCCTGCGGGTGGCGCGTCCGGCTAGCTCTGCGCTAGGCGACCGCGTCAGGCTGGGAACGCACCCCCGCAGACCCGCGCGGCTCAGACTGCGAGGCGGCTCCTCCCCCTCGCGCCTCGGGCGAGTCAGCGCGCACGCTCGCCCCGCCCCCCGGCGAGCACGCGCGCCCCTCCTCCAGCATCGCCGCCCGGGAGGCGCGCACGCCGCGCACCTCCGTCCCCTGCCTAAGGCGAGCCGGCGCGCGCCCGCTCTCCCCGGAAGTCCACCTCCCCGGTGCGGCACCTTTCTTGTTTTCTGGCACCTGCGCTGCCCACTGCTGGGTCGCTTGGACTGCCTGCAGTTTCAGCAGCGTTGCCTCTTGCGACGACCGAGACACTGGGAGCCAGCCTGCCTACTCCCAGACTGCATCCCACGGCTGGAGAGCGACCTGCGGGAACAAATGCCGTGACCCCAACTTGGAGTAGCCACGAGTTCTGGCCCTCTGCTTCCCTCCCGCGACCCAGTTCAGTTCAGTTCAGTTGCTCAGTCGTGACCGACTCTTTGCAACCCCGTGAATCGCAGCACGCCAGGCCTCCCGGTCCATCACCATCTCCCGGAGTTCACTTAAACTCACGTCCATCGAGTCGGTGGTGCCATCCAGCCATCTCATCCTGGGTCGTCCCCTTCTCCTCCTGCCCCCAAAGCCTCCCAGCATCAGGGTCTTTTCCGGTGAGTCAACTCTTTGCATGAGGTGGCCAAAGTACTGGAGTTTCAGCTTCAGCATCATTCCTTCTAAAGAACACCCAGGGCTGATCTCTAGAATGGACTGGTTGGATCTCCTTGCAGTCCAAGGGACTCTCAAGAGTCTTCTCCAACACCACAGTTCAAAAGCATCAATTCCTAGGCACTCAGCCTTCTTCACAGTCCAACTCTCGCATCCATACATAACTACTGGAAAAACAATAGCCTTGACTAGACGGACCTTTGTTGGCAAAGTAATGTCTCTGCTTTTCAATATGCTATCTAGCTTGGTCATAACTTTCCTTCGAAGGAGTAAGCGTCTTTTAATTTCATGGCTGCATGACTGCATGGCTGCAGTCACCATCTGAAGTGATTTTGGAGCCCAAAAGATAAAGTCTGCCACTGTTTCTACTGTTTCCCATCTATTTCCCATGAAGTGATGGGACCAGATGCCATGATCTTCGTTTTCTGAATGTTGAGCCTTAAGCCAACTTTTTCACTCTTCTTTTTCACTTTCATCAAGAGGCTCTTTAGTTCTTCACTTTCTGCCATAAGGGTGGTGTCATCTGCGTATCTGAGGTTATTGATATTTCTCCTGGCAATCTTGATTCCAGCTTGTGCTTCCCCCAGTCCAGTATTTCTCATGGTGTACTCTGCATATAAGATAAATAAGCAGGGTGACAATATCCAGCCTTGACGTAACTCCTTTTCCTATTTGGAACCAGTCTGCTGTTCCATGTCTAGTTCTAACTGTTGCTTCCTGACCTGCATATAGGTTTCTCAAGAGACAGGTCAGGTGGTCTGGTATTCCCATCTCTTTCAGAATTTTCCATAGTATATTGTGATCCACACAGTCAAAGGCTTTGGCATAGTCAATAAAGCAGAAATAGATGTTTTTCTGGAACTCTTGCTTTTTCGATAAGCCAGTGGACGTTGGCAATTTGATCTCTGGTTCCTCTGCCTTTTCTAAATCCAGCTTGAACATCTGGAAGTTCACAGTTCACGTATTGCTGAAGCCTGGCTTGGAGAATTTTAAGCATTACTTTGCTAGCGTGTGAGATGAGTGCAATTGTGCAGTAGTTTGAGCATTCTTTGGCATTGCCTTTCTTTGGGATTGGAATGAAAACTGACCTTTTCCAGTCCTGTGGCCACTGCTGAGTTTTCCAAATTTGCTGCCATATTGAGTGCAGCACTTTCACAACATCATCTTCCGGGATTTGAAATAACTCAATTGGAATTCCATCACCTCCACTAGCTTTGTTCGTAGTGATGTATTCTAAGGCTCACTTGACTTCACCTTCCAGGATGTCTGGCTCTAGGTGAGTGATCATACCCCTGACCCAACTAACTTATAAAGTTCAAATTTCCCATTTTCCTAGTGGCCACTTTGCAGAACCTATATCTCAGCCCTCCTTAGAATAATACACTTGATGGTACTGTCGAAAAGGGCTTTTCAGTAACCTTAAGAAATGACAGGGGGTCCCAGGGTTGGATGGAAGCCCTGAACCTGAGGAATGAGGAAGACTATTTGGTTGCAGCTAACCCAGCATCAAACCTGTAAACACACAACATCCCCAGAATACCACCATTAACTTCTGGGGCCTGGCCCACTCTGGTGTCACTTGTGGTGACATTGTGGTGACTTGTGGTGTCACTTGTGGGTCATTCATGTCATTTTTGTATAAAACATGCTTAGAAGCAAAGTGAATGATTTTGATAGGTAAAATATTACGTGTTACACTTTGGAACTGAAAAAATTGTATCCAGTGTGGAGTTACACAGCCAGTTAACAGTGAAATGGGTGCTTCCCAGGAGGTGCTGTGGTAAAGAACCTGCTTGCCAATACAGGAGATGTCAGAAACACAGGTTTGACCTCTGGGTTGGGAAGATACCCTGGGGGAGAACATGGCATCCCACTCCAGTATTCTTGCTTGGAGAATCCCCACAGAGGAGCAACTGAAGCGACTTAACCATGCATGCATGTAACAGTGGAACAAAACTCTACATTGAAGTAAACTGTGTTTTGTAGAATACCGGGGTGCAGCCCCGGTGGATCCAGGGTAATTCAAAGGGGAGATGGAATCGGCATCTTAGAAAAGAATTATTTAATTAAAAATATAAGATTAGGAAAAAATAGTATAGTAGGAAAATTTAGTGGAGAAAAGAGGCTGAATAACTTCATTTACACGGAGAGCTAATAAAACCTCGAGACAAGAGGTTTGTACCATTTACGTTAGGCCACGGCACCCGCTTGAATAACAGAGGGTGCCCCGCCTTGGGCTCCCTCTCGTGTGGGTCTTAGAAGCCAGGGCAAGTAAGTAGACGTGGTGAGCCTCTGCCCTCCAGATGGGAATTCAGCCTGAAAAGGAGAGGGAAGGAGAGGGAGGGAGAGGGAGAAAGAGAGAGAGAAAGTCAACACAGGGCAAGCTAGATTTCCAAGAAACCAGTTCGAGAAGCTGGTCTGAGAAACTGGTCCATCCTTTATTGTCCAGAAAGGCTTTTTATACTTTTGGTTGTACATAGAGATCAATGGATAATACAAAGTTATGCAGCATCAGCAACCCTGACTCTTATCGAGACCAGGCTTTTACTCTGCATACCAAGCTGTATACACAAATCTTAGGTGATTTACATCATCTTCTGGCCAGAAGGCCAATTAACATTTTACGGCCCTTTTCTGATAAGGGTCTGTCAACCAGAAAACTTATTTGTCTTAATAGTGTTGTTCTTCCCAAAGTCTGGTGCCACTCTCAGAAAGCACTAAATAAAGTTACATTCTTACATAGCAAGGACACAACAATTTATAACAAAGAAAGAGGAGTACAGTGATTTATAACAAAGAGAAAATTAATTAACTCAAAAGTCTAGTGTTGCTAACATCAAAACTACTATATTCCTTTATCTATATCCCAATTACATTGATTAATATCCTTCAGGTGCCTAAAAGATAAAGAATATGGAGGCCTGGCAGCAGTCATTGACTCAACAATGAAACCCATCACCAATATAACTTTTAGCTTTTAGAAAAGGCTCTATATCTTTAAGATGCTTTAAACTTCGTGCCTCTCATGGTTGGGGGGCCATGAACAATTCACAAGTGTAGTTAAACCTGTCAGGCAAGTTAGAGAGCTATCAGAGGGATTTGAGCTGAAACATTCTTTTCATATGCAGGAGACTAATTGGAGCTCTAAGTTAACTTTTTCCAGAGAAAGGTGGTGGGGGACAACCCCTGTTAATGTCAGAAGAGTGGAAAGCACAGTGCAATAAGGCAGGCAGACTCTGGTTTTTGGGGGTAGATGCTCAGGAAAATCCAGGGCAGGGGGAACCCCTGAAGCCAGATCACACCTTTGCGTACGTCAGGCTTCCTTCCTCATGACGTTTGCCACGGGCAGGATTCCTCACACTGGCTCCCGGCAGTAGAAGATCAGGATTTAACTTTTAAGAAGATGGAATTTCACAGTTGAGTCTCTTTGCTTGCAGGTTCTTCCACTGTTGGGCTAGGAAACAGTGCCCTGATCTATTTGAGGTGTTCCTGTCATTCTCATTAGTCTCAAATCATTCATTCAGCAATTTTTTTTTTTTTTTCGCTTTCAATCCACACTCACTCCCTTGTAGCCTCTCTGGACATTCAGTGCTTCATTGCATTGGTCTTGAAATTTGGACTTTAGATCCTCAGTCCTACTTGTCTAGCAGTCCTGGACACCAAGATGGGCAGAGGGAGAAGAATGACAAACTGATTACAATGTTAGGTGCAGTGTCATTTTCTAGAACTTTTCATAAGCAGTTTTATATTTTCCATTAAGTGTTATTTTATACCAGAAGTTCAAATGTCGAACCATGCTTGAACCCAAAATACTGACAATGACTTAGTGTCAATAAATATAACACTCCCTTAACATTAATAAAGTATTTTGAATGTGCTTAAAATTTAAACTCATCTATAGTATAATAATTAGATTATATGTTTATAGAATTGTTCAGTCACTAGCTTGCTAAGTCATGTCTGACTCTTTGCAACCCCATGGACTGCAGCCTGCCAGGCTTCCATGTCCTTCACTGGAATAAATAGAAGCTATTTATTTTAAAACAAATAGAAAAGCAAAGACTATAACTGTATTTACAGAGAAAAAATATGTCACCAACTCACCACCTGTGTGACTATAGAAGGGTTTCTTACTGCTCAAGCCTAGTATGTCTTGTATTCATATAAGCTAGCAGAATGCCTGTCATATATTGGGGGCTCAGTAAATATTGTTGATGCATAGATATTGAAGTTTAAAGAAGAAAATGTATATTGTCTATTAAAATGTTTAGTTCAGAGAGGGAATTTTCTCCTAAATGCCTCCTTTAGACTGATTTAAAGTAGAGTTTTCTAATTTAAAAAGTATTTTATTTCTCTGAAATAAGACTTGGCATTTTGTTAAACAGCCGTAAAAACTCAACCCAAGTGTGTTTTCCAATATATGCTGTTACCAGAGCAAATAGATTTTAGGCACTGTTTCTCCCTTGGGCACTGATTGCAGCCATGAAATTAAAAGACACTTACTCCTTGGAAGAAAAGTTATGACCAACCTAGACAGCATATTAAAAAGCAGAGACATTACTTTGCCAACAAAGGTCTGTCTAGTCAAGGCTATGGTTTTTCCAGTGGTCATGTATGGATGTGAGAGTTGGACTGTGAAGAGAGCTGAGTGCCGAAGAATTGATGCTTTTGAACTGTGGTGTTGGAGAAGACTCTTGAGAGTCCCTTGGACTGCAAGGAGATCCAACCAATCCATCCTAAAGGAGATCAGCCCTGGGTGTTCATTGGAAGGACTGATGTTGAAGCTGAAACTCCAAGACTTTGGCCACTTCATGCGAAGAGCTGACTCATTTGAAAAGACCCTGATACTGGGAAAGATTGAGGGCAGGAGGAGATGGGGACGACAGAGGATGAGATGGTTGGATGGCATCACCAACTCAATGGACATGGGTTTGGGTGGACTCCAGGAGTTGATGATGGACAGGGAAGCCTGGTGTGCTGAGGTTCATGGGCTCGCAAAGAGTCGGACACAACTGAGCAACTGAACTGAACTGAACATATGGTCGTTCTCTTTGTTAAGAAAATAGTTTAAAACAATGCTTCACAAAAGCTATGCAAACAAATTTTTGAGCTCTTAAAATGTATTTCACAGAATGATGAGTGTAGGGCTTCAACTGTCAATAATTAGATGTTTTCCCTGTTTCAGTCTAGTGATATGAGACATAAATTTCAGCTTCAGAACAAACACCTGTCATGGCTGCCTTGTCCCATAGTGAATGAGGAGCTCAGTGTCATTCATTCTTAATGCCTCTGTCGTGGTTCTGTCATAAGCCAGTAGTGACATGAAGGAGTTGCTGAGCCAAATTTCTAATTATTCTTCCAAGGAAAATAGATCATTATAAATTATGCCTAAACCAAAATTGATTTTTTTTGACTGATACTCTGTAGTTCTCAAGTGGAAAATACAAAATAACTAGCTTAACAAAACACCTC
This sequence comes from Ovis aries, assembly GCF_016772045.2. Lineage (NCBI taxonomy): Eukaryota > Metazoa > Chordata > Mammalia > Artiodactyla > Bovidae > Ovis > Ovis aries. The sequence continues at coordinate 40,104,450 of NC_056061.1, forward strand.
AATTTATTCAGTTACCTTTTGGGTACATTTTGTAGCTAATTCATTCTACTTATTGGGAGCTAGTGTCACTCAAAACTAATAATGCCATGGGAAAATCTTTTACCATTAATGTTTTTGATATTTATCTTCTCTGCCACATTATCTGGTACCAAACACTGTTATTTATGTTGTTTTTAGCCTAATTCAGTATAATCAAATAGACACATAATGGATGCTTAGAAAATATTTACTGTTCTGAACACAAAATAGTCCTTGCCCACAAGACAGAATATTTTAAGTTTTCTACTAAACAAGTACAAACAAAATACAAAAGGGGTTCTTGGTCATCATTAGGGGAGGCAACTTTTAAAGTAAATTGAATTTTTTTCATGTATCAGATTAACAAAGATGTAAAAAGGTTATAATATCCAGTGTTAGAATATGGGTAAATAAGAATGTGAATGCACATGGATACAAACACTTTGGATGATGACTTGTCTGTATTTACATTTTTTTAATGCACATTCCTCTTGTTAGAGCAATTCTACTTCTAGGAATTTATCCTGGGGTTACTGTTGGTTTGCAAACTCCCCTCATACATGGAGGGCAAGGAGAGACTGAAAAAAGAGGCAGACCACTCCAGATTGGGAGGTGGCTAGTTTAATAAGCAAGGGAACTTACACAGGAGTAGATCTCTGCACCTGCCCTCCAGAACCTTCAAAGTTTATATAGAGGCCTTAACGGGGTTCCATCACACATGTTATTCAGACAATCTCAACAATGCTTTATTCTTTCAAGGCTGTGTTCTTGGTACAGCCCCCAGTGTAGGAAAGATGGGCAGAACATGCATTCCAAGAATGAGGGAGGCAATGAGGAGCCTTCGGTTGCCTGAGTCCATCTCATGAGTCAACCAGTGGTTACATCCTCTCCATGACCTCCTCCAGGACTTACCTCCATTGAAAAATGAAAAACTGGGTGGAAGATCCAAGCAGACATTTCTCCAGAGAAAACATACAGATGGCCAAAAAGTGCATGAAAAGATGCTCAACATCATGAACTATTAGAGAAATGCAAATCAAAACTATAATGGGGTATCACCTCACACTGGTCACAAAGACCATCATCAGAATAATGTGTGTGTGTATTCAGTTGTTGTCATGTCCAACTCTTTGCAACCCCATGGACTGTAACCCACCAGGCTTCCCTGTCTACAAACAATAAGTGCTGGAGAGGTTGTGGAGAAAAGGGAAGCCTCCTATACTGTCGGTGGGAAAGTAAACTGACTTAGGCATTACGGAGATTCCTTGCTGGAGTCCAGCTCCAGCAGCCAGGGAATCAACCTGAAGAGATGGACGGTGTTGGCAAGAAAAATGAGGCAGCCTCTCAGTTTTCTTGGACTGTCTATTTATTTCAAATTCAAGATTCTCTTTTATACTTTTACAAAAGCATTAGGTCAGAGGTTTGATATTTTCAGTTCCCCCGACCCAGATTTGCTGTTTCCAAAAATCATTGTTGCCCCTCAAAAGGAGTTCCTGCCTCAGGAATTCTCTTATCTACTTCTTCTCATGTGTCCTTGTGAATATACAGTAACTCATGCTAATGTCTGGGCTGTATACCACATTCTTCAGCTTATTTCTTACCTTTCTAAGTCCTGTTTGCCCCTAGTATCCTAAGCTCACTATTTCTTAAAAAGGGCTTCTAGCTATTCATCAGAGAAGGCAATGGCACCCCACTCCAGTACCCTGCCTGGAGAGTCCCATGGATGGAGGAACCTGGAGGGCTGCAGTCCAGGGGGTCACTGAGGGTCGGGCACAACTGAACGACTTCACTTTGACTTTTCACTTTCATGCATTGGAGAAGGAAATGGCAACCCATTCCAGTGTTCTTGCCTGGAGAATCCCAGGGATGGGGGAGCCTGGTGGGCTGCCATCTATGGGGTCACACAGAGTCAGACATGACTGAAGTGACTTGGCAGCAGCAGCAGCAGCAGCTATTAATATCTCTAAAGTTCCTAATCTCTATAAGCTATAGTAGAATATGCTAACATTACAACATTCCTTAAATCTTTAGCTTCTAACTATTTTAATTATTCCTAAGCCCTAAATTCAGCAAACTCCTTTGCCATAAACACTTTCCTCACAAATAGGCTTCAGATAGCAATCCCTCCCATGGCCTCAAGCTGCGGCCTACATGCTCACCCTGGAACACTCCTTTGTAAAAGTCCTTGAACAAATGTCAGTGACTAACTTTATGAATTATTTTCTGAGCACAGCTGCAGAAGACTTTGTGTCTTCTCATGCTCCTCTCAAGAACAATAAGCACCTTAATATTCCTTTTCAGTCAACTCAGCCAAGGAAAGGAAAAAACAAGTCAGAATCACAAAGCCTAACTCCTTCATCCCGGGTCCATGCCTGTGGGATAAAGAGGGAGAGTTGGGGCCATGCCTCCATTTTGTCAGTAATGCCTAACGTGGCTCCTGACAGTTCCTAGAAAAGTAAAAATAGAGGTATCGTTACATAACCTCATACTATGTTATGATGCAACAATCCCACTTCTGGGCATATATCTGGAGAAAACCATAATTTGAAAAGATACATGTACTCCAGTGTTGATTGCAACACTGTTTGCAATAGCTAGGACATGGAAGGTAAATGTCCATCAGCAGAGGAGTGGATAAAGAAAAAGTTGTACATATATACAATGGAATATTATCAGCTATAAAAAGGAACAAACTAATGCCATTTGCAGCCACATGGATGGAGCTAGAGATTGTCCCACTGAATGAAGTCAGAGAGAGAAAAATATCACATGATATCATTTATATGAGGAATCTAAAAGAACTGTACAGATGAGCTCATTTACAAAACAGAAAGAGTCACAGATGTAGAAAACATACTTATGGTTATCAAGGGGAAAAGTCAGAGGGATAAATTGGGAGATTGGGATTGACATATACACACTATCATATATAAAATAGATAAGAACTTACTGTATAGCATAGGGAACTCTACTCAATACTCTGTAATGACCTATATGGGAGTGAATATACGTATATATATAACTAATTCACTTTTCTGTACAGCAGAAGCTAACACAACATTGTAAATCAACTATACAGCAATAAAAATTAATTTTTAATGCAAAACTTTATGTAAAAGAATGTTCATGATAGTCAAAAGAAACAGGGAAAGAGAAAAAAATAAGGAGAGGGAGGGGGCCAGGTGGAGAGAATTGGAATCCATCATTTGGAGACGAGTCAAATTATTAGGATCAGTTCAGTTCAGTTCAGTCACTCAGTCATGTCTGACTCTTTGCGACCCCATGAATTGCAGCATGCCAGGCCTCCCTGCCCATCACCAACTCCCAGAGTTCACTCAGACTCACGTCCATCGAGTCAGTGATGCCATCCAGCCATCTCAGCCTCTGTCGTCCCCTTCTCCTCCTGCCCCCTACATAGTTATTTAAAAAAATAAGTAGATCTTTAAACACTAATGTCAAAGATGTATTACTAACTGTAAAAAAGCAAGTTGAAGATCAATAGGAATAATATGAACTAGCTTGTATAAAAGCAGAGCAAGAGTGGGAGGAAAGGGGAGGGATGTGTACATAATAGTATATTTTTTCATTTTCCTGGCTCAGGTGGAAAAGGGTGAATCTCAAGCAGTCAGGAAGTCTTGACATCAATCAGGCCACCCTGGCAACTACATAACTATGTGTCTCTTAGTCACTCAGTTGTGTCTGACTCTTTGTGATTCCCACCAGGCTTCTCTATCCATGGAATTGTCCAGACAAGAATGCTGGAGTGGGTTGCCATTTCCTCCTTCAGGGGATCTTCCCAACCAAGGGATAGAACCTGTGTCTCTTGCATTGCAGGCAGACTCTTTACCAGCTGAGTCACCAGGGAAGCCCTCTACATAACTCTATCTGCATATAAGCCTGATAAGGATATAAGACTAAAACACAAAGAAACACAAACATATATAAACTGCCCCTATACTTCCAACACTTGGTAAACAAAGACCCAAGATTTCTCTCCTTCAACTCTGATTCCATACTCTTTCCCGACTTTCTCCTTTTCTTTTTGGCCATGGTCACAAACCAATCGCAATATTTTGCTCCGAGTCTCCTGTATTAGTCACAGTTCGTTGAATTCTGTTTTCAGTGGCAGACACTGATTCTGAATCACTTAAGCAAGAATGCACTTTATTGGAAGGCCACTGGTGACTCAGCAAATAGAGAAGGGCCTAGAGGGAAAGTTCAAAGAGCCAAGCTTTGAAAGACCAGAAATCATATCATTTCTATCAGACCAAAATAATATCATTCTAGCCAAGATTCAAATTCCCAGGAGAGTCTAATTAAGCCAGTCTAGGTCCTAAGTCCATCATGATGTGATTTGTGATTGGAGAGGCAGTGGTGAGGGATGGATTTGACCATATGGAATGGAATGGGAAAGAAGTAGTTTCCAAAAGGCAAGGAGTAGTGAAGTTCTCTTACCCTCCAAAGAGGCAAGGGATGCTGGGCAAGCAAAACCAACGACTGTCCGTTACTACCACCTTTTAAATAGAGACAAAACTAAAGAATTTTTATTTCCTTTTATTATCTACTCTCCCACCCTTTAACTGCTTCAAAATATATTTCAGATGGGATTGAAGCTATTTTTAAGCAAATTAATGAAAGTTCTTTTTTAAATTTATGTTTATATATTTGGCTGTGCTGTGTCTTAGTCTCAGCATACAAACTCTTAGTTATGGCATGTGGAATCTAGTTCCCCCACTGGGGATCAAACCTGGGCCCCCTGCATTGGGAGTGTGAAATCTCAGCCACTGGACCACGAGGGAAGTCTGCAAAATTCTTTTCAGTGATATAAATTCTTTAAAAAGTGAAGAGTAACCTATTAAAGACAAGGAGGACAGCTCAGGAACTCTGTTTAGAAAAATTTCTCCCTTATGTTTAGGCCACCTATTGTGGAATTTAAATGGAATACTTGATGATACATCAAAATTTTAGTTTCTAATATTAGAACTATCTGTGTGGGATCAATTTTCACAGAAAGTTCAAGACCATCTTACAGTAGTATAATGCAGATGAAAGTTCCTAATGCTTTGAAAATTCTAATCCCACAGCAGCAATGTATGACTTTAAGCATGCCATTAAGAAAAAAATTAACTTCATTCATTAAATTCGTCTTTTCATTCAATCATTACTAATGTTTCCCAGGTCACATCAGCCTAAAGGTAAAATAGGTTGTGCAGCTGTCAAAAATAACAAAAATATTTTTCCAGCTTCAGCCTGCCACTTAACAGAAAGCATCAGCCCCACTTTAAGTTGTCTCAAAGGTATTTTACCCAGGAGCTCTGATGACTCACCCGACATATCTTTGGTAACAGAAGAGGCAGCCTTTTTGCTGCAGACACAGTATATGCGGCTTCCACTCATGCCTTGGACATCAACTCTTGTCATTTTACTGATTTTTTTTTTTCCTTAACACCTCCTTTCTTCCAGAACAAAGGCAATCTTGCCTCCCAGAGGCATAATGTCTGGAGATGTTAGTGTTTTCATGACTGCAGAAGGAGGATGCTACTGGCGTCTAGAGGATGGAGCTAGGGATGCTACCAAACACTCTGCAATGCACAGAACAGCCCCTCACAACAAGAAATATCTGGGCCCAAATGCCAATAGGGCTGAGGCAGAAAGACCTGAGTCTCAGAAAGCTGGCCTGCAGGACAATCCGAGGAACAGTAGCTCTTCCATTCTCAAAAATCATCTCTGGTATTTGTAAGCTAAACATGCTCCTCCTCTTTGCCTCTCCTCAGGATGATAGGATTCTTTCCACATTAAAGGCAGACTTGCCTCCTCTTCAGAGAATGTAATGATCATTTGAGACACTGAACAAGAAACCATCTCTCCGTCATAGCTATTGTTTTCTGTTACCACACTCTCTCTGGCCCGATCCTCCTTCTGGTAACAGATCCCGCTGCCTTGACCTCCAGGGGTGGGCCTATAACTCAGGTGAGCCAAACAATAGGCCTTCCCCAGGTTTTTCTTTTTCATTCAAGCTGAGGAAAGAGAATCTCTTTTCTGGTCTCATGGCTATATAGTAAGAGGCTCTGGGGGGAAACATCTTGAGATAATGAGGCTCTCCTACAGAGAGAACCAGAGAGGAAGAAAGCAAGGAGAGAGGAGGAAGTGAGAGAAAGTAAGCGCTTTCATCCCAGGTCTCCCCAAGTCCAGTTCCATTTCCATACGTCCTACCGTTTGATTTTATGTACAGTTTTCATCTTCTGTTTAAGCTAGGTTAATCAGGGTTTTTATCACTTCCAGCATAAGAATTTTGGCTAATACACGTGTCTTCAAAATCCTTATAATTCAGTACAGCAGTATAGAGTAGCAGATGAAAGTGGAGCAGTACCCTGTGGAGCTCCTGGGCACAAAAGTCTTTCTGTGCCCACCCTTTCTTGCTTGTAGGAAACACGCTTCATTCAGCCTCCATGACCTTCCCTGAGTTCCAAAGGGCAGGTTCAAACAGTTGCTAATCAGGAAAGAGAGGGCCTGTTGAGACTAGAAAGAAGCAATCAAGAAACAGTGTTGCAGCCTTGGGGTCCTGGTTAACTCTGAAGGGAGACAGGTAAAAATATCTTTGAGCTGTTTTGCAGATACTGAAACTGCCACCAGGTGGAAAAAGTTAATCATATGCTCCCCATAAGCATGTTGGAGTAGGAAATGGCAACCCAATCCAGTATTCTTGCCCTGAAAATTCTGTGAACAGAGGAGCCTGAAAGGCCGCAGTCCGTGGGGTGGCAAATGGCTGTGATCTTGGATGGCCTCAGCCTGCATCGGCTTGGATCAGGGCTTGGGTTCCCAGCCAGAGACTGGGCTGGGTTGTGCGGTGAAAGCACAAGATTCTACACACTAGACCTGGCCCTTCTAACTTTTCAGAAAAGAATTCCCACAACGACAGAAAGTAATGAAACAAGCGTAGAATTTATTAAGAGGAAAAAGAGTACAATAAATGTGGATAGACACACAGGCAGGCTCAAAGGGAGAGTCCCAGAGTTGTGCCCTCATGGCAGTTCGAATTACTTTTATGGGGTATTTCTCCCAGGTTTCCTTTGGCCAGTCATTATCATTTGCCTTGAAGGAGGAAACAGAACAGGCTCATTCTTGAAAGCAGGACTCCATCTTGGGCCGGACTGTGGACTTTGAGCTATATGCCCAGTATCTGTGGAAATGACATAACAACTGGAAACCAGGCCCCCAGAAGGAAGAGCTCCAGGGCTCAAACCTAGACTCTCCGTAGCTTAAAAGAATACCCTAATTATCTGTGTAACCAAATAGAATCATATATTCTATTATGCTTATTGGGGTATGACCACAGTCCTATTGATAATTGTCTACTGTTAACCACCTAGGCTTAAGGGATATGAATCACAGGTTAACTTTGATGTATCTTTTTTTTTTTTTTTTTCCTTTGTTCATACTAGTTTCAGGGAATTTGGGGAGGTGGGTTTGGGCACATATATAAGGTTTTCACAAAAACTGGCTGGGGTCCTTGGCTAAGAGGAGACTCTGCCTTAGGCCCGCCGGTGTAATAAACTGTACTCCACTATCTGCATCGTCCTTCTGAGTGAGTTTGTTTCCCGGAACACATGGCTACAATAGCCTGGTTGACAGTCCATATTTGGTATATCTCAGGATCCTCCCATGTGTGTACATGAGTCTCTTAGCTAAGATGGATCTTACTGAAAAGGCGTATGGGTAGGGAACACCCCTTTACATAACTCCCCTTTAGCTTTCCAGGAGCCTTTTCTGTGCATGTGTGGTTGGGGAGGTCTCCTGGCTTTACAAACAAGAAATACATGGTCTAGCCAGGGCCCAGCCTTCTCCCTTACTTGTCATGCTATTCTTGTCTTGGAGTTTCAGTCCACAGGGAATGAATCTCCAACTGCTTTACCCTGGCAGGGCGCCTCACTTGGACCTGACTGAGTATACACATGAGCATGTAGACCCCAGGCTGGCTGGAAACAGAAAGTTGATGATGCTGACTACAAATTACCTCACCACCAACCAATCAGAAGAATGTCTACAAGATGATATGCTCTTCTCTTTACTGTAAAACTCCTCACTACCACCCTCCAGGTTGGGACACACAATTTTGAGGGCATTGGCCTGCTGTGGCCCCCACCTTTGCCTGGCAAAGCAATAAAGCTATTCTTTTTTTACTTTACCCAAAACTCTGAGATTCAACTCTGTATGCCAGTGTACAGAGGCCAAATTTCAGCTAGTGCAGCATGAAAAGCGCCCCAGTGAAGTACATACAGGGCTGCTGAGGTTCTGGTTATGTTTTGCACTCTAGACAGGATTCAAGATTGTTCACTTTACAACGATTCATTGAGTTGCATATTTGTTTTATAGAAAAAGCAGTTCCTTTTTGATGAGCACCAGTGAAACTTGCTCAGCCGTGTCCGTCTCTTTGCGACCCCATGGACTATACAGTCCATGGAATGCTCCAGGCCAGAATACCAGAGTGGGTAGCCATTCCCTTCTCCAGGGGATCTTCCCAAGCCAAGGATCAAAGTCAGGTCTCCGCCATTGCAGGCGGATTCTTTACCAGCTGAGCCACAAGGGGGCTAAATAGCAAATTAAAGGAATTTAAAGGAAAGAAAAAAGAAATTATATCTGACCTCAGCCATTAATAATGGGTTTTATTTAAATAAGTGTAGAAGAGGAAAAATAAAAGATCTTTTCCTCTACTTGCTTCTGTTATATGCCTGAGATCCATGAATTAAACTGTCAAAAAACAGATTAACAGGAGAGAAAGCATCCAAACTTTATTTGATGCTAATATTTTAATTTCTATGCATATGGAGGTCCTCATAGAAAAGAGTGAAGACACAAGAATTAGTTACACCTGGGGGCTATGTAACATTTTTAACAAAGGACAGTAAATTGTAGACAAGACAAAGGAAAGGGGGTTTGGGTTTTCAGGGTGGGAAGGTAAATATTGGGGGAACAAATGGAAGATAAGGGCCACTTAAGTGAAGTATATTTGTGCAGACTCATCTCTGAGCTGATTTTCTGGCTCCAGTGATAAGCCTTGTTCTCCTGTGAGAAATGGAGTGTTTCCTGCCGTATCAGTAAACAAGGATGTCACAGTCATCAGCAATTGCAGCCCTCCAATGTGAGTTCCTAAGCCTAAGGGCACTTAGGAAGGGGATGAGTACCTGCCATGTAGCAGTCATCAGCACCGCAGTGACTCCCCATGGTGAACCCCAAGGGAGCTCAGGATGTGAAAAAACACTGATACTGGCCCAGGATAGCTGAGATGCACATGAAAGGAACAATTTCAGTGAGCCCAGATTCTTACATCTTCCCATACATAGAAAAGCCTAAATTCCTTAACTTGGGATATCTGGTTTTCTTTAATTAACAATCTTTTGATGTTCAGATTACCTGCCTTTTGTTGCAAAACTTCTATATAACCTGGCTCCTCCCCTTGCCTCCTCAGAGCAGTTCTCTCAGGATTACTTGAGATGTTGTCTCCTGGGCTGGAAGTTCTAAACATTCCCACCAAATGAAACAGAACTCTCAACTTCTTGGTTGTGACTATTTTTTAAGTCAACACCTGGTCAGTGAGGGGAGGGGAAACACTGTCACAAAGAAAAATTTGAGCAGATGGAGGGAAAAGAACTCTTGTGTTTGCTGCTTCTTAATTGCTTTCAGCAAAAAATAATCCGTAGGCCAAAGACGCATATTTGGGGGTGGCATGTTCTGATTCCTTTCATAAGTAAGCTGGAATCTTATTTACATTATTCAAATGAAAGAGCATTCTTAATTCTCACTCTTACTACACACAGTTCTATAAATATTCTTTACCCCATTTTTTTCCTCATGAATAAATACTTGGCAATTCAACTTAATTCATCAAGAAATTAATTACAGAACTGGGGCCAAAATCGGGTTTCCAGCTTACAAACCCAAAATCCTTTTCATTGAGGTGCAACTGCTTCTGAATGGGAGGAGGAAGTCACTGAGAAGATAGATGAGGCTACTCACTGCATCTCCCCGTCATCTTGGCCACTGATATCCCGGGGAACCTGCTATATATCCCTAGCATTTGTTGTCATGAGTTACTGAATTTTCGTGTGTATATTTAAAAATCCTCCATTAGGCTGTAATTTTTACCCTTTTGTTTTTGGTCTTACATTTTCCCATGCCCAGGACAGTTGTTAGAAGAATACTTAGTAAATGTTTGTTAGATGATAAGTAGATAGATGAATGCATGGATGTGAAGCGGTGAAATACAAAACAACTTTTGGTATCATTGTGATTGAACTATACAACTCAGTAGAGGAATACTGAGAAATCCCTTCAGCAATGTATATTGGGGCAAAACTATAGGAAGCTGTGAATGCCAACTCAGGGTGTTTGTACTTTAGCCAAGAGGCACGGGTGATATTAATTCTGTCTCTTCTGGAGGGCTGACCTTCCTAATGGGTTGGAGGAAGAGTTTGTATAATTGTCTAGGATTTAAGTGCTGGGTGTGTGGCTGCAGGGGCTGAGGAAATGGACAGGGAAGGAACAGTGTTGGGGTTGTCACTAGATAAATGCCCTTCTCGTGAGCACATGATGCAAGGTCACCAGACTGGTACCTGGTACGTGGGCAGTGGTGCAGGGAGTTAGACACTTCGTCTATCAAGCCAGGTTTCAAATGCCAGCAAGATGGAGTACAAATGAGGCCAAAGGGCAGAATCATAGTTAAGGTTGCAAAGTCACAGGATATGGAGTCAAAGTTAAACAAGCCCTTAGCAGATGCAGGGGGTCCTTGGTAGTGTTTAATAGTGCTATTCCTTTGTATTCATTGCCTATTGCTGGAGTAACAAATGATCACAAAAATAGAGGCTTGAAACAACATGAGCTTCATGATATTACTGTTCTGTAGGTTGAAAGTCCAACAGGGGTCTCACTGGGCCAGTATCAAGATGTCAACAGGGCTGAGTTCCTTCCTGAAGGAACTAGGAGCAAATCTGTTTCTTGGCCTCTGCTAGCTTCCATGAGGCTGTCCATGGTCCTTCGCTCTTGGACCCTTCCTCTATCTTCTAAGCAAGGAACCCTGGGGCAATTCATGCTTAGGATGCCCTCTCTCAGGTTCTCTTTCTTCTGCCTTTCTCTTCTACTTTTAATAAGCCTTGATATTACATTGGGCCCCCTAGATAATCCAGGATAATCTCCCTATTTTAAAGTCACTTGAATAGCAGCTTTAATTCTACCCGTACTCTTAACTCTCCTTTGCCACATAAGATTACATCTTCACAGACTGCACAGATTAGGACATGGGCACCTGGGTTGGTCATTATTCTATCTACCACACTCTTTTCCCTGGAAGGGACGGCATCAGTCTTTGATTGCATGATAAGAGCCCTACTTGCTGAGGGGCAAATATATCCAGGGAAACCCTAGAGACCATCTGAGCCAGGCCAGTCTCAAAAATCACACTTTCTCTCAGACTTTTTTCCCAGTCATGATGAACGTTTATTTGTGGAAATAGAATTCACATTTCCTCTACAGCACTCATCCAGACTAGTGTGCTAGAGCCAGATTGTAAAAAGCTTTTATTGCATTTTCAAGAATTTTGCAACATCAGGGTGACATCGTCTACGGTAGGACTATTAACACCACAGTGATGAGTAAACCCTGCAAATGAGGGCCTTTGCCCTGGGAGATACAGTTATTACACATTTGCCATACCACTGAACTTAAAAGTGAGTATCATCAGCAATCAGGCTGGGACTCACATCATTTCAAAGATAGTTAGCTGACTGCTGCAATTAGTCTGGGTCTCCCAGACAAACAGTAAAACCATATATTACAATTTTGTCTAATGAGCTTCTGCTATCCAGTAGGACACTCAGAATTCAGTTTATTAGTTGCTAGGGTGTTGCCAAGGGCAATCAGAGTCATGATGTACCTAAGCTGGGTGGGCATGCCAGGAAGGCCTTCCTCCATGAATAATATTGGTACATCTTGATCTTAACAAGATTACAAACACCCACAAATCCACCCTTCACGAGGGCTCAAGCACATCAATGCTCATCCAGGAAGTAGAGAATTAGCAGAACAGGTGACAATATTCCACTGGAATATGGAATCATGTAATCCAGTATTACATTGGAATCATGTTTCATCCATATTCTTTCAGTCAACCAAAAAATTTGAGCTTGTATTAGGGACAGAAGGGTCACAGGCTACCTTGGTGGGAAGTCTGTGTGTGTGTATGTATGCATGCGTACAGGCAGTGGGTAGAGGAGAAAACAGACAAATGAATAAGTAATTACAATGCAGAGTGACTGGTTCTTGGAAGTACTCAATTTTTATGAGGGTCAACTTACTGAGGTTGCCCAGGGTCAGGCAAGAAGTCCTGGATAAAGTAACATATAAGCTGAATCCAACAAGTAGTAGTAATAGTACCAATAATAACTAATATTTATTGAGTACTTCCATGCTTCAGTCTAAGCCCTAAGGTCTTAAACTCATTTTACTTCATTCTGACACCCATGAAGTAGGTATAATTATTATCCTCATTTTATAAATGAGGAAACTGAGACACAGCGAAGTTAAATAAAGTGGCCCAAGGTCTTATAGTGGGAGTAGGACTGGGAGAGTATGAGTTAGGGGATGTTGGAGAGAAGATTGTTCCAGTAAAGAGAATAGCATATGGAAAGTGAGGATAGGTTCTAGGAAAAGAAAGCAAGTTTATCTGATTAAACATTCAAGTGGAGGGTGATGAACTATGAAAGCAACCAAGAAAAGCGTGCTTAGAAGCAGATTAGATCATAAAGGACCTAATAAGCAATAACGTTTATTTGTTTGCTTCCAGGTAACAAGCAAGTGGGTTTATTTTAAAAGAATCACTGCAGTGTAAGTATGGAGGCAGAGGGAGAAAAGCCAGAGAGGAATGTGTAATCCAGGAAAGAGATGAGAAGGAATGAATACGCATGATGAAGGGAGTGTAGGGGGGTAAGAGCTGAGGATGCTGCCCAGGTCTGCCTCGGATCACTGAAGAGGTGGTTACATTCATCACTGTGATGCGATCACACAAGAGGAAAGGTAACTGCCACCTGGATTTTCTGGGGGAAGATAAGTTCAGGTTCAAAACACATCTGAAAGGCCTATAGGACACCTGGGAGGAAGTGTCCAGGAAGCAGATGGCTCAATGGGTTTGTTTCTAAATAATATTGTATGCTGTGTAAGCACAGGTATGTTGTGCTGTGCTTAGCTGTTCAGTCATGTCCGACTCTTTGCAACCCCATGGACTGTAGCCCTCCAGGCTCCTCTGTCCATGGGGGTTCTCCAGGTAAAAATACTGGAATGGGTTGCCATGCCCTCCTCCAGGGGATCTTCCCAACCCAGGGATCAAACCCAGGTCTCCTGCACTGCAGGCAGATTCTTTACCATCTGAACCACCAGGGAAGTTCATGAATACTGGAGTGGGTACCCTATCCCTTCTCCAGGGGATCTTCTCAACCCAGGAATCAAACTGGGATTGTATAGGTATAACACTGTGGGAAAGTGTTAGAAAAAGCTGACGTCATCTCTCAGAATATGGGAGTAACAGTGGTGTGGAAAAGGCTTTGATTGATGGCCATTTGTGAGTGCACGTGTTGGTGGGTCCACTTGCCCCTCTACAAGCTGACCCATGAGTGCTGGAAACTGAACACTGTCATTCTATACAGTGCAGACGTAGCTTCTCTAACCTGTTTTTTCCTAGTGTCAAAAGACTCAGTATAGAGGTCTACAGCAGAGGCCCCGCATCCCTCTGCCCTGGTTTACAGAAAAGGGGGGCTGGCCTGACAGCTGAGTTTCTCTAAGTTAAAGGCTTTCCTAAACTGTCCAGAGCATCAGACAGAATGTTCAGAGCAGAGAGTTAAATGGGAATCTACAATCAGTGAATCATGGAAAGTGTCCCTTGGAATCACAAATCTAAGAGCAGAGACAGTCATCAAAAGATAGGAATGGCGGTAGGGATTGGAAAGTTTTGCTGAAAAGAACAGGAAGCAATGGGTCCAGTGAGGAAGTGGCAGGAAACTTTGGCTGAACGCTGGAGAGCTGTTGTTGTTTTGTTCAGTCGCCCTTCCATGTCCGACTCTGTGACCCCATGGACTGCAGCATGCCAGGCCTTCCTGTCCCTCACCATCTCCCAAAGTTTGCCCAAGTTCGTGTCCATTGCATTGATGATGCCAGCCAGCCATCTCATCCTCTGGCGCCCTCTTCTTCTTCTGCCTTCAATCTTTCCTGGCATCAGGGTCTTTTCTCATGAGTTGGCTGTTTGCATCAGGTGACCAAAATGCTGGAGCTTCAGCTTCAACATCAGTCCTTCCAAGGAGTATTCAGGGCTGATTTCCCTTAGAATTGACTGGTTTAATCTCCTTGCTGTCCAAGGGATTCTCAGGAGTCTTCTCCAGCACCACAGCTCAAAGGTGTCAATTATTTGGCATTCTGCCTTCTTTACAGTCCAGCTCTTTTTCTTTTTTGTCTTTTTATTGAAATACATGTTTTTAAATTTTATTTTTGATTGAAGGATAATTGCTTTAAATTTGTATTGGTTTCTGCTGTACAATATGAATCAGCTGTAAGTATACATATGTCCCCTCCCTCTTGAGTCTTCCTCCCACCCCCATTTCCTGATTGCACCCCTCAAGGTCAATACAGAGAACCAAGCTGAGCTCCATGTGCTATTCAGCAGCCTCCCACCAGCTAGCTATTTTACACATGGTAGTGTATATATGTCAATGCTACTCTCTCAATTTGTCCCACCCTCATAGTGCTATTCTTGGTGGAGAATGATTCCACTTGTTTCCAGCAGTAAAGCATGGGGGAAGAAGAGGGGAAGATGCCAACAGACTTAACATCATTGAGTTGCTTGTATCAGAGGCACATTCAAGAAAAACAAAGAGCCACAGTGAAACAACATACCAGCTTTCTTAATGTTTGATCAAGTGCCCAAGAAATTTCAAAGCAGAAGAAAAACATGAGGCTGCACACAGTGCTCGTATTTAAGGTTACATGGGGGCATCCTATGTCTTCTCCCCTGAATCTGCCCATCTGACTCCTAAGCCTTAAGTGTGAGATCTCACCAATAACTGAGAGAAAGCCCAATCTGAAGCACACTTACCAGGGCTAGGGGTCATTATTGGCAGAATAGGCCCTGATAAAAACCATCCCCTCCCCTCATCTCCCATACAGTGACTGGTAAGCACTCAGGAGCTGCAGTGCCTGCCAGGAGCTTCAGATTCCCTCTCTAACCCTGTGACATGAAGACATCCGTCAGGGAGGGGAATGGGCTGGCTGCATCCTGGCCAAGGAGCTGGAACTACTGGCGGGAAAGCTGGCCAGAACTGCCTCCTCTAGGAGAAAGAGCAGATGTTTGGCTGGTCTGTTTTCAGGATGATATCTATAAGTGCAGGGAAAGAGGAAGCTGCAGGCTTGGGTCCTGCCTTGAAGGCATAATAGCTTCATCCAAAAGAATGTGACCTAAAGAATGTTTATCAATTACTTTCATCATTCTTCCTGTTCCTACCCAGGAGCTAAAAATGGGGTAGAAAGACAGTTCATCTTCTCTGCCATAGTTAAGGAGCAGAATCAGGTCTGCTTTCCAGGAAGAAAAGAAATGGGACCTGATTTGAAATCAATCATTTAGTTAGACATAAAGAAAAATCTCTTTTTTACATTTACTTTTATATTTCTTTGGCTGCACCAGGTCTTAGTTGTGGCGTGAGAACTCTTAGTTGTAGCATGTGGGATCTGGTTTCCTGAGCAGGGATTGAACCCAGGACCCCCTGCATTGGGAGCATGGAGTCTTAACCACTGGAACATTAGGTAAGTCCCTAGACACAAAGAAAAATTTCTTAATGTAAGAATGTGTCAATCCTTAAGGAAATCAGTCCTGAATATTCACTGAAGGACTGATGCTGAAGCTGAAACTCCAATACTTTGGCCACCTGATGCAAAGAACTGACTCACTGGAAAAGACCCTGATGATGGGAAAGATTGAAGGCAGGAAGAGAAGGGGACTACAGAGGATGAGATGGTTGAATGGTATCACTGACACAATGGACGTGAGTTTGAGCAAACTCCTAGAGATAGTGAAGGACAGGGAAGCCTGGCGTGCTGCAGTCCATGGCATCTCAAAGAGTCGGACATGACTGAGCGACTGAGCTGAACTGACTGAAGAATGTGTAGTGGGTTGAACTGTGTCCCCTAACTCCAGATACCTCTGAATATGATGACCTCATTTGGAGATGAGTCACTGGAGATATACTTAGTTATGGTGAGGTCATCCTGCAGTGGGACCAGTGACTAATCCAATACGAGCACTGTTCTCATCAAAAGAGGGAATTTGGATATAGACACACACACACAGGAGAGTGCCACGTGAGGATGAAGGCAGAGATCGGCACTTCTGCAAGCCAAGGAATACCAAGGATTGTCAGCAAACCACCAGCTGCCAGGCAGAGGCCTAGAATAGATTCTCCCACAGCCCTTAGAAGGCATCAACCCTGCCAAACCTTGAGCTCGGATTTCGAGCCTCCAGAACTGCGAGACAATAACTTTCTGTTGTGTAAGTCATCCTGCAGTACTTTGCTAAGACAGCCCTAGGACACTATATATAGCATGTCAAAGCACTAAACGTAGCTTTAAAAATATATTTAAAACATAGTTGTATCTTATATTTTTATTTTTTAAAATTTATTTTCAATTGGGGGAAAATTGCTTTATTATGTTGTGTTGGTTTCTGCTGTACAACAGTGCAAATCAACTATACAACTATACATATATCCCAGCCTCTTGAGCCTCCCTCCCTTCCTCCCATCCCACCCCTCTAGATCATCACAGAGCACCAGGGTGGGCTCCCTGAGTCATATTCATACCAAATTAATCATATATAATATATAAATAATTATAACTTTATCAAATAGTAGTATTTTAAATAAACAGTTATATACTCTGCACAAACACCTGCTTGAGTGTCAAAGCTTGAGTTTCTTCTGGTTTTGTGTCTTTCTAATTTTATCAACAAACTGCCAAATCTAATTGCTGCATAGTAATCCAGATTTAAATCATATTTCTATTAATAACTGAGGATTTAGCTAAAAGGCTTAACGGATTACATGAGCAACTGCAGCAAAGACTGAGGAATAAATCAGTAACTCCCATTAAGACAAAATTGATCTTTTAAAATAAACAAAAATTATAAACTTGCATTTTATTATCAGGAACAGATCTCTATTAAGCGTATATTTCAGATCACCATATACAGTGATGGAGGTATACGGGGAGGTGACGAAGATACCTCTCCATGGGTCCTACAATACAGCTGGGAAAGCCAGTGCAAAAGTAGAAACAATAAGCAACACAAGTTAGGGTGTCACACGAAATGCTGCTGCTTACCTAAATACTGCTTACATTTTTTGTAACAGTATTTGCAGTTGAGAGCAAGGGAGTCAATCTTCTCTCATACAAACTTATCCTTGGATATTGTCCTTTGAGAAACCTCTCTGACAACTGTGGAAAAAAGAAAAGGAAATCTTTATCTTTTGCATATCTTCCGTAGGACCAGGGTCATTAAAAACAGGAAGGTCCTAGGTGTGGAACTTCTCAGATGCCATTCTCTGGTTCCAAAGGAAAGAGACTCTATGAAAGAGGAATGTTGTAGGTAGTGGAGAGGTCTGTTGAGGGTGCAGGAACCTGCTACAGCTCTTCACTCCTGAAGTGAGAGGCTGCTGTTGCAGGGTCTGGCAAAAGTGCCATCTCAGAATAGAGTTGCAGTGGGCTTCGGTAACCTGGCTCACTTCCCAAACTGGCTACATATGCCTTGTCTCTGAACTCCCGGCACACACCTCGTCTTCCTCCTGCCACTCCTCTTTCCCCACTGTCACACGTATGGAAAAGTGCAAAGTCATTTAAATCTTCTGATTCAAAACTGTCATCCATCTTCTTAATAATTACACAATTCCAGCAGGACAAATGGTTGTTATTCTATTTCTCACTTTTTTTTTTTTTTAAAGCTGCAATGGGTCTTCGTGGCCATTCACGGGCTCTTCATTGCTGCGTGCAGGGTTTAGTTGCAGGGAGCAGGGGCTACTCTTGTTGTGGAGCAATGGCTCTAGAACACACAGGCTTCAGTAGTTGTAGCACATAAGCTTAGTTGCCTCACAATATGTGGGATCTTAGTTCCCAGACCAGGGATCGAACCCATGTGCCCTGCATTGGCAGGCAGATTCTTAACCACTGAGACACTAGAGAAGTTCCTATTTCTCAGTTTTAATATGTCCAGATTACGATCCCATGCCTGCACACAAAAGACACAGCACTTTCGATCTCCTCTCAACAGGCTGATGTCCTGGCAATAGCTCTGTCTGGTTTCCTCTTATGAGTAGCTCTCAAATACTGGACTGACAGTCCATGCGGAAGGAAAGAGCACTGGATGGCTAATCAGTATACTGGATTCCAGTTCTGAGCCTTCCCTAACCATCCATAGGATCTCATCTCTTGTGAGTCCTTTCTCTCCAGCTGTTGATTATGGAGCTCAGAGATGGGACTGACTTAGCTAAAGATTAGCGCAGAACAAGGTGACTGGGGCAGTAGAAGACTGGCTGTTTTTAAAGTTGGGGGATAAACTGGATTACAGCTAGCCATAGTCCAGAACGAAAATCAAGACCAATCATGCAAGGTCAAAAACCAGGTCATTAAAGCCATAAAGGGCTCCAAAATAAGCCTCTGTGACACATGTGAGACCCCAGGGTAAGTGGTAGTCACTTAGTCAGGTCTGAGTCGTTGGGACCCCATGGATTGTCTGTGAGGAGACTGCCAGGAGACCCCAGGCTCCTCTGTCCATGGAATTCTCCAGGGAAGAAGACTGGAGTAGGTTGCTATTTTCTTCTCCAGGGGCTCTTCCCTGGATCAAACTGGGATCAAACTGATCAAGCTCTTCCAGTGATCAAACCTGGGTCTCCTGCACTGCATTGCACGGGTTCTTTACTGTCAGAGAACCAGGGAGCAGAGAGTTAATTTTAGGAGCTGTTTTCCTCTAGGCAGTGTGCCAGTCTTTACATCCCCCGCCTCCATGAAGTTCTGGAACGTGCGCATGCTCAGTTGTATCCAACTCTTTGGGACCCCCTCCCCAGGACTGTAGCCCACCAGGCTCCTCTGTCCATGCCATTCTCCAGGTAAGAGTACTGGAGTGGGTTGCTATGCCCTCCTCCAGGGATCTTCCCTACCCAGGGATCAAACTCATGTCTCTCGCGTCTCTTACATCTCCAGCATTGGCAGGCAGGTTCTTCACTAGTGTCACCTGGGAAGCCCATAAGGTTCAGGTACGGATGCCCAATACCCTATGACCCACTTCACGACCTGCATAAGGTCTTGTTGGGAATTTACACCTGGGGTGGAAAAAGTCCAGTAGCACAAGACAGCTGGACATGAGTCACCAGATGGTGACATCTCACCCCCTGCTGAGACATCTCAGAGTTGTCTTCGTTTATATTTCTAAAGGCACATGACAAAGCTCAGCCTCAAGGTTGCATTCCACAAGAGAGCTGAGAAGGTAAAGCAAGCCTCCTTCCAAGGTATACCTGGGGCAGTCTGTCTGATAGGCTGAAATCCCACCATCAGAAATTTCATCCCTGATTCAAAGTCTCCTGTCTATTGGGACAGAGTTCTCATTGTGAGCATCTAAGAGCGAGTGATAAGATGACTGACTACAGGATCAGGGCTCAGGAAAGCTTTCAGCATTAGGAGAGCACATGAAAGGTGTCAGGCCTGGAACAGGTGTCCTGGGACAGACCACACGGGTGCTCACCCCTCGGAGGTTAGTGCAGGCTCGGGCAAGGGAAGGAGTGGCTGAGGAGCCACAGGGAACGGGAAAGCTGTAAGAGATGAGCCTGACCTTCAGGATTTTCTCTCACCCCAACTCTGTAAGGCTATTCTTTACCACAGCAGCCCCCAACCTTTTTGGCACCAGCGACTGGTTTCATGGGAGACAATTTTTCCATGGACTGAGGGTGGGGCAGTGGATTCTGGATGACTCAAGCGCATTACATTTAATGTGCCCTTTATTTCTATTATTATTACCTCAGCTCCATCTCAAATCATCAGGCATTAGATCCTAGAGGTTGGGGACCACTGCTTTAGCAAAAGATGACAGGGTCCATCTGTGAGCGTCAAGAAACATAACACGGTTAAAGAGTAAAAATATTTTGGGTATTTGACAGGCAAAATAGTAAAGCCAAACTGTCCAATCAGAGGCTGCTCCTGAGAGCTGGGAGAGGCGGGAAGCAGTTTGCAGATGAACTCTGGGTCACAGTCGTACACACCAGGACGTTGTGGGTGCCCTGTTTATTAATATGTACTTATTACCTCCCTTATTTGTGTGTCTTTTGTGAAAACTCCTTATATCCCATCCTGCTTTTTACAAGCAAGGCTTGGAGTTGCCTAGAAAGCACTGGAATAGTGGAATGGAACTTACAGTTCTGGAGGTCTGAAATCAGTTTAACTGGGCTAAAAATCAAGGTGTCTTTAAGTCCATGTTCCCTTTGGAATCTCTAGGGAGGAATCTGTTTCCTTGACTTATGGCTTCTTTCTCCATCTTCAAAGCCAGCAATATAGCATCTTGCTTCACTCATCATATCATCTTCTATGTCAAACCTTCCTCTGTTTTCCTCTTTTACAAAAATTTATCATGGCATTTAAGGTTCAGTGAGATAATCTCATCTCAAGAGCCTTAAATGAATCACACCTGCGAAGTCTCTTTTTCCAGACGAGGTACTGTTACACATTCCAGAGATTAGGACCTAAATGTGTTTGGGGTCATTATTCAGCTACCACACCTCTAGATCTTAATTGACCTGTGTGTTAAGTTTAGGAATTCTGCTTTATGATTTATTATTTGTGAGGACAAGAATCTTCTATCTGTTCTATTGGATTCTAACGAAAGAGTTGATTAGTCACTCACATGCAAAGTAGAGCTGTTGCTGTACACCTTAGGCACTAACGTAAGCCCTGATTTCAGGGTGTGAAGTTAGGGGGCTGGCAAGGAAACAGGGATGGGATGTTGACATTCATGTGAATCATTCTTCACTTGTCATCCGGATCAACAAACCAGTTAAAAGCAAAAATGGCCTTGTGGCAGGACAGAGATGAGCTGGGTGAGCTCAGTTTGGGCATCATGTGATTACAGAGTCACTCTTCTGATGAACAGCCAACTCTAGAGCCTTTTCGAGGGAGGAAAACCAGTGAAAGGGAAGCCTGTGGGCAGTGAGGTATGCAGAGAGGACAAGACACAGTTTCAAGAGCTTCAGATGCACGCAGTGTTTAACAGTCATACTATGACTTTATTGTTCAAGTCAATAAAGATATCGTTGAAAGCAAATAGTAACAAATTTACCAAATATAAACCCACCCAAAAGTCTGCACCTTTTCCTCATTTGCTGTTTTTTGAAAAAGACTGCCATTATTTTATGGTTGTTTGGCAAGATGTCCTTATTATTGTGATAAGATGAAAAGAATGTGTCTCAAAATAATGGCGGAACATAGGAAAATGGGAAGGTGTATATAGGTTGGCCATGAATTGATAATGATTGATTCTGGCTAATGGTCACATGTTGATTCACTATACTAACTGTATATTTAATTGCGTTTGAAACTTCATAATCAAAAGTTATTTTTTAAAGGGCTACCACTAGTTTTATAATAAAACCACACTGGTAAAAAAACAGGTTTACCTCTTACTTGCATACATTTAAATTTCTTATAGTAAACATATTCAAACTCCTTATCAAAATGTAGCCAGGTGCATGAATTTTTTTTGACCAAAAGAGAAACCCCATATACTAGCTTACTAGATCACATTGCTGAGACCTGTAGACAGAACTGACGTATTTAGCTTTCTCTGGAAGTGTAAGGGTTATGTGCCTGAAGCCATGGGTTGGGAACCTGAAAGTCAACAGGATCATAGTGGTACATTCTGAGATTCTCTTAGATCAAAAGCTCTTTTACAGCAAGAGTGGCATGAGATTAGGAAAATAGCGGACTACATTTCATGCTCCAGCCTCTGAACCCTATCTCTGAATACTATCTATTCATCCAGATTAAGGGGAAGACATATGGAAACAGTGCCCCTACAAAGACCCCTTGTAAAATAGGTATCCCTAAGAAAACCAGACCAAAAAAGCTTACCATATGGACGATAAAGACAGCATCTTATCTGGTCTCTCTGTTACAAACCATCCTTTATGTGGATGTCAGTCATCTTTCTAAAACAGGTCTATGACTCTCTGACTTCCCTTCAAGAGAACTTAAGACAAAAAGAATGAAGACTAAACTCTATATTCCATCTTTTATAAAGGTCTGTTAGCTGACCTGTGATGACCTCAACAATAGCTTCTTCCCATTGTCCTGCCCTTCCTCTTTATTCCTAACCCCTCTCTCCTTTTGTATTTTAAATCCCTGATGACATGCGTTGATTATTTAAACTGGTCATAAATCTTTCTGGTTCCCTCATTTATGAATTAAACAAAATCACTGACATGTGTTTTTATATAAAGCATGAGTCATGGTTGACCCCTTCTACTGGCAAACCTTTGTGTAACTTTATGTAGGCTTATCCCTACCATCTTGTGTTTCGGCTTTTAGTCTGTTCTTTCCGTTACCAGTCTCAGGTGATAACACTCGATCACAGTACTGTCACCTTTGGTCACAAGATCTGACCTTGACTGTATACCTAGTGCCCCATACAGTGCTTTGGCAAGCTGTCAGGCACCTGATGTGTTGCGTGAGATGTGGGGGACAGGATGCAGTCCTTGAATTTTCTTGGATTTGTAGGTTCAAGGGTTGGGGCACATCTTCGTCAGGCTTTAGGATTGCTTGGATCCATCACCACCTACTTCATCCCCAACCTTACTTTCACACTACCTACTATATTCATTTTCTATCACTGCATAACTAGTCACTGCAAATGTAGAAGCTTAAAATAATATCCATTTCTTATCTCGTTGTTCTGTAGGTGAGAAGGCCAGGCCGGCTTGCCTGGGTTCTGTTTAGGGTCAGCAGTGGTCACAGAACTCTGCCTCCCCCACCTGCCTCCCTGCTAACAGTGTCACATCCAACAGAAATGAGATTCAGAAGGGAGTTGTGTGCACTAAAGCTTAGGGAGCGAAGCTAGTAAAAGCAGAGCCTATTGGGGTAAAAAGATAGAATTGTGCCTGCAAAGGCAAGGACTGGCAATGAAAAATTGTTCTCCAAAGCCCATGGGCAAGAGCATTTCATGTACTTCCTATACCTACCACTTTATTTATTTAACAAACTCTTTATTTACTTGTTGTGCTGGGTCTTAGTTGCAACATATGGGATTCTTAGTTGTGGCTTGCAGGATCTAGTTCCTCAACAAGGGACTGAACCTCGGCCTCCTGCATTGGGAGTGCTGAGTCTTAGCAGTGGACTACCAGGGAAGGCCATACCCACCACTTTAAAAATAACAAGCAGCTAAACTCACCTTCTAAAATATGTCTAATGTGAATAAAATTCTAGAGAGTGTTGCCAGAACGTATTAATGAAATAATGTATCTGAAAATACTGACTTCTAAACTATGAAGAATGAACCAAATGATGTTATGACTATCCAAATGTTTCATATTTTATTAATATTTTTGTTATGTAAAAGAAGAGCTAACAGGTTTTGAAGGTTTGCTATATGTCAAGTCCTACACCTTCACAAGGATTATGTCTCACAGTAAACTTCTCTGCTGAGCAGTATTGTTATTTCCATTTTATTGATGAGCAAACTGGTGACCAGAAAAATTATGAATCCCGAAGCATGAATTCGGGAAGATAGAGCCAATATTTAAATGCAGGTCCGTCTAGTGTTATGCCTGTTTGTGATCAGTGTTTTTCTATGGCCACTAAGGAAAGAGTCAGAGAGACAGTTGCAATTGGGAGAAAGACCTGAAGATGGACAGATAAATGGAGGATACATGGGCCCAAGCTCTGGAATTACTGGGTTGGGCTCACTAGCTTAGGTAACCTGCTTTAGCTGCAATTTACTTTTCACAGTCCTTCTGAAATTCTGTTTCATATACCTTGTTTTCATAATGTTTGATATGAAAATTAGTTCTTGAGTATTTGCTTGTTCTTTTTGACTCTCCCCCCGCCTTTTTTTCCCTTCCAAAATTGTCAGGAGTACCTTCTGTGGCTGGGACTGAGATGGAGAATTACTGTACTGATTAAATTGATGTGGACAGAACAAAATACCTTGTTGGAATTAAACCAAAACCTAGCCATGACTAAATGTTCCCTACTTCTATAAGCAGCAAAACAGTGGATATTTGAAGGATAGATACACTATGAAAGCTACCTCATCTAGGGAAAAAGAAAAGGAAAAAAAAGGAGACAGGGGGACTTCCCTGGTGGTATAGTGGACAAGAATGTTTCTGCCAACGCAGGAGACAGGGTTTGATCCCTGGTCTGGGAAGATTTCACATGCCTCGGAGCAACAAAATCCGGGCACCACAGCTACTGAGCCCATGCTCCAGGGCTCATTAGCTGTAATTATTGAGCCCACATGCTCTAGGGTCTAAGCACTGCAACCACTGAGCCTGTGCACCACAACTACTGAAGCCTGTGCACCCCAGAGCCCGTCCTCTGCAACAAGAGAAGCCGCTGTAATGAGAAGCCCGAACACTGCAAAGAAGAGTAGCCCCCGCTCACCCACTGCAACTAGAGAAACCCTCCACAAAGCAACAAAGATCCAGCACAGCCAATAAAATTAATCAATTAATTAAGAAACAAGGAAGCAAGCGACAAGTGGGATCATAGAGAAGGGGAAATGGAGGACTGGTAAATCAATGATGCTGGAAGTCTGGCCATCCGTTTAGGAGAGGAAAATGTTAGATCCTTATATCACTGGGTGGTTTTAAATGGCATGTAGTATGTAATTAAATCCATCTTGTCACTATTATATTATTATTTACCTAGTCCTATATCAATATCACACTTTAAGGTTTTTATACTATATTTTGATATCTTGTAGGGTAGGACTTCCCTATTGCTGTTTTTAAAAAATGCATTGGTTCCAAAACAATGCTGAAAAACATCAAAGCTGAAGGCATCATACTGCCTCATTTCAAAACATTATTACAAATTATAGTAATGAAGACAGTATAGTACACAGATCAGTGGAACAGAATAGAGAGCCCAGAAATAAACCCACATATACATGGTCAATTTATGACAAAGGAACCAAGAATATATAACGGGGAGAGGACAGTCTCTTCAATAAATGGTGTTGGGAAAACTGAACAGCCACGTGCTAAAGAATCAAACTCGAACACAATCTTACACCATACATAAAATTTAAAACAAACTGAAGACATGAACATGAGATCTGAAACCATACAATTCTAGAAAAAAAACATAGGCAGTAAGGTCTTTGACACAGGTCTCGGTGATTATTATTTGAATCTGACATCAAAAACAAAATCTGCTGCTGCTGCTGCTGCTGCTGCTAGGTCGCTTCAGTCATGTCCAACTCTGCGACCCGTAGACGGCAGCCCACCAGGTTCCCCCGTCCCTGGGATTCTCCAGGCAAGAACACTGGAGTGGGTTGTCATTTCCTTCTCCAATGCATGAAAGTGAAAAGTGAAAGGGAAGTCGCTCAGTTGTGTCCAACCCTTAGCGACCCCATGCACTGCAGCCTACCAGGCTCCTCCGCCCATGGGATTCTCCAGGCAAGAGTACTGGAGTGGGGTGCCACTGCCTTCTCCTAAAACAAAAGCTGCAAAAGCAAAAATAAATAGCTTATACACAGCAAAGGAAGCCATCAACAAAATGAAAAGGCAACTTACTAAATGGGAGAAAATAGTTGTAAATCATATATGTAATAAGGAGCTAATATCCAATATGCATAAAGAACCCATACAACTCAAAGAAATCAGACAATCTGATTTAAGAACCGGCAGGGGATCTGAACAGACATTTTTCCAAAGAAAACATACAGGAGGCCAACAGGTATATCGAAAGAGTCTCACTATCATTAGTCATCAGGGGAAAATGCAAGCCAAAACCACAGTGAGATATCACCATAATCTGTAAAAATGGTTATTATTAAAAAGACAAGAAATAACAAGTGTTAGAGAGGATGTGAAGAAAAGAGAACCTTTGTTTATTGACTTTGGGAATGTAAATTGGTACAGCCACCACGGAAAACACTGAAGGTTCCTCAAAATATTAAAAATAGAACTACCATAGGATCCAGTAATCCCATTTGAGGGTATTTATCCACAGAAAATGAAAACACTAACTTGAAAAGATATATGCACCCCATGGTCATTGCAGCTTTACAATAGCCAAGATATGAAAACAATATAAGTGTCCATTGATGGATAAACAGATAAAGAAATCATGTACATATACATACAATGGCATATTACTCAGCCATAGATGCAGAATGGAATCTTATCATTTATAACAACAGGGATGGACCCTGAGGGAATTATGCTAAGTGAAACAAGTCAGAGAAAGACGAATACCATGCAACCTCTCTCATATGTAACATCTTAAAACAAAGCAAAAATCACAAGCTTACAAATATAGAGAACTGATTGGTGGTTTCTAGAGGCAGGAGGTGGGGAGTGGGAGAATTGGTATAAATTTATTTTAAAAGAAAAAGAACAAATGGGCAAAACAGTATATATTGTATGCTACATTTGTGAAAAAATATTATTGGCTATTTTTTCACATTTTTCTCTTCCAGATGGACTTTATGAGTTGTCAAGTTTCACTTTAAAATTTCAATTGAAAGTATATCAAAGTGAAGTGAAGTCGCTCAGTCATGTCCTACTCTTTGTGACTCCATGGACTGTGTTCAGGGACTCTGTGACCCCATGAACGACCAGGCTTCTCCGTCCATGGGATTTTCCAGGCAAGAATACTGGAGTGGGTAGCCATTTCCTTCTCTGGGAGATCTTCCTGACCCAGAGATTGAACCCAGGTCTCCCGCATTATAGGCGGACGCTTTACCATCTGAGCCGCCAGGGAAGTTTAAAGTGTATCAAACTTATGGATTATTTTGTGGAATAATTGACGTTTTTACACTGTTGAGACTTTGCATCAAGGAACATGCTTTGTCTACCACTTGTTCTTTTTTGTCTTTTTGTAAATTTTGTGGTTTACTTAATTCAGGTTTTGCACGTTTTTGGAAGTTTATTCCGAGATACATAATAGTTTTTGTGACCATTGCACATGAAATTTTTTGGCCATTCTAGTCTCTCACTGGTGTACAGAACAGCTAGCTCAATTCTTTTTAAGATCTAATAATTCTTTGAATGATTTCCAAAATTTTCTGGGACGACAGAGACACTGACTGTTCAAAAGAACAAATAGTTCTTACTTCCTTTATTCATTATTAGCTAGGACCTCCAGCAAAATGTTGAATAGGACTAGTAGCAAAAAGTACTGCCTTTACTGGTCTTTCTTCTAACATTCACCATTCCAAATTATATTTGTTAAAATTTTTTGATGATATATACTCTTTATCAAGTAGAGGAGGCTTCCTTCTATTCTCGACTAGCCATATTATTACTAATGGGTATTGAATTTAACCAAACATATATTGTGAATCAGTTGAAATACAGTATCTGACTGGGCTGTGTTAATTTCTGGAGGTCTTCTTTCGGGCTCATGCAGTTGTTGCCGAAATTCAGTTCATTGTCACCTGGGGGCTGCCCTTATCTCCAAAAGGCTCCTGATGTTCTTTCCCATGTGGGCTCTTATAGGTTCTCTGTTCAGTCGCTAAGTCATGTCCAGCTCATTTCGACCCAACGAACTGCAGCACACCAGGCTTCTCCATCTATCACTATCTCCCTGAGTTTGCTCAAACTCATATCCATTGAGTCAGTGATGACATCCAACCATCTCATCCTCTGTCTCCCCCTTCTCCTCTTGCCCTCAATCTTTCCCAGCATCAGGGTCTTTTCCAGTGAGTCAGCTCTTTGCATTAGGTGGCCAAAGTATTGGAGCTTCAGCTTCAGCATCAGTCCTTCCAATGAATATTCATGATCGATTTCCTTTAGGATTGACTTTTTTGATCTCCTTGCTGTCCAAGGGACTCTCAAGAGTCTTCTCCAGCACCATGGTTTGAAAGTGTCAATTCTTTGGCAGTCAGCCTTCCTTATGATCCCTCACCATACAAGCTCTCTAAAGGCCCTCTAACAACATGGCAGCTTGCTTTTCTAAAGCCAACAGAAGGCTCTTACTCCTGATTCCTCAGATGGAGTCTTACTTTATGTAGGGTTATCATAAGAGTGATGTATTCTATTCTATAGTCTGTCTGTTCTATTTGCTGTTTATTTGCTCAATCGTGTTTGAGTCTTTGCAATCCCCTGGACTGTAGCCCACTAGGCTTGTCTGTCCATGGGATTTTCCAGGCAACAATACTGGAGTGGGTTGCCATTTCCTTCTCCAGGGGATATCTATGCCTATTTGATTCTATCAAATCATCTCAAATGATCATCTATCTCAAATTCATTTATCATCAATCTTTCTAGTGTTTTAACATATGTATGTAATAAAAACACACACACACATTTTCTTAAAGTACTGCTTTACCTACATCCCACAGGTTTGGATAATTGTTTCTTTCAATGTTGTTCATTTATAAAGAGTTTATACAAGGAGACAGGCAGAAGGAAAAGCTACTGGGAGAGGAGCTGGGTGTGGAGCCTTCTCAGCCCCATGGAGGGTTGTAGACACCTTTTTTCTGCTCTGATTACTCTTTGGTTCCTTTCTTTCCTTCCCTTTCCTACTTTTTCCAGTAGCCTCTCCCACTACTCTCTTTCTCTCCCACTTTTCAAACAGTTTTCTTCTTCCAGTTCAAGTTCAAAGAACTGATAAACTCTTCCACAAATGGCCTGCCTTCCCCCAAAGTACCTGCCTTTTAAAAGTGGATTAGGTAGAGAAAAGGTTCAAAAAAAAACTTAATGCAAACCCAGGAATAGGTGAGTGATTGTGAAATTCTAATCTGAGAGGGAAGTAATTGAGTGGGAAGGAGAGAAAGGTGGTAGAATTCTGGTGTCTCTAAGGTGTCATAACTAGGAAAACCAATCATGCTGCTTTATACACAAGGGGGATGATGGAGTTGGCCAAAAAGTTTGTTCAGGGCTTTCCATAATATGTTACAGAAAAATCCAAACAAACTTTTTGGCCAACCCCATACACACTCTTTCTCACCGAAGCTTGTCAGAGAGAGGTGCTCCGGAGAAGGTGAAAGAATGGGACCCTAGAAGAATTGCTTCTCAGTGCAGTGTAGAGATCTGGCAAGGTATGACAAATTTTCCAGTAAGCTTACCATTGGTCTTAGACAAACTCTTAAAAGAAAGAACACAACTGCCTGAACAAAATGGTTTTATTCTTTCAACAACTAGGTTGTTTCTTTGGAATATACACATCGCGGGGATGAGCAGAGAATGCTAGCCATTCTCTCCATTGTTCTAGTTTTTAATTTTACTAATTTGATCATAGACACAGAGGTAGATACAGATGTTCTGAAGACGGTGACTGCTGGGCAGAACATGGACCTCCAAAGACATCCATCTCTTAAACTCCAGAACCTGCAAAACGTACTTTGCAGGTGTAACTGAATTAAGGATGTTGACATGGGATATCATCCTGGATTATCACATTAGGACCAATGTAATCAAAAGGGCATAATAAAGGGAAAAGGGAGGCAGGGGAGTCATAGTCAGAGAAGCAGATAATACAATGAAATGATTAATTTGCTGGTTGTCAAACGCTAGAAGTGTCCAGAAGCCCAAAAAGACCAAAAAAGGAATTCTCTTCCGGAGCCTCCAGCATGAAGACACCTCTGCTGACACCTTGATTTTAGGCTCCGGAAACCCATTTCCAGCTTTCCGACTTCTGATTTCCAGAAGAGCGAGATTATAATTTGCTCTGTTTTAAGGCACTGCTGCTGCTGTGCAGTGCTCTGCTGCTGCTGCTGCTAAGTCGCTTCAGTCGTGTCCAACTCTGTGAGACCCCATAGACGGCAGCCCACCAGACTCCCCCGTCTTGGGATTCTCCAGGCAAGAACACTGGAGTGGGTTGCCATTTCCTTCTCCAATGCATGAAAGTGAAAAGTGAAAGTGAAGCTGCTCAGTCAACTCGCAGGGACCCCGTGGGATGCAGCCTACCAGGCTCCTCTGTCCATGGGATTTTCCAGGCAAGAGTACTGGAGTGGGATACCATTGCCGTCTCTAGTCATGTCCAACTCTTTGAGATCCTATGGACTATAGCCTGCCAGGCTCCTCTGTCCATGGGATTTTCTAGGCAAGAATACTGGAGTGGGTTGCCATTTCCTCCTCCAGTTTAAGGCACTATTTGACAGTAATTTGTTAGATGCGATAGGAAAATAATATAATTCCAAAAGTCATGAGTGTGGTGGCCACAGAGCAGGCATCTGGGTATAACTGCCGGTTGATAATTCTAATCTATGAAACCTAGAGTTTCTCAATATGAATACTGGATCTACCAAAGCCTAGTTTGTTCTGGGTTTCAGGATTTTTTTTCTGAAATATTCTAGGTCTCACAAATGCACAACACTACATCACAATGGAACCGGTGAAGTTTCGGAATCTGGTAAATGACCTCAGCTGGACTCACAAATTCCTTGGCCCCTGGTACTGGAATCCAGGGC
This sequence comes from Ovis aries, assembly GCF_016772045.2. Taxonomy (NCBI): domain Eukaryota; kingdom Metazoa; phylum Chordata; class Mammalia; order Artiodactyla; family Bovidae; genus Ovis; species Ovis aries. The sequence goes on from NC_056061.1 coordinate 40,135,165, forward strand.
CTGGAGAAGTTCCATCTGAACCTGGCCATCTCTGCCAGGATGAGCCATTCCTCCACAAATCTGCCATGCTGCTCACTTGTAATTGAGGTTTGGTCAATGAAACCTCTGGGGACTTTTCTGAGCATCTTGAGTCCCTTGTCCACGTGGGTTTAGTGACTGCCATCCTTTGGAGAACACAGAATGCCTTTGGATTATGTTCAAAGAAAGGCGTGCATGCACACTTACTCATGTCTGACTCTTTGTGACCCCATGGACTGTAGCCCTCCAGGCACCTCTATCCATGGGATTTCCCAGGCAAGAATACTGGAGTGGGTTGCCATTTCCTCCTCCAAAAGAAAGGAGTGCAGGAAGGTAAAAATCTAGATAGAGAGAGAAAGATTGAGGATGAAGAAAGGAAGCAAGGAGGGACTCTTTCTGCTGCCAATACCAGGCAAAGCCTGGTGGCAAGCTAATGACGCCCACCCAATCTTCCACCTTAATGGGCCCAGCAACGCTGCGTTCAGAGCACACTAATTAGAGAATAGAAACTGAAACAGCTATTTTTTTTAAAAATTAAATTCTTGAAGAACTTGAATCACTTTACTTTCAGATATTTATTGTATTCATTTTACTCACCTCTGCTCCTTTTCCAAACTTCTTTCTGTTCCTCTGGAAAATGGAAACCAATGCAAATACTCAGTATCATATTCTGAGCTAGGCACTGTATCAGACACTTCATATTTTTAAATGATGTGAAATCCATTAGATAATTGCTATTGCCCCAGTTCTAAGATGAAGTGAGCATAACCAGAGTGAGTGACTTTCACAAGGACTCATTTCTGGTAGAGGGGCTGACTCTCGAGGGCTCTGCTCATCTTTGTGAAGTGAAAGTTGCTCAGTTGTGTCGAACTCTTTGCAGCCCATGGACTGTAGCCTGCCAGGCTCCTCTGTCCATGGGGATTTTCCAGGGAAGAACACTGGAGTGGGTAGCTGTTCCCTCCTCCAGGGGTTCTTCCCCACCCAGGGACTGAACCCAGGACTCCAGCATTGCAGGCGGATTCTTTACCATCTGGGCCACCAGGGAAGCCCCTGTTCATTTTGGGGTTCATTTAATATTTATCTTGGCTTCTCTAGTGGCTCAGCAATAAAATATCTGCTTGCAATGCAGAAGGTTGGGTTTGATCCCTGGGTCAGGAAGATCCCCTGGAGAAGAAACTGGCAACCCACTCCAGCATTCTTGCCTGGAGAATCCCATGGACAGAGGAGCCTGGCAGGGCTACAGTCCATGGGGTTGCGAAAGTTGGACGTGACTTAGTGCCTGAACCACCACCACCCACCAATATTTACCTGACATTTGTTTAGTACCTACTTTGTACCAAGTATTGTTCAGTGAGATGCAGTGAACAAGCAGTGAACAAAGACAATAATTACTGTCCTCAAAATATATACGTTCTGTTGTGTTGGCAAGACTCTAGGTTTACTTCATTGGTTCCCTAGGATATTTAGCAATATAAATATATCATATGGCAGTCAGAGAGACGATTAATTCTGAGCAGCATCCTAGTTATACTTTCCATGGGCACCTGACTTCATCCTTAATGTGAGCCCAGAGAGAGTTTTGAGTTCACACTTCATGTTAATTTGCATATTTAACAAGAAGGGCTGGAATTATGCATTTGTGATTCAGATTTTATCTCTAGATGACTCCCAAGGGATGACAGGCAATTGTGTATTTCTCAAGTACCTCTGCCTTCTGTCCTGCTCTTTAAGGACTTGAACACTCCAGGGCCAGCAAGGCAGCTGGCCTGGACTGGATGTTCCTTAAATATTGAATCCCAGTATGTGTGTGTGATTCTCTCAGTTGTGTCCGACTCTTTGTGATCCCGTGGACTGTGTCCAGCCAGGCTCCTCTGCACATGGAATTCTCCAAGTAAGAAGACTGGAGTGGGTTGCCATTTCCTACTCCAGGGAATCTTCCTGACCCAAGGATCAAACCCAGGACTCTTGCATTGCAGGCAGATTTTTTATTGTCTGAGCCACCTGATACGGATGTATTGAATCCAAAGTCTCCTTAAACGTGGAAATTCAATAAATTCTTTCATGTGGGTAATTCCCATAGCTCCCTACACTTCTTATAACTTCTGTCTCACATTACTTTTCCATTGTGCCAGAAGTACAGTGGAATTTCCATGAAAATGAATTTTTCACTTTAAAAATATTTTTAACAGGCAGTGAATGGAATTACTACCATAATTGTTGAAACACATAGATGTGTGAGGCAAAGGAAAATGTTTTGATGTATATAGGTAGAAATATGAATTCCTGTGTTATAAAGCACTTGTAGGCATGCTTGTCTCAAAGATGGAACTCTTGGAGCAGCCTGCCACCTTCAGGATAACTTCACAATTAACACTACCAGGGAACACTGGTTTTAGCCTCTGTAAATTTCAAATACCAATTCCAGTAAAAACATTTCATGATAGTTAATGGTGGCTATGTTCCTTGTAGAACTTTTGCTATGATTACTATATGCAATAATTTAATTAGTTTTCTTTAAAGAAAACAGCCCTTTCTTTAGTTTGAGATTCTTTTAAAAATCATTACTTAACTTACTGTTTTATCATTTCATTGCTTTTAAACTTCATTTTGCTAAGGAGAGCTGAGAACCCTAAAAACCGATCTTGCAGCCACAGTCTGAAAAATGCTGTAACTTTGGAAACTCTGCTGCTTTTTAGTGGGTTCTTTATGAATAAATGACTATTTTTGAAGAATCTTAAGAGCAACACAGTAATCCTTTCAGAGGGAGAAGGAAGAGGGAGGGAGAGAGAGAGAAAGAGGAAGATTAAGAAAACATGAAACCCCTCGCGTTTTTGTTGTCTGGTTTTTTTTCCTTGGAGAAGGCAATGGCAACCCACTCCAGTACTCTTGCCTGGAAAATCCCATGGACGGAGGAGCCTGGTAGGCGGCAGTCCATTTTTTTTTCCTATTGGCTGTTCCTTTCACTAAATTACAAGGAAGTCTCCGTGGCTTAAAAAGAATAAGAAAGGTATAGAACAAAGGAGAAATAGGCTAAGGAATGACGCAATGACTCATATTTAATGGCATAGAGACACAACACAAATTAGCATTAAAAATACACAGAAGGAAAAGGAGAGCATAATGGAAATCGACAGGTCAAATGCGTTAGGAGAGCGCGATGTAAAAGATTCTGGGAAAAGAGAACAGGGCTCAGATTCAAACGCAACAGGAAAGGGGACAGGGAAATAAGTGACATTTAAACAAAAGAGCGACAGAACAAATATTCATCGAGAATGAGTAAACTTTCACTATTTTCCTTTCACAAAAGGAGGAAAGGGCTAGTTTAGAACCTTCTTTTAGCCACTAATTCCATTTTTATTGTCTTCCTCTCTCGTTGCCCCGACCTGTGAAAGGACTCAAGGTCAATTTGCTTAGACTTTGATTCTCAGCCTGCAACTTTGGGATCACGTGGGGAACCCACTCCAGTATTCTTGCCTGGAGAATCCCAGGGACGGGGGAGCCTGGTGGGCTGCCTTCTATGGGGTCGCACAGAGTCGGACACGACTGAAGCGACTTAGCAGCAGCAGCAGCAACAGCAGCAGAGGAACTTGAACCAACGCCAGGCCTCCCTCGGGAGGGATTAAATCAGAAAACCTGGGGGAAAACCCGGCAAGAAAATTGTTTTAAAGCTTCCTGCCTGACTCCACCAGGCTGTAGAGCGTAAAAACAAGGTGCGCCCAAGCCCTCAATCCCGCCCCAAATTCCGAGAAGCAGCCGCAGGTGGGAGCATGTCTCCGCCCCAGAGGGAGGTGCTTGCTCCCTTTGAGATACTCTGGGTGGAGACGCGGCGTGTGCCCTCCCGACCGCTAGGGGGCGAACTGCACGCATTTAGCTAACGTTTTGAGCTCCAGCGCGGGTCACCCGCAGATATGCGCATGCTCCGGTGTGTCCCGGAGGTCGCTCGCGCGGGTGTTTAACCACGTGTGGTGTAACTTAGGGCATCATGTTGTGAAGACATGGGGGCTGCGGTGGCTCGCGCAATCAGGAATTTCAACCTAGAGAATCGGGCGGAACGGGAAATCAGCAGAATGAAGCCTTCCCCCGCTCCCAGGCACCCCTCCACCAAAAACCTCCTGCGAGAGCAGATGAGCAGTAAGTGGTGCCGGGGCGCCTCGGGCCCCGGCGCTCGGTCTCCGGGTGTGGGTTGAGTGGTGGACCTTGGTGCAGTGGTGGGGGTGACCGGGGTCAGCTGCAGTCACCCGGGTCAGCCGAACTCGGGAAGGTGGCGCCACCGGGCTGGTGACATTGAGACAGTCTCCTTGCTCCCGCGGAGTCGGCGGCTCCGCCTACTTCGTAGACTTGGAGGTGTCGGCGTCTGCCCATGCTGACCTCGCCCTCGCCGGCTTTAACACTTTGCAGCATGATACAAGGAATCAAAATCAGAAGGAATCGTATGCAAGAGAATTCTCTAGAGGTCTTCGCAGAACAGTGGAGACCGAACTTGACCTAGCATTATGAGTTACATTTAAAACACATCCTATTGAATGTTGATTAAGCAAAAAATGAAGTGAGTGTCTTAAACAGAAAGCAACTCACAAAGATTTAGAACACGAACTTATGGTTCCTGGGGGAGGTGGGGCCGTGTAAGGGATAGTTAGGGACTTTGGGAATGTCATGTATGCGCTGCTGTATTTAAAATGGGTAACCAACAAGGACCTATTGTATAGCACATGGAATTCTGCTCAATATTACGTGCCAGCCTGGATAAGGGGATTTGGGGGAGAATGGATACAAGTATATGTATGGCTTGAGTCCCTATCCTGTTCACCTGAAAGTACCACAGTATTGTTAATCCACTATACCCCAATACAAAATAAAAATTTTAAAGTTTTTGGGGAAAAAAAGTGACTGTTTTAAGTGTTAGGATCTTATAGGAAATTTTCTTTGGGTCTACGGTTGTAACATTCTTTTTCTTTCTTTAGGCCATCCAGAAATTAAGAGAGAAATTGATAGGAAAGATGACAAATTGCTGTCATTACTAAAAGACGTGTATGTTGATTCCCAAGATCCCGTGTCCTCTTTGCAGGTAATGTGTGTTTTCACTAAGTAAATATATAATATAACTCCTTCGAGCTCCGGGAGAATCACGTAGAGAAGTGTGGCAAATAGTAAAAGAGAGTGAAGGCTCTGGAAATGTAAAAGTGTCAGTGTGCTTCTGAACCAGAATGCAGAGCTTTGGTAAAGTTGAAGCACAGAGGTCTAAGCAAGACACAGATGCCTCTGTTCATTGGATATTTACTGAAATCTAAAAGACTTGTGAAAAAATAAGTAACAGAGTTGTGAAAGTATTAGTTGAATGCACCTCTGTTATTTCAGAATTTATAGGATTTGGTAGGGAACTTCTACCAAATGACAATTGGTCACTTGAATGACATTTGACACCAAGAGAGAGCTTTAATACTATTTTCCTTCAGTGGTTTGAGGTATGTTCTGATATCAGAACATTTTTTAGTGTTGGTGGGCTTTTTGTTTGTTTGTTTTTTAAGAAAATATTCAGATAGGATTTATAAAAATACGGAGATCGCAGAATAAACTAGGAGTGGGAACCTGTATGTAAATATCAGGCACAAGTGCTCTGTGTACAGTGATGAACACAGCAGTTCTAGTCCTTGCTCTCACAGTGCTTGTAGTGTTGTGAGGGACACAGGCATGAAACAAATGAGCAGCCTCAGGTACATAATTGAGGGAGGTACATATCAGAGGGAGCTGTTTGAGACAGAAGGACCAGGGATGGTTTCTGAGGAAGTGGCCTAAACAACGGCTGGGTGTTAGCCAGATGAGTTCATGGGGGCAGGAAGCGTCTAAGCAGGGAGAAGAGTTTGATTAAAGGAGAGGGAAGTGCCAGTGGCCATTCCCTTTTCAGTCTAAAATTCTCCAATGTCTTTCTCTGTAGATAGGCAATAAACTGCACAGATATGTTAATAGTTATTAGTATAATTTTAAGTAGGGAAGAGAAAACACATGTAAAATAAGGTTTGTAACTTGTTACAACAACAGTTACAGGATTCGGTTATCAGATGTTCACACACACACACACACACAGGCAAATATATAGGGGTTGATGTTTGTGTTCTTTATATTATCTTTAGACAGGTGTTGGATAATACTTCGGTATTGTTTCTCTCACATGTACTTATTCATTCTAAAATTAACTCTTGGGGAACAAAAACCATCTAATACTTCTTATGTATAAAATATAGAAATGTAAATATAATACTTAGGAGATACACAGTGGTGTTAAAATTTCTTGGGGTATTAGGAAAAAATCTGAAAAGACTCATGGGCAAGTGATAGTAAAGAAAAGGTTGAAGTGCCTATTTATGTTTGTCTCTTTTTCTTTTGGGCAGTTCATAATTTTCTTAATGATTTGTGATGTCTTTAGACATCAGTGATGCTGTGGCTATCATATGTCAAATAATTTATTTTTGTCTGACTTTTTATCTATTGCTATTCAAAATTTTGTGGAATATATTAGCCTTTTTGTCTTTCATTGTATGGACTCAGTCTAACATAAAGACAGTCTTCTATATTTTCTCAGTACTTTTATGATTATATATTTTATGTTAAAATCTTTGTTTGGCATTGAATGAAGTTTTTGGTGAAGGAGAACTTTTCAACTGGATGGTCAGTTGTCTAAATATATTTATTTATTTATTACTGGTTATTGAATAACCCAGTCCTTTTCCCACTCATTTAAAATGCTAATACATACACTTAAAAGTCTTAATGGATTCATCAGTTCTATTTATTTTTCTATGTCTACACTAGAATTATACTATTTTAATTAATAAAACTTTGTAAAGTATCTTGATACCTGTTATGATCATCTTTCTTTCTTTTCAGAAGTTCTTTGGCTCTTGCCACACATTTTTTACCCATATGAACAGGTTCTTGAAAAGTCCTATTTTGATTTTGAGTGTAATTGAATTGGAATTTATAGATTAATTGAGGAGAATTAACATTTTTGTTTTATTGAGTCTTTGAAGGGTAGAGGGAAGATTATTACTATGGGATCTCTTTTCTCCCTAAGTTTTTTTTTTTAAATTTTTATTTTTACTTTATTTTACTTTACAATACTGTATTGGTTTTGCCATACATTGAGATGAATCCACCATGGGTGTACATGCGATCCCAAACATGAACCCCCCTCCCACCTCCTTCCCCACAACATCCCTCTGGGTCATCCCTGTGCACCAGCCCCAAGCATGCTGTATCCTGCATCGGACATAGACTGGTGATTCGATTCTTACATGATAGTATACATATGCCTAAGTTTTTAACTATTTATTGCTAATATGTCACACAAAAAAGTGATTTTTGTATTGCAGGTACCTGCTTTGCTAGGTTATTATTTCTCTTTGTTTTTCAGTTGATTCTTTTATATTTTTCTAAAGATATTCTCATACCATTGGAATGGAATTACAATTTTCTCTCTTTCTAGTGTTTATACTTAATTCTCCTCTTACTATGTCTATTATTCTGTCCTGTTCTTTCCTTGCATAGGGTGCCTGTAATTAATTAAAATAAAGTGATTTGGTCTGATTGAAAAATACTTTTATCACAGGATGTTTTAATTTGCTAAGAGTTTTTAATTTGCTAAGAGTTTTTTTAATTTGCTAAGAGTTTTTTTTTAATTGAAAGAGGATGTTGAATTTATCAGATTTTTCAGTGTCATAATATTAATTTTAGTATTTAATATTAATCAGAAGGGATTAAAAAAGTATATATTATGTGGTAGGAAGATACAGAACTAGGAAGATAAGGGAGTTTTGGGTTTTTGGAAAGCGAAGAAGTTGTTAGGAGTGTTTCAGGCCAGAGTTACAATATGAAGGTAAGAGAGTGTGTGGTGCCTTTAGAGTTCAATATAGTTAGGAGCTGGTGGCTGAGTGGTAAAGAATCTGTCAGTGCAGGAGCTGCAGGAGACTTGGGTTTGTTACCTGGGTGGGGAAGATCCCCTGGAGGAAGGAGGCAGTGGCAACCCACTCCAGTATTCTTGCCTGGGAAGTCCCATGGATAGAGGAGCCTGGTGGGGTTGCACAGAGTTGGACACAACTAAGCCACTGAGAATGCACACACCCACAGTTAGAAGAAAGTATGAGGGATGAATCTGGGTCGATGAAATGGGGTGGGGTGGAAAGTTACTAGGGGCCAGATCATGAAGGTCGTATTTGTCTTGCTAAGGAATTTGAGTTTTATCCTGAGGGCAGTTGGAAGTCATTGAAGAGTTTCCTGTGGATGAGTGACTTCAGATTTGCTTCATTCTGAGGGCAGTTTTGAGGGTGGGCTGGGAGGGAAAGGCATTTTATCCAGTTAAGAGGAGACCAGGCTTTTGCAGTAGTTCCTGTAAGAGACATTGGCTTGGACAAGGGTAATTAGTGACTGGGAGAGAAGTGAACAGGTTTGAGAGGGACTTAGAAGCATGAGCAGGATTTGGTCATTGATTGGTCGTAATGACTAAGGAGAGGGAAATGTCAAATATAACATAAGAGAAACTGTGAGTTTTGAAGTGGGCTATGGGAGGTGTGTGGAATTGGTCCCTGAGCTAGAGAATATGGGGACAAAATTGTATTTTCAGAGAAAAGGGACAAGTTCAGCTTTAGACAAGTTGATCTTTGAGGTACTTATAGGTTATCAAGTAAAAATGTAGTTAGTCATTTGGGAAATGGGATCTGAAAGTCAGGAGAAAGGTCAAGGTTTGAGACCATATTTGAGAGCCATTGATGTGTGGATAATAATAATAAGGGGGTGGTGGGATTGCTTTGGGGGGAATGTGTAGAGTGAGAAGAGGGCCTGGGCCAGAACTTGGGGGCATGCTAACATTTACAGGGTAGCTGAAGTGAAATAGACCACAAGGAGGGAACCACTGCAGAGACAGATGGAACACTAGGAGAGGTGGTATGGAAACCAAAGAAAAAAGAGTTGTGCGTATGTGGGAGTGGTCAGCAGTGTTTGCTTAAAAAATATCCTCTGGATTAAGATGTAATCCTCTGGATTTGAGATCACAAGTACTATTTTTTAAAGCTGAACTGAAAAGAAGGAAACTGGTCATAAAAGAAGAGTTGCTGCTGGTCATAAAAGAAGAGTGTTTGTAAAAGTTGGTGACTAGGGCACTTTCTTTTTCTTTAATTTATTTATGCACCAGCCAGGGCACTTTCATATTTTTACCAAAAAGCAGTAGTAGCAGGGCACGTTTGAAAGGAAAAGTAAAGGGGCAGGGGGCTGTAGTTGATGTAGCTGATAGAGGAATGAAATACAGAGCACAAACCTGAGGATTAAGCTTGGTTCGGACAGGTGGAAAGATGGGTGTGGATAGGTGGTTTTATTTATATTTGTTGAGGTCTTGGAGGCATTATTTCATTTCCTCTGAAGAGGCAAGATCTCTAGCAACATTTGAATTCACTCAAGGTGTTTGGAGGCACATAATATAAATCTGATGCTGTAAAGAGCAATATTGCATAGGAACCTATGCATAGGAATGTTAGGCCCATGAATCAAGACAAATTGGAAGCGATCAAACAGGAGATGGCAAGAGTGAACGTCAACATTTTAGGAATCAGTGAACTAAAATGGACTGGAATGGGTGAATTTTAACTCAGATGATCATTATATCTCCTACTGTGGGCAAGAATCCCTTAGAAGAAATGGAGTGGCCATCATAGTCAACAAAAGAGTCTGAAATGCAGTACTTGGATGCAATCTCAAAACGACAGAATGATCTCTGTTCATTTCCAAGGCAGACCTTCAATATCACTGTAATCCAAGTCTATGTCCCGACCAGTAGCGCTGAAGGAGCTGATGTTGAACGGTTCTATGAAGACCTACAAGACCTTCTAGAATTAACACCAAAAAAGGATGTCCTCTTCATCATAGGGGACTGGAATGCAAAAGTAGGAACTCATGAAATACCTGGAGTAATAGGCATATTTGGCCTTGGAGTACAGAATGAAGCAGGGCAAAGGCTCATAGAGTTCTGCCAAGAGAATGTACTGGTCGTAACAAACACCCTCTTCCAACAACGCAAGAGAAGACTCTACACATGGACATCACCAGATGGTCAACACCAAAATCAGATTGATTATATTCTTTGCAGCCAAAGATGGAGAAGCTCTATACAGTTAGCAAAAACAAGACTGGGAGCTGACTGTGGTTCAGATCATGAACTCCTTATTACCAAATTCACACTTAAATGGAAGGAAGTAGGGAAAATCACTAGACCATTCAGGTATGACCTCAATCAACTCCCTAATGATTATACAGTGAAAATGAGAAGTAGATTTAAGGGACTAGATCTGATAGAGTGCCTGATGAACTATGGAGAGAGGTTCGTGATATTGTACAGGATACAGGGATCAAGACCATCCCCATGGAAAAGAAATGCAAAAAAGCAAAATGGCTGTCTGAGGAGGCCTTACAAATAGCTGAGAAAAGAAGAGAAGCCAAAAGCAAAGCAGAAAAGGAAAGATATACCCATTTGAATGTAGAGTTCCAAAGAATAGCAAGGAGAGATAAGAAAGACTTCCTCAGTAAAAGTGAAGTCGCTCAGTCATGTCCAACTGTTTGCCACCCCATGCACTGTAGGCCACCAGAAAATAGAGGAAAACTATAGAGTGGGAAAGACTAGAGATCTCTGCAAGAAAATTAGAGTTACGAAGGGAACATCTCAGGCAAAGATGGGCTCGATAAAGGACAGAAATGGTACGGACCTAATAGAAGCAGAAGATATTAAGAAGAGGTGGGAAGAATACACAGAAGACTTGTACAAAAAAGATCTTCACGACCTGGATAATCACTATGGTGTGATCACTCCCCTACAGCCAGACATCCTGGAATGTGAAGTCAAGTGGGCATTAGGAAGCATCACTATGAACAAAGCTAGTGGAGGTGATGGAATTCTAGTTGAGCTATTTCAGATCCTAAAAGATGCTATGAAAGTGTTGCATTCAATATGCCAGCTAATTTTGGAAAACTCAGCAGTGGCCATAGGACTGGAAAAGGTCAGTTTTCATTCCAATCCCAAAGAAAGGCAATGCCAAAGAATGCTCAAACTACCACGCAGTTGCACTCATCTCACATGCTAGTAAAGTAATGCTCAAAATTCTCCAAGCCAAGCTTCAACAATACGTGAACCATGTACTTCCAGATGTTCAAGCTGGTTTTAGAAAAGGCAGAGGAACCAGAGATCAAATTCCCAACATCTGCTGGATCATCAAAAAAGCAAGAGAGTTCCAGACAAACATCTATTTCTGCTTTATTGACTATGCCAAAGGCTTTGACTGTGTGGATCACAATAAACTGGAAAGTTCTGAAGGAGATGGGAATACCAGACCACCTGACCTGCCTCTTGAGAAAACCTGTATGCAGGTCAGGAAGCCACAGTTAGAACTGGGCTTGAAACTGCAGACTGGTTCCAAATAGGAAAAGGAGTACATCAAGGCTGTATATTGTCACCCTGCTTATTTAACTTATATGCAGAGTACATAATGAGAAACACTGGGCTGGAAGAAGCACAAGCTGGAATCAAGATTGCTGGGAGAAATATCAATAACCTCAGATATGCAGATGGTACCACCCTTATGGCAGAAAGTGAAGAACTAAAGAGCCTCTTAATGAAAGGGAAAGAGAAGAGTGAAAAAGTTGGCTTAACGCTCAACATTCAGAAAATTAAGATCATGGCATCTGGTCCCATCACTTCATGGGAAATAGATGGAGAAATGTGGAAACAGTGGTAGACTATTTTGGGGGTTCCAAAATAATTTCAGATGGTGACTGCAGTCATGAAATTAAAAGACGTTTACTCCTCGGAAGAAAAGTTATGACCTTCCTAGACAGCATGTTAAAAAGCAGAGACATTACTTTGCCAACGAAGGTCCATGTAGTCAAGGATATGGTTTTTCCAGTAGTCGTGTATGGATGTGAGAGTCGGACTATAAAGAAAGCTGAGTGGGGAAGAATTGATGCTTTTGAACTGTGGTGTTGGAGAAGACTCTTGAGAGTTCCTTGGACTGTAAGGAGATCATTCCTGAATATTCACTGGAAAGAGTGATGTTGAAGCTGAAGCTCCGGTACTTTGGCCACCTGATGCGAAGAGTTGACTCTCTGGAAAAGACCCTGATGGCTGGTAAAGATTGAAGGCAGGGGGAGACAGGGATGACTGAGGATGAGATGGTTGGATGGCATCACCGATTCAATGAACATGAGTTTGAGTAAACTCCGGGAGGTGGTGACGGACAGGGAGGCTTAGCATGCTGCAGTCCATGGAGTTGCAGAGTTGGACACGACTGAGCGATTGAACTGAATATGAATACAAAACTAGGAAAAAGAATGAAGATTGTCAGGTAAGCTGTTAGAGCAGCATCAGGATTCTGCCCTTCTAAAGCAGTTTATTTTTTCCAACCAACTTGTTATTCTTTTAATATATATGAAATAATGTGAGTGGATGGTATCTATTTGATTGATTTCTACCTAATGATTGAACTATGGTTGTGAAATGGTGATACGGCAAAAGCGCCATGAAACTAAGACTCATCATAAAGAGAAAATGTAGTTTGGAGAAGCATGGGTAATATTTGTTTGAAGAAGAAAAATAGAGATTCAAGGCACGAAAGTAGATGTCAAATCTTTGCGCTCATCCTAAACGCCTGTTTTTTGGTTTTTGTCTTTTTTACTAGGGAAAGGATGCCGCAACACGTCAGAAGCCTAAGGAGTTCAGGTTGGCGAAAGACCATCAGTTTGACATGATGAACGTTAAGAACATTCCCAAAGGCAAAATTTCCATTGTAGAGGCATTGACACTTCTCAATAATCATAAACTTTATCCAGACACATGGACTGCTAAGAAAATAGCTGAAGAATACCATCTAGAACAGCAAGATGTAAATTCCCTTCTCAAATATTTTGTGACTTTTGAAGTCAAAATCTTCCCCCCTGAAGGCAAGAAAGCAATAGAATCAAAATGAAGAGAATCTTGACAGGACTTTTCCTGTCCTCATCCCCATGTCTTGTTTATTTTCTTCATTTGTAGCATGTTAAATTATATAAATTACCAATTGTGTTGAGCTACCTCCTTGTGAGAGCTTGCTATTTATGAACTCTTTTGAATTTTCAGGATGGCTGATAGGATTGACTTTTCTCTCTTTTAAATTTTGGTTTAGTTTGTAATATCAGCATGACTAATCAGCACATGTATAAATTTACTGTAAATAAAAGTTACTGTATCTTAAGCAAATCAATCATCAGCTTTTAAATTGGTCATGTAACCTCTTGGGAAATATCCTGAATCCTTTGTTTAACATTCAGAGCTTCATCTTCCAGTGTAGGTGGCTGGTTTATTCTTCCTGTGAAATAGTGAAAGGAAGAGTTTTCCTGACTTTTAAGACTGTGAATTTTTTTTTGTTGAGGAAAGGGACGCTTCACATTGAAGTCCAATAACGGTGTTTCCTGAGTAATGGCAGACAGGAGACTGGATACAAAACAGTAGAAAATATATTTTTATTACTGTTCCAGGGAAAAAGAACTAGTGGAGCCTTACTTCGTTTTGAATGAATTTTACATATAAAATAACTTTTTAAAAATACAAGCAAGAATTGGTGTTTATAAAATTTTGTCAGCCTGTGCTTTGACAACTAAACAGGTAAGTCCAAAAGCTTTCAGAGAGGCAGGCAGTAGAAACTCTGAAAAAAAAAAAAAAAGTTTTCTGTGGACTTAATGTATAAGTACAAGATAATTTTAAAGCATAGTTAAAGAACATGGTAAATTGAATTTGGTGATCAAATACATGTGTTTTTTTTTTTTCCGATTTAAATACTGGCTGAAAAAAGAGAGAAAAAATTACAAGTAGAAATAAAACGTGTGATCACTGGAAAAGACTTGGAAAATTGCTGTCTCAATCATTTAACAAACTTAGGAGCACAGCGTGAGTCAGTACTAGGGTCTTCAGCAAGATTGTGTAAGTTTGGCTCTGTCATATTACTACCTCTGGGAGTTTAGGTAGATTGCATAACCTCTTTGAGATTGTTTCCTCTGTAAAATGAATATAATGCTGCTTTATTAAGTCAAAAGGTTACTGCGAAGATGCATAATAACTACAAAGGATGGAACAAATTCGACTTGAATTTTTGCAGTTGAGATGAGAAGCCTGAGGAAGTTTCCTGACCTATTTAAGATTATTCTGTAGTTTATGACATAGTCAGGCCCAGAATTTAGGATTTTAAAGTCCTAGTGGTATATTTTTTCTGTAAGCTGTGGGAATACTCAGAATGTGGTAAGAAAAATTTCAAGTTATCAGTGTTTTTCTGAGGGAAGACCGGCATCCCCTTCTTCCCAGGGATTTCCCCTGGAAATAATACGGAAGGTGCTGAGGAATTAAGCATGATGATGGAATGAGGCCTTTGTAATGCTGAGAAGAGAAAAACCGATGGAGATGGGAGAATTTTAAGCTGTGTTTAGATGCAGTTTCATTATGTGAATAAACTATAACTAGACCATATTTGTTTCAAAACTTTTTTTAAAGAAAACAAGAATTCTGTCTATAAAATTGTGTTTTAAAACTCTGGTAAATCATCAAAACTGTTTTTCTATACCAAATAAAGGTCAATACCTGTACTTCAATCATGGTAATGCTATTTCTGAGCCATCTTCACTATTCAGATCTACACTGTGGATAGGTAGCTGTAAATATGGCTGTGGTTATGTAGTGTCGCATGATAAAGTCCTTCCCATATCATTGATTAGCCTATTACTGCTTTGTATTATGTGTAGGAGAGGGTTGGGTGGTAGTGGTGTCACAGATGGCATGGAGTTGAGATTCAGAAAATCTGGATGGAGATCTCAGCATCACCTCTAGCCACGTGATGTTGGCAGTGTCCTCAATTGTAAAACAGGTAATAATTGCTAGCATCTTCAAAGCAATTACTGTACTAGGCATTGATCTAGGTGCTTTACATGTATTAACTTGCTTAATATTTACCATTGGTAGGAGGATAAGTACTGTTACTATATTTTACAAGGAAAATTGAAGTACAGGGATCTATAAAAGATGGCCTAACAAATGTTGGAACCCAGATTAAATTCTAATAAGTTATTTTCAAAACCTTGTGCCCCTGACCGCAGCACTACCTTCGTTGTTTCTCTGTGGGATTATAAAAATTAAGTGTGATGGCATGCAAGGTGCCTGGGCTGTGTGAAGCCAGGACTACTCAGTGCCCTGAGTATGAGAATCTTCTCTGGACCTCTGGAAAAATACACATCTGGGCCTTCTCTGCTGTGGTAGACTGCTTTAGTAAGGCTAAGCGACTTTGTTGATGAGCTCTGGATCAGGGATGTTTTAAAAATCCTTAATGACCAGTGTGCTGCACTGACGATCTGTGCATTTTAAATATCAACATTGTCTGGGTCTAAAATTTCCTATGAAAGAAGAAAAGGGATAGGAGGGTAATTTTATTGGGCATGAAAAAGGAAGAAGGGAGTAATTCCTGGAGGTTTGTGGTTAGCAGGGTTAGGGGAAGACACAGGGAGCTCAATCATTGGATGAACAGAACTGGGATTCAGGAAGCTGATACAGAAAAGCTGCCCAGCTGGGCGGATTTGGCAAAGTTCTGCCATAAACAGGGTCACCGTATAATTTGTTGCTCAAACTGAGACCCTCGAGAGTGAAGAGGGCACCAGTTACATTAGGACAATAGGCATAAACTGGAACGTCTTGGACAAGCTAGGAGATACAGTGAAAAGGCATGAATGGAGAGCTTGGCCGCCTGTGATCTGGCTGCAATCCGTTTAGCTCCACATGGTCAACATTTAGTACCTCACCATTAGCCAATCAGGAGTGGCTCCTGTCTGTGCCAGAAGGCTTTTCTTGGTCCCAACTAATGCTTATGCACGGATATCCCCTCCTCCATATCTACCCCGTGCTCTAAAACACCCATAATCCCAAGGAAAGTGGGGTGGGTGGGGCCCTGGAGGTTTAGGTTAGTATGATGACGCTTCTGTACTCATCCCTACAGAGACTGAACTGAAGTGGCACAAAGCGCCCTGAATTGAGGCTGAGCTTAAAGACGGCTTATTGGGTACAAGCTGAAAATATATAAGAAATGAACACAAAGGATTAAAATGATTTTATTCACCTCAAATAGCCATCACTCATTATATAGCTCATCACTTTAAAGCTACTCTAGCTTACTTGTCTTGACAGACCATTAAATCTTTTGAGAGGACTATCCATTTGTTGATGTGGCTACTCCATTTCTTCTGCTTTAGGAATTTTATAATAGAACTGAGTTACTTGTTAGGAGAAATGGTGAAATAACAGAAGCTCTTAGATCTAAGTCCATATGTAAAAACTCAAAGCTTTACCTTCAGCGCATTTCGGTGACTAATTCTGTGGCTTTTCTCTGCTGTTGTCTGCACTCCGACAGAACTGTGATTTGGGAAGAACTGTAGGAGTTAGAAGAACAGAATCCTGAGCAGAGAAGAGGTTCTATAAGTTTTAATGTATTAATGTTGTGAACTACATAGCAGGTAACATCCAAATTGATTCTTCCTTACTTCCTGTGAGGAAAAAGGCAATGGGTAGGTTACTATAAAGATGAATAATTTGGAGATAAGAATTCAGTCAAAATGAGATAAGCTAGTACTTGGATGTTGAGAAGTAATTCCTGAGATGAGAGGAAATAGCAGTGTGGTCTTGAGGAGCAGAAAGATTTCTTGGTTATTTGAGAGAATATAACCTTTGGAAAGGTGCATTTTTAAAGAAGAGAGCTGCAACAAGGCCACGTGAATGACAATGAACTCTGCTTCTGGTTCCAAGGAAAATAAAAGTATTTATGCATAGGATTGGTTACTGACATTCACATCTGGAAGCAGTGGGGCTACTAAGGGAAAAAATAAGTAGTATTTGATTCATTTGTAAAATAAGCCTCAGGCCTTTTTCTTTTCTTCAAAAGAATAAGTAATGATTATTTAATACATGTATGTTTTGTCATAAAAATTCCACTTAGAATGATTTTGAGCAAATTTGCTATTTTAGTATACTTTATGTATGGGAAATATTATAGCCAGATTTTTCTTTAAATGCCTTCCTGCATTTCTAGGAAGGTATAATAATGCAAATAATAATTTAAATGAAATGTGTAATGAAGATTATTTTATTTTGTAAATATAGTTTCAATTTTCAGTGATGCTTATTACACAATAGTATGTTTTTCTGCAAGATTTAAGTTGTAGTTCCCTTTTACCTTGCTTTTTTCAATATATGGCATATGGTTCATGTAAATTTTTATGAATTGGTGAGTATGTAAACAGAAGCTGCTTTTTAATTATTCAATTAAGAAACAGTACAAATGGGCTATATTTGTACTGTGTTACTATATATTACTTAAATTTAATATTACCTTATATTTAATATTATTTTATTTATTTTAATATCAAATTTAATATTACTTCTATATTACTTAAATTACTATTACTATGGGGAAACTTCTGCATAGAATATTCAACTCTTATGAACTCTGTGCTTCAGGCTATTATCTATTTGTTATACAATCATTTCTATTTCAGCCTTCCTGTCCCTAGTGTTGGTCCACAGTGATGCTTTTGGTTCAGATAAGGTACTTAGAAATGAAAAAACACTTATATCACAATGTCACCAAAGCAAATGAACACCTTTTCTTCTCTTTGGTTATTCTTGTTGCATCTTTTCCTTTTGTTGCTGACCATGGTGCTTCAGGAGGAATAACAAAAGGTAAGATAAAAGATTTTAAGGGATTCTAAAGCCTTTAAAACAGCATCCTTAATGAGGTCTTTATTAAATATTTAGGTTGCACATTCTATTTTTTAAAGGACCCACTTTTAGGTAGGTCAAATGGGTGACCCACTTCTGAATGTAGATATAAGATTAATAGCATGATTTTTTAAAAAAACTTTGCTTGCTCAAGTAATTTATTAAGGCGAGAGAAGACAAACATTTCACCTTTGCTTCATAGAGTTGAATAGAGAAGTGGCTTTTCATATCATTTCCTCAAATCAGTAATATTGCTGATTATTTATTTGTTTATTCATCACCACAAATATTTAGTTTTCTATTTAACTGTGTGCCAGGCACTGTTCGAGAAGCTAGGAACACAGGGAAGATAACCTCATGGAGCTTACGGTTTTACGATGTTAGCTGCTCTTTCAGTTATCTATAGCTCTACAACAAATCATCTCAAAATCTAGCAGCGTAGGGACTTCCGTCACGGTCCAGTGGCTGAGACTCCAGGCTCCCAGTGCAGGGGGCCTGAGTTCAATACCTGGTCAGGGAACTAGATTCTGTATGCCACAACTAAGAGTTCATATGCCAGAACTAAAGATTCCACATTCCTCAATGAATATTCCATGTGCCGCAACCAAGACCTAGCACAGGCAAATAAATGACTATATTAAAAAACTAACAGCTTAAAAAAAACCAAACAATTGCTTATTATCTTCCAGGGTTTTGCAGATTGTTGGAGCTCAGCTGGGCAGTTGTCCCTTGTGATCTCTCGTGTAATTACAGTGGGAACTGGTGTCATCTGAAGGCTGACCTGGGTGAAACGTCCAAGGTGGCCCACACACAGGGCAGGCAGCTGCTGCTGCTTGTTGACTGAGAATTCAGCTAAGACTGGATCAACACATCTGTAGGCAAGCTCTCTCTGTGGCATGGGCTTCTTATAGCATGGTGACTGACTGGGTTCCAAAAGCAAATATTACAGCACAAAGAAAGAATTGTCAGAAACTGTCAGAGCATCACTTCTTTTGTCAGTGCAGTCACAGAGCATGGGTAGGAAGCATGGGTAAGGTTTCAGGGGTAGGGAGCACTGGCCATACCTCCCAATGGGAGAGTGTCAAAGAATTTGTTGTCATCTTTGCCCTTTGCAGTGCATCATATCTGGAAGTGCATACTGTCAGTCTGTCATTTGGATGATGTTAACTTTGACAGCTTGGTTAAGGTGGGATCTGCCATATTTTGTCTGTAAAATTACTATTTTTTCCCTTGTAATTAATAAGTTATTGATTAGGAAAGGGAATGAGAGCTACTTGAAGTATTCTCTATTTTGATCTGGGTGGACATTGCATTAGTATATACCTATGTACAAAAACATGAAGGTCAAGCCATTCATTTCAAAATAAAGCATTTTACATACTTCAGTGTAATATGCTTAATATTTCAGTAAAAACAAAAAGTCTTAAATCTTCATCTATATATGTTGCCTGGTTGTACTTTGGTTGATTTGACAATGATTTCACTAGTCTCCCATACAAAGACCCAAACACTCAGACCTCTCTTGACTGTTCTTTAATTCAGCCCTGCCTGCAGCTTCCAACCTCCATCATGACTATAATTCATTTTCCAACTGACACCCAGACTCATTTTTCTTAAAAAATGCAAATGTGAAACTGTTGTTCCCCTACTTTAAATTCATTTCATCACCCCTAGGATAAAATGCAAGTTCCTTGAATTTTAAGGAGCTCCATGCCTGCTTAATCTCTCTAAATTCATTTCTCTTGACTTTTGGTGTGAACACAGTCTTCTGTACTCAATTTCCTACTGAGGTACTATTTGTCTATGACCTAAAAGGCAAAATAACACTTCAGTGGTTTATTGAATGGTAAATCAGTCACTTCCGTTTGATAAATATTACTCGAGTGTTAATTGGGTGCAAGTCTCTGACACAGGTAGAGGTAAGAGTTATGACAAGGAATGAATGAAGTCCTTGCTTCCTGTTGGAATAAGAGAAGTGTACAAATCCCTCTCACTATAGGGCAGAATTTAATAAATGCCCTAATAATTATAAATAAAATGCAATGGGAATTCATAGGAGGAAGAGATGAGAACCCTGCTGAGCAAGGTTTCTTTGTCTTAATGCTACTGTCTCAAGGAAAATGAAGGGGAAAATCATATAAAAGTAATCAGCTAGTCAAAAAAATTTAGGTTCCAGAGAGCCCAGTCCATTGATGTGGGTGGTAGATTTGGTGGCTGTGCAAACAGGAGGTCTTTCACTCCCTGTAACATACTTTCACATTTCTTGAGAGGTTATTGAAAGTATGTGCCTTTTGTGTGGTTTCTATTTCCTTATGCTGGCAGTTACTGTTTCCATTTTTATTTTCTCCTTGCAGAACACTGCTGTGGCCGATGCAGTGCAGGCTCACCCTCTGCAGTGCTCACTAGAGGGCTTTTGTGCCGAGTGGGCTGTTGTGAGAAGGATTATTTCAATGTTTATGGAGAAGCTATGACCTCTCAGACCTTCACATTTCATTAGATTCCTAGTGTTCCTTCTACTCAGCTCAGTTCAGTTCAGTCCCTCAGTCACGTCCAGCTCTTTGTGACCCCATGAACTACACAGCACGCCAGGCCTCCCTGTCCATCACCAGTTCCCAGAATCTACCCCAATCCATGTCTACCGAGTTGATGATGCCATCCAGCCATCTCATCCTCTGTTGTCCCCTTCTCCTCCTGCCCTCAATCTTTCCCAGCATCAGGGTCTCTTCAAATGAGTCAGCTCTTTTGAGCTGACCGCATCAAGTGACCAAAGTATTGGAGTTTCAGCTTCAACATCAGTCCTTCCAATGAACACCCAGGACTGATCTCCTTTAGGATGGACTGGTTGGATCTCCTTGCAGTCCAAGGGACTCTCAAGAGTCTTCTCCAACACCACAGTTCAAAAGCATCAATTCTTCCTCGTTCAGCTTTCTTTATAGTCCAACTCTCACATCCATACATGACCGCTGGAAAAACCGTAGCCTTGACTACATGGACCTTTGTTGGCAATGTAATGTCTCTGCTTTTTAATATGCTCTCTAGGTTGGTCATAACTTTCCTTCCAAAGAGTAAGTGTCTTTAAATTTCATTGCTGCAGTCACCATCTGCAGTGATTTTGGAGCCCAGAAAAATAGTCAGCTACTGTTTCCACTGTTTCCCCATCTATTTGCCATGAAGTGATGGGACCAGATGCCATGATCTTTGTTTTCTGAATGTTGAGCTTTAAGCCAACTTTTTCACTCTCCTCTTTCACTTTCATCAAGAGGCTTTTTAGTTCCTCTTCACTTTCTGCCATAAGAGTGGTGTCATCTGCGTATCTGAAGTTATTGATATTTCTTCCGGCAATCTTGATTCCAGCTTGTGCTTCTTCCAGCTCAGCATTTCTCATGATGTACTCTGCATATAAGTTAAATAAGTAGGGTGACAATATACAGCCTTGATGTACTCCTTTTCCTATTTGGAACCAGTCTGTTGTTCCATGCCCAATTCTAACTGTTGCTTCCTGACCTGCATACAGTATTTATGTATATTGGAATGCTTTGATTATATAGCTGCTATAGAAGAACCAACTGTATTCATTTTCTAGGGTTGTCATATACCACACACTTGGTGGCTGAAACAAACACACCTTTCTCCTAGTTCTAGATTCTAGAAGTCTGGGAGCAAAGTGTTGTCATGGCCGTTTCTCCTGAGGCCTGTCTGCTTGGCTTGAAGGGAGCCATCCTCTCCCCGTGTCTTCACAAGGTTTTTCCTCTGCGCCTTTCTGTGTCCTGATTGCCTCTTATAGGAACATCAGTCTCATTGGATTAGGGCCCACTCTGAATGGCCCTGTCTTAATGGCTCAGCAGTAAAGAATCCGCCTGTAGTGTAGGAGATGTGAGTTCAATCCCTGGGTCGGGAAGATTCTCTGGAGGAGGAAATGGCAACCCACTCTTGTATTCTTGCCTGGAGAATCCATGGACAGAGGAGCCAAGTGGTCTACAGTCCATGGGGCTTGCAAGAGTCAGACACGACCTAGCGACTGAGCTACCACTACAACCACCACTACACCAAATACAGTCACATTCGGAGGTATTTGGTGTTAGGACTTCAACAAATGAAGTTTGAGGAAACATAATTCAACCAGTAACAGCAACCTCTGTCAGATTTTAGTTGCATATAATTGTTTGTTAAGGACATAATTCAATCTTGGTGTATTTTGCATTGCATAAAGATCAAATTGGTTTATGCAGCAGTTTAGAATGCACATTTCTATTAATGATAGTGGGGATTTTAGTCCATTGAAGCATCCTATCGCATTGGATGGTATTTTAGCCAGAATTGGGTCCATTGCCTTCATTTTGCAGGTTCACTGTTTAAAGTCAAACAATTCAAAGCAGAGTCTAGGAATTCAGGGTCCTGGTTCCCCAATTCACCATGCAGTATTGGACCTACATTGTAATATTACTTAGTTTCCTAAAGGTGATCTGGAGACACTGTAAGAGTCTCTATTGTCATCAGAAATAAAATTAGTAATAGTTCTAGTTTTAGGCTTAAGGCATTTAATTGCATTTTAGTGCTTTGAAAATATTTACACTCTGTATGGAATACCCTTGTTAATTGTTCATAAGTGAACTAGAGGTTATTTAGCATATTAGCAAGGTGTAGCTGTGTTCAAGTGTCAGCTTCTACCACTTACTGGGAAGTTACTTAAACATTTTCAGTTTCATTCCCCCAGCAATGAAGTTCCCCTACAGTTTAACTGTGAGAATATATCAAAATAAGAAATAAAATGTCTAATTTTTGTAAACTTCGGAATAAAACAAAAATCCCTTATCATAGCAATGTATCATTTTTATGTTTCTCTACCATAACTGTGATAATGATTAAAAAATGGTTTTGGGGCCTGTGGTAATTCTTTTTTCATGTTATTATTGTATTTATATCTTTGTAAATTTAAATCCTTCCTACTTCATATCTGTTTCCACATTTATAAACATTTTTCATAATTTTGAATTTTTTTGAGAAATGACAATACAGTTTATAAGTAAAATAAAAGTTGTTTTACTAATTGAGAGTTTAATTAATTAAAAGGAAAGAGAATTCTGTAAAAGAATATTAATTTAAGAGGAATGCCAAACTTGATTTGTGATGAGTTATGAGAGAGGCTGAGCGTGGAAGAATTGATGCTTTTGAACTGTGGTGTTGGAGAAGACTCTTGAGAGTCCCTTGGACTGCAAGGAGATCCAACCAGTCCATTCTGAAGGAGATCAGCCCTGGGATTTCTTTGGAAGGAATGATGCTAAAGCTGAAACTCCAGTACTTTGGCCACCTCATGTGAAGAGTTGACTCATTGGAGAAGACTTTGATGTTGGGAGGGATATGGGGCAGGAGCAGAAGGGGACGACGGAGGATGAGATGGCTGGATGGCATCACTGACTCAATGGACGTGAGTTTAAGTGAACTCCGGGAGATGGTGATGGACAGGGAGGCCTGGCGTGCTGCGATTCATGGGGTCGCAGAGAGTCGGACACGACTGAGCGACTGAACTGAACTGAACTGATGAGATAAAAGACATAAGAAAGAAGATTAATTCTTAATTATTTAACTTGATACTTAGTGTAATATAATCAGACTCTATCACTTGGGATTTTTATTATTTGCCAGTACTGGACAGAAGCAGACCATTAAATAAAAGTGATTTCTAAGAAGAGAGCAAATGATAGTTTGCTGAGCAAACTTTTGGACACATTTAACTTGTTCTGGAGAATAAATTTCTTTTAAAACTAAAATTTGCTGTACAGACTTAATATATTGCTATGTATTTGAGGAGATGATGCTAATTACAAAAGTGTGATTATTTTTCTCTAACACTACTTCTATTTAAAAAATGTGTATGTTTACATATCTTTGCTTGTCCTGTGAATTTACGAGAGAAAAACTGCGTGCCTTTAAAGAAAAAAAAATATTTTTAGCTGCGCTGCAGTTTACAGGGTTTTAGCTCCCCAACCAGGGACTGATCCCCAACAGTGGAAGCGCTGAGTCCTAACCACCAGACTGCAAGGAATTCCTTAAAAATATTATCATTAGTGCATTTACCAATTTTGTCAGCTTGATTAGGGAGATTTCAATCTAACTCTAATGATGGTAAATTTTTATGAAATAATCTGTAGGAAACCCCAAAGTAAAATGTTTTATTCCTTTGTGCATGCATGCTAAGTTGCTTCATTCCTGTCCGACTCTTTGTGACCTTATGGACTGACTGTAGCCCACCAGGCTCCTCTGTCCATGGGATTCTCCAAGCAAGAATACTGGAGTGGGTTACCATGCCCTTCTTCAAGAGATCTTCCTGACCCAGGGATCGAACCCACGTGTCTTGTATCTCCTGCATTGGCAGGTGTGTTCTTTGCCACTAGCACCATGTGGGAAGCCCTTATTCTTTTGTACATGCATGTTAAGTCACTTCAGTCGTATCCAACTCTTTAGGACCCCATGGACTGTAGCCTGCCAGACTCCTCTGTCCATGAGATTCTCCAGGCAAGAATACTGGAGTGGGTTTCCGTGCCCTTCTCCAGGGAATATTCCTTTGCAGAGTACTACAAATATGTGAACCACTGAGTTCATCATGCTAATGTTGATAATAATATTTTTGCGGCATATATTTACAGTGTTTATTATTTATTGGACACAGTGGTAAGTACTTTACATTTCTTATTGCATTTTATCCTCCCAGTTACTCTATATGATAGCCTTTTTTTCCCTCTGCTGCACCACAAGGCATGCGGGATCTTAGTTCCCCAACTAGGGGTGGAAACTGTACCTCCTGCATTGGAAGTGTAGAGTCTTATCCACTGGACCACCAGGGAAGTCTTTATGGTAGCTTTTAAAAAAATTATTATCCCCAGGTCGCAGGTGAGAAAACTGGATGTTAGAGTGCTAAGTATCTACTTGATGGTCACTCATGTTGTAAGTTGATGGGGGAGGACCTATCCCAGATGCAAGTCCTGGTCCAAAGCCCTGGCCTTGGCCACAGTGGGGGTGGTGGGTTGCTTTACCATCACCACACCTAGATTCTACTTGTCATGCTCAGCACACAAGCAAGACTCTTTAACTTTGAGGCTGGAAACAAATATGACCTACAGTAAGGGTTCCCATAAAGATAAATTGCAGAGTGAAGTGATATGCCACAATGAATCTTACAGGAAAATGGTTATTGGGCTGCACATAAAAGGAGAGCTAGGAATCTGGAGGAAAGCTTTTCCTGGTGGCTCAGGTGGTTAAGAACCTGCTTGTAATGCAGGAGACCTGGGTTCTCATGCCTGGGTTGGGAAGATCCTCTTGAGAAAGGGGTGGCAACCCACTCCAGTATTCTTGCCTGGCGAATCCCATAGACAGAGGAGCCTGGTGGGCTACAGTCCATGGGGTTGCAAAGAGTCAGACATCACTGAAGCAACTAACACTTGCACTTCTTTTTTTTAGTGTAGAGAGAGGGAATAATGTATACAGACTGGAAATACGCATTTTACCCAGGGTTTAT
This sequence comes from Ovis aries, assembly GCF_016772045.2. Lineage (NCBI taxonomy): Eukaryota > Metazoa > Chordata > Mammalia > Artiodactyla > Bovidae > Ovis > Ovis aries. The sequence continues at coordinate 40,160,508 of NC_056061.1, forward strand.
GTATTTATTGAGTATGGGTCAGTAGTTTGCCTTATATTCTTTTCTCCTACATTGCTTCTGTCCCCCTAGGGAGAATTGATTTCTTTATTTTCACAGATTTAGAGGACCTCGACTATCTTGTATCTCTAGAGCTTCTCTAACATCATGCTCTGTCTTGAGAGTCTTTGTGGCCTTGCTGTTTGCCTCATCTTTGATGAATCAGTGCTGGCCTTTGAGGTACACACACATGGTCCTGCACAGTATCCTTGGTGATGAGATGCTGATACAGGCTTCAAATGCTGATTAACTGGACCTTCATATTCAGCCATCTCAAGGGCTCAGAAAAGAAAGGTCAGCTCCTTAAATGAGATTCCTAAAGATATGCACCAGATATTCTCTCCTCTCTTGACAACATCTTATGTTAATTATGGCAGCTCAGTTGGTTGTTCTGATGATAAAGGGAGAGGAGACCTAGCAAGGAAGGAGTGGTAGAAGATTTGCTTTGAGGGGAGGGAAATAGGCTTCAGCATCTTTTACCAGAGCTCACTTTTAGTAAATGGCCTTGGCTATCACGTTACCTCTGTCTGTGATGCTGGTATGTTTTCTGCACGTAATGGATATACTTAAGAATACTGGAAAAGTAAGAAAAGGATTATGATATTTGTTCTTGTTTTCTTTCTAGTCTAGTCTGACTTTCTGACTTTTTGACTAGTGTCTGTCATCACTTAAACCTCTTGACTCATATTTATAGTCATGTCCTGAAAGCAATATTGATATGTCACTTATATGTTAACAGCATTTAAAGTTGTCAAAGTTATTTCTCTAGTTCTGTTGCTCAGGTATCTGATTTTAACACTTATGATAAAAAACATAATCAAGTAAACACTTGATCCTTACAAATTTTCAAGGCTCAGTTATTAACTTCTCTATGCAGAATTAATCCACCCAATTGGTTAAGATTTTGGCGAATGTGACCCTCTTCAGAAAACTAAGATCATGACGTCTGGTCCCATCACTTCATGGTAAATAGATGGAGAAACAGTGGAAACAGTGGTTGACTTTAATTTTGGGGGATCCAAAATCACTGCAGATGGTGATTGCAGCCATGAAATTAAAAGACACTTACTTCTTGGAAGGAAAGTTATGACCAACCTAGACAGCATATTAAAAAGCAGAGACACTACCTTGCCAACAAAGATCCGTGTAGTCAAGTATATGGTTTTTCCAGTAGTCATGTATGGATGTGAGAGTTGAACTCTAAAGAAAGCTGAGTGCCGAAGAATTGATGCTTTTGAACTGTGGTGTTGGAGAAGACTCTTGAGAATCCCTTGGACTGCAAGGAGATCCAACCAGTCCATCCTAAAGGAGATCAGTCCTGGGTGTTCATTGGAAGGACTGATGTTGAAGCTGAAACTCCAATCCTTTGGCCACCTGATGCAAAGAGCTGACTCATTTGAAAAGACTCTGATGCTGGGACAGATTGAGGGCAGGAGGAGAAGGGGACAACAGAGGATGAGATGGTTGGATGGCATCACCATCTCAGTGGACATGAGTTTGAGTAAACTCCGGGAGTTGGTGATGGACAGGGAGGCCTGGTGTGCTGCGGTTCATGGGGTCGCAAAGAGTTGGACACAACTGAGTGACTGAACTGAACTGCACTGACCCTCTTCCTGCTCATATGTAGCAGTTTTGACTGAGAGGGTTTTGAATAGCCAGACACCATAATGAACTTTACCTGGGCTTCTCTCCTCCCAGCTGATTGTGATAGAATGTCTTTTTAAAAAGACACCCTGTCAATCAGACATTGGAGTGCACTGCTAACAATTTTGGGTATGAAAGATGAATAGCCTCCTTGCACACAGTCTGCTATATTAGCTCAAGATCTGGGGAGACAGGGGGTTGGCCTAGATTTCCTTCTGGCCTATTTGAAACATCAAAGAGTAAAACAAAGCAATTGGACACCACAATATGAGAAAACTTTTGTTGAAAGGTGAAGGTTGGAACACCCATGTAATTTATCATTTATCTATTCCCTACACTCATTGCCCATTGTCAGTTAGGAGTAAGAAGCTCTGGTCTCTCTTTTTAAAAAATTCTGTTTATTTTTATTTGCAGGATAATTGCTTTACGATGTTGTGTTGGTTTCTGCTGCACGTCAGCATGAAGCAGACATTGGTATACAAATGTCCCCTACCCCATCTCACCCCTTTAGGTTGCCACAAAGCACCCAGCTCTGTGCTGGACAGTAAATCCCCACTGACTATCTATTTTACGTATGTTAATGTATACATGTCAATGCTACTCTCTCGATTCATCCCACCCTCTCCTTCCTCCAATGTGTCCACAAGTTTCTTCCTTCTGCATCCCTACTGCTGCCCTCCAAATAGGTTCATCAGTACAGGTCCCTTTTTGAAAAGGGAAACAAGGCAAAGTTGGCAAGAATTTGAAGAAGATGGTTTGAATTGTGGTTTTCCTTGGATTTTCAAAAACAGTATTTGCACATATAAATACTTATCATCTAAAAGTCAAAGAGGAAAATGATCATTTTTGAGAAAGGGCAGGCTAGAGATAAAAATACCAGTATGAAAATTTAAAAGTAGTGTAACTCTCTGCTGCAGTCTTGAGTTACTTTCATTGTCATGGCAGAGGGCACGGAGAAAAGAGATTAAGCTGTTTTCCTCCTCTAGGACTCAAGCTCTTTCCCAGAAGTCTATTTTGTATTTTTGCAAAATCCCAAATCCCTGTTTACTTTTTCAGTGTAGTGTACAATTTAACACATCATTTATCTTCTTCATTGTTTTGTATACTTAAGGTCTTCATAAATATCTCATTCTTAGAATTCCAGAAGACATTGAAGTCCCACAGGCTTATTTCCCACTTTACCTCAGAACAACACAATAATAATATCTGGGTATTTCTATTTTTACCCTATAATGAGGACACTCAATCTAAAATTGCACGCAGCCCTGAGCTGTTACATTTCTGGTTCACTTTAACCTGAAAAAGGACTTCAGACTTTCCTGAAATCAGATGCTTGCAATGCCTGTTTGAAGGCAGTACATGGCTTGTTACCATCAGAATTTAGTGTTTATTTCTCATTGTGATGAAAAAGGCCCTCTGGCCTTACCAGCTGTAATCTTTCACCAGTTCTGAATAAACATTTCAACCCATAATGAGTCATTGTTGAATTTGATGAAGAAAATGGAATTAGAGACAGAGTAATTTACATCTGTGCTGGCCACCCACGTGAGTTTTTTAACAAATGTGAGTGAGGCAGAAAGATGGCTGTGGTTTTCAGAATGTGGAAAACCAGTTGAAAAAGACTGCTGTTACTCTAATGTACTGATCCAGGAAAGAAACAGGCCAAGCAGCTGGCCTTGCTGGAGTGACTGACTGCTATGCCTACCTCCTGCTAAATGGCAAGAAAACTTCCATGAAGATGAAGTTGAATCCCCAAGAGCAGGGCCGGAATTTCCACCCTGGGGACTCCCCAGACAGGATCCATCCCTGCCCTAGGTCACAGCACTTTCCCCTTCTCGAGATGGGAGTTTTGTTAGAGAAGGAGGACAGTTAGAGGGAGATGGTTCCTATGTTAAGAGGCCTGGGGCAGCTTCCTCTCTAATCCATGTGTCTCCCCTTGAGGCCCTGGAGTTGCTGCCCTTCTGAGTGAGTCAGATCATTTGGGAAGAGCCTGCTTTGGAGAGCCCTAGTTAATTGAGAACTTTCCCAGGTGTTTTAGGGGATTCTTCTCAGCTCCAAAATCACTGTGGACAGTGACTGCTGCCACGAAATTAAAAGACACTTGCTCCTTGGAAGATAAGCTATGACAAACCTAGATAACATATTAAAACACAGAGACATCACTTTGCCGACAAAGGTCTATATAGTTAAAGCTATGGTTTTTCCAGAAGTCATGAAAAGATGTGAAAGTTGGGCCATAAAGAAGGCTGAGCACCAAAGAATTGATGCTTTCAAATTGTGATGCTGGAGAAGACTCTTGAGAGTACCCTGGACAGCAAAGAGATCAAACCAGTCAATCCTAAAGGAAATCAACCCTGAATATTCATTGAAAGGACTGATGCTGAAGCTCCAATACATTGGCCACCTAATGCGAAGAGCCGACTCATTGGAAAAGACCTGAATCATTGGAAAAGACCCTGACCCTGGAAAGACTGAGGGCAGATGGAAAAGGGAGCAACAGGATGAGATGGTTGGATGACATCACTGACTCAATGGACATGAGTTGAGCAAACTCCCGGGAGATGGTGAAGGACAGGGAAGCCTGGTATGCTATAGTTCTTGGGGTTGCAAAGGGTCAGACATGACTTAGCAACTAAACAACAACAATCAAGCCTCAATTATCTGGAAAATTGCTAGGGGGAAGCCCACCTGCATCTCCTGTAGTTCCCTTTTGTGCCCTTGAATCCGCAGATGCATTTTTCTCAAATAATCAACTGAACAGTCAATATTTTATCCAAAACGAGTCAGCTTGTACAACTTTAGCTTCTGAGTTTTCCACATTTTCAAAACTCAAATGTTCTTCTTAGTGTAAAACTGTGTATGGACTTTTGTGAAAGATCAGGAGCCTCAGAATGGTGAATGTGATGGCATAGATAAGCAGGTTACCACAAGAAAGAGGGAAAAGGAAGCTTGAGAATCCAGTTAATAAATATAGGCTACAAAGTGCAAAGCCTTCTGAGCATTCAGCATGGCTCCTTGGACAAAAGCCACACACTCCATGTCTTCTAAGTTGCCAGCTTCCCTGCAGCCTGTGTGCCCTCTCAGAGAAGAGACAGTTATGCTTAATTTTATATTCACTGGTTGAATTTCCTTAAGCCACTTTAAATATTAGAGCAGCATTCTTACCATAAACTGAAATGTTGTTCTGAAATAATTATTTAAATGAGTTTGTCACTTTCACAGACTGGAAATCTTTTAGGGAATTTTGTTTCCAAAAGGACTTCAGAGAATACTAGCAAAGATCTTTTATTAAAGTGAGACAAGTGATAAAGAACCAAGTCTTTCTAAAATTACAGATTGTGAATCACCGGAAAAACGGATGGGTTTTGCGTATCAAATCTGTGCTCAAAAACATCATATTGCCAGAAGGCTGTGACTGGAGTGCAGACTAGAAAAAAGATGAAAAACGTCAATGGCAAGTGTGTAAAAATGATCAGCCAAATCATTTTTGACAGAAAAGCAAATCTGGTAACTATATTTTTACTTCTTTGGCAGACAACATTGCCCACCGTAGATGCTGAAAAAAGATGATTCCTAGGGAAAGAAAAAATCAGATTATTTAAAAAGATACTGACGTTTACATAAGCCATTTTTGCTTACAGTGGCAGTGCCTTCTTTTTAAATAATGATGTTGGGTTCTTGAAAATGATTTGATTCTTGTATCTGAGGACATGATGATTATAAAATCTGAGATAACAAGAGAAAGAAAGTTATCCTAAAAGTCCCTGTGGCTGAGAGCAACAGATCAACTCTTTCAAGTTTTTGCTTTTTAAAAAAAAATATGTTAAAAAATATATTTTATAAGCAAAGTGATTCTCCTTTAACATACTTTCCTCCATTCCACTTCATGCGTCCTTTTTAGGACCTTGGGATTGCGCCAAGGAGCTCTCTCCTGGGTGTTAGCTGTGCTTGCCCCTATAGAGAAGAAGGATTTCATGAAGAAGAAAAAAAGAAAAAGAAAAGCTATGAGTTTTATATGTTGGTCTTCCCTCTGTCTGAGAGTAGAGTGGCCTTTTATATTTCTGCACTTCCTTTGATATGGAACAGAGGAAATGATCCATAAATAACTTTTGAGTGAATACATGAATGAACACACTCAGACCAGAGCAGATTTCCATATAGACAGAATTCAGCACGTATCATATCTAGAATAGATGCAACACATTAAAAAAAAATCAACTCAACGTTCTCTTTAAAAAACAAGTGTTGAAGAACATGTAAGCAAGAGTTGTTTTTTTTTCTCATATGTCTTCAGAGTGCACTGCCACTGAGTAGACATTACCAGGTGGCGCAGTGGCCAAGAATCCGCCTGCCGGCGCAGGAGACACAAGTGATGTGGGTTTGTTCCTTCGGTCAGAAAGATCCTCTGAAGTGGGAAATGGCAACCCATTCCAGTAATCTTCCCTGGAAAATCCCAGTTAGTCCCCTAATTTCTTGAAGGGAGGGACCTAATGTTAATTTTGTTAAAAAGTTGAGGCATGATTGTCATGTGGTAAAACAAACACACAGTAAGTAGTGTACAGCTCAGTTACTTTTATTTTTGTATTCACCCATGTAGCCAGTACCTAGATTATGATATAGACTATTTCAGAGATATGCAGTCATCTCAGAAACTTCTCTCTTTGTCCTTCTTGGTCAACAGTTGAAAATGCCCCCTGCTCTGCTGCTGCTGCTGCTAAGTTGCTTCAGTCGTGTCCGACTCTGTGCGACCCCATAGACGGCAGCCCACAAGGCTCCCCTGTCCCTGGGATTCTCCAGGCAAGAACACTGGAGTGGGTTGCCATTTCCTTCTCCAATGCATGAAAGTGAAAAGTGAAAGTGAAGTTGCTCAGTCGTGTCCGACTCTTCGCGACCCCATGGACTGCAGCCCACCAGCCTCCTCCGTCCTTGGGATTTTCCAGGCAAGAGTACTGGAGTGGGGTGCCATCGCCTTCTCCTGCCCCTGCTCTAGGTAACCACTATTCTGATCCCTATTATATAGATTAACTTTGCCTCTTCTTGAATTTCATATAAACGGAAACATTCAGTGTACATTCTTTGGCTCAGCATAATATTTTTGAGGTTCATTTGTATCACTGTATCAGTTGCTTGCTTTTCAGATTCTTATTTATTGTTTCCTTTGAGTTTCCAATTTTGAGCTATTATCAAGAGAGCTGATATTCACATTGGTTGTACATGTCTTGGTTTAGAACATATGCAGTCATTTCTCTAGAGATAGGGTTGCTGCATCATAGGGAGACATGTTTCACTTTATTAGAAATTACCTAATAGTTTTCCAAAGTGATTGTACATTTTACTGTCCCCCCATTAATGAGCCTTGCAGCAGGTCCAAAGCTTCACCAGTACTTGGTATGGCCAGTTGTCTAATCTTAAGTCTTTTGGCTGAATATGTAATGAGGCTTTGTTATGACCAACCTAGATAGCATATTCAAAAGCAGAGACATTACTTTGCCGACTAAGGTCCGTCTAGTCAAGGCTATGGTTTTTCCTGTGGTCATGTATGGATGTGAGAGTTGGACTGTGAAGCAGGCTGAGTGCCGAAGAATTGATGCTTTTGAAACGTGGTGTTGGAGAAGACTCTTGAGAGTCCCTTGGACTGCAAGGAGATCCAACCAGTCCATTCTGAAGGAGATCAGCCCTGGGATTTCTTTGGAAGGAGTGATGCTAAAGCTGAAGCTCTGGTACTTTGATCACCTCATGCGAAGAGTTGACTCATTGGAAAAGACTCTGATGTTGGGAGGGATTGGGGGCAGGAGGAGAAGGGGACGACTGAGGATGAGATGGCTGGATGGCATCACTGACTCGATGGACGTGAATCTGAGTGAACTCCGGGAGATGGTGATGGACAGGGAGGCCTGGCGTGCTGCGATTCATGGGGTCGCAAAGAGTTGGACACGACTGAGCGACTGAACTGAACTGAACTGATGAGTAATCATGTTGAACACTATAATTTGCTTATCAGCCATTTGAATCTCTTTTGCAAAATGTCTCTTCAAGTGTTTTATATATTTTAGAAACTGGATTGTCTTCTTTCTTGTTAATTAATCACATTACTTTTTGAATTCCCTGTGTTCAGTGACTGGGAATACTGAGTGACATGAACAAATATTATTTAAAGATTTGTTGAATAAGACAGAGTAAATAAACCTGGCTTTATTTGCAAATTTTTCTCTGTCACTGGCCACAGGAAGTAGGTTGTGGAAGTAATTAGCTTCTATGGTGCATTTAAATTTGTTGGTTTTTGAAAATATCAAGACATAAATTCTAAACACAGCTGGTTATATTTGTGATAGAAGCACTTGTGATTTCATGTTAAATTTTGGTTCATTCATGCATTTAAAGTACTCATCATCATAGTGTATGGAAGCCCAGAAAAATTTTGGACTAGAATACAAATTGTAATTTTACTTTCTGTTCTCCTTTCATCATGCTAATAGGGTAGATTAGATATGATATCCAAAATGCAGGTTTTATTCCACTAGTAATATTTTTATTTTATTTCTAGACTAGAAATATGCTTTCAAATTCCAAGAAGATGAGTTTTAAAAAATATGGAAAAAATTTAAAGTCCAGATTTAAATTTATTTTATATTTTAATAATTTGTGTAATTATCAAGTAAGCTTTTTGTAACTATCAAAGTAAACCTCACATGATTTTGAATATTTAGAAAATATGGTAATATAAAGAGAAAAGCAATCTTTTTTATTTAAGTTTAATTGATTTACAACATTGTATTAGTTTCAGGTGTACAGCAAAGTTATTTTTTTCTGACTGTATTCCACTGTAGGTTATTAAAAGATACTGAATGTAATTCCCTGTGCTGCTGCTGCTGCTGCTGCTGCTAAGTCACTTCAGTCGTATCCGACTCTGTGCGACCCCATAGACGGCAGCCCACCAGGCTCCCCTGTCCCTGGGATTCTCCAGGCAAGAACACTGGAGTGGGTTGCCATTTCCTTCGCCAATGCATGAAAGTGAAAAGTGAAAGTGAAGTTGCTCAGTCGTGTCCGACTCTTCGCGACTTCATGGACTGCAGCCTACCAGGCTCCTCAGTCCATGGGATTTTCCAGGCAAGAGTACTGGAGTGGGGTGCCATTGCCTTCTCCAATAATTCCCTGTGCTATACCGTAAATCTTTGCTGCTTATTTTGTGTATAGTAGTTTGTATTTGTTAATCTCATACTCTTAGTTTATCTGTCCCCTCACTTTCCTTTCCAAGAAAAAGTTCATTTTTGTGTCTGTGAGTCTGTTTCTGTTTTACATGTAGTCATTTGCATTATTATTTAGATTCCACATGTAAGTGTTATCATAATGCATTTAAATTTCTCTGACTCACTTCACTAGGTATAATATTCTTTAGATTCATCCATGTTTCTGCAAATGGCAATATTTCATTTTTTTAAACAGAAAAAGTATATTCCATTGTATCATATACGCCACATCTTCTTAAACCAGTAATCTGTCGATGGGCACTTGGATTGTTTCCATGTCTTGGCTACTGTAAACAATGCTGCTGTGAACATTGGGGTGCATGTATCTTTTCAAATTAGAGTTTTGTTTTTTCTGGATATATACCCCGGAGTGGGATTGCTGGATCATATGGTAGCTCTATTTTTAGTTTTTTGAGGGAACTTCCATTCTGTTTTCCATAGTGGCTGCACCAGTGTACATTCCCACTGATGGTGTAGGAGGGTTCCCTAAGAAAAACAATTTTAATTTGACTAAATACGGATTCCTACTCTGAGCATCTGGCCTTCTTTCTCTGTTTTGTGTGTGTGTGTTTATACATATCCCTACATATATGTGTAAATATGTGTGATGTATGTAACTATATGTTTATTTTGTAGTTCTGCTCAACTTTCCCCTATGGGAGGTTAGAGGATTGTTTGTATGTATATTTATATAAAGGAGAAATTTAGTTGTTCAATGTCTCTGGTATCTTTTGTATAGCTTTTTGCTCATGTAGCAAAGCTGAAAATAGATACTTTATTAAACTTTCCCACTCTCTGTACCTCTTTGGGGTAGGAAGTATGTCCATCTTTTACACCCTTTTGCCCATAACATTATGCCTTTGTATGCATTGTTAATAATAGCAGGCACTCATCACAGGTTAGTATAATAGCAGGGAGACCTGCTGACTCTGTTAGAGGCATATCCATTGTAAAGAGAGGTCAGAATCTGTGTCCTCAATAAGAATAGGTCGTTCTGTGTGATTCCAAGTAGATGTAAGAAATTCACGGTTTGCTTCCACTGTTGACGTTTTATGGACTCAAGGAGCTCAAAGGGATCCTTAAAGGTCTTCTCATTCACTTCTTTGCATCCAGGCAGATGACTTGGTGAACCCTAGGACAGCCATGAATTCTCCTGAAGGTTTTTCCAGATGGAGACTATTGAAATATTTTATCAAATAGAGTCTCCAGCAAATGTTATTTCTTGAGTAAATTTAATCAGTAATTTAGTTATGCTTAAAATAGTTCAATTTCAGCTTCCACTTTTCTAACCTTAAAACAGATAATTATATTCCACATTTAGGTGGTAAGAAGACAATGATAGCAGAAAGCAATATACTGAATTTACAATGAGATTTATTCTCTAAATTTTGAATATACAAAGTTGTGGCCCTGCAAATTAATGTGACCTATAGTTTTAAAATAAAAATCTCACTTATGGAGAAATAAACCCAAAGGAAATATAGAACTATACTATAGTGATCTCTGATTATATTAATATATATAAGGGTATATTTTCCCTAATTCATTTTAATATTAATAAATGCTTTCAGTGTTATTATACCTTCAAAATTATGTTCAAACATTATTTTCTTTTAAAATAAAGTTTACATGGATCACTCATGGAAACCTTACATGAATTTACAATGTATGTCTTTAAAAACTTTCAATAGGTTTAACTAACACAAATAAAAATGAGCCTTGACCCCAAACTTTTCCCTCAGGTAAAAGATGGTACTGGGTGTATGGATGGATACCCCCTCCTGTATCATAACCTCTCCAGAGTTTTCTACTAAAGTAGAGAAAGGATCTACAAAAATCCAGGCCAAAATGCTGTGGGAAATAGGTATATAACCTTTTCTATTCTACTAATTTTCTGGGTGTTATAATGTTAAAACTGTGGAATATTTTTTGGCGGCTATGGTACTCAGAAGCTGACCCCAGGAATGTTGGCCCTATATAGGTAAATGGATTCTGCTTTCTCTTTCTCTGCTCTCCTCCCTTGCATAAGGACTCATTGGATCAGCCCTGGGTGTTCTTTGGAAGAAATGATGCTAAAGCTGAAACTCCAGTACTTTGGCCACCTCATGCGAAGAGTTGACTCATTGGAAAAGACTCTGATGCTGGGAGGGAATGGGGGCAGAAGGAAAAGGGGGCGACAGAGGATGAGATGGCTGGATGGCATCACCGACTCGATGGACATGAGTTTGAGTGAACTCCGGGAGTTGGTGATGGACAGGGAGGCCTGGCGTGCTGTGATTCATGGGGTTGCAAAAAGTTGGACACAACTAAGCGACTGAACTGAACTGAACCCTAAAAGGAAAATTAAACTTCTGAGTATGATCTGAGTGCATCAATTTTATTTTTGCAGTTGATTATGGTTAGTAAATAGACATATTTCATCAGTACCCAATGTGACACTGAAGTCTAATTATAAATCTAGTTCTTCTTATATTTGAAATATCAATTTAACTGAGTCTGAGAAAAAACAAACATTGGGTAAGCTTAATGAATTTAAGTTCCTTGAGCAGTTCCACATCAAAGCACTTAGTGGGGTTAAAATAATGTCATACTATATATATTGCAACTTCATACTAAGTATAGGACATTAAAATGTTGTGCTTTTTGTAAGAAACGGAATCTTTGTGAGGCTTACTCTTTTAAATTCATCCCTTTAAAATAAATAAAATAGATAAGTAGACAAAATAGACACATTCTACTATGAATCCCCAGTGTTCCCTTTCCCGTTAGACATCAGGTCTGTTGATCACTGCTCAGGAGACCTTCTTGGCCCCACGTGTCTTTAAAATTGCCAATTAGCAGTCTTGCCCAGATGCAGCTTGTTACCAGTCACAAAGCAGGGATGTTGTTTAAAAACAGGCAGCTCATTTCTCCTATGATTGGGCTAAAAACATGCAAATAGGGCTACGTGAAACAAAGGATGGCTTTGAAGTTGTTGAAATCATTCTGAAACTGAGACCTGCTGCTGAAAATGTTACCGTATGCTTGAGTACCTCTCCGCTGAGGGTTAGCACCCTGGAGACTGGAGGCGATGTTTTGCTTCACTCAGTGCAAACTGCTTTGAGACTCTGTGACATCATTAAGTCAAATTTTAGCCCAGACGTTTTGCTGAGACCTAAACTCTGAATGACACTTACTTGGTTGATTAAGAGGAAACTAGGATATCTGGGAACTCTCGTAATGTGATACAAATGCTGAAGAGTTCAGCTTGGGCTAAGATATACATATAGGCATATAGTCCACATTCGATACTTATATCTATATTTATCATCTATTTATATATGTATGTATCTCAGCTCTCAATGTTTTATATCCTGCTGTGAAGATTTTAATTCTCCTGACTCAAGTCAGTCTGGTTAATAATTCAGGTCCATGACACGCTGTTTTTTGAGAAACATGCATATTCTTCTGCGTGTCCTGTCCTATTTCAGCTTCCCAGCCCCCATCTTCTAGCCCAAAGAAGCATTTGCCTTTCCATTTGTAATCTCTTGTGTTTCATTATTTTAATACAGTGATATTGAGCATGAACCTGTACAAAATGTTGTTGCCTAAAGAAAATAGTACTGGGCCAAGTTTATAAAAGGTATATAAATCTAGATAACTTTATTTAAAACAAGTATTGTATACTTAATCTTGTTGAGATAAGATCTGGCCACATGCCTTTAAGTATGTTAGAAATAATATCAATAATAACAGTGTTAACATTTATTGCAGTCTTATTTGTGGTAGACATTATATAAAGTACTCTACATGAATAATCTTTTCTAAGATAAATTTAATGGTCCCCATTTTTAAAATGAAGAAATTGAGGCTCAGAGGGTGTAAGTAACCAGCCTAAGGTCACGGACTCAGGTAGGACAAAGATCTAGACTAATCTGCCTGACTCAAAGCTGACATACATGGCAGTGAAGTATCTGTGCAAGGCATTGAGAAATTGAATGTTCAGAAGTATAGAAGAATGGGGAAAAAAAAAGAAACAATAATTTGAGACTTGGGTGGTTAGGCAAAGTTCTGTGGCACAGTTGAATGCTCTTAGAAGTGGTAGGTTGGAAATGTGAAGAAAAGGAGCCTGGGAGAGCTCTTGAGGGAAAACCCACACCCTCTGCAAATCTGTGTAGACTGTTCCATGCTGAGTCTTCAAGTCCTCAAGGTCCCCATGTTTGTCAAAGATGTCAGGTAGCCAACAGAGAGAGCAAAACTTGTGTGCATTCACTAGGTCTCTGGTTGGCCCTCTAGTTAACAATGCTGGTGGGTTTGGTCTGCATTAGATCTGGGGAAAATGTCACCATTAACTTCAACTAGAGACACATCATTTGTCAGAAACTCTGTGGTTTACTTATCTTTTTCAATAGAATTATCTCACTTTGGTTCTATCAAAATGGGACTTCATTGTATTGGTGAAGAAATTAGAGTTCAGAAGAGCTTCATAAGAACAGCATCATAATATAGGCATAGGAGTAGTATTTTCTTACACTGTTCTTTTTTCTCCCTTAAAAATATATCATCAGCATATTCTTAAATGACTAAATATTCATTCAGACCATAATTTTAAGTTGTTGCATACAATTTTCCCATGTGTGTATGATAAAGTTGACTTAAGCAGTTCTCTGCTGTTAGACATTTAGATTGATGATATTCCTCTATTGTCAATGGTGTGAGGAAAGGATCTCCTATATTGTATATATTGTGGGTGGGAATGTAAATTTGAAAATATCTATTAAAATTGAAAATATGCATGTTTTTTGAGCAAATGACACTACTTAGAAAAATTTATCCATTAGAAATATTCACTATATACCACAGAAGCATTGTTTATATTTACAGAAATATTGGGGAAAGCTTATATATTTGTATATTACAAATTAGATAGGTCATGTTATATTCATACAACAAATACTCTACAGTCTTGAAAAAGATCCAAATGTGCTGTCATGGAAGGCTTTTCAAAATATGTTTTGAGTGAAAATATCAGATTGTAAAATAGTATAAACCCATTTATTAAATATGTGAGTAGAGATATATATGCATAAAACAAGTTTGGAGTAATATAATGCAGGTCATAAAAAGTGATCTTTTCAAAATTTATTAGGTGGGTACATGCAAACATAAAGAGACATGGGTTCTGTCCCTGGGTCAGGAAGATCCCTGGAGGAGGGCGTAGAAACACACTTCAGTATTCTTGCCTGGAGAATCCTGTGGACAGAAGAGCCTGGAGGGCTACAGCCCACGGGGTTATAAAGAGTCAGAAATCATTGAAGTGACTTAGCACACATGCACGCACACATATATATGCTGAACAAGAAATTAGAGGGAGCTTTGTATTTTATACATTTCTGGTTTTCCTTTACTTTAATATTACTTTTATTTTCAAAACTTTTTTATTTAAAAACATTAAGAAAAATTTTTCTCTGGGAAAAAATAAACAAGTGTCACAGGTGGTAGATCAGTTCAGTTTAGTTCAGTTGCTCAGTCATGTCCAACTCTTTGCAACGCCATGGACTGCAGTACACCAGGCTTCCCTGTCCATCACCAACTCCCGGAGTTTACTCAAACTCATGTCCATCAAGTTGGTGATGCCATTCAACCGTCTCATCCTCTGTCGTCCCCTTCTCCTCCTGGCATTGTTTCCATTGTTACCCCATATATTTGCCATGAAGTAATGGTAGAGACCTTGTCTACTTGGCTTCTGACCCCTCAACATGGCTGGCCCAGATTCAAGCTCTGTTTCAGCTGCTTGGTGTGTTCCCATTCCACTGCTGGCTTTTGGCTCCTTGGAGCTGCCCTTACTTTGGGGACTTTCTACCGGCCTCCACTACCCTCTCTCCCAACACCCAGAACCAACCAGGCTGACCTGTTCCCTCACCTCCCGCTATCCCACAACCTGCTTTGCTCTTCCAATCAAGGAATTATTTGTGAGGTTTTTTTTTTTCCACTTCATTTTCTCAGAGGTCAGGCTTCTTCCTTTATGTGGAGATTGGACAACCAAATTCTGTGCTGTTCTTCAGTCTGGACAGGTCTGCTTTGCATCTGACAGATACCTCTTGAAATTTCTGCTATTTCAGTGGTTCATTTCCAGTGCTGGAATCCTTAGTCTCTATGTTTACATTTCCTTAATTGTTTTGGTCTGGAACAGAAAGGGGAGAGTTGTCTGTCTCTACTCACATTTCCATCTTTGGAACTGGCAGTGCCACGTGGCAGTGAAGCCAGACCCAGGAGCGTGTACCAGGCAGAGGGGGGAGCGCAAGCGAAGGCACAGGCATTAGAACAGGGCACACTGCGGAAACTGCAGGTAATCAGGCATAGCTTGAGGATGTTCCAGGAATATAAAATGTGTGCCCTTAAACTGTAATTGCACCTCCATCCACTACACACACACTGATTAATTATGGAGATGACCTCAAAATCTGTCTCCACAGACTCCCTATGAGCCATCATCTGTGGGTAATAGTTTAAGAGGAAACTCATTTCCCATCTTACCTGTAAAGCCTTCCCTAAGGCCCCAGGTAGAGTCATTTACCATCTCTGTAGGGCCGCCCTGTCTGTAGCAGTCATTGCAGCACTGTGCTGACAGTATTTGATGGGTGGCCTTCATTCTAATTTCGTTAGTAAGCAGATATATTCACTAGTCTTCCTATTCATCCTTGGTAGGCAAATGGCTGTGGAAGGAGATAAGACTGCTTGAGACTCTGGAAAAGAACTTCACTGCACTTGATAAAATGTTCTCAGAGAAACGTTAATATGTCTCACTGTGATTACATGCTTTTTCTTTTCCCTTATATTTCTTCTGATTTTTGCTTTATGTATCTTTGTTTCTTTGTTGTTATGTGTCTAATGGTTATGATGTCTATCTTCTTTGTGAATTGTACCTTTTTTCATTAAAAATATTCATCTTTTGTTTCATTAAAAAAAAAAAAAGAACTTCACTATGTGGCTGAGAAAGAAGTTCGGGGCTGAAACGTTCATTTTAATTTAAGAGGTAGCAATGAAGATACTTTTCTTTGCTGATGTGTAATTTATCTGTTGAGTGTTTCCCACATTTTCCATTGGATTGGTATTTCTTAAGTTTATTGTTTTGTTTTCAAGTTTTGTATTTATATTCCACGTTTATTTGCTGACAAGATCAGCTTTAACCAAAGACAGGGAAATTTAGGACATTTAAAATGAATATTTCAGTGTTAATAGTTGGGAACTGAAGATGTTTATTTTATCAAGTTATTTTTATTTCTGAAGCAATTAACATGCACTTCTACATTTGACAGTTCACTTTTTCTCTTGAATGAATAGACTCTTGGAGGTACTTACAGTCTAAAAAGCCACTGGAATTATGGGTTGAATTTAACTCTGAATCATTCAATACTATTTCATGTTCTCAGTTCTGTTTTCAGTTAGGAGGACTTTTAATGATCATTGTTAAAATATTTACAGTTAAATTTATATTCAATCCTTTATAGTGAATGCCATAAGCAACATTTGACTTAATAAAGAGAAAACAATGTTTTCCTATAATTTTGTTTTAAAATTTATTTTCTAAACCACACGAAATAAAAATGAAGGAAAAAAATGATCTTCTCACAGTCATATCCTCCAATATCTCCATCTGTTTTCTTTTTTATCTGTCATCTTCAAGTCCTTGTCTATGTATAATGGAAAATTTCAAATTGTACTGTAACAGAAAGCAATGTTTATTTTTATTATAGTAGGAATTACATTTTACAGGTCATGGCCAAGGTGCAAATCTTTGTAAATATCAGCTTCTTTTCTGATGTCATGTTTTCCAAACCAAGATTTCTTGGATTCTCTCCTTTTCAGATGTGTTCTGTCACCGAAATTATATGTCATGTAGTATCATCACTTAGGAAATTACTCCTTCATTCACTCCATAAAGCAAAAGGCAAGGGAGCTATCAAATTTTGGATATGTTGGCTTTTTGGATAACCAAGGGTGGTTCAGTCTGTTTTCTGATATTATAATTCAATATTTCCTGAATTCCTGTTTTTAAAACATGGCATTTATATTTTTATAAACCTAAAGTACTTGATTCTGAATGAAAATGAAATTTTGTAGACTATCAGCACAGTAGATCCATCTTCAATCAGTTCAGTCGTTCAGTCATGTCTGACTCTGTGCGACCCCATGGACTGCAGCATGCCAAGTTTCCCTGTCCATCACCAACTCCTGGAGCTTGCTCAAACTCATGTCCATTGAGTTGGTGATGCCATCCAACCATCTCATCCTCTGTTGTCCCTTTCTCCTCCTGCCTTCAATCTTTCACAGCATCAGGGTCTTTTCCAATCTTAGCTAAGTGGAAGAAAGCAATAAATTTGTGCCCAGTAGATAACTTGGCTGTGGAAGTGGGTTCTTGAGGCCAGTGACCCAGGATGATTTGGTAAAAAGGATGATTTCATGGTTGCAAGAAATTGTGCCCATGGAAAGGCCTGAAGTCAAGGTGTTTGCTTCTCTAAAGTACAATGACCTTGAAGGAGGGGCAAAAGTTACTCTCTTATTCATGATGGCCCTGAATAACTTAAGTATCAGCACTTACCCAATGTGTGTCACAGAGCAACGTGTGAATGGCTATTTTTATTTTTTAAATCAAGACATGTTTTTTCTATATTCTATAGACTTTACATTTTCTTTGTAAATGTTAAAATCCCATTGATTTTTATAAGTTATAGCCATATCTAAGGGCAAGGGTTTATAATCTGCTAGGCATTTCTTTGTAAAAGGAATTAAAAAAATTTTTTTTAAAAATTCCTTTGATCCTTCTGTGAATTAGGCACTGTTATTGTTTTGTCCCCATTTTTAGGATGACATGACCACTGCACAGAAAGTTTAGGTAAGTCACCCTGCTTAAAGGAGGAGCCAGGAAGATGAACAGGGTAGCCTGTTTTCAGAGCCTACAAACCTGCCCTCCAGCTGCAGTAGCAAGGCATGGAGCAAGAGACTATAAAACTTGAGACTTGTTAGGGAAGGCATGGCTGCATGAATAGGAAATGGATGTTGATAGAAACATTCAGAGAAGGAATCTGAGTTTCAAATTATTTGTAGAAAATAGCTATTGTTGTTCAGTCACCAAGTTGTGTCTGACTCTGCAATTTCATGGACTGCAGCACACCAGGCTCTTCAGTCCTCCACTGTCTCCCGGAGTTTGCTCAGATTCATGTTCATTGAGTAGGTGATGCTGTCTAACCATCTCATCCTCTGCTGTCTCCCTCTTCTTTTGCCTTCAGTCTTTCCCAGCATCATGGTTTCCTTTTCAGTGAGTTGGTTCTTCACATCAGGTAGCCAAAGTATTGGAGTTTCAACTTCAACATCAGTCCTTCCAGTGAATATTCAGGGCTGATTTCCTTCAGTATTGACTGGTTTGATCTCCTTACAATCCAAGGAACTCTGAAGACTCTTCTCCAATACCGCGGTTCAAAAGCATCTGCTCTTCGATGCTCAGCCTTCTTTACGGTCCAACTCTCACATCCATACATGACTACTGTAAAAACCATAACTTTGACTAGATGGACCTTTGTCAGCAAAGTAGTGTCTCTGCTTTTAATATGCTGTCTAGATTTGTCATAGCTTTTCTTCCAAGGAGAAACAGCTTTTAATTTCATGGCTGAAGTCATCATCTGCAGTGATTTTGGAGCCCCCAAAATATGTCACTTTTCCCATTGTTTCCCCATCTGTATGCCATGAAGTGATGGGACTGGATGCCATGATCTTTGTTTTTTGGATGTTAAGTTTTAAGCCAGCTTTTTCACTCTCGTCTTTCACCTTCATCAAGAGGCTCTTTAGTTCCTCTTCACTTTCTGCTGCAAGGGTGGTGTCATCTGCATATCTGAGGTTATTGATATTTTTCCTGGCGATCTTGATTCCACCTTGTGATTCATCCAGCCCAGCATTTCACATGATATACTCTGCATATAAGTTAAATAAGCAAGGTGACAATATACAGCCTTGATGTACTTCTTTCCCAATTTTGAACCAGGTATGCTTCCCAGGTCATTCAGTGGTAAAAGAATCTGCCTGTCCAGCAGGAGATGCTGGTTTGTTCCCTGGGTTGGGACAATCCCCTGGAGTAGGAAATGGCAACCCACTCAATATTCTTGCCTGGGAAATACCATGGACAGAGGAGTCTGGCAGGCTATAGTCCATGGGGTCGCAAAAAGAGTTGGACGCAACTTAGTGGCTAAACAACAATAGCACAGGAATATAGGCAAAGCCAGCCCTGTTTTGTAATCCTGCATAGGGTACAGAGGAACTGCATGTAATGTGATGGATGTGATCCTTCAGTGAACAGGGAGACGCCTTCCAGAGTTTGGGTGGAAGCCCTTTCAGGCTGCATTTTGACCTCAAATTCCAGATATGCCTCTGTCTCGTCACACAATAGCACTACCCAGACTCTCTTCCTTAGTCTTCTTGTTCAATATAAAGCCTCTTACCCTGTCTCGCCTCCAGTGATGATCATGAGATAACCCATGTCATCATCATGCTGAGCATCAACACTTAACGCTCCAGCAGACCATCGAGAGCTCAGTCTGAGACGAGCTCAATAGGATATCTGAGGTAAATGGAAATCCTAGACTTCTAAGCACATTTCAGATCAGAAGTGATTGCATCTAATTAAAAAAGAGGCTGGGAGCACAGTAGTTGAATGCGAGGTAGAAAAATAATCCTCCTTAAGATTATGCCCAGAGCCCACCAGGCTGCTACATTCTTCTTCTTTCTCCTTCCTCACTTGGGTACAGCTGGGATGGAGGAGGCTTGCCTTTAATAGAGACTTGGCTTCCCTTTGATCTACCTATTTAGATTTCTTGAACTAAATCAGAGATGTCAATGATCCTATCTACTTAGGATTATTTCACTTCTTTATGCCTCTTGATAATGATGAAATCAGTTCAGTTCAGTTGCTCAGTCGTGTCTGACTCTTTGTGACCCCATGAACTGCAACACGCTGGGCCTCCCTGTCCATCACCAACTGCCGAAGTCTACCCAAACCCATGTCCATTGAGTCGGTGATGCCATCTAACCATCTCATCCTGTATCATCCCCTTTTCCTCCTGCCCTCAATCTTTCCCATCATCAGGGTCTTTTCCAATGAGTCAGCTCTTCGCATCAGGTGGCCAAAGTATTGGAGTTTCAGCTTCAACATCAGTCCTTCCAATGAACACCCAGGACTGATCTGCTTTAGGATGGACTGGTTGGATCTCCTTGCAGTCCAAGGGACTCTCAAGAGTCTTTTCCAACACCACAATTCAAAAGCATCAATTCTTCGACACTCAGCTTTCTTTATAGTCCACCTCTCACATCCATACATGACAACTTGAAAAACCATAGCTTTGACTAGACGGAACTTTGTGGACAAAGTGAAATAAGTCATCTCTTATAAGTCATTTAAACCACTGTGAAGCTGGCTCAAGAAATCCTGTATTGTTTGTTAAAAGCTAAGTATGGGTGGAAGAAACAAGCTCAAGCTCCTGGTTTGTTTGTTTAGTTCTTATTTTAAAAATCCTGCCAGGTGAAAAATGGAACAAATTATTTAAGATTCCAAATTTGAGCTCTACTTGGTTTAATAAACCAAATGCTCCCACGTGGAAGTTTTAAATTTGTCTACTTTTGGTTGCTCTGGGTCTTTGTTGCTGTGTGCAGGCTTTCTCTAGTTGTAGTGAGCAAGGGCTACTCTCTAGTTGTGGTGCGCAGGCTTCTCATTGAGGTGCTTTCTCTTGTTGCAGAAAACAGGCTCTAGGCACGTGGGCTTCGGTAGTTGTGGTGCACGGGATTAGTTGAGCTGTGGCATGAGGAATCTTCCGGGATCAGGGTTTGAACCTGTGTCTCTTGCATTGGCAGGCAGATTCTTATCCACTATACCACCTGGGAAGTCCTCCCATGTGGAATTTAAACAAAAATCTTTAAAAATAACCACTTGGATTCTTTTAGTGAAAACAACAGCAGCAAAAACAGGAAACTCCTCCTTCCTGTACAAAAGGGCTGCTCTGTGAATGGAAAAATGAAAAACCCAGGCTATCCCAAGAGAGAAGTCAGCAGACACACAGACAAAATTGAGAGGGGAAAGAGAGATTCATGGATGCTTGCCGATTCTCGGCTTCTGGCGTGTCCTTGTGTTGGTTTCTGTTACTCTCAGCTAGAATTATTTTCACTAATATTATAAATAATAGGAAAAGCTATAAGTCTTAAAAATAAAATTCATGACACACATTTTGCTGAAAGAAGTGTATTGGAAATACTCAAATGCTGAGATCTGTTTGCCTTTTAAGGTTGAACAACGAATGTCCTCATTGATAGAATTGCTGCTAGGACAGCATTTCTCAGGCCAGACCTTCACACCCAGAGGGGAAAGAATGTAACTGAAGGGTAGGACGAGGTCGTAGAGTTAACACAGGAAAGCATGATTCTGTCAGGGTAAGAGAGAGTGCAAACTTCTGTTTGTCAATTTTTTTTGGCTCAGGGAGTTGTTCACTTGTGTGCAGCAGAATCCTGGGCATTTCAGGAAGGGCTTGTGGGACAAGATTCTGACAGTGAGATGCCATCTGTATGAGATCTCTTATCCTGACAGCACTTCCTAATCCCAGAAGACGCTCAAAAGAAACCAGAAGTAGAGAATGGAAAGAACTTAGAATAACTTGAAAAGACATAATATAAAATTTAAATGGATGAAATACAAAAAAATACTTGTCTCGATCTTGAGGTTGCTTCAACTGGTAAACGGAGAAGAAACATGAAATTGTGTGGACTTTAGACACCTTAAAATGTTCTGAGGAAGGAAGAAAAATGTGTGGATGAAAATAATGTGGAACAAGGATGATTGTGAGGCATATAATAATATAGGACTTGAGAAAATAAACACGGAGAGGGCAGGATGTGTATGTTCACATGTGTTCAATTTGGACACTTCATAAATTTTGTCTTGTTTTATCTTCGATGCCCTAGAAATAAAAATCGAAATATTTCCTCACCATCCAGGAGAGTTTAAAGAGACAGCCCTTCCTGCCCTTAGGGAAAGAGTAAACAGTTTTTAATATTGAGGCTCTGGGTATAATGGGCTTTCACAGCTCATTGTGAAAGAACAAGTGGAAGCAGAGAGTTCGTGAAAAGAAGCAGAAGAGCATGGAGTAGCTGAGGAAAGAGGGGACTTCCTCAGCCTGGAAGCAGGGAGCAGAAGGAGCTCAGAGCATTCGGAATCTGTAGCTCCAGGATGGCTGCACAGTGAGCCTATGAAGGTAACATCCTAAGAACCAAAGTGGCCAATGTCCTGGAGGATCCCATGTCAGGCTCAAAGCAGGCAAGCCAAGAGTTTAAGGGACTTTGCCAGGCTTGCTTAATGAGGATGCCTACAGCAGCCATGCCATTAGAGGTCATTTTTCTCCAGACTCCCAGAATGCCTTCTGGCTTCTGACAAAGCTCTGAAATGGGATTAGGGTGCTAATAAAGAATCTGCCTGCAATGCAGGAGACCCAGCTTCAATCCCTGGGTCAGGAAGATCCCCTGGAGAAGGAAATGGCAACCCACTCCAGTATTCTTGGGGAATTCCATGGACAAAGGAGTCTGGCTGGCTACAGTCCATGGGTCAGACATGACTTAACAACTAAACCACCACCAATGATCCAAACAGAATTTACCTCTAGTGAGACAGGCTCAAAGGCAGAACTTGGATTGAATTCATGAAAATGAAGTAACTTTTTCCTTTATGCCTGAGTTTGTAGACTGAGTTTCTTGCTAGCTACATAGTTTTATCCAATATTGATCTCTGTCCAAACACTCACATGCATCTTCTTTTCTGTGAAGGTATACCACCTCTCTATGAAGGCTGAATTGTCTTCCTTTTGGAACTCAACATTTGCCCCTGCACCCGCCACCACCTCCTTTTTTTTTTTTTTTCCTGGTCTTATGGAATCTAATAGAAATACTGAGAGTGAATAAAATTATCCTAGATTTATGAGACTCCCCAAATATGTGAAAATATTCCCTACCCATCATTCGTTTGCGTGTGTGCTCAGTCACTTCAATCATGTCCAACTCTTTGCAACCCCATGGATTGTAGCCCTCCAGGCTCCTCTGTCCATGGAACTCTCCAGGCAAGAGTACTGGAGTGAGTTGCCGTGCCCTCCTCCAGAGATCTTCCTGACCCAGGGATTGAACCCATGTCTCCTGTGTCTCCTGCCTTGCAGGTGGATTCTTTACCCACTGAGCTGCCTGGGAAACCCATCATTTGTTTAATCCTGTTTAAAAGGATTAGATGTTAACATGTATGATGAGGGTTTCTTTGATAAGGTCAGGTTCCCTGCATTTGGACACTAATTTGAAATGTCTCTTCTTCTAGGTAGATGGGATGGTGGGAACTCAGATTTACATGATTTGTTTTGCATAAATGGAAGCCTGGAATTAAAAGAAAAAGGTTTTGGTTGAAGTAATTCTTGCTTATAAAGTTATATTCAAGTCCCACTTTCTCTTTCTTGGGTTAATTCTTAGATAAAAGGCCTAGAGTATGGAGTAGAAAAGTCTTAAGTCTCTGATGATAACTCAGGGGTGTTGACTTGAGAGAAATTTCTATGAAGTAGAAGGCAGGTTTGGAGTTGATTTGGGTAAGTGCTACTACTTATGAAGTGCTGAACTTCCTTTGTGAAGGAAATGTGAATTCCAAGGTGAAGACCAGTACTATCATAGACATGCTATTATATTTATAAAATGTATTGGATCAGATGTAAAAGAGGGAAGAAAAGAAAGATACCAAATTTGTTTGAAGAGTTATCTTTTCCTAAAGATAAAAGCATTACATACTCAGCTAAGGAAAATATAGAAAATTAAAGATAGAGAAGAAAAAAATCTAGTTTCATCCAGAAATAACTATTATAAACATTTTGGTGCATTTCTATACAGTATTTCTCTGTATACGTAGATATATATAGAGATCCAACCAGTCCATTCTGAAGGAGATCAGCCCTGGGATTTCTTTGGAAGGAATGATGCTAAAGCTGAAACTCCAGTACTTTGGCCACCTCATACGAAGCTCTGACTCATTGGAAAAGACTCTGATGCTGGGAGGGATTGGGGGCAGGAGGAGAAGGGGACAACAGAGGATGAGATGGCTGGATGGCATCACTGACTCGATGGACGTGAGTTTGAGTGAACTCCAGGGGTTGGTGATGGACAGGGAGGCCTGACGTGTTGCGATTCATGGGGTCGCAAAGAGTCGGACATGACTGAGCGACTGAACTGAATTGAACTGATATACATATATACTGGTATTCCATCAGAAATATGTAGTATAGCTTATTTAACCCTTCTGCTTTTTTAAGGGATTTTTTTCATGATGAAAATCATTGCACATAAACCTTAGACATACTTTGATTTTTCCCTCAGAACAGATTAGTAGATATAGAATAACTTAAGGGGACAAAAATGAAGTTTTCTGTGGCTCTTAATTTATAATATGAAACTATTTTCTAGATGTTGTACCAGTTTATACAAGGGTGGCAATTTCATTATTTCTTAAAGGTCCTGAACAGTATCTTCTGAGACTCTTTACAATTAAAAAATGCTTAAAAGATTATTATTGTTTGAATTTACATTTTGTTGACAATGAACTTGAACATATTTCATGGTTAATTAGTCACATACATTTCCTCATCTGTAAATATATCTTTTACTTTTCTATTGAGGGTTTTAGTATTTTTCTTAACACATCTATTGCTATATATTGAAGACAGTAATCCTTTGCTATATTTGTGATATGTTATAAATTACATGGTATATATGTGCCTCTTTACTAAAACTATACAGCTCTTCATCTTTGCTGGAATCTATTTTTGTTTCATGTACATATCCTTCTCTGAAGTTCTTACCAGTTCTTAAGGGGCCAACTTAAGTCTCCTCAAAACCATCCAAGACCCCTGAAGTGAAATGAAGCCTCTCCCCTTCCACATTACCATCGTATTTGGTTTCATTATGCTATACCACTTGTTTCCAGCTGTTTTAGAAGAAAGCTTCCCCATTTGGAAATGGTCTTTTTTTTTTAACCCACTTTGATATCCCTTCCAGTGCTCACACAATCCTCCACAAAACAATTGTTTAATATATACTCATTTTGTTAAATGAAGTGACATCAAACGCATTATAACTTAATTTTCAAAAGATAGTAGATTCTTATCATCTTGTAGTTGGATGTGCAGTAGACTTGACAAAATCAGCTATAATCTGATTGAATTAAAAGAAAAAACTCACCATGAATTTTTCTTTTATAATCCAAGCACAAGGCTGTGGGATTTGTGACTCTATAGTAGTTTGGTTGAAGTTACTCAACCAAGAGTGAGTGAAGCTCACTCTTATGAGCTTTTTCTAAACTATAAACTTCCATATAATTAAATTTCACTGGAAAATATAGCATAAAAACCACTAGAAGTAACACCGTTATAACAAAAAGAGAAACAGAAACTAGGCAGGCACACTTGATCACAATTTCTAATGGGATGAGAAAAGTGAAAACAACTACCAAAACAAAATGTCCAAGAATAAAACTTGCAGAGGTAAAATTGCCAGAGTGATTGTGATCAGTGTAATTTTGTTTTATTAGTACCTGAGGCCTTTAAGGATACAGAATAGAGTGATAAACATAACCAATAAATAGGATAGTACATGGTGCAGTGGTGGACTATTCACCAGGAATGCAGGTATAAAAGGTTTTGACTTGTTGTTCAGTGGCTAAGTCATGTCTGTCTCTTTGCGACCTCATGGACTGTAGCCCACCAGGCCCCTCTGTCCATGGGGTTCTCCAGGCAATAATACTGGAGTGGGTTGCCATTTCCTTCTCCAGGGATCTTCTCAGGCCAGGGATCGAATCTGCGTTTCCTGCATTGGCAGGTGGATTCTTTAACACTGAGCCATCAGGGAAGACCTGAAAGGCTTTGACTACTTGTTTGTAAAACTCAGAGCCTCAATTTTCTTTGAGAAGCATGAATTGTCTTGCTTTTTAAGGAAAAGTTCTATGAATATAGATCTAAAGGCTGGGCTAAAAGTGGAGCTGAGGAGTGCCATTAAGATGTTAATTAATAGCAGGATGACCTGTACCCACTCATTTGGCTCAGCAAGGACGAAGATCTACCTGGTGTCTAGGTGTGCTCACTCCTCCAGGTTGACATAAACTATCCCTGAGGCTGCCACCACTGTCGATATATGGGAAATTATTTCAGAGTAAGTGCATCCTCTATAACCCAGAAGCCAAAAGAGAAGAAAACTTAGAACTCAGCTCGGTTGCTCTGTGATAACCTAGAGGGGTGGGATGGGGGGCGGGGTGGAAGGGAAGCTCACAAGGGAGGGGACATATGTATACCTATGACTGATTCAAGTTGTTGTACAGCAGAAACCAACACAACATTATAAACCAATTATCCTCTAATTAGAAATAAAAAAGAAGCCCTTAATGTGAAACCTACTATTTTCTTAAGCTTTGATGTTCTAACTGTACAACCTTTGTGTGGAGCTCAAGAGATCTGGAACATCAGTTATTCTGCCAGCAAGATAAGAGTTGTAACACCAAGTCACAAAGGCGGAAGTTCCTGACAAAGAGTGCAGCACTCTGCCTCTCCAGCCCTCCCTCCTGCCTGTCTTCAGTTCCTCTCCCAACAACACACATTTTTGATGGGGGATACAGCAGAGAACATAAGAGAAGACATTCCCCATTACTTTTCAAAAGATCCCAAAGTAAAGAGAACTTTTTCTCAGCAAGTGTTCTCCAGCTACCAGGCATGGGAAGTCTAACAGAGATGGAGGCAAAGATCTGATGGATTCATATGAGTGCTCACCTAAAAGAAAATAATATTATGACCAAAAGTTACATGGTACATTGGAACAGTTGTAGAAAAAATTAATTTTAGAACAGGAATGCACTTCAGTGATGACCTATTCAAACTCTTACAGATGAGGTGGTCTGACCAGAAAATTTAATTACTTACTGTAGCAGGTCCAGTCATTGGTAGCAGAATCCAGATTAAAATTGAAATTTCTGTTGCCCCAATGCTCCTGTTCTCCAGGACCCCAACTCCTCATCCTCTTAGGGTTTCTAAACTCTGGTCCCAATGATTTCTTTTATAGCTTTGCATTTTATAATTCTTTACATAATTAAAATATTTTATTATAGCATAAACTATAACAAAGTTATTTTAAAAGAGAAAACCAAAACTCTCATAGGGACTAGGAAGAAAAGTAACAAGGCTGGATCTAAGCTTCTTCTATTCTACCCCAAAATTCAACTATGTTAACTCTTTTCTTCCTTGTTCTTCTAATATTCCTTTTGGTCTTTATCTCAAAATAAAATACTGAAATGTTTATTGATTAATTAATGAACGTCAGATTTTGCTTATGGAGTTGATTGAAGAGAATTTAGTTTGTTACACCTCCCTCCTGTCTTTCTTCAAAACCCACACAGTCCATCACCATGTGGTACCACTGGCTCTCTTTCATTTTTTTTTTTTTTTAATCATGACCCGTGTAGAGCATTGTTGTCTTTTTCCTTTATTGTTTTTTAAACTTCATTATTTGATATGTAATCATATGTAAATTACATACTTAATACAGTTTTAACATCTGTATGTGTGACGGTTAAAAACACATTGCTCAGGGCTTTCTTGGTGGCTCAGTGGTAAAGAATCTGCCTGCCAGTGCAGGAGACATGGGTTTCATCGCTGGTCTGGGAAGATCCCATAGGTTGGGGAGCAGCTAAGCCCGTGTCCCACAACTGTTGGCCTGTGCTCTAGAGCCCAGCAGCTGCCACTAATAAAGCCCGTGTACCCTAGAAGCTGCGCTCTGCAACAAGAGAAGCCACTGCAATGAGAAGCCCTTGCACCACAACTAGAGAGTAGCCCCTGCTTGCCACAGCTAGAGAAAAACCCACGCAGCAACAAAGACCCAGCACAGCCAAAACTTAATTAATTAGCTAAAATGTTAAAAAAAGCTATCACTGTGGGAAAAAAAGTATTGTTCAGTTTGTTTTTGAGCCCTAAAATATCTATAGTGGCATATTATTTTCTATTTTTATATCACTGCATTTTTTTCTCTTTCTTTTTTTATTGGAGGATAATCACTCTACAATGTTGTATTCATTTCTTGCATACAACAATGTGAATCAGCCATAAGTATACATATGTCCCTTCTGTCTTGAACCTCCTTCCTACCTCCACCCTATCCCACCCCTCTAGGTTGCCGCAGATACTGGGTTGAGCGCCCTGTGTTATACAGCAACTTCCCATTAGCTGTCTATTTTACATACGGTGATGTATATCTTTCAGTGTTACTCATAATTGAAAAGGACACATGAACCCCCAGTGTTCATTGCAGCACTATTTACAGTACTTAGGACATAGAAGCCATCTAGATGTCCACTGACAGGTGAGTGGATAAAGAACATGTGGTACATATATGCCGTGGAATATTACTCAGCTATAAAAGGAATGCCATGGAATATTACTCAGCTGTAAAAGGAATGCATCCAAGTCAGTTCTAGTGAGTGGGTAAACTAGAGTCTGTTATACAATGTGAAGTAAGTCAGAAAGAGAAAAACAAATACCATATGTTAACACATATATATGGACTCTAGAAAAATAGTACTGATGAACCTATTTTCAAGGCAGGAATAGAGATCCAGACAATAGAGAACAGACCAGTGGACACAGTGGGGGAAGGAGAGGGTGGGAGGAATTGAGAGAGTATTAGCATATTTTAAGTAGTATTGGATTTGTTTTCTTCCCTCAGTATTATATCTCCAAGAGACATTAATTGTGTTGCTTTTTTTTGTTGTTGTTCATTGTAACATCTTTGTGATATCCTGTTGCGTGAATTCATTACAGTTTATCCATTCTTCTGCTGTCACTATGGACATTTGTTTTTTCCTTTTCTTCCCGCTCCTGTTGGGAACATAGAGATGAGGAGCATCTTGTGTCTCCTGGTGTGCATATGCCCAGAGTTTCTCTTGGGTGCATAGTTAGAAGTCACCTAAGTGTATAGTTGCTGGGTCACCCACTCTAACAATGTTCAACTTTTAGAGATACTGCCAAATTGGTCTTCCCCTCACGCATGCATGCTTAGTCCCTCAGTCATATCTGACTCTTTGTACTCCAGGGACTGTATCCTGCTAGGCTCCTCTGTCCATAGAATTTTCCAGGCAAGAATACTGGAGTGGGTTGCTATTTCCTCCTCCAGGGGATCGTCCTGACCCAGGGACAGAAACTGCATCTCTTGCATCTCCTACATTGGCAGGTGGATTCTTTAACCATTGTGACCCCTGGGAAGCCTTTCCATCTCACCAGTGTTATATAAATTTCTATTGATCCAATAGCTCTCCACAACTACTGTGAAGTCATATGCTTATGAATATGAATGTTTTTTACATTTTATATATTCATTGACCATTAATTTTTCTATGGAAAGCCTACTTACATCTTTTCTTGATTTTTCTATTAGATTGTCTTTTTCATATTGATTTGTAGGAGTTATTAATTTATTATGAATACTGGTCTTATGTTTGTTGTGTGGCATAATCAGTAATAAGAAATATATTTCAAGATATGGTTTTTCCAGTAGTCATGTATGGATATGAGAGCTGAACTATAAAGCTGAGTGCCAAAGAATTGATGCTTTTAAACTGTGGTATTGGAGAAGACTCTTAGGAGTCACTTGCACTGCAAGGAGATCCAACCAGTCCATCCTAAAGGAAATCCATCCTGAATATTCATTGGGAGGACTGATGCTGAAGCTGAAACCCCAATCCTTTGGCCCCCTGATGCGAAGAACTGGCTCATTGGAAAATACCCTGATGCTGAGAAAGACTGAAGACAAGAGGAAAAGAGGACGACAGAGGATGAGATGGTTGGATGGCATCACTGACTCAATGGACATGAGTTTGAGCAAGTTCTGGGAGTTGGTGATGGACAGAGAAGCCTGGCATGCTGCAGCCCATAGGGCCTCAGAGCGGCCGTGACTGAGCCAACTGGACATGACTGAGCGACTGAACTGAACACTGATAATCAGCGAAGGTCCCGTCAGGGGAAAAAAAAAACCAAAAAACACATACACACCAATGATTTGAACAGGAAAAATTTGATATCAAGTATTGTTAAGTAGTAGAATGTAGTTATCTTCTAAAAGGGGTGAAAGCTGAAGCTAATGGGTCCAGAAGCAGCAGGTGCATAGCCTCTCACTGCGAAGGGAAAAACCTCTTCAAAAGCCTGCTAGTGGTGAAGAGAGTTTTGAGAGGGAGTGGCCAAAGCTAGTCTGTTAGAAACACCCACCAGTTCAGAAAGGTGTGGTCAAGCCTAGTGTGGTCTCTGGAAATGGCTCACCATTGCTGGGGGCGGGGTATAGGTAGGTGAGAGCTGGTCTGTAGAAGCCATCAACCATCGCAGATGATGTGGTGGCTGGGGAATGGCCGAGGTTATGTCTTAAGGTTTGATTAGATTCAGATTAAACAACGTTGGCAAGACTACTTCATATTAATAGGTAATATTATATTCTGCTATTCGACCACACCAGGAAGCAACTACTTATAATTAGTTCTTGCTGTGCCTTAGAAAGTTCCATGCTAAACCCACAGTGACTCTTTCATATAAGATAACATGAAATGTTGCACTCTGAGAATATATCGTTCCTTGACAATCTTTCATATAATTTTATAATTTAAAAAATTTTTTTTTTACCCTCCTGGATGGCTCAGTATGTAAGAATCTGCCTACAATGCAGGAGACACAGGAGATGCGGGTTTGATTCCTAGGTTAGGAAGATCCCCTGGAAAAGGAAGATGGCTACCCACTCCAGTATTCTTGCTTAGAGAATCCCATGGACAGATAAGCTTGGAGGGCTACAGTCCATGGGGTCACAAAGCGTTGGACATGACTGAGTGACTAAGCACACAAATAATACCTTAGGGATTGCAGAATGGTGATGATTCAAATTTAATGGAAATGTTTGTGTTTATTAGCCTGCATTCTTCTGTAAAGAAGTACTTTTTTAAAATTTTTTTCTTATGATAACAAGTAACCAAACACCCAAATATTAATTGATAATGTCAAAAAGCTAGGAAGTGGAAAAATGATGATGGCCCATCTTCAATGCATTTCTTAATGTCTTGGTGACAAGATGACCTTAAGGCCACTTGGTGGGGTATGTTTAGGAGGTGGCTGAGAATACTGCATACACTAGAAGCATTCTAATAATTTCATCTCCTGTGCTTACATATGCCTTCTTCTATAACTCTGGGTTTCAAAGTGTGGGTCTAGTACCAGAAATGTCAGCAATTACCTGCACATTTGTGAGAAATTCAGTTTGTTGGACATCATCCTGACCTACTGAATCAGAAATTCTGGGGTGAATCCCCCAAATCTGTGTTTTAAAAAACCCTTCTGAGATTCTGTTGCTTGCCAAAGTCTGAAAACCAGTGCTGAGGGGCACTGAAAGCACATCATCTAAGAAGCCAGCCACCCTGAGGTCAACAAGCTGGAAAGACTACACAGAGAGACTACATAGGAACAGAGAAAGATGCCCAATGACCCCCAGCCGGTCCAGCCCCTCGCTGTTTGACATTCACTTCTGATGTCTTTTAATACACCTTTGAAGAGATATGTGGCTTGAGAAATATGTGTTGTGTGTATGTGTTTTTTGTTTACATAAGTAATATTGTCTTGACTTGTTTCTTACATTTTTCACCTAAAAGTATATTTTCATATATTTTTCACCACTGAATGGTGTCAGGGGAGTTTGTAATTTTCCTGGTTCTGTCTCTCTGCGGCAAAAATTTGAAACAACGGACAGACCAGTGTTATATCTCAGTGTTACAGCTCAGTTTTATTTGGCAAGCAAAGGAAAATACATCCTTGAGGCATGAGTGCGGGCCAACCAAAAGACGCGAAGAGAAAAGACTCAATTTTGGCTCCTCTTTTTATACTTTTTTTCTCCTCCCCTGAGCCTGCCCTATGTAAAATGGGCTAGCCAGGAGGGCGGTTTGTTTTACCTGAGGTTCTCACTCCCAGTCCTTGGACTGTCCTTTGTTTATTTTCGTGGGCTTTTCCCTTTCTTTGTCTTTTAGCCACCCTATTTTGGACTTCTTTTTCCTATTGTAACTACCTAACAATGGTAATTCTTCATATGTACCTACTACCTTTAGCATTCATTATCCAAATGATGGGCATCTAGATTGCTTCAACATCTACTACCACAAATGATGGTCAACATCCTCATATGTGCCCTGCCCCAGTTCATGCCCTGCAAGGAATCTACTGATGGAGAAAAACTGCCATTCCTATTTTTAATTAGAAATTATTCTATTAGAGGAAAAATCTTTTCTGTCTGAAAATTTAAAAGACTGGTTGGGAGACAGTCAATACAAAGAACCTTAATAATTTCATACATATATGAAAATATGTGTATATATCACATACATACAAACACAACTCCATGTTCCTGAGTTTTATGTTGAAACGAACAAAAGAGCCACACAAGTTGTTAATATCTATGGAATTTTCTACCAAAGTTTGTACTAACTGATGCTTTTTTAAATAAAATATGTACACATGAAACCAGCTAAAGAACTTGTTTCCCTGTGGGAATGTGAATTCCTTAGATGGTTGGCAATAGCATAGTCTAGTAAATATATAATGAGGGAGCCATGGTTAGTGCTAAGTGCTTTAAGAATATTCATGGAGTTAATTGCTATCTTAACAACAGATCATTCTCTAGGACATTTGTATCTGTTATTTTGTATATTTCTTAACCATTCAGAAGCAAATGTTGTAATGTCCTTAGAAATAAAAACAATATATACATTATAGGCCTTTTGAAAGCATTTCTAGTTTATTACATATTATTTAAACTGTGATATCTTGTACACATAAGTTAACTGTCTATTACCCATGCTTTAAGGAGAAGAATGAAGACTGACTTGTTAGTGTGAGGTTTCTGCGAATTCCATCACTGCCCATCCTCCCCCCGGGATTCCCTTGCTGACAGAGTGGTGTATTCTTAGACTAAGCCAACTGGGGAAAGAATGAACAGGTTCATTTATTAGGGCTTCCCTGGCGGTTCAGTGGTAAAGAACCTGCCTGCCAATGCAGGAGACATGGGTTTCATTCCTGATCCAGGATCCCACTTGCCGGGAAAGATCCCACGTGCTGAAGGGCAGCTAAGCCCATGTGCCACAACTATTAAGCCTGTGCTCTAGAGCCCAGTAGCCACAACTAGTGAAGCTCCTGTACTTAAGAGATCGTGCTCCACAAGAGAGAAGCCAGTGCAATGAGAAGCCCAAGCACTGCAACTCAAGAGTAGCCCATTTGCCACAACTAGAGAAAAATCTGCACAGCAAGGAAAACCCAGCACAGCCAAAACTAAAAAACAACCAAAACAAAAACTGTACTCTTAAAAAAAAGAGAGAAAAATAACCAGAAGCATATCTGATACTTCAGTCAGTTCATTTCAGTCGCTCAGTCATGTCTGACTCTTTGCAAGCCCATGAACTGCAGCATGCCAGGCCTCCCTGTCCATTACCAACTCCTGGAGTTTACCCAAATCCATGTCCATTGAGTTGGTGATGCCATCTAACCATCTCATCCTCTTTCATCCCCTTTTCCTCCTGCCTGCAATCTTTCCCAGCATCAGGGTCTTTTCCAATGAGTCAGCTCTTCGCATCAGGTGGCAAAAGTATTGGAGTTTCAGCTTCAACATCAGTCATTCCAATGAACACCCAGGACTGATCTGCTTTAGGATGGACTGGTTGGATCTCCTTGCAGTGCAAGGGACTCTCAAGAGTCTTCTCCAGCACCACAGTTCAAAAGCATCAATTCTTCGGTGCTCAGCTTTCTTCACAGTCCAACTCTCACATCCATACATGACCACTGGAAAAACTTTTCCTATTTGGAACCAGTCTGTTGTTCCATGTCCAGTTCTAACTGTTGCTTCCTGACCTCCATATAGGTTTCTCAAGAGGCCGGTTAGGTGGTCTGGTATTCCCATCTCTTTCAGAATTTTCCACAGTTTATTGTGATCCACACAGTCAAAGGCTTTGGCATAGTCAATAAAGCAGAAATAGATGTTTTTCTGGAACTCAGTTGCTTTTTCAATGATCCAGCGGACGTTGGCAATTTGACCTCTGGTTCCTCAGCCTTTTCTAAAATCAGCTTGAACATCTGGAGTTTCATAGTTCACGTATTGTTGAAGCCTGGTTTGGAGAATTTTGAGCATTACTTTACTAGCATGTGAGATGAGTGCAATTGCGTGGTAGTTTGAGCATTCTTCGGCATTGCCTTTCTTTGGGATTGGAATGAAAACTGACCTTTTCCAGTCCTGTGGCCACTGCTGAGTTTTCCAAATTTGCTGGCATATTGAGCGCAGCACTTTCACAGCATCATCTTTTAGCCTTTGAAATAGCTCAGCTGGAATTCCATCACCTCCACTAGCTTTGTTCATAGCGATGCTTTCTAAGGCCCACTTGATTCACATTCCAGTATGTCTGGCTCTAGGTGAGTGATCACACCATTGTGATTATCTGGGTCGTGAAGATACTGTTTTTTGTCCTGTTCTTCTGTGTATTTTTCCCATCTCTTCTTAATGTCTTTGGCTTCTGTTAGGTCCATAACATTTCTGTCCTTAATTGAGACTATCTTTGCATGAAATATTCCCTTGGTGTCTCTAATTTTCTTGCAGAGATCTCTAGTCTTTCCCATTCTGTTTTCCTCTATTTCTTTGCATTGATCGCTGAGGAAGGCTTTCTTATCTCTCATTGCTATTCTTTGGAACTCTGCGTTCAGATGCTTATATCTTTCCTTTTCTCCTTTGCTTTTGGCTTATTTTCTTTTCTCAGCTATATTTAAGGACTCCTCAGACAGCCATTTTACTTTTTTGCATTTCTTTTCCATGGGGATGATCTTGCTCCCTGTCTCCTATACAATGTCATGAACCTCTGTCCATAGTTTATCAGGCACGCTGTCTATCAGATCTAGTCCCTTAAATCCATTTGTCACTTCCACTGTATAATTGTAGGGGGTTTGATTTAGGTAATACCTGAATGGTCTAGTGGTTTTCCTCACTTTCTTCAATTTAATTCTGAATTTGGCAATAAGGTGTTCATAATCTGAGCCACAGTCAGCTCCCAGTCTTGTTTTTGCTGACTGTATAGAGCTTCTCCTTCTTTGGCTGCAAAGAATATAATCAATCTGATTTGGTGTTGACCATCTGGTGATGTCCGTGTGGAGAGTCTTCTCTTGTGTTGTTGGAAGAGGGTGTTTGTATGACTAGTGCATTCTGTTGGCAAAACTCTATTAGCCTCTGCCCTCCTTCATTCTGTAGTCCAAGGCCAAATTTGCCTGTTACTCCAGGTGTTCTTCACTTTCTACTTTTGCATTCTAGTCCCCTATATTGAAAAGGACATCTGTTTTGGATGTTAACCCTAACTTCAGTCAGGACTACAGTAAAAACGGAATTGGCTAAGCCAAAGAGGTATCTGCCATGCACTTGAATTGAGTATTTCCAGGCTACTGGACCTAATTCCTAACCCAGGAAAGGACAGGGGAGAATGTCTAGGTCTGATTGGGAGATTGTTTAAAGGAGGCTGAAGGCTTACCCACTGCACACAGTAACACGACCTAAAGAAAATGGTTGGTTTAACACAATCAATCTTCCTTTAAGACACAATAACATGGTAGGTAGATAACTGTGACATAATGAGGGTTGACCCACCCAACAAATATTTATGGCAAATGTATTTAAGCAGATACAAAGAAGAACACACTTTTTTTTTATTCTGAGTTCACAAGCTAGAATAATCTTTTTCAAAATGTGTATTCCAAAAAATAGATGCTCTATGTAGAAGAGATCTGTGATCAGGAAGGTCTGAGAAATACTGGATTATTTGTCCTGCTTGGACTGCTATAGCAAAAAATACCAGGGACCAGCTGACTTAAACAAAAAACATGTATTTCTCATAGTTCTGGAAGCTGGGAAATCCAAGATTAAGGAACCAGCAGATTTGGTATCTGATGAGGGCCTGCTTGGGCTGCCCAGGTGGCTCAGTAGTAAAGAATCTGCCTGCAATGCAGGAGACGCAGGAGACATGGGTTCGATCCCTGGGTTGGGAAGAGACCGTGGAGGAGGAAGTAGCCACCCATTCCAGTATTCTTTCCTGAAGAGTCTCATGGACAGAGGAGCCTGGTGGGCTACAGTCCATAGTGTCACAAAGAGTTGGACACGACTGAAGCAACTGAGCATGCATCTACACACAAGGGCCTGCTTCTTAGTTCATAGACAGCTGTCTTCTTGCTGTGACTTCACAGGGCAAAAAGAGAGTAAGACAATACCCTGGGGTCCTTTTATAAGGGCACTATATCCCATTCATGAGGGCACATCACCCTCATGACCTCCCAAAGTCTCCACCTCATAATACCATCACACTGGGCATAAGGATTTCAACATATGAATTTGGGGGGGGAGCACAAACATTCTGTCCATCGCATGAGTTATAAATATTAAACAGGTTGCTTTTGGCAGGACTTCTTAGAGCATTTAATATGCAGAGGACACTGTGATTCTCCAAAGGGAACAGAGACTGTAGTATTTCCCAGACTTACTAAGGAACTAATTTGGAACACATTTCAAGAGACACTGACCTCATCTTTCCTTTTCCCCTTCTCCGGGCGCACTGGTCTCTGTTCTTTGAGTTTTCCAGGATCAGGAAGAGGCATGGCCTTGATGCTCCTCCTGCCTGGGGCACTTTTTTCCTCAAACAGTCACTGTCCTGAACCTCTGCAGTGATTTTATTAATTTGTTCTTCCAACCCCTTTGTTTTCACTTTCCTCCTTTCTTTTTCTCCGCTGAGTTGGTCATCGGCGGTTGTCATGTAAAATTCACTTTTTGTTACAGGTCACAGTCTGATCAAGACGTGGTTCATTGTTGCATAGAATAAGTGAAGATGACTCTTCAAAATGAGGATTTTGTTTTTTGGTTTTTGGTCAGCTCATGAGGCCCCCACGTATTGAGCTTTTTCACCTTTCCAATTTGCTTCAAGTGCTGAACGACGATAGAATGGTTGACGCTGAGTTCTTTGGCAACTTCTTGTGTAGTTGTAAGAGGCTCAGCTTCAGGGATGGCTTTCAATTGGTCGCTGTCAACTCCCGGTGGCCGGCCACTACACTTCTCTTTGTAACACTCTTGTCTCCTTTGCAAAGTTTCTTGAACCACCACTATGCTGCACATTCATTATCAGTTCCTGGGCCAAATGCACTGTTGATGGTGTGAGTCGTCTCCGCTGCTTCATGATTCATTTTGAACTCAAATAAGAAAATTGCTCAAATTTGCTTTTTGCCTAACATCATTTCCCTGCTGCTAAGTCGCTTCAGTTGTGTCCGACTCCATGCGACCCCAGAGATGGAAGCCCACCAGGCTCTCCCGTCCCTGGGATTCTTCAGGCAAGAACACTGGAGTGGGTTGCCATTTCCTTCTCCAATGCATGAAAGTGAAAAGTGAAAGCAAAGTCGCTCAGTCGTGTCTGATTCCTAGCGACCCCATGGACTGCAGCCCACCAGGCTCCTCTGTCCAAGGGATTTGCCAGGCAAGAGTACTGGAGTGGGTTGCCATTGCCTTCTAACATCATTTCCCTAGTCTAAAATAAATATAAAATAAACAGTAAGTAATAAGTCATTAGCAAAAAAATCATAAAGCAAGAAGTGTGCATTAAAATGATGTATAACATAACCACATTTATTTAAGAATGTATTCCAATATTAAATGGCAAAATTCAACAATGCAAAAACCACAATTAATTTTGCACCAACCTAACAGTAAATTATTACTGAAACATATCCTTAACTAGGGTCCTGTGAACCTGAAGAAAGGTAACCTTTCCTTCTTTTTCCCCCCATCTTATGCTGAATGCTTATTTATTGAATTTTCATTGAACGTAACTTGATTAAATTTTTTTCAATTATGTTTATGTCCCTGTATGCCACAACAAGGCTAGCTGGTTACATAAACCAACACAAAGAAGAAAGAAGAAATAATACAACTCATTTTAGTTTCATCTTTCTTTAAAAAATAAACTTAGGAAAATCAATCTACTTTTCTGATGTAATTATTAAGAAGTGTTGGTATTCAAAGTTTTAATTGGACTGGAATAAACTTAAATAAACCTTAATATTACTTTTGTATTATGAAAGTTTTCAAACAGACACAGAAATAGAGAGAATAATACAATAACCCAACAGATCTCTTCTTTAACTTCAATATCTGTCAGCATTATATCATACTAGAATTTTAAAAATATGAAAAATGAGTCTTCATTCCCAAAAGGAGTCCTGTTTTAAGTACTACATCAAGTCAGATTCATTAAATTGTAAGGCATATCTTGATTTCATACCAGTCAGTGGATAAAGAATCCACTTGCATTGTAGGAGACACAGGAGATGCGGGTTTCATCTCTGGGTCGGGAAGATCCCCTGGAGGAGGAAATGGAAAGCCACTCCAACATTCTTCCCTGAAAAATCCCGTGAACAGAGGAGCCTGGTGGGCTACAGTCCATGGGGCTGCAAAGAGTCAGACATGACTGAGTGGTTATTAGGTGTCTATCTTACAATTAGTGAAAAATGTTAATAACTGAAATTGACCAGTGAGAAAAGAACTCTGCTTGACCTATGGTCCAGGGGTAAGATTGAGGGGTGGGGTGGGATTCCCTATAGCATACAGTGGTGGGAGGGAAAAAAAGAAAACTTTTCCCTTTTATTTTCTATTTGTCCCCCTCTCAAGTTTATCTCACGTAATAAAATAACTACCCTTATTATTAGTTACCACTTATTGTGTTGTCTTCTCTGTCCTAGCCGATTTCTTATTTCCTTTACAAATATTTATTTATTCAGTTTTCACCAACTCTACAAGCTAGTTCTTAACACATCCCCATTTTACAAATGAGGCAATTGAAGAACAAAATGGCTAAGTAAGTTTCTATGGTTGCACAGAATCTAGAGAACAGGGCTGGGATTCAAACCTAGGTCTGCCTAACTGACCAGATACATACCAGTTTCTACCTCCACCCAAGGCTATGCTGTCCTTAGTCCAGACTTGGTGACTCTTCTGTGAGACTTCTTTGCAAGTCTTCATGTAGAAGATGCTGTCATAGCCCTGCTCAATCTACTTGGCAACTAATACTTGCATGCAAGCTAGCTAGCTACACTTCTGACTGTCAGAACCTGCATCTCTGCCTGTGGGCTCTTTCCCACCTCTGAAGTCAGTTCTTTCCCAGCACAGGATAGACTGGAAGTTCCAGAGAATAGCCACTCCCTATTCAACTAGTGATTCTGTGTGCTGTGCTCAGTCATATCTGAGTCTTTGCAACCCCATGGACTGTAGCCTACCAGGCTCCTCTGTCCATGGGATTTTCCAGGCAAGAATACTGGAGTGGGTTTCCATTTCCTCCTCCAGGCGATCTTCCTGACCCAGGGATTGAACCCATATCTACTCGTGTCTCCTGCATTGCAGGCAGATTCTTTACCACTGAGCCAACAGGGAAGCTAAGTATCCCAACTCCCTCATCCTTGAGAATGCTAACTCTGAAGTGCTAGCTCTGTCCTGGCTCCAGAGATTCTCACTAGTGTTAAATTCTAGTCGTACACAGTGGAAACACACCCTTTAATGATTTTCTTCCCTTCTGTCTCATTTTCCCATCTCTTAACTTCTTGCAATTAAATTTTTGTCAGGATATGCATTTAAAGGAACTAAGTCAGGCTCGTTATATGCCTCAAGCTCCTTAACTGTAAAAAGTGAAGGTGTTGTATGAGGTGAATTTAAGAATTCTATAATTCTATTTTATGTAACCCAGACATCAGATGGAGACTTCTTGGCTCTTATGAACCAGATAAAATGACCTCAACACCATCCACCCCAAATTCATGGTCATGGAAATCCAAAGCCTTCTCAAGAGTTCTTAGAATTTCTGAAGACTTGAGCTTTTATGCTTACATCTACTTCCCAGGCTTCTGCTTTTTTAGATACCCTAGTCTGTATCATGTAAACCTAGGTACGGATTTCAACTTTGAGTGATCTTAAAGTAAACCTCTCACATGGCATTGCGGTAAAGAATTGGCCTGCCAGTGCAGGAGACATAAGAGATGTGGGTTCCGTTCCTAGATTGGGACGATTCCCTGGTGAAGAGAATGGCAACTGACTCTTACCTGGGGAATCCCATGGACAGAGGAGCCTGGTGGGCTACAGCCCATGGGGTCACAGAGTCAACGCAACTTAGCGCCAAAATAACAACAAATCCAACAACAGCCAAAAATAATTGTTCTAAAAGCACTTGTAACTTAGTCAGGCTTTGCTGAATTTCTGGAGAGATGAAGGAATGATCTGTGTTCTAGAAACGCAAATAGCTACAAGCAGCACAACTTTATAACAGATCTTACAAGGTCTTGAGGACTCCACCGCTGGGGAGGTTTACTGATCCTTACTCCTTCCAGTTTCAGGCCATCTCCCTTTCCTTCTTCCTCCTCTTTTTGGCTCTTCACTCAATCACTCTCTCTCTTTGTTTCTCTCAGGAGCAGTAACATCCCACCATGCAATCTAGCATCTCCCTTCTAGAATATTCTGGCACGTTTGTCATCTAAGCCTTAACAGGTTTGATTAAATCAGTTGGCCTTATCAATTTAGTCTCCCAAATGATGGCGTGTTCCTACTTAGGGAGGCTTCTGGTTCAGTGGTTCATTTTTTCACTTTCCCCAACCCCTTCCCCTAGGAGTTAGAAATAGTTCTTTTCTTTCTCTTCCTCTAGTGGGCACTGCTGTTATCGCTTTGACTTAACCAAAACACAAATCCTATGTTAGCTTTCACTTTTTCTGTTTCATATTTCTAAATTGAAGTTACAATTGATTTATAAAAGTATATTACTTTTAGGTATATAGCATAGTGATTCAGTATTTTTACAGATTATACTCCATTAAAAGTTATTACGAGATAATAACTATAATTCCCTGTGCTGTAGAATATATCCTGTTGTTTATCTATTTTATGAATAGTAGTTTGTAGCTGCCAACTCCATATTCCTAATTTGTCCCTCTCCCTTCCCTCTGTCCATTTGCAGCCAATATTTTGTTTTCTAAGTCCATGAGTCTGTTTCTGTTTTACGCACACATTCATTTGTATTTTCGATTCTACCAATAGGGGATATCATACAATAATTGTCTTTCTCTGTCTGACATTTCACTAACAATTATATTTTCTAGGTCCATCCACATCTCTGCAAAAGGCAGAATTTCATTCTTTTTTATGCCTAAGAAATATTTCATGTATTTCTCTATATATCACATCTTCTTTACGTACTCTTGTCTGTTGAATGACACTTAGGTTGCTTCCAAATTTTGGCTATTGTAAGTAGTCCTGCTATGAATATTGGGTTTCACGTATACTTTCTCGTGTTTTGCTTTAAAAAAAAATTTTTTTTTATTTTGTATTGCTTGTGCATGCGTGCTCAGTCGCTTCAGTCGTGTCCAGCTCTTTGCGACGCCATGGACTGTAGCCTGCCAGTCTCCTCTGTCCATGGGATTCTCCAGGCAAGAATACTGGAGTGGGTTGCCATTACCTTCTCCAGGGGATCTTCCTGACCCAAGTCTCAAACCCAGATATCTGTAGCTCCTGCATTGTGCAGGTGAATTTTTTACCTCTGAGTCACCTGGGAAACCTATTTGGTTTTGGTGTTATAGCCAACTGACAAACGGTGTTGTAATAATTTCTGGTGACCAGCAAAGGGATTCAGCCTTACATATACATGTATCCATTCCCCCCCAAACTCGTGTATCTTTCTGAGGTAGTGTTTTGTTTTGTTTTTTCAGATATATGTCCAGTGGAATTGATGGATCATATGGTAACTCTATTTTTAATTTTTTGAGGAATCTCCCTGCTATTTTCTAGAGTCGCTGCACCTATTTACATCCCCACTAACAGTGAGCAAGTGTTCCTTTTTCTCTTCATCCTCTCTGACACTTGTTATTTGTAGGCTTTTTGATGATAGCCGTTCTGACAGATATGAAGTGATATCTCATTGTGGTTTTACATGCACCCCAATATTCATAGCAGGACTATTTACAATAGCCAAGATTTGGAAGCAACCCAAGTGTCATATTTTATCTCATACTGGTTTTGATTTGTATTTCTCTAGTAATTCATGACATGCCTGTTAGTCATCTATATATCTTCTTTGGAAAAATACATAATTATGTAAAATAAGGAATGGAAATGATTGTATATGGTGATTTTGAGGGCAATTGTTTTTTATTAGTAATTTTTATCCTAAAATGGAGGCTTTTGGCTTACTTCCAAGAAAGCCAAAATATTCAAACAAAATTCCTTTTAGCTCAAATAAATGTTTATCTTTTTAAAAAGCTAAAATACTGAGATTTTATAAACTTCTAAATAGTTATAACTTCTAAATATAATTTAAAAGTTCTTTGTAAAGCCAATTATAATTGTTTTTAAAAATATCAATCGTATTAAAACAAGTCATTACAAAACAGATAAAATGAGATTTCCCTAGTGGTCTAGTGGTTAGGACTTCTGAGCCTTCACTGCCGAGGTCCTGGGGAAAGAAGATAGAAACGGTGATATAACTCACTATCACCAGGGTAAGAACCACTTCTCTTGTTAAAAAATTCATGCTGAAAACAATAACCCCTGATTGTCAATGACACTGATATTGAACATTGTTAATTATATTTCTAAGTCGAAAAATTTCAAATTTGCTGCCTATTATGCCATGATTTTCTAAAAGGGAATGTGATAAAAGAACACCTAGAAAATACAAACTCTGTGTCATTAGTAATAGTGTAACACGCACTGACGATGACTTCGTATCAGAGACTAAGTGTTGTAGATCAATGTCTTAATCCTCATAACACTTCATTCTTATTTTCAATTTACAGACCAAGAAAGTGAGGGTTAAAGAGGTTAATCAATCTCCTTGGGTTCCCCCTCCTTCATGGTGGTACTAGGAGCAGAATTTGTGATTATCAAACTCCAAAGGATTTACTTATCTGCTTCACTACCTTTCATTTTTAGTGAAGTCCCTGCGCAGTTAGGCCAGCAATGTGTGAGCTATGAAGCTTTGTCCTGCTTCTACAGATAAAAGGTAGAATCTCAAAACTCTTGGTTGCTTGTGAAATACCTTAGTGAATTTGTTGTATCCTCAAGTAGCTGTACTTTTTATTCATTTGGGATTTTAAAAAAATTGACCAAGTTTTTAAAACTTAGCTTTATCTAAAGAATACCCAGGAGAATGATGTGCTTGTTACATTTTCTAATTCATAACAAATTAAATACACATAGTAAAGGTTATCCTCTCCTAAAATTGAATCTTGTGCCAATAGAAGGCCAGACACCAGTGCTGGAGAATCACTGGACTAAGACCAAGACCAAAAGCAGCTTGAATGGCTGCTCTCCGTCTCCTCTCACTGGTCTTGGCCTGCTGCATCTACCACTGCAGTGTTTATTTGGTACATGTGTGTTTGCGTGTTCACGCTTGAGTATCCACCTTCTCTGCGGGGAGGGGACAGTGTGATGGGGTAAGATGGGGAGGGAAAAGGCCAAGAGATTACATCTTCATTGTAGCTTACAAAAAAGATAGGAACATCCAGCCAGTTGGTCACTGTGGACTTACATGTAGACTTCACCATGGGCATTCTAAGGTGGAGGCAGCCAAAGCTAGTCATTGGATTGTTATCGGGGCACAGAGACACTTGTAGGGGGCACCTGCAACACAGAGAGCAAGCTATGTTGGGGGATCGAGTACTCTTCCCGCAGAAGTGAAGTGAAGTGAAGTGAAGTGAAAGTCACTCAGTCACGTCCATGGAATTCTCCAGGCTAGAATACTGGAGTGGGTAGCCTTTCCCTCCTCCAGGGGATCTTCCCAACCCAGGGATTGAACCCAGGTCTCCCACATTGCAGGCGGATTCTTTACCAACTGAGCCACAGTGGAAGCCCAAGAATACTCGAGTGGGTAGTCTATCCCTTCTCCAGGGGATCTCCCTGACCTAGGAATTGAACCGGGCTATCTTGCATTGCAGGAGGATTCTTTACCAACTGAGCTATCAGGGAAGCCCACAGAGTCCCTCCTTTTGTCCGATCCTACCCCACTGAAGCAAAAGGTTTTGCTTTAGAACTTTGTCTGCACTGTGCACTGACTTAAACCATGTCTTGAATGTGACTAGTAACTATTGGTCAAAAATATTATAATAAAAGAAGTCTGAGCCTAAAATCTTATTTATAAATATATTAAAGATGTACCAAGGCCCACACTTATAGATATTTATCACTGCCCTTTTGGTGAAACCATGAGAAGGATTTTAATAAAAGATCAACTCGACATCCAAAACATCAAAACACGGAGCTTTTTAAAACATAATAACTTTGTTAGGGGACTTTCCAAATATATATACACAATAATGGGAAGTAAGACATAAAAAACCTCCATGTATCTGTCCCCCAGCTTCAAAACTTA
The DNA here is from genome assembly GCF_016772045.2 of Ovis aries. Taxonomy (NCBI): domain Eukaryota; kingdom Metazoa; phylum Chordata; class Mammalia; order Artiodactyla; family Bovidae; genus Ovis; species Ovis aries. The sequence goes on from NC_056061.1 coordinate 40,204,983, forward strand.
ATCATTTTCATCTATTCCTCCTTCTATTTTTTACAAGATTATAGAATTCTTCAGTATGTACCTGTGATGACATTTCTGTTTTATATGTAATTGTGATGTTATTATCACATCTAACATAATTAACATGAGGAGCAACCCCATGTCCAAGGAGTGGTGGCTGCGCGGGCACAGGAGGGCCACTCCAGGTTCAAGGTCAGGAGGGGCGGCTGTGAGGAGATACCCCTCGTCCAAGGTAAGGAACAGTGGCTGTGCTTTGCTGGAGCAGCCGTGAAGAGATACCCCATGTCCAAGGTAAGAGAAACCCAGGTAAGATGGTAGGTGTTGCAAGAGGGCAACAGAGGGCAGACACACTGAAACCATAATCATAGAAAACTAGTCAATCTAATCACATGGACCACAGCCTGGTCTAACTTAATGAAACTAAGCCATGCCCTGTGGGGCAACCCAAGACGGGCGGGTCGTGGTGGAGAGGTCTGACAGAATGTGGTCCGCTGGAGTCCGTCGAGTCAAGGATATGGTTTTTCCTGTGGTCATGTATGGATGTGAGAGTTGGACTGTGAAGAAGGCTGAGTGCTGAAGAATTGATGCTTTTGAACGGTGGTGTTGGAGAAGACTCTTGAGAGGCCCTTGGACTGCAAGGAGATCCAACCAGTCCATTCTGAAGGAGATCAGCCCTGGGATTTCTTTGGAAGGAATGATGCTAAAGCTGAAACTCCAGTACTTTGGCCACCTCATGCGAAGAGTTGACTCATTGGAAAAGACTCTGATGCTGAGAGGGATTGGGGGCAGGAGGAGAAGGGGACGACCGAGGATGAGATGGCTGGATGGCATCACGGACTCGATGGACGTGAGTCTGAGTGAACTCTGGGAGATGGTGATGAACAGGGAGGCCTGACGTGCTGCGATTCATGGGGTTGCAAAGAGTCGGACACAACTGAGCGACTGAAAACTGAACTGAACTGGAGAAGGGAATGGCAAACCACTTCAGTATTCTTGCCTTGAGAACCCCATGAACAGTATGAAAAGGCAAAATGATAGGATACGGAAAGAGGAACTCCCCAGGTCAGTAGGTGCCCAATATGCTACTGGAGATCAGTGGAGAAATAACTCTAGAAAGAATGAAGGGATGGAGCCAAAGCAAAAACAATACCCAGCTGTGGATGTGACTGGTGATAGAAGCAAGGTCCGATGCTGTAAAGAGCAATATTGCACAGGAACCTGCAATGTTAGGTCCATGAATCAAGGCAAATTGGAAGTGGTCAAACAGGAGATGGCAAGAGTGAACGTCGACATGGACTGGAATGGGTGAATTTAACTCAGGTGACCATTACATCTACTACTGCGGGCAGGAATCCCTTAGAAGAAATGGAGTAGCCATCATGGTCAACAAGAGTCCGAAATGCAGTACTTGGATGCAGTTTCAAAAACGACAGAATGATCTCTGTTTGTTTCCAAGGCAAACCATTCAATATCACGGTAATCCAAGTCTATGCCCCAACCAGTAACGCTGAAGAAGCTGAAGTTGAATGGTTCTATGAAGACCTACAAGAACTAACCTACAAGAACTAGACCTTTTAGAACTAACACCCAAAAAAGATGTCCTTTTCATTATAGGGGACTGGAATACAAAAGTGGGAAGTCAAGAAACACCTGGCTGCTGCTGCTGCTGCTGCTAAGTTGCTTCAGTCGTGTCCAACTCTGTGAGACTCCATAGACAGCAGCCCACCAGGCTCCCCCATCCCTGGGATTCTCCAGGGAAAGAAACACCTGGAGTAAGAAGCAAATTTGGCCTTAGAATACGGAATGAAGCAGGGCAAAGGCTAATAGAGTTTTGCCAAGAGAACGCACCGGTCATAGCAAACACCCTCTTCCAACAACACAAGAGAAGACTCTACACACGGACATCACCAGATGGTCAACACTGAAATCAGATTGACTATATTTTGCAGTTAAAGATGGAGAAGCTCTATACAGTCAGCAAAAACAAGACTGGGAGCTGACTGTAGCTCAGATCATGAACTCCATATTGCCAAATTCAGACTTATATTGAAGAAAGTGGGGAAAACCACTAGACAATTAAGGTATGACCTAAATCAAATCCTTTATGATTATACAGTGGACATGAGAAATAGATTTAAGGGACTAGATCTGATAGACAGAGTGCCTGATGAACTATGGAATGAGGTTCATGACATTGTACAGGAGACAGGGATCAAGACCATTCCCATGAAAAAGAAATGCAAAAAAGCAAAGTGGCTGTCTAGGGAGGCCTTACAAATAGCTGTGAAAAGAAGAGAGGCGAAAAGCAAAGGAGAAAAGGAAAGATATAAGCATCTGAATGCAGAGTTCCAGAGAAAAGCAAGAAGAGATAAGAATGCCTTCCTCAGCGATCAATGCAAAGAAACAGAGGAAAACAACAGAATGGGAAAGACTAGAGATCTCTGCAAGAAAATTAGAGATACCAAGGGAACATTTCATGCAAAGATGGGCTTCATGAAGGACAGAAATGTTATGGACCTAACAGAAGCCGAAGACATTAAGAAGAGATGGGAAGAATACATAGAAGAACAGTACAAAAACCAGTATCTTCATGACCCAGATAATCACAATGGTGTGATCACTCACCTAGAGCCAGACATCCTGGAATGTGAAGTCAAGTGGGCCTTAGAAAGCATCGCTATGAACAAAGCTAGTGGAGGTGATGGAATTCCAGTTGAGCTATTTTAAATGCTAAAAGATGATGCTGTGAAAGTGCTGCACTCAATATGCCAGCAAATTTGGAAAACTCAGCAGTGGCCACAGGACTGGAAAAGGTCAGTTTTCATTCCAATCCCAAAGAAAGGCAATGCCGAAGAATGCTCAAACTACCACGCAATTGCACTCATCTCACATGCTAGTAAAGTAATGCTCAAAATTCTCCAGGCCAGTCTTCAGCAATATGTGAACTGTGAACTTCCTGATGTTCAATCTGGTTTTAGAAAAGGCAGAGGAACCAGAGATCAAATTGCCAACATCCACTGGATCGTGGAAAAAGCAAGAGAGTTCCAGAAAAACATCTATTTCTGCTTTATTGACTATGCCAAAGCTTCTGACTGTGTGGATCACAATAAACTGTGGAAAATTCTGAAAGAGATGGGAATACCAGACCACCTGACCGGCCTCTTGAGAAACCTATATGGAGGTCAGGAAGCAACAGTTAGAACTGGACATGGAGCAACAGACTGGTTCCAAATAGGAAAAGGAGTATGTCAAGGCTTTATATTGTCACCCTGCTTATTTAACTTATATGTAGAGTACATCATGAGAAACTCTGGGCTGGAAGAAGCACAAGCTGGAATCAAGATTGCCGGGAGAAATATCAATAATCTCAGATATGCAGATGACACCACCCTTATGGCAGAAAGTGAAGAGGAACTAAGAAGCCTCTTGATGAAAGTGAAAGAGGAGAGTGAAAAAGTTGGCTTAAAGCCAAGATTCAGAAAACTAAGATCATGGCATCTTGTCCCATCACTACATGGGAAATAGATGGAGAAACAGTGGAAACAGTGTCAGACTTTACTTTTTTGGGCTCCAAAATCACTGGAGATGGTGACTGCAGCCATGAAATTAAAAGACGCTTACTCCTTGGAAGGAAAGTTATGACCAAGCTAGATAGCATGTTGAAAAGCAGAGACATTACTTTGCCGGCTAAGGTCCATCTAGTCAAGGGTATGGTTTTTCCATAGTCATGTATAGATGTGAGAGTTGGACTGTGAAGAAGGCTGAGTGCTGAAGAATTGATGCTTTTGAACGGTGGTGTTGGAGAAGACTCTTGAGAGTCCCTTGGACTGCAAGGAGATCCAGCCTCTCCATTCTAAAGGAGATCAGTCCTGGGTGTTCTTTGGAAGGAATGATGCTAAAGCTGAAACTCCAGTACTCTGGCCACCTCATGTGACGAGTTGACTCATTGGAAAAGACTCTGATGCTGGGAAGGATTGGGAGCAGGAGGAGAAGGGGACGACTGAGGATGAGATGGCTGGATGGCATCATGGACTCGATGGATGTGAGTATGAGTGAATTCTGGGCATTAGTGATGGACAGGGAGGCCTGGTGTGCTGCAATTCATGGAGTCGCAAAGAGTCAGACACAACTGAGCAACTGAACTGAACTGAACATAATTAACAATAATTCTTTTATAGTGCCTAATACTTAGTTTATAACCCGATTGTCCTGTTTCAAGAGTTCTTTTCATAGGTGGTTTGGTCAAAATAGAACACAAAATCCACACACTGCAATTCATTATTATTATTATTTTTTAATTTTTGTCCATACCTTGAAACATGTGGGATCTTAGCTCCCTGACCAGGGAGCAAACCCTTGCCCCCTGTAGTGGAAGCACTGAGTATTAACCCCTGGACAGCCACAGAGGTCCCATTTTGATTATGATTCTTAAATCTCTTTTGTTCTTTTATAATTGGCCCCCTGCTTTTTCATGACATTGATTTGGTAGAGAAGCAAGGTCATTTTTCTTATTGACTGTTCAGCATTCTAGATTTGACTGATTGTTTCCCTGAGGAAGTTTTTAAATTTAATCCTCTGTTGTATTTACTATTAGGTCTAGAGGCTTGATTAGATTCAGAGTCAGGCAAAAAGACCTTACAGTGGTTCTGGGTACTGATTTTGTCTTATCATGAATTACATGTCTGGGTGTTGGATTTTGGGTTTTAATTTTTTTTTTCTTGATCTTTCTTACTTAGTTGCTTCCTCTCTTTGGCAAGATTCAAAATTATGCTATATTTATTATCTTTGTCCAACAACAACAACAAAAAAGTTGAGATTTACATAGACAAAATGACTAGGTGGAATATCAGTGGTTCTGAGTCTCTTGGATAGTCTGTATTTGAAGGAAGCTTTTCCTGCTTCATACACAAAGGGATTGACTGTGCAAGGGAAAATGTGTAAGATATGAACACTTAGGGATTACTGAATGTAAAATTACAAAAAGCACATCATTAATTACTATATTTAGAAGCTAAATTATTAAAAGTCAAGATGAAAATAGCTGAAATGTAATGAGTCATTTGCTAATTATTTAGCTTATGGATTTCCAATGCCATTTGCTTCCAGCTCTTTTCCTCTTCCTTAGGGAATTTTGGGTGGCATTTTGCTGCCTTTTAACACCTCCAGAAACTACTGTATGCTGATAACTAACCATCAATTGTACATGTGGAGAGACACATAAGAGATTATGACTCAGGATCCATGCTGTGTCATTGACTGAGATAAACAATGAGGGGATTGCACCAGAGTTGAAGATTTTCAGAGCAGAAGGTTAGAATTCTGATGACTGTGTAGCACATTATCTACTGCTTGGTAAAGAAATAGAAACATAAATCATAAGGTCAATGTGCTCACTGAAGAGATACAGTGTACCACCATGCTTCTCACGTACTGCTACTGCTGCTAAGTCGCTTCAGTCGTGTCCAACTCTGTGCGACCCCATAGCCGGCAGCCCACCAGGCTCCCCCATTCCTGGGATTCTCCAAGCAAGAACACGGGAGTGGGCTGCCATTTCCTACTCCAATGCATGAAAGTGAAAGTGAAGTCGCTCAGTCATGTCCGACTCTTGGCGACCCCGTGGACTGCAGCCAATCAGGCTCCTCCATCCATGGGATTTTCCAGGCAAGAGTACTGGAGTGGGGTGCCATTGCCTTCTCCATTCTCAGGTACTAGATGTGTTCAACTATGATGTGTTCAACTATGGGTCTAGCCCATGGGTTTGCAACCACGACTGTACCTGGGCAGCTTTTAAATTCACTGATGCTTGGACTCTATCCCAGAGCTGAGTCTGGGTCTCTGAGGGTGGTATTGGTATTTTGTAGAAACTCTTCAAGTGATTCTAATATGCAGGCAGGGCTGAAAATCTTCAGTCTAGCCAGCAGGTCTTACTCTGCTGGGGTCTTATTCTGTAAAAAGACTGTGCTGGAGGGACTTCCCTGGTGGTCCAGTGGTTAAGACTCTGCTCTGAATTCAGGGGGCCTGGGTCTGATCCCTGATTTGGAAACTAGATCCCACATGCCACAACTGAGAGCCTGCATGCCACACCTAAAAAATCCTGCATGCTGCAACAAATATCTGGAGTGCTGCAACTAAGACCTGGCACAGCCAAAAAAAGAAAAAGTTGTGCTGGAAATCTCTTGCACATAAGGAAAACGATGCTTGAAGATATGTTATTCACTCTTTTGCTCCGAAGTGTTTCACACCATTCTGTCTGGATTCAGAACTCTGACGTTTGAAACCTTTTTGAAAGTGACCCCAAGTAAGACATGAAATTTACATCATAACTTAGAACACAGAAGATAATGAAACTAGTTTAACAGATAATCTTATTAAGTATGATGCACTCTGATATTTTTCATTTGTTTAAATTAAAAAATACTGGTCAAGCAACTACTGAAGCCCATGCACCTAGAGACTGTGCTCCATAACAAGAGAAGCCAGCCCAGTAAGAAGCCCGGACACCCCAACTGGAGAGTAGATTCCCTGCTCACTGCCGCTGGAGAAAGCCCACATGCAGCAAGCAAGACCCAGCGCAGCCAAATAAATAAATAATTAAAAAAAAATACTGGTTAAAGTCTACTAAAATAATTTCATGATCTGCAGTTTGAAATACTCTCCTAAACCATGACAGTGCAGATTTCCTTACAGGCCAAATTTGCTTTCACTCCAAACACATGGCAAGACCTTTTACCCATCAGTGCCTTCACTTTCCTCTTTTTTGGCTGTGTCGGGTCTTAATGTAGATATGCCGGCTCCAGTTCCCTGAGCAGGGGTCAAAGCCAGACCCCTTGCATTAGGAGTGCAGAGTCTTAGCCACTGGACCACCAGGGAAGTCTGTTTCTGCATTTTTTAAAAGACCATCACGTTGGTTCCTGGCTGAAAAGCATTTCCAAGACTACTTTAGCTCATTGTGTCTCTTATTTCAATGCCTATAGTTAACACAGACTCATCATGCCTTTCTGTACACTAATGTGGCAATGGCACCCCACTCCAGTACTCTCGCCTGGAAAATCCCATGGACAGAGGAGCCTGGTGGGCTGCAGTCCATGGGGTCGCCAAGAGTTGGACACGACTGAGCGACTTCACTTTCAGTTTTCACTTTCATGCATTGGAGAAGGAAATGGCAACCCACTTCAGTGTTCTTGCCTGGAGAATCCCAGGGATGGGGGAGCCTGGTGGGCTGCCGTCTATGGGGTTGCACAGAGTTGGACACGACTGAAGCGACTTAGCAGCAGCATTAGCAGCAATGTGATATACTGTGATGCTCTGAAAATTTGTCCTATATCTTAGATGTGGTCATGTCTCCTTGACTAAATCTAACCCCTTGAGGGCAGTGATCATGTTATATGCTTTTGCTTCTTTACTTTGTGAAATGTCTAGCACAGAGCAAGGCAGATCACAAACTAAAAACAGCCCTATGACCGTAGACAACCCAATCTCTGCTTTTAAATCTTCCTCCTTTAAAATAAAGGGGGATGTTTTAGGTTAATCCTGAAGGTTCCTCCAGGTTTTTAAATCTATTTGTCTGGAATATCTATGAACTAACTCTATAAATACAGATATGAAGGAAGAATACATTAAACATTTTTATCAGCAACCAAAGAGAAGTTCTTGTGTGGGAAGAAGGCTGAAATTATTTGGCATTTTTGATAGGCAAAATATAAACTCCTCCGTGCTATCTCTGAAAAGATAATGAAGAACTTATTGAAGTTTGGAAATGGAGTTGGGCCCTGTGTCACTTGGATACTGAAATGTGATTATTCATAGGCTTCATTTCTTTTTCAAGTTGAATGTATATTCATGGACTGTTATTATAATTGATTATATAATAACAAGGCTTAGCAATGAATGAGGGGTGTGTGGAGGCAGAAGTAGCATGATTTAGGAAAAAAAATTACTGAATACAATTACAGCTTAAATATTGTTGTTGTTGTTGTTGTTTTTTCTTTGCAATGGTTTGTTAACATTACTGAGGCCCTTCTGAGTGGCTTCTGAGGCCAAAGGATGTAACTGGTGGTGTCAATTACTTGTATTCTTCTGAACCAGAGGCTATAGGGAGAGGGGCAGAGAGGTAGGTGCTATGTATGTGTGTGTGCATTGGGGAATGGGACAGGTGGGGAATTGGTTGTCTATAGACTCTACCTGTTTAATTTTCATTTCATCTTTGTTAACAACAGTAAGTGTCCTTTGGGGAACCTCCTCTTTCCTGCTCAGCCCATGTGGTCTGGATGTGTACTAGGGCGAAGGCACCAAATCTAACTCTCTTGAACTTTCTCAGACATAGGCAAATGACGAAACCTGGCAGTGCATATTCCAGTCTATGGTTTCAATGGTTAGTTCAGAGATGGGCAGAGGATCCAAGTGAGCCCAGGGAGACTCATTCCTTGGCTTGCTTTCTTGTTAATGAGACCAATTGCTAAGGAGGTAGGAGGAGGAGAAAAGCCTGGGGCTGTAGGTTTAGGCCCTGATTAGAGAAGATAAAACCAGTGCTATGAAAGCACAACCATGATATGAAGCGAACTGAAGTTCCAACACTCTTTGAACTCCTGGAGAAAAAAGAAAAAGGACTCTAAAAAGCATTTTAATTTTATTTATTTATTTATTTTGCCAGTTCTACTCTTGGGATTTCAACCTCCTTCGCTGTAGGCTTTCAAAAACCAGTTTGATTTGGGTACCTATTACATCTAACTATCCTGACTAAACAAGACTTGATCATGAAACCAGCATAGCTTCATTCTTGCTCACTACTAACCTCCTCGCTCATCTTATCCTTTGGTCTGACAGCACCTCTCCTGCTTTTATGAAGCCCCAAACTTGTTTCCTCTCCATCCGGTAAGAAAGTTTCCTCCAGCCTTTTGTATATTGCTTCCCACAAGCTCACATGTGCTTGTTTCACAACTACTGGTGGCAGGAAGGGAAGAAATGAGGTCCAGTCTCAGGCAACTGATTCCAGTGCCTTGGTGGAATTAGGAAGTACCTCTTCCCTAGAGTCTCCCCTTGCCCCTATTCTTTGGAGACCAGGCTGGATCTTAATCTTGAATTGCTGGCCCACAGCCACCTCAGCCAGAGGACTCTGTGAAGGGTACAAATGACACAAACACTGGGCTCAGGCCTCACAGTATTAAGAAGCAAGAGTTGGAGCCAAGAAGTGAAAAACAAGCTCTCTGCTGCCCACACCCACTGTTTCTGTGGTCTCTTCCTGGGGCATTGATAGCTGCTGATGCTGTGTCTCTGGGCATCCCCACACTGGGCACGTTCCATTTTGCCCTTAGCAGTGATCACAAATGTGGGTGAGAGCTGGAAAAACAGTTATCACTTGTCACTTGAAAGCAGCATCGCCAGTATCACTTCGATCTTAAGGTGATATCTTTTCTGAGGGGCCTCCCAAGAATTCAGATGGGTGCTCTTTACAGCCAGTCTTTGCTGTAAAGGAAAAAAGTCAGTGGTTCAAGAAGTCCAGTGGGGGGCCACCTGGCCATTGACTATTGGAGGAGAGCAGCGCACATAGTAAAGCAGAGCATTTAGCAAGTCTCCCATGCCACACATGAGTGACACGTTCAGGGGTCAGTCTAGGGGCCTCTGAAATCTTCAGTTATTTCAGTCTCCTGCGCTTCCAGGGCTGGGGTGAGACTCTCATCACTCTGTTGGAGATAGAGGAAGAAAAAGCAGGAAACACAGGACGAAACGCAACTCCAACGGGCAGTCGCCAGCGGCGCGCATGGGCTTTGGGGGCGTAGGTGTGCGTGGCGCCAATGAGGGGGCGGGAAGACAGGACCCCAAAAAGGATGGGAGAGGTTAGGAGAAGGGGTGAAGTTCTAACACAGTCGTGGGGCGCCAGCCACCGGCGAGGGCAGCCGGCCGGTGCCGGGTCCCAGCACTTGCCCTGTTTTCGTCCAGGCGGAGCGGCGACCAGACCCGGCGGAGAGCGGGGGCGGCCCTCTGCGTCTTTGCGGTTCCTCCCCCTCTTTCCCTGCCCCCTCCCCCGGCCGCCGTCCTGAAAGGCGGCGTGCGCCTTTAAGAGGGAGCTCGGTTACCCCGGGGGCGGGAGCCCCTCGGCAGAGAGCGAGGCGGCGGCGCTCTCCGCGATGCTCCTCACTTTCTGCTCCTGCTCCCGCCGCGACTGCCGCCACCCTCGCCGCCTCCTCCTCCGCCTCGAAGCGTCGTTTTCTGCAGCCGGGGAGAGAAGTGCTATGTCAGGAAAGTTCCGGGAGGGACTGGCTGGGGCCATGCTCCCCGGGCTCTCCTGCAGGCGCCCGCGCGCAGCCCTTTGTACGAGGTGAGGCGTGGGGTCCCCAGCTGCCCGGGGACAGGTAGCCGTCCGTGGGGAGCGCTTCGATTCGCCGCGGTGGGAAGGGTTGTGGCGTTGGGCGGAGTGTGAGGTGGGGGACGAGGCCGGTGAGACCGAAGTTGTGCCGGAGAAGCTTGGGTTTTCGGGAAGGTTTTTACAGCTGGACTCGAGGGATTTCGGCAGCCGGCGCCACACGGTGGGGCCCGGCCCGGGCTCGGTGGCCCCGGGCCCCGCCTCGCGTCCCCTCCCGACGCCCCCTGCCCCGGCCCCTGCCCGCCCGAGCCTTGAGGCCTTCGAGGAAAGCGCTCAGCTGCAGGTCGGCACCCAGCGCCGGGTTTGTCTCTGCCGGCTCTCCCCTCGAGATGCTGCGAAGTGCTGGGAGTGAGAGGAAGGGGATGGAATCCTCCTGAACTTTTACACTGCGGGCTCCTCACTCCTTAGGGATGCAGTTTCCTGGTTTGCCCAAGTCGGAGGACTCTTTCCAGCTCCAGCAATTCAGAGAGGTTGCCTTTTACAAGTGGGTGAGCTTTCCGCGCCGTGGTTCCTCTCAGCCTTGATCGGGCTTCAGCATTGCATTGATTTTAGTCCTCATTCCTCCGCCCCTTTGGGGATTTTTTTTTTTAAAGAAAAAAAAAAATATCCTAGAGGATTAGGGTGCTGAAATAAACAAGGAAACAAAACCCAATAATGTATTTTTATGAAATTTACCCCCCAAGGCTGACTGAAATGTTCCAAGTGATCTTTTTAGTCTTCATGAAATATTTAGTCTTGATCTTAATACTTATGAAAGGCAGGTATCCCTGTAGTAGAATGCAGTATTTTTTGTTTGTTTGTTTGTTGGTGGTGAGGTGAGGTTTAAAGCATGTTTTATTAAAGAAGGATTTTTTGTTTATTGATGAATTTGGTTTTCATTATATCTTAAATTAAGAAGACTCCAACTAATTTTAGGAGTAGTATTTCTAAGAATCTGAAGCAAAACCTCATATTTCATGCATAATCCTTCTTGCTTCAGGCAATTTTACTCTTGGATAAGGTATGTAATAGATGTAATTATTTGATGAAACCTAATATATAAGTTCATTTATTGCCCAAATGGCTAAGTTCCTTTTTTCATGTATCCTGTGGGTAAAGGAAGCCTATTTTCTCACATTGCCAGTTCTCTTCCACCCCTGTCTATCCCTGTTTCTGTCTTCTTCACTCACATTCTATATATCCGTTGTCACATGCAGATCACAGGTGCTGATGGCAAGTCCCTGTACTTTGTGAAGTGTTGAATAGCCAGATATTAGTGATGTAATTGATTATATCCAGATTATTTTGAAAAATAAAAATAGAATGTGGAAGCTTTAAAGAAAAGTGTCATGAAGTATTTTAAATTCTCAGGTATATGCTTTACATGTAACTTGTGTGTGGAAAAATGTACTGCGGAAATAGGGTACGGTAGGAGACAAGTTACTTGTAGTGGGGAAGTTTTGAAAGAAAATCATTCTAGAATAAACATTAATATGATAACTTTTTGTTTGGGATATATAGATTTTCATTTCTGAGCACAGTTTTGTCACTCTGCTGTCAAATATGTTAAAACCTTAAAAAAAGAACTCATCTCAAGCATTTTCTGAACATTTGTAGCAAACTGAGCATTCTTGGAAAAAATTTGCTTAGAAAAAGTCACATACTTAAAACCCACACTGCAGTTACTATTTTGCCATAAGTTTTCTGGACTCCAGGCAAGAAAATACTGTATTCAGAAAGAATTGGGGGTTCTAAGGTGGATGTGACTTATTTCCTAGAACTGTGTGGATTAATATGAGTACCTTGAGATTTGGTATACGATTTATTTGATTGAGGTGATGGTTTTGTGAATAATTCTTTTTGAAACTAAATATATATTCACATATATATCACATATACATATCACAAAATTCTTATCTATCTATAGATGTGGGTATTCATATATTTCTGTATCTTTTTATATCTATAAGAGGGTAAACTGTTCAGGGACTCAATAATACTCCTGTACTAAGACTGGCATATCTAAAAGATGGGAAACTGAACATGTTTCTTGCTAGGGCTTGTCATTGATTTTAGCAATTTCATCAGTAGCAGATAAGTTAAAAGATACTGTGTTTTCTAGCATGTTCTTGTTCTCACACCAGGCTTGAGCCAGGGAGCCATATTCCAGTGGTCCTAACTCCATATTTTTAAAATGGACTGAGTTATCATACAATTGGTTGATTGGATCAGGCATTTCTTAAGCTTCAGTAATTTATCTTCAATAGAGGAATCCTGGCAAAATTTAGCTTGTCAATATAGTGTTTTCTTCTTCTAATTACTTTCAAGCATTCCCTATTGGCCTGGGACTTAGAGAGTAGACCTCAATAGCATGGGAGATAAACCTTGGGTCAGTTTTGGTGCTCTAGTTTGTGAAATGATGTCTTGAGTATTTGATATGAGAGAGATACCCATTTATACTTGGGAAAATGATACATTAGGTACAGTGCTCCAATCTCAATAAACAAAACTTTGGAATATTTCTTATCATGTTCCACAGCTGAAGCTGCTGCATCTCAGCATATGTATGAAAATTAGAAATGAAATGATTTTTTAGACATTTTTTTCATTTGCTGGGCATTTACCAGAAATGAGTTTATGTTTGCTGCAAGTGTCCTTTACTTTGTTGCTTGTGGCAATTTTTTCTTTTTCCTTTTTTTTTTTTTTTTGCTACTGTGATGTGTATTGGAGAAGGCAATGGCAACCGACTCCAGTACTCTTGCCTGGGAAATCCCATGGATGGAGGAGCCTGGTAGGCTACAGTCTATGGGGTCGGGAAGAGTCGGACACGACTGAGTGACTTCACTTTCACATTTCACTTTCATGCACTGGAGGAGGAAATGGCAACCCACTCCAGTACTCTTGCCTGGAGAATCCCAGGGACGGGAGCCTGGTGGGCTGCTGTCTCTGGGGTCGCACAGAGTCAGACATGACTGACGTGACTTAGCAGCAGTGATGTGTATATTTAGGATGAGTTCTTAGTATTTACTTGAAATGGACAGTGCTGTGTTTCACAGAGTTTATTTTGTGTCTTTTCAGCTTAAAAAATAACATTTGAAATGTTTGACTATATGTGTGAGATCACAGACTTTCAGCATGATGGGATCTTGGTCCATTACAGTTTCAGTTTCCTGGGAATTTTCTGTTTAAGGTCAGACACGGCCCTGATTTGAACTGGATGATCTACAAAATAGGTACTTTTGCAACCACAAAATGTGGAGAACATTCCAAATAATTTGCAGTGTGGGTAGCCCAACATGCTTTAGTGTTTAGTTGGCTTGAGGCAGTGTGCCATGCTTGTAAAAAATGGTTTTTGAAGCTGACAGCAAGCTGTTTCATTCTTTGAGTTTGACGCTTAGGATAAAGTGTCTTTTAGCCTCTGTGCCAGTAAATATGGACAGGATTGGTATTATTAATAAAAGTACTTTTGTTCCCATTTCTGTATAATAGATTCAGAAAACTCAAGCATGAAATAGCTTAATATACTAGGAAGCTCATTCATATTCATTCAAAATGTAATGAAGGTTTGAGAAGGTTGGATTTTAACAGAGCTTTCAAGTCCTGGGCAAAAGAGTTAGGAGGATCATCTAGTGGTCACTCTATTGAAATTAATAATGACACTATTATTAACAGTATTTCCTTTGAGTGATAAATCTCCCAGGCCCAACTTTGGTTAAAAACATCCCCACTGTGCCAATCACCTAGCATATATATTAATTGATTCTTAATCATTTGAAACCCTCATGTGTCATTGTAGTCATAAGCTTTCGGTACCTTTGGTTTTTTACTGAAGCTTCTTGATTAACTTCTTTTCTATCAATTGATGGAGCCCAGTCTACATCATTAAAGGTGCTTTTTTTTGGCTGTGCTGGATCTTCTATTAGTAGTTGCAGTAGCTAGGTTTAGTTGCCTTGGGGCGAGTGGGATCTTAATTCTCAGACCAGGGATTGAATCTGCATCCCCTTTATTGGAAGGGGGATTCTTAATTACTGGACCACCAGGGAAGCTCCTTCATTAAAGCATTTTAAAATACGTTACACAATTTTTTTTTTTAACATGAAAATGTCTAAGGATTTGCTTTGGGGAGTGCAGCAGAAGTGATATGATTCAATTCTGTATTGTAGCTCATACCTTCCAAAGGAAGGTGTGTTCACCTCTTCCTTTTTTTTTTTTTTTTTTAAGCAAAAACAAATGCATAGGTAATTTTAGAGAAAGAACATTTGCAGGCATTTAAAGATGCTTGGAGTTTCAATCAAAATAAGGGTTTCAGCTTAGAATTACCTAAGAATAAGTTAACGTCTGTACCAGGTGTTCATTACAGTTTCTGGCTGAGAGTGTCTGCTGCTGATCTAAGTTGGGATCCTGGGAAGCTATAGATTCAAAGAGAGTTGAAATGAAAAGGGGCTAATTCCAGGCATAGCATCTATTGCCTTCCAGAGCAAAAAATATTTGCCTGAATGTGTACTTCTAATAAAATCAACTTTTCATCATTTTAGCTTATTTTTTTCCATTTCCTCCAGGCTATAAATGAAATATGGTGTTTTCATTTTTGATTAACCTTCCACTTCTAAAATTTCACACTGTTCAGGACTAGCTTTTAAGACTCTGAGCTTGTTCCCAGCAGTACTTTCCAAATATTTTCCCTTCTTTTGAATTATTGAGTTCTTTAATGATACATTATGAGGTTTGAATTTAAGGTTCCTCCATCTTCCTTAATAGGCCTTGGTTGAATTTACTTCTTCTTAAAGGTGCAGTGATGTTGGTCACTTCTCATTTTTGTGTCTATATTTCATGTATAGTTGCTCTTATAAGGTTTCAAATCTTTATTCTTTATTCATATGCGTGAAAAATTTAGAAAATCCAGACAGGCCAGAAAAGGAAAAGAAGAATTACACCTATTAACATTTTGATATATATTTTATGTACATAAAGAAAAAAACTTTCATTTCTTTACAATGATACTTACTATTTTATTTCTTTTAAACTTTCATACAAAGATGAATCACATCCCATATCATAGAATGATCTTCTGTAGCGTGTTTTGAATATTAAATAGTATTTTGTTCTATGAATGTGTCATATTTCATTGGAGATATGCCATAATATCAGGCAGTTTTTCCTTTTTTAAAATTGCTGATATATAGCAGTAAATACCTTAAAGCTCAGTTTTTGTATATATCTATGGTTATTCCCTTTGAGTAAAACCCTAGAAGTCGAATTTTGGGATAGGGATAGAGGACACTTATGTTTTTAATTGACCTCAAGGCATTTTATTAGTCCCAATATAAAATCTGTAGAGTTATCATAGCTTTCCTTGATTACCTTCTACGGTCCTTTTGGTTAGTATAATATGAAAGACTCAAGTCAGATTGCATTTGAACTCAGACCTGACTGACTAGGGCTTTATCCAAGGTAAATAATGCTAGGTATAATATTTATAAAAACTCAGCTATAAAGTACAGCCTCAATACCAAACCATCCAATAGTGCCCAGTTATAGCCATAAATGCTGTTTCCACCTAAACAGGAATAGCAGTTGATAGCTTGCCCTGAGAGTTCTCTTTTATTCTTAAAAAATTTTTTTAAAAACATATTTGTTTGACTATGCTAGGTCTTAGCTGTGGCATACAGGATCTTCACTCTTCTTCATTGCACCATGTGGAATTTAGTTCTCTGACCAGGGATTGAACTCCAGTCCCCTGTGCTGGGGGCACGGATTTTTAGCCACTGCATCACCAAGGACATCCCTCTCTTCACTTTCAGTCTCCTTACTATATTACCATCTGAACTACTGGCCATGTACATTGATATATCCATAATTGCTGTATGGTAGAGTAATTAAATATTGTTTCCTATATATCCATCTCTAAGATTTATTGATTCTGTTTTCTGCCCTTTGCTGCCAACAGCTAGACTCTTAATGTCTTCTGTGTGTTTATATCTCTGTATCTGTATTTTATATATTTATCTCTTTCTCGCTCTCTGTCAATAATATAGAACTTCATCATAGCCAGAAATTACCTTTTGAAATCAGATAAGTGTCCCTCTGACTACCACAAAAACATAGTTACTCCTGGGAACAATTTAAAGGATATAAAATGGGCAAAAGCTAAGAAAAGGACTTGTGTGAAAAACTCACAGATCGATAGTTTAATGTAGAGAGAAATTCTCTTCTTCATTTTTATGATAAAGTTATCTTTAGCTGTCAGACATGACCCTAATGATGGCAGAATGGCATTTGTATTTTCATGTACATTTTTCATTTTTAGAATTTAGTTCTGGCTGTAAAAAGGAAACAGAAAATAAACACACACACACACATATTTTCTGGGTCAGTTGTTCTTTTTTCAGACATTGTCTTCTCCACTGTGTGGAGACCATGTCCTTTCCTCCTTTTTCTAAGTCACGCTGAGCTTCTCTCCCCTTTTTAGTGTTAGTTGCTCAGTGTATCTGACTCTTTGCAGCTCCACGGATTGTAGCCTCCCAGGCTTTGTGACCCCACGGACTGTAGCCTGCCAGGCTCCTTTGTCCATGGGATTCCCCAGGTAAGAATACTGGAGTGGGTTGCCATTTCCTTCTGCAGGGGATCTTCCTGACTCAGGAATTGAACCCAGGTCTCCAGGATTGCAGGCAGTTTCTTTACCTATTGGGTGCTTACCTGTTTTAGCATTCCAGAATAAATTTTTTGTTTAGATGAGTTATTGTTATATATTGTTATTATACTCAATTTTTCCCTTTTAACTCTTTGTGGTATAGATATGTGGATGCATCTTTCATTGTAATGAACAGTTATTAATAAAAAAAAGGAGTTTGAGAATCTCAGCATTTATATTTCTTAGTACTCAGTTGCTGTGGGTTAGCTATAAAAACTTAGATACAGTGGTAAAGTGAAGTCAAATACAAAAACAACTGAAGTAATAAACTTGATTACCTTTGGGTAATTATTTCATTCATCAGGCCATAAAACTAAGCTTTTAATATTTTCTTTGTTCCTTTTATGATATAACTTTTCTTTTGCATTCCAAGTTTTAAAATCTTTTAAATCCTACTAATTTCTCTAATCTTTCATAAGGACCCCCCAGAATAGAAATGATCTCTGAGGCTCACATAACAGAATCTCATTCTGGTAAGATCCTTGCTCTTATCTGGATTCTAGGTTGGAATGCAATTTTAGGAAAAGATCCTTCAGGTAATTCTTTTTGAAGTGGATAGACAGGGAAGACTCACATGAAAAGCCTCATTGCATAACATAAAGCATCCATTTGCTTTGTGGCCCTTGTAGAAAGGAAATTTTCTGTTTGTTTAATATAAACTGGAGACTTGGAGTGATCACTGCATTGAATGTTGTCCCTCCCAGTGTCTATGTTAAATTCTTATTCTGTTCAGTTCCAACATAATCAATATTCTGCATATAAGAGGAACATTTGCTTCATTAGCCATCAGATGAACTCTATATTTGCACCATTCTAGGGCAATGGTTCTTGCCATTACGAAATCTGTATTGAGTTCACCCACATGGCGCAGCTGTAAAGAATCCGCCTGCCAGTACAGGAGAGGTAAGAGACATGGGTTTGATCCCTGGGTTGGGAAGATCCCCTGGAGTAGGAAATGGCAACCCATGCCAGTATTCTTGCCTGAAAAATTCCATGGACAGAGGAGCCTGGTGGGCTACCGTCTATGGGGTCGCCGAGTCGAGCACAACTGAGCACACATGCTCGTGTGTGTACTCATACACACTTGTGCACACTCATACACCACTTCCAGATATCACTGTCACAGGCCACATCTGGTGGAAGGAATCAAATGAGAGTCAGGCATGAATGAAGTATAATAAAACCAGAAGAACTCCACATAAGCTTCGACAGTGATGCTTATATAGCAGTATTTAGTGTTTTTTTTCCTCACTTTTTTGTTTAAGAGGAAATCCAGGAATTGTAATTCTCATGATTATGTGTACAGTTGACTTTGGGTAAGTGAATTCCCTATGGTTCCTTGGTCTTAACTCCCATATGTCAGTTGAATCAACACTTTGTGAACTTGCAAAGCTTTCTGATGCTTTGGGTTTTGAGTGGTGGGCCAGAGGGCTTAGAATCAGGTACTTACTGGCTGGCACCATCATTGGGGCACTACCAGTGGGGAACCCAGCAACAGGTAAGCATCACCACCAAACCCCAAATTCATTTTCCGTTGTGATTTTGTGATGCATGATGAGAAATTGTTCTTTCATGTTTAGAATACAGCTATTTTATCAACTTAATTTTTTTATTTCTAAAGGTTCAAAATGAGCACTCCAGATTTTCTTTAAAAATTTTCGTTGCTAAGGTATGATTTTTTTGGTAGGGAGGGAGCATAGTAGGTGTTGGGAGGTGATTTGCAGTACTTTGAATTTAGAATGACAATTATGTAACCATTTTTACTTAGATCAGTGCTTCCCTATAGTTGGATACACAGCAAACTTGATTGAAAATTAAAATTTAGAAATAACAGAAATGGAAATAAGGTTGTGTTAAAGGAAAGAATTATTTTATTGATGAACTCCTTCCTTTATTCATGAAAGGTATTAGTAGAGAATCCTTCAGCTATCGCGGTTTCAGGAAACATTTTCTTGAATTTGAAATTATTTGTGAACAATTTGGTTTTAGAAGATTTGGTCCTTTTTTAGGACTACATGCATTTAGTAAAATTTTATTCTTGTAGTAAAAGCTTCCTGCTTTTAGTCTTCATTTATTTTCTTTTACTTCTTACCCTGTGACCTACTTTTCTCCCACCCTTCCATCAGAAAATAAATAAAGCAGAATAAAAAATAAACTATAACTTCAAAATCAAAATATATAGGCGTATCTCAGAGATACTGCAGACTTGGTTCTAGACCACGGCAAGTAAGTGGACACTATTAATATAGTAAATTGAGTCATGGAATTTTTGGTTAGCCAGTGCGTATGAAAGTTACGTTTATGCTATTCTGTAGTGTGTTAAGTGTACAATAGCACGATGTCTAAAAAAACAATGTGCTTAACTTAATTAAAAAATACTTTATTTCCTCGGTGTGTATGCCCAGAAGTGGGATTGCTGGGTCATAAGGTAGTTCTATTTGCAATTTTTAAGGAATCTCCACACTGTTCTCCATAGTGGCTGTACTAGTTTGCATTCCCACCAACAGTGTAGGAGGGTTCCCTTTTCTCCACACCCTCTCCAGCATTTATTGCTTGCAGATTTTTGGATCGCAGCCATTCTGACTGGTGTGAAGTGGTACCTCATTGTGGTTTTGATTTGCATTTCTCTAATAATGAGTGATGTTGAGCATCTTTTCATGTGTTTGTTAGCCATCCGTATGTCTTCTTTGGAGAAATGTCTATTTAGTTCTTTGGCCCATTGTTTGATTGGGTCGTTTATTTTTCTGGAGTTGAGCTGCAGAAGTTGCTTGTATATTTTTGAGATTAGTTGTTTGTCAGTTGCTTCATTTGCTATTATTTTCTCCCATTCAGAAGGCTGTCTTTTCACCTTGCTTATATTTTCCTTTGTTGTGCAGAAGCTTTTAATTTTAATTAGATCCCATTTGTTTATTTTTGCTTTTATTTCCAGCATTCTGGGAGGTGGATCATAGAGGATCCTGCTGTGATTTATGTCTGAGAGTGTTTTGCCTATGTTCTCCTCTAGGAGTTTTATAGTTTCTGATCTTACATTTAGATCTTTAATCCATTTTGAGTTTATTTTTGTGTGCGGTGTTAGAAAGTGATCTAGTTTCATTCTTTTACAAGTGGTTGACCAGTTTTCCCAGCACCACTTGTTAAAGAGATTGTCTTTACTCCATTGTATATTCTTGCCTCCTTTGTCAAAGATAAGGTGTCCATATGTGTGTGGATTTATCTCTGGGCTTTCTATTTTGTTCCATTGATCTATATGTCTGTCTTTGTGCCAGTACCATACTGTCTTGATGACTGTGGCTTTGTAGTAGAGCCTGAAGTCAGGCAAGTTGATTCCTCCAGTTCCATTCTTCTTTCTCAAGATTGCTTTGGCTATTCGAGGTTTTTTGTATTTCCATACAAATCTTGAAATTATTTGTTCTAGTTCTGTGAAAAATGTGGCTGGTAGCTTGATAGGGATTGCATTGAATTTGTAAATTGCTTTGGGTAGTATACTCATTTTCACTATATTGATTCTTCCAATCCATGAACATGGAAACAACCTAGATGTCCATCAGCAGATGAATGGATAAGAAAGCTATGGTACATATACACAATGGAGTATTACTCAGCCGTTAAAAAGAATTCATTTGAATCAGTTCTGATGAGATGGATGAAACTGGAGCTGATTATACAGAGTGAAGTAAGCCAGAAAGAAAAACACCAATACAGTATACTAACACATATATATGGAATTTAGGAAGATGGCAATGACGACCCTGTATGCAAGACAGGGAAAGAGACACAGATGTGTATAACGGACTTTTGGACTCAGAGGGAGAGGGAGAGGGTGGGATGATTTGGGAGAATGACATTCTAACATGTATACTATCATGTGAATTGAATCGCCAGTGTATGTCTGACGCAGGATGCAGCATGCTTGGGGCTGGTGCATGGGGATGACCCAGAAAGATGTTATGGGGAGGGAGGTGGGAGGGGGGTTCATGTTTGGGAATGCATGTAAGAATTAAAGATTTTAAAATTAAAAAAATAAAAAACTAAAAAAAAAAATGCAAAAAAAAAAACCAAACAAAAGCAGAGACATTACTTTGCCAACAAAAAAACAAAAAACAAAAAACTTTATTGCTAAAAAATGCTAACCATCATCTGAGCCTTCAGTGAATCATAGTAGTAGCATCAAAGGTCGCTGATTACAGATCACCATTACAAATATATATAATAATATATATAATTATATAAATTAAAAAATTGAAATATTGCAAAAATTACCCAAATGTGGCAGACATGAAGTGAGCAAATACTGTTGGAAAAATGGCAGCAGTAGACTTCCTTCAATTTGTAAAAGATGAAATATCTGCAAAGCACAATAAAGCAAAGCAAAATAAAGCAAGGTAGACATAAGAGACCTGGGTTTGATCCCTGGGTTGGAAAGATCCCCTGGAGGAGGGCATGGGAACCCACTCCAGTATTCTTACCTGGAGAATCCCATGGAGCATGACAGGCTACAGTCCATGGGGTCTCAAAGAGTCAGAAAGGTCTGAAGCGACTTAGCACACACACACAGGCCTATACTAGTCTTCAGCCAAATACTTTTGCCTTTGTGCTAGTATGTAATATCATACTATCATAGGACATAACATTAGAGAATGTTGAAAGAAAATATGGACAAATAAATGAGAAATTATATTTTCTCTGTTTTCTGCTCTTGGGGTGCCCTCATTTTACAGCACAGGCAACAAGGTATAATCCAGTGGTTATTTTGTGTTTGTATGTCTATTTGGTATGAGTCAGTGTTCTCCAGAGAAACAGAACCGATATAGGTATATTTGATTTATTAAAAGGAATTGGTTCATGTGATTATGGAGACTGAGAAGTCCCATGGTTGGCCACCTGCAAGCTGGAGACACAAGAAAGCTGATGGTGTAGTTCTGAGAGCCTGAGGGGTGTTGGTGTAAGTACCAGTTGAAGGGAAAAGCTTAAAGTCCCAGCTCAAACAAGCAGAATTCGAATCCCCGCTTCTCGACCTTTTTGATTTATTCAGGCCCTCAATGGACTGAGTGATATCTACTCATTTTGGGGAGGGCATGTGCTTTCTTCAATCTAATACAAATTCCAGTTTAATCTGGAGCAACACCACAGACGCACCCAGAAATAATGTTTAATCCAGGCACCCTGTGTCCTAGTGAGGTTAACAGAAAGCTAACCATCACAGTGAGTCTCCCCACTAGACTTGAGAGTTATGTAGAATAAGATATACCTGTTGTTTTTCATTGTATGCCATGCTTAATCAGAAACTGGTGGACAGCAGATGCTTAATAATGATTTGTTAAAGGAAGGGAATGAAAGTAAAGAGTATATGTTAAGTGGTATAGTGGAAGAGTATATGTCAAAGATTTATAACATGAATAGCATGCTGAAAGACTATCAGGTGGATGTTAAGATGTGCAAGTGAGGTAATTTTAGTTGGCATATGATGATTCTGTTGACTTTTCCTTTGTCTTTATTTGGTGGCCACTTCAAATATTAAAACTAAAGTCTTCATAGATTTTTGAGCTCCAAGAATTTGAAGTATGACCTTTAGATTTTTCAGAATCTTCCCAAGTTAAACAAATTACTTTGATCATGGCAGTGAATCAAGGTCAAAAGAGAACTGCCATTATCTCTGAGGATGAGTCAGCTTTGCTCTTCAGCGATCCTATTTTGAAATGGCATGCCAAGAGCAGAATGATCTTTTGCTCTATGTTGTTTCTCTTGTACCATTTTCTAACTTCCCACTTAGGAAAATGTTTAGTAATTCCATATTTTCCCTCACATTGATTATTGGAATTTGCTAGGTAATAATTATGTTTACAAGGCCAAGGGACCAAGGATTTTAGCATCTTTTTAAAGGAATACATAAAAGTAAGATTGATACTTTTGAACTGTGGTGTTGGAGAAGGCTGTTGAGAGTCCCTTGGACTGCAAGGAGATCAAACCAGTCAATCCTAAACGAAATCAGTCCTGAATATTCATTGGAAGGACTGATGCTAAAGCTGAAGCTCTAATACTTTGGCCACCTGATGCAAAGAACTGACTCATTGGAAAAGACCCTGATGCTGGGAAAGATTGAAGACAGGAAGAGAAGGTGACAACAGAGGATGAGATAGTTGGATGGCATCACCAACTCGATGGACATGAGTTTGAGCAAGCTCTGGGAGTTGGTGATGGACAGGGAAGCCTGGAGTGCTGCAGTCCATGGGGTTGCAAAGAGTTAGACATGACTGAGTGACTGAACTGAACTGAACGGATAAAAGTAAGATATATATTAATATTTGATTGTTAGATATACAAGTATATACTCAAGAAGTTATTTGAAATATCTGGTGATTCATTAAGGTGTTCCAGGTCTACGTTCTGTGACATTTCTATTATACCATCAGAGAAATTGGTCTAATTGATGCCAGAGTGTGTGGGATACGAAGGTGGTGGGGATAGGGAATCTTAAAACACTGTTCCTATACCAAGAGATGATGCTTGGAGGAGACCGTAGTGTAAGTGTAAAGAGGAGACCATAGTGTAAGTGTATATGTCCCCTATTTGTTTTTGATAGCATGTCCACGAATCTCCAACAAATAGCACATTACCTGGCACATGGTTGATGCCCTAAACATTTTTGTTGAATTGGCTTGGCTGCACCTCTCAGGGGTAGTCATAGTCAGCAACAACAAGTGGTGTTCTGGAAAACAAGAAAGCCATACTGTAGTTGCATCTGGCGGTAGAGGAATAAACTGGGCATGGTGATAGTGGACTGTTGCTGGGTGTAGGAAGGACTATACAGACTTCGACCAGATTTGAAGCAATGACAGAAAAGCTGTATCTCTTTTGTTCTGAAAAGAGACTTTGAAGGTCACTTCTCTGAAATAAATGAGGCAGAAGCTGGAGTGAAGGTCAGAGGAAGAGAACCAAAGGTATTGTGTCAAAATCACAGTAAGAATCTTGAGGTGAAAAATGAGTTTAAATTCAGTTTGGGTGACATGTGGTTGACTTTCCTGGTGTCTCAGGTGGTAAGAAATCTGCCTGAAATGCAGGAGACCTGGGTTTGATTGCTGGGTAGGGAAGATCCCCTGGAGAAGAGAATGGCAACCCACTCCAATATTCCTTCCTGGGAAATTCCATGGACAGAGGAGCTTGGTGGGCTCTAGTCCAATGGGGTCAGAAAGAGTCAGACACGACTGAGTGACTAACACTTTATCATATGGAAAATAGTCATTTCCGAGAGTGAGGGATAGAATGCTCTGTGTCACTGAAGTGCTGGTGTTGGCGAGAACATGGTTTTCTTTTCTGAGTAGAACTGCCAGCTTATAAGTCCTGGGAATTGATGGTGTGCCACTTCTTTACATGTGCTGTTTCACTTAACAAGGCCCCACTGCAGCTTTAGCAGCTAAGGTACCCCTTGGTCATTTTTCTGAGGAGGATCTGAGAAAATGAGAGAGTAGGTAACCTGCCCAGTGACACATAGCAAGTAAGCAGTAACCAGGCACTGTGACCCCTGCTGCGGTGGACACAATGGGCATCTGGAGGAAGGACTTGAAAGGACTCAATAAAAATTATTTTTACCCTGAGTTTTGATTCCCTCCAAAGGACATGTCAGAATTGTATGTTGTTAAGAGAAGTGGAGAAGAGAGAGCAGCATTTTTAGAAGAAATATTTATGATGGTGGACACATTTAGTTTTAAATAGATAACTTAAGGCCTTGGAAACTTTCGTTGTGCTGTGTAACTATTAAAGAAAAATTAAATGTCGAATCCTCATATAGATAGTTGTGTAGGGTCAGATGGGTTATAGAGTTGCTTAAGGAAATGGTTTTAAAAAGTAGAGTGGCAAGCTGAGCTGTACCCAGAAATTCAGGTGACTGTAAAGCTGGATTAAAAAAATAAAGCTTTTGCAGAATATCATTAAAGCAAACAATAATTAGCAGCTTTTAAAAATTTCATTGATTCCCAAGAGATGTTTGTGGGAACCAGAAAAGTGATCTAGAGAGTAATGCGAAAAGATAGGCACTGTTTTTTGAATTAGTAGGTAATATTAGAAGAAATATGGGGTACTTTTAAAAGTAGTGATGATAGATTACCATATTTAAATTTTGCACATTGAAGGATAACAAAATTCTGTTCTTCTCATGTTTCTTATGCCCTTTACTGATCAGAGTACATTTCTTGCATAATAAAAGTACACTTGACCAAAGGATGAGGGACATTCTAAAAACTTTTACTTTTTAATGATATATAGATTTACAGTGTTGGTGTATTGATTTACAAAATGTTGTGTTAATTTCTGCTGTACAGCAGAGTGATTCAGTTATATGTATATATACATTCTTTTTCATGTGTTTTCCATTATAGTTTATCACAGGGTATTGACTATAATTCCTGTGCTATACAGTAGAACCTTGTTGTTTATCCATCCTACGTATAATAGTTTATATCTGCTAACCTCACACTCTCCATCCATCCCTACCCTGCCACCCCCTCTCCTCCTTGGCAACCA
The DNA here is from genome assembly GCF_016772045.2 of Ovis aries. Taxonomy (NCBI): domain Eukaryota; kingdom Metazoa; phylum Chordata; class Mammalia; order Artiodactyla; family Bovidae; genus Ovis; species Ovis aries. The sequence continues at coordinate 40,230,530 of NC_056061.1, forward strand.
CAAGTTTGCTCTCTATGTGTGTGAGTCTGTTTCTATTTCATAAATAAGTTCATTTGAGTAATATTTTAGATTCTACATATAGTGACATCCTGTGGTGTTTGTCTGTCTCTGATTCACTTCACTTAGATGATCATCTCTAGGTCCTTTCGTGTTGCTGCAAATGGCATTATTTCATTCTTTTCTATGGCTGAGTAGTTTTCCATTGTGTATATGTATCACATCTGCTATATCCGTTCCTCTGTTGATGGACATTTCGATTGTTTTCATCGAAAACTACTTGAATACTTTGAATAGTACTATTATGAACATACGGGTGTGTGTATAGTTTTGAATTAGACTTTTGTCCAGATATCTGCCCAGCAGGGGGATTGCTGGATCATACGGTGATTCTATTTTGAGCTTTTTGGGGAGCCTCTGTACTGTTTTCTCTAGTGGCTGCACCAACTTACATTCCCACCAACAATGTAGGAGGGTTCCTAAAGGATAAGGAACATTTGAGTAACTCTTCTTGTCACCATTTTGCAAATTTTTAAACACCGTCTTCTGTTCTACGCATGAACAGTAGGCATGTTGAGACAGGTAGGCGAATGCTTATTTTTCTTCCTTACTGTCAACACATAAGGAGTAGAGGTTTTTTTTAAAAGGAATATCTTACCATTAAACAGAATTGTATTTCATGTATTTAGAATACAAGAAAATATTCTTCAAGGAGTAATCTTGAATGTAAGAAAACTACTCATTTTACGAGATTTAGAAAATGAAGAGTAAGAAAAAGTGTAAATCACTGATATCACCGATGCTCTTGTTGGTCAGAAACATTTGTTCATATTTTTATATTTCCTTCTAATTCCTTTTAAGAACTTTAAAAATATATCAAGAGCATACAGTATATATGGCTTCATAGTCTGTTTTCTTTACTCAATCTGCTCACATAATATTTTCTTCTATCTTTATTAAACACTGTTCAAATACAGCTTTAATGGCTACATAGCATTCTGTTACATAAATCGCATAATTAACTCAATCTGTTTCCTTAATGTGAACCTTTAGATGAGTTTCATTTTACTCTGTACATGAATTTTTCACAGCCTTATTAGATTTATTTAACATATCATAAAATTCAGTCTTCAAGTTTATAGTTGTTTACTGGTGTTTGATAATTTTACCAAGTGGTGCAACTGTTACCATAATCAGTTTTAGAACATTGTCTCCCCCACCCAGTGAGATTCCTCATGTCCATTTGTAGTTAATTCTTCATCTTACCCCTGGTTCCAGGTGACCACTGATGTACTTTCTGTCTCTCTGATTGTCTTTTCTAAGCATTTCATCTAAGTGGAATCATGCAATATATGGTTTCTTGTGACTGGTTTCTTTTTCTTACCATATTTTTAAGGTTCATCCATGACATAGCATGTATTAGTACATTATTACTTCTTATTGCTGGACGTATTTCATTGAAGGGCTATACAGGCACACCTTGTTTTACTGTACTTCACTCTATTAAGCTTCACACATTGTGTTTTTTACTGTTTTTTTTCTTTTTAAATAAATTGAAGGTGTGTGGCAGTGCTGTGTTATCAGATGATGGTTAGCACTTTTTGGCCATAAGGTATTTTTTAGTTAATATATGTACATTGTGTTTTAGACATAATGCTCTTGCATGCTTAATAGACTACCCTATAGTGTAAAAATAACTTTTATATGCACTAGGAAACCAGAAAGTTAGTGACTCTCTTTGCTGTGATACTTGCTAAAATTTATTGTGGTAGTCTGGAACCAAACCCACAGTATCTCTGGGGTATGCCTCTAATGCATTCTGTGTATCCATTCACCAGTTGATAGACATCTAGGTTGTTCCTAGCTTTGTGCTATAAAGAATAATAATGCTGTGATCATTGACATGCAGGTCTTTGTGTAGACACACATTTTTGTTTCTCTTGGGTCAGTACTTAAAAGTAGAATTGCTGAGTTCTGTAGGAGTGTTATTTTTTTTTAACTATTTGAGAAACTGCCAACTGTTTTCCAAAGTGGTTCCATACTTTTACATTTTCATTAGGAATATATAAGGGTTCTTATTTATCCAAATCCTCACTAATGTTTGTTGTTGTCTGTCTTATTTATTACAGCCATTTTAGTGGGTGTTAATATCTTAATGTGGTTTTTAATATGCATTTCCCTAACGGCAATGGTGTTGAACATTTTTTCATGTGCTTATTAGGTATTTGTATATCTTCTTTGTTGTAATATTCTATTCATATTTTTGCCCAATTATCAGTTTAGTTTAAATGCTATTAAGTTGTAACTGTTCTTTGCAAATTCTAGGTACAGGTATTTTATTTGATATGTTTTTGCAAATACTTTGAATCTGTTTCTTGGTTTTTAAAATTCTTAATTATATCATCTGAAATGCAAAAAATTGAATTTTTATGAAGTTCACATTGTTAACTTATTCTTTTGGTGTCCCGTGTATGAATTATTTGCCTAACCCAAGGTCTGGAAGATTTTATATATATTTCATTACCTAAACTTTTAAAGGACATTTAAAAATACTTCTAAAGAATGGATCCTGAGAAGTACAAGTTTTAGAGACTTTTAGTAGTCAGCCTTTCATATTTGCAGTTTCTGCATCTATAGATTCAATGATCTGTGGATTGAAAAGAACTGAAAAAAATTTCAGAAAGTTCCAAAGAGCAAAACTTGAATTTGCATGTACTTGCAACTACTTATATAGCATTTATATTGTGTTAGGTATCATTTAAGTATATTATAAGATATAATATAAGTAATTGAGAGGTGATTTAAAATATATGGGAGGATATACATATCTTAATTGCAAATACTGTGCCATTTTATATAGAGGAGTTGAGCATTTGCAGATTTTGGTATCCATGGGGGGTCCTGGAACCAATGCCCCACAGATCCTGAGAGATGACGATATGTATTTTAAAAATTTTTGTTTATTTATTTATTTATCTTTGGCTGTGCTGGGTCTTCATTGCCGCATGTGGGCTTTCTCTAGTTGTAGTGGTTGGGAGATACTCTCTGGTTGTGGTGCATGGGCTTCTCATTGCAGTGTGGATGACTGTACATTTTTAATACCGTTTTTTGAAGTATTACATACAACAGGAAGATAGACAAGTCATAAGGGCAAAGCTCAGTGAAATTTTAAAAAATAAATCTGTGTATGTAACTCCCACATGGATCAAGAGAAAATGTTACTAGCTTCTCCGGAACCTCTCAGAACTTCCTATAAACTCCTTCCCAGTCATTACTTGTACTCTTTCCCCAAAGTTAATCAACGGTTAGTAACACCATAAATTAATTTTGCCTTTTTTGAATTTTATTTAAATGGAATGATATTACGTATACATTTTTGTGTCTTTTGCTTAATATTTTATTGATGAGATTCACTGATGTGGTTTATTGCAGTGGTTTGCTCATTTTCATGGCTGTATAGTATTTCATTTATGAATACATCACATTTATTTATCAGTTCTACTATTGATGTTCTGTTTTTGGATATTTTTAATAGTGCTGCTAGCAAATCCCAGGGATGGGGGAGCCTGGTGGGCTGCCGTCTTATGGGGTCGCACAGAGTCGGACATGACTGAAGCGACTTAGCAGTAGCAGCAAAATACTTGTACTTGATTTTTGGTGCACAAATGTGAGCTTTTCTGTTCAGTGTATACTCAAGGGTGGGATTACTAGGTTATGGAGCAGGCCTAACTACAAATTTACTATAAATGGCAAGCTGTTTTCTATAGCCAGTTACATTCTATCCCAGCATCAGTGTTTGAAAGTTTTGTTTGTACCACATCCTGACCAAAACTTGCTGATTTTCTGTCTTTTCAATTGTAGCCATTCTGTTGGATTTGTGTCTTGCTGTGGTTTTCATTTGCATTTTTCTGATGAGTAATGAGGAGCACCTTTACTTTGTGTGTATGAGTGACTGTGTGGCTACTTGGATATCTTCCTTTGTGATGTTTTTGTTCCAATTCTTTTGCTCATCTTTCAGCTGGGTTTGTTTATTTATTTCTGCTATATTTGTCCATGTGAGTCCTTTGTCAGTTATATGATTGCAAGTGTTTTCTGTTTCTTGGCTTACCTTTACTTTCTTTTGGTCAGTTTTTCAGTCTTTCCTTTATAGCTAGTGCTTTTGGGGTCTTATTTGTGTTTTAAAAATAAACTTGATATGGAGACTTCATTAAGATTGAGAAACTTAAACTTGAGCTGACTAGAAGCTGGTGTTTGGTGCTATGAGCGCCCTCCAGTTGCCTGGGTGTGCCTCTTCCAGGGCTGAAGTCTTTTCTCCCACCCTCCCTGGCCCTGAGCTCAACTTCCAGCCCCTTGAGACTGATATGGACTCTGTTCTGCTCAGTTTCTCAGCCTCCCAGCTGGCTCTCTTACTCAACTTTAAGCTTCTCAACGGTTTTTAAGCCTTTCAGCTGGCAGTTTTCAGGCTCTCAGCTTCTTGCTGCCTTGAGAAAACCTCTGAGCTGGCATTTTAGAATTGGCCCATGCCTCCAGGGAAAACCTATCTTTGAGTGCTGAGGTATCTCACTTTTCCATACATACTTCTCTATGAGATCTAGGCCTCTCAAGTTATCCCTCCTTTGGTAGCTCTTAGATAACTTCAAAGAGGTTTAAACAAATTATTCAGGCTCTTTTGGTTGTTTTTGTTTGGTGCATTGGTCTGCCACAGCTTGTTTTTCTTTGCCAGGACAGGAAGTCTTTAGGAGTTTTTTTTTTTAATTGAAGTATAGTTGATTTACAATGTTGTACCAACCTAGAAATGTTTTTTAAGGCTGTTGATAAGCTTGTTGAATTATAGTACAGCTACATTTCCATTGATGGAGTATTACTTTGTCAGAATTATTTTCATCTTTTTTAAACCTCTGAAAATTTGCTAAGCAAAAAAAACTTGTAATTTTTATTAAAATATTTCTTTTTCTTTTTATTCTAATGAGATTGAACATTGTTTCAAAAAATGATTGGTCTTTTGCATCTTCCATTTATGATTTATTTATTAATTGCCATGGTTTTCCATTGATTTTTAAGAACTATGTAATGATGCTTATATTAATAAATAATAATTTGTGAATTGAAGGTAAAGAATTATTACCTTAGTGAATTTAAAAATAATTGGCATTTCCCTTGGTCTTTATAATGTTTCCAGACTTTTGAAGGCAGGGGTTGTGTTTCTTCTTTTGTGTTCTTTTTTGGTATCTGTTAAGTGGAATAGTCCAGGTTATCATGAAGCAGATTGCAGTAAAAAATAATGCAGAGATAGGATTAAGAAGCTCTTGAAGATTGTTCCCTATGTGCACTGTGAAAATTTTCTTTGGTTATTGATTTATGTTATTTCATTTAGGAGCATGGCCTCAAGTCTTATTCCATTTTTGAGTCATTATCTTCTCTCTTGTATTGCTTCACATCACTAATGTAGGATCAAACTCTCCTTTGTGCTGTCTGTCCCGCATTTATTAGGGACAAATATCTGCCTCATAAATCTCCACAAATGTAAAAGAGGAAATATGTCTCGCCTTCCTCACATGAAACTGAATTAATGTCATTCCTAGAAGTAGCATATAAGTGCTGAATGGCAACCTTGCCAGTTGCATTTTAAAGGGGTTTAAGGATAAGACAGTTTTAGACTGACTGCAGAGTTCTAAAGCATGCATGTAAAGTTTTTAAAAATCTAAACCATTCTTCATTCACACTGTAACCCAGTGTTTGGATTTTAAGAAATCATCCAGACAGTTTAATTTTTACTGACATTATGAGAATGGTGTCTGAAGATGAGGGATAGTGGAATTTTCCTTATCATATTAGGCATACTTTGTCTCTCTTATTGTGGAAATATAATTTGGCTCGTAGAAATGTCCTTGTTTTAGTCACTGCCCTACCTTCTTTTTTTGGCCATTTCATCAACTCTGCATAAACTATAATATTTGCTCTCATGCTGCTGCCTATGGCCCTTGGGGAATGGTATTCTGAAGAAAAATTGGAGTCTGTGGGGAAGGCTGGTGTAAAAATAAAATCCTCAAGGTGTCAGACCTAGGATGTGGGCCAGATCTAGGGACAGCATTTTTAACATCGCAGATTGCTGTATTAAAGGGGACAAACGAACCTCTCTCTTTTCCAGGTGATGAGGAGGGCAGCGAAGCATTTTGAAAAGAGTAGGGACTTTGGATCCAGGCTGCCCTGGGTTCCAATGCTAGCTGTCCCACCAGCCCTGTGATTAGAGACAAGTCACACTCTGAGCCTCAGTTTACTTGTCTTCATTTGTCAGAAATAGTAATAATAATATGTGAAAGTCTGGTACATGGTGGGTGTTTAAGAAATGGGAGATATGATTACATTTTTAAATTTCCTCTCTTATTCTGATATAAGACTTTTCCCCCTCCCTTCATGATAATGATTCATGGACTAGAGCCAGGTTACCTAGGTGCTAATCCTAGCTCTGCAGTTTATTCACTGTGTGACCTTGGGAAAGCTATGTACTTTGTAGCTCAGCCTCCTCATCTATACACGAGGATGGTTTTGATGCCCACCTCCTAAATTTGTTACAGACACTAATATTTGTAAGGTACCAGAATAGTGTCCAGCTAATGTGTAAGCACTAGGTAAGAATTTGGTATAAAAAAGTAAACACTCAAAACTGACATGAATTGGTTATTAGTATTAATAGAAGCAATGGGACTGGGGTTAGATCTGGGGCACCATTGTTGTGTGATAAGTGATCGCCCACAGGTAAGAGAAGTAGACTCACAGGAGTTTGGTGAGATAAAAGTTGGCACCTCTGAAGCTGTCCCAAGTTCAGATGGCTGCTGCTCATCAGTAGGACCATCAGAGTGGTGGAGATGTTTGCTTTTAGTTCATTCTAATGAAAATCTGCAGAGATATGTCACAAGAATGGTTTCTGCTGTTCCCTGCATTAAGAAAGAGACCTAAAGGAACGGGAACATGACTCAGGCAAAAAATACTTCCATGCAACACTCAGCTGACACTGGCACTCCATGATGCCAGATAGCATCTCCTTCTGTTGGTAAATATATATATTTATATGTATATAAATAGTATGTTTCATGTATAAAATTGGTGGTTAAACAAATCTAAGGATTATTTTATGAGTACCATTGAATGTCATACCCATAAATTTTTTTTCATTTGCTTTGAATTAGCATAAATAATACCAGCATTGTCTTTTTTGTTGAATTTTTATAATAATTTTCTTTTATATCCGACATTTCAGGTAGTGTGAGTCTTCACCTAAGGATTTGTTTTAATACAAGTTGAGTTATCTGGTGGACTCATGTAGATGTTTATATGTTGCCATCCTTCACAGTTCACCCTTACGTTAAAAAAACAAAAACCCATAGGTACTGCTCAAAGAGACATCAAATAATTTAAAAGACATTTTAAAGGTGAAACAAACTTGTAGGGGAGACCCGAGAATGTGTCCATGTCTCTAAAATGAGATATGAAATGCTTTTTATGGCAGAGTGATCTTTCTCAGTGTCTCAAACATTAGAGGGTTTTTTTGTTGTTTGTTTAAAGAGAAAGAATAAAAACAGATGGGTTCAGTAATTTCTTAGCATCAACACTGAGGCTACTTTTATGACTGGGAATTTTTGGAAAGTTCACCACCTCTTGTTTTCTGCAGATTTCCATTGCCCTTAGTACAGATTTTAAGTTAAGAGTTAAGATTCACAGAATGGTCTATTTGCAGTGAACGAAAGAGGAAAAATGAAAAGCTAAGCTGTGATCCGCATGTGCACTGTTTTTCTTCTACCTGCACACCCACCCTGTAGGACAGAGCAGCTTAGCATTCTACCCCTCAGTTGAAAACCAGAGACTTCTTTTCTTAAGAAATCAAAGTGCCTCTGGGAGAGAATGGACTTGATTAAGGGAGTGCATATGCCCCAATAAAGCGCTTATCTTCTTTCTGTTTGAAGACCCATCCCTGCTCACCCTAAAATAAAGGCTGTCTTTTGTTAAGTCTAACATTTCCCTAATTTCCCTACACAGACCTCCCTGCCTGCTGCCTTATGCATAGAAGAGACTCTCAAAAAAGCAGAGGAAACCCACACCAGCCCTAGAGGGAAAAGCTACTCTCTCTTTTATTCAAAAATATCTACCAGATATATGACAAGAAACAAGAGAGTGATAAAACTAACAGAATAATTGTCCTTGGAAGAGACAGACTAATTAAGGAGCAGAAAAGAATATATGAAAACTTTAGGGAAGTTTCAAGAAAATGACATCTGGAAAATAACAGGATGCATTAAAATAGCAACATCAAAGAGTAAGGAAGAACTCTTGAAAACTAGGGATTGTTTGCTGAAGTTAAAATAATTAAATGGAAATCTTGAAAGTGAATATTAGAAATTTCCTATAACAGTGCAAAAAGAGAGGCACAAAACTTATAGGCAAAGAGACAGGCTCAGTCAAGTTGGTCCAATATCTGAATACTTGGAATTCCAGAAGATACAGCAGAGTAAATGAGGAGTTGAAAATACCAAATAAATAATAGAAACCTCTCTTGTGCTCTGGGAAATAATCCAAACCTTTGGACTGACAAGTTCTGAGGACCCGGCAAAATGGACGAAGGCAATATACTTGTGAAATTTAAGAACACTAAATATAAAGAAAAAAATCCGAGAGAGATCTTTTAGAGAGACATCTAGAGAGAAAAGGGAGATTGTCAAGTCACCATTAATCTTTTTTTTTCAGTTTTTTAAAAAGTATAAATTTATTTATTTTAATTGGAGGTTAATTACTTTACAATATTGTATTGGTTTTGCCATACATCAACATGAATCTGCCACAGGTATACACATGTTCCCCATCCTGAACCCCCCTTCCTCCTCCCTCCCCGTACCATCCCTCTGGGTTGTCTCAGTGCACCAGCCCCAAGCATCCTGTATCATGCATCAACCTGGACTGGCGATTTGTTTCATATATGATATTATACATGTTTCAATGCCATTCTCCCAAATCATCCCACCCTCTCCCTCTCTCACAGAGTCCGCAAGACTGTTCTATACATCTGTGTCTCTTTTGCTGTCTCGCATACAGGGTTATCGTTACCATCTTTCTAAATTCCATATATATGCATTAGTATGCTGTATTGGTGTTTTTCTTTCTGGCTTACTTCACTCTGGTCCAGTAATGTACTTCAGCCTCCCCCCGTACTGTTCGTACCCTAGACCTGGAGTCAACCATTTTTCTAAGGAGCTGTGGTTTCTTTTACTGGTGAGTGTGTTTAGAAACCAAGATACCCTGGGCATTCACTGTATCTGTAGTATTGTAGCCTCTAGAGTTTTTCAGTAGATAGAGCTGGGTGGGGAGGTGATAAATGTATGTATGCTTTATCCCATGATACAAACAAAATAGTTTTACCAAATACCAATATCACTACTAATAGTAAATAAGCTAAGTAAAGTTCAGAGTTTTGTTTTTTGTTTTTTTTTTCGCAAATTTTCTTCGTCCTTAGGATATAAGATGTTCTAAGGGCTTACAATCGAGTGCTGTGTTCAGAGATAAATTCTTTCTTCAGTGCAACTATCAATTTGATAATAGGTTTAAGTTCATTTTTATTGATTAAATCTTGAGAGCTTACATTTCTGTCCTGTTAATATCAATTTTTGAATATGTAAAATATTTAAGTGGTTCAGATGTCCAAACTATATTAAAAATATACTCAGAGAAGCGTCACTAATAGCTCTGTCTTTTTCCATCTAAATACTCCCCAACTCCCTGGTTTCGGTCTATCTTATTTTTAAAAATAAACAAATAAAAGCATATATTTATGTTTGTCCCTCTTTATTTCACAGAACAACGCATTATATGTACTCTTATATTTTGCTTTATTCAGTTTATAATGTATTTGGAAATCACTGTTGTTTGAAATCTTCTGTCTAAACAAGTTCATAGTATTCCATTATGTGGATTAGTAAATTTATTTACTCAGTCTCCTAGATGAGCAGTTAAGTTTTTTGAGTATTTTTGCTCTTATAATTACTACTGCAGTGAGTAATTTTTACATACGTTGCTTTGTATTTCTTCATGGTAAATTCTTGGAATTGAGCTTTCTAGGGCAAAAGGTAAATGTATATATAGTTTTGCTTGCTAATTTCCCCTGCAGATAGGTTGTATCATTTTGCACTCCCATCAATAATATGTGGAGATGACTAACAGATTTACCAATGTTGTATATTTAAAATTTTTTGCCAGTCTCATATGTAAGTAACAGTATTTCTGAGAGTGTGCTATTTGCCTTTTCCTTTAGTGAGAGTGAAGGTGACCATCTTAGATGTCTGAGGGCTGTTTGTGTCCTTTCTTGTGAACTGTCAGTGTCATTTGCTTTTTTTTTTTTTTTTTACTTATTAGGTATTCCTTTTATAAACTTTCTTATTGATGTGTAACATATTTATAGAACAAAATGCACAAATATTAAGTGTCTTGCTATTGTTGTAGTTCAGTCACTCAGTTGTGTCTGACTCTTTGCTACCCCATGGACTGCAGCACATCAGGCATCCCTGTCCTTCACTATTTCCCGAAGTTTGCTCAAACTCATGTCCATTGAGTCGGTGATGCCATCCAACCATCTCGTCCTCTGTTTTCCTTGATCTTTTGCAGCATCAGGGTCTTTTACAATGAGTCAGTTCTTCGCATCAGGTGGCCAAACTATTGGAACTTCAGTTTCAGCATCGGTCCTTCCAATGAATATTTAGGATTGATTTCCTTTAGGATTGACTGGTTTGATCTCCTTACTATCCAAAGGACTCTCAAAAATCTTCTCCAGCGCCACAGTTTGAAGGCATCAGTTATTTGGCACCAAGGCTTTTTTATTGTCCAGCTCTCACATCTACACATGACTACTGGAAAAACCATAGCTTTGACTATATGGACCTTTGTTGGCAAAGTAATGTCTCTGCTTTTTAATATGCTATCTAGTTTAGTCATAGCTTTTCTTCCAAGGAGCAAGCATCTTTTAATTTCATGGCTGAAGTCACCATCTGCAGTGGTTTTGGAGCCCAAGAAAATGAAGTCTGTTACTATTTCCATTGTTTCCCATCTAATTGCCATGAAGTGATGGAACCTGATGTCATGATCATCATTTTTTGAATGTTGAGTTTTAAGGCAGTTTTTATACTCTCCTCTTTAATCTTCATCAAAAGCCTCTTTAGTCCCTCTTCATTTTCAGCCAGTGGAGTGGTATTATCTGAATATCTGAGGTTGTTGATATTTCTCCCAGCAGTCTTGACTCCAGCTTGTGTTTCATCCAGCCCAGCATCTCGCATGAAGTACTCTGCATGGAATTTAAATAAGCAGGCTGACAATGTACAGCCTTGACGTACTCCTTTCCCAATTTTGAACCAGTCCATTGTTTCGTGTCCAGTTCTAACTGTTGCTTCTTGACCTGCATACAGATTTCTCAGGAGGCAGGTCAGGTGGTCTCGTATTCCCATCTCTTTAAGAATTTTCCACAGTTTGTTGAAATCCACACAGTCATAGGCTTTAGCATAGTCAGTGAAGCAAAAGTAGATGTTTTCCTGGAATTCTCCTGCTTTTTGTTGGCAATTTGAACTCTGGTTCTGGATTTGAACGATATAATTATCTTCTCTCTGTTTATAGCTTGGGTTTTCACTCTCAGTGATGATTTTTGATGACCAGAGGTTGTTAATTTTTAATGAAATATTATTTAACCATATTTTCCCTGAGGGTAATATCTTTTGGTCTGTTTAATATATTTTTGCTTACCTAAAGTCCTGATATTATCTCCAACATTGTCTTCTAGACCATACTTAGGGCTAAGATTGCATCTGAAGTTGATTTGTGCATGTGCTGTGAGTTAGGGGTCAGGGCTTATTTCTTTTTCATGGATATCTGATTGATTCAGCACCATTTATTGAAGCACTCTTCCTTCCCTCATTGAATTGCAGTGACATGTTTGTTGTAAATCAGGTAACAGTATATGTATGGGTCTGTTTTTGGACTGTATTCTCTTCAGTTACTCTTTTTAATGGCAGACACAGTGGAAAGCTTCAAGGGCTGTTACACTTTTGCAATAAATGTGATGTTGACAAATAGTAAATAATTGAATCAAAGCCACATTCTTCTTTGAGCCAAACCGTTGTGTCATTATACTGGTTCTCCCATGTGTTTTAGGAATATAGAGTTCATTTCCAAAGACAGCCTGGGACATTTTAAAACTTTCTTAGATGAGAATCAGTAAATAAATGAACAAATATTCATTGAGCATTGGCTCTGCTGTGTGCCTGTCACTGTGCTGGGGCCTGGGGGGACAGGGTTGAATGATAACAGTTCCCGTTTTTTTTTGGTTTTGTTTTGTTTTGCTTTGCTTCTAACTCTCCCTGTATGGTAAAAACGTGCCCAAAAGGTTGTATTTTATGAATAATGGACAGTGTACGGAAGTTCATTTCTGCTTATATTCATCATTATTTTCCTTCTGTCTCTCTTTGCACCAGAAGTAACATTAGAAATACACATTGGAATTTCTGCTTCCATCAATGATCAATAACCTCATTCTTTCTGGGTCCACCTGGATATAGCGCAACAAACAAGCAGAGAAAGGAGTTCTTGGAAGAGTGGGAAAAAGGCAGGCTGCCTAGGGTCCTTGGGACTTGGGGAACAATAAAGCACTGGAATTCCTTGGATGTCCTTATTGTCTCTGATAGAACAAGGGTGCTGCAACCTGGGAATAGACAGGAAAAAATGAAAAAGCCTGCTTCCCTTATCCAAAGGATGAGGAAAAGAATGGTTGTACAGCAGGAACCCTTTCGGTCAAAAACCTTCTTGCTTCTATTTTTGTAGACCTAGCCAAGTTTATTCTGAAATCTGGATGGAAATTCCCTAAAACAGTTAAAGCGGTCTTGAAAAAAAAGTGGGGAGGAATCACTCTACCTAATACTTTACAGCTACATTATCAAGACAGTGTGATAGTTGTGGAAGAATAAACATAAAACAATGGAACAGAATAGAACCCAAAAATACGCCTGCAAAAGTTGTTGTTCAGTTGCTTAAGTCATGTCTGACTCTTTGTGACCCCATGGACTGCAGCATATTAGTCTTTCCTGTCCTTCACTATCTCCCTGAGTTTGCTCAAACTCATGTCCATTAATTTGATGATGCCATCCAACCATCTCATGCTCTGCCCCCCACCCCACTCCTGCCCTCAGTCTTTCCCAGCATCAGAGTCTTTTCTAGTGAGTCAGTTCTTCACATCAGGTGGTCAAAGTATTAGAGCTTCAGCTTTAGCATCTGTCCTTCCAGTGAATATTCAGGATTGATTTCCTTTAGGATTGACTGGTTTGATCTCTTTACTGTCCAAGGGACTCTCAAGAGTCTTCTCCAGCACCACAGTGTGAGATATCCACAAATGTGCTCAGTTGATTTTTGACAAAGGAGCAAAGGCAATTCAGTGAAAGAAAGATAGGTTTTTCAACAGATAGTGCTGGATCCATTGGAAATATAGATAGAAAAATGAACCTCACCGTAAAGTGGAGAGTGAAAAAGTTGGCTTAAAGCTCAACATTCAGAAAACGAAGATCATGGCATCTGGTCCCATCACTTCATGGGAGATAGATGGGGAAACAGTGGAAGCAGTGTCAGACTTTATTTTTTGGGGCTCCAAAATCAATGCAGATGGTGACTGCAGCCATGAAATTAAAAAAGGCTTACTCCTTGGAAGAAAAGTTATGACCAACTTAGATAGCATATTCAAAAGCAGAGACATTACTTTGCCGACTAAGGTCCGTCTAGTCAAGGCTATGGTTTTTCCAGCAGTCATGTATGGATGTGAGAGTTGGACTGTGAAGAAGGCTGAGTGCCGAAGAATTGATGCTTTTGAACTGTGGTGTTGGAGAAGACTCTTGAGAGTCCCTTGGACTACAAGGAGATCCAACCAGTCCATTCTGAGGGAGATCAGCCCTAGGATTTCTTTGGAGGGAATGATGCTGAAGCTGAAACTCCAGTACTTTGACCACCTCATGCGAAGAGTTGACTCATTGGAAAAGACTCTGATGCTGGGAGGGATTGGGGGCAGGAGGAGAAGGGGACGACAGAGGATGAGATGGCTGGATGGCGTCACTGACTTGATAGATGTGAGTCTGAGTGAACTCCGGGAGTTGGTGGTGGACAGGGAGGCCTGGCGTGCTGTGATTCATGGGGTCGCAAAGAGTCGGACACGACTGAGCGACTGAACTGAACTGAACTGATACACCTCATACCTTATATAAAAATGAACTAAAGTGGGCCATGGACTTGAATCCAAAGTATAAAACTATAAACCTTTTAGGGAAAAAAGGAAAGCTTCAGTGTCTAGGGCTAGGGAAAAATTTCTTAACCTTGACACCAAAAGCACCATGCATAAAAAGGAAAACTGATAAATCGGACCACATCAAAATTAGAAATTTCTGCTTTGCACAAGACTGTTAAGAGGATGACAAGACAAACCAGAAGAAACTCGTTGCAAACTAAATATCCCGCAAGACAGCAGGTAGGGACATAAAGAACTCTCAAAACAGTAATAAACAAAGCAATTCAATTAGAAAATGGGCAAAAGATATAAAGAGACATTTCACTGAAGATGACATACAGATGGTAAATAAGGCCATGACAAGATGTCAGCATTATTAGTGATTAGGGAAAAGCAAACTGAAACGACAGGGAGAGATTACTACTTATCTACTAGAATGGCTAAAGTGAAAAACAGTGGCAACACTAAAATACTAAGGAGAATGCTGAGAAGCTGGATCACATACGCATTTCTGGTAGGAATATAAAAAGGGTCAGCCACTTTGGACAACTGTGTGGCAGCTGCTTATAAAATTAAACGTGCAGCTAAACATGCACGTGTGTGTGCATTTGTGCTAAGTCGCTTCAGTTGTGTTCGACTCTTTGCAACCCTATGGACTATAGCCCACCAGGCTCCTCTGTCCATGGGATTCTCCAAGTAAGAGTCCTCGAGTGGATTGCCATGCCCTTCTTCAGGGGATCTTCCCAACCCAGGGATTGAACACGTGCCTGCTTATGTCTCTTATCACTGGCAGGCAGGTTCCTTACTACTATCACCACCTGAGAATCCCCGTAAGTACCATATAACTTGGTAATTGTACTCTTAGGCGTTTGTGCTAGAGAAATGAAAACTTGTATTCACTCAAAACTTGTATTACAGATATTCATAGAAGTTTTAATGTTGTGTACAAAATCTGAAAAGAACGTACCTATCCTTTAGCAGCTGAGTGGTTAAGCAGACTTGGAGATTGGTGGGATACCACTTAGCCAGAAAGAGAAGCAAACTATTGATACATGAACTGAGTTGGATGAGTCTCCAGAGAATTATGCTGAGTAAAAAAAGCTAGTCCCCAAAGATGACATAACTGTATGATCCTATTCATGCAACATCCTTGAAGTTGCATAATTATAGAGACAGGGAATAGATTAGTGGTTGCCGGGGGCAGGGACTGCAGTGGGAGAGTGGGAGGGAGTGGGTCTGCCCATAGTAATGCAACAGGAGGGATCCCTGTGATGGAACTGAGCTGTATCTTGACTGTGTCATTTTCCATATCTTGTTTGTGATACTGTAAGAAATTTGGGGCAACTGGGTAAATGGGATTGCTGTGTTCTTTCTTACAACTGCATATGAATCTCCAGTTATCTCAAAATAAAGTTGAATTGAAAAGATAAGTGTGAGACTTGGTGGCGCAGTAGCTAAGACTCCATGCTTCCAATTCAGGGGGCATGGGTTTGCTCCCTGGTCAGGAAAATTCCACATTCTGTGTGGCTATACAAATTAAAAAATAGATAAATGTTGCTTGGTTTAGTGTTGGGCTAAGATTCTGATACATTCTTTTTTAAAATTTTTATTTATTTTTTTATTGAAGGCTAATTGTGTTACAGAATTTTGTTGTTTTCTGTCAAACCTCAACATGAATCAGCCGTATTTATAAATATGTCCGCTCCCTTTTGAACCTCCCTCCCATCTCCCTCCCCATCCCACCCCTCTAGGTTGATACAGAGCCCCTGTTTGAGTTTTCTGAGCCTTACAGCAAATTCCCATTGGCCATCTATTTTACATATAGTAATGTGAGGTTCCATGTTCCTCTTTCCATACATCTCCCTTTCTCCTCCCCTTCCCCATGTCCATAAGTCTGTTCTCTATGTCTGTTTCTCCATTGTGCCCTGTAAATAAATTCTTCAGTACCATTTTTCTAGATTCTGTATATGAGCGTTAGAATATGATATTTATCTTTCTCTTTCTGACTCACTTCACTCTGTAAAATAGGTTCTAGGTTCATCCTTCTCATCAGAACTGACTCAAATGCATTCCTTTTTATGGCTGGATTCCTTTTATTTTTTTTTCTTCTCTGATTGCTGTAGCTAGGACTTCCAGAACTATGTTGAATAACAGTGATGAAAGTGGACACCCTTGTCTTTTTCCTGATCTTAGGGGGAATGTTTTTCAGTTTTTCACCATTGAGAATAATGTTTACTTTGGGCTTATCATATATGGCTTTTACTATGTTGAGGTAGGTTCCTTCTGTGCCCATTTTTTGAAGGGTTTTAATCATAAATGCAGAGTACATCATGAGAAACACTGGGTTGGAGGAAGCACAAGCTGGAATCAAGATTGCTGGGAGAAATATCAATAACCTCAGATATGTAGATGACAACACCCTTACAAGGGCAGAAAAGGAAGAGGAACTAAAAAGCCTCTTGGTGAAAGTGAAAGAGGAGAGTGAAAAAGTTGGCTTAAAGCTCAACATTCAGAAAATGAAGATCATGGCATCCGGTCCCATCACTTAATGGGAAATAGATGGGGAAAAAGTGGAAACAGTGTCAGACTTTATTTTTGGGGGCTCCAAAATCACTGCAAATGGTGGCTGCAGCCATTAAATTAAAAGATGCTTACTCCTTGGAAGAAAAGTTATGACCAACTAGACAGCATATTAAAAAGCAGAGACATTACTTTGCCAACAAAGTCCGTCTAGTCAAAGCTATGGTTTTTCCAGTAGTCATGTATGGATGTGAGAGTTGGACTGTGAAGAAGGCTGAGCACCGAAGAATTGATGCTTTTGAACTGTGGTGTTGGAGAAGACTCTTGAGAGTCTGTTGGACTGTAAGGAGATCCAGTCAGTCCATCCTAAGGGGGGGTCAGTTCTGGGTGTTCATTGGAAGGAATGATGCTGAAGCTGAAACTCCAGTACTTTGGCCACCTCATGCGAAGAGTTGATTCATTGGAAAGACTCTGATGCTGGGAGGGATTGGGGGCAGAAGGAGAAGGGGACGACAGAGGATGAGATGGCTGGATAGCATCACTGATTCAATGCACATGAGTTTGAGTGAACTCTGGGAGCTGGTGATGGACAGGGAGGCCTGGCGTGCTGTGATTCACAGGGTTGCAAAGAGTTGGACACGACTGAGAGACTGACCTGAACTGAACTGGATCATAAATGGGTGCTGAATTTTGTCAAAGGCTTTTTCTGCACCTATGGAGATTATCATGGCTTTTATCTTTCAGTTTGCTAATATGGTATATCACATTGATTGATTTGCATATATTGAAGAATCCTTCCATTCCTGGAATAAACCCAACTTAATCATGGTGTATGAGCTTTTTGATGTGTTGCTGAATTCTGTTTGCTAAAGTTTTGTTGAGGATTTTTGCATCTATGTTCATCAATGATATTGGCCTGTAGTTTTCTTTTTTTGTGTGTTGTCTTTGGTTTTGGTATTAGGGTGATGGTGGCCTCATAGAATGAGTTTGGAAGTGTTCCTTCCTCTACAATTTTCTGAAAGAGTTTTAGAAGGATAGGCATTAGCTCTTCTCTAAATGTTTGATAGAATTCTCCTGTGAAGCCATCTGATCCTGGGCTTTTGTTTTTTGTGAGATTTTAAAATCACAGCTACAGTTTCAGTGCATATAATTGGGTTGTTCATAATTTCTATCCCTGGTTCAGTCTTGGAAGATTGAACTTTTCTAAGAATGTGTCCATTTCTTCCAGGTTATCCATTTTATTGCCATATAGTTGCTCATGCTGCTGCTGCTGCTAAGTCACTTCAGTCGTGTCTGACTCTGTGTAACCCCATAGATGGCAGCCCACCAGGCTCCCCTGTTCCTGGGTTGCCCAGGCAAGAACACTGGAGTGGGTTGCCATTTCCTTCTCCAATGCATGAAAGTGAAAGTGAAGCCGCTCAGTGGTGTCTGACTGGCAGCGACCCCAGGGACTGCAGCCTACCAGGCTCCTCCGTCCATGAGATTTTCCAGGCTAGAGTACTGGAGTGGGTTGCCATTGCCTTCTGCGTTGCTCATAAAAGTCTCTTCGAATCGTTTGTATTTCTGCATTGTCTGTTGTAACCTCTCCTTTTTCACTTCTAATTTTGTTGATTTGATTCTTCTCTCTTTTTTTCTTGATGAGTCTGGCTAAAGGTTTGTCAATTGTGTTTATCTTCTCAAAGAACCAGCTTTTAGTTTTATTAATCTTTGCTATTGTTTCTTTCATTTCTTTTTCACTTATTTCTGCTCGGATCTTTGTGCTTTCTTTGCTTCTACTAATTTTGGCGTTTTTTGGTTCTTTTTCCAGTTGTTTTAGGTGTGAGTTAGGTTCTCTAGTCGATGTTCTTGTTTCTTGAGGTAGGATTCAGCTGCTGTACACTTCCCTCTTAGGACTGCTTTTGGTGCATCCTATAGGTTTTGATTTGTCATGTTTTCATTGTCATTTGTTTCTAGAAACTTCTTGATTTCCCTTTTGATTTCTTCAGTAACCTGTTGGTTATTTAGAAACATGTTGTTTAATCTCCATATGTTTGTGTTTCTTACAGTTTTTTTTCTTGTAGTTGATATCTAGTCTTATAGCATGGTGGTTGGAGACGATGCCTGATACAATTTCAGTTTCCTTAAATTTACTGAGGTTTGATTTGTGACCCAAGATCTGGTCTATCCTGGAGAATGTTCCCTGTGCACTTGAGAAGAACATGTGTTCTTCTACATCTGGATGGAATGTCCTGAAGATATCAATGATATCCATCTCATCTAATGTATCATTTAAGACTTGTGTTTCCTTATTAATGTTCAGTTTTGATGATCTGTCCATTGGTGTGAGTGGGGTGTTAAAGTCTCCCACTGTTATTGTGTTACTGTCATTATCTCCTTTTATGTTGTTAGTCTTAGGTATTGAGGTGCTCCTATGTTGGGCATTTAGATATTTCTGATTGTTATGTCATCCTCTTGGATTGATCCCTTGATGATTATGTAGTGTCCTTCCTTATCTCTTGTAATCTTTATTTTAATGCCTATTTTATCTGATATGAGGATTGCTGCTCCAGCTTTCTTTTGCTTCCCATTTGCATGGAATATATTTTTCCTTCCTCTCACTTTCAGTCTATATGTGTCTTGAGGTCTGAAGTGGGTTTCTTATAGATAGCATATATATTGGTCTTGTTTTTGTATTCATTCAGCCAGTCTGTGTCTTTTGGTTGGCATGTTTAATCCATTTACTTTTAAAGTAATTGATATATATGTTCTTATTGCCATTTTCTTAATTGTTTGGGGTTGATTTTGTAGATATTTTTTCTTCTGTTGTATTTCTTGACTATTTAACATTTGTTGTAAAGCTGGTTTGGTGGTACTGAATTCTCTTAACTTTTGCTTGCCTGAAAAGCTTTTTATTTCAGGCAAGCAAAAGTTATTTGTATTTCTCCATCAGTTTTAAGATGAAATCCTTGCCGGGTACCGTAATCTTGGTTGTAGATTTTTCCCTTTCAGTACTTTAAATATACCCAGCCATTTGCTTCTGACCTACAGAGTTTCTGCTGAAAGATCAGCTGTTAAGCATACAAAGTTTCCCTTGTATGTTACTTGTTGCTTCTCCCTTGCTGCTTTTAATATTCTTTCTTTTTTTTTTTTTTTTTAAGTCTTCCTTTTTATTTTTTTATTTTTTTTTAATTATTATTTTTTTATTTTATTTTATTTTTTTTTATTTTTTAGTTTTTTATTTTTAAAATTTTAAAATCTTTAATTCTTACATGCATTCCCAAACATGAACCCCCCTCCCACCTCCCTCCCCATAACATCTTTCTGGGTCATCCCCATGCACCAGCCCCAAGCATGCTGCATCCTGCGTCAGACATAGACTGGCGATTCAATTCACATGATAGTATACATGTTAGAATGTCATTCTCCCAAATCATCCCACCCTCTCCCTCTCCCTCTGAGTCCAAAAGTCCGTTATACACATCTGTGTCTCTTTCCCTGTCTTGCATACAGGGTCGTCATTGCCATCTTCCTAAATCCCATATATATGTGTTAGTATACTGTATTGGTGTTTTTCTTTCTGGCTTACTTCACTCTGTATAATCGGCTCCAGTTTCATCCATCTCATCAGAACTGATTCAAATGAATTCTTTTTAACGGCTGAGTAATACTCCATTGTGTATATGTACCACAGCTTTCTTATCCATTCATCTGCTGATGGACATCTAGGTTGTTTCCATGTCCTGGCTATTATAAACAGTGCTGCGATGAACATTGGGGTACATGTGTCTCTTTCAGTTCTGGTTTCCTCGGTGTGTATGCCCAGCAGTGGGATTGCTGGGTCATAAGGTAGTTCTATTTGCAATTTTTTAAGGAATCTCCACACTGTTCTCCATAGTGGCTGTACTAGTTTGCATTCCCACCAACAGTGTAGGAGGGTTCCCTTTTCTCCACACCCTCTCCAGCATTTATTGCTTGCAGATTTTTGGATCGCAGCCATTCTGACTGGTGTGAAGTGGTACCTCATTGTGGTTTTGATTTGCATTTCTCTAATAATGAGTGATGTTGAGCATCTTTTCATGTGTTTGTTAGCCATCCGTATGTCTTCTTTGGAGAAATGTCTATTTAGTTCTTTGGCCCATTTTTTGATTGGGTCGTTTATTTTCTGGAGTTGAGCTGCATAAGTTGCTTGTATATTTTTGAGATTAGTTGTTTGTCAGTTGCTTCATTGGCTATTATTTTCTCCCATTCAGAAGGCTGTCTTTTCACCTTGCTTATATTTTCCTTTGTTGTGCAGAAGCTTTTAATTTTAATTAGATCCCATTTGTTTATTTTTGCTTTTATTTCCAGCATTCTGGGAGGTGGATCATAGAGGATCCTGCTGTGATTTATGTCTGAGAGTGTTTTGCCTATGTTCTCCTCTAGGAGTTTTATAGTTTCTGATCTTACATTTAGATCTTTAATCCATTTTGAGTTTATTTTTGTGTGCGGTGTTAGAAAGTGATCTAGTTTCATTCTTTTACAAGTGGTTGACCAGTTTTCCCAGCACCACTTGTTAAAGAGATTGTCTTTACTCCATTGTATATTCTTGCCTCCTTTGTCAAAGATAAGGTGTCCATATGTGTGTGGATTTATCTCTGGGCTTTCTATTTTGTTCCATTGATCTATATGTCTGTCTTTGTGCCAGTACCATACTGTCTTGATGACTGTGGCTTTGTAGTAGAGCCTGAAGTCAGGCAAGTTGATTCCTCCAGTTCCATTCTTCTTTCTCAAGATTGCTTTGGCTATTCGAGGTTTTTTGTATTTCCATACAAATCTTGAAATTATTTGTTCTAGTGACTCATCAAGAAGCAAAGAGAGAAAAATCAAATCAATAAAATTAGAAATGAAAATGGAGAGATCACAACAGACAACACAGAAATACAAAGGATCATAAGAGACTACTATCAGCAGTTGTATGCCAATAAAATGGACAACGTGGAAGAAATGGACAAATTCTTAGAAAAGTACAATTTTCCAAAACTGAACCAGGAAGAAATCGAAAATCTTAACAGACCCATCACAAGCACGGAAATTGATACTGTAATCAGAAATCTTCCAGCAAACAAAAGCCCAGGTCCAGATGGCTTCACAGCTGAATTCTACCAAAAATTTCGAGAAGAGCTAACACCTATCCTACTCAAACTCTTCCAGAAAATTGCAGAGGAAGGTAAACTTCCAAACTCATTCTATGAGGCCACCATCACCCTAATACCAAAACCTGACAAAGATGTCACAAAAAAAGAAAACTACAGGCCAATATCTCTGATGAACATAGATGCAAAAATCCTCAACAAAATTCTAGCAATCAGAATCCAACAACACATTAAAAAGATCATACACCATGACCAAGTGGGCTTTATCCCAGGGATGCAAGGATTCTTCAATATCCGCAAATCAATCAATGTAATTCACCACATTAACAAATTGAAAAATAAAAACCATATGATTATCTCAATAGATGCAGAGAAGGCCTTTGACAAAATTCAACATCCATTTATGATAAAAACTCTCCAGAAAGCAGGAATAGAAGGAACATATCTCAACATAATAAAAGCTATCTATGACAAACCCACAGCAAACATTATCCTCAATGGGGAAAAATTGAAAGCATTTCCCCTAAAGTCAGGAACAAGACAAGGGTGTCCACTTTCACCGCTACTATTCAACATAGTTCTGGAAGTTTTGGCCACAGCAATCAGAGCAGAAAAAGAAATAAAAGGAATCCAAATTGGAAAAGAAGAAGTAAAACTCTCACTGTTTGCAGATGACATGATCCTCTACATGGAAAACCCTAAAGACTCCACCAGAAAATTACTAGAGCTCATCAATGAATATAGTAAAGTTGCAGGATATAAAATCAACACACAGAAATCCCTTGCATTCCTATACACGAATAATGAGAAAGTAGAAAAAGAAATTAAGGAAACAATTCCATTCACCATTGCTTTTAATATTCTTTCTTTGTGTTTAGTCTTTGTTAGTTTGATTAGTATGTGTCTTGGCATGTTTCTCCTTGGGTTTATCCTGTATGGGACTCTTCGTGCCTCTTGGACTTGATTGAATATTTCCTTTGCCATGTTGGGAAATTTTCACCTATAATCTCTTCAGAAATTTTCTCATACCCTTTCTTTTTCTCTTCTTCTTCCAGGACCTCTATAATTCAAATGTTCATGTGTTTGACATGGCCCCAGAAGTTTCTGAGACTGTCCTCAGCTCTTTTCATTCTTTTTGCTTTATTCTGCTCTTCAGAAGTTATTTCCACCATTTTATCTTCCAGCTCACTGATTCATTCTTCTTCTTCAGATATTCTGCTACTGATTCCTTCTAGAGTATTTTAAATTTCATTAATTGTGTTATTTGTCTCTGTATGTTTATTCTTTAATTCTTCTTGGTCTTTGTTAGTTGATTCTTGCATTTTCTCTATTTTGTTTTCAAGGTTTTTGATCATCTTTACTGTCATTATTCTGAATTCTTTTTCAGGTAGTTTACCTGTTTCCTTTTTGTTTATTTGGATTTCTGTGTTTCTAGTTTGTTCCTTCATTTGTGCAGTATTTCTCTGCCTTTTCATTTTTTTTTTTAAGTTATTGTGTTGAGGCCTCCTTTTCCAGGCTTCAAGGAAAGTTGAATTCTTTCCTTAAAGAAGGTTGAGTTCTTTCTTCCTTTTGGTCTGCCCTCCTAAGATTGGTCCAGTGGTTTGTGTGAGTTTTGTATAGGGTGAGACTTCTGCTGAGTTTTTGTTTGTTTGTTTTTCCTCTGATGGGCAAGGCTGAGTGAGGTGGTAATCCTGTCTGCTGATGATTGGGTTTGTGTTTTTGTTTTTTTTTTGTTGTTGTTGTTTAGATGAGGCATCCTGCACATGGTGCTACTGGTGCTTGGGCGATGCAGGGTCTTGCATTCACATGGTTTCCTTTGTGTGAGTTCTCACTACTTGACACTCCCTAGGCTTAGTTCTCTGGTAGTCTAGGGTCTTGGACTCAGTGCTTCTACTCCAAAGGCTCAGGGCTTGATCTCTGGTCAGGAACGAAGATTCCACAAGTGGATGTTATGGTATTAAGTGAGATTAAAATGACTATCCAAAAACAAGAAACCAAAACCAAATCACAGTTACAAAATCAGGCAAATAATGATTAAAATAATGGAATATACACATATACACCCATGAGCAAAGTCCAACAAAATACGATAGATTGATCTGGTGAACAAAGGAAATAAAAAATTATATTTACCAGCTAAGAACAAAACTAACTAGAGCACAAACTGGGAAACAAAACTAAAGCAAGGTGCCTGTTGGCGAATAAAGCAGTGAAAACAAAACTAACAAATACGTTGAGAGGAAAGGAAAGAAAGAAAGAGTAGCTATGCAAAGTTAAATAGAGGTAGATGAAGAAGATTTATAAAAATTAAAGATTAGCTGCAAGGGGAAAAGAACAGTAGGAAAGGCAAACAAAGGAATAAATGTAGAAAAAGTATAATAGGTTTAAAAAAATTAAAAATTAAAATTATAAAAAGGAGAAAAGAAAGAAAAGGAAGAAGAAAGAAAAAAAGAAAAAAAAAAAAGAAAACTCCACAGAACTGCAAAAGCCCAACGTAGAGGTAGGGGTTTATAACAATAGAATGTGTGACTAAATATACACATGTACATTTATACCCATAATCAAAATCAAAACAGTCCAACAAAAATAAAGTACAATAGTTGACCCGGTGAAGAAAGGAAACCAAAAATTATATCTACCAGAGGAGAACTAATTAAAGCACAAACTGGAAACCAAAACTAAAGCAAAGTGCCAATTGGGGAATAAAGCAATGAAAATAAAACTAACAAATACTTTGAAAGGAGAAAAAGAAAAGACAAAGAATAGATATGCAAAGTTAAACAGAGGTAGATAAAGAAGACTTATAAATGTTAAAGACTAACTGCAAGGGGAAGAGAACAGTAGGAAAAGCAAACAAAGGAATAAATGTAGAAAAAATAATAGTGGGTTTAAAAAATGAAAATTAAGAAAAGAGAAAAGGAAAAAAAAAAAGAAAACTCCACAGAACTGCAAAAGCCCAACATAGAGGTAGAGGTTTATGATGACAATAAAAATGTGACTGAGGAAAAAAAAACAAAAAAGCTCAAAAGCCTAATTGGATTTCTTAGTGCCAATGAAATTGACAGCTACAAAAGAGGGAGAAAAAAAGGAAACAAAAAAAAATCCAAAAGAATCTACAGAACAAGTCAAAAGATAAGAATAATAAATGTTTTTCTTGAGTCACTGCTGTCAGAGTCCTTTCCCCCACTGGGAGTCACAGTCCACCTTACCTCCCTAGGATGCCCTCCAACACTGTGCTGATCTCTGGACCTGCTATGGGGGCAGCTCAGATTCTAATCTGCTCCTTCTCCTCTGTGTTCTTGCCTGCAACATCCACAGCTATCAGAGCTAGTGCATTTTCTTTTGTGGGAGCGCTCAATGGCCTTTTATATATTCCATCGACACAGAGTCTGCTTAGTTGATTGTGTGGATTAATCTGCAGCTTGTACAACTGGTGGGAAGGTTTTGGAGCTTATTCCTTAGCCACACTGCCTCTGGGTTTCGATTGTGGTTTTATTTCCACCTCTACATGTGGGCTGGGATTTAGCTCCTGAGGCTGCCCTGGAGGGCTTGGGTTTGCTGCTGTGATGGCCAGGTGTGGAGGTGGTGTAGCTGCTTGGGTTGCAGGGGTTTTGGCAGCCCTAGGTACTCAGAGGGGGTTGGTGGCTAGGGCAGCAGGAAATACAGTGCTCTAGAAAGGTATGGCAACCAGTATTGGCCAATATGCGCCAGTATTCTTGCCTGGAGAACTCCCTCTCTGACAGGGAAGCCTGGCAGGCCACAGTCTACAGGGTTGCAAAGAGTCAGACACTACTGAAGTGACCCTGTGTGCGTTGATGCAAGACTTTTAGCCTGTGGCAGCTCTGCCCCAGTGAGAGCTGAGTATGAAGATAGCTCAGCTGCTTGGCTTGTGGGGACCCTGGTGGCACCAAGTGTGCAAGGACACAGACTGCCTCCACCACAGGAGTTATAGCCCTATCAGAGTCTTTTTTCGAGCCCCTTGTAGCTGGCAATCAGAAGGTCTTTTGGGACAGTCTTTCTCTGTAGCTCTGCCTGTTCAGGCACTTAGAGGGCTCCCTTTCCTGGGGTCCTTCTCTGTTTCGCACATCAGGCATATAGACAGGCCCCATGGCTGGGGTCCGGCTCTGTAGATTGGCGCGTCAGACACTTAAAGGGGTACCCTGGGTGGGGTCCTACTCTGTAGTTCAGTGCATCAGGCATTTGATGGGCCAGCCTCTCTATTGTTCAGCTGTCTATGGTGGCGTGTGGGGAGAGAGAGGCTATGGTGATGGCTCCACCCCCTAAGCGTTACTCAGCTGTATCACCTTGCTTCCATGGCTGCATGGCTTTCCTCCACAGGCATTTCCCACCACATTTTCCTCCCTCACATCCCCACAATCTGACTCTCCACAGTCAACAGCAGCCCTCACCCTGGGATTGCTCCACAATCCCTAAACTCTAGCTCCCAGCTGCTGCGCCTTCCAGGAGACCAGCATTCCTGTCCGGGGTATGTATGGCTGTGGCAAGGACTGTCTGTTCTCATTCCAGTTAGGCTGCCCCAGATCAGCTGTTTCACTCTCAGCCTTAAATGTTTTCCTCTGACTAAGACAGCTGCTCCATTGTGGGGATCAGACCCCTGCTTCAGTTCTTCTACCTGCTGAGCACAGGTCCAGTCCTACTGACACTCCTGTTTTCCCTCCTAGTTCCTTCATCCTACCGAGTTTTGCGTGGTTCGATATATTCTTTTCCACTGGTCAGGTACTCTTGTCTGCTCTCAGCTGGTGTTCTGCGTGCACTTCTGTGTCTGAAGGTGTGTCCCTGATGTATCCCTGGAGAGAGATGTACTCCACATCCACCTACTCCTCCGCCATCTTGTTTCTCAAGATTCTAACACATTCTAATCATATTGGTATAATTGATGTGATTCTGAATGCTGGAGAGGTGTTTTTTTTTTAATTGAAGCAAATATTCCATAATTGATTGAAAGATTAATATGTTCACTGTAAAATTTTGATTATTTGGAAATAATCAGTTCATACAAACACATGAACTAGAGGTTGTTTGCATATTTCCTCAGTATTTACCTCACCTAGAAACTAGTGAAGCCATGACCAAATCAGTGAGAAAGCATTCTTTCCTCTCATTCTTTCCTTTACATTTCTCCAGTTTCTGAATATTTGGTTTATATACCTAAGCATTTTGAAAATATATGATGGAACATAGTACAGAATTTAGCTTTTCTGCACTTTGGAAAACATGCCAAAGCAGCTAGGATTTTAATAATTGGTACATGTGAGCGTGCCAAGGCACTGCAGTTGTGTCCAGCTCTAGCCTGGCCCATAGCCTGCCAGGCTCCTCTGTCCATGGGGTTCTCCAGGCAAGAACACTGAAGTGGGTTGCCATGCCCTCCTGCACGGGATCTTCCTGACCCAAAGACTGAACCCACATCTCCTGTATTGGCAGGTGGGTTCTTTGCAACTAGTGCCCCTTGAGAATTCCTAGGAACTGGTAACTGTTGTTATATGTTTCCACAAGTCCTGGCCAGTGCTGAGTTGAGTTGATTTAATCTCACTGGAAAGGACTTCCCAGGTAGTGTTAGTGGTAAATAACTTGCCTGCCAAATCAGAAGACATAAGATACGTGGATTAGATCCCTGGGTCAGGAAGATCCTCTGGGGGAGGGCATGGCAACCCACTCTGTTATTGTTGCCTGGAGAATCCCATGGACAGAAGAGCCTGGCAAGCTACAGTCCATAAGTTTGCAAGGAGTTGGACATGACTGAAGTGGCTTAGCATCAGCACCAAAGTCACTTGAAACCTCAGCAACCCCTGGAGAAAGCCCTGTTCCTGGAGCACAGACAGGGACAGTTTCACATCTTCATGGCTCCATCCCTACTCCGAGACTATGAGTAATGGGTGTGCTTCCTGATTTGCTGGTAAGGTGAAGGTCAGGCACAATCTCTGCATTTTTCCTTGGGTTAGAACAGCATTAAATGTGTAGGTAAAGCTACAAAGGTTTGGCAAATAAAAGCAACCTGGCCAGTGACCCCCTGTACCAGTACTCTGTTTAATGCACTTAGGAATCACCTCCGGGATCTTTTAAAAATGCCCATTCTGAGTCAGTGGCTCTGGAAATACCCTGCATTTCTACTAAGCTCCCAGAGGATGTAGATGCTGCTGGTCCACAGGTCAGCCCTCCTTTGAATAGAAGATTCCTTGTTGACATTGCATATTTGCTACTATTTCATTTGACATGAAAAACATGTCAAAGCACTTAGCATTTTAACATTCCAAAGGCATTGTCAAAATGGTTTGTAGTAAAGGCTTATACATTAATTAAATCAAAGAGTATGAGTGAAATGATGGGAGATAAAAGACACAGAAGAAGGAGAAAAGAGGAGCATGTAGCCAGGGCTATGGAGAAGTCCTTCTGGGAGCATCAGTAGCAGCCTGCACTGCAGGAAGTAGAAGCTTTGGTGAGAGTGGAGGCTGAAGACTCTTAAAGCAAGCATGTATGCGTGTTAATTCACGTTAGTCATGTCTGTTTGCGACCCCTGTGGACCATAGCCTGCCAGGCACCTCTGTCTGTGGGATTCTCCATGAAAGAATAAAGTGAGTTGCCATGCCCTCCTCCAGGGGATCTTCCCCACCCAGGGGTTGAACATGCCTGCATCTCTTATGTCTCCTGCATTGGCAGGCAGATTCCTCACCATTAGCACCAGATGAGAGGCCCCTTAAAGCTAGAGGAGTTGTCAAATTGGATGTGGGCAACAAAGGCATGGATAAAGAAGATGTGGTGTATATATATACACAATGGAATGTTACTCAGCCAGCCATGCAAAGAATGAAATAAATGCCATTTGTAGCAACATGAAAGGACCTAGAGATTATCATAGTAAGTGAAGTCAGAGAAAGAGAAATATATATCACTTGTATGTGAAATCGAAAATCTAACACAAATGAACTTATCTCCAGAACAGAAACAGACTCACAGGCGTGGAAAACAAACATTTGGTTACCAAAGGGGAAAGGGGATGGGAGGAAGGGATAAACTAGGAGTTTGAGATTAACAGATACATGCTGCTGTATATGGGGAAATGTATTCAATGTCTTGTAATAACATACAGTGGAAAATAAATACATTTATATCTATATATCTAACTGAATCACCAGATCCCTGTTGAACACCTGAAATTACCCAACACTATAAATCGACTCTGTGTGGATATGCTTAGTCTCTCAGTTGTGTCCGACTCTTCTTGACCCCATGAACTGTAGCTGCCATGCTCCTCTGTGCGTGGGGATTCTCCAGGCCAGAATACTGGAATGGTTTGCCAGGCCCCCTCCAGGGGATCTTCCCAACCCAGGGATTGAAGCCAGGTCTCCTGCATTGTAGGTGGATTCTTTACCATCTGAGTCACCAGGGCCTAAGAATACTAGAGTGCTTAGCCTATCCTTTCTCCAGAGGAACTTCCTGATTCAGGAATCAAACCAGGGTCTCCTGCACTGCAGGCAGATTCTTTACAACCTGAGCTACCCGGGAAGCCCGTAAATCAACCATTTTTTAAAAAGCAGATGTGGGAGTAACTGCTAGGATAGTGGTGGAGAGTAGGGAAGAACTGCTGTTCTCTGCCTTAGCTGCGAGCACAGGTGTTGGGAACCTCTTTGAAATGTGCATCCCTGTGTGGGTGTCACATACAGTTGGCTCAGTCACCCCAGAGACAACCACGTACCCTACCGTGGAAAGCCACCATTCAGAACCTCTTTCTGCAGTCTTGGGAACTTGCAAGATGTACAGTATCAGACCAGCCATGAAGCTGAGCCCTGTGTTCTGCACATCTGTATTTTTAATGATCTCCCCAACATAACTGGAGAGGCTAGAGAAGTGAGTAGTACTTGTCAAAATATGTCTGTCATCAAGAGGGTAAAGCTCCTCCACTCACCTCAGTGGTAGGTGGGCCGCTGAGCTATAATGAATAATTCTTACAGACTGAGGTTTTGCTGTATTAGAATTTCAGTGAGGCATGGCTTTATGGTGCTTTTTCAGATACATTGAAAATATTCTTTAGGATTCAAGTTAATTTTATTTTCTCATAAAAATAATAAGAGCACATTAAAAAGTACAAAGGAAAGGAAAACCCCATAATCTACTACCGTTAACATATTAATTTCAGCATTTGGATGATTATTTCCTTTGAGTATGTGTGCGTGTGTGTAAAATAGTTTTAAGTACATAAAATGCAATATTCCACCCTGTGCTTTATGACTTTACATTGTAAGCATTTCTGAATGTTTTTACAGTCTTAATTAATACTTAAAATGTCTGAATCATGTCTTAACTGCATTAACTAGGCCTCTAAATATTGGTCATTTGGGTTGAAAGAGTCTTAAAGAGCTGTCAGTATTTGGATATATGTGGGGGAATGAGAACTAGAAGCAGATGAGTAGAAAAAGGAAATGTTCTTTCTTTTTGGTAACTTTTCCCCCCCTCTAGGTTTAAAAATATCTCTAAATCCTAAAGCATGAGACAGTTCTGTTATTTTATTACAGGGATTCACAGAGATAGGTTATTTGAGTTGGTGGATAGTTATACTTAACATAATGTATTTAATCCAAGGGAATCCCAGATAACTTTCAAAAATCAGCCTTCCTTCACCATCTGGACTTAGTGAAAGACCTAGTAGAAACTTTCTAGCAGATGATTTGCTCCTGGGGAGAGACTGTCACTGCAGTCTCTAGAGTGCTGCCTTGCGGTGTGCAGAGAGTGCATTTGGGGCACAGAGATGAGGTGTTTAGTCCAATTTGCAGCCTTATAAAGGGTTCCTGGAAAGAATGAGATCTGAGAATAAGTGTATGTGTGTGTAAGAGTGACCTGACCTAGAAATGTTGAAGGCTATGGGTAGAGGGACTAGCAGGTGTCATGAGCCTGTCCATCCCCAGACCTGTCACTGCAGGAGATGGCATGCTTGATAGTCACATGGCTGCCTGCACGGCCCAGGGACCCTGTCCCTACCAGATGATGGGAGAAGTCAGAAAAACAACAACAACAACAAAACATGTAGATACGTTATAATCTAGGAGAGCCCAGAGGAGAGAAACTTTTCCCAACTACACATTCATCCTTCAGAAATTTTGATCCATGTTTTGGAGGTGACCATATTACCCTCAGCCCCTGAATTCTTATGAGTATGTTAGATCCCTCAGGTTGTTGAGCAGAAGGAAAAGATTGATCATCCTGGCTATATAGTTGATGGTGATACATTAAGTGTTTAAATGATTGGGATTGTGATTTTAAAGTAAGTTCACTTGGCTACAGTTTGGTGGGTGGATTTAAAAGGAAAGGGCAAGACTGAGAAGGCCTCCATTTAGGAGGCTCCTCCTACCTGGATGTGGTCATAGGGGTGCGGAGAAGGGGAAAGAGTTAAAGAACTACTTAGGAGGTAAGACAGGAAAGCTGCAGTGGCTGGTTTGGTGTGCTCTTAGAGCAGTGAGAAGGAATTGTTTGACTCCCAGGTTTTTTATTGTTCAGTCACTCAGTCGTGTCCAACTCCTTGCAACCCCATGGATTGCAGCATGCCAGGCCTCGCTGTCCATCACCAACTCTTGCAGCTTGCTCAAACTCATGACCATCGAATTGATGATGCCATCCAACCTCTATTGCCTACTTCTCCTCCTGCCCTCAATCTTTCCCAGCATCAGGGTCTTTTTCAGTGAGTCGGCTCTTTGCATCAGGTGGCCAAAGTATTGGAGCTTCAGCTTCAGCATCAGTCCTTCCAATGAATATTCAGGGTTGATTTCCTTTAGGATTAACTGATTTGATCTCCTTGCTGTCCATGGGACTCTCAAGAGTCTTCTCTAGCACCACAGTTTGAAAGCATTGATCCATTACATTTCAACATATGAGTTTTTGGGGGACACAAATGTTCAGACTATAGCAAGTCTCTGGCTCTTTTCTTAAAGAATAGATGAGGGTCAAATGTTTCTGCTGCTGCTGCTAAGTTGCATCAGTCATATCTAACTGTATGTGACCACATAGACAGCAGCCCACCAGGCTCCTCCATCCCTGGGATTCTCCGGGCAAGAATACTGGAGTGGGTTGCCAGTTCCTTCTCCAGTGCATGAAACTGAAAAGTGAAAAGTGAAAGTGAAGTCTCTCAGTCTGACTCTTCGTGACCCCATGGACTGTAACCCACCAGGCTTCTCTGTCCATGGGTTCTCCAGGCAAGAGTACTGGAGTGGGTTGCCATTGCCTTCTCTGCAAATGCTTCTAGATACCTGATTTCAACTAGTCATTGTGTATTACTATGCTAATCACTGTAGTTTGCTTCCCAAGTCAACAAGATTCACCAAATATTTTAATAGAGAACTATAACAGCAATACTGTAGAATAAACTTTAGGAGAGGGTTTCACAAAGGGAATAAAACAAGGAGACATTGGGTTATGAATGTGATGACAGATTTTTAAAAGTTAATGACTCAGTAGCTTTTTATTGGGAAAGATTGAGGGCAGAAGGAGAAGGGGGTGACAGAGGATGAGATGGTTGGATGGCATTACTGACTCAATGGACATAAGTCTGAGCAAACTCTGGGACACAGTGAATGACAAGAAAGCCTGGAATGCAGCAGTCCATGGAATCACAAAGTTGGACATGACAGTGATTGAACAACAGCAAGCTTTTTTTTTTTTCTCAATAAACTATTATAATTCCAGGCCACACACACACACAAAACAATATTTCAGACAGTTTCACTTAATCTTTCTAAGTTTCGTTATTCCTGTGTCAAAGGAGAAAAATGATATACTTGATAACCCTAACACACAGTGGTCATGAAAGTTAAATGTATATAGGAAGTCAGCCCTCATCAAAACCATCAGATTTCCTTCTCAGTCTTGTTATGCTATTCAACTTTCTTTAGATATGGATGTAAATTTCTAACCTTGCTCAACCTTTTACTTTATTAACTTCATTATACTTTATTAACTTCATATACTTCATTTATTTATACTTCTATAGCCATTACATCAGGCTTCCCTGATAGCTCAGTTGGTAAAGAATCCGCCTGCAATGCAGGAGACCTTGGTTTGATTCCTGGGTTGGGAAGATCCTCGGAGAAGGGATAGGCTACCCACTCCAGTATTCTTGGGCTTCCCTTGTAGCTCAGCTTGTAAAGAATCCTCCTGCAATGCGGGAGACCTGGCTTCAATCCTTGGGAAGATCCCCTGGAGAAGGGAAAGGCTACCCACTCCAGTATTCTGGCCTGGAGAATTCCACGGACTATATATAGTCCAAGAGGTTGCAAAAAGCTCATTACATACCATGGGCTTAGAAAAGCCAAATGCCTATTTAAAAGTCAAATGTATGAAACTGTAGAATCCTATGAATAAACCCACCTAGATACGTTTTTAAAATATTATTAATGTTCATCCTCACAGGAAACAAAGCCATATGAGTTTTTTAATCTCGGGACAGTTTCTGGTTGTCTCCTCAGGACTGTATTGGCTCAGCTCAGATACACACTGCTTGCCTCCAGCACTTGTGCACAGTGAAGAGTATTCCGCCTCCACCAGTTCAGATACTCGGCACTAAAATGTTAATATTGTTACTACCATTTGAGGACTGCTCAGCACTGTGCTCAATATATACTGCTTGTCATCCTATAGCAGCCCTGTAGGTGATTATTCACATCTTACACGTGGAAAAGATTGAGGGCAGGAGGAGAAGGGGGTGACAGAGGATGAGATGGTTGGATGGCATTACTGACTCAATGGACATAAGTTTGAGCAAACTCTGGGAGATAGTGAATGACAAGAAAGCCTGGAATGCAGCAGTCCATGGAATCACAAAGTCGGACATGACAGTGACTGAACAACAGCAAGCTTTTTTATTGAGTGTATACTATAATATGCTAGGCTCTTAACTGCATTTCAGGATATAATCCTGATAAAAAATATGTGACATCTCTGCCTTCTTAGAGTTTGCTCTCCAGCTGGGGCAAGGACAGGGCAGGCCTCGGCACAGATATGTATCTAGGGGTGTGATGGATGACTGTAAAGTGACTGCTGTTGGAGTCTTATCACAAAGAAGTACATGTTGGGATGAGACAGCAGGAGTGTTGGCTGGCCATGTCTTGGCCAGAGAAGATTCCCATAGTAATGGCAGAGAAAGAGTTCACAAAGCAAATGGGCTGTGAGGATGGGTGAATAGTTAGCAGGAGGCTGTTAGTCATTTAGCAAATTGTTTACTGAACTTGGGCCATGTGGCAGGCACAGCCTTAGGTGTTGGGAATCATTTGTGAATAACCCAGGCAAAAATTCCTGCCTCATGAGACTTATTCGCAGTTTGGACTAGGATGATGGCAGAGGGATTAGAGAGAAGTGGCCTGATAGGAACAATGTTTAGGAGTTAAAGTTGATAGTTCTTGGGGGAAGGAATGAATATAGCTGAGGGAGGAAGCTGTCAAGGTGATTCTTAGGCTTCTGGCTTGTATAACCAGATGGGTGGCAGTCCAGTCACTGAACATAGGAACTCTGGTGTGGGGTAACTTGGAGTGGGAGAGACCATCCCCCAAGTTACTGTTAATTAACATTAACATTAATTTGAGCATTCAAGGTTTGAGGTGCCTTTGAGATATCCAAGTGCAGATGTTAAATGAGCAGTTGTGTACATGAATCTGGAACTCAGAAGTAAGGTTTAGGGCATTGAAACATATTTGTCAGGTATCTGCATTCAGGCAGTAATTGAAGGGGTGGGTAGGGAGGAGATTGCTTATAGTATGAGAAGAAATGAACCAAACTTAAATCTTTTTTTTTAATGTGTTTCTCAAAATCAGACTATGTTATACTGCCTTTAATTAGCGTGTGGATTTTAATGTGAGTGCCCATGTATTCCCTTAGGTGTAAAAAACACAATAAAACTTGGTTTCACCTTTTGCTGTATGCGAGTAGTTTATAGGTGAAAAAAGGATATACTCAAATTTTAACACAGCAGTAATAATTCTAGGCAGAGCTATGAGAAAAAGATTCCACGTTCATTACCTAATAAGATTTGCTATTTCCTTGAATTTATAATCTAACACCTCTGTGAGAAACATCAATGGTAGGTAAATAATGTGTCAGAATTATTCAGTGAGGCTGACAAAATTAAATTGGCTGACATTTTCCCCAATAATATTCAAGGCAGGTAAAGATTTCTCAGCAGAACAATGACCTAATGAATGTGAACCAAAGAATGAGAATTAGAAATAGGAGACAAAAAGGAGATGAATAAAACCCACCACCTATAGGGCTCATCATTTCTGTTGCTTTTTGTATTCCTAGAAAAGTTCTAGAAGGTTAATCTTCTATTAGCCACTTAAAAAGTACATTTTCCTAGTTTTTAATTATAATTAATTTACTTTTCTATTAAATATTGACCTTTCTTGCCACTTGAGTTTCAGTTTTGTCATCAGTAGTCACTCAGAATATTTTCCTCTGGAACAAAGCCCTTGCTGACATTTAGTTTAATTTCTCCTTGGCGATTGTGGGAAAAAGTAACACAAATGCAAATAAATCCTCATGCTTAATAATCTAATTTTAAAAATGTCCATGGAAGAACTAAATGTTCCTTTAAGCATTCATGAGAAAACTTCTTTTTTTTTGTGGTGGGTATTCTGGTTGGAATTAGAAATATATTAGGAATGAAACAGTGTTATAAATAGAACATTGCTATGGTTGATACTTAAAATGTGCACACAGCATTTTTCCCCTTTAGCTTTATTGCATATAGGTTTTAAGTTAGAGATACCTTGATAACAAGTGAAATTTTGATGCAATGGTGATTGTCTCTGTATAAAAATGACTTCAAATAAACCTTCTCCTACCCCATCCACTCTACTTGATTGTTAATAT
Source organism: Ovis aries (assembly GCF_016772045.2). Taxonomy (NCBI): domain Eukaryota; kingdom Metazoa; phylum Chordata; class Mammalia; order Artiodactyla; family Bovidae; genus Ovis; species Ovis aries. Next base: position 40,266,314 of record NC_056061.1, read on the forward strand.
TTCCTTCTGGGACTTTCCTGGTGGTACAGTGGATAGGAATTTGCCTTCCAATGTAGGGGACAAGGGTTTGATCCCTGGTTTGGGAGGATCACACATACCACATGGCAAAATGAACCAGCAGACCACAACTATTGAGCCTGAATGCTGCAACACTGAAGCCGCTGCACCTAGAGCCTGTGCTCCGTAACAAGTGAAGCCGATGCACTGCAACCAAGAGTAGCCCCCTGCATGCTGCAACTAGAGAAAGCCTGCATACGGCAATGAAGACCCAGTGCAGCCAAAAAAATTAATAAATTAAAAAATATTTTATTTTCTTCTGATTAGTTTGTTCAAAGCTTCCTTTTACTCTATCTACAGGTAAAACAACAACAAAATAGCAGTTAGCCCCCCAAAAGTAGACATTGTTATAGTGATATAAATTTTTTTGTAGACTATTTTTTTTTAAATTTTCAAATAGGATGCTTGATGGAGATGATCACTTTTGTAAAAATGAAGTTGAAATTTGGGCTACTTCTGAGGTGAGATGACTGGTTCTTTGTTTCTGTCTCCACCTACCCTTTTAGAGAATTCAAAAGTAGACTCAGTATATTTGCATCCATTCCAGTGTATTCTTTTTCTACCGGTACACTTTTCTAACTAGAATCTCTAGAAAAGTGTGAAGGGCCTACTACAGGCAAAGGAGATGGATTTATGTGTGATGCATGGTCTCTTTCCTCTCTCAGTTTTAATTTATTTTTCTTTCCTGAATGAGAGGAAGATAGGGTGGAGGGAGGAAGCCTTTGTTCCCTCATTGCTGAGTTGGAGGAAGAAGTTCACTTGAAAGAAGTTCACTTCATAGCTGAATGCAGTGAGGATCAGGAGGACCATGGTGAGACCTTTTCTCCTCCAGCATCGCCTGTGGCCCAGAGTGGGAAAGAGATGCTCAGTAACCCAGGACACGAGCGCTTCTTTCCCTTAGAGATTTTCCTTTCTTTTAGATTTTCACTTTGCTCAAGACAAAAGCAGGTAAAAGTCTGAGTGAGGCCAGTATTCAAATTCTTACCTGTTTTTATTCTGCTATGTAAGTTATAAATTTGGTAGGACACTGATTATCCTACTCGTCTTATGCTGATCTTTACTCAAGCCAAGTATGTATTTACTTCACTCCTTCTTAAGGGACAGAAGAATTCTGGAGCAGTAGCAGTTGTTTTATTTGCTTGACATTTCCCAGCAGCCTGGGCTCAGTGGACTCAAGGTCACCCTTTAGAGTGTATGCAGTTAGCTAGGATCTGCGGAGGTGGGACGTGTCTACTGGGAGCCTTGAGAAGCCTGAACCCAGGACCTTCACTGGGCCCAGTTTGTCAGAAAGATCCAGAGACTAGAAGGCTTGCTTCTCTTCTCCACAGTGAAAGGGAACACTGAATGGTTATTGCATTGTTAGTATTGCTAGAGTACACAGCTTTGTGTTCGGGCTGATAGGTTATAAAAAAGATAGGCTGCAACTTGTGTCTTGTTTTATATGGGAAACAATGAGGGAAAGTTCCACTGCATAATAAACATCAGTATTAATTTAATGTGAAAAAAACTTTTAAAAAGCCAGAAGGAAGGAAGGAAAATATATTTTGCACCTTTATTTTCACACCAGAGAGAAAATCCTTCTTGTCAGTTTGTGTGAATTCTTCTGTTTGTGTAAACATACAGATATACATGTATGTCACATACATGCATACATTTGCATGCATACACAATAGGACTGTGTGTCATTCTGCAAGCTGATTTTTTTTTAGTCAGTGTATGATGAATATTGTCTAGTGTCACTGTTCAGTTCAGTTCAGTTGCTCAGTCGTGTCCGACTCTTTGCAACCCCGTGGATCGCAGCCCGCCAGGCCTCCCTGTCCATCACCAACTCCTGGAGTTCACTCAGACTCACGTCCATCGAGTCAGTGATGCCATCCAGCCATCTCATCCTCGGTTGTCCCTTTCTCCTCCTGCCACCAATCCCTCCCAGCATCAGAGTCTTTTCCAATGAGTCAACTCTTCGCATGAGGAGGCCAAAGTACTGGAGTTTCAGCTTCAGCATCATTCCTTCCAAAGAAATCCCAGGGTTGATCTCCTCCAGAATGGACTGGTTGGATCTCCTTGCAGTCCAAGGGACTCTCAAGAGTCTTCTCCAACACCACAGTTCAAAAGCATCAATTCTTCAGCGCTCAGCTTTCTTCACAGTCCAACTCTCACATCCATACATGACCACAGGAAAAACCATAGCTATTGTTTGTGATAGTTGAATGGTTTTCTTTCTCTAGCATGTGTGTACTCTAATTCATTTAACTATTATTTTTATTGATGATCATTTAGAAGGGGTCTAGTTTTTCAACTCTCAATGCTATAGTAAATATTCTTATCTGCATGTTTCTGCGTTTATTTCTGTAATGCAGAATTCCAAATGATGTTTAAATTGTTTATCTTTATTATTTTTAACCTTTTAAAATTATTGATTTATTTATGGCTATGTTGGGTCTTTGTTGCTCCGAGTGGGCTTTCTCCAGTTGTGCCAAACAGGGATAACTCTCTAGCGGTGCGTTGGCTTTTCATTGTGGTAGCTTCCCGTATTGCAGAGCATGCGCTCTAGGCACGTGGGCTTCAGTAGTCATGGCCCCTGGGCTTAGTCATGTGGAATCTTCCCAGACCAGGAAGAGCCCATGTTGAACCCATGTCCCCTGCACTGGTAGGTGGGTTCTTCGCCCCTGGACCATCAGGGAAGTTCTAAATTGTTTGTTTTTGATATTGAAAAATACTTCCTGTTTACCCTCCAAAACGTTGAACCAGTTTATACTCCCACAAAGGTGTACAATAAAGGTATGAATTACGGAAATAGTTGAAGTGCCGTAGAAAGATCATGGTTATATGTCATATTTTGATGGCGCTTTATATTTTATAATCCTCTTCCAATCTGATTTCTCCCAACCACCATATGGTATGGTTTTATATCTGCATGTATATGGGTTGCATTGAATCTGTAGATAGCTTTGGGTAGAATAGGTGTTTTAATAGTACTCTTCCATCTACTCTTCCATGAACTCCATTTTTCTGTGTCTTCTTCAGTTTCTTTATCAAAGAAATCTTCTACAAATCTTTCACCTCCTTGGTTATACTTGATGCTATTGTAAATGAAATTGCCTTTTTCATTTCTCTTGCAGGTAGTTTGTTTTGAGTGTATAGAAACATGACTGATTTTATGTATTGATTTTGTATCTTGAAACTTGCCTGAGTTTTTATTTGTTAGTTATAATAAACTAAGTCTTTAGAATTTTCTCTAAGATCATGTCATCTGCAAACAGCAATGATTTTACTTCTTTCTATCCCTTTTGGATACCTTCTATTTTTTTTTCTTGCCTGTTTGCTGTGGCTTGGACTTCCCAGTACTATGTTGAATTGGTAAGAGTAGGCATCCTTGTCTTGTTCCTGATCTTAGAAGGGAGGCTTTTCACTTTTAAGTTTGATATTAGCTGTGGGTTTGTCATATATGCCCTTTATTAAATTGAGGTACATTCCTTATATACCTAATTTATTATGAGTTTTTATCTTGAAAAATACCTTGAATTTTGTCAAGTGCTTTTTCTGTATCTATTGAAATGGTCATATGAGTTTTATCCTTTATTCTTTTAATGTTTGCATATGTTGAATCATCCTTGCATCCCAGGAATCAATCTCACTTGATCACAGTGTATGATCCTTTTAATGTGGTCCTGAATTCGGTTTGCTAGTATTTTGTTGAGGATTTTTGCATCAGTGTTTATCAGGGATGTGTGTTAGTCTTTCAGTCATGTCTTGACTCTTTGCCACCCTATGGACTGTAGCCACTAGGCCTCTCTGCCCATGGAATTCTCCATTCAAGAACACTGGACGGGGTAGCCATTCCCTTCTACAGGGATCTTCCCAACCTGCTTCTCCTGCATTGGCAGGTGGATTCTTTACCATTTGAACAACCAGGGGAGTCTCTTATCAGGGATGTTGGTTTATAAATTTTATTTTCTTATAGTATCTGTGTCTGGCTTTAATATCAGGGTAATGCTGACCTTATAAAATGAGTTTGAAAATATTCTTTCCTCTTCAGTATTTTGGAAGAGTTTGAGAAGGACTGATATTAATTCTTTAAATGTTTAATAGAATTCACTAGTGAAGCTCTCTGGTCCTGGGCTTTTGTTTGTTGGGAGATTTAAAATTACTGATTCAATCTCCCTGCTCATTGTTGGTCTGTTCAGATTTTCTATTACTTTATGATTTAATCTTGGTAAGTTGTGTGTTTCTTTGTCCATTTCTTCTGAATTATCTAGTTTTTTTGGCATTTAATTCCTCATACTTAAAATGAGAATTTTACTAGTAATAGTCTCAGAGTTGCTGTGAAATTTTTTTAAAGCTGATTTATACTAAAACTGCTTAAGACATTCTTTGACACTCTACTTTCTAGTAAAACTCAGGAGAAAAGAAGTTATTCTCTTTAAGAATACACATTCCTCCTTTGAATACTGATTAAATATCTTGATATGCTTCTAACTACTTAAAAACAAAATCTAGGAGGAAGGGAACATGGGTGTACCTATGGCTGAGTCTTGATGTTTGACAGAACAACAAAATTCTGTAAAACAATTATCATTATCCTTCAATTAAAAAATAAATTAAACAAAACAAAATGTAAATGTTGTATTTTTGCATATCCACTGTTTTATTCCAAATGTGTAACTAAAAAGGTAGAGATTTTTAACTTTCTGATTATTTTTCTGTTTACATGTGTTCTGTGAAAGGAAGTATAGATGTTAAACATACTGATCTTATGATTGACAGCTTAATTTGATAAAAATTATCCAGGATATGAGCATATTCCAATGAGAACCAAGTGTTCCATGATGGAAGTAGTCCATGTAATCAGCTTGCCACCAGATAGCTGGTGGGTACCCCAGAGAAAGATGCCACATTTACTAAGTGAAGTTTTGGCCTTAATGTTGTCACATTGAGTACTAAGTGGATATAGCCAGATTGATTTTGGTGAGTGAAAATCCATGTTGTGGAGCCCCCGTACAACTTTCAACCATACCCCATGGCCACTTTGTTCATAATCCCGTTTGAGAAGAACAACAGTAGAGAAAAAGGTTGGTTGACCTTTGAAGAATGCATCATCTTGTCTACGTGATTATTTAGCTCCATATGTGTGAAGTTGCTATTTGGTGAGCATTTATATGGCCAACCATACCGTTAGCTGCAGTCCATAAATGAGTGTAAATTAGTCCCTCTCACATGTCTCCTTCAAGATGAACAACCTGGTACAAAATAGAATGGCCCTCTGTGGGTACAATAGCTGTACCAGATGCCAGTGAATGTGCTGATTTACTCCAGCAAAGAAGTCACATCTGGTACAGTATCTGCACTCTCCAAGATCCATCTGCTTTTCTTAAAGGCCAAATAGGCAAGCTGAATATGAATGTGTTAGGAATCATCACCTTCATCCTTTCAGTCCTTAAGGCCATTTCCTCTCCTTTGGCACATCTGTGTTTTACCAAGTATAGAGTGGTTACTGCTTACTGCTCAGTCAGCATGTAATGAAAAGCATGACATTCTATGGAATGGAGAGGCAGTCAAGGTGCCTGTGGACTAGATTATGAGCGTGTGCTGTGAGCTGACAGAGCCCTGAGGTAGGGTAGTGGGGTGCCAGTTGGAGCCAAACTGCTCAGGTATTCACATATAAAGAAAAAAACTAATATGTTGTTGCCCATCAACAGCTATGTACCAGATACCAGTGAATGTGCTGATTTACTCCAGCAGAGAAGTCACATTTGGTGTAGTATCTGCACTATCCAAGATCTGTCTGCTTTTCTTAAAGGCCAAATTGGCAAGCTGAATATGCCTGTGTTAGGAATGTAGGTGATGATCTTCATCCTTTCAGTCCTTGATAGTGACCCTAATCTCTGCAGTCTCTTGGTTGCAGGATGTGGGATCTAGTTCTCTGACCAGGGATTGAACCCAGTCCCTCAGCACTGGGAGGGGGGAGTCTCAGCCACTGGATCCCCCAGGGAAGTCCCCTGTTTTCCTCTTATTCAAGAGGTTCTAGATCTGTGTATTAGTTCAAGTTTGGGACTTGATTGAGGGGTGGCATTTTTCTACTCTATAGTTTTGCTCCTTATATAGAAAAAGTAGGACTTGCTAGGTTTGTAACTATTTCTCTCTTAGAAATACCATGATCAAGCACCAATGATCTCTGCAAGTTAGACTATTCCAATTTCAGCTTTTGCTTGCTGCACATTTTGGTAAGCATGCTATCTCATCTTTTGTTGAGTACTGTCACTGAGCCCCTGCCACTCTGGGATACTATGCTCCCCATTCAGTTTAGGAACCCATTTCTTGGGTGGCACCATTCCCCTGGGTCTGCAGAGAATAGCTGCTATAGAGACCTTCAAGTATGCTGGTGATCCTTTCAACCAGTGTATCTCACCATTGAAGGAAGTGCCCTCTGATCCTACCAGGTGATATAGGCAGGTGAGCAGGTCTTACATGATAAATACAGGTCAGCATTCACATCTGCTGGAGTCTTTGCATAGCTCCCTGTTTACCAAGTAGATAGTGTCATCTCATTTTCATGTAGATTACCTTCAGAACAAGGTGTCCATCAACCAAGTGAACAAACTGTTAGAGCCATTTTCAGCCATTTGAGGTAGCACAGAAAATCCAGAATCCCAGTTTCAGTTCAGTTCAGTCACTCAGTCGTGTCTGACTCTTTGCAACCCCATGAATTGCAGCACGTCAGGCCTCCCTGTCCATCACCAACTCCCGGAGTTCACTCAGACTCGCATCCATTGAGTCAGTGATGCCATCCAGCCATCTCATCCTCGGTCGTCCCCTTCTTCTCCTGCCCCCAATCCCTCCCAGCATCAGAGTCTTTTCCAATGAGTCAACACTTTGCATGAGGTGGCCAAAGTACTGGAGCTTCAGCTTCAGCATCATTCCTTCCAAGAACTCCCAGGGCTGATCTCCTTCAGAATGGACTGTTTGGATCTCCTTGCAGTCCAAGGGTCTCTCAAGAGTCTTCTCCAACACCACAGTTCAAAAGCATCAATTCTTCAGCGCTCAGCTTTCTTCACAGTCCAACTCTCACATCCATACATGACCACTGGAAAAACCATGGCCTTGACGTGACGGACCTTTGTTGGCAAAGTAATGTCTCTGCTTTTCAGTATGCAGTCTAGGTTGGTCATAACTTTCCTTCTAAGGAGTAAGCGTCTTTTAATTTCATGGCTGCAGTCACCATTTGCAGTGATTTTGGAGCCCCCCCAAATAAAGTATGACAACTGTTTCCACTGTTTCCCCATCTATTTCCCATGAAGTGGTGGGACCAGATGCCATGATCTTCGTTTTCTGAATGTTGAGCTTTAAGCCAACTTTTTCACTCTCCACTTTCACTTTCATCAAGAGGCTTTTTAGTTCCTCTTCACTTTCTGCCATAAGGGTGGTGTCATCTGCATATCTGAGGTTATTGATATTTCTCCCGGCAATCTTGATTCCAGCTTGTGCTTCCTCCAGCCCAGCATTTCTCATTATGTACTCTGCATAGAAGTTAAATAAGCAGGGTGACAATGTACAGCCTTGACATACTCCTTTTCCTATTTGGAACCAGTCTGTTGTTCCATGTCCAGTTCTAACTGTTGCTTCCTGACCTGCATACAGATTTTTCAAGAGGCAGGTCAGGTGGTTGGTATTCCCATCTCTTTCAGAATTTTCCACAGTTTATTGTGATCCACACAGTCAAAGGCTTTGGCATAATCAATAAAGCAGAAATAGATGTTTTTCTGGAACTCTCTTGCTTTTTCCATGATCCAGCGGATGTTGGCAACTTGATCTCTGGTTCCTCTGCCTTTTCTAAAACCATCTTGAACATCTGGAAGTTCACGGTTCACGTTTTGCTGAAGCCTGGCTTGGAGAATTTTGAGCGTTACTTTACTAGCGTGTGAGATGAGTACAATTGTGTGGTAATTTGAGCATTCTTTGGCATTGCCTTTCTTTGGGATTGGAATGAAAACTGACCTTTTCCAGTCCTATGGCCACTGCAGAGTTTTCCAAATTTGCTGGCATATTGTGTGCCCATATTAAAATTTTTGATCTATTCTAACATTATATTCCTTCCAACCTGATTTAATACCCTCTGCATCTATTTCCATATATATTCCCTGGTTTCTGTCTATATAAATTGGAATTATCTTGCATATCTTTTGATATAAGTTTTATTTCTTTCTCGTTCACAGTTCACACTACACACTGGATTCTGCTGGGACTTGATTCTGGTCGTAGGTCTAGAAGCAAGAGAGATAGTTGGGGCAGGGTCCTAAGGAAGGCCAAAGTCCCTGGCAAGATGCCATTGTAGGTAAGGCTCATACTGATTCTTCAGGCAAGGAGAGACCAACCTCATCAAGCAAGGAGGAAAAGCTGTTACTATTGGCAGATAAAACTGCAGCGCATGGTCCTCAGCCTCAGCTTCATAAAAATCCCCTTGGACAGCAAGGAGATCAAACCAGTCAATCCTAAAGGGAATCAGTCCTGAATATTCATTGAAAGGACTGATGCTGAAACTGAAGCTCCAATACTTTTGCCACCTAATGTGAAGAACTAACTCACTGGAAAAGACCCTGATGCTGGGAAAGATTGAAGGGAGGGGCAGAATGGGATGACAGAGGATGAGATGAGATGGATGGCATCACCAAATCGATGGGCATGAGTTTGAGCAAGCTCTGGGACTTGGTGATGGACAGGGAAGCCTGGCATGCTGCAGTCAATGGGATCGCAAAGAGTTGGACATGACTGAGTGACTGAACTGAACTGAGTCTCATCCCAGCTTTTAGGACCCTCTCCTTCCCAGCCAGAATCCTAACTTTAACTGAAGAGACTCTGTAAGTTTGGGAATTCAATTTGCATTGCAATATTGCCACCCATAGGATTAGACTTCTAGTTTTAGAAATCCCATCTCTGGGGCAGCAGGAGATAAGTTTTCTTCACTGTGGTTAAAGAGGCTTTCTGGCTCTTCCTCTAATCCTTGAGATTGGAATTTAATGTTCTCAGTTGAATTTTTTCTTTCCTCTGGAAATTCAAATTCCAGGCCCCACCCCGGACTACAGACTTAGAAACATGGGGTTTGGGTCCCCATTTTAATAGGCTTTTCACGTGATTCTTATGCATGCTTAACTTTGAGAACTGCTAATGTGGAACAACACCTTCAAAATTCTCAGAGAAAATTATTTTCAACTGAGAATGCTAAACCAAGACAGTTAATGTGGATAAAAATAAAGACAGACACGTATAAGGACTCAAAATTTATGTCCCTTGTGTTCTTTATTCAAAAGCAATTGGTTCATGGCAAACAAGGAAGTCAACAAAGGAAGCAATGAAGTGGAAGAGAAAGGACCTAAGAAATATGGAAGCCAAGAGCCCAAAGCAAAAAAGAGGTTTCCAAGATGGTAGTAAAGAGATGTTTCTTGCTGGCTGCTATGTAACTGACCCAGTGTCACTCCAGGGAGGTACATAAAGCCAAATGAATAACTTCAAGATAAAATATGTAGCTGATATATCTGACCTTCCGAAATATGATACTTCTAGATGTAAAATCTCTCTGCTAGAGCAGATTAAAAAAAGATATTTAAAAATAATATAATTAGAAGTATATAAATTATTAATTCTAGAAAATGCAAAATTTATACAGGAAAGAAAAATATTTTTTGGCTTATCAGTAATAGATGCACTAACTTCTGCTGTTCTTCAGAATTTTCAAATAAATATTTTGGTAGTATGAAGAGATAAGAAGTAAGTTGAGAGGTGCTATGATAGCTAAACCTTTACTATCCTAATATAAAATCAGGAGTTCATATAAAATATTGATTAAAGTATCAATTTCTTCATGTTATTTAGATACATACGTACTTTTGAAAAAAAACCTTTAAAATGATTAAAAATGGCTACCTCTAAAACCAGATGTTGAATGTGAAAGGTAGTATAGGATTTGACTGTCATTTTAAAACTCAGTTTGATGATTTTTTAAATGAAATTATATGCATATAACATAAATAATAAAAAGAGAAAAGAAGAAATTCTCTGATTTGATAAAACATAATGCAAATAAGGGCTTCCCTGGTGGCTCCGCAGTAAAGAATCCTCCTGCAGTGCAGGAGACATGGGTTTCATCCCTGGGTTGGGAAGATTCCCTGGAGGAGGGCATGGCAACCCACTCCAGTATTCTTGCCTGGAGAGTCCCATGGATAGAGGAGCCTAGAGGGCTACAGTCCTTAGGGTCACAAAGAGGGACATGACTGAAGCAACTAAGCATGCACGCATGCAGTGCAGATTAATCTACCATGTATGTATTGAGCTGTGTGCAAAGCATAGTAATCATAGGGGACAATGAGATTTATGAAATCAATCTGCCTTCTAGGAGAATATACTCTTTTCAATGAAACAAATATCTAAAGCACTGAAATAGCAGTTTAAGACTAAAGGATGAAGACTGCAAGAATTCTGTGGCCTCCTCTGCCCATTCCAGCCCCTGCTGCTGCCGCTGCTAAGTCGCTTCAGTCATGTCCGACTCTGTGCGACCCCATAGACGGCAGCCCACCAGGCTCCCCCGTCCCTGGGATTCTCCAGGCAAGAACACTGGAGTGGGTTGCCATTTCCTTCTCCAATGCATGAAAGTGAAAAGTGAAAGTGAACTCGCTCAGTCGTGTTCGACTCTTTGCGACCCCATGGACTGCAACCTACCAGGCTCCTCCATCCATGGGATTTTCCAGGCAAGAGTACTGGAGTGGGGTGCCATTGCCTTCTCTGTTCCAGCCCCTGAAGCCCCATTAATTGTGACATCTTGGCATTCTTCAAACATGAAACACTTACTGTATCACTAACCTGATTGCCCCTGCGTTGTTTCTATAGATACTTGAGACAAGAGAAAGAATCATAAATTCAATAATTTCTGCCATATCTGAGGTTTACTTGTGGGGTTTGTGTATATATATATGTGTGTATAAATATATATATAAACATACACCTTCGCATATTTTAATTTTTTCTTGGACTATGTAATGAGAGTACCCAACAAATGCCCAATAAAGACGAGTTTATATTAAACATTTAGGATTGCTAAGCAAGTATTACCAACCTAAGCTAATTTTCTACTGTTCTTATGTTGCTACTGTCCCATTTCCTCTGGAAATGCAAATTTTTACTATAAAACTTTGATTTAGTCTTCTGTGAAATTCAGAGAAACTGCAGGTTAGAATGTACTTGATAAGACTTTCTAAGAGGAAAGAATCTTTTGACATAGTTACAATGAGTATTCAGAAGTCCTAATTTTCGGCCAGGCGTACAATGAATGAAGAGCATATAGATACCAGGGCAAAAGTGTTATTAGGTTCATGTATGTTACGTTCTCTGACATTAGAAATTTCTGATCTTCCTCAGTGTTTACCTTAACACTGCTTTTATGTAAGCCTTTCATAGACTCTTTGTATATTTGGGAAATTCAACTTTTGTATTTAATGGGCACTGAAAAGCTGATTGGAAGCTCTGTGTGCGTGGGTTGGGCTTGATGGTAGGTGGGCTTCAGTATACAAGGTAACTGGGCACCAAGCTGGCATTTTTCCTGGGGCACCATGAAAGGTTAGTATCTAGAGTATTTTTTTTCCTCTGGGGCTTTTTAATTACTGGAAAAGATGAGTGCTTCAGTCCTGCCTGGTAGTGTATGCCTGGCTGCTGGCCATCTGGGAACAGGGTGGAGAAGGGGGCTAGGTTCTCATGCTGAATGTGCAGACATCCATCCAGTCCTGCTGCGTTCAGCCGTGCACTGATTCACTCAAGTTTTGTGCTTATCAGGTTCAGCTGTGCCAGCAACTTGGGCTGCTGGCATGGGGGTATGTTCTTTCATATGGTTGCTGGAGAAGATGAGCCACAAACCTAGAGTGGGGTTCCAGTAGCTCTGTATATAGATTTTTCAGTCAATTTCCCAGTTTTCTGCCCCACCCAAACTTAAAGTACTTCCTGGTATCTCCTAATCCACAACTTCTCTGGGGATCTACTGGGTTTTTTAGCTGCTTCTAAGGATATTTCTCAGGAAGTATTGAAGATAAAAAGTTCTTTGTTCTGCTCTGTTCAGTTACCACACCACCATCTGCCTTTGCCTTAAAACATTTACAAAAACTCGTATCTATTGATGCATCTTTCATTCATACTTGTCCTTTTGGATTGTGAATTTTGTTTAAAAAATATCCCTATACTGTCATTTCAGTGTAATTTTGAGAAGCAGGGTCTATGGTTCATTTGTCTAGTTTAAGCAGAAATTCAGGAATCATTTGTTCATCAGTGTTTCCCCAGTGCCTTACTCGTTTTTATTGTTCAGTCACTCAGTCGTGTCCTACTCTTTGCGATGCCATGGACTGCAGCATGACAGGCTTCCCTGTCTTTTCACCATCTCCTGGAGCTTGCTCAAACTCATGTCCGTTGAGTCGGTGAGGTCATCCAACCACCTCTTCCACTCTTGTCCCCTTCTCCTCCTGCCTTCAGTCTTGCCCAGCATCAGGATTTTTCTGATCAAGACATCTGCATATATTCCTTTATGCTTGACTGGCTTGATCTCCTTGCTGTCCAAGGGACACTCAAGAGTCTTCTCCAACACCACAATTCAAAAGCATCAATTCTTCACTGTTTAGCCTCCTTTTTGACCCAACTGTCACATCCATACATGACTATTGGAAAAATCAGAGCTTTGACTAGATGGACCTTGGTCGGCAAAGTAGTATCTCTGCTTTTTAATACACTGTCTAGGTTTCTCATAGCTTTTCTTCCAAGGAGCAAGTGTCTTTTCGTTTTGTGGCTTCAGTCACTGTTTGCAGTGATTTTGGAGCCCAAGAAAATAAAGTCTCAGTGTGTCCATTGTTTCCCCACCTATTTCCCATGAAGTGATGGGACCGGATGCTTTGATCTTTGTTTTTTTTAATGCTGAGTTTTAAGCCAGATTTCTCACTCTCTTTTATCTTCATCAAGAGGCTCTTTAGTTCCTTTTTGCTTTCTGCCATAAGTGTGGTGTTATCTGCATATCTGAGGTTATTGATATTTCTCCTGCCAATCTTGATTCCAGCTTGTGCTTCATCCAGCCCAGCATTTTGCATGATGTACCCTGCATGGAAGTTAAATAAGCAGGGTGACAACATAGAGCCTTGATGTACTCCTTTCCCAATTTGGAACCAGTCTGTTGTTCCATGTCCTGTTCTAACTGTTGCTTCTTGACGTGCATACAGGTGTCTCAGGAGGCAGGCAGGCTCATCGTAGGCTCTGAAATAAGTATTTGATGGGTGAATAATTGAGTGAATTGAGTTAGAAGTTTTTACAACAGCAGTAAAATATTGTGACTGTATGTGCACATAGAACAACCTAAAAGGCATCTTTTACAATAAATTTTTGTTTTGGCTCTGTTCCATTTTGGTTTTGTTCTCAGCATGGTCAAGAAAATAAGTTTTAGAAAGCTAAGTGTGTGCTCCTTCAGGATGGATGTTTGCTTTCGTAGTCAAGCAGTTACAGCTGTTACTTTAGGCTTAAAGATACACATTTGCCTAAGATACACTTTTATGATTTTTCTCTAGAAAATCATATTGAGGCTGAGGTATGCAGTAAGCACAGTCTTTATGCTTATTTGTATGTATATTTGTGAAGTTATAAAGAGACTTGGGCTGATTATATAGTTATATAGAGACTTTCCCCACGGTCCTTCGTGGTTAATAAAGTTTGAGAGTCACTGGCTTAGTGGGGCATCTTATCCAGGTATGTTTTCCTTAGAAAATGTACCTTTTTGTAGAGACAAAGAAATTAAGCTATAACAGTGAAGTGAAGTGTTAGTCACTCAGTTGTGTCGGACTCTTTGTGACTCCATGGGCTGTGGCCTGGCAGGCTCCTCTGTCCCTGGGATTCTTCAGGCAAGAATATTGGAGTGGGTTGCCATTCCCTTGTCCAGGGGGCTTCCCAACCCAGGAATTGAACCCAGGTCTCCTGCAATGTAGGTGGATTATTTACCATCTGAGCTACCAGTGAAGCCCATAACATCTCAAGTATATAGTAAAATTAATATTTTAAACAAATAGGTGAATAGTCTTATTCATACGGTTAGCTCTGGACAGCAAATTGGGGATTTTGGAGAGATAGGAATATGTTAGAGAGCCCATGATTTGGTTTAAGTGCTGGATCCTGGGTCTCACAAATGAAATGCTTCTACCCTCTGTACTACAAGAAATGAATAAATGGACTTCTGGCACTTACTCCTTAAATTATTCAGTAATTGTAAGTTCAAATAATGAGAAAATTCTTAAACAATTAATGTGGGGCTTCGCAGGTGGTGCTAGTGGAAAAGAACCTGCCTGCCAGTTCAGGAGACACAAGAGACACAGGTTTGACCCTGGGTCGGGAAGATCCTCTGGAGAAGGACATGACAACCCACTCTAGTATTCTTGCCTGGAGAATCCCATGGACAGAGAAGCCTGGGAGGCCACAGTCCACTGAGTTGCAGAGAGTCAGACAAGGCTGAAGTGACTTAGCACACACACATGCATGCAAACTACTGTGTAATTCGCCCATCCCCAATCTTTGGATTTATTAAAGGGATCTACACAGACACCCAGTGAGAGTAAGGAAGGAAGGAAAAACCCACATCACAAAAGTAGGTTAGGAAGATAATAGATTAAGAAAGTTTACAGAAAACTCACGGGTTACAGGAATTGGAAGTTTTCTAGAGTGCATTCTTCTTCACACCTGAATATTTTCCCAGTCATCTACTTTAGAATCCTTTATTTCTTGGTTGACATTTTAATCAAGTTGCTGGCATTACAGTAAGGTTGATCTTAGGAAGAATAAATTGAGAAAATAGAAGTATTTGTTTCAGAAAATACAGGATGGAAATGGGTAGGCATGGGAAAGAAGAGAGAATTTGAGGATCAAAGAGAGCTTTGGAAAAAGAAAGGAAGTCTTCAAAATATGACCAAGACGTTTTACAGATAATTTTTCTTCTTTTCTTGAAGAACTTCTTCAGTAGAGTGGTAGGATTCTGGGGAAAAACACAAATAAAATAAAGAGCCAGAAAACTGCTTCAGATCCTCATTGAAAATAAGGGTGGTGTCTAGTTGTGAAGCTGTGAAAGCAAAGGTGTTTGCTTATCATGTATTAAATAGGAAACTGATTTCAGGGTTCTTTGCCAACTAGCTTCGGGCTAGTGTAAGAATGGAATATAAACCTGTACCAAAGAGCTATCAAGAAAAGTATTAACTCTCAGGCCAAACAGATAATAAAATCTATATTAATAGTAACTGTGAAAAGGCTATGCTGCTCCTGGAAATTTGAAAGAAAAGTTAACTGTAAGGTAATACTTTTGGCCTTTGAGGCAGTAATACATTTTTATTCTTTTCACTTTCACTTTATATGTGGAAGTCATGAAGTTTCCTTTATAGTTGACTAAAAACAGAACAATATTTTAATGATGACTAGTCTAGAAACTTAAATATTTTTAAAGAGTTAAAAAAGTAAAATAGGTCCTTCAGGATGAAGAGTAAGGAGTCAAATGATGTGTACAAAACTCACTCCCATTTATTTTTTTGTGTTTTGGACTTGTTTTCAGGCAAAAGGACTCCTATGGAAGATGGATATCTTTCTCCCGTTTCCAGAATATGTTTCCAAGCTCATCAGTGAAACCTGATCCTGCTGCTTTGTGTTAAAATGCTTGAAGAACACTCGCATCTCTGACAACGCCAGCTTCCATCCTGTTGAAACCATGGTTGTCTCTGCAGTGTTGACGGCATCCCATACTGGGGCATCCAACACGACGTTTGTAGTTTATGAAAACACCTACATGAATATTACGGTCCCTCCACCATTCCAGCACCCTGGCGTTGGTCCACTGCTTAGATACAGTGTTGAAACCCTGGCTCCCACTGGGATGAATTCCTTAACAGTGAATAGTACAGCTGTGTCGCCAACACCAGCAGCTTCCAAGAGCCTCAACTTGCCTCTCCAGATCATCCTTTCTGCTCTAATGATGTTTATTCTGTGTGTGTCTTTTCTTGGCAACTTGGTTGTTTGCCTCATGGTTTACCAAAAAGCTGCCATGCGTTCCGCCATTAACATCCTCCTGGCCAGCCTGGCCTTTGCAGACATGTTGCTTGCAGTGCTGAACATGCCTTTGGCCTTGGTCACTATTCTTACCACCAGATGGATTTTCGGGAAATTCTTCTGTAGGGTATCTGCTATGTTTTTCTGGTTGTTTGTCATAGAGGGAGTAGCCATCCTGCTCATCATTAGCATTGATAGGTTTCTTATTATAGTCCAGAGGCAGGATAAGCTAAATCCATACAGGGCTAAGGTTCTCATTGCAGTTTCTTGGGCAACTTCTTTTTGTGTAGCTTTTCCTTTGGCAGTAGGGAACCCCGACCTTCAGATACCTTCCCGAGCTCCCCAGTGCGTGTTTGGGTACACAACCGATCCGGGTTACCAGGCATATGTGATTTTGATTTCTCTCATTTCTTTCTTCCTGCCCTTCCTGGTGATCCTGTATTCATTTATGGGCATCCTCAATACTCTTCGGCATAATGCCTTGAGGATCCACAGCTACCCTGAAGGTATATGCCTCAGCCAGGCCAGCAAACTGGGTCTCATGAGTCTCCAGAGACCCTTCCAGATGAGCATTGACATGGGCTTTAAAACGCGTGCCTTCACAACCATTTTGATTCTCTTTGCTGTCTTCATCGTCTGCTGGGCCCCATTCACCACTTACAGCCTTGTGGCAACGTTCAGCAAGCACTTTTACTATCAGCACAACTTTTTTGAGATCAGCACCTGGCTACTCTGGCTCTGCTACCTCAAGTCTGCGTTGAACCCACTGATTTACTACTGGAGGATTAAGAAATTCCACGATGCCTGCTTGGACATGATGCCTAAGTCCTTCAAGTTTTTGCCGCGGCTCCCTGGTCACACACGGCGACGGATACGCCCCAGCGCTGTCTATGTGTGTGGGGAACATCGGACGGTGGTGTGAATATTGGAACTGCCTGACATTTTGGGTGGTGGCTGTTCTTTATCTGACTTTGAATTTTCTTTCTCATGGCTCCTCCACTTAAACTTTGTTGTTTTATTCATAGGTTATGTATATATGTGTATGTGTGCAATGTAAAGAAAGAATGGTGATTAGTTGTAAGTCTGTTACCAGGGATACACAATAGGGAAGTGATCCCAAGTGTTACCTCCAGGGTTCAAGAGAAATCCTTGATTTAGGGTGGGGAGATGGTTTTCTGTAACTTCAGTTGATTTTGTTTCTATAGTAGGAATCAGAATTGTGCTTTATTGAGCCTGAAGTTACATTGAATTTTAGGTATATTGTATGCTGCTAAGATATGCTTAGTTGAGTTTATCAATTTTTTCTTTTCCTGGAAGACACTGCTGCTTTTTGCCATCACATTGGAGCCAAAAGCCACATACATCTCAGTAGATAGTTAGTTTTATTTAAGAACAATAACCCAAGGGGGTCAGTGACATTTTAAAGGTCATTAATATTTACTTTGGTGCACTTTAAGAAACAATGTACAGACTAATTCAGTCATGTTTTTCAGAATTGCTTTTATACATGACATGTTGTGCTTTAGGAAACATTGCATTATTTCTAGGAAGATAGTTTTTTTAAAAAAATGTTTTATCTGCATGTACAGTTTTAAAGGAGAGAACATAAAAATGGAGAACTTTTTCTAAGCACAATAGTGAATCTTTAGAGAAATAGGGCAGAGTTGAGCAGACAGAGCACCTTTGAAAATGTAAATGAAATGCAGAGAGGCTGTGGCTGGTGGGGGCTGTGCTGATTCCTTTTACTCACCGATTCTCTGAGTTCAGTGAGGAGAAGGGTCACCATTTATTAGACATCTACCAGGTGCCAGGCACTGTGCATCACTTTATCCTCATAGTGTGCTCTGAGGGAGGTTATTATTTCTTCCTTTTGCAGGCAAAGAAGGCAAGTCTCAGAGACTTAAATCCTGCCCAAGGTTAGTGGTAGAGCTGGGGTCAGAAAATCCATCTGAATCCTGAGACTGCTGTTCTGCTGTACCACACAAATAACTCCTTCAGGTTTGGAAGTTCCATGACCAAGAGGGAACTATGTGTATTCTTCCTTTCTTTTTTTTTTAGATTGAAACCTTTTTTTTTTAAAAAAAAAAAAACTTCATTTTTTTTTTTAATTGCCAAAAGGAATTATATTACAGAAAGTCTGGAAAATAGAAAGGAAAAAAATAAAATCATTCATAACCTCCTTTATAAAGTAGAACTTAAAAATCGATAAGGGTATAAGGAAATAAGGCAAATTTTTGATTTGCAAAACAAGTGACAATTATTGAGAAGTTAAATACAGCTGTCTATAGGTCTTTGCCCTGTAGGTCTGGATGTTTCCAGTTATCCAGCTATATTTCTCAATGTTCTGGACAGAATGCCGTGGTTGCCCTAGTGCTTGCCCAGAGCAGAGCTGGCTGTTGAAGAATGTGAACACTTAGAGGTGAACAGAAACCCTGGTCTGAGCCTTGAGCAAGTTTTCACTGGGGCAGGTCTAGGGTTTCAAATTCTTCTTCTCTTGCTGATAATATAATCTGCCTCTCCCCGCTGCCCTACATGTATCCGGGGCCTTCGGTGCCCTCTCTCTCCAATTCCAGGAACTAGACAGCCCCCAGAGATGGGGCTTCAGACTAAGGCCATAAGTGCTGAAAGTGTAGCCTGCTGGCTACATCATGGACTTTATAAATAGTCAAGTTAACCATGAACCCCTTTTGGATTTATAGCATGTTTTCAGAATTGTCATGCTTTGTCACCAGTGGGAAGTGAGCCTCCGTTTCTTTAGCTGTACAACCAGAGAGTTGGACTAGGTGAATCTTCAAGATCTTTCCCAACTGTAATGTGAGAGTAGAGATTTTTTGAAGAGCCCAGCTGACATCAGCATCACTCTTTGGTCTCCAGTATTATTTTTTCTTACATTTTACTTCTTTAGATATTTCTTAAAATTGAATGTCTGAAGAGCATGTGGCACCACGGCAGGAGTTAGGAGTTTGGGGGGTGGATGTCATCATCAAAGACTCGAGAATCGCTGTTCTTGAGGCAGTGGTCTTGTTATTGGGACTCATTTTCCAGTTAACTTGTCCTTGGGGACTCAGGCATTATATTCACCATGTTTTGAGATCATCTTCTGATGAGACTCACCTACCTCTTTGGTTTCTTATTTATATTATTCACAGGTAAAATTGCTGTTATCCATTGGGATCTTGTAGAGCACAAACACTGTAGTAGGTATTAGTAGCGCATTGAAGTGTATCATGCTTTCCATTTTCAATATAAGCTAGATTTCAGGCAGATACTAATAAGTCTATTTCAAATTAGACTTTATTTGAGGAAAGTCAGTGTGATCTGTATTCATCTTACATGTTGGCATTAGAACTTGAGACACCTTTCATGGTTGGAGTTGAGACAGCTTTGTTTCCTTTGTCCTGTTTTTATGAGCAATCCTTAGGTAACTTCAGTGCTGCTGGTAGGCAGTGCAGCATTGGAAAGAGCTCTGGAGTGCCTGCTAAGAGGATCAGTGTTTGTGAAAGATAACCAAGAGGGGCCTTTGTGAGAATGCAGCATCCACACCGAACAGCAGTTCTCTTTACACTGGATTGTCTTGATCAATCAGATGACAGTTTACAAACCATTTTGAACATTTTTTATCACATATACATTTTGAAAACTTAAAAAAAGAAGTACTGTGGTATACCTTTGAACGATTTAGGTGTAGTATCATATGTTGCCTATTCTATATTTTCTTGATGGAAAAAAATGCCACTATGAGTTATCACCACTGGCTGACATCATCAGAAATGCTTTTCTTTTTCCTTCAGGCTAATAAGTAAGAAGCAGGAAAGAGATAATGAAGTGTTTGTGGTCAAAAGAAAGAGTCAAAAGAAATCCTTAATAATCTGAAATAGTGATATTCAAACTTTCAGATATTCATTTGCATTTAAGTCTTCCCAGGAGGGCTTGTTAACAATAAATACAGGTCACCAGGGCCCCCAGAGGGGCATTGGGCCTACCAAGGCCCACGTTTATCTTGTTGAGTATGTGGTCTGATTCTGGTTCAGATGGTCTCTGGGGCATACTTCAAGAAACACTCCTGTGGGAAATATATCCACTTAAAAAATGTCTCCTTTTTCCAAAAACGTTTGATTTGTGTTGGAAGCCATTATCTCCCAGTGCGTGGATAATCCACATGAGAGGAAGATCTGTGTATCATTGTGCCTAATTTGCTGCCACTACTCCAGCGTCAGCTTTATCATCTTTCAACTGGCAAAGTTCTGATAAAACATGTAGTTTCAAAGTAGAGCGAAAAGGTGACTTCACAATTGAAAGTGATGCCTTTTGGAGTCTGATTCGTCTCATATTTTCTTTTCTAGGTGAGAGATATCTTTATTGTATGTAATCTCCTGAAGAGTAAGGGGAATGCAAAGATTCATCCAATTCCTATTGCTCTGCTTATGCCAGTTGTGTTGAATGGAAGCATGAAAAAATAAAACCATTTAAATCTATGTATTTCAGTTGCTGACAAAGATACTTAATATTTGCTTTTGTTTACATGAAAATATGTATGTATATATCACAGGAAAAATGTTCACTTGCTTGATATTTTATTCTTCCATGATTTTTAATGTTTAAAGGACTGTTTAATTCAGATTTTCACAACCATAGTCTTCATTGAAAACTCAGTTTTTATAATAATAAATGAAAATGTCAAAGCACATGTTTGTTAATACAAGTAAATGGTAATACAGTTCTTAGATATTAATTGGTACTAGTCCTTTGTAATTAAAATTAATTTATTTTACAATGGTACCTAACCTATATGAAAAAATCACTTTGAATTTTGGGTTGTAATATTCAAAATCAAAGTGTACAATTATTTGTGCATATTCTTATTACAGCCAGGGAAAGAGCTACCAATAAGAAAATGAATAAATGTTTAACATTTCTAAAAGTGGAGTTTTTTTAAAGGACTACTTCATTTATCTTAGGAAAAAAATGGTAATGAATAATACTTTCTGTTCAATTAAAATCTGAGTTTAGTTTCAATCCTACTTCCTTTCGGTTTTTATTTTCAAATTAGCTCTCAAAGCCTTTATGTGTATAACTGTATTCTGGTTTTAGAAGTTCTCAGAGCAATTAAGGATGAAATGAAACTTGGCAAAAGACCATTAGTATTGAGATAGTTTTAAGATATTCTGTCTAGGAGAGTTATAAAAATTTTCCTGCTAAGTCATTTGAAATTGGATTGTCACTGGCAAATCAGTGACAATATTTGCTTCTGTTTTGATGGAATGATTTCATACTGTACTTCTCTAAAATCTAAGGCCTTTCTAAAACCTATTTTTAAATCTTTAGAAAATATCATTCATTTTTATATGAGTTTCAATTTTTACCAACTAGACACGAGGGTTTTATTTTCCTTTTCACTTATATGCAAAAGCTAAATATATTTATTTTTAAGTTACAATAGAAGGTTGATTTACAAAGGAAGTTTCTCATTGAATCTACATCTAATAGTTTCTTTTGAAATGGAAAGGTAAGATATAGCAAAATAGAGAAAAATGTTGAATTAAAAGCATGTTCACATCTACTGTGAAAATAATAAGCTCCACTCAACTCATAATAAAGAGAACCTTTAGGAGAAGTGTCTACCTTCTATGTCAAGGTGCAGTCAGTTAGCTTTAATGCAAAAAGAAAAAAATATTTCATGGGTGTATCAGTCAGGATTTAACCCAGGGAAGCAGAACTAGTAAAATACATTTATTATGAGATCTATTGCAAGAGCTGGCTTACATGGTTGTGGGGCTGGCTGAGCAAATTTGAAGGCCAGAGGGTGAGCTGTCCTATAGGACAGGCTGGAAATCACAGGCACAAAACTCAAGTTGCTGTCAGCTTCTGCTGAGGCAGAATTTCTTCCTTTTCAGAAAAGCCTCCCTTCTGCTTTCAGCCTTTCAACTGCTTAAGTCAGACCTATCCAGATTGTCTAGGAAAATCTCTCAGTTAATGTGGACTGATTGTAGATTTTAACCACATCTAAAAAACATCTTCATAGCACCACTTAGATTAGTGTTTGATGGAAAAACTAGGGATTATAGCCTGGCCAGAGTTCAGTTCAGTCATTCAGGCATGTCTGACTGTGACCCCATGGACTGCAGCATGCCAGGCATCCCTGTCCATCACCAACTCCCAGAGTTTACTCAAACTCATGTTCATTGAGTCGGTGATGCCATCCAACCATCTCATCCTCTATCATCCCCTTCTCCTCCCACCTTCAATCTTTCCAGGATCAGGATCTTTTCAAATGAGTAAGTTCTTCACATCACGTGGCCAAAGTATTAGAGCTTCAGCTTCAGCATCAGTACTTCAAATGAATATTCAGGACTGATTTCCTTTAGGATGGACTGGTTGGATCTCCTTGCAGTCCAAGAGACTCTCAAGAGTCTTCTCAAACACCACAGTTCAGAGGCATCAATTCTTTGGTGCGCAGCTTTCTTTATAGTTCAACTCTCACATCCATACATGACTACTGGAAAAACCATAGCTTTGACTATATGGAGGTTTGTTGGCAAAGTAATGTCTCTGCTTTTTAATATACTATCTAGGTTGGTCATAACTTATCTTCCAAGGAGCAAGTGCATTTTCATTTCATGGCTGCAGTCACCCACCATCTGCAGTGATTTTGGAGCCCCCCAAAATAAAGTCTCTCACTGTTTCCACTATTTCCCATGAAGTGATGGGACCAGATGCCATGATCTTCGTTTTCTGAATGTTGAGCCTTAAGTCAACTTTTTCACTCTCTTTCATTTTCATCAAGAGGCTCTTTATTTCTGCTTCACTTTCTGCCATAAGGATGTTGTCATCTGCATATCTGAGATTATTGATATTTCTCCTGGAAGTCTTGATTCCAGCTTGTGTTTCATCCAGCCCAGCATTTCTCATGATGTACTCTGCATATAAGTTAAATAAGCAGGGTGACAGTGTACAGCCTTGACCTACTCCTTTCCCAATTTGGAACCAGTCTGTTGTTCCATGTCCAGTTCTAACTGTTGCTTTCTGATCTGCATACAGATTTCTCAGGTGGTCTGGTATTCCCATCTCTTTCAGAATTTTCCACAGTTTGTTGTGATCCACACAGTCAAAGGCTTTGGCATAATCAATAAAGCAGAAATAGATGTTTTTCTGGAACTCTCTTGCTTTTTCCATGATCCAGCGGATGTTTGCAATTTGATCTCTGGTTCCTCTGCCTTTTCCAAATCCTACTTGAGCATCTGGAAGTTCATGGGTCACATACTGTTGAAGCCTGGCTTGGAGAATTTTGAGCATTACTTTACTAGCATATGAGATGAATGCAATTGTGCGGTAGTTTGAGCATTCTTTGGCATTGTCTTTCTTTGGGATTGGAATGAAAACTGACCTTTTCCAGTCCTGTGGCCACTGCTGAGTTTTCCAAATTTGCTGGCATATTGAATATAGCACTTTCACAACATCATCTTTTAGGATTTGAAATTACTCAACTAGAGTTCCATCACCTCCACTAGCTCTGTTCGTAGTGATGCTTCCTAAGGCCCACTTGACCTGGCATTCCAGGATGTGTGACTCTAGGTGAGTGATCACACCATCATGATTATCTGTGTCGTGAAGATCTTTTTTGCATAGTTCTTCTGTGTATTGTTGCCACTTCTTCTTAATATCTTCTGCTTCTGTTAGGTTTGTACCATTTCTGTCCTTTATTGTGCCCATGTTTGCATGAAAATTTCCCTTGGTATCTCTAATTTTCTTGAAGAGATCTCTAGTCTTCCCCATTCTGTTGTTTTCCTCTATTTCTTTGCACTGATCACTGAGGAAGGCTTTCTTATCTCTCCTTACTATTCTTTGGAACTCTGCATTCAAATGGGTATATCTTTCCTTTTCTCCTTTGCTTTTTGCTTCTCTTTTTTTCACAGCTATTTATTAGGCCTCCTAAACCACTTTGCCTTTTTGCATTTCTTTTTCTTGGGGATGGTCTTGATCCCTGCCTCCTGTACAATGTCATGGACCTCCAAAACATCAAAAGACCATTGAAGTGATGACATCCAAATTTAAAATATCAAAGCTATGGTTTTTCCAGTTCATGTATGGACATGAGAGTTGGACAGAAAGAAAACAGCACTGAGGAATTGATGCTTTTGAATTGTGGTGCTGGAAATTTGAGAGTCCCTTGGAGTGCAAGGAGATCAAACCAGTCAATCCTAAAGGAAATCAACCCTGAATATTCATTGGAAGGACTGATGCTGAAACTGAAGCTCCAATAGTTTAGTCACCTGGTGCAAAGAGCCACCTCATTGGAAAAGACCCTGATGCTGGGCAAGATTGAAGGCAGGAGGAGAAGGGGGCAGCAGACATGAGATGGCTAGATGGCATGACCGACTCAATGGACATGAGCTTGGGCAAACTCTGGGAGGTAGTGAATGACAGGGGATCCGGGCAGTTGGGCTACATACAGTCCATGGAGTTGCAAACTGTCAGTCTTAGTGACTGAACAACAGCAACGAATAATGCTATAATGTTATTGTAAAACACTCAGTCACATAAATCTCAGTGTTGAGATTAAAATCATGACCAAGATAAGTATGCTGAAGAGGATGGAAAACATTCTGACTGCATTATATTCAAATTCACATAATCACAGAACATAGTATCTTTGAATTTCACAGCACTGTGAAACTTCTCAAAAGGGAGTAATAATAATTGATCAGATGATTTTATAAATTAACTTCTTATATAAACTGTAATTATTGTGATACTTGCCAAGGATGATGCCTTTCTTCTAAGAAATTTGAAAGCATAAATGGTCAAGACAATATTAACTCACAACATAAAAACTTGCTAACAATAATAATGATGATGAGTGCCATGTTTTAAATGGGCTTCCCAGGTGACTCAGTGATAAAAGAATCTACCTGCCAGTACAGGAAATGCAGGAGACATGCATTTGATCCCTGGGTTGGGAAGATCCCCTGGAGTCGGAAATGGCAACCCACTCCAGTATTCTTGCCTGGAGAATCCTACGGACAGAAGAGCCTGGTGGGCTTCAGTTCAAGGGGTCACAAAGAGTTGGACTTGACTGAGCAACTAAGCACACATGCCATATTTTGGCCACTTAAATTAGTCAAAATACACTTTATTTCAATCCATAGTATTTTCTCCTTTTTCCAATTATGTTCCCAAGAGATTAAGTAACTTTTTCAGGTGGGTTGAAATCTAGGCCTAATGCCAAAGTTCACAGTTTTTTAGAACACCTTGCTCCTATTATTCCCCAATAATAGAACTGAGTTTCTAGTGAGACTAGTATACTTACTAAGCATCATACTAGGTGATTATTCCTCTCCATGCATTAGATAAAAATAATCATGGCGAAAAACCTATACACAAATTTGTAGGTATTAGCACAAAACCTAGACTGGTTTATTCTTTAAGTCATTAAGTAGATTTGGCTAAATCAAAATTGAGCTGTCAAGCTATCTGGGCCCCTGGAGCCCTGGGTACACCATCTCTAATATCATAGGACCTTCAAGAACTTGCTGACTATGGCAGAATTTTTGGGAATACGTAGCTATCCAGACAGTTTCCTAGACTGCACGGATGTCACAATCCCTTTTGGAAAGAGTTTCATGCTGGTGTGCACTTGGACTTCAAGAACGTATTGGTTTGTCTGAAGTTCCACAGGATTTACAGTAGCCCAGACTTTGGAAGAGAAGGGGGAGATGATAAAGTCAAGAACGCTGAGGTCCTGCTGCCAGCTTTGACACTCCTGTTATGTTGCCAACAAGGACTCCTTCAGCCTGACATAAAATGGCTGTGTTTTAACATCCTCTTAACTATGATTGGTATAGTAAATAGAATTCATTAGTTGACAGCAGCATTTGTATAAAAAAAAAAGCCCTCTTTTTATATAGTTTCGCAAACAATGAAAACATTTAATTGTGTAACTTATCTTATTGACCATATGTTCAGGCACGCTCACATTTGAAATTTTTTAATAGTAAATGCACTAGACTACAAGATCAGCTGTTGGTCAAATCTTGGCTGCAAGAGCTGCGGGGCTGGAGCGCTGACCATTAAGTTCTACATGAATTTCCCACTTTTTGGAGGATGAAGATACCTAACCCGTTGTTCGGGGATCAGCTGTATCCACTAATAAGCAAATGAAGAAGCAGGTTTAAATGATTAGATGACTTTCCCAACGTCTCGCAGCAGTTAGGAGGTAGAACAGGAATTCAAGCCTAGCCCATCAGCTCCCAACTTTAGAGCTCAGAAGCACTTAGTGGGATTTTAGCGTCAGAGAGAGAAGGGCCGGAAAATGAGCTTTCGAGCTTTGGAAAAAATACAGTAGCCAAGCAAGCAGAGGTCAAATAAATAATCCTGGAATGTCTTTTAATCAAATATGTGCATTTTCACTAGTAGAGTAATAAATGTTTATATTTGTAAGAAAGCAAGTTTTTTTAGTTCATCATCCAAGATTTACCGCTAAAAAGGTTGAGCTTGAGGACAAAAGGCACACAGGGCAGGAGCAGCTGGTTCCCAGCATGGGTCAAGCATTTTGTTCTCCGTTTGGACACAAACCTCAGACCTACCCAGGATGTACATACCCCAGACTTGTCTGGTTAAGTATCGCTATTGCTTTTGCTTTTCTGGATCTAGGTGGCAGGACTTTTTCTTCATGGATGCTGAGGACTCCTTGGGAAACTGTTAGTACCCAGAGAATTTCACTGTGCTCTCACCCCACCTTCCAGGATTCATCTAATGAGCAAAGCAACTGCAAATGGCTCAGAAGACATTTGCCTCTGACGGGAAGAAATATGGAGTTTTCTTGTATCGCTTCCCCAAAGCTATACAAATGCTGTGATTAACTTGGATTCCAAGACATCACAATATTATATGTTCACCTTTGTGAAGGCTGCAATTGCCAAGCAACAGGTTCTGTTAGATCTCTCTCCAGGGCCAAAGGCTTCTCATGAAAACATTTACAGTAAAACAAGCTGCACACTGAAGGGAAACAGAGAAATGGAATCAGACAGAGATGTGTTGACAACCAAGAAAAGAAAAAAGAAAAAAACCCAGCTTGGTCTTGATTTCTGGCCCTCCCTCTCTCCCCGGAGTTCTCACCTTTCCTTCCTACTAGGCCCGAAGCTCCCCGAGGGCAGGGCACTGTGCTTGCTTGCTGTTTCTCCAGCACCTAGTGCCATGGCTCACAGAGAAGGGCGGCTCCTAGAAGTCTGGAAATGGACCTTTGATAAAAGAATCTTGGTGGTTAAAATCAGAATGGACTTACCCAAGCCAAGTAGCAAGTGCTAAGGTCGGCACACAGAGCCTCAGGCTCCAAGTCCAGTGAGTGGCCCACTGTATAAACCTGCTGCCTTGACTTAGGGGAGAAAGTAATTGGAGCGTTTTAAGGCTAGTTTGGGAGACGATTGTGTGGAATGGATAGGGCTGCTAAATTTTCATTTGCTAAACCTGGCAACCCTCCGAGTAGTGTGCATATGTATACAATTTTTTTGACCTGTAATGTGCAAGTCATGGCATGGAGGAGGTCCTCTGCTCTTCCTGTGAGGCTGGTCTGTGGCTACATCTTGCGGTCTTGACTAAATATGCTGGGGTTCAGACTTCAAAGGGTAGAGGAGGCCGTGACTCACTCTGCAGCTGAGAAGCAATGCAGATGGACCGATAACAAGTAAAAGGTGTGTTTCCTAACTGTTTTTGTGTGATCTCAGTTTGTTGGTAAATGAATGATGATGGTGATATGGACAAGATGTATTTAATAACCACCTCCATTGGGGAGACTTTGGTTGGAAGAAGTTTCCTTTTGCTAGAATTAGACATCCATATGTTGAATGCCATCGGAACATTTGCAACAGAAATTTGGAGTTTAAATCACTTTCACCATAGTTTTGGCAGGACCGGGAACACATTTTTTTTTTTTTTTTCAGCTGTTCTTCCTGATGGGGGCTATAAATAGGTTTGGAGAAGTATATAATTATCTCAAAGTAGAAGCAAAAGATAAAAAGCAGCTTGAGATTTTAAAGGAACATTTAATAGTTATTATTATGTAACATTTATTAAGCAAGCTCACTGTGCTCATTATCTTTGCCAGGAAGAAACTTGGAATAAAAAGTCAATCCAAGACATGACATGTATAAATATACCAAAAGGTACATTAACTTGGTGCCAGAACAAAGGGTTGATTCAATAAAAAAGAAATGTTAGGTGAACAAAAAAGGCAGCCAGATCAGCACAGTGTTGTGTGGAAATGAAGAAAACTTATATTTAGTAACATAGCTTTAAAATACTGACAGTTTAAAACAAGATGTATAGCCACATAGAAACAGGTAACAATATGGTATATGCATGGGTAGTGCTGTGTTTTTGGCAGCTAGCTCAGCCTTTTATGTATAAAAGGAGTTTACTTACTATGTTCAATGAATAAATACTAAAAGGTCTGATACTAAATAAAGATTCATTTTTGATTGGAGCAGGATAGGCATTATAAAGAATGATTTCAGTCACTGGCTCTTGGGTAAGACTGTGATTGCTGTTTAAAGCCTATAGAAAGTCCACAACAAGTAATCTTATTAATGACATCCATCATTTATTTGATGCCTGTTAAATGGTGCAAGTACTATATTAATATATAATCTCTAATTCTTTTTAAAAAGTATTTACTTGCTTAGTGAGCTAGCAACTAGCTGCACTGGGTCTTAGTTGCAACATGTGGAATCTAGTTCCCTGACCAGGAATCAAACCTGGGCTCCCTGCATTGAGTGTGGTGTCTTAGCCAATGAACCACCAGGGAAGCCTCTAATTCTTATAATAATTCTAGGAAATAGACATTATCAGTCTGTTTTACAAATCCTTCAAGGTTTTAAGTTAGTTGTTAAATGAATTTAAGAGGCCACAGGATATATAAAGTGGAGATACAGGAATTCAACTCTTTGTCAACACCAAAACTCAGGCTTTTTTTTTTTTTTTTTTCCACATTGTGGTGCTACCTATCCAACTTCTTATCTATGCATTCTTATTTCCTTCACCTTATTTCTCCTTCACTTATGAAGAATTTTCCTTTAGAACCTGATTGTCCCAGTCAACCTAATTTGGACTTCATGATTCCTCCTGTTGCCTCTGGTCCTGCCCTCAGCTTTTTCTCAACTCTTCTATGATTTCCTGGCTTTAGTGGTCTGCCTACATTCATCACACCTTCATTTTGGTAGATACTTGGTTCAGCATTACTAAGGCTGAGAACTCCTCTGTGCTGATAATTTGCATAGGTGCCACCCCACAAGATGAATATCCTTATTATGGCCTGAAGTCATGCATTTCTTGCAGACAAACACAAAAAGCCACAGATCCTTATGAAGTTTTATTGGCCTGTATGTCCTCAGAGCACTTCCTAACACAGGGCAGAAATCCAGACAGGCCAAGCAGGCACACCACTTTTAGAAGCTGGGGCCAGCAGAAGTCTTTTGAGATCTAAATAGTCCCAACAATAAACAAAGAATGATTCTTTGCATTGGGGTTCTTCCTGGGAATCACTAGAGAGGCAGGTGAGATTCGGGTAATGGAGAGGGACTCAGGCTGGTGAATGTCCTATTCATATCTTCAACCCACATTTGACACCTCCTTCCTCAGGAATGTTAGGCTAGCCGAGAGATCATGGAATGCCTAGAGGTGTGTGGCTTTTGTCATGAGGTCCTGATGTCTCAGAAGCAGGGTTTTCTGAGCATTGCCCTCTTCTGCAGCCTGAGGGCTCATCTGGGTGCTTTCGACTTAATCCCAGACTGGGGCCTGACACACACTAGTATTTATGCCAGTAAAAGTTTACCGTGAGAGTGAAAACAGCAGTCTTTCTCTACTCCCAGTAACATACTCAGCAATCAATTACCAGATTATGAAAAAAGTGGAAATCTAAGGCACAGATATGGTGAGGAAGTAGAATATGAAAATACCGTCAGTGTGTGACAGGTACAGGACAAAGTTAAATAGAAGAATTTGGGAAATGACTGGCCTTTGAGAAATGGGGCTTGCAGAAATCAGACCAGTGAGTAGAGTCTTCAGGAAGCTGATGGATAAAGAGCTGGCTATTAAAGATAGTGACAGATGTTGTCTGAATTTGCACAGAAAATGGACCTTTGCTGCCCTCATATCTCTGCCCAAATCCTACACCATGGGCTCTGTTTGTCTTCATCCCCAGAACCCAACTCACTCACAGGCCTCCTGGCTCAATCCCCATTACTTACTTTGTTGTGAATGGCTTCCTTCCTTGACGCTGACTTTTGGGAATGCTTTCCTAGCAGTTAGGTTTGTTTCCTTCTTATACTGCAATTGAAATTCTTTATCTATGGTTCCTCAGGCCACCCTGGGCCATTGTCTCCCCTGATCTAACCATGACTCTGAGTGTTATTATCCCAGCACCACAAATGTGACATGAACATCAGTGCATGTATTTATTAAAGTGGTGCTAGGTTTTTTGACAACAAAATCCTCAGAGCAGTAGTTTAACACAACAATAGTTTATTTCTTTTTCATATAACGATTCAATTTACACATTCCTGGTTTGGCTCCAAGTAATCATTCAGGAAGCCAAGATGATAGAAACTCTGCTATCTTCAGCCTGTGAATTCTAATGTGCCAGTATCAGTAGACTGGGTAAAGTTACCATGCCTGGACACCTGGGAGACTTTTAAGGGCCAGGCTTGGAGGTGGCATTCATTGCTTCTCCCTCATATTCCATTGGATAAAATTTTGGCCACATTGGATATACCTTCTTGCAATGGAGACTGAGAAATGTGGTCTAGTCATGTCTTCCTGATGAAGAAGATATAAGTTTTGGTGAAAACAGCGTTTTCTGTCTCAGTAGAGCTAACAGTGACCTCTTCACTTCTGACCAGAATATCCTAAAAAGAAGAAACCACAGAAGAACATTGGACTTCCCTCCCGGTTTGGTAGTGGCCCTGGATAGTTGCCCCACAGGCAGGTCCAGCTTCCTTAAGATTTCCCCTGACATAGTCTGGCCCCTTGATTTCCTTATGCTATTGATGAACTCTGTATGTAAGGGTGTGAAATTTATGGGCGAGCCAGAATGAGTGACTATCTTGATATCCTGGCTGAGAAGAGAGACAAATGGATGAACAGTCCCACACTCATGACCGACCAGACTCCTCCTGAAGCATCATGCAGGATTTCTGGAAGAGTTTTGGGCCATGTCAGATCAGCCTACCTGGCAGCAAGTGCCTCCATCACCTCTCACTTCTATGAGCACATCAGACAATGTGTTGCTGGGTATAGGAAGGAGTTCTAGTTGTTGGTATATGTTTTATTTAAGAGTAAGGAGGACCTGAATGTCTCAGGAAGGCTTTCTGGAAACTTACATGATATTTTCATGATTTATTGTTGTTGTTTAGTCGCTAAAGGATGTCCAATTCTTTGCGACCCCATGGACTGCAGCATGCCATGCTTCCCTGTACTTCACCTGGAGTTTGCTCAAACTCATGTCCATTGCGTCAGTGATGCCATCCAAACATCTCATTCTCTACTGTCCCCCTTCTCCTCCTGCTCTCAATATTTCCCAGCGTCAGAGTCTTTTCCAATGAGTCAGCTCTTCGCATCAGGTGGCCAAAGTATTGGAACTTCAACTTCAGCGTCAATCCCTCCAATGAATATTCAGAGTTGATTTTCTTTAGGATTGACTGGTTTGATCTCCTTGCTATCCAAGAGACTCTCAAGAGTCTTCTCCAGCACCACAGTTTGAAAGCATGAACCCCATGAACAGTATGTAAAGGCGTGATTTATTAGTGTAGGCTACAAAATTAGTTGTCTATGCATGGAAAGTTGGCAAGCCAGCCATATATTCTTGTTGGCTGAAGACTGAAGATGAACTATGTGAATGAAGTAAGTGTGTCATTGCTGTGTGAAGGTGCAATCAGTGGGGATGTTTACAGCTGCATCCTAGAGAAACCAGCTAATTCTGTGAATATTCCCCTTCTTCTTATCAAAAGGCCCTTTACTCAATGAAATGTGCATTCTGCTCTAGTAAGTACAACTGCTGGTTTTTCTCTTCTCTTCTGCTAACTTGTGCTCTTCGCTCTTCTTCCATTTTCTATATTTATTTTAATAATATGTGTTCCATATTGGACTCTGGATGCTCATAGGACTGCGATGGACTGGGCACAAATCCATAGAACGGTAGTTGTAGAAAACCCTGTTTTCTGGATCCTGGGTGCATAGGCTTTGCTGCTACACTGCCCCAACTTTGTGCAAGTCTGAGTAAATACCCCTGACTCCTGCTGAGGGATGGACACTGGAGAAGGGCTCCTGACCCATGAACATCTGGGTAGAAGATCACATAGAACCCATGGTGCTGGAGGTCAACCATGTGACATACAAGTGCAACATGTAAAAGTGGATCATAAACATCCTCATGTGTCTATGACCTTAGGATTTGTGAAAACTCATGAATGAGATTCTCCTACCTTCCATGCATAGTTCTTAATTTTTCTACTTATAAATTTGACTGTAATTTTAGGATCTGCTGGTGGTCATAAATTCTTACTGTAACTTCTTGACTATGGTTCATATTCTACCCCTGGAATCAAGGTTGCAAGTTTCCTTGGAAAAATATTTTACCTGGCCCAAGATTTCCCCAAGATTCCTGTCAACCATCTAAGCCTTAATCTGCAGTTCTCTTGCTGGGACTTCCTGGGCCTCA
This sequence comes from Ovis aries, assembly GCF_016772045.2. Classification (NCBI taxonomy): domain Eukaryota; kingdom Metazoa; phylum Chordata; class Mammalia; order Artiodactyla; family Bovidae; genus Ovis; species Ovis aries. The sequence goes on from NC_056061.1 coordinate 40,299,165, forward strand.
GGAGCTGAAGATGGGCATATGTGACCATTTGAACAGATAGGACAAATCCTCAGTGAAAGTCAATGCCCTAAGTTGCCTGTATCTCAGATTCAGTTCAGTTCAGTTGCTAGTCGTGTCCAACTCTTTGAGATCCCATAAATCGCAGCACACCAGGCCTGTCCATCACCATCTCCCGGAGTTCACTCAAACTCACATCCATCGAGTCCATGATGCCATCCAGCCATCTCATCCTCTGTCGTCCCTTTCTCCTCCTGCCTCCAATCCCTCCCAGCATCACAGTCTTTTCCAATGAGTCAGCTCTTCGCATGAGGTGGCCAAAGTACTGGAGTTTCAGCTTTAGCATCATTCTTTCCAAAGAAATCCCAGGGCTGATCTCCTTCAAAATGGACTGGTTGGATCTCCTTGCAGTCCAAGGGACTCTCAAGAGTCTTCTCCAACACCACACTTCAAAAGCATCAATTCTTCAGTGCTCAGCTTTCTTCACAGTCCAACTCTCACATCCATACATGACCACTGGAAAAACCATAGCCTTGACTAGACGGACATTTGTTGGCAAAGTAATGTCTCTGCTTTTGAATATGCTATCTAGGTTGGTTATAACTTTTCTTCCAAGGAGTAAGTGTCTCTTAATTTCATGGCTGCAGCCACCATCTGCAGTGACTTTGAAACCCCCCCAAAATAAAGTCTGACACTGTTTCCACTGTTTCCCCATCTATTTCCCATGAAGTGATGGGACCAGATGCCATGATCTTTGTTTTCTGAATGCTGAGCTTTAAGCCAACTTTTTCACTCTCCTCTTTCACTTTCATCAAGAGGCTTTTAGTTCCTCTTCACTTTCTGCCATAAGGGTGGTGTCATCTGCATATCTGAGGTTATTGATATTTCTCCCAGCAATCTTGATTCCAGCTTGTGCTTCTTCCAGTCCAGCGTTTCTCATGATGTACTCTGCATAGAAGTTAAATAAGCAGGGTGACAATGTACAGCCTTGACGTACTCGTTTTCCTATTTGGAACCAGTCTGTTGTTCCATGTCCAGTTCTAACTGTTGCTTCCTGACCTGCATATAGGTTTCTCAAGAGGCAGGCCAGGTGGTCTGGTATTCCCATCTCTCAAAATTTTCCACAGTTTCTTGTGATCCACACAGTCAAAGGCTTTGGCATAGTCAATAAAGCAGAAATAGATGTTTTTCTGGAACTCTCTTGCTTTTTTGATGATCCAACAGATGTTGGCAATTTGATCTCTGGTTCCTCTGCCTTTTCTAAAACCAGCTTGAACATCAGGAAGTTCACAGTTCACGTATTGCTGAAAGCTGGCTTGGAGAATTTTGAGCATTACTTTACTAGCGTGTGAGATGAGTGCAGTCGTGCGGTAGTTTGAGCATTCTTTGGCATTGCCTTTCTATATCTCAGATTATTTTCCCCTAAATTATTATATTCCAAATATTTAAGTGTATGTGGGAGAAGCCCATTTAATTCATTAAAAGTACAGAACCCCAACCAAGACCTACTGGGACAGTTTGGTCCATTGTTCATTGTTTTCCATAGCTATATCTTATATATTGTGCATATCCTAAGATATCTTAGATATTGGACAGAATGAGCTATATATTAATATCATCTTGGAGCATTCTACTTTGAACTAGTTAAGTATCAGAGGCCTAGGAATTGATTGAGAGTTAAGCAAAGCAGCTTCTTTAACAACTTAGAAGTCTTCCCACCTACTACCTCCCTTTCATTTCCTGGATTCCATGGACTGACACCCAAAGTCAGACATCATATCAAGACATCTCAGTAGCTGGCATTGCGTTAGTCTCAGACTTTAGTTTATGCACATAAGTCTCAGATTAATGGCTTTCATTTTGGTCTCTACCTAGGAATAACAGTAAACAACAACTGTGCTTTGAGCCACCAGTAATTTGCCTCTTGATCCTAGGCTCCATCCCAGCTGCTGCTTTCCATTTAAGTTAATTGTTCCCTCTGTCAGTCAGTCACTCCTGGAGTGCATGACAGCAGATAGTTGAGTGGGAACACATCCCAATCTTGCCTCCTGGGATGACTCCTCCCTGCCTTTTCTGGCAAGAGCCTTAACTGACAGCAGAGCATTCCATCTTTTCCAGTCCTTGGTTTCATTTCATTGGATTTTTAGCCAACTCAGATCACAGGCCACAGGCAGAAACTGTTTCCATCAGCATATTCCTAATTTTCATTCCTTTGTGCTTTGAAATGGGCCAATTTCAGCTGAGCCTAAGTGAGGTTTTTCGTTGCAGGACCTTACAGAAGGCCACAATAAGCAGCACTCTGACCTCTTTCCTTATCAGGCTTTTTAATTGGAAAACTTCAAGAGGCACATGGTCTCAGTTCCAAGAAACAAGATTAAATATTTTATTCTGCTCCTTACCAGGGATTATTAGCTTTCTTGCCCAAGATGGAAAGTCTGCTTTTTATCCTATGTTTGCCTATTCCATCTTTGTGTTTTTTTAAGATTTATTTATTTTTGGCTGCACTGGGTCTTTGCTGCTGCACATGGGCTTTCTCTAGTGGTGGTGAGTAGGGGCTACTCTTCGTTGTATTGGCCAGCTTCTCATTTTGGTGGCCTCTCGTTGCAGAGCACAGCTCGGGTGTGTGGGCTCAGTAGTTGTGGCTTGAGGGCTTAGTTGCTCTGAGGTATGTGGGATCCTCCCAGACCAGGGATTGAACCAGTGCCCCTTGCACTGGCAGGCAGATTCTTAACCACTAGACCACCAAGGAAGCCCCTATCCTATCCTTGTTTTCCTCATTTCTTATGCTTCTAGTTTCTTTCCTTTCTAATTTTTTAAAAATTGTGTGAGGACTTTTTCCATTTTAAGTGACAGAATACCACATGGCCTGGTTTAGGTCCAGGGAACATGCTGTACTCTGGAGCCCAGAAGTGCATGGGCTCAAAGTTGGGGAAGAAGTGGGTGATTCTTCAAGGGAGAAATTGGCGTACAGGGATTAAAATGATGGTCTATGAATATTGAGTGATTAAAAATCAACACATTTCTATTACATTTGGTTTCTCAGCTGAGCTGCTGGAGATTACCACACAACCATGAAGACTGGTGACATTTCAAGTTCATATTCTTCAATTTTATTTTGACTTCAGTCCTACTCAGTTAACTTTTCACAAGGCCAGGGAAGCTTAAATAATCTTCAGGGCTTCTCATTTGCCTGAGCCCTTTTCAAGGTTCTGGGTGAGACCTTAGTGGTGTATTTGCACGATCACCATGTATTTGTGCAAAAGTAAGATATTTTAATGGTAATATTTCTATATTCTTTCTCACTCACTCTAGGACTCCTGACTCCACTTTGACTTACCTCTATCACATTGCTTTGTATTTTGGAAAGAAGTAGGCACTTTGGGGTCCAAATTGAATTGGGGACACGCTTTAATTTAGATTTAGTGAGATATACAGTTAAGCTAAGTTAACTTAAGCCTATACAATTAAGTTACTGCTAGCAAGCCTAGGGTAGGGATGGCTTCCAGGAATACTCCCACTGCTCACTGTGCTGACTCACACTCAACTGTGACGTGAAAGTGCTGTGAAAATGCATGTTTTGGTGCCTAACACAGGCATTATGAAGATAGTGGGGGAGAAACAATATTTGCAGTATTTGGAGCCAGAAGCTAATCTGTAGAAAGTTCTTCCCATCTTCACAAATGTAAAATTACAAGTAGAGAATTCTGCTCTCACTGAAACCAAGCAAAAAGAGATCCTTTCTGTTGGGAACATATTAAATAATACAATTGAAAATTCAGCTCACATGTAAGTTTCTTTGGAGATGAGAATAATGTGAAGGAGAATTTATCAGAATTCCTGTTTGCAAAGCAGAAACCTTTAGCAGTATTACAAATGCCAAGTGTCTGTGTTGAAATCTCACGTTTTATACATTCCAAACATTAATATTAGAAAATAAAATTTGAGCAATGACCTCAGAATGACTGGATCATCCTCTTGCTATCCATTTGAAATGTATCCCCAATTCAATTTGGGACCCCTCCCGTTTTATTTATTTTATTTTGTTGGGTAAAAAGTGGAATATTTATTTCAAAATGCATTACTCTGATCATTGCTACATCTGCGTGCTCAGTTGCTAAGCTGTGTGTAACTCTTTGCAGCCCCATGGTCTGTAGTCCACCAGGTTCCTCTGTCGAGGGGATTTCCCAAGCAAGAATGCTGGAGTGAGTTGCCATTTCCTCCTTCAGGGGATCTTCCTGACCCAGAGATCGAACCTGTGTCCCCTGCACTTCTGCATTGCCAGTGGATTCTATACCACTGAGACACTTGGAAAGCTCCTCTTTATTAGTGAACCAAATAATATAGAATTTGCCTTTTCTATTTATTGTGCTCTACATTGCCCATTTTTCCCTCTCGGCATTTATCTTTGCCTTGGCAGATTGTAAGAGTTTTTCTGATTTACAGAAGATGTAGCCTTTGCATCAGTTTATCTTGGCTCTGGCTATTTGCTTTTGGTTATTTAAACCTCTTGCCGACATTCCTGTCTTCCTGTGTTCTGTCTTCTCCCCCTTTTTCAGATCAGAGTGTGTTTTAGGGTAGTCTTCTGTAAACTTCTTCAACCCTATTTGTCAATGACAAATCCTTTGCAGTCTGTTCCCAAAGTGTAACTGTCTATACTTACTTTTGCTAATGCTATTTACAGTCAGAATTCCTTTTTTATTGTTTGCCTTCTGCAACAGTGTAAACTTCATTAGGGTAAGGATTGTATAACTGTTGTTTACTTTTGTGTGGCCAGAGTCATCACTTTTCTGCTCTTTGCTAATGGAACCCTATTCTGGTGTCTACCCTGTCCCCTCCCCAACTCAGCCCATGTCCCTTGGTAGACTATGTGCACACCCCACCCTAAGAGTAGCCCTGATTGACCTAATATCTATCTCCTTTGCCAAAAAATTTTTCAAGATTGGGAATGTGTTGCTTTTGAACCAGTGAGGCACCAGGAGAGATTTGATGGGAGTATTTACTTTGTCTTCTTGGGAACTTCCAGAACATAATCCTGTCTTCTTCTGGACATGTGATATGTAGAAATCTGATTCTTCTGTAAGACTGAGGACGAAGTCAGTGCATGAAGAAGGGAAAGCCATGAGAATCTCAGTGAAATGGAGCTGGTGTTCCTGAAACCCACATGACTGCTAGACTTCTAGTTATGCATGCCAATACATGTCTTTAGTTAAGTCATGGGTTTTCTGCTGCTTGCAGCCAAATGCACTATACCTAAGCTATATGACCAGTCTTAATACTCAACAGGAGAAGGCAATGGCACCCCACACCAGTACTCTTGCCTGGAAAATCCCATGGATGGAGGAACCTGGTAGGCTGCAGTCCATGGGGTCGCTAAGAGTTGGACACAACTGAGCGACTTCACTTTCACTTTTCACTTTCATGCATTGGAGAAGGAAATGGCAACCCACTCCAGTGTTCTTGCCTGGAGAATCCCAGGGATGGGGGAGCCTGGTAGGCTGCAGTTCATGGGGTCGCTAAGAGTCAGACATGACTGAAGTGACTTAGCAGCAGCAGCAGCAGCAGCAGCAGCAGCAGCAGCAGCAGCAGCAATACTCAAGAAAAACTTACTTGCTCAGACAGAAAATTCTCACCCATGTATGATGCATGTATTTTCCTTGGTATATAATTTTTTTATTTCCTTACATTTTTGTTTTAATTTATAAGATAATAAATATTCATTTTAATAGTCAAAGCAATGTAGACATATAGAAAAAATACTTTCTTCTTTCTAATTACAACTTTCTGCGGTAACCAAGGTTGACCATTAGTTATATGTACTTATATATTTTCTACTATGATTATAGAAACTTATAAACATCTATTATGTTTAGTTTTGTTTGCTTATTTATTTTATAAATCTGGGGTCATACTATATACATTATTGTAGAATATCTTTTTTTTAAATTAATAGATCATGGCTGTTTTTACAGGTCTGTCTACATGGAAATAACTCATTCTTCTTAATAATTGCATACTATCTCTTTGCATCTTTGCTCTGCTCGAATGTTTCTCATAGAGTTTTTTTTTTTTTAGCATAAAGGAGCACAAATTTATTATCTCACAGTTTCTATAGGTCAGAGTCTAATACACCATGAACGATTCTCTACCCAGAATCTCACCAGACTGAAATTAAGGTGTTGGTTGAAGTTCCAGGTTCTCCTCCAAGCTCACTGTGTTTGGGCAGTATTCATTTCCTTGTGGTTGTAGAACTGAGGTCCCTATTTTCCGTGTAGCTGTTGACCGTGGACATTCTCTTCTCCTAGATCTTTCCTGCAGTTTCTCGCCATGTAGCTGTCATAGCCCATCACAATGTAAATGATTACTTTCTCCCAGGTCAAATAAAATGTGTCTCTGACTTTCATTAATGCAACCATCTAGAGAAAACTCTGTACTTTTAAAGACCCACATTGATAATCTCCCCATAATAAAATCAGCTGATTTGGGACCTTAATTATATCTTTAAAATCAATTCACAGAAAATAACAACAACAACAAAAAGCCCCCAAAACAAAAACAAAATCAATTCATAGCAGTACCTGCCCAGCGTTTAATTGAATGGGAGAAAGTATGTAAACATTAGGGGCTGGAACTCTTAGGGAGAAATTTAGAATTTGTCTACTATACATGCCTACTACTTTTTTCAGTGCTGTTGTATTTCATTAGTATAGGCCAATCATCCTTCAGAAGCAGTCAAATCTGTTGACCAGTTGCTGGCAAAAAGGACAGCAACAAAAATTGTTGATTTTGGCTCCATATTTTCCCAATTTCCGGTATAAATACTAATGTTGAATCCAGCAATTCAAGTCAAATGTGGATGTATATATTCCTATTAAGTTTGGTTAAGAGCATTACTATGTGACACTATTCAAAAGCAACTTGTGTTGGGAGCCATACTAAGGATGTTTAATTATTGAAATGGCCAATTGACAAAACCTACTTTTAAATTCCTAGGCCAACTTTCCTCTTTCATTCTGTATGAAACAGACTTTGGGATCAAAATCAAGAATTCAAAGCAGTTTCATCTCCTATGGACAGTTCTGGACTCACAGGTGTAGTTTTCTGTGCAAAATTTGGACAGCCCTCTGAGTCTAGGTGAAATATATATTAGGTTTGGTTAACAAAAATAGCAGATATAAATTATATTGCCTTATCTTTAGTCAAACTTGTACAGAACATCAACATTTCAGAGCTTGTCAGTGAAGCCAGTTTCAGATTAGCTGTCTTGTCAATTCCTGGAATACAAGGACCAGATCTAAAATATCTAAGTAACTGTCACCAAAGCTATCTTTTATGTTATATTTATTTGAGAAAGATATAGCATGGCTACTGATATAAAGGACATCAGTAAATATAATGGGCAAGATATTCCAAAACAGGTTTGAGAAGATGCAGGAATGTTCTTCATATAGCACTTTTTCAATTCTAGTCTATATAGATTTAATCTTGGTAAAACCAGTTTTAAAGAGTTAAGCATGGTCTTAGAAATTCTTATTCAAATATAATATTACAGTTAAACATTTATTTACTATTATAATTGGTTAAAGCATTAAAGTCTCATAGAGTTTTATTCAAATTATTTTCCTTAAGTCTGGGCCTTCAACTGTTTCCTCTTTTATTGTTTTTCTTTAATTTTGCCTCTAAATTTGGAGCATTAGGAAAAAACAGTAATCGATGGGGGTCACTTAGGGAAAGGTATGGACTTCCCTGGTGGCTCAGACGGTAAAGTGTCTGTCTACAATGCGGGAGACCTGGGTTCCATCCCTGGGTCGGGAAGATCCACTGGAGAAGGAAATGGCAATCCACTCCAGTACTATTGCCTGGAAAATCCCATGGACAGAGGAGCCTGGTAGGCTACAGTCCATGGGGTCGCAAAGAGTCAGACACAGCTGAGCGACTTCACTTTCCTTTCCTAGGGAAAGGTAAGTAAACTTCACAGCATTAAGACAATTAGTTTACCATTTAGAATTTTGTTTATTTATTAAAAGACAGCTTGTCCTTTCTTCTGCTTATAATTGGAAAATTGTTTTTCTCTGTGCCTTTTGTAAGAAATTACACCTGAGGAACATCCCCAGGGAGACTTCAGCTTCCACTATGAAGTAATGATTTCATAAGGGATCCAGAAATTAGATAAAAGCCAGAAAGATCCAATATTTTAAGCCTAACCCAGAAAATAAGGACTATGTTCTTCTTTTGAGCTGAATATTTAACTCTTAGGTATATTACTTTATTTATCATCACCGGGGGACACACCTTTTATTTTTTAATATTAATTCTTGCCGACTAGGGATAGTTTAATTCCTTGTTAGTAGATATGCTCTAGTAAATGAGTTTATGATGTCAGTTATATGGCCCTTCTCTCCACCTCCCTTGGAAGGTGAAAAAAGATATGGAAGAAGGGGAAACAGTGGTTTTAAACAGAGGGGAAACTAAAATGACCTGACACAGTTATGCTCAAGGTGACATGCAATCAGGATTTTCCCTGGTTTCCCTAAGGAACAGTTCATTCTTGACAACAGCAAAACCTAATTTCAGAGTGAGAAAAAAAAGAGTCAAGAGAGAGAAGAAGGATGATATGAACTGAATTGGACAATATAATAAGGGCAAGACACAGGGAGCCAAAATATTTCCAAGCAGTTTTTATCAGCTTAACACCAAGGAGAGCCAAAGTGAACACCCTGTGGTAAATTAACCTATATGCCAAAGAGATAAAGGCAGCTGTGGTTTCTGTGTAAGTTCAAAGCACAGATGAAAATTAGCTCCTCTGGGTATAGTCATTTTAGACTCCAGGAACATGGGTAATTTTCTGAGGTTAGAAATATCGCAAAAGTTGAAATAATGATTTTCCCTGAGATAACAGGACTCAGCTTGTCTAAGTATTAAATGAGCCAAGGCTTAGGGGGAATCAATTCTGATCTATTTGTCATGTGAGTGTGCGAATGTATGCCCCTCAGTTTTTGTCTCGTCACAACAAAGATTTGGAGTGACATATTCATTAAGTCATTGAAAACAGAAAGAAATGAGCCAATAGATGAACAAAGCAAGACCCAAAATCCTTTCACTTTTATTCTTAGGATAGAAATGTCAACATATTTGGGTTTTCTTAGTTTTGATTTTTTTTTAATCACAAAGAGTTGAGTTTTTATTTTATGAAATACCCTTTTTCCTGGATGGAATATGCTGATAGTCTTCTGTAGATGGAGTGATAAAGAGAGATGCTTGAGAACAGAGGGAAATTCTCTCTCAATTGTACTAATAGCCTAGAATCTGTAATTCACTGCTGCTGCTGCTAAGTCACTTCAGTCGTGTCTGACTCTGTGCAACCACATAGATGGCAGCCCACCAGGCTCCCCCATCCCTGGGATTCTCCAGGCAAGAACACTAGAGTGGGTTGCCATTTCCTTCTCCAATACATGAAAGTGAAAAGTCAATGTGAAGTCGCTCAGTTGTGTCCGACTCTTAGTGACCCCATGGACTGCAGCCCACCAGGCTCCTCCGTCCATGGGATTTTCCAGGCAAGAGTACTGGAGTGGGGTGCCATCGCCTTCTCCGTGTAATCCACTGGAGGTTAATAAAAACAAGTTACCAAGAAAGTACTCTGGGGTTCATTTGGATCCTTTTTTTGACATACTCAGAATTTTCTATTCTGTAGCAAGTAGTATTTTAAAATGATGTTCCAGGTAATTTTAGTTTGCTCTTTGCATGATTTTATTATAGCATATAGGGGCCTATTTCTAGGAAGATTGCATTTTGAGCACCAATATCTACTTTAATTTAAAGGCTCCATGTTTACTGGCTTCAAAGTAGTTAACAGCAGAAAATTTATCTTTAGTAGGTTAAACTTGATTTAATCAGGTAGCAATTAGCATGCAAGACTGCATAATCTACAATTAAAAAAGAATTCAGGCATGCTCTGACCCTTCTCTTACCAGAGATACAAATTACCATAAGTTTCTGGTTAAATTTTATAGGTCAGCACAAGATGAGAGGAATTTAGTAAAATTTTGGTGCAGATGGAGTAATTTTTTTTTTTTTTTTGGCTTTACTGTGAGTCATGTAGGACCTTAGTTCCCTGACCAGTAATTGAACCCGTGCCCTCTGTGGTGGAAGCATGGAGTTTCAACCACTGGACCACCAGGGAAGCCCCTGGAGTAGTCTTTCTTTACTTACTCATTTAATTTGCATCACAATTTAGATTCAGTAGAGTTCCAATCATGATGTTTTGGCAATGTTTAAAAGAATGGAAATTGAGATTAAAATGTGTAGCTTGAATATATTTATACCTTGAATATATTTATACCTGGTCTCCTATAAAATTCATTCAGGTGACAATGTGATACACATAATTCAATAAAATAAAATAATTTAAGGGAGTAAAAGGACAAGAAGGCTAAGGATGTAAGATGGAATTGGGAGTAAATCGAGTACATAAAGTGTGTGTGCGTGGCACAAGCTCTAATCTGAGCTTCCTTACAGTCAATTCAAAGAGGGACATATGATCATTTAGGAGAATCTCAGAGTCCACAAGATAAGCAAAATTCAGTCTCAGTAGGAATAAAACTGTTCCTGACATTAAGATCAGAAATCACTTCCAGTTTGCTTTCAAAGAGAAGACACTGGAGATCATTTTGAATAGAATCCGTAATATCACCTTAACAGAAAGCATAGTTTCCTAGAAATTTCTAAAACTTTCTCACTATTGGTTGAAAGCATCATTTAAGATCAAATTTCAGTCACAACAATTGCTCAGGAGGGAGAACTATGAAGCTGGACATGTACCTTCCTTCCTTAGTCTGGCATATACTGGAGCTAGTGCTTACTGAGGGGAATTGATAGTGTATTGATCCTTTAGGAAGTCCTCCATAAACAGCGCTCCTTTCCAAAGAACTTCTGAACACTGTGAATTTGAGTAATGTTCCCTAAGCTGAACCATGGCAATTTGTGTTTCATTAACTGGATCGTCGAAAAAGCAAGAGAGTTCCAGAAAAACATCTATTTCTGCTTTATTGACTATGCCAAAGCCTTTGACTGTGTGGATCACAAGAAACTGTGGAAAATTCTGAAAAAGATAGGAATATCAGACCACCTGACTGGCCTCTTGAGAAACCTATATGCAGGTCAGGAAGCAACAGTTAGAACTGGACATGGAACAACAGACTGGTTCCAAATAGGAAAACGAGTACGTCAAGGCTGTATATTGTCACCCTGCTTATTTATCTTATATGCAGAGTACATCATGAGACACACTGGGCCGGAAGAAGCACAAGCTGGAATCAAGATTGCTGGGAGGGATATCAATAACCTCAGATATGCAGATGACACCACCCTTATGGCAGAAAGTGAAGAGGAACTAAAAGCCTCTTGATGAAAGTGAAAGAGAAGAGTGAAAAAGTTGGCTTAGAGCTCAACATTCAGAAAATGAAGATCATGACATCCGGTCCCATCATTTCATGGGAAACAGTGGAAATAGTGTCAGACTTTACCTTTTTCGGCTTCAAAATCACTGCAGATGGTGGCTGCAGCCATGAAATTAAGAGACGTTTACTCCTTGGAAGAAAAGTTATGACCAACCTAGACAGCATATTGAAAAGCAAAGACATTACTTTGTCAACAAAGGTCCATCTAGTCAATGCTATGGTTTTTCCAGTGGTCATGTATAGATATGAGAGTTGGGCTGTGAAGAAAGCTGCGCACCAAAGAACTGATGCTTTTGAACTGTGGTGTTGGAGAAGACTCTTGAGAGTCCCTCTGACTGCAAGGAGATCCAACCAGTGCATTCTAAAGGAGATCAGCCCAGAGTGTTCTTTGGAAGGAATGATGCTGAAGCTGAAACTCCAATACTTTAGCCACCTCATGCGAAGAGTTGACTCATTGGAAAAGACTCTGATGCTGGGAGGGATTGGGGGCAGGAGGAAAAGGGGACGACAGAGGATGAGATGGCTGGATGGCATCACTGACTCGATGGACATGAGTTTGAGTGAACTCCGGGAGTTGGTGATGGACAGGGAGGCCTGATGTGCTGCGATTCATGGGGTCGCAAAGAGTCGGACATGACTGAGCGACTGGACTGGACTGAACTGAACTGCATTGCTAGGAGCCTTGGCTGAGTGTAGCGACAGCATCGGGTGAAACTGCCCAATCTCTTGGAGACTAGCCTCACAGTTTATCATTATCTCTAAAACAAATGAGACTCAGCTTAAGATTCCCAGTAAATGGAATGATAGCAACTGTACCTGCTTGCAGTTCTATTTTATTTTTTAGTTGACCTCTACTTCTGAGGCTGGTTGCTTTTCTGTCTCTGCTACTGGATTGTGTAAATTCCTTGAGGACAAGAACTGAAGAGTTTGCAGATAAAGCACTCCAGTTCTGAACAGACTGTGGGGACTTGATCCCTGATAAACGAGTTAGTGTTTCCTGGGAAAGTTTATTTATCTTTTTGAAATCTCACATTCTCATCAGTAAGATGATGATAATAACGTCAACTTTATAGAGTTGTTGTGAAGATAAAAATGTAGATAATGTATAGTGTTAGATATTATTGCTTTGCTTAGTTTCTGTCTTTGTGGCATGAGGGCAGTGTGGTATAATGGATATTATACCATCTTCAAAGTCAGGTCTATGGTTGGGTCTGTGTGTTCTTGAACAATTTACTTAATATTCCTATTACTCCAGTGTCCTCGTCTCTAAAGTGGGAGTAATTGTGCTACCATCTAGAGTTGTATGGAGTTTGAAAGACAATGTGATCACATGTTATACATAGGTGTAACTTTCCTAATGTGTAAAGAATTCCTTAAACTGTAAATACCAGCAACCCCATAAAAGATTATTAAAAGGCAGGAGCAGTTATAGAAAAAGAATAGGAATGTCCATAAGCATATGAAAAAATGTTCAACCCCACTCATAATATGAGAAATAAAAATGAAATACATGAGATACCATTTCTCACATATGAGGTTGGTTGAAATCTAAAAGCTTGAGAACACACTATCATTTGCTGGCTGCAGATGTAGCAAAATGCTACAACAACTGTGGAAGAATATCTAGCAACAGTGACCAAAATTATACATGCATTTTACTCTTTGTCCCAGAAATCTCACTTCTGGGTATCTCTCTTCTATAGTTATATATTTGTGTGTGCTCAGTTGCGTCAGTCATGTCTGACTGTTTACGACCTTGTGAACTGTAGCCTGCCAAGCTCCTCTGTCCATGGGATTGTCTTTTTTTTGTTGTTTTAATTTATTTATTTTAGTTGGAGGCTAATTACTCTACAATATTGTAGTGGTTTTTGCCATACATTGATATGAATCAGCCATGGGTGTACATGTGTTCCTCATCCTGAACCCCCTTTCCTCTCCCTCCCCATCCCATCCCTCAGGGTCATCCCAGTGCACCAGCACCCTGTCTCATGATTTGCACCTGAACTGGCGATCTGTTTCACATATGATAATATACATGTTTCAATGCTATTCTCTCAGATCATCCTACCCTCGCCTTCTCCCACAGAGTCCAAAAGGCTGTTCTATACATCTGTGTCTCTTTTTCTGTCTTGCATATAGGGTTATCGTTACCATCTTTCTAAATTCCATATATGTGTGTTAGTATACTGTATTGATGTTTTTCTTTCTGGCTTACTTCACTCTGTATAATAGGCTCCAGTTTCATCCACCTCATTAGAATTGATTCAAATGTATTCTTTGTAATGGCTGAGTAATATTCCATTGTGTACATGTACCAGAGCTTTCTTATCCATTCATCTGCTGATGGACATCTAGGTTGCTTCCATGTCCTGGCTATTGTAAATAGTGCTGTGATGAACACTGGGGTACACGTGTCTCTTTCAATTCTGGTTTCCTCGGTGTGTATGCCCAGCAGTGGGATTGCTGGGTCATATGGCAGTTCTATTTCCAGTTTTTTAAGGAATCTCCACACTGTTCTCCATTGTGGCTGTACTAGTTTGCATTCCTACCAACAGTGTAAGAGGGTTCCCTTTTCTCCACACCCTCTCCAGCATTATTGTCTGTAGATTTTTGGATAGCAGCCATTCTGACCAGCGTGAGAAGGTACCTCACTGTGGTTTTGATTTGCATTTCTCTGATAATGAGTGATGTTGAGCATCTTTTCATGTGTTTGTTAGCCATCTGTATGTCTTCTTTGGAGAAGTGTCTATTTAGTTCTTTGGCCCATTTTTTGATTGGGTCATTTATTTTTCTGGGATTGAGCTGCAGGAGTTGCTTGTATATTTTTGAGATTAATTATTTGTCAGTTGCTTCATTTGCTATTATTTTCTCCCATTCTGAAGGCTGTCTTAGCCTGCCAGGCTCCTCTGTCCATGGGATTCTCATGGAGTCGGTTGCCATGCCTTTCTCTAGGGAATCTTCCCAACAAAGGGATCAAACCCGAGTCTCCTGCATTGCAGGCGGGTTCTTTGCTGACTAAGCCACCAGGGAAGCCCATAGTTATATGCTGTTTTTGTTCAGTCACCCAGTCATGTCTGACTCTTTGTAGCCCCATGGACTGTAGCACGCCAGGCCTCCCTGTCGCTCACCATCTCCCTAAGCTTACCCAAATTCATGTCTTTTGCATTGGTGATGCCATCCAGTTATCTCATCTTCTGTTGTTCCCTTCTCCTCCTGCCTTCAGTCTTTCCCAGCAACAGGCTCTTTTCTGATGAGTCAGCTGTTTGCATCAAGTAACCAAAAATACTGGAGTTTCAGCTTCAGCATCAGTCCTTCCAATGAATATTCAGGGTTGATTTCCCTCAAGATTGACTGGTTTGATCTCCCTGCTGTGCAAGGGACTCTCAGGAATTATATATTGCATGTACACAAATACAAAATGGCACATGTATAAACCTAGTCATTATGGCTTAGTTTAGTTTCCAATATCTTGGTTTTCCAATAGCAAAAGAGGGGAAACATCATGAGTGCCCAGTAATGGGGACCTGGTTCACCACACAATGGTGTACTGTGCAGTTGCTTAAAGAATGAGGGCCTCCAGACTGTGAACACAGAGGGGGAAGGAACGGGTGGGAGGTATGGAGAGAGTAGCATTGGAACATATACATTACCATATATAAAATGGATAGCCAGTGGGAATTTGCTGTATGATGCAGCAAGCTCAAACCTGGTGCTCTGTGACAGCCTAGAGGGGTAGGATGGGGTGGGAGATGGGAGGGAGGTTCAAGAGGGAGAGGACATATGCATACCTATGGCTGATTCATGCTGATGTATGGCAGAAACCAGCACAATATTGTAAAGCAATTATCCTCTAATTAAAAATAAAATAAAATCAAACAATAAAAATTTTACAAGGATTATAAAAATAAATTAATTTAAGAAAAGAATCTCTCTTCTCTCTCTCTTTATTTGCTAAGTTGCGTCTGGCTCTTGGAACCCCATGGACTGTAGTCTGCCAGGCTCCTTTGTCCATGGGATTCTCCAGGCAAGAATACTGGAGTGGGTTGCCATTTCCTTCTCCAGGGGATCTTCCTGACCCAGGAATCAAACCGGGGTCTCCTGTATTGCAGGCAGATTCTTTACCGACTAGGCTATGGGATCCATATTGTGCTGATACGAACTCTCCAGAGTACATTACTGTTAACTGAAAAAGCCAGGAGCAGTGTTATGTACATTCCAAACAACCTTTTATCTAACAAAGATGAGAAAAGAGGAATATATGTTTGTGTTTGTTCATATTTGAATGAAAATGTTTTAGAATAATTAAGCTGGTTTTGATTATATTTAATTAAATTAATTTTAATTATACTACTTGTAATGGATGAGTGGTCAAGGTGAGCAGGAATGGGGATGGAATTAAGATTTCTTGATACATTAGAAAAATTTTAATACTTTATTTTTTCAGATTCACAGCAAAATGGAGTGGAAAGTTCAGTGCTTTCATATGCCAACTGTCCCCACACACATGCTTAGTCTCACTCATTGTCAACATTCACCTACAGAATGGTATAACTGATAAATCTATACTGACATTATTATCACCAATAGTCCATAGCTTACATTATGGTTTTCTCTTTATATTGTTCAGTCTGTGGGTTTGGACAAGTTTATGATGACTTACACTCACCATTTTAGGATGGAGTAGTTTTGCTGCCCTAAAAGTCCCCTGTGCTCTACCTATTCATTCCTTTATTTTCTCTAACTCCTGGAAAACACTGATATTTTTACCTATCTACATAATCTCTTTTCCAAAAATGTCTTGTGGTTGGAATCATACAGTAAGTAGCCCCTTCAGATTGACTTCTTCCACTTAGTAATCTGTGTTTAAGGTACCTCCATGTTATTTTCATGGCCTGATAGCCATGACCAGGGATGGAACCCAGGCCCCATGCATTAGGAGCGTGAAGTCTCAGCCACTTGACCACCAGGAGTCCCTCAACAAATATTTTTTGAGAGCCCATTATGTGCCAGTTATGTTCTTGCCATATGTAACACACCAGTGAATAAAATATACAAATATCCCCTTTCCCCATTAGAGCTTGTATTGAGGGAGAAAGTGAAAGTGAATTCGCTCAGTCGTGTCCGACTCCTTGCGACCCTATAGACTGTAGTCTACTAGGCTCCTCAGTCCATGGCATTTTCCAGGCAAAGGTACTGGAGTGGGTTGTCATTGCCTTCTCCAGGGGATCTTCCCAACCCAGGAGTTGAATCTGGGTCTCCCGCATTGCAGGCAGTTGCTTTACGGTCTGAACCACCAGGGAGAAACAGAAGATAAATAAGTAAATTATATAGAATCGTAGATGATAAGTCCATACAAATAATAGAGCAGAGGAGGATGAGGTGAGAGGTAAGTTTCTATTTTCAATAGGAAGGCCAGGCCTTACTATGGTGATGATATCTGAAGAGTGATCTGGAAGAAGCAACAAAACTTGGCATGTTGATGTCTGGGCAGGAGTGTTCCAGGCAGAAGAGAATACAAAAGCCCCAGGGCTAGAATATGCTTGGCATGGCGTGAGATTCCACAGTTTCATGAGAGGTGTGAACAGAGAAGAGCATGGGAGAGTAAGTGGTCTGGGGGGTAAAAGTTCACATCTGCAGAGCCTCATAAGCTGCTGTGAGGAGCTTTGATATTCACTGTAGGTAAGCTGAGAAGTTAGAGGATATTGAGCAGAGAGGGGATGTGATCTGACATACGTTTTAAAAGAATCACTGTAGCTGCTGCGTTGATGACAGAATGGTCTGGGGAGAAATATGGAATCAGGGAGGCTAGTTACAAGACTATTGAAAAAAATGGAGGTAGATGATGGTTGTGACTTGGACTAGAGGGTAGCAGAGGAGGGGGTTAGAGACGATTGTATTAATATATACTTTGAAGACAGGCTTGACAGGACTTCCTGATCTGTTGAATATGGGATATAAAAGAATGTGAGGAATAAAAATCACTCCAAGGTTTTGGGCCAGGTGATTGGAAAAGTACAGCATCAGTATTAAGATGGGGAAGACTGTGTGGGCAGATTTGGGGATGGAAATCAGAACTTTGATTTGGAGTGTGTTAAGAATGAGAGTCTATCAGACATGCTAAGTATAGAGCTTAGATTAGTGTCCAAAATATTAATTAATGCTACAGGATACTATATAAGTACTATTATTAACAGAAATTTCCCCACTATAATTGTAGATTTTCAAGTACGTCCATATAGTTTTGTCCATTTTTACTGTTTTATTTGAAGTAAGTTAGGTTTATAAAAGTTAAGAACGGATATGTCATCCTGCTGAATTTCTCTTTTATCATGTACTGACTCTTCACTCCTAATGATGATTTTCTCTTTAAACTCAGTTTCAAATTATTGTGAAATAAATCTACCACCTTTTTTGGTTATTTATCTGGCATATATTTTTTACTACTTTACTTTCAATCTTTATTATTATAGTTTAGGTATATTTCTTATAAACTGCACATAGCCAGATTTTAGAGTTTCAAAGTCCAATCTGAAGAATCTGCCATTTAAATGGAATTTTATTCCACTTTTATTTATAAAGTTACTAATATATTTAGTTTTGTTTATGTCACTTTAAAAATTTATTTCATAACAAATAGTGCTTTCTATTTACTATGCATTTTTTTTGCATTTTTCCTTTTGCAAAATTGAACTTGTTCCTTAATATTCATTTTCTCTCTACTGGTTTGTGACTAATACATTTAATTTCTATTTTTTAATTGGGAATTTTACATTTTAAACAGTTCATGAACATTTAAATTTTAACTGAGAATAGTGTTTAATTTTCTCAGTTAAGTAGGAATCACCTGCTGATTCTGAGGTAGGAAGAAGAGCATTGGAGCTGCGAGTAGAATAGAGAAAAACTGAAGCCACTGGAGAGGGGGAGTTAAATAGTGCATCATAGTTGGGACAGCAGGACGTGTTAGGAGCCTGTCTGGGTTGATGGATGGGAGTTTATTATTTTCACATTTTACTTTACTTTTGGCTGTGTTGGGTCTTCACTGCTGCTCGGGCTTTCCTCTGGTTGTGGCGAGTGGGGGCTGCTCTAGTTGCAGTGAGCGGGCTTCTCATTGCTCTGGCTTTTCTCGTGGCAGAGCACAGGCTGAATAACCTGTGGGTCTTCCTGGATCAGGGATTGAACCTGCATCTCCTGCATTGGCAGGCAGATTTTTTGCCACTGAGTCACTAGGGAAGCCCTGGACGTGCGTTTAAAGTGAAAACATTCTACCTTATTTTATGATTTTCACCAGCCAATATAAAGAATAGTTACAGTCAAATAGGTTTGAGGATTTTTTCCTAACAGCAGCAACAAAAGTATAAGAGGATAAAATTTGAGTATGTTATGACTCTAGTTGAAGTTAT
This sequence comes from Ovis aries, assembly GCF_016772045.2. Taxonomy (NCBI): domain Eukaryota; kingdom Metazoa; phylum Chordata; class Mammalia; order Artiodactyla; family Bovidae; genus Ovis; species Ovis aries. Next base: position 40,318,015 of record NC_056061.1, read on the forward strand.
GCACTGTTTAATCAATATAAATAAGAAAGGAAACAGACTGAAAGCAAGAAGATTGGTTAATGAAGCAGAGATCTCAGCGAGGCTGAGGGAGGAATATTTCAGCCAGCCAGCTGAAAGGAGAGAAGTTTCTGGGATATTTGAATAATTGATTTTAGATGCATTGAAATTAGAGAGTCAGAAAGTTTCTAGAAGATAGCTGGACTGAAACTGCAGAGACGAGGGTTTAAAATGGACACTGAAGTCTTTCAGAATGATGCTAAAGCTCAGGGTAGACAGGAGAGCCATAAGCCAGGTGCCACTGTCTTTGGAAGGGGCACAATGGGGTGGTCTGTAGGGCACAGCGACAGAGAAGTGAGGAGAGGAATGACCCGCACATGACCAGCACTGTTTGTTTAGTTTCCTTTATTAGAAACTGGAGAATTTATCTCCTGGAAGACAATGAGGAGCAAGAAGGGCCTCAATCCGTTCAGTCAGGGTTTTGCTTAAACATAAAATCTGATTATTTTGAAAGTTGGGATTTTATTTGGATGTGATGGAATGCCTTCGAAGTGTCTTCAGCAGAAGAATAACATGATCCATTCCATATTTTAAAAGAATGACTTGGCTTCCTTGTGAAGTATCGATTACAGTGGTTGAATGAGTAGCAAGATGGTCTATTAGTGGAGGTGGACAAGAGCGTGGCATATACTTGGGTGGCAGCTGTGGCAAGGTGTGAAGAAGTCAAATTCTGGAAAATTTTAATGTTTTGTTTCCTTTAGTGACCATATCAATTACTCACAGGACATCTATCACTATGGACTCAATGGGAGGGCAAGCTTCTAGCCCAGAGTCCAAATATAAAAGTTGACTCCAAAGAGGTAGACACTGGCAAGGCCTTCTTCTATTTGTCCAACTTCTGTTCAGCATCCCAGTGCTTAGGTTGCAACTCATGAAGTTCAGGGTAAGTGCTGAGTGTGCCGTAACCAGCACACAAGGATCAGTCATCCCAACTAGTATGGTCTAAGAAATATGTAGCACAGTAGAATGTGAGAATACTGTGTTCTTACTGGAAAATGTTCATTTAAACTCATCCAACCCAAAGGTACTCCTGGGCAGGTGAACAAGGGGGGCCTTAGCCTTGGGCTCAGCAGTCAACTCCTATTCACTTCCATGCAACTTCTCCTGTGGACCAGAGTCTGCTGAAGTCCCCTTGTCATCTCTCTTCTCAGCTTGAGCTTTCTGCTTTCCCTTCTGGTGACCTTTCTGTTTTTTTTTTCCTGGATCTCCTTAGGCTAGGCTTCCCTGGTGGCTCAGCAGTAAAGAAGCTGCCTGTCAATGCAGGAGATGTGGGTTCGATCCCTGGGTCTGAAAGATTCCCTGGAGAAGGGAAGGGCTACCCACTCCAGTATTCTTGCCTGGAGAATCCCAAGCATAGAGGTGCCTGTGGGCTACAGTCCACTGTGTTGCAAAGAAGCTGGACACAACTCAGCGACTAAACAGCAACAACTGAGAAGTATTCCACAACATCTTAGGCTAGCTCTCTGCAAACGTTTTCACATAAAGTTAGGCCATATTCTCATATGTGATTTGGTTTTTTCCCCCACAAATAGAATCTAATATGAGATAGTTATAGCTGCCAAAAGACAGTACAGAATTGGAGTTGGTAGATACAGGGAGGGAACCAGTGGTTGGTATGGAAACCCTGGTGGGAAAAAGGCTCCTGGAACTACTTGTTAAGGCACAGTGGGATGCAGCCAATGATGATAGTAGCTAATGAGTCATTTTCACCCACCAGGAGCATCGTAGTCCTCTTGTGAGCCCCCAAGGGCTCCAGGGTTTACTTGACATCCTCCTTGCTGAGGTTCAAAGGGCCTGGGTGCTGGTTACATTGGGAACACAGTATTGCTGCTAACAAAACACAGCTACTCATTGCTCACTGTCTTTGCTCTCAAACACTCAGAATCTGTCACTAACAGGTATTGTGATATCCCAGGTGGAAATTTGCAGAGAAATTTAGGTGGGAAGTAGATTTTGCCAAAACGAGATGTGGTTGTGCTGAGAGTTTCATGTTACTGAGAAGTGATGATGACCTTCGGGCTTGGAGTTGGTCTTAGGATTTGTGCACAGGGCCCTGCAGGAAAAGGACTGTCTAGAAAACTTTTGAATGTGGAAGAGCTGGCAGGACTTGATGGTTTAGATGTAGTATTTGTGAGAGAGCAAGAAGCCAAGAGAATATTAGATTTTGGATGTCTTTCAGCTTTATCTTTTACAATGTTTTACTTTTCTTCTCTTCTGTGAACTTTCTCTATATTTTGTGAGATATTTATTTGTGGGTTAATTAAGGTATGAGGTCTGGAAGAAACAGGGACTCATGTGCTTTTCCACTGGGATGTTTCTAGGAATTTGCTAATCCTCTATTTTCTTGTTTGGAAAACTTACTTTGTAAGCCTTTTAAGATTAGCACATATAAAATAAAGAAAAAAACTTGGAGACTGATAGCTTTTCACCTACTACTTACTGACTGCTCATTGCAGTGCAAATGCCAAATGTGCCTTTCATCTTTCCCAGTAAAGTGAAATTGTATTTTGGGAACTCTGGTACTAGTTAAAGAGATTGAGGTTAGTATGATCTGGGCGTCTTAACTAACTGAAGAGTAATTGAGGTCTTGTGATTTTTCTATTGCATGAACTTAGGAAACAATGAGATACAGAAAAGAAACCTAGGAAATTTGTCAAATGGTATGAAGTCTGGAATTTGATGGAATGTAAAAAATGTAGGTGGCTAGGATTGTTCTGTTTGGAGAAGGAATTGGCAACCCACTCCAGTATTCTTGCCTAGAGAATCCCATGGACAGAATAGCCTGGTGGGCTATAGTCTGTGGGTTGTAAAAAGTCAGACACGACTGAGGGACTAACACACACACACAGCATTGTTCTATCTGTTCTCTTAAGTTTGAAACTTTTCACAATGCTTCATATGGACATTTTCTCCTGCTTCTCTATGTGATCATACTTCAAATCCAGGCTTTTTAGGACAAGGTTTTTGGGAAGCTTGGGTAAACAAGGGGAATTTTCAGAAAAGACCTGGCTAGGTATTTGGCTAGAGCTGAAAAACCTACAGCCCAAAAAACTACTGACTGTGTGAAATCCTTAATTTACTTAAATTGTTCTCATAAGGGTCTGCTGAAAATCTCCCTGAAGTCATTTGAATAAGAGTGAATAGTTATGACTTTGGAGCATATTGAATATCCATATGTTTAAAACTTCCAAATAAAAGTCATTGTACATGAGGATGCTTATAACAGAGCAGTGTAATTTTTGTAGTCTATTAACATTGAAATAATTGAATGAACATCTGTAACAGTCCTTAATCTAAATCGGAGGGTGATGTCCTATGTGAATAAGCTTTTTCAAGAAACCTGGGAATTAACTTAAGTATATGTACTCCTTTATAGTTATAGAGCAGCTGCTTAAGCATACAACATGTTAAACATGAAAAAAGGGACTTTTTTTTAGGACTCATGAGAAGAATTATGGTCTTACATCCAAACACACTGTACTATTTTGAAGCACTTTAAAATTTCATCCAGAAATGATTTTGTTAGCTCACTGACTGGTAACTATCATTTGAAGTGTCTTTGTCTTTTTACTGACCTCTAAAAATGCTCTCAATCAAAGCAGATTTTATTGTAGTTAGGTCATTGACAAGTAACTTTTTTTGGTTAAATTCAAAAAGTATGATATAAAAATGACAGTATCTTATTGAGGTGGCAATAACCCAGGTGAAGAGCAAAAGCAGCTGTTTAAATCATGGGCAGGGTTAAATGAAACAACATGAAAAAAATCCTTGGATGGTTGAAAATAGTTGTTAACACTATTGTGTTGAAGCTCTCTTGATCCCTCTTGCTCAGTTAAATATCTTCTAAAATATTTGATTCATCTTCAGAAGAGAATATGAGATGTTTAAAAATGTTTCCTTTCAAAATTGCTTTCCATATTCCCAAATAAATTGAGCATAATTACTACTGTGATTATATTATAAATATAATCACTGTAATTTTATTCTTATTCATGTATTTATTCTTTGAGAAAGAACTGCACTACAGTTAAAGAATTGTGGTGGTTAATATTAATATATGAGAAATTAGTTGGTGGTTATTTAATCAAAAGGTGATTTTTTTGCTATGTAAAAGGCAATTCCTCCCACTCAATCACCTTGTTTTTTCCAGGGTTAGCTGATCTTTATAACTGAGAGGTTGAATATTCAGAGTGTAGATTAAGGATCTTTGTATAGCTTGTCCCCTTTTTCCCCTTGACTGGTGACATAGGGATGATCCAGGCTTGACCACATATGCCAGCCTAGAAATCAAACCTGTGCCATGCTATGTTATGCTCAACACTTCCATTTAATAGATTAAATAACTGTAACTGATCTTTTCTTAAAACATTTAATGACCATTTATACTGTGTAACATTTTTGTGTCAGACATTTCAATCTAATTTGTTTCATTAAATGTTTACATTTGTGACTTAATAGGGGTGTTCCAACTTGTGAATTAGTACAGAGTGACTCTGGACTAGTTTAATTTATAGATAGCTTTTCCATTTATCCAGGTATTTTTCAAAAAATTATGTTCTTTGAACACTAGTCCACAGAAGAGGAAAATGAAAGACCCCATCTGCTAGAGCCTCATGTTTGAGACTATTCTGATCTGGACTTCCTTTTCCTGGATGGAGGTGGGCAGGGTATTGATAGCTCCTGTAAAGCATCACTTGCTTTCTTGGACCTCTGTTTTCAGTTAATTAGTTTACTTTGGGGCAATTGTAAAATGAGTTTCAGAGTTTTCCCTTCTTGCAGAGGCTTCCACTGAACAGTTGTCCTTCTGAGTGTTTGTACAAGAAGTGAGCAATATACGAAGATGTTTGACAAGTGCATGATTGCTCTTCATTGATTTACTTCCTCCTCTGCATCCGGTTGGGGGGATGAGGGTTCAGTGATGTTTGGCTCCATTGTGTCAGTCTAATTGAGAAGTTTAGCCGTGGACGCATGCTCAGTTCAGTCATGTAGAACTCTGCGACCCCATGGACTGCAGGCTGCCAGGCTCCTCTGTCCATGGAATTTTCCAGGCAAGAAATAGTAAAACTCAAAACATTTGCAAGCCATTTTGAATAGTTTAAAAATAATTGCTGATTCATGATAATTTTGAGCCAGAATGTATTCTGCATCCTCAATCTTATAAAGCTAGCGTGGATTTCTTTTTTCCAAGGGAGGAAAAAATAAAAAGTTTCTGTGAAAGAAAAGCCTTATTACACAGGCTAATATCAGTTTGACCCTTTGATCCCAACTAACATAAGATACAGCTTTCCAGGTAGCACAATGGTAAAGAATCTGCCTGCCAATGCAGGAGACACAAGAGACACGGGTCCCATCACTGGGTCGGGAAGATCCCCTGGAGAAGAAAATGGCAACCCACTCCAATATTCTTGCCTGGAAAACTTCCATGACAGAGGAGATCTACATTCCATGGGGTCGCAAAGAGTCAGACACCCTGAGTGACTAAGCATAGCATGCACAGCAAGGTAAGATAATAAAAAACATGAAAAATACAAGGATCCAAACAAAACATGAACTGGCTCATCAAGGTCTAGTGCTCAAGCCACTTATCCAGTTCCTGGTGCCTCCTTCTGGTAAAGATGCTTAGGAGCATGTGGCTATAATAAAATATAATATTATGGCTAACCTCTATTTATAACTGCCTCAAAGTAAACTAATTAACTGAAAATGGGATTCAAGAAAACAAATGGTGCTCAGCACCAGAATATATCCTCCATATGGGCAAGGACTTCACTTTGCTTACTGCTATATTCCCAGTGCCCAGTCCCTCAATTATATTCACTGAATGATTTAATGGCTCTAAAGGTATATAATTTGCATTCTGATGGACTATGTATTAGTTATGGCAAACTATTTTGATTTCTGTGAAACTCAATGTGCCTGGCCTTTATTTATTTTTAAAAATTTTAATTTTATTGGAAAACTGTTGATTTACAATGCTGTGTTAGTTTCAGGTGTATAGCAAAGTAATTCAGTTACACATTTACATATGTCCATGCTTTTTTAGATTATTTTCTCTTATAGATCATCACAGGATATTAAGCAGAGTTTCCTTAAGTAGAGTGGTATACAGTATGTCCTCGGTAATCTATTTATACATAGTTTCTTATATATAGTAGTGTGTGTGTGTGTTCATCCCAAGCTCCTGATTTATCTCTCCCTCCCCTGTTTCCCCTTTGGTAACCATAAGTTTATTTTCAATATCTGTAAGACTGTTTCTGTTTTAGAAATAAGTTCATTTGTATCATTTTTTTAAAAATAAGTTTCCAAATATGAGTGATATCATCTGATATTTGTCTCTGCCTGTCTGACTTACTTCACTTAGTAGGATAATCTCTAGGTCTATCCTTGTTGCTACAAATTTCATTATTTTGTGATTTTTTATGATCGAGTAATATTCCATTGTAGATATACATACCACATCTTCTTTATCCATTCATCTGTTGATGGACATTTGGTTTGCTTCTGTGTCTTGGCTTCTGTGAATAGTGCTGCAATGAACATTGGGGTGTATGTATCTTTTTGGATTGTGGCTATCTCCAGATATATGCTCAGTCTCTATCTTTTAAAATGAGGATAATCATGCCTACCTTATAAGGCTGGCATGAAGATGAAATGCTGTGAGATAAAGTGCCTGGGTAGTATCTGGGATTCAGTGGGTGTTGAACTGACAGAGAGACCTGCAGAGAAAGGGATGGCTGAAAAATGAGCAGCTTAAACATCAGATGTTCCTGTTTTCCTAAGGTGTAAGAAAAGGACTGTGTGGACTTTTGCTTCTTTGTTAACAGCAGGTTTCGTTATCTCTGGGAGGCTTTATGCAGTGTTTCTTCTAAAAGACTTCATATGTGGAACTTATAATGAACTCTAGAAATGAGTGTTTATAAAGGTAGAGGGGGATCAGTATTAGATTTAATTTGAAGGATTCTTTCCCTGGAAGCAGGGCTTCCAATCTTAGGTTCTGCCTGAGATTCTTTAACTATTCACAAAACTCTATAAATTTTCTCACCTGTCACTTTGACACTGTGAAGAGACAATGCCCAGTCAAAAAGTATATTGTTTTTGGCCCTGGACTGAGTGTGGCAGTTGGCATGATTGCATTGATTATGTGGTGTGTATCAGATGGCAAGTTAACATGCTCTTGATTAAAAATGGGGAAAAAAGTAATTTATAGAAGTTCAGTTTGGGGAGGGACAGAGAGGATGGTTTCATAGAAAAAAATAGAAGAATGAGAAAGTGGAAGTGTCCTAGGTTTGGCTTTGCTAGGTTGCCCCTAAATCCATTCCAGTGATCTAAAATTTACCTCTGGTGATTCTCAAAGTCAACTGGTGAAAATCACCTGTGAGGAGATTAACTATAACACTATCTCATTTCACCTTAAAAAAAAAAATCCATCACCCATATTGACTGCTTCCTTTGTTAGAGAATATCACCTAAAACACTCCTATCTTTTAGTCAAAGTTTAAAAATGTTTAGTCTCCTTGACTCAACAATATTATTTGAGTTAAAGTCTGTTACATATCCTTCAGAGTCTTTCTTTGATCTCTGTATTCTGAAGCCAATACTAAATCTAGAGCCACCTATTCAGGAATACACTTTCTACACTTAATAAAGAGAAGGTAATCCCTCCACCTCCCCCTGCCCCCCTGCAACGATAGTAGCAACTCTCCTATCACAGCTGGTGGTTTTATCTTCCCCACGGATCTTTGTGGTATTTTACAAAGCCCAGTTCAGTTCAGTTCAGTTGCTCAGTCGTGTCTGACTCTTTGCTACCCCATGAATCACAGCATGCCAGGCTTCCCTGTCCATCACCATCTCCCGGAGTTCACTCAGACTCACGTCCATCGAGTCAGTGATGCCATCCAGCCATCTCATCCTCTGTCGTCTCCTTCTCCTCTGTCATCCCCTTCTCCTCCTGCCCCCAATCCCTCCCAACATCAGAGTCTTTTCCAATGAGTCAACTCTTCGCATAAGATGGCCAAAGTACTGGAGTTTCAGCTTTAGCATCATTCCTTCCAAAGAAATCCCAGGGCTGATCTCCTTCAAAATGGACTGGTTGGATCTCCTTGCAGTCCAAGGGACTCTCAAGAGTCTTCTCCAACACCACACTTCAAAAGCATCAATTCTTTGGCACTCAGCCTTCTTCACAGTCCAACTCTCACATCCATACATGACCACAGGAAAAAACCATAGCCTTGACTAGACGGACCTTATTTGGCAAAGTAATGTCTCTGCTTTTGAATATACTATCTAGGTTGGTCAAAACTTTTCTTCTAAGGAGTAAGTGTCTTTTAATTTCACGGCTGCAGTCACCATCTGCAGTGATTTTGGAGCCCCCCCAAAATAAATTCTGACACTGTCTCCACTATTTCCCCATCTATTTCCCATGAAGTGATGGGACCGGATGCCATGATCTTCGTTTTCTGAATGTTGAGCTTTAGGCCAACTTTTTCACTCTCCACTTTCAGTTTCATCAAGAGGCTTTTTAGTTCCTCTTCACTTTCTACCATAAGGGTGGTGTCATCTGCATATCTGAGGTTATTGGTATTTCTCTCGGCAGTCTTGATTCCAGCTTGTGTTTCTTCCAGCCCAGCATTTCTCATGATGTACTCTGCAGAGAAGTTAAATAAGCAGGGTGAGAATATACAAGGGAAACCCCAAACCCTCACCATTCTGTGCTGTCTCCGCTTTCTGCTGTGGAGTTCTTTGGGTTTATAACCCTTGCTTTCCTGAACAGCTTTGCCTCTTGTTTCCATGTTTGTATCCAGTTTCTAGGCATATTTTTAAACTGGAGCTCCCGGTTGGTGCTGTCTTCCTAGCGGGCACAGTTTGGGACCCAGTGAAGACCAGTATGCCCTCTACAATGTGCCACATCTCGCCCAAACCTGGCCTTTCTTCCTGTTTTGAATTCCTTCGGTTTTGGATAAGTGTCCTTGCTTTGGGGGCAGCATTAATATCACTTTCTGCCATCCCCTTCCTTTGGCGTATGGCTGGGGAACAGGATAATGGAGAAGCAGATGCTGGGTCATCAGTGATCTAAAAGCTGGTGCACTGAAGATCTGCAGGGCTGGGTTAGGCTTGCATTGGCCATAGAAACAAATGGCACATCTATCAGACCTGCAGCTGTTCTTATAGCCTTTATCCCTGCCAATACCATACAGCTTGTACAGATCAAAATCTTTTCTAAGCTGCTGGAGCTTTACTCTCTCCACATGGGACTTTGCCTTCAAGAAATCCAACTCTTTTTGCAGGTTGATGTTACTGAGTGATCCATGCTCCCCAAACACGTACATGTACCTGAGTCTGCTTGCTAAACTGAACCATACAAAATACTCATTTTCATAGATCAAAAATGGTCAAATAATTTAATCATACGGTTTAACATAACATACCTGCTGTTTGTAAAGTGATGTGTGTGACTCTCTGTGGGAGCTGTGAGAACTTGTGCTCTTAAAAAAAAAGCAAGTTTGAAAAAGGTTGAGTGGCTCCTTGAACCACCAGAACCCACCTTGGTTCTGACTTGAGCTTCTAAAACAGATAGGAAACAGAGGGTAGACTGCCTTCAATACAGATTTGACATTAAAAATGGAACAGGTTATGGCTTCAGAAACATTGCTACAGGACCCTTCCCTGACCAAAAAGAGAAAGACACAGATTTATCTACTTAAATATTTGAAACCTCTAGTGATTAAATGTGGGCTTCCCAGGTGGCATTAGTGGTAAAAAGTCTGCTCACCAATGCAGGAGATGTAAGAAACACTGGTTCAGTCCCTGAGTTGGGAAGATTACCCTGGAGGAGGGCATGGCAACCCACAACCCACTCAGTATTCTTGCCTGGAGAATTCCATGGACAAAGGAGCCTGGCAGGCTATAGTCCATAAGGTCGCAAAGAGTCGGACATGACTGAAGTGACTTAGCAAGTATGCACGCACATACAGTGACCAAATGCAGTACAATCAAACCAGGCAAACTTGGAAAAGACAGTTACAAAGAGTCATTATTTTAGTCTTTAAAGAGAATACACAAGTCTGCAATAAAAAACACAATTACCTACTAGCTAGCAGGCACTTAAAACATATTTTACTTCTCTAATATTAATCAGAGAAATATAAAACCAAAATTTTTTTGGCCTGTTTTTGTTTCAAATCCTGTTATTTTTTTCAGCCTTTATTAGTTATAAATTACATGATTGGTTATAAATGCAAGTATTTGAAGTATATAATTGATGAGTTTTGACATATGTATATGTCTGTGAAGCAGCATTATAATAAAGAAAATGAGCATATCCAGTGAACATATCCAAAGTCTCCTGTTTGTAATTCCTCCTTAAACTTGAAAAAAAAACCAGTGTGCCAAAAATTAAAAATACTATTAAGAACTGGTGTTGGTGAGAGTGTCAGGGAAAAGGTTATTTTATACACTATTAATGAGACTATAAATTGGTATAAACTTTTGGAGAAATATTTAACAAAAGTTTTAAAATTATATGTCCTCTTTGACCCAGCAATTACAATATAGAAATTTATGAAATAAAGGGCATAAAAGTATAATAAGAATGTTCATTAAAATATTGCTTTTAATATAAAAAAAGAAACATAAGAAATAAGTGCATTTAAAAAATGGATTGGTTAAATAAATAAGGAAAATATATTTTGAAAAATATTTATATTAATAAAGATATAATGTATATAAACAGCAAAATAGTTTAATAATATAAGAAGTAAATGAAACAAGATGAAGTACATTGTTTAAAAATGATTCAGTTTTATAATATCTATATATATGTATAGTAAAAAATCTGGACGATAAAAAGGAAAATATTAGTGGTTATTTCTTCATGGAGACATTAAGGCTGATTTTATTTTTATTCTTTAGAAATAGTTTCTGAATTGCATGGAAATTCTTTAAACTGAACATTCAGTATTTTATAATCTGGAAAGAGAAAACTATTTTCATTTTGAATGAGGTAATAGTCTTAATAGACAGCCTAGGGATTTGAGAAAACCATTGCAATCTATGAACTGTTATTTTAGCATATTTGCATAGACTTATTCCTTTTGATTTCATTGCATAATAGTTCTGTTAGTGAATAACATGGTGTTGAATTACTTTGTTTCTCAAGACACAGATCTAATTACAAAGTTACTGAAAACACAGCTATAACAAGCAGCTTGTTTAGGCTAGGCAATTACACAATTAAAATGATTAGTTGCAATTATGCCTAAATTTCCAATTTAAGGTTTAATTTCCCTGTGATGTGTAGCCTCAGTTCAGTTCAGTTCAGTTCAGTTGCTCAGTTGTGTCCAATTCTTTGCGACCCCATGAACCACAGCACGCCAGGCCTCCCTGTCCATCACCAACTCCCGAAGTTTACCCAAACTCATGTCCCTTGAGTTGGTGACGCCATCCAACCATCTCATCCTCTGTTGTCCCCTTCTCCTCCTGCCCTCAATCTTTCCCAGCATCAGGGTGTTTTTCAATGAGTCAGCTCTTCACATCAGGTGACCAAAGTATTGGAGTTTCAGCTTCAACATCAGTCCTTCCAATGAACACCCAGGACTGATCTCCTTTAGGATGGACTGGTTGGATCTCCTTGTAGCATCAGTACACATTAATATTTAACTTTCAGAAACTCAACTAAAGAACTTCCTATGGAATCTAAGAATACTTTACATAACTTCCAGTCAATGAATTAAGCACATTTAAGTTGGTGGGCTGACGTCTATGGGGTTGCACAGAGTTTGACATGACTGAAGTGACTTAGCAGCAGCAGCAGCAAGTTGAATTTACGATTCTTTCAAATGGAAAAATATATCACTCTCTTTCTGAGAATTTCTTCTACTGTAAATGTTTATGGATATGATGAATAAAATAATTGAATAAATAACTGAAATAAGGGACTTATTTCTCAAGGTTAAGCTATTAGGAAAATACCTACTAAAGACATTTGTATGATTTTGAACTATAGTATTCTCTCCATAGCTCCTCTCATCTTTAAATTAAAGTTGTGAGTCAGTCATGTCTGACTCTTTGCGACCACATGGACTGTAGCCCGCCAGGCTTCTCTGTCCATAGGATTCTCCAGGCAAGAACACTGGAGTGGGTAGCCATTCCCTTCTCTCCAGGGGATCTTCCCAACCCAGGGATCAAACCCAGGTCTCCTGCATTGCAGTTAGATTCTTTACTGTCTGAGACATGAGATAGGCCCTTAAATTAAAAACAGAGGCAAAATGTTGTCTTAATTAAAAAATAAAGTTTTCAGTAGAAAATGTACCTACACACATGAGAAAAGTTTTTTCTGAGACTGTTAGTAGGTTATTCCTTTTTTCTTCAAATGAGGGGAGAGCTGAAGATATAGACTGTAAGAATACATAGCTAGTGACCTTTAAATGGATATGATCAGAAATAGTAGTGGTGACAGTCTCTAGGTCCATCCGCGTCTGTACAAATGACTGAATTTTGTTCCTTTTTATGACCGAGTAATATTCCAGTGTATATATGTACCACACCTTCTTATTCATTCCCATGTTGATGGACATTTAGGTTGTTTCCACAGTGAAGAAAGTCAGAAAAGAAAAAACAAATGTATTTTAATACAAATATGTGGAATCTGAAAAACTGGTATAGATGATCTTATTTATAAACCAGAATTAGAGACCCAGACATAGAGGACAAGCACATGGATCTCATGATTCTCTTTTGCCTAGGATGAGCATTACATTCTGGCTAATGAGTATTCAATAATAAAGTTGTTTTCTTTCTCTTCAGTCTGTGGAGAGGTTTTCTCGGTTAGGAAGATATTTTGTTTTTAATTATATTTCCCAAATACTTGGAACACTCTACAGACTCTGGATCCAACAACCAATCCTTTGCCCAGTCTCTGAGTAAATGAGTACATTATCCTTCTTCCTACTGGCACAGGCCAGCTGCTGAGTTTTGCTCTGCTGCATAAAAGCCCTGAGGCAAGTGAACATTGTGAAGGTTTGAATGTGAAACAGGAAAAAAGTGGGCAGGGCACATTTAAAAGTAGCCATAGGACCGGCTGGGTCCAAGATGGTGGAGTATTCAACTTCCAGCAGACCTTGAGCCTCATCGTAAGTTCATCGTAATATGTTAGCGTGCTAAATGATACACTCCCCAGTGCCATGACAGGTCTGAGTCTGACCATAAAAGGCCAAAGAGTGGGTGGTGGCCCAATTCCTGGAAATCCCCACCACTCCCCCCAAATAATAGGAATAATCCTCCCAGGCCATAAGTACTAACTATCCCGTATTTCAAAGCTCTCTCTTACCTTCTGAGATGGCCCAGACTCTACCTGTGGGGTGTGTTTCTGTCTAAATAAATCTACTTCTTACCTATCACTTTGTCTCTCACTGAATCGTTTCTGTGATGAGACATCAAGAAACATGTGACGTGGAGAACAAAATTGAAATCTATGTGACAGTAAGAAATACTGGAAGAAATTGGAGTTTGTGTTGAGAATTAGTCTTTTAGGGACAAATAAAAATTAAAAGTAAGCTTAATTTTATTGGAAATAATTGAAGAAACTTCTCGCTCCTTCTTTATCTTAGAACATTCACTTTAAAAGATTCTACTTTCTCCTCACTTTGAAAAGTATGTATATCTTTTTGGAGACTGTGTAGGGCTTTTTGTCAGCTTTATGATCCTGGAATATCTTTCTCAAGGTTTTGGGAGCCATCTCTTTGAAAGTAAATATCAAGCAGATAGCTTCTCCCCAGTTTCTGAGGGAGGGTAGGAGCCCAGCTGCAGTGGGCACCTTGCTCCAAGTTGCTCCTGTCATAAAAATATGAAAAATTGTTTCTTCTTTTGATAAAGTATTTTCTTTCTCTACTGGAAGAGGATTTCTAGGGTGGGAGATGATTTTTGATTTTTAATTTTATTTCCCTGACAGTATCAAATATGGTGGACCCTGAGTAAATATTTTGAATTTTGTCTTTGTAATTGCCAACTGTAGTCTACCTTAGAAATACCTTCACTGGTAATTCCCACACTTCTTAGACATCCAGGTTGCCTGCTTTCTAATAAACTATTTGTCTTATTCTGTAAAGTAATGAAGCCACTGCTAATAATCAACCCAAGGCCACATGGTGTTTAGAAAATTCTTATATTATGGATGCCATCTGTTTTTCTTCTAATCAATGGTTTTATTTACTCCAATGATGTTGTAGATGTGTGAAATTAAATAGAATTTTGAGAAGTAGGACAATGGCAATAGTGAGAATTTAAATGGCTCTGTACCGCTTAGAAATTACATCAGTTGCCCGGTAAGATATGGATTTTGGCTTGTTTACATTCAACGAAGATTTATAGTACCCAAGCCCAGTGATTGCTTTGAAAATACAACTCAAGTATTATTTTATAGGTAGATAATTAAAAGTGGATTTAATTTGCATAATTAATCACATTTTACTCTCCTCCTTTTACCCAGTGGCTCAGTGCAAAGCATCTGCCTTCTTTGAGATGCAGGAGATGTGGGTTTGGTCCCTCGGTCAGGAACATCCCCTGGAGAAGAAAATGACAACCCATTCTTGCCTGGGAAATCCTATGGACAGAGGAGCCTGGCAGACTATAGTCCAAGGGGTCACAAAGAGTCAAACATGACTTAGTGACTAAATCACCACCATCCCTTTACCTAAGATAAATTATCAAGAACCTGAGGTTTTTTTTCATAGGAGGAGGAAGTTGTGTGGTGATGCTAGGTTAATAATGAATAGTGAATAATCTTTCCTAGTAAGCTACCATGGTCAGAGGCAACAACTATTCTCCAGAAGCCCTTCTATTTGTTTTTAGAAAGCTAACTTCGAATAAACATACTTCCTATGTCTTCTTTGCATTTCCTAAGCTTTCTGAGGTATAAAAAAGCTTCTACTGCTGAAACTTGGCAAATGTCAAAGGAAAGTGGTAGAATACCTGAGTAATTCAGAGCTTGATATATATAGAAAGAACCACTGTCAACTTTAGTGTTTGGGAGTCACGGGTTTTTAACATGGCCTCGGTAGCTTTCGAAGATCAACAGAAGACACAAAGTCTTATTCATCACAGGCCAGAAAGAGAGCATCCCACAGGCTGATAGCCTCTTTACCTTTAGGTGTTACTTGGAGTCCTAATCATGTTTGGCTTATTATTGGACTGTCCTCTTTTGGATGGCAGAAAGATGATCACACCCTCCTGCCACAGCGTCCTGACTGTTCTTATTTGAGAACCTGTGTGAGCTAGGTCAGTTTACGTATAAATGGGCTCTAAGACACCTTTGTTATTATTGTCACCAAATGTTCAAAGCTTCCAAGTGAATAGTAGTCACTGGACTGGAACAGCAAATAACCACTAAGGAAATGTGAGTCTGATCTTAAAACGAACTGAGTTCCTGCTGCAAAGCTCAGAATGTAGTAAGGTGATGGCCAACCGAATTCCAATTATCCATAAGTATTTCATCCTGTTTCTTACTCAGAGAAAGGCATCAGTGCACTTTTTAGACAAATGGAGAAGGGTTAGTGAGGAATAGAAAACAAAGGAAAAAGTCTAGTCTGCTAGGAGAAATGTATTTGTGATTTCTACTTTTTCCCCCAGAGCCTTGAGTAACAAGAGTCTCTGTCATTTAAAGCTATTTCTGGTTGCAACAGATAATAGTTTTGCAAACCTAATTTACAGTTCCTTCCTATTGTTGCCTTTAATAACTGAAATCAAAGGTGGACTTCATCAGGGCCTTCTGACATAAATCGACATAGTATTGGAACAGATTTTGATATAAAAAGGAGCATGTTGTAATCACCCTCAGCTAAGTATTACAGGAACAGTTCTTTACCACTTTATTCGCAGACTCTTATCGATGGGCTCATTTCTTGGCTTGATGTATCATGCACATTTTTGTAAATGAATGAAAAGCAACCAGTTACCGAAGAACAAAGGTTCTTAGAAAGCTATTTAGCCTTCTTCACACTCTTTATTTAATTGTGCTTTTGTTTCTGAGCATGACTTTGTTTATACAATGAAGAAAGAGGTCAAGGAAAATTCGAAATATCTACTAGCCTTATTTAAATCATAATCTACTGATTAATGCCTTTAACTATCATTTAAAATTGGAGACACCGAGATTTTACATTTCTGAAGAAAAGCAAAATATTCCATCAGTGACTTGGACTATAATGCTGAATGAGCAAAACATTTTGTATAAAAGGACAAATATGATTAAGTAATAATAATAATAGTTGTTGGAAATATAGTTTTTCTGTGTAGATCATAAGAATTTTGCTATTATATCTGTCAGTGAGGAGTTAAGCATTTCTTCTTGACCAAGTTTTCTTATTAAGTTAGACTTGGTTTTTAGAACTTGCTGATTATCCTTCTCACCTAAAGTATCTTTGATGCAAATTTATTATTCACCTTTATTTGCCTTCCCTCATCTCTCCGTGTTTGTTTTTTTTAAATGTAAATAACCTCTTCTAGAAATTAAATTCCTTTCTCTCATCACTAAAATGAAACAAACAAAAAATGCAAAGTAAATGTACCAAACACACACAAAAAAACTTCATCACAATTTCTGCTTTGTCTCTTGTTCTCTTAAGTTTAGTTCCTGTAAGGAAAGGTTGTCTGCCACGGAGAAGGAAGAATTCATAACATTGGATTCTCAGTCATTTGAGGGGACACTGGTGGTCTGAGAAATCTTCACAGAGAGGTATTTTATTTCTCTTACCTATTAGTGGCCATGATATGCACTTTAAAATTAATTTTTATTGGAGTATAGTTGCTTTACAATGTGTTAGTTTCTGCTGTGCAGCAAAGGAAATCAGCTGTATGTATACATATATCCCCTCTTTTTTGGATATCCTTCCCACTGAGGACACCACAGAGCATTGCACACACATAATATGCATTTTTTTCACTCAGCATAAATCAAGTGATTTCTTATGATAGTTTCACTTAAAGTTATACCATTCTCTCTAATCTCAGTGGGGATTTTGCGTGGCTGGTTTGTTGTTTTTGGTGGAGATGAGGTTTCAAATAAGAAGACGGGGGACCCTCAGAAGACATCAAGAGGAACCAGTGGCCCGGCCTCTGTTACAGGGCTCCTCTTATGAGTATTTCTTTGGTGAACTTATCAGAAAGTGGCCTTCATCCTTAAAGGATTAGAAGCCTGACTTACCAGTACCCCCTAGAGTAGGTTAGTTTTTCAAGGGTGAGTGTGTAGTAACCAAGTTCTGAACAGTAATATATGATCAAAAATTCCAATTGATTGAGTTGTATAATAAATGACAAGCGCCACATATCCCAGAATGTTCCTGTTGCCATGGCTCATACGTTCTCTCATATACTCGAGGCAACTGGCTGGCAGGTACCTGTTGTCTAGCAGACATATAGTCAGCAGGAAAAGGCTGCTCTGTTGGTGTTTCTGTACTCACCATGGTCTATCTCTAGCTCTCAGGAATAGGTTTGAGGAGAGCACTTTTGTAGGGGAAACAGGTACTTGTGCTAATCCCTGCAGTGGAACCTGGTGTGGACTCGAAGAGTTTCATCAGTACCTGCTCACCCAAATTTGGATAAAAATCTGGATCAGCCTCATAGATAACATTCTGTCTCAGGTTACAAAGATGCAGCAGTGGGTGTCTAGGTGATTCCAGCTCTAGTTTGTCTCTTAAGTCACACTGACAACTGGTCACAGCTGAAGTCCTTGGGTCTTCCTATTCTATCCTCCCTTGTGTTTTCTTTCTCTGTTCTGTATTATATCTCCCGTTTCCTGCATCCCATTTCATTTTTGTCTCTCTTGTTTTTTTTTTTCTCATTGTGGTAAAGTACTTCTTAAGAATGGGTCATAGGTGACAAATACTTTGATACCAAACATATATTAAAAATAGTTTTGAGGAGAACAAGATGGCAGAGGAGTAGGTGGACATGGAGTACATCTCTCTCCACGGATACATTAAGAACACACCTTCAGACACAGAAGTGCATGCAGAACACCAGCTGAGAGCGGACAGAAGTATGTGACCTGTGGCAAAGAATATGTAGAACCATGCAAACTCGGTAGGATGAAGGAACTAGGGGGGAAAGCCGGCCCTTGGCGTGTGGAAGAACTGAAGCAGGGATCTGATCCCCACATTAGGGCAATGGTCTAAATCAGAGGAGAGGCATTTAAGGCTGAGAGTGAAGCAGCTGATCTGGGGCAGCCTAAATGGGATGAGAATCAGATGGTCCTTACTGTAGCCATACACACCCCAGACAGTGCAGTGGCTGGGAGCTGGAGTTTAGGGAGTGTGGAGCAATCCCCCGGCAGGATTGCTGTTAACTGAGGAGAGACACGGAGAGACGGATCCAAGGGATGTGAAGGAGGAGATTGTGGTGGGAAAAGCCTGTGGAGGAAAGCTGGGCAGCCATGGAAGCGAGGCAATACGCTGAGTCACGCATAGTGGGTGGAGCCATCACCATAGCCTCTCTCCCACGACACACCAGCACTGGCAGCTGAACAATAGAGGCTGGCCCATCAAACACCTGTGACACTGAACTACAGAGTAGGACTCCAGCCAAGGAGCCCCTCTATGTGCCTGATGCTCTGAACAACAGAGAAGGACTCCAGGCCAGGAAGCCCTCTACATGCCTGAATGGGTGGAGCTACAGAGAAAGATTGGCCAAAGAGGCCTTCTGATCACCAGCTACAAGAGTCTCGAAAAAAGACTCTGATAGGGCCATAACTCCTGCAGCAGAGGCAGTCCATGTCCCTGTACACTTGGTGCTGCCAGGGTCCCCGCAGGCCAAGCAGCTGCGCTATCTTCACACTCAGCTCTCTCTGGGGCAGAGTTGCCCCAGACTAAAAGTCTTGTGTCTATGCACATAGGGTTGCTTCAGTAGTGTCTGACTCTTTGTGACCCTGTAGACTGTGGCCTGCCAGGCTTCTTAGTCAGGGAGGGGGGTTCTCTAGGCAAGAATACTGGAGCGTGTTGGCCAATACTGGTTGCCATTCTCTTCTAGAGCACTGTATTTCCTGCTGCACTGGCTGCCAACTCCCCTGAGTATCTGGTGCTGCCAAAACCCCTGTGACTCAAGCAGCTGTACCACCTCCCCACCTGCTCTTCACAGGGGCAAACCCAAGTTCTTCAGGGCAGCCTCAGGAGCAAATCCCAGTACAACCCATATGCAGAGGTCGATATAAAACCACAATTGAAACCCAGGGGCAGTGTGACTAAGGAAGAAAACCCAAAACCCTCCCACCAGCTGTACAAGCTGCAGATTAAATCCAATCAACTAGACAGACTCTGTGTCTATGGAATATATAAAAGGTCATTGAAAGCTCCCACAAAGGAAAGCACACTAGTTCTGACAGCTGTGGACACTGGAGATAAGAACACAGAGGACTAAGAGCAGATTAGAGTCTGAGTTGCCCCCACTGCTCTGGTCCAGAGATCAGCACAGTGTTA
This sequence comes from Ovis aries, assembly GCF_016772045.2. Taxonomy (NCBI): domain Eukaryota; kingdom Metazoa; phylum Chordata; class Mammalia; order Artiodactyla; family Bovidae; genus Ovis; species Ovis aries. The sequence goes on from NC_056061.1 coordinate 40,337,532, forward strand.
GAGGGCATCCTAGGGGGGTGAAGTGGACTGTGATTCCCAGAGAGGGAAAGGACTCTGGCAGCAGTGACTCAAAAACATTTATTATTCTTATGTTTTGACTGGTTCTGTAGATTCTTTGTTTTTTTTTTTTTTTCTTTTGTTTCCTTTCCCCCTCCTTCTATTGTAGTTTTTTATTTTATTGGCACTATGAAATCTAAGCTGTTGAGCTTTTTTTTTCCCCCGCAAGTCACATTTTTATTGTTGCTATAAACCTCTGCCTCTATGTTGGGCTTCTGCAGTTCTGGGGAGGTTTTTTTTCCCTCTTTTTTTAGTCTTAATTTTTTAGACCTATTATTATTATTTTCTACATTTATTCCTTTGTTCGGTTTTCCTACTGTTCTTTTCCCCTTGCAGTTAATCTTTAACATATATAAGTCTTCTTTATCTACTTCTGTTTAACTTTGAGTATCTCTTCTTTCTTTTCTTCCTCACCTTTAGTCTCAACATATTTGTTAGTTTGATTTTCATTGCTTTATACCCCAATTGGCACCTTGCTTTAGTTTTGTTTTCCAGTTTGTGCTTTAGTTACTGTTGTTCTGGTAGACGTGATTTTTGGTTCCCTTTGTTTGCTAGGTCAATCTATTGCACTTTATTTTTGTTGGACTGTTTTGATTTTACTTGTTGTATATATTATATATTCAATCACACTTTTTATTGTTGTTATAAATCTCTGCCTCTACATTGGGCCTTTGCGGTTCTGTGGAGTTTTCCTTTTTTTCCTTTTCTCTTTTTTCTTCCATTTTATTTGCTTTTCTCTTTTCTATCATTTTAATTTTAAATTTAATTTTAAATTTAAAATAAAATTTTAATTAAATTAAATTTTAATTTTCTTAAACCTATTATTTTTTCTACATTTATTGCTTTATTTACTTTTCCTACTGTTCTTTTCCCCTTACAGTTAGTCTTTATATAAACCTTCTTCATCTACCTGCATTTAACTTTGCATAGCTATTCTTTCTTTTCTTTCCTCTCAGCAGGAAGACACTCAGGCAGAACACTCCTTGACATAAATCAAAGCAAGATCCTCTATGACCCACCTCCTAGAGTAATGGAAATAAAAACAAAAGTAAATAAGTGGGACCTGATCAAACGTAAAAGCTTTTGCACAGCAAAGGAAACTATAAGCATGGTGAAAAGACAACCCTCAGAATGGGAGAAAACAATAGCAAATGAAACAATTGACAAAGGATTAATTTCCAAAATATACAAGTAGCTCATACAACTCAAGACCAGAAAAACAACCCAATCAAAAAGTGGGGAAAAGACCTAAACAGACATTTCTCCAAAGAAGACCTACAGATGGCTAACAAACACATGAAAAGATGTTCAACATCACTCATTATTAGAGAGATGCAAATCAAAACCAGAATGACATATCACCTCACACCAGTCAGAATGGCCATTATCAAAAAGTCTAGAAACAATAAATGCTGGAGAGAGTGCGGAGAAAAGAGAACACTCTTGCACTGTTGGTGGGAATGTAAATTGATATAGCCACTATGGAAGACGGTATGGAGACCCCTTAAAAAACTAGGAAAAAAACCACCGTATGACCCAGCAATCCCACTCGTAGACATATACCCTGAGGAAACCAAAACTGAAAGAGACACATGTATTCCATTGTTCATTGCAGCACTATTTCCAATAGCTAGAACATGGAAGCAACCTAGATGTCCATCAACAGTGAGTGGATAAAGAAGCTGTGGTACATATACACAATGGAATATTACTCAGTCATGAAAAGGAATGCATTTGAGTCAGTTCTGATGAAGTGGATGAATCTAGAACCTATTATATAGTGTGAAGTGAGTCAGAAAGAGAAAGACAAATATTGTATTCTAACGCACATATACAGAATCTAGAAAAATGGTACTGAAGAATTTACTTACAGGGCAGCAATTGAGAAACACTTAGGGAATAGACTTATGGACATGGGGAGAGGGGAAGGGAGGGTGAGATGTGTGGAAAGAGTAACATGGAAACTTACATTACCATGTGTAAAATAGATGATAGCCAATGGGAATTTGCTGTATGTCTCAGGAAACTCAAAGAGGGGCTCTTTGTCAATCTAGAGGGGTGGGATGGGAGGGAGGTTCAAAAGGGAGGGGATATATGTATACCTATGGCTGATTCATGTTGAGGTTTTACAGAAAACAAAATTCTGTAAAGCAATTATCCTTCAATAAAAAAGATAAATTTAAAACAATGTATTTATTCTACCCTCATACTTGACTGATGACTTTGATTTGGTATAGCATTCTAGATAGTGAGTTATTTGCTTTCAAAATTTTGAAGGTGTTGATATATTATTGCTACTGGTGTTGCTGCTTAGAACTTCAAAACTGTATGATGCCTCATTTTTTTCTTATGTGATCTTTTTTTCTTTCCTGCCTTCACAGAAAGTTATAGAGTCTGCTCTTTGTCTTCATTTTTTAATTTCTACTTTTTTGATTTCTCTTTTAGACATAGTATTTTGTATCTCTTAATTCCATATTCCTACCTTGCCCTGCACCTTCCCTCTTCCCACTTCTAACCACTAGATCATTTTTTATATCTGTGAGTCTGTTGCTGTTTTGCTATATAAATTCATTTTTTTATTGTTTTGATTCTACATATAAATGATATCATACAATATTCGTCTTTCTCTGACTTATTTCACTAAGCATACTATTCCCTAGCCCATTCACATTGCTGCAAATAGCAAAATTTCATTCTTTTTGAACTATTCTTGCATCCCAAGTCCACTTGATCAAGAACTGTACTTCCACTTTCTTATCTTTTTTCTTTATTATTTTTTAAAATTATTTTGTCATTTTGCTCTACTCTATGGGGTAGATATCTTCTAAGTTTTCAATAGTGGTTAAAAAATTTCTGCTAGAATATTTTTAAATTTGAAGGTTTTTTTTTCTTTTCTTTTAAAATGTTCTCCTGTTCTTGTCTCATGAATGCCGCATCTTCTTTTATGTTTCTGAGGTTTTTAATGATGGTTGCCTAAATTGTGTTTCCTCCTAGTTGTTTATGTCAGGTTGTTTTATCTCTTCCACCCTTGTTTGAGCTTTTGCCTAGATATTTAGTGGTTCTTGATTGTCTAGTCATGATTTATGATGAAGGAGTAAAAAGATGATTCATGATTACTCATGATTTTGAATGCATGGATGCTGTTTTCATATTTGAACCTCAAATTTCACCCTAAGTGAGTCTGTTGTTAGGGAACTCTCTTTAAGAAAGTCGATTTCTCTGCCTAGACTGTGAATGCCTAGCTGCTGGAGTCTTTGGAAGCTGAATGAATTAGGGGAAAGTGGGAGCTGCGGTCAAATTTCAGTGGGTTCAAAGTTACTAAATCTGTGTATACTTTATGCACTTCACTCTGCCTCATGTCTTCAGCCTTTTTCTTTTAAAATAAATATCAAAGAAAAACAAACAACTAACATCATGACATCCAGTCTCATCACCTCATGGCAAATAATAGGGAAAAAAGTGGAAGCAGTGACAGATTTTATTTTCTTGGGCTCCAAAATCATTGTGGACAGTAAATACAGTTATGAAATTAAAAGATGCTTGCTCCTTGGAAGGAAAACTATGACAAACCTAGACAGCGTCTGAAAAAGCAGAGACATCACTTTGCCGACGAAGGTCTGTATAGTCAAAGGTATGGTTTTTGCAGGAGTCATCTATGAATGTGAGTTGAACCATAAAGAAGGCAGGGCACCAAAGAATTGATACTTTCAAACTGTGGTGCTGGAGAAGACTCTTGAGAGTCCCTCGGACAGCAGGGAGATCAAACCAGTCAATCCTAAAGGAAACCAACTCTGAATATTCATTGGGAGGAATGTTTTAGCCTCCTTTTCTTTAAACATTTAGTTACTGTAATTTTAGTAGAGTTTGGAGAAGGAGTGAAATAAGATGAATGTTTTCAATCTGCTGTCCTAATCTGGAAAGTAGAGGAAGGTTTTCAGCCCATCTCTTTCACAAGAAGGCCTATTTTAAAGCTACATTTAATTTTAAGATTTGAAGAGAATAGTGGTTATTTGGTATAACATCCTAATTTTACAGATCAGGTAACTAAGGTGCAGAAACGTTATCATTTGCTGGCTGAGAGTAACCCAGGTTCAGAGATATAATTTGTATCATATTTGTTTTATATTATTGAATGACAAATAGAGATGTGACAAAGAGAAAATATGAGATACAGAAATAAAATGAGGTATAAAAGACGTAAATTTGAGGTATACCTGTTTAAGGGTTTTTTTGTGACCTTTATCCTAAGGAAAATTTCTGCTAATGTGATATGAGCAGAGAAATACCCCTACTGATATAAATAATGGTATTGAAATACTGTATCTAAGAGTAAATTTAGATATAATTTAGCAATGGAAAGATATTGCTTAGTTTCTTTCTTTTTTTTTACATATATACATTTATACGTTTTAAAGTTACATTACTCATTTTACAATTATTTTGCTCTGGAATTCCAGGCTATTGAGTTGTTTTGTGCGAAATTTTCCAGGTTTATAAGTGTGGCAATGAAAAGGAATGTAGAGAAAACTGGCAGCATACAGCCTTTGTGGGTGGTCGTATTTTAAAACAGATGGAAAACTAAATATTTAAAGTCATGTTTTCCAATGACATACAAACATTTCAGAGTAAGACAATTACATTTTGAAAATTATGATAAAAACATTCTTTCTAAGAATTTGAATCATTCTTAAGACGAATCTGTTTTTGAAAACCTTATAAAAACGTTCTGCAACACCGGATATTTTGTCATTTTGATGTTTCAATTTAGCTTCCCTGAGAGACAGAGTTCTTTGTGCTTTTCTAAATTTATATAAACATCCTGCTGATACACACAATCAGATTCAGGGCTCTGGACATCATCAACACTAAATAAATATTGCCTGACTGACAGAAAATAGGAGACATGATGTAGAGATGTTTGAAAGGATTTTTTTTAAAATAGCAAACTATTAAAAAAAAATAACATATAGAGTTCTTAAGTAAAAATAGAAATTATGACTTGGGTATGTAAAGTTTGTTGTTGTGCTATTTTTGTGTGTTAACTGTATCATGTCTACCAAACATATCTAGGGAGTATTTCCTCTCAGTGCTAGGATTGCTCTGAGTCTGCAGTCACAGCTAAATAAATATAGTAAGAAGACATTTATTCACAATATGTCTGTGCAAATGACTGCCAGCAGTCTCAGTGACCAAGAGTGCATGTGTTTAGAACTGTCTTGAACAAGGAAAGGATTTCTCTCTGTATAATTGTGAGCTGTAGCCAAGTTCACTTAAAACCTTTTACTGTTACCAGTTTGCAGGCCAGAAGTGCTTTCTGTTTCATCTAGCATTCAATTGAAAAATGTCTGACTTACATGTCATAACAAATGACAGCCCTATTGAAACTCTCTGGATATACATTAAAGAATTTCAGGAGAGCTGGCACAGAGCTAAGTTGGGGGGACCTGAATCCTCGAGCTTATGCCTGTGGGAAGACATTCAAAACAATTACTGCCCTTCAGCTGGAGGCAGGCTTTGATTCTCTGTTCTAATCAGGCCTTTGATCTTTCCTATACCTAACTTGGTTTCCCCAGCATGTGATTTCTTTGAAAAGGAATATCTAACTGTAATAATAGCTCTTCTACTTGTTCCAAAGTGTGCTCCATAGATAGCACATGTGTCCAGAAAGATGTTAATAGGTATTCTGGGGAAGTAAAGAGTTTTAGCTAAAATCAGTTTGGACGGCTGCTGACTGAATGCCAGCTTGGAGGGTCACAGTCTTAGGGCCTTTTTGTCCCTCTAGCCGTGGCTGGGGCAGCCAGCTTTACAGCATATCACCCTGATAGACCATCCAGTTTCTCCTGACACATGCAGTCTGGAAAGGCCAGGGGGCTAACCCCTTACAGGGCCACACTCAGGGCCAACAGGCAACAGGACCCAGAGGATAAGGGCTCTGTTCTCCACCCTTCGGCACTGCTGAAGCTTATTCTATGTGGCTCTTCAGAAGCTTCCAGAGAGATCTAGCCCACTTTCCCACTGCAGTAGCTGGCTCCATTACATACCCTTGTGTTGATTTCTTCCTCCACTATGTTACTCTTCCCATCCTCTGGTTCTCTGGGATCACTCCCCCAAGTTAAAGCCCTTGTCTCACAGATCCTGCTTTTGACAGGGGGAGAGGCAGGCTAGGGCAGTCATGATGTACGCTAGCTTACTGAAGTCTCCTGAGAACTCCTGCAGTTAAACAAACAAACAAACAAGCACACAAACAAGAAACAAAACTAAAGACTTGTTCAGTCTTTAGTTTCCCAGAACTGTTTCCCAGTTTATAGCTGCTGTTGTTCAGTAGCTCAGTCATGTCCGACTCTTTGTGACCCTATGGACTGCAGCATGCCAGCCTTCCCTGTCCTTCACTATCTCCCAGAGTTTTCTCAAATTCATGTCCATTGAGTCATTGATGTCATCCAACCATCTTATCCTATGTTGCCCCCTTTTCCTCCTGTCCTCAATCTTTCCCAGCATCAGGATCTTTGCCAATGAGTCAGTTGTTCACATCAGGTGGCCAAAGTATTGGAGCTGTAGAGTTAGAAAAACTTTTTATTTTTTTCTCACTCACTTTGTTATTGAACAGGAGATCTTCAAAACGTCTACCAGGCTCTTGTGCCTCCTATGGCTCTTGCATTGCAGGTAGATTCTTTACTGCTGAGCCCCTGGGGAATCCCTTAAATTTTCATAAAATCTTATCATTGGACAGTAGCTTGGAAGGGTATAGTCCATTTTTACAATTAATATAAATAGTATTTGTAATATTTCAGCTGCACAGCCAGAAGCACAATAAGAAGAGTTAAAGGAAAAGGAAGCAAAGTTCAGAAGAAAGAGGAAATCCAGATGGCTTTACTGTTAAGAACTACTCCAGTATGTTACAAAAACAAACAAGCAAGTAAGCAAGCAAATAAAACCAATTGTTGAATCACTCTTCGTTTCAAGGACAGAAATATAGCTCCAGACAGAAGCATCCCCCTGGACCATCTTGAGGTTTGCAGAACTTTGGGGGAATAGAATGTTCTTAATTGGGGAGAGAATAAGCCCAAATCAAGGAGAAAACCAAAGAAAAGAGGGAAAAATCACATAAAAATGAATTAATTTGTTTCCTCTGTCTAAAATATGGTAAAACTTGAATTGATATGCAAAATAGACTTATGAATAGTATTTGATGGATAGAAAATATGCATCTGAATTTTTTCCCAGATTTTTCTCTGATAATATAGAAGGAAACTACTATTAATAATTTGCTGTCTGATGAAAGCTGGAGTCATTTTGTTGTTCTTGTCTGACTTTTGTGACCCCTTGGACTGCAGCCCACCAGGTTCCTCTGTCCATGGGATTATCCTGGCAAGAATACTGGAGTGGGTTGCCATTTCCTTCTCCTGGGTATCTTCCCGACCCAGGAATTGAACCTGCATCTATCTCCTGCATTGCCAAGTGGATTCTTTACCACTGAGCCTTCAGGGAAGCCCTGGAGTCATTTTAGAATCTAACTTTTACATTATTAATATGTGCTTCATTGTGTTTTCCTTCACATACCAATTATTTTTCTGGGGAAGAGGAGGTTAGCTGTCTGCTATTTTTCTGACAATGTGTTTGACTGTTTTTTCTACCTGGGACCTCTGGACATTTATTATCACCCATGAATGTTTATTTACTTAAGTGCAGAGTGCATCAGTGAGAGGTCCATAGAAATAAATCTACATTTTCTTTTCTTTTAAACAATAATTATGTAAGACTAAACTCTGTGCCTTCACCAGCTGGCTTCCGCATTAAGTGTGGTGCTGCAGGATGCGAGTGTTCCTGTGCAGAGCGCTGCGTGCCCTGGGCTACCCGAGCTGTTTGTTCTATCTTCTCAGTCTTTTTTACCTTAGAAATCTGAGTCTTCCTCTGGAAGCACAATCAGGTCAGTGAATTAGATAGTATCAGCTGCAAATCTTGTGTCCTCTTTCTGCCTGCCAGATTTGGTAACAGGGTCTTCCTCTGTGAACCCGCCTGCCTCTTGAGAATGTTGTCAAGCTTTGGATGAGTCCATCACCCTCAGATACACTTTCTATTCAAAACCTAATGTTTGTTTGTTGCTGTGAAGGCTCAGGTGGGCTTTATTCAGTTTTGTTGAAAGAAATCAGATTAACAGTCCTAACTGTCCTGTGGATCAGGAGGATGAGCTTTTGTTCAGAAATTAAATAAATGAAAGAGAACAGAAAACAGCTTCAATTTTTATTTTTGTAAAATCTGACACAGAGGCTTCATTGATATTCTGTATACTCAGAGAATATGTCAGTGGAATGACATGCTGAAGAGATTACATTAAGTGGAGAGAAAATTATTCTGGAGGAATCTAGGAATATTTTGCTGATTCTTCACTTCATGACTTAGCTATATTTCATATAGCTTAGTTTTGTAAAACCAACAGTGAAAGAGTAGCATATTACCACTTAAGATGAATATGCCATGTCTTGCTTGAGCATATGTGTTATGCCTATCACTATTTTTAAAATATTTATAGTACTCATATGTATTTAATAGATGGAGAAATTGGGGTTCAGAGAACTTTAACATTGTACCTGTAGTCACTTCATCTAGAACTCAGGCCTTTTTATTTAAGTATTTGCTAGGTTGATCACTGTGACTTTTAGGTAGTTTTATAGTATGGGCCATTTTATTTTATATGTATCTTTTAAATTATATATTTATTAAAAATATATAAAGTCCCATAGATCCTTTTCTCTTTGATATCTATCTGTCTATATATACACAACTATAATCTGCCTGCCTTATTGAGCACATTTTTGTCGATGAAATACTTAATGGAAACAGTATAATAGTGAATTTTTCAGTGACCAATAAAATAACTTAAGTATAAAATTCAGTTCTTTGAGTATCTGTTGAAGTGAGCTTTGCATACACATGGTATACAATCCACTTTCTCCTTAGTTCTCTTTGGAACTGATACAGTGTTTTTACAGCATAGACCCTCATTTGAACTTGCAAACTGACATCTTTCCCTTTTTTAAAGCTTAGCAATTCTTGAGACAGCAAAAGTGTTTCTTACATTTAGTAAGCTCAGCAGAACAATAAGAATTTTTTCCAGCCTTGGAATTTTATAGTAGGAACTACAATGACTATCTTCTGAACTCACAATAACTTTGGTGTGCTTTAAATGGAGAATTATGTAACATGTACAGAAAACATGATTTTTTCTGTGTAACATGTAAAAACATGTGTAAAAAATGAATTTTACACATAGGAAAAGGATGCACTTTAGTAGAGTGGCCATATACCAGTTTAGGGGTAAACATGAAATTAATAATGAGTGATATTTCCATAGGGATAATAAAAAGAAATATCCAGCTTTATATATGTATATATATATATATATATATAGCTTATATATATTGTTTATATATACTGCTTATATATATATTATTTATATATATAAGATCTATTATAGTTTATTAATATTTTGGCACAGGAGTAGACTAAGGATGATATTTTTTATCAAGTCCTTACCTGGATAGTCTCTGAGGTTCTAATCCGAATCCTACGCCTAACCCACACCTGTCAAATGTTAATTACCCTGCAAATGTCGGATCCTGGGGCTCCATGTGGATGTCTATTCTCCTTGATCTCTGCTTTTGTGCTTTTCTCTTCCTCTCCTCTTTGGGAAATGCTCTTTTTCTCTTGGACTTGGGGCCTCTGACACTGGTTCTCCTTCTGTCTCTGTCACTGCGCTTTCACTCTGTGTTCTTGCCTCTTTCTCTCCTGGTCCTGCTTTGTAGCTGCTGCCCAGCTGAGCCCTCAGACCATTACTATTTCTTTTTCTCACTCCTTCAGCTGTCATTCATGCACTTGTCTTCAGCTTTCTCTTTTGCTTCTATATATAAAGCTTTTGAAATGGCTTTCAATGGATTTTCCTTTCTCAAATATTTCTTTTTCATTCTCTGTGGTCTAGTCTTGCTAAGGCAAAGTCAGAGACCAATAATTATTGCTCTAAGGAAGGAAGGAAGAGATACTGTCTACAACTCAAACATCTTTGTTCACCTTTTAATTTCAAACCTGACACTTAAAAAGCCATAGAGAGGCAATAGGTTTAAAAGCCAAGGGATTGCTTTTAAAAACTCAGATAAATCTGGAAAATTCAGGGTTTCCAAATGTATAGCCTAAGGGAAACTGCACGAGTCTCAGAAAAGTCAACACTGAATACTAGAATGAATAGTAACAAAGATGAAGGCAGGCCTGATAAAAACTACACTGGATTGAGCACACATTGTAATGATGCAGAGAAAGCAACTGAGAATCCCAAGGTCCCTGAGAGGCAGAGGACACAGAAAGGCTAGAAGGAACATGGGAGACCTTTCATAAGGATGAGATATGAGGTGGTTAGGATGAGAATGAAGTGGTTGCATTATCCTGTAGCTGGAGGCCACAGCACCTGCAACAATGCCATAGTGATGCTCAGATGTCCACATGGAATGGTCTCAATTCAGCAGAGATCAGTTGAAGACACCCAGGGACCTGGTGGGCCATGGCACAGTTCAGCGGACATATGAAGACTCAGGAGGTGGCAGAAGGACTGGGCATTCCTCCCCGTCAAAGCCACATGGATATATATGGATTTTAGAATCTAGATGCAAAATTGGACTGAAGAGGAAAGGAGATCAATTAAGAGAGAGATAAATCTTTATACCAAGATTCTTATCCCAATGAAGCTCTTTTAAAATCAGAAATGTCTACAATACATTTGATTAACAAGAGCAGACATGTTCCCCATTAACAAACATGTCTACCATCTACTAGGTGTAGTTGGCTATGTGTACTTAGATTTGTGGTAAAGAGAAAAAGACTATATTCTTGCCTGCATGGAGTTCACAGTTAGTTGGCACTATTTCCAAGTCATCTTTGTCTCTCTAGTAGCAGGGTCTTATTTGTTTAATGGGTATGACATCAGCATGCTAAACTCAATGTGTGCAACACTTAGCTAATAATTTTCCTTAGCACTTACTATTTTGCCTAAATTCTCTTATTCTCTTAATTATACTTAAGAAATTGAAGTATAGTTGATTTATAATATTGTGTTAGTTTCAGGTATAAGGCAAATATCTATAGATACATATTTCAGATTATTCTCAAGTATAAGTTATATAACATATTGAATATATTAATAGTTCCTTGTGCTATACAGTAAATCCTTATAGCTTCAATTGATCTTCTTATACATAAGAAGATACATAATTTATGTATCTTCCTTGAATTTTTCTTCCTTTTTCTGAGTTCCTCAGAGATAATCTTCAAGCATCTCCCTGTGTTCCTTTCTCATTGCTACCACAACTGTTTAGAAAGCTGTGAATAAATGTAACATCATGATTTATCTTCAAATGATTTTATTTCCATCCCTATCTTAGAAATGCTCAATGCATGCAGGGGATATTCCTGATTATTTAGTACAGCCCTCAAATTTCCTGATACCTTATTTTTTAGGTAACAAATGACCACAAACAGAGTGACTTAAGAAAACAGACATTCAATGTCTTCCAGTTCTGGAGGTCAGAAGTATAAAATCAAGGGGTTGGCAGGGCTGGGTTCCTTCGTGGGAGAATCTGTTCCTTTTTCTTTTCAGATTGTGGAGGCTACCTGGGCCACCTGCATTTCTTGGCTTATGGTCCCTTTCTCTTATTAAACCTCTTGCTTTCATCGTAACATTTCTTTCTACTCACTCTGATCTCCTTACATCCCTTTATAAGGACCCTTGTGATTATACTGTGCCCATTTGGATAATTCAGGATAATCTCTCAAAATCTTTACTTTGAATCACTTCTGTGAGGTCCCTTTGCTATATAAGGTAGCAAACACGTGTTTCAGGGTTTGGACATGGGTGTCTTTTGGGGGCCCTTATTTTGTGTATCCCACACTCTGACCATTCTAAGCTGTCTTTCACTGTATCAACCTCTGCTGTAGCCAGAGCCTTCCAACTAGCGTCCCATGGAGGGACCCTGTGCATTCCAATTTCAATACCTTTGCTCTTTACTTTTCCCATATCTAGAATGAATGCTTTTACTTAATGGCAGCAGCCACTGAAATTCTACTCATCCTTTAGTTCTTAGCTTCCTTTCTCACTACCTCAACCTGCTGTGGTTTCGTCTTCCCAATCTCTTGTAATTGTTATTTCATACATGTGTGAATGAAGGTGTTTATTATATCTTGCATTTTTATTATAATTATCATGAAAAAATTTAATCAAGATATACAATGGATAAAGCATTAAGTTTAGATATTAAGGGAAATGTAGACATATATAAAGGTGATTCCTGACCTAACAGAATTTATACTCTGATAAGAAATTAAAAAAATGTTACTAGGCCAATGTGATGTGTTGGGAAAGAACATAGATGTTCATCATAACATTATGAGTTGAATTATAGCTCTAACTTGGGGCAACTTATTTATCTTCACTGTAATTCAAGTCTTCTCATCTATGAAATACAGATTTTTCACCATTAAGATTCAAAATGAAAAAAACTAATTGTCTAATATCTGGTTCATAATATAAATTCAATAAATTTTCCCACACAAGTTTTTAACACTTAAGAAAAGTCTATGGGTGTTCAGAGGACAGAGAGACCATTCAATCAGTCAGAGTAGGCTTTGTGGAGAAAGTGAGATTTGAGTTAGGTCTTGAAATCTGGATATAATTTACTTCTTGGAGATAGATAAAACAATCCTGGACATGGGAATTTGGTTCCAAATGATGTATGCAAACGAACTCTGCGTGTGTGTGTGTGTGTGTGTGTGTGTGTGTAGGAGGTGTGTTGCATAAGCACAGTACTCTTCTGCAAGTAACGCTTAAAATGTAGGCTGAAGAATTTGAAGGATAGGCTAACGGTTCATCCTGTGGTCAAAAGAGAGTGATTTCACTCAGAAGCCTTTGTTTAGGGCTTCATCATTTCTTGCCTATGCTATTAAAAGCTCTATGATGATAGGAAGCATATCTGTCTTGTGCATTTCACATCAGGACAAAGCTTGGCATGCAGGTAAGCACTCCACTTTATTCACTATTTGAATAAACAAATCGATAAGCACAGGAAGATAAACATTACCATATAATTATTATTTTTTCCTCTAGTACAGAACAAAATTATCTGAAGACAGAGATACCTTGTATATCTTTTCCAAGTTTTCACTCTTTCTAAAAACCAATAGTGAGGACTATAAATGTAAGGAGATAAATTATCTATTGTATTGGAAGCTGGAAATACCTACAAACATTTGAGTGCTTTTAAAAATACAGTAAATAGAAATATCTTGTGTTTTAAATCTTAAAGTAATTTTTGTGAAAAACTATTAGCTATTTATCTTTTTCATATGATTCTGAAACTTTGAGTGCTTTGATAATTTATGGTGATAGTTTTGTATATGGACTCAGGAGGATGGGTTTCATAAATAATTGAAAAGAATAAACAGATTCAATTTGCTGATGCTTTATGGTTTTAAACAATTTTATGTTTTGCATAATTCATACTATCTCTCATCAAGTTTCTCTCTGCCCAGGAAGTCATAATGACTGTATGATGCATAAAATGCTTATTTCTTTGAAGACTGACTGCTGAGTTGATGAGGGGGAAAAAAAAACCCACATCATGGACACTAGAGAAAAATCTGTTGAATATCAGAGCCTGATTTGGTTTTTGATATCCAAACTTTTGTTTGAGAACTTCTGCTAATAAACTTCTTTTCTACTTTAAAATATACTTTCTAACCAGCATAAGGAAGCATGTTTAATCATTAATAGGTAGATAACCATGGCAACACCATAGTTACACTGCTATAATCAGCATCATTTTCTATCTGAGCTAAGAATAGCATAACATGTTGAGAGTTTTTCTTTAAATATGATTTCTAAGACTGGAGTTTGGTAGATAAAAAGGTTTAAATGCCTTATATAATTGTTCAGCCAAAATTTTGCATTTTTTCACAGATAATGGAAGCAAGTTATTGAGATATCAATGGTATCTACATCAAACGTTACTTGGTATATTTCCCCCATATCCAGCTACATCTTAAAGGATACATGAAATTTTTAATTAATAATGTTACTCGGGATTAGGGAAGTAGCCACTCCAGGAGTGGAAAAAAAAGAAAGATGGTCATGGAATTGGGGAAATATAGAAACCTATTTTTTGACATATGTGGCAGAGCCTGCATCTAGCTGGTTATCATGAGACTGATTCTTACCAGGGGAACATGAGAAGTTGTAAGTATCACCACTGAGGCTGAGATGATCAGAGCAGGTGTCTCCTTCTTTCTCTTATCACTTGTCAGTTGTCCAGATGGAGAGGACCTAGCAAAGGAAAGATGGTGGAGAGAAATCTGTGTAGTTCTGGAATCATTCCATAAAACAGAGTCTACCACCTACCCTCACCAAACTGTTACTTGAGCAAGAAAGTTTGTGTTAAGCTGCTGAAATTTACATGTTGTTTGTGTCAAGGATTATCCTAAAGGATAATCCTAAGGGATATCCTAAGGGATGGAAGACTTCAAAAGTCAAGGAAATTCCACCTTCTTCAGATGGTTCAGCCCCAAGAAGCAATACTGGCATGTGCATCAAAATACATTCACAGATTTCATCACTTTTTCCTTTGTTCAATGAGCTGGGGCAGGGTCTGGGATATCCTATCCCTTGCTGTCTCTTCACCTGTGCTTCTGAGGTGCATTTTCTAACCAACAAAAGCCACACCATATATCCTGCCTTGAATGTACAACAGAGGGCCAACTTGTTTGAAGCGACTTGTCAAAACCATCACAAGTGGACAAATTAACAAGTTTAGCTAAGCTGCTACTTAAAACCCATTAGCACTTTTTTTTTTTTTTTTTTTTGGCCAGTAAGTATAAAGCTGGTAAAATAACTTCATTAATTTTCTTATTTATAAGTGTTTGAGTCCCAGTGTGTAATTTACTTTTTGTATGGTGCAGAGATATTGATAAAGTCCTTAATGAAACCTGGATTATTTTTATACAATTTCCTTTAATAGTATACTTAATATTCATGCAGGAAAGAAATTGACAACTTCTAATTTAGAGTGAAAAAAATATTTCTTTTTAACATTTGGTGGATCTGAGTAAAGCTTAAGGATATTTATTCTCACATAGGAATTTTTAAATTAGCCGAAAGATCTTTGTTTTACTTTTAAAATATTTCTTCAAGAAATACAAAGTGGGAAAGTCATACAATCTTATGGATCTTGGATCATTTATTTTTATATATTTTATTCAAGTATAGTTGGTTGATAATGTGTTAATTTCTACTGTAGAGCAAAATGATTCTTTTTCATATTTTTGGAGATCATCTATTTTGAGCTTAAATTTAAAAAGAAAATATACTTTCAGCTTTCTCTTAAAAAGTTATCTATGAAGATGTTGCTGAGAATATTTGTAAGAAAGTCACCCATAGGAAAAAGACATATTGGATGATTTAAAAGTAGCTTTTCTACACAAAAGCCATTTTCCCCCTAGTTTGGGTTTGTGGTTTTCTGCTTGGTTCATAGTAAGAAGTATTGGCAGCTCCAAATCCAGGTATAAGACACGAGTGAATTCTGTCTCTTCCAGAACTGAGAATGACAGATAATCTTTGATCAAGTTTACTGAGTGGTGGAGAAGAGCAGGGAAAAGGCAGACAGAAAGATGTAAGAGTGTATGGGTGCTTCCTCTCATCTTTTAGTGCTTTAAATGATAGAATCTTTTAATTTAACCTTTGGTTTCTGTAACAAGCTCCAAATATGTCCAGTTTGAAGAACTTATATTCCTTAAAAATTAATTACATATTGTTTTTAAGACCCCTGAGTAGTTTCACATAACTACAACAACTGCAAAAGTGTTTTGGAGAAAACTCAGCAAAAATAGTATTTTGCTTTCTTTTCTCTTTCTCTGTCCCAGAGGATTAGAAATTATTCCAGTTATCTCTTTCTGTATAAGGGAGCACCTTCCCCCTCCAACTTAGTGGGATAAGGCAACAACCATCTTGTTTATCTTATGCTTCCTAAGGGTCAGGAATTCACATAAGGCTTTGTCTTTGCTTTGGGACCTCAGCTGGGTTGACTCAAATGGCTGGGGCTGGAGACACATATATGGTGCATCACCAGGGAGGGCTCAAAGGCTGTGTCTGGGGAGCTGCTCCCCTCCATGTAGCCTCTTCATGGTGTCCTTGGGGTAGCTAGACTTCTTACCTGATAAGTGAGAGCTCCCCAGGAAAGTTTCCAGCAAATCAGACTGAAGTGCCATGATTTTGTGATTTATCCTCAGAAGTCACATGGTGTCTCTTCCTACATGCTCTATTTGTCAAAGAAGCTGCAACCTACCACATTCAAGGAGAGGGGACATAGACCCTTCCTCTTGATTGGAGAAAGATGAAAGTATTTGTGGCCTTGTCTTAATATGGCCATGGGAGGAATAGATGCAGATGAAACCGACGATCCAACAGATATTTATGTAGGTCTCTCAGTATTCTGAAGGCCAGGTGTTTGAATATCAAATTTTCTCCTTTGGACCACCCCTACCTTTCATACCCCTATATTTTGTATTTCTGAGAATGTAAGTTTAATTTTCCTGTGATTTTCTATTTCTGAGCTTAAGCAAACATATACAAAGTAATATTAAACATTGTTTCCTCTGTGTTTAACTAAGGGCTTCCCTGGTGGCTCAGACAGTAAAGAATATGCCTCCAAGGCAGGAGACCCAGGTTAAATCCCTAGATTGGGAAGATCCCCTGGAGAAGGGAATGGCAATTCACTCCAATATTCTTGCCTGGAGAATCCCATGGATAGAGGAGACTGACAGGCTACAATGCATGGGGTTGCAGAGAGTCAGACACAACTGAGAAACTAACACTTTCAACCTCTGTGTTTAACTGGTGACAAGTATCATTACCAAGACTAGAGAAAGCCTTGCTTGTGGAGTTGGACAGTGATACAGTATTCTTTCCCTGGAAGAAAGGGAACCACTATTGATCTAACTGGGATAAATCTCAGTGTGTGATGTATTCCTTTTTATCAGCTTACACAGAGCGCATTGTTTTGTCCCTTGGGTTTTCTATCGTAGTGATTGGCTTCTCCTATATGGAAAGAATGATCCAGACTAAATGGTGGCATCCAACTTGCCTCAACCTTCAAGGCACTGACTTGAGGTGCTTTTCCATTCATCCCTGCCTTTGTCTTCTTTCATTTTTGTACTTCCTGGTTTCTGTCTAGTCTTCAAGAAATATTCTCTGAGCCTGATCATTGGATACATCCTTAAAAGATTTCAGGTTGGCTCACTTTATCTGACTGTGCTTCTACTTACAACCTTCTTTATGTATGTGACAAGTCAGCCAGCTCCTGAATCCTGGTGTTTCTCTGTTCTTTTGTCATAAACCATAACTTCTCCCTGCCTGAGGCTAACAGAGGCTCACCCTGCCCACAGTCCAGCGTGACAGTAAAGAACAAGACTGCTAACCTATGGAGAAAAGCTTCCCACATGAATCCTGGCCAGATGGGAGGAAAAAGTTAGAGTGGGGTTGACAAATTGCACCCATCAGTGTTAGTGCTTTCACGTTTTAGTTCTACTGTATGATGGGACCACACAGTCCTATGAGATAAACACTCATTATCCAAAGAAAAATGCCCAGTCGTACTCTTTATTTGCTTGTGAAATAATCAGGGATTTTATTTGTTGGTTTAAGTCAGTTATACTTGTTACTGTAATTGTTTAATTAAATAATATGGAAGCAATGAAATATGAATTGCAAAAGGAGAGCTGTGGCTTTTTAGGAAAATAAATTAAATGCTATATTGAGCAAAATCTTTGTAGAATTCTGTGTGAGAGAGATAAGCATAAAGGGTAGTAAAATAGCTGTAATAATGTATAAGGATCTTGCAGTAAGTTTGTTGCCTCATCTGAGATGTATCTTATCCTCAAAAAATAATAGCTATTATATAATGTATTTAAGGATAAATAACCAGGTGGATGAACTAGTACATATTACGTTCTTTTGTCTTCGGATTGACACTGGAAACAGAACTTGGGTGGGAGGGGAGAGATTGTGTTTCATTTTCAAGGTGTGCACATACACACAAATGTGTCTCTATCAAACATCTAATTACCTTCTCAGGAGGCTGTGTTGATGGGCACAAGCTGTCAGATGGTGGTAAATATATATCTGCTCAAATGATGTATTGTGGACCCAAGTTTTCATTTCAAGGGATTTTTATAATCTAAAATTGAACAACAAAACAGTTTCACATGATACAGCCTCATTTCTGTAGCTAACTTTGTTCACCTACAGAACAGCCATGTGATTAAATGGCATGCAATGATGAGAAATGCACAGAGCAGGGAGGACTTGCCCAATCCCCCTACTTAAAATCGCAACCCTGACTCCATCCTTTGTCTGTGGTTCTCCGTAGCTTCTTTCTTGCTCTTGTTTTCCCCCATAAGAATTATCACATTCTTATAGATAATACAATATCCTTATTTATTTTATTGCTTTTTCTCCCCCACAGTCTCAACTATGAATTCATAGGAACAGAGATTTTTCATGTTTAACTATGCCATAGTTATGTTATAGGATTAACAATAGTGTCTGACTACATATGGTAAATACATGCTCATGCATATATGCATACACAGACACACATTTTTGAATAAAAAATTTATGAATGAATAATAAAACATGGATTGGTTATATGAGTAATTCTAGAACTTTCCTGCCACAAAATAAAGCTTGCCTTGAAATCACCCCAGGATTAAATTAGATTATTTGGGGTTAAGTTAGATTATAGACCTGGACACAAACATATCCATACACAAAATCAGGAAATGATCAGTGAGAAATGCTTATGTCCATAAGGATAACTTTGAAGATAATACTAGATTCAAGAAACAGAAATCCATCTCAAAATGGTTTAAACAATAGTCCTTATAACTTCATATAACAAGAGGTTGCATACTGTCTAGTGTATGTGTGTGTTAAATTGCTTAGTCATGTCCAACTCTCTGAGACTCTGTGGACTGTAGCCCATCAGGCTCCTCTCTCCATAGGATTCTCCAGGCAAGAATATTGGAGTAAGCTGCCATGACCTCCTCCAGGGGATCTTCCCGACCCAGGGATCGAACTTGAGTCTCTCATGCCTTCTGCATTGGCAGGTGGGTTCCTTACTACGAGAGCCACCTGGGAATCCCACTGTCTAATATGGGAGTCCAACAATGATATCATGGACCCAGATTCTCTGAATCTTTCTGTGCTTCTGTTCTTAAAAGGACCAGATTTGTTCTAAGGCTTTAAAGTAGCTGCAACAATCCAGTCATTACAACCAAGTACAACAATGTTTAAAAGAACAGAATATTTGCTTCTGTGTGTTTCCTTCTAAAAATTAGGAAGCACTTCCTGGAAGTCCTCCAGCAAAGTTACCTTCATGTCTCGTTGGTCAGATCACGTGCCTACAGTGCTCACCAATCACTGGTGGGGAGAATGGGCTTCCCCATGGTGAGCAATGAAGACTCACCCTCTGTCCTGTCCTAAAGCACATGGTTATAAGAAGGAGGGAAACTGGAATAAACAGATTTTAGGGGGAGAGGAAGATGGGAGGGAGCAGAAATAGATGCTTGATAATGTCTGCTACAACACTAAATGTATTTGTATGTGGAGTTAAAGCTAAATATTTGTAGGCTTGTTTGAAGTAGGTAGTTTTAAACATAATAAAACCAACCTCTTTAATGGTTTTATATTTTTCCTTATAACTTAACCAACTAATTCCCTTTGTCAGAAGGGATATTTGTCTATTTCATCATTCTTATATTTTGTTTCAGTTTTAAAAATTATCCTGTTGTTTAAATTCAAGTAAAATGTTTCTTAAAATAATACATATATTAAAAACTTTATATATATATATATCCATATCTCTATTATTTTATGTATCAGTTCAGTTGAGCTGCTTAGTCATGTCTGACTCTTTGTGACCCCATGAATTGCAGCACGCCAGGCCTCCCTGTCCACCACCAACTCCCGGAGTTCACTTAAACTCATGTCCATTGAGTCAGTGATGCCATCCAGCCATCCCATCCTCTGTCGTCTCCTTCTCCTCCTGCCCCCAATCTCTCCCAGCATGAGTCTTTTCCTATGAGTCAACTCTTCGCATGAGGTGGTCAAAGTATTGGAGTTTCAGCTTTAGCATCAGTCCTTCCAAAGAACACCCAGAACTGATCTCCTTTAGAATGGACTGGTTGGATCTCCTTGCAGTCCAAGGGACTCTCAAGAGTCTTCTCCAACACCACAGGTCAAAAGCATCAATTCTTCGGCACTCAGCTTTCTTCACAGTCCAACTCTCACATCCATGCATGACCACTGGAAAAACCATAGCCTTGACTAGACGGACCTTTGTTGGCAAAGTAATGTCTCTGCTTTTTAATATGCTATCTGCTGCTGCTGCTGCTAAGTCGCTTCAGTCGTGTCAGACTCTGTGCGACCTCATAGACGGCAGCCCACCAGGCTCCTCCGTCCCTGGGATTCTCCAGGCAAGAATACTGGAGTGGGTTGCCATTTCCTTCTCCAAATATGCTATCTAGGTTGGTCATAACTTTCCTTCCAGGGAGTAAGCGTCTTTTAATTTCAGCAATCACCATCTGCAGTGATTTTGGAGTCCCCCAAAATAAAGTCTGACACTATTTCCACTGTTTCCCCATCTATTTCCCATGAAGCGATGGGACCGGATGCCATGATCTTAGTTTTCTGAATGCTGAGCTTTAAGCCAACTTTTTCACTCTCCTCTTTCACTTTCATCAAGAGGCTTTTAGTTCCTCTTCACTTTCTGCCATAAGGGTGGTGTCATCTGCGTATCTGAGGTGATTATACATAAATAAATATCTGGAACGAAGCTCATTTAATGTTACTGAGAGTTATTTTTAGTTGTTTACATTTTTTATATATTTTTTGCTACTGTTTCTGTACTTTTTAGAGAGTTTCAATATTTTGGAATGAGAATGCTTCATATTTATTAAAATAATAGCATTGCTCTAAAAAGTAAAAAAAAAAGACAAGTAGATGTATAATATTGTAAAAGTATTTCTATATTGTTAAATCCAAGCAAATAGTAAAAAAAAAAATTATAATCCCATTTTATAAATAAATAGTAAAAAGAGAGGGAAAACTATGTTATTAGAGAAATAGAAAGATTCTAGACATCTATATATATTAACAGATAACTTCTGGGAATGATGCTGGCTTAATTTCTGTATTGTTTGAATGATTCTTCAATGATTGTATAATTCCTTTATAAATATTAAGTGTATATAAATAATAAGCAATCCCATCCCCAGTAATTAGTCCCTTTTTTTGGGTTACTCTCCCAAAGCTGCAAATCATTATTTCCTTCTGCCTCTTCAAGGGCATAGTCAGCCTGTCACTTTCTGCTGCTCAACACAGCCCCCAATTGTCGAATCACTCTCCCTAAGGTTACAAAGGTTACAGGTGTCTTCCCACTTGTGGTAAATGCTGACACTCTTTATTGCTGCTGATGCCAGTTCAATGAGAGGTCAATGATGTGACTCTGGCTTTTGCGTTTAGATTCCCCACTCGGCCCTCCTTGAGATCTAACAGGAGTTATCTTGGCAAGAGCCTACCCCGAGTGCTCACCAAATGGTGACCCTGAACCACTGCTATAAAATTAATGATAAAATGATTCCTTCTCTTCTAGTGCCTTAGGGGCATCATAGGTAAGGCCAGCTCTGTGCAGGCAGTTGGAATTTCTTTATAGCTGAGCACATTGGATTTTAAGACTCAGAGAGGTTGGTTTTTAGGTATTTGTTTTCTACTGGATTTTGAGTCCAGTTCTTCTTGACCCTGTCAACTTTACTTCTCCTTTGTTGGTTTAGGAGATTAACTTTTCAACAGAAGATCTCTTTCTGAATGCTTAAACATATTAGACTTGAGAGTTAATAGAGTGTTAGCTTTAGGAGTACTTGGCATGCATTTTTAACTTCCCACCGAAATATCCATGAAATGAGCAAAAAGACAAAATAAAGCATACACCACCACTAAGACAGTTTCAGACAAATTCTTGCCATATTTTGGTGGCATTTCATTAAGAGAAAAAGATGAGGAAACAGCATTAAGAATTACTGGCTTTCATGAAACAGAGTATTAAAAAAGCTTTGCCATGAAAATCGCATTTGATCCCACTGGAACAAACATAATGGGCTGCCGTAACAAAATACCACAAGCTGGGTGGCT
Organism: Ovis aries; assembly: GCF_016772045.2. Classification (NCBI taxonomy): domain Eukaryota; kingdom Metazoa; phylum Chordata; class Mammalia; order Artiodactyla; family Bovidae; genus Ovis; species Ovis aries. Next base: position 40,359,865 of record NC_056061.1, read on the forward strand.
TAAGGCAAAGTAAATTAATTTTTTTTCATAGTTCGAGAGAATAGACGTCTCAGATCATAGTGTTGGCAAGGCTGTGACCCCTCTGAAGTTTCTGGGGAGGAATTCTCCTTCCCCTCTTGCTAGCTTCTGTTAGCTTCCAGTAATCCTGGGTGTTCCTTGTTTGTGGGTGCATAGCTCCAGCCTCTGCACGTAACCTTCTGTCTTCACATAGCTTTCTTCCCTGCATCTGTATCTCTGTGCGTCCTTTTCTTCTCATAAGGACAGCAGTCATTGGATTTAGGGCCAACACTTTTCCAATATGCCCTCATCTTCTGCAAAGACCTTATTTCTGAATATGGTCACATTCACGGGCACTGAGGATTAAAACTTAAACTTGCTTTTGGGGGGATGGGGTGGACACAATGCAACATTCTACACTACCTAAAACCAGGGGAACTACATCAAATGAATGCATACTAGATCCTAAGTTGGTGAGCTTTTGTTAAGTAAAACAGTAATGACAAACCAGCCCTGAGATCTCAGTGACATACAATAATAAAGATTTATTTGCGGCTTGTATTGAATGGCAACTATAGATTGATAAGGCTTTCCTTCATGTATCTCCTTCATTCTTGGATTCAGGATGAAAAAGCAGTTGTGGTGTTGTTAGGGGAAGCACACTGATTGAAACTGCCCACTCTGGCCAGGCACCATAGTAACCATTTGCATGAGTTGTTTTATGACAGGAGATCCTGATAAGGAATACGGAACTAATAAGCCATCACCAACTGGAAGAGTTTGGCAAACATCAAAAGGAGACACTGCATGTCCATCCACTTCCCAGAATCCCTCTCGCCAGCATCCATCTTGGCTGAGCGATGCATGCACCACCAGGAAAGACTCAGAATTAGAATGATTGGCCAAAGACCACCCGGAAACTAATCCCATCACCATAAAACCCACGACTGTGAGCCATGCAAAGGAGCAGTAATCCTGGGTTCCTTACCCTACTGCTCTCCACCCGGGTGCCCTTTCCCAATAAAATCTCTTGCTTTGTCAGCACATGTGTCTCCTCGGACAATTCATTTCTGAGTGTTAGACAAGAGCCCAGTTTCGGGCCCTGGAAGGGGTCTGCCTTCCTGCAACAGTGTGGGACGTTGTTACGCATTGAATTATGTCTCTCCAAATTCATATGTTGAAATCTTAACCCTGAATTCTTCAGAGTGACCTTATTTGGAAACAGGGACATTGCAGATGTAATTAGGTAAGATGAGATCATTAGAGTGTGCCCTATTCCAATGTGATTGAGTCCTTATAAAAGGGAAATTTGGACATAGAGACTAACATGCACAGAGAGAAAAGTGATACGAAAACACAAGAAGACAGCCATCTATCATCCAGCAAGAGATACCTGGAACAGATCCTTCTCTCGCACCCTGCCAACATCTTGACTTTGGACTTCTAGACTTCAGAACTGTTAGACAAGAAATTATGTTAAGCTGCTCCTCCCTGCCGCTCCCCCCCCCCCATTTCTGGCACCCTGTAATGACACCCCTAGGAAACTAATACAGTCACACCAATCTCATGGAAGAAGGAAAAGTATGTATGAGGAAGCATGCAGTGACTTTTAAAGCTTCTGCTTGCAACTAACTGACATAAATTCCTCTCACATTCTTTTGGTCAAAGGAATGGAGTGACTGACAATGATGGTGACTTGAATTGGAGTCTGGAGGAACACTGTGAATGCAGGGATTTCCCAAGTGCCGGGGCAACAGGCACAATGGGGCCTGGACTAAAAAGCAAAGTGAAATTTCCCAATCTGCTGGGGCTTCAGTAGACAAAGCTCTGCTGGAGGCATGGGGCTGTCATAAACACAGGTTCGGCCTCAGATATTTGACACTAAGATGAACTGAGTTGTATCTAAAACTCCATCCATCTTGAGTCAACTCAGTTCTGAGAGCCTGGGGGTCAACCTCACTTCATTGCTGGACAGAGGAAAGGCAAGCCTTCTTGGAAGAATGTAGGTGGGGATAATACTGACTTCAATTTCTACTATCCTGTTACATGTAAATGTCTGGAATAAAAAAAGATAGTTCGGGAAGACATGCAATGAAGCAGGAAAATGTAATTACTCAGATATTAGGTTTGGTACCAGGCAGAGTTTTCTGTTGTGATTTTTTAGGGCAGGAAATTTTTGGCATCTGTGTTAACTTGCTGTCCTTGCAGACAACTGTGGTTGTGCCCCACCCTCCTTAGAACGTGAGGCCTATGTTCAATATACAGTAGGACAAGGGAAAATAATATACATTTAAAACTTCAAAGGATACTTATGCTTCTAATTATATGCTTTGTAATGGTCAGAACCAAAAGAAAAGTGAACTTTTTAGTATCCTCCATACCGATCAATTTATTTATTTGTCCAACAAATATATACGAGGTACTGTGCTAAGTGTTGGAAATCTGGGAATGAATATGATAGACTCATGTCCCAGTGGAATCTAGGGCAGGATATAGGCAGAAATAGTAACTAGATAATGAAATCGAAGGCCACAGGCTGTTAGGGTAAAAAAAAAAAAAAAAAAAAAACACAACTTGAACTTCCCTGGTGGTCTGGCGGTTAAGACTCCATGCTTCTAATGCAGGAGACACAGGTTTGCTTCCTGGACAGGGAGCTAATATACCATGTGCCAAGCTGTGTGGCCAAAAACTTGAAATTATTTTTTTAAAAAAGTACAGGTCTCTATCATCCAGAATGGAATTTCTGGATTTCAGTGCTGTAACAAGGGCGGAGTCTCTCTTTTGTGAGTGGCCATTTCAGTCCTTTGCCTCAGGGGCTGTGGCCTCTGCCTCTTCTTATAAAGTTGCTTTCATTCATGAAAACTGGTTCTTAGGAAAAATTTCTCCATCAAATTCACAGTTATTTCAGCTGGAGAACCCTCTTTCTGCATAGAAGCTTCCTTCCAGCAGCCATGTGAGGATCCACACCTATGTTTTCGCTCCTCAGGGTTCAGACGTCAGAGACCTTGACTAGCCATTTTACCCTCTTGTTTTCAGTCCAGGTGGAATTTATTTCTATTAACTGCTCTTCCTTCTCCTTTCTGCTGCTTCTCTTTTAGGAAGTCTCTGTGGCATCTGTTTATTCTGCTTGTTGTGTTAGTGTCTTTACACCTCTCAACAATAATGATAATAATGACAATAGAGAGTAGTAAGATCGTTACCATACGCAGACATCTATCTAAAGACTTCCTTTTTTAAGATTTCTCTTGTACTTACTCGTTTTATCCTCACATCACCTTCTTTGTTATTATTTTTGTCTTAATACAATATTTTGTTATAATAATTATAGGGAAAACCGCTAGACCATTGAGGTATGACCTAAATCAAATCCCTTATGATTATACAGTGGAAGTGAGAAATAGATTTAAGAGACTAGATCTGATAGATAGAGTGCCTGATGAACTATGGACAGAGGTTCGTGACATTGTACAGGAGACAGGAATCAAGACAATCCCCATGGAAAAGAAATGCAAAAAAGCAAAATGGCTGTCTGGGGAGGCCTTATAAATAGCTGTGAAAAGAAGAGAAGTGAAAAGCAAAGGAGAAAAGGAAAGATATAAGCATCTGAATGCAGAGTTCCAAAGAATAGCAAGGAGAGATAAGAAAGCCTTCCTCAGCGATCAGTGCAAAGAACTAGAGGAAAACAACAGAATGGGAAAGACTAAAGATCTCTTCAAGAAAATTAGAGATACCAAGGGAACATTTCATGCAAAGATGGGCTCCATGAAGGACAGAAATGTTATGGACATAACAGAAGTAGAAGATAGTAAGAAGTAGCAAAAATACACAGAAGAACTGTACAAAAAAGATCTTCATGACCATAATCACGATGGTGTGATACTAACCTAGAGCCAGACATCCTGGAATGTGAAGTCAAGTGGGTCTTAGAAAGCATTACTACGAACAAAGCTAGTGGAGGTGATGGAATTCCAGTGGAGCTGTTTCAAACCCTGAAAGAAGATGGTGTGAAAGTGCTGCACTCATATGCCAGCAAATTTGGAAAACCCAGCAGTGGCCACAGGACTGGAAAAGGTCAGTTTTCATTCCAATCCCAAAGAAAGGCAATGCCAAAGAATGCTCAAACTACCGCACAATTGCACTCATCTCACACGCTAGTAAAGTGATGCTCAAAATTCTCCAAGCCAGGCTTCAGCAATATGTGAACCATGAACTTCCAGATGTTCTAGCTGGTTTTAGAAAAGGCAGAGGAACCAGAGATCAAATTGCCAACGTCCACTGGATCATGGAAAAGGCAAGAGAGTTCCAGAAAAACATCTACTTCTGCTTTATTGACTATGCCAAAGCCTTCAACTGTGTGGATCACAATAAACTGTGGAAAATTCTGAAAGAGATGGGAATACCAGACCACCTGACCTGCCTCTTGAGAAACCTATATGCAGGTGAGGAAGCAACAGTTAGAAGTGGACATGGAACAACAGACTGGTTCCAAATAGGAAAAGGAGTACATCAAGGCTGTATATTGTCACCCTGCTTATTTAACTTATATGCAGAGTACATCATGAGAAACGCTGGGCTGGAAGAAACACAAGCTGGAATCAAGATTGCCAGGAGAAATATCAGTAACCTCAGATATACAGATGACACCACCCTTATGGCAGAAAGTGAAGAGGAACTAAGAAGCCTCTTGATGAAAGTGAAAGAGGAGAGTGAAAAGGTGGCTTAAAGCTCAGCATTTAGAAAACTAAGATTATGACATCTTGTCCCATCACTTCATGGGAAATAGATGGGGAAACAGTGGAAACAGTGTCAGACTTCATTTTTGGGGGCTCCAAAATCACTGCAGATGGTGACAGCAGCCATGAAATTAAAAGACGCTTACTCCTTGGAAGAAAAGTTATGACCAACCTAGATAGTATTTTCAAAAGCAGAGACATTACTTTGCCAACAAAGGTCCATCTAGTCAAGGCTATGGTTTTTCCAGTGGTCATGTATGGATGTGAGAGTTGGACTGTGAGGAAAGCTGAGCGCTGAAGAATTGTGTTTTTTTTAAACTGTGGTGTTGGAGAAGACTCTTGAGAATCCCTTGGACTGCAAGGAGATCCAAACAGTCCATCCTAAAGGAGATCAGTCCTGGGTGTTCTTTCGAAGGACTGATGCTAAAGCTGAAACTCCAGTACTTTGGCCACCTCATGTGAAGAGTTGACTCATTGGAAAAGACTCTGATGCTGAGAGGGATTGGGGACAGGAGGAGAAGGGAACGACAGAGGATGAGATGGCTGGATGGCATCACCGCCTCAATGGACATGAGTTTGGGTGACCTCCGGGAGTTGGTGATGGACAGGGAGGCCTGGCGTGCTGCAATTCATGGGGTCGCAAAGAGTCAGACACGACTGAGCGACTGAATTGAACTGAACTGAATTATATATTGGTATAATATACTGTTTAATCTTTACTGGTATAATGCTTCTTTGTTATTTTTGTTATAATAATATATTACTTATTATAGTATTCTCATTATTGATCTATTCTGGCCTTCAAAATCTCTATTTCCTTTAATATTTACATCTGTTTCCTCAGATCTTAACCTTTCTCCTGAGGAAATTTCTTTCTTCCTCCAGTTTAATCAGTCTGTCTTTCTTGATTTGTTTTCATTCTTCCACAGCCCTTTTTCTGAGTATAATGCTGAATCAACTTTTTAAAAAAATCGCTCTCAATTTCTCTTTGATTCTTGAGCAAACTTGATTTCTAGTAGCAGAATGTTCCAAGCACAGGCTTTTTAAATTGCCATCTGTGTTTCTGCAATATTTCTTTGAGCCCAAAAAGGTAGCATGTGTCTTTGTATTAAAGGCCACATTCTTACTTTTTCATTTATTAGTGAAATATACCACTCTTCCATGAATTTAGCCACAATTTGAGAATTGCATAGTTTTTAAATGGTTTAAGAACTTAGGTAATTAACAATTGAGCCATCCTGAGGCCATAGCGGGGGAAACTTTCAAGACCCTGTGGACAAGCAACATGTATCTAAGCTCAGCTCCCCTGCCATTTTCAATTTGTCATGAGCGAAGTTCAGAAAATCATAAAACATTACACAATTTGGAGAAATCTATCTCACTAATGACCTAGGCCTCATTTGAACAATTTAAAGCTAAAAATTCACACCCTATTTTTCTATAGTTCCTATAGACATAGTTATAATTTAAGATTTGGTCTAGTTGGCAAAACAAAACAACAGACAACAGAAAACCTAAGGAGAAGCACCAAATAATTTACATGACCCCCAAATGTCTAAAAAGCTTCACATGAAAAGACTTTTTCTCTGTAATCAAATCCTCTCACTACCGTCCATGAGGCCCGCCTGCATTTGCTGAGGTTCCAACTGCATTCATTGTCTAGCCTGGCACCTGTGTAATTGTCATGGTTAAGTTATAGCAGTATTCAGCCTGAGGCATGCACCTTTGCTGATTCTGGGACAGCCTAGGAATCAGACTTATACTGAGACCAAGGCACCATGTGCCTTTGCTGAGGCAGGATTGAATTTTCCTGATGCCTGTGAAGATGTACAAAATAGCCATTTACCTATGAACAAAGTTTAAAGAAACTTCTGTGCATGTCAATGAAAAACTGCATTTGTGCAGCTTTAATTACTCCCTTTCCTACCCCTCTCCCTCACGTTTCAACTGTTTGAGTTTCCCTGTGTCATATGGCAAATTTCCACTTGTTTGCTGGCAGAAGTTCCTCAGTGTTTGTGTCTTAATCTCTTCCTATAAGTTCATCAGCAGTATTACATTAGCATCCACCCCTAAAAGATAATCTTAATTATCTTTTAAAGAGCCTATCAATGAGTAGAGTCACATTCTGAAATACCAGGGGTTCAGTTCGGTTCAGTTCAGTCGCTCAGTTGTGTCCGACTCTTTGCGACCCCATGAATCACAGCACGCCAGGCCTCCCTGTCCACCACCAACTCCCGGAGTTCACTCAGACTCACATCTATCGAGTCAGTGATGCCATCCAGCCATCTCATCCTCTGTCGTCCCCTTCTCCTCCTGTCCTCAATCCTTCCCAGCATCAGAATCTTTTCCAATGAGTCAACTCTTCACATGAGGTGGCCAAAGAATTGGAGTTTCAGCCTCAGCATCAGTCCTTCCAATGAACACCCAGGACTGATCTCCTTTAGGATGGACTGGTTGGATCTCCTTGCAGTCCAAGGGACTCTCAAGAGTCTTCTCCAACACCACAGTTCAAAAGCATCAATTCTTCGTTGCTTAGCTTTCTTCATAGTCCAACACTCACATCCATACATGACCACTGGAAAAACCATAGCCTTGACTAGACGGACCTTTGTTGGCAAAGTAATATCTTATAGTCACATTCTGAAATACTGGGGATTAGGATTTCAATATAAGTTCAAATTTGAGGGGGACACTATTTGGTCCATAGAAGAGGTTCATTCATCTGTTCAACAAATATTAATTGAAAGCTTACCAAGTGTCTCTTTGTGTGAGATTCTGAAGAAAAATTAAGTAACATATTTACAATCAAGCAGCTGATTACTGATAGAAACACTGTTTGATGTCAAAGGATATTCTCTTAACTACTCTAATGTCTTTTAATAGCAAAAATCAGAAAATGAACTAATGGTAGAGTGTAATATAATCTTTTGTTGGAATACTATGCAGCTTAAAAAGGCTGAGTAGGAAGATAAGAAATAGGGGAAAATACTTTTGGCAGGAATAGAAGTGCTGGTTATTTATACCTCTACATTAGGACTGTATCTCTGCACAACTGCATAGAAAATAAAAGCCTGAAAAGAAATATATCAAAATACTAACAGTAATTTTAGTGGAGCAATAAGAGTTCTCAGAGTTTTGGGGTTTTTGGTTTTTTACTTTCAAATTTTTCTGTAGTATAACATACTTTTCTAAAATTTCCTGAAATTAACTAATGAAAGGTGATTATTCTTGATTGGAAAAGACCATGATGCTGGGAAAGATTGAAGGTAGGAGGAGAAGGGGATGACAGAAGATGAGATGGTTGGATGGCATCAGCAACTCTATGGAAATGAGTTTGAGCAAGCTCTGGCAGTTGGTGTTGGACAGGGAAGCCTGGTGTGCTACAGTCCATCGGGTCGCAAAGAATCAGATACAACTGAGTGACTGAATTATAAAACTCAAAAGACCGAATAATTTTGACAAGGTAAATTCTCTTTTTGGACATGTTGGTTAATCAAAGAATTATGAATATTAGAACTGGAATATGAATATGAGGACAGTAACTTAATGATGTTAACCAGTGCCCATTTTTATGAGTCAATGTAAAGATCACTGCCCTTAGTATCTAAGTGATCTAATGATATTGTCAATCCAAAGTTCATTTATTTCATTCTTCAGCTCTATTTAAACACACATTATAGCCTTAGTATATCTGGAAAGTCTCTGATATTTATAAAAATTATTATTTATATTTCTTTTAATGATAGAAATTTAATGAAGTCTTTGGGAATTTATGGGATTATTAAATGGAAAAAATGGATGTATTTTATGACTTTGATCAATTTATTCATGCGGTTCTCCTGTAATGGCTAATTAACCTTACTTTGGCAGTCTAGTTACTAAGCATATACCTTTCCAAACGTTAACTATCCTCATTATCCTTCTCCAGGTCTTTTCCGATTAAATTACTATCTGTTACAGCAATGTAAAAAAAAAAAATTAGCACAAACTACTTACCATCAGAAGCATATACAGTGTTCTGACCCCCGCATATTTTCCACAGCAAGATAGCCAATGCATTGGGCTAAATTTTGGAATTCCCAATGATAGCACAGCCTGGTCCTTTACCTGTAACCACTCACCAGTCTTTACCCACACACTCAGCAGAGGGCTCATTTTAAGTATTTGCTTTGAATAAGAAATATTGTAGGACACTAATATAACTAAGAGAAAAGAAAATAGACATCTTTCAAATGAGTGATTGCTCATGTGGTCTACCACGAGGAATAACAAAAGTGCTTTTTCCCTCAAAATCCCCTTTAGTGAAACCCAAAAATCCCCTTTAGTGAAACCCAAAATCTTTCTATTAATGATTATTAAATAATCCTTTGAGGCCTCCCAGGTACCTCACTGGTAAAGAATCTACCTGCCAGTGCAGGAAACTTAGGAGACAGGTTTGATTCTTGGGTCAGGAAGATCCCCTGAAGTAGGAAATGGCAACCTGTTCCAGTATTCTTGCCTGGAAAATTCTGTGGACAGAGGAGCTTGGTGGGCTGCAGCCCATGAGGTCACAAAGAGTTGGACACGACTACATGCATTAAATACTCCTTCGGGACTTGAAAGCAGTCACAGATAAGACTCTGTGGCCCTAATGTGAAAGAATTGTTAAAAGTCTTCTGTTTAATGCTAAAGTAGAGACAACATGCATACCCAAGAAAGAGGAACTAACTAGAGAGATGGATGGGCTGATGAACATGGAAGAGGAAAGACGAATGGTCCTGATACGATCTGAATGTTGGTGTCCTACCAAATTCATATGTTGGAATCCTAACCCCCCGCAATGTGGTGGTGTTAGGAGTCAGGGCCCTGGAGCCCTCATGAACGGAATGAGTGATCTTTCAAAAGAGACCCCAGAGAGCTCTCTGGCACTGTCCTCACCTTGGGAGGAGGATACAAGGAGAAGACGTGCAGTCTGGAAGAGGACCCTCATTAGCACCTGACCACACTGGCATCCTCATCTCAGAGTTTCAGCCTTCAGAACTGTGAAAAATAAATTTATGTTGTTTCTTTGCCAGCCAATCTATGGTTTTCTGTGATAGCAGCCCAGACTGACCTAAACAGATCCTGACTTACCAGAGTGCCTGGTGGTAAGCTTATCTCCCAGCATGGGTGTGCTTGGAGGAGTGGGGGAGGAGGGGAGAGGGAAGGATTTGTGCTTTGTGATGTAACTCTTTGCCAAATGGGAAGAATGACAGTGTTATAACATCTCCTCAAAAGCTAAAATCAATTTCTCTGATTTTTAAAGTGATGCCTACTGGGAGGGCTCTCTGGTGTCTGTGGAGGGTGGAGGTAATGTGATGGAAGAAACTGTCCGTGTAGGCTTTGATCGTGATTCACACTGTGCCACTCGGAAAGAAGAGTGCCAATTTCAGAAAGTAATGTGAGTAAGGTAATTATAAACAAGACAGCATCAAGATTTCCCTGGTAGTGGTTAAGGCTCTATACTTCCGTTGCTGGTGGAGTGGGTTCAATCCCTGGTCAGGGAATTAAGATCCTGCGTGCTGTATGGCCCCCCAAATGTCTTAGTTATAAAAAAAGAGAGAATAGCATAGGTCTTAAAGATTCGCTTTTCATCTTTGACCTTCATTCATATCATCCATTCTGTTTTGGATGTAATGCAGTAATTATGCGGGATTGTTGTGTCTGCTCCAGCAGCATGTTGAGTTTATACTGGAGAATTTCAGAAAGAGGAAGCCATCAAAAATTGATGATCAAATCCGAGTATGGGGGTTGTATGGGGAGGGAGAGAAAAGCAGAGCAAATTATGGCTGTGACCGTTATTGCGTGAATGGAAGTGCATTTTTTCTCTACTCAAATTGAGGATGTTATGTAGTGAATTTTAGTCAGTTAAAGAATCAGAATGGATGGCAATAGCCAGACCAATGTATGACTCTCTGTTCTGCCTGGATGACTTGGGGCAATTCCTTAACCTACCAGCTTTCTTTCAATGACATAGTATTATTTACTTTGTGCTTGAAGATTGAATTAGATGACATGGATAGGACATTTAGCCCTGTACCATTTGGCCCAATTTAGAGAGAGACGTGACTATGCAAGAAGGATGAGAGAGAGATTTGAAATTGACTGACTTTTGATGGAGGAAGATGGTCACAAGCCAAGGAATGTGGGTGGACTCTAAGAGAAAAAGAAAAAAGAAAGTGAAGTCACGACCAACTCTTTGCAACCCCATGGACTATAGCCTACCAGGATCCATGGTCCATGGGATTTTCCAGGCAAGAATGCTGGAGTGGGTTGCCATTTCCTTCTCCAGGAGATCTTCCCCACCCAGGGATTGAACCCAGGTCTCCCGCATTGTAGGCAGACGCTTTACCATCTGAGCCACCACGGACTCTAGAAGCTGAAAAAAGCAAGAAGGCAAACGTTTCCTTAGAGTCTCCAAAAAGAACTTGGCCTTATCGATGCTTTTTAAGCCCAGTGAGACCTGTGTTGGACTTCTCGCCTACCTGGATAAGAACAAAGATAATCTACATCTATACTCTCCAGGGAGAAACATGGACATTTATACGTAGGCCAAGTGCAGTTATTCAAACTAAGTGCCCCAGGAGCACAGGAGAAGGGAAAACAGCTGGAGATATATGGAAGGGTTTTTGAAAAGGTAAATAATACAGACCTTGACACATTTTAACAGAGGCAGAAGCAAGATGAAAATTAGTCTGAGGAACAGCACAGTGGAAGCTTGAAAGGGTACTGCAGGTTCACCCGTGGGAGTGCCCATCCCAGAGGACTGGAGCAGAGCTCTTGGGGTGGGAGGAGACAAGAGTAGACAACTCTGCATCTGCGAGCCTGGACGGAGAGGCTGTGTTGCTCACAAGAAGGTGCGTAGCTTTGGGAGGAAGGAGACTGCAGTTGAACTCTTGAGGTTGAACTCTCAAAAGATAACCAGTGGAAGTAGCTGCAATTCAGTTCCACTCGCGTGCACCTCTGCCATCTGAGTGGGCACTGACAGGAGCCCTTTCTGGCACTAATGGTCTCAGAGGATTCATCCTAAGCCCTCCTATAAATGACTTCTGCCTCTGGGTACTTTGAGAAAATAGAACAGGGAAACACTGATTTGATTATTTCTCTAAAACCTCTGAACTTTTGTACTTCCAAGGATATATTTGAAAAACTAAGCACAGGTAGAGACTTCCTTTATTTACCCCTTAGCTGACACACATTTTCCTCACAGGAGTCGCATGTACTCATCTGACTTCTCAGTGCAGTGCTACCAACTGGGGCTGGGTGGACAGTCTGCAAGGCCTGCAGAGTGAGAAGATGCAGTTCACACCAGGCTGATTCCCAGAGGAGACTTTTGGCACCTAACCCAATGTCCTGTGAGACCCAGGCTCCCATTTAGCCTGCTCAGACATTTCTATTTTTTTTTTTTTCTTGTGCCAATCCCTAGTGAAACTTGCAAAGCCAAGACATCCAGGCTAACTAAGGCTACAGATCCTGTCAGTGAGCCTACAGATTGAAGAAAAAACCCTGAAATTTAGACTCAGGTTGAAAACAGTTGTGAAGGACTTTATATTTGAGATATACTAACCTGTTTTATAGAACAAGACTGTTATTTTTCTCTGGCCCGGTCTTTAGAAGCTGGAAATGGTTGGGAAGAAGAGTTTGATTGTTTGAATAAATGAAGTGATTACTTGCACTTTGGATGCAAATTTGCAGTGTTTGCAGCATCCCAGCCTCCTCAGACAACTGCACTCCAACTGAGCCTGTGAAATTCCTTTTTGTCCCTGGATCTCACATCCTCATCATAACCAACGCCTCTTCCTGGAGACAGCCTGATGTCTATAACATATCATTTTTTTCATGGATCTACCCACTGATGCAATAGACCCTGTAGGAGGTGGATGCAACTAGGGGGGTCTAGGTGGGATATAGTTGGCTATAATCCCTAGAAATTTATTAATAAATAAATCAAAACCCTTTTCTTTTTCTAAAACAGAGTTCCTAAAAATGTGATCTTTCCCAGAACTGCCTTAGAATCTCCTGGAAAATGACTGTTAAATACAGATTCCTGGTCTTACCAGACACACTGAATTTCCAGGGGATGGTGATCTGGAACTACATCTTTAGACAGCATCTGAGGCAATATTGTTGGGCACCAGTCTTTGAATTTTTTGCTAAAGCAAAAGAGCAAAAGAATAAACCATCTCTTCTCTCTCGGGCTTCCCTGGTGGGTCAGATGATAATCTGCCTGTAATACAGGAGACCTGGGTTCAATCCCAGGGTCTGGAAGATCCCCTGGAGAAGGGAATGGCTCCCCACTCCAGTATTCTTGCCTGGAGAATTCCATGGACAGAGAAGCCTGGTGGGCTACAGTCCACGGGGTTGCGAAGAGTCAGACACTACTGAGTGACTAACACACACACACACACACACACACACACACACACACACACACACACACACACACACTTCTCTCTCTCAGATTGCCTTGTAGTAAACTTTTTTTTCCCACCAAAGTTGCCTTAGAAGGTTTGCCTTAGTCCTTTGGGGTTCCTATAACAGAATATTATAGACTGGGTGCTTTACAAGCTACAGAAATACGTTTCTCACAGTTTTAGAGGTTGGGAAGTTCAAGATTTAAGGTACAGGCAAGTTCAGTTTCTAGTGAATACAAGCTTCCTAGTTCACAGAGAGCTGGCTTCTCACTTTGCCTCACTGGAAGGAGAGGCATGGGAACTCCCTGGGGTCTCTGACTCTCATTTATGAGGCCTCTATCCTCACGGCATGATCACCTCCCCAAAGGACCCCCTTTCAAATGCCACCATACTTGGGATTATATTTTAACATGAATTTGGGATGGACACACCCTTTCAGTTTACAGCAGTGTGTGTGTGTGTGTGTGTGTGTGTGAGAGAGAGAGAGAGAGAGAGAGAGAGAGAGAGAGAGAGAGAGAGAGAGAGAGAGAGAGAATATGGAGGAGGTAGAAAGGGTAGGAAGCAGGAAAGAAGCAAGAAAGTTTGAGAAAAACGGATAAAATTCAAGATTTCTCCCTCTTTATATCTTAACACGGAGAAGGCAATGGCACCCCACTCCAGTACTCTTGCCTGGAAAATCCCATGGATGGAGGAGCCTGGTGGGCTGCAGTTCATGGGGTCGCTAAGAGTCAGATACGACCAAGCGAAACATCTGAGATTCCCCTGGGACTTCAATATGTAGATTCTACCATAGGTATTCACAATTTTAATGTGTCTAATTCATGGAGAGAAATTTACTAAAGGCTGAACAGACCAGGAAGACATCTATAGCCAACCAAAAAGTATTATATTTGTTTCAGGCCAAATTTAGGGTTTAGATGATTGTATGTGCTCTGTATATCAGAACTCTGCATGTTTGTCATTGTTGTTTAGTGGCTGAGCCATGTCTGACTCTTTGGCGACTCCATGGACTGTAGCCCACTAGGCTCCTCTGTCCATAGGATTTCCCAGATGAGAATACTCGAGTTGGTTGCTATTTCCTGCTCAAGGGGAGCTTCCCAACCCAGAGGTTGAACCCACATCTCCTACAGGGTTCATTGGCAGGCAGAGTCTTTACCACTGAGCCACCAGGGCAGCCCTCTGCATATTTGCAGTATAATGATATGCTTTTTATTTATCTGTGTATCAACTCAGTATTTATCACATTGTAAATGATAGGAGTTCAAGAAATAATTTAGTGAGTGCTTGTTCTTTGCTCTGTTTGCCATTTATTTGATGCTGAGTGGTTATCATGAATATAGCCTCCGTTCTGTTGCTGCAGAGATGGTGTGGTATGATGGAAGGGTCCCAAACTAGGGAGCTTTTAAAACTGTAGCACAGTAATGGATATATAACCAATGACAAAAGTTTGGATCCTTTAGCTTTGTCCTAAAGGAAAAATATGATTCCCATTATAATATATGTTCCTAAAAAGCAACTAATAAAAAGCAGGGGCTTTAGACAGACTGTGATGAATTGATGAAAACTTCTATGGATACTAGAGCAGGGCTATGTTGCTGGATGCAGAGGCAGCACAAGGCAAAATGGTCTTTTTCACAAAATGCAAGAAAGGAAGACAGCTCTCAAGAATGCAGTTTCCATCTCTCTTGGGTAAACATAGATAACAGACAGAACTAAACATACAAATATCATGCAGAGGATATGACTGTAGATACTGTCTGCACAGGTAACCTTCCTTTTAACTGTTCACTCTAGATAACAAGCAAACCTTTACCCAGCATTGCTTTTCCACTGACTCTTGGATAAAAGCTGAAGAATGAAAATTCTGTTTCAAGGATATATAGGCAACTAGCACATGAAAATAACACCAAGTATTTAAAATCATTAAATAAGAGAAAAAGGACACTTTATCTGCCTTCTGACCTTAGACAATTTGCTTAGCTTCCTTTTAAACCTGATTTTACATATTTGTAAAAATGGGAAGAATAACATCTAAAAAGATTTTGTAATTATTAAATAAAAAGTATATAAAGTATTTAGCATGAAATGCTCAGTGAATGGGAGCTATTTATATTAAATGGAACAAGATGGAATGACTAACAGTAATCAGAAATAAGTTATTGAAATATGGCTCTGAAAATAAGAATGAGGGATGTTGAGTCTACAACTGGATTTATTTTGACAACACTAGCTATTTCCACTGAGCTTGTGCAACTGTCAATTGCCTTCTCTTCCTGCTAACACAATATTTTCAGTGCTGAGGTAGATTTAAAAAATGGTTCAGAGAAGGTACTTGGCTATCTTTCTGTAGTTACTATAATAATCCCCATAACCCTTCAAGCCAGCAATGTTCTTTTACCTGAGTAAATTGATTTAGTGAGTCATGTGCGATTTCTCTACAGTAAGTTGCACAGAAATTTTGATGGATATATTTTATGGAAAAAATTATACTTTGGGAAATGATTTTTCCCTCATAGATATACATTGGCAACCAAATTTCAGGCTATGTTTAGAGTTTTACAATTGCTATGGATCAGTTAAGCCAGTAGAGATGAAGATGTGAATGGAGTTTATCTTTTGTTTTAAGTCTTGGTGCTTTTTCAAATAAACACATAAATAAAAGAGGAAAAATATTTTAAGGCTTTAGAAGTTATTATATATCCTTATGTATTATGATTTGGATAGTTTTAATTAAATGAACCCACATGTGTGTTGCCTTGGCAAAGGTATAAGAATAAGATACAATTCCTACAATTCCTTATCTAAAGGAAGGGGAATAATGATATAAATAAAATGTTTAGTAAAAACCAAATGAGGTGTACAAAGGGCTATGTGTGAAGTATACTGCTTTCAGGTGCTGAGAGTGGAGGGAAAGCTCCATTTGACCTGGGCTTTAAAGGATTTGGAGCTCAAAAGGATTTGTATTCTAGATATGCAGGAATGGCATAAACAAAGTTAGAAAGAGAGAGAAAATACATATCAGACTAAGGGAACAAAAAACCCCAGCCAATTTTGGCTGGTGCAAGGGTCAGTGGAAATCATAGGTAATGAGCCATAATGGTAGGCTAATACCATATGAAGCATCATATCCCCAAGAGATGTAAGAAAATTAATCATTACACTGAGAGATAATTCTGATGGAAAATTGCTTTTATGAATAGTGGTGGTGACAGTTAACAGATTGAAAACAACTACTCAATGGAAAATAGTTGCTTTAGTCAACAGAAAAGCTGATTATTTCTAAACAGAAGACTGATATGATCAAGAAATTAGGAGACTCTAGTAAGTTACTAGACCAGAGAAAATAAAGGCCAATATCTAGTTAAGCAGGGAGGTTGAACTGATCTTTGTCCGCCTGCTTCAATCCATGCTAAAATGACAGTGAAGAGATTTTAGCTTTTCGACCTAAAAGGACAAAGGAAATGGAGAGGAGCCAACTGCAAACATTTGGGAGCTGGCAACGTGTGAATGGCCAAGAACTCAATTAGCAGACCCGAGAAATATGAAGAACTGGAAAATAACTCTAGTTATACTACAGAGTGTGCAGTGGCTGAGGAATGTGTGGCATGGTGTGCCTGTGGGGGTGCAGGTGAACTGGGGGCTATAAACAGAAGGGAGCTTGTGATGCACAGGGAAGCCTGATGTGCTACAGTCCACGGGGTCACAAGGAGTCGGACACGACTGAGCAACTGAACAGAACTGAACTGAAACAGAAGAGTTAACTGAAAGTTTGTGGAGGCAGAATACAATCCTGCAGAGGAGGCAAAACTTTTACCTTTCCCATTTTAGGCTTCCAGCTGGAACTCTTTGACAAGACAGATTAACAAAACAAAGACAGCAGTTTATTACTGTAGGCTGTACACATCAGCAAGAGAAATCTAAACCCAAAGTAATAATTCAGAATGGTTACTTAGAAGTCCAGCCTATACAGCATCTTCAGCAAAGGACAGTCTGTTTGTAGAGAAATGTTGCAACAAAGGAAGGCAGTTGTAGGCCTCCAAGGCCAGCAAAATGTCACAAGGTAAGTACATGGGAGGAAACAAATGGAGAAAAGTTTGCTTGCAGATTCCTCTGGTGCCATCTCTGGGCTGATAAGAGTCTGTCTTTAGTAAAAGGAGAATTTATATCTGGCCTTTAGGCAGAAAATGGGGAGCTTTTCCTGGGTTTTCTGCTTCTTGATTGCTTTCAGTTAAAAATAACTTTTATGTCAAAGAGGCATATTTTGAAGTGACATATCCTGGTTTCCTTCAGCTTCTCTGTTCATTTTTCTATTGCATAAAGCCAAAACAATATCCTCTTTTAACCAGGCAGAAAATCAGAGATTTATTCTCTAAGGATTGTAAACTGTAGGGTCTTTGGACTCCAGAATACCAGGCAGATTTGAAGGCAAGATTATTGTATGTAAACAGGGGCATTAAGTGAAAGTCTTACTCTGAATCTGAGACACTCCTTCTCACTTACCATAATGCTGGTAGCTAGAGCTTCCCTGGTAGCTCAGATGGTAAAGAATCTGCCTGCAATGCAGAAGACCTGGGTTCAGTCCCTGGGTTGGGAAGATGCCTTGGAGAAGGGGATAGTAACTCACTTTAGTATTCTTGCCTGGAGAATCCCAATGGACAGAGAAGCCTGGCAGGCTACAGTCCATGGGGTTGCAGAGTTGGGCATGACTGAGCAACTAAGCACACAACAGCATAGGTTTATACCATCTGAAAAGGCCGTGCAGTCTTTTCCCTGGGGATTCTGATCAGCCAAGAAGAAAAGTTTTATAGAAATGAGTATCAGATATTTCTCCCCAAATCTTCTGGCTCTTTGAGATTGCCATTTATTCAAACTCCTCATTGAAAACCCCAACTATTCATTCAAGACTTTCAAATAGCTTCAGTGAACTATCCTGAAATATAAGCTGACACCTCTGAATGGAAGATAGAGACTGAACAAAACATAGAGAAACTGACTATGCAGGGGGTTGAAAACCACAAAGAAATTAATCCTTAATATCCTCTGAGAGACAAAAACAGATTGCACCCATGAAACAGGATCATGAAATGGAACAGAAAAAAAAGAATTACTGAAAATTAAAAATATGGCAACAAAAATGAAAGAAACTAATAATGTTTGGAAGTAAAAATTAAGAAAATCTCCTAGAAATAGTCCTAGCAACTTAACATCAAAGTATCAGAAAATTCAGAAAGACAAAATAGAGAAAGTTAAGGGGGATAATTTTCAATTGTATATGTATTTCAATAGTATACATATTTCAATTGTATAATATATATTTGTATATATAAATCTCATTAGTAAAGGACATAAGTTTTCAATGGTAAGGGCTCTCTGATTTGAAAGTCACTCAGTCGTGCCTGACTCTGCGACTCCATAGACTGTAGTCTGTCAGGCTCCTCTGTCCATGGAATTCTCCAGGCAAGAATACTGGAGTGGATTGCCATTCCCTTCTCTAGGAGATCTTCCCAACTCAAGGATCCAAGCCAGGTCTCCTGCCTTGGAGGCAGATTCTTTACCATCTGAGCCACCAGGGAAGTAAAGGACATAAGCTTTCAATGGAAAGGGCTCTCTGAATTGAGTTCTCAGCAAAATAGATAAAAATAGACTCACACTAAAGTACATATGTGTGAAAATTCAGAATACTAGAGATTAAAGAAAGATACTACAAGCTTTTATATTATTTTATATACAAAAATAAATAGTAGGAGAAGGAGGTTCATACAAAGAGAACCAAGAATAAAAATGTCGCAGGTGAAAGCAACACTGAAGACTAGAAGATACTATTTTCTAACCTTGAAAACAACATCTACACAAAGTCTCAATCAAATTTGAGGGTAAAATTTTAAAAGTTTCAAAACTTCACCTTTTCTCAGGATGTTGCATCAGCGAAATGAGATGGTATAGCTAGAATGAAGACAAGGGGTCCATAAAACAGATCCAGCTCAGGAGTTGGGAGAAGGGGATCATCAGGATGCTGGTGATGGGAGTTATTAATATGGCAGCATTGTGGTTGTCCTGACGTGGGGGTGAGGCATGGGAGACAGTTTTCATGGAGCCAAATCTGAAATTTCAATGAGAGATGTCATGAAGATGAAATCGAAAGGACACTTGAGCTGTTTGAATGTATTGAGAAGATACTGACACAATAGGAGAGAATGTGTGGTTGAATTCATGATAGAAAATCAGGCCAATGAAACTCTGGCAAAAACAAATTGTTCAGTAAAGAAAGACATCATATTATGCTATGGGGATCAATAAAAGCATTTGCTTAGTCATAGCAATGTCAACATTGATCCAATCAAAATTATAATATATTCATATTTGAGGAATAAGGGTTGCAAAGTGTGTGGTGGGCACTGGCAAGAGGGAGAGTTAAATCTTCCTATTTTGTTGTGAGAAATCAATAGTCAATCAGTTCAGTTCAGTTCAGTTCAGTCGCTCAGTCATGTACAACTCTGCGACCCCATGAATCGCAGCACATCAGGCCTCCCTGTCCATCACCAACTCCCGGGGTTCACTCAAACTCACGTCCATCGAGTCAGTGATGCCATCCAGCCATCTCATCCTCTGTTGTCCCCTTCTCCTCCTGCCCCCAGTCCCTCCCAGCATCAGAGTCTTTTCCAATGAGTCAACTCTTCGCATGAGGTGGCCAAAGTACTGGAGTTTCAACTTTAGCATCATTCCCTCCAAAGAATACCCAGGGCTAATCTCCTTCAGAATGGACTGGTTGGATCTCCTTGCAGTCCAAAGGACTCTCAGGAGTCTTCTCCAACACTACAGTTCAAAAGCATCAATTCTTCAGTGCTCAGCTTTCTTCATAGTCCAACTCTCACATCCATACATGACCACAGGAAAACCCATAGCCTTGACTAGATGGACCTTTGTTGGCAAAGTAATGTCTCTGCCTTTCAATATAGTCAATGCTTAACGTTAAAAACAGGAGCAGCAGACACATGTTATTTGGAAGTACGGATGCACATATGGCTAAAGAATCATTTAAAAGAGCAGGAGAGAGCTGGCTCTTGGGTTGAGGAAAACAAAGTGGGAGGGTCTAAAATTACATAAGAGGGTGAGGTGAGGAAGGAGCAGTAAAGAAAGGAGATTTAGGACTAGATGAGAGAGAGCAATGTAAAATTAAATTTGTAGGACTGGGCAATTGATTGGATTATAAAGAGTAGAAAAAGATGACAAGTGTTTCAGGAAGGGTAACTGAGAAGACAATGAAATCATTAACAGGATTAGAAAATCCAAAGAAGACACAGCTGATTGTGGGGCGGATGGGGGAGACAATGGAATAGAAATGTTATGGCTCAGAAATGTGAAAAGCCTGATTCTGCCACTTTGCCTGTATGATCTTTGGCAGACCACCTAACCTCCGTGGATTACAGAGACCTTACCTACAAAATAGGAGAGACAGAGGAGCTTGGTAGTAAAGAACCCAGACTCTGGAACTGGAGTGCCCCATTCTTTTATCCCATTTACTATCCACGTGGTTATGCCTGCCTCAGTTTCCTCACCTGTAAAATGGAGATAATAGTATTTGCGTTATGTATTTGTTTGCAGAATTAAATGGGTTGACACATGAAACACTTGGAGCAAAAGTCAAGTCCTAATTATGAACTTACTACTTTTATTATAAGTAAACTCTGATGTCCATTCCATATATACATTTTAATGAATATATAATAGGATGGTTTGTATTCGAGATTCCAGTGGAATATTCAGGGGAAGGAATAGGATAAACAGTTATAAATATTCTTCTAGAATTTATGAGCAGAATCAGGATGATAAAAATGTGCAAGTTATTTGACTATAGGTGATTGTTGACATTGGGAGAGTGAATTACATTAAGGATAGGAGAGAAAAATACTGATAATACAAAATAAAATCCCTGATTGAACATAAATTACAAGTGAAGTACATTTGAAAACTAGGAAAGAGGATATGTAGAAGCATCAGTGGGTTTTCTCCTAGCAGACATCAGGTAGTACAAACAGATCAAGGCAAGAATTTGAGCCTTGGACCTGAACAGACCAGGGTTTGTCTTGATTCTCAAGCCATGTAAATTGGGGCGATTTATTTACATTATCTAAACACACTCTACTTCAGTTGGGAAATGCATTAAAGTTTTGTATGAGATAAATTTGCTTGTTATGGCAGGGGATGGGGGAAGTCACTCAGTCATGTCTGACTCTTTGTGACCCCATGGACTATACAGTCCATGGAATTCTTTAGGCCAGAATACTGGAGTGGGTGGCCTTTCCCTTCTCCAGGGGATCTTCCCAACCAAGGGATTGAACCCAGGTCTCCCTCATTGCAGGCAGATTCTTTACCAGCTGAGTCACAAGGGAAGCCCAAGAATCCTGGAGTGGGTAGCCTATCCCTTCTTCAGCAGATCTTCCCAACCCAGGAATTGAACGAGGGCCTCCTACATTACAGGCTGATTCTTTACCAACTGAACTATCAGGGAAGCCCACATGTTATGAGGGATGTGCCCAATACAATGCATATCCCAGAATATACATTGGAATGTTGTACACACACAGTGTTGCACACACAGTGGGGGTTATTTATGACCCCTAGCCTGCATATACCTAGGGCATCTATGTCTATGCCAACCGAAAGCCAAGCTGTTTCCTTCCCTCTGTCAATTCCTTTGCTAGGTTTCTTCTTCCCTCATTTGGGTCCTCTCTCTGGGGGTCTCTGTATAGCCATAACTTTCTAATAAGTGTCATTATTCTGTTGTCTGTTCTACAAATAAAGTGAACAAGCAACCTGGTTCACAGAGCCCATGACCGTGTACAATGTAACGTCTACAAGTGGGCATAGTACCACTTGTACTTGCGTCTGCACACTGAATTAATACTGTCATTGCACTTAATGTTGTCAATGCAGTTAATGCTGTCATTGTACTCTCACGGTAGATCTGAGAGTCCTCTGGTGGCTTCCCAGGTGGTGTTCGTGATAAAGAATGTGCCAATGCAGGTAAGAGGTGCAGCTTCGATACCTAGGTTGGGAAGATCCCCTGGAGGAGGGCATGGCAACCCACTCCAGTATTCTTTCCTGGAGAATCCCATGGACAGAGAAGCCTGACAGGCTACCATCCCTAAGGTCTCAAAGAGCCAGACACAACTGAAGCAATTTAGCAAGCACACACATGTATACACTGATTTATACAATAATGAAGGAAATTCAAATCCTAGAAAAATGATAGATTGACCTGATTGTAACTTCCAGTAATAAGAGTACAGAAAACAGTCAGGTGTGATAGGTAGGAAATGAAATAACTAGGTTGTAAAATGAAAGAGTAAAAGTAGTAGTTCAATTCATGCTTGTTTTATTGAATATCCAATCTCTTTGTAATCCAAATCATTGATCTATGTGCTTGAGGAAAGCAGAACAAAATGAAAATTAAACAAAATAGAAGCAAATAGAACAGAGTTCTTGGGCTGGATTGAAACAGGGCTAACTAACCACAGGTTAAGACTTATAGTATAGATTCTCATATATTTATGGTCACACTGTAATCAACATCTCAACCTTTCCTTCCTATTTAAGCACTTTTTACTTCTTCAAAAATTTTATAATATTTCAGCATTAAAAATAAATATGCAAAAAATCAAACACAACACACAGAATATCTATTACACCCTCTGTAGTGTCTGTGTAATCATGACCCTTGGGCTTCCCAGGTGGTGCAGTGGTAAAGAGTCCACCTGCCAGTACAGGAGACACAGGTTCAGTCCCTGGTCTGGGAAGATCCTCTGGAGAAGGAAACGGCAACGCACTCCAGAATTCTTGCCAGGAGAACACCATGGACAGAGGAGCCTAGCAGGCTACAGTCCATGGGATTGCAAAGAGTCAGACAGAACTGAGCACACACACAGTCATAACCGTGGGTTTTTTAATTGTGTCTTTGCAGAAGTGAAAGAAAAAATGGAAATCCTTCATGTTCGACAAGATGCGTCATGCTAGATGGGCCAGTCTTAGATCAAGAGCTGCAGAAAAGAGATACTCAAAGCTCTTCCATTGCCTATCAAAACGGAGTCTTGCATGTGTCGGCTTCCTGTAAGCATGCCATTGTAACGATGGATTTATGCTCCATTTTACACTATAGGCTTAATGCTGTAGGCATTCAGTTGCTGATCAGAGGTAAACCTCTGTGTGTGTGTGTATGTGTGCATGCATGCTCAGTTGTGTCTGACTCTTTTGCGACCCCATGGATTACAGTTTGCCAGGCCCCTCTGTTCATGGAATTCTCCAGGCAAGAACACTGGAGTGGGTTGCCATTTTCTCCTCCAGGGATCTTCCTGACCCAGGGATCAAATCTGATTCTTCTGCACCTTCTGCACTGGCAGATGGATTCTTTACCACTGTGCCACCCAGGAAGCCCGAGTTAAACAAATACTCAGCAGTAGTGAATGATTCTTAAGGTTTTATGTGGGGAAGAGATGTGGCCCAGTTTAAGCTAGTCAGCTGGTGACAGTTGCCTCCAGTGATAGACAATATTTTGGTTATTATGCAGAGTTTCCTCTTGCAAGTAATAGATTGCTTAGATATAGCAAGATACGGGCAACATAGGGAGGGCCTGGCTTTGCAGGTAGAGAATTCGTGTGTGCTATATGTCTTTGGCCAGTGCTTAACACATCAGTTCTTTCATCTGTAAAATGAGGATAATAACACTTTGCAAGGTTCTTATGAAGGCCGAATGATTAAACATAAAAATAATATGACCACCTCAGGGTCTGGCACATATTTAGAGCTCAATAAACTTTAGTTAATCTATTTATGTCTCTCTGAGTGGAAAATGGTCTTAGATAAATGACTGCAAAACTGATCTTTGCCTACCTGGAAATAAGAGAGGGGTTTACCCTTGTAATCACATCAACCTTTTTCCATTTTTTTTGTGGCCAGAGAGGTAAATGTCTACTGGCCCCCGTTAGCTTGAAACTGCACATTTTTTCTTTTAGTGGGAAGAGGCTAAGAATGACAGTCTTAGTCAAATGCCAGACACTTGTGGTTGCTCAGTTGATATTAATTAATCCTTACTAGCAGCATTTTGGCAACAGATCTTGATGCCTGTGACCTCTCATGCTGGATTGAATTACTCGGCGATTACTCGCCGATGTTTCCTTTACTCAGCCAAACCCGTCAGAACCTTCTTAAGCTGTTGGCAGAATTCCATGGGCAGGACAGTTTCCTGAGAAGCCTGAAGTTGGCAACTTAAAAGTGTTATTGCTAAATAAGGAGAATGTGAGACATTATATATCCAATTTTGGTGATGGAAGGTATCCAAGTAATCGTCATAAATATACAAAAATTCCCCCTCTGAGCTCTGTGGAAGCTCAAGAGAAAGGATTCAGGAAATAGACTCCTGCCTGCAGTCTTTCACAAGCCCTGTGGTTATGCAGCTCGTCCACTCACCACGACAAGGGATACTGCTGGGAAAACAACTGCTCCTCTCAGAGGATAAGCAGCTTAGGTTTGGTGCCTTGGGTAGCTCCAGGGTTTGATTAGTTTTAGTCCCTTTTTCTCCTGCTGTTTATGAAAAGGTGTTTTATTATGTGATTTTATTCTGTGTTTGCAATGAAGGCAGGGAAAGTCCCAAAGCTGAAACAAAGAGGTGACCCTTCTAGCCCTACCTCGGTCTCTTTCTGCCTGAGATGACAGTGCCCAGGCACCAACTGTGACAAGGAAGGGACATGTGATGTTCAGATCATCTTGTACACCCCCAAACAGTAGTTTCTTGTAGGAAAGGTTGGATGCAATTTAAAATTCTACTGTAAAGGTGATTTTCAAGAACTTGGTAATAGGAGTTATCATTTTGTTATTGGAGATTACAACTGTTATTACTTTGTTGTTCAGTCACTGTGTCGTGTCTAACTCTTTGGGATCCCATGGATTGCAGTCCGCCAGGTTTCCCTGTCCTTCACTATCTCTTGGAGTTTGCTCAAACTCATGTCCATTGAGTCAGAGATGCTATCTAGCCATCACATCCTCTGCCACCCTCTTTTTCTTTCGTCCCCAACCCCAATTTTTCCCAGCATTTCCCCAGTCTTTTCTAATAAGTCAGCTCTTAACATCAGGTGGCCAAAGTATTGTACTTTCAGCATCAGTCCTTTCAATGAATATTCAGGGTTGATTTCCTTTAGGATTGACTTGTTTGATTTCCTTGCTGTCCAAGGAACTCAACAGTCTTCTCCAACACCACAGTTTGAAAGTATCAGTTCTACTATTAATGCTTTTTCTTTCTTGGAACTTCACAACATTGTCACAATGTGTTGAAATGGTCAGTTTACTTTTCTCTCTCCTCCACTATATTTTAAGATTTTTTTCACTGCATCCCAATCACCTGGAACTGTAATAGGTACAGAGTAAACTGTTCTTGCCTGTAGAATCCCAGGGATGGGGGAACCTGGTGGGCTGCTCTCTATGGGGTCACACAGAGTTGGACACAACTGAAGTAACTTAGCAGCAGCAGCAAACTATTCAATAAAGATTTGCTAAACAAGTGAATGACAAGGTTCTATGAAAGTAGTGGGATGCAGATAATAGTGATGTAGCCAAATATTTACAGACCTGGTCTGGTGAAAAGTAGTATTATTTGTGTATGCTTTCCCTACCTCCAATCTGCTGTTAGTTAACACCAACTTTAGGCTTCCCAGGTGGCTCAGCAGTAAAGAATCCACCTGCAGTGCAGAAGACACAGAGACTCAGGTTCTATCCCTGGGTTAGGAAGATCCCCTGGAGGAGGAAATGGCAATGCGCTCCAGTATTCTTGCCTGGAGTATCCCACTGACAGAGGAGCCTGGTGGGCTATAGAGTCCATGGAGTCACAAAGAGTCAGGCATAGCTGAGCATGTAGGCAGTGGAATCCTTCAGATAAAATTAGTTTCTCAAGGAAGTCTTTTTTTTTTAATGCAATTTACCTTTCAAGTTTTTGAAGTGCATAGGCCATGGTTGTTTTTGCCTAATATTCTATTCCTGGCACTGAGCACAGTGCCTGGCATGCTACAGGCACATAACAAAGATTTGTTGAAAAATTACTCTCTGCTCTGATGGCGCCTCTTTTCCCTACTTAGTATCAAATTTCTAGGCGTTCATTACATTTAATTTAGAACACTTCAGTGATCTTCTTGCTGGACTTACTTCATCCAGCCACTCCACACTAGAATGGTCTGGACACTGCTGCCAAAATAATTTTTACAAAGCTGTGCTCAGGCTGTAAACGTCCACAAATTGTTTTCAAATTACTCCTGTTTATTCACTTGTAAGGGCTTCCCAGGTGGTTCAGTGGTAAAGAATCCACCTGCCAATGTAGGAGACATGAGTTAGATCCCTGGATGTGGAAGATCCCCTGGAGAAGGAAATGGAAACCCACTCTAGTATTCTTGCCTGGAAAATCCATGGGGATGAGAAGGTAACAGGCAGGAAGGCCAGGGGTCTCCAAATGGAGGAAACAGGCTGCAAATGCAGAAGGAAACAAACAAGTGTTAGATTTTTCCCCTTCTCTATACAAATTTAAAAGGAGGTTTCTCTTAAAATTCTGTGTTGTCATGACGACACCTGGCTCCACCTGAACTTAACTTTTCTCAAACCTTGAGCTAATCAATGCGTTTTTCCTATGGAAATGTTTTTCTAGAGCTATGTTAATGAACTATGTATTTACCCTAGACTCTGTCTTTCTTCAAATCAGGAGAAGACTCTGTCTTTCTTCCACTTAAGACCCAGAACCGATAAGGGCTCAATCTGCATGTTTTACTCATACATTGTTCTCCTAATCTATGTTAACAAAACTATATATTTACTTGGAAACCTGCCTTTCTTCAAGATTCATGTCCATCGTTTTATGGCTTGGGGTGACTCACCTGGTGTCAATGTTATCTCAAAATGCATGTTGTGGGTGAGGGGCCTGGTGCCACTCTGAGTTTTAGGACATCTCCCTTCTCTAATTAACAGCTTGCTGATAGGTATATAACATACTGCTAAAGCCTAGGGGAGGGGGTTGGCATTCTTTCTGTCCCTTTCTGATGTCTATGTCAGAGGCTTTCTCTGTCTCTTTTAGACTTTAACAAAACTTTATCACATAAAATCTCTGAGTGACCAAGCCTTGTCACTAGCCCCAGATTGAATTCCTCTCCTCTGGAGGCCAAGAATCCCAGCATCTTTCATGGCTCAGCAACAACCTTTCAGGGTCACAAAAGAGTCAGACAAGACTCAATGACTAAACAATAATTCACTTGTAAACAGATACTTCTAAGTTTTATACCAGTTGCCCCCCACTATCTTTTTGAAATCTCATTTCTCCATAGAAGGTGTTTGTACTACTCATGCCATTTTTCTTCCTTTGTCTTTAAGTGAAGGTATATTTCTCTATGGTTATGCCCAGCTTCTTGTCTTTTGGGTCTTCAGTAACGTTTATATTGCATATACGATGTATCTGACGTGTATGAAAAATACTCTGAAATATTTTAGCTGCATGGAAGATGAGCTTTCAATATTCAACAGCAAGTATCATAAACAAATGAACCATACATAGAGACTTGAAGTATTCAGGAATCTGAATAAAACTGTAAAATAAGCTGATCACAGGAATAGAAGGAGGGCTTTCTGTGACTCCAGCAGGAAAAACGGAAGAGAAGGAGCAGTAAGTGGGATTCTTCCCCTCCCTACCGATGCTGTGTCATTGCTGCCTTATTGACTCTCTTTCTGAGCTGGAGAAGGGGAAACGGAAGTGTGAGTCTTGGAAGTGAGTGGGAGCACATGGCAGGGTGGTGGTAATAAGTAAGTAAAGGTCTGTGAGCAGTGTTGGCAGCAGCATCAGTTGGCTGCTGGAAGCAAGGCCCGGAACCTGATAAGAATAGCCAACTCTAGTAGAAAGAAATGCAGCCTTGGGAAGTGTTGGGACATCTCTCAGTCAGACTATCTCACTAAAACTAAGTTGCCACTCAAAATGTGTGATGCAATTCATAGTCTATAACATTTTTTGCCTTTTTTGTTATGTTAGCTTGCCTCCAAAGATGATTATTGTTTCTTAAGTCTATTAGATGAGGAATCTCTAGAGACTCTCCGTGTGTGCTATTGGCCTACAAAACCAACTATTTGGGTAGTTTTTTCTTCTCAATGGAAACTATGAATATTAATGGAGTTTGTTGGTTTTATGATCAACGTCAAAGAAGATACAATATTGAACTGCAAAAACTCCCCAGAGTGATTGTTAACAAATGCAGCTATGGTGGATGAGAAAATACTCATTATTATGAAGATTTAATCACCAAATCTTAAAAAAAAATCTATGGAGTAGATTTTGTGAACTCTATGACAAACTTATTATACCAGATCAATTTTTTTGTGATTTTTGTGGATGGCCTGAAAATATGTCTGAGTTTGGGACAAAAATGAAGAAAGTCCTTCACTTTCAAACCAGAAGTAGTGAAGCATTTCTGTAAGTGAGACTGGGAACTTATATAGAAAGCCTTTCATTAAAGATTAATATGAATTTTTGCAAGGACAGCAAGTTTAGTCAATAAGGAGACTACCTGCAATGCGGGAGACCTGGGTTTGATTCCTGGGTCAAGAAGATCCTCTGGAGAAGGAAATGGCAACCCATTCCAGGATTCTTGTCTGGGGAATCCCATGGACAGAGGAGCCTGGCAGGCTATAGTCCAGGGGGTTGCAAAGAGTCGAGCATGACTGAGTGATTAAACCATCACCACCAATTTATGTATGAGAATTTGATAATATGTTTGCTATGAGGAGTACAGAATATAATACTACATAGACTTTTCCTAAATTCTTAAAATTCCAGGGAAAATAAAGCCAAATTTCCGTAGATTCACAATACCACCAGAGTATGGTCAAAAAGCAAGAAAACAAGCAAAAAGATCAATTTAAAACTGCTTAGTGGGGACTTTTAATAAAAAATAACTTACTTTCATTTTTAAAACTGTAATGTGTACCAGTCATTTTTTCCCCAAAGAAATATGGATTTATATTCCCCTTATCTGTTTTCATTTAATAAATAGCAGTTACTAATTATAACAAAGTAAAAGATTTTATCTATTTTGAAATATAGTGTTTCTTATCAAATTAAACTGCCAGTTCCATTTGTAAGTAACTTTTCTTCTGAGCTGTTACAGCTGTGTACTCTAAGAGTGTACAATTGGTTTATTTTTTTCTCTTTAAATTCAGTATAACCAACCAATTATTAAATTATGTTTCTCCATTATGTCTTTCATCCTCTACTTCTAATCTGTGTCTTCATATGAAAATTGAATTTCTTGTAGACAACATATACTGGATCTCAAAGTTTATTTTTTTTACCCTCTCATAGTTGCTGTATTCAATTGGTACTTAGATCATTCATATTTAAAATAATTATTGATACAGTTTAATATCTTGCATGTCTGTAACCGTTTTATATCAGCTGCTGTATGAACAGGTCATCCAAGATTGCTGTTCTCTTGCTCTCTGTACATCCCCAGCTTCATCTACACTCTACTCATGTGACTGATCTCACATACCTTCTCCCTGCCTCAGCTAATTCTTGTTCTAATCTTTAGAGCAGAGCATCACTGACCTTCCTACATACTTGTGCCCTCCCCCTCCCCGCAGCTGGTGATTGTTTTAATCTTTAGAGCAGAACATCTTGACCAGAATAGCTAATCAAAGGGGTGGTAAGGGGCGTCCCCCTCGTTAGTTTCCCTGGTAACTGATGAGCCAACCAGATATCAATTCCCCTGTAGCGATAACCTTCCACTCCGTCCTCCCAGGGAGCAGAGGCTGCTGCAATGTTTGTCTTACTTGTTGTCTGCTGCACGAGGAGGTGGAGTGTTGCTCCAGGACCTTGCTCCAGAAAGGTAAGCTCCCCCTATCCATGAAATCATTGATATCTCTGTTGCTGACTCCAGGCTCTTTCTTTGGTCTTGAAGCTGGGCAAGCACAGGGCTTGCAGGCCTGCAGGGTATAGTCCAACAATTGGTGGAACCAAACAGGACCACCGAGCTGGGAAATGAGAGTGGGGAATGGAAAGTTGCGGTGGCCCTCCATTAACGTATGGAGCCAAAAAGTTATGGTGTAATTCTAGGGTGGGTGTCCACTAACATAGGGCCCAAGAATTCCAAGGGTGATCCCAAAAGTTGCTGTGGTAATTTTGGGGTGGCTGTTCCCTACTCTGTGGGGCCCTGTGGTGGCTGTCCTTGACTAATGGAGTGTGCCAAGAGAGTACAGAGAACTCATAGACACCACCACCCGCCCCCGCCCCCAACTCCCAAGGTTTCTGCGAGATACTGGCTGCTATTATGGCGGAAAGTCAGAAGTTAGATGATAAGGCAGTGGGCACAGTTGTAGGCTGACCATTGCTTTTGTTTATTTTCTTTAATATTTATTTATTTGGCTGTGCTGATTGGTCTTAGACGCCACATTTAGGATCTTTAGTTGTGGCATGCCCTTGCTTTTTATTTTTAATTTTTTCCTTCGTGATTTATATTTTAAATGTGTTTTTGTTTGTGCTGGGCCTCTGTTGCTGTGTGCTTTCTTGGGTTGTGGTGAGTAAGCGCTACGTTCTAGTTGCGGTGCGCTGGTTTCTCATTGCGATGGCTTCTCGTTGCAGAGCGTGGGATCTAGGGTTCACGGGCTTCAGTAGTTGTGGCACGCCGGGCTTAGTTGCCTCACAGCATGTGGGATTTGCTGGACCAGGGACTGAACCCATGTCCCCTGCATTGGCAGGGGAATTCTTAACCACTGGACCACCAGAGAAGTCTGCCACTGCTTTTTGTATGAAGAAAGGCCACAGAGGCTGAGCTAACTGCTGAGGTGAGGGTAAATTAAATGTTGATTCCTGTTCCTCTGAAAGTGAGGCATGCGAATGTAAGTGAATAATACGTATTATTGTCTTACTGTTGTTTAAACTGACTTGGCTGTTTAGAAGCTGAAAAAAATCACTGAAAATGGCCAAGATGGGAGTCTTTGACACTCTGAGACAGGTTTTTTGCATATGCCTTAGAGGAAGTTAGTTTTCTAGAAATAATTGGTATTTCTCTTTCTGTGCCTTTGAGATGTAAATGATCTATGTGGACTCTCAGAAACTATAATCACCTGTGATCCTTGAGAGTGGAGAAAAAAGAGGCCTTTTAAACTCCAGCAGGAAATCTGTGCCATTTCTGTGTATATAGATACAAGAAGAGAATTGACTATCTGGGTCATTTCAAATAGGATAAAATATTGGACTATTAATTGCTGTGTATGCTAAGTTGTGTCCGACTCTGTGCAACCCCATGGAGTATAGCCTGCCAGGCTCCTCTATCCATGGAATTTTCCAGGCAAGAAGATTGGCGTGGAATGTCGTTTCCCACTCCAGGAGATCTTCCCAATCCAAGGATCAAACCTGCATCTTCTGCACTGGCAGGAGTCTTTATCTCTGAGCTGCCTGGGAAGCCCATTAATTGCTGGGCAGGTCTAAGTTTATCTACATTTGCTTTCTTAGGAGAGAAAGACTAATGTATAAGTTTTCAGTTAAGAAAATGCTTTTATGACAAATAGTTTACAATTACTTGCCTCTTGGTTTTTGCCAGAGATTAAGGTTTTTAAGGGTTAAGATTATAATTGGTCATAATTCTGTTTATTGTAGCCAATTTTCTTTAATAATTACATTGTAATCAGATGCTTAGCCATGTATTTAAAAGTCTTTTGTCATTTATAGTTATTGTACTTTGATGCTATTGCAAAAGTGCTTCACGTTCAAGAAAATTCACAGGGAGGACTGTTTGACAAGTCCTAACTGTTTGCACAGGCCTCTGATAAATTTCAGATCATGCTACCAAACAGGGAAAGAAATGAAAGAATCCTAATGGAAAACCTGATGGCTCCATAAAACTTTCACAAAAGGTTTGTTTACTGAGTGAACTGGTAAATATGGTTATAATGTTTATGGGTTTTGCCTGGAATGTCTGGTTTTGATCTGTGTTTCTCAGGAGAAATCCTTCCCCTCAAGTTAGTTATAACTTACAGCAATTTGGTGAACTATGTACGTGTGGATAGAATTGAAATATTTTTCTCCTCTCTCTAACTGGTGCCTCCAGAACCTGGAGATTGCTGGGTTCCTAGTAGCCTTACCATGTGAATGGGAAAAAACTGTCTCCTGGAATATGCAGGAGTCTTGATATTTGAGGGACCTCTAGAAGAGAGAAATCCACCAAGGTGGGTCCTGAGGGCAGCAGGCCTTTGGCAGGGCTTTTTCGGCCTAGAGAAGCCTTTTGGGAATTCAGTCTGAGACTCCTTCTGAGGAGTTTGGAGGAGCCTGTGTAGTCAATTGGCCAGACTTAATTTGCAAATAAATTAGTCTTGGTTTGGCTTTGTTTTGAAGATGAGGGTAATTTTAGAGAGAAAAATACTATGTTTCAATAGATATTAAATTCTACTTCTGCTAATTAAGGTCTGTATTTATGCTGTGTTAGCCATACCTTTGCCCTGATGTTCAGGATGGAAAAAGAATTCTCTAGTGAAGTTGTCACAGAGTATAGCTACTCATGGTGTATAACATTGCTTTCTTTAAATCTGTTGCTGAAAGCATAGATACAGTGGTTGTGTAACAATTTGGTATAAATGATGAAATATATAGCTTCTAAAATGTTTCACCATCAATATACTTCTGAGCTTGTTCAGGGTGTGGTATCTCAGAATGTGGTTACTGCTTGTAGTTTGCTTAATGGTCATGATCTCCCCTGTGCTATAGCTGTTAGATGTCTTACATTTAGTCCCTAGCCTGGGCAACAAAATGGCCTCACTGTGAAATGAGTCTAATTACCAGGCCTACAGTAAGACTTCATTGCCATCATCCTCTGAACGTCATGAAAAATTAACCAGGCTAATGTAAACATGTAGGGATGGCTGACAATGGGGAGAAAGACTTCCTGTCCCACATAGATCAGAAGAATGCCTGCTGGTAAATATTACCATACAACACATCATATCCTTTGCCAGAGTGACTGCCCATGAGCCCCCTGGGCTATACTCTGTGGAGTGGAATAGGCTTGCTTCTGGACACACGAGTCTAACTAGTGGGATTAATTGATTTTGTTTAGAAAGACCTTGTGGGTCCATACCTATTGGCACTCAGCATAACATGGAGTGGCAGACCTGTACTGTGGCTGACTCCTGGCACCAGAATGTTTCACTTAGAGCCAGGGCCTATCTGTCCTGATGGAGGTGGTTCTGGGTTTACAAAAAACCAGGAGTGGCCTTACTTTCCTTATTACTGGACAGGACACTGCTACCATTAACTCCCTATCTGTTGACCTGGTAATCCCTTGGCTCCAGAATTTGTCTGCATCCTGGCAAACGACTGTTCAGAGCATACTAGGTGTCTCATTCTTGATTCTCTTTGACTGCTACTGTTTTGTATTGTACTTCTGGCATATGGTTGCATTGCCATCCTATGTCACTGACCACAGGGATCTTATGGAAGATGGGTGGGCCAAGATTGTACGGGTTGTGCGGGCTGTATAAGGGTGTGATCAGGCCACCCAAGATGGCTATTCTCTTGCTCTCTGTTCATCCTCTGCTTAACCAGTGCC
The DNA here is from genome assembly GCF_016772045.2 of Ovis aries. Classification (NCBI taxonomy): domain Eukaryota; kingdom Metazoa; phylum Chordata; class Mammalia; order Artiodactyla; family Bovidae; genus Ovis; species Ovis aries. The sequence continues at coordinate 40,393,639 of NC_056061.1, forward strand.
TGCTTCACCTACACCCTACTCACCTGACTGAACTTCCTAAATACTCCTCCCACCCCAGCCTCAGCTGGTGATTGTTCTGATTCTTAGATCAGAATATCTGTCCCAGGATAGCTTATCAAGGGGGCAGTGAGGGGCCTGCTAATTTCCGTGGTAGCCAACAAGCCAACGTGATGTCAATTCCCCTTTAACTGGGAACCTTCCCCTCCCCCTGGGAGTGAGACTGCCCCCATGTCCTGCCCACTTGCTGTGCACAAGGCAATGTTGGTCCAGGACCTTGCTTCAGACCTGGAAGCTCCCACATCCATTAAACCATTGATGTTTCTGTTGCTGACTCTTGGCTCTTTCATTGGTCTTGAAGCTGGGCAAGTACAGGGCTTGTAGGCCTGTAGTGTGCAGCAGGGCAAATAAAGGCCCTGCTCTTTATTTCTGTCTTCCACTCTTTTTTTTTTTTGCCTTCTCCAGTTTTAATTGAAGATTTTATATGATTCTTTTTGTATTCATCTTAGCATATAAATTATACTTGTTTTTAGTCATTGCCCTAGAATTTGCAAAATGCACTTATAATACAACTAATATAAATCTGCTTTCAAAAAATGATAATATGCTTCATGGGTAGTATATGTACTTTGTAATAGTATACCCAGTTCCTCCCTTCCATTCCTTATAACATAGTTGTCATTTATTTCACTTAGCCATAAGCTGTAATCACTGATTACATCATTGCTATCATTATTTTAAACAAATTTATTAGGCCAATTAAAAACTAGAAATAAAAGGTCTGATTTCACCTTTGTGCTAAGTTGCTTTAGTCATGTCTGACTCTGTGAGCCTATGGACTGCAGCCTACCTGGTTCCTCTGTCCATGCGATTCTCTAGGCAAGAATACAGGAGCGGGTGCCCATGCATTTCACCTTTACTTATTCCTTATCTGATTCTTTTTTTTACGCAGGCTTGAGTTTTTAACCTATGAGTTTCAGACTTTTATGTCTGAAGAACTTTTAATATTAATATTTATGTTACTGGCCACAATAACATAACAATAAGTTTGCTTGTCTGAAATGTCTATTCTCCATTTTTGAAGGATAATTTTGCTGGGTTCAATTTTCTAGGTTAGTGTTTTTTTCCTGAGCACTCTAAATATTTCACTTCACTATTTTCTTGTATGAATGGCTTCTGAAGAGAATTGTGATAACTTTCTTATACTTGCTTCTCCATGTATTAGGTAGTTTTGTTTTCTCTAAGATTTTCAAAATTTTCTCTTTGCCTTTGGTTTCCTGAAGTCTGAATATGATATAGACAGGTGTAGATATTTTTTAAAAATTGTACTACTTGTATATCTTGAGGTTTCTGTATCTATAATTTTGTCTGTCATTAATTTTAGAGAATTCTCAGCCATTTTTAAACTAGAGAATATTAGAGGGAAAATATCTTAAAACTTACCAGTCACAAAAGATACTCTATGAACAAAGAATGACAATTAGATAGACAGGAAATTTCTTACTCAAAAATAAGTACTTGAATATAATAATATGACATTTAAAGTACTGATAGAAACACTTTTAATAAGAAATTCTATACCCAGATAAACTATAATTTAAGAGTGAGGTCACAATTTAAAGTATTTTCAGAGAAAGACTAACAGCACCTACTAGTATATTCTAACTCTTTTTAAAAGAGCTAAAGGATATAGTTTAGTAGGAAAAAGAATCCTGGATTCTGCCAAAAGAAAATTAGCTAATTTGTATTTGTTAGTATGGTGGACTGTATATCCTGAAGACTCTCCCTCAGTAGAATACAGACATTCTAAACATATATGATACTTAATTCATTTAAGTCCATAGTTCAAAAGATCAAAAATTTAGAAGTTGAGATCATAGTTGTGAGTGATACGGATACTCTGACTGCCCTGAGAGTGTTTATTAATGATTTTGGATCTATGGCTGCCTGGAATTAGACTCAAGGCATAGGAGTGAGTTGGGAATGTTATCCTTCTCTCTGCTCATTCATCTAATAATCTTATGGTATATGACATTATTGTTCCCAGTTTCTCACCTCTTTCTTTATCTCCACCTGTTGCCATGTTGTAACTGAATGGGAGGCAGTGACCATTTTGGCATGAAAATAATGATCTGTTTATGAATCAAGTAATATTCTAGCAAGCTGCCAATACATTTCATTCTCAAGGACACTCTGAGCTACTAGCTCACTAAACATCCCTGAGTCAGGATGTTCTGACCACCACTGGGTGCCTAAGTCCTTTTGTATCTGAAATATCCCTATTGTCTTTGGCAGCAAAGTGCTAAAATTTGGTCTCTGCTATTTTGAAATCTCCATCGTAATGAGGGAACCCATCTCAATGGCAATATCCCAAAGGTCACTAGTGCCTAAAGAAGAGAACAAGCATAGATATTTTAAAGGATATCCTCATTAATATTTTCCTTAATGCCCTAGTAAAGGGAATATCTTCTGGGTCTTCTCACAGATGTAACTGGTGTGTGTTACTGTGCAGATTGTTGTCATTGTTCAGTCGCTAAGTCATATCCAGTTTTGCAACCCCATGGACTGCAGCATGCCAGGCTTCCCTGTCCTTAACTATCTTCCTGGGATTTGCTCAAATTCATGTCTACTGAGTCAGTGATGCCATCCAACTGTCTCATCCTCTATCACCCCTTCTCCTCCTTCCCTCAATCTTTCCGAGCATCAGGTCTTTTCTAATGACTCAGCTCTTCGCATCAGGTGACCAAAGTATTGGAGCTTCAGCATCAGTCCTTCCAACGTGAATATTCAGGGTTGATTTCCTTTAGGATTGATTAATTTGATCTCCTTGCAGTTCAAGGGACTCTCAAGAGTCTTCTCCAGCACCACAAATCAAAAATATCAATTCTTTGGCATTCAACTTTCCTTATGGTCCAGTTCTCACATGACTACTAGAAAAATTATAGCTTTGACTATATGGACCTTTGTTGGCAAGTAATGTCTCTGCTTTTTAATACACTGTCTAGTTTGTCATAGCTTTCTTTCCAAGAAGCAAGAGTCTTAATATCATGGCTGCAGTCACTATCCACAGTGACAGTGATTTTGGAGCCCAAGAAAATTAAGTCTGTTTCCCATCTATTTGCCACGAAGTTATGGGACTGAATGCCATGATCTTGATTTTTTAAATGTTGAGTTTTAAGCCAGATTTTTCACTCTCCTCTTTCACCCTCATCAAGAGGCTCTTTAGTTCCTCTTCACTTTCTGCATGAGAGTGATATCATCTGCATATCTGAGGTTGTTGGAATTTCTCCTGGCAGTCTTGATTCCAGTTTGTGATTCATCCAGCCTGGCATCTTGCATGATGTACTTTGCAAATAAGTTAAATAAGCAAGGTGACAGTATCCAGCTTTGACATACTTCTTTGCCAATTTGGAACCAGTCCGTTGTTCCATGTCCAATTCTAACTGTTTCCTCTTGCCCTGCATACAGGTTTCTTAGGAGATAGGTAAGGTTTCTCCTATCTCTTTAAGAATTTTCCACAGTTTGTTGTGATCTTCACAGTTAAAAGCTTTAGTGATGTTGATGAAGCACAAGTATATGTTTTTCTGAAATTCCCTTGCTTTCTCTATGATCCAACTGATGGCGCTTTGATCTCTGGTTCCTCTGCATTTTCTAAATCCAGCTTGTACATCTGGAAGTTCTCAGTTCATGTACTGTTGAAACCTAGCCTGAAGGATTTTGAGCATTACTTAGCTAGCGTATGAAATGAGCAGAATTGTATGGTAGTTTGAACATTCTTTGGCATTGCCTTTCTTTGGGATTGGAATGAAAACTTGTACTTATACAGGACAAATCCATTCTAATGGTTCTGTCTTCCTAAATAAAGCTTTGTATTCCTTTCTCTACATTAGTGCCAGGAAAACATTGGCATTTCAATCTCATTAAGCATAGACCACCATGAAGTTCAAGTTTCAGCCAACTATTTACGTTGTTAGAACACGTCCTAGCTGTAAAAACTGACATTAATTTCAATATCTCTAGTAAGTGCATCCATATCAAAGAATTTAGCCTGGTATAGTAGTATAATTTCTTCTCCTTAATATAACACCTTTTATACATATTCCCCAGGGTTTTCCAGTATGCATTAGCAAAATATTGCAATCCTTTTGGTATTTAAACTACTTCCTCTCTGATCACACCTCTATTTGACCCTCTGGAGCAAGTTCAATTTTGACCCTAGTTATGGCTCTTGTGGCAAAGAAATAGTAGAGCACATTTTGAGCAGAGCAGGCATTGCCTAGTAAAACATCTACGGTGAGGTTATTATAGGATTTACAAGCAGAGAAAGGGGATTCTTACAAGGGAGAGCAAGAACATTTTCTTGATGAAGAAGGCTAAGATTGACTCAGGGTTTGAAGATTCTCACTTTATCCAAATCAGATACTCATATTCTCAGGTTCAAAGACCCATTTCTTGCCAAACAGCACCCTAAATTTTTCCTGAGAAACTTCACAAGGCTGCAAATAAACTCACTGTAATTTCTCAATCCACCTATTAAATTTTGCATGCAATTTAAGTTAACAATTATTTGTATTAAATTTTTCCAGTTCAGTTACTGGTGTAGTGTCTGTCTCCTGACCAGATTCTGATGGGCACCAAACATGAACTGAGGAAAGGTTTGCTCAAACATTGGCTTAAAGATAATGCTATTGTCCAACTAGAAGAGCAACACTAGTAGCAATGATGATAAACAATATTGACTGATAAAACAGTAGATTTTATTCAGTCCATTTGAGTCCTTACATGAAACAAGTGAGAAGCTCAACTCAAGTCGCAGTCTGAGGACCAAAGAATGAATTTCTGGAAATCATGGGTCAGATAATTGCTGGAAAAATGGCTTTATCCTCTAGTCTCATCTTTGGCACAACCTAACATCAAGGCAGTTGGCGAAGACGAAAAGTAGTTTGGAGAGTTCAGATCCAGCATCATAAAGCAGGGGAGATAGGTGGGTTTGCTTCTGAGAGGCAACAAGATAAGGGCTTAAAACCTCAACTGGTACAGATAAGCAGCTTGAAATTGAAATACGTAAATCAATTTCCCACTGAAAAAAAGCATAGATTGCTCTGTGATTCATAAGGAGAGCTTTAACTTTTGTGTAGAAGGGATAAAAAAGAAATTCATGATTTAACCACTCAATTTTATAGTCATTTCTATGTATAAAAATTATACCCTTAAAATAGAGATTGTGTGGAGCATCACTGTATGGAATTTCAGGGAGGGAAATTTTGTTTTTTTTTTAGTTTTCCAGTGAATCTTCTTGTCTTTGGCATGTCTGGATTATACAGTGTTTATATTAACACACTGTATTCAAGTCAAAATTCATAACCTAAGGAGAGATTAAGTCAGGTTTTACTAATCGTTAGCCAGCAATTTGCTGTTTTTTTCTTAATTGGGTAAATATATTGATGCCTTTGGCCCTTTGTTTCATTATCTGTGAAATGTAAGTTTTGAGGTTTATTATGATTCCACATCTATGCAAGTACCTCACAGGGTGTCTTCACTTTGCCCTGGGATTTAGAAGAGGTGTCTGTAAGAAGTCAGAGCTACATTTCCAGTTACCTGTTTTGCTAGTCAAATGGTAAAGAGGAGGAGGAAAAAAACCTTTTAAATGACCCCATCGCAAGCTTTTAATGCTAAGAATACACAGATGCACCACTGTTTGTGGGTTTCATGGTAATAGGTCAGGTTTTCATGTGTGGGGATTTTTCAATTTCTCATTTTAAGATGTTATGAAAAATGTTACTATAGCAGAAGTGGAGAGTATTCAGCTCCTTAAAAGACAGAAGCAGTGAAATACTAAATTTCTTTTTTTAGGTTTCAGATTTAGCTGTAGCACTCATGAATTTCTAAGGTTTCAAACTTGACTATTTCCACATCCATATTCATGATGCTGTTTTTATCTGTAAGTGCTACCCACTAGGTTTATTTTAGATGAACTTGTTAATACCCTGACAAGCAGTGAACCTCTTATCTTTAGGACTCAGAAATGTGAAATAAAGATTTTGTGGGGAGGGTAATAAAAAGAGGATACAGGGGGAAAATCCTTCTGTTACTGCTCAAATATCAACATGAAAGTATTTCAGTGGTTGGGAATTAGTCTGAAATTTAATAAAATAGAAAAAAAATATAAAGTAATCTAGTGATTGAGACTGAATATTTAATTCACTATATTAAATTAATTTCAAAGTAGAAGAATATTTTAAACTACATTAGAGATGTATTTCTCAAAGATCTTTTAAGTATTTAAAGGGATGCATTTGACTCTTTATTTAAAAAGAAATAAACCTGATATCACTGAAGTATTGGTAACTATTTTGTCAAAGGAAAAACATTTTCATGAAATGATAAAAATATAATAACATCAAAAGTAGACATTAATGATTTTTAGTATAAAATCTTGAGCTACAATAATGATTCAACCTTGAGGTAAACCTACTTCACTTATTTAATCTCTATTTCTGATGCCTAGTCATCTTTTTCTGGTAGATGTGTTTGTTGCTGTAAGAAAGAGAAGGAAAGAGATATGCTTTTAAAAGTTGATCATCATCTGTAAAATGATTTCTTTTTGAAATCCAGTAACTTTAGTAACATACTTTTTGAAAAGCATTTTCAAATATATCTAATAATAAAATGTCAATTAGGGGTCATGTCATCAAATTGCTCATTAAACTGAAAATTTGTTGGGACCATTGTTTGGACCACTGTTCCACTTTATGTTTGACAGAATGGATGACATATATAACTTGTCAGTGTTTAATGTGAAGTGTGTTCAGGACCTATTTTGCTGGGCATTTTATAAAGGCAAATTTCTGAGCACTGCTGGTTCCATTTTGAGATCAAAATTTGGGACTGAAATTTTAGACCTCTTGAGAAAATAAATGAGAAGTTAAAAAAGAAGTTTAGAGAATTCTCATTTTAATATTTGTCATTTAAAGTATGCCTTTTTCTTACAGTGTGAAAAAAACTATTTCCACATTTATACTGCTGATCTTTTACTCCATGAGCCAAAAGAATTGCATTAAAAAGAGGATTTTTTATTGTAGCCACCAGAAACACTGAAGTGGCAATAATATCTGTATTTTAGATCAGAATGTATCACTAACAAAATGAATTAGCGTGACTGAAAGTCAAACGAATCTTATTTCTACCCCCTCACCACCTTCAGAGGATTTATTTTATTGTTTTTGCTTATTTAATTTTCTGCCTCTGACAGTATAAGCTAAGGGCAGGATCTATATACACTTTATTTTACACTGTTTTCACAGTATTTAGTACAAGGTTTGTCTCATGGTAAATTGTTAATAAGTTCTTGTTGAACATATGTCTGGGGAATAAATAAATGAATGCCGTGATTGCAGTTGCTTAAGCAATGCTCTCCTAAAAGGACGGCAAAATTTTTACATAAGAGAACTATAGTCTACAGTAAGAATGATCAAAAGATCAATTCTTGACAAAGGATCGGTGGCTGATCTGGCAATAGTCAACGTACTGGGAAATTCTAAAGTTTAGTCATTTGTTCATCATCTTTTGAAAAGCATGTATTGAACACCTGTTATGTACTAGGTCCTGGAATGGCCATAATACCCAACAGTAGTACCCAACACGACCCAACTCCCACTTCCCTTTCTGGTGGTGGTTTGCAGCTTGTATATTTTCTTCTTCTTCTTCTTTTTTTTTGGTCACAAACATGGTATTTAGTGTCAGAAGCCAGAAACTCTAGACATCTTTTAGTCTGTAGGACAGTCCTTCAGTAAAGAATTGTGCAAGCTTCCATAAGAGTTTAAAATATTTTACCATCCATTCACATACAATATTTCATTTGATATGATACCATTTATTTTTAAGATATATGATTATGTATAACTGAGAAAGGTGAAAATGTTATTATGACATGTACCTTTATTCTAGTTCTGTATGAAACGTAGGTTACTCTCCATAGCTCTTGTATCTTTGAAATTTCTTTTACCTACTCTGAGGGATCTACAAATTCTCCTGACATCTGTTGCATTGGGTGACATGTGATAAGAAATCTTGTATTTGTTTCATGAACTACATGTAAGCCGCTATCTTCTTATGGTATCTACATTTCTTTTTTTTTAATTTTAATTTTTACTTTATTTTACTTTACAATACTGTATTTGTTTTGCCATACATTGAGATGAATCCACCATGGGTGTACATGTGTTCCCAAACATGAACCCCCTCCCACCTCCCCTCCCCATAACATCTTTCTGGGTCATCCCCATGCACCAGCCCCAAGCATGCTGTATCCTGCATTGGACATAGACTGGCAATTCGATTTTTACATGATAGTATACATGTTTCAATGCCATTCTCCCAAATCATCCCACCCTCTCCCTCTCCCTCTGAGTCCAAAAGTCCGTTATACACATCTGTGTCTTTTTTGCTGTCTTGCATACAGGGTCGTCATTGCCATCTTTCTAAATTCCATATATATGTGTTAGTATACTGTATTGGTGTTTTTCTTTCTGGCTTACTTCACTCTGTATAATCAGCTCCAGTTTCATCCATCTCATCAGAACTGATTCAAATGTATTCTTTTTAATGGCTGAGTAATACTCCATTGTGTATATGTACCACAGCTTTCTTACCCATTCATCTGCTGATGGACATCTAGGTTGTTTCCATGTCCTGGCTATTATAAACAGTGCTGTGATGATCTTAAGGAATGTATGCTTCTTTCTTAAAGGAGTAAGCAATTTAGATGTACCTTTGGAAAAAATTGAATATGATGATCATGATTCCAATGATTAGTATTTTAAAATTTCAAAACGATGCCGACCTTCACTGTTTCCATGCCTTTAAATACTTATTTCAATGTTGAATCATAGCATGATCTTCTAAAAGGAATTGTTACGTAGTAATTAAACTCTGAATGGGAAATACCCACAAAGCAGACAATACAGTTGAGTGATGACATGATGAACCGGTGATTGAGTTTGCTGATCTTGACTACCTCCCAGTTGAAAGAGTGTAAGAAGCCCTTGACTGTAAGATAAATTTCCTAATTTCAAAGAGATTAAAATGTGAGGGGAAAATATTGCCCAGGACAATAGATGAAAGATTTGTTTTTGTAGTTATGAGTAAAGAGCCTACATCCATTTTATTTATGTATGGATTTATGTATTGCATTCTTCTCCAAGAATGCAAATTGTGTGTAGATCACAGTTAGATTGTTCTTTGCTTTGTTCAGAACATGCCAAGAGTTGTTCATCATTTTGGAAGGTCAAGTCGCTGATGGGAGGGATATTTGTGGTATTAGAGGCTCTTACATCACACACCTATAACTGTCAGCATTGAGTCAGTACATTCAATGGAATTCTTCATACTGCAAGTATCTGAATAAGTCAAATTTTGTCCTGTTCAAGAATTTTTATATTGACATAGAACCTCCTTCATTATAAGCAATTTCCCTTTATTACTCCATACGCTAAAGTGAAGGTATTTTGTTGCTTTCTTTTGAACACAGCTTTACTGCTTTATTATATTTACAGTGGCACAAAAATATTATTTCAAATGACTGTAACCATAGTACATATTTTGATTTGTACATATTTGATAGCTTAAATAATACTTGAAATTCACTGACATTCTTCATGCAGATACATCCACATGTTTTCCTAAGGTCTATAAACTTTTAATCTGATCTTATTCATATTCTTAGAATTTTCACACATCCTTAAAGAGTTAACTAAGCTCAGGGAATTTTTTTTCTAAAAGAACTGGGCTTTTTTTTAAAAAATAAAGGAATTACCCCCAAAGCAGCTGTTCTTAATAACTGAGTAGGATATTGTTAGCTTTTTATTTTTTTCATTGGAGGTACTGATAGCTTTTGATACAGTTCTTTCTATTAAGAGAAAAAGCCAAAACTTTCACTTGGGCATTCAGACCACCCTTTAAAGACTGATTAAATCCTTGAAAAAGAACTCATTTGAAGGCATTTTCAGCTATTTCCATTTTAATAGTCAGATGATGATTGTAGCCTTTAAACTTAAAATCTTCAAATTTGAAGTCATTAATTATCTCAATTTTTTGAAGACTGTGAAATTAAGGAAAGATCTAATTAGCTTTTAGCAGTTCATTTTGATTTAAATAGTCATGAATTTAAAGTCTCTTGGCTGCAGTCTGTGATGTGTGAGATCATATAAGTGAGGCTGAAAGGCCCCTTGGGATGATGTCTCCTCTCACCTGATGAAATTCACTGCTACTGGCATGACACAAATGCCAGTGAAGGGAGCATTTTTTGGGGCAGGGAAATTCTAAGTGCAACCTAACAATTCTTTTGTCATAGGGGTTAGGTTTGCTTATGTCAATAACCTTTGGCAGTTGGTCTGCTTCTTGACCATGAATAATCTGGTTCATCTCTTTGCATTTAGTCCAATGTCTCTACTGAAAAGCTTGTTCCCAATCTTCTGCTGAAGAATCCAAGACTGTCAAAAAAGATTTGGGGATTCTTTGGCATAGTTGGATTTATTCCTTTGGAAGACAGTTCTTCAGCATGTGTGGATGCCTTGATTCGCTCAATCATGTCTGACTTTTTGTGACCCCATTGACTGTAGCCCTCTCGGCTTCTCTGTCCATGGGGATTCTCTAGGCAAGAACACTGGAGTGGGTTGCCATTCCCTTCTCCAGGGGATCGTCCTAACCCAATAATTGAACTGGGGTCTCCTACATTGCAGGCAGATTCTTTACCAGCTGAGCCACCAGGGAAGACCTGTGTGTCTTATGTAGGCTGCGTTAACTGTGGGTTTCATATCAGGATAGTGAAGCGACTAGATGTATTTCTCAATAGAAGGAGTTGGTCTGATATGTCAAGAATCCCTGAACAGAAATATGCTCTTCCTGCTCTCAGGTAGCTAATAGTGTCATTGAAGAGGTGGAAATAAACAGTTTCAGCAAAATGGAAAAACTTTATGATAGTGGTCATCACATGGTGGTTATAGAAGCATGCAGGAGGGCACCTGGGAGGCAGGGCTTCCTTGGGCAAGGAATCTCTGAGTTGACTTGAAGAGAGTTGGAATTAGCCAAGTGAATGGAAGTCATTCCAGGCAGATGAGCAAAACTGTGGGGAAGTGAATCCAAAGACAGAGTGTGTGTGTGTGTGTGTTTTTTAACAGAGTCCTTAAAAGTGAATCTAGACGTCTTTTAAAGTCTAAACCCCCATTCTTCCACCTCCACTATCCAAGCACAGTGAGTATAAACCTACAGGCAAAAGGAGAATGAGAGGGGATATTGGTGAATATGAGTTTATTACAGTTTGTGAATTTGTTTATTAGGAGTAGGGCAGGTATTTAAAATATTTGAAAATAATTATGGCATCAGGTCCCAGCAACCAAGAAGAACTGCCAGATACAGCGTCAGAGCAGTTTTCTGGGGACCCTCTGGGAGACAGTCATGTGCTCCCTGGTCTCTGTCAACCTTTTGTTTGTATCCTTAGGTTCACTACCAACCTGCCCCTCAGGCTGAGAGGGTGCTCTTGCCCTTTGGCTTCCTATTGGTTCAGCTAATGGAGGCACCAGGGGATGTCGGGGGTCTTTACTCCGGACCCTGGCTCTTTCCATGCTGTATCAAGATTTGGCAGTGTATGCTGTGATCCATCTGAGACCCCAGGTCCTGTAGGATGACTGTATTCTGTACCAACAGCTCTGCTTAGTTGTGACAACTCTTCCCTTTTCTTATTTGTTCAGATTTAGAGGAGGTGATAGCTTTGTAATCTTGATGATTCTGGGGTCCTGCCCCATCACTTCTTGGTTTCCCTTAACCCCTTCCACATCTCAGTCAGTGGTCTCTTCATTGAACCTTCCAGTGACCCATTTAAGGCTGCCATCTGTGTCCCTTGAAGAACCGTGCATGTGCGTTTCTAGGAGACGATGTGGGGGCAAGAGAATACACAAGGAGTTTTGGGGTGGTGGCCAGTAACCAACAGATACAAGAGTATTTCTATTTCAGAAGTTTGCATGGCCAAACTGGTGAGTGCCTATTGAATATCAGAATTGGGTAGAATAAATACTACATACTTAGCAGAGCAGAAGCTTATACAGAAGAGAGGAGGGTTTATCTGCTTCCTTAAATGCAGAGTCAGAACTTAGGGACGGTATAGATATCAAAATACAGGAAATAAAGTTCAGAACTGAAAATGGTATAGGTAAAAGCTTTTTTTTTTTTTTCCCTTTTCTGTATATAGAACTGAAACGCGAACTACTATTTCCAGGCCTCTGTACCTTGAATAAGTAACCACATGTATAGCCTTCAGACAAGAAATTAAGGTTATTCTCTAGAAACTGAACAAGAACTGCTTGGGATTTAGAGCGAATGCAGGTTATTAATTGAAAGGCTTCATTCAAGGATGACTTAGATCTACTCTCTTATCCCATCTGGCCTATATTGCATGTATCTCCTGTTAGGAGACTGAAGACCCTTTCTCTGGAGAACTGAAGAGTTCTGGGCAAAAGTCCTTCACATATTGAGCTGCATATGGAATAGGAAGTCTAGAAACTCCCCAGTAGAATTATGGTTCCCATCCTGTCACCCCAAACCCAAACATGTCAGTTGACAGATCTCATTTACACATAGGAAGCTACCAGTTAGCTTTTTAAACATTCATCTTTAATATGTATTGTCAACCAAAGATATCTGTGCATGAGTAGAGATACCTAAAGGAAAAAGAAAATCTCATCAACAAAGTGAAAAGACAGCCCACAGAATGGGGGAAATATTTGCAAATGAAGAGACTGAAAAGGGATTCATCTCCAAAGTACACAAACAGCTCAGGCAGCTCTAGGTCAGAAAACAAACAATCCAATTGAAAAATGGGCAGAAGATCTAACTAGACATTTCTCCAAAGAAAACATACAGTTGGCCAAAAAGCACTTGAAAAGATGCTTAATGTCACTAATTATTGGAGAAATGCAAATCAAAACTATAATGAGGTATTCCCTCACACCAGTCGGAATGGCCATTATAAAAAAGTCTACAAACATTAATTGTTAGAGAGGGTGTATAGAAAAGGGAGCTTTCCTGCACTGTTGGTGGAAATGGAAATTGGAATAGCCACTATGGAGAGCAGCATGGAGGTTTCTCTTAAAATAGAACTGCATATGATCCAGCAATCCTACTCCTGGGCATATATCTGGAGAAAATCGTAATTCAAAAAGATTCATGGACCCCGGTATTCATTGCGGCACTATTTACAATAGCCAAGACATGGAAGAAACCTACCTGTCCATTGGTAGAGGAGTGGATAAAGATGTGGTGCGTATATATAAGGGAATATTACTCGGCCATAAAATGAATGAAATAATGTCACTTACTTACAGCAACATGGATGGACCTAGGGATTATCCTATTAGGTGAAGTAAGTCAGACAAAGACAGATATCATCCAATATCACTCAGATGTGAAATCTAAAAAATGAAACAAATGAGCTGATTTACAAAACAGAAACAGACTCACAGACTTCAAAAACAAAGTTGTGGTTGCCAAAGGGGAAAGGTGGGGGGAGGAGGAATAAATAAGGAGTTTGGGATTAACGTATACACACTGCTGTGTTTAAAACACACAACCAACAAGGACCTACTGTGTAGTACAGGGAGCTCTACTCCATATTCTGTGATAACCGATATGGAAAAAGGATCTGAAAAAGAATAGATGCATGTCTGTGAATAACTGATCACTTTGCTGTACACCTGAAACAAATTAATGTTGTTAATCAAAGATTCGTGCGTGCTTAGTTGCTCAGTCATGTCTGACTCTTTGTGACCCCATGGACTTTCCAGCCCAGCTCCTCTGTCAATGAGATTCTCTAGGCAAGAATACTGGCATGGGTAACCATTCCCTTCTCTTCCCAACTCAGGGCCTGAACCCAGGTCTCCTGAGTACAGGCAGATTCTTTACCATCTGAGACACTAAAAAAGTCTGTTAATCAACTGAATTCCAATATAAAATAAAAATTAAATTAAAAATAGAGTGAAAATGGAAGGAAGGAAATAAAGCAAGAAATACAGGAAAATATTTTAGACTTAAAAAAATATGAATATCCAGATTTAAAGAACTTACCAATTTGCCACTGCCGAGAATGAAAATGATTCACACTAGGACACTTCAGTAGGAAATTTCAGAGCACAGATATCCTAAGTATTAGGAAAGACCACATGTAAAGGATTGAGTATCAGAATAGAATTGAATATCTCAAGCCCCAAAATGGAAAGACAGTAGAAAATGATTGTCAAAATTCTAAAGTAAAGTCTGTCTATCTACCTATTAGCTAGCTATCATTTATCTCCATCTATAGTTCTGAGAACTTTATTTAAAGTTTTTTGTAAAATACAAAGACCTATTTTATTTTTTATTGGAGTATAATTGCTTTACAATATTGTGTTAGTTTCTGGTGTACAACAAAGTGAATCGACTATTTGTATACATATATCCCTTCCCTCTTGCACCTCCCACCCTCACTCCACAGCCTACCCATCCAGGTCACTGCAGAGCACTGAACTGAGCTTCCTGTGCTTTCTAGCAGGTTCCCATGAGCTGTTTCACACATAGCAGTGTAAGTGTGCGGAGAAGGCAGTGGCCCCCCACTCCAGTACTCTTGCCTGGAAAATCCCACGGATGGAGGAGCCTGGTAGGCTGCAGCCCATGGGGTCACTAAGAGTCGGGAACAACTGAGTGACTTCCCTTTCACTTTTCACTTTCATGCATTGGAGAAGGAAATGGCAACCCACTCCAGTGTTCTTGCCTGGAGAATCCCAGGGACGGGGGAGCCTGGTGGGCTGCCATCTATGGGGTTGCACAGAATTGGACATGACTGAAGCGACTTAGCAGCAGCAGCAGTGTATGTGTGTCAATGCCAGTCTCCAGATTTGTCCCACTCTCCCGTTCCCCCACTATACCCACATGTCTTTTCTCTACATCTGTGTCTCTGTTCCTGCCTTGGAAATAGGTTTATCTGTACCATTTTCTAGATTCCACATATTTGTGCTGACTTGATGCTCATTCATACCACCAGTGAAAAGTGGGGAAGATGTGGACCTGTTCAGAAGGGTTGCTTTCTGTGCAAATTTTCTTAAGCTATTAATGGAGGATGTTTTCCAGACAATTGAGGGAATACATCAAGAAAGAGGAAAAGACAGAATGTAGGAAACCATGTCTCTAACAAAAGAGAGTAAGGAAGAGGGGTGCCAGTATCAAAGCTCTTCAGCAAGCTGAGAGAACAGTCAGTCTTATTTGGAGTAGGAGAGCAGAGGCCTTAATGAGGGAGAGCTCCAGCAAAACATGTATATTGCATGAAATTGTATGTAGCAAATTAGAGATAAAGTATTCAAGATTATTTACATGGAGGTTATATAAGACAAAGTTGTCATAATAATAAGCTCCATAAGATAGGAAATAAATCTGGATAATTCTTTTCTGTGCAGTAAATTATATTTCCTAAACCATATTCATGAATTAAGTAGCTTTTAACCATATTCAAATAATAGGAGAGATGAAATGGACATATAAGAAAATGCACATATATCAGAAATGGAAATTGGTAACACATACAAGTGTAAACTGCAATAAATCCAGAATCAAAAGTATGAGTATATGTAGCAGAGACTTCTAGCTGTCACCCAGTAGCCTGTCAGTCCTGCAGTGGGAAGAGTTGGCACACGGTGGCTAACCAGAGCCCTACACCTCCATCCTTTCTGTGGCTGGGAGGAAGTTTCAGCAAAGATACATGTGTACATTTTAAGTGATAGCCTCTTGAAATCTCCCTTGAGGAAGAAAGCACTTATATGAGGTTTTTTGTTGTTGTTGGTTTTTTTTGCTTCTTTGTTTCTTTCTCCCTCTTGATGCCTGAAGCATGGATTCTCCCTCAAACCAGGAGGAGAAAGGCCATATTCTAGTGGTAGTGGAACATGAACTGGGAAAAGTCTGAGTCCCTGCACTGCAAATCTTTTAAGTGAGAGAAAAATCAAGCACTGGGCAAACAGAGCCCTCTCTTCTCTTATTTGAGGCAATGCTTTGAATTTTGCAGAACCAAACCTAACACTATTACAGGGTGTGAGGAGAAATATGGAGCTCACATCCAGAAAAATCAACTGAAAGGATAAAAAGTGGTTGTTTGGGGGGAGCGGGCCTGGAGCTAGGGAGAGACAAAGCAAGGAACTACAGTTTTCCATTATGAGTTTCAGTAATAATAGATTGAAAATGAAATTGCTGCTTTTGTATACTGAAATTGAACATCAACAATTTCATATAGTTCAATCTAATAGATTTTTGTCAAACTAGATGCATGTATTGGTGTGATTAAAAAACATTTGAAATCACACACACAAAATGATGAGACTGGGAAAACAGATAGGAGTCATCTTGAAGGACCTTGTATATTGTGGTAAGGAGTTTGTAGTTGAATGAGATCAGATTGATGTTATGGAGCTAACTCACACAGTAACAGGGAGAGCTGAAAGGGGAAATGAAGAAGTGAAAGCGTTAGTTGCTCAGTCGTGTCCAACTCTTTTGCGACCACCAGGCTCCTCTCTCCGTGGAATTCTCCAGGCAAGAATGCTGGAGTGGGTAGCCATTCCCTTCTCCAGGGGATCTTTGCAACCCAGGGATCGAACTTGTGTCTCCTGTCTTACAAGCAATTTCTTTACTGTCTGAGCCCACTAGGGAAGCCCCCGAAAGGGCAAAAATACTAAACAAATGGCAACTATACTAAACAAAACTGAAACAGGCTTTTATGGTAATCAAGTAACAGATAATGAAGATAAAACCAAAGCTAATGAAGAGAGGATCAGGTCAAGAAATATTTGGTTGGGCAAAGTTCATTTGGGTTTTTCTGTAAGATCTTACAGAACTTTTTGACCAGCCCAATATTAGAGAGCTGACTCCACAGAGCTATACTACCAGTCACAAGAAAAGGGTGGGAGATGGAGGAGAGGCAGGACCACCAGCTGGTTCAGACCCTGTCCCTGGAGTCCCCCATCTGCGACTGTCACTCCTGTTTGCCTTGACAAGATTCTGTGAGGATGCTGTGCTCCTCCCCTGCAACATGGATATAATAAGAGTACCTCTATCCTAGAGTTGGTGGTTCGCATTACGTGCAAGAGCAGACGTGAAGCACCCAGTGAACTGCCTGGTGCCAACTGAGTATTGAATATGTCAGCTGCTATTGTAACTGCAGGTTGATCCATTCACAGTGAGGAAGCATGGGAGCAGACTCAGAGTGAGGAGTGGGAAGATGCTGAACTCTTCCGAAATAGGGAGCTTGAGTTCGTGACTAACAAGTGGTCTGTTCACTAAAGGTGATTTACAGTGAAAGAGTTGAGCTATACATAGGGGTCATTGGTATTCAGGTAGAATTTGACACTATGGGAATGAATGAATTCTACATCTGAGAGCAGTACGCAGAGGTAGGAAAGCATCTAAAAGCAAAAAACTAAGGGAAACAGAGGCTTCAAAAAATTAAGGAGACAGCAGTTTGAGAGGGGAACAGGGAAGTAACACATCCAAGTAGTCTTTGAGCATGCTCACACATGACAAGGCTTTGGGCATGTCTGCTGGCTTTAGCACCCAAGGGGTCTGTGCCAATCATGTGCTTCAAGGAACGCAAAACTAGTGGGCAGAAAGCAGAAGCACTGCAGCATGAGGCAGGCAAATTGAGCCCCTGGGCTTAGACTCCTCTTCTCTAGACGCTTGTCTGGGAATAAAACAACTGGGAATTTGAGAATGTGTACACATGCAGATAAATAAGATGTCAGAAAAGAGGAACGAGAATAGAGGGGAAAGAGTACACACGAGAGAACAGGGGTCCCTGAGGATCTGTTCTCCTGCGATTCTTTTATTCTTTTGCTTACTCAGATAAGTAGGAATTTGTAAATACAAAAAGATGAATCATCTTTCTTGGCACTTCCTTACATAAGATCTGTCTTAAAGCCCTCAAGGGAGCATGTGTTTTTTGTCCTATTAAGTATCCTTTTTCTGTATGTTTTCTTTAAACAACAATGCATTCAAAGGAACAGTGAGAGGGAAATCAATCTGAGATGACATCACATGTCTGGGGATTATTCTCTGTGTCCAAACAGAAACAGCTCTTTCTGATAGCTTTTCCTATTAACATGCCACCTCCTGGAAGAAAAGGAAGGTGCTGTGCCTCACAGTTGGAAAACTGTTTTCTATTTTAACTGCTCCAAAAAGGTAATTGAGTGATTTCATTTGTCTATGAAAGTAGCGGGTGTATGTGTGTATTTAAGTGACTTGGGAGTTGAACTTAAAAATCTTTATGTAACTAGAGGTATTTTCAAACTATCAGTGAAAACAATCATAAATAAAATAAAATAAACTATATTTGATCTCAGGATGTGACGAAAGACATTTCTTGTAATAAGCAGTGAACGCGCACAGCCCCGGGGAAGGGGGCTCCTATTCTGAGCTCTGCGCCTGCAGGCCTGCTCCGTAGCCACTATAAATAGCGAACGGAGGAGGACCGCTGTGCTTCTTTGCATCAGTATCTGATTGACCCCAAGAAATGAACTGCTATTAAAGCTGATGACAAGACCTGGGTGATTATTTTCAAATTATTTTAGATAGACTTTCGATGGATATGCTGCTTGACATCTAAGGAAAAGGTGATTTACATACATCACTTTGAGAGAGCTGAGAAAAAGCTCAATGAGAAATAGCCTTCTTGATGATTACCAAGCACATGTCCTTCTAGGCCAAAATACTGTCGTGTGTGTTCTTCGTGTGAATTCTGATTATTTGCCAGTCACTGGGCTGTGTACTTTAAAAACATTTGCAATTTAACAATTACAATCCCATGGCATAAATACTGGTATCACCCCATTTAGCAGAGGAGGAAATTGAATCTCAATTAAATGACTTTCCTACTTTGAGATTTGGTATGTGGGATTTAGAGCTAATGGGGAGACCAGTCTTCAACAGTCTGTAAATTGAATGATATTTTGAGACAAAACAACTAAGATTGAAGAAAATAGCCTCATTTTATGAAATTGGTATATTCCTTAAAATATACCAATTTCCCTGGTGGCTCAGATGTAAAGCATCTGTCTACAATGCAGGAGACCTGGGTTCAATCCCTGGGTCGGGAAGATTCCCTGGAGAAGGAAGTGGCAACCCACTCCAGTACTCTTGCCTAGAAAATCCCATGGATGAAGGAGCCTGGTGCCCATGGGGTCGCAAAGAGTTGGACACGACTGAGCAACTTCACTTTAAAAGTTGTTGGCCTGTGTGTGTATGCACACACACACACACAGTCATATGTATATAATTTTTTTGATGAGCATCTGCAGCTCTATTTGAGGGGAGCCCTGCTATGAACACAGAGTAAAGTAATCTGTAAGCAAAGAATATACATGATCATTTCCCAGATAAACACATGTATGGAACTAACTGCACACATGGGGACCTGAATGCTTCAAACCGTATGGCTAAGATGTGGCCTCCTGTAAACTGAGCTCCATGGCACATGGTGGCCACTAGGGGTGGGGCCTGCACTCTATCAAAGCCGTGGAGCCCGGGCCTGGGCTTGCTTTCAGCAAGCAGCAAGCCATCTCCCGTGCCTTTCTTGCTAAGGGTGCTCTAGCATAGACTTGTATGAACCCTGGTATATTTCCATGATTCCAGATCTTTTTTTTGAAATATTTTTGAAAAATATTCCATAGTTTCCTAAGGAAATTTTACCATGTACTGCTTTATTTCTTACTTGTTATTTTTATATGAATTCAAACTTACAGAAATAGAATAGTTCAAAGAAATATGTTCATATCCTTAACCAGACACACCAATCGCTTACATTTCCCCCATTTTCTCTCACTTTAAGTGTTTATTTTTTTTTCATGAAACACTTAAGAATAAATCTCAGACATTATGCCCCTTTGTCCTAAAGACTTCAGTGTGTATATTCTAGGAACAAAGATATTCTCCTACATAACCCACATAACCACAATTGTAATATCATACTTGAGACTGATACATTATTGAATGGTTCATACTCAAATTTTATCATTTGTCTCAATTCTATTCTTATATATTTTTCCCAGTCTAAGATCCAGTCTAGGACCATGCATTGTGTTTAGCTATCACGTCTCTTTAATCTGGAACTGCTCCTCAGTCTTTCTTTGTTACTCATGATTTTGACAATTTAAAGAAGTGCAGGCTAGCTATTTGATGGAACGCCTCACAGTTTGGGTGTGTTGGATATTAACTCATAATTAGACATTAGACCATGTGTTGTTAGCGAGAATTCCAAAGAAGAGAGGTATCCTAAGAGTTTCACAGCGGGTAGCAGAAGCTTCACTTAGTCCTATTACTAATGGCCTTGATTTTTACCATTCAATAACATGGTGTCTACCAAGTATCTCCTCTGTAAAATTATTGTTTTTCTCTTTGTCATTAGTAAATAAATTTGTGGGGGGCTCCATTGATGATTCTTGCTTGAATCAATTGTTATTATGGTATTTCAAAGTGATGATTTTCTTTTTTAAACTTGTTTTTAATTGCATTTTAGTTGCTTTACAATGTTCTGTTGTACAGCAAAGAGAATCAGCTAAATATATATATGTGTATCCCCTTTGTTACTAGAGAGCATTGAGTAGAGTGCCCTGTACTATACAGTAGATTCTCATTAGTTATCTATTTTATACATAACCGTATGTATATATGTCAATCTCAATTTCTCAGTTCATCCCATCTGCCACTTCCCCATGTCTGTACGTTTGTTCTCTACATCCATGTGTCTATTTATGCTTTGCAAATAGGTTCATCTATACCATTTTTCTAGATTCCATATATATACATTAATATAGATTTTTGTTTTGCTCTTTCTGATTTCATTCTGTGTGACAAATTCTAGGTCCATCCCCATCATTATAAATGACACCATTTCATTTCTTTTTAATGGATGAGTAATATTCCATTGTGGGGCTTCCCTGAGGGCTCAGTGGTAAAGGCTCCGCCTGTTGATGCAGGAGACATGAATTTGATCTCTGGATCTGGAAGATCCCCTGGAGAAGGAAATGGCAACCTACTCTAGTATTCTTGCTTGGAAAATCCCATGGACAGAGGAGCCGGGCAGGCTACAGTCCATGGGGTTGCAGAAGAGTCAGACACAACTTAGCAATGAAACAATAACAACAAATTCTACTGTATATATGTGCCATGTCTCCTCCATCCATTCCTCTGCTGAAGAACATTTAGGTTGCTCCCATGTCCTGGTGGCTGTAATAGTGCTGCAGTGAACATTGGGGTGCATATATCTTTCTGAATTATGGTTTTCTATGGGTATAACCAGGAGTGGGATTGCTGGGACATCGGGTAGTTTTGGAGAAGGGAATGGCCACCCACTCCAGTACTCTTGCCTGGAGAATTCCATGGACAGAGGAGCCTGGTGGGCTACAGTCCATGGGATCGCAAAGAGTCAGACGCAACTGAGTGACTAACACACACTTGATAGTTGTATTAAGTTTTTTTTTTTAAATTTTAAAATCTTTAATTCTTACATGCGTTCCCAAACATGAACCCCCCTCCCACCTCCCTCCCCATAACAGCTCTCTGGGTCATCCCCATGCACCAGCCCCAAGCATGCTGTATCCTGCGTCAGACATAGATTGGCAATTCGATTCTTACATGATAGTATACATGTATAAGTTTTTTAAGAAACCTCCATCAGTTTAGTTCAGTCACTCAGTTGTGTCCAACTCTTTGCAACCCCATGGACTGCAGCACACCGGGCTTCCCTGTCCATTACTGACTCCAGGAGCTTGCTCAGACTCATGTCCATTAAGTCAGTGATGCCATCCAACCATCTCATTCTGTGTCCCCTTCTCCTGCCTTCAGTCTTTCTCAGCATCAGGGTCTTTTCAAATGAGTCAGTTCTTTGCATCAGGTGGCCAAAGTATTGGAGCTTGGGCTTCAGCATCACTTCTTCCAATAAATATTCAGAGTTGATTTCATTTAGGATTGACGAGTTTGATCTCTTTGCCATCCAAGGGACTCTCAGAGTCTTCTCCAACACCACAGTTCAAAAGCATCAATTCTTTGGCGCTCAGCTTTCTGTATGGTCCAACTCTCACATCATACATGACTACTGGAAAAACCATACTGTTCTCCATAGTGGCTGTGCCAGTTTACACTCCCATCAAGAGTGTATGAGAGTTCCCTTTTCTCTACACCCTTGCCAACATTTATTATTTGTAGATTTTTTGATGTTGACCATTCTGACCTATGTGAGGTAATACCTCATTATAGTTTTGATTTTCACATCTCTGATAATTAGTGAGATTGAGCATCTTTTCGTGTGTTTGTTGACCATCTGTATGTCTTCTTCGGAGAAATGTCTAGGTTTTCGGCCCATTTTTTGATTGGGTTATTTGGTTTTTTGATATTGAGCTTCATGAGCTGTTGTATATTTTAGAGATTAATCCCTTATCTGTTGCTTTGTTTGCAAATACTTTCTCCCATTCAGAGACTTTTCTTTTTGTCTTGTTTATGGTTTCCTTTGCTATTTAAAAGCTTTTAAGTTTAATTAGGTTCCATTTGTTTATTTTTGTTTTCATTTTCATTACTCTAGGAGATCGGTCAGAAAAGATCTTACTGTGATTTTTGTCAGAGTGTTCTGCCTACATTTTCCTTTAAGAGTTTTATAGGGCCTGGCCTTACATTTAGGTCTTTAATCCATTTTGAGTTTATTTTTGTGTATAGTATTAAGCAGTGTTTTAATTTCATTCTCTTACATGTAGCTGTCCAGTTTTCCCAGCACCAATATAAGAAGAGACTGTCTTTTCTCCGTTACATATTCTTGCGCCCTTTATCATAGACTATGTGATTATAGTCTTTGTCTTTGGGTTTGCTGTCCCGTCCCATTGATCTATTTCTGTTTTTATGTCAGTATCATACTATCTCAATTACTGTAGCTTTGTAATATATCAAAGTGGTGATTTTTCTAACTCTTTTCTGCTGTAGCAAAGACATTTTTCTTTCCTTTTATATATACTCATTTATATCAGTTTGGACTCATGGATTTTATTTTATTCAATAGGATGCAGTATTTCATTATCATTATATGAGGTGATGAGTATATTAATAAACTTGATGGGAGAACCCTTTCACAATGTATATCAGATCATCCCTGCATATATTTTAAATATTTTACAGTCTTTCTTAGTGATGACATTTTAATAAAGCTGAAAAAATGCATTCTCATAGCATGGAATTTGACTCTAATATGTACAAAATCAATTATGAATAGTCAGTGATTTTGAAGCCATATCTTTGTTGTAGTTAGTCTACAACTTCATGAACAATCTACTAATATTTCTTTTTTAAAAATTAGTATAGTATAACGTTTCCCACTATCAGTAGGATGATTCTCTCTTTTAGATGTTAGGTTCTGGTAAATTCACTTTGTTGTTTAGTCATTTAGCTGTATCTGACTTTTTTATAACCCATGGACTGTAGCCTGCCAGGCTTCTCTGTCCATAGGATTCTCTGCAAGAATACTGGAGTGGATTGCCATTTTCTTCTTCAGGGGATTTTCCTGACCCAGAAATCGTACCCACGTCTCCTGCATGGTTCTTCTGAACTGCAGATGGATTTACTGCTGAGCCACCAGGGAATCATGCCTTTCATAAGATTTTTTATTTTCTTTCTTCTTCTTCTTCTTTCTTTCTTTCTTTTTTGGCTTAGCTACCCTCTTAACCTCAAAGAACAACTTGAGAGATCGGAAATTGGTTAAAATATATGCTGATAATAGTTACTTCTGATTATTTATTGATCATTTCTCAGTGTAGTTTAGTCCAATAAGTGTTATTCATTTGGGCTCTAACATTATGTTTTGTTTGCGATGTCTTTACGTCAGTCTCTCTTTGAAAATCCTATATGTAGAATTCTGAAAATTGGATCTTATTTGCATGTGTAGAAATCTACAGATTTATGAACAAAAGTGAAATGGCATAAACTTAGATGTGATTACCATTGTTTCTCATTTTGTCATTGAACAGAAGTGGTATGATATGGTTTAATTGAAACCGCACAAAGAAAACTCTATGTACCATTGTTCAGAGTCTACACAATAAGAAACCATGTATCTAAAGCTCATGTTTATAGACATAGAGAACAGACTGTCATTGCCAAGGGGGAGAGGGTTAAGGAAGGGATGGAGTGGGAGTTTGGGATTAGCAGATGTAGGCTATTACATATGAAATGGAAAAACAACAAAGTCCTATTGTATAGTACAGAGAACTATATTCAGTATCCTATGGTAAACCATGATGGAAATATATATATATATATATATAAATGAATATACTTGTATAACTGAGTCACTTTGTTGTATAGCAGAAATTCATACAACATTATAAATCAATTTTGTTGTTTAGTTGCTCAGTCATGTCTGACCCTTTTGCGACCCCATGGACTATAACCCACCAGGCTTCTCTGTCCATGAATTTCCCAGGAGAGAGACTGGAGTGGATTGCCATTTCCTTCTCCAGGGGGTCTTCCTGACCCAGGGATTGAACATGTGTCTCCTGTATTGGCAGGCAGATTCTTTATCTCTGTGCCACCTGGGAAGCCCAAATCAATTATAATTCTGTAAAATAAATAAATAAAGCTCATGTTTATTTTTAAAAATCTAATTCTGAAGCTTCCTGGAGAAAAATTACCTGGAAGAAAATTAGAGCTTGGAAGGATTTCAAATTTAGATCAGAAGTATGGAAAACATGTAGTGCCTTAATGATTAGGGCCTCTCCTTCAGTTTCCCAGGTGGCACATTGATAAAGAGTCTGCCTGCCAACGCAAGAGATCCAAGAGACACAGTTTTGATTCCTGGGTCAGAAAGATCCCCTGGAAAAGGAAATGGTGGCAACCCGTTTCAGTATTCCTGCCTGGAAAATTCCATGGACAGAGGAGCCTGGTGGGCTACAATAGTTCATGGGCCCACAAAAAGTCGGACTCAACTGAGCACACACACTTCATGAGTTTAGGAAACAGATAAGGTAATTAAGAGTGAAAAAGGGAGTTTTCTGGTTGAGAGGAGTTGAAATAGGACTAAGTTTTTCATTTAGCAGGTTATTTAGGGTTTGTATTAGTTTTAGGCTTAGCCCAAATAAGGCATTCTTTTGCTTGAGGAAGTATTTACTATAGATGTTCTAACTCCTTATTTTATTCTGTGATAATTTTAGAAAATAGTCTTGACTCTCCATTAAAGGGAGGTTTACTCAAGTTTGCAAGTTGTTATTTTAGATGATGAAAGCCACACGGCTGTACATCTTCTCCATAAAATATGGTTTTAAGTAGTACTTAATCAAATTTAGGTACTTCTAATGGAGAAACAGCTTTTGTTTTCTTTTAATTTTAAAGGAATGGTATTTATTTGGCAGTGGCCTATCTGAAATG
This sequence comes from Ovis aries, assembly GCF_016772045.2. Classification (NCBI taxonomy): domain Eukaryota; kingdom Metazoa; phylum Chordata; class Mammalia; order Artiodactyla; family Bovidae; genus Ovis; species Ovis aries. Next base: position 40,419,094 of record NC_056061.1, read on the forward strand.
GTATTGGTGTTGGAAACAGTGCTCCATAGCAAGTTCACATTTATCTTCCAGAATGACTGATGCAGAAGCTTAAATGCCTCTGTGCTTCCTACAGCAGTACACAGAAAATGAGTTCAGATGGCCGTCTTCTATCTCCAGATGCTCTGCTTCCATTCTCCCCGCACAGATACAAACAACCTAAAAAGTAAGTCAAACTATAGTCATTGAAAGCTGCCACTCTGGTCTGTGGGTGCATAATGGCTTTCCCATTCAACACTGCAGAGCTGGCTGCAGTTCAGTGATTACACATCAGCTCTGAGGCAGAGAGCTTCAGTATGAGGGTGGTGAATCTATCCAAATTCAGTGGCACGTGGCTGATTTTAATCGTTGCCTGTATACTATTGCTGTCTACCATTTTTCATCACAAGAATATAAGCATTTACTTACAATTGCTTAGTCAGAAACAAAGCATCAGGTAAGTAAGGGACTGTATTTGTTTCTAAAAGTGATTTTATTATTTTTTAAAAGTTCTACTGACAGTTGTATAAGCAATTATACCTTCTTGTGAGTAGGCATGTCTTTTAAAATTTTTTTAATTGGAGGATAATTGCTTTACAATGTTGCATTAGTTTTTGCTATACAGCATTGTGAATCAGCTGTAAGTATACATATATCCCCTCCCTAATAAGCTTCCCTCCAACCCTGCCCCCCATCCCAACACTCTAAGTCATCACAGAGCACTGAGCTGAGTTCCTTGTGCTTATATCGCTTCCCACTAGCTATCTGTTTTACACATGGCAGTGTATGTATGTCAAAGCTACTCTCAATTCATCCCACCCTCTCCTTCCTACCCTGTGTCCACAAGTCTGCTCTCTACATCTGCAGGGGAACTGTCTTTATATCATAGACTGTGACTCAATTATATCCTCATTTTTATGACCGAATTGATGACAGGTTTCAAGTTAGAAGCAAATGTTGACTGATAATATCTATTAAGCACATGCAAATGGTAAATGCAGTATAAAAACCTAAAACCGTTGTATTTACTGTCATCTCACAGCTCATAATCTCAGGAAAAAGAGAGTCAGAAGTTCAGCCTCTTCCTTACTTACCCACTGGATCCAAAGGAGAGTGACAATAAGACTGTAGTGAAAAAATATCTTCCCTAGTTATTCTTAATTCAGCTTTTATTAAGTAGGTGTTATTTGAGAATGCTTTTGTGAAGGGCAGTTGATTACAAGTGGGCCCAAGGGAACTTTTTGGATCATAGAAATGTCTTATATTAATATTTTGATTCTGCTGGTAGTTATACAAGTGAATACGTTTGTCAAAACACAGCAGACTGTATATTCAAAATGGATGAATTTTAACATATTTATATCATACCTGGCTTCTAATTTATAAAGCAGTCCTGGAAATTAATATAAAGCCCAAAGTAACTGATAGAACATTCTTCATAGGATATGAAAAATCAATTAACAGAAAAGGAAATACAAATGACTGTGAAGAAAATATACAGATGTTAGACTCCTTTCAAAATAAGGAAAGGCAATTTAAAATAATGACCCAGAGAGATGATATGGGGAGGGTGGTGGGAGGGGTGTTCAGAATTGGAAACTCACGTACACCCGTGGCACATTCATGTCAATGTATGGCAAAACCAATACAGTATTGTAAAGTAAAAAATAAAATAACAAGGCTAGTCACTTTTTAAAAAATAAGTTTGAGGAAAATTATTGATAACAAATGTATAGAAAAATAGGTGCTGTCAAGAGGACAGCATGAAGAATCCTTGTGATGATGGAAGTGTCCTGTGTCCAGACTGGGTCACCGTCAACATCAGGCTGTTGGTATTGTGCTGCGGGTTTTCAGGATCTTACCATCAGGGGAAGCTGGCTAAAGGGCACAGGATCTCTCTGAAGTTATTGCTTACAGCTGCATGTGGCTCTGCAATTACCTCAAAATAAAATGTTTAAGAAAATCCATTACAGACTAGCATGTGTAATTGGCTCCTTTATATATAAAAGGTATGAGAAACAATCTATAATGGAATGCTGGAAAGATGGAGAAGGAAATGACAACCCACTCCAGTACTCTTGCCTGGAAAATTCCATAGATGGAGGAGCCTGGTGGGCTACAGTCCGTGGGATCACAAAGAGTCGGACGCGACTGAGTGACTTCACTTTAGAAAGATTAAGAAACTTAAATGTAGGATGGAGGAATGGAGGAAAGATGAGGGATACAAATAGAAAGGATAATTTTCATTATATATTCCTTTTTAAAATTTTATTTATTTGTAATTGGAGGATAATTGCTTTACAGTATTGTATTGGTTACTGCCATACTTCAAGATGAATCAGCCGTAGGTATAGATATGTTCCCTCCTTCCTGTCTCCCACCCTATCCCACCCCTCTAGGTTGTCACAGAGCACCTGTCTGAGCACCCTGAGTCATACAGCAGATTCCCGCTGGCTTTCTGTTTTACACATGGTAATGCATATATTTCCATATTACTCTCTCAATTTGTCCCACCCTTCCCTTCCCCCACTGTGTCCACAAGTCTGCTCTCCATGTCTGCGTCTCCATTGCTGCCCTGCAGATAGGTTCATCAGTAGCATCTTTATAGACTCCATTGTTGTTCAGTTGCTCAGTCATGTCTGATTCTTTGTGACCCCATGAATTGTCAGGCTTCCTTGTCCTTTACTATCTCCTGGCATTTGCTCAAACTTATCTCCATTGAGTTGATGATGCCATCCAACCATCTCATCCCCTGTCACGCCTCATCTTTCCTAGCATCAGGGTCTTTTCCAGTGAGTCTGTTCTTCACATCAGGTGGCCAAAGTATTGGAGCTTCAGCTTCAGCAGCAGTCCTTCCAATGAGTACTCAGGGTTGATTTCCTTTAGGATTGACTGATTTGATCTCTTTGCAGTTCAAGAGTCTTTTCCAGCACATTTTGAAAGTATCAGTTCTTTGGTGCTCAGCCTTCTTTATGCTGCAGTTCTCGCAACCTGTACATGACGACTGGAAAAGCCATAGCTTTGACTGTACGGACCTTTGTTGGCAAAGTGATGTCTCTGCTTCTTTAATACACCTTCTAGGTTTGTCATAGTTTTTCTTCCAAGGAGTAAGCATCTTTTAATTTTATGGCTGCAGTCACTGTCCACAGTGATTTTGGAGCCCAAGAAAATAAAATCTGTCACTGTTTCCAGTTTTTCCCATCTATTTGACATGAAGTTATGGGAGCAGATGCCACAATCTTAGTTTTTTGAATTCTGAGTTTTAATCCAGCTTTTTCACTAGATTTTTCACATAGATTCCATATATATGCATTAATACTTGTTACTTGTTTTTATCTTTCTGACTTACTTTACTCTGTATAATAGGCTCTAAGTTCATCTACCTCATTAGAACTGACTCAAATGTATTCCTTTTATTAGTGAAAGGCACTCAGTCGTGTCCAACTCTTTGCAACCCCATGGACTATACAGATGGAATTCTCCAGGCTAGTATACTGGAGTGGGTAGCCTTTCCCTTCTCCAGGGGATCTTCCCAACCCAGGGATTGAACCCCAGGTCTCCCGCACTGCAGGTGGCTTCTTTACCAGCTGAGCCACAGGGGAGCCCAAGAATACTGGAGTGGGTAGCCTGTCCCTTCTCCAGTGGATCTTCTTGACCCAGGAATTGAACCAGTGTCTCCTGCATTGCAGGCAGATTCTTTACCAACTGAGCTATCAGGAAAGCCCTAGAAAATGATGATAGAAAAAATTACAGAAAAGAATTTTCTTTTATGAAAATTCCTCTTATGGCTCATTTTATGGCTGAGTAATACTCCATTGTATATCTTAATGTGTACCACAGCATCTTTAGCCATTCATTTGTTAATGGACATTTAGTTTGCTTTCACCGTATATATTCTTTTAAACTTCCAATTTCTATATGCTTCTGTTTTAGATTCTAAACTCCCAAAGTTCAAGTATATATGTTTTCTTGACACAGACCTGCAGACTTCTGCTTGCAATTAGTTACTTAGTAATTTGTTTAATGCTTGGTAACTGGTTTATAAATGTAATTAGAAGATTTGCCAAGAGGACAAATCTAGTTGAATAAAAATATAGAACATGGATAATGGATTAAATAAAGCTGGAAGTTGAGTAATAAAATAGGAGATAGTAAGAAATATGAGAAATAGACATACTTGTGAATACTTACAAAATGTAATTTTTTCCATCATCATTTTCTTTGTTATGAACTCATTATGAAGCTGTCAGCTCTGGCTGTTGGTTAATTGATTCTTGAATCAGTGTTCATTTAGTCTGCTTGCTTCATTGACTCAACTCTTATCTTGTTACTGCTTGAGTGTGTATGTGTGAGAAAGAGCAAGAGAGAGAGAGAGAGTGAGAGGCGAGAGAGAGCAAGAGAGACAGAGAGATGGAGAAATAATAAGAAAGAAGGAGAAATTGTGTATCTTAGAGTTTTGTCTTTGGGTTTCTAGACATTTCTCAGTTCACTTTCTATCCCAAAGAGGCCACACATTTTAAACAGTTAGATGCCTGGCACCAAGTAAGTAATTGATACGTTTGTTAAAGTAAGCCTTGTAGCAATGCTGTGATGAAAGTTGTATTATTATCATACTCAGCTTTATTCTTCTCATCTTCAAAATGAGTGAGGTGTACAACTTCCCCAATCTTACATAGCTAGTAAGGAATGGAGCCAAGACAGAAGTCCAGCTCTGACACCAAGTGTTTGCTCCTTGCTTCTCTGCTTATCTGACTGAGGAGCTATCGTGTGAGCAGAGTGGAGGTGATGCTGTGCAGCGCAGCTCCAGCAGAGCTGGTGGGGACAGAGGTGAGAACTGGGTAACTCCTTGACCAGGTTATAGTAGTCTGTATAATGAAATGCCTGAGAATATCATGGGTACTTGGGTCATCCTGAAGGAAATGTATCTTTTATAGAGAGAATGAAACATTCTGTCAAAAAATTGAACATGGGAGAAAAGAACAAAACATTTGATATTCTGTATTGGGGAAAAGAACATGATGGTGCCTTTTACTAGTGAAAATTGATAGTAGAGTTGTTTACTTGAAAAAGAGAAGGAAATGCTTCTATTGCCCATTTCTCCTATATGTATAGAATGTTATTAATAGTCAAGGGATGAGGGAGAGGTGTGGTTCTTGGACACAAGAGCAGGGACTGGTGATGTGAAGGGTACGAGGAGGTCGTGACTCAAGGCAGTTAGGCTGGGTAAGCTTGTATGATGGCATATAAAGGGGGGAAAAAAGTGAAAGTTTTAGTCACGTCTGACTCTTCATGACCTGTGGACTGTAGACCGCCACGCTCCTCTGTTCTTGGGATTTCCCAGGCAGGAATACTGGAGCGGGTTGCCATTTCCTTCTCCAGGGGATCTTTTCAACCCAGGGATCCAACCTGGGTCTTCTGCATTGCAGGCAGATTCTTTACCATCTGAACCACCGGGGAAGCACCAATACATACTTGGAAAGAAAAGAATAGGGCCAGAACAAAGATGAAGAAAATGAAACTCTTACATTAGAGAAAAAGAGGAAAGAGAGAGACCATGACTCATTCCAGTGACAGACTGATAGATATGAAAGAAATTTTGGAAAGAAAAGAATCAGATATGTTTTACATAACTGTTGAAGATAGAATGTTTCACTATGCTGAGCAATATCAGGGTATAATTTTCAGTTAATTTTAGGCTGGTAGAAATATCACTTTTGTGAAGCCTACTGTATCTCCCTTCTCCTCGTGTTTGAATTTCTTTTCTTCAAAGTGCAACCCAGAGACCAGTGAATAACCAAGTGCCAAGTCCCATTCCAACTCTAAAATTTACCACACTGGCCCTTTGGGAACCTCAAGGATAGAAAGACTACGGTTTTAAATTGTCTCCTTTCTCTCCCGCAACCCTTCACTTGGTGAGGCCAGAATATATGCCTGACTCTCTCAGATGATTGTTGAGTGGCTTGCCATTCCTCATGGGACAATGGTTTAGAAAAAGCCTCTCACTGATTTCAGGGATTTCGCACATAGCATGGGTGTTTTCAGGGCATTTTGCCTTGGTGTAACTCACCCCTCCAGGATTTCATAGACCAAGTGACTACATATAAGGAAGCTCTACCTGGGGAGAGAGCCTCCATGTTAACCTAGTGATCTTCAAGAGGGAAAGTCTGAGCCCATAGAGATGCTCTCAAGATTACTCCTTGTTGAGAGTCCTGCCTTTAAAGTCAGCTTTCTTCCATTGCATTGTCCAATTGCAATAGGAGTTTCTGTGCAGTTTAAAAATTATTACCCAATCCACAGTCTGGGGGGTGAAGAGTAAACTTCTGTGTTTTGCTGAATCACTGTAGTCTGCTATTTCACACAACTTGTGCTACTGGCATTTGGCCCAGAAGAAACTTTTTTCTAAAAGTAAATGATCACTAAGGAGATTACAACTATTTGACAAGAACCAAACATAGTCTAAGGTTTGGAGAAAGTGTGAGGGAGAAAAACAATATAAATTGTGGTATACAGCTGAGGCCCTTTGTATTCCTCCTGATTAAAATTTGCCTGATAAATTACTTTTTGGAAATAAACTGTAATTCCTCAACAATAACCTATGCTTCTTAAGACCAGGGCATTCAATAATGAATGGGACCTAGATAAAATAGGTTCTAAAAGTATAATTTTTACTTCATCAGATAAATGTTATGTTTTCTTAAAAAGAGCCTCCTTAGAGTGTCTTACTAAAATATTTGCAGTTGAGGTAGTATGATGTCTGGGATTTGCTTAAAATAACCTGTGTTTGAGGGGAAGGGAATAAGTAGAGATATAGGGAAAGAGACTGGCCCAGAGTTACAAATTAATTGAATTTAGGTGATGAGTACATGTGTTTATTGTACTTCTCACTGTGCCTTTACATATGTTTTCCAGCATGAAAAGCTAAAAAATAATAGCACATAATGGTCACTCTTAGAGACATTTAATTCTTGTGAATATGATTGTCTTCCTCAAAGACAGATGCTCCAAAACTTCATAGCAACCGTACAGCATACTTAACACTGCCCCCGGATATTTATTTAGCAAGAAGTGTTGGCAAAAAGTATTGATATATTTTTCAGGAGAAAGCTGCAAAGAATTCAGCCTGATTAAGCCACATGTGGAAGAATCTATAGCACATCCACCTGCCTTTCTATGGAAGCATTCTCACAGGTGAAGAGAGCCGTGCGTTCAGATGCCAGGAAAAAGTGAAGTTCTCAAAAGAGAAGACAGTGTGAATAGAATGTAGTTTTTATTAGTCTCTTTGAGGTTGGCATCAAATTCATGTCATGGATGTTTATAGAATTTATTCAATTAGGATTCTCTTGAAAATTCTAATAAGTGCATTTAAAATTTTCTTCTTTTGCAAAATACCAGGGATTACTGAATTCAATTATAATTTCCTCCAGAGAAATAACAGCACTCCCAATGTACTATTTTTTTTTTTCAGTTAGTCACTGCCAAAGCACAGTTCCCAGATAGTGTGCCAATTTTCCAACCAGATTGGCAGCTCTGGCTTAAAAAGCAATGTTTGAAACTATTGTTGGTGCAGGTGCATTTTTACGTATAAGCAGAAAGAGAGACAGATTAATCAACCATTTATGAGGGAATTTGCTATAATAGTATAAGCTCAGGCTCTGAAGCCAGACTGCCAGGAAGAATCTCAACGTTTTCTTTCTGTGTGGCCTTGGGCAAGTTTTGAAACCTTTTAATGTCTCATTTTCCCCTAACTCTTTCATAGTGCAGGGGATTAACTAAGTTAATATTCATAAAGGCTCCAGAACAGAATTAGCTCCTGCAGTCACAGAGCTTATAATGATAGATATGCTATTAGATGAGGAGGAAATGGCAACCCATACCAGTACTCTTGCCTGGAGAATCCCATGGACAGAGGAGCCTGGAGAGCTACAATCTGTAGGGTCGCAGAGAGTCAGACGCAACCGAGCAGGAGCATGTTAGACATCAGTCCTGGAATATTGGAACCTGAAAGACTAGAATGTCTAGTCTAATCCTCTTATAGCTGAGGAGGCTTGAACAAATACCAGTGTCCAGGTTCCACCCTCAGAGTGCTGGGGTAGGGCCCTTGAGTGTCTAGTGTGCAACCAGGGGCGAGAAAGTTGACTTGAAAGTTACAGAAAATTGTCCTATTGCAGGTCTTTCTGCTTAACTGTACTCTCTGACATCTGGATGGAACATTCTGTGGAGGCTTTCAGCCCTTCACCCAGTGTCTGTGCATCTGTTTCCACTATGTTAAAGCAAAGCAACACAAACATATAATTAGCATGCTCATACCTAGTATTTATTACTGTGAAAACCCCTGATTTTTCTTTCCCAGCTTAAAAATAGTTGTTTGCTTTAAAATGCCATGTGCGAAAAGGCCAGCATTGCAAAGCATAGAGGTGAAAGCAATTTGCCTAAATCTGAAGTTTAGCAAAGAGCCTGGACTAATCTAGAAATGTTGCTTTAGATGGTAACAGTTTTCTGCCACCTAGTGGATAATTAAAATAATAAACTGGCCTTTATTAAAAAAAAATCAATATTGTCACAAAGCTATGGCTTCTGAATGTCTTTTTATGGGAAGGAAAGGTTTAGTGTTAGTTAGACAAATAGTTTCCCACAAATTGTCTCGAAGGTAGTCTTCCATTTTTATTGATTTATTGACAGTTTTTCATTGTAAAGAAAATTCATTATGTCTCTTAATATTGCTAAAAGTGAGGATACACAAAATGGAAATCCAAATATGCCCAGTTCCTTTATGCTCACCATCCTTATGGCAGAAAGCAAAGAACTAAAGAGCCTCTCGATGAAAGTGAAAGAGGAGAGTGAAAAAGTTGGCTTAAAACTCAACATTCAGAAAACGAAGATCATGGCATCTGGTCCCATCACTTCATGGGAAATAGATGGGGAAACAGTGTCAGACTTTATTTTTGGGGCTCCAAAATCACTGCAGATGGTGACTGCAGCCATGAAATTAAAAGACGCTTTCTCCTTGGAAGAAAAGCTATGACCAACCTAGATAGCATATTAAAAAACAGACATTATTTTGCTAAAAAGGCCCGTTTAGTCAAGGCTATGGTTTTTCCAGTAGTCATGTATGGATGTGAGTGAAGTGAAGTGAAAGTCACTTAGTCGTGTCCAACTCTTTGCAACCCCATGGGCTATACAGATGGAATTCTCCAGGCCAGAATACTGGAGTGGGTAGTCTTTCCCTTCTCCAGAGGATCTTCCCAACCCAGGGACTGAACCCAGGTCTTCCACATTGCAAGTGGATTCTTTACCAGCTGAGCCACAAGGGAAGCCCATGGATGTGAGAGTTGCACTATAAAGAAAGCTGAGCACCAAAGAATTGATGCTTTTTCACTGCAGTGTTGGAGAAGACTCTTGAGAGTCCCTTGGACTGCAAGGAGATCCAACCAGTCCATCCTAGAGGAAATCAGTCCTGAATATTCATTGGAAGGACTGATGCTGAAGCTGAAATTCTGATACTTTGTGGCCACCTGATGGGAAGAACTGATTCACTGGAAAAGACCCTGATGCTGGGAAAGATTGAAGGCAGGAGGAGAAGGGGACAACAGAGGATGAGATGGTTGGATGTCATCGCCAACTCGATGGACATGAGTTTGAGTAAGCTCCAGGGAGGCCTGCTCCAGTCCATGGGGTCTCAAAGAGTCGGACACGGCTGAGGGAATGAACTGAACTAAACGTTCACTTCCAAAAGTTTACATACTTACAGGTGTGTGGTATAGATGGATGTATTTATATTTGGCTCTTATAAAATTTTTTCCGTACTAGAAGAAATTAAAATATTGTTTACACAGAAGCTATCTACAAAAACATTCTTAGGACCAATAAGTGTGTTTAGCAAAGTTGCAGATACAAGGTCTTCATAAAAATCAACTGTATTCTGCAAACAAATAATGAACAATGGTGAATCCAAGTTTTAAAAAATAAAACCTATACACAAGCTCCAAAATAACTGAAATATTTAGGTATGAATCTAACAAAACCTAAATAGGATCTGTATGCTTAAAATAATCATCAAAATACCCATTGCCAGACAAATAACTATTCTGCAACCCAGGCAATTAGCTACCAGTCAAAGTATAAATAAGGCTCAATGAAAGTTCAGTAACAAAGTAATGTTCAAAATAATAAATAACATTGCTTTACTTAAAAAAAATGAAACTTTTCATTATTGGGGGTGGTAGTGTCCAAGCTTAAGAGCATGAACTTGAAAGCCAAACCTCCTGATTTAAAATTCAGCCTCTCCCTTGTACTAGCTATGGTAACTTGGAGAACTTACCTCTTTGTGCCTGGGCTTTCCCACGTGATAAGGATCATACCTCAGAGGGCGGCTGAGAAGATGAAATTCAGTCAAAGTCCTTAGTCTCAATGGCATTAGTAATTTTACTAATTTAATGTTGTTGTTACTTTAACTATTTAACATTGTTTAAAACAATGTTAAAACATTTAACTGTTTAAAAATGTTGTTGTTTATGTGTGTATCAGTATTTATGGGGAAGAAGTTCAGAAGTGGTTTGTTCTGAGACCAAATTCACTTTAAAAAATTAAGAAGCATTTGTTTAGGCTTGTTTTATACTCAACATTACAGGGTATTCCTGAATACCCTGAATCAGACATTTTCCTGTTTTTGAGTCAATGTTCTCATAAATTAATGGGGGAGAATTAACTATAATTCAGAGCAAATATATTGAGTGTGAGACTAGAGTTACCATAAAGTACAGAGGTGAAAGAGGGTGTTTCCAGCTGGAGAAGTAGACTTATGAGCTGTAGCTTAAATAATGGATAAGTTTTAATGGAAACTAAATTGCCTAAGTGGAGATGGTAGAGAGGACTCCATTTTTTAATCTTTAAAAATTTCCTCTAAGTATATTTTCTTTTAATGGAAATGGAAAGCCATTTTATTTTAAATATAGCAGTGTTTATGAATTTGCAGTGTGTATGAACTTATTTACAACACAGATACATATTTTAAGCAAAGGAATCAAGTTGGGAAAAAATATAAGACATTTATTTTGGATTCAACGAGTAATAAGATTCAGTTAAAGCAGAAGATTTCTTCATTCTTTCACCTAATTTGAGCATCTACTCTGTGCCAGGCTCTGTTCTAGGTATATGTATGTTGTGGACAAAGACTCTGTCCTTAAGAAGGCATATTCTGTTGCAGAAAGAATCCTGAGAGAGATGTCTGGGAAGAGACGGTGGGGCTAGATTTGGGAGGAGACCTAATGAAGAACCAACAAAGGCTGCTGAGTAAGATGGAGCAGTGATCAGGTGCTACCTGAGAAATAGCTTTCTGGTGTAGGAAGTGTGCATAATAGATGTAGGGAAGAGGCTATGGGACACAGAAACATACTTCAGTAGGAGGCAATTTAAAAAGTCCAGGCAAGAGGTCATGAAGCCTTGAACTGTGGAAGCAAATAGGAGAAAACAGACTCAGAAGACATCCAACAGGTGGGGCAGGACTTGGACCAGCAGAATGAAAGCATATGAAAAATAATGCAAGATGGCTTGCTGCAGAGAGAGGAGGCAGAATTACATAGTGTATTGTCAGCCTCATTGGTAGCATAGACTCTGGAGTCAGACCTACCTGTATCAGAATGCCTCAAGCCAATTATTTTATCTCTTTAAACCTTTGTCTCATCAGCCCAATCGGGATAATTAAAAGTACCACTTTATTAGATTGTTGTAGGAAATAAACACAGGTACTTCGCACTGCAGACAGGGTGAGGGCATGGCTCTGGAGGCTGTTCTTGGGGAATGTTAAGGCTAAGCAGAGTCACCTACGCTTGCCTGTATTTAGCATTAGACGTGCTTGTAGGGGGGCTTCCCAGGTGGCATTAGTGGTAAAGAACTCACCTGGTCTGCAGGAGACATAAGAGATAATGGGTTTGATCCATGGGTCAGGAAGATCCCCTGGAGGAGGAAATCACAATCCTCTCCAGTATTCTTGCCTGGAGAATCCCGTGGACAGAGGAGCCTAGCAGGCTACAGTCTATAGGGTTGCAAAGAGTCGGGCACAACTTAAGTGACTTAGCCCCACGCATGGACTTGTAGGGGAGGTTGCTCTCACCTTAAAGCTGACAATTGTTCACAAAAAAGGTGACTAGCCAAGAATTTTTCAACAGTTATTCCATGTTAGAGAATGAACCACAAATGAAAGGGCCTTCTTTTGCTTTGAGGAATCCTAGCAGCTGTGAATTTGGTGATAACTCTCCTCATAAACTGGCATAGGCCTCATTTACAGCAGCTAGAAACATACCTCATTTAAGGAAGAGAAATTTCATGAAAAACCCAAGAATGGGAATTGGACTAAAATTTCAATAGCCAGAGTGTTTTCAGTCTTAGGATCTATCTCTGAACATTTGCCAGCTGAACACTTGTTATTACCCTATCTTTAGAAACTGCATATAAAGCATAATATCAGGCAGCAGAATTGTGGGTGTTTGTTAAGAACCAGACAATATGGATCATGAAGTATGCCTAATCTAGGTTAAAATCATTAACACTAGTAGGAAATTTCAGCAAGTTTCCTGGATCTAAGATAAATATATAAAAATCAATAGCATTTTTAGGTACTAGGAACAATTAGGATTCCCTGGTGGCTCAGTGGTAAAGATACCTGCAATGCAGGAGACCCAGGTTCAGTCCCAGGGTCTGGAAGATCCCCTGGAGAAGGGAATGGGAACTCACTCCAGTATTCTTGCCTGAAGAAACCCATGGACAGAGGAGCCTTGTGGGCTGTTAGAGTTCATAGGGTTGCACCGAGTTGGACACGACTGAAGCGACTTAGCACAGCACAGATTTTTTAAAAAAGACACCATTTTGACAAAAGTAATAGTTATGTAACCACCACCATCACTCCTCAAAATTTTGCTTGTAACCCTCTCAATTCATACCCTCACCCCCAGCCTCTAACACCACTGATTTCTGTCTCTATAGTTTTTACTTCCACAGAAATTCAACTACATGAGATCATCCAGTTTACAGTCATTGCTATCTGATTTTTTCATTTTTGTACATGTTTTTCCATGCATTAGTAGTCTCTTTTTATTCTTGGGTAGTATCTCACTGTATGGATACAACCTGGATTTTTATCCAGTTACCCATTGATAAACACTTAGTTGCACCTGAGTCTCCTGCATTGCAGGTAGGTTCTTTACCACCTGAACTACCAGGGAAGCCTGTTATTATAAAAATAAAGCTGCTGTTAATTAATAATCTTTCTTAATAAAGATTTGTATGCAAAAAAGTGTGCTTAAATGTCTGTCTTCTGGAATTCCTTCCAAAGTAATTAAGTGAATAGTCTGAATCTATGTCCAGAGGGAAGTAATACCTGTCAACAGAAAGAGAATGCTGAAATAGAGAAATGGGGACCTCTGGAGGACCAGGGCAGCCCACGCGTGCTGTTATGGTATGATAAGAGGATTTAGGATGCTTAGAGCTGTCTGTACTCAGCAACAGGTTAAAGTAAAGTCCTCTGCACTTTTGAGAGACACAGACAGTGCACTCTGGAGTTTAAGCAAAGTAAGTACAATTACATTTCTAACTGTAAGTACATGATCCAAAACTTGCTGGCTGGCTTGACTCCATATGTGGCAGACGTATTTAGGACGGTCTGGCTTGACATAAAAGCTACTCTGCATGCAAAATCTATTTTGAGGAACCAAAAGGAAACTTCAAGTAAAGAGTTATTCTCCAGGGCACCTGAAGATTAAGTGTTTGAAGACACCCTCATGAATTCTGGCTGAAACAAGTGCATCCTACAGATCAGTAGTCTGCGGATAAAGAAAACAGTGATACCAAAATAGAAAATTCAGAGCAGATGCTTGAAGTTGCAGGTGCTGATTTGCAGTCTAGCTGCTTCTCACATGGGCAACTTCATTTCACACAATCAAGATGAGAAGCAAAAGGGATTTACATATTTATCATGGTTACTGATAACATAAAATATTGTTATAATAACTCTTTCATAACTAAAATTTAATTCAGTGAGTATTTATTGCTGTTCTACCAAGTGCCAGACATTTTGTTAAGCTTTGGGTTTATAAACGATGAATAAAAGCATTATCTAGGGGTAGAGCAAGGGTAGAAAGGAAAGTGACAATAACTGACATTTAAAGTTTTAGTAAGTGAAATGTTTTAGGTAGATGTGAAGCAGCTTGCATCTATTTCATTTAATATTCAGAGCAGCTTTTTGAAGCTTATATTCAGTTCAGTTCAGTATAGTCGCTCAGTCGTGTCTGACTCTGTGACCCCATGAATTGTAGCACTCCAGGCCTCCCTGTCCATCACCAACTCCCAGAGTTCACTCAGACTCAACGTCCATCGAGTCAGTGATGCCATCCAGCCATCTCATCCTCTGTTGTCCCCTTCTCCTCCTGCCCCCAATCTCTCCCCGCATCAGAGTCTTTTCCAGTGAGTCAACTCTTCCCATGAGGTGGCCAAAGTACTGGAGTTTCAGCTTCAGCATCATTCCCTCCAAAGAAATCCAGAAGCTTGTATTACAGATCCCCAATTCAAGATGGGAATATCGAGACTCAGAGTTTAGTAGCTACCAAGTGTCATGTACCAAGGAAAGTGGCAAGGCCGAGACCTGTACCTGGTATGCCTGGCTCCAAAGACAATCATCTTTTAGTTAGATTTTCTCCCATTTCTGACTGTAATGTAAATCAAGTTATTTAAACTGCTCACAAAATTGTAAAAGAAATTGAGGAAAATGGTGAATTTTTTTCTAAGGGATATCAGTAAAGATTTGACATAGGTGATAACTTTGGGCTTTGGAGGTTGATTAACATTTTGATAGGCAGGAGACTCCTAGGGGTAGGAAGTGCAAAGGAATGAAGCTTGTGGAGAATGACAAAACTTGCAAGGGAAAAGTTTTAAATTGTGGCTTTTCTTATGGGATTAGGTATAAGGGATTGGGAAGGGGGTGGGATCCGAGGCAGATTAAAAAAAAAAAAAGGCTTTATGAGATGTGCTTTAGGTATCAGATAATTCACTGATTTCAAGGATACAATTTAATACTTTTTAAAGTAATTTTACCAAATGGTGCCACTATCATCATAAATCAGTTTTAGAATATTTTCATTCCTTTCAACAAAGATCCCTCATGCCCATTTATAGTATATGCCATTCCTTCTCCCTGCCTTGGGAAACCATGGCTCTACTTTCTGTCTATAAATTTGCATTTTCTGACATTTTGTATAAATGGAATCATACATATAAATCTTTTTTGTCTGGTTTCTTTCACTCAGAATGACGTTTTCAAAATACATGTTATGGCATGTGTCAGCACTTTATTTTTTATTTTTGACTAACATTCCCTTGAATGGTTATGCTATGCTTGTTTACCCATTCATCAATTGAATGCTCGGGTTGTTCCACTTCTTTGGCTATTAGGAAGAATGCTATTATGAACATTTATGTGGACGTATGTTTCCATAGCTCTGAGTAGATAACTGGAAGTGGAATTGCTGGGCTGTTAGATGGTTTGATATTTGACCCTTTGAGAAACTGACAAGCTATTTTCCAAAGTGGCTGCATCATTTTACATTCCTGCCAGCAGTGTATGAGTGTTCCTATGTCTCTACATCTTAATAGCACTTGTTATTGCCTGACTTAGTCTTTCTAGTCCATGTGAAATGGTACCTTGTGGTTTTAATTTGCATTTTCTTAATGACTAATGGTGTTGAGTATCTTTACAGGTGCCCAAGATATAAAATCTAAAGACTCTGTTTGGATGATACATTTAACTAAGATGCAGAACACAATAAGTGGAATTTGTAAGAAGAATAAAGTTGTGAGCTGTTCACATGATACTGAGTTGCACATGTTCAGAAGGCAGAGAAAAACTCAGGTCTGGAACTCAGAAGAGAATTGAAGGCAAGACACGTATATTTGGGCTCAGTTACATAGAAAAGGCAATTGAAGTCAAGAAACTAGATGAGTTACTTGACAGAGAAAATGTAGGAATATCTATTTTAAAGAAAGGGATAAAGGGAGGTATGGCTTTAGGAGACATAAGAGAGACAAGTGCCATGCGTGCCACTGGAAACAACTTTTAAATTTTGTTAATGTTCATATTTTATTGTACTTCCTTGCAGTGTTTTTCTTCACACATAAACTAATAAACTTAGTAACGTGGGCATATTATACATATTTAATAATATTTTATTTCCACTCAACCTTGAGTCATGAACATTTTCATGTCACTAGTCTTATTTTTTAGTGGCTAATTTAAAATATTTAATTATAAGTAGATACCATAATTAATTTATTCTCTTATTTTGCACCCTTATTAAAGAATACTGAAGTAAACCTTTCAGTACAAAATATCTGTGTGGTTCTCCAATGATTTCCCGGTATAAATTCTTAGAAATTGGAATTTCTTGTTAAAAGCATATTAAAAACATTAAGACTCTTTATATACATTGCCAGAGTTCTTTCCAGAAGTACCTTTCTCTCTCCAACAGTGTACGAAAATAATGAGCCAAATGTATCAAACATGAAAAGAGTAGCTCATAGATATAAGGAAAATATTTAACATTGTTATTCTTTTAGGAGATCTGTTTCCAAAATTGCCACAAGCCCTCATTGATGACAACTAACTGGAGAATTTCGTTTTTAATTTTTAAAATTATTTAAGGTGTACTACATGGTAATTTGATAGATACATATAAAAATCAACATCTATCAGTACACACACACAGACAAATATATATATAGTGAAAATATTACTATAGTCAGATTTTGAAGGAACAATGGAAGACCAACAATAGCAAATACTTCACGACAGCATTGGAACTGTAAATATTATTTACTTTGGTGACTACGTATCTGTTGGAAGTATTTGAGAGTAATTTTTCCTTGAGAGCGGTTATGCATGCATGCTAAGTCGCTTCAGTTGTGTCCGACTCTTTGTGACTCTATGGACCAGGCTCCTCTGTCCATAAGATTTTTTAGGCAAGAATACTGGAGTGGGTTGCCATGCCCTCCTCCAGGGGATCTTCCCCACCCAGGGATCGAACCCGTGTCTCTTATGTCACCTGCATTGGCAGGTGGGTTCTTTACTACTAGAGCCACCTGGGTGACAGATATCAAATTGTAGTTCTCATGTCAAATTTTATCAAATTTTCTTTTCCTTTGCCCATTTATTTTGCTTCCTTCAAATGCCTTGTGGTTTTGAAAATGTTTTATTATAGTATAGGGGAAAACGTCTTTAAAATCAATTAAATTTTCTGTTTTTTTTTTTCAGGAATGTTAATTTTTTATTACCACTCTTTTATTCTTCATTTCTTCTTTATTCATACTCCCTCATTTATTTCCTTGGGTTAAAGTTCTCAGATAAATGGCTTCATAAATGATGCTACAGAGGCAAATTAGGAGTAGATTGTAACTTGTATAAATAAAGAATAAGCCTTTGGGATTCTGTGTGTGGACTTCCATAAATGTCAGACCTAATTTTTGTTTTTAGATGTGATGGGAATAGCATTTAATGTCACTGTTTGAGTCATTGAATGGGTGTCTGTTGAGCTCATCAATGTTCCTCATTCAGAGAACCCTTTATGGGCATCCACTCCATAAGTTTATTACCATTCGTGGGAAAATGCTTGACCCAAATACTCTTTGCTTCTCTGTGACATGGATCATAATTCTATCACAGTGAGCTGTTTCCTTTCTCAACCACAGAGATATACAATCCAGGCATTCTGAATACACATAAACTCTGTTATTTCCTGTATAAACTGAAACTTGAGCATGAATCATTTTCATTCCTTTCCCCTCCTTTTTGATTCTCAGTTTGAGAAATATCTCCTCCAACCCCACATTTAACAGGTGTGTGTGGGTGTGTGCGGTCATATCTGACTCTCTGTGACCCCATGGACTGTAGCCTGCCAGGCTCCTCTGTCCATGGGATTCTCCAGGCCAGAGTACTGCACTGGGTTGCCATTTCCTTCTCCAGGGATCTTGAACCCACATCCCCTGCACTGGCTGGCAGATTCTTTACTGCTGAGTTACCAGTGAAGCACGATCGATCTCCTTTACTTCTTCTTAGAAAGAGGACCACAAAGTTCCCCAAACATTTCTTTATAGTTATTCCAGCTGACTTTTGGAATGTTTCTGGTAAGACAGTGAAGATCTAAAGATCTGATAGTTTTGGGGGAAGAGCTTCATGATAAAGATATATCCCTGCAAGTATAATTTCTAGTAACATTCTGACCATTTCATTGAAGAAATACCATTCCAAGACGTAAATATTTATTGAGTACCCATAAGAATTTCATCATATATTTCAAAGCCCTATGACTTAAAATGCACTAGAAATGTTTGGTGAGAGATATTTTTCTGAATGTTTCTTTGTGGAATACATTCTGACATTAAATGAATCATCTAATGTAACTCTAGAGAGAATTTAATTGATGCTTGTAGTATGGATTAGCTGAAGTTACATGAAGTCTATTACAGATGCAAATTTTGCTTTAGACAAAATTAAGAAGAGATTAAAAGCAATAGGAGTCTTACCAATTCCCCCAGTATATAAATGAAATTAGCAGAAGACTACCTCAAAATAAGAAATAAGAAAATTCAACTGAAGTGAGATATCTCTGATAGAATATTTTTAGAATCAAAGATATAGTAATTAAAATAATTCTTAGTTTAGAATATTTTAAAATGTGATTATAAGACAGAACATAGATATGGAGATATTACTGTTTGAATCAGACAGAATTGAATTATGCTATTCCTGCTTTAATACTCTGAAATGATATTTGAACAGATAGCTAATTTAGGTATTGTAAAAGTGAAGATAAAATTAATAACTATGTAATAGACATATAAACTCTATAAAGTTACTCCATATCTATCTTGCTTACTGCAGTTAATGTAAAAATTAAATCTCCAAATACAGTTTGAGAAATGTGTACTATGAAAACTTATTTAGCATAAGAAAATTTTGAAAATCAAAATTTATAAAACAAGCAAAAATGATATTATTGTAATAATGAATATTTATGATTGTATTTGAGAATAATTTCTGTGCTCAATGAAATATACCTCAAGCATATTATAACCATCTTTTCCTATTTAAAACATGAATTGCTATCAATATACCAAAAGTAGGTTAAAAAGTAATTTTTTCTTAAAAAATGATGTTATTATTACTAACAACAGACATATATTTCTAGGTTAATTTTTCATTTGTAGGACTAAATTTTGCAGTGATATTTAATCAAGGTTTTTTTTGACAGCGTGATTCATTTTCACCATGGTTGAGCAATCTTTCCCTCCAAAGTACAATTTAATGTTTCTTTTTTTTTTAAAGTAAGTTTTCAACCCATGATTGTAGCACCATTACACTTCACTTAACCAATAGGCCCTAGATTTTTCCAATATGATGTGTTATGGTTTTGTTGAGTGAAAAATGACTTGGGCACCCTTCCTCTTATGATGAAAGCAGAAATTCTTTTCTGCATTTTTCTTTTTCATCTCTAACTGCAACATGACAGCATAAAATATTTGATTCATTGACTTGTTC
The DNA here is from genome assembly GCF_016772045.2 of Ovis aries. Lineage (NCBI taxonomy): Eukaryota > Metazoa > Chordata > Mammalia > Artiodactyla > Bovidae > Ovis > Ovis aries. The sequence continues at coordinate 40,438,667 of NC_056061.1, forward strand.
ACTCATCTATATCATTAAATCTAGCTCTTGGTTTGCATTACCTATTGCTGCCCTTTTCTTCACTTCTGCAGCCACTAATCAAAGGTATTACTGGAGTCAGATATCTTCACCTTCAGAAACTTGCCCTCTTCTGTTGTAGGCTACATGCGATCATTAGCACAAGGTTCTTTACACATTGTCATAATGCTTAGCACAATGTTCTTTACATGTTTTTCTCCTCTTTTTAAAAACAGTAACTAACTTTCTCTTTCCTATTCTATTAAGTATAAACCATTATTCTAAGAGTTCATACTATCCCTTCATCTGACCCTTTTCTTTAGCAATCCCATTTCTTCTTCCTCTTTGGCACAGGTACTCTGCTATTTCCAAGCCATTGGGTTGTTCTCAGCACACAGGTTGGTTTCTAACTGCTTCCTTATTTGTGTAGATGTCATGCCCTGAATCTTGGGAGCCCACTGCTTTCTGAGACAGTCCGTTCTATCTTGTGGTAAGTCAGTTAGAGGGGTTTTCTTTTTATTGACCTAAACCACCTATTGCATATGATGTATGATTTTTACTTTCTTTATGTGTCAGTCTAACTGTGTCTTTTCTCAGTTGTTGTTGCTCTGTGTTATGCCTGTAGTGGTGCTTTTTATGAGCTCTCTGCATCTGGCAGTCCAGTGCTTCCATACCCTGATCTACCTACCTCCCTACCACTCCAGAATCATAGCAGCCTGAGCTCTAACTGTGCATTGTACATCTTTAATATGTGTTTGATGACTAAGCTACCCATAAATATGGAAGAAATATCTTCTAAAAATAGAGATAATTCCACATTTAGAAGGTAGCTTAGTGATAAGATATACTTAACTGTACTTATCAAAGGATGACAAAATGATTCTGTGAATTGAGTAAAATGCCTGATCATGTGCATACTCACATCCCCCCCAGTCTCACACAGCAAAATGCCTAAACGATACCAATTGTTTAAGAAAAACCATTTTGTATGTTTACTTCTAATTGATTAACTGAGACAGTATTACATATTGTATGTCCACACAGATTCAGAATGGCTTGGCTTTCTAAATATATGGTTCACTGTTATCATATTCTAAAGCGTTGAACAATTGGCATATTCAGTTCTACATGTGCAATTTCAAGCAATGCAGGAAGAATATTAATATTTTTGTCTACGTTTAAATGTTAACATAAGAAAATATCTTGGCATTGTTAATACCCAAAAAAGGACAATTACATCTTTCAAATAGCCAATGAAGCCTGACCTTTTATTTGTATCTCTAAATTGCTGACATCTCCAAATGTTCTTGCATTTTAAACTTTTTCGAAAATTGTGTTTCCATAACAATTTTAATTGAATCTTCTGTGATGCTATTTTAATCATTGTAACCAACCACAGCATGTAATTAGACTTCAGTCAGAACCTTTAGTGCACTCATATGAGAGTAGACACTTATAAAAATGTCGTGTCAGTCTGGATTTCTTCTCCTGACCTCCCTCTGCTGCACCCGTGACGCTATAACCAAGGGTCATAATTGAACAAGAGCAGAGGTTGATTTCCATTTATCCTACATAATATGGAAATTTTTGTCCAGGGGCAGCTAGTTAGGGTCATCATCAATAGATGTGTGGTATAAAGATAAACATATAGTGATAGGTTTTCATTAAGGCCGTGACCAATAAACACACTGGTTCATTTGTAGAATGGCTCCTGGAGGTCGAGAGTGCCCCTCAGAGTCAATGCAAGAGACTGAAGTTCTAGGCACGGTGACCTAAGTAGCACAGGTGATGTGGGTCGCCCAGGTGCGGAGGAAGCCTCATTTACAGACCTTATTGCTCTGTTGTGCTTCTTCACAGGTCCTGAATTATCAGCAGTGAGTTATTCTTTTTAGGTTATTATTATTACTAGATTTCTTCAAAACTCACTTTTATGTCTTCTCATTAATCATCTGTGACATGTTGGAAGGCAAAATGCATGAGGCTCAGAGCTAATTATGTATTCTATTTGCCTTTAGATATTTGGATGAAAGTCGTGTTCCAACTCACAATCCCTTTCCTAAAACTCATTTCCACAAGTGATGATTTAATGATCAGTTTACTTTAAAGGTTTGCCTTTGGGGACAGTGATTATCCTGGTTTGCTCTTTTGAAAGAATAGACTTTTCTTTCAGGGAATATGTAAATATTTAGAAAAAAATTTCATGTGGACTTTGAAATGCTTTCAACACAAAATGTGTTGAAACCTATGCTTCAACTATCCCTGGGGGGGAAGGACACCTTTGTATCTATGCAGAGAATGAGGGGCATGGTGCCCAGAATTCTCAAATTCCTTTGATTAAATATGGTAACCAACTACTTGCGGAAGTGGGGAGGATGAGGGCAAATTGCAGCTTTGGTTTTCAACTCCAAAGTTAGTACTTGTGAACAATAAAAGAATGATAAAATGACAAAAAACCTAAATATGATGATTACTGATGTTTTCCCTGACCATTTTTGCTCTTCTACCATTCACAGCCAAGCATGTTATGTATAACTAGTGAGGAATGCAAACATTAGTCTCATGTATGTCTTTCAATTTGATCTCTTGGTATCCTTCTTACTCTGCAGTTTTGAAAAACATCAGATTTCAGTAATAAAATCCATGACTTCTAGGTATAGGTTATACATTAGATTACAATAAAGAAATATTTTCCCATATTTTCTAACAGCAGAGTGCAGTATTTTGCAAGGAAAGGTGTCTTTGTGATTTAGAGTGTATTCATTTCTGTTAGACTGTGCTTTTTCTGAGCCCTTATAGTTCAGTTAGAATGTGTGCAAAAGCACTTGTGCTATAAACTCTGCGTGAATTTTTTTCTAAACATTAAGTCAGAAGTGCAGTGTCAGTTGAGTTTTGGATTTAGTGAGAACAAAAGCAAGGTGGATTTCCAGTGGGGAGGGACTATCTCCTTCTAGATGTCAGTGTCCACCCCAGAGCCACATTTGCGGCAGAAGATTTCCTTGTTGTGAGTCAGGAAGCCTTCCCCCACCAAGGAGACGGAGCACTTCCCACAGTTAAAGCATTCACTGTGCCACTGGCGGTCTTGAAAGCAGATAAACTTGGCACCTCTGAGACCTGTAAAGCAATTGGAGAAAAAGAGTAATTTATTCTTTCAACAAATAGATGGAGCATTCTATCAGGTACACTTCTGGGAGCTGGAGATAAAACAGTGAGTAAGACCGCATCAAGAAAGTAACCAAGAAATGATGCAACCCGCAGTGGCCTGTATCCATTCGGGAATGACATCCACAGGTTCTTCCTTTGAGATCCAGCCAGATACTCAGTCAATTTTGTCCCATAATCTACATAAGTATGTTGAACTTGGGTATGCTGCTGCTGCCAAGTCGCTTCAGTCGTGTCCAACTCTGTGCGACCCCAGAGACGGCAGCCCACCAGGCTCCCCTGTCCCTGGGATTCTCCAGGGAAGAACACTGGAGTGGGTTGCCATTTCCTTCTCCAGTGCATGAAAGTGAAAAGTGGAAGTGAAGTTGCTCAGTCATGTCCGACTCTTAGCGACCCCATGGACGGCAGCCCACCAGGCTCCTCCGTCCATGGGAGTTTCCAAGCAAGAGTAGTGGAGTCGGTTGCCAAGAACTTGAGTATACAAAGCACATATTTTTGGAGACAGCTCCCAATTGCCTAAGACATAAGGCTTCCCTTGTGGCTCAGAATCTGCCTGTAATGCAGGAGGCCTGGGTTCGATCCCTGGGTTGGGAAGATCCCCTGGAGAAGGGAAAGGCTACCCACTCCAGTATTCTGGCCTGGAGAATTCCATGGACTGTATTAGTCCATGGGGTCACAAAGTTGTACACGGCTGAGCGATTTTCACAAGACATAAGGAAATTTAGGGTATTGCAATGAGAAGAAGGAATAAGTTTTGAAGTCAGAACTTCAAAGTAAGTTACTTACTTAGTTACTTGCTTATCTAAGTAAGTTACTTATTTATCTAAGTAAGAGTATTTTTTCCTTCCTCGTGACCCTGTTTACTTTGAAGCAAAGTTAAGGTAAAATAAATGAATACTTCTCAGCCTGGTATCTGATATTTTAATGACTTACAGTTCTCTTCTCTCTCTTCCCATGTTTAGTTTTATTCAAGATAAAGTCCCACAGTCATACTGTGGCTTGAGACACAATTTCCAAAAGGCTCCAATAGAGAATTTCATCCAAACTGTCCTTAGCTAGCCTCATATGATAACCTTGCTACCCTGCCCAGAGTTGATGACAGTGTAGGCTTGCAACAAAGATGTGTGAATCTTATTCTTGTGGCCGCTGAAGCCATGTTACCCAATGAAATCGGCTCCCCCATTTCAACGTGGGCCTTACTTGAGCCATAGGGTTTCTATTAATAAGAAAGGTATGAGATTTTGAGTCTTTGATGAGACTCTGTCTCTATACCCCAAATATGAATCCAGGGTACAGTTTAAGGAACTGATTTTGAGGAGTTGTAAAAAAGGAGAAAAGGTCTAAGGTCTGGTAAGGGTTTGGGTTGCCCTAGACTTGAATCTTCATTTGCCAGGTTTTTTCCAAGCGATCTTGGTGCTATGAAGTTCTTGTGGTTTGCTTATCACACTGTTTTAGTGAGGCTAAAATAGTTCATGTGCTGATGCACATGTGATTTCCAAATATTCCATTTGGGATGGTAAAGCAAAAAAGGTGAATAAATATTTTATTTCAGGTAAATTCTCCTTTGATATGATAATGAGGTTTTGTTTCCTTCCTGGAAATGTTTTTTGATGCCTTCGCATACAATTTACTAGTTCAGGGATACATTTACATCAAATTCTTGTACTTTTCTTGATGAAATTTATAGCTTATTTATGATGCCATCATTACTTTCTAACGAGAGTAAATCAATAATGTACCAATTAATCCCCTTAATGTTATTCAAGATGTTAATAAGCTGATTGCAAGAATAATGTTCTATATATACATAAACCACTTCTGTTCATGAATTTAATTATTGCACATCTAGCATTTTGATGCACATGAAATTTTCTTGATTTGTTATTAAGCTTTATACAGGTGGCAAATGTAAAAATAATTCTTCTAGAATTTTACAAAGAAGAATAAAAAGGAAGCATCTGGTAGCAGGGATATAAGAAAGTCTTGACTTAACATGTGAGATGGTTATAAATTGTTTTGATTTTGGATGTGTTTACTCCCTCACATCATAAGGGTCGTTTTCAATAAGAAAGTCAACCAGGAAACAGGACTCTGACACCTGTTTTATCTGGCTTCATTTATTCCTGAAAATGAAGAGCTGGCCTTTGTTGAGCTCTTAAAGATGAACCAGTCACTATTCCAAGCCCTTTACTTCATATAGCTCTCACCTCACTCCATGGGGTAGTTATTACCATCAACCTGACTTTGCAGATAGTAATTGTCAAACAGAGAGGTTAGCCTCTTGGCCAAATCACCCGGCTGCTAAGTGGCAGGTCTGGGATTCAATCCTAGGCCATCTGTTTCAGAATCTGTGCTTCCAACTTCACCAAATTAAGTCTGAATTTTCTTTCTTAAGGAACATAACCAGAAATATTAGCATCTCTGTCTGAAGAAGCCAACATTTGAAACTCACTTTACTGAAAATAAACAGAAATAGAAAACAGCAAAGATGTGATCTTATTTAATTCCTCATTTTGCAAGAAGACAAATGAGGACCTTGGAGGTGAATTGCATACCTATAGTCACACAGTAATCAGGGCAGAGACAAGGCCATGGTCTTTTACTCCCTAGATCAGTGCTCTTCCCACTAGGTCAAGCTGCTTCATTTATCTCCTTAGAAAGGCAATCCTATCTTAGAGGAGAAAAAACTTATAGTTACATCTTGAGTTGTTCCTTATAGATCTAGTTAATTTAAAGTGATGTTTTAAAAACAGTTCTAACATAGTTTCTGGGAATGACATATTGTTTGCCTGAATGTACAATTTTCAGAAGATAAATGTATGGTATTAATATATAGTTCCCTGTGGTACATTAGTTCAAATAGCTCAACTTTAAAGAAGCACTACTACAGAGAATATATATATATATCAGTTCACTTCAGTCGCTCAGTCGTGTCCGACTCTTTGCGACTCCATGAATTGCAGCACTCCAGGCCTCCCTGTCCATCACCAACTCCCGGAGTTTACTCAGACTCACATCCATCGAGTCAGTGATGCCATCCAGCCGTCTCATCCTCTGTCGTCCCCTTCTCCTGCTGCCCCCAATCCCTCCCAGCATCAGAGTCTTTTCCAATGAGTTGACTCTTCGCATGAGTTGGCCAAAGTACTGGAGCTTCAGCTTTAGCATCATTCCTTCCAAAAGAAATCCCAGGGCTGATCTCCTTCAGAATGGACTGGTTGGATCTCCTTGCAGTCCAAGGGACTCTCAAGAGTCTTCTCCAACACCACACTTCAAAAGTATCGATTCTTCGGCACTCAGCTTTCTTCACAGTCCAACTCTCACATCCATATGTGACCACTGGAAAAACCATAGCCTTGACTAGATAGACCTTAGTCAGCAAAGTAATGTCTCTGCTTTTGAATATGCTACCTAGGATGGTCATAACTTTTCTTCCAAGGAGTAAGTGTCTTTTAATTTCATGGCTGCAGTCACCATCTGCAGTGATTCTGGAGCCCCAAAAAATAAAGTCTGACACTGTTTCCACTGTTTCCCCATCTATTTCCCATGAAGTGATGGGACCGGATGCCATGATCTTCGTTTTTTTAATGTTGAGCTTTAAGCCAACTTTTTCACTCTCTACTTTCACTTTCATCAAGAGGCTTTTTAGTTCCTCTTCACTTTCTGCCATAAGGGTGGTGTCATCTGCATATCTGAGGTTATTGATATTTCTCCCGGCAGTCTTGATTCCAGCTTGTATTTCTTCCAGCCCAGCGTTTCTCATGATGTACTCTGCATATAAGTTAAATAAGGGTGACAATATACAGCCTTGACATATTCCTTTTCCTATTTGGAACCAGTCTGTTGTTCCATGTCCAGTTCTAACTGTTGCTTCCTGACCTGCATACAGATTTCTCAAGAGGCAGGTCAGGTGGTCTGTATTCCCATCTCTTTCAGAATTTTCCAGTTTATTGTGATCCACACAGTCAAAGGTTTTGGCATAGTCAATAAAGCAGAAATAGATGTTTTTCTGGAACTCTCTTGCTTTTTTGATGATCCAGTGGATGTTGGCAATTTGATCTCTGGTTCCTCTACCTTTTCTAAAACCAGCTTGAACATCTGGAAGTTCATGGTTCACTTATTGCTGAAGCCTGGCTTGGAGAATTTTGAGCATTAGTTTACTAGCGTGTGAGATGAGTGCAATTGTGCAGTAGTTTGAGCATTCTTTGGCATTGTCTTTCGTTGGGATTAGAAAGAAAACTGACCTTTTCCAGTCCTGTGGCCACTGCTGAGTTTTCCAAATTTGCTGGCATATTGAGTGCAGCACTTTCACAGCATCATCTTTCAGGATTTGAATTAGCTCTCTCTCTATATATATATATACACACACACACATACATACATACATATATATTTAAAAGTGTTAGTCGCTCAGTTTATGTCTGACTCTATGACCCCATGGACTGTAGCCTGCCAGACTCCTCTGTCCTTGGGATTCTCTAGGTGAGAATACTGGAGTGGGTTGCCATGCCCTTCTGCAGGGGATCTTCCTGACCCAGGGCTCGACATTGCAGGCAGGTTGTTTACCGTTTGAGTTACCTGGGAAGCCCATATATATTTAAAAATCAGATCAAAACATACTAATGTGAGTTGGAAGTTTTTGAAGGCATTTAGTTTCTGGTGTGTCTCAATCACAGAGCCAAAAGAAGATTAAGATAATGATCAACAGACTGATTATTCTAAATATATATCCTGCATTTGAATTACTTTGGGGACAAATCTTTGGTTCCTGATCATCCCTATGTTTCATGTGGAAAATGTGGTTTTTCTGTCTGATTTTAAAAAAGCTGCATTCAGTAATTGACCTGTAGCAGTCCATCAGAAAAATCACTTAGACACATGCATCTGTGGTGATGGATCAGAATGGAAACTCTTCAGGTTCAAAGCTTGTATAGGCTCTTTAAGATCCATACTAGCCATTTGAGTCCCTGGAAATTTTCAAACATTTTTAAGTTGTTGAAATTTTTCATTTCTTCATGGAAATCCACCACCCCACCCCCCGCCAGTGCCCCACCCCAACCCCCTGCCAGCCCCCTCTCCCCGCCTTTTCTGGCCAATTCAAGAAAAGTGTTGTAGAATAAATTGTCTGAGTCCATCAAGCTGTGATTGCATATTCGACTAAGTTTTTGGAGCTCCAGTTACTGTTACATTTTTGGAAGTTTCATTTCTAGCTAGAACCAGTAGAGAGGGTGGCTTATTCCCTTGGCTGCAGGAGTTGCCAGATATGCAGAAGCAGGAGAGCAGAGTTATTAACAGTCCAAGCCTTGGAGCCCTATGATCTAAAATTGCCAGTGTATGTCCCTGAAAGGGCTGCAGAGGTGACATAGCCAAATGATTGTGGGAGGAACAAAGGGGGCAAGCCCTGCACAGTGGGCCAGTCACTCAGCTCCCTGTGACAGTGACCTGGCCAGGAGTGTGAGGGCAGTATGTTCACCTCGGGCAGGCTCTTCATTTTCTTTTTGGCTGAAGAGATGGATTTTACATTAGTTGTTTCCAAGCTTATGCAGGCCAAACAAAACATGCTTGCTGGCCAGCTGTAGCCCATGGGCTGGTGTGAGATTCTAACAAAATATGGTGCCTTGTATGGAGAAACAAGACCATGCTCTGTTTATCGAGGAAACTTCCTCCCTTGCAAGAAAGTGAAAGCCTATCAAGCTGGGCTTGCAGCAAAACTCTTTACTTGGAGATAAATAAATATTCAATTTTACTTGTGATATATCTGAAGATAGAGGAGGAGAAAAGGGATAGAATAATCTGTAATAGTCCTGTGTTACATGAACTGAGCCAGAAGTGAAATATGATCTAAGAGTCCTAGGAATGGAGAACAGAAATACAGTTCTGCCATGTTATTTGGTGACCATACCTGAAAGAATAGCTGTTGAAATGGAATATTACTCAGCCATAAAAGGGAACTTATTTGAGTCGGTTCTAATGAGGTGGATGAACCTAGAGCCGGTTATACAGAGTGATGTAAGTAAGCAAGAAAAAAACAAATATCATATATTAATGCATGTGTATGGAATCTAGAAAGATGGTACTGATGAATTATTTGTAGGGCAGCAACGAAGGCACAGACACAGAGAACAGACTTATGGATTCAGGAGCCGGGGAAGGAAGGAGAGAAGGGTCGTATGGAGAGAGTGACATGGAAATATACATTACCATATGCAAAATAGATAGCCAGTGGGAATTTGCTGCATGACTCAGGGACCTCAGATCAAGGCTCTATAACAACCTAGAGGGATGGGATAGGGGTGGAGGTGGGAGGGAGCTTCAAGAGGCGGGGGACATAGGTATTCCTATGTCTGATTCATGTTGATGTTTAGCAGAAACCAACACAGTACTGTAAAGCAATTATCCTTCAGTTGAAAATAAATTTTTAAAAAGGAGAGAAAAAAAGAAGAGCTATTGGGTTTTTCAGGGATGAGAGTGTCAGTTCTCTTATGTCAGGATTAGCATTTTAGAAGTAACTCAGAGGAAAATACAACATGCTTTTCACCTTGAAAACTCATTTAGCACAGATAGATTTACCATTTATGTTATTTTAAAATCATATCACACATATTTTGTTTAACAGAATGCTATCTCATTTTATCTATTCATAATTTGATAATTCTGTAAGTGAACAGAATGAAAAGAGAATAATACATTTGTTAGAGTCATCTTAAATTGAGGTTTAATTAATTCCTCACCTGTGCTATCGTAATTATTTATAACTTCTGATTTTTGCACAGTACTTGCATTTAATTAAAACTTTTTCTACTTTAAGGCCCCTTTACACTTGTTTAGAATTGAGCAGCATTTTGATTTATAAGTATCCCTTTCTCCCACTCAGTTTCTTAAAGTTCTACCTCAACTCAGGCCTGGAGAAGGACGTGGCAACCCACTCCAGTACTCTTGCCTGGGAAATTCCATGGATGGAGGAACCTGGTAGGCTACAGTCCATGGGGTTGCAGAGTCGGACGCAACTGAGCGACTTCACTTTCTTTCTTTCTATAGTTCCTTTTGGAGAAGGAAATGGCAACCCACTCCAGTGTTCTTGTCTGGAGAATCCCAGGGATGGAGGGGCCTGGTGGGCTACAGTCTATGGGGTTGCAAAGAGTCGGACATGACTAAGCAACTAACACACACAGACACGCACAGACACACACGCACAGACACACACACAGACACAGACACAGACACACAGACACAGACACACACACACCTCCCCCCCACCCCCAAGGCCTTTTACTCTCCTTTCCTGAACTATTACTTTACTTTGAATCAGTACCGTGAAGTTTAGCATTAATGACCCTCTACAGAGCCTAGCTTCCTTAATTATACTCTATACTTACCTTGAGGGTTCTGTGTAACATTCATATTTATATATAAGTACTCATGTTTGTTTCAAAAGGAAACATAAGGGAAAGATCATCCTTTTTAAAATGACATTTCCTAAATTAACTGTATAGCATTTTCAGAACCATACTTTTTCATGCTAAGAATATATTAAACTTACCAGTAATAGGCTTGGTGCAGGCGGCACACTTTTTGGCATAGAGATGGTTGTAGCAATCCAGACAGAATGGATAGTCATCTCTGGACATAAACTCTTCCTCACAGAGCTCTTTCCTACAGCCGCTGCACAGAAAACACTCTTTATGCCATGGCTGGTCACGAAACGTTATCCCACCTGAAGTTATCACCTGGCAAATGATCAGAAAAAAGGCAATGACCATGGGATGTCTTTTGTGATCCTCTTCTTTGCCCACAAGTGGTACTTCGAGCTACCCTATCACCTTGTGTCAGGATGTCTTTTTCCTGTGATTTCTTTGAACCAAAGTAAAACAAAAGGCTATCTCGATCAAATAGAACTGATGAGAATTGTCCTAATTTTTCTCCTACAGTGGTATAGGAAAGAAGCAGGGTCATGATGAGCTCAGGAAGATAAAAAAAGATATAGGCCCTTGATTTCTTTGCTCATCTTTCTCTTTCTTGTTGGTCTTCAAAGATCTGCCATTAGAGTTAAGATACTTTCTATGCTATGCTCTAATGTTCAAATATAACTTCTAAGAATCCTTTAAAAAAGCTATTTTTTCCTGAATGCTTTATTCAGCAGTAGCAACCCTGAAAGGATTTGCTAAGCACCATTCCTGGGTGGTGCTAGTGGTAAAGAACCCGTGTGCCAGTGCAAGAGCTCCAAGAGACTCAGGTTCAGTCCCTGGGTTGGGAAGATCAACCCACTCCAGTATTCTTGCCTGTAGAATTCCCATGGACAGAGGAGCCTAGTGGGCTATAGTGCATGGGGTTGAAAGAGCTGGACCTGACTGAAGTAGCTTGGCATGGCACGCATCATCTGCTAATAATGACCAATATTTCTAAGATGTTTTTTCAGTCTTTAGTCCTGTACTTAACCTGTTCTTAACATTCTCAACATCCTGACACAGTATCTTCCCTCTTTAGAGATGAACCACTCCAGAGTTAGAGCAGTTACATCTCTTGCTAGGGACACACAGAGTGAGAATTCAAACCTGTGGTCTGATTGCACAGTCTGTGTGCCTAACCACGAACATATACTGAGACGAGTTTGCTTTGCACTGATAAGCCACTGAGAAATCTTTGTTGAATGATGAAGAAGCACCAAGGGAAAAAATGTTTGAAAAGCAATTCTACCATTGTACCTAGCACAAATGGGATGACTGTGGGCAACTCTGTGAGCTTTCAGTGCTAGGATTCAGTCATCAGTGCTGTACATTGAACCTTAATGTGTGATGTGTTAGGGTTTTGCAGAGATGCTTGTTATTTTGCCATAAAATATTTTCTAACCCAGTTTAATGCATGGATTCTACCTTTTAAAAGACTGAGATATCTCTATTTAAAAATCAAATGGAAAAACATTAGACAACTTTACTTGTATAGCAATTTTTAAGTCCTAGCATCTTTCAAATCCATGGCTGCTGAGCTCTTGGGGGGTGGTTTCGGAACCTGGCAAGCATTCATAGAAATGTCTTCTAATGACTGAAGCAATGTGATATCTGAGATGGTGCCTGTAGGCTTTGTATGCAAATTAACTAGATATAGAAAAAGTCTATTCTAAGCCGTTCTATTGTGACAAATTAAACAAACAACTGTCTATGCTCCAGGCTTTTGAAAAGATTATCCTAAAAGATATTTAAAAATTTTCCAATGACTACCTTAATAATTAAAGATATTTGATAGAAAGTTATTTTTTGTAAATGAGAAAAAAATATATACTATTTTAAATAAGTAAATGGGAAACATAATGGTGTGTCTGAACTAAAGCAATTTAAAATGCCCCCTACTGACTTCAAATGCCTTACAACAGGCACAGCAGAATTCAAGATTCTTTTGATTTGTTTGGTCAAATGATTAGCAGGCAAGGCTTAAAAGATTCAAAACTTGAAAACTGTATTCACAGCAAAATGAAACTTGATGTACACACTAAAGATTGTTTCATTATGGAGATGAAACTCTGGAACATTAAAAATAGCTTGTTTGTGATTATATTCCTTTTGAAGAGGCAGACAGGCTAAGATGAAGTCTAACATCCAAGCCTGGTTTTTGATACTGATTGATCCCAGGATTTAGAACATGTTTCTTCTCTGGCAAAGTGGGGCAACAATGATTTTGCCCTCAGTGGATGACAGCTGATCAATTTTGGAACATGTGAAACTTGTGGAATTTGAATTCAAAGGACTATTGTTTGAGGTTACTTGCTTTCTGGTAGAAAATACATTTTAGTTTCAGAAAATAAAATCTATGAAAAAATTCTGTGGGCTGGTTGTCAAGTAGTTTTTGCTTATTTTCTTTTGTTTTATATTTGGTCTTTGGCTTGGGTTGAAACAAATTGTTTTTCTTCAGCTTGGATCATCTTGATTAGAAACATTTATATCCAGTTTTCCTTAAAGGACTTGTGGTTTTAAAAAATTAAATAGAAAATAATCTGGCATGTTGTGATCTTTCTACTACCCAATACAAACATTTCATAAATTTCTGGGGACTTAAAATCATGTCCTAAATATAGGGCAGGCTCCTCTAACCTGGGAAACATCAGGGCTTTGGCCCCAAACAGTGCTCAGCTATGATATACTAGAGAAGATATTTGAATCTCAAATAGCACCGAAGGAAACTTTACATCGTGTGCCCAACAAATGATTTTAAAATGACTCCCACAAGTCTCATTTTAGGGTAAGTCCTTAAGAAATACAGCCTAAAAATGGCCAACTTAGTTGTCCCTCAAAACAATCAGGTCAATGTATCCATTTTATTTCCATCATCTCTTTCTAAATGCATTTCATTGACTGATACTTTTGCAGAGCTTCTTCTTCATCTGTCTCAGGGTCATAGAGTCTAACTGTTTCTTGTAAAGTCATTTTCTAAGTCAGTATTTCTGATAGAGTAATGGAAGTCTGCATGGTTGAGATGGTTTTAGGTCATGTTACTTTCAGTTGTACTTTTCAGCCACCACAATCCTAAAGGAAATCTGTCCTGAATATTCATTGGAAGGATTGATGTGAAGCTGAAACTCTAGTACTTGGACCACCTGATATGAACTGACTCATTGGAAAAGACCCTGAAAGATTGGGGGCAGGAGGAGAAGGGGAAGACAGAGGATGAGATGGTTGGATGGCATCACTGATTCAATGGACATGAGTTTGAGCAAGCTCCAGTAGTTGGTGATGGACAGGGAAGCGGCGTGCTGCAGTCCATGGAGTTGCAAAGGGTCGGACAGCAACTGAACTGAACTATCGTGTAATTTAATAATTGTAACTTAGGACTTTATCGATGCCTCCTCAAATGCAGCATCAGTATTTTAAATGTATGTAGAAACTTACTGTGTGTGTTACTTTGTAGATAGTGGTAATGACATGCTAGCTGTCTGGATGTAAATATGCAAATAGTCTTCAGAGATCTGCTAGAGAGGCCTGTCGGAGAAGGCAATGGCACCCCACTCCAGTACTCTTGCCTGGCAAATCCCATGGGCGGAGGAGCCTGGTGGGCTGCAGTCCATGGGGTCGCTAAGAGTCGGACACGACTGAGCGACTTCACTTTCACTTTTCACTTTCATGCACTGGAGAAGGAAATGGCAACTCACTCCAGTGTTCTTGCCTGGAGAATCTCAGGGACCGGAGGGCCTGGTGGGCTGCCGTCTATGAGGTCGCAAGAGTCGGACATGACTGGAGCGACTTAGCAGCAGTAGCAGCCGCAGAGTAGCCTGTAGATCAAAAGTGTTTAGAAACCACTGTACTGAATTAGTACATGTTTCCATGATTCAGGCTTTTTGATCACAACTTACAGGGGTATTTGAAACTTATGATACCTCACAGATAAGGATTCCTTTGAGAACATCAATATATATTAATGGATTACAGACATGTTATCAAGGTGATAGAGATGAGTGACTTCATGTAAAAGCTTAGAGGATAAAAAAAGAATTGTACCAAGTTTACTTGAAAAATGTCTTTTTTTTCCTATTGGAAAAGTTTGAATGGGTATCCAAGTTAAAAGGCCCTACATGAAGCTTTGCAACTGGAGGTGAAGGAAACCACTTGCAGTGCTTAGCCTTCTGTCTAATGAATGAGTTTCCCTAATGATCTTGTCACTCTTGATTGTCATTCTCTTATCTGTCTACTGCTAGAAATATAAAAGCTTCAAGCCAAGAAGACATTTACATTGCTTCGATATAAAGTGAGGAGTGAAATATCCTGTTTAAATTGGTTCCCTTAGTCACTCTGTGAGACAAATCCATCTCCCTCTGAAATTATATGGATCAAAAATTTTCTAAGAAATATTTGTATTCAAAGAGAGATGTGGGTCCTTCACCAGAATACGTGAAATCTTGCATGAACAGCAGTGAATGGAACTGGAATATCAAATCACTTGAGCTTTTGGAACATTAAATTCATGTTCTGGTGGCATTTTATGGTGATAAAAATAGATGGGCTTCCTCCCTGTGACAGGTAGTGCTTTTGAACTTGTTGGAATTCAATACTAACATGTGTGTGCAAAGATGGCTATAATATGCTAGTATCAGTTAATTACAGATATATAATGTTGCTAAAAAGCAATGGTTTGGAAGATTTCATAAGCTTCATGCTCTATAGATATTTACCTTCTTACAAAAGCTGCAGTAGTGAGCAAACTCCTTTTCAAAACACGGCACACAGTAATTGCCACTCTCCTTGGAAATCAAAGGTTTAGTTCCTATTGGCTGTCGGCAGTGCTCACACACAAAGCAGGTTTCATGCCAGTAGTTACCCTTAAATTCCATTTTGCGGGAACCTGGACCCGAAAAGTAAGAGTCTATTAGTACAAATCAAGTTTCGTTGTTTTCTTTCAAGCAGTAATACATCAAATCACTTAAACTATATGTTAAGGCAATAAACTAATCAGCCACATAGAAAAAAAAAATAGTGTTTGGTTTCCAAAACATTTATCTGAAAAAAGAGGTCAATAGAATTCAGCCACAATGATGGTGAATCACTCTTTCACTGGAAATTCTTGTGCTGTTTCATAATTTTATGATGTGAAAGGACTATAAAAGTAGACTCTGAAAGGCTGCACATGGTTTAGATAAATTGGGCCATAATAAGAATTACAAGGATATTAGGAATGCCCAGGGCACAGACTTCTGAGATTGATGTTGTGTAGTTACAGTCTCCTAGAAAAATCTTTGAATCTATAATGAGAAAATGAGATAGAATTGTTCTTATGCTGTTGTCCATAGGTATTGAGAAGAGGATCAACGAAGAGGATTATTACTTGCCTAAAGGTGTAAGTTTACATGGATCCTTGCTTTCCCTGAGAGAAAAGAAAGATGACTGACCCTCAGACCAGTGTTTGTTGAGATACAAAATGATGCTTGATTCCATTCTCCTATGATGGGCTGTGCTTTTTGATGCTATTGGTTCTGCCTAGGACAGGGTGTTAAATGCAGTTTTAGCATTATTTATTGGTGTAGATTTTGTTCCCTGGTTCAGTTTCTGGTTCAAAATGTTTCTATGAATTATGTTTATGACAATCTATAAAAGACAGTACACTTTGCCCAATGGAAACAGAAAGTATAATCTTTTCATTTCTAAAGTACACTTAACAAGATAAAGAGATAGTAAGAAAGATGTCTTTCTGAAAAGCAGGGTTTTGTGTAATAGTCCCCTTTATCTATGAGGGGTACACCCCAAGATCTCCAGTGGATGTGTGACGCTGCTGCTGCTGCTAAGTCGCTTCAGTCATGTCTGACTCTGTGCGGCCCCATAGACGGCTGCCCACCAGGCTTCCCCGTCCCTGGGATTCTCCAGGCAAGAACACTGGAGTGGGCTGCCATTTCCTTCGACATTGTAGGTAACACCAAACCGTGTGTGTGTGGGTGGGTGGGTGGGTGGGTGGGTGTGTAACCGTGTGTGTGTGTGTGTGTCGTGTTTTTTTCCCTATATATACAGACCTATGTTATAGTTTATAGATTAGGTATTGCAAGAGATTAATAACAATAAAATAGAACAATTACAACAATATACTGTAATAAACATTATGTGAATGTGGTCTCTCTTTCTGAAAATATCTTGCTGTTAGAATTTAATGCCTTTTCCATCTTATCTAAGTACTTACATGCACTGTGGCTGTAACTTTTGCAGTTTGAGGCATGACAGCAAAACTAGCATAAATTTCTTTTTCCTCCTTCATGATTTCATGCATGGGGAATTTGTTCTTACATTAGATCTTAGTAACCTCAGCATGCAATTTATTTCCTTATTAAATTAAGAACTGTCTTTTCATTTAAAGCAAGCACTTCATGGCTTTTTTTCAGCATACCTGGATTGCCAGCATCACTACTATTGCACTTTGTGGCCATTATTAACTGAAATAAAGGTTTCTTGAACACAAGCACTGTGATACAGCAACAGTCTGATCTGGTAACTGAGATGGTTATTAAGTGACTACTGGGCAGGATGCTCTGGACAAAGAGATGATTCATGTCATGGAACAGGTGCAGAGAGGTTTCATCACACTACTCAGAACAGTACACAATGGAAAACTTAAGGAACTTTTATTGCTGGTATTTTCCAGTTAATATTTTCAGACTTCACATTTTTGACCTTGGGTAACTACAACCATGAAAAGTGAAACCATGGAAGGAGAATGGAGGTACTAACGCACTACACTCTTCCTGTGCTTCGGTTTAATTTAAAGCATTGTAGCTTCAGTTATAGACCAAAAGGCCTTGAGATCTTACCAGGCATGATGGTCTTCTTGCAGTGAAAGCACTTGGAAGAGCACTCATTAGAATAGCACTCCGAGCACAGCAGGCGCTCATCCTTGGCAGCAAAAGGCTTTTCCACCAAAGAGTGATTGCATTTGGTGCAATTAAAGCATCCTTCATGCCAGTGCCGGCCTTTGTAACAAAGATCCTTCGAGACAGTGAATAAAAGTTAATTAAGTGTGTTTGTGATCAAATAGGCCATTTTGTAAGACAACGCTAAACACTCTGGGGCTCTGGTGCTAGTAGGTTGTGCTGTTAGCTTGAGGGCATGATGTTATTGATACTACTACCTGGAGAGAGGAGACTCTCTGCGGCAATTAGGAGCTAGAGCCTGCTTCCTTGTTTGGTCACAAAAGACAGAAGAAAAATAAGGGACTCTCCTATTTCTTCCAATTTCCTGAGATGATTTTTATTTTTAGATGATAACATCCTATTACTGTTTAAGATTTAAGTAAACAAAATCTCAACACTACTTACCTAAAGCAAAGATTTAAAAAAGAGAGAAAATATACAACAATATGCATTCTGGTAGGCATGGGCTATATGTATGAGAGGTGTCAGGGCATAATGTCTTTAATGAATATGAAACTGATTCAAAGTTAGGAAATAAAGGTTTTTGAATCTTTATACTTCCAATTGTTCATACAGTTCGTCATTTATACTCTTGTCATTCTAGAAAAAACACTTTAGCTGTGTAACTTTGGTCAAATAACTTCTTTAATCTTTAGCATCCTAGACTGTCTCCTAAGATCACTGTAAGGATTAAAGCATGTGTTATGTTTCACAGTGCTGAGCATAGTGCCTTGAACATCAACTTGACTGATGATAGCTTTGAAAATCCTTATATCTAGTAGCAGAGCATTAGATTATTAAAGAAAAATAGGAATCGTAACACATTTTTTTCTGCTGATCATATGCAATAATTCTGTGAATTAAACCTACCTTGGAACCTGATTCAATTGGTTCTTTGCACTCCTCACAATAGTTAGAAAAGATACGATCGTAACAAGAAACACAGTAGGGATTGTCATCCTTTAGTACATATTTCTTCCCAAGAAGTGATGCCATGCAGTATTGGCAATAAAATTGAGCAGTTGTCATTTTGCTTTAATCCTGTGAATAGAAAAATAATTCACATACATAAAGGCAAATTTTTGATAAATTATAAAGCCTCAATATAGCACGAGTCAAGCACTTGAATGGATTTATATCTTCTTATATGAACACCCACCAGTTTAGGAAATATCCTGTAGTCATGGTGACACGTGGAGGGATTTAGGAAAGGCTACTCTCCCATCTTGGCAGTTCCTGTGTATTTTGCTAGCAAAACACATCAAGCCAGCAGCCGGAGTGTGGAAAAACATCTTGTATTCATCATTCACTAATGTGGAATTCAATGAGAAAGTGATATTTGTTGAAATAGGATGGTTTCACCTCAAGGATATAAATATGAACTGTTGATAGAGCTTTCACTAACTGTCGTCACTTACTAGCTTGTTGTAGAGATCTGGAGGTGGAGTTCCATGGAAATGTCTTTTTTTTTTTTTCCTAACTGAAATAGAAATTACTAATCAAGTACATTGTCATTTTCTATGCCATCCTTTTATTTCCCAAATCTCTGGGCTTCCCAGGTGGTGCTAGTGGTAAGAACCTGCCTGCCAATGCAGGAGACTTAAGAGATGCAGGTTTGATTTCTGCACATTAGTTAGTTCTAAGGTCCCTTGAGACATCCTTCTTACCTCTGGCTTCACCCTCCCCAACTACACTGTTGTACCTGCCATTGAGCAAGATGTAGACATGCAGTCAAAACCATCAGTGGTAGAAAAGAGCTATATGCTTCTTAAAGTTTTAGGGCTAAACTAACATGTACACAGAAGGAAAAATAGCATTTTATAAAATGAAAAATACAAAGCCAAGGTTAAGAGAAGAATTATAGTTATTTTGTAAATTAAGGAAAACCATTAAACAAAATACATGGATTTCAAAAGATTTGTGTTCAGTTGTTCAGTCGTGTCTGACTTTTTGCAACCCCATGAACTGCAGCATGCCAAACATCCCTGTCCTTCACCATCTCCCAGAGTTGCTCAAATTCATGTCCATTGAGTCAGTGATGCCATCCATCCATCTCATCCTCTGTCATCTCCTTCTCCTCCTGCCTTCTATCTTTCCCAGCATCAGGGTCTTTTCCAGGGAGTTAGATCTTCACATCAGGTGGTCAAAGAATTGAAGCTTCAGTTTCAACATCAGTCCTTCTAATGAATATTCAGGGTTGATTTCCTTTAGGATTGATTAGTTTGATCACCTTGCTGTCCAAGGGACTTTCAAGAGTCTTCTCCAGTACCACTGTTCAAAGGCATCAATTCTTCGGCACTCAGCCTTTTTTTTAATTTATTGTCCAACTCTCACATCCATACATGACTACTGGAGAAACCATAGGTTTGACTATACAGACCTTTGTTGGCAAATTATTATGTCTCTGCTTTTTAATACACTGTCTAGGTTTGTCATGCTTTTTTCCAAAGAGCAAGCATCTTTTGATTTCATGGCTGCAGTCACTGTCCACAGTGATATTGGAGTTTAAGAAAATAAAGTCTGTCATTGTTTCCATTGTTTCCCCATCTATTTGCCATGAAGTGATGGGACTGGATGCCATGATCTTAGTTTTCTGCAGGGTTGAGTTTTAAGCCAGTTTTTTCACTCTCCTCTTTCACCTTCATCAAGAGGCTCTTTTAATTCTTCTTTGTTTTCTGCCATAAGGTGGTATCATCTGTGTATCTGAGGTTATTGATATTTCTCCTAGAAATCTTGATTCTAGCTTAGTGATTCATCCAGCTGAGTGTTTCTCATGATGTACTCTGCATATAAGTTAAATAAGCAGGGTGACAATATACAGCCTTGACATGAAAAGTGAAAGTGTTCCACTCTGTTGTTCCATGTCTGGTTCTAACTGTTGCTGCTTGACCTGCATATAGGTTTCTCAGGAGACAGGTAAGGTGCTCTCTTATTCCTGTCTCTAAGAATTTTCCGCAGTTTGTTGTGATCCACACAAAAGCTTTAGCATAGTCAATGAAGCAGAAGTAGATGTTTCTCTAGAATTTTCTTGCTTTTTCTATGATGCAACAGATGTTGGCAATTAATTAGGATTAAACACGAGTTTTTTGTTGTCACCAAAAGCAGTACCACTGATTTTCTTGGAAAATAGATATATTATGAACTACAGATACTTTCTAATTCTCCATCTCAGAAATGTGTTATTTTTTTTTCAATTTTAGCAAAATGAGAAAATCCACTATTGTGATGCTTTTTTACAGAACTTTTAGTGCTAGTTTTTATTTACTCTATTTAAATTGCATTCCCACAAGTTTGCCTTCTTTCATTTTAATGGTAGCATTTTCAGCTGAGTGTCTTGCTAAATGTACTCTGCCATTAAGTCTGTATATAGTAGATCTTCAGTAACAGAGAAAAGACAGGATTTGGAACATGTGTGTCTTTTCCAAGGAAGGACGAAAATTTAGACTAGAAGTTCCCAATGGAACATGCCAAAATTATCTGCGAGGAATATTGAATCCCCTATTTGCTTAATTCCACAGAAATATCCCTTTTAAGCAAATACTACACACACTAAAAGGATTGCTGAAGGCTTGGAAACAGGAGGAAATAAATGTGAGTCCCTTGAAAGATTTTAAAACTCAAATTTTTTCATGTTTACAGTGATCAAGTGTTTTATCTCTTAATAGTGAAATAAAATATATACTTTTAACTTTCATCACTTCGTATGGAAAATGCCATTTTCATTAGTCATATACTTCTTTAGTCTTAGATGTGTATAATAGCACCATGAAGCATAGCCTCTCAGAACTTAGAAACTCCCAGGCTACTTCCATTTTGTGAGGCTTTTGCTAAGTCATTTCAGTTGTGTCTGACTCTCTGCGACCCCATAGACGGCAGCCCACCAGGCTCCCCCATCCCTGGGATTCTCCAGGCAAGAACACTGGAGTGGGTTGCCATTTCCTTCTCCAATGCATGAAAGGGAAAAGTGAAAGTGAAGTCACTCAGTCGTGTCCAACTCTTCGCGACCCCATGGACTGCAGCCCACCAGGCTCCTCCATCCATGGGATTTTCCAGGCAAGAGTACTGCAGTGGGGTGCCATTGCCTTCCCTGTGTGAGGCTTTTAGTATATTATAAAATGAAGAAACAACCAAAGGGATCACAAAATTGGCAGATTTTCAAGTTTTTATTTTAAACCACATTTTAAATTCAATAATACCTGTACCTCATTTGGTGATCAGTTGTCTAAATATAAAATCTAAATCTCTAAATATTTTATAAATACCAATATAGAAGTATATCAATGAATATAAGTACTTATCTAAATGTAAGTACAGGAAGATATGGTTCTACCCCATCTCCATTATAATTACATAATAAGTCTTGCTCCATAAAAATTCTTAACAAAATGGACCATATTTTCCCCAGTTTCTTTTAAAAGAGAAAGTACATCCTATTTCACCTGTTTTTTAAAAGCAATGTCAGGAAGCTGGAGAGGGTGAAAGAGTCAGTCCATTATCTCAAAACTGTATAATTTTGCATTTTATAGAAGCATACAGTGGGAGGAGGCATTTGGTCCAGGTCAATGTGTATTGAAATATCTACTCAGTAATAGCTGAACTCTCTGCTCTCAAGAAGTCTGGATCCTCTTACCTCTTACGTTGGTAATCGGTTCAGTTCAGTTCAGTCGCTCAGTCATGTCCGACTCCTTGTGACCCCATGAATCGCAGCACGCCAGGCCTCCCTGTCCATCACCAACTCCCCGAGTTCACTCAAACTCACATCCATCATAACAGTGAATATAATTTGAGATAGAGCAAACTGAATGTTCACTCTCTTATTCTTGGTTGGGAAAAGTACACTAAGAAATTCAGTGCTCATTTTTATGAAGTCTGTCATTTAATTATGGTATAGGAATACATCCACGTAGAGTTTTCTTAAACAGGAGTGTTACAACCATATAGAATATGATACACATTCCACTAGAACCATAGAATTCTTAGTGACTTTAGAAAGGAGTGAGGAGCAACAGCATAGGAAGACCTTTCTAGGAAGATTTTAAGGAAGTTAAACTTTTGCAAATCTGTTAGGAAGGAAGGAAGGGAACAAGGATTTTGATTAACAAAGGAAGGAGAAAAGACAATGAGAGAAGGCATGGGATTACATCCAAAGCTGGGAAATGGTAAGTCTTGCCAACAAATTTTCACCTAGGTATATTCACCTTCCAACTAAAGCTATTTGAGTGAATTTTCACCTTCCAACTAAAGCTATTTGAGTAACAGAACGGAACATGGAACAACAGACTGGTTCCAAATAGGAAAAGGAGTACATCAAGGCTGTATATTGTCACCCTGCTTATTTAACTTCTATGCAGAATACATCATGAGAAACGCTGGGCTGGAGGAAGCACAAGCTGGAATATCAAGATTGCCAGGAGAAATATCAATAACCTCAGATATGCAGATGATACCACCCTTATGGCAGAAAGTGAGGATGAACTAAAGAGCCTCTTGATGAAAGAGGAGAGTGAAAAAGTTGGCTTAAAGCTCAACATTCAGAAAACTAAGATCATGGCATCCGGTCCCATCACTTCATGGGAAATAGATGGTAAAACAGTGGAAACAGTGGCTGACTTTATTTTTGGGGGCTCAAAAATCACTGCAGATGGTGACTGCAGCCATGAAATTAAAATATGCTTACTCCTTGGAAGAAAAGTTAAAAAGCAGAGACATTACTTTGCCAACAAAGGTCTGTCTAGTCAAGGCTATGGTTTTTCCAGTGGTCATGTATGGATGTGAGAGTTGGACTATAAAGAAAGCTGAGCGGGGAAGAATTGATGCTTTTGAACTGTGGTGTTGGAGAAGACTCTTGAGAGTCCCTTGGACTGCAAGGAGATCCAACCAATCCATCCTAAAGGAGATCAGTACTGTGCATTCATTGGAAGGACTGATTTTGAAGCTGAAACTCCAATACTTTGTCCACCTTATGTGAAGAGCTGACTCATTGGAAAAGACCCTAATGCTGGGAAAGATTGAGGGCAGGAGAAGGAGATGACAGAGGATGAGATGGTTGGATAGCATCACCGACTTAATGGACATGGGTTTGGGTGGACTCCGGGAGTTGGTGATGGACAGGGAGGCCTGGCGTGCTGCGGTTCATGGGGTCGCAAAGAGTCAGACATGACTGAGCAACTGAACTGAACCTTAAATACAAACAGTTCTAAATGGGGTTGCTGCTTCTACTGCTGCTAAGTAGCTTCAGTCGTGTCCGACTCTGTGCAACCCCATAGACGGCAGCCCACCAGGTTCCCCCATCCCTGGGATTCTCCAGGCAAGAACACTGGAGTGGGTTGCCATTTCCTTCTCCAATGCATGAAAGTGAAAAGTGAAAGTGAAGTTACTCAGTCGTGTCCAACTCTTAGTGACACCATGGACTGCAGCCCACCAGGCTCCTCGGTCCATGGGATTTTCCAGGCAAGAGTACTGGAGTGGGGTGCCATTGCCTTCTCCAAATGGGGTTGGGGGTAGGCAAAAATTCAAGAGTATGAATTTTTCCAGTTGGGTCACATTTTACTGCCTTATTCTCTCCTAAACATAATTCTGTACTTTTTTTTTTTTTGCCTGTTTTCCTCCTCTTTATCCCTTTCATTAATATTTCTGAATAATCAGGGAATAATTTGTACCCATAGTTCAGTTCAGTTGCTCAGTTGTGTCCGACTCTTTGTGATCCCATTAACCACAGCACGCCAGGCCTCCCTGTCCAGCACCAACTCCCAGAGTCCATCCAAACCCAGTGTGCCATGTACACCTGCACTATGCATTAGCCAGACCAGCCCAGTGGCAGAAATACCTGCTCAACCACGAAGACCAGTTTTTATTTTTTCTCGTGCCAATAATGTAACTCCTTAGAAGACGACATTTCTTTCTCAGTCCCATAAAGGGTCATGCTCACCCTCTTACATGGAAACATCTTTGATAAACTTTACATACAATGCTGATATATCATTTCCCTTAAAGACAACAGTTGGTGCAGAACAGACTGGTCAGATGACCTGGGAGATACTGGGGTGCACCGATTGTAAGTTCTTAGCTTAAATACTTACTTATGACCTTATTAATGTTACTGTGTTGCATTCTGCCTGTCTAACAAGATTGTTTCCTGCATTACCAGATGTGTGACTGAACCTCTGATAAAATTAATAATGATTCAGTTCATTTCAGTCACTCAGTCGTGTCCAACTTTGTGACCCCATCCTTGTCCATCACCAACTCCCAGAGCTTATTAATACTCATGTTCATCGAGTTGGTGATGCCATCAACCATCTCATCCTACGTCGTCCCCTTCTCCTCCTGCCTTCAATATTTCCCAGCATCAGGATCTTTTCCAATGAGTCAGCTCTTCACATGAGGTGGCCAAAATATTGGAGTTTCAGTTTCAACATCAGTCCTTCCAGTGAACACCCAGGACTGATCTCCTTTAGGATGGACTGGTTGGATCTCCTTGCAGTCCAAGGGACTCTCAAGAGTCTTCTCCAACACCAGTTCAAAAGCATCAATTAAAAAGCCTTCTTTATAGTCCAGCTCTCACATCCATACATGACCACTGGAGAAACCATAGCCTTGACTAGATGGACCTTTGTTGACAAAGTAATGTCTCTGTTTTTTTAATATACTGTCTAGGTTGGTCATAACCCACAAGGACAGACTGAATGGCTTGTTTTCAATCATTTTCTAACAGGTAAAACTAACATGTGATTCTTATCTCAGGAGCCCCCATCTGAGGTTTAATTTGGCAAAGATATTTAGAAATGTTTGCTTCCAAATATTTAAAATCCTTGAACAGAGCTGATTTATGAGTCATAGGAAATCTTAATAGTAGATCCCAATTGGATAGCATTTAACTTTTCTAGGCATGAACTTAGAAATGTTAGTATCAATATCAATTAGACACTCATGTCAAGCTTTTCTGTGGGATAAGATATTCTTGTCAAACTTCTTTCAGAGTCATTCTGCAGTTACACAACAGTTTAAGTACCAAATGTTTATCACTGTATACTGAGGTTTTAGAAGATTGATTTAGAGGTACATTGATACATCAAAGAACCTATGAAGATAAGATAAATAGCTCAGAAGTTCGATGTCATGGATGGACTTGACTTTCTTCTTCCAATTCTCTGCTTTAGATTTTAGATTTTTGCCTAAAAGGATGTAAGTTTACGGTAATAGCTTTCATGAGTGAGAATGCTGTTGGATACATGTTTTTTTAAAACTGGGAATAATTTTGTGTCAAGTAATCTTATATGGTGAGTTAATGATTAGAAGGCAAATGCTGTGAGCAATATACTCACTTATATTTTTATTATGCTGAACAGAATTAATAAATTCACAAGAAGTATACTGCAGAGAACATCAAGCAGGAGAGAGGCAGGGACTTGAGGCCATGCAGGTCATCGCCAACATGATTGTGTTTGCGGGGCATCACGCACCATTCACTCATTCATTATATAAACAGGTAAACCTTTTTTATTTGCAAAGTAATCAGCTAGAAGTCTGTGAAGGACGTAAAAATAGACTAGACTCAAATTCTATCCTCAGAGAGCTTATAATCTAGTAGAAAGAGTAAGGACATTTTATAACTAAACAAAAATTTGGAAGTGATAAGGAGAAATGAAAATTTATAAAAATTTAGAGCAATGGTTCTAAACATGATGCATATTAGAATTTTAAAAATTTCCCCCAAAAGTGCACCTGTATCCCAAACCAATGAAATCAGAATTTCTTGGTGGGTAGGGAAGGAGAACAAATATCTTTAAGCTCCCAGGAAGTTCTAATGTCCAGTGAGAATAAAAAAAGCCCCAGTTAAGAAGAGGAAAGGGATTGCTTTTGGCTTGGAAAAATTCAGAAACATCTTAGGGAAAATGGCATTTGAATGGATCGTGTGGTAGGTATTATAGATTTGTTCTCCCAACCTGGTTCTTTCCTCCTCCTGGTTGGAGAGGTCAGGCAGCTAGAGATTTCTCCTGGAACCTCTAACAGCTAATATTCAGGATGCAAATTTAGCTGTTAACTCCAAACAGGTGTGTACATGGGCAGGCGGAAGCAAAGTGAAGGACATGTTCTGGCTGCTGTTGTTGCTGGTGGGCTGAGTCACAGAGTGGTGTGTGGTTTCCACCATTCAGAATGCTTGGACTCAGGTTTTCAGGGGCCAGGGACTTGGTTTGGGGCTGTGAGAGACAGGTGTGGCAGTGGAACTGGTAGCAGCAGCAAGTTTCTGACCTCTGGATTACGGGGCAGACTTACACTGTTGGTGGGAATGCAAACTAGTACAGCCACTATGGAGAACAGTGGGGAGATTCCTTAAAAAACTGCAACTAGAACGGCCTTATGACCCAGCAATCCCACTGCTGGGCATACACACCGAGGAAACCGGAATTGAAAGAGACACGTGCACCCCAGTGTTCATCGCAGCACTGTTTATAATAGCCAGGACATGGAAGCAACCTGGATGTCCATCAGCAGACAAATGGATAAGAAAGCTGTGGTACATATACACAATGGAGTATTACTCAGCCATTAAAAAGAATACATTTGAATCAGTTCTAATGAGGTGGATGAAACTGGAGCCTATTATACAGAGTGAAGAAAGCCAGAAAGAAAAACATCAATACAGTATACTAACGCATATATATGGAATTTAGGAAGATGGTAATGATAACCCTATATGTGAGACAGCAAAAGAGACACAGATGTATAGAACAGTCTTTTGGACTCGGAGAGGGCGAGGGTGGGATGATTTGGGAGAAAGGCATTGAAAACATGTATACTACCATGTAAGAAGCGAATCGCTAGTCTAGGTTCGATACAGGATTCAGGGGGCTGGTGCACTGGGATGACCCAGAGAGATGATATGGGGAGGGTGGTGGGAGGGGGGTTCAGGGTTGGGAACTCATGTACACCTGTGGCGGATTCATGTCAATGTATGCCAAAATCAATACAGTATTGAAAAAAAAAAAACTAAAAATAAAGTTAATGAAAGACAAGGCCAAAAAAAACCCCCAAAAAACCCAAAATATTACTTTTCACAGTAACAATAAATTGAGAGGTTACCTACTTCTCAACAGAAAAAATGGAAGGTAGATGATGGAAAAATAAAATGGCTGGAAAAAAAAAATGGAAGCCTACCTAGAAGTCTATACTTTATCTTTTGATAATAAAGGTGAAAAAAAAAAAGATTTTTTCAGACAATCAGAAACTGAATATACCAATAGCACATCCTTATTAAAGTAAATACTTAACAGTATTCTTCATGGAGAAGAATATTGAGCTCAGACTGAAGCTGAGAGATAGATGGGTGAAAAACAACCAAAATTATAAATATGTAGATGAATCTGAATAAATATTAACATAGAGCAACTTTAAAGAATTTGAAAATTTAGGCAAAATGGAAAACTTCTAAGATAAGTAAAACATTAAAACTGAACAAGAAGAAATATAAAATTTCAACTGGTTGGCAACTATTAGAGAAACTGAATTTGAAATTAAGTCTACATACAAGGTAAAATATAAGTTCACGTAGCTTCTTCAGTGGATTTTACCAAGAAAGAAATAACAATAGTATTAGCAAACTATACCAAATAATTAAAAACAAAAACATCCATTTAATTTTGAACCCATGAAAATTCTGATGATGTTGTCTTAGTCACTAAGTCATCTGACTCTCTCGTGATCCCATGGACTCTGGCCCACCAGGTTCTTCTGTCCACGCGATTTCCCAGACAAGAATACTAGAATGGGTTGCCATTTCCTTCTCTGAGGGATCTTCCCAACTCAGGGATTGAAACTCCATCTCCTGCATTGACAGGAAGATTTTTGTTTTGTTTTGTTTTGTTTTTTTTTTTAATCACTGAGCCACCAGGGAAGCCCAAAACTTTGATACCAAAATCTAAAAACATTATGAAAAAATTTTTAGGCCAATCATACTCATAATAATAAAATATTGCAGTAATTACAAGAAAGCACAGATAGTGACTGAATCCAGTGATATATGAAAAAGTTAATATGATGAGTTTATCCCAGGAATGGAGTTTTAGTTTAAAATTAAAAGAATCATTGTATTTTACCACATTTACCAGGTAAAAGAGAAAGCCGTATTCTTAGTAGATGCAAAAAGACTTTTGATAAAAAAATTTTACTTCAATTCACAATTAAAAGCTTAGCAAACTAAGAGGAATTTTCTCAATGCAGTAAAAAATACAGCAAATATTATCCTGACTGGCAAATGTTGGTAGTTTTTACTGAGATCAGAAAAAGGAAAAGAATGTCCTTGATTATCATTTCTGTTCAGTTTTATACTGAAAGTTATAGTCTATGCACCAAGATGAGAACAAATATAAGAATTGAAAAGGAGCAAATACAGTCTCATTTACTGGTGACTGATTTTTGTGCAAAAAACATCTAAGTAATTCCATATTATTAGAATTTACAAGTGAGTTATCAGTTGCTGGGTAAAATGTATAAAAATCAATTGTATTCTTATAGCGACACAGAGAAAATGAAAATTTTAAAAATATATAATTTATGATATAATTAAAAGACCTTCAATTACATTTTAATCTAATAAGAATGTGAAACCTCTACATAAAATACTTTGAAGGAACATAAAGAAAACTCAAAGAAGTATAAAGATATACTATGTTGATGGACTTCAAAATTTACTTTTGTGACGGTGTTATTCATCATTTAGCCCTTTCAAAATATATAGGAAAATGTTTTCATTAACTTGTAACAAGGAAAGAGTTCTTAAAGTGGAGAGAGTACTAGCCAAATAGGAGAATTTTAATAAATTAGACTACATTAAAATTAAGAACCACTATTTTTCAAAGGGCTTTCTTGTTGGCTCAGTGGTAAAGAATCCACGTGCCAGTACAGGGGATGTGAGTTCAGTTCCTGGTCTGGGAAGATGCTCTGGAGAAGGAAATGGCAACCCACTCCAGAATTCTTGCCAAGAGAACCCCATGGACAGAGGAACCTGGTAAGCTATGGTCCATGGGGTCCCAAAGAGTCAGACATGACTTAGTGGCTGAACAGCAACAAATTTTTCAAAAGACACAGAGTGTGTGAGAATGATAGCCAAAGTGTCAGAGAAGGTATTCAATGCAAGAATCAACTAAAGAATCATATCCAGAACACATAAAAATTCTACAAATCAATAAGAAAAAAACCTAGACAATCCAATAAAGGAGAGAAAAGCTCAAATAGATACTATACCAAAGAGGATATTCGAATAACTGATAAACGTGAACTTGTGTTCAGTCTCATTAACAGTCACTGAAAGAGAGTTTAGCAAGTTCTTTGATACAAAACCAATATATAAATCTCACAGAATTTCTATACCCCAGAAATACAATGTTAAAAAGGTTTTAAAATAATAAAAATTATACCTGTATTAAATGTAGTACAATATATCTAAAAATTTTGATAGTAGGAGGGCTTGTCATGAAAACCAAAACTTAAAGTAGTTAAGGCAAAGTACTAGAACTGGATAAACCATCTGTGCAATGTAATAGAAAATCAAATCAAACATTTACACACATACAATAATAGTTCAGTAAAAGTATTCAGTAAATGGTACTGAAGTAATTGGTTATTCACATGTCAAAAAACGAAATTGGGTCCTACCTTACACCATATTGAAAACAGTTCTATCATCAACATAAAAGCAAAGCTTAAAATACAGTAGTAAATTTCTATGATCAGGTTAGGAAAGTTTTTTAAAAAGATGCAAAAACACAAGCTACAAATAAAAAGATAATTTTAAAACTTTCTCATTGAAGGATACTATTAATATTGAAAAGACAAGCCACAGAATAACAGATTTTAATGGATGATATTTGCCACATATATAACTGACAAAGAATTACTATGCAGGATATATAAAACATTCTCATGAATCAATAAGAATTAAAGGTAAACCAATAGAAAAATAGGCAAAAGACATAAGCAAAAATTCTTTCTAAAATATTTTAAAGGAAGCCCAATTTACTCAGTGAAATTTGAACTGACCTGTTCAGCAAACGAGATAATTTATACTCACAAGGTCAGAAAAAGCTATCGAGTCTGAAAATAGGAAATGTTAGTGAGAATAAGGAGCAACGAGAACTCACACTGAAATAAAACTGAAATATGGATGGACAAAACTACTTTGAAAAGCAATTTTTTTCATTGTGTTGTAAAGTTGAACATGTACCTTTCAAATGACTCAGTGATTTCTTGCCTAAGTGTGTGAATCATAAATGTTGCAGGGACCACCTGAGACAGTGCTCATGGCGCACAGTTTATGGTAGCCCTAACAGCTGCAGACTCTGAAAATCTATCAAAGGAAAAGTGGATAAATAAGTATTAATAGATGTATGGTCATGTAGCATACAGCTATACAGCAATAAAAACATGGATTACAGGTGCCCTCCTTAATACAGATAAGCTTCACAATATTGAGTGAAACAAGTTATAAAATAGTACATACACTAGGATTACATTGTTGTAAAATTAAAAAGCAGCCCAAGTTGATTATTTGGAATTATAATAAATATGTTATTAAACATAATTAATATTATTAAGGCTATTAAAGCACAGAGATGATAAACGCAAAAATCAGGATTCAGTTTAAGATTAACTTCTGGAGTTAGATTGGAATTGGGAAGTGTCAGAGGGTTTCAAATATACTGAAAATACTTGATTTATTTAAGCAAAATTATTTCTTATACTTTGCATATAATAGAAATATTTTTTAATATATGTTTTATTTTTAATAGTTAAAAAAATGAGTGGGTGGTAAATGTGCAGAAGTATTATAATATATTAAACCATTCTTTTGTTATGTTTGTCAACAGAGAAGTAAAATGCATGTAGCAATATCTTGAGGATATTTTTGCATGCTTATGGCGGTTATAGAATTTATCATCCAAACAGGGAAGATATAAGGATAGTTGAGGGCTGATTCAAAGGGCAGTTGCTCAGGATGATCATTTTATTTAATTAATTTATTTTTTCAAGAAGAAAAATGAAATTTAAGCCAACCTGAGAATGATAACCTAGGAGATAAACTGTCAGGAAACTCTGAGAAATGTCCCACTTGTTACAAGTCTAATATGCAGTCATATACATTTTCAAGACAGAGGATTATACATCCAAATGTTGTACTGATGTTTTACATAAAGCTCGCTAGGAATACATAGACCAAATAAGCATGTACAAAGTGGTCATCAAATCACCATGACCCCCTACTGAGTTGGGAGAGACCATTTAGGTGCAAAAGGGAGGAGACAAAGTTTTCTCTCTCTCAATACTCATTTTCCATGAATTGTGCAAAGCCAAAACGTGGTTCCAGTGTGCATGAGATTCATCTTATTACTTGGCAATAAGACATGAGCTTTGTCTTACTACTTTCCTGTCAGAGATTACAAGCTTCAAAAGTGAGAGGGCTTTTATTTTTTATGGTGAAGTTGAAATGTGTTAGTTTTAGTCTCTCAGTCATGTGTGAAAGTGAAAGTGAAGTTGCTCAGTCGTGTCCAACTCTTTGCGACCCCATGGACGGTAACCTACCAGGCTCCTCAGTCCATGGGATTTTCCAGGCAAGAATACTGGAGTGGACTGCCATTTCCTTCTCCAGGGGATCTTCCCAACCCAGGGATTGAACCCGGGTGTCCTGCATTGCAGACAAACGCTTTACCGTCTGAGCCACTAGGGAAGCCCTCAATCATGTGTAATCACATGTAACTCTTGGTGACCCCATGGACTGTAGCCTACCAGGCTCCTCTGTCCATGGAATTCTCCAGACAAGAATACTTCAGTGGGTAGCTATTCCCTTCTCCAAATTATATCCCAAATTATATCATAGAAGTTGAAATGTACTAGGGTATAATTTGGGTCTTTTGGTTTCCAACAATGTCTATGTTGGTGTGGTTTTCAGGAATTTTATTTAGTGAAGGGAGTTGAATTACCATGTATCCTTTATTCTAAATATCAAATGTAAGTTGTTAGATTGATTCAATTACAGCTTTTTAGTTCCACATGGAGGCAAGAAGGAGTATATAAATTCATGAAGTTGGTTATGTGTCTTGATAAAAGGATATACAGTAAATGATATTTAAGATTACTTTCATCTTTACTACATGATTTGCAAATTTTGCTAAATAGATGAAAATAATGCCACAGTCATGGAAGGACTGATGCTGAAGTTGAAACTCCAATACTTTGGCCACCTCATGTGAAGACTGACTCATTTGAAAAGACCCTGATGCTGGGAATGATTGAAGGTAGGAGAAGGGGAAGACAGCAGATGAGATGATTGGATGGCATCACTGACTAAAGGGACATGAGTTTGAGTAAGCTCTGGGAGTTGGTGATGGACAAGGAAGCCTGCTGTACTACAGTCCATGGGGTTACAAAGAGTCTTGAACCGAAATGAAAAGTATGCTATTCTCATTAACTTTTTAATTGGAGTATAATTGCTTTATGATATTATGTTAATTTCTGCTGTACAACAATGTGAATCAGCTAGATGTACACCTGTATCCCTTCCCTTCCACCTCGGTCATCACCAAGCATGGAGCTGGGCTCTCTGTGCTATACAGCAGCTTTCCACTAGCTAGCTATTTTACACGTGTGTGTGTTAGTTTCTCAGTTGTGTCTGACTCTTGCAATCCAATGGACTGTAGCCCAGCTCCTCTGTCCATGCAATTCTCCAGGCAATGACACTGGAGTGGGTTGCCATTTCCTTCTCCAAGCGATCTTCCCAACCCAGGGGTCAAACCCTGGTCTCCTGCACTGCAGGCGGATTCTTCACCACTGAGCCACCAAGGGGGCTGGTAGTGCGCGTATAGCAAAGCCACTCTCTCGGGTCATCACTCCCTTTCCTTCCCCGCTGTGTCATCTATGTCTGTGTCTGTTCTCCACCCCTGCCCTGAAAGTAGTTCATCAGCACCATTTTTCTAGATTCCATGTATACACATTAGTATATGATATTTGTTTTTTCTCTTTCTGACTTACTATAGCCTGTATGACAGATTCTAGGTTCAGCCACAAAGTGCACTGTTCTTTAATTCAAAGTTTGCTGGACTTTCTGGCCTAATCTTCATCTGGTTTTTCATAGGAGCCTTACTCAGCCTGCGCTAATACATCTCTGCTCATCTGGGAGTGCTGCATGATTGCTTTAATTGCCCATTCTGGTCTTTCACTGGTTCTGTAAAGTGGATCTGTTTCTGCGTTTCTTTAGGAAAGAAGTTGAAAGAATTTAAATCCAAAGGGCCTAAGGAACGTTAAAGTGCTCTTGAAAAATGTTAGTTCAAAACATTGAAGTCTTTGAAACATGTGATTGATATACAGAGTTTGGATGAAGACTTAAAGTGGATGGAGAATCTTAATTTGAACTATGCTGAGATGAATTTACCTGGGCTTAATTTCCCCATTTAGTATTTTAATTTGAATTGTTGCTCTGAGGGCAGGTAGTGGGCTGATGGTCAGTACAGAGCATTTTGGAAGCCTCATTGAGCGAAGTATATTTTTCTATGCTCCATAAGGAGTTACAGAAACCATGGTGGTACACGTATAACCTTGGCAGCTTGTCTGCCAGCGCACTTGTTTCAGTTATTCTCTCCTCCCTCCCTGCCTGTCCCCCTCCCCCCACATATCTTTATTGTGGTGGTGGTGTTCAGTTGCTAAGTCATGTCTGACTCTTTTGTGATCCCAGGGACTGTAGCCTGCCAGGCACCTCTGTCTATAGGATTTTTCCAGGCAACAATACTAGAATGCCATTTCCTTCTTCAAGGGATCTTCCTGACCCATAGATCTAACCTGCCTCTCCTGCGTTGGAAGGCAGATTCTTTACCACTGAGCCACCAGGGAAGCCATACCATGTCTTACTGATTCCACTTCAGAAGCATTCCTTAAGTCATTGTGTAAACACACCCCCCTTATATCTCTGATGGACAATAGTGGCTTACATAGAGTTGAAGATATTATTAAAAATCTCTCAGTCTATTGAGTGGAACAAAGCACATTTCTGCTAGGTGATTTTGCTCTCTAAATAAGATCAGTTTCCCTGGGAATTCCAGAACATCCTTCACAATGCTCAAGAAAATTCTTTCTCAGACTCATGATCATCTCCTTTCCCTGGAGAAAAACATGACAACTCTTCTTTGACTATAAAATCAACTCCATTACTCAGCATGGAGACCATTCACTACTTTGTCTGCTTTTCTCACTATCTCTTTACCCCTTCCCTAACCTTGAGCCATGCGGTACAAACATACACACACTGCACATCACACACTACACACACACACACACCAACCCTTCACCTATGCTTTAGCCATTTCCAATGACCCATTGGTAAAGAAGCTGCCTGCCAATGCGGGAAACATGAGAGCCTTGGGTTCGATCCCTGGGTTGGGAAGATCCCCTGAAGGAGGGCCTGGCAACCCACTCTATTCTTCTTGCCTGGAGAATCACTTGGACAGCAGAGCCTGGCAGACTACAGTTCATAGGGTCACAAAATGTTGGACACGACTGAAGCAACTTAGTATGCATGCATGACTGCCTATTGTTCAAATGCACTATGTCTTTTTATACCTTTGAGCCTTCACACATGACTTTTCTTCTATCTTTAATGACCTTCTCCTTCTCATCCCCTACCTTGTCCACCTCCTCATGGCTCAAGGTCCAGCTAAAAATCCTTCTCTGTAGCTTTCTCAGATCTCTGAGGACACAGA
This sequence comes from Ovis aries, assembly GCF_016772045.2. Classification (NCBI taxonomy): domain Eukaryota; kingdom Metazoa; phylum Chordata; class Mammalia; order Artiodactyla; family Bovidae; genus Ovis; species Ovis aries. The sequence goes on from NC_056061.1 coordinate 40,473,935, forward strand.
AGTGGCTCTCATTAGTTCATACATATGTGGGTTTTCACCACATTTGTATTGTGTGTCTTTCTCACTTCTAAGCTCCTCAAGGGAGGGATGAAGCCCTACTTCTGTGTGTCTCATGTCTGAGCACAGCAGGGCTTCAGCACATGTTTTATGACTGAAGAAATGAATGAATGGAAAACTTCCTATTTCCCGTGAGCTCAGAATCCAAGACAAGTCCTAATGAAAACATAGAGGATTCTATCGATAGCATAAAAGATAAAGGTTCAAGAATAAAAAAGTTAAGGATTTGCACATTTGACTTCAATAGTAAATTAATTCATATCTATTATATCTTTGGCAAATACATCCAAGGACTGAGATAGAGATTAGGGAACAGAAGGTGAAGCTCCAAGGAAGCTTCTTGTCTATGGCAAGGAGGGTCCTTTCACTTTCCCGGAAGAAGTCAGCTAGAATGCCCTTTAAATCCCAGCTGAGGAAGGTATCACGGAACCAGCAGAAGGTGGCTAATCTATTGATATTATTAAAGGGTTTCTTTCTAAACTGTGGGTACCAGTAAGCTTCCATTAACAGTTTTTGAACTGTTATGATCAGATACTTCAGTTCTCTGTTGGAAGTTTCAACAGCCTGTGAATATGATTTTCAGAGACAAATCATGTCTTTACCAAGATTGCAAGGTCATTGTCTTCTGAAATCTGTGATGTTAGCTGAAGTATTGTTTCACTGAAGTGTTATCTGAGTGACTGAATTTGACAGAACTTGGGCAGAGTTAAGTGAGATATATGAAGAAATATATCCTCCACAGTCTGTGTAAACTAGGGCAGATGAAATAAGTATTAATATATGTTTTACAGTAGAAACTTTATTTTTGGGGGGCTCCAAAATCACTGCAGATGGTGACTGCAGCCATGAAATTAAAAGACTCTTGCTCCTTTGAAGCTTTGTCATAGATAAACCTAGACAGTGTTTTAAAAAGCAGACATTACTTTGCCAACTAAGGTCCATCTAGTCAAAGCTATGGTTTTTCCAGTAGTCATGTACAGATTTGAGAGCTGGACTACAGAGAAGGCTGAGCGCCGAAGAATTGATGCTTTTGAACTGTAGTGCTGAAGACTCTAGAGAGTCCCTTGGATTGCAAGGAGATCCAACCAGTCCATCCTAAAGGAGATCAGTCCTGAATATTCATTGGAAGGACTGATGCTGAAGCTGAAACTCTAATCCTTTGGCCATCTCATGCAAGGAACTGACTCACTGGAAAAGACCCTGATGTTGGGAAAGATTGAAGACAGGAAGAGAAGGGGATGACAGAGGATGAGATGGTTGGATGGCATTGCCGACTTGATGGACATGAGTTTGAGCAAGTTCTGGGAGTTAGTGATGGACAAGGAAGCCTGGTGTGCTGCAGTCCATGGGGTCACAAAGAGTCAGACACAATTGAGCGACTGAACTGAACAGTAGAAAAATTTAAATTCTCAGATTTGAAAATACTAAGGAGTTAGAATGACTAGTAAAGTTGTACTCTTAGATTTTTCTTTTGTTTCTTTTCCTCGTTCTGATGGTGGAGTTGAGTAGACTGTGTGTACTTTATTATCTGGTTTTTGCTTATAACCCAACACATAATATACAGAGAATACTGGGTTGGAATGCAGAGGCTATAGTTTGTTGCAGAGGCTATAGTTTGTTGCAGTAGTTGCTTTAGCCGTAGCATAGAAATGAGTGCTATGGAAACAATTTAATCTTTCTGGCTCTTACTTTTCTTAACCAAGAAATGAGAACATCATTAGCAGCGTATGATCCTACTAAAGTATCAAGTGAGATTGGGATGGAAAAGGCATGAGTGAGTTGGCTGTAGGTGTACTTGACTTGATGGAAAATGTGCAATTATAACTGTAGTTCCTATTTTGAAGAAGGAGGCTATTTTCCTAACCCCTGAAACACTACTTTTGAAAACTCAACAAACAATTTTAAAAATAACTAAAGCCATAACTTCAGGCCATTAATCAAAAATAACCTAAAACAAGCATCATAGAATTGTGGTGGAATGTTTGATATTAGTCTCTAGGGATGTATTCACAAGCTCAGTTTGTTGGAAGCTGAATGTTTTGTGTAGAGAGGTCAAATGAGAATTCTCCTGAGAGCTGATGCCACTGCTCTCCCATGAAACAAAACAGCTGACAAGAGCTTTCCATCTGGTTAATTTGTTCTGTGGATACTAACAAAGAAAACAACTGCTTTGTATGATTTTCTTGGAGGGATTACTTTCAGAATCATGTAGTTATGGCAGCTATTACTGATACAGAGGTAAAATGTAGTTCATGGTACTATATAAGAATAACCATATTTTATCAAATGTTGTATTCTTTACAAAATAGAAAAAGTAGAGCTCTTAAAAATACATGGTTTTGATACCATCCTTGATTCTTTTCCTCACTGGGATATAAGAAAAGTTTAAAGACATAAAGAATACCACTTTTAAGGTGAAACTGCATTATCTAGGCCTCTGCCTATTGAAATACCAAACTTCCTGCTCTTAAATCCATCATTAGGCTTGTCTTAGTTTTTATCCTGAAGGAACCACTATCCTTTCAATAGGTATAAGCTGTCTTCCCTTCTACTCCTTGTCAACTTGCTATTATTTCTGTAAAAGTTGTTCTGGAAGAGCAAATACTGTTCCTAGGTTGCCTGAGGATCTCCTTAAAGTTCTGAATTCTCATTTAGTGCTGGGGTTTGGTATATACAAGACTAGGCTATTTGCTCAGTTGTGTCTGACTCTTTGCAACCCTGTGGACTGTAGCCCATCAGGCTCCTCCGTCCATGGGATTCTCCAGGCAAGAATACTGGAGTGGGTTGCCATTTCCTTCTCCAGGGGAGCTTCCTGACCCAGGGATAGAACCCAGGTCTCCCTTATTGCAGGCAGATGCTTTAACCTCTGAGTCACCAGGGAATCCCGGTATATACGAGGACTGAACTAAATGTGGTAATTTATGTAAATATGTTTCACATCGAGTCTGCACATAGTAGTGGCAGGGTATTTCCTGCCTGTGAATCCCCCAAATCAACCTCATTTCCTGGAAGTGGATTCTAATCTAAACATAACTGCAGATCTGATGCAAATATTAGAGAATATTTCCTTCACCCATTTCTAAGCTTTTTGAAAAATTCAAGTACTGTATGGAATACTGAAGATAGTAGTTGTGATAGTTTTTTGGTTCTGTTTTGTTTTGCTTTGTTTGGCTGGTCTTCTTTTCTATTTGAGGTCACCTTCTTCATGCTCACTGACTACTCTCAGTATCTGAGCCCTGTGTGCTGTGCTGTGCTAAGTTGCTTCAGTCATGTCTGACTCTTTGAGACCCCATGGACCATTGCTGGTCAGGCTCTTCTGTCCCTGGGATTTTCCAGGCAAAAATACTGAAATGGTCGGCATTTCCTACTCCAGGGGATCTTCCTGACCCAAGGCCTGAAACCACGTCTTTTGTGTCTCCTGCACTGGCAGGTGTGTTCCTTACCACTAACACCACCAGGGAAACCCCATCTGAGCCGGAGTAGTTTTCTCAACACTGGGGGGGGAGCTCATTGATTTGTCTACTTAGCACTGTTTCTACCTGCTTTTTCTTGCATCTGTTGACAAATACAAGTATATTTAGCAAGAAGTGTGACCTGCCACTGTAGAAACTAAGTCTACTCTAGAAAGACTGAATCTCTAACACATGCTAGTCAGCTGAATTCCTTACAGCGCCAGGTATTTGAGTTCACAAGATCACAGGAGAATTTTGCTATGGCTTAGTGGAATGTGCTTCATCAGACAGGAAACGCAATGTCTTTTGTACCTTTTTTCCTTCAATTTTTAAGTTCAATGTCATGTGTTGTAAAGACACTGTGATTTGATCACTATAAAACCAAGACAGCTATTTTGTTTTCTTGGTGTTTGAAAATAAAACTCTAATTTCCTTCCATAATTAGTAATGAGAAAACTCTATCCTTAATTAATTCACCTTAAGAAGATGATAAATATATTCACTTTACACAGTGGCTTGAGAGCAGGTTATGGTAATAACCACGGACCCAGAAATTTAGGAAAGATGAGCTGAGTGCTCTAATCACAACAGTCTGGTTGATGCTTCTTAACTCCGTGTAATCTTGAAAACCTAAAAGTAATGTTACTCAGAATATAGAAGAATCAAGCAAAAAATGCTTTCCATGATTTTTCTTCCAATAAATATGTTTTTAAATATGAGAAACCACTTCTATTCTGATGAAAAATAACATTAGAAACTCTCCAGTGTAGTGAAGAGTATGCTTTATTTGGAAGGTGGCCAATATAAAATGATAAATGTATCCTTTGTTTAATAGACCCTATAAAATAGTTTTCTAAGTCGAAAAATGGCTTGAAATGACAACTCCAGTTAAACAAATTGGGAAGAACTTTCAGTCATTTAACTAAGGGCACTAAATAAGAGTTCACAATCAATCACACAGTTCTTCCCTAAGAATAAGATAAGTCTAACCATATAATATACTGGTTTTTATGTACCCTGGCATTAATGTGTATTATAGATTCTTTTGGTTTATGACCTTCTTCTAATTCATAAAACATAATGATGGAAAAGGACCTCTTTTCTGGGCCTTCTGAAATAGACTCTTATCAACAAGTTCTATTTCAAGTATTAACTTAAAGCTGCAGACATTTTTGCATTTTAAGATATATGAATTTATATTATAATGTATATATAAAGTACATGAGTTACATTTACAGGTTGTATTACAGTATGTTCAATGAAGGCCCTTTGTGTTTCTTTTAGATAATGTTTATATTCCAACTTCTATTATAAGTTATGGAGGAGAAGGAGGTTATTGTACTCCTTATGACCATAACGTAGGCTCACCGAGGGCAACCACTGTATCTTTGTTGTTGTTCAGTCACGAAGTTGTATCTGACTCTGCAACCCCATGGACCACAGCACGCCAGGTTTCCCTGGTCTTCACTATCTCCCAGGGTTTGCTCAAATTCATGCCCATTGAGTTGGTGATGTTATCTAACCATCTCATCTTCTGTTGCCCCTTTCTCCTTTTGCTTTCACTCTTTCCCAGCACTGAGATCTTTTTCAATGAGTCAGCTCTTTACATCAGGTGGCCAAAGTATTGGAGCTTCAACATCAGTCCTTCCAATGAATATTCAGGGTTGATTTCCTTTAGAATTGACTGGTTTTATCTTCTTGCAGTCCAAGGGACTCTCAAGAGTCTTCTGTAGCATCACAATTTGAAAGCATCAAAGAAGCTCAGCCTTCTTTATGGTCTAACTCTCACATCCGTACATGACTACTGGAAAAACCATAGCTTTGATTAGATGGACCTTTGTTGGCAATGTGATGTCTCTGCTTTTAAATATGCTGTCTAGGTTTGTCATAGCTTTCCTTCCAAGGAGCAAATGTCTTTGAATTTCATGGCTACAGTACTGTCCACAATGATTTTGGAGCCAAAGAAAAGAAAATATGTTACTGTTTTCACTTTTTCCCCTTGTATTTGCCATGAAGTGATGGGACCAGATGCCATGATCTTAGTTTTTTGAATATTGAGTTTTGAACCAACTATTTCACTTTCCTCTTTCACCTCCATCAAGAGGCTCTTTACTTCCTCTCCACTTTCTGCCACTAGGGTGGCATATCTGAAGTTGTTGGTATTTCTCCCGGCAGTCTTGATTCCAGCTTAGTGGTTCATGCAGCCTGGCATTTCACATGCTGTACTCTGCATATAAGTTAAATAAGCAGGTGACAATATACACCCTGATGTACTCTTTTTCCAATTTGGAACCAGTCTGTTGTTCCATGGCTGGTTCTGACTGTTGCTTCTTGACCTCCACACAGATTTCTCGGGAGGCAGGTGAGATGGTCTGGCATTCCCATCTTTTTAAAAATGTCTCACAGCTTGTTGTGATTCATACAGTCAAAGGCTTTAGCATAGTAAATAAAGTAGAATTAGATGTTTCTGTGGAATTCCCTTGCTTTCTATATAATCCAATGAATGTCAACAATTTGATTTCTGGTTCCTCTGCCTTTTCTAGGCACAGCTTGTACATCTGGAAGTTCTCAATTCATGTACTGCTGAAGGCTAGCTTGAAGGACTTTGAGCATAACCTTGCTAGCATGTGAAATGAGGCACAATCGTACAGTAGTTTGAACATTCTTTGGCATTGCCCTTCTTTGGGATTGAAATGAACACTGATCCTTTCCTGTGGCCACTGCTGAGTTTTCCAGATTTGCTGGCATATTGAGTGCAGCAGTTTGTCGGCATCATCTTCTACGATTTCAATTAGCTCAGCTGGAATTCCATCACCTTCACTAGTTTTGTTCTTAGTAATGCTTCCAAAGACCCACTTAACTTTGTATCTTACTCATTTCTGTGCTCCACATGGAGCCTAGAAGTGTCCAGCACTTACTGAATGATCTTTTAAAACGTCTCAGATAAAACTTAGTCATTTTTTACTGAAAGTGATGATGACTCAAGATCAAGAAAATAAGCTGAAGTACCACCCATCTTGAATATTCTGTTGGAAGGCATCCTTATGAATCTCTAGTGACTAGAAGCATGCCAGGTATAAACTATCTTCCCTTAATTTATAGGGAGGAGACACCAGATACTCTTTCTTTTTCTCTGAACTGGTAGGCAAATCAGAGGGTAGCCAATGTCTTGTCTTTGCAAGTCTACCAGCAGTTTAATAGATGGATACAGGTTTGGAGTAGATGTCCCTTTGGACCTTTTTATTCTGTTTTCAACAGTAATAGTCACTGCAGTTTTTATACCCCTGTGAACTTCTAGTAGGGATTCTCCTTGGTCCTTCACAGACCAGGGGAGAGGGTGGCAATCCCAGCAGTCTGCCACTGAGGGCTGACCATAAGGCATAAGTGCCCCTCTTCATAGGAACACAATTTCCACTCATTCTCGAAATTCGTAACTCTCAGTTAATCATTTTCATGACTTTTGCACTGACAAGTCAAAGAACCAGTTTATAAAACTACTCTGATCATTCCATTTGGCATTTTGGAAGCATCTAAATACATATATGGCAGAAAAATATGACATTTGTGTTCTGCCTTATGAGGCAGAATATTGTAAATCACACCCATAGATGGTGCTTTGAAGCAAATTAGATAATATATATCAAAATACCTTAAAACAATTATGAGTTATGGAAAAATAAACCTTGCTGAAATATATAGGAATTAATGGTAGAAAATTTGAAGAATATATATATAGTTTGTTGTCCTAATAGTGCTATAACATTTGGTACTGATCAAAAAAAGCTTACCTTCTCATTAATCAACACTTAACTTAAAAGTACCTGGTGGGGAGGTGGGTGGGGGGGTATGCGATTGGGAACATGTGTACACCCGTGGTGGATTCATGTTGATGTGTGGAAAAACCAATACAATATTGTAAAGTTAAAAAAAAATAATAATTTTTTAAAACGTGAGAGGAAAAAATAATAAAGAACTAAATCAGCCAAAAAAAAAAAAAATACCTAGTCACTCTTGAAGAAACTCAAAACAGCGATGAAGAGACTGGGAAGGTAGTGAGATTTATTTTCTGCTTGTATATAGTCTTTTGTACCTTTTGAATTTTGTACCAAATGACCTATTTTAAAAACTAAATGAAATCTTAAATCAAAAGACTAAACTTACTTAAGTCACTTGTTCTTGATGATAGAACATAATGACTAGAAGAGATAGATCAATTTTACCTCCTTATTTTACAGGGATAGAAACTAAACTCCAAAGAGGATGTTTATAGATCTAGTATTTTTTCCAGAAAATAGAATATATCTTCCAAATAAAATTTCATAAATACTTAGAAGGAAATACCCACATTGCTAATCAAGATGAATTTTTATTAAACTTCTTTTCAGACTAGATTACTAGTTAGTAAAGATTGAACTTTAGGACCAAATTGTTAAATAGAAATGAGATTTTCTTTAAAATCAGCTGAAATTTAATGCCGGTTTAGTGACCCATTTTAAAGAGTCTTGCATGTACCACTGGCTTGGTAATTTCACACAGTTAGTTTCTCAACTTTGGTCTGCATGATCTCATTTCTCTAAAGGAAAGAGAAAGAATTGACTTGCACTTTCCAATATATTAGTTGTACAACCAACCAATCTTTACTTCAATAGTTTACTAAAATAATTAAATCTCAGTCATTACAACAAGGATGAGGAAAGATAGAGAAAGAAGGAAGGAAGATGTGGAGACGTAGAAGAATTATAGAGAAACTTGGAGAAAGGAATCCCCTATAGATACAATAAGATATTTAGAGAGAAAGCGTCTAGTGCTCCAGTCATTTTGATATTTTTCGTTCTCTTTAAAAAATGCTTCTGATTTCAGCCCATTTTCACAGTATCACTAGATCTAGGAACTGAGAGGGATTTTTGAAATTCTCTAGTTTATTCCTCTCATCTATCATGTGAGAAAAACTGAAGTCCAGGAAGGCAAATTGACCTTTTTTAAGCTTACAGAGTGGTCATTGAAAAAACTTCATCCAGAATTCAGATCTCCAGGTTCCTTATAGAAGCCATGTGCTATCACTGTTTTCATACAGACACAGGCAAAACTTTGTTATGAAATGACAGCTTTGGTTACCGCTGTGATTTTTTTAAAAACGGAAGAGGTGAAGTTCACTTCCGTTCAGTCGCTCAGTCACGTCCAACTCTTTGCAACCCCATGGACTGCAGCACCCTAGGCTTCCCTGTCCATCACCAACTCTTGGAGCTTGCTCAAACTCATGTCCGTTGAATCGATGATGCCATCCAACCATCTCATCCTCCGTCATCCCTTTCTCCTGCCTTCAATCTTTCCCAGCATCAGGGTCTTTTCCAATGAGTCAGATCTTAGCATCAGGTGGCCAAAGTATTGGAGCGTTAGCATCAGTCCTTCTAATGAATATTCAGGACTGATTTCCTTTAGGATTGACTGGTTTGATCTCCTTGCAGACCAAGGACTCTCAAGAGTCTTCTCCAACACCACAGTTCAAAACATCAATTCTTTGGCACTCAGCTTTCTTTATAGTCCAACTCTCACATCCATACGTGACTACTGGAAAAACTATAGCTTTGAGTAGATGAAACATTTTTGGTAAAGTAATGTCTCTGCTTTTTAATATGCTGTCCAGGTTTGTCATAGCTTTTCTTCTAAGGAGCAAGTGTCTTTTAATTTCATCACTGCAGTCACCATCTACAGTGATTTTAGAGCCCAAGAAAATAAAATCTGTCACTGTTTCCACTGTTTTCCCATCTATTTGCCATGAAGTGGTGGGACCAGATGCCATGATCTTAGTTTTCTGAATGTTTAGTTTTAAGCCAGCTTTTTCACTCTCCTCTTTCACTTTCATCAAGATGCTCTTTAGTGCTGGCACTATCTGTATCCAGCACTCTACCTTTTCACTGTGTCCAGGTTACAGCCTCACGTGCATGAAGAGAGGCGATCATTACATGCCTGAAGGCAAGCTGCCACTAGCTGTACAAAACCATGTCATTAGCCTCAAAAGCAAGTACATGTTCCCCCCAACATTCGAGACAATTCAATTTCTATTGGTTTTTGCTATAGTTGTGTGTGTTAGTTGCTCAGCATGTCTGACTCTTTGCATCCCCATGGACTATAGCCAGTCAGGTTCATCTGTCCATGGGATTTTCCCAGGCAAGAATACTGGAGTGGGTTGCCATGCCCTCCTCCAGGGGCTCTTTGCGACCCAGGGATCAAACCAGATCTCCCACACTGCAGGCAGACTCTTTACCTTCTGAGCTACCAGAGAAGCCCTTTGTTATAGTTATTACTGATTAACTGTGCAGTTGGGAAGAAAAGCTTTATCTTCCGCATCCTCACCTAAAAAATTGAGGTAATGATGTGTGTGCATGTGTGGTGTGTGTGTTTGTGTGTATGTCTGTGTGAGTTTATATGCTAGGAAGAGGGAGTTTGGATTTGGGTTGGAGAAGGGGTGGAGATTAAGGCTAACTAGTTTTCCTAGTATTTACGCCTGAAGCAAAATAATCCTCCTACCCAGAATGTGATTTAAAAAAATACAAGGCAGGGTTATATCCTATACTTTGTTGATAATACTAATCAATAATTACAAGCTACTCTCTTGACAGTTTCAAATTTGTTGGTGATGGAGTGGGTGGCCACTGAAATAGTTACAGGGTAATCTTTAAAATCAGCTCTAATTTTTATCTGTTCTCAGTCTCAGAGATTTAACCAGAGTCAGTTCTTGGTATCTGTCAAAGGAAAATGATTGGACCCAAAGTATTCATGGCCTTCACTCAGCACTTGTGAGTTACAGCTTTGGCAATACAATGTGTGGATCTCAGGTTGTTTATGCTAATTCTGTGTATAAAGCAAAGGGGAAAATCTGTTGTCATTCCTTTGGAAACCAAATGTTCACAGTATTAGTTGACAAGTATGGTTATGATTTAGTGTTATTTTCATTTTCACCCCAGAGCTCACTCAATGTGCGAATTTTTAAGGCCTGCCAACCTGTCACACTAGCGGTAGCAGAGCCCTCTGCCTTGTTCAGGCCTGTGTCCCTGGCGCCTGAAAGAGAGCCTGGCCTAAGTATCTGTTGAATGAATGCAGGAGGAAAGTTGAAGCTTTGGCCATAGGAAAACTATTTAGGGTCAAACTGCCACTCCCCTCCTACTTTAGAAATTGGACTGATCCAGAGTCTTTAAATGACTGTCTTTGAATAACATTGCTTTCTGTGACCTATTCCTGGTCTAAGTTCTCTAGCATAGAGTTTCAGACCTTTCAAAATCTGGCATCTGCGTTGACCTGGTTTCTTCAGTTTTAAACCCAACAACATCAAACAATTCTCTGAACACGGTGAGCTTTATTTCTGTAGTTTTCACAAAGAGCTCTTGAGTACCTAACATAGTGCTTGGCAGTGAAGGTAAACCTGGGTCTCTCCTTGTGAAAAACTTCTACTCTGGCATGGGAGAGACTTACAGATAAGCACCTTACTCCATCACTGTGCCACCAGACCAGAGTCCTGGATCTAAAACTCCACAGCTCTCCGTATGTCAGCACACACTGTGCACCATAGCCCTAGTTAATCGTCCTTCCTGCTCAAAAGGGAGCTTCAGGCAGGACAGATGTTATGTTGGCCCCAAACTGGCTCATGTCTAGCATATTATCAACACGTGCTGGTCACTCACTAAATATTGTGGATGAGAGGGAGTGAGAGGAGGAAGGAGAGGGCATCTGGACATAAAAACTTGGATGTAGGCACAGGATGCCCTGGAAATTTTAGGAGATTTCTAGAAAATGTCAGGTAAAGCTTCATCCAGAGCTGTAACTCAGTGGTAAAGAATCTGCCTTCCAATGCAGGAGATGCAGGTTCCATCCCTGGGTAGAGAAAACTCCCTGGAGGAGGAAATGACAACCCATTTCAGTATTCTGGCCTGGAGAATCCAATGGACAGAGGAGCCTGGCAGGCTACAGTCCATGGGGTTGCAAAGAGTTAGACACAATTGGGAACCCATGTGCATGTTTAGATCTGTAGCTTGAAGGTGGAATAAAAGCAAGTCTCTAAGTAAAGGTGGGCTTCCCTGATGGCTCAGAGGTTAAAGCATCTGCCTCCAATGCAGGAGACCCAGGTTTGATCCCTGGGTTGGGAAGATCTCCTGGAGAAGGAAATGGTAACCCACTCCAGTATTCTTGCCTGGAGAATCCCATGGATGGAGAAGCCTGGTAGGCTATAGTCCACGGTGTTGCAAAGAGTCGGACACGACTGAGCGAATTCACTTTCACTTTCACTTTCTAAGTAAAGGTGGGGAAAAGCAGCAAGGACTCCACACAGCTGTGTGGGAAGCAGTAGGTGGGGGTGTGGACTAGGCTAGAGATCATTGCTACAGCTGCTAGAGGGACCACACTTGGGAGGGTGGTCCATATCTGGATAGGTGAAAGGTCACTTACTGTTACACGTCAGAACTTTCAAAACTCAACTACACGTTGCTATGAATAATTTTAGCCTACTGCCCTCTTCTTGCTTGGCTGAAAACCATTCTGTTAAGCAGGGCTGGGACGTGTAACAACTGAAAATCTCTCTTATTTGGCATTTCAACAGTTTACATTGATGACTTAAATTTATACTAAACTAAAATTACAGTTGTTACTGTTGTTCGGTCGCCAAGTTGTGTTTGACTCTTTGCAACCCCATGGACTGCAGTAAGCCAGGCCTCCCTGTCCCTCACCGTCTCCCGAAGTTTGCCCAAGTTCATGTTCATTGCATCAGTGATGCCATCCAGTCATCTCAACCTCTAACGCCCTGTTCTCCTTCTGCCCTCAGTCTTTCCCAGTATCAGGGACTTTTCCAGTGAGTCAGCTGTTGGCATCAGGTGACCAAAGTACTGGCGCTTCAGCATCAGTCTTTGCAAAGAGTATTCAGAGTTGATGTCCCTTAAGATTGATTGGCTCGATCTCCTTGCAGTCCAAGGGACTCTCAGGAGTCTTCTCAATACCACAGTTTGAAGGTATAAATTCTTTAGCGCTCAGCCTTCTTTACAGTCCAGCTCTCACACCAGTACATAACCGTTGGGAAGACCACAGCCTTGACTATATGGACCTTTGTCAGCAGAGTAATGTCTCTGCTTTTCACCACACTGTCTGGGTTTGTCATAACTTTCCTGCCAAGAAGCAATCGTCTTCTGATTGCATGGCTACAGTCACCACCCACAGTGCTTTTGGAGCCCAAGAAGAGGATATCTGTCACTATTTTCACCTTTTCTTCTTCTATTTGCCTTGAAGTAATGGGGCCAGATAACATGATCTTAGTTTTTTAACATTTAGTTTTAAGCCAGCTCTCTCACTCTCCTCCTTCACCCTCATCAAGAGGCTCTTTAGTTCCTCTTCACTTTCTGCCATTAGAGTGGTATCATCCACATATCCGAGGTTGTTGATGTTTCTTGCACCTATCTTCGTTCCACTTGTAACTCATCCTGCCCGGCATTTCTCATGATGTGCTTAGCATATAGGTATAAGCAGAATGACAGCAGACAGCCCTGTTATACTCCTTTCTCAATCCTGAACCAATCAGTTTTTCCATACAGCATCTGACTTGCTTCTTGACCTGCTACAGCTTTCTCAGGAGACAGATAAGATGGTCTAGTATTCCCGTCTCTTTAAGAGCTTTCTATGGTTTGTTATGATCCACACAGTCAAAGGCTTTAGTGTAGTAGATGGAACAGAAGTAGATGTTTTTCTAAAATTCCCTTTCTTTCTCTATGATCCAGGGAATGTTGGCAATTTGATTCCTCTTCCTTTTCTAAACCTAACTTGGACATCTAGAAGTTGTTGGTTTGAGTAATGCTGAAGCCTAGCATGCAAGATTTTAAGCATGACCTTACTAGCATGGGAGATGAGTACAACTGCCCTATGGTTTGAACATTCTTTAGTACTATCCTTGGGAACTGGGATGAGGATTGACCTTTTCTAGTCCTGTGGGCACTGCTGGGTCTTCTAGATTTACTGACATATTGAGTGCAACACTTTAATAGCATCATCCTTTATGGTTTTTTGAATAGCTCTATTCCAGCAGAGCTTACATTTATACAAAGAAGCAGGAATATTTTTTGAATTAAAAATCATATTAAAGAATCTCTCATTTCTCTCAGACTTCTAAACTGGCCATGTAAAGGAATTTGTCTTTGGAAAGTTTTGGAGGTGAAATGTTTGTCCCTTCACTTGCTAATTCTGTTCTACCTGGGAGGTCTCTTAACTGAGAAGCAACTGGGCAAAGGACCCCACTCAAGTGTTTCCCACTTCCCTCCAGTGGGATTTGCCAAGGCATAGGCCTAAACTCTGCTCTCCTGGAGGGAGCCCACTGCAGCCACCTGGCAACAGGAAGGAGCACTGAGTCTGAGTTATTTGCTGCTGCTGCTGCTGCTAAGTCGCTTCAGTCGTGTCCAACCCTGTGTGACCCCATAGACGGCAGCCCACCAGGCCCCCCCATTCCTGGGATTCTCCAGGCAAGAACACTGGAGTGGGTTGCCATTTCCTTCTCCAATGTGTAAAAGTGAAGTCGCTCAGTCACATCCAACTCCTAGCGACTCTATGAACTGTAGCCCACCAGGCTCCTTGGTCCATGGGATTTTCCAGGCAAGAGTACTGGAGTGGGTTGCCATTGCCTTCTCTATACACAGGCTAGTTTTTATTAATCGGAATGGTAAATTAGGATTCTCTGATTATTTTAACTTTGTAGTTTAAAACTTAACAAAAACAAAGTGAAGGAATGAATAGTGTTATTTCTAAGCTCTTGGCTCAGTCAAAAAACAAACAATAAATAAATATTTTAATTACCTTGATCAGAATAACCATTGATTCTATTTTAAATGTCTTTAGTAATTTAACTTGTAATCTAGTCCCTCTTTAGATTACAGTTCATAAGATTTTTGAATTTTGAGTATCAGTTTTTCAGATAGAATTCTGATAATTACCTACATTTATTTTCATTAATCAATTTTTTTCAGATCACTTGGTATCTGAGTGAAAAGTATCATAAGCAAAGTACTAATGCTATGCTATGCTATGCTAAGTCACTTCAGTCGTGTCCGACTCTGTGCAACCCCATAGATGGCAGCCCACCAGGCTCCCCCGTCCCTGGGATTCTCCAGGAAAGAACACTGGAGTGGGTTGCCATTTCCCTCTCCAACACATGAAAGTGAAAAGTGAAAGTGAAGTCGCTCAGTCATGTCCGACCCTCAGCGACCCCATGGACTGCAGCCTACCAGGCTCCTCCATCCATGGGATTCTCCAGGCAAGAGTACTGGAGTGGGGTGCCATTGCCTTCTCAAAGTAGTAATAGGTATTTTAATAATGATTTATGGTTTACAAGGGCTTCCCTGGTGGCTCAGACAGTAAAGAATCTGTCCACAATAGGGGAGACCCATGTTTGATCCCTGGGTTGGGAAGATCTCCTGGAGAAGGGAATGGCAACCCACTCCAGTATTCTTGCCTGGGAAATCCCACGGACAGAGGAACCTGGCAGGCTACAGTCCACAGGGTCACAAACAGTTGGACACGACTGAGCGACTAACACACATATGTGGTTTACAAAGTGCTTTCGGGTCTATTATCTAGAACAGTAATTCTTAAACAGTTTGAGCTTAAGAATATCTTATAAAAGCAAAAATAAACAAATAGGACCTAATTAAAATTAAAAGCTTGTGCACAACAAAGGAAACTATAAGCAAGATGAAAAGACAGCCTTCAGAATGGGAGAAAATAATAGCAAATGAAGCAACTGACAAATAATTATTCTCAAAAATATATAAGCAACTCCTACAGCTCAATCCCAGAAAAATAAATGACCCAATCAAAAAATGGGCCAAAGAACTAAATAGACATTTCTCTAAAGAAGACATACAGATGGCTAAAAACACATGAAAAGATGCTCAGCATCACTCATTATCAGAGAAATGCAAATTAAAACCACAATGAGGTACCATTTCACACCGGTCAGAATGGCTGTGATCCAAAAGTCTACAAGCAATAAATGCTGGAGAGGGTGTGGAGAAAAGGGAACCCTCTTACACTGTTGGTGGGAATGCAAACTAGTATAGCCACTATGGAGAACAGTGGGGAGATTCCTTAAAAAACTGCAAATAGAATGGCCTTATGACCCAGCAATCCCACTGCTGGGCATACACACTGAGGAAACCAGAATTGAAAGAGACACATGTACCCCAATGTTCATCGCAGCACTGTTTGTAATAGCCAGGACATGGAAGCAACCTAGATGTCCATCAGCAGATGAATGGATAAGAAAGCTGTGGTACATATACACAATGGAGTATTACTCAGCCATTAAAAAGAATACATTTGAATCAGTTCTAATGAGGTGGATGAAACTGGAGCCTATTATACAGAGTGAAGTAAGCCAGAAAAAAAAAAACACCAATACAGTATACTAACCCATATATATGGAATTTAGAAAGATGGTAATGATAACCCTGTATGTGAGAGAGCAAAAGAGACACAGATGTATAGAACAGACTTGGACTCTGTGGGAGAGGGAGAGGGTGGGATGATTTGGGAGAATGACATTGAAACATGTAAAATATATAAGAAATGAATCGCCAGTCCAGGTTCCATGCAGGATACAGGATACTCGGGGCTGGTGCACTGGGATGACCCAGAGGGATTGTACAGGGAGGGAGGTGGGAGGAGGGTTCAGGATGGCAAACGTGTATACCCATGGTGGATTTATGTTGATGTATGGCAAAACCAATACAATATTGTAAAGTAATTAGCCTCCAATTAAAATAAATAAATTTAAATAAAAAAAAGAATTTCTGAGCACCTAATAAAAGTTATTTATCTCTCCTTAAGAATATATTCACATTTCTGTGTTCATGGAACTTTTTCAAACTTGGTGAAGCCAAGGTTCTTGGAACTAGGCTGCTAGGTGGAAGTTGCAAACTACATCTCAAGAACAAAAATCCAGCCACAGTCTGTGTTTGCATGGCTTGAGGCCTAAGCACAGCTTTTACATTTTTGAGTGATCAAAGAAAATCAAAACAAGGATACTTTTTTTGCTATGTGAAATTTATGACATTCAATTTTCAGTGTCTATAAAGTTTTATTGAAACACAGTCTCTTTCATTTACAGTCTATGGCTACTTTTGAACTATCACTGCAGAGCTGAATAGTTTTTGAAATCTAAAATATTTACTGTCTTTTCCATTTACAGAAAACATAAAATACATTTTGTGTTTTTTAGTTATATTTTGTTGAGTGTTTATTAAATTATACTTAACTAGGGTTTGAAAAGAACTTCTGCACACTGCTTAAAAAATATAAAATTATTTACTAAATGCCTTTTAAAATAACATTAGAAATTATTAATATGGTGTTTGGAAAATTACTTAATGACATGGCAAAATTCTCCTAATACTGCTTTAAGTGGGAAAAAAGTAGGAATTAAATAATCAGTGTCATCTTGACCACATAAATATTTTTGAAGAGTAGAAAACAAGTTTAGAAGAAAATATGCTCAAATGTTAAAATTATTGATTAAAGTTATAGATTTTTAAAGAGTTTTTACTGTTCATTACTTTAAAAATTGTACAGTGCATAATATATCACTTTGAAAATAAGGAAAAATTTTGAACAAAATTAGATTGTAGTAATACAGTTTATAAAAAAAAAACTCTCAGTGATTAGAATCTTCTGTAATAGTGTAAGTGCAGAAATGTTCAAAGCATCAAATTAATAGAATGAATGTAATTACAAGGCCAGAAATAATTTTTACACCTTCCTTCATTTAGGTGAGATGATAGCTTGGTGTCAGATGCATTTTTTCCTCCCTGCATGCAAATTATATCTGTGAACTGCTAAAGAAATGTTGAATTTAATGTGAAGAAAAATTTTTTACAGAAAGTCAAAGCATTGTTCTATACTGAGAAGCCTTGGTCAAATTTTATCATAGGCATCTCCTTGTTCACCCATGAAATGGTTATCAGCACAGTGGAGAGATTCATGATATAAGAAAAATTGAACACCTTGACCAATATTTTTATAGATATTAATACTATACTGACTTTATCTACTTGAGTGAATGAGTGAATATATGAATGAATGAACATGACTTTTTGATTCTGTCAGGAAAATGATGAATAGTTTGATACCTTGACCAGGACAGCTATTAACAGACTTTTAGAAAGTATTAGGAATTGCATGATAATGGCATTTTACTTAAATTGTCTTAAGAACAGCAAGAATCATTAAATATAAAAGATCTTTAAAGAGAACAAAATCAAGCTGGAAAGCAAGAATCTCAGAAGCCAATTTCCCCATTATCTTCAGCGCATGTTATCATTGCAATTAAATTGAAAATAAAACCTAAAGTGTACTCTTAAATAATAAGAAGGGAGAACCTGATACATCCAAATGGTCTACTGCAAAATAAAACTCAAGGTCCATTGACAATTCTCTGGCAAAATGAATAAGCAAAGGAAACTCTTAAGGTACAGTAGCAGCAGAATTGTATAAGCAGAATTTGAGAAGATAAAAAAGTAAAAACGACTACTGGTAGCATTATTCTATAACAAAATTCTACAAGGGTGTTTTTATTCCATTTAAGGAAGTGAGGCGAACTAATTTGCTCAAGTTCACAGAGGACTCAACATGGACCAGACTTCAAAGCTTTGACTCTTTCCTCTATATCACACTGTCACTCTTGCACTGACTTTTTAGCCTTGCAAATTTATTTAATGAATTTAAACCCTTTTTCCCCCCTTTCCAGTGGGTTAACAGTGCAACCCAGAGGCAGCATTTGTAGAGAAGCTCATTCTATTACATCAGATCTTAAATCTTTGTTCCCCGTCTCCATGTCTCATTTTACGGTCTTTGGATTGTGTCAATAAAATGCATTCTTTCTTACTGATCATCTGAAACTTGCAACAGTGTGTAAATGCTAGAAAGTCTGCAATAATTGCCATAGTCCCTTGCTCTAATGGAGCATACAGTCTTATAGATGATAAATAAATGAGACTATAATGTGAGCCCAAGAGGGTACATTGGCAGTTTGAGAATATGAAAAAGTGGTACCAAACATAGATTTGGGTAGAGGGTGGTCTGTAAGTTCTTCCCAGGGAAAGGAGCACCTGAATACGACTAGGTGAGTTAGGTCTGTGGGCAGAGAGCTCTGTGGAGAAGTGCCCATGGAGGCCTGGCAGAAAAGAGGCATTTGCTCAATTCCTACTTTGCAGAGGTCATGTGCTGTGACTGAGAAGTAGAGTGTGTTTTGTGTGTGTGTGTTTGTGTGTGTGTGTGTGTGTGTGTGCACACATGTGCATGCCTAGGTGTGCCCTTCAGTGCAATAGTAAAAACTGTTTTGGAGAAGACTATGGAGGCCAAATGATAGGATACTGAAAGAGGAACTCCCCAGGTCAGTAGGTGCCCAACATGCTACTGGAGATCAGTGCAGAAATAACTCCAGAAAGAATGAAGGGACGGGGCCAAAGCAAAAACAATACCCAGTTGTGGATGTGACTGGAGATAGAAGCAAGGTCCGATGCTGTAAAGAGCAATATTGCATAGGAACCTGGAATGTTAGGTCCATGAATCAAGGCAAATTGGAAGTGGTCAAACAGGAGATGGCAAAAGTGAACATCGACATTCTAGGAATCAGTGAACTAAAATGGACTGGAATGGGTGAATTTAACTCAGATGACCATTATATCTACTACTGCAGGCAGGAATCCCTTAGAAGAAACAGAGGAGCCATCATGGTCAACAAAAGAGTCCAAAATGCAGTACTTGGATGCAATCTCAAAAATGACAGAATGATCTCTGTTTCCAAGGCAAACCATTCAATATCACAGTAATCCAAGTTTATGCCCCAACCAGTAATGATGAAGAAGCTGAAGTTGAACGGTTCTATGAAGCCTACAAGACCTTTTAGAATTAACACCCCCAAAAGATGTCCTTTTCATTATAGGGGACTGGAATGCAAAAGTAGGAGGTCAAGAAACACCTGGAGTAACAGGCAAAATTGGCCTTGGAGTATGGAATGAAGCAGGACAAAGGCTCATAGAGTTTTGCCAAGAAAATGCACTGGTCATAGCAAACACCCTCTTCCAACAGCACAAGAGAAGACTCTACACATGGACATCACTGGATGGTCAACACCGAAATCAGATTGATAATGTTCTTTGCAGCAAAAGATGGAGAATATACAGTCAGCAAAAACAAGACCAGGAGCTGACTGTGGCTCAGATCATGAGCTCCTTATTGCCAAATTCAGACTGAAATTGAAGAAAGTAGGTAGAACCACTAGACCATTCAGGTATGACCTAAATCAAATCCCTTATGATTATAGAGTGGAAGTGAGAAATAGATTTAAGGGCCTAGATCTGATAGATAGAGTGCCTGATGAACTATGGACGGAGGTTCGTGACATTGTACAGGAGACAGGGATCAAGATCATCCCCATGGAAAAGAAATGCAAAAAAGCAAAATGGCTGTCTGGGGAGGCCTTACAAATAGCTGTGAAAAGAAGAGACGCAAAAAGGAAAGATAAAAGCATCTGAATGCAGAGTTCCAGAGAATAGCAAAGAGAGATAAGAAAGCCTTCCTCAGTGATCAATGCAAAGAAATAGAGGAAAACAACAGAATGGGAAAGACTAGAGATCTCTTCAAGAAAATTAGAGATACCAAGGGAACATTTCATGCAAAGATGGGCTTGATAAAGGACAGAAATGGTATGGACCTAACAGAAGCAGAAGATATTAAGAAGAGGTGGCAAGAATACACAGAAAAACTGTACAAAAAAGATCTTCATGACCCAGATAATCATGATGGTGTGATCACTCACCTGGAGCCAGACATCCTGGAATGTGAAGTCAAGTGGGCCTTAGAAATCATCACTACAAACAAAGCTAGTGGAGGTGATGGAATTCCAGTGGAGCTGTTTCAAATCCTGAAAGATGATGCTGTGAAAGTGCTGTACTCAATATGCCAGCAAATTAGGAAAACTCAGCAGTGGCGACAGGACTGGAAAAGGTCAGTTTTCATTCCAATCCCAAAGAAAAGCAATGCCAAAGAATACTCAAACTACCGCACAATTGCATGCATCTCACATGCTAGTAAAGTCATGCTCAAAATTCTCCAAGCCTGGCTTCAGCAATACGTGAACCATAAACTTCCAGATGTTCAATCTGGTTTTAGAAAATGCAGAGGAACCAGAGATCAAATTGCCGACATCCACTGGATCATAAAAAAAGCAAGAGAGATACAGAAAAACATCTATTTCTACTTTATTGACTATGCCAAAATCTTTGACCGTGTGGATCACAAGAAACTGGAAAATTCTGAAAGAGATGGGAATACCAGACCACTTGACCTGCCTCTTGAGAAACCTATATGCAGGTCAGGAAGCAACAGTTAGAACTGGACATGGAACAACAGACTGGTTCCAAATAGGAAAAGGAGTACGTCAAGGCTGTGTATTGTCACCCTGCTTATTTAACTTATATGCAGAGTACATCATAAGAAATGCTGGTCTGGAGGAAGCACAAGCTGGAATCAAGATTGCCGGGAGAAATACCCATAACCTCAGATATGCAGATGACACCACCCTTATGGCAGAAAGTGAAGAGGAACTCAAAAGCCTCTTGATGAAAGTGAAAGAGGAGAGTGAAACAGTTGGCTTAAAGCTCAGCATTCAGAAAATGAAGATCATGGCATCTGGTCCCATCACTTCATGGGAAATAGATGGGGAAACAGTGGAAACAGTGCCATACTTTATTTTTGTGGGCTCCAAAATCCCTGCAGATGGTGATTGCAGCAACGAAATTAAAAGACTCTTACTCCTTGGAAGGAAAGTTATGACCAACCTAGATAGCATATTCAAAAGCAGAGACATTACTTTCCCAAGAAAGGTCTGTCTACTCAAGGCTATGATTTTTCCAGTAGTCGTGTGAGAGTTGGACTGTGAATAAAGCTGAGCGTTGAAGAATTGATGCTTATGAACTGTGGTGTTTGAGAAGACTCTTGAGAGTCCCTTGGACTGCAAGGAGATCCAACCAGTCCATTCTGAAGGAGATCAGCCCTGGGTGTTCTTTGGAAGGAATGGTGCTAAAGCTGAAACTCCAGTACTTTGGCCACCTCATGCGAAGAGTTGACTCATTGGAAAAGACTCTGATGCTGAGAGGGATTGGGGGTAGGAGGAGAAGGGGACGACAGAGGATGAGATGGCTGGATAGTATCACCGACTCGATGGACATGAGTTTGAGTGAACTCTGGGAGTTGGTGATGGACAGGGAGGCCTGGCATGCTGCAGTTCATGGGGTCGCAAAGAGTTGGGCATGACTGAGTGACTGAACTGAACTGATAGAGGCTAAATTATTCAAGGTCTTGTGCTCAGGGCTCAGTTGCTCAGTCGTGTCCAATTCTTTGCAACTCCATGCGCTGTGGCCCTCCAGATTCCTCTGTCCATGGGATTTTCCAGGCCAGAATACTGTAGTGGGTTGCCATTTCCTTCTCCAATTCAGAGTCTTAACTAGTAAGAAAAATAACTTGTGCTTAATACTTATTCTGTGCCAGACACTGTTGTAATTTTAATATAACACATTTGTTCCTCATTTTAAACCTGAGAAAGTGTTACACTGTCAGGATCTTCATTTCGTATGAAAGGACAATGACACACACATGCACACTTGTGTGCGCACTAAGTGACTCTTCTAAGTTATCAGATTTAGTGAGGAATACAACAGAGATTTGAGCTCCAGCCAATCTAGCATGAAACGTATGGTCCATGAACCAGTATTATCAGCATCACCCGGGAACTTGTTAAAAATGCAACAACTGAGGCACCAACCCAGACCTACAGAATCAGAATATACATTTTAACAAGGTGGTTCCTGAGCACTTTAAAGTTTGGGGACTTCTGCTGTAACCCACTGAACTCTGCGACTTCTCTTTAACTTTGAGAAGGAATCTGGACATTATCCTAAGGCCAGTGGAGAGTCAGGAAAAGGCTTGAAGTAAGAGATAGTCAAAATAAATCTATTTTTAGACCAATAGTTTCACGTCAATGACTCTGGCTTCAGTATGGGGAGTGAAGCCAAAGAAGGCAATTCTGGAGGCAGGGAGACCCATGAAAGGACTACTGTTCACCAAATAAAGGAGGATGGCAGCCTGAAATAGGGTTATGGCAGTGACAGAGGAGGGAAGCTGGTGAGTGGATGAGGTAGTGTCAACAGAATTTGGAGATTCTTTGGGTATATAAATTGAGGGAGAGGTGGAGTCAGTTCACCTCCAGGTTCTGGCTTGAGCAACTGGTTGTATCATGGTGTTATTTTCTGTACGAGGATACTTAGGGGAAGCAGGGTGGGAAGTATGAGAGGTGGTTGATGAGTTTACTTTTAGATTAAAATGAGACTTGAGAGGACTGTGGGAAAGTCAAGGAGAGCTATTGAGTCAGGTCCGAAGAGTGAGTGCGGGGAAACCACACAAATTCCTTGGACATTTTGAAAAGGATCCCAGGGCAAATTATAGGGCAAAATTTCTACCTGGCTTGCCCTTCATGTCCCTCCACTTACTCCATTGTATTCACTAAGGTCTACACCTGCTCTGGGAAGTCCTATATTCAGCAGACAATCAGACATAGAGGTTTGTTGCTCAGGAAAGATATCTTAGCTGGACATAAAGATTTTGGACTCCTAAGAATATAGAATAGACTGTAACTGAAGCTGTGACATTGCTCAGAAAGAGAAAAGGAGTCTAGGATATAGGGAAGAGGAAGAGGAATCTGTGAAACTGACTGAGCATAGGTGGGAGAAAAACTAGCAGTTGGACATCATGGAAGCTCTGGGTAAAGAGTGTTTCAAGATGGGAAAAGTGGAGATGAAGGTAAAATGGTTCTGAAACAGCACAAAGAGAATAAGAAAGAAATTTCTGCTGGATTTAGCAATACACTAGTGATTGATCACCTCAGTGAGAGCTGGGGAAAACTGATGAGGATCAAAGCCAGACAACAATAGACTGAGAAGTGAGGGCTAAGAAAGTGGGGATTCTTTACAGTGTAGACAATACTTTCAGAATATTGATCTATAAAGCTTAGGAATGAGGGTAAACTGGAAAAGCTTGGTAATGAAGCAGAAGCTTTTCAAGATGGGGGATTTGAATATGCTTAAATGCTGAAGAGAGGAGCCAATAAAGGAGGAGAGATTAAAGTCCGGGATCCCTGAAGTAGAGGAGATGAGATAATGGGCACTGGTTTAGATCTTTCCTTTTATGCCCCAATCTACCAATAGGTCGGTATGGGGATTTGGGAGAATGGCCAGAGAATAGGGAGGCCCCGCTTCAGTCACCTGTTCCACATTCTGGGGTCTCTAGAGGCTTAGTCCTATCACCTTTCCATTCTAAGCCTTAGTCTCCACAGAAGAAACTTATGATATTTGAATCTTCCACTTTTATATCAGTAGACATGCTATCCAGAACAAGTATGACTATGGATTATGTATCTGCTTCAAAAATTAGCCCTTAAATGTCATCTTCAGCTAAAATCTTTGCCTTAACCTTACCTGTCCTTGGGTAAATTGAGAGAGACAGACATACTTCCACCTTAATCCGTTTAAAGATTGCATAAACCCACCAACTCCAGGTTTTGTGGAGAATAGTAGTTCCTAATCAGGACACCTCAAGAATACTCAAGAACAGGTTTCAAGAGTATATCAACCCCAGAACTGTTAAGGGAAAAAAATCTATATACAATGTGCTTTTTTCCTTCTGAGACATGTCCGTTGATTCTCAGATTGTTAAGAGAATCTGTGATCCCAAGTCTAATGTGGAGATAGTGCTCAAGCTGATAATTTTGGAGGGATTCGAGCTGTTATGGTAGGAGGGAGTCCCGTATCCTCTTTCTCCTTCCCCTCCTATTCACAATTCCTTCCAGGGGGCCAAAAGGTAACCAAGAAAAATGATGACAATCAGAAAGGATAATGAGAATTACAAGAACATGGAAATGTAAGGTTGTTTAACTGACATCTGATTCAGAACTTTGCATGTGAACCCAAGTATTTGGTTTCCAATTCTAAAGAGGTCATTTCCTAGATTGAAAATGTGAAAAAACAAATCTAAGCTTATGCAGCATGTTCTAGAAAAAAATTTATCTTCAATATTGTAGTAGAAAGTTGCTAGCCTCGCTTAAGGAACCCCAATTAATCCAACTTTACTCAGAATGTTGTTGGCAAATATAATAAAAATAAGAGGTAGATTTGTCAGTGAGGTGATGTTACATTAAAGCACAAATCTGCTGCTCTTGTTTAGGTAGAACAGTCCCAGAATTGGCAACTAATGACAACACATGGGAATAAATAGAACAAGTGTAGAAAACAGATGTCAGAGTTTACCTTTCCCACCAAGCAGTTTGGAGTATGGCTTTAGGCACAGATCATAACAAACATGTTAATAAATATCCTGTGCGATGTGTATATCTGCAATTGTTTGTGCTAAATTTTAACCCATGTATGTTGCTAATAAAAATCCTAGAACCTATACATGATAATATTGTGAATGTGAAATGACAGCTAAAATGACTTGTTATATTTTATTTATAAGAATTACACATTTTATTAATGATTCTTTTTGGTTCCCACATTTCCAAAACCCAAATTGACAAGTTGAGGTGTTGCATTTGGTTTTCAAATGGATGACAGACACCAAAAAGAATCTGATTAGAGAGGGAAAAAGTATAAACACATATGGGAACCATACTTCTGCTTTCATGATACTATCTCAGTTTCAAGAAGCAATGCTTTAGATTCATTTAGCATATTACACATGGGTCAGACACACAGATATTTTAATTCAATCTTAGAAAGCCTAAGATTAGGAATTGTCTTTATGCCTGCTTGTGAAAAATAGGCAGTTTTTCTTTTTTTTTAATAGCAGGAATCTCACTAACTCAAAATCTGTAAATGACTTTAAATTGTGCTCTGGATATATAAATCCAGCCATAAAATATCCTTAGTGATAAAGTTAGTCATTCAAATAAATTAAGCCAATTAAAACCCCAGAATCAAGTCATTCCCTTTTTTATGAATACAATGAAGCTGTATCTCCAATTACAGACAATTTTCAGAACTCAGGAGACAACTCAAGAGTTATTTGGCTACTATGTTGCCTTTATACACATGGCATCAAATTGAGAAATCTGAAAAGCTCAGCATATAAAGTTTGATAACTGCTGGCTCAAATGCCTTTTAAAAAGTTTCTAAGAAACTTCAAGATATATCTTGCTTGCCAAGTAAAACCAAGTCACCACAAAGTTTCCTTTAAGTAGCAATGAGAAAGTTTATAAGACTCTCCCACACTTAAAAAAAAAATTAGAAATGCAAAGACAACATTAAGGAGAAGAAAACAAAACTTACTTTTTCTTAAAGCCTCTTCCAACAGTTTAAACAGGATGAAAGGAGAATATACGATGATTTACACATTCATATGTTACCTCCAAGAGGTACAGAATGGGCCACCAAAACTATCTGAGGGTCCCTCCCAACTGCAGCCTTTTTAACTTTGTGGAAGAAAATAGGAGGGTGTGTGGGTTTCCTCCAAGTCTTGTGACATGTACATAGCTGACTCCTACTGGGCTGAAAAAGCACTCGTCAATTTTTACTTAAAATTATGAGTAGCAAATTCTCTGCGGGACATCCTTAAAGGGAAATCCTGCCAGAATTAGTACATGAAACGTCTAGATAATCTCCAGAAAGTTTAAAATATAAAGTGTACATACAGACATTCACATACACTCAAGAAATTCCCACTGCATAGTCTAAATTGAGGGTATATTTAAATTAAAAAAATTTTTCTATAAAGGATGATGTATTTCCTGTTTTGTGTGTGTGTGTGTGTGTGTTGTTGTTGCTGTTATTTCAGTGACAGAATCCTTCTTATGGGTTGCTGTGTGCTGTGCTTAGTTGCTCAGTCATGGCCGACTCTTCGACCCCATGGACTGCAGCCTGCCAGGCTCCTCTGTCCGCAGGGATTCTCTCCAGGCAAGAATACTGGAGTGGGTTGCCATGCGCTCCTTCAGAGGATATTCCCAACCCAGGGATCGAACCCAGGTCTCCTGTATTGCAGGCAGATTCTTTACTGTCTGAACCACCAGGGAAGCCCCAAAATACTGGAGTGGATAGCCTATCCATTCTCCAGGAGTTCTTCTCATCTCAGGAATCAAACTGGAGTCTCCTGCATTGCAGGCGGGTATTTTACCAACTGAGCTAAAATCAGATCTTCTTATAGGTTAGAAATGGACAAACTACAGAGATTTTCTGTTGAAATATCTGGAAAGAGATGAGGCCTGATGTTCTCACCTGTAGCGTTTTTCGTAGCTTGAGAGATGAATCGTGGGGTGTGGCCTCTATCACTGCCTTCCTGGGAAACTGGTGAACTTTGAACCTTAGACTTGACTCGGATAACTCAAAGTAGTTAACCTGCTTCTTGCACCTGTACTGTGGACCTGGCATTCCCTGCTTCTGCCTCTTTCCCTCTGAGCTGGCAACAATTGTTACGTCATGCCCATGGCAGTATGACTTCACTTAAGCACAGACTCAGCCTTTTGAAATCTGAAATCAAAACTTAAAAAGTGGCCAGATGTTTCAGGAGATGGATCTAAAGAAATGTTTGAATACTGAACTAATCTACAACAGGAATTCTGTGGGTCATATTTATCTGTAAAGCAGGTGACATTTACTTTTAATCTCTCTGTTTAAGGCCATTTCTTCAGTTTGTAAAGGTGGGTGAGGAAGGAAATGTTCTGCTTTAACTCCATCTATTCCCAGACCAAACTTGACCTGTCCTTGTTCCAGGTGCCAAAGAAATATGTTAGTGTTTTCTGAGGTCAAACTCAGTTACATACAATCAAAAAACCTGAGCTAGGGAAATATATAAAAGCAATCAACTCAGTGCCTTGTTATTCACCTGACTTTGATGATAAAGTTATTATAAAAATGAAAACATTGTGATGAGCAGCAACAAATTGATTCAGTGAAAGGACAAAAGAACATTCAAACTATTATAAAAATTCAATCTAACATAAAATCTATTACTAGTAATAGCTTTTAATTCTCATGATGCCACGGATAGACCGGCATTAATTTTCTCCTTTTAAAGGTGAGGAAGTAGAGTCCAGGAGTTATAAAGTCGCCTATGTCCCCATGTAGTTATGGAACCCTCTTTATTGCCCCCGTGTTTTCCTGAGAGGGTAATCTTCATTCACGCATCCAACCTAAGATCCTCCTGCTCCATTCTCAAACTACTCCACATAGCTCCATTAAGCTCATAAAATATCTTAGTTAACACTCTAAAGAGTAACTGTCTTTGATCTTACCTGAAATTTCTCATCTCTGCCATGTCCATTTCTTTTTGAAACTCTCTTTCCTTGGTTTCACTAAGTCATTCTCTCCTAATTTTCTCCTTGGGCTTAGCATCTTCAACCTCCTTTCCCTTTATTCACCTCACTCTTCCCTAGAATTTCATTCTCAGTTCAGAATGCTTCTCTACCCTCTCCATGGATTTTCTCATGAAAACAATTAGCAATATATTATGACTGCTAAACCTGTATTCTCAGCTGGTATTGCTCTCTAAGGTTCTAGGCCTGTATCCTGTGGTCTCTTCGCTGTCTTTGCACAGAGGTCCATAGGCATCCCAAACAAACACCTTTATCTGTTCCCCACCTCCCACTGTACAGATGAGGTCTGCCGCATTTCCTGTCTCAGGACATGGCACCGTCACCTAACCCATCGTACCTTGGACTTCTCACTTTCCTCAGTTAGTCTCCACCATCCCCATCCTCAACTTCTGGTGGTTCTACTTTGTTAAATATTTCCTAGATTTGTCATTATCCCTGCATTCTGGCCCTCGCATTTCTCACTTGGATTGTTGTTATCAGTCATAAAACATTTGGCGTCTGCCTCAATCTAGTCCCTTTCTATAATTTCTTTGTATCACTATAAAACAATATTTAAAGATATGTTTATGGAATTATAAAATACACGCTTCTTGCAGAAAGTCTGAAATAATGAAAAACATTGTTTAAAATGACTTGCAATCCAAGAGACAGTCACAATTCACTCAAATATCTTTGAAATATTCTGTATGCATACATGTAGCTATACAGGAAATGTTTATGAATTTTCATGCAAATACTTACACAGCTATAGTTAAATATGTTTAATAAGAAAATCAAAACCACACTGCATATATCTTTTTTACTTAATATACTGTGATTTTCCAAATCAAATATTTTTGAAGTGGCTGCAAATAATGGCTGCAGCATAATGAAGTATGTGATGGAATAACGCTTCCTCTTTTTTTCTCTATGATCTGTTTTCTTCAACATCAAAACTTAGCCTCAGCATTTATAATTTATGACTCACAAGACTTAGATTCTGGTGGGAAAGAGAGAAGAAAAAAAATAGAACACTCTTAAGTTCATTAATTTAAACTTAAACATTTAATTTAAGGCTGCACTTTACTAGTAAGACAGTTTAGTAGGAAAACAATTTGCTAAAATGATTTTTTCTTCTTTATAATGAATAATAGACAAAGGAGAAAACCTGTGGGGATTTTGTCTTAGCTTGACTAGTCAGAGAAAGGACTTTTCTTTGGTGGAAGACTGCCTCCTTTCCTTGAGAGATGTATCATCCACACTTCTCTTCTATCAGAGGCTGGGGGGAAAAGATTTGTACACGTTTTTAAGTTCACATTTTACTTCTCAGGAGACATTGATCTCACAAGTAATACATACATTTTAAAGGATTTTGGCAAACTGTCAAACTGCCTTTCAGAATGGATGATCCTTTTAAAAGACAATCACCTCGCTTCCCTGGTTCATCTTTAAAGGCAACCTCTTGCTTTTAGGAGAATGGCTAACTTCTCAGCTTAGCATGTAAGCCATTTTGTGATTCCTCCTCCTCTAGTCTCTCCAGCTTCTTCTTACACTACTTCCCAAATCATTTTTCATATTTCTCATACTTTAGGAATTCCAAAATTTCTCTTCATATTATCTTAGTAGTCTGGAATCTCCTTTTCTCTGCCCAGAAATGCCCTTACCAGGCTAGTCCTACTTTTCTCAAGAGTCACCTCCAGCTGGTTCAGTTCCCCTCCCTGCAGTGCAATACAATTTGACTTTCTTCTCCCATTACATCCTCTGCTTGCTGCTCTCCAAACACTGTATTGAACTGTAACTGTTGATTCTTGCCATCACCTTGAAAGCAAGACACAAAATTTTTAAGATTTGTATTATTATTCTTTGTACTTAGTTGTCTTACAGGATCCAGGAGATTATTGAGCCAAGGATTGAAACTCACCATGTCCTCCCTTTCCTCCATCACACCCCAGTATAATCCCTTCCTTCCTGCTCTTCAAACATACATCCAGGTTAAGTCTTACTACTAATCGTTGAAGAGGAACAGAAGTGCAAATAGAGACAAGCCTGGTAACACAGATAAAACACAACACTGGGAACTTTAAAAAATTTAATACCTGTTTAATGTAGTAGTTCCTTCTTTTTGTGTGTGATGTAAATGGAATAAACAGTTTTTGAAGACCCAAAAGTCAGGCTTTCTTTCTTAACGATTTGGAAAAAGTCTGACCTGGGTTCTTTTTTTAAAATTTATTTATAGTTGATTTACCATGTTTCAGATATATAGCAAAGTGACTTTTTAATGCTATATATATGTATATATATACACACATACATATTATATGTGTACACATACACACACAGATACTTCCCTGGTGGCTCAGATGGTACAGAATCGGCCTACAATGCAAGAAACCCGGGTTCGATCCCTGGGTCAGCAAGATCCCCTGGAGAAGGAAATGGCAACCCACTCCAGTATCCTTGCCTGGAAAATCTCATGGGCAGAGAAGCCTGGCAGGCTACATAGTCCATGGGGTCACAAATAGTTGGACACAACTGAGCGACTAACACTAAAACACATGCACACACAAATATATACATATATATTTTTCAGATTTCCCCCCATTGTTGGTTATTATCAGGTATTGAATAGTTTCCTGTGCTATACAGTAGGTCCTTATTTCTATTTTATCTGAAATTCCTAACTTATCTCCCCTCTACCCACTGCTATACCCTCTGGTAACCATGAGTTTGTTTTCTATGTCTGTGAGTCTATTTCGGTTTTGTAAATAAGTTCACTTATATGGGCTTCCTGGGTGGTACTAGTGGTAAAGAACCCAACTGCCAATTCAGGAGACATGAGACTCGGGTTTGATCCCTGGGTTGGGAAGATTCCCTGGAGGAAATGGCAACACACTTCAGTATTCATGCCTGGAGTATCCCATGGACAGAGGAGCCTAGAGGGCTACAGTCCATAGGTTCACAAAGAGTCAGACACGACTGACGTGACATAGTACACATGCATTTTCTAGATTCTATGTGATACCGTGTCTGACTTGATTCAATTAGTATGAAACTCTAGGTCCATCCGTGTTGTTGCAAATGGCATTATTTCACTCTTTTTTAATGGCTGAGTAATATACCATAGGAAAAGTGAAAGTTGCTCGGTCGTGTCTGACTCTTTGCAACCCCATGGACTACACAGGCCATGGAATTCTCCAGGCCAGAATATTGGAGTGGGTAGCCTTTCCTTTCTCCAGGGGATCTTCCCGACCCAGGGATCAAACCCAGGTCTCCCGCATTGCAGGTGGATTCTTTACCAGCTGAGCCACAAGGGAAGCCCAATATACTATATATCTCTTTATGTATAATATATATGCCCCATCTTCTCTTTCCGTCTATCTTTTGATGGACACTTACAGGCTGCTTTTATGTCCTGGCTACTGTTAAGTAGTGCTGTTGTGAACACTGGGGTGCATGTCTCCTTTCAAATTAGAGTTTTTATCTTTTCAGGGTATGTGCCCAGGAGCGGACTGCTAGATCATATGGCAACTCCACCTTTAGTATTTAAGAAACCTCCATACTGTGCTCAATAGTGGCTGCACCAATTTATATCCCCACAAACAGTGTAGGTGGTTTTCTTTTTCTCCATACCCTCTTGAGCATTGTTTATAAACTTTTTGTTGGCCATTCTGACCAGTGTATGGTGATACACCTCACTGTAGTTTTGATTTGCATTTTTCTAATAATTATGATATTGAGCATCTTTTCAAATATCCATTGACTATCTATGTTTTCTTTGGAGAAATGTCTATTTAGATGTATTGCCCATTTTTTTATTGCTTTTTTGTTATTGAGTTGTATGAGCTGTTTGTATATTTGGACATGAATTCCTTATCAGTCACATCATTTGTAAATACATTCTACCTTTTGAGGGTTGTCTTTCCATTTTCTTTGTGGTTTCTCTTGCTGTGCAATGCTCTTAAGTTTAACTAGGTCCCATTTTAAAACTTCTGTTTTTCTTTACATTACTCTAGGAGATAAATCAAAAAAGTTACCATTTATGTAAAGGAGTTTTCTGTATGTTTTCCTCTCTAAATTTTATAGCATCCAGTCTTACATTTAGGTCTTTAACTCTATTGAGTCTACTTTTTAAATATGCGTTAGAGAACATTGTAATTTCATTCTTTTACATGCAGCTGTCCACTTATGGAAGAGACTGTCTTTTTTCCACTGTATATTTTTTCCTTCTTTTTCTGTAGATAATTGACCTTAAACACATGGGCTTATTTCTAGATTCGATTCTGTTTCACTGATCTGTGTGTCTGTTTTTGTGTCAGTATCATATTCTTAAGTCGGGAGCAGAATTCTTCCAGGTCTTTCTCGAAACTGTTTTGGCTATTTGAGGTCTTTTGTGTTGACATGCAATTAACAATTTTTTTTTGTTCCAGTTCTGTGAAAAATACAATTGGTAATTTGATAGGGATTGCAATCAATCTGTAAAATGCCTTGAGTAGTATGGTTATTTTAACAATATTGATTCTTTTAATCCAAGCACATGGTAATGTCTTTCCATCTGTTTGTGTGGGCTTCAGTTTTTTTTTATCAGCATCTGAGTTTTCTGAGTACAGGTCTTTTGCAGTTAAGTTTATTTCTCGGTATCCTATTCTTCTTTATATGGGTTTCCTTATTTCTAAAATTTCACTGTTAGTGTATAGAAATGTAATGGATTTCTGTATATTTATTTTGTATCCTGCAACTTGACTAAATTCATTGGTGAGCCCTAGTAGTTTTCTGGTAGTATCCTCAGGATTTTCTATGTATAGTATCATGTCATCTGCAAATAGGCACAGTTTTACTTCTTTTCCAATTTGAACTCCTTTTATTTCTTTTTCTTCCAATGCTGTGGGGTCCTGGGTTCTATTTATTCTCCTGTTTGTGTAGTGTGGCCTTCAGAGGGGAGCAACTTGAGTGAATCTGTAGGCTGTTTTAATAGCCATAACTTTAATAGTGCTCTCAGATTTTGTGGAAAATCTACATGCCAGAATTTATAAATCTGTTTCTTTCATTTTCCTTATATACTATGTACACTTGGGTCAAAGCTTCATTGGTATTAGTCAAAGACAGTGAAACTTCCATTGTCCCCACCCCTACTTAACTCACAGAAGTTAGTTCTTGATAGAAAAAAAATCCCATTTGGCTGTGGGTCAAGTGGCATTTCTGAGGAAGGAATGAACTGTTTCTTTTCACTCTACAGACACACTACTTCAAATTACAGCTGCACTTTGACTTCACCCTTGGTGCTTCATGGTCTGACTAAAGTACATTCTCCAAAAAGTTCAAGATGGGTCTACATTCAGGCTAAGCCACTTCAACATTTATTTTTCTAATTTTGTGTTAAGGTCTTTTTGGGAAATACACTGATTTTTGGTTAAGATATGCCACTGTTCACTGACTCTTTTTGATGGTCAGAAATGAGTTTCCTTTGACTATTCAAAAACAAATGGTCTGGAGATAGAACATATATAAATACCTGAGCATATTATTCAAATATCCCTGCCATTATGTGCAACAGTAAGAAGTACTAACAGCAGATAAAAGTTTAGCTATACATTTGCTGAAATCCAGGTAACTGAAAATGATTTATTAAGGTGAAATGGTTCATGAATGGCAAACTTGCAAGGAATGAAAGACACAGAGGACTATGGAACTATTTTTGTGTACAAACATAATAAAATCCTCTAAAAATATTCAAAATAATAATTTTAAAATGTAAATACACATATACATCAATCCTAGTAATTAAGATAATAGATTCAAAGTACATAAAATTTAATAAAGAGAACTTTATTCTAAATAACATTCTTAAATCTGCCCATTAAGAGCACAGTAAACATTTTTTATTTTATTAATGAAATTAGATTTTTACATATAAAATCAGCTAAGTAATTTTATTTACAAAAATAAAAACTGCTTATTTACTGTGGAAAAATAACCATTTTGATAAAAGAAAATAATTTAATGAACGTGTAATGCAACAAAGTAAGAATGGCTTTTTGTTTCATTGTCTGATACTTTGACTTAAATGTGGATTACTTTGGTATCTCTTGAAACCTAAGTAATAAGATCCTTAAACAAGCACTGAATAAAAAATTAGGTTGGGTATGTTCTGGAAGCTGAATCAACATGACTAAGTGGAGTCTGTGGTCACAGAAAATTTGTCATTTTCTTCCTTTGCCCTTATGAAAATACATTAATAGAAAATTACCAATGGAAAATACTTTAAAATTTGTAATATTCCTATCAACTTTGACATTGCTTACCAAATTATATTAACTTCTTTCAACCAGTGTTAATACTTTGTCTAGAATTAGGGTAGAGGTAGACTAATCTTTGTATTCAAACATTTTAAAACATCGTCTTAAATACCATATAAGGAATAATATAAAATAGTATTTTTTAAAATATTTGAGATTTAATTTACTATTTTAAATAGTTAAATTCCTTTTTTATATACAGTAAGTTGTTGCTTAAAACTCATTTGATTAAAATTATTATTCCATGGAATTATTTGTCTTTTAATTGCTAATCTTTACAAATTAAGAATACCTATTTCTTAAGTTTCTATTTTTGAAAAAAAGTTCCAATGATTTAAATGCATTATAGATCCCCTACAACAAAGTATTAGGTGACAGTGTCTACTGATACGAAAAATGAAATTCAGAAACTGGGTTACAGAAAACTATTTGTAGTACATTTTTAGTAAATGTGATTTAACACCTGTAAGTAGAGCACAGAAATGCATGGGGCTCTCAGGTATTCTTCTATATCTGTAAACACATCCCTGAAGCCCCCAGACGCAGAGAAGTTCACTCTTGTGGGGGAAATGAGAGGCCCTCTATCTGCCAGGAATAAGAGCAAGGGCTTAGTAATAAAACAAAAACAATAGCTGGCAAACTTCTGTATTTTACGTTTGAAGCATTCTCTATTAATTTTAAAGAAAAATACACTTATTTTCATTTTGATACCAAAGGTTTTCCCTTTCTTTAAAAAACACCACATTTTGAGTTTCTATGTAAACTATATTTACACATGTCACCTGAAATCTAGTAACACAACAAATGAGTCCTTTCCTGGAGATAAAAGATATCAGAAAATTTATTTTTCATTCAGCTTATATGAAGAAAATAAACTTGAAATGTATAATTTTTAGAATAATGTGAAAAAGAAACCTTCCATGGAGAGCCCAATTTACAAAACTTACATTTTTTTAACTTACAATGAATACAATGCTACTGTTTTAACTGAATTGTGGGTGGTGGGAGGTGCTATTGAGGGGATTCTGGACTGTGAAATGAGGGTTTGTTTTTTTTTTTTGGTAACCACTCACCTTTAACTTTGGGGGAAAAAATATTTACTGTATGACAACATTAAGTAAATTAAAATCATCACTCTTCTGTCACTGATGACTTTCTCGATTTGAGAACAAGGTCTTTAATGGATGAGGAAAGCTCCTGAAGTTCTTTACGAGTTGTATTGATGATATCCTCTTGTTCTTTGTCTAATTCATCACTCAAGGGATCTTCTCCCTGCCCAGTCTTCTTATTTTGACTGACTAAATGCTTTACCACCAAACCTTGATACTTTACTAAAAGAGTATGTTGATCCTGTGAAAAGAGAAAGGAGAGGAAAGTTAACGAACATGGTTTAATTTTCTGTGGGACAAAGTAAGATTTATTCAACCATTATACACTGCAGGTCTTCATCTTTACAAATTACTGGTCACAGAAGTAGAAGGCTGAATCTAGCAAGGTCCTTGCTCTCAAGGAGGTTCCTTGCGCTCAAGGAGGTTAGATTGGGGGAGATAAAACACGAATACAGATAATTTTAATGTAAGTTGACTGAGCTGGGTTCTATCACCAAAGATAAAGTGACATGAAAATTCAAAGAAGCCAGTTTACTTCTAGCTGAGAAGTCCCTCAGAAGAATTGGTGTTGGGTAGGACTTTTAGAGCTGATCCTTGAAGGACAGGTTAAACCTGCATAAACTGAAATGGAAGACTGAGCATTATTATATCACTTCCAAAAGCTTAATTTCTAAATTCAGAATATTCTTTACTATAGATCTTAAAGGATCCTGAAACATTCCTGAACTAGACTGAGTTTTAAAAATCGATCTCCTCCTTCACTGTTCCCACTCTAGGAAGCAGAAACATGATGTTAATACACTCAAAATATTCAGAATCTAAAAGTTTTAAAAGTTTCAAGTACACTGAAAATATAATACCTCTGGAATTTTACTATTCAGAAAAGCAATGATCTGGGGGACACATCTTCCAGGTGCATGGAGCATGCTATGGGTTGAGAACTGAAACAACAGAACCGACGTGAGATGCAGGATAAGAGCAGGGTCTTCTGTGACTTTTAGCTGTTCAACCAGTGCTTGTCGATGCTGAAATAGTACCTGCCTAGACAAAAGAAAGTAACACAAGCATGTTATCATATTCTAACAAGTTCTCACCAATTTCAGTTCTTCCCTTCTGTATTCATTTTTAGGTTTCATAAACAATTTAAGGGACCATTTATGCAACAGACACAGTTCTGAACAGCACTGATAAACTAATATGCTAAAAAATGATAGAAAAACTATATAGATAGAAAAACTACACATCAGAGATTCTCAAAGTATGCTTTTTATTTTGAATTGTTGGGTATCAAACAGAAGTGCACTGGTTTAAATAAGGCTTCCTATAAAGAAGGTCTTAAGGCTAGTAAGAATTATTAATTCCTAGGCTTGATCAGCTATGGGATTAAGAACTCTGATACCTTATTCCATTGGGTCAGAGAGGGACACTTAAGGATATGAAGACTGACTATGTTTGAAGGTCTACAGCCATTTAGATACAACAGTTCTCTTTGCAGGATTCAGACAGACTCCAATTTCAGACATTAATTCAGTGTTACCTTTCTCTTTTTTTGTCTCCCTTCTTCAACATAATATCACAAGCTTCTGCTGCAGAATCCAGACAAGCAAGAAAGTCTTCTATGCTCTGGAAAGGTGTTTAAACCATTATTTACTTTTATAAACAGTCGCCTAAAGAAAAGTAGTCATTTAATACTGTTTTATAATTTTATACCCCAAATACAATTTTTAAAAAGGTCATTTTGTCATTAGTTTTGAAACTGTGATTTAGGACTAGACAGTAAAGTGTCCCCAGCTTCGTTTCTCTCTTCACCCTCAAAAGGGATGTCCTGAGTGTAAATTAATAGTTTTAAACTTAGTTTTCAGCTATTTTGATAAAAATCTATTCAAATATCACAAATTCTAGTTCAAATATCTAAATACAGTAAAGCTTTATTTACCTTTTCATTCAGAGAGTTGTGGAGTTTTGTGAGAGGCACTTTTGTTTCTTCTGATAATTTACTTAGAATTTTTTTTCTTACCTATAGGGAAAAAAAAAAATCCTTTGAGATTGTATATGCACTACATGTCAAAGCTACAGAGTACATCATGAGAAACGCTGGGCTGGATGAAGCACAAGTTGGAATCAAGATTGCTGGGAGAAATATCAATAACTTCAGATATGCAGATGACACCACCCTTATGGCAGAAAGCAAAGAAGAACTAAAAGCCTCTTCATGAAAGTGAAAGAAGAGAGTGAAAAAGTTGGCTTAAGGCTCAACATTCAGAAAACAAAGATTATGGCATCTGGTCCCATCACTTCATGGCAAATAGATGGGGAAACAGTGGAAACAGTGTCAGACTTTATTTTGTGGGGCTCCAAAGTCACTGCAGATGGTGACTACAGCCATGAAATAAAAAGACGCTTACTCCTTGGAAGGAAAGTTATGACCAACCTAGGCAGCATATTAAAAAGCAGAGACATTACTTTGCCAACAAAGGTCCGTCTAGTCAAGGCTATGGTTTTTCCACTGGTCATGTATGGATGTGAGAGTTGGACTGTCAAGAAAGCTGAGCTCTGAAGAATTGATGCTTTTGAATTGTGATGTTGGAGAAGACTCTTGAGAGTGCCTTGGACTGCAAGGAGATCCAACCAGTCCATCCTAAAGGAAATCAGTCCTGAATGTTCACTGGAAGGGCTGATGTTGAAGATGAAACTCCAGTACTTTGGCCACCTGATGCGAAGAGTTGACTCATTTGAAAAGACCCTGATGCTGGGAAAGACTGAAGGCAGGAGGAGAAGTGGATGACAGAGGATGGGATGGTTGGATGGCATCACTGACTTGATGGACATGAGTTTGAGTAAACTCCAGGAGTTGGTGATGGACAGGGAGGCCTGGGGTGCTGCAGTCCATGGGATCACAAAGTCGGACACGACTGAGTGACTGAACTGAACTGAATATACGTTAAAACAAAGCAAAACAAAAAATGTGTATCGTTCTTAAATTTCAGACTGCAAACTCGGGATAAAATACACTAAAATACTTTAACATCAGAACACTAGTCAACAGCCAGCCAAAGAGGCTAGATGCAGCCCGCATTCATCCCATTTGTGCCTGCAGTAAAAGAGGAGGATCAGAGAGCTTGTGAGTGAATGAGCACATACCCACCGTTCATCTTGCAAGAAGAGAATTTGGGGTAAGAGGCTGCTCCTTATCTTTTCCATTGTGGTGGGAAGAGTATTCTTCCCTAAGGCCAGATGAGGGAGCCCCACTCATAAAGATCAAGCATATCTATAAGTGAGGGGACTTGAGCCATGGATAGATGGATGCTATACTGTCTGGTGTGTGGCACTTTACTGCACTCTGCCCCAGATGTGCTTTGTGAAGTTTGATGGCATTTGTGGACAGTCTTATGGCTCCTTCTAGTGCAAAAGTTCTAGAGGAGGTCTTACTGGAATGGTGTGGGCAGCAGGCTCTAGAATTACAGTGTCTTGGAAGACTGGACAACCTACTGACTCCTGCCCTCCATGTTATACCAATCTTCCTGCGGCCCTTGAAGGGCATGGGACAGAACTCATTTGTTTCCCACAGTGGAGGCTGGCATGCAGGCAGGTACATGGAACAGTCCACATAGCTGGCACTCACTGTTCAAGCTGAAGAATGGAAGGGACACAGTGCCTTTCTAGGGTAGGAGGAAGAGATAAATGGAGCTCTGTTTGGAGGTTTAGGGAGAGTCCTTGATATGAGGAGGAGTTACATGATAATAACATTTCCCCCAAACTGCCTATCTCACTTACGTGACAAATGTCACATCAGGAGAGGCCACAGGCATGAGGCTGATTTAGTCTGAACTGGATCGATGCCAGTGATATGCAGTCAGTCTCATAAAGGCACTTTTGCCTCTTTCATTCTTTCTAATCTCCAACTTTAAGTGAATCTAGGGTGGCTCAGAGGTTAAAGCGTCTGCCTGGAATGCAGGAGACCTGGGTTCGATCTCTGGGTTGGGAAGATTCCCCTGGAGAAGGAAATGGCAACCCACTTCAGTACTCTCGCATGGAGAATCCCATGGAGGGAGGAGCCTGGTAGGGTACAGTCCATCGGGTCACAAAGATTCGGACATGACTGAGCGACTTCACTTCACTTCACTTCAGAGTGTGGAAGGAGAGGAGGATGGGGCAGACCATACTTTTCTTCCTCTAGGCAAATGGGAGCCATAGCTCCACCTTACACCGCAAGAAGGGAAGAGAGGAGCTTTGAATTTGAGATTAGAACTTAAGAAAATGAACTGGAGTCAGTCTAAATAAATGATACAGTGTCACAAAATGAAAATAATTGCAAAGTTATAGAATCTGGTCAGAACTCTGATAAGGGATGTGCAACTCAACAGGAAAGAGGGGCTGACACAGCAACAATTAGGAGGAAATAAAACCTGATTTCAAAATAACTAAACACCATTACTCTTCACCCTCTCCCCACCTTGTTCTGGCTGTCTCATGGGATTCTAAACTGTTGTGCTAGCCTAGACCTCTAAGGACTTGTTAATATTTCAGCTGCTTTACTTCTAGTCTCTGTGACAGACACCTCTTCTCCCTATCTATCCTACCTCTTTGGATAGTCACCTTCATTCTCTGAAAGGTTATCTGGTGAAATTAAATCCAATCTGGGTCATCTGATGAGCTTAAAAGAAGATTTTGTATACTACAGAGCTTATTTGTGTATGCATGCTTAGTCAAGTCCAACTCTTTGTGGCCCCCTGGACTGCATGGGCCAAATTCAGACTTAAATTGAAGAAAGTAGAAAAAACCACTAGACCATTCAGGTATGACCTAAATCAAATCACTTATGATTATACAGTAGAAGTGAGAAATAGATTTAAGGGACTAGATCTGATAGACAGAGTGCCTGATGAACTTTGGACAGAGGTTCGTGACATTGAACAGGAGACAAGGATCAAGACCATCCCCAAGAAAAAGAAATGCAAAAAAGCAAAATGGCTGAGGCCTTACAAATACCTGTGAAAAGAGGAGAAGCGAAAGCAAAGGAGAAAAGGAAAGCTATAAACATCTGAATGCAGAGTTCCAAAAGATTACAAGGAGAGATAAGAAAGCCTTCCTCAGTGATCAATGCAAAGAAATAGAGGAGAACAACAGAATGGGAAAGACTAGAGATCTCTTCAAGAATATTAGAGATACCAAGGGAACATTTCATGCAAAGATGGGCTCGATAAAGGACAGAAATGGTATGGACCTAACAGAAGCAGAAGATATTAAAAGGATGTGGCAAGAATACACAGAAGAACTGTACAAAAAAGATCTTCACGACTCAGATAATCACGATGGTGTGATCACTCGCCTAGAGCCAGACATCCTGGAGGTGAAGTCAAGTGGGCCTTAGAAAGCATCACTATGAACATAGTTAGTGGAGGTGATGGGATTCCAGTGGCACTATTTCAAATCCTGAAAGATGATGCTGTGAAAGTGCTGTACTCAATATGCCAACAAATTTGGAAAACTCAGCAGTGGCGACAGGACTGGAAAAGGTCAGTTTTCATTCCAGTCCCAAAGAAAGGCAATGCCAAAGAATGCTCAAACTACTGCACAATTGCACTCATCTCACACGCTAGTAAAGTAATGCTCAAAATTCTCCAAGCCAGGCTTCAGCAATACGTGAACCGTGAACTTCCAGACGTTCAATCTGGCTTTAGAAAATGCAGAGGGACCAGAGATCAAATTGCCGACATCCACTGGGTCATCAAAAAAGCAAGAGAAAAACATCTATTTCTGCTTTATTGAATATGCCAAAGCCTTGACTCTGTGGATCACAAGAAACTCTGGAAAATTCTGAAAGAGATGGGAATACAGACCACCTGACCTGCCTCTTGAGAAACCTCTATGCAGGTCAGGAAGCAACAGTTAGAACTGGACATGGAACAAAAGACTGGTTCCAAATAGGAAAAGGAGTACATCAAGGCTGTATATTGTCACCCTGCTTATTTAACTTATATGCAGAGTACATCATGAGAAATGCTGGGCTGGATAAAGCACAAGCTGGAATCAAGACTGCCAGGAGAAATATCAATAACCAAAGATATGCAGATAACACCACCCTTATGGCAGAAAGTGAAGAGGAACTAAAAAGCCTCTTGATGAGAGAGGAGAGTAAAAAAGTTGGCTTAAAGCTCAACATTCAGAAAACGAAGATCATGCCATCTGGTCCCATCACTTCATGGGAAATAGATGGGGAAACAGTGGAAACAGTGTCAGACTTTATTTTTTGGGGCTCCAAAATCACTGCAGATGGTGTCTGCAGCCATGAAATTAAAAGACGCTTACTCCTTGGAAGGAAAGTTATGACCAACCTAGATAGCATATTGAAAAGCAGAGACATTACTTTGCTGACAAAGGTCCGCCTAGTCAAGGTTATGGTTTTTCCAGTAGTCATGTATGGATGTGAGAGTTGGACTGTGAAGAAAGCTGAGCTCTGAAGAATTGATGCTTTTGAACTGTGGTGTTGGAGAAGACTCTTGAGAGACCCTTGGACTGCAAGGAGATCCAACCAGTCCATTCTAAAGGAGATCAGCCCTGGGTGTTCATTGGAAGGACTGATGCTGAAGCTGAAACTCCTATATTTTGGCCACCTCATACAAAGAGTTGACTCACTGGCAAAGACCCCGATGCTGGGAGGGATTGAGGGCAGGAGGAGAAGGGGACGACAGAGGATGAGATGGTTGGATGGCATCACTGACTTGATGGACATGAGTTTGAGTAAACTCTGGGAGTTGGTGATGGACAGGAAGGCCTGGTATGCTGCGATTCATGGGTTCACAAAGAGTTGGACGTGACTGAACTGAATTGAACTGGACTGCATGTAGACCACCATGCTTCTCTGTCCATGGGATTGAACCTGTGTATCCTGGATGGATTCTTTGCCACTGTGCCACCTGGGAAGCCCAATAGCATATTTATCTTTTTTAAAAGAGGTGATGTTCTCCTGTTACTTTCTATATGCTAACAGGAAGTAGACGGCCAAGCATGCACGTTATCATATTTATTAGAGGCATTTTCAGACACAATGACTAGTATTTCCTTTTATTATTACTGTTAATAGACTGGTCATATTTCCAGTCCTGGTAGCAACTGTATATGCAGTGTACTAAACCTGAACTAAAAAGCTGACAGATTTCTAAAAACTCCTTCCTGAATTTCATTTTCCTTTTAGGATGTGAGAAAAAATGTGCCTGGACTTCAAAGCAAAACACATCAAGAGTGGCAAGAAAAACACTAACTTACTTCACTGGTAATGGTTGCAGGATCATCTACTGCCATCATTAAGTCCGAAGCTAAGAAGTTGAAAATGAGATTAGTGATATCAGTACACACTGTTTTCAGCAAGTGTTTGGTAAGAGCAGTCTGGGTATCATCTGGAAAATAAAGATGCTTTATTAAAACGAATGCATGTGAGAATTAAAGATTTTAAAATTTAAAAAATAAAAAACTAAAAAAAATAAAAAATAAATAAATAAATAAAAATAAAAAATAAAACGAATGTCTGAGAACAACTGAGAATCAATGAAAACACACTATTAAGTACAATACCTGTAAAGAACTTCATCCCTTTTTCAAATAATCGAATATTATTGTAAAGGTTTGAAACCTCTTCTTGCAAGTCCTTGATCGTGCGCTTTCTACCAGTTCCAGAGGCCGAAGAAGTTGAAGACATGTAAACTGAATGTACCACCTCGAGGTAAGTTTTATTTAAAGGTCTATGAATAAGATAAATATATTTAATTCATTAAAATGCACTGGGTTTATGTAGATAGGAAATTTTGCTTCTATGGAAATAAGGCTTTAAAAAGATCTCTATTTTAAAAAAAATAAGATTTGGAGAATGGTTCACAAGAATTTTTCCTCTAATTCCAGAAATTAAAATTGAGAATAATTAATTTGAAGTTATAATCAAATTTATTGCACTAAAGACAATAAGAAAAACGGTTTTAACAAAAGCTTCAGTTCAAATTCAGTTCAGAGCAGATTATAAATGTTTCCCATCCTCAGGAATAATAAGTTATAACTTAAACTCTCAATTTCTAAAGTACTATAAAAAGATCCATATTTTAAAAAATCCTTATGCTAAACACAGAATAGACTTTTAAAATGTAGTGGCAAATAGTTAATAATAACTATTTTGACTTTTCATATATGAAAAATATAACAATGTAACGTATTTATGCACAAGAGCATTCATTTAAAATTTTTAAGAATTGACTACAAAAGCTCTATTTCTAAATTCAAAAAGTTAGATACACTGGGCTCCTGGATTGCATTTAGAGAAGCTTATACACACAGACTAACTTGTGGGAAAACTTCATGGTAGTTAGGGATAGTCGTTACATACAATTTATTTCTGTATAAAAATAAATTTAGCCTGGCTCATTTACAAGGCAGTGCTGTCTAAATTTATTCTCTCTGAGGGCAGTTTGTTACTTTATTTTCTCTCTAAAAGTGCACTGTTTATCTTCTGTTTGACAGAGAATAATCTTTTCATTGTAGATGTTACTTTTCATGCAATGTTGTTTTTCTTCCAACTGGGACTGGAAGAGAGAAGGAGAAGAGACTGCCTACACATTCCTGCCCTGTATTTTTGGCACTGCCTTGCCCAGCACACTTAAATATTTGTAGAACTACTTCTATAAGCAAACAAAATCTGGAATTCAGTGACTGTTAAATTTGAAGTTTTGAAAACACCAATATTATATGTTTTCAATGAGGTTGTGAAAATTTTAATAACTCACTAAATTTCTACCATAAAACAAAAAACATATACTTGCTTTATTAAATACTCTGCAAGCTCAGAAATAAACTCCTCAGGGGCATCTTGTAAGTGTTTTCTTAAAAAATCCTCAATCTCATCCTGGAACATAAAAGCAATCTCTGGTTTCTTCTTTCCTGTAATAAAAATGAGCCACAGGAAAAAAACAACAAAAATAAGCAACCTACAAGCAAATAATGTATTTAATAAGATAGTAATTTATTCATTGCTGATCATAAAGTCTCTAATGTTAACTTTTGTCACCAAAATTGCCCATGTCAAATAGAAATAAGCAATGAAAACACTGTTAAAATAGCAAATATAGTGGCATTTCAAGTAATAACATTTTAATTTGTTTTCTACATGTCAATCAAAAATAGTAATGATGATTCTTCCCCTAATCTAATTTGGATGATGCAAATATCTGGAAATCAAAACAATCAAGTGGATTGTTAAAATCTTAGGATAATTTTTTTGTTGAACAATGGATATGGAGCAGACTGTCCTTCTTTATAAATATTTACTAAAAATAAAATCATCCTTATAATCAAATGAACCACAATTCTAGTAGAATGAAGCTAAAAACTGTCTTTTTGAACAGGCATGGATGAAAAAAACCTACAATTTTACAGCCATAATTATTTTTGCTCTCACAAAAATAATTCTATGCCAAGGAAAATTTGTATGTAATGGA
This sequence comes from Ovis aries, assembly GCF_016772045.2. Classification (NCBI taxonomy): domain Eukaryota; kingdom Metazoa; phylum Chordata; class Mammalia; order Artiodactyla; family Bovidae; genus Ovis; species Ovis aries. Next base: position 40,518,743 of record NC_056061.1, read on the forward strand.
AATAATTGTTAACTGAGGAAATGTCATGCCTACTCACTTACTTGGAAAAGTATGGGTTGCAAAGAAAGCTAACAATATTTCCATAATTAATTGTTAAAGTATAAAAAAGTGATTATTGCCAGCTAAATTAGGTTACTGCCTCTAAAATAAAACCTTAGAGATAACAGAATAGCTCAAAAATCAATTTTCAGTATGCATCAAGATCTACGTACAGCTACTACTTGTAGCTTTAGGATAGATAGGAAAGTACTATCCGTTTTTTCCCCTGAGTTCTGCTATTCATTCCTGCTCTCTGACATCAAATAGTATGTGACTTCTGTCTGCTTCCTGTAGGTATTTGACTAGTTATTAAACTGTATTGTTTCCTTCCAGTAATCTTTTACACAGAGTTGAGCATGTATTTTAGCTGAGAATCAAACTGCATTCCCCATTTCTGAGATTACAACAAAACAATTTTTCAAAAGCACTGAAACTGCTTTTAAAAAAAATTCTTTTCTAGCTCCTCTCCTACTAAACTATACACAAAAGGAGTATCACAATGCCTCAATTACTTAGGACTACAGATTTTAGAGAAGTATTTTCTTAAATGCCCCTTCACTAACTCCTTGTTTAACCTCTGAGGAACTCACACAGAATAGTTTTAATGCTAATGAAAAATAAGGGTTGAGTTCACAGTTTCTAAGATAATTTTCTGTTAATTAATATTGCTTTATGTATGTTGAGAACAGTACCTATTTTGACTTATTTTAGAATACTTTAGATGGATCTTAAGCAATTGTTCTATTATAAGTAGTGGTGTATTAACATCTGAAGTCTTGTCACTTGATAGTTATATTTCCCAAGCCAATAAATAATAAATTCTGTGGAAGAGGAGAAGGGGAGGTATCATAGTTTCATTAATTTTTAAAACAAACAAAAAAATCATACATTTAGAAAAGCAAAGTAAGATGTGTCTTGCTAACTTAACCATACCAAATACTAACTAAAGTCTAGATAGAGAAAGATGCATATATCTAGTTCCCCTGCTTAGATAGAAGCAACCAACCAATTAGGTTATTACCATAAAAATTAAACATGGATAAAATTATTTTTAACTTAAATTTTCAGAGAGTCACTTTTCATAAAATGTTCTAATTTGCTTTGCATGGAAGCTGGGAGACCATAAAAATCTATGCAAGCTGTAACTGTAAAATGTTTCTAATAAACAATGGGAAAATTTATGATTGTTCTGTAACCTTTTAAAAATATTTGTGAAAACATTTAAATTGCTGGTTATGAATGTATATGGAAATGGAAAATAAGACTAATAATTTTAATTTAGTACACTGTAATTTAGTGCATCAGAAACACTGAGAATGAAAATGTTTTCTTTGTAAAAAGCTAATCAATAATAATTTGAACACTGCTTACCTTCTTCTCATCCTGTAACTTAAAATACAGGGCAAGCATCTTTTCTAGGCCTGAGCAAGCTGTCATATTCCCTTTATAACTCTCAATCAGCTTCCAACATTTTATTCTTTGCCCTCTCAACACTGTGAAACACTTATGAGAATTCCTTTAAGGTGAAGCTTTTCTGTCAATTTCACGCCCTGCTGCTGCTGCTGCTGCCGCTGCTAAGTCGCTTCAGTCGTGTCCAACTCTGTGCGACCCCAGAGACGGCAGCCCACCAGGCTCCCCCATCCCTGGGATTCTCCAGGCAAGAACACCGGAGTGGGCTGCCACTTCCTTCACGCCTTGAAGACATCTTTATCCTTCTGTCATAATCACTTCGCTTATCCACGTCAAGTGTGCCTTTACCAAGCTCCTCTGCACAGCTGGAGTTTCTTGAACAGAGGCAACTTCAGCGTTCCCACAGTCAGGTATTTCTTCTACAGCTCCACTTATTCTTGATCCATATTTCCAGTGTTATCACTTTCCTTTGCCACACATTCATCTTGGTTGGCCAATTTCCTCTTTTGATTATCCATTTTTGTGAAATGTCACATGGATTTATCGCTGGGGGACAAGGAGGTAACACAACTACATGCTGTGTTTTCAGTGCATAAAGCAAGGTAAGAGACGCACAGTGATCAGTCTCTGACAAACCTGGAAATAAGCGATGTGACTGTCACGGATCACGATGCACATCTGTTATTTATGTGGTCTATGGACTAAGGAACCAGCAGCAGAGTCTGTACCTTATGCAATCACTCAGTCAGTACACTACCCTGGTAACTGAGGTATGAACTGCATTGCTGGGGTACTGGTGTTATTTAATTGTGAAATTGTGCCCACTGAAACTCTGCAAAGCAAGGACTTCCTGCATAATCACAGACACCTCACTGTATGCATCTTAAGAAAGTTAAAAAAAAAAAATCACACACATACAAAGGAGAAGCGAAATGAGCTACACACCTGTGTGAGATGACTCATCGTCACTGTCATCATCTTTTCTTCCTTTCTTCTTGTTTTTTTTAATTTTGTACTCTCTGGCATTGCTGCCACCTCCTCCTCTCACACTTCCACTGCCCTCTGGTGGGAAAATGACATTAGTTAGTATTACCTAATACTGTTTTTAGAAATAATGACACTATATTGCCACATAAACTTAACTTTTAGCCACTTTTTAATGTTGTGGTTTATTAAAATATTTCTAAAATTCAAACAATAAAAATAAATAATAAGGAAATATTTGAATTAAAGCAACTCACTTAGATAGCCTATCTACTCTAAATGCAGTTCTCTCTCTAATAACATCTATTTTCTGAAGCTTTGACTTTTTCCTGGCCAAAGCTATCCCTTTACCTTCCTTCTATCTTTCTCAAAAGTATCCTAAGTTGCTTATCTCTGTTACCAGAGCCTCACTAACAGCCCCTATTCCAGTACCTCACAAATTTGGTTTTGTCTTCTTGATTGAAAGATTATTCCCCAGGTTTGCAGGAGACATGCTGACTCTCCCACCATCCTAAAAAAGAATGAACTTCTTGACAGTAGGGAGCCTCTCTCACTAATGTTCTCATTCTTGGGGTTAAGGCAATGCTGGACAGATAACAGGTGCTCAATAAATACTGACCATAAATAGGTTAAGTGGAAAAATATCAATCACATACTGGCTAAATAAAGACTAAAAAAATACAAACCAAGAAACAGACTAAGACACTATCAATAAATTAGAGGTATTTCTCTATTATATATCTACATTTAAAATATCTATTCAACAAAATAACGGGATTATAACATTGAAAAATATTGAAAACATATTTCTTCATAAAAGATTCATTTTTAAAATAGAATGATATATATATATAAACAAAGATTTTTTTTCTAAACTCTAAGTAGAATTCTCTTAATGTCAAAGTGAACTGAAAGTCACACAGTCGTGTCCGATTCTTTGCAGCCCCATGGACTATACAGTCCATGGAATTCTCCAGGCCAGAATACTGGAGTGGGTAGCCATTTCCTTCTCCAGGGGATCTTCCCAACCCGGGGATCAAACCCACGCCTCCCACATTGCAAGAAGATTCTTTATCAGCTGAGCCACCTAGATTTCATCATATTCTATAAGTTCTATTGCTTTTATGATAGAAAAACACAACTTTCAAAATAAAAGTTTAAAGTGAATGTGTTTTTTACATTTGGTAATAAGTTTCTTACAGTAAATATGTTTGATATTATTCCATGAACTGTAATTAAACTATTATAACATCAGTATCAGAACAAAACACCAGATGACCCTGAATTTTTAAGGATATAAAACAGACTAGTTATATAAGTACAACCAACTGATTAAGTGGATTTAAATCTTCAATTAACAAAATATGCATTGCTATGAAAATTGTGATTACAGTAATTTACCATATAGTTTTCCCAGAATAGAGAAATTTCAAAATACCATTATTGATTCTGTATAAAAAGATTTTGAAGAGAAAAATAATCTTGAAGTAGTGAACTTCCAGAGCAAATAAAGTTTTTATAATGCATGTTCGGTATAGCTGTATTTATTGGTTAAATACATTGAATATCTAATTTCTTTAACCTTGATATAACACTAATAAAATTTTTCATACTACAAAAAGTATGGAAAATACATGTTAATTTCCCAATGCAAGTTACTAGTATACCAGTGATACCTAGGATAATTTCCAGTGATTCTAAATTAAAAGAATACATAAAAACAGGCCCTCAGGAAATTCATTCACTCAATAAATACTTATGGAGCACTTAAAATATGCCAAGGAGTGCTCTAAGTATTAGGGAAACAATAATAAATGAGATGGAGAAGATTCCAAAATGATAAAAGACATCACAGTGATAAAAGTGATGTAAAAAGCTAGGAGAATAATATATGGAGACTGACAGTGTTGTCTACTATTCTCGGTAGTGGTTGGGGAGGCCTCTGTAAGGAACTGACATTTCAAGGGGAGCTCTTGATGATAAGAAGGAAACAGTTACTTGAATTCATGAGACCATTCCAGGTAGAAGTGAACATAAACTTGCAAAGTCTGAGAATCAAGAAAGAAAAAAAAAAAGCTACCAGGGCTGGAACATTAAAGAGCAATGGGAACAGGAAGTCATGAAATTAGCTTAATTCTCACAAAATGAAAGAGTAACCATCAAAATTTTCATTTTTATTATCAGTTCATTAGCAAACGATGTGGTTAATATCAGCAGGTGAATTAAACAAAAAGGCATTCCTAAAGGTCTGATCAATACAAAGTTCACTGCAATGAATAAAAAACTCATCTTGAATCTTCCATGTTATTAATAATTTGTTACCTGTTGCTTTCCTCCTTCGTTCATCTTTCTTATCCTTTTTACTTGTATTAATGCTTTCTAAAATGGAGATTTGTTTCAGATCTTCTTCAGTGATTAAATGAACAGGATTATTTTTCATTTCCTGAAATAAAACATACTTATTTTTTGTAGGCAAAAATACAAAATATTACAAAATGCATAAAATAAAACTTGTTTATATACTCATATTCTAATTGTTTTTTGTTTGGTTTCACTGCTAAGAATTATAGAGCTTTGTCTCAGCTGCCACTCAGATTGTTAGTCCTTGCCCCAAATCAATCTCCTTCCTTGTTGTCCTTGACTTTTTGTATTTATCACCAGGTAATGAGAAATCCTATGCCTGATCACATAACAACTAACTGGCCACACAGTACTGGATGTAATCGTCTTTAAATGTTATTGGCTAATTTTGCCACTGCCTAACAGCTGACCCTTTCTCCCTCTCTTTTCAAGATTCCCATGGTCCAGTACCACTTGGACATCCGAGATTACTAGAAAGATAATGAAAAAAAAAAAAAAAAAAAAAAAGAAAGATAATGGAATCTCCATTCCCACAATAATGATCACATATGAGTTGCATACTTAGTCATGTAAACTTTTCCCCACTCTGGACTCATTCTTGATCTCAGCTTTTTTATAAATTTATGTTAGAAACAATGAACTATTTCAAAGTTCAGAAAATGGTTCTAAATCTGTAGTGAAAAACATTTTCTTGTTGAAAATATTTCCTTTTCAGTTTTTCAATGAAATGTTATATCATTTTGTTTGAGTGTCATTTTATTTGAAATGACAGTTCAAACAAAGGAATTTTTTTTCCCCTAAATTTATTTTTGTGGTTGGAGGGAGGAAAACAAGAAAAAAGACAGTGTTAAACTGCAGTTTAGTAAAAGGTCACAATGAAAATAATAATGTAGTCATTTACTAACTGGTAGCTAACATGTATCAGACACTTCCTTAATTCACATTTATCCTTGTAAGAATAGGCATCATCCTTTTCTTTGAAGATGGGGGAACTAGAGGTCTATTAGTCAAACACCTACAGGGTAAACAAGCTGAAATTAGAACTCAGGTTTACAGACATCAGTCCAGTGTACTTTATACTCCTCTCTGCTGGTTTGCAGGCCAAATAGAGAAAAGTTGTGTCATTTTTAAGACTATTAAGGAGCTTAAAAGGAATACAGATAAACAAAAATTATATACTTAATAGGCCCTCATGAATTAACAGTCTGAGATAATAAATGGGCTTTTTCTACCTATTTGTGAGCAGGCTTTATTATGGGGGTGCTGTTAACCAGAAACATGAATTCAGCAGTCATTAAAGCAGACATGGTATGACCTCTGCTTCTAAACACTTCCACAGTAGTTGTTCTGAGGAACTAATCAATTTGGATGGTAACAATTTCTTTCCTCAGTAAGTTATCTGGCTGGTAACTACTAAATAGGTAAAATTATGAGGCTCTGCTAGACACAGTAAATATAATGTGTATTGATAAATAGATATACTCTATATTATGCATATAATCCACCGGTATCATTGTTACAGATTTTAATGTTGGACAAATACTCTCAGGTGATAAGTGTATAATTTCATTGATAAGATTTTGATTTATAAAATCAGCTTCCTATGTTCTAACTTCTATATTCTGATGGGAATGAAGGAGGAGAAAAACAAATCCAGGAGAGGAAATAAAAAGGAATGATGCACTGAAGGAAAATAATGTATGACACAGTGTTCAGTTTGGGTATACTGCTTACCTTATTTTCAAAAGTCATCAGATGACTATAACGTGAAAATACTGTTAAATCAGTAGGTGAAAGGAAATCTGGCATACCTTTTCAGCTTTCTGGTGCATCAGTTCACTGAACAGATCTGTACAATCATTTATAAATTTTTCACTGACTACAACAGTATCGCTAAAGACTACAGCTGAAGCCTGTTTGCTGAGTGCTCTCATTACATGTTGAAGCAATATTGCAGCGTCTTCAACTGATAAGGAACTGGGTAGCAGAGGCTAGAATTACAAACAAAATGAAAACAAAGTATAAATGCAATATAATACAGATCAACCATTTGTTATATATATGCCCTCCCTAAGTGATCTCATTAATTCAGTGGTTTTGGAACCATCTATAGAGGAGAGTGAAAAAGTTGGCTTAAAGCTCAACATTCAGAAAACGAAGATCATGGCATCTGGTCCCATCACTTCATGGCAAATAGATGGGGAAACAGTGGAAACAGTGTCAGACTTTATTTTTGGGGGCTCCAAACTCACTGCAGATGGTGACTGCAGCCATGAAATTAAGACACATACTCCTTGGAAGGAAAGTTATGATCAACCTAGATAGCATATTAAAAACAGAGACATTACTTTGCCAACAAAGGTCCGTCTAGTCAAGGCTATGGTTTTTCCTGTGGTCATATATGGATGTGAGAGTTGGACTGTGACTGTGAAGAAGGCTGAGCGCCGAAGAATTGATGCTTTTGAACTGTGGTGTTGGAGAAGACTCTTGAGAGTCCCTTGGACTGCAAGGAGATCCAACCAGTCCATTCTGAAGGAGATCAACCCTGGGATTTCTTTGGAAGGAATGATGCCAAAGCTGAAACTCCAGTACTTTGGCCACCTCATGCAAAGAGCTGATTCACTGGAAAAGACTCTGATGCTGGGAGGGATTGGGGACAGGAGGAGAAGGGGATGACAGAGGATGAGATGGCTGGATGGCATCACTGACTCAATGGACGTGAGTCTGAGTGATCTCCAGGAGTTGGTGATGGACAGGGAGGCCTGGCGTGCTGCAATTCATGGGGTCGCAAAGAGTCGGACACGACTGAGGGACTGAACTGAACTGATATGCTGAACAACCTCCCAAATCATATTTCTAATTTTATCACCACTCTGAACTCTGAAATCACATATCCTACTGCTTCCCTAACCTACCTCAACTCATACCTAAAAACATGTCCTGTTCAAAACAACTTGGTTTGTGCCTCTAGGTGTGTCCAGAACCCAGCTCCCATCTTCTCTTCCCCACTGTTCGCCCATCTTAACCATGGACCCACTTTTCATTTCGTTGATCAGGCCCTAAATCTACAAGTCACACCTCGTTCCTCTCATAAACTCACAACGTAACTTCAATTCTTGATATCCTTGCCTCCAAAATACATTTCTTCTCAGCTCTTTCTACTACCTGAAATTATCATTTTCATTAATATCCCTCTCCCTCCCTCAACCATGAAAGTATTCCTCTTTTGAGAGCTGTATCCTAATTCTTAAAATGGTCATATACTAGTGAAATACCAGCTGCTCTGGGCTTAAAGGAAAATTAACAAGAAAAAGATAAAACGTACTGCAATATCAACCCATGTTCCAGAGCTGATGGCTTCCTCTACTGATGCTTCCACCTGATCCACAAGTCCTTGGCCAACACAAGCTGCTTTCAAAAACAAGAGTTGTGTAGTCTTGTATCTTTTCTTTATGTAGCTCATAGCATCTGGGATTCCAAGTCTGGACAAAGCATCAAATTCTAGAAATGCATTACAAGATTGGAATAGAATTGTTAATCACTCTTAGAATTCTTACAAAATGGTAAGTTCTATCAAAATCTATTCTTTGGGAATGCATTGTATTTTAATGGAATTTTTCAAGAATAAAACATATCACAGCCTCCTTCCTGGTTATGTTACCTTGTGCCGTGTTTGCACGCGTGCTCAGTTGTGTCCGACTCTTTGAGACCCCATGGACTGTAGTGTGCCCATCAGGCTTCTCTGTCCATGGAATTTTTCGAGCAAGAATACTGGAGAGGGTTGCCATTTCCTTCTCCAAGGCATCTTCCCAACCCAGGGATCAAACCCTTGGCCCCTGCTGCATCTCCTGCACTGCAGGCAGATTCTTTACTGCTGAGCCACTGGGGCCCTATGTTACACTCCCAAATTTTTATTACTGAACATATTTGTAGATAAATTGGTTCAAGTACTTCATTAATCCTGCTTTGTCTTTTACTCTCCAACTGAGGAGTCGAAGGGAAGCATGAGGACAAAAGAAAAAAGGGCAATAAAATTAGAACTGAGGATAAAGGAATGTAATGATTAGAGAAACAAAAATTGAAATTTTGCTTATCACAGTTAGCTAAAGGAATGGAATTTATTTTTCAAATGTTTTATCAGACAACTGATGATAGCAAGTCTCTAGTCTAATTTATACTAGTAAAAGAACTAGTATGTAAAAAGTAAAATATTTAAAACTTAAATTTGCAGCCATTAACATTACTGGAGATAGCTACCAACCTCTCTTTGTCCTCAAATAATAATATTTAAGAAAATTAATTACAACAAAATTTTAATTCAAGTTCTTGGCTGCAAAGGCACATTATAGAAAGTCAAGAAAATGTAAGTCAAACCAGTACTCATTCTAGCACACATTTAAACTGAACGCTAATGACTTATAGGTTTACTTATTTTTAGGTAACTTATCTCTTGGGTTTCTCTAGTGGCTCAGGCAGTTAAGAATCTGCCTGCAATGCAGGAGACCTGGATTTGATCTCTGGGTCGGGAAGATTCCCCTGGAGAAGGGAATGGCAACCCACTCCAATATTCTTGCCTGGAGAATTCCATGGACCAGGAGAAGCCTGGTCGTCTACAGTGCATGGGGTAGCAAAGAGTCAGACATGACTGAGTGTCTAATTCACACACACAGCACTACTTGTTTTAATGATTAAATTCAATCAATGTATTTCATCCAAATGATGGAACCTCAGAAACAGAATTGAGTATAACTTCAATGTTTCTGAAATACTGGTAACTAATAAAAATGATAAAACTGACAGCCAATAAACTATTTCTAAGATTATGTAAGCCAGGCAACTTCATTAAGTTATAAAAACAATTACTTTTTATGAATTAAAATGAACTGGAAGTATTTGATATATAGTATCACATTACTGGAAGGCTGGTAACAATCAATACCAGCTTTGGCCTTTCTACATTACAACTGTTCAGTGACTATGGAATTAAACTCAGTTGCATGACACAAAAACCTTCAATGTGACTACTTTCATATTCAAAGAGAACCACTCTAGTCTGCTGGCCAATAGTAAAGTACATGTGTACTCACTACCAGGATTAATGCAGTCTTTCTAAGAATGTGTTTAACATTAGAAATGATTTTTCGTTTAAAGAAAAAAAAAAAATTACCCAGATAGCCATTCTGCCTGAGAAAAGAATCCACCCAAGTACTCTGTGTTCTGGAGTAAATGTCAGGGATAAACACTGCCTTATCCTGTCTCCCACCAACCACAGTGCCTCGTAAGCGTCCATTATTAACAAGTTCTTCAAGAACAGCTTAAAAGAAAAACAAACAAGTAGAAACAGAGCAGATAAAAATCTCAAAAACACTTTACAATTTCACTATTTATTTATTATCCTTAAAAAAAGCAATTTAAAATTCAAGTTGCATACTAAATTAAAGACATTATATTTTAGACAAAACTTTCCTGCCATTTATGAGAATACTCATGTCATAAATTCAGGAAAATGTGCCAACTAGATAAAGATGCTGAACTGTAATGCAAACTAATTAATATTAATGTTGAACTGTTTAGTCTGAGTTATTTTGGAAAAACATTCCATTATCTATCTCATGATTAAAAGTAGACGACTATACACTTTCAGAATAGATAATACACAATCACTGGTATAACCAAGTTCAATATTCTCATATTTAGAAAATCAAGACACCTGGATCCTATTAGAATCAACAGTGTAAAATGAAGCCATGAAAATCTTTATAAATTATACTTCCACTGTTTAAACTGAAGCAACACATTTAAACCCTACCTATAACAGAAGTATAATGCATGGTTAAGAGGATGGGTATGAACCCAGAGAGCGTAAACTTCAACTCTGCCACCTTCTGGTGCTGCCACTGACACCAAATTTACGCTTTTTATTTAAACTGTAACATTTAACTACATACTTTGTTGTTTTAAATATCAATCCCCTAAAAAAAAGATAAAGCAGATAGGAAGGAGTTATTTCTAAGTGTACCAACAAGAGCATTCAAAAGATGTCTGGGACAAAATGATTCAGGAATTTAGCCTATAACAGAAATAAAAATTAGTTTAAAAATGAATTTCAGAATTCCATTGCTGAGTAAATCAGAATACATCAGAAAAGTCTAGATTTCAAACATATAATTTAAAATTCTGTGTGACTATACAACACAAATCCAAGCTAAATTCACACCAAAATTATCAAGTTATCAGTTATTACTTAAAGAAGTTTACATTATAATGAAATTCCACCAAACCCAATTAAGCAGATTCTAAAATACATCATATTTTTAATTTTAAATTTGTCTTAAAAAATTTATCTCCACATTCTGAAAAACATAGTGAATAAAAATTAAACTTTTGGTTCTGAATTTGAATTTCTTTTCTATTATTTATTTTAATTCTTATTTTGCATAGATACCTGAGTTGAAAAATTAGGCCACTGCTTTAAAAAATTATTCCAGCCAAGCTTAGGAAAAAAGAAAACACCCTTCAAAACCTCTTAAGAGTTTCACAAATGAATAGCGAAAAGAACTCAGCCATATATATACACATATAAACTACCACATTGTTAATCGGCTATATACCAATACAAAATAAAAAGTTTAAAGTTTGGAAAAAAAAAAGTTTCACACACAAAATAGGCAATGAACCAATATTATTTTAGAGAATCACTGTATTTTTTAAATGCTAAGAGTATACTTTTAATGCTATAAGCATTTTGTATAATTCTTTTAGCCAAACACCCCATGGATGATAGCCCACCAGCTCCTCTGTCCATGGCATTTTCCAGGCAAGAATACTGGAGTGGGTTGCTATTTCCTACTCCAGAGGATCTTCCTGATCCAAGGATCAAACCCAGGTCTTCTGTATTGCAGGCAGATTCTTTACCATCTGAGGCACCAAAGAAGTCCCCACACACTTATTTTCATAAAAAAAGTTAGTAAAAATTGATAAGAAACAAAGTGAAAATTATTCTTAATCCTAAAATTTTAAATCTCTCTATATATGTATACACACAACAGAGTATTTTATACACGTACACAATTTCTTTAAAAATTCCATTCCTCTTGAGGTACCTAATACTAAATGGTGGATATAACAGATAAGACACATACAGGAAAAATAGTATAGAGAAACTTAGCAACTAGAAATATTTTTAATAAGTTTTATGATTAAAAGAGGTAAAAATATTATAATTAGTTAAGTTTTATATTTAGTCTATTCAAAAGCTAATTAAGTGAAATGCAATTTAAATCAAACTCACAGTAAAGAAGCTGCTCTTGAAATCCATATCTTGAAATCAAAGAATTCACTGCTGTAGGCCTTTATGTAGAGGAAACAAAACAAAAACCTTTTTACTGATTATAGAGTTGCACATAGTTAGGAATTAAATAAACTAGGATGATTAGCTTATGAAAAACATAAATTAATTTAGAAGAAAAAAAATGAAGGCAAAAATTGTATCAGAGATCAAGACGGTGGAAAAGAAAGATGTGGAGTTCATCTCCTCCCATAAATACATCAAAAATGCATCTACATGTGGAGTAATTCTCACAGAATACCTTTTGAAAGCTGACAGACCTCATTCAATGGAAGTTGCAAGAAAGATCACCAAGAAACTGGGTAGGAAGAGAAAAAGGAGTTGGGACAGGATCTATGTCCTCAGAAAGGACCTGTGAAAGAACAAAGGTTCCTTTACCCTGGGAACCCCTTTCACTGGCTGAAATGTCAACCAGGACGGAAAGAGAGCTTCAGAGACTCAGAGGAGTGTGCAATAACTGGTCTGCCACGGGCAGAACAGAGAGAGACTGGCACTAATGGTCCTGTCCACCTCGCTGCAATCCCCAGCCAAGGACACACGTCTGCTAGTGGACATCACGGGCTGGGTGCTGAAACTTGGGGTCCAGGGGACAGACCTGGGGAGAGGACAGCGGTTGGGTGTGCAGAAACAGCCTGAAGGAGGTGGAGTGTGCTTCGGAGGTGTACACAGGATTGACCCTGAATCTGCTGTAGAAGCCCCATTGTTAATACAGTAACCCTCGAGAGAAGGGAAGGGCAGGGCCCCACCAGAGCATCTTTAATCTCTGTGTGCTCACAGTAGTGTGGCTCTTCCTTTATGAACTCGGGCAGGATGCAAGAGCTGAAGTGATGCCCACATTTGGAGGTGGGGCTGAAATCTGAGCTGTCTCAGCAGCTGATCAATCTACAGATTTACGCCATGCTGGTGGTTTTGCAAGCTCAGTACCTGTTGGACATACAAGCAGATTACCGGCGCTCCTGTGGCTGGGGCAGGTCTGGCATGAACAGTTGCAAGCTTTGGGGGCATGCATATGTATAGGTGGGACTGGGGTCTGTAGCTCTCCTGGCAGGGCCAGGTGTGTGACCACGACAGCTTAGGTGCCTAACTGCAGGGGACCTGAGCCTGCAGATCTGTGCTAGTGGTTTTGTGAGCACAGTGCTTGAGGGTAACTCAGGCCAATGTCCTGCATTCTCATGGTTGAGAAGGGGTTAAAGGCACTTTATGAGCCCACATGATGACGGAGAGGCAACACCACAGAGTGCACTCCCAGTGGACAGCTTCTGTGGAGGAATTACTCAGTGCTTTCTCCCGCAGTGGGAACACTGCAGTCCTGCCCTTCTCATACTACAGCTTTGGAATGGATTTGGGGACTTCTACTCCAACAACTGGGGAGCAGCTCTGTTCCCAACAGGGCTCTGAGAACCACAGAGCAAAGAAGAGGCCCTGCTCAATATCCACTGGAAGCTCTGGTCACAATACCAGTCACACCCCCATCAAGGGGATAATGGCCAGCACATACTGGGAAAAGATTTGACAAGCACCTGTACTAAAAAGAGCCCTCACATCAAATATTAGATTCATGCAGGCTACCCATGGATGCTCCTACATAAAATCAGTTCTCTAAGACAACAGTAGATAGCTATTTCTCCTAAATTAACAGAGTCAGAAAAACGTAAGTAAAATAAGAGGGACCATACCCATTTAAAAGATCAGGACAATTCCCCTGTAAGAAAAAAAAAAAAAGAAACAAACTTCTCCAGTCTACTAGACCCTGAGTTCAAAAAGGAGGTAATAAAACTACTGAAGAATTAAGAAAGGTTATCAACAGAAATGCAGATCTCTGTAACAAGTAACTATAAAGAGGAATCAAGAAAAACTAGAAAACTCATTTGCTGAGATTAAAGCCAAGTTAAAGGCAATATATAGCAAACTGAATGATACAGAAAATGAATAAATGATCTGGAAGGTAGAATAATGAAAATCACCCCAATAAGAGCAGCAGACAAAAAGACAAATGAAAAAAAATGAAAGCAATATATGAGACCTATGGGATAATATAAAGTGTGCCAATCTGTGCATAACAGGATCTCAGGAGAAGAGAAAAGGGGACTGAAAACACTGGAAGAAATTATGGCTGAAAATCTCCCAAATCTAAGGAAACAGATATCCAGGTAAAGGAAGCACAGAAGCTCCCTCCCAAAAAAGATGAACCTAAGCAAACCCACAATAAGGCATATTATAATTAAAATAGCAAAGTTAGAGAAAGGTTTCTAGGCAGCAAAAGTAAAAACAGAGTTACAAAGGGAACCCACTTAAGCCTATCAACTGATTTCTCTACAAAAAGGTTTCATGCCAGAAGAAAGTGACACTTGATGTCTTGAAAGGGAAACCTACAACTTAGCAAATTCTACCAGCAATATTGTCATTTAAAATAGGATAGATAAAGAATTTCTCAGACAAGCAAAAACTTAAAAAAAATACAGCAATACTAAACCTATCCTAACAGAAATATTGAAAGGTCTTCTCTAAATAGAAAAGAAGGAAGAATCTGTAGGGGGAAAAAAAATCACAGCTGGAAAGTAAATCACTTAAATAGGCCACTACACAGATTTAAAAAATATTGTGAAAGAAAGTGACAATAACTACAATGACCAGCAACAGGATAAACTTGCGTTTATCCTGAGGACATCAAAAGAGGACATCAAAATCATAAAATATGGGGGAAAAGAGTAGTAAAATATAGATTTTTTTAAGAATATGTTTGAGCCTATATGATTACCAGTATGAAGCAAGGGTTTGGAATGTATTATAACATCTGAAAAATAGGGTAATCATAAATAAAAAACACACAATAGATTCACAAAACCCAAAAGAGAACAAAAGCATAATATAAAAGAAAACCATCAAACCACAAAAGGAAAGACAAAAAGAAACAGGAACCATTAAGAAATACAAAACAACTGGAAAACAAGGTTTAAAATGGAAATATATACCAATAATTACCTTAAAGGTCAATAGACTAACTGCTCCAATCCAGAGTCAAAGAGTGGCAGATTGGATGGAAAAAAAAAAAAGGGCCTACAATATGCTGCCTACAAAAGATCCATTTTAGGGGGCAAATGACACATAGGGATTAAAGTGAGGGGATGGATAAAAGTATATCATGCAAATAGCAGTGGCAAGAAAGAGAGGCTAGCAATACTCATTTGAGGAAAAATAAACTTTGATATAGAGACCATAAAAAAAGATAAACTAGGACACTACATAATGATGAAAGGATCAGTACAAGAGGATATTACACTTGTTAACATATATACACCCAACATAGGAGCATCTGAATACATAAAACAAATACTAACAGACATAAAGGGAGAAATTGATGGGAATACAATAATAGTAGGAAACTTTTTAGCACCATATTCACATCAATGGAGAGATCTTCCAGACAGAAAATCAATGACACACTACAACAGATTTAATTGATATTTTCAGGACACTACATTAAAAAGATCCAAGAATACACATAGCTTCCGAGTGCACATGGAACATTCTCAAGGAGTGAACACAGATGATGCTATAAAACAAACCTCAACAAATTGAAGAGGGCAGAAATTATTTCAAGTATCTTTTTGGACCACAACAGTATGAAACTAGAAATCGACCACAGAAACAGAAGCAAGAGGAAAAAAACTATTAGTGGAGACTATACAACAGGCTACTAAAAAAATAATGGGTCATGATAAAATCAAAGAGGAATGCTGAAAATACCTCGGAATAACTGACAATGAATGAAAGCACAACCATACAAAATCTCTGGGATGCCGCAAAAGCAATAATAATACAGGCTATCCTCCAAAAACAAGAAAAATCTGAATTAAACAACCTAACACCTAAAAAAAACTGGAAAAAGAAGGAAAAATAAAACCTACAACGAACAGAAGGAAGGAAATAATGAAGCTCAGAGAAAGATAAATAAAATAGAGTTAAAAAAAACAGAAATAATCCAATGAAAAAATGGGTGGAATACTTAAGACATACATTCCATAAAAGACATACAGATAGCCAATAGGCACATGAAATAATGTTCAACATTGTTAATTATTACAGAACTGCAAATCAAAATTACAATGAGGTATCACCTAATACCAGTCAGAATGACCATCATCAAAGTCTACAAATAAATGCTGGAAAAGGTGTAGAGAAAAAGGACCCCTCCTACACTGTTGGTAAGAATGTGAATCTGTACAGGGACTATGGAGAACAATATGGAGGTTCCTTAAAAACTAAAAACAGAGCTACCATGTGATCATGTAATTGCACTCCTGAGCATACAGCTAGACAAAACTATAATTGGAAAAAAACATGCATCCCAATATTCATTGTAGCACAGCAACCTAATGTCCATTTAGCAACCTAAATGTTTAGTGACAGATGACTGGATAAAAAAGATGTGATACACCTCCCCCCACACACAGTGGGGTATTACTCAGCCATAAGAAAAATGCTGTTTTCTGCAGAAACATGAATGGAGGTAAAGACTATCATACTAACAGAAGTAAGCCAAATAGCATATGATATTGCTTATATGTGAAATTTTAGAAAATGATATGAATAAACTTATCTACAAAACAGAAACAGATCTACAGGTATAGAAAACAAATTTAATTACCCAAAGGGAAAAACGGGGAGAAACAGGGGAGGGATAAATGAAAATCTTGGGATTAATACATATATACTACTATATATAGGGCTTACCTGGTAGTTCAGATGGTAAAAAATCTGCCTGCAATCTGGGAGACCTTGGTTCAATTCCTGGGTGGGGAAGATCCCCTGGAGATGGAAATGGCAACCCACTCTAGTGGAAAATCCCATGGACAGAGGAGCCTGGCGGCTTACAGTCCATGGGGTCACAAGAGTTGGATACGACTCAGTGATTAAACCACCACCCAAGCCGGGCTTGTGAACCATAAACTTCCAGATGTTTAAGCTGGTTTTAGAAAAGGCAGAGGAACCAGAGATCAAATTGCCAACATGCGCTGGATCACTGAAAAAGCATGAAAGTTCCAGAAAAACATCTATTTCTGCATTATTGACTATGCCAAAGCCTTTGACTCTGTGGATCACAATAAACAGTGGAAAATTCTGAAAGAGATGGGAATATTTCTGGGTGAACCAGAAGAACTTCCAGAGTTCCAGAAGAAACCTGTATCCAGGTCAGGAAGCAACAGTTAGAACCGGACATGGAACAACAGACTGGTTCCAAATAGGAAAAAGGCTACATCAAGGCTGTATATTGTCACCCTGCTTATTTAACTTATATGAAGAGTACATCAAGAGAAACGCTGGACTGGGGTAAGTACAAGCTGGAATCAATACTGGCAGGAGAAATATCAATAACCTCAGATAGGCAGATGACACCACCCTTATGGCAGAAAGTGAAGAAAAACTAAAGAGCCTCTAGATGAAAGTGAAAGTGGAGAGTGAAAAAGTTGGCTTAAAGCTCAACAATCAGAAAATGAAGATCATGGCATCTGGTCCCATTACTTCATGGCAAACAGATGGGGAAACAGTAGAAATAGTGTCAGACTTTATTTTTTCAGCTCCAAAATCACTGCAGATGGTGACTGGCAGTCATGAAAAGATGCTTACTCCTTGGAAGGAAAAAGATGACTAACCTAGACAGCATATTATAAAGCAGAGATATTACTTTACCAACAAAGGTCCATCTAGTCAAGGTTATGGTTTTTCTAGTAGTCATATATGGATGTGAGAGCTGGACTATAAAGAAAGCTGAGCACTGAAGAATTGATGCTTTTGAACTGTGGTGTTGGAGAAGACTCTTGAGAGTCCCTTAGACTGCAAGGAGATCCAACCAGTCCATCCTAAAGATCAGTCCCGGGTGTTCACTGGAAGGACTGATGTTGAAGCTGAAACTCCAATATTTTGGCCACCTGATGTGAAGAACTGACTCATCTGAAAAGACCCTGATGCTGGGAAAGATTGAGGGTGGGAGGAGAAGGGGACAACAGAGGATGAGATGTTTAGATGGCATCACCAATTCAATGGAGATGAGTTTGGGTAACCTCCAGGAGTTGGTGATGGACAGGGAGGCCTGGCATGCTGCGGTTCATGGGTTTGCAAAGAGTCAGACACGCCTGAGTGACTGTACTGAACTGAACCACTGTATAGCATAGGGAGTTGTACTCAATATTTTGTAATAGTCTATATGGGAAAAGAATCTGAAAAGGAATATATACACACACATATACATATATAACTGAATCACTTTGTTGTACACCTGAAACACAACACTGTAAATTAACTATACTGCAATTTTAAAAAAATAGAAAAAGAAAATCAATAAAACCAAGAGTTGGTTCTTTGAAAGGGTAAACAAAATTAGCAGACCTCTAGCCAGGCTCACCAAGAAGAAAAAGAGAACCAAATAAAACAAGAAATGAAAGAGATGAAATAACAACCAATATCATAGAAATGTACAATATCTGTTATAAGAGAATACTATGAGAAATTACCTGCCATCAAATTAGACAATCCAGAAGAAATGGACAAGTTTCTAGAAATATACAGCCCACCAAAACTGAATCAAGAAGAACTACATAATTTGAACAGACCTATCCCTAGAAGTAAAATAGAATCTTTAATTTAAAACCTTTCTACAACAAAAGTCTAGGACTTGATGGCTTCACAGGCAAATTCTACCAACCATACAAAGAATTATACTGATCCTCCTCAAAATCTTCCAACAGACTGAAGGGGAGGAAACATTCCCAAAGACATTCGATAAAGCCACAATCATCCTGATACTAAAACTAAACACACCATCAAAAAAAAGAAAAGAAAATTACAGGTCAGTATGTTTGATGAATATAGATGGAAAAAATATCAACAAAATATTAGCAAACTGCATCAAACAGCACATAAAAAAGACCATTCACCATGACCAAGTGGAATCTATTCCAAGTTCACAAGAATGGTGCAACATATGCAAATAAATGTGATAACCCGTATAAAGAAAAGAATAGACAAAACCACATGATCTCAACAGATGCAGAAAAGCTTCTGACAAACTTTCATTATAAGCAGATGACATGATATCATATATCAACAACCATTCATGAAAAAAATTCTTACAAAGTGGGTAAGAAGAACATATCTCAAAATAATAAAAGCTATGTATGAGAAATCCACAGGTAAGTTAATACTCAATGGTGAAAAGCTGAAAACCTTCCTAGTAAAATTTTGGAACAAGACAAGCGTGCCCACTCTCACCACTTCCGTTCAACAGAGTATCAGAAGTCCTAGCTGCAAGAATCAGACGTGAAAAAGCAATAAAGGGTATCCAAAATAGAAGGGAAGAGGTAAAATTTTCATTATAAGCAGATGACATGATACCATATATAAAAAACTCAAAAGATTCCAAGAGATCATTCTATGCATGGACATCACCAGATGGTCAATATTCTTTGCAGCCAAAGATGGGAGAAACTCCATACAGACAGTAAAAACAAGACTGGGAGCTGACTGTAGCTCAGATCATGAGCTCCTTATTGCAAAATTCAGGCTTACACTGAAGAAAGTAGGGAAAACCACTACGCCAGGTATGACCTAAATCATATACCTTATGATTATATATGGAGGTGAATAGTTTCAAGGGATTACATCTGATAGACAAGAGTGCCAAAAGAACTACAGATGGAGGCTCATAACATTTACAGGAAGGGGTGACCAAAACCATCCCAAAGAAAAAGAAATGCAAGAAGGCAAAATGGTTTTGAGTAGGCTTTACAAATATCTGAGGAAAGAAGCTAAAGGCAAGGGAGAAAGGGAAAGATATACCCAACTGAATGTGGAGTTTCAGAGAAGAGCACGGAGAGACAAGACGGCCTTAAGCGAATAATGAAAAGAAACAGAGGAAAACAACAGAATGGGAAAGACTAGAGATCTCTTCAAGAAAACTGGACATATTAAGGGAACATTTCATGCAAAGATGGGCATGATAAAGGACAGAAATGGTAAGGACCTAAGAGAAGCAGAAAAGATTAAGAAAAGATAGCAAGAATACACAGAAGAATTATACAGAAAAGTCTCAATGACCTGGATAACCACAATGGTGTGGTCACTCACTTAGAGCAAGATATCCTGGAGTGTGAAGTCAAGTGGGCCTTAGGAAGCATTACTATGAACAAAGCTAGTGGAGGTGATGGAATTCCAACTGAGCTATTTAAAAATCCTAAAAGATGATGATGTTAAATACTGCACTCTGTGTGTCAGCAAAATTGGAAAACTCAGCAGTGGTCACAGGACTGGAAAAGGTCAGTTTTCATTCCAATTCCAAAGAGGGGCAATGACAGAGACTGTTCAAAGTACTGTACAATTGTGCAAGCTTATGCTGCATGCTAGGCTTTAGCAGTTACGTGAACCAAGAATTTCCAGATGTACAAGCTGGTTTCAGAAAAAGTAAAGGAACCAGAGATCTCTCGCCAACATTTGTTGGATTATAGAAAAAGCAAGAGAATTCCACAAAGACATATACTTCTGCTTCACTGACTACACTAAAGACTTTGAGTGTGTGGATCCAACAAACTATGGAAAACTCTTAAAAAGATGGAAATACCAGACCACTTTCCTTGTCTCCTGAGAAACCTGTATGCAGATCAAGAAGCAATAGTTAGAACTGGACATGGAATAATGGACTGGTTCCAAACTGGGAAAGGAGTATGACAAGACTGTATATTGTCACCCTGCTTATTTAACATCTATGCTGAGTATATCATGTGAAATGGTGGACTGAATGAATTACAAGCTGGAATCCAGACTGCTGGGAGAAATATCAACAACCTCAGATATGTAGATGACACCACTTTAATGGCAGAAAGTGAAGAGGAACTAAAGACCTTCTTGCTGAGGGTGAAAGAAGAGAATGAAAAAGCTGTCTTAACACTCAACATTCAGAAACTAAGATCACGGCATCTGGCCCCATCATTTCATGGCAAATAGAAGCTAGAAGAGTCGAAATGGTGACAGATTTTCTTTTCTTGGGCTCCAAAATCACTGCAGACAAGCACTGCAGCCAGGAAATTCAAAGATGCTTGCTCCTTGGAAGGAAAGTTATGACAAACCTAGAAAGCATATTAAAAAGCAGAGACATCTCTTTGCCGACAAAGGTCTGTATAGTCAAAGCTATTATTTTCAGTAATCATACGTGGACTTGAGAGTTGGATCATAAAGAAGGCTGAGCACTGAAGAACTGAGCTTATTAATTATGCCGCTGGATAGTCAGTTCAGTTCAGTCGCTCAGTCGTGTTCGACTCTTTGCAACCCCATGAATCGCAGCATGCCAGGCTTCCCTGTCCATCACCAACTCCCGGAGTTCACTCAGACTCACGTCCATCGAGTCAGTGATGCCATCCAGCTCTCATCCTCTGTTGTCCCCTTCTCCTCCTGCTCCCAATCCCTCCCAGCATCAGAGTCTTTTCCAATGAGTCAACTCTTCGCATGAGGTGGTCAAAGTACTGGAGTTTCAGCTTCAGCATCATTCCTTCCAAAGAAATCCCAGGGCTGATCTCCTTCAGAATGGACTGGTTGGATCTCCTTGCAGTCCAAGGAATGCTCAAGAGTCTTCTCCAACATCATGGTTCAAAAGCATCAATTCTTTGGTGCTCAGCTTTCTTCACAGTCCAACTCTCACATCCATATATGACCACTGGAAAAACCATAGCCTTGACTAGATGGACCTTTGTTGGCAAAGTGATCTCTCTGCTTTTCAATATGCTACCTAGGTTGGTCATAACTTTTCTTCCAAGGAGTAAGCGTCTTTTAATTTCATGGCTGCAGTCACCATCTGCAGTGATTTTGGAACCCCCAAAAATAAAGTCTGACACTGTTTCCCCATCTATTTGCCATGAAGTGATGGGACCAGATGGCATGATCTTCGTTTTCTGAATGTTGAGCTTTAAGCCAACTTTTTCACTCTCCTCTTTCACTTTCATCAAGAGGCTTTTGAGTTCCTCTTCACTTTCTGCCATAAGGGTGGTGTCATCTGCATATCTGAGGTTATTGATATTTCTCCCGGCAATCTTGATTCCAGCTTGTGCTTCTTCCAGCCCAGCGTTTCTCATGATGTACTCTGCATAGAAGTTAAATAAGCAGGGTGACAATATACAGCCTTGACATACTCCTTTTCCTATTTGGAACCAGTCTGTTGTTCCATGTCCAATTCTAACTATTGCTTCCTGACTTGCATATAGGATTCTCAAGAGGCCGGTCAGGTGGTCTGGTATGCCCATCTCTTTCAGAATTTCCCACAGTTTATTGTGATCCACACAGTCAAAGCCTTTGGCATAGTCAATAAAGCAGAATTAGCTGTTTTTCTTAAAGTCTCTTGCTTTTTCGATGAATCAGCGGATGTTGGCAATTTGGTCTCTGGTTCCTTTGCCTTTTCTAAAACCAGCTTGAACATCTGGAAGTTCACGGTTCACATATTGCTGAAGCCTGGCTTGGAGAATTTTGAGCATTACTTTACTAGCGTGTGAGATGAGTTCAACTGTGCGGTAGTTTGAGCATTCTTTGGCATTGCCTTTCTTTGGGATTGGAATGAAAAGTGACCTTTTCCAATCTTGTGGCCAGTGCTGAGTTTTCCAAATTTGCTGGCATACTGAATGCAGCAGACTCTTGCAAATCCCTTGGACAGCAAGGAGATCAAACCAATCAATCCTAAGGGTAAGAAACTCTGAATATTAATTGGAAGGACTGTTGCTGAAGCTAAACCTCTAATACTTTGGCCTCCTGATACAAAGAGGCCACTCATGGAAAAGATCTTGATGCTGGCAAAGAATGATGGCAAAAGAAGGTAGGGGTGGCAGAGGATGAGATGATTGGATAGCATCACCAACTCAATGGACATGAATTTGGGCAAATTCCAGGAGATACTGAAGGACAGGGGAACCTGGCATGCAGCACTCCATGTCTGGTTGCAAACAGTCAGACATGACTTAGTGACTGAACAACAACAAAAGAGTGTACACAAAAACTAATAAAACTGATAAACGAATTAAGCAAGGCAGCATGATAAAAGATTAACATATAGAAATTTGCTGCATTTCTTTATACTAATAATGAAAGGTGTCAGAAACAGAAAGTAAAAAAGCAATCCTTTTTAAAATTGCATCAAAAAATACTCAGGAATAAACCTCATCAAAGAGGTGAAAGACTTACATGCTCAGAAGTACAAAACATTAACAAAGGAAACTGAAGATGATGCAAACAAATGGAAAGATATCTCATGCTTTTGGACTGGAAGAATTAGTGTTGCTAAAATGTCCACAGTATCCAAAGCAATCTACAGATTTAATGTGATCTGTATCAAATTACTCATGACATTTTTCATAGGACAGAAAAATCCTAAAATGTATATGAAACCATAAAAGACCCAGAATTGCCAAAGCAATCCTGAGGAAAAAGAACAAAAGCAGGAAGCTCAACCCTCCCAGACTTCAGATAATATTTTAAAGCTATAGTAATCAAAACAGTATGGTATTGGCACAAAAATAGACATCTAGAACAATGGAACAGAAAAGAGAGACTAAGGAATTCCATGGTGGTCCAGTGGTTAGGACTCTCAGTTTCCACTGCTGATGGCACAGGTTCAATCCCTGATTGGGGAATTAATATCCTGCAAGCCATATGGCAAAAAAAAAAAAAGCCCCCCAAAACAAAATACAGAGAGAGCTTAGAATAAACCCACCACCCATGGTCAATTTATCTTTGACAAATCAGACAAGAATATACACAGAGAAAAGTCTCTTCAGGAAGTGCTATTTGGAAAGCTGGAGAGCCATATATAAATCTATGAAATCAGAACAGTCCCTCACACCGTACACACATAAAAAAACTCAAAATGGCTTAAAGACTTAAATGTAGGACATGACACCATAAAATGCCTAGAAGAGAAGCCAGGCAAAATATTATCTGACATAAACTGTAGCAATGTTTTCTTAGGTCAGCCTCCTAAGGCAACAGAAATAAAAGCAAAAATAAACAAATGGGACCTATTCAAACTTATAAGTTTTTACACAGCAAAGAAAACCATAAACAAAATGAAAGGACAGCCTACATATTGGGAGAAAATATCTGCAAATGATGTGACTAACAAGGGATTAATTTCCAAAATATACAAACAGCTTACATATCTCAATTAAAAACACCAAAAACCCAATCAAAAAATGTGCAGAAGACCCAAATAGACATTTCTCCAAAAAAGACATACAGACGGCCAACAAGCACATGAAAAGATACTCAATGTAACTAGAGAAATGCAAATTAAAACTTCAATAAGGTATCACCCTCATATGGGTCACAATAGCCATCATCACATAATAAATACTGGAGAGGATATGGAGAAAAGGGAACCCTCCTACACTGTTGATGGGAATGTAAATTGGTAAAGCCACTATGGAAAACAGTATGGAGGCTCCTTAAGAAACTAAAAATAAAGTTGCCATATGATCCAGCAATCCTGCTTCTGGGTATATAAACCGGTCAAAACTATGATTCAAAAAGATGTATGCACCCAATGATCAAAGCAGCACTATTTACGACAGGTAAGACATGAAGCAACCTAAGCGTCCATAAACAGAGGAATGGATAAAGATGTGGTACATATCAGTTCAGTTCAGTTCAGTCGCACAGTTGTGTCCGACTCTTTGCAACCCCATGAATCGCAGCAAGCCAGGCCTCCCTGTCCACCACCAACTCCCGGAGTTCACTCAGATTCATGTCCATCGAGTCAGTGATGCCATCCAGCCATCTCATCCTCTGTCGCCCCCTTCTCCTCTTGCCCCCAATCCCTCCCAGCATCAGAGTCTTTTCCAATGAGTCAACTCTTCGCATCAGGTGGCCAAAGTACCGGAGTTTCAGCTTTAGCATCATTCCTTCCAAAGAAATCCCAGGGCTGATCTCCTTCAGAATGGACTGGTTGGATCTCCTTGTGGTCCAAGGGATTCTCAAGAGTCTTCTTCAACACCACAGTTCAAAAGCATCAATTCTTCGGTGCTTAGCCTTCTTCACAGTCCAACTCTCACATCCATACATGACCACAGGAAAAATCATAGCCTTGACTAGACAGACCTTAGCGGCAAAGTAACGTCTCTGCTTTTACATATATACAATGGATTACTACCGAGCCATAAAAAAAGGATAAAATAATGCCATTTGCAGCAATATGGATAGACCTAGAGATTATCATACTAAGTGAAGTTAAGTCTAACACAGAAAGACAGATATCATATAGTATCATTTGGATGTGAAATCTAAAATACGATACAAATGCTCTTATTTAAAAAACAGAAACAGACTCAGACACAGAAAACAAACTGATGGTTACAAAGGAGAAAAGGGGTAGGAGAGGGATAAATTAGAAGTTCTCGATTAGGGGACACTAATTACAATAGATAAATAAGGTTCTACTGTATAGCATTGGGAACTATATTCAATACCCTGTAGTCAACTATAATGGAAAAGAACATGAAAAATATATACATATATATGTACACCTGAATTACTTGCTTTACATGAGAAATAAACACAATACTGTAAATTAACTTAAAAAAAGAAACTGCACCAAACTTTATATCCTTAAGCAGAATTATGCTACTGAAATACCAGGTAATTGATCTGTCTTCCTATTCCAGGATCAGTTTCCTTTCCAACCAATATTTAACTTCAGATTTAGTGATTTTGATCCTGGGTGTTCATTAGAAGGACTGATGCTGAAGCTGAAACTCCAATACTTTGGCCACCTGATGCGAAGAGCTGACTCATTTGAAAAGACCCTGATGCTGGGAAAGATTAAGGGCAGGAAGAGAAGAGGACAACAGAAGATGAGCTGGTTGGATGGCATCACTGACTCAATGGACATGGGTTTAGGTAGACTCTGGCAGTTGGTGACGGAGAGAGAGGCCTGGCGTGCTGTGGTTCATGGGGTCACAAAGAGTTGGACATGACTCAGCTACTGAACTTAGCGATCTTGACTATCTGCCTTGCCCCTTATTATATATTAATATATTTTTGTTTATTTTATTCTTTCTGAGAGACTGTCCTCACCTGGGAAGTCACTGAATCTTATGATTGTATTTTTGAAGAAAAATGAGATTAAACACAAACTGAAAGGAAACTGGAATGCTATATTCCAGTTAAGGAATTTGACTGGGAGAGATCCACTTTAATCTCTTTTGTTTATCAATATTTTCTGTAATGACTGCACGTATTTTTAAAAGCAGCTTGAATGAGATATATAAAACTTAAATATAAATCTAACCAATTCTAAATATAGAATTCAATGACCTCAATAAATTAACAGAGCTGAGCAACCAACACCACAATCCAGTTTTAGAAGGTTTCCCTCACCCCAAAAGTTTCTTCCTAGATGTCTGCAGTTAATTTCTGTTACCACTTGTAACCCAGAGAACCACAGATTGGATTTCTGCCTCTACAAATGTGCCTTTTTAGAGATTTCTCATAAATGGAGTCAATATGTGTCTCGTGCATCTGGCTTCCTTTGAGTGAGTGAGTGAGTGAAGTCGCTCAGTCGTGTCCGACTCTTTGCGACCCCATGGACTGTAGCCTACCAGGCTTCTCCGTCCATGGGATTCTCCAGGCAAGAATACTGGAGTGGGTTACCATTTCCTTCTCCAGGGGATCTTACCGACCCAGGGATCGAACCTGGGTCTCCTGCACTGGGGACAGATGCTTTAACCTCTGAGCCACCTGGCTTCCTTACTTAGCATGTTGTTGAGGTTCATGAATAATAAAGCAGAGATCAGCATTCATTCCTTTTTATTGGTAAAGAGTATTTTGGTATATGGATATACCACATTTTGTTGTTTGTATCCATTATCAGTTGATGGACACTTGGATTATTTCCAGTTTGAGGCTATTACGACTAATGCTGCTATGAAGATTTGCTTTCATGTCTTTGTGTAGAGATATGCTTTAATTTCTTTTGGATAGATTCTTGTGAATTCTTGTGAATTCTTGTGAATTCTTTTACAATAATTATAATTTAAGTAAATCATTAAAAAATAAATCCAGATTTTTTTCTGACTCCAATTCTTTTCTTCCCTATTTATTTTAAGCCAATTATACCAGTTCTCTGGTTTAGGTTTAGTCTGTATTTTTGTTCTTATGCACTAGCTAGAGACTCTTGCAGGGCACAAACAAAACCCTGTGCTCACCGGGATCCAGAGAAAGAAAGGAGCAGTAACCACCACATGAGACTGAGCCAGTCCTGCCTCAGTGTTTGAGGATTTACTGGAGAGGCATGGGTCAGCAGTGACCTGCCACTCGGACAGGGGCACTGTTGCCAGCAGTCCTAGGAGGTGCAGCTTGTTGGCATAAATCCTCTTGGAGGAGGTTGTCATTAGGCCTAACAGAGACTATACCCCTTCCACAGAGACCACAAGACTCCAGGACTGGGCCACCTCAGGCCAAACTACAGGGAGAGAACACAGTGTCACCCATTAGCAGATAATTGGATTAAACCTTTACTGAGCATGGCCCTGCCCACCAAAGTGAAACTGAGTTTTCCCCACAGCCAGTCTCTCCCAACAGGAAGCTTGCACTAGCCTCTTATTCTCACCCATGAGTGGGCAGAGAGAATGAAAACCACAATTACAGAAAGCTAACCATATGATCACATAGATCACAGGCCTGTGTAACTCAAAAAAACTGTGAGTCATGCCATGTAGGGCCACCCAAAATGGATGGGTCATGGTGGAGAGTCCTGACAAAACGCAGTCCACTAGAGGAGGGACTGGCAAACTACTTCAGCATTTTTGCCTTGAGAACCCCATGAACAGCAAACTGATATGACACTGAAAGTTGAACTACCCAGCTCAATATGCTACTGGAGAAGAGTGGGGAAATGCTCCAGAAAGAATGAAGAAGCTGAGTTAACATGGAAATGATGCCCAGTTGTGGCTGTATCTGGTGGTGAAATAAAGTCCAAAGCTGTAAGGAACAGTACTTATTGTGTAGGAACCTAGAATGTTAGGTCCATGAATCAGGGTAAATTGGAAGTGGTCAAACAGGAGATGGCAAGAGTGAACATCGACATTTTAGGAATCAGTGAACTAAAATGGACGGAAATGGGAGAATTTAATTCAGATTACCATTATATCTATTACTGTGGGCAAGAATCCTTGGCAGAAATAGAGTAGGCCTCATAGTCAACAAAAGTCTGATATACAGTACAAGAGTGCAATCACAAATACAACAGCATGATCTTCGTTTGTTTCCAAAGCAAACCATTCAACATCATAGTAATTCAAGTCTATGCCCCAACCATTAATGCTGAAGAAGATGAAGAATGGTTCTGTGAAGACCTACAAGACCTTCTAGAACTAACATCAAAAACAGATGTCCTTTTCGTAACAGGGTATTAGAATGCAAAAGTAGGAAGTCAAGGGATAACCTGGAGTAACAGGCAAGTTTGGCCTTGGGAGTACAAAATGAAGCATGGCAAATGCTAACAGTTTTGCCAAAAGAATGCACTGGTCATAGCAAACACCCTCTTCCAACAACACAAGAGATGACTCTACACATGGATCATCAGATGTTACATACTGAAATCAGGTTAATAATATTCTTTGCAGCTGAAGATGGAGAATCTGTATACTCTCAACAAAAGCAAGACCAGGAGCTGACTGTGACTCAGATCCTGAACTCCTTATTGCAAAATTCAGACTTAAATAGAAAAAAGTAGGGAAAACCATTAGGCCCTCAGGTATGACTTACACCAAATTCCCTAGGATTGTACAGTGGAGAAAACAGATTCAAGGGATTAGATGTGATAGAGTGCCTGAAACACTGTAGACAGAGGTTCATAACACTGTACAAGATATGGTGACAAAACCATCCCGAAGAAGAAGAAATGCAAAAGGCAAAATGGTTGTTTGAGGAGGCCTTACAAATAGCTAAGAAAAGAAGAGAAGCAAAAGACAAAGGAGAAATGAAAGATATATCCATCTGAATGCAGAGTTCCAAAGAATAGCATGGAGAGATAAGAAAGCCTTCCTCAGTGATCAGTGCAAAGAAATAGAGGAAAATAATAGAATGGGAAAGACTAGAGATCTCTTCAAGAAAATTAGAGATACCAAGGGAACATTTCATGCAAAGATGGGCTCAATAAAGGACAGAAATGATATGGACCTAGTAGAAGCAGAAGATATTAAGAAGAGGTGGCAAGAATACATAGAAGATAGAAAAAAGATCTTCATGACCCAGATAACTATGATGGTGTGATCACTCACCTAGAGCCAGACATCCTGGATTGGGAAGTCAAGTTGTCCTTACGAAGCATCACTATGAGCAAAGCTAGTGGAGGTGATGGAATTCCAGTTGAGCTATTTCAAATCCTAAAAGATGATGCTGTGAAATTGTTGCACTCAATATGCCAGCAAATTTGGAAAACTCAGCAGTGGCCACAGGATTGGAAAAGGTCAGTTTTCATTCCAATCCCAAAGAAAGGCAATGCCAAAGAATGTTCAAACTACCACACAATTGCACTTTCACATGCTAGCAAGGTAATGCTCAAAATCTTTCAAGTGAGGCTCCAACAGTATGTGAACCAAGAACTTCCAGATGTTCAAGCTGGATTTAGAAAAGGCAGAGGAACCAGAGGTCAAATTGCAAACCACCACTGGACTATAGAAAAGTGAAGGGAATCCAGAAAAACATCAACATCTGCTTCACTGACAACGCTAAAATCTTGTCTATGTAGATCACAACAAAATGGAAAATTTTTAAAGAGATAGGAATATCAGATCATCTTACCTGCCTCCTGAGAAACCTATATGCAGGTCAAGAAGTAACAGAAGTGAACATGGAAAAATGGACTGGTTCAAAATTGGGAAAGGAGCACATCAAGGCTGTAAACTGTCCCCTGCTTATTTAAATTATATGCAGAGTACATCATGCAAAATGCTGGGCTAAATGAAGCACAAGCTGGAATCAACATTGCTGGGAGAAATATCAATAACTTCAGATATGCAGATGACACTACTCTAAAGGCAGACAACGAAGAGGAACTAAAAAGTTTCTTGATGAGGGTGAAAGAGGAGAGCGAGGAAGCTGGCTTAAAACTCAACATTCAAAATACTAAGATCATGGTGTCTGGTCCCATCACATCATGGGGAAAAAATGGAAACAATGGCAGATATTATATTTTGGGGCTCCAAAATCACTGTGGACAGTGACTGCAGCCATGAAATTAAAAGACGCTTGCTTCTTGGAAGAAAATCTATGACAAATCTAAACAGTATATTATAAAGCAGAGATATCACTTTCCCAAAAAAGGTCCATCTAGTCAAATCTATGGTTTTTCTAGAAGTCATGTATGGATATGGAAGTCTGACCATCAAGAAGACTGAGTGCTGAAGAACTGATGCTTTCGAATTGTGCTAGAGAAGACTCTTCAGAGTCCCTTGGACAGCAAGGAGATCAAACCAGTCAATCCTGAAAGAATTCTACCCTAAATATTCATTGGAAGGACTGATGCTGAAGCTCCAACATTTTGCGAACAGCTGACTCATTGGAAAAGACCCTGACGGTGGGAAAGACTGAGGACAGGAGAAGAAGGATGAGATGGCTGGATGGCATCACCAATTAAATGGACATGGGTTTGAGCAAACTCTGGGAAATATGAAGGACAGGGAAGCCTAGCATGATGCAGACCATGGGGTCACAAAGAGTGGGACATGACTGAGCAACTGAACAACAAAAATATGACTAACAGACTTTTAAGTTATTCAAACTACTTGACCTTCTCTTGTTGACTATTTAAGACATTATAATTTTTCCATATAACAGACCTAGGAGAGCAGAAAATATTAAATCAAAATATGACTTAATATTTAAAACCTCTGTATGGGGATTTTTGATTATTATTTTTACCAAATTTCTATATAGGCCAATTTGGTTTTATTATTTTACCTAAATATTCAGCTAAATTATCTACAGTTCCTGAAACCAAGTAGCCCCTTCATGGATGACTTGTGGTGGTGAAGGGGCATGTCAGACTCCGTGAAGCTATGAGCCATGCCATGTAGGGCCACAAACACAGATGGGTAAAGTGGAGAGTTCTAACAAAACGTGGTCCACTGGAGGAAGGAATGGCAAACTACTCCACGATTCTTGCCATGAGAACCCAATGAACTGTATAAAAAGGCAAAAAGATATGACACCGAAAGACAAGGCCCACAGGTTGGATGGTGTTCAAAAAGCTACCAGAGAAGAGCAGAGGACAACTACTAATAATAGCTCCAGAAACAATGATGTGGCTGGTCCAAAGCGGCAGTGATGCTTGGTTGTGGATGTATCTGGTGATGAAAGTAAAATCCAATACTATTAAGAAAAGAATTATATAGGGACCTGGAATGTTAGGTCCACAAATCAAGGTATATTGGATGTGGTCAAGCAGGAGATGGCAAGAGAAAACACTGACATCTTAGGAATCAGTGAACTAAAATGAACGGGAATGTGTGAATTAAGATGACCATATGTCTACTACTGTGGGCAAGAATCCCATAGAAGAAACGAAGCAGTCCTCAAAATCAACAGAAGAGTCTAAAATGCAATACACTTGGGTGCAATCTCAAAAATGACAGAACGATCTTGGTTCATTTCCAAGACAAGCCATTCAACATCAGAGTAATCCAAGTCTATGCCCCAACGGATGTGGAAGAAGCTCAAGTTGACCAGTTATAGGAAGACCTACAAGACCTCCTAGAATTAACACCAAAAGAATATGTCCTATTTAACAGAGGGGACTGGAATGCAAAAGTAGGAAGTCAAGATACCTGGAGTA
Organism: Ovis aries; assembly: GCF_016772045.2. Lineage (NCBI taxonomy): Eukaryota > Metazoa > Chordata > Mammalia > Artiodactyla > Bovidae > Ovis > Ovis aries. Next base: position 40,550,746 of record NC_056061.1, read on the forward strand.
ACAGGCAAGTTTGGCCTTGGTGTACAAAACGAAGCAGGGCAAAGGCTAACAGAATTCTGCCAAGAGAAGACACTGGTCAAAGCAAACACCCTTTTTCAACAAAGCAAGAGACGACTTTACACATGGACATCACTAGATGGTCAATATCAAAATCAGACTGATTACATTCTTTGTAGCCGAAGATGGACAAACTATGTACAGTCAGCAAAAACAAAACCTGGAGTTGACTGTGCCTCAGGTCATCAGCTCCTTCTAGCAAAATTCACGCTTAAACTAAAGAAAGTGGGGAAAACCACGAGGCCAATCAGGTACGACCTAAATCAAATCCCTTATGATTAGACAGTGGAGGTGATGAATAGATTCAAGGGATTAGATCTAGTAAATAAAGTGCCTGAAGAACTATGGACAGAGGTTCGTAATATTGTACAGCAGGTAGTGAGCAAAACCATCCCAAAGAAAAAGAAATGCAAGAAGGCAAAGTGTCTGAGCAGGCTTTACACAGTGGCTGTCTGAGGGAAGAAGAGAATTGAAAGCAAGGGAGAAAGGGAAAGGTATACTCAACTGAATGCAGAGTTTGAGAGAAATGCAAGGTCAGAGGAGAAGGCCTTCTTCAATGAACACTGCAAAGAAACAGAGGATAACAACAGAATAGAAAGGCTAGAGAGCTCTTCTAGAAAACTGGATATATCAAAGGAACATTTCATCCAAAGAGGAGCACAATAAGGGACACAAACTGTATGGACCTAACAGAGGCAGAAGTGATATAGAAGAGATGGCAAGAATACACAGAAGAACTGTACAAAGAAGATCTTAATGACCCAGATAACCATGCTGGTGTCATCACTCACCCAGAGCCAGACATTCTGGAAGTGTGCAGTCAACCAGGCCTTAGGAAGCACTGCTGCCAGTAAAGCCAGTGGAGATGACGGAATCCCAGCAGAGCTATTTAAAATCCTAAATAATGATGCTATTAAAGTGCTGCACTCAGTATGTCAGCAAATTTGGAATATCCAGCAGTGGCCTCAGGGCTAGAAAACTTCAATCTTCATCCCAAATCCCAAGGGTAGTACTACAAGATGTCCAAACTACTGGACAATTATATTCATCTCCCATGTTAGTAAGGTTATACTCAAAATCCTTCAAGCTAGCCTTCAGTGGTATGTGAACTGAGAACTTACAGATGTTCAAACTGGGTTTAGAAAAGGCAGAAGAACCAGAGATTAAACTGCCAACATTTGCTGGATCACAGAGAAAGCAAGGGACTTCCAGAAAAATATCTACCTCTGTTTGATTGACTACATTAAAGACTTTGACTGGTAGATCATAACAAACTGGAAAACACTTAAAGAGATGGGAATACCAGACCGTATTATCTATTTCCTGAGAAACCTGTAGGCGAGTCAAGACCTAGTTCAAAATTGAGAAAGGCATATGACAAGGCTGTTTATTATCACCCTGTTTCTTTAACTTTTATGCAGAGCACATCATGCGAAATGCTGGGCTGGATGAGTCACAAGCTGGAATCAAGATTGCTGGGAGAAATATCAACAACCTCAGATATTCAGATGATACCACTTTAATGGCAGAAAGCAAAGAGGAAGCAAAAAGCCACTTGATGAGGATTAAAGAAGACAGCAAAAAAGCCAGCTTAAAATTCAATATTAAAAAAAACTAAGATCATGGCATCTGGCTCCATCCCTTCACAGCAAACAGAAAGGGAAAAGGTGGAAGTAGTTACAGATTTCCTCTTCCTCGGCTCTAAAATCACTGCGGATGTTGACTGCAGCCATGCAATTAAGAAAGGAATGCTTCTTGGCAGGAAAGTTATGACAAACCTAGACAGTGTATTAAAAAGCAAAGACACCCCTTTGCTGACAAAGGTCTGTATAGTTAAGGCTATTGTCTTTCCAGTAGTCATGTATCAATGTGAGAGCTGGACCATAAAGAAAGCTGAGCACCAAACAATTGATGCTTTTGAACTGTGGTGCTGGAGAAGACTCTTGAGAGTCCCTTGGACAGCAAGGAGATCAAACTAGTCAACCCTAAAAGAAATCAATCCTGAATACTCATTGGAAGGACTGATGTGGAAGCTGAAGCTCCAATACTCTGGCTAACCTGATGTGAACTGCTGACTCATTGGAAAAGACCCTGATGCTAGGAAAGATTGAAGGCAGAAGAAGAGGGTGACAGAAGATGAGATAGTTGGATGGCATCACCAATTCGATGGACATGAACCTGGGCAAACTCCAAGAAATGGTGAAGGGCAGGGAAGCCTGGTGTGCTTCAGTCCATGGGTTGCAGAGTTGGACACAACCTGGCAACTGTACAACAACAACAACAAACCAATTAGGTCCAATTACATGCTCTGTGAATTTTGCTCTCCTCTGTTTATCTTATTACAAGCTTCTCATGTTTTTTATTTTCTGTTCCTTTCTACCTGAATGTATTCCTACAAACGTGCAAAGGGCTCCTTGAAGAACTTTACCTTAAAACTACTGGGTGCATAAATTATTGTGGATGTTCAATAAAAGTTTAATTGGACTGCACAAAATTTCTAGCTTTTTCAGTACAAATGAAACTTAGCTGCTGGATTTTTATTTCAACTTGGAATTGCAATGTAGTTTACCTACATATCTCATTCTTCTAACTACTTCAGTGTGAACTCATGGTTTTGATACACAAAAATAAAAATGCAAAAAAGAAAATATATATATAGGGGTATACATGTATGTTGTCATTGTGCAACTCAGTTGTGTCCAACTCTTTGTGATCCCATGGATGCCAGGTCTCCCTGTCTTCCCATGTGTATCATTTAGCTTGTCTGCTGAGGGCCTGGGAGCAGGAACAACCCAAACAGCAATAAACAATCTAGTGTCCAGATCTTGGTTTCTAAATACTCTACTAAAATGGCTGATTCTAAGGTCAAACAGGCAAAGGATAACCTGAGCCTGGAACTTCTTTGCATATCAGAAAGAAAAAAAGTGTTGGAAAGATTGAGAAATGTCAAAAGAACAAAGAAGCCAGGCTGAAGGGCATTCCACTAACCTAAATCAGAGCCAACTTGAAAATCTAAATAATGATAACAATGGATTATAAGCCAAAGAATAATATAGAAAGCCTTAAGTCTGTAGTGATTTAATAAGTGAATAAATTGAAAATCTAATGAAAAACAGGGTAACTCACAAGATCTCAAATTGCCCTCCCCACAAATAATTATAAAGGGAAACAAAAAACCTTAATGAGAAATCTATATACATTCTTATTAAGAAGTTACAATGCACCTCATCAGTAATTCCTGGAGAAGGAAATGGCAACCCACTCCAGTATTCTTCCTGGAGAATCCCATGAACAGAGAAGCCTGGCAGGCTACAGACCATGGGGTTGCAAAGAGTCGGACACGACTGAGCACAACACAGCAGCATCAGTAATTGGAAAAATCTAAATTGCATGCCACCTGATAGGGTTCAATGACAAAGACATATAATCACTTCTGTGATATTCCTGCCAATGATGAATAACCTGAATTATCAGTAGAAAAATGTAGCAGAAAGGAAAGAATGAATATTCTCATCAAAGTAAGGTAGGTATTCGAGATTGAAAGTGACCAAGAAGACTTGAAAAGTACAAGCAATATGTGATTCTGAACTGCAATATGTGATTCTTTTTCTATATACAATACTATTAGGATTCAACTGGTAAATCACAAATGGGATCCAAAGATTGGATGGTAGTAATGGATCAAGGTCAATTTTCTGATTTTGATGTTTGTATTGTAGTTTTATAGGACACTGCCCTTGTTTGTAGGAAACAGACTAAAGTATTTTTGGTTATGGGACATAATGTCAGCTACTTTCAAATGGGACAGAATTTGAAAAAAAGGTTCTCTCTCAACTTTTCTATTAATATAAGTGTGAGATTAAAAAAAAGAGAGAGAAAGAATACTACTGCATTAGATTGCGAGCTCTCTCTTCTAACCTTCTAGTGTTTTGTTCTACTAGGGCCCTGCATGTATCAGGTAGTCAATCAGCGTGTCTGATTTACTGAATGACAAAAGGAAATCACTGTGGCTTTCATGCAAAAGAGCATCCTGAAACATAGTAAGAACAGAAGAGGAGGGACTTGTTAGAAAGCTACTAAAACAGTCCAGTGAAAAATGGCCTGAATTGGTGAGAACAGTGATGTCAGAGAAGTAAAGATTACATAAATATTTAGACTATGACTTCAAAAGATGTGTTACGGAAACGGAGGTGAAAGAAAGGTGGCATAAAGGATGACTCCCAGGTTTCTGGCAAAACCAACCTGATGATGGCGTTTACTGATAATGGAAACACAAGTGGAAGAATTCAGAAGACATGAGGAGTGGGACAGCTCAAGACAGCGAGTTAGTTTAAATATGTTGAATTTGAGGCACTGGTAAAACACTTTAATGGAGATACTGTATAAGTTGTACGTGTCTGGAACTTAAAAGTAAAAGCACCTATGCAGGTGGTGCAGGACTGAGAAGAGAAGATGGCCTGAAAGAAAACTTTCAAGACTAGTGAATGGAGGAAGAGCCGGAAAAGCTGACTTATAAGGCACAGCCAAAAGAGGTTAAGAAGAAAGCTGGAAAGTGTGGTGTTAAAAAAAAAAAGAGAGAGGAGAACATTTCAAGAAGATATAATTGGAGTTAAATGGTGCTACAAAGTCAAGTAAAACAAGGACAGGAAATACCCATTAGATTTAACGAGACTGACATCATTGCTGTGTAAGTGGAAGAAGCCAGATGGGTAAGCTGAGAAGTGACAGAAGGTAAGAAAACTGAGACAATAACTGTAGACATCAATTTGAGATGGTTCGCTTTAAGGAAAGGAATAAACAAGATGGTAGACGGAATGGAATCCAGGGTTAAGAGAGGTTTGATTGTTTTAAAATGGAGAAATCTGGACATTTATATGCTGGGGGACCAAAAAAACCACTGAGATAAATTTAATGACACAGGAGAAAAGAGAAAACTGAGAATGCAGGTTTTCTTAATTCCACGCTGGAGTTTGTCACAGAGGCCCCAAACATTCAGTTAAAAGTGATTTTGAAAGTACAATGGTTATTCATTAGACTACTAGAATTTTATTTAATAAAGAGTTCTAAAGTCATCCAGCACCATCTGAGGCTCAAAGAAGTCAGGTAACTAACTTACCTCTTCAGGGTCACATGGTTACTATATGATAGAGCTATGACCCAAGGGTTTCTGACTGCAAGCTCTTTCCACGATCCCAGAGTGACTATATATGATCTGAGTATTCTGCAGAAGTGCATTTGGGATCTTAAGGGTGGTGAAGGTAGAAGAAAGAGATGTGGGTTGGAGAGAATGTAGACACATTCTAGAGTCTGGAATCCCCATTCCTATTTCATGGAAGTTCCCCTTCTGTTTAATAAACTAGGGTCCTGAATAAGATTTAAGGGAAAAAAAAAAAAAGGCAAACAATGATCAAAGAAATGTAAAAACACACATACTTTAAAACTTGCTTACCGGGTAATAGCACTGAACAGTCCACGGATGCGTGCTTTATGTCTAGACACAAAAGCTTCAGTAAATATTACTCCTCTGTTATCAAGATCAATGTGTCCATTAATAATTCTACCTAGTCGCTGAGTTAGTGCCTGAGGGTAAAGATGGATGAAAATTCTTATTAAAAAGATAGAACAAAATTACAGATTTACATTTGTACAAGTTTACTAAAGTCATGCTGCATGCTGATGCTGTATTAATCCTATGATTGAATAATTTCAGCAAGCATGAATTAACAAGATATATAAAGTAAAATGAAGACTTAGGATCTAGGAAACTTCATAATCTTATGGTGAAAACAAGAATTGAATGAGTCTAATAACTGATATGTTAAAAAACTCAGCTACCTGCTAATAAGGCCTATTTATAGGGTAAAATAAAAGAGATTAACCAGTTTTCCAGATATAGGCAGCCTGAAACACAGACAACTAAGACATTTACAAGGATCCTGGAGAGGATCCTATATGGAACTGTTAATACTAACAGAGAAATAAATATTATCCCAAGATTCTGCAACCTAGGGATACATAAGACCTGAAAAGTTATACTCTGTGATGCAAATATTAACAAACTCTGTCCATAAATCTATACTGACAGACAACCTGATTTCTTGGTAACCTGAGGAGGGCATTTCTCCACAGCTACACTATGACTGGGATCAGGTTTATGAAATAAGCTTGGATGTATTTCCCTTTCCAGGACAAGTTAAATCTACTCGAGTCAGCCTGGCTGATACTTCTATGGTACAGAAAAATGCTTTTCAAACAACTTTTTCTAAGGATCTATTTTTTTGCCGTCCCATGAGGCATGCAGGATCTTAGTTCCGTGAGCCAGGATTAAACCCGTGCCCATAGCATTGGAAGCTCAGAGTCTTATCCACTGGACTGTCAGGGAAGTCCCCCAAACAACTTCTTAGTGAGCTTTTACAATACTGCCTATGATACTGAGAAAAATTAAAACTGAAAAAAGAAACCATATATATTTCTAAAATGTATCAGCAGCACAATAAGAAACCACTTGATCTGTTCTGATATTTTAATGTAAAACTGACTAAAAATATCTTTTTTTTGCCTTCTGTGATTTACATGTATTTGCTCATTTTATCTTCTGTAATTTACATATACTTGCTCAGGAGCTTAGTCTCCTGAAATGCTTTGTAAAACAGATCTATATGCTCAATGGTATTTTACATGCAATGAGGAGAAATCACCCACTTAAAATGAGTGAGTAAATCTGTTTCATCAGAAATTAATCTCATGCAATTATGGTTTGGTAATTTCTGTAAGATGGATTTTCTTAAAGTATACCTAAAATGATTTGGCTTTTCCCTCCCTTATTTGTTCCAGTAAATATATAAACAAAACCATCATTTATTGAGTACTTCCTCTAGGCCAGCCATTTCACCAGATAAACCATGTATATGACACCTCACTGACATCTATGAGAGACAATTATTCCCATTTTCAGATATGTAACTTGAAGCACAAACAAGCATAAAAATAATTTTTTTGACCCTAGGTAACTAAGCAGTGTCATAGACAGAATTCAAATCATGGTCTGTTTAACTTCCACTGTTCCAAACAGGCTTCTAAAACGTTAAACAACTTTAAGAAAACTGAAATAACAAACAAGGAAATAGCCTCTATTTTCAGGCACCATTGTAATTTAACTTATAAAGATAATTTGATTTGAGTATTGACGCAAGTACCAAAAATTAAGAGACTATAAGCCATTCTTAAATTCCTCTCCCTATCATGCTCTCAGTTTAGACGAAAAAAAGTGACATCAAAAGAAGTTGGTACTATTGACATTTGGGGAAGAAAATTTTCTATTTGGAAGGGATGCTCTGTGCACTGCAGGATGTTCAGCAGCATCTGTGACCTTTACCACACAAGATGCCAGTAGCACCTCTTATAAATTATAATCTTCATCAGCTGTTTCTTAAATTATAACTAGCGATCAGAACTGAAGATATCCTTGCTAAAGAAGCATTCAATAAAGATATACACTTCTGGTATACTTGCTACTGCATCCAAGCAGGCCAAGACCTTAAGTCTACTAAGTTTAGGGTATCTCTGGGTTCAGGAAGATTAAAATCACTTCTAAACAATCTTATCAGAGCCATCAATGTTTAAGTATCCCCCAAATATATTGCTAGAACATAGTCAAAACTAGGAAATAGTCAAAATGCTTGCAAAAAAACAATAGTAAGTCTAGTTTTTTCCCACCCTTTCAAACTTGGCATTTATTTGAAAAGACAAATTATACCAATAAGGAAAAAAAATACCTGTGTCAGAAAGTTTCCAGGAAGATCATAGGTTTTACACAGTTCTGCTATGGTTACTTGACCACTTTCCTGTAATTTATCATTTACTTCTTCTGCTAAACGATCCAAATAGTTCCTTAGTTTAAATTAGAAAAAAAAAAAAAAAAGGAAAAACTCAATTAGGAATAATAATTTCCCTCTATCTTTTTGTTTAATTTCTGCTGCAATAAGGCATTCCCCAAAAGTAATTAATATGGTATATTTAGGTAAACACCATTCATTAATCATATTTTGAAATTTTTCTTATCAATGTAACTAAATGGAAGGTTAATCAAATAAATGCTGAAATTGTTTTCAACAATTAAAATTTTACAGTCATTTTCATTAGGACTTTTTAACAATTCTGCTTTCAGAGTTAAGCTCACATAAGAAAGATCATAAAAATTATGTTTTGTGTTACTTTAAAACAACAGAAAAAATTAAAAGTTCATATTATTTCCAAGTATTCCACACAAGTAAGCACTTACTTTTTATGTACAATAATGAAAATCAGTACTAGAAGAGTACTAAAAAATGCCATAGTGCCACAGTTATTCTAAATTTAAGTATAAACTTACAAAAAAAGAAACACAAAAAAGTATTCTCAATTATTGTACTTACTCATCTATCAGTTGTCCCAATACTAGTTGAACATGTTTTTCTGATTTAATAATGTCACCAATTCTATTTTCAATATGAGTCAGATCCACATTAATTACCTGGAAAAGAAGTACACATTCTATTAGTGGTAAGTTCATGTTGTTTTTAAATTTGAAATTATATATTTTAGAACTTTGAAAAAAATGAAAATTTTCTTCCCCTTAGATGAATTTCAAATTGATTTGAAATATTATAAAAAATCTCAAACAATTAGGGGCTTATTGCTTATTCACTTTCAATTCTGAATCTGTACACTTTCACTCGCTAAGAAAACTTGCACTACAAAAATCACACAACTTCGAAGGTCTTTTCACCTCCAGAGTCCTACCTAGTCCCCAGGAAGGCAGACAGGAGTGAGAGGGAGCGCCTGAAGCAGTGCAACAAGCAGGTCCTGACCTGCTGACATCATGCAGTGAGTCTGTGAGTCTATGACCCAAACTGCCCACTGCCTCTGAGCAATCGCTGGACTGCTGCCCCATAGGGAGCCTCCTGGCCCAAGGACCATCCCAGCCCTGATTCTCTCACTCAACAGAGGCCCTGCAGGCCAGCACTCAGGGGGTCAAGACTGCTGATACATCTCAGCCCATGGTGTGATCCATGGGCTTGCAAAGAAGTCAGCCAAACCCACTGTCAGCGTCGTGAATGAGGTTTCTCAGCAGATCCTGGCTCATGGTTCTGAGGTAGGAGGTAGATCGGTCCCTGAGCTGAACAGCTGGAGATTGTCAAGTGGAGTAAACTGGACCTTTGCTTCCCCTAGACATTTCAAGGATAAAGTTAACAGCAGAAGCTGAGCTCTGCTGGAATCAAGAAATAAGATGATTGCATCTATCACTCCTGAGGTCAGGATCTCCAGGACTGCACATGTGTAGAAAGACTTGGGGGTCAAAAAGGGAGGGGGCACTATCCCATAATAGGTGCTGTCAATCTCCTATAGGCTTTCATGCTAGAATCCATCTTGGCAAAAAGATGCATAAGTATATCAGGAAGAACCTTGGGTCAAGTCTGAGGTGGGAAATGAAGAAAGATGACTGGCCAGAGGAAATAAAAAACCCAGGAAAAACTGCTTCCATATAAGTGATTTAAATCACCTCTCTGGGATGCTCCTCATTAGGGTGGACACCCACACTCTTTCCTGTGTGTGTATTTCTGCTTTGTTTTAAATAGACTGCTTCTTTGTTCTCTTTGCATGTACTGTGCTTCCAATAAATTCTGTGTCTGCTTTAAAATGTCTCTTTGTGGAATTCTTTCTCTGAAGAAGAAAAGAACCAAGGTCCTCTCACTTGGCAACATCATCTGGTGCCATGATTCGGATTGCTGCCAAGGTAATTTGCAGGTCTCACTCAACTATGGCAAGAGATCTCTGCGTGCACTATCTTCCTTGCTTCTCATTTGGATTGTGCCTTTCTTTCCTACTTATCTTGCACAGAAGGGCCTGTTTTTCACTACATATGTTCAACATCCTCCTGGGAAAAGATCTTTTGCTTTTTATTTCTAAACTGCCAGTGCTGTCTTCATCAGGCTGAATGCACAGGTTCCCTGAGGTCTTGTCTTTGTTACACACATCTGAAATAATTATGCTTCTCAACTCCAATTCCTCCAAGAGTTTTTCCTTTTACTTCTCAGCTGCCCCCCTCACCCTGACCCCAGGCTTTGGCAACCCATACACTGCTATGGACAGCCTAGTGAGTCTGGCCAATTCTCAGTAGATCACAACATAGATTTTATAAATACTCAATCCTGAGGAGTATACCCCAGTGTAGGAAATCTTGTTATAGGACACAGGGGAGATCTGTTGTCTATAAAGGCTTAAGGGAAAACTTGGCAACTGTTTTGCACTGGTTCAAATGTCCACCATAGGCAGGGAGGGACAGCACCTTGAAAGGAACCAAAGCTGACCAGAGATGTCTGGTTAGAAACCAGTGAGGGAGTAGAGGATGCTCCAAAGCCCATCAGCATAAAGATCAAAGGTAATTCAGAGGATGTTATGAATCCCCTACAGGTGCCTCCTAGTAATGTTTCCAGGATGCTGGACTTCATTTCTAGGAGCGCTGTTCTCGGTTGCAGGTTATTCAACATGGGAGGATCTCCTTCTAAACCCAAAGAAACACCCCTTGAAAACGCTCCCAGGACACTAAGTTTTTTTGTTCTTTCTGTCCACTTTCAGTTATAAACACCACTGACGGTACCCCTGGGACGACATTTCATCAGCCAGTCTGCCCCTCTTATTAGTGTCAGTTTAAGCACTATTTGGTCTAAATTTTAGCTATATAACTATGAATACAAAAAAAAGATAATTTTTGACACTGTGAAACCACAATATTCTTTAGATTCCAGAGAAAACTGGTTAAAACTCTTTTGACATTGCAAAATTGGTTCTTTCTTAAATTTGTTTTTAATTGGAGGATAACTGCTTTACAATATCGTGTTGGCTTCTGCCATACAACAATATGAATCAGTCATAAGCATACATATGTTCCCCTCCCTCTTGAACCTCCTCCAACTCCATCCCATCCCTCTAGGTTGTCATAGAGTACCACTTTGGGTTCCCTGTGTTACACAGCAACTTCCTATTAGCTATCTATTTTACACACGGTAATGTGTAAAAATGTTTCATGCTTCTCTCGCAATCTGTCCCACCTCTCCTTCCCCAACTCTGTCCACAAGTATTTTCTCTATGTCTGCATCTCTATTCCTGCCCTGCAAATAGGTTCATCAGTACCACTTTTCTAGATTCCACATATATGCATTAATAATGTACTTCACTCTGTATAACAGGCTACAGGTATATCCACCTCACTATAACTGACTCAAATGCATTCCTTTTCATGGCTGAGTAACATTCCATTGTTAATATGTACCAAAATTTCTTTATCCATTCATCTGTCGATGGACATCTAGGTTGCTTCCATGTCCTAGCTACTGTAAATAGTGCTGTAATAAACACTGGGGTACATGTATCTTTTTGAATTATGGTTTTCTTAGGGTTAAAGTTCCAAAATATAAAAGCAACTCATGCAGCTTACTTAAGAAAAATAAACAAGCCAATCAAAAAGTAGGTGGAAGACTTAAAACAGACACTTCTCAACAAAACTGGTTCTTTTGTATAAGCAATTAGAGAAAGTAAGCTTGTTAAAATATTTTTTTTTCCTTTGGAATTCTGACTTTGAGAGAAAACACACCTAGAAGAAAGCGTGAAGTTAACTCTTACTATGTCCTTGAGATACAAACACAGCCCACTTTTCCTGGGACTTTGCCCTTGGATTAATTAGTAGAACTTCAAGCCAAGGTTGAAAAAAACAAAAATGCAAAGAGGCATTTTAAACCTTGAGTAGAAACTGAGAGATCTCTGTTAGTCTGGATTTATGTATGTCTCCAGTACATGTCTTTGTCTTTGGATAATATTGCTGAAGTTAATCTGTGTGGATCACAACAAATTGTGGAGAATTCTTGAAAGAGATGTGAATACCAGACCACCTTACCTGCCTCCTGAGAAACCTGTGTGCAGGTCAAGAAGCAACAGTTAGAACCTTACATGGAGCAAGTGACTGGTTCAAAACTGGGAAAGGAGTACATCAAGGTTGTATATAGTGATCCTGCTTATTTAACTTATATGCAGAGCACACCATGTGAAATGCCGAGCTAGATGATTCACAAGTAGGAATCAATGTTTCTGGGGGAAATATCAACACCCACAGATATGCAGATGATACCACCCTAGTGGCAGAAAGTGAAGAGGTACTAAAGAGCCTCTTGATGAAGGTGAAAGAGGAGAGTGAAAAACCTGGCTTAAAACTCAACATTCAAAAAACTAAGATCAGTGCTGTTCAGTTCAAGATGGCAGAGTAGCAGGATGTGTACCCATCTCCTCCTGCAACACCACAAGAACTGCAACTAGCTGTTGATCAACCATTGACAGGAGAATGCTAGAATCCACCAAATAAGATACCCCATGTCCAAAGACAAAGAAGAAGCCACAGCAAGATGGTAGGAGGGGGCACAATCACTATAAAATAAAATTCCATTCCTGCGGGGTGGGTGACCCACAAACTGGAGAACAATAATATCAAAGAAGTAGTCTCATTGTCGTGAAGCTTCTGAACCCCACATCAGGCTTCCCAGCCTGGGGATCTGACAAAAGGAACGGGAACCCCCAGGGAATCTGGCCTTGAAGGCCAGTGGAATTTGTTTGCACGACTTCCACAGGACTGAGGGAAACAGAGACTCTAATCTTGAAGGGCACAAACAAAATCTTGCAGGCAACAATACCCAGAGGAAAGCAGCAGTGACCCAGCAGGTGACTGAACCAAAATTACCTGCTAGGGTTGGATGGTCTCCTGTGGAGGGAGGCATGGGTTGGCAGGGGCTCACCACAGGGACCAGGGCCCTGGCAGCGCATCAGGTTGGGAAGGTCTCCCTTGTAATTCACCATTAATGTTACCATAGACCCCATAGGAAACAGAGGTCAAATTGCCACATCCGTTGGGTCATCAAAAAAACAAGAGAGTTCCAGAAAAACATCTATTTCTGCTTTATTGACTATTTCAAAGCCTTTGACTGTGTGGATCACAACAAACTGTGGAAAATTCTTAACAGATGGGAATACCAGTCCACCTGACCTGCCTCTTGAGAAATCTGCATGCAGGTAACGAAGCAACAGTTAGCCTTGACTAGATGGACCTTTGTTGGCAAAGTAATGTCTCTACTTTTTAATACGTCTAGGTTGCTCACACCTTTTCTTCCAAGGAGCAAGGGTCTTTTAATTTCATGGCTTAGTCACAATCTGCAGTGACTTTGGAGCCCCCAAAAATAAAATCAGCCACTGTTTCCCCATCTATTTGCCATGAAGTGTTGGGACTGCATGCCATGATTTTAGTTTTCTGAATGTTCAGCTTTAAGCTGACTTTTCCCCTCTCCTCTTTCACTTTCATCAAGCAGTTCTTTAGTTCTTCTTCACTTTCTGCCATAAGGGTGGTGTCATTTGCTTATCTGAGGTTATTGATATTTCTCCCGGCAATCTTGATTCCAGCTTGTGCTTCATCCAGCCCAGCATTTCGTATGATGTTCTCTGCATACAAGTTAAATAAGCAGGGTGACAATATAAAGCCTTGACATACTTCTTTCCTGATTTGGAACCATGTCTAGTTCTAAATGTTGCTTCTTGACCTGCATAACAGATTTCTCAGGAGGCAAGTCAGGTGGTCTGGTATTCCCATCTTTCAGAATATTCCACAGTTTGTTGTGATCCACAGAGTCAAAAGCTTTGGCATAGTCAATAAAGCAGAAGCAGATGTTTTTCAAGAACTCTCTTGCTTTTCTGATGATCCAGTGGATGTTGGCAATTTGATTTCTGGTTCCTCTGCATTTTCTAAATCCAGCTTGAACATCTGGAAGTTCACAGTTCACATACTGTTGAAGCCTAGCTTTGAGGATTTTGAGCATTAACTTCCTAGAGTGTGAGATGAGTGCAACCGTGTGGTATATTGAATTCTTTAGCATAGGCTTTTTTGGGACTGGGATGAAAACTGACCTTTTCCACTCCTGTGGCCACTGCTGAGTTTTCCAAAATTACTGACACACTGAGTGCAGGACTTTCACAGCATCACTGTTTAGGATTTGAAATAGTTCAACTGAAATTCCATCACCTCCACTGGCTTTGTTTGCAGTTATGCTTTCTAAGGCCCACTTGACTTCACATTCCAGGATGTCTGGCTCTAGGTGAGTGATCACACCATCACAGTTACCTGGGTCACGAAGATCGTTTTTGTATAGTTCTTCTGTGCATTCTTGCCACCTCTTCTTACTATCTTCTGCTTCTATTAGGTCCACACCATTTCTGTCCTTTATTGAGCCCATCTTTGCATGAAATGTTTCCCTGGTATTTTTAATTTTCTTGAAAAGCTCTCTAGTCTTTCCCATTCTGTTGTTTTCCTCTATTTCTTTGCACTGATCACTGAGGAAGGCTTTTTTTTTATCACTGCTTGCTATTCTTTGGAACTCTGAATTCAAATGGGTATATCATTTTTTTTCTCCTTTGCCTGTAGCTTCTCTTTTCTCAACTATTTGAAAGGCCTCCTCAGACAGCCATGTTGCCTTTTTGCATTTCTTTTTTTGGAGACGGTCTTGCTCCCTGTCTCCTGTACCATGTCACGAATCTCTGTCCATAGTTCTTCAGGCACTCTAGCAGATCTAATCCCTGAAATCTATTTGTCACTTCCACTGTATAATCATTAAGCAATTTGATTTATGTCATACCTGAGTGGTCTATTGGTTTTCCCTACTTTCTTCCATTTCAGTCTGAATTTGGCAATAAGGAATTCATGATCTGTGCCATTGTCAGCTCCCAGTCTTGTTCTTGCTGACTGTATAGTGCTTCTCCACCTTTGGCTGCAAAGAATACAATCAATCTAAGTTTGGTACTGACCATCTGGTAATGTCCGGGCTTCTTCTGTGTTGCTGGAAGAGGATGTTTGCTATGACCAGTGTGTTCTCTTGGCAAAACTCTGTTAGCCTCTGCCCTGCTTCATTTGGTATTCCAAGGCCAAATTTGCCTGTTACTCCAGGTATCTCTTGACTTCCTATTCTTGCATTCCAGTCCCCTATAATGAAAAGGACATCTTTTTTGGTGTCAGTTCTAGAAGGTCATGTAGGTCTTCACAGAACCGTTCCACTTCAGCTTATTTAGCATTTCTAGTTGGGGCATAGACTTGGATTACTATGATATTGAATGGTTTGCCTTGGAAACTAACAGAGATCATTCTGATTCCTAAGATGTCGATGTTCACCCTTGCCATCTCCTGTCTGACCACTTTCAATTTACCTTGATTCATGGACCTAACATTCCAGGTTCCTATGCATTATCGTTCTTTACAGCATCGGTCTTTACTTCCAGCACCAGTCACATCCACAAACTGGGTGCTATTTTAGCTTTGGCTCCATCTCTTCATTCTTTCTGCAGTTATTTCTCCATTGTTTTCCAGTAGTATATTGGGCACCTACCAACCTGAGGAGTTCATCTTTCAGTGTCCTATCTTTTGCCTTTTCATACCGTTCATGGGGTTCTCAAGGCAAAGATACTGAAGTGGTTTGCCATTCCCTTCTCCGGTGGACCACGTTTTGTCATAACTCTCCACCACGACCCATCCATCCTGGGTGGCCCTACATGGCATGGTTCATGGTTTCATTGAATTAGACAATGCAGATGGTCAAAAAACATGAAAATATGTTCAACGTCACTAATTATTAGAGAAATGCAAATCAAAACTACAATCAGTTATAACCTCACACCAATCAGAACAGCCATCATCTGAAAGTCTCCAAACAATACATACTGGACAGCGTGTGGAGAAAAGGGAACCCTCTTAACACTGTTGGTGGGAATGTAAAACTGGTATAACCATTACAGCGAACAGTATGAAGTTTCTTAAAAAACTAAAAATATAATTACCACATGGTCCAGTAATCTCACTCCTGGGCATACATCTGGAGGAAAGCATATTTTGAAAAGATACATTCACCCCAATGTTCACTGTGGCACTATTTACAACAAGTAAGACATGGAAATAACCTAAATATCCACTGACAGAGGAATAAATAAAGAAGATGTGGTACATATACAGAGTTGAATGTTACTCAGCCATTAAAAAAGAGTGAAATGGAAGTGAAGCAAAAAGCAAAGGAGAAAAGGAAAGATATACCCATTTGAATGCAGAATTCCAAAGAATAGCAAGGAGAGATAAGAAAGCTTTCCACAGTGCTCAGTGCAAAGAAGGAGAGGAAAACAATACAATCGAAAAGACTAGAGATATCTTCAAGAAAATGATGGGCTCAATAAAGGACAGCAATGGATGAACCTAACAGAAGTATAAGATAAGAAGAAGAGGTGGCAAGAATACACAGAAGAACTATACAAAAACGATCTTCATGACCCAGGTAATCACGATGGTGTGATCACCAACCTAGAGCCAGACATCCTGGAATGTGAAGTCAAGCGGGCCTTAGAAAGCATCACTACGAACAAAGCTAGTGGAGGTGATGGAATTCCAGTGGAGCTATTTCAAATCCTAAAAGAAAGTGCTGCACTCATATGCCAGCAAATTTGGAAAACTCCGCAGTGGCCACAGGACTGGAAAAGGTCAGTTTTCATTCCAATCCCAAAGAAAGGCAATGCCAAAGAATGCTCAAACTACCGCACAATTGCACTCATCTCACACGCTAGTAAAATAATGCTCAAAATTCTCCAAGCCAGGCTTCAGCAGTACATGAACCGTGAACTTCCAGATGTTCAAGCTGGTTTTAGAAAATGCAGAGGAACCAGAAATCAAATTGCCAACATCTGCTGGATCATCAAAAAAGCAAGAGAGTTCTAGAAAAACATCTATTTCTGCTTTACTGATTATGCCAAACCCTTTGACTGTGTGGATCACAATAAGCTGGAAAATTCTGAAAGAGATGGGAATACCTGAACACCTGCCCTGCCTCTTGAGAAATCTGTATGCAGGTCAGGAAGCAACACTTAGAACTGGACATGGTAAAACAGACCAGTTCCAAATAGGAAAAGGACTATACATTGTCACCCTGCTTATTTAACTTATATGCAGAGTATATCATGAGAAACGCTGGGCTGGAAGAAGTACAAGCTGGAATCAAACTGCCAGGAGAAATATCAACAACCTCAGACATACAGATGACACCACCTTTATGGCAGAAAGCAAAGAAGAACTAAAGAGCCTCTTGATGAAAGTGAAAGAGGAGAGTGAGAAAGTTGGCTTAAAGCTGAACATTCAGAAAATGAAGATCATGGCATCCGGTCCCATCACTTCATGGCAAACAAATGGGGAAACAGTGGAAACAGTAGCAGACTTTATATTTGGGGAGCTCCAAAATCACTGCAGATGGTGACTGCAGCCATGAAATTAAAAGACGCCTGCTCCTTGGAACAAAAGCTATGACCAACCTAGACAGCATATTAAAATGCAGAGACATTACTTTGCCAACAAAGGTCTGTCTAGTCAAGGCTACGCTTTTTCCAGTAGTCATGTATGGATGTGAGAGCTGAAGTATAAAGAAGGATGAGTGCTGAAGAACTGATGCTGCTGAACTGTGGTGTTGGAGAAGACTCTTGAGAGTCCCTTGGACTGCAAGGAGATCCAACTAATCCATCCTAAAGGAAATTAGTCCTGAATATTCACTGGAGGGACTGATGTTGAAGCTGAAACTCCAATAGTTTGGCCCCCTGATAGAAGAGCTGACTCATTTGAAAAGACCCTGATACTGGAAAAGATTGAAGGCAGGAGGAGAAGGGGATGACAGAGGATGAGATAGTTTAGTTGGTTGGCATCACTGACTCAATGGACATGAGTTTTAGTAAACTCCAGGAGTTGGTGATGGATAGGGAGGCCTGGTGTGCTGCAGTCCACAGGGTCACAAAGAGTTGGACATGACTGAGCGAGTGAACTGAACTGATACACACTACTATGTATAAAATAATTAACAAGGACCTACCATATAGCACAGGGAATAGCATCCAATGTTCTGTAATAATAACCCATGTGCGAAAGGATTCTAAAAAAGAACTATAAATCAACTATACCCTGAAAAAAAATAAAAATTTTTGAAAAAATAAGAAATTAAACCTATTCACACAAAAATGGCCAGTTTCCTGCATATAGTGTAGTGTACCTTACTGATGCACCCTAATGGATCACAGCTTTGTCAAGATGAAGGGGCTTGTTAAACTCAATCAACCTATGAGCTATGCCCTGCAGGACCACCCAAGACAGATGGGTTATGTTGGAGAGTTCTGACAAAACGTGGCCCACTGGAGGAGGAAGTGGCAAACCACTCCAGTATTCTTGCCGTGAGAACCCCATGAACAATAGAAAAAGGCAAAAAGATACAATATCAAAAGATGAGTCCCCCAGGTTGGAAGGTGTCCAATATGTTACTGGGGTAGAGCAGAGGGCAATTACCCCAGATTGATAGCTCCAGAATGAATGAAGCAGCTGGGCCAAAGCAGAAACAATGCTCAGTTGTGGATGTGTCTGGTGGTGAAAGTAAAGTCCAGTGCTGTAAAGAATGATATTGCATAGGAACCTGACAAGTAGGTCCATGAATGAAAGTAAATTATATGTGGTCAACCAAGAAGTGGCAAGAGTGAACATCAACATCTTTGTAATTAGTGAACTAACATGGATAGGAACGGGCAAATTTAATTCAGATGACCATTATATCCACCACTGTGGGCAAGAATTCTAAAGAAGAAACGGAGAAGCCCTCATAATCAACAAGAGTCTACAATGCAGCACTTGTGTGCAATCTCCAAAACAACAGAATGATCTCAGTTTGTTTCCAAGGCAAACCATTCAATATCACAGTAATCAAAGTCTATGCCCCAACGAGTAATGCCAAAGAAGCTGAAGTGGAATCGTTCTATGAAGACCTACAAGACCTTCTAGAACTAACACCAAAAAAAGATGTACTTTTCATTACAGGGGACTGGAATGCAAAAGTAGGAAGTCAAGAAATACATGGAATAACAAGAAAATTTGGCCTTGGAATACAAAATGAAGCAGGGCAAACACTAGCAGAGCTTTGCTAAGAGAATTCACTGGTCATAGCAAATACCCACTTTCACCAACACAAGAGACAACTCTACACATGGACATTACTATATGATCAATACCAAAATCAGACTGATTACATTCTTTGTAGCCAAAGATGGAGAAGCTCTATATAGTCTGCAAAAACAAGACCTGAAGCTGACTGAGGCTCAGATCATCAGCTTCTTACAGCAAAATTCAGGTTTGAACTAAAAGAAAGTAGGGGAAAGCACTAGGCCATTCAGGTATGACCTAAATCAAATCCCTTATGATTATTCAGTAAAGGTGATGAATAAATTATAGGGCTTATATTTGGTAGACAGAATGCCTGAAGAACTATGGACAGAGCTTTGTAACACTGTACAGGAGGTAATGACCAAAACTATCTGAAAGAAAAAGAAATGCAAGAAGGCAAAGTGGTTGTCTGAGGAAACTTTACAAATAACTGAGGAAAGAGATGTGAAAAGCAGTGGAGAAAGGGAAAGATATATCCAACTGAATGCAGAGTTCCAGA
Source organism: Ovis aries (assembly GCF_016772045.2). Taxonomy (NCBI): domain Eukaryota; kingdom Metazoa; phylum Chordata; class Mammalia; order Artiodactyla; family Bovidae; genus Ovis; species Ovis aries. The sequence goes on from NC_056061.1 coordinate 40,570,368, forward strand.
GAATAGCAAAGAGAGATAAGAAGGCCTTCAATGAACAATGCAAAGAAACAGAAGAAAACAACAGAATAGGAAGGATTAGATATCTCCAAGATACTTGCAGACATCAAAGGAGTATTTCATGCAAGGATGGGCATGATAAAGGGCAGAAACGATAAAGAATTAACAGAAGCAGAAGAGATTAGTGGCAAGCATACACAGAAGAACCGTACAAAAAAGGTCTTGATGACACAGATAATCACTATGGTGTGGTCACTCACCTAGAGTCAGACGTCCTAGAGTGTGGTCAAGTAGGCCTTAGCAAACATTACTACCAAAAAAAAATAGTGGAAGTGACAGAATTCCAGATAAGCTATTTAAAACACTAAAAGATGATGGTGTTAAAGTGCTGCACTCAATATGTCAGCAATTTGGAAAACCCAGCAGTGGCCATAAGACTGGAAAAGGTCAGTTTTCATCTGAATTCCAAAGAAAGGCAGTGCTAAAGAATGTTCAAACTATCAGACAATTGCACTCACTTCCTTGAGCTAGTAAGGTTACGCTCAAAATCCTTCAAGGTACGCTTCAGCCGTATTTGAATCAAGAACTTCCAGATGTACAAGATGAGTTTAGAAAAGGCAGAGGAACCAGAGATCAAATTGCCAACATTCACTGAATCATAGAGAAAGCAAGGGAATTCCAGAAAAACATCTACCTGTTTCATTGACTACACAGAAGCCTTTGACTGTGTGGATCACAACAAACTGTGGAAAATTCTTAAAGAGATAGGACTACTAGACCATCTTACTTGTCTCCTGAGAAACCTGTATGTGGCCAAAAGTCAACAGTTAGAATCTTGTATGGAACAACTGACTGGTTCAAAACTGGGAAAGGAGTATAACAAGGCTGTATATGTCAGCCTGTTTATTTAACTGTATGCAAAGTACATCAGCGAAATGCTGAGCAGGGTGAGTTACAAAATGGAATCAAGACTCTCAGGAGAAATTATCAACAACCTCAGATATGCAGGTAATATTACTCTAATGGCAGAAAGTACAGAGGAACTAAAGAGCCTCTTGATGAGGGTGAAGGAGGAGAGTGAAAAAGCTGACTTAAAACTCAACATTAAAGAAAACTAAGGTCATAACATCCGGTCCCATTCCTTCCTGGCAAATAGAAGGGGAAAAAGTAGAAGCAGTGACAGATTTTTTTCTTCCTGGGCTCCAAAATCACTGCAGATGGTGACTGCAGCCATGAAATTAGAAGATGTTTGCTTCTTGGAAGGAAGGCTATGACAAACCTATACAGTGACAAAGGTCTGTATACTCAAAGCTATGGTCTTTTCAGTAGTCATGTACAGATGTTAGAGCTGGAAAAGAAGGCTGAATGCCAAAGCACTGATGCTTTTGAATTGTCGTGTTGGAGAAGACTCTTGAGAGTCCCCTGGACAGCAAGGAGATCCAACCAGTCAAGCCTAAGGGAAATCAACCCTGAAAATTCTTTGGAAGGACTGATGCTGAAGCTAAACCTCCAATACTTTCGCCACGTGATGCGAAGAGCTGACTCATTAGAAAAGACCCTGATGATGAGAGAGATTGAGGCAAAAGGAGAAAGGGCAGAAGAGTATGAGACAGTTGGATGACATCATCGATTCAAAGGACATGAACTTGGGTGAACTTCAGGAGATGGTAAGGGACAGGGAGGCCTGTCATGCTGCAGTCCACAAGGTCGCAAAGTGTTGGACACGACTTAGCCACTGAACAACAACAAAACCCTTACTGATGACATGTACACTTGTATTTTCTAAAAATATCTTCTAGGTTTAATTTCCACATACTAAAAACAAGTCACCATGAAACTAGTGATTTTTCTCTCAAAATTACATAAACTCTATAATTACATAAAATGGTGACTATGAGTTTATTTTGTAAAGAATAAAGTGTAAGCAAGTCAACTGAGAAAGAAAAACTTGTTAAACTGATTAAATGTATCAGTGACGGTCATATAATTATTTCTTCACAAACACAATATGATACCAATATCAAGTGGCTACTTAAGGCATTGAAAAAATTAGTAACATAAAAAGTGGAGAAATCAAAGTAAAAACTGTTATAAAGCTGAAATTTACCTGTTGCAGATCAACGATGTTTACCCGACCTTTAAAGAAAAGACATTCATTTAAGTTATCAGTAAGTACATACCAGCCCCAAACTGCAAATTCCAACAGATCCATGTTTTGGACATTTCAAGATCCAAAGCATAAATCTTTCTGCAATGCACACAATGAAAGTGAAAAGTGAGAGTCGCTCAGTTGTGACCGACTCTTTGTGACCCGCCAGACTGTAGCCTACCAGACTTCTCTGTCCATGGAACTCTCCAGGCCAGAATACTGGAGTGGGTAGCTGTTTCTCCCAAGGGAGGGCTCGAACCCAGGTCTTCTGCATTGCAGGCGGATTCTTTACCATCTGAGCTACCAGGGAAGCCCAAGAATACTGGAGTGGGAAACTGTTCCCTTCTCCAGCGGATCTTCCTGACCCAGGGATCAAACCAGGGTGTCCTGCATTGCAGGTGGATTCTTTACCAACAGGGCCACAGTAATTAATGTCTTCAAGGATAAGTTATTAGCATAATAAGTATCCATGGCTAAAATAGAGAGGATAGCTTATTTTCAAAGTTCCATTTGTCATATCAAACCAATAACCAGCATCAGCTGATACTGAGTTGGGCAGACCAATGAGGGTTATTTTCATCCCTTCATAATTTATCTACTGCGACCAAAGACATTATTAACAACAAAATTCAGATAAATTATTTTCAATTATTTGAAACTGGTAGGTTATCATTTATTAGCTAAAGAATATCTGTTAAGCATTTCAAATTATAGCTAGTATTTTATTAGGACTATGCACTAAGATAAAAAACAAACACCTAGGGTATATCTAATAACATCTAACAAGTTGTTTTCACAGATGCATCTATTTTAATCAAACAGTATTTAAATTTGCTCAGTAATTTCTTCATATTTCAAAAAGGCAATGGAAACAAAAACTTTTTTGTGTTTGTAGTAGCTTTTCCTACAATCTGATATAACACCATACTAAATTATTTTGTAATTTGCAAACAAAATTTAAAAAAGACATGGTATTACAGTCTTGCTTTTCAATGATCTGTAATTTAAAAGCTCTGTTCCCTTTTCATAATTATCACCTGATAACAGACAGCTAAGTCCACCTGAGTCACCCAATAAATTCAAGAACTGTGAAAAGAAACAGCTAATTCACAAACAGAACACATAACTCAAAATAAAAAATGCGATTTTGTAAAGCGACAATATTTGACTTCATTTAAATTATATAATGTTCACCAAAATCTGTTTAAAAGTATTAAGGCTGATCATCATATTAACAATTGAGAAGGGTATCCTATAACCTCCAAATCATTTATGATTTATCATTTGAAAGGTGATGCCCAGGCCCCTTTCCGAAGAACCAGAAGAAAAAACTAAGGAATTACTTACCACCTCGAACATGTAGCTCATCTCTCATTTCTTTACTAATTTGGGCTGGAGTAATATATTCCTTTCCATCAAGTGTGTGAACTACTTCTAGCTGTTTCTGAGCAATCAATTTATTCACAATCTCAATGCAGTTTCGCTCTGACAATCTGAGGGAAACAAAAGTTTTAAAAATGAATGTTACATCCAGTGCTCAATATGTTTACGGAGATGTATGACAATGGGTTTTTAAAAGGTTTGGACAGTCATTAGGTTCTATATTACAGCATCTGTATCTTTTTTCGTGTAATACTAATTCAATACATTTTTTAAAATTCTAGGGCATAAATAGGTTTACATTAACTTAAATTATGTAGTTCATTGTTACAAATCTACCGTAGATTTCAAGTTTGCTCTTTCACGCATGCTTCTAATCTTCAAATCTGAATAGAAAAGTAAGGACATGTAATTTAAGTAGAAGAAAAAACACGTCCTACTTTTGGTTCAATTTTCACTTTCGCTTCAGTTAAAATAAAAAAATTCTTTTATTAAATGCACAGTTGCCTCACTCCTATCTATAAGCTTTGTAAGCAGGACACCTGGCTAGGCCATGGCAACCATAATTTGCAACTGATAGATACACAAACACTTAAGTGTCCTCGTTTGCTAGCAGTGATACAAAACACAGCATCAGAGGATTAAAGTCTTTAGCTCCAGAAGGAACAAGGCAAGAAGTAGCCAACAGATTAAAAAGGGTTCTATTAGCATTATATGTGTTCCATAAAGGTGAAAAGCCAATTTACGGGGCTTTTTCAGGACACACCCCCCAAAACGTCAAGTGACTGGAGTCCCTAAAAATGACAGATGGAAGTAAGGCTCTGGCCTAGCACACCTACACTGGTGAACAAGAAGGCAAAATGTTTACGGAGTCAACATAGTATTTGCAGAATACTGTACTTTGGGGTTAGCCTCTCCTTTCAAGCTCTAAGCCAGGAAGTGTATAACAGGCAATGATGCTTCAAGGACTTGCTAACAGTTAAGCAAGGATCAGAGGGGTAGTCTTAGGAGTGTCACCCGCCCCAGCCGTCGAGGTGGGGTGGCCTCGTCTGCACCTGGCTGGGGCTTGGAGGGAGTGGGAAGGAATGTTCTAGGTCTTCCCCATCGAGAACTATTTCGGAAACTGCACTCCAGCCTCTGGGAGGAAGGGAGGGGGCGGGAACGCTGATAGGGGATGGGAAGGTCCGGGGTTCAGGGCCTGGGGTTTGCAGCCTCTGATCCCGGAGTGGCCACCCGAGGCTATTTAGGACTCCACAAACGGAGAGGGAGGGTCAGGCACCTTTGCGTGGCCTCTGCGAACTGCGCCCGCTGAAAGTCTGCCGCCAAACGCCTAATCTCTTCCCAGGCGTCCGCCATCTCGGCCCTATTCGCCCAGCCGCCGACGAACCACAGACACGTCAGCCTAAAGGCCGCGGGAGCCGAGGCGGAACGGGCCGCGCGGAGGGACAAGAGACTCTCCGCGACGCAGCTACGGGACGTGCGCGACATGCGCCGGAGGGGGGCGGGGCCAGAAAAGCCGCAGCCCCGCCCTCCCCGCGTCGGAGGTTTGTCCTGGGCTGTGAGATCCTTGCGCGGCTGCGGAGAGCCAGGCCTCCTCTCTGTACTGCCAGAAAGCCAAGTTGATAAAGTGTTACTTCAAGTCTTTGTTTGCATTATTCCTAATATTTTGGCGCGGTGATAATCAAGTTAACCACTCTTGTTTTTTTTCCTTCCCTGCCCTCTATTTGATTTATTTGGGGGTTGTGCCCCAACTTGCAGTTATCATTACCTCTTCTCTGTTAACGTAGGGCAGTTCGATTTGCATAGGGAATCATGCTATGGGTCACAGAGTTCCTTTGGATTTTCCCTTAACATCTTACGGGAAAACCTGAAAGAAGGTTTTGACTAACCCAATAATATTTTTAGGTCAGTAGCTCAGCCGTTTCTGACTCTTTATGACTCCACGGACTGCAGAATGCCAGACTTCCCTATCCTTCCCCAGCTCCCAGAGCTTACTCAAACTCATGTCCATCCAGTCGATGATGCCATCCAACCATCTTATCCTCTGCTGTCCCATTCTCCTCCTGCCTTCAATCTTTCCCAGCATCAGGGTCTTTTCCAATGAGTCAGTTCTTTACATAAGTTGGCCAAAATATTGGAGCTTCAACTTCAGCATCAGTCATTCCAATGAATATTCAGGACAGATTTCCTTTAGAATTGACTGATTTGATCTTGCAATCCCCTCAGGGGGACTCTCAAGAACTCTCGAGAGTCTTCTTCAACACCACAGTTCAAACAATCAATTGTGCTCAATTCAAAACTGTAATTTGTAGGGACAGATTGTGCTGCCTAAAAGGATAGTCACTAGATGGATGAAGCTATTTAATTAAAATTGGGCTGGAAGAAGCACAAGCTGGAATCAAGATTGCCGGGAGAAATATCAATAACCTGAGATATGCAGATGACACCACCCTTAGGGTAGAAAGCGAAGAGGAACTAAAAAGCCTCTTGATGAAAGTGAAAGTGGAGGGTGAAAAAGTTGGCTTAAAGCTCAACATTCAGAAAACGAAGATCATGGCATCTGGTCCCATCACTTCATGGGAAATAGATGGGGAAACAGTGGAAACAGTATCAGACTTTATTTTTGAGGGCTCCAAAATCACTGCAGATGGTAATTGCAGCCATGAAATTAAAAGATGCTTACTCCTTGGAAGAAAAGTTATGACCAACCTAGGTAGCATATTGAAAAGCAGAGACATTACTTTACCAACAAAAGTCCATCTAGTCAAGGCTATGGTTTTTCCAGTAGTCATGTATGGATGTGAGAGTTGGACTGTGAAGAAAGCTGAGCACCGAAGAATTGATGTTTTTGAACTGTGGTGTTGGAGAAGACTCTTGAGAGTCCCTTGGACTGACTGCAAGGAGATCCAACCAGTCCATTCTGAAGGAGATCAGCCCTGGGATTTCTTTGGAAGGAATGATGCTAAAGCTGAAGCTCCAGTACTTTGGCTACCCCATGCAAAGAGTTGACTCATTGGAAAAGACTCTGATGCTGGGAGGGATTGGGGGCAGGAGGAGAAGGGGACAACAGAGGATGAGATGGCTAGATGGCATCACTGACTCGATGGACGTGAGTCTGAGTGAACTCCGGGAGTTGGTGATGACAGGGAGGCCTGGTGTGCTGTGATTCATGAGGTCACAAAGAGTCGGACACGACTGAGCGACTGAACTGAACTGAACTGAAGATTATATCAGAAACAAACAAGTTGAGATTGAAAACATAATGTTTTCAGTAACAACCCCCCAAATGAAATACTTAGGTATAAATCTAACAAAATATGTATAAGATCTACATGAGTAAAACTATAAAATCTAATGAATGAAATCAGATAAAAACTAAGTAAAGGGAGAGAGAGTCAATATTCATGGGTAGGAACAGTCAATATCCAGATGCAAATTCTTCCAGACTTGATCTGTAGATTGAGTACAATCCCAATCAAAATCTGGGTAATTTATTTTGTGGATATCAACAAGCTCTTTCTAAAGTTTATATGGAGAATCAAAAGACCCAGAATTGCCAACATGGTGTTGAACAAGAACAAAGCTGAAGGACAGACACTGCCTGAATTTAAGACTAATTATAATGCTACAGTAATCAAGACAGTGTGGTATTGGTGAAAGAATAGACAAATATATCAATGAAACAGAATAGAGAGTCCAAAAATAAACCCACATAAATATAGTCAACTAATCTTTGACAAAGGAACAAAATCAACACAATGGAGCAAAGATAGTGTTTTAAATAAATGGTACAGAAACAACTAGACTTTCACATGCAAGAAAGAAAAGAATAATCTAGACATAGACCTTACACTCATCATATAAGTTAACTGAAAATAGATCACAGACCTAAATGAAGAATGCAACTATGGAACACCTAGGATATAATGGGAGGAAATTTAGATGACTTCTAGAATGTCAGTAACTTTTAGATACAACAACAAAGGCACAACAGATAAAATAAATCATTGATAAGCTGGACTTCATTAAAATTAAAAATTGGTCTGCAAAAGTCAATGTCAAGAGAACAGAAGACAAGCCACAGCATGGTAGTAGATATTTGCAAAAGACACATCTGATAAAGAACTGTTTTTTTAAAAGATATAAAAAAAGTCATGACATTCAACAATAAAAAAAAAAAAGAAAAATGGACCAAAAACTTTAACAGATAACTCACCAAAGTAGATATACTGATGACAAAGCAGCATATGAAAAGATGCTCTGTATCACATGTCATCAAAGAAATACAAATTTAACCAGTGAGATGCCGCTGCACACCTATCAGAGTGGTTAAAATCTGGAATGCTGACAACACCATATGCTGGCTAGGATGTGCAGAAACAGAATCCTCATTCATGGATGATAATGCAAAATAGTGCGGCTGTCTTGGAGACAGTTTGGCACTTTCTTACAAAGCTAAACATGCTCTTAACATATGATTTAGCAATCACACTCCTTGGATTTCACTCAAAGGAATTGAAAAATTATGTCTACATAAAACCTGCACACAGATGTCTATAGCATCTTTGTTTGTAATTGCCCAAACTTGGAAACAACTAATATTTCTTTCAAAGAGTGAATGGATAAATGAACTGTGGTACATACAGACAATGGAATATTATTCAATGCTAAAATGAAATGAGCTATGAAGTCATGAAAAGACATGCTGAAAAGTTATATGCATATTACTAAGTGAAGGAAGCCAATCTGAAAAGCCTACATACTGTATAATTCCAACTTCATGATATTATGGAAAAAGCAAAGCTATGGAGATTGCAAAAAATCAATGGTTGGCAGCATTTGGGAAGGGGAGAGGGATGAACAGGTGGAACAGAGAGGCTTTTTAAAGACAATGAAAGTACTCTATATGATACTATAATGAGAGACACTTGTCATTACACATTTGTTCACATAAATTGAATGTGCAACATCAAGAATGAGCCATTATGTAACTATGGGCTTTTGGGTAGTTTTGATGTGTAAATAAATGTAAGGATATCGATTGTATTAATAGCAAATGTACCACACTGGTGGGGGATATTGATAATGGAGAGGTTATGTGTGTGTGGGGAATGGGGTATATGGGAAGTCTCTGCATCTTCCTCACAGTTTTGCTGTGAAGTTAAAACTGCTCTAAAAATAGTCTTTAAAAATACATGTATCGTTTAATATTAGTTGTTTAGTCACAATAGATACGTTTCAACTGCTCAATAGCGACATGTGGCTCATGGGTATCTTACGGGACAGTACAGAAAACCAATTTTACCCTCACCAAAAGTTCTATTGGATGGCCCTGGTTTAGACCGTTGATAAGGGCACACATTTGTTCAGACTCTGAGATCATGAGATTCAAAGCAACCACCTCCAGTTAGCAGCCACATAACTATAATTTCAGTCATTTTGAATGAAGGATAAAAATTTGAATGGTAAATAGTTCAGTGTTGGCCAACATCTGATAGATTACCTGATAGGATAATGGCAAATAGCACAAGTCGGCTACTGAATAAGAGATGAGAGATTACTTTTAAGAACAAGCTTGTGTAGATTTGAAAAACAGCATTTCAATTCTCCAGAATATTTTCTAACAGTTTGTGTCTACAAACCTAAGTCAGATTATGACATGTTCATTATGTGTAAAGGACTCAAGGTCTTTTCAGCTACACTAGTATGTGGTTGTGGCACCATCCTTAGATTCATCTAAGGCTAAGTAGATATGCTAACATTTGTAATGTGGGTTGTTGGCTTCACTGAGATGGCAGGGGATGTGATCCTGTAAAGTTCCTCCAAGATAAACTTTCTCCAACTCAACTAGGAAAATGAAACAAAACAATGGCAAAATGGGTGTTTTTAGGCAAGTCAGTATTTACAATTTGTTACTGTATAGTCCCCCTTTTCATTATAGGGGACTGGAATGCAAAAGTAGGAGATCAAGAAACACCTGGAGTAACAGGCAAATTTGGCCTTGGAATGAGGAATGAAGCAGGACAAAGACTAATAGAGTTTTGCCAAGAAAATGCACTGGCCATAGTAAACACCCTCTTCCAACAACACAAGAGAAGACTCTACACATGGACATCACCAGATTGTCAACACCGAAATCAGATTGATTATATTCTTTTCAGCCAAAGATGGAGAAGCTCTATACAGTCAACAAAAACAAGACCAGGACCTGACTGTGGCTCAGATCATGAACTCCTTATTACCAAATTCAGACTGAAATTGAAGAAAGTAGGGAAAACCACTAGACCATTCAGGTATGACCTAAATAAAATCTCTTATGATTATACAATGGAAGTGAGAAATAGATTTAATGGTCTAGATCTGATAGAGTGCCTGATGAACTATGGAATGAAGTTCGTGACATTGTACAGGAGACAGGGATCAAGACCATCCCCATGGAAAAGAAATGCAAAAAAGCAAAATGGCTGTCTGGAGAGGCCTTACAAATAACTGTGAAAAGAAGATAGGTGAAGAGCAAAGGAGAAAAGGAAAGATATAAGCATCTGAATGCAGAGTTCCAAAGAATAACAAGAAGAGATAAGAAAGCCTTTCTCAGCGATCAATGCAAAGAAATAGAGGAAAACAACAGAATGGGAAAGACTAGAGATTTCTTCAAGAAAATTAGAGATACCAAGGGAACATTTCATGCAAAGATGGGCTCGATAAAGGACAGAAATGGTCTGGACCTAACAGAAGCAGAAGATATTAAGAAGAGGTGGCAAGAATACATGGAAGAACTGTACAAAAAAGATCTTCATGACCCAGATAATCATGATGATTTGATCACTAATCTAGAGCCAGACATCTTGGAAAGTGAAGTCAAGTGGGCCTTAGAAAGCATGACTACGAACAAAGCTAGTGGAGGTGATGGAATTCCAGTGGAGCTGTTTCAAATCCTGAAAGATGATGCTGTGAAAGTGCTGTACTCAATATGCCAGCAAATTTGGAAAACTCAGCAGTGGCCACAGGACTGGAAAAGGTCAGTTTTCATTCCAATTCCAAAGAAAGGCAATGCCAAAGAACGCTCAAACTACCACACAATTGCACTCATCTCACATACTAGTAAAGTAATGCTTAAAATTCTCCAAGCCAGGCTTCAGCAATACGTGAACCGTGAACTTCCAGATGTTCAAGCTGGTTTTAGAAAAGGCAGAGGAACCAGAGATCAAATTGCCGACATGCGCTGGATCATGGAAAAAGCAAGAGAGTTCCAGAAAAACATCTATTTCTGCTTTATTGACTATGCAAAAGCCTTTGACTGTGTGGATCACAATAAACTGTGGGAAATTCTGAAAGAGATGGGAATACCAGACCACCTGACCTGCCTCTTGAGAAATCTGTATGCAGGTCAGGAAGCAACAGTTAGAACTGGACATGGAACAACAGACCGGTTCCAAATAGGAAAAGGAGTACGTCAAGACTATATATTGTCACCCTGCTTATTTAACTTATATGCAGAGTACATCATGAGAAATGCTGGACTGGAAGAAACACAAGCTGGAATCAAGATTGCCTGGATAAATATCAATAACCTCAGACATGCAGATGACACCACCCTTATGGTAGAAAGCGAAGAGGAGCTAAAAAGCCTCTTGATGAAAGTGAAAGCGGAGCGTGAAAAAGTTGGCTTAAAGCTCAACATTCAGAAAACGAAGGTCATGGCATCTGGTCCCATCACTTCATGGGAAATAGATGGGGAAACAGTGGAAACAGTGTCAGACTTTATTTTTTTGGGCTCCAAAATCACTGCAGATGGTGTCTGCAGCCATGAAATTAAAAGATGCTTACTCCTTGGAAGAAAAGTTATAACCAATCTAGACAGTATATTCAAAAGCAGAGACATTACTTTGCTGACTAAGATCCATCTGGTCAAGGCTATGGTTTTTCCTGTGGTCATGTATGGATGTGAGAGTTGGACTGTGAAGAAGGCTGAGCGCGGAAGAATTGATGCTTTTGAACTGTGGTGTTGGAGAAGACTCTTGAGAGTCCCTTGGACTGCAAGGAGATCCAACCAGTCCATTCTGAAGGAGATCAGCCCTGGGATTTCTTTTGGAAGGAATGATGCTAAAGCTGAAACTCCAGTACTTTAGCCACCTCATGTGAAGAGTTGACTCATTGGAAAAGACTCTGATGCTGGGAGGGATTGGGGGCAGGAGGAGAAGGGGACGACTGAGGATGAGATGGCTGGATGGCATCACGGACTCGATGGACGTGAGTCTGAGTGAACTCCATGAGATGGTAATGGACAGGGAGGCCTGGCCTGTTGCAATTCATGGGGTTGCAAAGAGTCGGACACGACTGAGCAACTGAACTGAACTGAACTGTACAGAAATTACAAAGATATTGTTAATTACATAGCTAATATTATCTTATTGCCCTTTGGGACTTAAGAGTTACCTTAATCCCACCATCAAAAATGGCACTTTAATCCTATACATAGAAAGCATCAATGTCTCAGGAGACTAGTAGAAGTCACAAGTGAAAGAAGTCCATTTGCTTTTAGGGTAAAGAGGTTGAGATTTTTTTTTTTCTTTTGGTTGTTGTGTGCCATGTGGGATCTTAGCTCCCCAACCAGGTATAGAACTCATGCTCCTTGCATTGGAAGAGTGGAGTCTTAAACATAGGACTGCCAGGGAAATTCCTGGTTGTGACTATTAAGAGGCAATTTATTTTTTCCTTCTGAGGTTTCAATGAATGTTTGATTGTAGGACTATCTCACGAGCAAATGAGAGTAATGGGAAAAAGAACAAAGAGAACTAATTGGGTATTAAATAAAAAGAAAAGACAATGAAAATAGAGATTATTGTGATGTTGAAGAGATAGGCAGTGAATCACTCAGGGCTTATAGAATCAGAGTATCAGGGCAGGAAAGGCTCTTCAGATCATCCATGCTAATACCCATCCACAGCAATAATTTCTTTATAAGCTCATGGCAGATTATGTACTTTTTGCTTGAACACTTAAAATGATGAAGTGTTCCCTTCTTTGCAGGGCAGATTAATCCTGTTTGGGACAAATCTAAATGTTAGAAATTCCTTCTTTATACTAAAGCAAGATCTGTTTCCCTGTCACTTCAATATTCTCTCCTTGGGTGGCTCAGAGGATGACTCTAATATATCTTTCCCATGACAACTCTTTACATATTCAAAGCATGTCCCTCTTGCTTTCTTTTTCCAAGTTAAACATCTCAGATACTTCAATTATATCTCCTGACAAGATCTCCAGATTTCTAAATATCTTGACTACCCTCTCTTGTTAAACTCTAGCTTGGCAATGTCAGCTTTAGAAAGTGATGCCCAGGAGGAATTTAGTATTTTACACATAGTCTGACTAGAGCAGAGACAGTGAGATTAATTTCCCTAGATATTATACTTCTGTTAATTGGACTCTTGGCTTAAATTGAGCTGGTAATGAACTGTATCTGACTGGTATTTATCTAAATTGCTATCAAACCAAGTTCAGTCTATTCTGTACCTGAACAAATTAATTTTATTTTATAACTTTCACCTTGTTATTTTTGACCCATTCATTCATTTATTCTTTCAACAAATAGTGTTTGAGGTCTACTATATGCCAGACTTTATGGTATACCCTGGGGATACCAAGAAGAACAAACTATTATTAAGCTCAACTAATTAGCTGAGATTAGTTCAAAAATGAACTGTGTCATTCAACATTGTTATTTCTGCCATCACCTGCCTTCTATAGTGATTGAGTATTCAACTTAACAACAAAATTGATTAAGAGTGAATCAAGGATATATACCTGTGATGACTGGTGACACTCATACAATAGGATCTTAGATTTAAAAATTTTAAAGCCAGAAGAAAATTAGGAAAATCTAATAGTGTGATTCATATATTTTTTAAAAAGAGAGTTAGCATAACTATAGCATGGCAATAGTTGTCTTAAACACCACGCATGTGTCTGTTCTAAGTTACTTTAGTCATGTCTGACTCTTTTTGACCCCATGCACTGTAGCTTGCCAGGCTCCTCTGTCCTGAGATTCTCCAGGCAAGCATACTGGAGTGGGTTGCCATGCTCTCCTCCAGGGAAACTTCCTGACCCGGGAATTGAACTCACATCTCTTAAATCTGCATTGGCAGGTAGATTCTTTACCACTAGCACCACATCATGCTAGTCCTTTTGTTTAAGGGGAAGCTCATGGAATATCACCTGGTTTATAGAATTTCATAATTCAAATTTATTAATCTGAGGAGGAGTAAATTTTTTAAGATTTACTCTTAAGAAATTCACACTATTTTCTACTAACCACCATTTTAAAGATGTAAACCTTACGAAGTCATTTACTTAATGATTTCTCTTAGAATATGTCCTATTTTGCATATTGTTCTTTTTCTTCTTACTCCAAAATAAGGCTTAAAATTCACTTTTGATATCTGTCAGTTTTGTTGGGAGGTAAGGGAGCAAATTTCTGCTCATTGTGACCTTTCATCCTCATCAGTTCAGTTCAGTCGCTCAGTCGTGTCCGACTCTTTGCAACCCCATGAATCGTAGCACGCCAGGCCTCCCTGTCATCACCAACTCCCGGAGTTCACTCAGACTCACATCCATCAAGTCCGTGATGCCATCCAGCCATCTCATCCTCAGTCGCCCCCTTCTCCTCCTGCCCCCAATCCCTCCCAGCATCAGAGTCTTTTCCAATGAGTCAACTCTTCACATGAGGTGGCCAAAGTACTGGAGTTTCAGCTTTAGCATCATTCCTTCCAAAGAAATCCAGGGCTGATCTCCTTCAGAATGGACTGGTTGGATCTCCTTGCAGTCCAAGGGACTCTCAAGAGTCTTCTCCAACACCACAGATCAAAAGCATCAATTCTTCCGCGCTCAGCCTTCTTCACAGTCCAACTCTCAACTCACATCCATACATGACCACAGGAAAAACCACAGCCTTGACTAGACGGATCTTAGTAGGCAAAGTAATGTCTTCTTCCTCATCAGTAAAGCAATAACCAGCATCGCTTCTGGTTCCCGTCAATTTATCTTTGGTATATAATCGTTGTAGCCTTGACCTATGGAGTCAAATGCATGTAAATACCTTGTTAACTATACAATTTTATGTTTATCCTCCCTATTTATATCTCACTAAGGCAATGGCAACCCACTCCAGTACTCTTGCCTGGAAAATCCCTTGGGCGGAAGAGCCTGGTAGGCTACACTCCACGGGGTCGTGAAGAGTCCCAAACGACTGAGCGACTTCACTTTCACTTTTCACTTTCCTGCATTGGAGAAGGAAATGGCAACCCACTCCAGTGTTCTTGCCTGGAGAATCCCAGGGACGGGGAAGCCTGGTGGGCTGCCGTCGATGGGGTCACACAGAGTCGAACACGACTGAAGCGACTTAGCAGCGGCAGCAGTGTTATTTGTGATTATATTGTCAGAATTTCATTTTACAGCCACACCTTTTGTGCTACTATTTATTCCAAAAGCACTAAGCATTCTTTTGTTTCCAAGGGAACAAATTCTATATTAGTCTTTTCTGGTTTCACTTTTCTCCCAATTCCTTCACAATACTGTATTTAGAGCCAGACTTCTTAGCTCCAGGCAACACTTGCTTTCCTGTATACGCTTCTCCACAGCGTAACTCCCAGGCAAAATGACAATAAGGCAAATTCGTAAAGGAACAAGTTAGTGCTCTTATCAGTGCTTGAGCTTTGCTCTCCGAGGAGCTGAAAATTCTTCTATTTCACCAACAAAATATGATTTAAAAGAATACATCGCCAGCTTGTATCAGTGCTAAGGCAGTTGTGTGTAGGGTTAATAGACACAGGAACACATTCTAAAGAAATACTTAATATCTGTGTTTCCTGCCAAGCAAGGGAAAAGTTAGGCTGGCCCAGATCTCCAGGAGCAACTTGTGTCTTTCTTTTTCTTTTCCTCCCCCCGTTCTTCTCCTTGTCATCACCATCATCATTATCATCTTTCTTCTCCTTTCACTTCTTTTTTTGTATCTTTGGACAACATTCAGCTTTTTCATCCACTCCTAATCCTTTACCTCTGGCAACTGCTAGTCTGGTATTTGTATCTATGAGTTTAAAAAAAAATTTTTTTTTAAGATTCAACATATAAGTGATATCATTCAGTATTTTTCATTGCTTGATTTCTTTCTTCTTTCTCTCTTGTTCTTCTTCCTCTTTCAGTTTCCTCCTTCTTCCTCTATGTATTATTTATTAATTACCCCAACAAGATGACATGTTGTAAAGGAATAGGACTTGCAGCAGATGCCACTCTATAGCAGCAGCAGTGACAACATCTGGGAATTGTCAAGAGCCACACCTGGCATCTTTAAAATTCACCTTCCTAAATTTCATTCTGAGGAGATGGCTTCCGAAAGTAAGTTTGGCCAAGTTCCTAAAATGCCATAATCAAGAGTAGTTGGCATCTATCCTAGTTCGTGTGAAAGGTAAAAATATCCTCGGATATATAGATATACAGGCTATGCAATTACACCCTTTAAGGCAAATCTTATGCTTTTTAAAATGAATTTGTTATTCTGAATCTTAAAAAATATGCTTATATTTTAAATGAATTGAATGTGCTTATGAGGGAGATATTGTCATTGATATCTGTTATTATCCAACATAGCATCTATATTTTTGGGTAATTTTTTCATGTACTAAACATTTATTGTCTTGCTCTGTAGCTGTTTGACCATTGCTGCTGCTGCTGCTAAGCTGCTTCAGTCATGTCCAACTCTGTGCAACCCCATAGATGGTAGCCACCAGGCTCCCCCGTCCCTGGGATTCTCCAGGCAAAAACACTGGAATGGGTTGCCATTTCCTTCTCAATGCATGAAAGTGAAAAGTGAAAGTGAAGTTGCTCAGTCATGTCCACAGCAATTCTAATAGATTTTATAGGGTCAGCAAACACACATATACAAGCTAACACATCTAGGACTCAGGGCAGACCACTAATCAATGATGGCATTTGTCTTGCTAAGCCTGGAAATACCTCAGATTTCTTTGCAATGTTCCAGCCAACTGCTAACAATATATCAGAGTTGGCACTTGCTATGAAATATATTTGCCATTCCAGAGCAAGGCCATATCTCTGAGAAATAACCTCATGTAAAATGATCTGTGGGCAGTGGTATCAGAAATGTAACAGTCACTGGTCAAGGATGTCAGAAATCTCTCTGATTGGGGAATTTTGCCAGGAAAATCAGATAGAAATCCTAATTTCTCAGGAGCCAGGAATTGATGAAAGGTACACTTTTCCCTTTCATGCACTGGAGAAGGAAATGGCAGCCCACTCCAGTGTTCTTGCCTGGAGAATCCCAGGGGCGGGGGAGCCTGGTGGGCTGCCGTCTATGGGGTCACACAGAGTCGGACACGACTGAAGTGACTTAGCAGTAGCAGCAGTTCTGATCTGGAGTAAACGTCAGATGGAAGTGAAAAGAGAAAACGAACGTTGGGGATGTACCTCTAGATCTGTATATTGTCTATCTGTGTAGCCATCACTCATATTCCTCTCACTCTATTGAGCATTTTTTGTGTGTGTGTGTTCCAAGATGTTGCCCAATTATGACAGCATAGGTGTTCCCTGGGACTAGCAGTCCAAAGGAGAAAAGAAAAAACATTTATTTTTGTTTTTGTGTTCCTACTACATAGAGGAAGGAGCTCCTTTTTTTTTTAACCTTTGCTGTTGTTCAGTGTCAAGTCATGTCCGACTCTGCAACCCCATGGGCTGCAGCACACCAGCTTCTCTGTGCCTCATCATCCCCCAGAGTTTGCCCAAGTTCATGTCCAGTGAATTGGTGATGCCATTCCAAACATCTCATTCTCTGTTTCCCTCTTCTCCTCCTGCCCTCAGTCTTTCCCAGCGTCAGGGTCTTTTCCAGTGAGTCAGCTCTTTGTATCAGGTGGCCAAATTATCAGAGCCTCAGTTTCAGCATCAGCCCTTCTAAAGAATTGTTGTTGAGTCGCTAAGTATATCCCACTCTTTGCTACCCTATGGACTGTATACAGCCCACCAGACTCCTCTGTCCATAGCATTTTCTCAGCAAGAATACTGGAGTGGGTTGCCATTTCCTTCTTCAGGGGATCTTCCTGACCAAGGGACCGAACCTGACTCTCCTGCTTTGCAGGCAAATGCTTTACCACTGAGCCACCTGAGAAGCCCCTTCCAAAGAGTATTCAGGGTTGATTTACTCTAAGATTTACTGGTTTGATCTCCTTGATGTTTAAGGGACTCTCAAGAGTCTTCTTCAGCACCACAGTTTGAAAGCATCCATTCTTTGGTGCTCTGCCTTCTTTATCACAACAAACTGTGGAAAATTCTTAAAGAGAGGAGAATACTAGACCACCTGACCTGAAATTCCTGAGAAACCTGTATGCAGGTCAGGAAGCAACAGTTAGAACTTGACATGGAACAACAGACTGGTTCCAAATTGGGAAAGCAGTATATCAAGGCTGTATATTGCCACCCTGCTTATTTAACTTCTATGCAGAGTACATCATGAGAAACACTGGACTGGATGAAGCACAAGCTGGAATCAAGATTGCTGGGAGAAACAACCTCAGATATGCAGATAATTCCACCCTTATGGCAGAAAGCTAAGAACTAAAGAGCCTCTTGAAAGTGAAAGAGGAGAGTCAAAAAGTTGGTTTAAAACTCAACATTCAGAAAACTAAGATCATAGCATCTGGTCCCATTGCTTCATGGTGAACAGACGGGGAAACAATGGAAACAGTGAGAGACTTTCTTTTTGGGGGCTCCAAAATCACTGTGGATGGTGACTGTAGTCATGAAATTAAAAGATGCTTGCTCCTTGGAAGAAAAGTTATGACCAACCTAGATGCGTGTTAAAAAGCAGAGACAACAAAGATCCATCTAGTCAAAGCTTTGGTTTTTCTAGTAGTCATGTATGGATATGAGAGTTGGACTATGAAGAAAGCTGAGCACAGAAGAATTGATGCTTTTGAACTGTGGTGTTGGAGAAGACTCTTGAGAGTTCCTTGGACTAAAGGGGATCCAACCAGTCCATCCTAAAGGAAATTAGTCCTGAATATTCATTGGAAGGACTGATATTGAAGCTGAAACTCCAATACTTTGGCCACCTGATGCAAAAAACTGATTCATTTGAAAAGACCCTGATGCTGGGAAAGATTGAAGGTGGGAGGAGAAGGAGACAACAGAGGATAAGATGGCTGGATGGCATCATCAACTCAATGGACCTGAGTTTGAGTAAGCTCAAGGAGTTGGTGATGGACAGGAAAACCCGGCATGCTACAGTCCATAGGGTCACAGAGAGTCAGACATGACTGAGCAACTGAACTGAACTGCATTTTTTATTGTCCTTTTTAGCTTAGTGATTCTCATTTTTTACTCTCAGGAATATTTCATGGTCTTAATAATTTTGAGTATCTCCTAAGGAGCTTTTGTATATGGGTTATATCTAATAACATTTATCATGTTAAAAATTAAAACAGAAATAAAATAATCATTGAAAATGTCTTCAGTAAATGCCTGTTAACATATATATTTGTGGTAAAATTATCAGTCTTCTAGAACAAAAAGAAATACTGAGAAGAATGTGTCGTTTCACATTTTTGTAAATTGTTATAACATTTGGGTTTGCCAAAAGAAAATTCAGAGAACTTTACTTGATACAAATATTTTATTGATTAAGAAACAAATAACTTAAGAACAAGGAGACTTCAAAACTAAGAGTGGTAAAAGATTGACTTTCAAAGCTATAGCTCAGGTTTACAAAGCATGAATGAGGAAGTACAGTGATTCTTATTGTGATTGGTAACTAGAACTTTACAATTTTTTAGGGTAATAGTAATTTATTATTTGAATTGTTTGCATATATGTTCACTTGATTGGCTAGGCAGCTGTAAGTTGATGCTGATAAGAGGAAAGCTAAAGTTTCCTTTAAGGTTAGAGTCAGCATTATAGGGAAATTGAGGCAGGTTTAAATTTTGGTTACAAGACTATAAACATTTAGCCTAGAGGTATATTCAAACTGTGCCCTCCCTTTTAGTGTCTTTTTAAAAGGTTAATAGAAAGTAGCTAGTTTCTTAATTCAATTTGTTAAGCTATTCACACATCGTGCAGTCTCTGGAAAACCTCACTATATACTCTTGAAAAATAAATGTGAAAAAAAACAAATAATGTCTTAGTACTATTTTGAAAATAGTTTTGACCTTGCAGAGCCCCCCTTGAAAGATTCTGGGGACAGCAGAGGTTCGTGACTGATGTTCTCAGACCTGACTCCTTAACCCATTCTGGGAAGACTTCTGACTTGATGTAAAATGAATGCTGAAAGTCTCTTGGTAGGACTGTCTCTGTCATTTTTTACCATGCAAAAAGTATCAAGCCTATGGAAACAATATATGTTGATTGAGTAAATTTATTCAATTAAATGTTTATTGAAGATATTTTCAAAATTATTGATTCAGAAATAAACATTACTTAGCCGACAAAGTTCTGTCTAGTCAAAACTATGGTTTTTCTGGTAGTCATGTATAGATGTGAGAGTTGGACTATAAAGAAAGCTGAGTGCCAAAGAGTTGATGCTTCTGAACTGTGGTGTTGGAGATGACTCTTGAGAGTCCCTTGGACTGCAAGGTGATCCAACCAGTCCATCCTAAAGGAAATCAGTCCTGAATGTTCATTGGAAGGACTGACGCTGAAGCTGAAACTCCAATACTTTGGCCACCTGATGTGAAGAACTGACTCACTGTATAAGATGCCAATGCTGAGAAAGATTGAAGGCAGGAGGAGATGGGGACGACAGAGGATGAGATGGTTGAATGACATCACCAACTGAATGGATATGAGTTTGAGCAAGCTCTGGGAGTTGATGATGAACAGGGAAGCCTGGAGTGCTTCCACAGGGTCCATAGGGTCTCAAAGAGTCGGACATGACTTGAACGACTGAACTGAACTGATAAATAAAAAACGGGCTTTCCAGGTGGCTCAGTGGTAAAGAATCCTCCTGCCAAAGCAGGAGATGCAAGAGACACAGGTATGATACCTGGGTTAGGAAGATCCCTTGGAGTAGGAAATGGTCAGCCACTTTAGCATTCTTGCCTGGAAAATTCCATGGACTTAGGAGCATCATGGGCTCCTAGGGTTGCAAAGAGTCAGACACGACTTAGCAGTCACTCAAATAAAAAACAGTGTGGTATAGAGAAATACCAGAAAAACTGGAAAGTTGAGATCTGGAGAGAAAATGATAGTGTAGGGTTTCCCTGGTGGCTCAGTGGTGAAGAATCTGCCTGCCCATGCAGGAGACACAGGTTCAATTCCTGGTCTGGGAAGATCCCATGTGTGGTGGAGCTACTAAGCCTGTGCACTACGACTATTGATCCTGTGCTCTAGAGTCTGGGAGCTGCAGCTACTGAACCTATGAGCCACGACTAATGAAGCCTGTGCACCCTAGAGCCCACACTTTTCAAAAAGAAAAGGCACAGCAAAAAGAAGCCTGAGTATGGCAACAGAAGAGCCTCTGCTCACTGCAACTAGAGAAAGCCCATGCAGCTATGAAGATCCAGCATAGCCAATAGGTAAATCAATCAATCAATAAAAATTTAAAACGACAGTGTAGATATTCAGGCCATGTAACCTTGTAAAGTTGCTCATCCATTTATTTAATAAATGTTTATTGAGCACCCTGCTGAGTAATTAATGCTTTTGAACTGTGGTTCAAGTGGAGAAGACTCTTGAGAGTCCCTTGGACTGTAAGGAGATCCAACCAGTCTATCCTAAAGGAGATCAGTCCTGAGTGTTCATTGGAAGGACTGATGTTGAAGCTGAAACTCCAATACTTTGGCCACCTGATGCAAAGAGCTGACTCATTTGAAGACCCTGATAATGGGAAAGATCGAAGGTGGGAGGAGAAGGGGACAACAGAGGATGAGATGGTTGGATGGCATCACTGACTCAATGGACATGAGTTTGGGTAAACTCCAGGAGTTGGTGATGGACAGGGAGGCCTGGTGTGCTGCAGTCCATGGGACTGGAAAGAGTCAGACACAACTGAGCGACTGAACTGAACTGAACTGATCAGGCATAAGGGATACATGAATGTGACTAAGATAGTCCCAATTGTTACCTTTATTGAGCTTATCTTCTAGTTGTATCACTTGAATCCTAAATATGACTTCAAGCAATATAAGAATGAAACAAAAAACCAAAACCCAAATCAAACAAACAAATATGTCAAACACAAGATAATCATTGACAAAAGTAAAAAGGACCTCTCTGGGGAAGCAGAGATTTTTGGAGATGTTTTGGAGATGATTTTTGGACATTTCCTACAGAAATGTCAGAATGGATTTCATAAAGCTATTTCTTAAAGCCTGCATTGGTGAAAGCTGATGGCATGAGAACACAATGCAGCTGAGACTATCACAGAAACCACTTTTTATGAAACGAACATTATAATCCATTTGTTGCCAGTCTTATGAGACCATGACTCTAAAATGAAATTGCTTTTCTTTTTTATATTCACATTTTCATAGTACAAGCCCCTACTGGTCCATTAGAACTGCATACTGCCTATTGAAAATTAGTCCCAAGGCTCTAGCTTATAGCAAGAGGGCCAGGAAATGTAGAGGAGCACAGGATATTTGATGGGAAGTAAATGTCTTCTTATACAGAAGGAACTTTGAGGGAATAGTTCTTTTGAAGGGAAGTTTTTGTTGCTACTGTTGTTTTCAGAGTGGGAAAGAATGGTTTGTGTTATGCCCTGAATTGTGCTTGCCCCAGATTTATAGGTGGAAGTCCTAATCCTCCTTCCCCTCCACACCAGAACCTGACTGTATTTGGAGATAGGGTCTTTAAAGAGGTTATCACACTAAAATGAAGTCATTAGAGTGGTCCTTAATCCAATATGATTGACGTCCTTCTAAGGAGATGAAATTAGGAGACAAATTTACAGAGTGAAGACCATATGAGGAGAGAGAGAGAAGAGGCTGCCTTTAAGCCAACGAGACAGGTCTCAAAGGAAATCAATCCTAACAACCCCTTGATCTCAGACTTTTAGCCACCAGAATAAATAAATAAATTTTGTGAGAAAATAAATTTCTGTTGTTTAAACTACCCTGTGATACTTCATTATGGTAGCCCTAACAGACTGTGAATAAATGATGAGGGAAGGAAATCATTGACAAGGAGGAGTCAAAGGTATGAGGGGAAGGGAGGAAGAGGCAAGAGGCAGGGTGGGAATCAGAGGGAGAAAATCTCAGCACAGGTAGGAAAGTGTGGGATGAAAACACAGATAGATGGTATAGTAGGTTGAAAAAGATATTCCTGTTAATTCCCTAAAATCTGTTAATAATATATGATAAAAGAAATGGTAAAGTTAAGGCTCTTGAAAGTTTTATTTTGGATTATCTGTTGTTGTTTAGTTGCTAAGTCATGTCCAACTCTTTTAAGACCTCATGGACTATCGTCCACCTGGCTCCTCTGTCCATGGGATTTCCCAGGCAAGAATACAGAAGTGGGTTGCCATTTCCTTCTCCAGGGGAATCTTTCTGACCCAGGGATCAAACCCGTCTCCTGCAATGCAGGTGAACTATGTACCACTGAGTCACCAGGGAAACCCACTTGGATTATCTGAATGGGCCCTAAATGCAATCACATATATCCTTGTAAGAAATAGGTAGCAAGAATTTCAAGACAGACACCAGAAGAGCAGAAGATAAAGTGCAACCTCCAGTCAAAGAACATCTGGAGCTGCCCAAAGCTGGAAGAGGCTAGGAAACTTCTGTTATTTAAGTTTGCAGTAATTTGTTACAGTAACCACAGAAAACCAAAGAGGACTAAGCTTGGATATCAGAGGCAACATTTTTTCCTTCTAGACCTGAAGTACAAAAGTAAGTATGGTTATACAATGATTATCTTGGAGGTGGTGGTGATACAGTAAAGTAATTGGAGAGTCTCCATTTTGTAAATAATGAACCTCAAGAACTTTTCTGATTTTTTAATTAGGTAGAAAACCCAGAGTTTAGACTGGACACCAAATATAATAGAAAACATTGAGTTTCCTTTAAATTAAAAAAAAAACTTTTAATACCAACAGTAAAGCTTCTTAATTTGCTTCTTTAAGTCTTTAGTTATAAATAAGACATTAGAGGGTAAACAATGGGTCAGTAAGAAAATATCCAACTCCTCAAGGTGTGTGTTTTTCAAAAGTTGTTAGAAATTTTCAATTGCTTTCCCTGAGGTTGGAGCAAATTTCGTTAACAAGATTGCTTCTTTGGAATACTGTTAACATTACAATGTTCTAGATTATGATATACTGCCATATGTTAAAATCTAGTGATTTTTCTTCATAAAAATCCATAATATTACTATGATTGAACTCTGCTTCAGAATTTGGTAAATGCAAGGTTTTTCTAAAATCTTCTATTTGTTATCACACTTATTGTGGCAGGTGGGGGAACATTTGGGTGAATGCTTGTTGTTAACAGAAGGATGAATTAGTTCTGCAGCATGAGTTGGCATTCTGTAAAATCCATTCACAAAATAATTGCTTACTGGAGTTTTTCATCATCATAGCTGAGAAAAAGACACATCTGTGCTCCTTGCAATATGAGACATTCATCTATCAAGCAAACGATACATGCTAGAATAGATTAGGATACAGAGGGAAAAATATTCAGTAGTTCTTCTTGAAACTGATTCTAACACTAGCAGCAGAATTGAGATTCAACTCTATAGCTGTACCATGAAAAGCCACAATAACCATATGGAGGTTTCACACATTTCAATTCTGTTTATGATAGCTTTCTTTTGGGTAATTTGGTAGAGAAAAACAATATGAAAAAGAAACATGTTAGAAGTCCACAAAGTATTACTAATTATTTATGGGCTTTCAGAAATTTGATATATTGCCATCTTAAGTGAAGAAGACATGCTCTAATTTTAATATACAGTATGAAATAATATTCTAAATTCAAAAATGTTTTCTTTTCCTAATAATATTTGTCAAAACAACATACAAGCCAAAAAATGGAAAAGGACACTGTATGTGCCTGGGTGTTAGAGAGGGGAATAGGAGGTACAGGAAAAGCAACCACAGGAAACATTCTTTGGTACTTCTCAAACCCAAAGATTCGTTGTCTCTTATCTCTGACATCCTTCACTTCTTTCCAATTCTAAGAACCACCAGCAACCTATCTCATAAATTACCCAAGTCTAGGAACAAAGTCATTCATTTTTGTACTCAACAAGTATAGACAGCACAGTGCCTTGTTGTTCAGTTGCTCAGTCATGTCCGACTCTTTGTGACCCCATGAACTGCAGCACGTCAGGTTTCCCTGTCCTTTGCTGTCTCCCAAGGGTTGCTCAAATTCATGTCCATTGAGTTGGTGATGTCATCCAACCATCTTATCCTTTGTCATCCCCTTCTTCTCCTGTGCTCAGTCTTTCCCAGCATTAGGGTCTTTTCCAATAAGTTGGCTCTTCACAGCAGATGACCCAAATATTGGAGCTTCAGCAGCAGTCCTTCCAATGAATATTCAGGAATTTCCTTTAGGATTGACTTATTTGATCCCCTTGCTGTCCGAGGGACTCTCAACAGTCTTCTCCAAGACCACGGTTCAAAACCATCAATTTTCGGCACTCAGCCTTCATGTTCATGTTCCAATTTTCACATCCGTATGTGACTACTGGGAAAGCCATACCTTTGACTAGATGGACTTTTGTGAGCAAAGTGATATTTCTGCTTTTTACTGTACTGTCTAGGTTGCTCATAGCTTTCCTTCCAAGGAGCAAGTGTCTGAATTTCATGGCTGCAGTCACTGTCTGAAGTGATTCTGGAGCCCAAGAAAATAAATCTGTCACTGTTTCCATTTTCTCCCCCATCTATTTTTTAAGAAGTGATGGAACCAGAAACCATGATCTTAGTTTTTTGAGTATAGAGTTTCAAGCCAGCTTTTTCACTCTCCTCTTTTATCCTCATCAACAGGCTCTTTAGTTCCTCTTCATTTAGAGTGGTATCATTTGCAAATCAGAGGTTGTTGATATTTCTCCCAGCAATCCACCTTATTTGATTTTTAGCAGCTGAACAACAACCTGATTTATATATATATATATATTATGTATAGTTTAAATATATAATTATTTTATAATTACAGGTATTTTTATATATTTATAAAAACAGTTATGAACTGTTTTGTTGATTCCATTTTTTGTACACTGAGGGATATATGTATTCATGTTTTTGTTTGTTTTTGTATGTTTTGTTGTTGTTGTTTAGTTGCTAAGTTGTGTGCTAAGTTGTGTTTGACTCTTTGCAACCCTTGGACTGTAGCCCACCAGGTTCCTCTGTCCACGAGATTTCTCAGGCAAGAATGCTAGAGTGGGTTGCCCTTTTCTTCTACAGAGTGTTTAATTGATTTCAGTTTACATTTCTATAACATATCTGTATTTAAAACATAATTGTATTAAAATATAGCTTAAGTCATACCACATGTGCTTTTTAAAACATTAAACGGTTCTTCATTGTCAAAGAAATAGATTCTTAAAAGTCTCCTGAAATAAACCTACAAAACCTATTCCCAAATAATAGCCCCAGCTGCAGCGGAAGGCAGGCTGGGATCCAGGCTTGTGCCACATTATCACTCTCTTACTACCTGCAGGATTCCTGGAAGACTCTACAGATTTACACAAAACAGTTTATCATTCTGAAATAGCCTTCCCACTCTTGTTCATCCCTGGCAAAGTAGGTTTCTCTCTCATTTTTGCTCTAACAATCTTTATCTGCTCTACTCTTAAACATTACAAAGACCCGTGAAATGGAGTATTTCCTGCCATATCAATAAACAAGGATGCCATCAGTCAGTTCCGTCAAGAGTCAGTTCAGTCATCAGTCAGTTCAGTCGCTCAGTTGTGTCCGACCTTTTGTGACCATGAGCTGCAGCACGCCAGGCTTCCCAGTCCGTCACCAACTCCCAGAACTTATTCAAACCCATGTCCATCGAGTCGGTGATGCCATCCAGCCATCTCATCCTCTGTCCTCCCCTTCTCCCCCTGCCCCCAATCCCTCCCAGCATCAGAGTCTTTTCCAATGAGTCAACTCTTTGCATGAGGTGGCCAAAGTACTGGAGTTTCAGCTTCAGCATCAGTACTTTAGCATCTCCTTTAGGATGGACTGGTTGGGTCACCTTGCAGTCCAAGGGACTCTCAAGAGTCTTCTCCAACACCACAGTTCAAAAGCATCAATTCTTCGGCTCTCAGCTTTCTTCACAGTCCAACTCTCACATCCATACATAACCACTGGAAAAACAATAGCCTTTACTCGACGGACTTTCTTGGCAAAGTAATGTCTCTGCTTTTCAATATGCTGTCTAGGTTGGTCATAACTTTCCTTCCAAGGAGTAAGCGACTTTTAATTTCATGGCTGCAATTACCATCTGCATTGATTTTGGAGCCCACAAAAATAAAGTCTGATACTGTTTCCACTGTTTCCTCATCTATTTGCCATGAAGTGATGGGACCAGATGCCATGTCTTCGTTTTCTGAATGTTGAGCTTTAAGCCAACTTTTTCACTCTCCTCTTTCACTTTCATCAAGAGGCTTTTGAGTTCTTCTTCACTTTCTGCCGTAAGGGTGGTGTCATCTGCATACCTGAGGTTATTGATATTTCTCCTGGCGATCTTGATTCCAGCTTGTGCTTCTTCCAGCCCAGCATTTCTCATGATGTACTCTACATAGAAGTTAAATAAGCTGGGTGACAATATACAGCCTTAACGTACTCCTTTTCCTATTTGGAACCAGTCTGTTGTTCCATGTCCAATTCTAACTGTTGCTTCCTGACCTGCATACAGATTTCTCAAGAGGCAGGTCAGGTGGTCTGGTATTCCCATCTCTTTCAGAATTTCCCACAGTTTATTGTGATCCACACAGTCAAAGGCTTTGGCATAGTCAATAAAGCAGAAATAGATGTTTTTCTGGAACTCTCTTGCTTTTTCCATGATCCAGCGCATGTTAGCAATTTGATCTCTGGTTCCTCTGCCTTTTCTAAACCAGCTTGAACATCTGGAAGTTCATGGTTCACGTATTGCTGAAGCCTGGCTTGGAGAATTTTGAGCATTACTTTACTAGCATGTGAGATGAATGCAATTGAGCATTAGTTTGAGCATTCTTTGGCATTGCCTTTCTTTGGAATTGAAATGAAAACTGACATTTTCCAGTCCTGTGGCCACTGCTGAGTTTTCCAAATTTGCTGGCATATTGAGGGCAGCACTTTCACAACATCATCTTCCAGGATTTGAAATAGCTCCACTGGAATTCCATCACCTCCACTAGCTTTGTTCGTAGTGATGCTTTCTAAGACCCACTTGACTTCACATTCCAGGATTTTTGTACAGTTATGTGTATTTGTGCCACCTCTTCTTACTATCTTCTGCTTCTGTTAGGTCCAGACCATTTCTGTCCTTTATCGAGCCCCTCTTTGCATGAAATGTTGCCTTGGTATCTCTAATTTTCTTGAAGAGCTCTCTAGTCTTTCCCATTCTGTTGTTTTCCTCTATTTCTTTGCACTGATCACTGAGGAAGGCTCTTATCTCTCCTTGCTATTCTTTGGAACTCTGCATTCAGATGCTTATATCTTTCCTTTTCTCCTTTGCTTTTCACTTCTCTTCTTCTCACAGCTATTTGTAACGCCTCCCCAGACAGTCATTTGCTTTTTACATTTCTTTTCCATGGCCATGGTCTTGATCCCTGTCTCCTATACAATGTCATGAACCTCCATCCATAGTTCATCAGGCACTCTATCTATCAGATCTAGTCCTTTAAATCTTTTTCTCACTCCCACTCTATAATCATAAGGGATTTGATTTAGGTCGTACCTGAATGGTCTAGTAGTTTTCCTACTTTCTTCAATTTAAGTCTGAATTTGGCAATAAGGAGTTCATGATCTGAGCCACAGTTAGCTCCTGGTCTTGTTTTTGCTGACTGTATAGAGCTTCTCCAACTTTGTCTGCAAAGAATATAATCAATCTGATTTCGGTGTTGACCATCTGGTGTTGTCCATGTGTAGCGTCCTCTCTTGCGTTATCAGAAGAGGGTGTTTACTGTGACCAGTGCATTCTCTTGGCAAAACTCTATTAGCAATTGCCCTGCTTCATTCCATACTCCAAGGCCAAATTTACCTGTTACCCCAGGTGTTTCTTGACTTCCTACTTTTGCATTCCAGTCCCCTATAATGAAAAGGACATCTTTTTTTGGTTAGTTCTAAAAGGTCTTGTAGGTCTTCATAGAACTGTTCAACTTCAGCTTCTTCACCATTACTCGTTGGGGCATAGACTTGGATTACTGTGATATTGAATGGTTTGCCTTGGAAACAAACAGAGATCATTCTGTCGTTTTTGGGATTGCATCCAAGTACTGCATTTCGGACTCTTTTGTTGATCATGATGGCTACTCCATTTCTTCTGAGGGATTCCTGCCCACAGTAGTAGATATAATGGTCATCTGAGTTAAATTCACCCGTTCCAGTCCATTTTAGTTTGCTGATTCCTAGAATGTCAACGTTCACTCTTGCCATCTCCTGTTTGACCACTTCCAATTTGCCTTGATTCATGGACCTAACATTCCAAGTTCCTATGCAATATTGCTCTTTACAGCACCGGACCTTGCTTCTATCACCAGACACATCCACAGCTGGGTATTGTTTTTGCTTTGGCCCCATCCCTTCATTCTTTCTGAAGTTATTTCTCCACTGATCTCCAGTAGCATATTGGGTACCTACCGATCTGGGGAGTTCCCCTTTCAGTATCCTATCATTTTGCCTTTTCATACTGTTCATAGGGTTCTCAAGGCAAGAATACTGAAGTGGTTTGCCATTGCCTTCTCCAGTGGACCACATTCTGTCAGACCTCTCCACCATGACCCGCCCATCTTGAGTGGCCCCACACAGCATAGCTTAATTTCATTGAGTTAGACAAGGCTGTGGTCCATGTGATCAAACTGACTAGTTTACCATCATTATGGTTTCAGTGTGTCTGCTCAAGGATGTCATGCTGCTGCTAAGTCACTTCATTCATGTCCGACTCTGTGTGACCCCAGAGATGGCAGCCCACCAGGCTCCTCCATCCCTGGGATTCTCCAGGCAAGAACACTGGAGTGGGTTTTGCCATTTCCTTCTCCAATGCATGTAAGTGAAAAGTGAAAGTGAAGTCGCTCAGTCATGTCCAACTCTTAGCGACCCCATGGACTGCAGCCTACCAGGCTCCCCCATCCATGGGATTTTCCAGGCAAGAGTACTGAAGTGGGGTGCCATTGCCTTCTCTGCAAGGATGTCATAGACATCAGCAATTCCAGTCCTCCAGAGCAACCAGGAAGGAGAATAATACCTGTGATCTGGCAGTGCCAAGAATCAATGCCACTCCCTGTGATGAGAGAGGAACTAAGGATGTGAAAAATCAAATCTCAGAATGTTGGCCCCAGACAGCTGAGATGCATGTGAAAGGAATGATTTCAGTATCTTCCCATACATAGAAAAGTATTAAATCCCTTAACCTGAGATATCTGGTTTTCCTTAAATAGGAATAATCTTTTTATATTCAGACTACTTTGTCAAAAACTTCTGACTTCTCCCCACCCCCCAGTTCTTCCCTCCTTGGAACAGTTCCCACAGGGTCACTTGAGATGCTATCTCCTGGGCTTGAAGTTCTAGAAATTCCCACCAAGTAAAATATAACTCTCAACTTCTAGGTGTGATTATTTTTTTAAGTCAACAGACCTTAGAAAACTTTAATTTTTCCCTTATGTGATTTTTAAACTCTATTCTACTGTTTTTATTCTTTAAATTAGTCAGGGGTTTAACATTTTCCTTCCTCTGAGTTTCACCTTTCATCTATTCCTTTCTTGGTTCAAATTACTTCATTATGAAGTAGATCCATTAGTAATGCTCTCTTCAAAGACCTATTAGTAGTAAAACTATTACAGCCTTTAACTATTCATTAGTAAGTCCTATCAGATCCTCAAAATATCTGCAGAAATCCAACCACTTTTCACAACCACCACCACCATCACCCTGGTCCTCTCCAAATGGGTGATGGAAAGAGTTCACCAATGGACTGTCCTGCTTCTGTATTTAAATATTGCTAATTATTTCCCAAAGATCCATTCTCTCCTCTTTTGTTAAAAGTTATATCTTAACTACAGTACAGTAACAAAGTAACTAGGTGAAAAAATTTCAGTTCCTCACATTTATTGCAAATGAAGGGGTCAAGGAGATGTCATAGTTGCCTTTGGGGGAAAGCTCTTTGAAGTTGATAAATCTGGGAAGAAGAGGTTTCTCTTGCCTCTTCCTACATTTTAATACCTATAACATGAATATGATAGCAAGAATTTTAGGAGCCACTGAGTCCACAAAGTAAATCCAGGAGAGTTACTGAGACTTTGGTACTGAATCTTTGACTAGAGTTTATGCTAGTAATTTTCTAATAGCTCCTCAATAGCTTTCTTGATGTGTATCTCTTCTAGGTTTCCTAATGTTACCTGAATCTGTGGCTTGATCTCTTTTGCCAGCTTTGAAAATTTCATAGTCATAATCTTTTCGATGATTTTTCAGCCTCATTTTTCTCTCCGCTTCTTCTGAACTGCCAATTACACATCTTTTCAAATTTTTCATGGTATTCATTATCAATCTCCTATGTAATTTTCTCTTTTTTCCCTTCCTTTTGTTTCTATGTAATTTATTCTGTACATTATTTTCTGACCTATTTCCCAGGTGACTTATTCTTTTACATCTGTAACCAATTTACTATGACCCTATATATTGATTTCTTAGTATTTGGTCATAATTTTTTTTAGCTCTAGAATTTTTATTTGATTCTTTTTTATGCAACTTTTAGTTATCTGCCATGTTTTAAATCTTATCTTTTATTGCCTTGAAAATATTCAAATCTCTTTCTAAAAATATATTATTTGAATTTTTTGTTTGTTTCTATTGTCTGTTTTTCTCTTAGTTGTGATCAAGCTACCTTGTCTCCCTGTATCTTGTTTATTTTTTAATGTAAGCATCACATTTAATGCAAAGTAATAGAAATAACTTCAGTCTGTTCAGTCGCTCAGTCGTGTCCGACTCTTTGCAACCCCATGAATCGCAGCACACCAGGCCTCCCTGTCCATCACCATCTCCCAGAGTTCACCCAGACTCACATCCATCAAGTCCATGATGCCATGCTGCCATCCCATCCTGGGTCGTCCCCTTCTCCTCCTGCCCCCAATCCCTCCCAGCATCAGAGTCTTTTCCAATGAGTCAACTCTTCACATGAGGTGTCCAAAGTACTGGAGCTTCAGCTTTAGCATCATTCTTTCCAAAGAAATCCCAGGGCTGATCTCCTTCAGAATGGACTGGTTGGATCTCCTTGCAGTCCAAGGGACTCTCAAGAGTCTTCTCCAACACCACAGTTCAAACGCATCAGTTCTTCGGCTCTCAGCTTTCTTCAAAGTCCAACTCTCATATCCATACATGACCACAGGAAAACCCATAGCCTTGACTAGATGGACCTTAGTTGGCAAAGTAATGTCTCTGCTTTTGAATACGCTATCTAGGTTGGTCATAACTTTTCTTCCAAGGAGTAAGCGTCTTTTAATTTCATGGCTGCAGTCACCATCTGCAGTGATTTTGGAGCCCCCCAAAATAAAGTCTGACACTGTTTTTACTGTTTCCCCATCTATTTCCCATGAAGTGATGGGACCAGAAATAATTTAGGGGTATATTAATGTCATCTTCCACCAGACGGGACTTATATTTTTTCTGGCAGTTAGCTAGAAATTTCAGATCATCTTAATTTAATGAAAGTTTGAGATGATTCTTATCTGGGCTTCAGTTCTTATAAAAGCCTGTCTTTTAATGACAGAACCATATTTGTAGGCTATATTTCTTTGTGGTTCCAAACCAGTGTTCAAGGTATTTATCATTACCCCTGTCTTATGCAGGCAGTGAACTCCAATATTTGTTCCCTTGGCACAATGATCTGTTCAAAATCCTGCTAAGTTCCTGATTCTCTCAGATGGTCTTTATGATATAAATATGTACATTAAAGTGGCCTCAAATTCATAATAATTCTTTTTTATTTCATCCCCTAGAGCTTGCTCTTTTAATTAATCCCTGCCTCTTTTATCCTCAAATGGAATCCAGCAGATTTAATAAAAATTTTTTTTGCCAGTTTAATAGTTCTTAGCTTGAAGGCGGATCTGATTTACTTTGCTAAGAATTACTGAAAATGAATTCTTATAAGTTTAGTTTACTTTTAAAACATTTTTGTACAGAGTCTCCTTCTTCTGGTATGTTTTAGATTCCTTTTATACATCTTCTATTTTTATTCTAAAGATAGTTATTTTGTAGTCCCTACTCAATAATTACATTATTAGATGTCCTTGGAAGGTATAAAGGGTTTCCCTGGTGGCTGAAACAGTAAGGAATCTGCCTACACTGCAGGAGACCCAGGTTTGATCTTGTGTGGGAAAGATCCTCTGAAGAAGGTAATAGCAACCCACTCCAGTATTCTTGCCTTGGAGAATTCCATGGACAGAGAAGCCTGGTCACAAAGAGTCAGACATGACTAGAGGATATAATCCTGTTGTTTATTGTTTGTGTGTGTGTGTGTGTTTAAGGGAGTTCTAGATTTACATGGGCTTCCCTAATAACTCAGTTAGTAAAGAATCCACCTGCAATGCAAGAGACCCTGGTTTGATTCCTGGGTCGGGAGGATCTGCTGGAGAAGTGATAGGCTACCCACTCTAGTATTCTTGAGCTTCTCTTGTGGCTCAGCTGGTAAAGAATCTGCCTCCAATTCTGGAGACTTCGGTTCCATCCCTTGGTCGGGAATGTCCCCAGGAAAAGGGAAAGACTACCCACTCCAGTATTCTGGCCTGGAGAATTCCATGGACTATACAGTCCATGCAATCACAAAGAGTCAGACACGACTAAGTGACTTTCACTTTTCTAGATTTACATACTAGATTGATCCCTTGTTAGACTTCAGTCTGCTTAAATTTTTAAGGCTTGATTTTCTCCACCTTTTGAAATGGAAACAATGTTGAACATAATTTACATAGTTAGCTGTTGCAATGTAGATTTTTATATTTACCTATTAATATAATAGTGAGGAATCATGGATGATTGTTTTGCTTTTTACCAGAAAATAAGTTTTAATACAAATATTTCATTTTGTAAATAAAACTTGGTATTTTGGAGCTCCTCATAATTGCAGTGATTCAGTTTGACATTACCTTGATAGACAGAACTCACATTTTTACTGCTAGAGAAACTTTGGGATTTTTGCTTCCAGCAATATCGAGGGCTAGATCACCTACTACAAATGCACTGGATATAATGCAACAACATTTTAAAGTTCACAAGGACACTTTTCATTGTTCACAAAAAAGAAAAAGCAGCAATCTGGCATGGTAAGTCTATATTAGATTTGTGACTGCAAGCAGGTATTTTCTGATTCAAGGAGACTTGTATTTTTATGATTCAATACTTTTCACTTATGCAAAGTGATCCCTACAGTCAATTCCTTCAAAGGGATATGTGCTCAGTGAAAAGACAGGCTAGGAAAATAACATCTTCTTACCAGCAAAGATATGTGACAAGGTCAATTGTTTGTCCTTGGCTCTTATTCTAGGTAAGGCAAAAAGAATGTGCTTCTTAACAATTTCTAAATATAACCACAACTTCATGTGGAATCTGTAGTTGGATTTATATAATCTAAATCCTGGAAACTAAAATAATGTGGCCATGGGTATCTGGCAGAAACAAAGTTATTCTCTAGAAAGATCCACACCTAACTCAGATCCCCACATTATAGGTTTAAATTAACTGAGCTTAAAATTCAAAATCATAAAACACTCAAGAAGTAAATCATCACAAATGGGAATCAATATGAACAACAATGGAGTTTGAAATGTGGTACAGCATCAATGGGAATTTTTGTTTTGCCTTTTTTTTTTTAAGGTGGAATAGACTTAAGTCTATTTCTAGGTCAGGAGGAGAAACAGATTTTAGATGGGAGAGTCAGGGGAAATAATTGATAGAAATTCTGCCAGTACACTGGAAGAGAGATGGAGAGCAGAGGTTGAAGGGAGAGGGCCCATTCATCCCCTGAGGAAGGGAAGCTGATGCTGACATGTTGAGTTAGAAATGGACAAGTGCTTGACAGATTCATGGTTCAATTTTCTCAAGTAATAGGAAGACAAAGAAGGTGAGAGTGAGTAGTGGAACTGGAAGCCTGTGGAACTAGGTAAAAGTTCAGATTATGCATGAAAGAGAGAGAGATGAACAAGGAAAAGAGAAGGGCTGCTGATCAGTGTGTGCAACCTGAGTATGGACATGGAAATTTGAAATATACTCATTTTGTGATGTTGTGACATATCAACCATGGAAATGTGGAGAAGCTGTAAACTACAATTATAATTAAAGGCACATTTAGAGCAAAGTCAAATGAGTAACTAGAATTCTTGTATCAAGAAAAAGATGAAGTTCTATTTAGTGTTTAGATTTTAAGAAAGAAAGAAATTATTATAGGAATTTTGAAGTCTTTGGTTGAAGATTATTATATTATAAATATAATTATATATTATATTATAAATATAATATTATAAATTATTATAAATTTAAAAGTTTTATGCTAGAAAAAGTAAACTATCATGAAAAATTCCTTACATCTACAAATACTAGACAAATGAACTCTTACTGAATTTCTTTACTTTTTGCCTGATTAAATTGATTGCCAAAATCAATTTAAAAAATTTTTTTTCCTCTTTCTTGATATGTATTTAGCACAACATAAAGAAAAAAAATCAATCTTAAATCTCTTTCAAACAATATATTCAGAAAGTGGCTAGGTACTATGCATGTTAAGTTTGAAATCTTGATAGCCATAGAATGTGTGTATGAATTTTAAGTGGTTTCCAATATCTTCATTTCAACTCCACTGGAATCATTCACTGTGTTAGGTGTTCTAATCATTTATTGATCTTCCGGCAACTAGCATGGCAGCTTCAACAAAAGCCCTACTGTATTTCTGTCCAGAATCCCTGCTGTACTACAGCACCTGCTGTGAAGAAAATTAAGTATGGATGAGAGATCCTTGCTGATTTCATTCCCAGCAGGCCATATGAGAGAAACACACACACACACACACACACACACACACACACATACACACACACATACACACAAAACTTTGGTTCAGGAGATCCTAAAGCAAAAGAGAAAATAAGGAGAAATTAGAAGGATGTTAAACGATAAGAGAAAAAATAAGCTGAAAAAGTAAACAAGGTCTGACGGTATTAAACAATCGTGAAATCCAGAGATTATAAGAAGAAAGAGTATCTCCAAAAATGGTTTGGAGAGAGAGTTCAATTTGGGAAGTGCCCAGAGTCTAAGAAAGCAGCGATTTGATCTGATTCCAGTGTTCTTGGCATCTCACACAGCTCTTTGGCAAGCATGCCTCCTCTGGAGGCTGCTAACTGCTTAGGGCCATTCAGGGGGAGTTTATGCAGAACATCAAGTAATCTAGAGCCTTGTTTAACTTAGTTGCTACGTCCAGTTGGTTGCCAACATTTTCTTTTTGTTATTTGATACCATTGTGATGTTAATTTTGAAGGACAGTGAGAATTAATTAGAATGAGGTATATTTTAAGTCTGACTAAAACATTATCAGGGCCAAGAAACTTTTTACCCCAAATCTCTTGGACTCATTATTTTGACTCAAGGAAGCTCAAGGAAGCTACTATTTCCAAATCACTCAGTTGTTTATTCCCTGGACAGCATGCTGCTTCCTGCTTCGGTTCCTCTGCACTCTGCTTCAGCTTCTGCCTTAGGAGAAGGAAGCACCTAGTGGGGGGTAACTGAAAATCAACAGAAGTATACTCATTGAAAACATGCTTAAAGGAAGTAAAGTTTTTGTTCATGAATGTGACAAACTGCTTCTTACAAAATGGTGGTGATGTACCATAAAAACAGAGCATCTGAAGTGAGAGAAAAATAAGAATCAGGGTGTTTAAACATCACATCATAAAGCCCATAGGGTTTATTTTACAGGAAATCCCCTCAGGTCCTCATCCAGAGCTATTTTGTGCATTTTGTGTAACACTCCTACGTGCCTGATTATCTACTTTTTCAGCTTACAAATGGTATATAGAATATGTAAATCTAGAATACTGTG
Source organism: Ovis aries (assembly GCF_016772045.2). Taxonomy (NCBI): domain Eukaryota; kingdom Metazoa; phylum Chordata; class Mammalia; order Artiodactyla; family Bovidae; genus Ovis; species Ovis aries. The sequence goes on from NC_056061.1 coordinate 40,607,100, forward strand.
AGAAATCTGCTATCAAGCTCCATGAGGATAGAGGCTGTATTGATCTCATTCAGTTTTTGGATTTCCAATGCCTAGTATATGCCTACCATACAGCAGCAACATGAAAAATATTTGTTGAACGAATAAATGAATGGAAATTAATTAGAGTTATCAGGAAATCTAGATTTTTTTCATTGAGCCAGATGTGTGATATATCCTGAGAGACCTGAAAAAAGTCTCAGCTGTGATGCTAACTGTGTTACTTTTTAGAGGTAATTGGAATGGAAAATATTTCACCATTTTTTCCCTGAAGTCTGTCAGCTCTGTCTTGAATGACTTAAACTGTGAAATCTATAACAGAATATTCACAACTACGTAGATTGAAAACAACTCAACCATAATCAAAATAGTGACCTCCAATAAAAAACCAATATCCTTTTATTAGCTTCTTAAGCCAGACTTTGGGCTTCCCTCATGGCTCAGATGGTCAAGAATCTGTGTGCATTGCAAGAGACCCGGGTTTCATCCCTGAGTCAGGAAGATCCCGTGGAGAAGGGAATGGCTACCCACTCCAGTATTCTTGCTGGAGAATCCCATGGACAGAGGAGCCTGGTCAGCTATGGTCTATGGGGTCGGAAAGGGTTGGACAGGTTTGAGACTAACATTTTCACGCCAAACTTTAATGTGTTTTAAATATTTGAAACATAGCCCTTACCAAACTTAACTCTAAAGTACAATGCATATGACCTAAATCTTATCTCTACCAAGAATCTTTTAATGAAACCAATAATCTACTTATTGATTTAATTCAACACAGAGGCGCTGGTTTTATTTTACAGTGGAATACAATATCTGAAATAAAACAGCAGGTAAGGTGGAGTGGAAGAAATAGACAGGGGCAGATTATGTAGGATATTGAAGGCCATATCTAGAATTCTGGTTACAATTCTAGGTGTAATGAGAGCCATACAAGGGTGTTAGAAGAGTAATCTCAGTTGTTGCAGACAATTGGACTGACCTTTTCATAGTAACAACTGGAACACATATATGTGTATATGTTTGTGTGTATATAATTTGAAGGCATTGAATAGTAACTAGAAGCAAAGAGACTTAGGATTTAACCCTTAAAAGAAGACACTCATATGCGCAGGAGATATTCACATTTATATGACCCCCCCCTTTTTTTTACACAAGTCTCTCTGCTGTCTGCGCAATATAGAACATCTAGACTTAAGCAGAAATTCAGAATACTACTGGCTTGAGAAATTAAAAGTTGGTGTTCAAGGATCCCAGAGTGGCTGAAAATTTGGGAGGACACACTATAAGAGGAATTCCTAGACAAGGAGACACAATAATATGAAGATGAACTCTATTCAAATACTTGGCTGACTTCTGGACTATGTAAGTATGAGGGAGATTCCAAGAAACCCACTTAGAAAATAGTAGCTGAAAGGATGAAAAAGTGAGTAGAGATATTAGATGCTTCTCAAGGCAGAAAAGAGTTTCGAGTCTGAGTTCCTTCAAACTAAGATTTTAATAAACTCCAAGGGTTTTTCAACTACCTACCCTAGAAAATCATTACAGTAAGCATCCACAAGTTCTAGGTGATCATCCAATAATTTAACTCACTTCTAGAACAAAAATCAACAATCTTCCAGTGACGAAAATAGATTACAGTATTTTACAATGGAACATAATACCTGATGTGAGATAAAAGCTATAAATATGCAAAGCAGAAGAATGTGACTTTTAATCAAGGGGGAAAACCCCCAACATGAATCAGGTGTACAAATTAGCATATGACGACTTTAAACTTGATTTTATAAACATGTTTAATGACCCAAAGGAAACAATGGTTATAAAGAGTGAACATGAGAAATCTCAGTAAAGAAAGAAAATCTATTCAAAAAAGAAATTTTAGATTTGAAAAGTACAGTTTCTGAAATGAAAAAAAAATCACCAAATTGGCTTAACAACATATTGGATGATACAGAATAAAGTCAGTAATGAGAAGACAAGTCAATAAAAATGATCCAATCTGAAGATGAGAAGGAAAGCAAAGATTGGGAAAAATATCATATCTTCAATGGCCTCTGGGATAATATTGAGTGATCCAATATATGTCTAGTATGAATTTCAAAAAAAGACATAGAAGGGGAAGAAATGTTTGAAAAACTAATGACCCAAATTGAGTGAAAAATATAAATTTACATTTAGGAAGCTCAGAACACTCTACACAGGATAAATCAAAGAGAACTAAACATCAGGTACATCATAGTCAAAGTTTTGGAAAAGCCAACATAAGTTTAAATTTTGGAAGTGGTCAGAAAAACAAGACACATTACATACACAGGAATAATGATGTGAATGGTGGCTGTTTTCTCACTGGAAACATTGGAGGACTGAGGACAGTAGAATGCCATTTTAAAAGTAGTGAAATAGTATATGTATACCTCTACCATCTATGGTTCTATACCCAGTGAAAATATTCTTCTAAACTAAAAGCAAAATATAGATGTTTTCAGATAAATGAAAGCTGACAGAATTAGTTATCATCAGGTCTGTTCTTTCAAGAAATACTTAAGAACGTCCTTCAGGCCAGAGGGAAATAACATCTGATGAAAATTGAATCTACTGCAATATATATAAATATAAAAGACAATTTCTTTCTTCTTTCATTTCCTTTATAATACAACTGAGTAAGGTTTGTGAAACATTTATAATACAGGCAAAAAATAATAAAAATAGTACAAAAGAGGAGATAGTTAAATGGAATTTTACACTCATAAGATTCCTAATTTTATATTAATTAACACCCTATTAAGTATAAGTATAGTGTGGTAATTAATCCCTAGGATAACCACAACCAAATAATACAAACGGTAGTTCTAACTAAGAAGTCAATACATAAGGTAAAATAAAATGATAAAAATTATTTGATTAACCCCTCTTTCCTCCCAAGAAAGGCAAGAAAGAAGGAGCAGAGAATCAAAAAACAATACAGAGAAACAAACCAGAGCAAATAGAAACCAAGTAGTAAAGTGGTATAGTTACAATCAACCATATCAATAACTGAATTAATCTTTTTTCATTAAAAAAATTATCTTTATTTAGGTTTCTGATTCAGCACATGTCTCAAAGGCTAATCAACATAAAGAAGTAAATAAGACATTAATTGAAAGTCTTACATCTCCCTAAATTCTGACCAAGCAATGTCAATATTGCCACTATCAGCAGAACTCCAACTGAGTCAAGTTGTAGATAAGCTATCATGAATGACGTGCAGTGTGCACAGATTCACAGAGGCCAAAGACACGCTAGCACTTGGCTCCCTCCTCTTCCTTGTTGATGCCTTTCCTTGGGACAGTCTACTTTTGCTTTCCAGGCCTAGTTCAAATAAAGTTCCAAAGAAGGCTCAGGGTCACCCTGATTCCTCTGCTGGAGGAATGCATTCTCTAACTGTTGTTCCGGCAACTTTGTTTTTGCCAGGATGAAGCTCAGATTGAGATGTGCAATACAATCTAGATGACAGTGCAGACTAGGTCAAGAACTAAAGTTGAGCAGTAATCCAAGTTAAGGCATGAATGCACACACACATGCTTGCACACACACAGCACCACACTATCATGAATAGAAGATTCATTATTTATTGATTCATCATTTAATTTAATTGCATTAAATTGAAATGGTCTACTGGGCCAATCAAAAGGCAAAGTTGATGACAGTAAAGATGGAATTAAAAGGATGAAACGGAGAAAGGCACTGGTAGTAGGTGCTTGCTATTGTTGTTCAGGAGAAGTTGTATAGCATCAAGATTATCTGATGTAATGTGATATTGCTGTATTGTATATGTTAGAGCTTTGACTGATTTGTCAGACTTAACTTTACAAGTAGAACTCCCTATTGTTGCTGGTTTACTTCATTCTGTGCACACTGGAAATGAAAGCATACATCCAGGTACTAAATTATCTTTCTTTGGGATGTTTACAGCCTGGAAAGCATTGAAATAGCTAAAGAATAATGAAACAGGAGAACTGGGGCCAATGCACCCCTGGTTATTTCTTTGAGTTATTACTTTCCTTTATATCATCCAGCACAAAATAGCATGTATCTATTTTTAATGACACCCAGGGGATAATATTCCTCTTGGAAACTTAGAGCAATGTTTAGCAGGTGTCTCTGCAAAGGGATGCTTTATATGTAGCATGAATCCTTCGTGCTGCTCTTTGAGTTTATTTTTAATGAATGAAGAATTTGTTGAACACCTGCTATGCACTATACACTGGGGAAGGACAATTAAAGTTGAAAGCAATGTTAAAAGAGTGTCTCTATCCTTATTAAGATCAAATTTATGTGAAGAAAGGTATATAAATATCCAAGTAGTTAACTAAAAATACAAGGAATAGGATAGATATTAATTGGCTAGCAAAGACAATAAACAACAGCGCAAATCACTAATAAGTATAGGGACTGTGAAATGGGCCAATAAGGAAGAACTTCAGAGAGAACATGCGACTTTCTCTGAACCCAGAGTCATGGGTAAGGTTCAGATGGTAGGGAAAAGGATGAGAACTCATTCCAAGTGAAGAAAATTGGGGAACAATACTGTGAACAGTGACTCACATGTGCTTGAAAGGCCAGACAAGCCCAACTAGAAGAGAGACTTTGAGTGGCCACGCACCAGGCTCTAAGGCAGGAAATGCAGGCTGGACAAAACCTATCAGAGGCACAGAAGGTAGGATAGGTTGCTTCAGCTTCCACCAGGAAGCCACTGGTTGTGTTTGAGGGGAAAAGACACATGGCAGGCATAATTCATGAAAACAGATTAATCTGAGTGTGTAGAGTTGCAAGAACAGGAGGGGAGAAGATTCCTTTTATTTAGCCCTTAGTATACTCAGAGGAGGAGTTGAATAAAGCAAAGTTGTCTGTGGAAAAGAGTAAATACATTTACGATATATTACTGGAATATATTGAAGTCACTCAGTCATGTCCGACTCTCTGTGACCCCATGGACTATATATATAGCCCACCAGGCTCCTCCGTCCATGGGATTCTCCAGGCAGGAATACTGGAGTGGGGTTGCCATGTCCTTCTCCAGGGGACCTTCCTGACCGATACTCTACCTTTAATAAGCCAATAAGGGAATGCTAATATTAATTGTGAAACTGTTTCAATGAGAATATTACACATTGTTGAGTATCTGTTAATTTTTGGTTGAGAAAATGTATGTGACCTCAGTTATGATCTACTAGTAATCATATAGTTGTATCCTCTAACAGCCAAGAACTCCTTTAGGATGAACTGCACTGGGTCCCTAGGAGAAAGGGCTTGGAATTTTAAAGTCTTCATTGGTGCATCTTCATTAACTCTCCTTCGTTCATGGGAGATAGAAGCTATCCATAAAAACTTAATCTTTTTTAAAAAATAAAAATAAATTATTAATGCCTCCATAGAGACTTTCATTCTGTATTTCATTTTGACCTCAGGCTTATTTCAATCACCTTTGTGATGAAGTGGGAACACATTTTTATGATATTTGCTGTGAAAGATTTATGTAATTCAGGTACCAAAATATCTAGAACACCTGCATAAACCTGGAAACTTTATAGTGTTAATTGGCAATATGGTACCCTGCCAGATAAGCACATCAGATGGAACTCTTAAAAAAGAAGTATCAAAAACTCTTTTATGATAGTGGTTAAATTTGTTTACTATGAAATATTGGAAGTGGAGTTAGAGGCCAGACTGGAAGAGAATTTAAGAAGATATTTTAATGTAAAAAAATTTTAGATGAAAGTTTATTCTTTTCAGCTTTCCTTGTGATATTGTATCACCTGCCTCCATAATGCTAATGGGCATCTTAGTCAATGAAATTTTCTATGAATTCTACTCTATCTTGTATATATCATCCTGGTATATCAAGGAAGCTCTATCTATCAAAGGAAGTCCTGGGAGCAGTACAGATAGGACTTTGCAGTGTGATGATAGGATCACACTACATGTTAGAGCATTTCATGGAAAAATTTGGTAATCAGTAGACTAGATATGATTTATCATACAGTTATGAATGAAAACTCTAGGAACTCATTCAAATCTGATTTCTTTGAATCACATTAGGTTACTAGAATTTGGTGAATGAAGAGATCATTTACTATTATCCAGAATTCTACAAACCTAATATTATTTGGAAACACTGTAGATGGTTAGAATTACTGACCTTAGATGAATGAATGGTGTGCATCAAGATAATTTTATATGCAAAGTTTAGTCATTTCTAAGACATGATTTTTGAATTACTTTCTGCTCTTACATTGCTTTAGAAGAAACATTAAAAGAAATCAGGGAAAATTCTCTTGCAAAAAGTATCCAGCATGTTAGAATCTAGACATGTTCTTGGCCAGGCCATTACCACCATAGATAATTCTAAGATAAATATTCTTAACTACTTAATAGCCATTCAGAGTATGAGAGTAAGAGAGTAGCCATTCAGAGATAAAATGGCTTATTCTGTCATCCACCCTCTTTTTGTTCTGAGATTTCACATGAATAAAATTTTAATTTCCATGAAATGAAAGATTCCCACCTATAAATGTGAAAGATGAATATGCAAATATTCACTTTTTGACTTTCATCTGCATCTCTCAATGCTTTAGAGATGTCCTACTGAAATGTTGTTGCTGAGCCATGAAATACACCAGGATTCTTGGCTGCCGGAGGAGAAGAATTCAATCTGAGGCCAGTGATGAGGCTTGATTGCTCAGAACTTTTGTGCAATTAAGTTTTATTAAAGAATAAAAGAGATAGAGAAAAATTATGACATAGACATCAGAAGGGGGCAGAAAGAGTGCCCCCCTGCTAACCTTTAGCCATGTTATATACCTATCAGCAAGCTATTAATTAGAAAAAGGAGATGTCCCCAAACTCAGTGGCACCAGGCCTCTCACCCATAACATGCATTTTGAGATAATATTGGCAACAGGTGAGTCACACCAGGCCATAAAACCATTGACATGAATCTTCAAGAAAGGCAGGTTTCCATGTAAGTGTATAGATTCATTAACATAGATTAGGAGAACAATGTGTAAAGCAAAACATACAGGTTTGTTGAGCCCTTATCAATTCTGAGTCTTAAGCAGAACCTATTTGAAGAAAGACAGAGTCTACTGTAAATACATATTCCAATTAACATAGCTGAAGGAAAACATTTCCATAAGAAAAAGGCATTGTTTAGATCAAAATTGAGAACAGTTAAGTTTAGGTGGAAATAGGTGTCATCACAGCAACACAGAATTTTAAGAGAAACATCTTTTTAAATTTGTATCAGTCAGTCAGTCAGTTCAGTCGATCAGTTGTGTCTGACTCTTTGTAACCCAATGGACTGCAGCACACCAGGCTTTCTTGTCCATCATCAACTCCTGGAGTCCACTCAAACTCATCTCCATTGAGTCGGTGATGCCATTCAACCATCTCATCCTCTGTTGTCCCTCTCCTCCCACCTTCAATCTTTCCCAGCATCAGTGTCTTTTCAAATGAGTCAGTTCTTTGCATCAGGTGGCAAAAGTATTGGAGTTTCAGTTTCAGCATAAGTAGTTCCAATGAATATTCAGGATTAATTTCCTGTAGGATGGACTGGTTGGATCTCCTTGCAGTCCAAGGGACTCTCAAGAGTCTTCTCCAAAACCACAGTTCAAAAGCATCAATTCTTCGGCGCTCAGCTTTCTTCACAGTCCAACTTTCACATCCATACATGACCACTGGAAAAATCATAGCTTTGACTAGACAGATCTTTGTGGGCAAAGTAATGTCTCTGCTTTTTAATATGCTGTCTATGTTGGTCATAACTTTTCTTCCAAGGAGCAAGTGTCTTTTAATATCATGGCTTCAGTCACCATCTTCAGTGATTTTGGAGTCTCCTGCCCCTATAAAGTCTGTCACTATTTGACTGTTCCGCAAAACTCAGCAGTGGCCAAGGACTGGAAAAGGTCAGTTTTTATTCCAATCCCAAAGAAAGGCAATGCCAAAGAATGCTCAAACTACCGCACAATTGCACTCATCTCATACGCTAGTAAAGTAATGCTCAAAATTCTCCAAGCCAGGCTTCAGCAATATGTGAACCATGAACTTCCAGATGTTCAAGCTGGTTTTAGAAAAGGCAGAGGAACCAGAGATCAAATTGCCAGCATGTGCTGGATCATGGAAAAAGCAGGAGAGTTCCAGAAAATCATCTATTTCTGCTTTATTGACTATGCCAAAGCCTTTGCCTGTGTGGATCACAATAAACTGTTGAAAATTCTGAGAGAGATGGGAATACAGACCACCTGACCTGCCTCTTGAGAAATCTGTATGCAGGTCAGGAAGCAACAGTTCGAACTGGACATGGAACAACAGACTGATTCCAAATAGGAAAAGGAGTATGTCAAGGCTGTATATTGTCACCCTGCTTATTTAACTTTATACAGAGTACATCATGAGAAACGCTGGACTGGAAGAAACACAAGCTGGAATCAAGACTGCCAGGAGAAATATCAACAACCTCAGATATGCAGATGACACCACCCTTATGGCAGAAAGTGAAGAGGAACTCAAAAGCCTCTTGATGAAAGTGAAAGAGGAGAGTGAAACAGTTGGCTTAAAGCTCAACGTTCAGAAAACGAAGATCATGGCATCCGGTCCCATCACTTCATGGGAAATAGATGGGGAAACAGTGGAAACAGTGTCAGACTTTATTTTGGGGGGCTCTAAAATCACTGCAGATGGTGTCTGCAGCCATGAAATTAAAGACGCTTACTCCTTGGAAGAAAAGTTATGATCAACCTAGATAGTACATTCAAAAGCAGAGACATTACTTTGCCGACTAAGGTCCATCTAGTCAAGGCTATGGTTTTTCCTGTGGTCATGTATGGATATGAGAGTTGGACTGTGAAGAAGACTGAGTGCTGAAGAATTGATGGTTTTGACCTGTGGTGTTGGAGAAGACTCTTGAGAGTCCCTTGGACTACAAGGAGATCCAACCAGTCCATTCTGAAGGAGATCAGCCCTGGGATTTTTTTTGGAAGTAATAATGCTAAAGCTGAAACTCCAGTACTTTGGCCACCTCATGCAAAGAGTTGACTCATTGGAAAAGACTCTGATGATGGGAGGGATTGGGGACAGGAGGAGAAGGGGATGACAGAGGATGAGATGGCTGGATGGCATCACTGACTCGATGGACATGAATCTGAGTGAACTCCAGGAGTTGGTGATGGACAGGGAGGCCTGGCGTGCTGTGATTCATGGAGTCACAGAGTCGGACACGATGGATTGACTGAACTGAACTGAACTGATGGGACCAGATGCCATGATCTTAGTTTTCTGAATGTTGAGCGTTAAGCCAAATTTTTCACTCTTCTATTTCACTTTCATCAAGAGGCTCTTTAATTCTTCTTCACTTTCTGTCATAAGGGTAGTGGCATCTGCACCTCTAAGGCTATTGATATTTCTCCTGGCAACCTTGATTCCAGCTGTGCTTCATCCAGTTCAGTGTTTCTCATGATATACTCTGCATAGAAGTTCAATTAGCAGGGAGACAGTATACAGTCTTGACATACTCCATTCTTGGGTTGGAACCAGTCTGTTCCATGTCCAGTTCTAACTGTTGCTTCCTACCTGCATACAGATTTCTCAAGAGGCAGGTTAGGTGGTCTGCTATTCCAATCTCTTTGAGAATTTTCCACAATTTGTTGTGATCCACAAAGTCAAAGGCTTTGGCATAGTCATTACAGCAGATGTTGTTTTGGAGCTCTCTTGCTTTTTCAACGATCCAATGGATGTTGGCAATTTGATCTCTCGTTCCTCTGCCTTTTCTAAAACCATCTTGAACATCTGAAAGTTCATGATTCATGTTCTGTTGAAGCCTGGCTTGGAGAATTTTGAGCATTACTTTATTAGCTTGTTAAATAAGTACAATTGTGAGCGAGTTTGAGCGTTTTTGGCATTACCTTTCTTTGGGACTGGAATAAAAACTGACCTTTTCCAGTTGTTGGGGGAGTGTGTAATATCCTCGGTTCTGTCTCATCACAACAAAAATTTGAAGTGACAGATGGACCAGTGTTGGATGGGCCAGTGTTACAGCTCCGTGTTACAGCTCAGTTTTATTTAGAAAGTAAAGGAAAATCCAGCCTCGAGGGATGAGGGTGAGCAGACGCAAAAAAATGTGAAGAGAAGAGAAGCCCCTGGCTCAATTTTGGCTCCTCTTTTTATGTTTTTTTCTCCTTCCACTCAGCCTATCTATGGAAATTGGGCTAACCAGGAGGGCTGTCTGTTTTATCTGAGGTCCTCACTCAGGTCCTCGGACCTTCCTTTGTTCTATTTTTGTGGGCTTTTCCCTTCTTTGTCTTTTAGCTGCTGCCATTTTGGACTCCTTTTTCCTATACTAACTACCTAACATTCCCCCTCAAGAGATAGGAGGCCCAGTTCTTTGGGAATAGGGGCATGGAGGTCTCTCTGGTTACTGCCTGCTGAACTGGGATGGCAAGGGGCATTGTGCCTTCCTCTCTTGCTAGTCTCAAGCCTCAGAGTCCTTATAACTGTGTCTATCTAAGGGTGAGTGATATTTTCTGTGGTCAGCTGTAGTTTTATAGATCCTTGTTTAACTGGCACTGCATGTTGTAGCTTGTTGACCTGGGCAGAGACAAAATGGGTTAGACAATTGATAATACATGGAGCAAACACAAGCAGCATCAATATGGTAATAGCAAGGACTAGTAGGGGCATTAACCAACTCCAAATTCCCATCTCCAGAAAGATCCCCCAAAGAGAGATTGTAGCCACCCCAAGAACTCTCCATCTTGTTCTTTGAGATCCTGTAGGGTCTGAATGTTTTTCTTGAGGACTGTGAGACTTGTTTTAACTTCAGTTCAGTTCAGTTCAGTTGCTTAGTCGTGTCCCACTCTTTGTAACCCCATGAATCGCAGCACGCCAGGCCTCCCTGTCCATCACCAACACCCGGAGTTCACTCAGACTCACGTCCATTGAGTCCGTGATGCCATCCAGCCATCTCATCCTCTGTCGTCCCCTTCTCCTCCTGCCCCCAATCCCTCCCAGCATCAGAGTCTTTTCCAATGAGTCAACTCTTTGCATGAGGTGGCCAAAGTACTGGAGTTTCAGCTTTAGCATTATTCCTTCCAAAGAAATCCCAGGGCTGATCTCCTTCAGAATGGACTGGTTGGATCTCCTTGCAGTCCAAGGGACTCTCAAGAGTCTTCTCCAACACCACAGGTCAAAACCATCAATTCTTCAGCACTCAGTCTTCTTCACAGTCCAACTCTCATATCCATACATGACCACAGGAAAAACCATAGCCTTGACTAGATGGACCTTAGTCGGCAAAGTAATGTCTCTGCTTTTGAATGTACTATCTAGGTTGATCATAACTTTTCTTCCAAGGAGTAAGCGTCTTTAATTTCATGGCTGCAGTCACCATCTGCAGTGATTTTAGAGCCCCCCAAAATAAAGTCTGACACTGTTTCCACTGTTTCCCCATCTATTTCCCATGAAGTGAAGGGACCAGATGCCATGATCTTCATTTTCTGAACGTTGAGCTTTAAGCCAACTGTTTCACTCTCCTCTTTCACTTTCATCAAGAGGCTTTTGAGTTCCTCTTCACTTTCTGCCATAAGGGTGGTGTCATCTGCATATCTGAGGTTGTTGATATTTCTCCTGGCAGTCTTGATTCCAGCTTGTGTTTCTTCCAGTCCAGCGTTTCTCATGATGTACTCTGTATAAAGTTAAATAAGCAGGGTGACAATATACAGCCTTGACATACTCCTTTTCCTATTTGGAATCAGTCTGTTGTTCCATGTCCAGTTCGAACTGTTGCTTCCTGACCTGCATACAGATTTCTCAAGAGGCAGGTCAGGTGGTCTGGTATTCCCATCTCTCTCAGAATTTTCAACAGTTTATTGTGATCCACACAGGCAAAGGCTTTGGCATAGTCAATAAAGCAGAAATAGATGTTTTACTGGAACTCTCCTGCTTTTTCCATGATCCAGCAGATGTTGGCAATTTGATCTCTGGTTCCTCTGCTTTTTCTAAAACCAGCTTGAACATCTGGAAGTTCATGGTTCACATATTGCTGAAGCCTGGCTTGGAGAATTTTGAGCATTACTTTACTAGCGTGTGAGATGAGTGCAATTGTGCGCTAGTTTGAGCATTCTTTGGCATTGCCTTTCTTTGGGATTGAAATGAAAACTGACATTTTCCAGTCCTGTGGCCACTGCTGAGTTTTCCAAATTTGCTAGCATATTGTGGGCAGCACTTTCACAGCATCATCTTTCAGGATTTGAAACAGCTCCACTGGAATTCCATCACCTCCACTAGCTTTGTTCGTAGTGGTGCTTTCTAAGGCCCATTTGACTTCACATTCCAAGATGTCTGGCTCTAGATGAGTGATCACATCATCATGATTATCTGGGTCATGAGGTATTTACCCAGAAAAACATGTCTCATTCAAGATGGCTCAAGTCCTTCCTTGCTCAGGGATCAGGAGATCTATCTCCTGTCTATTTTGGAGTACAACCCCAGCCAAGCTGTATTGGCTCTTTAGAGATATCCTGAGAAATCTTATCTCTAGAAACTTAATTTTGTGGATGTTCATAAGAATGGCACTCATTGGTAGTTCTGAATAGGTATCTGAGATCTCCCAGGGGCTCACAGGTGTATTGAGTGTTCTCTTCTGTTTTCTTCCATGACTTGACTCATGAGTAGTGAATGTGGGAGTTGTGTCCTGGTACCTTGACTGCTATGGAGGTAGAGAGTATTATAGGGTAGGGGCCCTACCATGTCGGCTGGAGTTGAACCTTGGAGACCCATCTTTCCAGACTTTAACTAGGACTTGAATCCCTGGAGCATATAGTGGTGACTCTTTAGAATCTTTTGGGTCCTGGTTGACACCCCACAAGTGTATATCCTGTTGGAATTATCCAGTGGCCATGGTATAAGACCAGAGAGTCTGAGCCTCTGGATCTAGGAAGAGGTCACTGACATAAACAAAAGATCTCCCATATAACATCTCATAAGGACTAAGACCAATCTGTTGCTTAGGGGCAATATGGGTGTGGAGGAGAGCTATTGGCAAAGCCACCTTTCATTCCAGGGAGGTCTCCTGGGTAATCTTTTTTATCGCTGATTTTAAGAATTGGTTGGCTCTTTCTACTTTTCCTGAAGATTGAGGCCTCCAGGCACAATGGAGATAATAAGTAATGTGCAATGCTTTAGAGACCCCTTTTGGGTGACCTTAGAAACAAATGATGTCCCATTGTCATTTTGTAAAACCCAGGCAGACCAAATCTAGGAATGATTTCATGGAGCAGTTTTTTTACCACCTCCTCAGCCTTCTCAATCCAGGTGGGAAAGCCTTCAATCCACCCTGTGAATGTATCTATCATGACTAATAGGTATTTATGCCCATGAGAAACTGGCATCTGTGTGAAGTCCATCTGCCAGTCCTCTCCGTGTCATTGGACAGGCTGGGCCAGCTGGGGTCTTCGAGCTCCTTGGGGGCTGTTTAATTGGCAAGTGGGACAAGAGGAGAACAGTTGCCTGATTGTCGTTTGGACGCCTGTTCCTCTGAAAGACCTTTCTAGCATCTTTGGAGGGTCTTCTCCCCTAAATGAGTGGTGGCAGGTAAGGAGTTAACCAATATCCATTGGAAGTTCCCAGGCATAAAAAGGAGTCCCTCATTTTGGAACCACTCCATATGATCGTCTTGAAAGCCCTCACTCTTAGCTTTAAGAGTCTCACCTTCGGCATATGAAGGAGTTTCTAGCAAGTCTGTGGAACTAAAGTGGCAACCCCTATTAGGTCATTGTTCTGTAATGCTGCTCTCTTAGCTGCCTAATCATCTGCTTGGTTCCCTCGTGCCACTTCTGTGCTCCTTTTTTGGTGTCCTTTACAGTGGGATATTGAAACCTCGGCAGGCAGATGGACTGCCTCCAAGAGCCTAAGGATATGATCACCTTATTTGATTGCGGACCCTTGGGTGTTCAAGTGGCCTCTTTCTTTCTAAATAGTAGCATGTGCAAGTAGCACCAGAAAGGCATACTTGGAGTCAGTATAAATGGCTACTCTTTCTCCTTTTCCCAGCTCTAAAGCTTGAGTCAGGGCTATGAGCTCAGCTAACTGGGCTGAAGTACCTGGTGGCAAAGGTTTAGCGTCTATGGTCTCAAAATTACAGACTACTGCATATCCGGCTCTTCTTTTTCCATCCAAGACAAAGCTGCTTCCATCAGTGTACCAGATTTCCTGAGGATTGGTCAGAGGATCTTCTGACAATCCTTCTCAGGGTTTTGTCCAGAAAAGGGAGAGGGGCCTCGGGGGTAGGCAGGAGGGTGGCAGAGTTAAGAACCTCACAAGGGGATATAGTGAGGCCTGGATTTTCCATCAGCACTACTTGGTATCTTAGGATTCTTTGGTCAGACATCCATAAATGGCCTCTCCCATTTCAGGAGTTGTTTTACTTGGTGGCTGATAAAAATAGTTTGCCCCTAAGAGAGAGTTTTAAGGCATCTTTTATCAGGATTGCAATAACTGTAAGATTTCAAAGGCAGGTAAGCTATCTTCCCAATAAGGGAGTTGGATACTCAGGGACCACCAGAAACTTGTGGGAAAATGTTTGTTCATCCCAGCAATGAAGTAGTGCTTGGGTGAATCATTTGTAATTGTTTTTCCTGTAGCAGCCAAAATGGTTCAAATTTGGGAGGAAAGGCTGTGGAGCAGGAAGTCAGGAAGAGTAAGTAGCCCCTGTGTCAACCAAGAAATTCTCGGACCTACCTGCCACATCCATTTGCTCTTTTGGCTCCAGCCCTGTGATGGTTATCTGTGACATGTGGGCTGGCTGGAGTGGGCCGCTTCAGTCCTGTTGAATCATCATGAGGGAAGGCTTTGCACTTGACCTTGAGGCTCTTGGGTTGCAAGGGCAGAGTGTTGCCCAGTGTCCTAATTGATGGCATTTGTAGCAAGCCATTTTAGGAGACATGTCATGACTTGGACACTCTTTGGCCCAATGCCCCACCTATCTATAGATTAGGCACTTGCCTGGTGCCTTGTCCTTCAAGGACTCGGGGTTTGCTATACGGCTTCCCTGGAGGGCGGCCAGCATCTGAGCATGCCTTATCTCTTTCCTTTTTCCCTTTTCCTGGGCCTTGGCCTCCCTCTCCTGTTCTCTGTTATAAAAGGTGTTGGTGGCTGTCTGGACCATCTCATCTAAAGAGGCAGCAGAGTCCTGCTACTGTAGCTATTGTAACTTTATCCTGATGTCTGATGCATATTGGGACAGGAATTTGTCCTTTAAAATCACCTGTCCCTCATAAGAGTCTAAGTTCAGATTGTAAACTTTTAGAGGGCCTCTTTTAGCTTTTCCAGAAAGGCAATGGGTTTCTCATTGGTCTCCTGAGTTATTGCTGAGACTAGGCACAGTCCCAGAAGTAATAGGCTTCCTTCTATTTCCATGGGTGGACTTCCTTAGGGGTGAGTCTTTTTGAAACTTATCCTACCCAATCCTGTAGCAACCTGAGAACCAGGCATCCCTGGATCAGGGTGCAGATCCCCAGGCAAGCTGAGGCATGACAGCCTCCTGGAGATTGAATCCCCAAGCAGGTCGAGGCAGGTCGACCTCCTAAGAATTGGGTCCCTGGGCAGGTCGAGGAGTGTCGACCTCCTGGGACCCTGGAGTGGTGGATCCCCGATAAGGTTGAGGCATGACAACCTTTTGAGGACCAGATCTCTAGGCAGGACAAGGCAGGTTGACCTCCTGGGACCCCCTGGACTGGCAGATTCCTGAGCATGTTGAGGTGTGACAACTTCCCAGGGACCAGATCCCTAGGCAGGGCAAGGCAGGTTGACTTCCTGGGATCCCGTTCTGATGGATCCCTGAGCAGGCTGAGGCATGACAACCTCCCGTGGCCTAGATCCCTAGGCAGGTCGAGGCAGGTCAACCTCCTGGTACCCCCAGCTGGAGTTGGTTGTCCCCAAGGTCTCCAGTGTGACCAGTGCTCGGTAGGATTAAGGGGTTGTAATTTTAATTTATTGCCAGTTTGTTCACCACAGATAGGAATAGATATCGTGATGTAAAGCAACCCAAGCCTGTGCCCTGAGACTGGAAACCTGGTGAAGCAGCCTTAAGCCTTATCCTGTAACTGCTCATTGATTTCCTCCCCTAGTCCTCCATAAGAGCAGTTTAGGGTGTTTTCAATGGTAAACATTTCATTGTCATAGACTCACTTTAGGTTATAACAGAAGTAATGACAAAGGACTGGATTATCTGGTCCTGTAGTGGCATTAAGAGTATTTTAATAATAGGCTGGGTGGAGTGATGTTGTCCTTCAAGGGGGCAGGGTCCTGTTTGTAGGAGTTAGTAAGTGACTTAAGAACAAATTGATAAGAGGCAACAGACCAGATGTTCCATAAAAGTAGAGTGGAGATTTGATCTGGGGGTATGTTTGTAACTTTTGGAGAAGGGTAGTAAGGGTTTGGGCCCAAACGGCCTGCAGGGCTAATTCCCAAAGTGGCAAACATTATCCCTGGAAGCCCAGTTGCCTTTGAAGGGATGCTAACACATGGACTTCTAGCAGGCATTCGGTGCCTGTCTCCTGCCCTAGCGGGTTCACTGAGAGATGCTGATGTTGCACAGGTTGTAGGAAACATGGAAGATGAAGGCCTGAATATCTAGAGGGATTGGATATTATACAGCATTTCCCTCCCAAGGGCCAGCTATTTCCTGGTTGTCCCTCCAGAAGATTGTAGAGGCAACATTGTGGGCCTGGATGGGGCTCAGGAAAAGAGCATGAAACAGGAAGTAAGGGGGCAGGGCACAGCTTCTGACAGAATGACAAAGTGCAAAGGCATAACATAAACCAAATAAAAGCAAATATGTCCAAGATGACAAGGCAAATTCAACTAAACCTTGATCCCCAATCTTCAAGCTAAATGACAGATCCACTGGTGGCAGGACACTTCCAAGGCATTCTCAAAAGACAGAGGAGTGGGTGGTTCCCCAATGATTGGGATAATCCTCTCACTCATTAGCATATGAATTCACCCAGCTGTGATTGCCCATACCCTGTGGAGTGTGCTTCTCTCTGAATCAAAACAAATCCACCTCTTACCTATCACTGTGTCTCTAACTGAATTTTTGCTCTGATAAGACATCAGAGCCTGAGCTTCATTAGATCCTGAAGCCAGGCACCAAGGATTTTGGCCAGGCTCAAGTCCCAGGAGAGAGGAGCTGAAGGATGGGAGGAAAAAAGCCATGAAAAAAATGTGCTGAGGAATCCCCTTCATAACCTGCTGGAAAATCTGCTAAATATCTGACCTGTGCTCACAGTTTTCATTGACCCGATCCTTGGCACAAAGAAAGTTAGACAGAAGAACCCCCACTGGATTGGGTAACAGTTACTGGGGCCCAGCAGATAGTGGAGGCTTTGGGACACACTGAGAAGTAGCCCCTGCAATCTCTCAATTGCACCTACTGCCACTCACCTCTTCATGGGGGGGTGCGGGGGGTGGGTTGAGAAAACAAGAAACAAGATTGTAAAGGAATTAAGATTTTGTTAAACATATGTCCTTCCAGCCATAGGATTGAGGACCTTCTATCTTAACTGGAGGTCTTCTGGAATCTGAGACTGAGCCATGTGAGATTTCTGCTGAGTTCGTTTTTCACTGTTCCATGTTCCAGCACACTGGGCTTCTTGTCACTTCTCCTGTGGTGGGTTTTCTTCAGCTTTCACCATGGGAGCTTTCACTGAGTTGGGCTCCTGCTGTGTTTTGCCTGCTCCTTGTGGGGGCCGTGCGGAGGTTGTTTTAGCAAGGGTAAATCCGAAAAACGGCACCATAGATGTTGGGGGAGTGTGTAATTTCCTCGGTTCTGTCTCGTTGCAACAAAAATTTGAAGTGATGGGCTGACCAGTGTTATAACTCTTGGATGGACCAGTGTTACCGCTCCGTGTTACAGCTCAGTTTTATTTAGAAAGTAAAGGAAAATTCATCCTCGAGGCATGTGGGAATGCCATCCCAAAAGATGCAAAGAGAAGAGAGGCCCGGCCCAATTTTGGCTCCTCTTTTCCTGTGTTTTTTTCTCCTCCCCGTGGGCCTGCCCTATGTAAACTGCGCTAGCCAGGAGTGCTGTTTGTTTCAGCTGAGGTCCTCACTCGGGTCCTTGGACCTTTCTTTGTTCTATTTTCCCAGGCTTTTCCCTTCTTTCTCTTTTAGCCATCGCCATTTTGGACTCCTTTTTCCTACTCTAACTACCTAATGGTCTTGTGACCCCTGCTGAGTTTTCCAAATTTCCTGGCATTATTGGGTGCAGTGCTTTCATAGAATCATCTTTTAGGATTTAAAATAGCTCAACTGGAATTCCATCACCTCCACTAGCTTTGTTTGTAGTGATGCTTCATAAGGCCCACTTGACTTCTGTCCTTTATTGTGCCCATCTTCTCATGAAATGTCCCTTTGGTATCTCTAATTTTCTAGAAGAAATCTCTAGCCTTTCCCATTCTATTGTTTTCCTCTATTTCTTTGCACTGATCACTGAGGAAGGCTTTCTTATCTCTCCTTGCTATTCTTTGGAACTCTGCATTCAAATGGATATATCTTTCCTTTTCTCCTTTGCCTTTCACCTCTCTTTTTTTTTCTCAGCTATTTGTAAGGTCTTCTCAGATAGCCATTTTGCCTTTTTGCACTTCTTTTCTTGGGGATGGTCTTGATCCCTGCCTCCCATACAATGTCATGAACCTCTGTCCATAGGTTTTCAGGCACTAAAATCTTGAATTTATTTCTTACTTCCACTGTATAATCATAAGGGATTTGATTTAGGTCATACCCGAGAGGTTTAGTGGTTTCACACACTTTCTTCAATTTAAGTCTGAATTTGGCAATAGGGAGTTCATAATCTGATCCACAGTCAGCTTACGGTCTTGTTTTTGCTGACTATATAGAACTTCTTCATCTTTGACTGCAAAGAATATAGTCAGTCTGATTGCAGTATTGAGCATCTGGTGATGTCCATGTGTAGTCTTCTCTTGTGTTGCTGGAAGAGGATGTTTGCTATGACCAATGCATTTTCTTGGCAAAACTCTATTATCCTTTGCCCTGCTTCATTCTGTACTCCGAGGCCAAATTTGCCTGTTACTCTATGTTGACTTCCTACTTTTGCATTCCAGTCCCCTATAATGAAAAGTACATGATTTTTTCTTTTCTTTTCTTTCTTTTTTTTTTTTTTTGGTGTTAGTTCTAGAATGTCTTGCAGGTCTTCATAGAATCATTCAACTTCAGCTTATTTGGCATTACTGGTTGGGGCATAGACTTGGATTACTGTGATACTGAATGGTTTGCCTTGGAAACAAACCAAGATCATCCCTTTGTTTTTGAGATTGCACCCAAGTACTGAATTTTGGACTCTTTTGTTGACTATGAGGCCTACTCCATTTCTTCTAAAGGATTTTTACCCACAGTAGTAGATGTAATGGTCATCTGAATTAAATTAACCCATTCCAGTCCATTTTAGTTCGCTGATTCCTAAAATGTCAATGTTTACTCTTGCCATCTCCTGTTTGACCACTTCCAATTTACCTTGATTCATGGACCTAACATTCCAGGTTCCTATGCAACATTGTTCTTTTATTTATTTATTTATTTATTTATTTTAAATTTTAAAATCTTTAATTCTTACATGCATTCCCAAACATGAACCCCCCTCCCACCTCCCTCCCATAACATCTCTCTGGGTCATCCCCATGCACCAGCCCCAAGCATGCTGCATCCTGCGTCAGACATAGACTGGCAATTCAATTCACATGATAGTATACATGTTAGAATGTCATTCTCCCAAATCATCCCACCTCTCCCTCTCCCTCTGAGTCCAAAAGTCAATTATACACATCTGTGTCTCTTTCCCTGTCTTGCATACAGGGTCGTCATTGCCATCTTCCTAAATTCCATATATATGTATTAGTATACTGTATTGGTGTTTTTCTTTCTGGCTTACTTCACTCTGTATAATCGGCTCCAGTTTCATCCATCTCATCAGAACTGATTCAAATGAATTCTTTTTAACGGCTGAGTAATACTCCATGCAACATTGTTCTTTACAGCGTCGGACTTTACCTCCATCACCAGTTACATCCCAACTGGATGTTGTTTTTGCTTTGGCCCCATCTCTTCATTCTTTCTAGAGTTTTTTCTCCACTGAGAGCACTATGCTACTGCTACTCCAATAGCATATTGGGCACCTACAGACCTGGGGAGTTCCTCTTTCAGTATCTTATCATTTTGCCTTTTCATACTGTTCATGGGGTTTTCAAGGCAAGAATACTGAAGTGGTTTGCCATTCCCTTCTCCAGTGGACCACGTTTTGCCAGAACTCTCCACTCTTCCATCTTGGGTGGCTATACACAGCATGGCTCATAGTTTCATTGAGGTAGATAAGGCTGTGGTCCATGTGATTAGATTGGTTAGTTTTCTGTGATTGTCATTTTCAGTCTGTCTGCGCTCTGATGGAGAAGGATAAGAGGCTTATGGAAGCTTCCTGATGGGAGAGACTGACTGAGGGGAAACTGGGTCTTATTCTGATGGGTGGAGCCATGCTCAGTAAATCTTAAATTTGTATAGAGAAGGGGGAAAAAAAATCTAATGCTTGTTTGTTCCCTCCTGCTTCTTAAGAGAGATAAAAAATGTCTGACATTTGCAGCCTATTTCCTCTGTTTGGAGACCCCTGGCCTTCCTGCCTGTTATCCTCTAACTACTTTGGTGATAAGGTGAAGTTGCTCAGTCGTGTCCGACTCTTTGCGACCCCGTGGACTGTAACCTACTAGTCTCCATCCATGGGATTCTCCAGGCAAGAATACTGGAGTGGATTGCCATTTCCTTCTCCAGAGGATCTTCCCGACCCAGGGATCGAACCCAGGTCTCCTGCGTTGGAGGCAGACGCTTTAACCTCTGAGCCACCAGGGAAGCCAAACAAAGGCTGCTGACACGAATTACAGTCATGTGCCGTGACTCGGATTCGAACCGAGGTTGCTGCGGCCACAACGCAGAGTACTAACCACTATACGATCATGGCATGCTCTCTTCGCCATGACTTACTACTTTGTCATGACTCTATTTCTGATTATTTTCACTTGCTTTTGTGAGTGTGTGTGTGGATTTTTGATCTCAGGAATGTGTTACTATGCTTCCTTATATTTTCCCCTTTTTTTCAGCTTCACATAGCTTATGAATCCTTTCCTCATAAATTTGTCTACCTATTTGAAGTAAAATATTAACAAAAGACATTCAAAAGCACTACGTAAAATATATCATAAAATTGCTTCAAATACTCAATTCAGTATAGAGTTTGCAGAACTAAAACTTGGTTTGCCTTTTCTTCAAAAGAGTGGAATAGTTCTGAGTTTGTAGCAGAGCAAAACCATGATAATACAGGGAGGAAATAACTAGAGAAACTTTCATCACTTACATGTTTCTTGTCCTTGATCCAGCCTTCTAGAACAAATGGGATACAGTATTACCTAATTGTGATGCCTGTTCCTAATTGAAATCTATATTTTTTTGTGGTTGAATTTAGATACATATAATCAAATCCTATTGTTTGGGAACATAGATATCCAAGTTTTTATCTCATCCCTGTTTGCATTGTGTACTAAATGAGAGTTCAGCCACTAAATCAGGGGAGTTGTATGATCATACCACTTCTCCAGGATAACTGGGAACTTGGGTTGCGAGAGTCTAATGATGGGCATGCCAACTTTCATCCCTTTCAGATTTCCAACTACCTGTTGGACAGTAGCTAAAACACTGGGAGTTAAATTTTATAAATACATAATATTTTTTCTTTTTGTATTCTTTAAAAAATTTTTATTTTATTGGAGTAGAGAACTTTACAATATTGCGTTAATTTCTGCTCTACAGTAAAGTGACTCAGCTACATATATACATATATCCATTTTTTAAAAAAAATTTCCTTTTTATTTAAGTCACCACAGACCACTGAGTAGAGCTCCCTGTGCTATACAGGCAGGTCTTATTAGTTGTCTATTGTATACATAGTAGTGTATATATGCCAATCCCAACCTCCCACTCCATTTATGTATTTTTAAATGTAAGGCTTTCTAACAAATGGTCTGAAATATCTCCAATAATTCCATGACTATTTTATACTATTCTTATTGTAGGTGGGACAATTGCACATATGGAACGATTCTACTCCTGGGGTTTGTAGATGCATATACCAAGCGGACCAGAATATAGGGAAGAATGAATGGTGAGAACAATGAAAACATAAAGCTTGCTTCAATTCAGCTCAGCTCTGTTGCTCAGTCATGTCCGACTGGGACCACATGGAGTGCAGCACGCCAGGCCTCCCAGTCCACCACCAACTCCCAGAGTCCACTCAAACTCATATTCATTGAGTCGGTGATGCCATCCAACCATCTCATCCTCTGTCATCCACTTCTCCTCCCACCTTCAATTTTTTCCAGCATCAGGGTCTTTTCAAATGAGTCAGTTGTTTGCATCAGGTGGCTAAAGTATTGGAATTTCAGCTTCAGCATCAGTCCTTCCAGTAAATATTCAGGGCTGATTTCATTTAGGATGGACTGATTGGATCTCCTTGTAGTCCAAGGGACTCTTAAGAGTCTTTTCCAACACCACAGTTCAAAAGCATCAATTCTTTGGTGCTCAGCTTTCTTTATGCTCCAACTCTCACATCCATACATGACTACTGGATAAACCATAGCTTTGACTAGACAGACTTTTGTTGCAAAGTAATGTCTCTGTTTTTTAACATGCATCTAGGTTGGTCATAACTTTTCTTCCAAGGAGTAAGAATCTTTTAATTTCATGGCTTCAGTCACCATCTTCAGTGATTTTGGAGCCCAAGAAAATAAAGTCTCTCACTGTTTCCACTGTTTCCCCGTTTATTCGCCATGAAGTGATGGGACCAGATGCCATGATCTTAGTTTTCTGAATGTAGAGTTTTAAGCCAACTGTTTCACTCTCTTCTTTCACTTTCATCAAGAGGCTCTTTTGTTCTTCTTTGCTTTCTGCCTTAAGGGCAGTGTTATCTGCATATCTGAGGCTATTGATATTTCTCCCAGCAATCTTGATTCTAGCTTGTGCTTCATCCAGTCCAACATTTCTCATGATGTACTCTGCATATAAGTTCAATTAGCAGGGTGACGGTATACAGCCTTGATGTACTCCTTTCCCATTTTGGAACCAGTGTGTTTTCCATGTCCATTTCTAACTGTTGCTTCTGACTTGCATACAGATTTCTCATTAGGCAGGTCAGATGGTCTGGTATTCTCTTCTCTTTAAGAATTTTCCATGGTTTGTTGTGATCCACACAATCAAAGGCTTTAACATATTCAGTAAAGCAGAAGTAGATGTTTTTCTGGAACTCTCTTGCTTTTTCCATGATCCAATGGAAGTTGGCAATTTGATCTCTGGTTCCTCTGCCTTTTCTAAAACCAACTTGAACATCTGGAAGTTCATGGTACACATATTGTTGAAGCCTGTCTTGGGGGATTTTGAGCATTACTTTGCTAGCGTGTGAGATGAGTGTAATTGTGCGGTAGTATGAGCATTCTTTGGCATTGCCTTTCTTTGGGATTGGAATGAAAACTGACCTTTTCCAGTCCTGTGGCCACTGTTGAGTTTTCCAAGTTTGCTGGCATTTTGGGTGCAACACTTTCACAGCATGATTTTTTAGGATTTGAAATAGCTCAACAGGAACTCCATCACCTCCACTAGCTTTGTTCATAGTGACGTTTCCTACGTCCCACTTGACTTTGCCTTTCAGGATGTTTGGTTCTAGACGAGTGATCACACCATCATGATGATCTGGGTCACGAAGACTTTTTTTGTATAGTTCTTCTGTGTATTCTTGCCACCTCTCCTTAATGTATTCTGCTTTTGTTAGGTCCATACCATTAACAAGAAATAAAAACAGTAACAGTTGCCAAAAGCAAAATGTCAGCAAGAGAGATTTGAAGGTTGGAAAGGAAACACTGGTCACAAAACAATGGAAAATTTAGAAAACTTTGATATATTTATGGGTGGAATTTTTCTCTTTACCTAAGGGATAGTATTAGGAAACATTCTTTCCTGTGGGGTGAAAATAACAAAAAACTTTTTCTTCTGTTCCTCATGAAATTTCTAATTATAACCAACGAATGTAACTAGTTGCTTATGTCCTATCCTCCACTGTATAACGTCAATCCTTGAATGCTAACAATAGTTTACCCAAAGGTATGTGCACAGAGAGGGACAGAGAGAGGTGCTGAGGCTCTTGGAATTACCTCATGCATACACCATCTGGTCTCTCTTCTCCTGAAGAAGTACATGGTTTATCTGGGCACAGCAGGTGGGACTCTAAACCCCAGGCATGGGCGATAGGCTGAAAGGCAAGATGTTCTGACTCCTGTTCATTCCCATTGTGTTCTGAGTGAAGGATTTATTCTAGTGAATTGCTCATGATAGACAACTGCTTTAAAAATATTAATTATGAAGGATGCTATTTATTTCTGCTTTGAATTACTTTCACCTTTTTTGCTTGACCCTATTTATTTTATATAAAATAGATAAATAACCAATTTACTTTATAGAATCTTAAAATGATATTTGGAATGCATGTCCAAGTTCTATTTTTGCAGTCTTTCACTATCACTGCCTTCGTAAAGTTTACTAAATATTTGTCTCTAGGTGGCAGCATTTGAAGCATTTCTAATACATTATATAAAAACATATAAAAGGAGGTGTTCCTGAGTGTGGCTAGTGTTGATTTTGGGGAAGCCTGGTAAGACAACCTAATTTGCTGACAAAAATCAAGGACTTGTTGAATTTTCAGGGCATGTTTGGCATTAATTAAATTCAAAGTGGCAGGAAAATAACTGCCCACCAAATAGAATAAGACTGTGTTTTTGTTCACAGCTGGGCCTTCCAAGGACCATCAGTGTGATTCTCCATCCACCATGCTGATTAGAGTTCTGGTGGAAAGAAGATCCTCTCCAGTTATCCTTCGCAGATCGTGTGAGTACAAAGAGCATTCTCTGCTGTAACATCTATGTGGCTTCTTAACCAGGGTGGCGAGGGAGAGGGGAACTAGGCTTGCCTGGGCTGCATGCCTCGAACAACAACAGATCAGATGCCTATCATTACAATCGTCATTTATTGGCTGCTTATCCTTTGCTTACTTCAGTCTGTTTACTTGGCAAATCCTTATGGATTTATTCCTTACAATAACCCCAACATGTAGGCATTGCTATCTCCATTTGCAAATGATGTACTAAGGTGCTGAGAAGTTAAGTAACCCTGCGCAAGATAACACATCTAGAAAAGTGGCAGAGCTGGGATTTGAACTTGACCATCATGCTGCGGAGATTTTCCACTCATCTACCATGCTATGGGCTTTCCTGGTGGCTCAACAGTAAAGAACCCACTTGCAATACAGGAAATATGGGTTCAGTCCCTGGATTAGGAAAATCCCTTGGAGGAGGAAATGGCAGCCTGCTCCAGTATTCTTGCCTGGGAAATTCTGTGGACAGAGGAGCCTGGTGAACTACAGTCCACAGGATTGTAAAGAGTCGGACAAAACTGAGCAACTGAGCATGCACACACCAAGCTACACTGTGCCATCTTAGCTGGAAAAGGCCTGGAAGGAGTGAGAAAAGTACAACCGAAGGTGTAGTGAAGCTTTATTGGGCTTAGGGGAGAAACATCACTTCTTTATGCTCAATGGCCTGTAGAGTATTCTTTTGAAGGTTTTGAGACTACTTTCTGACCTGGTACTTAAATTCAGTTCAGCATACCTTTATTGAGTGCCTCTTGTGATCTAGGAATCATGTAATACACTAGGAACAGCAAGACAGGTAAGACACAGAAAAGAATCTGCATTAAATCTTGGAAAGATGTTCTTTATTTTATAAATGTCCTCAGATGGCATTCTTTGCTGATGTCCTTAAAGTAGCAGAATGATACAGTGAAAATGCACATTTCCAAATGTGTGCCTGTTTCTTACTAGAAGTCAACCTCCCTTTTTGTTCACATCTCAAATCATTCAGGGAAGTGCAACTGAAGATGTCTGTATCAGATGAATTGAATTCCTAGGATCCTCTCTGGCCATCAGCAGCAGGCCATGGCTGCTTAAAGCTGTTTATTAACCTGCTGGCTTACTGAGCTTAGACCGCAGATATGCAATAACTGAAACAGAAGAATAAGAGCCAAATTTCTTCTTCCATCCCTGTATTTTAGATTTTTTTTTGACTCATGACTTCACTTGTTCTCTAAAATAGTAAATAGCATGTAGAAAAAGCCATCATCTGATAGTCATGCAAAAATAGAAAGGTGATACTGCCTCTCTAGCAAGGAAGGCATCATCTGAAATAATACTTACTACCATCAAATTTCAAAAATACCATAAAATAATAAATAAGTAGAAATATCATTCTTCATCTGTTTAGCAGCAACTGCACTTGTTGATTCTACAATTATTTTCAACAAGTGATTTTGAGCAATTAATTAGGAATTAGAAAATGTGAAAGAAGATGCTTTAACTTCACAGATAGCTTGTTCAGAGAAAGGACTTACTATTTCTATGTCTCTAAAATCTATGGGTTAAGCAGCAGCTTTATAGATAGAGATAATTTAGAGCCATGCTGTTGGCTCCCTAAGTGTTTCATGGTAGCTACAGCACTAAGAGAAACCCAAATAAGATGGTAGTTATCACAAGAGGGCATCAGGGGGCAGACACACTGAAATCATGCTCACAGAAAACTAGTCAATCTGATCACACTAGGACCACAGCCTTGTCTAACTCAATGAAACCAAGCAGTGCCCGCGGGGCAACCCAAGACGGGTGGATCATGGTGGAGAGGTCTGACAGAATGTGGTCCACTGGAGAAAGGAATGGCAAACTACTTCAGTATTCTTGCCTTGAGAACCCCATGAACAGTATGGAAAGCAAAATGATAGGATACTGAAAGAGGAACTCCACAGGTCAGTAGGTGATCAATATGCTACTGGAGGTCAGTGGAGAAATAACTCCAGAAAGAATGAAGGGATGGAGCCAAAGCAAAAACAATACCTAGTTGTGGATGTGACTGGTGATAGAAGCAAGGTCTGATGCTGTAAAGAGCAATATTGCATAGGAACCTAGAATGTCAGGTCCATGAATCTAGGCAAATTGGAAGTGGTCAAACAAGAGATGGCAAGAGTGAATGTTGACATTCTAGGAATCAGCGAACTAAAATGGACTGGAATGGGTGAATTTAACTCAGATGACCATTATATCTACTACTGCAGGCAGCAATCCCTCAGAAGAAATGGAGTAGCCATCATGATCAACAAAAGAGTCCGAAATGCAGTACTTGATGCAAACTCAAAAACGGCAGAATGATCTCTGTTTGTTTCCAAGGCAAACCATTCAATATCACAGTTATCCAAGTCTATGCCCCAACCAGTAATGCTGAAGAAACAGAAACTGAATATTTTTATGAAGACCTACAAGACCTTTTAGAACTAACACCCCCAAAAGATGTCCTTTTCATTATAGGTGACTGGAATGCAAAAGTAGGAAGTCAAGAAACACCTGGAGTAACAGGCAAATTTGGCCTTGGAATGCAGAATGAAGCAGGGCAAAGACTAATAGAGTTTTGCCAAGAAAATACACTGGTCATAGCAAATACCCTCTTCCAACAACACAAGAGAAGACTCTACACATGGACATCACCACATGGTCAACACCGAAATCACACTGATTATATTCTTTGCAGCCAAAGATGGAGAAGCTCTATACAGTCAACAAAAACAAGACCAGGAACTGTCTGTGGCTCAGATCATGAACTCCTTATCACCAAATTCAGACTTAAATTGAAGAAAGTAGGAAAACCGCTAGACCACTCAGGTATGACCTAAATCAAAACCCTTATGATTATACAGTGGAAGTGAGAAATAGATTAAAGGGCCTAGATCTGATAGATAGAGTGCCTGATAAACTATGGATGAAGGTTCGTGACATTGTACAAGAGACAGGGATCAAGTCCATCCATATGGAAAAGAAATGCAAAAAAGGGAAATGGCTGTCTGGGGAGGTCTTACAAATAGCTGTGAAAAGAAGAGAGGCAAAAAACAAAGGAGAAAAGGAAAGATATAAGCATCTGAATGCAGAGTTCCAAAAAAGAAGAGATAAAGCCTTCTTCAGCAATCAATGCAAAGAAATAGAGGAAAAGAAGAGAATGGGAAAGACTAGAGATCTCGTCAAGAAAATTAGAGACACCAAGGGAACATTTCATGCAAAGATGGGCTCGATAAAGGACAGAAATGGTCTGGACCTAACAGAAGCAGGAGATATCAAGAAGAGGTGGCAAGAATACACAGAAGAACTATACAAAAAAGATCTTCATAACCTAGACAATCATGATGGTGTGATCACTCACCTAGAGCCGGACATCCTGGAATCTGAAGTTAAGTGGGCCTTAGAAAGCATCACTATGAACAAAGCTAGTGGAGGTGAAGGAATTCCAGTGGAGCTATTTCAAATGCTGAAAGATGATGCTGTGAAAGTGTTGCACTCAATATGCCAGCAAATTTGGAAAACTCAGCAGTGGCCACAGGACTGGAAATATCAGTTTTCATTCCAATCCCAAAGAAAGGCAATGCCGAAGAATGCTCAAACTACTGCACAATTGCACTCATCTCACATGCTAGTAAGTTCAGTTCAGTACAGTCACTCAGTCGTGTCCGACTCTTTGTGACCCCATGAACTGCAGCACGCCAGGCTTCCCTGTCCATCACCATCTCTTGGAGTTCACTCAGACTCACGTCCATCTAGTCCGTGATGCCATCCAGCCATCTCATCCTCTGCTGACACCTTCTCCTCCTGCCCCCAATCCCTCCCAGCATCAGAGTCTTTTCCAATGAGTCAACTCTTCTCATGAAGTGGCCAAAGTAGTGGAGCTTCAGTTTTAGCATCATTCCTTCCAAAGAAATCCCAGGGTTGATCTCCTTCAGAATGGACTGGTTGGATCTCCTTGCAGTCCAAGGGATTCTTAGGAGTCTTCTCCAACACCACAGGTCAAAAGCATCAATTCTTCGGTGTTCAGCTTTCTTCACAGTCCAACTCTCACATCCATACATGACCACAGGAAAACCATAGCCTTGACTAGACGGACCTTTGTTTGCAAAGTAATGTCTCTGCTTTTGAATATACTACCTAGGTTGTTCATAACTTTTTTTCCAAGGAATAAGTGTCTTTTAATTTCATGGCTGCAATCACCATATGCAGTGATTTTGGAGCCCCCCAAAATAAAGTCTGACAATTTTTCCACTGTTTCCCCATCTATTTCCCATGAAGTGATGGGACCGGATGCCATGATCTTTGTTTTCTGAATGTTGAGCTTTAAGCCAGCTTTAAGCCAACACTCTAGTAAAGTAATGCTCAAAATTCTCCAAGCCAGGCTTCAGCAATACATGATCCGTAAACTCCCAGATGTTCAAGCTAGTTTTAGAAAAGGCAGAGAACCAGAGATAAAATTGCCAACATCCACTGGATCATCGAAAAAGCAAGAGAGTTCCAGAAAACATCTATTTCTGCTTTATTGACTTTGCCAAAGCCCTTGCCTGTGTGGATCACAATAAACTGGAAAATTCTAAAAGAGATGGGAATGCCAGGCCCCCTGACCTGCCTCTTGAGAAATCTGTATGCAGGTCAGGAAGCAGCAGTTAGAACTGGACATGGAACAACAGACTGGTTCCAAATAGGAAAAGGAGTACGTCAAGGCTGTATATTGTCACCCTGCTTATTTAACTTATATGCAGAGTACATCATGAGAAATACTGCACTGGAAGAGACACAAGCTGGAATCAAGATTGCTGGGAGAAAGAGGAATAACCTCAGATATGCAGATGACACCATCCTTATGGCAGAAAGTGAAGAGGAACTAAAAAGCCTCTTGATGAAAGTGAAAGAGGAGAGTGAAACAGTTGGCTTAAAGCTCAATACTCAGAAAACAAAGACATGGCATCTGGTCCCATCACTTCATGGCAAAGAGATGGGGAAACAGTGGAAACAGTGTCAGACTTTATTTGGGGTAGGTCTCCAAAATCACTGCAGATGGTGATTGCAGCCATGAAATTAAAAGATGCTTACTCCTTGGGAGAAAAGTTATGACCAACCTAGATAGTATATTCAAAAAAAAATACTTTACTTTGCTGACTAAGATCCATCTAGTGAAGGCTATGGTTTTTCCTGTGGTCATGTATGGATGTGAGAGTTGGACTGTGAAGAAGGCTGAGCACCAAAGAACTGATGGTTTTGAACTGTGGTGTTGGAGAAGACTCTTGAGAGTCCCTTGGACTGCAAGGAGATCCAACCAGTCCATTCTGAAGGAGGTCAGCCCTGGGATTTCTTGGAAGGAATGATGGTAAACCTGAAACTCCAGTACTTTGGCCACCTCATGCGAAGAGTTGACTCACTGGAAAAGACTCTGATGCTGGGAGGGATTGGGAGCAGGAGGAGAAGGGGACAACAGAGGATGAGATGGCTGGATGGCATACTGACTCGATGGACGTGAGCCTGAGTGAAGTCCGGGAGTTGGTGATGGACAGGGAGGCCTGGCGTGCTGCGATTCATGGGGTCGCAAAGAGTCGGACATGACTGAGCGACTGAACTGAACAGCACTAATCAGATTAGGCCTTAGGCTAAGTATTTAACATGAATCATCATATTTAATTCTCCTAAATACATCTTTTTCATTTAAGAAAACAGACTCATAGAGGTTATTCGTTCAAGGTTGCGTGTGTGCTTTGTGTGTATGTGTGTGTGAAACTGCTTCAGTTGTGTCCGACTCTTTGCAATCCTATGGACTCTTCTGTCTCTGCCAGGCTCTTCTGTCCATGGGATTCTCTAAGCAAGAATAGTGGAGTGGACTGCCATGCCCTCCTCCAGGAGATCTT
The DNA here is from genome assembly GCF_016772045.2 of Ovis aries. Lineage (NCBI taxonomy): Eukaryota > Metazoa > Chordata > Mammalia > Artiodactyla > Bovidae > Ovis > Ovis aries. The sequence continues at coordinate 40,638,057 of NC_056061.1, forward strand.
CCAGTAATAAAACCCTTGCCTCTTATGTCTCCTGCATTAGCAGTTGGATTCTTCACTTCTAGTGCCACATGGGTGTTCAAGGTTTCATAGATAACTGCGGCAGAGGTGGCCTCCCAAACTGGGAGATTTATCTCACCAGTCTATGCCCATGGCTACTCTCCCATTCTCTCTAGCAAAGTCATGTTATTTATTATTATTAAGGTGATTTTAAATTAATTAATTAATTACTTTTCTAGCTGTGTCTTGAAACATGCTGATCTTATTTCCCCGACCAAGGATGGAACCTGAGCACCCTGCATTGGAAGTGAGGAGTCTTAACCACTTGACTACCAGGGAAGTCCTCAGTTTATTTAGTGTTTGTAGTTCAGTTGAGTCACTCAATAGTGTCCAACTGTTTGCGAGCCCATGAATCACAAAACGCCAGGCCTCCCTGTCCATCACCAACTCCCAGAGTTCACTCAAACTCATGTTCATCTAGTCGGTGATGCCATCCAGCCATCTCATCCTCTGTCATTCCCTTCTCCTTCTGCCCCCAATCCCTCCCAGCATCAGAGTCTTTTCCAATGAGTCAACTCTTCACATGAGGTGGCCAAAGTACTGGAGTTTCAGCTTTAGCATCACTCCTTTCGATGAACACCCAGGACTGACCTCCTTCAGAATGAACTGGTTGGATCTCCTTGCAGTCCAAGGGACTCTCAAGAGTCTTCTCCAGCACTACAGTTCAAAAGCATCAATTCTTCAGTGCTCAGCCTTCTTCACAGCCCGACTTTCACATCCACTGGAAAAACCATAGCCTTGACTAGACGGACCTTTGTTTGCAAAGTAATGTCTCTGCTTTTGAATATACTATCTAGGTTGGTCATAACTTTCCTTTCAAGGGGTAGGCCTCTTTTAATTTCATGGCTGCAATTACCATCTGCAGTGATTTTGGAGCCCCCCAAAAATAAAGTCTGACACTGTTTCCACTGTTTCCCTATCTATTTGCCATGAAGTGATGGGACCAGATGCCATGTCTTTGTTTTCTGAACGTTGAGCTTTAAGCCAACTGTTTCACTCTCCGCTTTCACTGTCATCAAGAGACTTTTTAGTTTCTCTTCGCTTTCTTCCATAAGGGTGGGGTCATCTGCATATCTGAGGTTACTGATATTTCTCCTGGCAATCTTGATTCCAGCTTGTGCTTCTTCCAGCCCAGCGTTTCTCATGCTGTACTCTGCATATAAGTTAAATAAGCAGGGTGACAATATACAGCCTTGATGTACTCCTTTTCCTATTCGGAACCAGTCTGTTGTTCCATGTCCAGTTCTAACTGCTGCTTCCTGACCTGCATACAGATTTCTCAAGAGGCAGGTCAGGGGGCCTGGTATTCCTACCTCTTTCAGAATTTCCCACAGTTTATTATGATCCACACAGTCAAAGGCTCTGGCATAGTCAAGAAAGCAGAAATAGATGTTTTTCTGGAACTCTCTTGCTTTTTCCATGATCCAGTGGATCTTGGGAATTTGATCTCTGGTTCCTCTGCCTTTTCTAAAACTAGCTTGAACATCTGGGAGTTTACGGTTCATGTATTGCTGAAGCCTGGCTTGGAGAATTTTGAGCATATGCTTTACTAGCGTGTGAGATGAGTGCAATTGTGCGATAGTTTGAGCACTCTTTGGCATTGCCTTTCTTTGGGATTGGAAAGAAAACTGACCTTTTCCAGTCCTGCAGCCACTGCTGAGTTTTCTAAATTTGCTGGCATATTGAGTGCAGCACTTTCACAGCATCGTCTTTCAGGATTTGAAATACCTCAACTGGAATTCCATCAACTCCACTAGCTTTGTTTGTGGTGATGCTTTCTAAGGCCCACTTGACTTCACATTCCAGGATGTCTGGCTCTAGGTGAGTGATCACACCATCATGATTATCTGGGTCATGAAGATCTTTTTTGTATAGCTCTTCTGTGTATTCTTGCCACCTCTTCTTAATATCTTCTGCTTCAGTTAGGTCCATACCATTTCTGTCCTTTATGGCACCCATCTTTGCATGAAATGTTCCCTTGTTATCTCTAATTTTGTTGAAGAGATCTCTAGTCTTTTCCATTCTGTTGTTTGCCTCTATTTCTTTGCGCTGATAGCCGAGGAAGGCTTTCTTATCTCTCCTTGTTGTTCTTTGGAACTCTGCATTCAGATGCTTATATCTTTCCTTTTCTCCTTTGCTTTTCACTTCTCTTCTTTTCACAGCTCTTTGTAAGGCCTCCCCAGACAGCCATTTTGCTTTCTTGCATTTTTTTTCCATGGCAATGGTCTTGATCCCTGTCTCCTGTACAATGTCACAAACCTCCGTCCTTAGTTTATTAGGCACTCCATCAGATCTAGTCCCTTAAATCTATTTCTCACTTTCACTGTATAATCGTAAGGGATTTGATTTAAGTCATATCTGAATGGTCTAGTGGCTTTCCCTACTTTCTTCAGTTTAAGTCTGAAGTTGGCAATAAGGAGTTCATGATCTGAGCCACAGTCAGCTCCAGGTCTTGTTCTTGCTGTCTGTATAGAGCTTCTCCATCTTTGGCTGCAAAGAATATAATCAATCTGATTTTAGTGTTGGCCATCTGGTGATGTCCACGTTTAGAGTCTCCTCTTGTGTTATTGGCAGAGGGTGTTTGCTATGACCAATGTGTTTTCTTGGCAAACCTCTATTAGCCTTTGCCCTGCTTCATTCCATATTCCAAGGCCAAATTTGCCTGTTACTCCAGGTGTTTCTTGAATTCCTACTTTTGCATTCCAGACCCCTATAATGAAAAGGACATCTTTTTGGGTGTTAGCTCTAAAAGGTTAGCTCAGAAAGGAGTGGTGTCTACATGCCCAAAGGAGGGCCATGAGGAGCTATTCCACATTCAAGATCAGGAGGGGTGGCTTTGAGGAGATACCCCTCATCCAAGGTAAGGAGCAGTGGCTGCACTTTGCTGGAGCAGCCGTGAAGAGATACCCTATGCCTAAGGTAAGAGAAACCCAAGTAAGATGGTTGGTGTTGTGAGAGGCATCAGAGTGCAGACACACAAACCACAATCACAGAAAACTAGTCAATCTAATCACATGGACCACAGCCTTGTCTAACTCAATGAAACCAAGCCATGCCATGTGGGGCCACCAAGATGGGCGGGTCATGGTGGAGAGGTCTGACAGAATGTGGTCCACTAGAGAAGGGAATGGCAAGCCAGTTCAGTATTCTTGCCTTGAGAACCCAATGAGCAGTAAGAAAAGGCAAAATGGTAAGATAATAAAAGAGGAACTCCCCAGGGTGGTAGGTGCCCAATATGCTCCTGGAGAAGAGTGGAGAAATAACTCCAGAAAGGGTGAAGGGATGGAGCCAAAGCAAAAACAATACCTAGTTGTGGATGTGACTGGTGATAGAAGCAAGGTCCAATGCTATAAAGAACAATATTGCATAGGAACCTGGAATGTTAGGTCCATGAATCAAGGCAAATTGGAAGTGGTCAAACAGGAGATGGCAAGAGTAAACATTGACATTCTAGGAATCAGTGAACTAAAATGGACTGGAATGGGTGAATTTAACTCAGATGACCATAATGTCTACTGCTGTAGGCAGCAATCTCCTAGAAGAAATGGAGTAGCCATCATGGTCATGAAAAGAGTCCGAAGTGCAGTACTTGGATGCAGTCTCAAAACCGACAAAATGATCTCTGTTTCCAAGGCAAACCATTCAATATCACAGTAATCCAAGTCTATGCCCCAACCAGTAACACTGAAGAAGCTGAAGTTGAACAGTTCTATGAAGACCTCCAAGACCTTTTAGAGCTAACATGCACTGTAAGCAAATTGAATATTAAAGTCTATACCATTGGCATTCTAGTGAGTCAGTGTATAGTTAAATAACATATATAGTGATAGTAGGGTCAATGATAAAGTTAAAGTGTAGGTCGCTCAGTTGTGTCTGACTTTTGCAATCCCATGGATGTATAGTCCATGGAATTGTCCAGGTCAGTATACTGGAGTGAGTAGCCTTTCCCCTCAGGGGGTCTTCCCAAGCCAGGGATCAAACCCACATTTCCTGCATTGCAGGTGGATTCTTTGCCAGGTGAGCCATAAGGGAAGCCCAAGAATACTGGAGTGGGTAGCCTATCCCTTCTCCAGAGGATCTTCTTGACCCAGAAATTGAATGGAGGTCTCCTGCACTGCAAGCAGATTCTTTACCAACTAAGCTAGGGTTAATGATAAAGTGAAAATAATCAATATGTCAGCAAATTTGGAAAACTCAGCAGTGGCCACAGGACTGGAAAAGGTCAGTTTTCATTCGAATCCCAAAGAAAGGCAATGCCAGAGTGTTCAAACTACCACGCAATTGCACTCATCTCACATGCTAGTAATGTAATGCTCAAAATTCTCCAAGCCAGGCTTCAGCAATACATGAACTCTGAACTTCCTGATGCTCCAACTGGTTTTAGAAAAGGCAGAGGAACCAGAGATCAAATTGCCAACGTGTGCTGGATCATGGGAAAAGCAAGAGAGTTCTAGAAAAACACCTATTTCTTCTTTATTGACTATGCCAAAGCCTTTGCCTGTGTGGATGACAATAAACTGGAAAATTCTGAAAGAGATGGGAATACTAGACCACCTGACCTGCCTCTTGAGAAACCTATGTACAGGTCAACAAGCAATAGTTAGAACTAGACATGGAAAAATAGACTGGTTCCAAATAGGAAAAGGAGTACGTCAAGGCTGTATACTGTCACCTTGATTATTTAAATTCTATGCAGAGTATATCATGAGAAATCCTGGGCTGGAAGAAGCACAAGCTGGAATCAAGATCACCAGGAGAAATGTCAGTAACCTCAGATATGTAGATGACACCACACTTATGGCAGAAAGTGAAGAGGAGCTAAAAACTCTCTTGATGAAAGTGAAAGAGGAGAGCGAAAAAGTTGGCTTAAAGCTTAACATTCAGAAAACTAAGATCATGGCATCTGGTCCCATCACTTCATGGCAAAGAGATGGGGAAACAGTGGAAAAAGTGTCAGACTTTATTTTTTGGCCTCCAAAAATCACTGCAGTTGGTGATTGCAGCCATGAAATTAAAAGATGCTTACTCCTTGGAAGGAAAGTTATGACCAACCTAGAAGCATATTGAAAAGCAGAGACATTACTTTACCAACAAAGGTCCATCTAGTCAAGGCTATGGTTTTTCCAGTAGTCATGTATGGATGTGAGAGTTGGACTGTGAAGAAGGCTGAGCACCGAAGAATTGATGCTTTTGAACTGTGGTGTTGGAGAAGACTCTTGAGAGTCCCTTAGACTGCAAGGAGATCCAACCAGTCCATTCTGAAGGAGATCAGTCCTGGGATTTCTTTGGAAGGAATGATGCTAAAGCAGAAACTCCAGTACTTTGGCCACCTCATGCGAAGAGTTGACTCAATGGAAAAGACTCTGATGCTGGGAAGGATTGGGGGCAGGAGGAGAAGGGGAACCACAGAGGATGAGATGGCTGGTTGGCATCACCGACTCGATGGTAATGAGTTTAAGTGAACTCTGGGAGTTGGTGTTGGACAGGGAGGCCTGGTGTGCTGCAATTCATGGGGTTGCAAAGAGTCGGACACGACTGAGTGACTGATCTGAATTGAACTGAAGATAATCAGATGCTTTTGTGGTATTCCCTAAGTCATCTTAACATCTCTGACAATGGTGCTTTATTTAAAAATGGAATTAATTTGGAGAAAAACATGTTGAGTGCCAGGGCCCTACCCTCCTAATACCTACTGTGGATATTTGTTAGGAAGTTTCTGTACATATGTAGCTACCCCAAAAGTGGTCACACAAAATATCCAATAAATGTGGCTTCTGCTGTGGTCGAGCAAGGAGTTCCAGATGTAGACACTACCAACTCCACTTCATTGCGAACAAAACCTTGATTTTCTTCAGCTATATGACTGAAATGGGAGCAGATAAGGTGGAGTTCCACTAATGTCTCCTCCCTCCAAGGAATAAACTGTAAACTGAAGGCCACATTCCTCTTTCATGCCCTAGGAGACATAGTCTGAGAGTAAGAGGCTTGGAGGTGTTATAGTCATTTTGTGACCATAAGTGTAGAGCCAACAAGGTAGCAGGGAAATCCACCCAGCGTCCTGATATTTCTGAGCAGCTAAAGTAACCAATTCTAAAACTTCTACTTCAAAAAGTCTGGATAAGTGAGTTACTAAAATATCTTTAATGTTAAATCCCCTTTCAGTCACATATTTTGTTACTTGAAGTAGCATTCCTCCTAAATGAAAACTTCTTGTGGAAAGAACAAATTATGTTTATTCCTGTCAGCCACAGAATAAAAGTATACAACTACTTGCTCTTATTAACACTTGCTATAAATTGTATTAATCTTGAGACTATTATAATTTATAATTTTTCTGTTAGAAATTCAGTGCCAGTAACACTGTTTAGAACTTTTAGGCACCTGAGGCCATAATGACTGTGTGCTAAAGATATTAAGTCAATATTAAACTAAAAATGATTTTCCCAAATTTTAAACTCTGTGCTTTAAAATATTAGAGAATATAGGGAGAAATCTCCAAAGAGCTGAGCAACTGATTTAGAAAATAAAAAGTTGGGAATTGGAAATTATAAAATATGTAACAGCGGCATAGTCTGCTAGTGAGTGGTCATTTTGTACTGCTGAATTGCGTGCAGGATTCCCGCTGGACTCAATCAGTCATGTGCAAAAATCGATGTCAGGATCTTTCCCTGAAACTGTAAATGAGGAAAGCTGAGAAATCAGAACTATTTCTTGATAAGTGTTTGGGAATGTACCAGTTTTCAGGGAGACCAGGTGTTTGGTGGAAATCAATGTTCTTGAGACCCTAATATTGCTGGATATATTAACAAGAGAGAATCCCATTCATTTTTTTTTTAAACTTAAAATGATTTGTTTTTTTTTAAGACCCTTAGAATTTCTTCAGCTTTTTTTTTTTTTCAGAAAATTCATTAAGTATTTTAATGAATAATACTCACTCTTTGAATAAATGGTATAAGGTTAGGTGTTTTTCTTTCCAATATTCTTAGAAAAAAATTCCTTTCCTTTTAGACCTAAACTTAACCTGCGGGTGGATCAGAGGTTAACATTTATATGCTCTTTTTTTCTGAAGTAGGAAGTTAATATTCGCCGACCATTTTACTTTGAGTCTCCCTGATTGTTAGAAAGGGGGTGAGGAAGGAACATTGGAACGTTTGGCAGGTCAGGTCTCTGAAAACCATTTTTAAAGAATTTTGTCATGAAGGCTCAAGAGAAGAATTAAACATCATCTTTTAAGTCCTGATATGGTTATAAAGTGGGAGTAGGAAATGGCAACCCACTCCGGTATTCTTGCCTGGAAATTACATAGACAGAGGAGCCTGGCGGGCTACAGCCCATGGAGTCACAAAGAGTCAGATACAAATGAGCACACTACTATGGTTATAAAATATAAGCAGAAGTTATGATTTATTAAAATAATATTTTAACTGAGTAGGTATTGAAAGAGCCAGCACACAGAATCTTGCTTGTAGTTGATCAGTGTTGATTAGAAGCCTTTTGAATTGGTTATAACTACGGAGGGAATTTTTTTTTTAATTTTTTTTTAAATCTTTAGTTATAAAAATTTTCATAGGCATTACAAGAACAGGTCTGTAATTTATAAACTCATCATTCATAGGGATAAATGGTTATTGTATTTTTGCTGCTGCCTCTTGTGGGACACATTTCATCATTTTTATTAGGTTTTTATCACTCTATAGTGTTTAAGTTGGCAGCAGATATTTACAGTATGCCACATTTTAGGGTCTGCCATATGAGATCTAAGGCAATTATGACAAAAGTAATAGTACTGATTCATTGATTGAATGATCTATGTTTTGTTGTTTTTGCAAGAATCATAGAGGATCTCAGTGGATAAGATCAAAGGGGTAGACAATCAAGTATTTGTGGACAAAGACCTCAAGAAATTTGCAGAAAGTATGATTTTTATAGAATTTTGTGGAATTTGATCATTGAAGATCAATCCCCTCTATCTTATACTCAAGGTACTAGAGGAGTTCCTAAAAGGTCCATTATTTTGTCAAGGACTATAGAGTAGGTCCTTTTAACTCTTGTCCAGACTATCTCATAATCTCAGTCTGCATAGGACCAAATTTCCCTGATAATCTACTGTGGTCTACCATGTTACAGTTATCTAAACCCTTGTTTTTCAATGACATTTGCAAGGTTACAGATTTAATTAAGCTAACATATAAGTACAGAAAATTTGCATTTATTTTTGTCCTAAAAAAAGGTCTCTAACATTTTAAGCTCACTTCTCATTCTAGTGTTTTGGGATTTAGAAAATTATCACACAATCTACTTATGCTCTTTATAATATAGCTTTCTGGGTTTCAGTGGGCTCATCATAAAATGAGAATGTTGCTATAATTGATCTCTCAGGTCCAGCCCTAGAATTTTCTTAATCTGTATACAATTAAAATTTCCACTTACTCTTCAGATGAACTCTTCCTGGTATTACTATTTTATTGTGTTTCTCTCTTTGGGGAATAAAGACTTTCTTTGTATCTGTAAAATAATTTTAGGCATGAATGGTTAGAATTTTTTTTTTTTTGCAAGTGTCCTCTTTATCTCTGAATTAAACTGGCCTGATGAATAACCCCAGAGGTAAAACCACTGTAGTGTTTTAGAATGTCTATGAGCTTTCCTGGTGGCTCAGATGGTAAAGAATCCATCTGCAATGCAGGAGACCTGGGTTGGGAAGATCCCCTGGAGAAGGCAATGGCAACCCACTGCAGTATTCTTGTCTGGAGAATCCCATGGACAGAGGAGACTGGTGGGCTGTGGTCCATGAGGTTTTACAGAGTTGCACATAACTCACATACTCAGAGTCTGGATTAGAAGCGAGGTCCCTGGGCTCCTTCCCTGTTCTTTACTGCATGTCTTTCTTTTCTGAGGTCTCAGTTCTTAAATTCTCAAGTACCAGAGATGTAGAACCGTTACTCTTTCTACCATCTCCTACCACTCATACCTGCCTGTACTTGTTAAACCTAACACTGGATAAACCATGGCCTCATTTTCCAAAGTTCTGAGGGCCTTAAGTCCTCTGTTACCCAGAGATCCTTGATATGTCGGGTGGTCCAGTTATTAGGTGCACAAAGACTTCTGATTGTGGTCAAGTGTCAAGGAGAGCACTGATGGATCTGAGCATATATAATATCAGTGTTGGGGAAGAGGTGGAGTCAGTGGTGCTGGTACTGATGATGGTGGTAAAGAGAATTAAACAGTAAATGCCACTGGGGAAAACTGGAAATCTATGCTCATAATAGATACAATATAAGGAAGAAAATTTAAAATTTATACTTATTATAGTACTAATTATAAAAACTATAGTACTTCTGTGATCTAATTTTAACTTAGGTTTATTTATTGAGAACTAAAATAACAATTAGATATAAAGCTAAAAATTCCATATGAATTATATTTTACTGATACCAATATTCATATTTACTCACATACTTATCAGTATTCATATAATTTAGTCCCATACTCAAGCAATGGGATTATTGTTTCAGATCTTAAAAATAAAATTAGACAGCTTCCTAACTAAGGTAATTTTGAGCTTAAAGGATTTATGTGAATGCTAATGAATGCCACCTGAGAATTGTTAGGTATGTACAGGCAAATCTTGAGATGTTGGAACAGAGGGCTTTTAATTGCATGCTAATTTATTGAACAAATTAAACAAATAACATTTCTTGGTTTTTCATACATGTTCATTGCAAAAGTAATGGAAATAGAGAAAACTTAATACATTAAATAATTATTTGCACTACAGGTAGACAGGCACCCATGACAGTGACATGAACTCTTATAATTCTTTCATATACACGTATACACACAAACACACATGCACATTTTTGTATACAAAATTGCTCTCAGTCTATTTATTTTGTTTATACTTTTAAATATTAACTTCTATGTGTTTTGGTAGATTCATCAGAAAATGAGACTGTTGCTATAATTGATCTCTGAGGTCTATCTCCCCATTATATGAACATTAAATTTTCACTTAATCTTTGGATAAGAACTCTTGCACAGTAATATAAAAATTCTTTTTAATTCACCATTTCACATCTAAAAATGCTTTGTGGACATTTCTATGGCATTGAATATTATCTAATATTATGACTTTTAATGGTTTATAGTATTAGATGATTATATAATATTCCTATCAATCTTTTTTTAAGACATTAGGGTATTTTTAAAATAATTTTTCCTGTTATATTTTATGCTAATCATTGCCTTTGTAAATGAACTCTTATGCAAATGTTTAATGAGTTGTATATAATAAATTCCTAAGTGTACCACTTATGGGTCAAAAAATTCCTCAAATTTAGGTGTTTTAGTGAAAATTACTTCCAGAAATAATGTGCCAGTTTATATATTCCTGAATTTTAGCTCAGCATATTATTTAAAATCCTTATTAATCAAGTTTAATATGATAGTACATTGTTTTATGTTCTTTGTTTACTAAAATTTTGCCTCATGTTTATCACTTGTATTCCTTTGCACATTTTTGTGAGTATTCATCTACTTTATTGATATCTTCACATATTAACATTTAGTCCTGAGTTTGCAGTTATATCTTCCTGAGCTTATTCCTTGACACACTAGCTGTGTGATCTTGGCCAGCTGTTTACCTTGCCAGTACCTCAGTTTCTTTGAATGAAAGTGAGATAGATATAGCCTAACTCTTCAATTAATGTTTTCTGGATCTGAGAACTTGCTAAGATTTAGGGATTAAGATTGTGACTTTTTATTGTTGAGACCATCCTGCTCTTCCTGCTCTTGCCTTTTTAGAGACTGAAACTCACATTAATGAAAACTAAGATCATGGCAGCGGGTCCCATCACTTCATGGCAAATAGAAGGAGAAAAGTGGAAGCAGTGACAGATTTTATTTTCTTGGGCTCTAAAATCACTGTGGATGGTGACTGCAGCCATGAAATTAAAAGGCTCTTGTTCCTTGGAAGGAAAGCTATGACTGACTGTCTGTATTAAAAAGCAGAGATATCATTTTGCCAACAAAGTTCTGTATGTCAAAGCTATGGTTTTTCCAGTAGCCATGTAGGTAAATGAGAGTTGGACCATAGAGAAGGCTGAGCACCAAAGAACGGATACTTACTGTGCTGGAGAAGAGTCCCTGGGACAGCAAGGAGATCAAATCAGTCAATCTGAAAAGGAATCAGTTCTGAGTATTCATTGGAAGACTGAGGCTGAGGCTGAAGCTCTAGTACTTTGGCTACCTGATGTGAAGAACTGACTCATTGGAAAAGACCCTGATCCTGGGAAAGATGGAAGGCAAAAGGAGAAGGAAGTGACCGAGGATGAGATGACTAGGTAGCATCATTGACTCAATGGACACAAATTTGAGCAAACTCCAGGAGATAGTGAAGGACAGAGGAGCCTGGCACGCTGCAGTCCATGGGGTAGCAAAGAGTAGGACATGACTTAGTGACTGAACAGCAATAATAACAGGTATTGGGTAACACCACCATTGACTGCACGTCTACCTTATCTCTAGAATAGGGGGCCTAACCTCTGGGATCTAATGCCTGATGATATGAGGTGGAACTGGTATAATAATAATAGAAATGAAGTACACAATATATATAATGCTCTGAATCATCCCAAAACCATCCCCCCTACCCCTGGTCTATGGAAAAATAGTTTTCCATGAAGCCAGTTGCTGGTGCTGAAAAGGTTGGGACCATTGCTCTAGAGAGATGAAACTCTACTAACAATTCCTGGCTGGTCAAAGCCCCTGGGCTGCCTCTCTGGCCTTGCCAATTGTCCAGATAATTGTGGCCTCCTGGCATCTGCTGCTGAACCCCACATCCCAGACTCATCTCTATGGATAGAAACAAACCCAACTCCTTGGCCTCCTCTGCCACACTCAGGCCTGCACTGCAGAGAAGGCCACCACCAAACTGCTTAGTGATGCTGGCACCCAGACCAGTACATGCCCCGTGGCCTTGCTGAATAGTTCTTTACTTGGTGTCCCATTATTCCACTGGAATATTAATCCTTACATTTATTCCAGCATTACATTCCAGCCTTACATTTATTCCAGCATATCACTTCCCTGTACTTTTTACCATCTGTTAGCGTGGGACATCAATTTCTCTGACTTCCAGGAGTCATTCTGGTAACAAATGCACCCACTCCCTGAGGTTCCTGCCAGGTTGTTGGATCTTATGCCCTGTGAAAGTGTTCCAAATCAATAAATCCCTAGTTTATCTGGTGTCATATTCCAACACTTTGGTTAGGCACCCTCTAAGTCCAATGCCAGATGCATTCTCCCGGCTCCCACTGGTGTTGCTGCTCCTGGGGGGAGGGGGTGGGGGGGTTGTTCAGTTTCCTTCCTCCCTTGCTGTACCCGGGTGGGCCTTGTGCAGGTTATGTTGGGATTTAACCCTGATCATCAGACTGGTAACCAGGAGAGGAAGCGCAAGCAACTTCCAAATGGGGCACCCATTACTTTAGATATGTTACACCTTCTAGCACAGGGACCTTTGTGTCAGGCTACCTTGGTTTTCCACAATAGACCTTCCTCAACTATTTAATCATCTATGGAGCCCTGCATCTTTAATGTTCAGAGCTTCAATTCGCTGCTCAGCTGTGTTTTCTTTTCTACTTTGTAAGTGATTAAACAGGTCAATGGCTCTCTCACTTAGCCCTTAACTGCCTTTTAGCAATGCTCAGGTTCTTATTATTCCTTTGCAGTTAGCAATACAATTAATCAGTAACCAACCACCTCTGCTGCTTTGTAGGTATTGTTTCTCTTGATATTCCAAATGCCTTCCATGTCATCTGCGGTAGCCATTAGCCTTGGGCTGCCTTGGGCCAAGGAGTGTCCAGGCCCCACATGCGACTCAGTAGGATAGCGTCTTAGGCTACTGGGCAGTGAATGAACCCACCCCTAAAGTTTGTTGCCTCTTTTCTTGAACTACGAGTGGTATCATTTGTATTCGTTCAGATCCTCAAGAAGTGGGGCACTGAGACAGAATTAGGCATGTGTATTAATTTCCTGTGGCTGCTTTAACAAATTACCTATTCAATTGAATAGTTTCAAACAGCACACATCACACATTTATTTTTCCACAGTTCTGGTGGCTGGAACTTAGTTCGAAAATCAGTTCCCTGGGTTGAAACCAAGCTGTGGGCAGAAGCACACTTCCTCTGGAGGCTCTAGGGAAGCATCTGCTCCCAGCTTCTTCCAGCTTTTTGTGGCTGCCTTCCATTACCAGTATCTTCAAATCTCTCTCTCACTGTTGCCTTTCCCTCCACTTATGTTTATGTCAAGTCTCACTTTAAGGGCATTTGTGATGGTGTTTCAGGCCCATCTGGGTAATCTAGGACACTCTTCTTGGATCAAAAATCCTTAACTAACCACAGTTGCAAAGAAACCTTTTCCAAATTAGGTACATTCAAAGATTTCAGGATTTTGACCTGTTATCTTTGGATATTAAAATATTAAAATACAGTCCCCCCGCAACATGCAATAGATTATTGGGGAAATACCTGTAAAGGCAAAAAGGAAGGAAAATGTAGAGGCAGTGGGAAAATGCAGTTCTGACATCTCTGAAAAGGAGTGAAAAGGAAGGGGCAAGGTGTACAGAGTGTATCAGGCCTCAGCACAGTTCTAGAAAAGTTTGCCCAGCTGACAGGGAGTCCCTGAACCAAAGTACTTCGTTTAAAAATTCCTGTGCCTGCAGGAATGGGTCTGCCTCTGTAAGCCTTTGTGCAAAGTCACTGGCTCAGTACAACACATGGGAAGTGTGGCCTGGATGGGACTGTGGTGGTGGATCCAGAAGAGCAATAGCTCAGTCCATCAGTTACGCTCCATGGAGCCGGGGAGCTGAGCAAGGCGTTTTCATGGTCAGTACGTCCATCCATGTTACCTTTTCCTCAGTTCGTGCTGTCATCAATCTTCACATTTCTAAGGTCCCTGACTAGCTAGATAACTCATGAGGCATTAACCAATGATTAGTTTAGATTTGTACCCATCTACCTCTCCTTCTATAAAAAGTGGAACACAAATTGTTGCCTGAAGTTCCGCTCAGCAGGGGAAGTTCCCTCCCCTACTGTCGTTTATGGACATCTAGAAGTGGGACTGTAATAAAGCAGTGATTATTCTTGGCTGGAGACATAATACCTTGTAGACTTAACTCTAAAAAAGGCCTGTGCTTTTTCCTCCTCTCTGAGCTAGTCATTAGCCTCTGCATATGAGTTCATAGAGGTTGGTGAGGGGGAGGCATAAAGGCAATAGTGGCAACTGCCCTGGGGTCTGATTCACCAAGTCTCGTGACTCAGTTGTGCTGTCTGGACCACCTTGAACCTGGTCTTGAGTGTACCACTTCAATTTAAGAGTGAAATGCTGCTGCACATGTTCAACTTCATAATTTGGCACATCAAATAAGTCTCATTTCACAAAGGAGAGTCCTAGACACAGTCACATAGAGTCTCATGTCTTTGGTGGACCCAGGTCAAGGCCACTTTTCAAATGAAGGATAGTTGTTGGAAGTATATAGCATGCCCTTATTCCCAGATTCTAAGATCTGTGTTGTGGTGCTTCTGTTGAGCCTCTGTTGGCCAGAGGCACTTCAGTATCATTGAATCTGCTTGGTCATAAAGCCTTAATTGTAGCACCATTTGCACCACAGCTCATACACAACACTGAGGCTTCTCTTACTCTGAAGCCAGCTTAAAAGGGGCAGCTTTGCATATTACCTTGTAATTGGATCCCGACAGCACTTCCAAATAAGGTATACATTCTTTCTAAAGTCTAAAAAGTTCAATCAAGTGCTGTGCCTCTCTCTTCCCAGGGCAGTGCCAAGTGCAGCCAACTTTTCTCATGCCCTTCGTGACCGAGGAGCTGTTCCAGCGGCTGCCCCGGAGGACACCACAAGCTCCCCCTAGCCTATGCGTCACCGCCTACCCAGAGCCCTCGGAGTGCTCCTGGAAGGACCCTGAGGCAGAAGCTGCCTTCGAGCTGACCCTGAGCATCACTCGAGCCGTGCGCTCCCTGCGTGCCGACTACAACCTCACCCGGATCAGGCCCGACTGTTTCCTGGAAGTGGCTGACGAGGCCACAGGTGCCCTGGCATTGGCGGTGTCGGGCTACGTGCAGACCCTGGCCAGAGCGGGGATCGTGGCCGTCCTGGCGCTGGGGGCTTCTGCACCCCAGGGCTGCGCTGTGGCCCTGGCCTCTGACCGCTGCTCCGTCCACCTGCAGCAGCAGGGGCTAGTAGACCCAGCCCGGGAGCTGGGCAAACTGCAGGCCAAGCATGATGAGGCGCAGTAGCAGGCCCAGCGTCTGCGGGAGCGCCGCGCTGCCTCAGGCTACACTGTAAAGGTGCCCCTCAAAGTTCAGGAGGCAGATGAAGCCAAGCTCCAGCAGACAGAAGCAGAGCTCAGGAAGGTTGATGAGGCCATTGCCCTATTTCAGAAGATGCTGTGAAACACCCAACTCCAACCCTCATAACCCCCAGTGTCCACCATGGGGATGGCAGCAATAAAATATTTTGCCACAAAAGAAAAAAAAAGAGAGAGAGAAGTTATCCTCACCTGCTACAGCCCACTGTTCCTTTAGAAACGTATCTATGTGGCTGGTCTCTGAACTCTCATGAGTTTTATGTCTCCTCTGCCTGGCATGCATGGGCCTTTCAAAAGCATCTACTTCTCCTACTTTCTGATCACCAGGTCTACTTAGCATGCTGTCATCAATATAATGAACCAGTGTGATACTCTGTGGAATATCAAGGCAATCAAGGTCCCCCTAGGATATTATGGGACCAAGAGCCAAGAGCTGACATAGCCCTGAGGTATAAGAGCAAGGGTGAATCGCTTCTAATTTTCTCTGTTACCTGGTATAGAAAATAAATGTTTGCTGAACCAGTGGCTGCCTGAAAGGTGCCAAGGGCTGTGATGGTGTGCTCCAGTGATGATACCACATTGGGAATAGCAGCTGCAATTGGTGTCATAACCTGATTATCTTTATCATCATACAGAGGTATCCCTGAGCATATATCTGGAATTTATACTAACTAAATAGGGGCGTAAAAAGGGATTATAGGAATTGTTACCACTGCATCTTTCATGTCCTTGATAGCAGCACTAATTTCCCCTGAGAACTTGTATGCAGGTCAAGAAGCAACAGTTAGAACCAGACATGGAACAACAGACTGGTTCAAATTGGGAAAGGAGTATGTCAAAGCTGCATATTGTCACCCTGCTTATTTAACTTCTATGCAGAGTACATCATGAGAAATGCCAGGCTAGATGAAGTTCAAGCTGAAATCAAGATTGCCAGGAGAAATATTAATAACCTCAGATATGCAAATGACATCACTCTTACACAGAAAGTGAAGAGGAACTAAAGAACCTCTTGATGAAGGTGAAAGAGGAGAGTGAAAAATCTGGCTCAAAACTCAACATTTAGAAAATGAAGATCATGGCATCTGGTCCCATCACTTCATGGCAAATAGGTGGAGAAACAGTGGAAACAGTGAGAGCCTTTATTTTCTTGGGTTCCAAAATCATTGTGGATGATGACTGCAACCATGAAATTAAAAGATGGTTGCTCCTTGGAAGGAAAACCATGACCAACCTAGACAGTGTATTAAATAGCAGAGACGTTACTTTGCTGACAAATGCTTTTATAGTCAAATCTATGGTTTTTCCAGTAGTCATGTACGAATGTGAGAGTTGGATCTTAAAGAAGGCTGGGTGCTGAAGAATTGATACCTTTGAACTGTCATGCTGGAGAATACTCTTGAGAGTCCCTTGCACTGCAAGGAGATCAAACCAGTCAATCCTAAAGGGAATCAGTCCTGAATATTCATTGGAAGAGCTGATGCTGAAGCTGAAGCTCCAATCCTCTGGCCACCTGATGCGAGGAACTGACTCATTAGAAAATACTCTGACGCTGGGAAAGATTGAGGGCAGGAGGATAAGGGAGTAACAGAGGATGAGCTGGATGGATGGATAGCATCATTGACTCAATGAATGAGTCAATTCATTGACTCAATGAATTTGAGCAAATTCCAGGAGTTAGTGAAGGACAGGGAAGCCTGGTGTGCTGCAGTGCATGGGGTTGCAGAGAGTTGGATTGGATGTGACTGAGTGACTAACCAAAAATTTCTGTGATACCAGTGATATAATATCATATCTTTTTGACTTTTCATACTGTTCACGGGGTTTTCAAGGCAAGAATACTGAAGTGAATTGCCATTCCCTTCTCCAGTGGACCACGTTTTGTCAGAACTCTCCATCATGACCTGTCCATCTTGGGTGGCCCTACATGGCATGGCTCATAGTTTCATTCAGTTAGACAAGGCTGTGGTCCATGTGATCAGATTGGTTAGTTTTCTGTGATTGTGGTTTTCATTCTGTCACCCTCTGATGGTTAAGGGTAAGAGGCTTATGGAAACTACCACCCCAGTATTCTTGGGACTTCCCTGGTAGCTCACATAGTAAAGAATCTGCCTGCAATGTGGGAGACTCAGGTTTTATCACTGGTTCAGGAAGATCCCCTGGAGAAGGGAATGTCTAACCCCTCCCAGTATTCTTGCCTGGAGAAGTCCATGGACAGGTGCCTGGCGGGCTACAGTCCATGGGGTCCCAAAGAGTTGAGACTAACACTTTGAGTGACTAACACTTTCACTTTTCAAGTGGTTTTTAATCCCCTAATGTCAAGTTTCCATCACTAGACCTAAGATTTTTTTCATTTGTACACATCAAGCAGTATTTTAATGGCTGCCTATCTATTTTATTCCTAGGGATTTTCATACTCAATTAACTACCACCAGAGATCATTTTAGGATAAAAGACTTTGATTACTGCCCCACCTCATTGGCTTATTACGGTAATTGCACACAGCAAGCCTCTAATGATTCAACAGTGCCACCTGGTTTCTATCCATCTGGAAATGAAACCAGGGAGCCTGATTTTATGATGGCGTCTGCCACCATCATCTCTAGTCTACAAACAGCCACCACAAAGCTTTTAGAGAATGTTGGTCTTCCCCACACCAATGTATTTCTTAATACCTTGGTAGAAGAGATGTCCTTCAGGTTTTAATCCAATATTATCTCCCTAAGTCTTTGTACTTCTTCCTCTATTCTAAGCCAGAGTCTGGTATCTTATCTTTATTATCTGGAGGCCACTAATGAGCTCATACTTTAAATTTTATTCATCATATCTAGGTGTTTTGTATTTGGAATTTTTTTCTGGTTATATAGTTTGCTGGATTGCAAGAAATGTTTTATTCTTATGGTTTAAGATTTATGTTTTATTAGCTAGAATCCCATCTATTCATTAATTCATACTTGACTACAAGGACCTCATTCTGCTTTAATTATGTGTTAAATATTCCTTACCATACATTAATGTTGTTTTAAGTTTTTGAGTATAACCTTCTATTATAAACTCACAAATAATTTAAAATTTTTGTTTCATGTTTTTATAAATTTCTTTGAGTCTGCTCTGCACTTTGGTGAGTTTCTTAATGCTGTCTTCCTACCTATTATTTCTCAATTTGACTGTCTGCACTATACAGTTTATCCTCTCGATTGCATTTTCCATTCTTTTTCCTATATTTATATCTCCAACATCTTAACTTTAAAATTTACATATCTTTATTTCTGTTTACTTCTCATTCTTTTTATTTTCTGCTTAAAACAAGGAAATGGCAACCCACTCCAGTACTCTTGCCTGGAAAATCCCATGGAAGAAGGAGCCTGGTAGGCTACAGTCCATGGGGTCACAAAGAGTCAGACATGACTGAGTGACTTCACTTCATCTCATTGGATATTTGCAATATATTTAAAGTTTTTGTTATATTTTAAAAAATGAGATGGAATTCATCTGGAGTGGGTTCCATACCAATTATTGATTTTGTCAGTTGTCTTTCCTAGCACTGGTTTCCTATTAGTATTTTATGGCTGTGCAACAACTAGGGCTGTCAGTCATTCATTTACCCCCTATGCCTAATACAGGTGCTCAATAAACATTTACTAAATAGGTGAATAACCAACTTTACAGGTTTATATAGTCTGAACATCTGCACTGCCATTAAAAAAATATTTATTAATTTTTTTGGCTGTACTGAGTCTTCATTGCTGTGTGGGCTTTTCTCTGGTTGCAGTGAGTGAACTGCTCTCCAGTGGCAGAGTAGCAGAAGCTTGGGCTTCTCATTGCGGTAGCTTCTCCTATTGTGGAACACAGGCTCGAGCCTCATGGGTTCAGTAGTTGTGGTGCAGGGCTTAGTTGCTCTATAGCATGTGGAATCTTCCTGGACCAGGGATCAAAACCACGTGTCCTGCATTGGCAGAGTAATTCCCATATACTGTGCCACCAGGGAAGTCAGATTTTTTAAAAGAAAATTTTAATTGGGAATAATTTTAGATTTACCAAATAATGAAATACAAAGATAATACAGAGAGTTCCTATATACTATAAACTCAGTCTCCCCTAAATTTTATACCTGTTTTCATCATGGTTCATTTGTCAAAACACTGGTACTTCACTTAAACCGAATTCTAGACTTCCAACACTAAGATATCAACGTATTGTTGTCATGTTAGTTGTGCCTTCTAATTTGTTGCTAACACAGAAAAGAAGTATCAGGAATTTAGCACAGGTCAAGCTGATCCAAAGGAGAGTCACAAGATGGATTGCAGACCATTTAACACTCAGAAAGCTGGACTCTCTGAGCTGGTTTCCCTAGTCACTCAGTGAATCAGTGACTACTACAACTCAGTGTAGTTGATTAATAAATTGTTGAACCTATGAATAAGGAGACGAAGAATGTACTGTGTGTTAATATTGGGGCACATGGTTACCAGAAAGGCAAAAGGCCTACAGGTAAATAGAAAAGGATACTCTTTTTTCCGCTTACAAATAGTCAAGAGGGGTAGAACTTAAATGTCCTTACTCTTAGCTCTCTTAGATGATCAAATGCTCGCAGGATTCAGAGAAACACAAAGAATAGCACTTTGGTCTCCAGGCAGATGCCCCAACCCACACAGAGCCCAGGAGAATTTAGGGGTGGCTTCTCTGTCCTACTTCTTGTATGTCCAACTTTTCAAGTTCAAGCCTTGTGCTGCTTTATGAAGCTTCCCCTCTCACAGTTACTAGAAAATTCATAACCTGTGTTTTTCTGATCTCTGCTTTCTCTTCACACCTCCCAGATACCACTGGCCTGTTTTCTCCTCAGCCTCAAGGGAATTATTCTTTAGTCCCATCTGTTTCTACTTTAGATAGAGTTGGGATTGTGTGGGGGTGGTTGTATTTTGGATTCTGTAGGAAGGGAAGCTGAAAAGCAATAAGACTTATTACTCAGACATATTCCAATGCATATGTCCTGTGCATTATTGTGCTAAGAGCACCATGGTTTCTATCTCTAGTTTAGTTGCAATACCAAATGTCGACTTTTCTTCTTGCTGAGATGTGTGATAAGAAGCAGGAAGGGAACCGGCATTTTCTAGGAATCAGGAATGGAAAGTGGGGGGAGTGGGAGGAGAATGAGGGAAAGACTTCTTTGTGCTTTACTTGTGACATGTTTTTGTGTTCTTCAGACTTGTCAGTTTCCCTTTTTTTCTTTCCTGAATTCCTATTTGGACTTAGTGTGTTGGCTTGTCTTCACCTCTGGTGAATTGGAAAGTCTACATTCTATTTTTATTGTACTAATGGTTATTTTTGATGTTTTATATCATATTGGAAGGTCTTTCACTCTATTGATCAATGCCAAAAATGAGAAAATGTTCATTGCACAGCTGAAATGCAAACCTAAGCAGTTTCATTCCAGCACTATTGTTCTTGACTATTATATACTGGAGTGGGTTGCCATTTCCTTCTCCAGGAGATCTTCCCCACCGAGGGATCGAACTCCGGTGTCCCGCATTGGAGGCAGACGCTTTACCGTGTGAGCCACCAGGGAAGTACGTTAAGCTCTTAAACCTACACAATGATGTTTCAATCCTCTTCTCCTTTAGCCTTTATTTTTAGCATTATTTCCTAGCCTTTTAAACAAAAATTATTTGGCTTCCCTTGTTACTCAGCTGATAAAGAATCCGCCTGCAATGTGGAGACTTGGGTTCGATCCCTGGGTTGGGAAGATCCCCTGGAGAAGGGAAAGACTACCCACTCCAGTATTCCGGCCTGGAGAATTCCACGGACTGTATAGTCCATGGGGTTGCAAAGAGTCAGACACGACTGAGCGACTTTCACTTTGTTCATTGAGAGCAAGAGTTCTTACAGTTGGATTATACACTCCTGGTGTATTCCTTGCTACATTTATCTTAGCCAGTAAAGGCTGGTTTGTTTTACTGGAATGCTGATTATCTGAAGATGTGGGGAAGTATTGTTGAAAATTTGGTGTCACATATATTTACAAGGGAATCAGAAGAATTCCAGTTCTTTGTGTATCTTCTGTGTGCAGTGTATGTGTGAGAAAGATTACCTAGAAAAGAAAATATGCAGTGTAACCAGAAAATTTTGTATTTTTTGTACTCCAAGACACAAGTGGTATTAGGTTGCGATGTGGATGTATCAAAGTGGGGTCTGCCATGGTGCTGAAAATGTATGCTTGTGTCATTCACTCCCACGGCTTTTGCAAATCTGTCAGACAGAGGAGCAGGGATGTGTGATAGTTTACTCAGTCAATAGACTCAGTCAGTAGAGGTCCATACAGCTGTTTTATAAAAAAATAAAACTCACCACTTTATAGAACATTGCTTCGTTTCCAAATTTAATTATCAGTCAAGTAAAACTCAGCTCCATCAGTCAAATTAATTCAAATATGTGCTGAAATTGTGCTTTATTCAGTTTTCATTTAAAAATGTATAAATTTGCTTCCTTCCATTTCCAACCAAAGTGAAGTCCCTTTTCACAAATAGCCTCAGTTATTACCTTTTAATATTTTGCTTGTCCTTCTATATCTTATTCAAATGTACTCACTTATCTTAGGTATATATCTTTGTTTGGAACCTGGATCTGTGATGCCTGGTCGTGAACAGAAAGTACAAAGCATGATAAGGAAATTGAGAACAACACTAAATCATCATAAATTATGGCAATGAAGGCATTATTTCTAAACTTCCCACAATGAACTTGACAACAAAGAAGTCGAAAGCTCTCCCAACTACAGCCACTAAATTGACACCAAATAGAGTTATCAATTGGAAGAAACTTTCAATGTACTTTGAAGCCAATTTAAAAGTATAAGCTTTTATTATTGCAGAAATGCAAATGAACCTAGATTTTGGAGCCTTTTATGTAAGAAAACAATGAGTAACAACTTCACGAAATAACGATTCTTTCCATGCCAGTCAGAAAAGCTGCATTTTTTATTTTCATGCATGTAAGATTTCTGTTTTCCACAAACTTCAAGTTCAGAATTTCATCAGAATACATTTAAATATACATTTTCTCATTAATTATTCCCAGAACTTTGAACTTTTTAATTATTATTTGCAGACTCCGTTTTTGTTGTTGTTGTTTGTTTGTTTTTCAGTGAATAAGAGTTTTCTTTTTTCTTGGAATAGAGAAGAGTTTATTTCAAAAATTATTAACAAAGAGACTAAAACAAAATACAGCTACTATAAGACTCTCATGTGATAGGCAGTGAAGTAAATAATACATAATTTTAGAAGATTTCGTTATCTATACATGTAATATAGACTTTTTAAAAATTAAAAAAAAAATTTATTTTTACTTTATTTTGCTTTACAATACTGTATTGGTTTTGCCATACATTGACATGAATCCACCACGGGTGTACATGAATTCCCAATCCTGAACCCCCCTCCCACCTCCCACCCCATATCATCTCTCTGGATCATCCCCGTGCACCAGCCCCAAGCATCCTATATCCTGTATCGAACATAGACTGGCGATTCGTTTCTTACATGATAGATACATGTTTCAATGCCATTCTCCCAAATCATCCCACCCTCTCCCTCTCCCTCAGAGTCCAAAAGTCCGTTCTATACATCTGTGTCTCTTTTGCTGTCTTGCATACAGGGTTATCATTACCATCTTTCTAAATTCCATATATATGTGTTAGTATACTGTATTGGTGTTTTTCTTTCTGGCTTACTTCACTCTGTATAATAGGCTCCAGTTTCATCCACCTCATTAGAACTGATTCAAATGCATTCTTTTTAATGGCTGAGTAATATTCCATTGTGTATATGTACCACAGCTTTCTTATCCATTCATCTGCTGATGGACATCTAGGTTGTTTCCATGTCCTGGCTATTATAAACAGTGCTGTGATGAACATTGGGGTACATGTGTCAAGAGTTTTCTTGATTAGCTTTTAACTTTTTAACTTTTTCTTCTGTTCATCTTATCTTGGAATTCCTATCATATATATGTTGAATATTTATATTTGTCTTTTCAATTCAGTTTAGTCCCTCAGTCATGTCTGACTCATTGCGACCCCATGGACTGCAGCACACCAGGCTTCCCTGTCCATGACCAACTCCTGGAGCTTACTCAAACTCATGTCCATTGATTCGGTGATGTCATCCAACCATCTCATCCTCTGTTGTCCCCCTTTCCTCCCAATTTCAATCTTTCCCAGCATCAGTGTCTTTTCCAATAAGTCAGTTCTTTGCATCAGGTGGGCAGAGAATTGGAGCTTCAGCTTCAGCATCAGTTCTTCCAATGAATATTCAGGACTGATTTCCTTTAGGATGGACTGGTTGGATCTCCTTGCAGTCCAAGGGACTCTCAAGAGTCTTCTCCAACACCACAGTTCAAAAGCATCAATCCTTCAGTGCTCAGCTTTCTTTATAGTCCAACTTTCACATCCATACATGACAACTGGAAAAAACATAACTTTGATAGATGGACCTTTGTTGACAAAGTAATGTCTCTGCTTTCTAATATGTTGTCTAGGTTGGTCATAGCTTTTCTTCCAAGGAGCAAGCATCTTTTAATTTTATGACTGCAGTCACCACCTGCAGTGATTTTGGAGCCCAAGAAAAGAAAGTCTGTCAGTGTTTACATTGTTTCCCCATCTATTTGCCATGAAGTGATGGGACTGAATGCCATGATCTTCGTTTTCTGAATGTTGAGTTTTAAGCCAACTTTTTCACTCTCCTCTTTCACTTTCATCAAGAGGCTCTTTAGTTCTTCTTCACTTTCTGCATAAGGGTGGTGTCATCTGCATATCTGAGGTTATTGATATTTCTCCCAGCAATCTTGATTCCAGCTTGTGCTTCATCCAACCTGGCGTTTCACATGATGTACTCTGCATATTTGTCTTTTAGGAACTGTTTTTTGCATCTCTTAAACTTTTCTTCTTCTTTAGGTGATTTTCCTAACTTTGTCTTTTACTTAAGATATTCAGGTCTCCTTAGATAACACTTTCCGCTATTTGGGGGCTATAAAACAAATTTTTTTATGTTTTAGCAATATGGTATTTGATGTGTTCTGCTTCCAGAAATGGTGGGTATAGCTTCTTTGAACAATTGAAAAACTACTAAACCATTATAAAACAAACTCAAGAGTTGGAAAACTATGAACCAAAAAAGACTCGTTGAGGGCACTGCAGGATTCCCTGGTAAATAACACTTGTAAGACTGAGACATGAAGAGAAGGAAAGATCAGTGAGGTGATGTGTCAGACATTTGTTCCTGTCTTTCCTCCTCAATGCATTCACTGATTTGAAAGCAGTGACTGAGGCTGGGAGGCTATGCAGGGTTTCTAGCAGCCTCATGGCAGTGGCAGGACCAACACTGGAACTGGGGCAACAGGAAGTACTAGTAAATCAGTAAACTAGGATTTCAGTTGGAAGTTAACCCTTAGGAGCAAGAGTAAAAGAAACATAAACTAACTCTTGCAAGGCCTGCCCTTAGCTTAGTCGGGGAGTTTGTAATTTCCTCAGTTCTGTCTCATCACAACAAAAATTTGAAGCAATGGGTGGGCCAGTGTTACAGCCCTGTGTAATTTCCTTGGACACCAGTGTTATAGCTCCATGTTCCAGCTCAGTTTTGTTTAGAAAGTAAAGGAAAATCCAGCCTCGAGGGATGAGGGTGAACTGACCCAAAAGACGTGAAGAGAAGAGAAGCCCCTGGCTCAATTTTGGCTCCTCTTTTTATACGTTTTTTCTCCTCCCTCTGAGCCCACCCTATGGGAATTGGGCTAGCCAGGAGAACTGTTTGTTTCACCTGAGGTTCTCACTCCAGTCCTCACACCTTCCTTCCTTCTATTTTTGCAGGCTTTTCCCTTCTTTATCTTTTAGCCACCACCATTTTGGACTCCTTTTTCTTATTCTAACTACCTAGCTTCAAATTCATTATTCACTTATTCATTGTTGGATTAAGAAAATAGATTTTAGACTTATTCTTGGCAGAAGCAGAGCAAATGTATTTGGATGATGAGATAAATTATATCTTCAAATGATCCCTAGATATTTCTGCATGTGATATTCAAGACTTAGTGAAAAATAGCAAAACAAAAAGTTACACTAATTGATTAAAAAACATGAAAAACAACATATTTAAAAGAGATATAGGTATTAAAGATAGCAGATACAATCTTTAAAATTACTGTGATAATATATGTAAGACATTCAATTGCAAGTTGACATTTTTAACCAAAGAAGTAGAAATTATAAGAATAATTTAAATTTCCATTTAAATTAAAACTAAAAGCTAAAATAAATATTTTTAAAATAATAAACAAAATTAATCAAATTAAATATTTAATATCTGACTTTAACAAGAGATTGGATGAAGTTGTGAAAAAAATAGTGAACTAGAAGATAGGTCTGAAAAAATTTCCAGACTGAAGTAACTGAGACAAAATGATGGAAAAGAACATATGATGAACATGACTTGCAGTTAAAAATGTCTGCATCTGGAATCCTTGAAGGAGAGAACAGTGGTTGGTACAGAACAAATCTTGGAAGAGATATGGCTGAAATCTTTCCGAAATTAATAGACGATATTAAACCACAGATGTAAATGTGTATAACCACCCAACAGGATAAGTACAAAGATAATTCCACACAATAAAACACTTGAAAACAAGACAAAGATAAAATCTTAGGAGAAACCAGAAAAAAAGTTGTATCACTTCAAAGAGCAACAATGAAACAACAGCTGACTTTGCAGAATACAAGGGAATAATATCTTCAAAGTGCTGCCAAAAAATAATTACCAACATAGAATACTATAGTCAATGGAAATATTCTTCAGAAGGGAAGACAAAGGCATTTTAATAGAAACTAAAACTGAAAATTAATCAGCAATAAACCTACAGTACAGGAAATTCCAAAGGGAGATTATCAGGCTAAAGGAAAATGATGATAGACAGAATGGAAGTACAGAGGGATGAAGTAATCAGAAAGGATAAACATCAGAAAGGGCCCAACTCTTCTCCATGACAACGCCTGTTACCTAGTGTGGGTGTGGGGTCTGGCTGCTCCCTGCTCAAAAGCCAATAAACAGCCCAGGTTGGTGGAAAGGAGACTTTGCTTTACTTCAGATGCTGGCAACCGGGGGTGGGGGAGGGTGGCGAACACTTGTCCAAAAGCTGACTCTCGCCCCCTCACAAGCAAGGGGTGAGAACTCATAGACAGAGTGTGGGGCGACGGGCCGCATGCAGGACGAGCGCAGTCGTCTCTCTGAGTCGTCTTCAGATTGGTCGTTGCTCTTCTGACCAGCATCATCTTGGTTGTTTCAGGTACACTTAAGCTTGACTTCCAGCGTCCATTCATTCCCATTGCAGCCAATTCTCAGAACTGTGACAGCTCATGTCCTGGGGAGAGTGTGGTCATCATGTAGTTAACTTCTCCACCTAGTGTTTTAGTGTCTATAAGACAGCTCACAGGACATGGCTCAGAATATTATCTACAGCCCTTGAAAAAAGAACTAAAGGTCCTTGGCTATGCTTAATGACTACATTTGTATTATTATTTGGTCTTCTTTGAATGTTTTTGTTTGTTTCCCCATTTCTCACTTCTCTGATTAAACTTATTCTTTGACTAAAGTTTCCACAGACAAAACGTAGGCAGAGGACATGGTGGGGGGCAAGGGCATAGGGTCCTAGTCCATTTCAATCCCTGGTTTTCTTTGATACTCCTCAGCCTTGAGGAGGGACAGGTACAGAACAAGAAAAGCAATAAACTTTCATCGTACCTGGACAGCATTTGAAATTTACTAGATACATTATAATGAGGATAAGAATAAAAATGCATTTTGTATTATTCTCTGTTTTAATGATTAAAGCAAAGTGCAATGTATGTGTTAAGCCACAAACAGGCTGTTCTGGTTAGCCTGAAGTTCAAATTAAATCATGTATAGGCAAGAATGACTTTCTGATACCTCAATATGTGAAAATTTCTTCCATCATTTTCCTCTTTTAATTGTAATTCCTTTCGCAGAAAGCATTGATAAACAATATATTTTTCCAACGCCGCCAGAGTGGTTCACTTGCCTGCTCTGGGTTCATCCATGTCTCTCAGTGCTAGGCTTCTTTGTTTATATATGTGCCTAGTTGTCCACGTTGGGGGAAAACTAATCAGATATCATGAACAGGCTCTGAGGATAACAGAGCTCCCTATGTTAATAGGGAAATGCTTTATGGGCCATACATTTTATCATTTATACCTAATTGTCAAATTAGAGATACCAAGGGAACATTTCATGCAAAGATGGGCACAATAAAGGACAGACATGGTACAGACCTAACAGAAGCAGAAGAGATTAAGAAGAGGTGGCAAGAATACACAGAACTGTATAAAAAAGGTTGTCATGACCTGGATAACCACGATGGTTTGATCACTCACCTAGAGCCAGACATCCTGGACTGTGACGTCAAGTGGGACTTAGGAAGCATCACTACGAACAAAGCTAGTGGAGGTAATGGAATTCCAGCTGAGCTATTTCAAATCTTAAAAGATGATGCTGTTAAAGTGTGGCACTCAGTATGCCAGCAAATTGGGAAAACTCAGCAGTGGCCACAGGACCGGAAAAGGTCAGTTCTCATTCCAATCCCAAAGAAAGGCAATGCCAAGGAATGTTCAAATTACCACACAATTGCACTCTTTCACATGCTAGCAAGGTAATGCTCAAAATCCTTCAAGTGAGGCTTCAACAGTATGTGAACCAAGAACTTCCAGATGTTCAAGCTGGATTTAGAAAAGGCAGAGGAACCAGAGATCAAATTGCCAACATCTGTTGGATTATAGAAAAAGCAAGAGAATTCCAGAAAAACATCTACTTCTGCTTCATTGATTAAGCTAAAGCCTTTGACTGTGTAGATCACAGCAAACTGTGGAAAATTCTTCAAGAAATGGAAATACCAGACCACTTTACCTCTCTCCTGAGAAACCAATATGCAGGCCAGGAAGCAACAGTTAGAACTGGACATGGAACAACAGACTGGTTCCAAATCAGGAAAGGAGTATATCAAGGCTGTATATTATCACCCTGCTTATTTAACTTCTGTACGGGGTATATCATGTGAAATGCCAGGCTGGATGAAGTTCAAACTGGAATCAAGATTTCTGGGAGAAATATCAATAACCTCAGATATGCAGATGATACCACCCTTATGGCAGAAAGTGAAGAGGAACTAAAGAGCCTCATGATGAAGGTGAAAGAGGAGTGAAAAATCTAGCTTAAACTCAACATTCAGAAAACTAAGATCATGGCATCCAGTTTCAAAACTTTATGGCAAATAGATGGGAAAAAATAGAAACAGTGATAGAGTATTATCTTGGGCTTCAAAATAACTGTGAACAGTGACTACAGCCATGAAATTAAAAGACGCTTGCTCCTTGCAAGAAGAGTTATGTCAAACCTAGACAGAGTGTTGAAAAACAGAGACATCACTTTGCCAACAAAGTCCATTTAGTCAAAGCTATGGTTTTCCAGTGGTTACGTATGGATGTGAGGGTTGGACCATAAAGAAGACTGAGTGCCGAAGAACTGATGCTTTTGAACTGTGGTGCTGGAAAAGACTCTTGAAGTACCCTTGGACTGCAAGGAGATCCAACCAGTCAATCCTAAAGGAAATCAACCCTGAATATTTATTGGAAGGACTGATGCTGAAGCTGAAGCTCCAATCCTTTGGCTGCCTAATGTGAAGAGCCCACTCATTTAGGGCAGGTGGAGAAGGGTGCGATGGAGGAGGAGATGGTTAGATGGTATCATTGACTCAATGGACATGAATTTGAGCAAACTCCAGGAGACAGTGGAGAACAGGAAACCCTGATGTGATGTAGCCCATAATATCAAAGAGCCAGCAAATAGTCCAGCAAAGAGCTGGGCACAACTGTGAGACTAAACAACAACCTAATTGCCATACAGCCATTGTACGCATGCTTGAAGCGGTTAACTTGAAGCCAGCAGTGCTACACAGCATGAGTAGTTATACTCTGTGACAACTTTACTGGACAATTTTTCTGTCATGTTAGAGTTGAAAATATGATTAGAAACAAAACAATTACTTTCCATTAGAAGTCTCCATTACTAAAATCAGGTCAATATTCCAGAAGAACTTTGCTTTCTTAACAGAGGAAAAAAAAATTCAATCTAAGAATCAGTTTGCTGTTAATAAAAGCATTCATATACCTAAATTAATTTAGTTTAATCTTAATTCTGACAATATACAAAATTCTTTTTTCAAAGTTCCTTTTTCATAAACCTTTTATCATTTTATGGATCCAAACAAATTTTCCAAAATTTCCTGTATTATGTATCCAGAAACATATAACTGTAGGACAAAGTTATCATCATTTTTCTTGAACAAAAATATCCCTGTTTTTATTCTTTTTCTTTACCAACAGCACACATCCTTCTTATTTTATGCATGGAAATGTTTCTGTTATCATTTTTACATATCACAATTTTTAACCCTTACAACCTTATCAAAACTAAGTGAAATGTTATACCAGCAGTTTCTGATTGGTAAACTTAAGAACATATTTCATAGCCTCTAAAAATATACATTTTTTTCATAGTATAATTTTTCTTCCATGGTACAACATGCATGTTTAATAAACCAAAACATCTTTAGTTTCCCTCTTGGTCTCACAAGAAGAAAAACGTAGGTAAATTTACATTTGTGTGATTTGTAAGTGCTGTATTTTTTTAAGACCAATTAAATAGGGCTTCTTTACATATTAACCTCAGCAATATTATCCAAAGACAAAAACACATATTGAGACATATAAACATCCAGACAAACAGAGATCTCATTGTTTCATCTTTTTACATTTCATGAATTAGGTATTGCAACTAAACTTATCAGTTTATGAATAACAGAACAGCCAAAATTGCATACTCAATCTTAAAAGGTTTCCCTCTTTTTTTTTTTTCCTTTGACTTGAACTTTTACTAATTAACCAAAGGGTGATGGCCCAGAAAAAATGGGCTGTATTTGTATTTCAAGGACCTGATAAGAGTTAACGTCAAGTTTTCTCCTAGGCATATTTTTATTTCCTTAGGATCTGAAGAAAGTGTTTTATCAAGCTAGCTTTCCCTAACTGCATATGCAAAAATAACTTTTTTAAAAAATTTCAAGTTTCATCTTAACTAATTTTCCTCGAGTCTAAACAATACTGTTGCTGTAAACTGTCTGAAAAAAAAAAATCATCTTTCTTTTTCTTAGTCATAGTTTCACAGCTAAAGTTTTTCTTAAAGAATGGAACCTGAATTTCCCATTTTACATAAGGCAACAAGAGTACCAATCATACAAATGGAATACATGCTCACACATCAAATGATAAATCTGTCATAAACCCTCTCTGAGGGTGATTGGTATGAAGTCCCACACAAACACTTTCCCCAAACAAATGAACTTCAATGGTAGTCAGACATCAGAACCAGTTGGCAAAATGCCCAAATGACACTCAGTGCTCACAAATGGTCCTCAACAGTAGACAGATATTAGAACCAGTTGTCAAGAATTCCCAGATAGCATTTCATGCTCACAAACAGTCCTCAGTGGCAGACAGACCTCAGAACCAATTGGCAAAATGCTCAAAGAGCACTTCATGTCCCCCCAAATTCTCAACATCAGACACACATTGGAACCACTGCCAAGAATGCCCCAATAGCACTAGTGCTCAGAAACAGTTCTCAACCATACAGACATCAGGACCAACTGGCAAGAAGGCCCAAATAGCCCTAGCACTCATGAACGGTGAAGTGTGCACGCCGGTGGACTTACCTGGTCTTGAAGCTTGTTGTGCTAAGTTGCTTCAGTCATGTCCGACTCTTTGCTACCCCATGTATTGTAGCCCAGCAGGCTCCTCGGTCCATGGGATTCTCCAGGCAAGAATACTGGAGCTTGTCAGCTTGTTCCAAAAGCAAGATTCCATTCCACCAAAGAAAAGCGTAAGTTGGCAGCCAGTGCTGAGCAGGGGAGAAACAGGGAGGATCCTCAAAACAAATGGTTCTGGCAGCTGCTAGGAACGTCCCCCGGACCGCCTGCTCAGGGCTAGCAGCAGGCTCATACAGTGTCATGGCCATGGTTCTCCCCTGGAAAGCCCAGGAGGGCCAGGTGCCATGAGAGCACGGGAGCCAGCGGAAGCCAGCCCACGTTGGGTGCCAAAAATCTGCCTGAAAGAACGTGTGTGGTGGGGTTCCGGCTGCTTGCTGCTCAAAGCCAGTACACAGGCAGGTTGGTGGAAAGGAAAGTTTGCTTTATTTCAGACGCTGGCATCTGGGGTGGAGAGTTGGGGGAAGGGTGGCAGACTCTGAGAAGGTAGTGTGATATTGGGCTACACAGCTCTCTTCATTGGAGGAGAATGCTGGAGCCAAGACTCAGCTGTTAGTTATCAGCAGGCAACATTCCCAGCAGCTGGGGGAAGGGGTGCCTGCGTCTTATAGGGGAATATGGGCAGCCCACAACTGAGGAGGCTACTGCTCCTATTCATTCAGCCAGCCTCCTGTGAGTAGCATAACAAGGGGCTTCAGAGAATAAGCTTTAGAAACTCCTGTGACTAGAAGTTGGGCCCACCACTTACTATTTGAGTGGCCCAAGGCCAAGTGGGTTTCTTGGTTGAAGTACCTGAATTCCTCATCTCTGTGTAACTATAATAATGTTTCTCTCGTAGGGGAGATACAAGGAATATATGAGATAGTAAAATTAATGCCAGACAAATGAAAAGGAGCCATGCAGCATGTAGTATTGACAGGTCAGGTGGCTTCGGCTTTGTCAAACTGGAAGGAAAATCCAGACATGCCGAGTCTCTGTTTATTTTGGCTACAGGTTCTGGGAGGAATTCCTGCTGTTTTGATTTAGGTTATTTCAGATTCCTAGTGAGTGCGACACCAGCAGAATCCTTATCACATCAGCTCCCTGTCAGCTGGGTCTGTCTGCTCCAATGCATGGTCTCAGTCCTATAAGTCAGGGGTTGTTACTGGTGGTTTCTAGGGTCTATTTCATTTAATTCTTACGTACACTCACCTGTCTAAGTCATTCTTTTCTCCATCAGAAATTCCAATAAATATTGATAAATGGAGAGCATCCCACGGGATTTCTCCCAACTTTATACACTCTGGCTTATTCCATGGAAATCTGGGAAAGGGGATTTAATTTCTGTGATGGCACTAACAATTTGCCTCTGGGTATCTTGGACGATGACTATGGAACACACAGGCTCTAGAGACTATGAAGAAGACATGGCTACCTTGGACCCCCAGGAGCTTACAATAGCTGCTTCTTGAAACAATCCTTTACACAATTCTGCCTGTAGAAAGTAGATTAGTATTTGACAAACATTAATTGATTAGTATTTATATGTTGGGAACTGGGCTAGGAGATATATTTAACAACACATATTCTACATTCAGTACCCTTCATCATTTAGATCCACTCTTGCTCCTATTAAGTTTTGCTTTGTCTTGACAGAGCTTCTTCAGAATGGCATTGGCACTCAAAATTTCTATTAGAAATGATTTACAGTGGAAAGGTTTGTAGGACAAGCTATACTCTCTGATGCTGCTGATGCTGAGATCACAACTGATACATTCATCATCCATTTCTACATACTCCTCACTCTGAGCCAACATTTCTGTTGATCTGCTTTACTTTTTCCAGAGCTTTACCCCTGAGGGATGAGACCCTGGTTTCTGTACCCTTGTTAGGCAACGGTTGCTACAATTGCCCCTTAAGAGTAGTCACAAATGTGGAAATACTCAGAGATTAGCCAATGAATTTGTTGAGTCCCAGACATTTCTCCCCATTACATAGCAGCAGCTGTATCTCCTTAAGGTAATCAAACTCAATTACTCCTGGTATAGTATATACATGCAGCAATTTTTTCTTTTGGCTTTTATTCTTCTGATATGAAGAACTTAAAAACTGCCAGATGTAAAATATAAATTTAGATTTAATGGAACTTCCACTGTGTTCCAATGGCAGCATCTCCTCCTCCACTCCCAGGAACCAGAAACTCTAGACCAGCAAAGCCAAAAGTCATGGGAAGAGGAAGCATAAGTTTTCCAAGTGGGTTATTAAGAGTGGCATTTAGATAAACCACTCCTGTTTCTATCCTTTGGTTCCCAGCCCCTGCTATCAGAGATATAACACTATAAAATAGCCATGGGTTTAATGTATATACTGTACTTTGAAGGACAGCACTGCACATGTAAGCTAGGGTCTCAGTTGTACTATTAAGGGGCCATTACAACATGAAACAGAGAAGGCGATGGCACCCAACTCCAGTACTCTTGCCTTGAGAATCCCAGGGATGGAGGAGCCTGGTGGGCTGCTGTCTATGGGGTTGCAAAGAGTTGGACATGACTGAAGCGACTTAGCAGCAGCAGCAGCAGCAGCAGCAGCAGCAGCAGCAGCAGCACAACATGAAATCAGGAAGGCATCTGTTGAGTGATGAGGCTTTGGTAGGACCAGGGGCGTTTCTGTGTGTGCTCTTATTGCACCGCTCTTCCTGTGGGCCCTTAGCCTGTGGTGATGTTATGATGGATCCCGTGATAACAAATCAGACACTCTGTAAGTTCTTCCAGAGTGGTGCTAGTCAAGGACCTGCACACAAGGACAAACCTATACCCAGAATAGGTACCAATTCTATTAAAGAATGAATTGCTGCCCTTCTGGAGTTGAAAAGATCTGAAATAACCAATTTTCTATCAAAGTGGCTGGTTTCGTCTCCCAGAGGGGTGCTATCACTTTGAGGACTTAGTCTCCATGGTGGACCAGACAGACTTTCAGCTGTGGCAGTAGCTAAATCAGTAAGGCGAGAGGGAGCCTGCACTTTGAGACCCACATGCAGGCTCTGGTACAAATTGGACCATGGTCTGATTGGCCTTTTCAGGCTGATTAGTGCAACAGGAACTTTCTTTTCACAGCAGAGTGAGAAGCTCAGAGTGAATTCTCTTGGCTATTCTCTCGTAATTGAATATTAATCCTAGCACTCCACTCAAATTTATACCCCTAGCATTTCTTTGAAATGGATACATTTCAACTTTGGATATATTGCTTGCTCTGCTTTGCATTTTTAGGTGCCCTGTTTTCAGTCTCATGCGTTGTTCACTGTAAAATCTGAGAGAGCAAATTTTTTTTCCTGGTAATTCTCTTTGAATTATATTTATTAAATATAACAGTGAAGGCAATAGCTATTATTAGTGAACAGTGGCAGGCAATATTCTTGAAATATGTTTCACAAAATCAGGGATTATTTGCTGTTTCTATATGCTTGTGCTCAGTCTGACTCTTTGCCACCCCAGGGGCTATAGCTTGCCAGGCTTCTCTGTCCACAGGATTATCCTGGCAAGAATACTGGAGGGGGATGCCATTTCCTCTTCCAGGGGCTCTTCCCCACCCAGTGATCAAACCCACGTTTCCTGCATCTCCTGCATTGGCAGCAAATTCTTTACCACTGAGCCACCTGGGAAGTCCCTGCTGTGTTTATAACATAGTCCAAGAACCTAGAAAAGTGCCTAGCATGTAGTCATGTCGAGAAACATTTATTGACTAAGTAGACTCTTAAAGGGTTTATTATACCTATTTTATTGTTGTTAAAAGGTAAAGCTGAAAATGGCTATGTGACTTTCTGAAAGTAACATAGTGAGTGGCAGAAGAAATTTGAACCTAATTCCATCTGACTTCAGAAATGTCATCTTTCCCACCACTCAATAGGGATAACGGGGTGACCCTGATTGTCAGAAAAGTCATTTGTGTCTCCCAATATATGGAAAATTCAATGGTGGCAAGAAACTTATCAGATTTTATAGCCCCAGGAGTTAGCAAATAGCTTGACATGAAATAGGGCTTTTACAAACATATGTTAAATAAATGACTCTGACTTAGTCAAACAAATAACTAAGGTGAATTTGCTGCCATGGTAAGTGTGACTGATTAATTTTGCTATGTCTGTTTATTGATAATGACACTGCTCTTTGAGTGTAATTGTTTTGCACAAGTTTTCTGATTCTGTCATACAGGACTCAAAGATGTAACCTCAGCCACAAAGGATGAGAACTAATTTACCAACTGATCTTGGAAATGAGAAGATATGAGGTGGAAGGAAAAGATAGGTTCACAATCTTATCCCAATATTATAAGACAGCAAAGAGATTTCCTAAAAGCTTTAACATAAATATAACCTGTCATCCTTGGTTAGAAAATTGTCACTGATCAATTATTCTGGATTGATTTTTCTTTCTA
Organism: Ovis aries; assembly: GCF_016772045.2. Taxonomy (NCBI): domain Eukaryota; kingdom Metazoa; phylum Chordata; class Mammalia; order Artiodactyla; family Bovidae; genus Ovis; species Ovis aries. The sequence goes on from NC_056061.1 coordinate 40,673,771, forward strand.
TGCTAGTCAAATGATCCCTGATGACTGTGGAGTTTTGTGCTGTGCTTAGTTGCTCAGTTGTGTCTGACTCTTTGAGACCCCATGGACTGTAGCCCACCAGACTCCTCTGTTCATAGGGATTCTCCAGCCAAGAATACTGGAGTGGCTTGCCATGCCCTCCTCAAGGGGATCTTCCCAACCCAGGGATCAAACCCAGGTCTCCCACATTGCAGGCAGATTCTGTAACATCTGAGCCACCAGGGAAGCCCAAGAATACTGGAGTGCATAGCCTATCCCTTCTTCAGGGCAACTTCCTGACCCAGAAAAAGAACCAGGGTCTCCTGCATTGCAGGCGAATTCTTTACCAGCCCAAATCAATTAACTCACACAAACTTGGATTCACTATAAGACTTAAACATGAGAACAGAAAATTTCTCCTTGGACTTGGATTAAGTGACTTGACATTTTTAAACTAGCATATTCAGAGCAGAGGCATTATTGAAAACTTTTTTTCATTTTCAGAGAATTTATAGGCATATATTTGTTTTGAAATTCGAAAGTAACTTGTTCAAATCTAACAAAAATGCAGAAAAAAGAAATATTAACAAAACAAGAGTATTTGTGGGATTGAGAAACATAAGGGATAGTAGTTCTAATCACAAAGGTAAAAGAGAAATTAAGCAAAATAATCATTTAATTTCATATTTTGATTCAATAATTCAATATAAGCTTATGTTTTTCCTAGTGAAAATACAGCCAAAAATATTTGCTTTATCAATCAACAAGACTCTCAATATAATTTCAAACACAAGAAGGACTGAAAAAAAAAGAGGAATAGTTTTTGCTAGTAACAATCAAACTGGTCTGACAGACAGACAGCCTTGGAACACTGCACTGCTGGACGACAGCTGGCATTTAAAACTGCTTCCTCAAATATCAGAAAGGACCCATTAGGAATTTTGCCTTATTTCTTTTACCTTGGAATTTTGAGTGTCAAAAATAAAATGAAAAGGGGAAAATACCATCAGGAAACTTAGATTGTTTTAGCAAGTTAAATTTTCTAAGTTTAAAATTTTTAGTTTCTAAGAAGAAAGTGGAGTTTCCTTGATATTTGATTCTGGAGCTTCCCAGGTGGCCCAGTGGTAAAGAATCCAACTGCCAACGCAGGAGAAACAAGAGGCATGGGTTCGATCCTTGGGTTGGGAAGATCCCCTGAAAGAGGGCATGGCAACCCTCTCCAGTATTCTTGCTTAGAGAATTCCATGGACAGAGGAGCCTGGCAGGCTGCAGTCCATGGGGTCACAGTGAGTCGGACATGACTGAAGCAACTTAGCATGCAAATACACATAGTCATCTAAATGTCTATTTTAATATTATTTAATATTCTTTTGGATCTTGATAGTTACTTTGTGTGTGTATATGTGTGTGTTTGTGTCTGTGAGAGAGAGAGGAGATGGGTGGAGGTAAGTTGGAGGGTGGGAAGAAACAGAGAGAGATGGAAAGAAAGGTGGGTGTATTGCTAGTTAAATCTATCACAAGTCAAGTCTGCTAGCGTAAACTTTTGATAGATTTAGCCTGAGGAATATCACTGGCTATTACCATCTTCTTTTCAACAGTGGGGCCAAAATATGAATGCATAACATTAGACTGTATCCCAGTGGAAAAGAACTGAGAGATATTTCTGAAACAGAGTAGGGAGGTTTGCACCATTCTATTATAATTAATGCTTTTCCTGGTCTTTGGATAAAGAAGCATTTATTGCCCTTTGCTCTAAGCTGGCATCCTCTATGATGAATTTACTTTGAACTGTAAAACAAAAAGATTTTTCAAAGTATAGACTATAAAGAGATGAAAGTTTCTAAGAGGGTGACCAGTATGCTGAGAGAAATATTTCCAATCATTATGTAGGTTTATATTTTACCTAGTGGGATTAGGAAAGAGAAAAGCACTCTTTCTGCACAAGGATAAGTGAAATAAATCTCAGTAATAAATGCAAAGATGAATTTTATAATTCCAAATTAATGAATACAGATAATAATAAAAAGCAACCAAAATCAAATTCATCAAATGCTTAACCATAAGTAATATCCATATCATCATATGAATATTGCCAGAACAATATAAGAGGCCCTAGTGGGGCAGATAACAGGAGGACCAAGAAATTCATGAGGTATTTATGAGATAATATCCCAAGAAGAACCTTACCCATGTCCCCACATTATGGGGTTCCTCCATCTGATGGTTTCATCTGGTCAGTTCTGGTATTGCTACTCCTCAGCACCTGAAGTTATTTTTTCAACATTTAGAGAGGCACAGAGTCCACAAAATGGCATGAAATGTATAGAGGTGACCCAAAACAAAAATATGGCAAGGTTGTAGAAAAAAACACCCTTCTACTGAGAAGGGTCATAGAAGAAAAGAACCCTTCTACTGGGGCACCCTCATCATGGCATGACAGGAGACATAACAGTTCTGAAGTCATGGAAGCCAGGTAGCAAATTTGAGACCTAGGGTATTTATGCACAGAAAGAAGCCAAGACTGAATACCAGGATTGAATGTTTAATGGAGAGCTGAGCCAGAGCAGCATCTTTGTCAAAACAGAACCCTGGAAAGCAGGTGAGCTAGAGGAGGCAGAGGGGCTAGGTCATCTAAGTTAATTAGGTAAAGTGCATCTCTCCCTGGCCTAAGGCTGTTTATAATAGGCTGGCTGGATGCCTGGCGCAGGAAGGTGCCAACTAGCCCTTGAACACAAGAATACTGCTGAGACCATAAATAGAGCTGGGTCCAGTAGCACCTCTGGGACAGCTCTTTCTGCCTGAATCCTCTGGTTTAAGTTGTTCTCTGCTGGTGCCGCTGCTTCTGAGGTCCATATGCCATGTTCATCTGGCTGCTTCCTGATATCTGCATGAATTATCTTTTTCACTAGGGAATTTGAGATTGGCTTTAGAATAGACAAGCTTTGAAGGGAGTTGAAATTAAGTAGAACTCAAGAGGAAACACCTAGAATATGAAGTCCTGTTAGTGTCTTGTGGCAATAACAGCATTCTGGTTGAGTAAAGACTTTTTTTTTTTTTTTCCTCCCACTTTTTGAGGCTCCAGGCAGCAAAGACCTTCTCAATCCTTACCAACTTGGTTATACATTCTGGCCCACTACCCACAAAAAGTCCCTAAGCCAGGTTCTTCTGGACCCTTCAGTTCAGTTCAGTTGCTCAGTCATGTCCAACTCTTTGAGACCCCATGAATTGCAGCAGGCCAGGCCTCCTTGTCCATCACCCACTCCCGGAGTTCACTCAAGGACCCTTAGTAGAGCCATAAAAAGATTGATAGGGTGGATCCAAAATGTCTGTGACAAAGTCTCCAAGAATGACTTTCTCCCACTCCTGAAAGCTGGATGGAGTGAGCAGCAATGACAAGTCCTTGTTCCTTAAAGTTTTCCTCAGGATATCACTCACTGTTTAATACTCCTTGCTATCACACGATAGGGTGGAAAAGTATATCAAGGATGAATTATTGTTCAGAAATGTTTCTCATTGCTAGGAGTTACAGTTTATAATTTTGAGCTAGGAAATAGTAGTTTTACTCATTAATAAAGAGAAAAACAAATATCCTATATTTATGTATGTAGAATCTAGAAAAATGGGTATAAATGAACCTAGTTCCAGGGCAGGAATAGAGACGCAGACATAGAGAATGGATGTGTAGACACAGGGGAGGAAGGGGAGGGGGGATGAACTGGGAGATTAGGTTTGATATAAATACACTACCATGTGTGAAATAGATATCGAGCGGGAAGCTGCTGTATAGTACAGGGAGCTCAGCTCAGCGCTCTGTGGTGACATAGCGGGGTGGGATGGGGTTGGCGGCAGTGGAGGTTAAGAGAGAGGGATACATGGTGCACATAGCTGATTCATTTTGTTGCACAGCAAAAACTAACACAATATTTTAATCATACTACAATTAAAAAAAAAAGAATGAGAGGAGGAGGGTGGAGGTTCTAGATGAGGTTTTCACAAAACAGTGTACTGACAGGAGTCCTGACAGCTGAGCGGGTCATTCAGGGACAAAAGCTGTGGGCGGGGAGAGGTTTGCAGAGAGGACTCCCAAGCAGAGGAGAAAGCCTGGAGACGAGAGAATAGGGCACGTTGGGGGAAACTGCAAGTAGTTTGATACGGTGCTAGTGAGAGAAGGAGGACAGTTAGAGATGAAGTTGGAAGCATGATAAAGGGAAGGGTCTTGAAGAGTCCTTTCTGGCTCTGCCAGGAACTTGAACTTTCCCCTCATGAGCATGGGGAACACAAAAAGATTTTAAGTGGTGGAAATCATGATCAGATTCCTGTCAGCCATTTATGTCTTGTTTCTTATCTATTTAGGTCTCTGCACCTGAATATTCATTGGAAGGACTGATGCTGAAACTCCAATACTTTGGCCACCTCATGTGAAGAACTGAGACATCAGAAAAGACCCTGATGCTGGGAAAGATTGAAGGTGGAAGGAGAAGGGGATGACAGAGGATGAGATGGTTGGATGGGAGCTGGTGTTGACAGGGAAGCCTGGTGTGCTGCAGTCCGTGAGGTTGCAAAGTGTTGGACATGACTGAGCAACTGAACTGAACTGAATGTTGAAAAAGTGGGAATGAGAGCTTCTCTGCTTTCTTCTCAATATGAACATGTCTTCTAGTGGCTTCTGCAAAAGTTCTATAGAAGAATACGTTTTGTGACAAGATGGGTGGATTTCATATTATTTGTATAAATTTGAGTAGGAAGAATATTTTTCACACAAGCATTCAATAGAAGGATTCCATTATTTTGACGATTTTCTTTTGGTGATTGCTTGCAATCTCACGCCAACTACCCTCTGGTCACAAGTGGGTTTCGAGCTTTTTGCCTGCAGCATTATGGAGGCCATTCTGGCTGTGGTTTCATGCTTAGTCAGGCTAAAAAATTCCCTCCAAGAGTCTGAGTTAGTGTCTCTGGTGACCTTTCAACAAGGTCAACAATTGGAAAGCATTTGGGTTCATAAGAATCCCCTGGGGAGCTTGTTAAATAAAAGATTCCTCCCTCCTACCATCAGGTACTCTGTCTCAGTGGTTACAAGATGGGACCCAGAACCTTCATTGTTAATAAATTCTCTAGGTGATTTAGAAACAAATGGTCTGGTAATTATACTACCTCCCTGCAACCCCTCCCCGCTTTCTATAATTTGTTTATATTTTACCTGATTTCTGAAGTGGAACTTAAATCTATTAAAGTAAGTAAGGAATAAAGACATGATTTTACATTATATTCATTTCACTATTTTTATAAGCTGTATCAATTTAAAATAATGAAGACGTGGAGCTTGTTAGGTGAATGGTAAGGTATTCCAGGAGGTTGGAAGTGGCCTTGCATGACATTTAGAAATTAGAATAGACTGATAGGGTAAGGCACAGTTGTCTCTTGCATATATTAGAAGTGGAGGTGTATTCTGGGGCAATGAGACCCAGGATGTGTCCTTTAATTGGCAGCATCAGTATCGCTTGGGACATGGTTAGGAATGTAAATTCTTAGCCCCACCCTGACCTACTGAATCAGAACTTTAGGGGTGGGGGTCCAGAACTCTGTACTTTAACAAGCCCTCCAGGAGATTATGATGTACATGAAAAGTGAGAATAATTGGTTTAGTGCACTTCTGTCTCTCCATGGAGACTATATATTTGTTTGTTTGTTTTTTAAGTTTGATAGTATATCTTATACTGTGGAAATGTTGCTGGACTTGTCTCTCTAGAATAAATTCACATCTTAGAATGATTTAATTAGGATTTGGTTCACCCTAAAGAGACAACAACAAAAACAACAGTGAATTTAAAAGGGAGAAACTGCTTTCTCTCTTAAAGTACAAGTTAGAACAATTCAGGCCTAAATTGACCTTCCGTGATGTTAGAGCCCAGGGCTCCTTTTATTTTATTGCTCAGTCTTGTAAGCATGCATCCCTAGATTCACTCATTACCTCCGAGGTTTGCTGCAGCCAGAACACATGCCTCTGCATGCCAGTCAGCAGAAAGGAGAGAATGGGCTGGGCACGGGAGACACAGACACTGTGGCTGCTTGCTCGCCGTTGGCCAGGACCAAGCTATTGGTGGTTGTTAGCTCCCTAGAAGGTGGCAATATGTGGTTTTAATTGAAAAAGGCAACATACCTGACTGAAATTCAAGGGTTTTATCATTGAGGAAGAAGAGGAAAAGAGAAATTGGGTGAGGAGTTGGGGATGGATTTGTTTCTTCTGCCACAATGGGAGTAGACACTTATCGGGCAAACTTATTCCTGATATGTTCTTTTTCTTTCTTTTCAAACCTTTACTTCCCTTGCATATAGTTTTAAAAGATGTTTTTCATTTTTCCACTTCATATTTTTATCTAGTTCTTGAATCATACTCAGTGGTTTGAGGAAAATATTGCTTAGTCCTATAGAAGTTATAATGATGAAATGATTCTTGTTGTTTATCTACTTATCTCTATATCTATCTGAATGCGTTCATAATGTTTCCATGACAAACTGTTGCTGCTTTCCTGGGATATGTTTATGTATGTGAATATATAAAGAAATTCTCATTAAAAAATAATGCTTCTAATGTCCCACTTTCTCAGAGTTTATGAGTTCTGTCATGTCAGAGAATGATTCCAAAACCTTTAGGGAAATACCAAATTTACATGGTAATATCAATGACTTATTTTAGACCAGCTTTAAATAATTTGCTTCTCATTTTTTCCAACTTAATATTTCCTGACATTTGAACCAGACAATGGCTGAATACAAATGTTTTATGTGCTCTTTAGTGGAGACACCTACTGTAAAATGGTTATTGAAAAGCCTATTAATCATCCCTTTCTCTGAAATATTCAGTTCTTTAAAGCTGATTGCTATTAGCTGTTCATATTATTTTAATTAGAAGAAAACATGGCTGCTGAAAATTAGCTGAAGGTTCTATAAATAAAAGTATCCATCCTGCAGAGTCAAATTTTAATTAACCTTTTAGCATGCTAACCTTTCCACTGGATTTTTTCAGGGGATGCAGCCATTCATTTTGTTCAAAAGCCATATGGGCTATTTTTCATCTGCATGTAATCCAAATCTGTGAGAGACTGGCTCATGGAATACAAACACTGTTCATCCGCTGTCACTTAAATACCTTTATTGAAATGAAAAGACATCCAGATCAATACAGTATGGTATGGTGAAGGGGGAAATACACAAAACAGAATTAAATAACTCTCTCTTCTTTTTTCCTATTTATCTTGTCATGTGAGCCACAACTGGTGTCCTGACTTGCTTTGTACTTATTAGTTTCTTAAAGATAGACTATTCATACTATCAGGCTGTAATTCCTGGGAATCAGACAGTCCACTTTTATTCTTAGTTATTATCTACATGGAAGGTGTTTTCACAAGCTATTTGTTAGAAAATCCATATGTGACATAAATAAGCATTTTATGCTGACTGATTTTATGTGTTGCTCTGACTATGACTGTGAAAGACGTGATGAGTCAAAGCACAAACTGTGGCTGGACCCTGAATTCACTTCAGTTCCCTGTTACTAGAAGAATCAGTTTTGGGAAAACAGTGTTTCTAATTGTTATGCAGTCAATGAAAACCATCAAACACAACCATAGCAACCACTGTTAGAACCTGACCTTAATAAGCAAAGAAGCCTGATATTAATTCAGTTTCTATGGTTATATTAAAAGCAAATGTGGTATTTTCCTATTCAAAATTTATAACTCTCACAACTCTCTGTTCATTATAGTAATCAATTATATCAAATTTATTGCACTTAGTAAAAGAACCAAATGATAAAACTTTGCAAATAACAGCCTGGATCTTCAGTGATGATTTGGTGACTCTAATTTTAAGAGGGAAACACAAGGCTGACCATTGAATGCTTGAAACTATTCATTGCTATTATCATACACTACCTAGAAGTTCCTACTTCTCCAACCACCACTTTTCTGCATTTTGGTTATGTTTCTTCCTGAAACCCAGTTCCTTACAGGAAAATGCTTTGTAATCTGTACACATACAAGATATAAATGTTAGTTTCTGCTATTTGTCTGGACAGAAAATTAAGAGTCAGGCCAGTGGTTAAAGCCCAAGAGTTCAATGAGTATAGAACCTATACTTTGTCCTTCTTAGGACAAAGTGAGAATCTAGAAAATTGGATAAAAAAAGAGACGGAAAAGAATAGATGTGGATCTATAGTGGGTGAGCCATAGAGTCAGGCAGCTCTGACATGTATTCCAGTCTTTGGTTCTCTCCTCCAACCTCTGAAAACACTTCCCGTCCTCTTACCATAAGCATGAATGATAGGCAGTCTCTGTAATGACCCCCAGTGATGATGATTCCCACCTCTTGGTTAACTTCCTTCTCCTCTAATGGATTTAGTGACTTGAAACTGATGAATACAGCAAAATTAATTGTTTATGACTTCTGTGATTTGATTCCAAAAGACAGTGACATCCATCTTGCCAGCACTCTCTCACTTCTTAGCTTGCTCACTGTTATGAAAATTCTAGGACCTATAACAGATTTCCCAACCTGGGGATCTAAAACCCTCAGGGAATTTGATTTGGAGGCCAGTGGGATTTGATTACAGAACTGACTCAGGAATGGGGAAACAGACTCTAGGAGGGCACAAAAAAAATCTTGTGTGCACCAGGATCCAGGAGAAAGGAGCAGTGACCCCAGAAGAGAATGACCTAGACTTGCCTGTGAGTGTCCAGGAGTCTCAAGTGGTGGCTTGGGTCGACAGTGGCCCGCTGCAGGTTTAGGGGACTGAATACTTCAAGTCCTTTTGAAGGAGGTGGGCATTATCTTAATTACTTCTAGCATAGTTTGGTCTCAGGTCAAACAACAGGGAAGGAACACAGCCCCACCCATCAACAGAAATTGGATTATAGATTTACTGAGCATGGCCCTGCCCGTCAGAACAAGATCCAATTTCCCTCACAGTCAGTCTCTCCCATCAGGAATCTTCCATAGGCCTCTTACCCTTATCCATCACTTAGGCAGAATGAGAACCAACCACAATCACAGAAAACTAACCAAGCTGATTACATGGACCACAGCCCTGTCTTACTCAATTAAACTATGAGCCATGCCATTTGCCACCCAAGATGGATGGGTCATGGTGGAGAGTTCTGATAAAACATGGTCCACTGGAGGAGGAAATGGCAAACCACTTCAGTATTCTTGCCTTGAGAACCCCATGAACAGAATGGAAAGGAAAAAAGGTATGGCACTGAAAGAAAAACTCCCTAGGTCCGAGGGGCCCAATATGCTACTGGAGAAGAGTGGAGAAATAACTCCAGAAAGAATGAAGAGATGGAGCCAAAGCAAAAACAACACCCAGTTGTGGATGTGACTGGTGATGGAAGTAAAGTCTGATGCTATAAAGAACAACATTGCATAGGAACCTGGAATGTTAGATCCATGAATCAAGGCAAATTGGAAGTGGTCAAACAGGAGGTGGCAAAAGTGAACACTGACATTTTAGGAACCAGTGAACTAAAATGGACTGGAATGAGTGAATTTAATTCAGATGACCATTACATCTACTACTGCAGGCAAGAATCCCTTAGAAGAAATGGAGTAGACCTCATAGTCAACAAGAGTCCAAAATGCAGTACTTGGGTGCAATCTCAAAAACAAAGGAATGATCTTGGTTTGTTTCCAAGGCAAACCACTCAATATCACAGTAATCCAAGTCTACGCCCCAACCAGTAATGCCGAAGAGACTGAAGTTGAATAGTTCTATGAAGACCTAGACGACCTTCTAGAACTAACCCAAAAAAGACGTCCTTTTCAACATAGGAACTGGAATGCATAACTAGGAAGTCAAGAGATATTTTGAGTAATGGACAAGTTTGGCCTTGGAGTACAAAAATGAAGCAGGGCAAAGGCTAATAGAGTTTTGCCAAGAGAACAAACTGGTCACAGAAAACACCCACTTCCAGCAACAGTTGTCCAAGAGACAACTTTACACATGGACATCACCAGATGGTCAATACTGAAATCAGATTGATTATATTCTTTGCAGCCAAAGATGGAGAAGCTCTATACAGTCAGCAAAAACAATATGGGGAGCTGACTCTGGCTCAGATCATGAACTCCTTATTGCAAAATTCAGACTTGAAGTACAGAAAACTACTAGACCATTCAGGTATGACCTAAATCAAATCCCTTATGATTATACAGTGAACTGACAAATAGATTCAAAGGATTAGATCTGATAGACAGAGTGCCTGACAAACTATGGAAGGAGGTTCGTGACATTGTATAGGAGGCAGTGATCAAGACTATCCCCAAGAAAAAGAAATTCAAAAAAGCCAAATGATTATCTGAGGAGGCCTTACAAATAGCTGAGAAAAGAAGAGAAGCTAAAGACAAAGAAGAAGAGGAGAGATATGCCCATCTGAATGCAGAGTTCCAAAGAATAGCAAGGAGAGATAAGAAGCCTTCCTCAGTGCTCAGTGCAAAATAATAGAGGAAAACAATAAAATGGGAAAGACTAGATATCTCTTCAAGAAAACTAGAGATACCAAGGGAATATTTCATGCAAAGATGGGCTCAATAAAGGACATAAGTGGTATGGACCTAACAGAAGCACAAGATATTAAGAAGAGGTGGCAAGAATACACAGAAGGACTGTACAAAAAAGATCTTCATGACCCAGATAGTCACGATGGTGTGATCACTCACCTAGAGCCAGACATCCTGGAATGCCAAGTCAAGTGGGCCTTAGGAAGCATCACTATGAACAAAGTTAGTGGAGGTGATGGAATTCCAGTTGAGCTATTTCAAATCCTGAAAGATGATGCTGTGAAAGTGCTGCATTCAATATGCCAGCAAATTTGGAAAACTCAGCAGTGGCCACAGGACTGGAAAAGGTCAGTTTTAATTCCAATCCCAAAGAAGGGCAATGCCAAAGAAGTTCAAACTACTGCACAATTACGCTCATCTCACACACTAGCAAAATAATCCTCAAAATTTTCCAATAAGGCTTGGACAATTGGTGAACTGAAAACTTCCAGATGTTCAAGCTCGTTTTAGAAAAGACAGAGGAACCAGAGATGAAATTGCCAACATCCATTGGATCATAGAAAAACAATAGAGTTCCAGAAAAATATCTGCTTTTTTGACTATACCAAAGACTTTGACTGTGTGGATCACAACAAACTGTGGAAAATTCTTAAAGAGATGGGAATACCAGACCACCTTACTGCCTCCTGAGAAATCTGTTTACATGTAAAGAAGCAACAGTTAAAACTGGATGTGGAACAACAGACTTGTTCCAAATTGAGAAAAGAGTATGTTGAGGCTATATATTGTCACCCAACTTATTTAACCTATATGCATATTACATCATGTGAAATGCTGGGCTGGATGAACACAAGCTGAAATCAAGATTTCCGGGACAAATATCAATAACCTTATATATTCAGATGACACCATCCCTATGGCAGAAAGTGAAGCGGAACTAAAATGCCTCTTGATGAAAGTGAAAGAGAAGAGTGAAAAAACGGACTTAAAACTCAACATTCAAAAAATGAAGATCATGGCATCTAGTCCTACCACTTCATGGCAAATAGATGGGGAAACAATGGAAACAGTGACAGACTTTATTTTCTTGGGCTCCAGAATCACTGCAGATGGTGACTGCAGCCACAAAATTAAAAGATGCTTGCTCTTTGGAAGAAAAGGTATGACCAACCTAGACAGCATATTTAAAGCAGAGACATTATCTTACTGACAAAGGTCCACTCATCAAAGCTATGGTTTTTCCAGTAGTCTATGTATGAATGTGAGAGTTGGTCTATAAAGAAAGCTGAACACTGAAGAATTGATGCTATTGAACTGACTTGCTGGAGAAGACTCTTGAAAGTCCCTTGGACTGCAAGGAGATCCAACTAGTCAATCCTAAAGGAAATAATTCATTGGAGGACTGATGCTGAAAGTGAAGCTCCAACACTTTGACCACCTGATGCGAAGGGCTGACTCATTTGAAAAGATCCTGATGCTGGGAAAGACTGAAGGCTGGAGGAGAATGGGACAATAGAGGATGAGATGGGTGGATGGTATCACCGACTTAACGGACTCGAGTTTGAGCAAGCTCTGGGAGCTGGTGATGGTCAGGGAAGCCTGGTGTTCTGCAGTCCATGATGTCCCACAGAGTTGGACATGACTGAGCGACTGGGCTGAACTGAATTGTTATGATGAGCTGCAGTGTTGTGCTGTGAGATGATCTATGGAGAGGTCCACATAGTGAGAATCAAGGGAGGCCTTTCGGCCAACAGCTCAGTAGGAAGAAAGACCTCAGTCCAGTCTCTAAAAAGATCTGAATCATTTCAACAATACCAGGAGTGAGCTTAAAAAATAATCCTTCCAGCTGAGCCTAAAAGTAAGCCATACCTGCACTCGTGATCCATAGAAATTGTGAGTTAATTGCTATTGTCATTTTAAGCCACCAAATTATAGATTATCTGTTACATAGCAGAAGATAAATATTACAGCCAGACTCTGAAACAGCTATACAATCCAGCCATGTGGAGGGCAAGCTGGAAAGGATTGGAATATGGAGGGGAAGGAGCCCCTTGCTATTCAGGCAGGTCAACCTCTGGGGACAAGATCAGGAAGAGATAAAGGGAAAGAGAGTGAGATAAATAGAGAGAAATATCAAGCATAATCTCACTCAGGGGTCAGTGTTTAAACTGGAAACAAGGACCACACGAATACCATCTGAAACCAGAAAAAACCTCGTCACTCGGAGTGGAGCCTGTAACAGGATCTCCTCTTCCTCGCAGGTTACCACATATTTGAGGAATCACAATTAGGGAAGTAAAATTCACTATGTTCATGATAGATCTTGCCACAATATCCTCTATTTAAAAAATTTTTACTGTTGCAGGACAAATAGAACTCAGATTTATGAATCACAAATTATATACCTCATATCTCATATTTGATTATAGCATTTTCTTCTTTCTCTGATTTATATAGATGTTATGGGACAGTGTGGGTGGGATGTGTGTGTAATGTCATCCGAGGAGAGTGCACTCTCATGTGCTATCTGAAACCACTGACTGCAGCCGTCCCCACTGAGATGCTTCTCACTCACAAAGCTTGGAGTTTGCAGGGTATGTCACTTACAAAAAAGGCATGCTTCGACAGTTATCTGTGGCTTGGCTGATAACAGCAAAGAGCTTTCTGCAATTGTCATTCAACGTGGGATTCAGAGAATTCTCACAGTTCCATTAGGGACCGTTGAGAGAACTGTTTCAGGAATATGGTATGTGATAATCTTAGATAGAAAAAACGTTCCCTTAGGTCTTTTTTTTTTTTTTTTTTTAAACTGGGAAGACATTTGCATTTATTTTTACTTTCCCGCATCACCAATCAGGGATATGAGTGGCTTGTATCTCCATCTTTTTGCCTTTTCATACTGTAAATCTCCACCAGGAATACACAGCACTATCGGGTGATTATTACATCCAATGGTGAGCTCATTCTTTGGTCATAGCCTTAAGAGGAAATGGATTCGGGCCCATCAGCCCTCTTTGAAATTACCTAGCATTCTGTCTTTTTTTAAAAAAATATAAATTTATATATTTTAATTGGAGGCTAATTACTTTACAATATTGTATTGTTTTTACCATACATCAACATGAATCCGCCATGGGTGTACACATGTTCCCCATCCTGAACCCCCCTCCCAGCTCCCTCCCCATACCATCCCTGTTTATCAGAAAGACTTGCTTTAACAGCTTGTGCCTAGGCCTACAGAGCAAATACCTTCATCTAACTGACTGGCAAGCTCTCAGCACACCCTACTTCCTATATATCTCAGATTTTCCAAAAGAGATTTTACTGTGAAATGCTGGACATGACACCTATAATCACAATCAGCTCTCCTTTGACCCAGGCAGTGATTCTTGCCTCTGGAAAAGAAAGACATGGCTGCTCTATCCCTGTGGATGCTCCACTGGGCTACCCATGGGGTGGAGCTGAATCATACTTAGTATCATATGCTCTAAGTGTTAGCATTTTCTCGATATTTACTCTAGTTCTGCTTTGCTCACAATACTCTAGAGTCAATGGGTGTACTGTATTCTCTTCCATATCCTGCCCAAGATGCTACCAGTGCTGGCAGCCAGAGATTAAGAGTGGTCTATATCAAGTGCAGGCTTCCATTGCCCCTGGAGCCTTGCCCCTAATATTTAAGATGTGATGCTTAATGGACACCCTCTGACAAGTCAGTGTAACTTGAAACATCTCTCTTAATCTACTCATTTATTAGAACTTTGCTTTCATGAGAAAATGAGAAATGAGCAGTTTCTTTGAGTACATCATTATAGATCCAAATTTCAGTTGTAAGCATAAGGAGATACGTTTATAAAACTGTTTTTGAGTATTGATTTCAAATATGATCTATGACCTTTCTCAGTGATAAAATTTCATTTCACTTATACCAACCTCCTTCTCTTTTCCTGCTTTCAATATAATTTTATCCATTTTTATTTTACTTATTGACAAATTTTAAGTATTATTATTTAAAAATATGTCATTATAATTTTAAATAATAATACTTAAAATTTATTGATTTATCATTTATAGACTGCCTCCCTTTCCCCTTTCTATACAGATGATCTATTACTTAAACTACAAGGAAACAGTTTATTTGTCAAAATCTGGCATGAATACTTGTATATAATTTTCTTTTTCATTATATACTCCTTTCCAACAGCTGCCTAAGAAATGAAGGGAAATCTTGTAAATCTTTGCATGACTGCAAATATCTTTATTTCACTTTTATACTTAAATAAAAAAAATCTAGGTTGAAAATCATTTCCTCTCTGAATCATTGGGTGTTGGTTTTGAATTTCTTGAAGTATTTCTGATTCTCCATCTTTGGATGTGATGTCTATTATTAATTGTTTAAGATCACCTCTTTAACATAGTATTCTAAATGTCATGACAAAGTATATTTCGTTTTGGATGTTTAAAGAAAATAAGTGTATTGGTAATTTTTTCAATTTGGAAAAGTACAATCTTTAGTTTTGAAAAACTTTCTTGGTAAAAAAAATATTTTTATGTTCATGACCTCCCTCCTATTCTCTTATGAAACTTATATTAATTGGTTATTTGAGATCTTGGTTTGATGCTGTTAGGTCTAAGCTTTTCTCTCACATTTTCCATCTCCTTGACATTTTTTTTTTACTTCTAAGTTTCTGTAGAAATTTTGTTTCAACAATCTTATCTTAACTAAAAGTTCTTCCTTCTAAATATCACCCTTTTTTATTGACGCAAAACCTTCTGTCTACCTGATGTATTAATATGCATTTTTGTTTAATTTTGAGAAATTCTTGCATTTCCTGCATTATCTTTCCTCTGAATTTCTTTTTTGGGTTTGCTTACTTGGCCTCCCTCTTGAGGCTTTCTGCATATTTTCATTATTCTTGGTGACCATTCTCTTTTTTAATTGGAGGCTAACTACCTTACAATATTGTGGTGGTTTTGCCATACATTCACATGAATCAGCCATGGGTGTACATGTGTTCCCCACCCTGACCCTCCTTCCTGCCTCCCTCCCCATCCCATCCCTCAGGGTCATCCCAGTGCACCAGTCCCGAGCACCCTGTCTTATGCATCGAACCTGGACTGGAGATCTATTTCACATATGATAATATACATGTTTCAGTGCTATTCTCTCAAATCATCCCACCCTCGCCTTCTCCCATAGAGTCCAAAAGTCTGTTCTTTACATCTGTGTCTCTTTTGCTGTCTCGTATACAGGGTTATCATTACCATCTTTCTAAATTCCATATATATGCATTACTATACTGTATTGGTGTTTTTCTTTCTGACTTACTTCACTCTGTATAATAGGATCCAGTTTCATCCATCTCATTAGAACTGATTCAAATGCATTCTTTTTAATAGCTGAGTATTAAAAGAATGTTCAAGGTCGGGAGGGGCAGCTGTGAGGAGATACCCGTCCAAGGTAAGGAGCAGTGGCTGCGCTTTGCTGGAGCAGCTGTGAAGAGATACCCCCGCCCAAGGTAAGAGAAACCCAAGTAAGATGGTAGGTGTTACAACAGGGGAGACACACTGAAACCATAATCAAAAAAAAATTAGTCAATCTTATCACACTAGGACCACAGCCTTGTCTAACTGAATTAAACTAAGCCATGCCTTGTGGGGCCACCCAAGATGGGTGGGCATAGTGGAGAGGTCTGACACAATGTGGTCCACTGGAGAAGAGAATAGCAAACCACTTCAGTATTATTGCCTTGAGAACCCCATGAACAGTATGAAAAGGCAAAATGATAGGATACTGAAAGAGGAACACCCCAGGTCAGTAGGTGCCAAATATGCTACTGGAGATCAGTGGAGAAATAACTCCAAAAAGAATGAAGAGATAGAGCCAAAGCAAAAACAATACCCAGCTGTGGATGTGACTGGTGATAGAAGCAAGATCCGATGCTGTAAAGAGCAATATTGCATAGGAACCTGGAATGTTAGGTCCACGAATCAAGGCAAATTGGAAGTGGTCAAACAGGAGATGGCAAGAGTGAACGTTGACATTCTAGGAATCAGTGGACTAAAATGGACAGGAATGGGTGAATTTAACTCAGATGGCCATTATATCTACTACTGCAGGCAGGAATCCCTTAGAAGGAATGGAGTAGCCATCATGGTAAACAAAAGAGTCTGAAATGCAGTTTGGATGCAATCTCAAAAATGACAGAATGATCTTTGTTCATTTCCAAGGCAAACCATTCAATACCACAGTAATCCAAGTCTATGCCCCAACCAGTAATGCTGAAGAAGCTGAAGTTGAATGGTTCTATGAAGACCTACAAGACCTTTTAGACTAACACCCAAAAAAGATGTCCTTTTCATTATAGGGAACTGGAATGCAAAAGTAGAAAGTCAAGAAACACCTGGAGTAACAGGCAAATTTGGCCTTGGAATATGGAATGAAGAAGGGCAAAGACTAACAGACTTTGCCAAGAAAATGCACTGGTCATAGCAAACACCCTCTTCCAACAACACAAGAGAAGACTCTACACATGGGCATCACCAGATGGTCAACACCAAAATCACATTGATTATATTCTTTGCAGCCAAAGATGGAGAAGCTCTATACAGTCAATAAAAACAAGACCAGGAGCTGACTGTGGCTCAGATCATGAACTCCTTATTGCCAAATTCAGACTTAAATTGAAGAAAGTAGGGAAAACCACTAAACCATTCAGGTATGACCTAAATCAAAACCCTTATGATTATACAGTGGAAGTGAGAAATAGATTTAAGGGACTAGATCTGATAGATAGAGTGTCTGATGAACTGTGGACGGAAGTTTGTGACATGGTACAGGAGACAGGGATCAAGACCATCCCCATGGAAAAGAAATGCAAAAAAGCAAAATGGCTGTCTGGGGAGGCCTTACAAATAGCTGTGAAAAGAAGAGAGGCGAAAAACAAAGGAGAAAAGGAAAGATATAAGCATCTGACTGCAGAGTTCCAAAGAATAGCAAGAAGAGATAAGAAAGCCTTCCTCAGTGATCAGTGCAAAGAAATAGAGGAAAACAACAGAATGGGAAAGACTAGAGATCTCTTCAAGAAAATTAGAGACACCAAGGGAACATTTCATGCAAAGATGGGCTCGATAAAGGACAGAAATGGTATGGACCTAACAGAAGCAGAAGATATTAAAAAGAGATGGCAAGAATATACAGAAGAAGTATACAAAAAAGATCTTTACGACCAAGATAATCAATACGGTGTGATCACTCACCTAGAGCCAGACATCCTAGAATGTGAAGTCAAGTGGGCCTTAGAAAGCATCACTACAAACAAAGCTAGTGGAGGTGATGGAGTTCCAGTTGAGGTATTTCAAATCCTGAAAGATGATGCTGTGAAAATGTTGCACTCAATATGCCAGCAAATTTGGAAAACTCAGCAGTGGCCACAGGACTGGAAAATGTCAGTTTTCATTCCAATTCCAAAGAAAGGCAATGCCAAAGAATGCTCAAACTACTGCACAATGCACTCATCTCACACGCTAGTAAAGTAATGCTCAAAATTCTCCAAGCCAGGTTTCAGCAATACGTGAACCATGAACTTCCAGATGTTCAAGATGGTTTTAGAAAAGGCAGAGGCACCAAAGATAAAATTGCCAACATGCGCTGGATCATGGAAAAAGCAAGAGAGTTCCAGAAAAACATCTATTTCTGCTTTGTTGACTATGCCAAAGCCTTTGACTGTGTGGATCAAAATAAACTGTGTGGATCACAACAAACTGTGGAAAATTCTGAAAGAGATGGGAATACAGACCACCTGACCTGCCTCTTAAGAAACCTAAATGCAGGTCAGGAAGCAACCTGGACATGGAAGAACAGGCTGGTTCCAAATAGGAAAAGGAGTACGTCAAGGCTGTATATTGTCACCCTGCTTATTTAACTTATATGCAGAATACAGCATGAGAAATGCTGGGCTGGAAGAAGCACAGGCTGGAATCAAGATTGCCGGGAGAAATATTAATAACCTCAGATATGCAGCTGACACCATCCTTATGGCAGAAAGTGAAGAGGAACTAAAAAGCCTCTTGATGAAAATGAAAGTGGAGGGTGAAAAAGTTGGCTTAAAGTTCAACATTCAGCAAACGAAGATCATGGCATCCAGTCCCATCACTTCATGGGAAATAAATGGGGAAACAGTGGAAACAGTGTCAGACTTTATTTTTGGGGGGCTCCAAAATCATTGCAGATGGTGACTGCAGCTATGAAATTAAAAGACGGTTACTCCTTGGAAGAGAAGTTATGACCAACCTACACAGCATATTCAAAAGCAGAGACATTACTTTGCCGACTAAGGTCTGTCTAGTCAAGGCTATGGTTTTTCCTGTGGTCATGTATGGATGTGAGAGTTGGACTGTGGAGAAGGCTAAGCACCGATGAATGATGCTTTTGAACTGTGGTGTTGGAGAAGACTCTTGTGAGTCCCTTGGACTGCAAGGAGATCCAACCAGTCTATTCTGAAGGAGATCAGCCCTGGGATTTCTTTTGGAAGGAATGATGCTAAAGCTGAAGCTCCAGTACTTTGTCCACCTCATGCAAAGAGTTGACTCATTGGAAAAGACTCTGATGCTGGGAGGGATTGGGGGCAGGAGGAGAAGGGGATGACCGAGGATGAGATGGCTGGATGGCATCACTGACTCGATGGACATGAGTCTGAGTGAACTCCAGGAGTTGGTGATGGACAGGGAGGCCTGGCGTGCTGCGATTCATGGGGTCGCAAAGAGTCAGACACGACTGAACTGAACTGAACTGAACTGAACTGAAGTGATGGCAGTTCCACTTCCAGTTTTTAAGGAATCTCCACTCTGTTCTCCATAGTGGCTGTACTAGTTTGTATTCCTACCGACAGTGTAAGAGGCTTCCTTTTTCTCCGCACCCTCTCCAGCATTTATTGTTTGTAGACTTTTTGATAGCAGCCATTCTGACCGGCATGAGATAGTATCTCTTTGTGGTTTTGATTTGCATTTCTCTGATAATGAGTGACGTTGAGCATCTTTTCATTTTGTTAGCCATCTGCATGTCTTCTTTGGATAAATGTCTGTTTAGTTCTTTGGGCCATTTTTTGACTGGATGGTGACCATTCTTAATTAGCAACAAGGCTTTCAAATTTGAATGAAAGCTCTATAATATCTGTGCTTGTAAAGCACTCCTCACTCTTGCAGAATGGGCCTGAATGATAGCCAGTCAGCCCCCAAATTTCGATGCAGGAGAGTCTATCTTGGGAATCTTTTTCTACAGAAATAATTCTCTGCTTTTCTACCTGTAGCCTGACCATTGAGTTCTAGTAATCCGTGTAGGGTGGGGAAGAGGTCTTAGAGTCACACTGTCATGTATACTGTGGGTCAACAATTACTCTTACTTTCAAGTATGTGCCTCTTTCTTGCTCTACTATGTGCCTTTTGTCCCAGTGATTTTATCTTCACCTGTTATCAGTGATTCAATCTTCAGTTTCTGGCCTCAGAGATTACTTGTATTCAGTGTGTGGGAGTTTGAGGAGGAGAAGTGAAGGTGCTGAACATAGACTTTCAAACTACCGTCCATCTCCCTTCTCCACCCACTCCCTCCACACACTTTTTTTTTCCTCCATAATTTTCCATCGTCCTCTATCAAATCCTTCCAAATCTTGTGCTCTGCTGGGATACTGAAACGACTGGTGGTGGAGACCAGCTCACTTTTTATTAACATCTCCCTCTGCATGGCAGGAGCCTGTGATTCTAACTACCAATGTCATTTTGCTGCTGTATCTGCTAAATTTTTCTGAGATCTCTTGTTTTTTAATCCTGGAGCTGATAAACATGTGTTCAATATGGTATTCTCAACTTGAAGCTGTCTTATGTAAGATAAACTGTATATATATGGACATCATTTATTGAGTACTTAGGTAGCAGACATTGTACTAAGCACTTTATTTCATGTAGCATTCATAATTTCTACTTTACACATGAGGACTCTGACCATCAGAGAGATAATAAAGGATGGTATAATAATAAGATGTCCAATAAAAATTTTGATTCCAGTGAAAATTGTATTTAACTTCAAAAAAGTTTAATTAACTATAAGAAAATAGACTCATATGAGTGAGGGTGTGTTTTATTCCACTAGACAAGCCTGAGCTAATGTCAAGAGTATGTGAATGTTTTCTTATGATAAGTTTATATCTCAGGCAATTTATATCTAATGAATGACAGAAAATGTCATTTCTAATAAACATTGAAAAGTTTGAAAAGAGTGGATAATAATTTACTATTTTGGATTTTTGTTTCTAGGAGTTACTGAGAACTTATCTGAAATATATATCCTTCAATGTGGCTGTCATAAATATTACCTTCAAGGATTGAATTCTAATCAGAGTTAATTAGTGAGTGAAAAATTTGCTATAATTGAACAGATAAAGGCTGTAGACCACAAGATATAAATAAATAGAAGAAACTTTCTAGCAAGGAAAATGATGCAAATGTCCTGGGATTGCACTCCTAGCAAACTCAGTCTATTTTCTTCTCAAGCAAAAAGAATCTTGATCTCATTAAACAGAATGTTTAAACCTGACACAGATAGTGGTAGAAAGTGCTCAAACTGCTATGTGTGTTTCGAGTCTTCAGTATAGCTGTAGGCTTACAAACATCCAGCTACTTTAGAAAAAGTTTTCTTTATCATTTATAAAAAATGCATCAAAAAATTTTCACCAACAATAAAAGATTTTTTCCCCTAAGGTAAAAGAATAATCAGCGTGATTCTTGCTTCCTTACTACTATTCTTACAATCAAACAAGAGAACCAAACTTGAGATGAAGTAGTGTATTACCTTTGAGAACTTTCCCTAGTAGAGTGAAATTGGAGCTCTTCTCCAACCTGTGTTTTGGAGCTATTCTTCAAAGATCCTGGAGCTAGAAACACTGGAATTTTGCAGTATTTTTTTTTTGACTCAATACTCTCCAGGGGAAAACTCTTTTGGAGAGTGAGTGGGAAGAGGGCCTGAAATATATTTATAAATTTGTTTGTAACTTTTTATTTCGTTATGCTTTTAAACTCACAGAAAGTTTTCAGGACTAGTACAAGGAACTAGGAATACCTACATAACCTATATTATACCCAGATTCAATTCTTTACTTTTGTCCCATTGGTTTCTCTATATATACTTGCATATTATTATTATTTTTGTGAATCATTTGAAGGTAAGCCAGAGAGATGAATTTTAACTCCTAAATAATGCACTGTTTGTTTCCTAAGAACATGTTTATTCTCTTACCTATGGTTAACATAGTAATCAAAATAAAGATACTTTCTTATATTTTCTCTCTTCAAGATCCAAACCAGGAACATCAGTTCAGTTCAGTCCCTCTGTCATGTCTGACTCTTTGTGACCCCATGGACTGCAGCATGCCAGGCTTTCCTGTCCATCACCAACCCCTGGAGCTTACTCAAACTCATGTCCATCCAGTCGGTGATGCCATCCAACCATCTCATTCTCTGTTGTTCCCTTCTCCTCCTGCCTTCAATCTTTCCCAGCATCAGGGTCTTTTCAAATGAGTCAGTTCTTCACATGAAGTGGCCAAAGTATTGAAGTTTCAACTTCAGCTTCAGTCCTTCCAATGAATATTTAGGAATGATTTCCTTTAGGATGGACTGGCTGGATCTCCTTGCAGTCCAAGGGACTCTCAAGAGTCTTCTCCAACACCACAGCTCAAAAGCATCAATTCTTCGGGGCTCAGCTTTCTTTATAGTCCAGCTGTCACATCCATACATGACTACTGGAAAAACCATAGCTTTGACTAGATGGACCTTTTTTGGCAAAGTAATGTCTCTGCTTTCTAATATACTGTCTAGGTTGGTAATAGCTTTTCTTCCAAGGAGCAAGTGTCTTTTAATTTCATGGCTACAGTCCATCTGCAGTGATTTTGGAGCCCAAGAAAATAAAGTCTCTCACTGTTTGATTTGATGTTCACCAGGAACATGGATCATATTTATATTTTTATGTCTCTTTGAAAGTGAAAGTGTTATTTGCTCAGCTGTGTCTGACTCTTTGTGACCCCATGGACTGTAGCCTGCCAGGCTCCTCTGTCCATGGAATTCTCCAAACAAGAATACTGGAGTGGGTAGCCATTCCTTTCTCCAGGGGATCTTCCTGACCCAGCGATCGAACCCAGGTCTCCTGCATTGCAGGCAGATTGTTTATCATATGAGCCACCATTTGGGACAGATCCTCAGCCATACATAATGGTTTTAGCCTTAAATTTTTTAATGATATAGATTTTTTTTTTTTGCAGAATACCCCTCAATTTGAATTTATCTGATGATTCATTGTTGTTAGTTTCAGGTTATACATTCTTGTCTGGAAATCCACTGAAATGATATTTTACCCTTCTTAGTGAATTGTATTGGTGCACATGATTCGGACTGCACTAATATTAGTGATATTAGTTTTGATTACTTGGCTAAAGTGGTGTCAACCAGGTTTCTCCTTGATAAAATCAATTATTTTCCCTTCCCAACCAATGCTGCTGCTACTGCTAAGTCACTTCAGTCGTGTCCGACTCTGTGTGACACCAGAGACAGCAGCCCATCAGACTCCCCCGTCCCTGGGATTCTCAAGGCAAGAACACTGGAGTGGGTTGCCATTTCCTTCTCCAATGCATGAAAGTGAAAAGTGACAGTGAAGTCGCTCAGTCATGTCTGACTCTTGGCGACCCCATGGACTGCAGCCTACCAGGCTCCTCCATCCATGGGATTTTCCAGGCAAGAGTACTGGAGTGGGGTGCCATTGCCTTCTCTGTCCCAATCAATAGGTAATTGCAAAGAGCTACTTTAAGATTAATATCCTGTTAATCAAACTTTTATCCACTAGATTTGCTGTCTGCTCATGTTTTTCTAACTCCATCATTTTTTCTTCATTTATTGATCTCCATTCTACCATAAAAAGCTCATTTCCTTTCCCCTTCATTTATTTTATTTTTAATTTATTCATTTATTTATGTCAGTGTGTAGTTATAGAGGTTTATTTCAACTACCACAGAATTCTCAAGGCAAGAATACTGAAGTGGTTTGCCATTCCCTTCTCCAGTGGACCACATTTTGTCAGAAATCTCCACCATGACCCGTCTGTCTTGGGTGGCCCTACATGGCATGGCTCATAGTTTCACTCAGTTAGACAAGGCTGTGGTCCATCTGATCAGAATGGTTAGTTTCCTGTGATTGTGCTTTTCAGACTATCTGCCCTCTGATGGAGAAGGATAAGAGGCTTATGAAAGCTTCCTGATGGGAGAGATAGACTGAGGGGAAAATTGGGTCTTGTTCTGATGGGAGGGGCCATGTTCAGTAAATCTTTAATCAAATTTTCTGTTGATGGGTGGGGCTGTGTTCCCTCCTTGTTATTTACCTGGGCCAAACTATGGTGGAGGTAATGAAGATAATAGTGACCTCCTTCAAACGGTCCCACGCATGCACCGCTACACTCAGTGCCCCTAGCCCTGCAGCAGGCCACCAGTGACCAATGCCTCTGCCAGAGACTCCTGGACACTTACGGGCAAGTCTGCGTCAGTCTCTTGTGGAGGCATTGCTCCTTTCTCCTGGGTCCTGGTGCACACAAGTTTGTGCCCGCCAAGAGTCTATTTCCCAGTCCTGTGTAAGTTCTGGTGGCTCTATGTTGGGGTTAATGGCAACCTCCTCCAAGAG
Organism: Ovis aries; assembly: GCF_016772045.2. Taxonomy (NCBI): domain Eukaryota; kingdom Metazoa; phylum Chordata; class Mammalia; order Artiodactyla; family Bovidae; genus Ovis; species Ovis aries. The sequence continues at coordinate 40,698,029 of NC_056061.1, forward strand.
GGCTTATGCCATACCTAAGTCTGCTGCACCCTCTGGCAGGTGGCCCTGCCCCTGCAGCAGTCCACTGCTGACCTGTACCTCCACAGGAGACACTAAAAGGCTTCAACAGTATGTGAACCGTGAACTTCCAGATGTCCAAGCTGGTTTTAGAAAAGACAGAGGAAACAGAGATCAAATTACCAACATCCACTGGATCATCGGAAAAGCAAGAGAGTTCCAGAAAAACATCTACTTCTGCTTTATTGACTATGTCAAAGCCTTTGACTATGTGGACCACAACAAACTGGAAAATTCTAAAAGAGATAGGAATACCAGACCACCTGACCTGCCTCCTGAGAAATATGTATGCAGGTCAAGAAGCAACAGTTAGAACTGGACATGGAACAACAGACTGGTTCCAAATAGGGAAAGGAGTACGTCAAGGCTGTATATTGTCACCCTGTTTATTTAACTTATATGCAGAGTATATCATGAGAAACACTGGGCTGGATGAAGCATAAGCTGGAATCAAGATTGCCAGGAGAAATATCAATAACCTCAGATATGCTGATGATACCACCATTATGGCAGAAAGCAAAGAACTAAAAAGCCTCTTGATGAAAGTGAAAGAGGGGAGTGAAAAGTTGGCCTAAAACTCAGCATTAAGAAAACCAAGATCATGGCATCTGGTTCCATCACTTCATGGCAAATAGATGAAGAAACAGTGGAAACAGTGAGAGACTATTTTCTTGGGCTCCAAAATCACCACAGATGGTGACCTCAACCACGAAATTAAAAGACGCTTGCTCCTTGGAAGAAAAGTTATGACCAACCTAGATAGCATATTAAAAAGCAGAGGCATAATTTCCCAACAAAAGTCTGTCTAGTCAAAGCTATGGTTTTTCCAGTGATCATGTATGGATGTGACAGCTGGACTATAAAGAAAGCTGAGTGTCAAAGAATTGATACTTTTGAACTGTGGTGTTGGAGAAGACTCTTGAGAGTCCCTTGGCCGGCAAGGAGATTCAACCAGTCCATCCCAAAGGAAATCATTCCTGAATATTCATTGGAAGGACTGATGCTGAAGCTGAAACTCCAATACTTTAGCAACTTGATGCAAAGAACTAACTCATTTGAAAAGATCCTGATGCTGGGAAAGATTGAAGGCAGGAGGAGAAGGGGATGACAGAGGATGGGATGGTTGGATGGCATCACTGACTCAATGGTCATGAGTTTGAGTAAACTCTGGGAGTTGGCGATGGACAGGGAGGCCTAGAGTGCTCCAGTCCATGGGGTTGCAAAGAATCAGACACAACTGAATGACTGACTGAACTGAACTGAACTGAATTAACTGATTTCACTCAAGAGCTTATACATAATCCATTACTACCAATATTTATTTTGTTGGTCAAATTGTCCCAGATTTAGCCAGGTGGAGTCTTTTTGAGCTGAATTGTGTACTTGTTTGACATGTCCCTTTTTTCTTTACTCCTTACTTTTCATCACAACAGGCTCATCTTGTACTCTCCATGCCTTAGCACTGGTATTGTCTATTTCTCCTAGAATTCCTGGTTCTCTTTAGTGGAGAACAGAATTTATAAACAAGACCCGAAAATGACAAGAGATAGATCCTAATTCTTACCTACAAATCACTGTTTTCATCATTAATATTAGAAGTAGAGAATTATTAACAACATGGATCTTTCTATTTCTTTCATAGGATGGTATAATATTACAAACACTCTAATAATTCTATCAGAAAATAATGCTACATGTTAAGAAAATATATATTGGTCTTCTGGAAAAAATAGCTTAGCCTAAGGTTGACTGGTAGGTCAGATGGTAAAGAATCTGCCTTCAATACTGGAGACCCAAGATTGATCCCTGGGTTGGGAAGATCCTCTGGAGAAGGGAATGGCAGGCCATTCTAGTATTCTTGCCATGAGAATTCCATGGACAGAGGAGCCTGGTGAGCTAGAGTCCATGGGGTCATGAAGAGTGGGACACGACTGAGCAGCAAACACACACACACGTGTATATAACAATTCCTCTCTCTTGCTCTCTCTCTCTCTCCCTCTCCACACACACACACACACACACACACACACACACACACACACACACAACTTGGAGTTATACAGTGTCAGTCTAGTGGTTATGGCCCTCTGTGACCAAAGCAAACTGCTGCTGCTGCTAAGTCACTTCAGTCGTGTCTGACTCTGTGCGACCCCATAGACGGCAGCCCACCAGGCTCCCCTGTCCCTGGGATTCTCCAGGCAAGAACACTGGAGTGGGTTGCCATTTCCTTCTCCAATGCATGAGAGTGAAAAGTGAAAGTGAAGTTGCTTAGTTGTGTCTGACCCTCAGAGACCCCATGGACTGCAGCCATCCAGGCTTCTCCATCCATGGGATTTTCCAGGCAGGAGTACTGGAGTCGGGTGCCATTGCCTTCTCTGACAGCAAACTGGCTGGATGCTAATAGTAAGAGCTACCATTTGCTTTACTACATCAGTTCAGTTCAGTTCAGTTCAGTCACTCCATCGTGTCCCACTCTTTGCGACCCCATGAATCACAGGCCTCCCTGTCCATCACCAACTCCTGGAGTTCACTCAGACTCATGTCCATTGAGTCAGTGATGCCGTCCAGCCATCTCATCCTCTGTCATCCCCTTCTCCTCCTGCTCCCAATCCCTCCCAGCATCAGAGTCTTTTCCAATGAGTCAACTCTTCGCATGAGGTGGCCAAAGTACTGGAGTTTCAGCTTTACCATCATTCCTTCCAAAGAAATCCCAGGGCTGATCTCCTTCAGAATGGACTGGCTGGATCTCCTTGCAGTCCAAGGGATTTTCAAGAGTCTTCTCCAACACCACAGTTTAAAAGCATCAGTTCTTCAGTGCTCAGCTTTCTTCACCGTCCAACTCCCACATCCATACATGACCACAGGAAAAACCATAGCCTTGACTAGATGGGCATTTGTTGGCAAAGTAATGTCCCTGCTTTTCAATATGCTATCTAGGTTGGTCATAATTTTCCTTCCAAGGAGTAAGTGTCTTTTAATTTCATGGCTGCAGTCACCATCTGCAGTGACTTATACTTCCACAAAATGTAGAATATTTTTATGAACATTAATTGCCTCTTCAGCTTTTTTAGTACATTATTAAGGTACAGCATAGAATGGAAGGGTACAGTAACATGTAACTAGAGAGGCACAGGTATTGGGAAAAGCAATTAGGTGTAAATAACATTAAATCCTGTGCTTGGACTTCCCTAGTGGTGCAGTGGATAAGAATCAGCCTGCTAGTGCAGGGGACACTTGTTTGATCCTTGGTCCAGGAAGATTCCACTTGCTGTGGAGCAGCTAAGCCAGTGTGCCACAACTACTGAGCCAGCGCTCTCGAGCCCAGGAGCTACAACTACTGAGTCTATATGCTGCAAATACTGAAGCCCACACACCTAGAGCCTGTGCTCTGCAACAACAGAAGCCACAGCAATGAGAAGCCTGAGCACCACAGCAAAGAGTAGCCCCTGCTCATTGCAACTAGAGAAAACCCATACACAGCAATGAAGATCCAAGCCCAGCCAAAAACAAAACAAAACAAAACAAAAACAAAAACAAAGCACTCCTTATTTTTTCTACGGTATTTTAACTAGTCTTTTAAAGTCAGTCTCCCAGAAAATAAGACAGTAAGACAGTTCTAAACCTTTTAAAAATCTAAGTTAACTTAATTCATGGGCACATACTGATGCTGTTTCAAACATAATTGACATAGATGTGAAATCAAGATTATAGCCGTGATGGAGAAGGGAGGTTCAAGTAGTAAATCAGTGATTTTAAAAAGTTCCCCAGGTACTTCGAATGTACAGCCAAGGTTAAAGACTTGTGTGCTAACCTATGGCCTCAAGGTCTCACTTTCAACCCTAAATTGCTTTTCATCAAAAGAATTATATTGCCAGCTTTTTAAAGAAAAAAAAGCCATCTTCCATTTTTAACTTTGTAAATGAAGACTATTTTTAAAAAACTATTTAATAATATATAATTACAGAAACACTCAACTGTCCTTGAAGAGCAAAGAATCTGCTTAAACATTTAATTACTTAAGAACAGTTGGTTGACCAAATACATCACATTTTGACACATAATACATTTTCTGGGAAGTTTTACTTCTAAGATAAGGTTAGATGAATAATGTCAGTGAAAATCCTCATAACCATTCCTGAGAAGGTGAAAGCCATAAACTTGGGGTCAGATATATTTTCAACTTAAAGCAAAATTACATTCCTTCTATCTTCTTTGACCCAAGTCTTTAGTAATTGATTTGACCTCTGGGAGAAGTATTAGGAATGCTTATAAGCTGTTCTCTGTTTCTTTCTAGCTATTTGACACCTCTTCACCTTCATTGACCAAAGTCTTCTGGATGATGCTATAGCTACTGACAATCACAAAAGACTGCCTTGGGGAAGTCAAGTTGAGAATAAAAATGTATTTCCTCTTTAATTCTGGAGGTGGAATGGGGGAGGTGTGTACACACACACACACACACACACACACACACACACCTTCCCCGGCTTAGCGGTAGAAAATCACACACCCACACCCACACACCCACACACACCCACACACCCACACATGCATACCCCTTCCTGGCTTAGCGGTAGAAAATCTGCATGCAGTGCAGGACTTGAGTTCAATCCCTGTGTCAGGAAGATCCTCTGGAAGAGGAAATGGTAACCCACTCCAGTATTCTTGCCTGGAGAATCCTAAGGACAGAGGAGCCTGGCAGGTTATAGTCCATAGGGTTGCTAAGAGTTGGAAAGGATTGAGAACACACGCTGTACTGTATTTCATGAACATCTCATTTTTTTTTTTCATTTAGATTTGCTCTCTGATAAAACTAAGACTAATAAATTTATAAACAATTTAGGAATAAATATAAAAATATTCTGTTTTTACATCAAAGTGGGGGTGGGATAAAGAAAAAAGTGATTTCCTTTCCCTTGCATACAGAGTCTGAACACCAAGCTTGCAGCCTGCTCTATCCGGAATGGCATCCAGAGGAGGGGGAAGGAGAGAAAAAAGCACCCCTGATTACTTAGGCATTAGAAACTCCACTTCAAGTGATTTGGCAAAGAAAGTGAAGCTACAGAAAGGTTTCTCAAGCCCCTGTTTCTCAAGGGGGACTTTGGGCCTTTCGAGGTAACTCTTTCACAGATTTCGCTTTAACGAAGCAGGTGAAAGGCCGTTTGGCACCAGCCCGTTCCTTTTACCCTAGCTGCCTGTGATGAGCGCGGTTGCCAGGCAACGAAGTCTCAGGCTCTCTTTGTGCCTACATCAGGCTAGGAAATTTGGAGGTTTTCAAAGCTGTTGTCTGCTGCAGACAAGTTACACTGAAACGCCTTTAGGTTTTTAGGACTATTTTTTAAATTCCTTACAGTAAAACTACATTATCTTTTCTAATTTTCTCTCCTTTGTAGAAGAGATTATTTAAAGTGTATATGGCTATATTTCCACAGGAAGATAGCTAGATCTTGACTTCAAAATCAGAAGTAATTTACATTTTAAAAGAAGAACAAACGAGCATCACAGCTGCATCTCATATGTTCCTTCCTGTCAGCTTAATTTCTTTCATTTTCTTTCTTCTCCTCTTCTTTTGCTTTAAATATTTTTATTGGCTTTCCTCTCTTTTTTCTTCACTCACCCCACTTCAACATGTTTCTTTTATCTCTCTCTTATGCTCTCCAGTGACATGAACTCTGTGTTATTAATGCATTCATCTTTAATCAATTGCTAATCCCCTGAGTTTGAAGCAAATCAGACTTTTCTTTACAAACTTACTGCTTTATATTTTCTTCTTACTGCTGAACTCGTTTTATTATTATTATTACTATTAATGTTATATCTGTAGCTGGGAGACTTAAGGGGAAAGAGCTGATAAAGTATTCCCAGTTGTTATTTGGACTTGTCTTGTTCTTGACAGAGAAACCTGCACCATTGCTCTTTGAGCCTCGCAGTGTGGCCTCTCTGTTTCTTTGGTGGCCTTCTTGGCACCTTCCAGTAGCCTTGAACCCACGGAGTTGTCCAAGTATTTTGGTCCTACATTAATGTGAGACATTCTCTTATGTACTTAATATTATAAATATATTTCATTGAGTGTCATTCAATTGAAAATGATGTGCTTCCTTTTGTTCTTTATCTCTGAGTTTGGCAATGATTCATGGAATAAATGAGAGTGAATTGATCTGGATATGCTTTAACTATCAGTGATAACTCTACTGTTGCAAGGGGAGAAAAACCTGGTAATATCACCAGAAAAAGGCCAAAGTACTCCTAGGAAGATGTACACTCAAGACAGTGATGCATTTCAAACTTGGGCACATTTTGGTGACCCCTACCCCCATAAAACATATCCTGTTACTTATTTATCATCATGAGGTAACAAGTAGTACAAGGAGTTTGATATACTTGTTCACTAAGAATTTGATATAATATGGAAGTCGACCTGCTGAACATCTTTGCCTGAAAATCCACTGTTGCCGATAAACTCATCTGTTAAAACTACTAAAATGATAAATGGGCTAAGTAGTTAATATTCTTATGGTTTTGATTTTGAGTTAGTAGGTATGAAACCAATCACATATATTTCTGGAACTTATAAGTAAAAACTGTTCTCCCTCTATGACTCAATATTACGATCTCTTATGTTTGCTATGGAAAACCTAATAAAGAGTTATGTCCCTTTTTATATAATAAAATCAAACTACTATATTACAGTAGGCCAGAAAACAGGAAGTGTGGATTTTAATCTGAGTCCAATCCCTAGCTAGCTTTTTGACTTTGGGCAGTTCTCTTAATCTTGGTCTCAGCTCCCTCTTCCATAAAGTTGTAAGGTGGGAGTAAGTATTCTCTGAGATATATTCTGCTATTAAAATTCTATTATTGAATTTGAAAACCACTAACCTTTTCAGTGAGTCTGATTTAGGAAAGGGATGGTATAACTTTTTTTTAAGCTGGTAAAGTTAAGTGAAAAAAGTATTTAAACCTCCTTGTATTTGTTAATTGAGCTATTTTTTAAATCAGACATGCAACTTCAAATTTTATATCTCTTTTCAACTCTATAGCCAGAGGTTAAAAAGTACAGTTTCTAGAGATGGCCTGTGCTTCGATTTGCCTCATCATTTGCTAGTTGTGGGTCATGGGCATGCTCCTTAACATCTTTGTGCTCAGTTTACTCATCTGTCACTTGGGAATAATAACAGTACCCATCACATAGGGATATTGTGAAGATTAAATGCTGTAACTCACTTAAGCCCTGAACAAATGACTAGAGCATCAACATATTCTTGATATGTGTCAGCTTTTACTGTCACCAGCTATCCGGCTCTATTGTCACTCTATTCTTTATTAGTGTAACAATAACCTCCTAGTTTTCAAGTCTCTTTCTTAAAGTCCATTCTATACATTTCTTCCAGTTTAAACTGCCTAAAACACAATTGTCATAATTTTACTCCCCTGCTAAGAACTATGGCAACAGATTTCAATGAACCTATACCCAGTAGAATTGAATATAAATTAGCCTGGCATTTAAAGCTCTCATTAATATATTGGTTCAATTTATCTTCCCTGCTTCATTCTATTTCTTTTTCATATAGAAATGCTCTGCCTGAATGCAACTCCGCAAATGTCCCTGAGAACAAGTGCTCTGCTCACCCGTGCTAAGCAATTAAGGGCAGGGGCTGTGATGAGTGTTTATACCCCATCAATCCAGGACCTGGCACACAGTGGGCATGCAACTGTTGTTGAAATAAACTGCTTCTAGTCATACTGTTTTCTCCCAAAGATAATCCTTATCTTTACTTATATCTCTTATCCTTTCTCATCTTTACCTATATCTACCCTCTGAGGTCCTATCCAAATATCATGTTACCACAATTCATAAGCTACCTACTTCTTCTCACAGTACTGTCATGTATCTATCTGGTAGAACTTATATTCTGCTCTGATTCTATTGATTTTTGTCATGATTTTATGTCCTAATTTTTACGTAGATTTCAGAGCAGTGTACTATATCTTACTCAATTTTATTTCCTACAGTGCCTAGCATTTGCTTTGTTAGCTGCCTGTAGCTAGTTGTTGAATACATGAATATGACTAACAAACTAATATTATCCATTGTTTTGTTATGATTCTTTTTAAGAAAAGAACTATCCTATTTCCATAGAAGCAAATTTGCATTGCTTACGAAGCTTCTCAGTCTGAGCAATGACAATCACATCCTCTCTGTCTTACGTAACCTTAGGTAGCTGCTGAAGCCATATAGACATTCTCATTATTCCATGGACAAGCCATATGCAATCTTACCCCATCCTTCCACTGATGTTTTCTCTGCCTGAGTGCAGTCTTGTCTTCTTTGTGACTCAAACCTTATTTAAAATTCCATCTCAGTTCCTAAACTACAGATTCACTATAGAAATTCTGACATGGAAACTTTAGAATGACTGTTTCCATATTAATTAACCCTTTGAAATTTTATTTTTCTCCTTCCAGGGTTACCCCTATATTATTTATGCAAATATCATTCTTGACTACTTGTTTGCAGGATATTTAGGTGACTGAATCACTGTCTAAATAGTATGAGTTTTCACTTGGTAAGTGCTGATGAAATTAAGACTGAAATTGAAGAAAGTGGAGAAAACCACTAGACTATTCAGGTATGACCTAAATCAAATCCCTTATGACTATACAGTGGAAGTGAGAGATAGATTTAAGGGACTAGATCTGATAGAGTGCCTGATGAACTATGGACAGAGGTTCATGACATTGTACAGGAGACAGGAATCAAGACCATCCCCATGGAAAAGAAATGCAAAAGACAAAATGGCTATCTGAGGAGGCCTTACAAATAGCTGTGAAAAGAAGAGAGGCGAAAAGCAAAGGGGAAAGGGAAAGATATACCCATTTGAATGCAGAGTTCCAAAGAATAGCAAGGAGAGATAAGAAAGCCTTCCTTAACAATCAATGCAAAGAAATAGAGGAAAAGAACAGAATCGGAAAGACTAGAGATCTCTTCAAGAAAATTAGAGATGCAAAGGGAACATTTCATGCAAAGATGGGCTCGATAAAGGACAGAAATGGTCTGGACCTAACAGAAGCAGAAGATATTAAGAAGAGGTGACAAGAATACACAGAACTGTACAAAAAGATCTTCATGACCCAGATAATCATGATGGTGTGATCACTCACCTAGGGCCAGACATCCTGGAATGTGAAGTCACGTGGGTCTTAGGAAGCATCACTATGAACAAAACTAGTGGAGGTGATGGAACTCCCGTTGAGCTATTTCAAATCCTGAAAGATGATGCTGTGAAAGTGCTGCACTCAATATGCCAGCAAATCTGGAAAACTCAGCAGTGGCCACAGGACTGGAAAAGGTCAGTTTTCATTCCAGTCCCAAAGAAAGGCAATACCAAAGAATGCTCAAACTACCGCACAATTGCACTCATCTCACACGCTAAAAAAGTAATGCTCAAAATTCTCCAAGCCAGGCTTCCACAATACGTGAATTGTGAGCTTCCAGATGCTCAAGCTGGTTTTAGAAAAAAAGGAATCAGAGATCAAATTGACAACATCTGCTGGATCATGAAAAAAGCAAGAGAATTCCAGAAAAACATCTATTTCTGTTTTATTGACTATGCCAAAGCCTTCGACTGTGTGGCACAATAAACTGTGGAAAATTCTGAAAGAGATGGGAATACCAGACCACCTGACCTGCTTCTTGAGAAACCTATATGCAGGTCAGAAAGCAACAGTTAGAACTGGACATGGAACAACAGACTGGTTCCAAATAGGAAAAGGAGTATGTCAAGGCTGTATATTGTCACCCTGCTTATCTAACTTCTATGCAGAGTACATCATGAGAAACGCTGGGCTGGAAGAAGCACAAGCTGGAATCAAGATTGCCAGGAGTAATATCAATAACCTCAGATACGCAGAGGACACCACCCTTATGGCAGAAAGCAATGAAGAACTAAAGGGTCTCTTGATAAAAGTGAAAGGGGAGAGTGAAAAAGTTGGCTTAAAGCGCAACATTCAGAAAACTAAGATCATAGCATATTGTTCCATCACTTCAAGGAAAATAGATGGGGAAACAGTGGCTGACTTTATTTTTCTGGGTCCAAAATCACTGCAGATGGTGATTGCAGCCATGAAATTAAAAGAAGCTTACTCCTTGGAAGAAAGTTATGACCAACCTAGACAGTATATTAAAAAGAAGATACGTTACTTTGCCAAAAAAGGTCCATCTAGCCAAGGCTATGGTTTTTCCAGTGGTCATATATGGATGTGAGAGTTGGACTATAAAGAAAGCTGAGTGCCGAAGAATTGATGCTTTTGAACTGTGGTGTTGGAGAAGACTCTTGAGAGTCCCTTGGACTGTAAGGAGATTTAACCAGTCCATCCTAAAGGAGATCAGTCCTGGGTGTTCATTGGCAGGACTGATGTTGAATCTGAAACTCCAATACTTTCGCCACCTCATGTGAAAAGCTGACTCATTTGAAAAGACTCTGATGCTGGGAGGGATTGGGGGCAGGAGGAGAAGTGGACGACAGAGGATGAGATGGTTGGATGGCATCACTGACTCAATGGACATGAGTTTGGGTGGACTCCGGGAGTTGGTGATGGACAGGGAGGTCTGGCGTGCTGTGGTTCATGGGGTCACAAAGAGTTGGACATGACTACGTCACTGATCTGAACTGAACTGGTGATGTTTTAATTCAATAGAAAAATACAATTTAAATTTGTATCTTAATTTTTCATGTGTGTTAGTCTTTCAACCCATTAGATACTAAACATTTCAGATCAGAGGTCAAATCTGGAACTTCCTTTGAATTTCTCACATTAGCAAGCATAGTGCTAATCACATTGGACATTTTTATCATATGAACAGTATTCATTGTTAAATGAGACCTACCTGACAAAATGGTCTAGTTCACTTTATATTTATTTCACAATACATGACACTCTATAACTTCATTCCATTTTTTCCTGGATTATTGGTTCTAAGTTACTGCATACTTAAAAGTTTTTTTCCTGGTATCTTGCTTTACAATTTACTGTGACACTTATTGGACTTCTCACCAAGTAAGGCAACTAATGCTGTATCTTTGTAGATTTAGATATATCTTGGAGGGAAAGTACACATATTGGGAAAAAACTTGCTCTCTCTACTGCATTTATATTATTTTTCATCTTTTGACTGAGAATGTAAATGAAATGTATAATAAATATTTGTTGAGTGGCCTATATGAAGAACTTTATATTAGACCCTTTATGTATACCACCTAATTTTATCTTCTGAACAAGCCCATGTAGTCAGTGCTACTAAGCTATATTTATAGTTATGAAAGCAAAAGCTAAGAAAGCTGAAACTAAGCTGTCTTTATCCTTCAACTTGATCTGAAGCCTTTCTGGTTCCAAGGTCCAACAGAAGAGGATGAGATAGTGGATCTCCAACTTTAATTAGCAGAAAAGTTACCCAAGGGACTCTTTAAAATACATATTACTGAGATAAACTCCAAAGGGTCCATTTTGTTAGGTTTGGGGTAAGACCCAGGAATATATATTTTAAAAAACACACAAAAAAGCATTCATTTGGAAACATTTTGAGATAAGGAATAGTTAAGATAATAATAGTAACAGTGATGATAATAATAATACAACAACTATACAACATATGGATCAATATCACACTGTCTCCCAGTTACTGCACCACCTTACTATTTGTCAGGAATTGTGTGTTAAGCACTTATGACATATTTTGTCACTTGAGTCTCACAGCCACCTAATGAAATATATATAATTATCATCTCCCTTTTATGTGAGGAGGGAACTAGAATCAGAGAGGTTGCATAGTTGGTAAGCACTGGAAACAGCATACGTCCACAATGCATGGAAAAGGCAGACAAATAAAAGGAAAGCCAGGGAGACTGCTTTCATAGAGCCTACAGGAAGAGAGCGCATCAAGAGCAGATGATGTCAATTCCTCAAAATTAAGTGAGCTAGATTGTGAACAGTGTTCCCTGATTTGTAAATGAGGAGGTCATTGTTGATCTTAGCAAGATCAACTTGAGTGAGCAGATGGGAGTAGTAAGGATATTGGGAGTTAAAGAGTGGAGATGTAAAAAAATAGAGTTAAATCCCCGTTTGTTGAATTTCCAACAAAAAACAAGCAAATAAAGAAGATTGTTTTAGGGGCTGATGCAAATTTAGTGAACATTTGAAAAAATATAGGACAGTCATGAAAATATTCAGGGGAATGTACAATGAAGAAAGAGGTAGATATAAATGAAAATAAATAAGAGTAATGAGACAGGCTTCGAGAAGAAGGGATGGATCTGTTAGCTTTGTACAGAAGCATTAATTTTTCTGGGAAAGGTGAAGGCAGCTGTGGATGTAGATCTAGGTATTTGACTAGTGGTACAGTCATAGGCATTTATGGGCAGGAAGATGGGAAGTTAAAGTAGTTCCTGTGTGATGGATTTTATTTTTTGTGTTGAGAAAATTAATAGGGTCTTCAAATGAACTAATAAAGATTTAGGATAGCTACTGTGAGGAAATAGAGGCAGAATTCTAGAAATACATATAAAGGATTGCTGTGGGGTTAAACATCCAGCTGAGAGAAAAGATCATATATTGTAATAGTATCATTGTATGGCTTTTATTCAGTGGTGTTCAGTGATAGAAGCAGAAGTAGGATTGGGGTTAGTTTAGCTTAGGGATTTAGTAAAATAAGTGGTATGAGCAACAGAGAAACATGCTTAAAAGCGTTGACAGTAGGCTTTGTGAAATGAAGGTCTCCAGAACTGGAAGTTTAGGGAAAACAATAAGGCCAGTAGAGGCCTACAGATGTGGAGAAAAGGGCTAAAAATTGAGTTTTAAAGAGATGGTAAATAAATCACAGCAGGATCCTCTATGATCCACCTCCCAGAATACTGGAAATAAAAGCAAAAATAAACAAATGGGACCTAATTAAAATTAAAAGCTTCTGTACAACAAAGGAAACTATAAGCAAGGTGAAAAGACAACCTTCAGAATGGGAGAAAATAATAGCAAATGAAGCAACTGACAAAGAATTAATCTCAAAAATATACAAGCAACCCCTGAAGCTCAATTCCAGAAAAATAAATGACCCAATCAAAGAATGGGCCAAAGACCTAAACAGACATTTATCCAAAGAAGACATACAGATGGCTAACAAATACACGAAAAGATGCTTGACGTCACTCATTATCAGAGAAATGCAAGTCAAAACCACATGAGGTACCATTTCACGCCAGTCAGAATAGCTGTGATCCAAAAGTCTACAAGCAATAAATTCTGGAGAGGGTGTGGAGAAAAGGGAACCCTCCTACACTGTTGGTAGGAATGCATACTAGTACAGCCACTATGGAGAACAGTGTGGAGATTCCTTAAAAAACTGAAAATAGAACTGCCTTATGACCCAGCAGTCCCACTGCTGGGCATACACACTGAGGAAACCAGAATTGAGAGAGACACGTGTACCGCAATGTTCATCGCAGCACTGTTTATAATAGCCAGGACATGGAAGCAACCTAGATGTCCATCAGCAGAGACGAATGGATAAGAAAGCTGTGGTACATATACACAATGGAGTATTATTCAGCCATTAAAAAGAATACATTTGAATCAGTTCTAATGAGGTGGATGAAACTGGAGCCTATTATACAGAGTGAAGTAAGCCAGAAAGAAAAACACCAATACAGTATACTAATGCATATATATGGAATTTAGAAAGATGGTAATGATAACCCTGTATGCTGCTGCTAAGTTGCTTCAGTTGTGTCCGACTCTGTGTGACCCCATAGATGGCAGCCCACCAGGCTCCACTGTCCCTGGGATTCTCCAAGCAAGAACACTGGAGTGGATTGCCATTTCCTTCTCCAATGCATGAAAGTGAAAAGTGAAAGTGAAGTCACTGAGTCGCATCCAACTCTCAGGGACTCCATGAACTGCAGCCTGCCAGGCTTCTCTGTCCATGAGATTTTCCAGGCAAGAGTACTGGAGTGGGGTGCCATTGCCTTCTCTGATATGAGACAGCAAAAGAGACACAGATGTATAGCACAGAATTTTGGACTCTGTAGGAGAGGGAGAGGGTGGGATGATTTGGAAGAATGGCACTGAAACATGTATAATATCATATATGAAACAAATCGCCTGTCCAGGTTCGATGCATGATACAGTATGCTTGGGGCTAGTGCACTGGGATGATCCAGAGAGATGGTACGGGGCGGGAGATGGGAGGGGCTCAGGATGGGGAACACGTGTATACCCGTGGTGGATTCATGTTGATGTATGGCAAAACCAATACAATATTGTAAAGTAATTAGCTTCCAATTAAAATAAATAAATTTATATTAAAAAATAAAGAGATGGTAAAGCAGTAAATGGCAAAAGAGATGGAAGAACTGGAAAAGTAGGCAGTTGTGGGATGAAAATGGGAATGAGTGGGGTCTAGTATGTTTTAGTTACACAGCAGCAACCTAAAAGGAATGTGAAATGTTTTAGGTCACATGATTTAATCTATTTTCTTCTCTTATTTTTTAGGAAATCTGAGATTCTAATGTCTTAAGGAAGAGACAGTCTTCTCAAAGGCTGTCTCATTACTTTTATTTATTTTTTTCTTATCTACTTCTTTCTTCATTGTGCATTCCCCTGAATATTTTCATGACTATCATATTTTTTCAAATATTCCCTAAATTTGCATCAACCCCATCAATCTTAACTGTAAGATTGGCCTTGTGTTTCCTCTCAGGTCCTATGAACTTTCTGATTACTTTGACTTTCTTTCCTTGTGTCTACATCACCATCAATTCTTCTATCACTTACTCTTAGTCAGATTAGAACAGAGAAGTATTTATTTCTTTAATTTCTAGAATAATGAGTGCAGGGCCATGCATCAGAATCACCTGGAGAGCATGTTGAAAATTTTTATTTCTGGTCTTTACACCAGACTCATTTAATCAAGATCTCTGTGGGAGTGGATTCTGAGGAATCTGAAGTTTTAAGAAACTCTACAGGAGATTCTGACTCGTGTGACTATTTTAGGAAATGACAGTTTCAACAAGACAGATTCTTTTCCTTTACTTTATCAATTCATACTCAGTGTGTTTTTGCTGTTAACTCCTATTTACTGGACAATAATGCTGAAGCTTGTGGGTTTTGACATTGGGATGGAGAGGCAAAGAAAGCAACAATTTAATCTTGAAATTAGTACCTTTTCTAAATTTCATCCTTACATACAACCTGGCCCTCTCAACACATGCATCATATCGCCAACCACTGTTGACACCAACACCTAACGTGTTTGGAAAAGCAAAGCCAACCGGTGAAAGTGGAAAAGATTTATAAAATTAAGAAGCCTGACAAAAAGACTCCAAATAATAGAGATGATTCCAAGTAAAAGGTGAATAGCAATTGGGTAGGTGTAAAGAATAGACAGGCAAGTAAGAATTTCAGCTCAGAAAGAGATAGAGATGTGCTGATGGTAACTAGAAAGGTAGTGTACTGCTTGTGATCGAATGAGACATATGATTGATGCCCACATGTTTGAAACCTACTGACTGAGCGACTTCACTTTCACTTTTCACTTTCATGCATTGGAGAAGGAAATGGCAACCCACTCCAGTATTCTTGGCTGGAGAGTCTCAGGGATGGGGGAGCCTGGTGGGCTGCTGTCTATGGGGTCACGCAGAGTCAGACATGACAGAAGCGACTTAGCAGCAGCAGCAGCCATAGTTAACTTGTGTGTGTGTGTGTGTGTGTGTGTGTGTGTGTGTGTGTGTGTGTGTGTTTTGGTAGTTCTGTGATCCATTAGTAATCAATGAATTCTCCTGGCACTGAACTCTTGTGCTGTTACATTTCCCACATTGAAATTTCAGTTCACAAAGAAAAAGAAATCTTGTTTTTGGTATCTTGGTACCTGGAGGTAAGTAGAGAATATATTATTTTCTTCAGTATCTGCTGACAGTTTTCAAGGAACAAAGGCACAGTGTTGCATCTAAAATCTCCCCTTAGTGACATAGAAGTCAGGCTTCTCTATATTGGAGTTATGAATCATACAACAAATGAACACACTCATGGATGAAAAAAATCATCACTTGATAATATTTTACCTGGTGATATACTAATCTATAAACAATGAAAATATTTTTAAAGTTTCCTTTTGAGAAGAAACTATATCTTAGATATATTTTTATATTCACAAAATGTGCTTCTATTATATCATTATTAATGATTTCTGTTTAACCTAACACAAAGGCTCTCTCTCCCTCTCTGTCTTCTCCTCTCTCTTTCTCCTGTACCACCTTAGCACTCTTTTTTGTTTCTCTGTGTGTATAGGCTCTTTAGCATCCTTAATCCTTTATGTTAGAGATCTTACTACAGAAAAAAACCAGAAGGAACAAACTCAGAACTGCATAACCCAAATAAAATTTAGAATATAGAACATGCCTTTGTTTGATGAAGAATAAATGACTGGATGTAAAAATCATGCAAGTTATTCTTTACTTGATGAAAATACATGAATTAAGTTTCAACATGGGCCATGTAAGTTTCACCTCCCTGAAGGGAATCACCATCACCTCATCCCTTCTCCTTCTAGTCCTTGTGTCCCGGTACATGAACTGCTCTTGCTCAGGCTGGACTGAGTGACAACGACAAACATGACCATTCAGTTACTCTGACAAGTATTATTTTGAATTGTTCTCAGTGACAGAAATTTCTCTTAGGTTTGAGTCAGAATACTCAACATTAGTTCAGTTGATTCACTTAATAAATTCTGTCCAAAATTAGTTTTAAATGAATGTATGGCCTCTCTCTTATAAAATCCAAAATCTAGATGCCCTGCTCAGTTTGAACTCTGGCTAATGATGCTAGTACCCTGCCCCTGAGCTATGTCTCTTGCATACACTGCTACTTTAGGAATCATGCCCATCTCTGGAGTAACTAACCCTTGCCCTTGTTTCTATTTTCTGGTTCTGAGCCTTAGCACAACTTGTTGTGCCTTCAGTACTCTGACCCCAGCAGTCTCTGATCTGAATTCTGGGACCATGAAGGAAACCATGGCCAAGTTACTTCTCTTTGTTTTAGTCCCAGGGCCATCTGACTTTATACTCACTATGTAATCCTTTCTCACACTGTAGCTATCTACCTTCATTTGGATGTAATTACCTCATACTTTGATAATGGAAACATTCTTCTAAATTGCCTGTATGGTACTCCTCCTCAAATTGGTTGTTTATAATATACCAAATTAATAATCCTAAATATATATTTCTCTGTGGTACATTTCCTAGTGAAAAACTTCAGTGACTCTACAATGCTTACAAAATCAAATTGACATTCCTTAGTTCAACATTTTATGCCTTCATCCACAATCTATTCTGTATTTTCCCAGCCTTGTCTCTAGTTATTTTCCTATGTATAGTTTTTAGTGCCACTTTCTTGAAATTGGATGAAAAAGTTGGACGAGACTTTTTACTTTCTAATTTATTGGATTTTTTCTCCCAGGTGGCACAGTGGTAAAGAATCCGACTGCCAATGCAGGAGATGCAAGAGATGTGGGTTTGAACCCTGGGTAAGGATGATCCCCTGGAGAAGGAAATGGTAACCTGCTCCAGTATTCCTGCCTGGAAAATTCCATGGACAGAGGAACCTGGCAGGCTACAGTTCATGGAGTAGCTGAGTCAGACATAACTGAGTATACACACACACACATTCTCCCTGAAATACTCTCCCTCTCTAATTCAGTTATGAAAATCCTACTCATTTTTTAAGTTTCCATTAAATTCTTTCTCTTCTGTGAGATTTTCTATCATTTTCGTATGAAGTTATCTCCTTTATCTGAATTTCTATAGGTTTATGTTTTATTCATTTGATGCTCACAGATATTACTGGAGCTATTTTGGAACATAGCATATCTACTCAACCAGAAAGCAAGTCCTGAACAAAGGAAACTCTTTCTTATGTATCTTTGTATTTCAAACAGAGGCTTGGGTCTAATAGTATATGGGAAATATTTTTAATGTAAAATAATGGCTAATACATTGAAATAAGATACTATCTTGGAGATAGTAAATATTAATTTTTAAGACAATGATGACCACCCTTAAAGCATGAGGGTTGAAATTTACTGGTCTATTAGAACATTTCCACGGTGCCCATATAATTTCAATAGTGTATATTTGTCTTTCAAAACTATTTCCAACCAGCATACCATACATTTAATTGCATTTACAAAAGAGAGTAATTAGTTTCTTAATTTGTATAAAAAGAGATATTAGAGCACCGTAGGATTTACCAGTTACTAGATATCAATCTTAGCTTTATTGTTTGTAAAAAACAACAAAAAGCACTTCACAAACAAGCAAACAAAAGAACAAACTATATAATATTTGTCTTATGGATTCATTAATTTATTTTTTCATTTATCTAAAAATGGTTATTGAGAATTGACTATGTAAAAGTCACTGAACTCAGAACTAGGGCTAGGATGGTAAACCATTCCTGGCCCATGAATTGGTGAAAATTAAAGTATTAAGATAGTATTATCCTACAGAGGGAAAAGAACATTTGTATTGCAAAGATAAACAAGAGAACATGGACTATTTGGGGAAGATGAATGACATGTTATCAAATTTTATGAATTCCTCAAAAAAAAAAAAAAACCCACACCTAAGCATCTACTATGTGCTATTGACTGTGTTATGCAGTGAATGTAGGGCAGGTGTTGTAGCATTTATTACTGTTTGGTAATTCATTGTCCCCTCCCCCAACACATCGGCAGCCTATACCTCCCCCTTCCCTTGATTTTGATCCTGTCCATGTCATTACTTTGACCAGTGCAATATGAGGCCTAAAGATCATAGTTTCTATTTCCTGTTGCACTATTGACATTTGACATACATGACCCATGTAGTCACTGTTTCTTGGTTCTGGTTTTGGTTCCAGAATAAGAAACAGAGCAGATACAACCCAGACAGCAGCCTAGAGTTATGTGTAGGCAAGCTCAGAAGAGTCTAGGTGGGCCAAGCTGCCATCACAAAATCATAAAGAAGAAATAGATTTGTTGTTTTAATACTCTAAATTTGATTGTTAATGCAGCAAAAATTAAACGATGCAGGTATTATGTCTAGTGAGAAAGAAAGATATTGCCAAACAGATAGTTATCAATGTTTTTGTGTTTTGGGAAACTGAAGTGTTCCTATATATGTGTATAGCAAGTGGACTTACATTATTCTGGGGGAAAAGGAATATCTTCTGGGTTGGCTACTACTTATATATAATTTAATTTAATTTAGCCTCTAGTCATTACTTAGTATATCCCAACTGCTGCTGGCGAACAGATGCATCTTTGGGAAACAATTTTCCAGAAAAATCAGATGCAATATCCACAACAGAAAGTTATTGTCCCTTTTACCTCATATAGTAGTTCTGCATAGTTAAAAATCATTTTAATGAAGGACTAAAAGGATCCAGTTCTGTATTTTCACTTAAGACCAATATTCTTGTGGCTTCTAGATGAAAAGCAACCTCTATAGGGACAAGCTTATTCTAGTAATGGAGACTATTTCTCTTAAGTTATAGACCATAGACCATGTAGACTGGTGTAGGCCTTGAGATAACCTGGCAAACAATTTCATTTTGCAAGCCAAACAACTGGGGTCCACAGATGCAAAATTATTTTCATAAGGCTCCCACTGGAGTTTGGGAAGGCTCAGATGTTAAAGTCAGGAGTTCTGACATGTGGATCACAACACTTAAACTTTGAAGAAAATGTTTCTCCATATCATTGTCTTTGGATGAATTTTAAGTAAAAATTGATTATAAATATTGCAAATTTCTGTGGTGATTCAACTTAGAGACAAGAGGTAAATTTTAGAGGGTGAAAATTTTGTTTAACTGTAGGCCAATGGGATCCAGCTGAGCTGGATGATGTTCCTCCTAAAAGATGATGCTGTTAAAGTGCTACACTCAATATGTCAGCACATTTGGAAAACTCAGCAGAGGCCACAGGACAGGAAAATGTCAGTTTTCACTCCAATCTCAAGGAAGGGCCATGCCAAAAAAAAAAAAAAAAAGTTCAAACTGTCAAATAATTACACTCATTTTTCATGCTAATAAGGTTATGTTCAAAATCGTTCAAGCTAGGGTTCAGCAGTATGTGAACCGAGAACTTCCAGATGTACAAGCTGGGTTTAGAAGAGACAGAAGAATCAGGATCAAATGGCCAACATCTGTTGGACATAGAAAAAGCAAAGGAATTCCAGAAAAACATTTACTTCTGTTTCTATACTATACTATACTTCTATACTATACTTCTTAACTATACTAAAGCCTTTGACTGTGTGCATCACAACCAACTGTGGAAAACTCTTCAAGAAACAGGAATACCAGACCACCTTACCTGTCTCCTGAGAAACTTGTATGCAGGTCAAGGAGAAAAAGTTAGAACCAGACATGGAACAATCGACTGCTTCAAAATTGTGAAAGTACAAGGCTGCATATTGTCACTCTGTTTATTTAACTACTATGCAGAGTACATCATGTGAAATGCCAGGAAGGATGAAACTCAAGCTGGAATCAAGTTTGCTGAGGGAAATATCAACATCCTCAGGTATGCAGATGATGCCACTCTAATGGCAAAAAATGAGGAGGAACTAAAAAGCCTCTTGGTGAGTGTGAAAGAGGAAAGTGAGAAAGTTGGCTCAAACCTCAACATTCAAAAAACTAACATCATGACATACAGTCCCACACTTCATAGCAAATAGATGGGGAAACAATGGAGACAGTGATAAATTTTATTTCCTTGGGTTCCAAAATCAGTGTGGATGGTGACTGCAGCCATGAAATTAAAAAATGCTTGCTCCTTGGAAGAAAAGCTGTGACCAACCTAAACAGCATATTAAAAAGCAGAGACGTCACTTTGCTAACAAACATCTGTATAGTCAAAGCTATGATTTTTCCAGTAGTCATGTATGGATATGAGAGTTGGACAATAAAGAAGGCTGAGTGCCAAAGGATTGATTCTTTTGAACTGTGGAGCTGGAGAAGACTCTTGAGAGTCCCTTGGACTGCAAGGAGATCCAACCAGTCAAACCTAAAGGAAATCAGCCCTGAATATTTATTGGAAGGACTGATGCAGAAGCTAAAGCTCCATTACTTTGGCCAACTGATACAAAGAGCTAACTAATCAGAAAAGACCCTAATGTTGGGAAAGAGGCAAAAGAAGAGGGGACAGGGGATGAGATAGTCAGATAGAATCAATGGACATGAATTTGAGCAAACTATGGGAGATAGTAAAGGACAGGGAAGACTGGTGTGCTGCAGTCCACAGGGCTTCAAAGAGTCAGATACAACTCAGTGACTGAACAACAAAAATGGGATCCTTAAGCTATCTACAAATTTTCCTACATTTCCCTGCCAACTCTGGTCATATACATTTTTATGTTTGGCATTTTTCATAGTTTTTCATAATTATTGGTGTGGTCATGCCATTAACATCTGTCATTTGTATCATTATCCTTTTAGGCCCATTAAGACAGAGACAATATATCCCCATTAACTAGCACAGTATCTGATATGTGCTAAGTACTCAATACACTTTTGTTTGATGAATGAACAATCTTTCATTGATCTCACACAAGTACAATGATCATACTTTGTCATGTGGTGTGAAGTATGTCCCATGATCAATAATCTCTTCTTGTCACGTAGTCTACATAATACGTTTTTCATAAAGTCTGAAGGAAATGAGTTAATGGGCTACTTTCATCAGATTTTTATTAATAGATCACATAATGAATATAACTTTAAAATATAGCATTATTAATAACAAAGTATAAATTTGCATAGAATGATTGCATTAAAATATTTCACTTAGAAGAAAATAAGGGTGTACAGTGACTCATTAAATGAAGATCTATTCAAGTGGAATTAATAGAATTACTAATAAAAAATTTCAAAATTATTTAAATGACTAATGCTTAAGATATGGGAAACTAAAAAGGCAATCGTGATCTAATTTACTATCTTGATATTTAGAAGAAATATCTGTTAGATTAAGGTAGCCTCATTGCCTAACTCTTAAATGAAGCATTACTGAGTCATATAAAAAAATAAAGATTTAAGGAGAATAATTTAGGTCCTGAATAGTTATTTTGCCAGCATTTTTGGAACTCCAGGGCTAAAAGGATAAGAGAAAAGAGAAAACCAATATATAGCTCAGTAACTGCTCTCATAGTCCTGATGTGTGGGAGGAACCAGCTCCCCAAATGATCTCTACTCTGCTTTCTTTGCTGTTAGACTTGCTGCATTCTCAAGAGATTACCACGGCCAGTTTAAGAATGATATGAGGCCCTGGTATCCAAAATTATGACAACATAGAGCAAAACTTGAACCAAACAGAACATCTGTCTTGTTATGTAAATGTTAAACATGTGCACTTATCACTGCAACTTCATTGATGAAACTTTTGAGGATGATATTCTTTACTGTTGACATGCATACATCTTTTCTACATGATCACTAAATGATGTGAGAAATACACAAACAAATATGTGAGCTGAAATAGCACGTTTATCGTTGTTGGAGATAAAGATGCAGATTGTGGCATTAGGTCTGTTAGTCAAATGGGCCTGGTACGGGGATCCTAGAATTAGGGGACTTCATGCATTTACAGAAAGCATGAACTGAGGAAGATCTTCTTTTATGACACTCCTCAGACTCAGCTCCTACCTGACTTCCAGCATGAAAGTGCAAAGCAATAGTCTCTGGGTGAAGCTGGCTCTAAGAGAAAACTAGAGGGTGGAGCATGTCTAGTTATTCTTTCTGTGTTTTCATGCAGAAAAAGCACTCCATCTTCCAAAGAAGAAAGTGACTAACAAGGACAAAAATGCCAAAAGTATATTAGTTGATCTCTCTCAACACAAGGAAAACTAAGAGTAGATGGAAGCTTGTCCAATAAATGTGAAAATGTTTTTAGTGGCAATATACTTACATTCCTGTCTCAAAAAAAGGAGGGATAAAATATTCTTGAGGTCTTTCAAGAAAAAGACCTCAATTGAAAGTGAAAATTTGTAGAAATTTCTGGCCAGATATTTATTTTGATGTAGACAATAGGTCTAGGAAATTTTCCGTGATAAAAATATTGAACTATTGAAAATCAATCGAAAGTTGTAAAAAATGCAGCTTAATTTATATTTTAAAATAAGGGGTATATTTAAAACACATTTATCTAATTTTTAGAGTTGTTAGGGATTACTTTTACTGTAAATTATTTAGAAAATGGAAAATGGAAGGAAAAGTATCTTATTGATACTTCTCAAAAGCAATTGCTCTTCATATTTATGTGTTTCATTAGAAGTTTTTCTCTATGTTTTCTCATTAGATCATGTAGACTATGCAGTTTTATGACAAAAGAAATTCATGTGCATCTCTGGATATGGAGATGGTTCAGTCAGTAAAGAATCTGCCTGCAATACAGGAGACCGAGGTTCAGTCCCTGGGTCAGGAAGATCCCCTGGAGGAGGACATGGCAACCACTCCAATATTCCTGCCTGGAGAATCCCATGAACCATGGAGCCTGGAGGGTTACAGTCCATAGTGCCACAAAAAATGGGACATGAGTGAGGCAACTTAGCATGCATGCAAGAAGGTTTAAATGAAGAGAATTTTATGAAGCAACTCCAGACAGAAGTGTGACTAGAATTAAGAAACAAAACAAGTGATGCTGGATCATCAGACAATAAAGGAAGTTATGGGGCTCAATGGGCAAAATGGTGTGTGTATGTGTGAAGTCGCTCAGTTGTGTCCGACTCTTTGCAACCCCATGGACTGTAGCCTATCAGGCTCTTCCCTCCATGGGATTCTCCAGGCAAGAGTACTGGAGTGGGTTGCCATTTCCTTCTCCAATTAAAGACATGTTTTTTCTGGAGCTCAGTAGGAACTTAAATTAACTGTGTGATGCACTCTTTAACAGTTGACCTCTCAAAGACAGATCAGGGAACAAAATGGAAGAGAATGGATCTGGAAGAGCAGGGAGCCAAGTGGACAATAATCAGCATCCCAGTTGTTAAAAATTTCTTATTAACAGACTTTTATGGCCACATAGTATTCCAATATAATCATACTATGTATTACAACTATTACCTTTAGATTAACTACTTAAATTGTATAAAGTGTTTTTGCTACTTTCTTGACTTCTATAATTTTCTTAGAGAAGTTCTTGGGTGCTGAATTATTGCATTAAAAAGTACAAATGTTCTTAGGCCTTTTAAAACTTGATAGCAGTGTTTTAAAGCCATACATATTATTCTTTCACCAGCAATGTACGAATGTTCTTATTTTACTATACCCCATTGAGCATTGCATATCCCCATAAAAATTATTTCTTATTTTGAGGAGAGTTGTCCACAAAAATAACTTCTGTGTAGTTTTCAAAAGAAATCTTTAGAACTGCATCTCCTTAATTTAATAAAACTTTTTTTCTGTATGCTTTTTGAATCACATCAGCATGAGGTAATAACAGTACATTGTTGCTCCTTGCTGCTGTTACTGGGCCAGCATCACTGATTTAACTATCCTGTCTCCAATGCTGATTTGAGTTGCTTCCTTAATCATTTAGTACATTATTACATACACTGATATATGTTTTCTGAGCTATTTGAAATATAAATCTTTAAGTCTATTTTGGGGCGTAATGTGACTGAAATAAAGCAGCTCTGGCATGCCAAGCTGTCCTTAAAATAGCTTGACATTGGAAGATGACAAAAGATAGGGTCCCTGTTCCCTATGAGGCCACCACCTCCTTCTTTACCTTTCAGCCTTGTTCATCAACATTAATAAGAGGACAAGAATAATACAAGAATCTGTTGAGTGTTTACAAGAGGACAGGAACTGTGAAGAAGATATCATATATCAGCTTAAAGCACAGTGCCTCTCTTTTGGGTCAGGAATGTATTATTTGGAGGCTTATGTACCAAATCTTGTTAATTCGACTTTCTAAATACTTCTTAAGTTTCTCCACTTTCTACTCCTATTGCTAAAACCCTATTCAAACAGTCTTTTTTTTTTTTTTTGGTGGATTAATGAAGTAGACATTTTCAGTTCTTAAGTTGTTTGATTTTTAGTAGCCTGATGTTTAAGCTGTACAAAAAAGGTCTTCACGACCCAGATAATCATGATGATGTGATCACTAATCTAGAGCCAGACATCTTGGAATGTGAAGTCAAGTGGGCCTTAGAAAGCATCACTACGAACAAAGCTAGTGGAGGTGATGGAATTCCAGTGGAGCTATTTCAAATCCTGAAAGATGATGCTGTGAAAGTGTTGCACTCAATATGCCAGCAAATTTGGAAAACTCAGCAGTGGCCACAGGACTGGAAAAGGTCAGTTTTCATTCCAGTTCCAAAGAATGCCAAAGAATGCTCAAACTACCACACAATTGCACTCATCTCACATGCTAGTAAAGTAATGCTCAAAATTCTCCAAGCCAGACTTCAGCAATACGTGAACTGTGAACTCCCTGATGTTCAAGCTGGTTTTAGAAAAGGCAGAGGAACCAGAGATCAAATTGCCAACGTGCACTGGTCATGGAAAAAGCAAGAGAGTTCCAGAAAAACATCTATTTCTGCTTTATTGACTATGCCAAAGCCTTTGACTGTGTGGATCACAATAAACTGTGGAAAATTCTGAAAGAGATGGGAATACAGACCACCTGACCTGCCTCTTGAGAAATCTGTATGCAGGTCAGGAAGTAACAGTTAGAACTGGACATGGAACAACAGACTGGTTCCAAATAGAAAAAAGAGTACGTCAAGGCTGTATATTGTCACCCTGCTTATTTAACTTCTATGCAGAGTACATCATGAGAAACGCTGGACTGGGAAGAAACACAAGCTGGAATCAAGATTGGCGGGAGAAATATCAATAACCTCAGATATGCAGATGACACCACCCTTATGGCAGAAAGTGAAGAGGAACTAAAAAGCCTCTTGATGAAAGTGAAAGAGGAGAGTGAAAAAGTTGGCTTAAAGCTCAACATTCAGAAAATGAAGATCATGGCATCTGGTCCCTTCACTTCATGGGAAATAGATGGGGAAACAGTGGAAACAGTGTCAGACTTTATTTTTGGGGGCTCCAAAATCACTGCAGATGGTGACTGCAGCCATGAAATTAAAAGATGCTTGCTCTTTGGAAGAAAAGGTATGACCAACCTAGATAGCATATTCAAGAGCAGAGACATTACTTTGCCGACTAAGGTCCGTCTAGTCAAGGCTATGGTTTTTCCTGTGGTCATGTATGGATGTAAGAGTTGGACTGTGAAGAAGGCTGAGGGCCGAAGAATTGATGCCTTTGAACTGTGGTGTTGGAGAAGACTCTTGAGAGTCCCTAGGACTGCAAGGAGATCCAACCAGTCCATTCTGAAGGAGATCAGCCCTGGGATTTCTTTGGAAGGAATGATGGTAAAGCTGAAACTCCAGTACTTTGGCCACCTCATGAGAAGAGGTGACTCATTTGAAAAGACTCTGATGCTGGGAGGGACTGGGGGCAGGAGGAGAAGGGGACGACCCAGGTTGAGATGGTTGGATGACATCACTGACTTGATGGACGTGAGTCTGAGTGAACTCCGGGAGATGGTGATGGACAGGGAGGCCTGGCGTGCTGCGATTCATGGGGTCACAATGAGTCGGACACGACTGAGTGACTGAACTGAACTGAACTGAACTGATGTTTAAGATATTTATTTATATATTTTTAACATTTCAATAACTATCTTATTTCCAGAATCTCCATTTTGTTCCTTTTCAAAAACATCTGAGTTTTTTTCTTCATAAAATCTTTATTGCTTGTGAATTCTCTTGCTGCCTTGATCTCTCTAAATGTTTTAAATAAGCTTATTTTAAAACATCTAATTTCTTTGATCTCTATTTCCTTAGTATGAATGATCCCATTGTGGCTTTTCCTGAACTTGTCTCCAGTGGGAGTTTTTTTTGTTTTTTGTTTTGTTTTCCCCTAAAAGGCCTGGACATTTCTTAGATTTTTCAAGAGTCTCTGTGTTGCACTTTGAATGTTAACCAGGGTCTATTGGGTCACCAGTTGAGGACTATGCTTACATAGTAGTTGTTAGGTGAGGTTTCTGTACCTTAGCGATCTTGTGAATTTGGGTCTCATCCCCATGCATATAAACATCCTAGTGTTCCAGCACTGTCTGTTGAAAATACCATCCTTTGTCCATTGATATGCTTTTGTACCTTTGTTGAAAAGAAATTTACTGTATTTGTAGGTCTACTTTTTGTCACTCTATTCTATCTCACTGATCTATGTGTCTGCTTTTTAGCTAATACTGCACCTTTCAAAAAATTCTTTAATTTTTGGTTGTACTGATTCTTCATTGTTTCCACAGGCTTTCTCTAGATGCGGCAAGTAGGGGCTACTCTTCCTTGCAGTGTGGAAACTTCTCATTGCAGGGGCTTCTCTTGTTGCAGAGCGTGGGCTGTATAGGTGGCGGGCTTCGGCAGTTGCAGCTCATGGACCCTGGGGGGCGCAGGCTTCAGCAGTAGGGGCACGCGGGCTCAGTAGTTGTTCCCAGGCTCCAGTGTGGGCTCAGTAGCTGTGGCTAAAGGGATTAGTTGCAAGTGGAATCGTCCCAGACCAGGGATCAAACCCATGTCCCCTGAATCCCCAGGCGGATTCTTATCCACTGCAACACCAGAGGAGTCGGCTAATACTGTGCCTTGATTACTGTAGATTTATAGTAAATCTTGAAGTAGGGTGAGTTCTACATATTTTTTTTTTGTTTGTTTTTTTGCTTCTTCAGTATTGTCTTAGCTATTCTAAGGGTTTTGCCTTTCTGTATGAATGCTAGAATCAATTTCTCTATATTTACAAAATGGCTTTCTGGGATTTTGAGTGGGATTACATTGAATCTATAGATCAAGTTGGGAGGACTTGACATCTTAACAATATTGAAACTTCCAATTTATGAACACAGAATATTTCCCTATCCATTACCTAAGGGTGGGAAAATTCTTGTATAGCCTAAACTTAAAAAAAAAAAATCCTGAAAAGCCAAGTTCTAGGTCTCTAAGTCTGAGTTTAAGGCTTTGGGTCTGATCCACATGCTGTATAAAATCCATCTCAAAGGCATATATCATGTCTTTCCCACTTTCTAAACCATAGTTTCCTTCAACTAGAACTCACTCAGATTTATCTCTGAATGCTTCAACAGACTAGATTTATTTACTTGATTGAAGTACTTTACAGACTTTTCCTATAGGCTTTTAAAATGCTAATCATTTTCCCCTGAGACCTCTGCCTTTTGCTGGACCCTCATCTTTAAATATAAGTTTTGACACCTTAATCTCAGTGAAGTGTCTTTGGACTCCTGATTAAGCTGAGGTCCTCCAGTCGTGTACCTGGTCCTTTTACATTTACCTGCTTAAAAACCATGCAGGAGAACTGAAGTAATTTGAAAAGAATACAAAAACCTTTCACTTGCATTTATTAAACATCTGAAAGGTACACAAAATCATCAAAATTCTTTCTTAAAATCTTTTTGTATTCCTCTTCCATCTTCTGCCAACACAAACCTCAGCTTTTTAATATGCCTCTGTTCTCAAAACCACGGTGTAGGGGAACCCTCCTTTGACGCCCAAGAAACATCAGTCCTTTCTAGTTTCCACATCTTTTTATGTTCTAGATGTTTAGGTTTTCCTTGGGTTTAGCAGCATATGTAGAATTATTGTAGTTTGCTTGTATTAACTTAAGATACTTTCACTTTCTTTTTTTCTTTTTCTTTTTTTGATGCTAACCATTCTTGACTTTACTCAAATCTTATGCTTCAGTAGTTCAGAACTGATTTTACTCGCTGTTTTCTGTTTCTGGGATTCAAACTATAATGCTCAATTCTTAGCCTTTTGTGTAAATATTGAATTTCTAAGGCACAATCTCAGTGATTTCACTGCACTTCACTCATACGTTTAGAACCAATACTCCCACTGGATGGTAATCATTTATGTATATGTTTTTTCCCTAATTTAACTGAACACAGACAGAATTAACATCACTGATAATTACACACAGTGGCATTGTATGAGAAATCTATCTTCATCCTACGACCTATTAAGTTGTAATTGATTTTTATAATTGTACTCAAAAGAGTCAGTCCTAGGGGACAGAATGCAATTCAGCTTCTTGTTCAGAATAGATGGGAAACTAATATTTAAGCTATATCATGTTTCAAATAGGGCTTCCCTGGTGGCTCAGAGTAAAGAATCTGCCTGCCAATGCAGGAGATGCAAAAGACTCAGATTGGATTCCCAGGGTTGGGAAGATCCCCTGGAAGAGGAAATAGCAACCCACTCCAGTATTCTCACCTGAAAAATTCCAGGGATAAGGGAGTCTAGCAGGCTGTAGTCCATGGAGTTTCAAAGAGTTGGACGTGACTGAGCATCCATGTTTCAGATACACTTGATTCCACCTCAGTCCTAAAAGGAAGCTGAATGAAAAGTAAGCCAATTTGAAGATCCCTTCCACCCAATACAACACAGGCAGACCAAATGTTGTGATACTGATTGGTGGGCCATGCCATAACCAAATTAACCATTTCAAGGAAGAAGAATGATTAACTTCAATTGCTGCATATAATTATTTACAATCCCAATTTTTAAATATTTGCAAATTGTGCACCAACATTTAGTTACTTCCAACAGTTACTATAGAAATGCCTATTTTATACATTTCAAAATACAGAGATTTATAAGATGATAAATGCTGCCGTGATACTGAGAATTAAGAAATGTCTTCCTAAAAAACAAAACAGACAAGACATAAATTCATAAACAGACAGACAACTATCATCTATTCTTCACTGGAAGGAGAAGAAAAGCGAGTCTCATACAGAAGAATGAGCAGAGTTTATAAAATGAGTAAAATGTAATGAAATATCCATGAAGAGTGAAACACCTAGGAGGAGAAAGGAGTATATTAACATTAAATAGCAAAGAATATTATATTTCAGGGAGCATAAAAATAAGCAAGTTTCATAGTTAAGGGGAAGTTAGGAGAGCATGCATAATGGGAAATAGAATAGAAAGAAAATTTAAGTTGGAGTAGGTTTTCTGAAACATCAAACTATGAACCAGCTAGGTGACAGTTCCTTTCCATTCTACAGTGAAAATGACACAGCAGGAGATATAACTTTTCACTTCCCCTAGGATTTTTGCCATTTAGGAAAGGAATATGTGAGGAAATTTATTCTATTTGAAACAAAAATAGAATTTTAAATATGGGATCGTGAAGCTAGATTTGAAATATTAATAACCTGATTTACAGTCTACCTTTATGGAGAAATGGCAGCAACCGAATTTTCAAGAAACTCCAGGGATTTGAAATTAGCTTAGAAAGCTACTAGGGCATGGTACATTACTACAAAATATTTGAAGGTTGTAAGCACCAAAATGGGAAGGAGAATGCTGTCTGATCTGAAAGATAATCATGAAAAGAAATAGGAGGAAATTGAGGAAAGTCACTTTATATTACTATCCAAAAAATTGCTTAACAATGATAGGGAAGCAGAGCCCCAAAGATGTGCTAAAAGCTTGATGACATGCATAACTGCAACATCTGCATTTCATTGAATAATCCTCTTGAAAATTATGCAAAAAATAACTATATAGGCTTGATGAAAGAGGCACCATGTAGCTAGCATTATTTTTCTCTAATTTATGGCATCCTTAATAGATTAGGCTCACATATACTGTCCACACATTACTATTGTATTGGGAAAATATGAATGCATGGCACATAGGGAAAGGCCAAAAAGAATCAATTATTTAAAAATTATAGAGCTGGAAGAGTCTAAAGTGACAACTTTACAACTCAACTTGTCACTTTGGATTAAAGAACAACCTAACCAACCAACCAAATAAACAATAACAACAACAACAACAACAAAAAAAAACAACAGAAAAAAATCCAAAAACCTAATGCCTGAGAATAAGTGACTCATTGAAGGTCATATGATTAGACTGGCAAAGCCAAGACTAGGACCCATATTTCTTGATAGACAATCTAGTTTTCTTTCTTCTGGGGGTTGGTGATGGACAGAGAAGCCTGGCATGCTGCAGTCCATGGGGTTGCAAAGAGCAGGACATGACTGAGCGACTGAACTGAACTGAACTGAAGTTTTCTTTCTCAGCATACTCCCTAGCTGATTAAGAGTGTCCATCAACTGCTTAGTACCCGGATGCTAGGCACAGATGAGGCCTCATATCTTCCTTAATTTAATCTACCTAATACAGCATGTCTCCATGGCCTAAGCTCCTTAGAATGGCTTAAAGCAGAAGCGTAAAAATCAGATGCTACTGGGTCTATACTAATAATATATATTAACAAAGAAGATAGATATTTCAATATCAAGTGAATAGAAATAATTCTCTTTTATTTTAAATAAATATATACCTTATTTTCTTAAAATATATCATGATCATTATTTTCTTTTGCTTTTCTACTTTATATTGAACATTCAATTATTCAACAAATATTTAAGGCAGAAACAAGCTTGATGTTTTCAAATGAGAACAGAAGGCCAGTGTGGCTAGAGTAGAATGATTAAGGCTAAGAGTAATGGGAGATGATGTCATATATAGAGATGATTAAGGCTAAGAGAAATGGGAGATGATGGCAGAGACAATATTGTGTAGTTGACCTACTGCATAGTAGGGGTTTTAATTTTATCTGATTTTATTTTATTCTGTATATAATAGGATGACCTGCTACTTCAAATTTCCTAGGACCAAGGGAGTTCCTGGGACATAGGAATTTCATATTAAATCTATGAGTGGCCCAGGTAAATGAAAATGATCTGGTCAAGCTAGTGATGGGAAACAATCTGGTGTTTTTAAGCAAGGGCCATAACGTGACATGATTTAACTGTTATAAAGATCACTATGGTGAGGAACTGACTAGGAAGGTGAGAGTAGAAGCAGGGAAACTTGTTAGGTAATATAATCTAAGTGAAAGATGACTGTAGTCTTTACTAAAGTTTTAGTGATGATCCACAGTGAGATGAGGTCA
This sequence comes from Ovis aries, assembly GCF_016772045.2. NCBI lineage: Eukaryota > Metazoa > Chordata > Mammalia > Artiodactyla > Bovidae > Ovis > Ovis aries. The sequence continues at coordinate 40,730,156 of NC_056061.1, forward strand.
GATTCAGACAAATATCTTGAAAGAAATGTGAGTAGATGTTGATAGATTACATACCAGGTAAGAAGAAAAGAGAATAGACAAGCATGAACAATTGGATAATTGTGGTTCCTTTTACTGAGGTGGGGAAAGTTGAGGGAAGAGCAGCTTTGAAGAAGAAATTCAAGAGTTTGGGTTCAGACATATACACTTGAGAGCCTAATCTGTATTCAAGTGGAGATGTTGAATTGGTCTGGGTCATGATTGTAACTAGAGAATTCTGAGAGTCATCAATATATAGAGAAATAGTTAAGGCCTACAACATGAGTAAGGTCAAGAAAGAGAAGAGATATGAAGAATTAGATGTAGGACATTAAATATAGATGGAAAAATAAGCAATAGGGTACAATGAAGTTGAAGACAACCTTTCAAAGAAGCCTGAAAAGCATAAGTGAGGCAGGAGGAAAGCAGGACAGTGTAGTGTTATGGAAACCAACCAACAAAAGTATTTAAACAAGGATTTTTGGAGAACTTTCCAAATGCCAATGAGATATCTAGTTAAGGTAACAACAAAGAGTTGGGGTTTAGCAAGATGGAGGTTACTGATGACTTTGACAAGTGAAGTTTCAAAGGAGTAGAGGTAATAAATGCGTGACTGAAGTGGCTTTGAAAAGAGAGTAAGAGAGGGAGGAGATACAACTCATGCATCAACTAGTTGCAATTTTGTTATGAAAGGGAAATGAGGCAGTGGTTTGATGTGGGATGTGAAAAAAAAAGGAGTATTTTAAAGATAGACGATATTACTGCATTTTTGCAATGTGATAAGAATAAGCCAGTTTAGAGGGAAAAACTGAGTGCAAAACCTTTGAATATACAAAAAGAGAATGGGATTCAGAGCACAAGCGATAGGTTGACCATTGGAAGCCTCACATTTTATCCCTTTTAACGCTAAGGAAGGCAGATGGGCACAGATACAGGTAGATCGAGTATAGGAAGTGTATCTGTACTAAAAGAAGTAAAAGAACAGGGCCATAGACGTGAACCCCTTGACCTTGTGGTGGGGAGTCCATGCACAGTGGAAACTTGTGGACAAAGGGAAAGGACATGCCCTTGGTGCGGGGGCAGCTGCTACTTGGTTCTACACAGTTTCGTTTGTTTGTTTGTTTGTTGCCTTATCTTAGGATAGTTCGCTGAAATGTGGGTTTTAATGGAATATCTCTCAATTTTAAAATGTTGTCTTAATTCTATAAAACGAGGCAAATAAGAGCAATGACTTCTTTTCACTCATAAATGGGTAAATGGGAAAAATAAATATAGGAACCAAGAAAGAGTTGATATAAACAAAACAAACAAACAAAACTCCCACAAACAAAACCGGAGCAGGATTCTGAGAACTCAGAAAAAAAATAATGCCAAAAGAACTACAAACTAGAAGTCAAAGAACTTGTTTAAATCTGCTTATAATCCCAGTAAATAGTAATCATTATAAAATGGTAATAGCAGTAGTAGCAGCAGCTGCTATCAGAATTTATTGAAGTTCAATAATCTAGCAAATATAATGCTAAGTCGCTTCAGTCAGGTCTGACTCTTTGTGACCCCATGGACTGTGGCCTGCCAGGCTCCTCTGTCCGTGGGATTCTCCAGACAAGCATACTGGAGTGGGTTGCCATGTCCTCCTCAAGGGGGTCTTCCTGACCCAGGGGTTGAACCCTTGTCTCTCATATCTCCTGCACCGGCAGGCAGATTCTTTACCCCTAGTGCCACCTGGGAAGCCAGCAAATACAATACATTGCTTTAATTTACTTCAAAATGTTTCAGTATTAAAACTGTTGTGTATGTGAGCTTTGATTTCTATACACCCCAAAATGGTTAACATGAGGTGGGTGGGTGAGTGGGTAGGAGACTAATCCTAATTTGAAAGACTTCCTTTAAAGTCATCATTCATGACTCCAAGGGCTTCCCAGGTGGTGCTAGTGGTAAGAACCTGCCTGCCAATGCAGGAGATGTAAGAGACATGAGTTTGATCCCTGGGTCAGGAAGATCCCCTGGAGGAGGAAATGGCAACCCACTCTGATATTCTGGCCTGGGAAATCACAAGGGCAGAGGAACCCAGCAGGCTACATTCCACAGGGTCACACAGAGTTGGACACAACTGAAGCACCTTAGCACAGGTATGATTCCAAAGGCAATAATTACAAGTAAATCAACTCTGTCTTTGGATAGAACTAGATCGTTTACTAATCACTAAAAAGGGGTGTGAGAAATCATTTTCATTTGTGAAATTATTGATGTTTAAGATATGTGGATTGGCCAGAGATATTAATCAAGCACCTTTGCATAAATAAGGTTTAAAACAAAGACTCTCATTCCCTTGAAGCAGTATCCAAAGGCTTACATTCAGCCTAGGCCTGAGATGACCACACACACACACACACACACACACACACGGATTTTGTCACCTGATTCTGATTAAAATCTGGCTGGATTCCACCATTAGAAAACTGTCACACCTGCCTCATGTGACTCACTGCCAAAGTGATGCAAAGGACAGGGAGCTGTGGCGTCATCAAGCTTCCTAGGGACAGGCTCTTCTTAGGACTCTTCTTATGCCGCTTGCTGTTAATTCGGGCAGATGTGACAGGATTGAGACTGATCCTACCTTCACTGAAATATCCAGCCTGTTACTGGGTAGTGAGGTAGGGCCCTGGCCCTCTTCAGTCTTGAAATAATTAAGGTCATTTGAAATAGTGCTATCTGAAGAGTCTAATAACCATAGGGGACCAAACTGACTTAGTTCACAGCAAAAACATACATTTAACAAAAGAGAAACCGAAGTTCAGAATTTTTCTAGAGAAAGGTATTTTAAACAGAAAGGTATAATTAGAATTGAAGGTATAATAACCTATTCAATAATAATTCTAATAATAATAAACACAATGTACTATATTCTATATACTGGCTACCCTGCTGAGCCTTTCAGGAACATAATCTCACCTTAAATTCACAATTATTCTGTGAGGATAGAAATTTTTGTTGCACCCCTTTTCCAGATGAGGAAACTGAGCCTTAGAAATATTAAGTAACTTCCTTAGAGGAAGTATATCTGTGCAAAATGGCAGACAGGGACTAAAAAATTTATCTCTCCAAAGTCTATACTCTTAAGCACTATGTTGTCCTGTTGTGAAATATTTGTTGAAGGTCCCCTAGTTCTCAGATTTTGAAACTGGTAATGAAGATACACTTTCACTTTTCACTTTCATGCATTGGAGAAGGAAATGGCAACCCCCTCCAGTGTTCTTGCCTGGAGAATCCCAGGGATGGGGGAGCCTAGTGGGCTGCCATTTATGGGGTTGCACGGAGTCGGACACGACTGAAGCGACTTAGCAGCAGCAGCAGCAGCAATGAAGATACAACATGTAAATAAGACAGGCATAGGCCATGTTTTGTGGAGCCTGCATTCTGACTTTAAACTGGTTAATTCCATGACTAACTGCAAATGTACGATTCTGGCCTTGAAAAGCGCTGAGGACAAAAGCCAAAAGCTCTGAAAACGAACCATGCAACTCAGAGTTGTGGAGGATAGAGGGATGATAAATGAAACCTCCTAGGGGGAAACTAAGATTAGGCGGCTGGCCTGATGTTCTCCAGAAAATACAGGTGTGGTGAACCCTGGAGATTGCCGATCATATCATCAAACAGAATGCTTGATACAACTTAAACACTTTTCTGATTAACATATAAATTAGCAGGTAAAACTACTCACATCAACAGTGAATTCCTCACACCACAAAATTATCATAGGTTCCTTTTGTGTAGCACCTGATCAAGTGTTAGTTACATATCGTTAAATTCTTGCAGAGAGAGGCTCAAAAAGCTGAAGGATTCCACAGTTGCTTTATGCATAAGCATAAACCAGAAATTTAAATAAAACCAATCTCAATCATTATGAAAAAGGTCTGTAACTCATGGGGTGTTATTTTTTTCATTTTAGCCAAAAGGAAGTTGAAATATTGAATATTGTGTTTCAGTTCCACATATGCTTTGTATGTGTCAAATCACTCAAAACAAACCGAAAAGATGTGTACTATGACTCACCCTCTTCTACTGCTAGAAAACCTGATGCATAAAGAAGTAAACTTACTTGCTAAATCTTGCATGTTCAGTGGTAGAGCTGGAATTGAAGTTCTGGGATTCAAACCCAGGTACGTGACTCAGGTAAGCTCTTAACACCAAGCTACACTGAATAGGCTATGTTTTGTGCTTAGGAAATACTTAGAAAATATCTGTATGTTTTATATCTTAGCCTTAACCTACGTGTGCATGTGTGCTCAGTTGCCCTGACATGCAAAGTCATGTCCAGCTCTTTGCAACTCAATAGACTGTAGCCCACCAGGCTCCTTTGCCCATGGGATTTCCCAGGCAAGAATACTGGAGTGGCTTGCCATTTCCTTCTCCAGGGGATCTTCTTGACCCAGGAATTGAACCCGCATCTTCTGCAATGATAGGCAGATTCTTTACCTATAAAATACATTTATGTATATATAGTGTCCAGAATTTTCTTACATAGGTAGTGGAAAGTAGGTAAAACTTGAAAAATCATCCAGAAACTCTGCTGAATACTCTGGAATCAGAATATCTAATTGGTGAACTCTTTTTGCCCTAGGTAATTTGTATGCACATCTAACATTCCCAGTCTGTGTGTAGGTGGAGTATGCTCCCATCTTGTTTCACAGAGTTAACCCAATCCTGAAACCCAATCTGGTAAAAATGTCACAAAATAGTAAGTCATATCCATCTTACATTTCAATATAGATGTAAAAATGTCAAAAAGCATTTTAGGGAATAGTTTAAGTATATAAATAAAATATCACAGACAAATATGGTTTATCCTAGATTGCAAACAAGAGCTAAATATTGCCATATTAATTAATGACTATATCGGTATCATATAATTAAATTGGTATTAAAATAAGAGAAAACTGTTCAGAGTATGGCCCCTGCTTGCTTCACAGAGATCACAGCTACCAGTTTTGTACAGTGATATTTCCCAAGATGGGCTTCCCAGGTGCCCCTAGGGGTAGAGAACCCACCTGCCAATGCAGGATACATAAGAGATGCAGTTTGATCCCTGGATTAGGAAGATCCCCTGTAGGAAGGCATGATAATGCACTCCAGTATTCTTGCCAGGAGAATCCCATGGACAGAGGAGCTTGATGGGTTATGGTCCACAGTGTCACAAAGACTTGCACATGCCTGACGCGACTTGGCATGCACACACGCATTTCCCAAACTGATCTTTCTCAGTGCTCTATTCCAAAGATGCTACTAGGAATTAATGAGTGTGCTATGAAAAGGTAGTTCCATGCTCTTTGACACTCTGTTCTTGCACTTATCCTTCAAGGTTTAGCTCAAATGTCACTTCCTTCAGGGCTGTCTTTCCTGACCCTGCCCTTACCAAGCAGAAAGGAGCCCCTGGGCCTTCATTGCTCTTCACAGGATTCCCAATTTATGGCTGCTTTTAACTTTCACCTTGTGTTGGAGTTATTTGATGACATTTTATCTTTTCTCTTAGATTCTAGGCTTTTTGACATCAGTGTCTCGATACCCTCCACACACAAAATAAAGCATAATCCCACTTGTTAATATAAATAACATGACTAGTTTATTCATGTTGAAAGCTAGAGATGAAAGTACAATAGTCATATAATCCTATCCTGTTATTTCTCTTTCTAGATAAATCCAACCCTGAAAGAAGTTATGAAAGCTGCTTAGATCTATGTGAAAGATTTTTAAAGATTATTATTAAAGACTAGTTCAGGTATTGCAAATCTAATGCAATACTTTATTGACTGATTTTAACTGACTTTAAAAACATGCCATTTTATACAGTAATATATATGTTTTCTAATGCACAAGCTAATGATATAGAGCAGATTTTCTTTCCTTAAAAATTACCCAGTGGAACATAAAAATGAAGCTTTATAGAGATATAAAATGATAAGCACAAAATATTATAAATGAGGTATCTGGTGTATAGCCTACTATTAGTTTTCTATTAGCAAGGGTATAAAAGAGTTCCATTTGTTTTAGAAAAATGCATTATATAAGGGACTGAAATCCCAGACAGAAGAAAATGTACATTGATTTCCTTGAAAATGATTTATGATTTAAGCTCTGGTGGAAAATAATTTTTTTCTCATTTTACATCTCACTTGGAAATACTCACCTAATTCAGTCCAAAATGTTCTTTTTACTCCTAAAGCTCTCCTCTGTTAAAGGAAAATTTCTAGAAAAATTTTACATTTTCTGTTTGTTTTAGAGTTCAGGGTTTTTTGAATCTATTTTTAAACTTTAAAATTGAAATATAGTTGATTTATAATATTGTGTAATCTTCAGTTGTACACCACAATGATTCAGTTATACATATATATATATATATGCATACACACACACACACATACACACACACACACACATATATATGTTTATTCTTATTCAGATTCTTTTCCCGTATGGGTTTTTACACAGTACTGAGTATAGATCCCTATGGTGTACAGGACCTTGTTGTTTATCTATTTTATATACAGCAGTTAGTGTCTGCTAATCCCAAATCCTAATTTATCCTTCCCCTACCCTCTTCCCCTTTGGTAACTGTTACGTTTGTTTTCTATATCTGTGAGTCTGATTCTGTCTTGTAAATAAGTTCATTTGTATCTTATTTTAGATTCCACATATAAATGATATCATACAATGGCTGTCTTTCTGATTTACTTCACTCAGTATGATAATCTCTAGATCCACCCATATTGTTGCAAATGGCATTATTTCATTCTTTTTTATGGCTGAGTAGTATTACAAGTGAAACTGTTAGTTGCTCAGTCATGTCTGACTCTTTGCGACCCCATGGACTGTAGCCTGCCAGGCTCCTCTGTCCATGGAATTCTCCAGGCAAGAATACTGGAGTGGGTCGCCATTTCCTTCTCTAGGGGATCTTCCCAACTCAGGGATCAAACCCAGATGTCCTGCATTGCAGGCAGATTCTTTACAATCTGAGCCATCAGGGAAGCCTGTGTTAGGAAACTTTTTTATCCATTCCTCTGCCGTTGGTCATTCAGGTTGCTCCCTTGTCTTGGTTATTGTAAACAGTACTGCTGTGAACATTAGGGTGCATGCATCTTTTCAAATTAGAGTTTTCTTCAGATAGATGCCCAAGAGTTGGACTGCTGGACCATATGGCAACTGTATTTTTAATTTTAAAGGAATCTCCACACTATTTATTATAGTGCCTGGACCATTTACATTCCCACTAACAGTGTAGGAGTGTTCCATTTTCTCCACACCTTCTCCAGCATTTGTTATTTGTAGATTTTTAAATGATGGCCATTTTGATCAGCATGAGATGATACCCCATTGTAGTTTTGATCTGCATTTCTCTAAAATTTAGCAATAATTTTGTTTAACATCATAGCATTAGGATTATTTCTACTTAATAGCAGTCAGATTGATTGATGACCAATTTCTGAAAGATCTGCAAACACAAGAGTTTAGTTTTGATAGTTCAATTTTTTGCAAACACGAAATAATATTATAGAAGACTTTAGTGCACAAAATTTCCCATTCAGTATGTAACTGTGGAACAAGTTAGGAAATTAGGTTCAATTGCCCATATAAGTTTCCTATGAAATAAAGCAGAAAACAAAACCCGAAATAGAGCCTTGAAAACTCAGTTTAAATAATCTGTTCTGTTTATGGTGATCTCAGCATTATATCAGACCATTTTACACTAATGTTTCTATAATGAAACTTAGCTTTCCTTGTCTTTCTCTAGATTTTCAGCACTGCAAAATACCAATATTTTCCATTGTACTTAGAGAACGGACACACTATTTTTCATTAAAATCATTTTAATTTTAGCTTGTGATTTCTTTGTCTGAGGTACTACTGTTAGTAACACTTAGAGCTTTGTGAAAACTAGTATGGAGGAAATGAGCTACATGAATATTATTATTCATCACCTCAAGCAGCTCATGAAGATGTCTATTCAAGCTAATGTGCAAGGTCTGTTTTTGGACTAAGTCATGAAAAGAGTCACAGCGCTGTGCAATAAAGATAAACTTTTCACAAATGTTTATTGTTTACAAAGGAAAATTCTATTAATATATGTGTACTTGGAATAATGTACAGTAAAAAATACTACAGTGCCTTTGATACATGAGTTTTAAGACTTAATGAAAATGTTTTCCTTTCCCAAATTAAATTAATTATTTTCCTTGAATTGCTTGCTTCCATACCTCCCTTCCCCTTAACTTTTGCTTAAACCTATTTGTAGAACTCTGCATTCTTGAATGCCAGATCCTCCCAACCTTGACCCTGCCAACCAAAATTCAAAATAGAAATTGCAAAATAAATTATTCCATTTTGCTCTGTCTCTAGATTATAAATTAGATATGAAATTAATTTTTAGCCTCTAGAGTGTAAATTGAAACATGTTCCTTCGACTCCAACTACTATCTGGTGTGGTAGACTTACTTAAATGGCAGAGAAAAGCAAGTCATGAGTAGTTAGGAGAAGATAACTAAAGGTTAAAAGAAACCATGTTTAATCACTATAAAGTTTGGAATTTTTAACCTTTTGGGTTTCATTTAATGGAAAAAAGAGAAATCAGTAAGAAGTCAGGGGAAGGAGTTAATTGACTGCATTTATGTACACTGCCACTAATAAAACTGCAACTTTAAGACTGATTCTATAGAGAACACCTGAAAGAGTAAATTAATAGGTGAAAAGGACTGGTTAATTTCTCAGCTTTACCACAATCATATTTTTAGGTGTGTTAAGGAGGGCATTCATCACACAGTTATGATTTAAAACTTTAAATTGTATATAATTATGGTTGGGTGACAGCTCTAGAGTTTCTCTTTGTGTGCTTTATCAGTCATGTTAACTGACATTTCAGCTTGGATGCTGATTTCTTAATGCTCAAAAGACAGATGTATGAATGTCATAGGTTAAAGGTGGAAAATGCAACATCGGTTTGATTAATATTTGGAGCTAATGGGAAAAGAATGATTGATTTTAATCTCCTTCACTAAAACAACCATGCTGGTGCAACAACCTGCAAAATTATCAAGTAGAGAATTGTTGTGGTGCTTGTAGAGGCAGTCCCATCACAAAGGCCAGGAGCCTAGGCTCTGCAGTCTGACACCCCACATTCTAATGCTAGTTGGACATTTCTTACAGCCTCAGTTTTCATATGCGTTTGTTAGAGATTCAATAGGTATTACCAATAAAGCACCTAAAATAATGCCTGGCGCCACAATGTTATACCACTAGAAACGTATCAGAATGACCAAAATGAAAAATTCAAATAATATTCTATAGGAAAAAAATGTGAAACACCTGTAACTCAGTTTGCTGGGTGCAAATAATATAGCTTCAATATATAAATAAGTGAAACATTAGAAAATCTGTTAACATTCGTAACTCAAAAAGGTGAGTTGGTAATACCAAGGCTGTCTAAATTCACCTTAGAATAAATTATTTTCATTTTCAGTGTTGGTGTTGATGCCTAACCAGGGCTGCATCTCTCTCTATTGCTGGGAGAAAACTTACTTCCAAGAAACTGTCATTGTTTAGAATATAAGAAAGAAAATAAAATTTTGGAGCAAATATTATAGCTTTCTTTTTCTTTTAATTGATTAAGATAGTGGGATCTGTCAACAGTGAAATGACATAACTCAGGAAAACAGGAGATATACATGAGCCTCATTCAGTATGTCCTCTTCTGCCCTAAAAATACTCTATTTCTCATATGACTATTATAAAAATAAAGAGACTAGAAAAATTTTCTCTCTACATTTCACCTAATTAAAAAACTGCTTTTAATCTTATCATGTTTCCCTCTGTTGCATATGTGCATACATATGTATATGCTGACCTTATATTTTATTTTCTGTGTCACTATTTACAGTATTTAAAATTGTTGCATGGCTGTTCATTGGTCTACTTCATAATTTACCTCTCTGTCTATATTTAAAAATATTTTAGGCTAGGTTTTTTTTTTTTTTCCTTTTAATGTGACATCTAACCTAAATATAATACAAAATACTGGCTGTATGTCCCTGTGGTATACAATATAGATCCTTGTTCTCATCTATTCTATACATAGTAGTTTATATCTCTTAGGACCTAGAGACTTTATGCTTAGTGAAACAGGTCAGAGAAGGACAATTCTATATTATCACTTATATATGAAATCTAAAAAATTTTTAAATGAAGGTATATAATATATTTTTTGAAAAACTATAATTTCCTTAAGATTATTAGGTCAAAGAGTAAACACTTGGTTGTGATGGTGGGTAAATACTGTCATTTTGTTTTCAAAAAAGTACCTATGTAAAGTTTTTTTCACAGAGTACATTGCAAATATAACCAAGTTCAGTCACATCTTGGTGATGAGCTGACATCCTGGTTAGTATGACATAGTATCACTAACTCTTAGGAACTTATCAGATAATGAATAAACTTTAATTACTTTGGTCAACATGTGGTTATACATTTCCTTAAATATTTTCTTAAAATTGGATTTCCCCTTCTTGTAAATAAACTTTAATGTTCTTTATCCTTTTAACTATTTGAATATTTTTTGTTGTATGATTGATATAATAATCTGTATAATGTTGGTATTAGTCCTTATTTACCATCTGTTAGATTCCATTTCATATAATTTATTTCATAATAGTCAAAGTTATATATGTTTTATTCCTTTGGTCAATATATTTTTACACCAATGATGTAACTTTTTCTAATGCTTCTGTTCATTAATGCCATTCTTTTTAGGTTAATTTTAATCTTTTACATTTAATTCTTTAACTACCCTAAAGTTAAATATATCTCTTTAATTTCCATCAAGTTTTTTTGTAAATATCATTAGGTGTGATCTAAATAATTTTTCTAAACATTTTAGCTTCATTTCATATCACCAAAACAAACGAGCAAACTAAACTTATCTAAACTGAATTAAGCCTTGCCTAGAGATTGGAGTCGGAGAAGGCAATGGCACCCCACTCCAGTGCTCTTGCCTGGAAAATCCCATGGATGGAGGAGCCTGGTAGGTTGCAGTCCACGGGGTCGCGAAGAGTCGGACAGGACTGAGCGACTTCACTTTCACTTTTCACTTTCATGCATTGGAGAAGGAAATGGCAACCCACTCCAGTGTTCTTGTCTGGAGAATCCCAGGGATGGGGGAGCCTGGTGGGCTGGCGTCTATGGGGTCACACAGAGTTGGACACGACTGGAGTGACTTAGCAGCAGCAACAAAGATAGGAGTCATCCCTGATTTTGATAAGTGCCAAACATAATGTGACAATAAAAGTGAGAGGCAAGAATTCTCTAGTGTTAGGCTTGCATTTTTATTTTTACACTTATGATTTATACCAGTATAACCCAGATGTCAACTGGGGCCATGACATTTCTTGAGAATTAAATGCAAATTGAGTTAAACTTCTACCACAAAAAATGATGAGGTCAGTGTTTCTCTTAATGTGTCAAGACCGCCTGGAGGAGATGGACTTTTATGTTGGAGTTCTGTAACTTCTCATTTTTTCCTAGCAAGCTTTTGTTCCCATTGAATTCAGTCTTAACCTATTTTTTTTTCTCCTAGAGCTGCTATTCTTTTTTGCCTCAGGCATAAATTATATAAGCCACATAACTCTTCTTTTTCATGATACCATTTACCCAGGAATTTTATTTGTTCAACATGCTTTGGTATTTTCCCTCTCAATTGTAGTGTGTATATATATATATATATATTTTTAAAACTCAATAATGATTTATCTTGTTAGTACATAAACTAAATTAAACATTGTTATTATTGTTCAGTCTCTAAGTCCTGTCCGACTCTTTGCAACCCCATGGACTGCATCTCTCCAGGCTTCCCTGTCCTTCACTATCTCTAACTCATGGCAATTGAGTCAGTAATGCCATTCAACCATCTCATCCTCTGTTGCCCACTTCTCCTCCTGCCTTCAATCTTTCCCAGCATCAGAGTCTTTTCCAATGAATCAGCTCTTCACATTAAGGGATTAAAGTATTAGAGCTTCAGCTTCAGCATCAGTCCTTTCAATGAATATTCAGGGTTGACTTCCTTTAGGATTGATGGGTTTGATCTCCTTGCTGTCCAAGGGACTCTTAAGAGTTTTCTCGAGCACCACAGTTCAAAAGCATCAATCCTTCATCACTCAGGTTTTATGATCTAATTCTCACATCTGTACATGAATATTGGAAAAACCATAGCTTTGATTAGATGGACCATTGTTGGCAGAGTGATGTCTCTGCTTTTTAATATGCTGTCTTGGTTTGTCATAGCTTTCCTTCCAAGGAACTAGCCTCTTTTAATTTCATGGCTGCATTCACTGTCTACAGTGATTTTTGAGGCCAAGAAAATAAAATCTGTGACTGTTTCCACTTTTCCCCCATTTATTTGCCATGCAGTGATGGGACAGGTCTTAGATTTTCATGATCTTAGTTTTTCAAATGTTGAGTTTTAAGCCAGCTTTTTCACTCTCCTCTTTCACCATCATCAAGAGAGTCTTTAGTTCCTCTTCAATTTCTGCCATAAGGGTAGTATCATCTGCATATCTGAGCCTGTTGATATTTCTCCCAGCAATCTTTATTCTAGCTTGTGATTCATCTAGCCAGATAGTTCACGTGATGTACTCTGCATATAAGTTATATAAGCAGGTGACAACATACAGTTGTCAGGAGTACAAGTACTTGATGTACTCCTTTCCATATTTGGAACCAGTCTGTTGTTCCATGTCAGTTCTAACTGTTGCTTCTTGACCTGCATACAGGTTTCTCAGGAGACAGGTAAGGTGGTTTGATATTCCCATCTCTTTAAGAATTTTCCACAGTTTGGTGCGATCCACACAATCAAAGGCTTTAGTGGTGCTGAAAAAGACTCTTGAGAGTCCCTTGGACTGCAAGGAGATCCAACCAGTCCATCCTAAAGGAAATCAGTCCTGAATATTCATTGGAAGGATTGATGCTAAAACTGAAACTCCAATAATTTGGCCACCTGATGTGAAGAACTGACTCATTAGAAAAGACCCTGATGCTGAGAAGGATTGAAGGCAGGGGGAGAACGGGATGACAGAGGATGAGATGGTTGGATGGCATCATTGATGAGATGGACATGAGTTTGAGTAGGCTCCAGGAGTTGGTGATGGCCAGGGAAACCTGGTGTGTTGCAGTCTATGGAGTTGCAAAGAGTCAGACACGACTGAGCAACTGAACTAATAGTCAATGAAGCAGAAGTTTTTTTTTTTTTTTTTTTTTGAATTCCCTTACTTTTTCTATGATCCAATGGATGTTGGCAATTTAATCTCTGGTTTCTCTGCCTTGTCTAAATCCAGCTTGTACATCTGGAAGTTCTTGGTTCACATACTGCTGAAGCTAGCTTGATGGATTTTGAGGATTAGCTTGCTAGCATGTGAAATGAGCACACTTGTGTGGTAGTTTGAAGATACTTTGGCATTGCCTTTCTTTGGGACTGGAATGAAAACTGAACTTTTCCAGTCCTGTGGCCACTGTTGAGTTTTCCAAATTTGCTAACATAGTAAGTGCAGTATTTTAACAGCATCATCTTTTAGGATTTTAAAAGCACTAATTTTCCCAAAAGATTTTAGAGACTCTACTATCAACATTCTCATTTATATCCACACTGTCCAATATGCTGCTATGCAGTTTAGACTAATTTCTTTCTTATCCATGAGCTTTCCCCCAATTCCAAATTCCTGTTAAATGGCTACCTATATCCCTAGATTTTAGGTGGTGTGTTTGTTTTATTATTATTATTTTTTTTCAGTCTGCTATGTCTCTGAAGAACACACTCAGGCTTTTCTGTTTCCCTCCTATTAAGGAGAATGCTATTAAGGTACTTCCTATGCAAAGGCACTTCTCTCTGGGAATCTGGAGCCAGCTGTTAAAATATACCTTTATTTCTCAATGCACAACAAATACCTCCTTGTTTGGCTAAAATAAAAAGATACTTCCCTCTTTCTCCCATTTGCTTATGTATAATGAGGGAATTTAACTGTGTGGGATGGGCCAGGATTTCAACTTTATGAGCTTTTTTTTTTTTCTCTCTAGATTTGACACTTGTTAATATGAATAAATGGAAAAGATGATGACATTAGGTATCTTTAGGAAAGACCACAAGTCATTTTGTACTAAAGAGTTTAAATTCCTGTGGTAAAGTAAAAATCACAGATGGTATTGAGGGTCAGAAGACCTACGTTCTGTTTCTGGGCATTCCACTCTATTTGTGATTTGGGGAAAGTCATTTTGCCTTCCCAATGTTTTTTGTAAAATGAAGAAATTTGACTAGCTATTTCTTTCTAAAGTGATAATTTTGGCCTATTTAACAGATCCTACTTTAAAATACATTGATTTTTGCTTCCAAGCTTCTGACCTTTCTGGTTTACCTAAGATAGTATACCTCTCTACATATTCAATAGCTTCTTGGCTATTTTTAAAATAACATTTCATTTTTCAAATTATAGAACAGCTAGGCTATGTGGGAGGAAAATCCTTCTAACTATAGAAAATAAATATCTGTCACATAGAAACTAATTGTGGAAAAAACAAACTTTTCTTAGTTTATTTATTTCACGCAACTTGGAAAGAACTGGAAAAATACCAAACAAAAAAAATTGTGGAGTAAAAATTATAGGTAACTCACAACAGAGAGATAACAATGAAATATTGTTATATAGTTTTACACAATTTTTTCTGTTCTGAAATTTTTGTGGGGCATTGTTAATACAGTCTTTTATTTGTTTGCAATTAGGGAAAATCTGAAGTTTAATACTTAAAGAAATTTAATGGCTTATCATTAAAAAAACTAAGATCATGGCATCTCATCACATCACTTCATGCCAAATAGAAGGGGGCAAAGTAGAAGTCAGTGAACATCACAGTAATCCAAATCTATTATGCCCCTACCACCAATGCCAAAGAAGCTGAAGCTGATCAGTTCTATGAAAACCTAGAAGATCTCCTACAGTTAACACCTAAAAAGGATGTTCTATTCATCATCAGGGATTGGAATGCAAAAGTAGGAAGTCAAGATATACCTGGAGTAACAGGCAAGTTTGGCCTTGGAGAACATAATGAAGCAGGGCAGATTAACTGAATTCTGCCAAGAGAATGCACTAAGTCATAGCAAATACCCTTTTCAACAACACAGGAGTTGACTTTACACATGGACATCACCAATTTCAGTCAATACTGAAATCAAATTGATTACATTCTTTGTAGCCAAAGATGAAGAAGCTAACAGTCAGCAAAAACAAGACCTGGAGTTGACTGTGGCTCTGATCATCAGGTTCTCATAGCAAAATTCAGGCTTAAACTAGAAAAAAAAATGGGAGTAACAATAGGCCAGCAAGGTATGACTTAAATCAAATCCCATATAAATTTGCAATAGAGGTAGCGAATAGATTCAAGGGACTAGATCTAGTTAACAGTGTGCCTGAAGAACTAGGGACAAAGATCCGTAATATTGCACAGAAAGTGTCGAACAAAACCACATCAAAGAAAAAGGAAAGCAAGAAGGCAAAGTGGTCATCTGAGGAGGCTTTACAGACAGCAGAAGAATGAAGAGAAGTGAAAAGCAAGGGAGAGAGGGAAAGGTACATCCAAATAAACAGAATTCCAAAAGATAGCTAGAGGTATCTAGAAGAGACAAGAAGGTCTTCTTCAATGAACAATGCTTAATAATAGAAGAAAATGACAAAAGGGGAAAGACTAGAGATATCTTCAGGAAAATTGGAAATATCAAGGGAGCATTCAGCCCAGAGATGGGCACAATAAAGGATAAAACTGGTAGAAACCTGGTAGATGCTGAAGAGATCAAGAAGAGATGGAAAGATTACATGGAAGAACTGTATAGAAAAGATCTTAACGAACCGGATTACAATGATGGTGTGGTCAATCTTCCGAAGCCAGACATTCTAGAGGGTGAAGTCAAGTGGGGTTAAGAAGCACTGCTGTTAATAAAGCTAGTGGATGTGATGAAATTCTAGCAGAACTATTCAGATCCCTAAGGGATGATGCCAACGATGTTTTGCATTCATTATGTTGGCAAATCCAGAAGACCCAGCAGAGGCCACAGGACTGGAAAAGGTCAGTCCGCATCCCAGTCCCCAAGAAGGATAGTACCTAAGAATGTGCTAACCATCAAACAATTGTGCTCATCTCCCATGCTAGTAAGGTCATGCTTAAACTCTCGTATGCTTGGCCTCAGCATTATGCCAACCAAGAACTTCCAGATGTCCAAGCTACGTTTAGAAAAGGAAGAGGAACTAGAGATCAAATTGCCAACGTTTGCTGGAATATAGAGAAAGCAAGGGAATTTCAGAAAAACATCTATCTCTGTTCCATCGACTACACTAAAGCCTTTGACTGTGTGGATCATGACAATCTGTGGAAAGCTCTTAGAGACATGGGAATACCAGACCAGCTTACCTGTCTCCTGAGAAACCTGTATGCAGATCAAGAAGCAACGGCTAGAACCTTGTATGGAACAACTGACTGATGCAAATTCGAGAAAGGAGTACGACAGGGCTATCTGCTGTCACACTGTTTGTTTAACCTATATGCTAAGCACATCATGAGGAATGCTGGGCAGGATGAGTTACAAGCTGGAATCAAGACAAGAGGGGGAAACGTCAACAACCTCAGCTATGCGGATGATACCACTCTAATGGCAGAAAGTGAAGAGGAACTAGAAAGCCTCTTGATGAAGGTGAAGGACGAGAGTGAAAGACCTGGCTTAAGATTAATATTTAAAAAACTAAAATCATGGCATCTGGCCCCATTACTTCATGGCAGACAGAAGGGGACAAGATAGAAGTAGTGACAGATTTCCTCTTCTTGGCCTCCAAAATCACTGCAGATGGTGACTATAGCCATGAAATCAGAAGACGATTGCTTCTTGGCAGGAAAGCTATGACAAACATAGACAGTGTATTGAAAAGCAGAGACATTACTCTGCCAACAAAGGTCCATATAGCCAAGGCTATGGTGTTCCCAGTGGTCACATACAGTTGTGAGAACTATACCATGAAGAAGTCAGCATGCTAAAGAATTCATATCTTTGAACTGTGGTGCTAGAGAAGACTCCTGAAAGTCCCTTGGACAGCAAGGAGATCAAGCCAGTCAATCTTAATGAAGATCAACCCTGAATAGGCACTGGAAGGACTGATGCTGAAGCTGAAGCTCCAGTATTTTGGTCATCTGATGTGAATAGCCAACTCACTGGAAAAGTCCCTGATGCTGGAAAAGATTGAGGGCAGAAGGAGAAGGGGGCATCAGAGGATGAGATGGCTGGATAGCATCACTGATTCAATGAACATGAGCTTGACCAAACGCCAGGAGATGGTGAAGGACAGGGAGGCCTCCCTGCTGCTGTTTGTGGGATTGCAAAGAGTCTGACCCAACTGGGCAACTGAACACCAGCAACAAAGTAAAAGCAGTGACAGACTTTATTTTCTTGGGCTCCAGAATCACTGTGGACAGTGACTGCAGCCATGAAATTTAAAGATGCTTGCTCCTTGGAAAGAAGCTATGACAAGCCTAGACAGCATATTAAAAAGCAGAGACAACACTTTGCTGACAAAAGTCCATCTAGTCAAAGCTATGGTTTTTCCAGTAGTCATATACATACGTGAGCATTAGACCATGAAGAAGGCTGAATGCCAAAGAATTGATGCTTTTGAATTGTGGTGCTGGAGAAGACTCTTGAGAGTCCCTTAGACAGCAAGGAGATCAAACTAGTCAATCCTAAAGGAAATCAACTCTGAATATTCATTGGATGGACTGATGCTGAAGCTCCAGTACTTTGGCCACTTGATGTGAAGGCACGACCCATTGGAAAAGATGTTGATGCCTAGAGAAGACTGAAGGCAACACGACAAGGGGTGGCAGAGGAAGAAATTGTTAGATAGCATCACTGCCTCAATGGACATGAATCTGGGCAAACTCTGGGAGACAGGGAAGGAAAGGAAAGCCTGGTGTGCTGCAGTCCATGGGGTGGCAACAAGTGATATACGACTTAGCAACTGAACAACAAACAGTCTTCATTAGTATTTTCAGTGTTAAATAGCATGGCTCAAAGTCCTTGTTTCCAGGTTTTTTTAAGCAACTTGTTAAGTACTTCATGTTCACAAAAAAGTGTTCTATCTTTATCAAAGAACCTTTTCAGTCTTTTCTTGTATACAACTAACAAGAATGTTGAAAATACACCACTGCTCAAGTCTCATAATCCTGTGTGTTTGTGGATGGGTAGTTTCAGCTGAGGTAATAAGGTGAGGAGGAGAAAGCTGTGGTTGGTGGTAGCATTTTAGGTTTGGAATCAGAAACCTGAGTTTCCCGAGGATAGTAGTACACATTTCACTGGGTTAGTTTTTGAGAAAAATGAGATCCTCAAGAAAACAACAGAGGGTTATAAATAATGTCAGCAACCAGTACCAGTGGCTTGCTGTGATGATTTTTCATGAAACATTTTGTTCCATAGGTCCTGGGTTATCATGTTTTCTTTGGGGGTTCTGTGGTTCATATGTTTGAAGCTGCAAGGATGGAGGAGCAAGCAGATTGTTTTTATTTTTCCATTGGAATTATTATAAACACAGCATCAAGTACATTCTTCTGATTTCCCAGATGAGTGATATACTCTAGGAACATGGAGGGCGATGTAACTCCAGTGTTACAAAGAATGAGACACTTAGGGAGATCGATGGCTGCTGGCAAACACAGGGGGTGCGGGGAGTGTCTCATTTCAGGAAATGTGAAAATCCAAAGGGCCTTTCAAGTCTTTGCTGAGTTCTGTGTTGTAGAGTAGGATGGAAAAAGGTAAAGGGACTTTCATTAAAAAAAATTTTTTTTTTTAATATATTGGAGTATAGTTGATTAACAATGTTGTGTTAGTTCCAGGTGTAGAGCAAAGTGATTCGGTTATACATATACGTGTATTTACTTCAGATCTTTGTTAAGTCCCTTTGACTGATTCCTGCTTCTGGACAGTCTTTTATCTTTGCCCTGGGGTTGATCCAAATGCGGAAACATCTTCTACATTGGGATCAGAACATTCCAAAGCACCACAGATCAAAGGAAATTACATGAAGCAGCTTTTTAAACTAAAGCTTTACTAAAGGGTCAGCTTACTCACCTCACAATAATTTAAAACCACACAGTTTATTTCCCAGTTAGAGACCCTGTAGCTGTTCCTAATCAGGTAGCACCCTGGCTGACTGCCAACTTCCTTGCTCTTCTCCTGACCTTCCCATCCCTTCTCCTCACTGCCCTATCACTATTACATAGAGCAATATTGATCTCTAGTTCCTGGCCCAAACTTGCTGTTCTACATCTATAAAGATGCACAGAGTACAAATAACAACATCCCTGCTCCTTCTAAGGCACTTGGAATTATATATAAAATTATTACTTTTCTCTGAGGCCAAGGTAGCATTTTCTGTCTGTAAATATTTGGATAATATTGTGCACTGGCTTATACAAAGCTGAGATGTAAATGACTATTGGAATCACCTTGTAAACATAAGTGCATCCAGACTTTCTGTGAAAATGGCAATTAAAGTGAGATTCTTCCCTGGCTTTGCCTTAAAGGGTGTTTGAAGGTCATCTCTTGAATGCTTCGTGTTCTTCTGGAATTTTTTTGCCATTTGTTTCCTAAGTGCCAAGTCCACACTCTGGATATTTTCTCTTGTCAACTTGTATATTAACACTACTTGTAAATACCATGCTATATATATTTTTTCTTATAGAACAGTTGATATAAGTCTAATGAAATTCATTCCTTGTGTTGTTGATTTTTATTTTATAAAAGTATATTTTAGCATTAGAACAGCTAAGCCATTAACATTTGCAAAACATCTGTTGTAGCATTTGATTAAATTAAATTTTGAGTTTTTTAAATCATCCTTATACACTGATGTCATAGTTGTTGCCAACCTATATATTGGTAACATAAGGACTCACTTATTTCCATATTGGTGGCATCACAGCAAATCATGATGCTCTTTGAGCTGAGTAAAGATAGTCTAATCCTAGCAATATCCTCAAGCATATTTAAAGGAACTTTTAAAATGTCAGCTGAGAGCACAAAGATGTAGAGAGCTGGAAACGACATCACTCCCACCCTTGTAACATGAAAAAAAGGTGGACTAACTGCAAATTAAAGAATTTTCATAGCAAATAACTACTTCCAAAAAATGATGAGACACAGGGAAAAACAGAACTCTGAAATTTGATTACTTGGACAGATGCTGCCAAAAAACCATATTGACCAATATGAAAATGTAGCTAAAATTCCTTTGAAAGCATTGTTAAATGCTTCATATGAGCTACTTTGAAAACTTTGGGGTCACAGGCATAGGTAGTTTATATTGCTTTGTAGGTTTTCCTCTATGACAGCCATCAAATGCTCACATAGAAGATCATGAAAAATTCTGAGAATGGATTCCTATGGTTCTGACTGGACAAGGGGAACAACAGTCCCTGACAAAGGTCACCCAGATCCATGTTCTCTATTTCACTAACAGAGCAAAAGTCTTGATGGACTTTTGCACATGGAAAAACTGCCAAAGCAGCAGCAACAACAAACCCCCTCAAAACTGGTGCATTAGAGCACTGGGTTTTTGCAGAAGTGGGAAGAAAATGAGAAGGGAATAAAAAAAGCTCCACCTCTGGAAAAGGGGCAGGAGTACACGCCAGACCCAGAATTATAGCTAGAGGGGAAGCAGGAATATTGGTGAAAGCACAGCATGCAGACGCAACTTGAGAGTGCTGCCAAGGATGAGATTACACGGAACATCAGAGAAGGCCTCTTTTCCTGGACCACTACCTTCCCAGCTAACAAGCATCAATTAAAACCCAAAAAATACATCTGAGTCAGATTCTCTCTTGAGAAGATGGCAAGAAGGGGACCCAAAGCCAAGTGGGGAGCAACACTAAGGAAAACTCGCTAACCGCTAGACCACACGCTAAACACAAAATATCAGCAGAGGAATTTGAAGTCTCTGGTGCTTTGTGGGTAACTGTAGCAATAACAAACTTCAAACACAGTCCCTCCCTAACCAGATTAACAAAACCCTTCCCTGAAGGCCTAGCAAAGGAGAAAGTTTATTCACCTCCAAGAATAAAATATATTATCCCAGTATCAAGAGATCTATACATATGTATAGCTTCAACAAAAATTATGCAGTACATGACATGGCAAGAAAAAAAAAGTCTGAAGTGAAAAAACAATCTTTAGGAAAAATCCTGATGATACACATGTTGCAACTACCAGAGGGGAAATCTAATTATTTATATGCTTACATTTATAAGGTTGATCAGCTTCTTTCAAGACTGACCAAGAAACATAAAGAGAAGACACATAATAATATCAGAAATAAAAATAGGGCATTACTATAAACCTACAGTTACTAAATGAATAGTAAGGGATTATTAAAATTATCCTTGTGCCTATATAATCAACAACTAAGACTAACAGACTAAGTCTTTGAAAGTCACAAACTACTAAAATTCACTCCAGAAGAAATAGATCATATGGTAGCTCTATTTTTAGTTTTTTAGGGAAGCTCCATACTGTTCTTCATAGCAACTATACCAGTTTATATTCTCACCAATAGTGTAGGAGCATTCCTTTCTCTCCATATCCTCTCCAGCATTTATTGTTTGTAGACTGCCAGGTGGCCATTCTGGCAGTGTGAGGTGATACATCATTATAGTTTTGATTTTCATTTCTCTAATTATTAGTTATTTTGAGCATCTTCTCATGCACTTTTTAATCATCTGTATATCTTCTAGGGAGAAACATCTATTTAGATCTTCAGCCCATTTTTTGATTGGGTTGTTTGCTTAATTTGAGCTGCTTGATCTGTTTGCATATTTTGGATATTAATCCCTCATTGGTTGCTTCTTTTGCAAATATGTTCTTCCATTACAAGGGTTGTCTTTTCATCCTGTTTATGGTTTCCTTTGCTGTATAAAGTCTTTGTAATTGCTTTGTAATTGCTGTGTAATTAGGTCACATTGTTTTTTTTTCTTTCAGTACTGTATGAGGTGGATCCTAAAAGATCTTACTGAAGTTTATCAGAGTGTTCTCCCTATGTTATTCTCTAAGAGTTTTGTAGTATTTGGCCTTACATTTAGGTCTTTAATCCATATTGATTTTATTTTTGTATAGACATGTATCTGAAGAAAGCCATAATTCGAAAAGATACATGAACTCTGATGTTAACTGCAGCAGTATTTACAATAACCTGGACAGGAAAGTAACTTAAATGCCCACCACCAGAGAAATGGATAAAGAAGATGTGGTATGTATATATGCAATGGGGTATTACTCAGCCATAAAAAAGAACGACATAAAGCCATTTGCAGAAACAGGGATGGAACCTAGAGACTGTGAAGTAAGACAGACAAAGACAAATATCATATGATATCACTTATATGTGGAATCTATAAAAGGGTACAAGTGAACTTGCCTGTAAAACAGAAATAAAGTTACAGATCTAGAAAACAATTTTATGGTTACCAGGGAGTAAGGAGGGAATAAGTTGGAAGATTGGGACTGACATATATGCACTACTATATATAAAATAGATAACTAATAAGGACCTACTGTATAGCACAGGGAACTCTACTCAATACTTTATGGTGGCCTATATGGGAAACGAACCTTAAAAAAAATGGATATACATATATGTATACAGGTTCACTTTGCTATACAATTAAAACTAGCACTGCATTGTAAATCAACTATACCTCAATAAAAATTTTTGAAAAAGAAAAATTTGAAAACCTAAATAGTTCTAAATCTACAAAAGAATTAAACCATAGTTAAAACTTTCCAAATAATAAAATTATAGGCCTAGATTTTTTTCATTGGCAATTCCTATAATATAAATAAAGAAATAATACCAATTTCATACATATATAGAAGTAATAGTTCCATACTCATTTTATGAAGCCAGATCTACATTAATACCAAAACTCGAGAAAGACATACAAAAATAAAACTGCAGACCAATATCCCTCATGAACCTAGACATAAATATTCTCAACAAGTATATGTACATCAAATTTGCAATATCTATTATACTAAAGAAGAGCAGTATATAGAAATCTAGTGGGATTTATTCAGAGGATGAAAGACTGTATCAAAAATTTGAAAAATAAATATAATTCACCATATGAACAGACAAATAAGAAGAAACATGATCATATCAATAGGTGTAGAAAATATTCAACAAAATTCAATTTATGTTTGTGATTAAAAAATCTCTCAGCCAACTAAGAATAAGAGAAATTTCCTTTACTTAATAAAGAGCATCTGCAGAAAACTTACAACAAACATCACACTCAGTGTTGACATTTTAAATGTTTTTCTTTTAAGATGTGAACAAAGCAAGGATGTTGTCTCTGACCAATCCTATTTAATAATGTACTGGAAGTCATTGCCAGTGAAATAAGACAAGAGTAGGAGATAAAAGGCATATTGATTGTATAGGCGAAAATAAAATGATCTATATTTGCAGACAACAGGATTTTCTGCTTAGAAAAATCCCATGAACTCTACAAAAGACATCTGAGAGTAGACAAGTAAATTTATCAGGTTTGTTGATTAAATGGTCAAAATTCAAAAGTTAGTCATTCTTACATACCAGCAATGAACAATTGGAATTTGAAATTGAAAAACAACATTTACAACTGCTGCAAAATATGTATAAATTAAACAAAAATGTGCAGATTCTGAGTACTAAAATCTTTAAAACTCTGATAAAAGAAATAAAAGCATATCTAAGTGAGGAAATACAGTGTGTATTGAATAGAAGAATCAATATTGTTAAGATGTCAATTATCCTCAAATGATATATATAATATATATATGTATCAATTTAATACAATTTCAAAGCCTGAGCAAAATAATACTTTTAGATATCAATAAGCTGATTCTGTAACTTATATGGGCTTCCCTGGTGGCTCAGAGTAAAGTGTCTGCCTGAAATGTGGGAAACCCGGGTTCAATCCCAGGTTGGGAAGATCCCCTGAAGAAGGAAATGACAACCCACTTCAGTACTCTTGCCTGAAAATTCCATGGACAGAGGAGCCTGGTAAGCTACAGCCCATGGAATCGCCAAGAGTCTCACACGACTGAGCAACTTCACTTCATAAAAAAGCAAAGGAATGAGGATAGTCGAACTAATTTTGAAAAAGAAAGATAAATTTTGAAGGCTCATTATCTGATTTCAAGTCTTAAACTAAAGCTACAGTGATAATTTTGTATCGTAATAGTGAAAGGGGAGATCTGTAGATCAGTGAAACTTAATAGAGAGTGCATAAATAAACCCATACAAAATATAGACAGCTATATTCATTTCATTTTGAAAAATATGCAAAGACAAATCAATGGAGAAAGAACAGTCTTTTCAAATAATGGCGCGTCAACATTTGAACCATCATGTATATAAACATATACATAAACAAAATAAAATAAAAAATAGCCTCAATACAATCTCAAACCATATGCAACACTAACTAAAAATAGATCATAGTCCTAAATGTAAAATCAAAAGTTATAAAACTTCTAGAATAATACAGAGGAGCAAATTTGAATCAACTTGGGTTTGACTATGTGTTTTTAGGTATGATACCACAAGCATGATCCATGATAGAAAAATTGGTCAGTATTAAATTTACTGACATTAAAACTTTTATTCTGTAAAAGACAATGTTAAGAAAATGAAAAGACAAGCCACAGATGGAGAGAAAATATTTAAGTATCACATATCTAAGAAAATAGTTGTTTTCAATATATAAGGAACTTAAAATTCAATAAGATAAAAATAAAAAATGAGTCTTACAAACAACAAAAGTACAACTTACAGTTCTGGGCATTGGGAATCCATGGCACATGGCACTTGAAGATCCCATGTCTGGTGAGAGCCCACTTCCTGGTTCTTAGAGGATTGTTTTCTTGCTGTGTCCTTATAGTTCAGTTGTAAAGAATCTGCCTGCAATGCAGGAGACCTGGGTTTGATTCCTGGGTCGGGAAGATCCCCTAGAGAAGGGGAATGGCAACCCACTCCAGTATTCTTGCCTGGAGAATCCCAAGGACAAAGGAGCCTGGCAAGCTACAGTCTATGGGGTGGCAAGAGTTGGACACGACTTAGCGACTTAACTACTACTACTACTTTGGCAGAAGGGAGTTCTCTGGGATTTCTAAAAGATCAGTAATCCAAATGATGAGGATACCACCCTCATGACCTAATAACCTCCCAAATGCCCCATCTCCTAATATCCTCACACTGGGGTTTAGGTTTTAACATGAATTTTAGAAGGACAGAAATATTCAGTCTATAGCAATAGTCTTCCCTCCAAAATGTGGAGCTTAGTTTCCCCTGCTCTTGAGGGGGCCAGACATAGTGATTTGTTTGTAATAAACAAAGTTTGGAAGGGTAAACAATACTTTTTACATTGGAGAAAAGAGGCAGACAACATCTCAACCACTGGTCAAAGTTAACATAATCAATAAGTTAGGCTGATATCATATACACCCAATACCATGCCGTGAAAAGGGAATGCCATCTCTTTGGTACTCTTCCAAAAATGCATAGTCTCAGTATAATCATTAGACAATGTAAGAAAAACCAAAATTAAGGGACATTCTGCCATATGCCTGGCAAGAACTCTTCAGAAGTACAAATTCATGAAGAAAAGAAAGCTACACAAACTACCACAGATTGGAGAAGACCAAGGAAAAATGACCATGTGATATCCTGGGTTGGATCCTGAAACAGAAAAAGGACATTGGTGCTAAAATGGGGTATCTGAATAAACTCTATAATTTAACTATGAACTGTGAACTACAGGCTAAATCTAGCCTATTGCCAGTTCTTGTAAAATTTCATTAGAATGGAGCTGTACCCATTTGTGTTACCTAATGGTGAGGATCAGAGAAGGCAATGGCACTCAACTCCAGAACTCTTGCCTGGAAAATCCCATGGACGGAGGCGCCTAGAAGGCTGCAGTCCATGGGGTCGCTAAGAGTAGGACACGACTGAGCAACTTCACTTTCACTTTTCACTTTCATGCTTTGGAGAAGGCAATAGCAACCCACTCTAGTGTTCTTGCCTGGAGAATCCCAGGGACGGGGGAGCCTGGTGGGCTGCCGTCTATGGGGTCACACAGAGTCGGACACGACTGAAATGACTTATCAGCAGCAGCAGCAGCAGCAGCAGCAGCAGCAGCAGCAGCAGCAGCAGCAATGGTGAGGATGTCCAAGGGTGCTTTAACTATAGTGGCAGAGTTGAATAATTGTGATACAGCCATCTCACTCACAAAACCTAAAATATTTACTATATAACTCTTTACAGAAAGAGCCTACAGATCACTAGTATATGAAAATATCTGTGTACTATATTTTTGTACAGTCTTCTGTAGGTCTAAGATTACTTCAATATAAAATTTTTTTAAGGTCACATGATTTACATCATCTGTCCATTTTAAGCTACCATTGTTTGAGAGCTTGCTATTTGTGAAACACTTTGCAAAATGTTTTTCATGTATTACCCTAGTTAATACTCTCAGCAGCCCTTTATAGTTTCTCCTATTGTTATCTTTCTTTTACACCTAAGGAAAACCAAGGTTAATTAAGTCAATGACTTGCTGAAAGACACAGTTCACATGGTTAAAAATGCAAAAGTGTTAGTGGCTCAGTCATGTCTGACTTTTTGCGACCCCAAAAATGCAAAGTTAGAGTTTAACCAGTCTGCCCGAGAGCAAAGTCCATATTATTCTATTCTGTCATCCATATGTATGGGTCAACTGAGGATATTCAGAGTCATCTTCATCTAAAGTTCAGAATTCATTTAGTCAACGTATTGAGCATGTACCATGCCCAACACAATTTTCTGAGATCCACAGAATGACAATTCCTTTACCCACAGCACCTCCTGAACTTGTCTTTGCTCCTTCAATGCTCTGATTAGGTTTATAATTATGTATATAGCCCTCCTTCCAGCTAGTTTCCTCTCTTACCTTTTCAGTTACAGTGCCTGAAATAATAAAATGCATACCAAAGGATAAATCTACATCACCTTTCCCTTACTCTTTTCACATAATTTTATATTCTGTGGTGGTATGTTCTTTGCTGTTATCCTTGATGTTCTTTTACTTTTTTTTGTATTCAGTAGACACACATACCTGGTCTTTATTTGAAACTCATTTAAAGACCGATATTCTTATAAATCCTAGAAATGACAGGTTGATTTTTTTTAGGCGATTAAAAATATCTAAAACACCAAGTTACCTGAGTCTATTCCCTATTTGCATTCCCAATAGATAGTTGGGTTTAGATAGTTAGGTGGTTTACTACATTTCTTTATTCTAATTATTAAATATTAAACCCAGTTATAAACACATCTTTTGAAAACAAACCCTGGAAGAACAAATCCATTAGCTATTTACTCATACTGAAGAGAATTTCTGAGTGCTGCAGTTTCCATTACTTGAAAAAGGAAAGGAAAAAAAAAATCTCTTTGGTCTCTGTGGATATTTCATGGTTAGGGAAGGGGGCAATTTCCCTCTGGAGGTTTGTAATTCATTTTACTAGAAGTCTACTTCTGGTTGACAGGATATTTTCAATGTGCAGATAAATGACTGACAAAACATTAAGCCCCATTGAACACAGTTAAGTATTCTTGCTATCTGAGTCCTGCTTTGACATAAGCAGAGAATGATTTTATTTGAGCCACACTTAGAATTCATGACAGGTTCACTTTCAAACACCACCACTCTGATGGCACTGCTGTCTTTACACAATGCTTCAATTCCCTTTTAAGAGGATACAATGCCTGTCTGGGTTTGACAAGTAAAACTAAAGTTTTAATAACTCCAAGGTTGTGCCATCGCTGGAAAAGAACTGATGAAAGGTTTAAAAGAATTATTTTAAAACTGCCTTATTACTTTCATATCAGAATGCATTTAAATAAAAAGCAGACAGTTTCATTACTGTCAAGAAGCACATTTTCATCTATACATTTCTATAGGAACATCTCTATCTATAGCAACACTCCATTGTTTAATTTGAGATATAGAGTACATGACGAACATGTTTCATTGGCTTATTCTGTAGGCAATTCTTAAACCTGCTTAGGAGTGATACCAACATACAGACATTGATGGGTGGAGGAGAAAGAATTGTGATAAAAAATAGTAATGTTAAGGTTTACTACTAAGAAATAATCCTAAGGAGGTATTTAAATAATCCCGAGGAGGTATTTAAATTCCTCCTCAAGGATGTCCACTTATAAATGATTTCTCCAAATCCCTTGGGTTACTTTGTTGTCAGCATCTCTCTCATCCTCAAAATCTACTTTCCACCCTTGCAGATCACAATGTCTTTCTGAACATTTTTTGTGAATTCCCAGAGGGTGGAAGTGGAAGTCACTCAGTTGTGTCTGACTCTTTGTGATCCCATGGACTGTCCATGGAATTCTCCAGGCCAGAATACTGGAGTGGGTAGCCTTTTTCTTCTCCAAGGGATCTTCCCAACCCAGGGATCAAACCCAGGTCTCTCGCATTGCAGGCAGATTCTTTACCAGCTGAGCCACAAGGGTAGATGTCTTTTTGTTTGTTTGTTTGTTTGTTTTGTTCTCTAGTTCCGGTTGCTGCTTTTGTTCTTTTTAAAGGTTGCTCTTCCCTCTTCGTTATGTGGTCCCTGGTTCATACCATGTTGATCTAAATGTGAAATTCCACACTTTTTCTTAAATTTTGCCAAATAAACCACTCACACCAAGGCATTTGAGTAGATGGATTTGGCAAAGGTTTGAAAGATGAAGGAACATGGCAGTATTCCAAGCAATTCCAAAATCAAAGTTAGATATTCCTGGTTTTAGGTCTCTTCACTATTTCAGTAATGAGGCACCATCTGCCTGTCACATTACCTTACTTTCTCTCTTCCTCCATCATTCTGTCCCACTTTTCCAATTTCCCTGTCTTCTTTTTGACCACTCTTGACCCCAAACACACTTCAGCTCCCTCATCTATAGCTTCCTTCCAGCTGAACCTCAGGTCTCACTTTCTTCCTAAATGATTCCTTAAGTTCTGTTTTTAAACAAAGGCATATCCTTTATTAAGAACAATTTTACTAACAGCTCTTAGAATATTTACACCATCATACTTGGATATCAGAGCAATTTCATGTAAGGTCAGTGTGACCATTAATGTTTGGGGCTTGATAATAATAAAGTCATTCGAAGCTTGGCTCAAATTCTAGATTGTCTAATTATTATCAGTGCCATTTCCCATCTGTTTTAAATGGAAACAACCTTCCTCATGGTATGATTTTGAAAATTAACAAGTGCTTAATACATGTTAAGTTCCTTTCCATCCTTTCTCTAAACATTTCATGGGTTCAAAATCTGATGGTGAGCCAGATTTCAAACTCATTTCCTTTTAGCCAATACCATCTTCTGATGGCTTCCACGAGGCTGGTCACATCTTCTGATCTATACTGGCACAACTGACAGGGGCAAGCTTACAATTTATTCTTCCCACTCTTGCCACTCTCTCTTGTATTTGGTTGGGATTAAATACCAGCCTTATACTCCCTTATTTACCTGTCATTGTTTATTTCTTAGCATTGGCATACGATCAGATTTTGTAGATGTCTGAGGAGTTAGGCTATATTGCCTCTGGATGGCTGGTGTTTTCTCAGTGGCTGGTGCTAGGATTGGCCAGGCACCCACTAAGCTGGCCCTGTGGGCCTTGATGAATGTAGCTCCTGACTGCTCTAGCTGTTGCTATTCTGCTTCATTTTGTGATTTCTTGGGTTCATGCCTTCCTGCTTCCAGCCTGTATGTCTACTGTAGTCTTTCCTGTCTTTCCTATCATAGGTTTGCTAACTGTAATCACTGATTAAATTTTGCCATGAGTTTCCTTTTTATTCACTCTTTTACCTGTATTTCATGGTATCATGAAGTTGTCTAACAAAATAGTATAGTAAAATTAGGATGTATTTGGGCACAATCTCAAAGTTTATTAAAGCTCTAGGAATTTGCTGGCAAATACTTACTGTGAAGATATTAGCACTGTGGAAACTACAGAGTTGGAGTAAGAAAAAGATGAAGTCTGAAGTTTCAGGCTGTCACTTTGGTTTCTAGTGCCATGTATTGGGAGGGGAAAGCTATAATATATGGAAAAGGAACTTACAGTGACATACATTAAAAGTTAGATTTGTGTGTAGAAAACAAACTCGTGGTTAAAAACAAACCCTCCTACCAGAGGGTAGGAAAAGTGGGGTTCAGGTAAAACTAGGGAAGGGGATCAAGAGGTACAAACTTCCAGCTATAAAATAAATAAGTCTTGGGGATATAATGTCTAGCATAGGAAACATAGTCAATAATATTGCAATAACTTTGAATGGCTACTAGACTTACAGTCATGATCAATTTGTAATGTATATGTGTCAAATCATCATGTTGTATGCCTGAAATTAATATAATATTGTATGTCAACTGTACTATAAGGAAATTCTAACTTTAATAAATTGAGTTTCAATTTATTAAACCAACTCTCTAAGCTTAATGTAAAAATCTTATTTTAATTTTTGTTTTGCTTAAAATATTCATTCTATTTTTTTCTATTGCTATTCAATTAGATTATAGATTTAGCAGATTTGGGAAATTTAATTTCCTAGATTTAATGCAATTTAATTAGTTGATTGGGCTCCCCTGGTGGCTCAGATGGTAAAGAATCTGCCTGCAATGCAAGAGACACAGATTTGATCCCTAGGTTGAGAAGATCCCCTGGAGAAGGGAACAGCAATCCATTCCAGTATTCCTGCCTGGAGAATTCCATGGACAGAGGAGCCTGGTGGACTATAGTCCATGAGGTTGCAAACAGCTGGACACAACTAAGTGACTAACACTAACTGACTAACTGAAACAGTTGGTAAATGAATACCTTTAGCTATGTCACACTAAAATCTTAAATCTATTATATTGAATTTTCTTTAAAAAATAAATACAAAATAAGACAGATCTACAATAAACTAAAGGGGCTTCATAGATTCTTAAATATGTCTTATGAACCTAAAAGTCTATTTATATGGATTTAATAAATTGTGTTTTCTTTGGCTTTAAATATTGTTTGAAACAAGGATTACACATGCTTTACATTAATATCATAAGTATAAGCAACTCAAATTGTCTTAAAATATTTTTAAACAGTAAGTCTTATACTATAACAATCAATACTCAATTTAGAAACTATAACCACTCTGAGTATTTCACACTGAAACCTATTCTTGAAAGAGCTGAGAAGCAAGTCATAGCTAGAATTATTGAATTTGAAAACAAACCAAAAAAATCTGCTGTCCAAGTACCAGAAAATTTCTTTGTCCACAGACACTCTGATGCCCCAGTTTTGTCTCAACATCCATGAAAATGATGACTGGGCTCTGAATGACAAATTCAGCTACCACATCTTCCTTTCTGCCCTTCTGGTTCCACAAAACCACTTGTCCAGGTAGATATAGTGACAAAGCGTGTCTTCTGCTTCTTTTCTACCTTCCAAGTCTCCTCAGAGTATGTCTTACCTGCAGAAGTTATTTCATATACAGAGTCTTAGCTGCCAGGAAGTGTGAGTGCTGTGCTTTTTATTTCTTGGCTCTTGGAAGGCACATGGAAAGGTAGAATGCACCCTAATGAACAAAAGGCTAAAGGAGTGAGAACTCAAACATGTACACGTAGAATGCAAGTACTCTTCATTGTCTAATGCATAGAAATAGTTTCAACAGTAGTGGAACTAAATTTCTGTTATAATGAAATGTTTTACAACATGGTTTTGCTGAATATTGTTGCTTCTATGTGTGCTGAGATAGGCATTCTCTTTAGAAAAGTGAAATGTAAACCTTGAAAATTACTCTTTTCTTATGAGAGATTGCAAAGCCTTTCCATCTTGTTAAATTTGTGATATACATGTTATTCTGGCAAGTCAAGACTGGATTTTACAGCCATGATAGTATCAGATATTGGCTTAAGCAATAATTCCTTTTTTAGCGATTGGATTTGATTGGTAAAATAACTGATCACTTTTCAGTTTATGTTTTTTTAACCATTTATTTCTTTACATCTCTGTTGGACTCTAAGCAGATTCAGAACAAAGCCATCCTTCTGTATTTTCACAGCATTCAGAAGAAGTGTGTGTGTGTTGTAGATCAGTGCTTTTAAAATCTTAAAAAAAAATCTACTCCATGTTTCCTCAACAGTTTTCCATTTTCTTGAATGCTGTTTAAAATTTCAAAGTAAAATGAATGTATCATTGAAATCTGATAAAAATGATAATTTCAGAAGAGAAACAGTTTGATCTTAAGGGCTACTCATCTCTTTCTTAATATACTTTTTATTAAAGTATAGTTGATTTCTTAAAAATGTTTATCTTATTGAAGTGGGCTTCCCTGGTGGCTTAGATGGTAAGGAATCCACCCACAGTGTGGGAGACCTGGGTTGGAGACCTGGGTTAGATCCCTGGGTTGGGAGGATCCCCTGGAGGAGGGCATGGCAACCCACTCCACTATTCTTGCCTAGAGAATCCCCATGGACAGAGGAACCTGGTGGGCTACAGTCCGTGGGGTCGCAAGGAGTCAGACATGACTAGGCGATTAAGCACAGTATGGCTCACATTTTATGGAAGTATAGTGAATTTACAGTGTTGTGTTGCTTTCTGATGCTCAGCAAAGACATGGGTTCGATCTCTGGGTGGGGAAGATCCCTTGGAGAAGGAAATAGCAACTCACTCCAGTATTCTTGCCTGGAGAATTCCATGGGTAGAGGAGTCTCTCAGGCTATAGTTCATGGGATTGTAAAGAGTCGGACACAACTGAGCAACTAACACTTTCACTTGTTTCATTTCACAAGTTGCTAATACAGTACTGAGAGTTCTATTACACACCATACCTAATTTTTCCTGTTATTAGCATCTTGCATTTAGGTATGTTTTTTACAATTAACAAACTACCATTGGGAATTCCCTGGTCATCCAGCGGATAGGACTCTGCCTGTCACTGCTGAAGGCAGTGACACTGCTGTTCAATCCGTGGTTGGGGAACTAAGACTCCATAATTAGCATGGCCAAAAAAAGTAGGGAATTCAGCTCAAGCAGTCCTTCAACTACTGAACCCTGCTCCCACCTGCCAGCCTCTGCCAGTGACTGTTTACTGTCTTGTTACTTTTGGCCTTTCCAGAAAGTCAAATAAGTGGATTTCTGTATTAGCAATCTTTCAGTCTGGCTTTCACTTAGCAACATTCATTTATGATTCATTCATGTCTTTATGCAGCTTGATAGCTCATCATTTCTATTACTGAATAGTATTCTATTTTATGGCTATACCATAGTTTGTTAATCCATTCACTTACAGTTTTTGGCAATTATGAACAAAGCTGCTATAAAGTTTGTGTGCAGGTTTATGTATGGGCATACAATTTCAAATCATTTTAGCAAATGCCTAGTAGAATTATTGGCAGATTTTATGTTAAAACTATGTTTAGACTATAAGAAACTGCCAAACAGTTTGTAAAGAGGTTGCACCATTTTGTATTCCCACCGACAATGAACGAAAGTTTCTATTGCTTCTCATTCTTGCCAGTAATTGGCATTGTCAACTTTTTGAGTATCAAGCATTCCAACAGATGTGTAATGCTATCTCATTGCTGTTTTAATTTGCATTTGATTAAGGACATATGATGTTGAGCAAATTAAAACAGCAGCAGTTTCTCTGCCAGCAACTGTTACTGAAAGTTATGGGAATATTACTTATTCTAATAGGTGTATAGTGGTTTCTTTGTGCCCGTGGGC
The DNA here is from genome assembly GCF_016772045.2 of Ovis aries. NCBI lineage: Eukaryota > Metazoa > Chordata > Mammalia > Artiodactyla > Bovidae > Ovis > Ovis aries. Next base: position 40,764,074 of record NC_056061.1, read on the forward strand.
AAGTGACTCGTATATTTTCTTCAGTGAGGTGTCTTCAGATATCTGGCATGTTTAAAAAATTGTGTTTGTTTTCTTAGTGCTGAGATTGAAGCATCCTTTGTATATTTTGTATAAAAATTCTTTATCAGGTATATCTTTTGCAAATATTTTCTCCCAGATTTGATTTGCTAATATTTTTGCTGTGGATTAAAATGGCAAATATATGTACAACATGGGATTCTCGTATTATCTGAACCAAAGGAATTTTTGAAAATGCAGATTTCTCAGAGAAGATGTCTAGAGTTGTTAGGATCAGAGAATTATAGAAAGTGATTTCATTTTATATCACTGACTACAAAATCTAGAGACTTGATTTCATCCTCTTTCAATCTAATGAGGTTGGTATAATTTTTGTCATTTCTCAGTTTAGAAAGCTGACCATTCAAAATTTAAGAAAGATGTAAAGATCTCCTGACTGAGAAGTAGTGAAGCTCTGTTTTATACCCAGGATCTTATGCCTTGAATATCCATGTTTTTCCCACCAGAGACAGTCTTGCTATGAGTAGCAGAGGTGGAAAGCTAATACATTAAAAGCCATAAAGTGAATCATGATATTTGTATTAAAGTCATTGGTCTAAGGTGTATCAGTTCAGTTCAGTTGCTCAGTCGTGTCGGACTCTTTGAGATGCCATGAACCACAGCACACCTGGCCTCCCTGTCCATCACCAACTCCCGGAGTTTACCCAAACTCATGTCCATTGAGTTGGTGATGCTATCCAACCATCTCATCCTCTGTCGTCCCCTTCTCCTCCTGCCCCCAATCCCTCCCAGCATCATATACATAACATAAACACTGTATAATATAATTTGAAATTATGGAATATATTTTTATAATTTATACTAATATTAATACATGGTATTAATGTATTTATTATGTGTTACAGATGCCGAGTACTGAAAACAAACTTCCTAACTCATATTCTAATGAAGAAGACTGGGGTAGGTACAGACCCATTTATATTGAGAAACTGATAGGGAGTCTGTATAACTCAATGCTGTGTTTCTTTTAAAACTATGAAAAAGTGTTTTGTTCCCCTGAACCTCAAACTCATTTTCCTGGGAACAGTGTTCTTTTACTTAGCAGTGTCTTTGTGAAAATTATCAATGCAACACTATTAATCATTTAGCAGTTGGTATAAGAAAGAGCTTTTAGGAGATTTGTGTTGATGTACAATTCAGAAATAATAATTTGCTCACTGTGCTCCACAAGATGCCTGTCATTTCATTCAAATGAACCACAGACACATCTTACATTTTTTACATACATCTAAAATTGGAATGTTTGGTGTATGTTTCTTTAATAAGCCTTATCATATTTATAATTTAGAGCTATGAGGATAATATGTAGGTTCTTTGGATGAAAGATTAAAGGTAAAATAAAGGAAATGTTATCTTTCAATTCCCTTGAAGTGGCTTGGTTTTTATCGATTAATAATGCCAAATAGCAGGGAAATGTTTAACTGAAATTTGCAAAAGATACCAGAAAATTAAAAAATTCCCTGTAAACTAAAAAGTTTCAGAATGTGTAAGATGTTACCTGTGATGACTAGGAACTTATGAATATGGGACTGGCTAGTTAAATTTTATTTTAATATCTTGTGGTGCTATACTTATCGTGTGGTCTTAGGTTATAAGTTAGCTGAGATATTTACTCTAAGATTATCTGGAAAAAGGCACACTTTTAATTTAAGTTAGTTAAACCACTGTGCTGTGCTCAGGCACCCAGTCATTTCCCACTCTTTGTGATCCCATGGGCTGTAGCCCACCAGACTCCTCTGTCCATGGGGATTTTCCAGGCAAAAATATTAGAGTGGGTTGCCATGCCCTCCTCCAGAGGATCTTCCCAACCCAAGGATTGAACCCAGGTCTTCCACACTTCAGGCAGGTTCTTTTACCACCTGTGGCACCAGGGAAGCCCAGTTAAATCGCCAATGCTTGTATTTAGGAAAAATGAGTTTACGTGAGGGAAAAAAACCTGGCAAAGTTTTGTGTATGGTATTCATTTAGAGGATGAACATTTGAGGTAATCTGTCATCTCACATTGCATGCTAAGCCCCCTCAGTCGTCTCTGACTTTTTGAGAGCCTATGGACCATAGCCTGCCAGGCTCCTCTGTCCATAGGATTTCCCAGGCAAGAATACTGGAGTGGATTGCCATGCCCTTCTCCAGAGGATCTTCCTGACCCAGGGACTGCCAAAAATAAATTTGTCTTTTTCTTATCAAATTATTATTATTGTCTCAATTCAGTTTTTAAAATGTTGAATTTAAAAAAATTGCTCTGGTCTAGATAATGCCAAATAAACTCAGAAATTGTCCTTTTCCCAACTTAGTCATTTCTTCTATGAAATCTTTACACATGTGTGCTTTAACAAGAAAGACAAGGTTCTGCCCTTTCAATGACTGTCCCAGCAAACAACCAAAATCTTGAATAATTACTTTAGGTGTTCAGATCATCTAAAGCTGCACCTGTTGGTGCCAGTGTAAGGAAGGCTAAAGTCAGAGGGGCTGAGGGTCAGTTACTCTCAGTGGCATCACATCAGTCTGTGGCTTGTCATGACATAAAACCACAGTGTCACTGAAGAGTGTAAGTCCTTGGAAAGAAGTGGTACCAAGTATGGATAAGAAGCCGAGGTTCAAACTGTCTGGGCTGAAACTTGGCTTCATCATTCACCAGATGGCTGACCTCGAGCAAGCTACTTAATAACTCTGTGCCTTACTCCCTTCATATCTGAATGAGAATAAAAGCGGTACCTATCTCATTCAGTTCAGTTCAGTTCAATTCAGTCACTCAGTCGTGTCCGACTCTTTGCGACCCCATGAATCGCAGCACGCCAGGCCTCCCTGTCCATCACCAGCTCCAGAGTTCACTCAGACTCACGTCCATCAAGTCAGTGATGCCATCCAGCCATCTCATCCTCTGTCGTCCCCTTCTCCTCCTGCCCCCAATCCCTCCCAGCATCAGAGTCTTTTCCAATGAGTCAACTCTTCGCATGAGGTGGCCTAAGTACTGGAGCTTCAGCTTTAGCATCATTCCTTCCAAAGAAATCCCAGGGTTGATCTCCTTCTGGTTGGATCTCCTTGCAGTCCAAGGAACTCTCAAGAGTCTTCTCCAACACCACAGGTCAAAAGCATCAATTCTTCAGCGCTCAACCTTCTTCACAGTCCAACTCTCACATCCATACATGACCACAGGAAAAACCATAGCCTTGACTAGACGGACCTTAGTCAGCAAAGTAATGTTTCTGCTTTTGAATATGCTATCTAGGTTGGTCATAACTTTTCTTCCAAGGAGTAAGCGTCTTTTAATTTCATGGCTGCAGTCACCATCTGCAGTGATTTTGGAGCCCACAAAAATAAAGTCTGACACTGTTTCTACTGTTTCACCATCTATTTCCCATGAAGTGATGGGACCAGATGCCATGATCTTCATTTTCTGAATGTTGAGCTTTAAGCCAACTTTTTCACTCTCCACTTTCACTTTCATCAAGAGGCTTTTAGCTCCTCTTCACTTTCTGCCATAAGGGTGGTGTCATCTGCATATCTGAGGTTATTGATATTTCTCCCAGCAATCTTGATTCCAGCTTGTGTTTCTTCCCAGTCCAGCGTTTCTCATGATGTACTCTGCATAGAAGTTAAATAAGCAGGGTGACAATATACAGCCTTGACGTACTCTTTTTCCTATTTGGAACCAGTCTGTTGTTCCATGTCCAGTTCTAACTGTTGCTTCCTGACCTGCATACAGATTTCTCAAGAGGCAGGTCAGGTGGTCTGTATTCCCATCTCTTTCAGAATTTTCCACAGTTTATTGTGATCCACACAGTCAAAGGCTTTGGCATAGTCAAGAAAGCAAAAGTAGATGTTTTTCTGGAACTCTCTTGCTTTTTCCATGACCAGTGCATGTTGGCAATTTGATCTCTGGTTCCTCTGCCTTTTCTAAAACCAGCTTGAACATCAGGGAGTTCACGGTTCACGTATTGCTGAAGTCTGGCTTGGAGAATTTTGAGCATTACTTTACTAGCATGTGAGATGAGTGCAATTGTGTGGTAGTTTGAGCATTCCTTGGCATTGCCTTTCTTTGGAATTGGAATGAAAACTGACCTTTTCCAGTCCTGTGGCCACTGCTGAGTTTTCCAAATTTGCTGGCATATTGAGTGCAACACTTTCACAGCATCATCTTTCAGGATTTGAAATAGCTCAACTGGAATTCCATCACCTCCCTAGCTTTGTTCATAGTGATGCTTTCTAAGGCCCACTTGATTTCACATTCCAGGATGTCTGGCTCTACAATAGTGATCACATCATCATGATTATCTGGGTCGTGAAGATTTTTTTTTTGTACAGTTTTTCTGTGTATTCTTGCCTCCTCTTCTTAATATCTTCTGCTTCTGTTAGGTCCAGACCACTTCTGTCCTTTATCGAGCCCATCTTTGCATGAAATGTTCCCTTGGTATCTCTAATTTTCTTGAAGAGATCTCTAGTCTTTCCCATTCTGTTGTTTTCTTCTATTTCTTTGCATTGATCACTGAAGAAGGCTTTCTTATGTCTTCTTGCTATTGTTTGGAACTCTGCATTCAGATGCTTATATCTTTCCTTTTCTCCTTTGCTTTTCGCCTCTCTTCTTTTCACAGCTATTTATAAGGCCTCCCCAGACAGCCATTTTGCTTTTTTGCATTTCTTTTCCATGGGGATGCTCTTGATCCCTGTCTCCTGTACAATGTCACGAACCTCCTCCATAGTTCATCAGGCACTCTATCTATCAGATCTAGGCCCTTAAATCTATTTCTCACTTCCACTCTATAATCATAAGGGATTTGGTTTAGGTCATACCTGAATGGTCTAGCAGTTTTCCCTACTTTCTTCAATTTGAGTCTGAATTTGGTAGTAAGGAGTTCATGATCTGAGCCACAGTCAGCTCTTAGTCTTGTTTTTGTTGACTGTATAGAGTTCTCCATCTTTGACTGCACAGAATATAATCAATCTGATTTCGGTGTTGACCATCTGGTGATGTCCATGTGTAGAGTCTTCTCCTGTGTTGTTGGAAGAGGGTGTTTGCTATGACCAGTTCATTCTCTTGGCAAACTCCATTAGTCATTGCCCTGCTTCATTCTGCATTCCAAGGCCAAATTTACCTGTTACCCCAGGTGTTTCTTGACTTCCTACTTTTGCATTCCAGTCCCCTATGATGAAAAGGACATCTTTTTTGGGTGCTAGTTCTAAAAGGTCTTGTAGGTCTTCATAAAACTGTTCAACTTCAGCTTCTTCAGTGTTACTGGTTGGGGCATAGACTTGGATAACTGTGATATTGAATGGTTTGCCTTGGAGACGAACAGAGATCATTCTGCCATTTTTGAGATTACATCCAAGTACTGCATTTCAGACTCTTTTGTTGACCATGATGACTATTCCATTTCTTCTAAGGGATTCCCGCCCACAGTAGTAGATATTATGGTCATCTGAGTTAAATTCACCCATTCCAGTCCGTTTTAGTTTGCTGATTCCTAGGATGTTGACGTTTACCCTTGCCATCTCTTGTTTGACCACTTCCAATTTGTCTTGATTCATGGACCTGACATTCCAGGTTCCTATGCAATGTTGCTTTTTACAGCATCTGATCTTGCTTCTATCACCAGTCACATCCACAACTGGGTATTGTTTTTGCTTTGGCTCCATCCCTTCATTCTTCTGGAGTTATTTCTCCACTGATCTCCAGTAGCATATTGGGAACCTAATGAACTGGGAAGTTCCTCTTTTGGTATCCTATCATTTTGTCTTTCATACTGTTCATGGGGTTCTCAAGGCAAGAATACTGAAGTGACTTGCCATTCCCTTCTCCAGTGGACCACATAACATTTTTAACTCAATGACATAGCCCACTTTTAGCACCTAACTGGCACTTGAAAAATACTGTGTAGTAGGAATAATTCCAGAAGCACTCTATGAAGACACATACTCATAATATCTGTTGTTCACATTCTTCCCACATTTCCTTTGCTACGTCTCTATCTGCTTCAAAAATAGAACATGATGGTTTGCTTTGCATAATGTAATTTCAGAAATATATGTTGCATCATTTTCCAAGTGGAAAAATACTTTCTAAAATTCCAGTTGATCAATAAATTTTATAACCAAATAAAATGTAGATTTTTTCATTCATGTTAAATATCTGCTAAGCTTGAAAAACATTGGGAAAGAGAGTTCTTCTGTGTGATGGAAAAATAATGAACTCAGATTTCATTTGCATTGTTTGAGCAAATTTAAAACTCATATTTAATTGATAAGACTGGTGGCTCAGATATTAGAGAATTCACCTGCAATACAGAAGACCTGGGTTCAATCCCTGGGTTGGGAAGGTCCCCTGGAGAAGGAAATGGCAACCTACTCCAGCATCCTTATTTTGGGAATTCCATGGACAGAGGGCTATAGTCCATGGGGTTGCAAAGAATCAGACAAGATTGAGTGACTTTCACTTCACTTTCATATTAAATTGCATTTTAACTTTTGTTAAGATGAAGCATCAGAGCTTAACATCAATTCAGACTGTGAAACAAGAGGAACTTTAAGAACTTTAATGTAATTAACAATAATATTTGACTAATTATTAATAATGTATTGTTCTATCTATCAGTTGTTTTAAGTGCTCTAAGCATTACATACTTAATTTGACTTATACAAAGTTCCTCCTCAGATTCATTTCCTACCAACTTTTAACTCATATGTATTAAATATTTCTCCATTTCCAACTGGAACATTATTCTGATTTGTGACTTCATCACTCATGAAGACTTTAAGTTACTCACAGGTTTTTTGACTGATGTGGACATAAACGACCATAAAGAGGTAGAAAGTGGAACCTCTGTCATAGCTACAGTGAGTGCTCTGAAGAGTGTGTGCGTGTGTGTGTGTGTGTGTGTGTGTGTGTATGCCATGGCCCAATATGGATATTTTAGCACATATTCTTTTTGATAAACATAAATGTTTGTTCTAAAATTCTTGAACATAAATGTTAGATAATGGATAAATAATTCAAAAGAAAACATGTAAAGAATATGTCATTTAAGAACATTAATTTTTAACAATTATTAATCTTATTCTTGCCCAACTTTATTTGTTAGATTCCTAAAGAGGAAAGTTTGATGACTTATCTCTCAGGTGATGTTAAAACACCAGTTGTGTATGCAGTTATGCTTCCTGATTAAATCACATTGCTTCTGTTGCTATTGTCGGCTTCACTTAAAACTAAAATACATAGGACATTCTGGTTCTCTTGAGGACTTCTCTTGTTTGTTCATTGTTATAATTTCAGTTCAGTTCAGTTGCTCAGTCATGTCCGACTCTTTGTGATGCCATGAACCACAGCACGCCAGGCATCCCTGTCTGTCACCAACTCCCAGAGCTTATTCAAACCCATGCCCATTGAGTCGGTGATGCCATCCAACCATCTTATCCTCTGTCGTCCCCTTCTCCTCCTGCCCTCGATCTTTTCCAGCATCAGGGTCTTTTCCAATGAGTCAACACTTCATATGAGGTGGCCAAAGTATTGGAGTTTCAGCTTAAAAATCAGTCCTTCCAAAGAACACCCAGGACTGATCTCCTTTAGGATGGACTGGTTGGATCTCCTTGCAGCCCAAGGGACTCTCAAGAGTCTTCCCCAACACTACAATTACAAAAGCATCAATTCTTCAGTGCTCAGCTTTCTTTATAGTCCAACTCTCACATCCATACATGACCACTGGAAAAATGATAGCCTTAACTAGATGGACCTTTGTTGGCAAAATAATGTCTCTGCTTTTTAATATGCTATCTAGGTTCCTTCCAAGGAGTAAGCATCTTTTAATTTCATGGCTGCAATCACCATCTGCGGTGATTTCGGAGCCAGAAAAATAGTCAGCCACTGTTTCCACTGTTTCCCTATCTATTTGCCATGAAGTGATGGGACTGGATGCCATCATGATCTTAGTTTTCTGAATGTTGAGCTTCAAGCCAACTTTTTCACTCTCCTCTTTCACTTTCATCGAGGCTCTTTAGTTCTTTGCTTTCTATCATAAGGGTGGTGTCATCTGCTTATTTGAGGTTATTAATATCTCTCCTGGCACTCTTGATTCCAGCTTGTGCTTCTTCCAGCCCAGTGTTTCTCATGATGTACTCTGCATATAAGTTAAATAAGCAGGGTGACAATATACAGCCTTGACATATTCCTTTTCCTATTTGGAACCAGTCTGTTGTTCCATGTCCAGTTCTGACTGTTGCTTCCTGACCTGCATACAGATTTCTCAAGAGGCAGGTCAGGTGGTCTGTATTCCCATCTCTTTCAGAATTTTCCACAGTTTATTGTGATCCACACAGTCAAAGGCTTTGACATAGTGCTTAGCAAAGTACACAGCATGTAGTAAGTGCTCAATCAATATTGCATTTTGTAACAAGTAAATGGCTGAGTCAGTGCTGATTACAGAGAACACTGAGCATTTAAGAATTTTTGCAAACATCGACTTTTGTCAAAAATAATATGTATACATTTTAGAAACTTTAGAGAATGCAGACAGGCATATAGTAAAAACATTAAATTACATAATAATCCACTATTTATACACAGTTTTCTAAGCATTTGTCATATACTCTACATATATTCAGTGTAGATAGGAGAGATGAAAACTACAAGAAGCAGAAAGGAGTGGACAGAGGCCCATCCAACAGAGAGACTATTTGAAACAGGGATGGAGGGAAACAGGAGGCAAAGCTTGTGCTTCTGTCTTAGAGCCCTGTTCTCTGGTGGGCCCTATTTAACCTGTGTTGTATCTTAGTGAGAGAAGAGGGACCAGCAAACCCCATAAAGATGATTTATAACAAAATCTTTGGGAGACTTAAATGATCAAGGATGAGAGCATCCAAGATGGTCAGCTGAAACCGGCATAGGAATCTTGACTGTGGCCACGTAGTCTCTTCAAATAGGTTCCTAGACATGGAATTATTGGGTTAAATGATATGCATTTAATTTGCATTACAACCAGACTGTCCAGAAATGTTGAAAAAGTAAAAGTAATGATTATCGCCTCTATTACAACATAATAATTAGCTGAACACCCATTAATTAAATGTGTACAACAATTCTCAACTCTATTCTTGAGCCTGCATTATGCAATAGAGTAAGAAACTTGTAGTAAACTTGACCAAATAATTTTAAAGTCAGAGTCAGTCTTTATCATCAAGTGTCAGGAGCTAGGCCACAAAACTCAGGAGGCTCCAGCTGCTTGTGTCCATCCCTGACTGGTCTGTGATACAGATGTACCCCATAGTTGATTTAGACAAATGGCCCACTTGGGGACCCAGGTGGGCACTTGCCCTACTGCTTGCCATGGGGGATTCTAGAGAAACATTCCATGGAGTGTGATTCCAAAAATCTTACTGATACAGCAGGTTTTATTATTCCCTTCCAAGCTGTTCCTAGAGCTGGCAAAACCAGCTCCTTTCTTCCTCTGCTCTTCCCTTTACCTTCCAAACTGGCTCAAGCTCTATTCCCATAAGAAAACACATGTATCTTTGAACTTTTGTGGAGCTCTTTATGCATTCTGTCCATCTCTTAATTATACCACTGTAGGGATATTTTCCATTGATGGGCGGGGCTGTGTTCCCTCCCTGTTGCTTGACTGAGGCCAAACTATGGTGGAGGTAATGAAGATAATGGTGATCTCCTTCAAAAGGTCCCATGCATGCACTGCCCCACTCAGTGCCTCTGACTTGAAGCAGGCCACTGCCGATCCTGAAGCAGGCTGCTACCTACCCACACCTCTGCTAGACACTCCTGGACACTCATGGGCATGTCTGGGTCAGTTTCTTGTGGGCTCATTGCTCCTTTCTTCTGGGTCTTGGTGCACAGAAATTTTTGTTTGTGCTCTCCAAGAGCATGTTTCCCCAAGCCTGTGTAAGTTCTGGTGGTTCTATGGCGGGGTTAATGGCAACCTCCTTCAAGAGGGCGTATGCCATATGCAGGTCTGCTGCACCCAGAGCCCCTGCGGCAGGCCACGGCTGACCTGTACCTCCACAGAAGACACTCAGAAACAGTTCTGGCCCAGTCTCTGTGGGTTCGGCCGGCATTTTGTGCCCTTCCCATGTCTGAGCACCTCAGGCGAACAGGGGCTTGGTGAGCACATGGTCCAGGTGAGCTTGAAGTCTTAATGACCTCCCTGGTCCCAGCCACTTGGTTTCCAGGGTGCACCACAAGAGCACCATTTCAAGTGTGCTGTATATCTCCTCTGGAGAGCTATCTCAGGCTGCAAGCCTCCTGGTGGATGTGAACCATCCAGGATCTCAGGAAGACATCAGCAAAAACAAGACCAGGAGCTGACTGTGGCTCAGATCATGAACTCCTTATTACTAAATTCAGACTTAAATTGAAGAAAGTAGGGAAAACCATTAGACCATTCATGTATGACATAAATCTAATCCCTTACAATTATACAGTGGAAGTGAGAAATAGATTCAAAGGATAAGATCTGATAGACAGAGTGCCTGAAAAACTACGGATGGAGATTCATGACATTGTACAGGAGGCAGTGATCAAGACCATCCCCAAGAAAAAGAAATGCAAAAAGGCAAAATGACTCTCTGACGAGGTCTTACAAATAGCTGTGAAAAGAAGAGAAGCTGAAGCAAAGGAGAAAAGGAAAGATATACCCATCTGAAGGCAGAGTTCCAAAGAATAGCAAGGAGTGATAAGAAAGCCTTCCTCAGTGATCAGTGCAAAGAAATAGAGGAAAACAATAGAATGCAAAAGACTAGAGATCGCTTCAAGAAAATTAGAACTATCAAGGGAACATTTCATGCAAAGATGAGCACCAATAAAGGACAGAAATGATATGGACCTAACAGAAGCATAAGATATTAAGAAGAGGTGGCAAGAATACACAGAACTATACAAAAAAGACATCCATGACCCAGATAACTATGACGGTGTGATCACTCACCTAGAGTCAGACATCCTGGAATGTGAAGTCAAGTGGGCCTTAGGAAGCATCACTATGAACAAAGCTAGTGGAGGTGATGGAATTCCAGTTGAGCTATTTTAAATCTTAAAAGATGATGCTGTGAAAGTGCTACACACAATATGCCAGCAAATCTGGAAATCTCAGCAGTGGCCACAGGACTGGAAAAGGTGAGTTTTCTTTCCAATCCCAAAGAAAGTCAATACAAAAGAGTGTTCAAACTACCGTACAATTGCATTCATCTCACATGCTAACAAAGTAATGCTCAAAATTCTCTGAGCCAGGCTTCAACAGTACATGAACTGTGAACTTCAAGATGTTAAAATAGGATTTAGAAAAGGCAGAGGAACAAGAGGTCAAATTGCTAACATCTGCTGAATCATTGGAAACGCAAGAGGGTTCTAGAAAAACTTCTACTTTTGCTTTACTGACTATGCCAAAGCCTCTGACTGTGTGAATCACAACAAACCGTGGAAAATTCTTCAAGAGATGGGAATACCAGACCACCTTCTCTTCCTCCTGAGAAATCTTTATGTAGGTCAAGAAGCAACAGTTAGAACTGGATATGGAACAACAGACTAGTTTCAAATTGGGAAGGAAGTATGTCAAGGCTGTATATTGTCACTCTACTCATTTAACTTATAGGCAGAGTACATCATGAGAAACGCTGGGCTGGGTGAAGCACAAGCTGGAATCAAGATTGCTGGGAGAGATCTCAATAACCTCAGATACACTGATGACACCACCCTTATGGCAGAAAGTGAAGAGGAATTAAAGAGCCTCTTGATGAAAGTGAAAGACAAGAGTGAAAAAGTTGGCTTAAAACATTCAGAAAACTAGGATTATGTTTTCTGGTCCCATCACCCATCACTTCATGGCAAATAGACTGGGAGACAATGGAAACAGTGAGAGACTTTTTTTGGGTGGGGGCTCCAAAATCACTGTCAATGGTGACTGCAGCCATGAAATTAAAAGACACTTGCTCCTTGGAAGAAAAGCTATGAACAGCCTAGACACCATATTAAAAAACAGAGACATTACTTTGCCAACAAAGGTCCGTCTTGTCAAAGCTATAGTTTTTCCAGTAGTCATTTATGGATGTGAGAGTTGGACTATAAAGAAAGCTGAGTGCCGAAGAATTGATGCTTTTGAACTGTCGTATTGGAGAAGACTCTTGAGAGTCCCTTGGACTGCAAGGAGATCCAACCAGTCCATCCTAAAGGAAATCAATCCTGAATATTCATTGGAAGGACTAATGCTGAAGCTAAAACTCCAATACTTGGATCACCTGAAGTGAAGAACTGACTCCTTGAAAAAGACCCTGATGCTGGGAAAGATTGAAGGCAGGAGGAGAAGGGGATGACAGAAGATGAGATGGCTGGATGGCATCACTGACCCAATGGACGTGATTTTTAGCAATCTCTGGAAGTTGATGAAAGACAGGGAAGCCTACAGCCCCGTGGCTGTAGTCCACGGGGCCACAAAGAGTTGGACAAGACTGAGTAACTAAACAACAACAGTTATATTGTGTTACAGATTTGTGAGTATGTGCTTATGTGTGTATGATATACATAATGGTACTAACTCACTTGGCCTTAGTTTTCTTTTGCATAAGTTGGATAAGCACTAGTCTTCATGATAGCTTCAAATAAAAAGAATTCATTATGCTTCTCTCTCAGACTGCAAGGGAAATTCTTTTAGGGATGGATACAATCAAGGTAGAGGCACAAAGCACCTTGTCCACATACAGCTATCACCCCCCACCCCCCACCCTCAAGGTTTGCTTCTTTTTCTTTCCAGTTTATTTATGGACTCGCTTCTGTTAGTTAGGGGAAGACACAAACCAGTCCTTTCATTTTTTCATTGTTTTAGTCTTACATCTTGCAGGATATTGTAGAGTTTAGCTACCTGTAGTTTGGGACATCTTCTCCACAAATGAAGATAGGAATGGTTGTAAGAGAAGGTGAAATGACCTAGGACTGGTAGTTGGCATCTTTATATGCCACTCCACCTAATATGTCACTCCATCAGAGCTCTGGCAATCAACAGTGTGGTACTGACAAAATTATTAATGTGCAGAAAACGGAAGGGAAAATGCAATGATGTATCTCCGAATTGTGTGTGCGTGCTCAGTTGTGTCCAACTCTTGGTGACCCAGTGAACTATAGCCCGCCTGGGTTCTCTGCCCATGGGATTTCCCAGGCAAGAATGTTGCAGTTGGTTGCCATCTTGTCCTCCAGGGGCTCTTCCTGACCCAGGAAGTGAATCTACATCTCTTATGTCTCCTGCATTGGCAGGTGGGGTTCTTTACCTCTGTGCCACCTGAAGCATATACTAATGGAAGCATTACAAACCACTGCTGAAGGAGCACCTTTATGTAATTAACGAGTGGTATGGGGAAAAGCTATTTCCAGATGGATCGAGAAATAAACAGGAGAAAAAATGAAGAGCTTTGAATAGTGATGTCTTTCAAATAAATAACATTTAGCTACGAAAGTGAAATATTTTTATTTTCTGAGGTTTAGATAAATGAACCTCAGAAAATTTACCACACAAAGACTATCTTTGAAATTACACTTACAGAAAGACCTCCAGGAAAAAGAGGAATGAGTATAGGATGAAGAGACACTATAGAGTAAGAGCTTAGCAAGTGCTGTTATTGCCTTAATAAGCAACAGCAATAACAAACAGACCCCAAAGCCATCCAGAATTAAATTTTCAAGTGATTCAAATACGACTTGAGATGTTGGACATAAGTGGGGCCTGATAATAGTTAAAGGAAAATACAAAAATATCAATAAATTTAGAAATTGAGACAAAAATAAATGCAAAGTTGGGCTTTAGTTAGAAATAATCACATAAAGACAAAAATAGTATGTCTGCTATTTTACATAAAATTCAAGACACCATCAATTGTAAAATACACCATCATTTCATTTACGGCTATGAAAGAAAAAATGCTGCCAACTATGAAAAGAGACTGCCAGTCAAGACACAATGCTTTCTTATTTAGAATTTTTTTTTTCAGACTGAAAGAGCTCTTTTAGTCCTATCATTTTCATAAAACTATAAAAAGAAAAACCAAAATAATACTGGTAAGTATATGCCTAAAACTTCTTCATACCGAGTTCAACTTTTCTACATGACTTTTTAGTCATTAATATTTGTGTTTTCCACACAAAATAATCCTCTGTGCTATGAAAAGTGGTGATGAAACATTTTAAAAATGAATTTATAGAAGCTACTATGTATTCTATGTAGAACAGGCCTACATTAGACTTCTCCTGAGGTATGTTGCTAAATATGTCCAATTTGTTAACCAACATCAACATCTTTTCCAGTATTTTTTGGTTCCCAAGGGTTAAATATATTCTTATCTCCACCATTTTCTCTACGATCTTCTTCCAAACTCCTGGCCCCTAATCTATAGGCTACCATGCTGGCTCTTTTGACATTCCTGAAGGCTCAGTAAATGACAGCTATGTCACAACTACTGCCTGGCCAGCAGGGGTCATAAAACAGTACTGACTTCAGATCTTCCCTGATTTCAAGATATGACATCACCAAATTCATGCATTTTATATATCATGAAACATGTGCATTTTAGAAACCATGAAAAGATTTCAACCAACTGAAAAAAATCAATCTTTCTAATATTAAGACGAAAAGGAGAAAAAAGGGAACAATAAAAATATAGTAATACAGAACACTAAGCATTACACAGACAAATCCCATTATAAGAGTAATTTTGATAAATGTGAGTTCAACTTAAAAGTCTAAAGATAGAGACTCACCGATTGGATCTGAAGTAACGTTTACCTGTATGCTGTTGTATTAGGGGCTTCCCTGGCAGCTCAGACAGTAAAGAATCTGCCTGCAATGCAGGAGACCCGGATTAAATTCCTGGATTGGGAAGATCTCCTGGAGAAGGAAATGGCTATATTAGTCAAGATCCCTCCAAAGGAAAAAAAAAAATGTAAGTATTTACAGGGAATTTAATACAGGGCATTGGTTATGTAGATGTTGGATGAGTGAAATGCAGAAGATGATTAGCAGGAGCAAGAAAGAAGAAAGAGTGATACCCAAAGATCAGAAGTTTGCTGACACTTCTATGCTGGAGTCCAAGAGTCTACACCTGCTGATGAACTGCTGGAGATGTCACAACCTGTCAGGATTCACCAAAGAGCTGCCTCTTTCACAGGGTTGGAACCACGGCCTACACTGTGTCTGCAGCCAATGCTGTCGTACGTGGATGTGCTGTCAGCACTATTGCTCTGTCACTGCTTCTGCTGCTGCCACCACTCAAGATTCTGCCAGAGACGGGATGTAGGATGAGAGGCAGTTCTCCCCTCCTCCACCATACATATTCCTATCAGGACTCCCGTTAGCAGAACTTGACAGGAAGCCAGTTGGCAAGAGATCTTGGGAAGTGTCATTTGCAGACTCCCAGCCTCATCCAACACATCGAAGAATACAGAAGGGGCTTCAAACAAACAACATTAACTGACACCATTATCTGCAAGATGTGCATTTAAAACAAAAGGATAGGGAACTGTTTAATCATTCATTCATTCAACAAATATTTATAGCATGCCTTTTAAGTGTCAGATCCTCTTCCAGGTGTGATGATACAGCAAGGTGGGAACAAAACAGACAAAATACCTGCTCAGCATATTTTTGACCTGCTAACTCAGAATAGCTAGGCAGCAAACAAAATAAGTAATTAAATCCTACAATATTTGAGGATGTGTCCAATGCTAAAGGAAAAGTAAAGCAGGAGGAGAGATAGGGAGGCGTGCATACTTAGTAGCTTCAATCATGTCTGACTGTTTGCAACCCCATGGAGTGCAAAAATCCTCTGTCCATTGCATTTTTCAGGCAAGAATACTGGAGTGGGTTGACATGTCCTCCTCCAGGGGATCTTCTTGACCTAGGGATTGAACCCACGCCTCCTGCATTGCAAGCAGATTCTCTACCGCTGAGCCACTGGGGAAGTCCAATAGGGAGGCAGGGGATTGCAATTTATTCAAACAGCAATCTGGAAAGGCTTTTGAAAAAGATAAGAATGAGGAGAGGAAAGAAGTCTGAATGAAATGTGAACTAGTTATTTTAATAATACTCCAAGTAAGGATTATGGTGAAAGTACAATAGGGATAAAGAAGTAAAAGAAATCTTAGACAGAGAAGACACAGTAATGTGCATAATTTACAGTGTATCAGTGCAGCCCAGAAACATAAATAGCAACAGTGGAATGCAAATCACAAAGAAAAAATTTTAATGGCATCAAAATGGACAATTAAAAAGAGTGTCAGCAAAATTCAAAGACAAGTGGGAAATTTGTAGAAATTGTTTGTTACCTAGATCACAAAAAGATAAATATACAAGACAAATAAAGAATTTCTATAATATAATGAGATTTGACATGGGAGAAGGACTCAACACATCATTGCTGGTTGTTGACAAAGAAAGCATGAGGACAACATCTAAGAGCAGAAGCTGGTCCCTAGCTGATATCCAGAAAGAAAATGCAGACCTCAGACCTAGAGGCTCAAGGAACTGGGTTTTGCCAAAAATCTGAATGAGCCTGGAAGTGGATTTATTCCCTGAGACCCCAGATAACAGTTTAACCCAGCTGAGACCTTGACCTTAGAGATACAAAGCAGAGAACCCAGCAGAGCCTGATTGGACTTCTGATCAGCATAACTGTGAGACGATACGTAGGTGCTGTTCTAAGCCACTAGTTTGTGATATTTTGCTACATAGCTATAGAAAACTAATACACTATTAAAATCCAAAGACAACATCTACCTGAGTATTGTAGAAAGTATCAGATGAAATATTACATCTTCTTCCAGGCTTCTAGATGTCTAAATCTTAGAAAATTTCCAAAACGTGACCAAATACAGATTATTACAATATTATAGCTTAAAAAATAATGAGAAAGACAAATCATTCTAGAGAACATAGGCAAAGGCTTTGAAGGCTAATAAAAATGCAAAAGATCTCTAAATTTAAGAATGCCAGCATGCATGCTCAGTCACTTCAGTTGTGTCTGACTATTTGTGACCCTATGGACTGTAGCCCACCAGGCTCCTTTGTCCATGGGATTTTCCAGGCAAGAATACTGGAGTGGGTTACCATGCCCTCCTCCAGGGCATCTTCCCAACCCAGGATTGAACTTGCATCTCTTGTGTCTCCTGCATTGTAGGCAGATTCTTTTACCGCTAAGCCATCCGGGAGGCCCCAAATTTCTTAATAACAGCTTACCAAATAACTTAGGATGAAATAATTTCTTTAGCTTCAGATTGGTAAAAACTTTATAACACCTATTGTTGGGAAGAAATATAAATGGAAGGAAAATGAAAACTCTTATTCACTGATGATAAGAGAATAAAGGAGACCAAAACTTTGACTATTTTGGTAATAGTTACTATATTCGAATATGTCCATATACTAGTATCAAAAATTCCATTTTGGGTATATTTTATCAAGTATATTTTCCATATTAAAAAGACCAAAGAACTGTATTTAAAAAAAAAAGCTTTGTGATTTTAAAGAATTGCAGTGTAGGAAAAAGAAGGCCTAGTATCTTGTTCTGGTGATGACGATATCTCATTTCCTTACGTACCAAAATTAGAGGATTAAAAAAAAAATAGCTCAGTGAATTCAAGACTTATACTTCCCTATTCTCTATATACAAAGACATGGATTCAGATTTCATGTCCACTTGATAGGGATGCATAAGAAACAAATCTTGAGAGAGAAAACTGAATATACATGGTTTGAAAAGAAGTTAACCATATACACTTTTAAACAAGGCAACTTGCAATATTTACTTAGAACAAATATTGTGGGACTGTGATATTAAAGATCTCTAGGGGTGTTTATTTTAAAGCAAAACATTATGTCAGCTGAGTATTTAACTGAAAAACTAACATGAACACCTTTTGATAGTTGGGACTGATTTTGTCATCACATTCTTGTGGTATTATATGTAAGAAGATGTGCACAATAGTTTTCAGTGTAGCATTATTTGTATAGTAATAAGAAAAAATATGAAAACTCCAACTATTCAGCACTGTATGAATATAGAAACAAATTTTGGAAGATTTGTACAGAGGAATATTATACAGCTTGTAGAATAATCTAGAACTAGAAATAAAAAAACTCAGATTGAAGTTTGAGTGCTGAGTGGAAGTCATTTTTAGCGCAATATGTGGCCCAATCCAAAACAGTATCTAAACTTTGATGGATGGGTTTGAAGGAGGAAAATGTAGTGAGTGTTTCAAGGCTGAAAAATCTCAGATCATCTCTGTCCTATATTTGGAAATTAAAGTCTCATAGTACAGCTGATCCCACTGAGAAAAGTTTCAACGGCACAGCTCACTTTAAAGTTTGCCTTGCAATTTGGGTGTCTGACTACCATTGTTGTTTGATCTGGAATTATTTTACCCAATTATTTTTTAGTAAAGTCAAGTCTGCCCCCACTTAAAGCAGGCTAAGTATCAACATAGGAAGATCTCGAAAACACAATATTGAATGCATATTGCAGAATCATTGAGCAGTGGGAGTCTTTATGTAAATTATGTAAATTTATGAACACAAGGAAAAAATGTGGCATATTGTGTTATTCTGAACATATTTAAGAAGATTTTTCTTGGGATGATTATTAGTTACTTGTAGATTGTGTCTGCTTAATCCTCCTAGACACTGAAATCGGAAAAGAAAAAGATAAACACATATGGCTAACTGGATTTGTGTACCATTTCATCAAAACAAAAATAAGAGTAGCTGCTTTCCTCTTATTGCAGTTCAGACCTGGTATCAGCAGGCACAAGCGCCTCGGCTGATTTGTGTAGTCAGGGGTTGGAATTTCAGGCTACTGAAATGCTGTGCTACTTGCCCTGTTGGTAGCTGGTGAATTGACAATGTAGGAATGATGGCCCTGTCCTCCCTTCAGTGTTTTCACATTCTGCTTTCAGTGCTGAAAAACAGAGACATAAAGCTTTATGTCAAAGCCAGACAGACTTCTCTTGAGGAGCCATTGCCTTTCAGGAACTTCTGGGGAGAACACTAGGCATCAATATTTCTTTTTCATCCAGTGGCAAAAATTCAAGGACCAGGGGAATCACTCAAATATTTATAGGAGCTACCTGTCCATGCCAATGCCTGAGCTCTCATCAAACTTAAAGAAAAACACAGACCTTGTCATCAAAGGCAGTTACTTTCAGAGGATAAACAATACACACTCTCATATATCTTTAATACAAAACCAAATCTTTGTATTTCTACTGAATGCATTGGTGTTGAAGGGATAATGATCTGTTTTTCTATCCTAAGAAATAAAGAATGTTGAAATTTATACTCTAATGTGAAAATTTTTTCACTTTTGGAAAAGTGTACGTGGGTTTGACCAAGCTTCACATTAAATCCCTGTCTCTGACTATCCTCACTGATTAGTTTTTTCCCACAAACAAAGCCACTGGAACAAGATTCTCAAATCTGCTGCTGCAGCTGCTTAAGCCTCACTGAGTGATCAGGCAGCTATTTTCCTTGCCCCTAACCCACACCTGCAAACTGCTGGCTCAGCAATCCAGCTGCAGAAAGCATGGCCCTTTGCTCTTTCTGAAGGATCTGCTCTTTGCCATCTAATAATGTAGAGCGTATTTTCCTATGTTATTTTGTTTTTAGATTTAGTCAGGATTGTCAGAGGCTTTTATTTTCACAGCCAGATCTCATGTGTTCTGTGACAGGCTCCTCTGTGGACCATTTCAGTTTATGTGACCTGCTTTCTTTTTTATTTTCATCTCTTTATCTTTAAAGAAACTAAGCCCGTTTCATTTCCTCCTTTCAGCTGTATTAGCAGTGCTATGTGGAACAGGATTCAGTACCCTTCCACACTGTGTGCTGGTAGGCAGTTACACTGGGTGTTTTAAAATTTGCTTTTGAGCTGGAGTTTTACTAGAATGAAATTATTCTTTCATCCTTGATGTAGTCTTTATATTATCAGTTAAGTAAAGCTGTGACTGTACAAAATGTTTAGGAGTGATATAATTATTTATTGCTAGTAGTCAAACATCTGCTGAAAGCTGCAACTTTTCCCCAAATACATTAATTTAACAGATATGCTAATATCTGTTAACAGATATGCTAATCCATAGATACATTCTAAATACCAGCTCTTGGACTGGTTAATTCTGACTATATTTGTGTGCATCCATGTTTCTTAAATAAACTTTTAGAGTCAGTTTAATAAGCCAACAGTTAGATCAGTTGAGATAAAATTGCCAACCTGGTGTGACTGTCCATTTTGACTCATTATACCAAATTCAAGTTTTTATAACAATAGGCTTTTAATCTTATAGTTGTGGTCACCACTCTAATAACTTTACTTGTAATCTGAATCCTGACCAGAAGTCCTCAGACCTATTCAGCCTTCCTCCAAGTTGATTCTGAATGAAAATTCAGTCATTATATTTAATTCCTAATCCTGCTGTCAAGTCATTTCACCATCTCCTACTTCATCCATGTTGTCTTTTTCCTTTCTTTTTTCTTCATATTGTTTTTCTCATAATGCCATTGTTTCTGAATATGTTTTATGGAGTTTAATATCTCATCTTCTGACTAGGCGCTCATTGATCTCTTAAAGAGTATCTAGAAACTTTAACCTTCCTTTGGCCCTTCAAATTTATTCACAAACTAATGACTCTTGTTATTGTGGTCAGACGTTCATTATCTAACACCTAGCTTCATTTGGATTTTTAATTTAGCATTCTTTCTTCCTCCCTTCATGCAATATTTTGACTTAATTTTTTCAGGTACAATATTTGCTGATTCTTTCCTTGTGTCCAGTATCATATTGGTTAGACATGTAATAAAAAGAAGTGCAAAATAATTTTTATCCTTGAGGCATTTATACTTAAGAGAGGAAGAAAAGTATAAAACAATAAGACACAATAATTAAGAACTATCTGAGTAGACTTCAAGAGGGCAGGCTGTAGGGCCGTGCAGACTGGCAGTTAAGAACTTCAGCTGGTTTTTGACTGCTTGTTCCTATACTGACTTCACCACTTAGAAATCATATAACCTTGGGGAAATGTCCTTTAGTTTTTCATTCCTCAGTTTCCTTATATTTTAAATTAAGATACCTATAAAATTTCTTTTATAGGGTTGCTGTCAGAAGGAAAAGAAATGATACATAAACAATTCTTGGGCACATAGTATGTGCTTGAAATTTATTAATATGATTATTACTACCTACTCCAACCTTTGGAGGAAGAGTGAAGAGGTAGTTTAGCACAACTGGCAGCTTATCTTTGGGAGAATGAGAACAAGGTTTTGAGCTATGATGTTTTATCTGGTTTCTGGATCTGCCACTAGAAACTTTAGTCACCCCACCTTTCTAGAGTGTACCATTTTGTTGTATGTAACATGAATGGATTTTAATAATTCACTGTTTCTAATAATTCCCCTAAAGTTGGGTTATGCATGGACCCTTAAGGTTCTCAGTATTTAAAACTAATTTGATTATAATATTACTAATATTATTCAAATAAGTATACCCATAAAGCAAAATATAAATCAGATATAAATCTTTAATACTGATAAAAATTTAAAATTAAACCAAAGTAAGTATTTCCTCCTTTTGGCTTTAATTGCTTTGGTTTGCTATGATTTATTTTGTTTGAGTCTATGAAATACAAAGAGATAATGCCTTCATTCTAACTTTCACTATGGATTTTATTTATTTATTTACTTTAAGTTTTTATTTTTTGTGGGAGTACAGGTGATTGACAATGCTATGATAGTTTCAAGTGGACAGCAAATGTATCCATTCTCCCTCAAACTCACTACTGCTTTTAAACACTTGGGCTTTTATTTCTTAACCCTTAATAGCACACTGAACATTGTTATTCCAGTTACTTTCAGGTATTAAAATGATCCTATTTTAAATACCTGAAAGTCCAATACAACTTTAGTCAAATGGAGAAAGGTAACATCCTAGTAATGTAAAAAAATAAAACCAAGTACCACCTGATGGAGTACACTGAGAAGAACAGAGCATCATTTCTGTTATATTCCTGTGAAGGGTACATAACTTGAGTTTTATCATGAGCAAATATGCATGAGGCAAACCTGAACTGTATCATATCCTATAGGAGAACTGGCCTATACTTTTCAAAATTCTCAAGGTCATGAAAGAAAAGGAGAAACTCTCCTAGATTGAAAAGCATTAAAGAGACATGACAGTTAAGTGTAATGTGTGCTCCTGGATTGGATCTTTTTGTTATAAGGGACATTATTGGGATAACTGGAAAAACTGAATGGAGTCTGAGGATTTGATGCTAGCTATGTGTCATTATTTATTCCCAGGTTTTGATAGTTATGGAGAAAAAGTCCCTACTTACAGAAATTGCCTGCTAAAGTTTTTGAGGATGATGGGTTATTGCATCATCAATTTACTTTAAAATGATTCAGGAAAAAGTTATTTGTACTTGCAACTTTCTCATAATTTCAAAATTATTTAAAAATGTTCTTTACTGAGCCTGAAAGGAAATATACATATGTATATATCCAATTAAAAATGAAACTTCAGCATCTTAAGTCAAGATTAATTATATAAATTGCCACTAACTAATATAATTTAATGTAGACTGATTAAATATTAATTGGTGTTAAGTTAGTTTGCCTCCTCCTGCAGTCTAGTCCTGAACTTCAATACTGTAGTTCCCAAAGAGAAGAGAGTATGTTCTGCTCTAGTTTTTCCTGCTTCATGGTGCCTCTGCTGTTCTCTCTGTCTTCAGAGAGAGCTCCTCACCTTTGTTGCTTCTGTTTCCTTGGGGTCTGGAACTTGATAAAGCGTGTTTATTTATTTATTTATTTTTAAAATTAATTAATTTGTTTTAATTGGAGGATAATTACTCTTCAATATTGTGATGATTTCTACCATACATCAAAGGGTGTTTAGAAGGAAAGGACTATGACCTTCCTGTTTGCCCTACGCTGTGCTGTTCCCTGATGCTGATCATGCCTGTTCCAAAGGACTCCCAGCTCCCACTCATTGGGAGAGTTTTAGAAAGCTCCCTTCAGTATCATCCTAGCCCTAGTAACTTCTGAATGTTCACTTGGTCCCTTAGTACAAAAGTTTACTACCTCACTATTGAGCTCTGACTGTTCAAGGTTTTCTCAGTTACACTGTCTATCCCAATTCAACCATCAAGGGCACTGCAAATAGCTTCTAATCTTCAGATTCATCCTAACTAGAGACAAATACCTGTTACCTTTCATTCCCAAGCTTTGGAGAAATCTCCAGTGTTCTGTTCTAACCTTACATGGGTATGGCTTTTTGCAGCTTACCTATCATCTAAAGGAAATAAGAGGCCAGTCTTGCATTCTGAAAAATGTTGCCCCAAATATCAGAGCAGGGCACCCATATTACCCTTCTTACTTGGACTAGGAGAATGGCACAGAGTGGGAAAGAAACACCAAGGCATTCTCTACTCCATCTCCTTCAGAGAGTCTTCTCTTCTCAATAAATTCTCAGATTTGAGATGATATTCTCTAAAGGTTTCTTGAACTTTTGTCAACTGTTAGCAAGCTATCAACCTGGGGTTAATTTAAACAATTTCATGCTATAATAAATGAGGCATTTTGGCTGAAGCTAAATTTCTGTAAGCAACACAAATATGGTTCAGTTCAGTTCAGTTCACTCAGTCATGTCCAACTATTTGAGACCCCATGAATCACAGCATGCCAGGCCTCTCTTTCCATCACCAACTCCCGGAGTTCACTCAGACTCACGTCCATCGAGTCCATGATGCCATCCAGCCATCTCATCCTCGGTCGTCCCCTTCTCCTCCTGCCCCCAATCCCTCCCAGCATCAAACTCTTTTCCAATGAGTTAACTCTTCGCATGAGGTGGCCAAAGTACTGGAGTTTCAGCTTTAGCATCATTCCTTCCAAAGAAATCCCAGGGCTTATCTCCTTCAGAATGGATTAGTTGGATCTCCTTGCAGTCCAAGGGACTCTCAAGAGTCTTCTCTAATACCACAGTTCAAAAGCATCAATTCTTCGACACTCAGCCTTCTTCACAGTCCAATTCTCACATCCATACATGACCACAGGAAAAACCATAGCCTTGACTAGATGGACCTTAGTCAGCAAAGTAATGTCTCTGCTTTTGAATATGCTATCTAAGTTGGTCATAAATTTTCTTCCAAGGAGTATGGTAGTGATGGTTTAAAAAGATTTTTTATTTCATTTTATACTATGTAATAACTTATTTCTTCCATTTCCTTTCCCTATTCAAATTGCAAGGCACCTTGAGGCTTCCCAGCTTCCCTGGTGGCTCAGACAGTAAAGCGTCTGCCTGCAATGCAGGAGACCTGGGTTTGATCCCTGGGTTGGGAATATCCTGTGGAGAAGGAAATGGCAACCCACTCCAGTATTCTTGCCTGGAAAACTCCATGGATGAAGGAGCCTGGTAGCTTACAGTGCATGGAATCACAAAGAGTCAGATATGACTGAACAATTTCACTTGATGCTTTTCATTAAACAGACTGTTCCAATTCTCTTATTGGCTCAAATTAATAGTTTTTGACACTTACATGATTATAAACACAATGGCAATTTAAGATTTTTATCCAGGCAATTATAAGGTGTTTATTCACGTGGTTAAGAATATCTTTGCTTTAAATTATCACTGGGGTACAGACTTGCAATATGTGTATGAGCCCTGATAGGACCAAATAACTTTGTCTGCTTTTTCAAATATAGAATCATTATGGCTTTAACAGCATACAATATACCCTTGAAATTTGTCCTTTATGTGATTGAGGACACACCAGTGTTAAAATCAAATTTGACCTTTAAGAAACTTGAACTGTTCCCTTTTTATATAAAACCACCCTTTTCTAACATTTTCTCCCTTAAAAATGGTACAGAAAGCTTGCCTGTATATATATGTGAGACATGTTATTTTTGTCTATAGGAATATCTATATATGATGTGTGAAATATAAATTTCATAATCATGTTAGAAACAGAAGGTAAGCTTAGTTCTCCATGCATCATATCCCAATGTCCAAGTATTTTTTAAAAAGTTCTTGAAATGTTTTATTATATTATTGACAGTGGCTCAGATGGTAAAGAATCTGCATGTAATGCAGGAGACCTGGTTTCAATTCCTGGGTCAGGAGGATTCACCTGGAGAAGGAAATGGTAATCCACTTTAACATTCTTGCCTGGAAAATCCCATGGGCAGAGGAGCCTGGCGGGCTACAGTCCATGGGGTTGCAAAGAGTCAGACACGACTGACTAACTTTTAGGATGCCTGATCCTGTCAGTGTAGCTTTGTAACTCCCAGATTTGGACAAGCATGTGGAAAAATGGGGGCTTCCCTGGTAGCACTCAGGTAAAGAATCCACCTGCAATTCAGGAGACCCTGGTTCAATTCCTGGGTTGGGACGATCCCCTGGAGAAGGGATAGGCTACCCATGCCAGTATTTTTGGACTTCCCTTTTGGCTCAGCTGGTAAAGAATCTGCCTGCAATGTGGGAGACCTGGGTTCGATCCCTGGGTTGGGAAGATCCCCTGGAGAATGGGAACAGCTACCCAGTCCAGTATTCTGGCCTGGAGAATTCCATGGACTGTACAGAAAAAAGGAAAAAAAAGATGGTAAAACCCACCTACTATTACTTGGCCATCTATCTTCTACCACATGGTGGAGTAGGAGGATGTGCATTCATCTTCTGCAAGAACTCCAAAATTATAACTCACTGCTGACCAACCATCCACAGGAGAATGTTGGATCCCACCAAAAACATACCCAACCTCCAAGGACAAAGGAGAAGCCCCAGCAAGATGGTAGGAGGGGCAAAATTGCATTTAGAATCAAACCCCATTCTCACCAGAGACGTTCAGAGGGCTCAAACAAAACCTTTTGCACACAAGGAGACCCCACAGAGAATAAGTCAGACCTGCTTTTGAGTGTTTGAGTATCTCCCGTGGAGGTATGGGTCAGCATTGGCCTGCTACAGGGGCAGGGGCTCTGGGAGCAGAAGACATGGGTGTGGCATAAACCCTCTTGGAGGAAGCCACCATTAACCCTAGATACATGGATGGAGGAGCCTGGTGGGCTGCAGTCCATGGGGTTGCTGAGGATCGGACACGACTGAGCAACTTCACTTTCACTTTTCACTTTCATGCGTTGGAGAAGGAAATGGCAACCCAGTCCAGTGTTCTTGCCTGGAGAATCCCAGGGATGGGGGAGCCTGGTGGGCTGCTGTCTATGGGGTCACACAGAGTTGGACACGACTGAAGTGACTTAGCAGCAGTAGCAGCAGCAGAGCCTCCAGAACTTACACAAGACTGGGGAAACAGACTCTTGGAGGGCACAAACAAAACTTTGTCTGCACCAGGACCCAGGAAAATGGAGGAGGGACCCCACAAGAGAATGACCCATGAGTGTCCAGGGCCTCCGGTGGAAGCATGGGTTGGTGGTGGCCTGCTGCAGGGTCTGGGGCACTGAGTATGGCAGTGCATGCATGGGGCCTTTTGAAGGAGGTTGCCATTATCCTCATTGCCCCCAACATAGTTTGGTCTCAGGTCAAAAAACAGGGAGGGAACACAACCATGTCCATCAACAGAAAATTGGATTAAAGATTTACTGAGAAAGGCTCTGCCCATCTGAACAAGACCCAGTCCCCCCCACAGTCAGTCTCTCCCATCAGGTAGCTTCCATAAGTCTCTTACCCTTATCCATCAGAGGGCAGACAGAATGAGACCCACAATCACGGAAAACTAAAAAAACTGATCACATGGACCACAGCCTTGTCTAACTCAATGAAACTATGAGGAATGCTGTGTAGGGCCACCCAAGATGGATGGGTTACAGTGGAGAGTTCTGACAAAATGTGGTCTACTGGAGAATGGAATGGCAAATCACTTCAGTATTCTTGCCTTGAGAACTCCATGAACAGTATGAAAAAGCAAAAAGGTATGACACTGAAAGATGAACTCCCCAGGTCTATATGTGCCCAATATGTTCTTAGAGAAGAGTGGAGAAATAACTCCAGAGAAAATGAAGAGACAGGGCCAAAGGAAAAACAGCACCCAGTTGTGTGTGTGACTGGTGATAGAAGTAAAGTCTGAAGCTGTAAAGAACAATATTGCATAGGAACCTGGAATGTTAGGTCCATGAATCAAAGTAAATTGGAAGTGGTCAAACAGGAGATGGCAAGAGTGAACTTTGACATTTTAGGAATCAGCAAACTAAAATGGACTGGGGTGGGTGAATTTAACTCAGATGAGCATTATATCTACTACTGTGGGCAAGAATCCCTTAGAAGAAATGGAGTAGCCCTCATAATCAGCAAAAGAGTTCAAAATGCTGTACTTGGGTGCGATCTCAAAAGCGACAGAATGATCTCTGTTCATTTCCAAGGCAAACCATTCAGTATCACAATAATCCAAGTCGATGCCCTGACCAGTAATGCTGAAGAAGCTGAAATTGAATGGTTCTATGAAGACTGGTTCCAAATAGGAAAAGGAATACATCAAGGCTGTATATTGTCACCCTGCTTATTTAACTTCTATGCAGAGTACATCATGAGAAACGCTGGGCTGGAAGAAGCACAAAGTGGAATCAAGATTTCCAGGAGAAATATCAATGACCTCAGATATGCAGATGACACCACCCTTATGGCAGAAAGTGAAGAGGAGCTAAAAAGCCTCTTGATGAAAGTGAAAGAGGAGAGTGAAAAAGTTGGCTTAAAGCTCAACATTCAGAAAACGAAGATCATGGCATCCGATCCCATCACTGCATGGGAAATAGATGCGGAAACAGTAGAAACAGTGTCAGACTTTATTTTTGGGGGCTCCAAAATCACTGCAGATGGTGATTGCAGCCATGAGATTAAAAGACGCTTACTCCTTGGAAGGAAAGTTATGACCAACCTAGATAGTATATTCAAAAGCAGAGACATTACTTTGCCTACTAAGGTCCGTCTAGTCAAGGCTATGGTTTTTCCTGTGGTCATGTATGGATGTGAGAGTTGGACTGTGAAGAAGGTTGAGCACTGAAGAATTGATGCTTTTGAACTGTGGTGTTGGAGAAGACTCTTGAGAGTCCCTTGGACTGCAAGGGGATCCACCTAGTCCATTCTGAAGGAGATCAGCCCTGGGATTTCTTTGGAAGGAATGATGGTAAAGCTGAAACTCCGGTACTTTGGCCACGTCATGTGAAGAGTTGACCCATTGGAAAAGACTCTGATGCTGGGAGGGATTGGGGGCAGGAGGAGAAGGGGACGACAGGGGATGAGATGGCTGGATGGCATCACTGACTCGATGGACATGAGTCTGAGTGAACTCCGGAGTTGGTGATGAACAGGGAGGCCTGGCATGCTACAATTCATGGGGTTGCAAAGAGTCAGACAGGAGTGAGCAACTGAACTGAACTGATGAAGACCTACAAGACTTTCTAGAACTAACACCCATAAAAAGATGTCCTTTTCATTATAGGGGAATGGAATGCAAAAGCAGGAAATCAAGAGATATCTGGAGTAACAGGCAAATTTGGCCTTGGAGTACAAAATGAAGCAGTGCAAAGGCTAACAGAGTTTTGCCAAGAGAATGCACTGGTCATAGCAAACACCCTCTTCCAACAACACAAGAGATGACTCTACAAATGGACATCATCAGATTGTCTATACCAAATTCAGACTGGTTATATTATTTGCAGCCAAAGATGAAGAAGCTGTATGCAGTCAGCAAAAAGAAGACTGAGAGCTGACTGTGGCTCAAATAATGAACTCCTTATTACTAAATTCAGACTGAAATGGAAGAACGTAGGGAAAACCATTAGACCATCCAGGTATGATCTAAATCAAATCCCTTATGATTATACAGTGGAAGTGACAAGTAGATTCAAGAGATTAGTCTGATTGACAGAGTGCCTGAAGAACTGTGCACAGAGGTTTGTGACGTTGTACAGAAAGCAGTGAGCAAGACCATCCCAAGAAAAAGAAATGCAAAAAGGTAAAATGGTTGTCTGAGTAGGCCTTACAAATGATATCTAATGGTGAACCATGTCGGATTTGTGATCTCCATAGAAGAAGATTTAGCTTCCGGACTAGGGACCAGGCTTGATCACTCAAGAGCTCTTGTGTAGCAGAGTTATATTAAAGTGAAAAAGGGAGAGAGAAAACTTTTGACATAGGCATCAGAAGGGGGATGGAGAATGCCCCATCTCTAGCCTTAGCAAGGGAATGATATACTTTTAAATTGATTATTAAGATAAATCAAAAGAATGTCTCAAGGTTGTAACGATCTTACTAGACTCATTTCCATAATATACATTTTAAGATAACAGGATTAGTCAGAACGTTTTCAGGAAGGAGAAACATGACCTCAAGCAGGATACATTATTATAATATAATCCTTACTAAAGAATGTAGAAAAAAAGTTTGTCCTTTCCTCCTCCTTGAGAATTCCAGGCCCCTATTTCCTCCTTGAGAGCTCCAGACTCCTTTCTCCTCTTTAGGGATCCCAGACTTTTTAATCAACTTGCCTAGGAATTGACTCTCTCATTCCCCCTTTTCTTCTAGGAGAATTATGTTGCCAAGGGAAAGGGGCATTGTTTTCATTCCATAACTACTTTCTGCTTTTGAGGGGCACGGTCCCTAAATTGTTGAGGCAACATATTCTCCTAACCCTCATAATGAAGGTCTCTGATTCAGGGGTCCCAAGTAATAGAGGAGGCTGTGGGCCCAGACACCCACTTGTAACTTAAAAGCTTTCAGACAGTTAGGAGCAAACACCATTTTACAGTTACAAATGTAAGGCCAAATAGTGGTTAAACCAGGTTAAAACCTAATCAAAATTAAGTCACATTATGTCTATAGCTAAGGTACAATACGTCATACCCATCCATCTTTAGGATTGTTAGATGTCATCAGATCAAGAAGAGGGATCACATATGATTGTTGTTGGTGAAGGTATTTGCTGAGTTGGAGAAAGTTCTTTCCTTGAAGTGGAGAAATTCACCATGTGAAGCCTTCAATTGATGAGGAGGGGGAGTGCTCTACAGACCCAGCAATTAGACCCATTTTGAAGGCTGGGTCAGGGGTCACCTCCCAGAGTTTTAGAAATGTCTGTTGAAAAGCTGAAAGCTGAATCACAGTTAGTTAATTCCAAGGTTAAGGATCTATGATAGTATCTGTGCACAAAAACGGTCTGTCATTGAGATAATCCCATTTTGGGGGGGCAGTTTGAGCCCTCATTAAAGGTATGGGTAAAATTTCAAACCAACTGTCTTTGTATTCCCTGAGTTAGCTTATATGAATGTCTTTTAATAATGTCATTAGCCTTTTCAACTTTTTCTGAAGATTGGGGTCTCCAGGAACAGTGTAAATGATATTCTATTCCTCGAGTTTTTGACACCCCTTGAGTTACAGCAGCTTTAAAGATGGAGCATTGTTGCTCTGAATTATAGAGTTTAAGATCCCACTTACACCATGAAAAATCAGTACATTAAGATTTTGCCCATTAGTAAACTTATGAGCTTTCAGTTCAGTTGGGTTCAGTTCAGTTGCTCAGTCGTGTCCGACTCTTTGTGACCCCACGAATCGCAGCATGCCAGGCCTCCTTGTCCATCACCAACTCCCAGAGTTCACTCAGACTCGAGTCCATCGAGTCAGTGATACTATCCAGCCATCTCATCCTTTGTCGTCCCCTTCTTCTCCTGCCCTTATGAGCTTTAGGTATTAGCAAAACAATAATAGCAATTACCCTCAAGCAATGTAGTCATAGCCTTTTTTCAGTAACAAGCAAACTAAACTCTGATCCTGTTAGGCAAGCTCAAAGTTAGAGCCTGCAGGAGAGCAGATTGAAGAGCCTTAAAAGCCTTTGGGGTCTCTGAGGACCAAACCAGCTTGTCAGCTTGGGGGTACTAAATGTCAGTTATAAGTTTATATAAAGGCCAGGCAAGTTCCCCATACAATTATAGAAAGGTCAAAGAGACCAGGAAAAGGTGACTAGTAAAGGAAAGTTCAGTCCACATGCTCCACCCATTTCTGGCTGCTCCCCTCAAAGGGACCTTGGGTGTCTCTTGGCATTGGGGGTTGGTATAAACCTCCAACAAGGCTTCCATTTCTGGGGCTGCCTTCAGTCACTACGAGGCACCATGGAACCACAAAGCAGGGCTCATCACTTGTTTCGCACAGGGTGTGTCATTCGTTTACACAAGCACACTGTAGAGTTAGTAAAGTAAATCAAAAAACGTGAATACTGAGAAAGTAGAGAGTCTAGAGCTCTGAGTGTTCTTACCTTGTCCTGAAAATCCTAGATGAGCCCCCAAGATGATAGCTTATGGTGAACTATGTCAGATTCGTGATCTCTGAAGAAGACTTAGCTTTGGGATCAGGGACCAGGCTTGATAACTCAAAAGCTCTTGTGCAACAGGGTTTTATTAAAGTGAAAAAGGGACAGAGAAAGCTTCTGACATGGGCATCAGAAGGGGGATGGACAGTGCCCCCATCCCTAGTCTTAGCAAGGGAAATATATACTTTTAAATTGGTTATTAGAATAAATAAAATAAAGTCTCAAGGTTGTGAAGATCTTACTAGACTCATTCCCATAATATACATTTAAAGATAACAGGATAAGTCAGTTCAGTTCAGTTCAGTCACTCAGCCGTGTCCGACTCCTTGCGACCCCAAGAATCACAGCACGCCGGGTCTACCTGTCTATCACCAACTCCCGGAGTTCACTCAAACTCATGTCCATCAAGTTGGTGATGCCATCCAGCCATATCATCCTCTGTCATATCCTTCTACTCCTGCCCCCAATCCCTCCCAGCATCAGAGTCTTTAACAATGAGTCAACTCTTCACATGAGGTGGCCAAAGTATTGGAGTTTCAGCTTCAGCATCAGTCCTTCCAATGAACACCCAGGACTGATCTCCTTTCTTCACAGTCCAACTCTCACATCCATACATGACTACTGGAAAAACCATAGCCTTGACTAGATGGACCTTTGTTGGCAAAGTATTGTCTTTCCTTTGGAATATGCTATCTAGGTTGGTCATAACTTTTCTTCCAAGGAGTAAGAGTCTTTTAATTTCATGGCTGCAATCACCATCTGCAGTGATTTTGGAGCCCCCCAAAATAAAGTCTGACACTGTTTCCACTGTTTCCCCATCTATCTCCCATGAAGTGATGGGACCAGATGCCATGATCTTCGTTTTCTGAATATTGAGCTTTAAGCCAACTTTTTCGCTCTCCTCTTTCACTTTCATCAAGAGGCTTTTTAGTTCCTCTTCACTTTCTGCCATAAGGGTGGTGTCATCTGCATATCTGAGGTTATTGACATTTCTCCTGGCAATCTTAATTCCACTTTGTGCTTCTTCCAGCCCAGCGTTTCTCATGATGTACTTTGCATAGAAGTTAAATAAGCAGGGTGACAATATATAGCCTTGACAACTCCTTTTCCTATTTGGAACCAGTCTGTTGTTCCATGTCCAGTTCTAACTGTTGCTTCCTGACCTGCATACAGATATCTCAGGAGGCAGGTCAGGTGGTCTGGTATTCCCATCTCTTTCAGAATTTTCCACTGTTTATTGTGATCCACACAGTCAAGGCTTTGGCATAGTCAATAAAGCAGAAATAGATGTTTTCTGGAACTCTCTTGCTTTTTTGATGATCCAGCAGATGTTGGCAATTTGATCTCTGGTTCCTCTGCCTTTTCTAAAACCAGCTTGAGCATCTGGAAGTTTGTGTTTCACATATTGCTGAAGCCTGGCTTGGAGAATTTTGAGCATTACTTTACCGGCGTGTGAGATGAATGCAATTGTGCAGTAGTTTGAGCATTCTTTGGCATTGCCTTTCTTTGGGATTGGAATGAAAACTGACCTTTTCCAGTCCTGTGGCCACTCCTGTGCTGGCATATTGAGTGCAGCACTTTCACAGCATCAACTTTCAGGATTTGAAATAGCTCAACTGGAATCCCATCACCTTGACTAGCTTTGTTCATAGTGATACTTTCTAAGGCCCACTTGACTTCACATTCCAGGATGTCTGGCTCTAGGTGAATGATTGATCACACCATTGTGATTATCTTGGTCATGAAGCTCTTTTTTGTACAGTTCTTCTGTGTATTCTTGCCATCTCTTCTTAATATCTTCTGCTTCTGTTTTGTCCGTACCATTTCTCCCCTTAATCGAGCCCATCTCCACATGACATGTTCCTTTGGTGTCTCTAATATTCAGAAGCGTGCCGGCTGTGACGGACCGTGCAGAAGCACAGCTGAGAGGAGCTACCCCTCACCCAAGGTCAGCGGCGGTGACCAAGAGTGCCAGGCTGCAACTGCACCGGAGTAGCTGAGAGGAGCTACCCCACGACCGAGGTCAGGGGCAGCGGCCAAGACGAGCTACTGCACGCCAGAGTCAAGGTGGTGGCTGAGAGGAGCTACCACATGGCCGAGGTCAGGGGAGGCGGCTGAGGGGAGCAACCCCACATCCAAGGAGCGGTGGCTGTGTGGGCGCAGGAGGGCCGAGAGGAGCTACTCCACATCTAAGGTCAGGAGGGGCAGCTGGGAGGAGATATCCCTTGGCCAAGGTAAGGAGCAGTGGCTGTGCTTTGCTCAAGCAGCCGTGAAGAGATAGCCCACATCCAAGGTAAGAGAAACCCAAGTAAGACGGTAGGTGTTGCAAGAGGGCATCAGAGGGCAGACACACTGAAACCATAATCACAGAAAACTAGCCAATCTGATCACACAAACCACAGCCTTGTCTAACTCAGTGAAACTAAGCCATGTCATGTGGGGCCACCCAAGACAGACGGGTCATGGTGGAGAGGTCTGACAAAATGTGGTCCACTGGAGAAGGGAATGGCAAACCATTTCAGTGTTCTTGCCTTGAGAACCCTATGAACAGTATGAAAAGGCAAAACGATAGGATACTGAAAGGGGAACTCCACTGGGTCGGTACGTGTCCAATATGCTACTAGAGATCAGTGGAGAATTAACTTCAGAAAGAATGAAGAGAGGGAGCTGAAGCAAAAACAATACCCAGTTGTGGATGTGACTGGTGATAGAAGCAAAGGTCCGATGCTATAAAGAGCAATATTGCATAGGAACCTGGAATGTCAGGTCCATGAATCAAGGCAAATTGGAAGAGATCAAACAGGAGATGGGAAGAGTGAACGTTGACATTGTAGGAATCAACGAACTAAAATGGACTGGAAATGATGAATTTAACTCAGATGACCATTATATCTACTACTGTGGGCAGGAATCCCTTAGAAGAAATGGAGTAGCCATCATGGTAAACAGAAGAGTCCAAAATGCAGTTTGGATGCAATCTCAAAAATGACAGAATGATCTCTGTTCGTTTCCAAGGCAAACCATTCGATATCACAGTAATCCAAGCCTATGCACCAACCAGTAATGCTGAAGAAGCTGAAATTGAATGGTTCTATGAAGACCTGCAAGACCTTTTAGAACTAACACCCCAAAAAGATGTCCTTTTTATCATAGGGGACTGGAATGCAAAAGTAGGAAGTCAAGAAACACCTGAGGTAACAGGCAAATTTGGTCTTGGAGTACAGAATGAAGCAGGGCAAAGGCTAACAGAGTTTTGCCAAGAGAATGCACTGGTCATAGCAAACACCCTCTTCCAACAACACAAGAGAAGACTCTACACATGGATATCACCAGACGGTCAACACTGAAATCAGATTGACTATATTCTTTGCAGCCAAAAATGGAGAAGCTCTATACAGACAGCAAGAACAAGACCGGGAGCTGACTGTGGCTCAGATCATGAACTCCTTATTGCCAAATTCAGACTTAAATTGAAGAAGTGGGGAAAACTACTAGACCATTCAGGTATGACCTAAATCAAATCCCTTATGATTATACAGTGGAAGTGAGAAATAGATTTAAGGGACTAGATCTGATAGAGTGCCCAATGAACTACAGACAGAGATTCATGACACTGTACAGGAGACAGGGATCAAGACCATCCTCATGGAAAAGAAATGCAAAAAAGCAAAATGGCTGTCTGGGGAGGCCTTACAAATAGCTGTGAAAAGAAGAGAGGTGAAAAGCAAAGGAGAAAAGGAAAGATATAAGCATCTGAATGCAGAGTTCCAGAGAATAGCAAGGTCAGATTAGAAAGCCTTCCTCAGCAATCAATGTAAAGAAATAAAGGAAAACAACAGAATCAGAAAGACTAGGGAACTCTTCAAGAAAACAGGAATACTCAGAAGATTTTCATGAAGGAGAAATGTCCTCAAGCAGGATACATTATTGTTATATAATTCTTACTAAGGAACGTATGAAAAAATGTTTGTGTTTTTCTCCTCCTTGAGAATTCCAGACCCCTGACTCCTCCTTGAGAGCCCCAGACTCCTTTCTTCTCCCCAGGGACCCTGGACTGTTTATCAACCTGCTAGGAACTGACTCTCTTGCAAACAGCTGAGAAAAGAAGAGAAACTAAAGGCAAAGGAGAAAAGGAAAGATATACCTATTTGAATGCAAAATTCCAAAGAATAGCAAAGAGAGATAAGAAAGCCATCCTCAGTGATTAATGCACAGAAATAGAGGAAAACAATAGAATGGGAGAGACTAGAGATCTCTTCAAGAAAATTAGAACTATAAAGGGAACATTTCATGCAAAGATGAACACCAATAAAGACAGAAATGGTATGGACCTAACAGAAGCATAAGATATTAAGAGGTGGCAACAATAAACAGAAGAACTGTACAAAAAAGATCTTAGTGACCCAGATAACCACAATGGTGTGATCATTCACCTAGAGCCAGACATCCTGGAATGTGAAGGCAAGCGGGCCATAGGAAGCATCACTACAAATAAAGCTAGTGGAGGTGATGGAATTCCAATTGAGCTGTTTCAAATCCTAAAAGATGATGCTGTGAAAGGGCTGCACTCAGTATGCCAGCAAATTTGGAAAACTCAGCAGTGGGAATAGGGCTGGAAAAGGTCAGTTTTCATTCCAATCCCAAAGAAAGACAATGCCAAAGAATGTTCAAACTGCTGCACAACTGCACTCATCTCCCACAATAGGAAAGTAATGCTTAAAATTCTCCAAGCCAGGCCACAACAGTGTGTGAACCGTGAACTTTCAGATGTTCAAGCTGGATTTAGAAAAGGCAGAGGAAACAGAGGTCAAATTTCCAACATCCATTGGATCATCAAAAACAAGAGAGTTCCAGAAAAACATCTATTTTTTGCTTTACTAGCTATGCCAAAGCCTCTGACTGTGTGAATCACAACAAACTGTGGAAAATTCTTAAAGAGATAAGAAATCTGTATGCAGGTCAAGGAGAAACTTTCAGAACTGGACATGGAACAACAGACTGGTTCCAAATCTGGAAAGGAGTACGTC
Organism: Ovis aries; assembly: GCF_016772045.2. Lineage (NCBI taxonomy): Eukaryota > Metazoa > Chordata > Mammalia > Artiodactyla > Bovidae > Ovis > Ovis aries. Next base: position 40,800,494 of record NC_056061.1, read on the forward strand.
AAGCCTGTACATTTTTACCCTGCTTATTTAACTTATATATTGAATACATCATGCAAAATGCCAGGCTTCATGAAGCAAAAGCTGGAATCAAGATTGCTGGGAGAAATATCAATAACCTCAGATACACAGATGACACCACCATTATGACAGAAACTGAAGAAGAACTAAAGAGCCTCTTGATGAAAGTGGAAGAGGAGAGTGAAAATATTGGCTTAAAACTCAGCATTCAGAAAACTAAGATCATGGCATCCTGTCCCATCACTTCATGGCAAATAGATGGGGAGACAGTGGAAACAGTGGCAGACTTTATTTTCTTAGTCTCCAAAATCACAGCAGATGGTTACTGCAGCCATGAACTTAAAAGACACTTGCTCCTTGGAAGAAAAGTTATGACCAACCTAGACAGCATATTAAAAAGCAGAGACATTACTTTGCCAACAAAGGTCCATCTAGTCAAAGCTATGACTTTTCCGGTAGTCATGTATGGATGGAAGAGTTGAAGTATAAAGAAAGCTGAGGGCCAAAAAATGGGTGCTTTTGAACTGTTTTGCTGGAGAAGACTCTTGAGAGTCCCTTGGACTTCAAGGAGATCAAATCAGTCAAACCTAAAGGAAATCAGTCCTGAATATTCATTGGACAGACTAATGTTGAAGCTCGAATACTTTGGCCACCTGATGTGAAGAACTGACTCATTGGAAAAGCTCCTGATGCTGGGAAAGATTAAAGGCAGGAGGAGAAGGGGATGACAGAAGACAAGATGATTGCATGGCATCACTGAGTCAGTAGACATGAGTTTGAGCAAGTTCCAGGAGTTGGTGATGGACAGGGAAGCCTGGTGTGCTGCAGTCCATGGCAAAGAATCAGACATGACAGAGTGACTGAACTGAACTGAACTGAATTCCTTGGCCATAGCTACTTCATCAGTTGTTGCTCTCAAATGTTGTAATGCTAGATGGTTTTACTGAGCACATCAAGTTTCTGAGGAGCATATTTTCCATTTCTCTATATTCTTCACAGTTTCTCTTGCAGATGCAAATGTAGACTTCTCTCAATAAACTCGAATAAATGTTGAGATAAATGCTGAATGTGACTCAACTAGCTGGTAACAGGCTTACTGGGAAATTTTCTCTGAAATACTGATTCAAATATTTTGTAATAAGAATCAAAAGAATAACGAATGATCTTAACTGAATTTTACTGTTTGTTTCTCTGAATCCTACATGGAAGAAGATTGTTCAGAACATATCACTTCAAAACCTGTAAAAAGACAATAAGCAATCACAGATTTCCCTCCCAGCCACATAACTCAAGGTATAGACTCTCCTGATCTTAATCTCTTAGGTCTCAGTCCAAGATGCTCTTGCTTTTTAATCTACAGCCTGCATTCTTGATTTTGATCGTCTATGATTTGTAAGCATGCTGTGTATGACACAGTAATCTTATTCTGTGTCTCTTATTCTCAAAGGTGCAAATAGAGACCAGTACTTATTTATTTCCCCATAGGTTGATCTCAATATTTGCAAATATTTTAATAATAACAGCATCAAAGTTTCCATAAAATACCTTTTATTTTTGTTGTAGTGTTTTTCTAGTTTTTCCCAGCTAGAAATTTAGTAGTGGGTTTTACCTGAAATGTACAAGTAGATCTTATTTTTATTTTCACCTGCTTATTTTTACTTAAGATTAAATTACATTTATACTATTTTCAGTGAGAAAATTATTTTAAACAGTTGCTCATTAAGGTTACCATTTATAATCCCCCTGAAGATCATGGCATCTGGTCCCATCACTTCATGGGAAATAAATGGGGAAACAGTGGAAACAGTGTCAGACTTTATTTTTGGGGGCTCCAAAATTACTGCAGATGGTGACTGCAGCCATGAAATTAAAAGAGGCTTACTCCTTGGAAGGAAAGTTATGACCAAGCTAGATAGCATGTTCAAAAGCAGAGACATTACTTTGCCGACTAAGGTCCGTCTAGTCAAGGCTATGGTTTTTCCTGCGGTCATGTGTGGATGTGAGAGTTGGACTGTGAAGAAGGCTGAGCACCGAAGAATTGATGCTTTTTAACTGTGGTGTTGGAGAAGACTCTTGAGAGTCCTTTGGACTGCAAGGAGATTCACCTAGTCCATTCTGAAGGAGATCAACCCTGTGATGTCTTTGGAAGGACTGATGCTAAAGCTGAAACTCCAGTATTTTGGCCACCTCATGCAAAGAGTTGACTCATTGGAAAAGACTCTGATGCTGGGAGGGATTGGGGGCAGGAGGAGAAGGGGACAACAGAGGATGAGATGGCTGGATGGCATCACGGACTTGATGGACATGAGTCTGAGTGAACTCCGGGAGATGGTGATGGACAGGGAGGCCTGGCGTGCTGCAATTCATGGGGTCGCAAAGAGTCGGACGTGACTGAGCGACTGAACTGACTGACTGACTGACTTGCTGTATTATATTTGCACCAGAAAATAACCCAGAGATGTTTAGCTACTGTTGGCGAGAAAAATTTTACATAATAGCTGTGCCAATAAAACCTTCATTTTGGCCCATAAATAGATGGTTTTAATAATTAACTGATTTATGAAATAAGGCATATTATTTTGTAGTTAAAATCATCAGATATTCAACTACCATAAGGAAATTTTTGGTTGATTTGAGCTTGCTTATTTTGTCTAAAAAACATATTTATGATTATATGAATTTTTCAATGTATCCTGTCAAGGTGTATATCACATACAATGCTTAAACCCTTGTAAACAAAGGAAAAAATATACACAATAAGAATTATGTAAGTGAAGCGAATATCTTTAAACCAATAGCTAAAAATAACTGAGTTACACAAAGCCACTAATCAAAATCTAAGGAGAAAAACTTTCTCAGCACTGTTCTCATTTTCTCCTGGTAATTGGTTTTCTTTTTTCATACCTCTGGAATTAGAGGAGACTTAACAGTGGAAGAAGAAAAGGCACACAGAGAAAATGAGAGCTTGACAGACCCACAGGATTAACATCAGCTTTCTCTTCAGTCTTGTTAATGACAGACTTGCTCATAATGCCTGTAACTCTAGGAAATCATTCGTTGGTGAGCCACTTTTGGATTTCTTTGTATTTGTGGCTGGTATATATTTGACTGGTTTTCTTCCTCACATTTTCTTTTTAATGATTGTGTGAAATACTAGTGCTGAATGGAAAATATTGAAATAAAAGTTGCCTTTCCCTGGTTTAGACTTTAAAAAAACTAGAAAAACTTTAAAATGAGGCTAGAGATTTGTCCTTCTCTAGTATCCTACTACTGTGTCTCTCTGTTTCCTTTCAAGCAACAATGAACTGAGCATTTCATAATAGATATCAGTAGATGCCTTGAGATGAATCGTCACCAACAGAAAAGTCTGGAACTCAGAGTAGTGGAGCAGAAATATCTTTACACAAGGAATCTGGTCAAGTCTCTTGACTTTAGTTTAAAACTTCTTCCTACGGCTGATTCATGTTGATGCATGGTGGAAACCATCACAATATTGTAGAATAATCATTTACCAATTAAAATAAAATAAAAAAAGGAACTTCCTCCTGTATGTCACTATTCCTCAATCACTCCAGAAAGCTAGCAATCAACTCTTTATCTATGATTCCCTAGAGCAAAAACCACAGTTTTCTTAAACTCTGTAATTAGGATTTTCCCCCTATTTCACTTCTTGAATTTTAATCCCTCATTATAATTATTGTATTGCTACTGTAATATTTGATGATGAAAGTAATATATTTTCTTTAGAGAAAATGTGAAAAATAAAGAAAATAGGGAGAGCAATTAATCCTATCTAAAGATGGGTTAGTAATAATAATTTTGATACATATATTGCAAGGTTTATTTCTATGCACACAGGTACTTACTACAAACATTAATATCTTCAGGGTGTAGAGGAGTATAGTGTATGCTCAGTAAATACTTATTGAGTGGACCATTGAATGTAGAGATCATGTTGGGGCAAGGAGGAGACCAAAACATCGTCAATGTAAAAGGCATACACCTAAGGAAAATGAACAATGAGGGAAATGAGGCAATATTATATCCACAGAATTCCTTCTTTTCCTTACATGCTAAATTACATAATATACAGCATAAAGATTATAGATTCAAATTCCAATCTAATGCTTAATTTCTGGAAATGGAGGCATGTTCTAGGGCCATCTGTGCCAGAGGCTGTCTCATCTTCTTTGTTTGGGGGCAAGATTCCTACTTTCCCTGCAGGGTGTCTTTTTATCCTACCCTCTAAGCATTTGACTGGAAGGAGTTTGATATTGCTTCATACAATTCTATCACTTTGAGGAACACAGTAAAGTCTCTGGGGCTAATTTACAGACAGATATAATCAGTTTAAATCCACAGCATGAGATATTCAAATAGAGGCCCAAGTTTGAGTAAGTTTTGTGAAGGAAAACTTGAAAATCTTTTCAAGTACTTCTTAAACTTACTCTCAAAAGAATAGTCTCATTTTATATTCTCCATTGAGCTGCATAAATTTCCTCTGTCAATAAGAGGACCTTTATCAGAAGCCCTGGTAACTGCCTCACTTTTTCTCCCTTGATCATGTGTTTGCTCACCTTGTATTGTGAGCTCTATGCAGTGAATCAGGGATTACACAGAGGTTCAGTCAATTAATGTCTTAGATCAAAGGCATCACTCCACAGTTTCTTACATCATTCCATATGTTGGCAGTGATTTTTACGGAGAATGATTACTAGTTCTGAGATTACACAGATTTAACCTGAGTACTTGGACAAGTTTTCTTGATGCCATAGTTGATTTCAAACAGGATTTCATTCCACAAAATGACAAGATATTGAAAAAATTATAGGAAGGGAGTCAGAGAACACTAACTGGATGGTATGAAGGAGCTCTCTATGAGGGAGAGTATGAGGGAATTCTGAGAGAAGGAGGGTGAGAGGCAACTCTGAGAAAGGGAAGATGTGAAGGAATTCTGAGAGAAAGAAGCTGCTAGGAAACTCAGAGAGGGAAAGTGAGAGGGAATTCTGAGAAAATAATGGTGAGAGTTAATTCTGAGAGAAGGGGAGTAACAGGGAATATTGCTAGAGGGAGAATGAAAAGGAAATCTAACTAAGGGAGAGTGTAAGGGAATTCTGAGAGAAGAGTGAGAGATAGTTATGAAAGGACACTGTGAGGAAATTCTGAGAGAAAAAGGGAATTCTGAGAGAAGACAGATATTCTCAGGAAAGGAGGGTGTGAGGGAATACTCAGTGAGAGAGGGTGTGAGAGAAATATAAGAGAAGGAAAATGAGAGGGAATTCTGAAAGAAGGAAGGTGAAAAGGAATTATAAGTAAGGGAATAGTTGTAAAGTCCCTAAGTTATGTGCTACACTTTTTTGTTTCCAGGCTCCTCTGTCTAAGGGGTTTCCCAGGCAAGAATACTGGAATGGATCACCATTTCCTTCTTCAGGGCATCTCTCCTCTCCAGGGATCAAACCTGAATCTCTTGCATTTAATGCAGGCAGACTCCTTACCTCTGAGCTACCAGGGAAGCCCAAGTGAAGGAGGGTGTCAGGGATTTCTGAGAGAAGGAGGATGAGGAAATTCTGAGAAATGGTGGGGGCAGAGAATAGTGAGGTGGAGAGAGAGTGTGAGAGAAAGAGAATGAGAAGGAATTCTGAGAGAAGGAAGGTGAGCGGGAATTCAGAAAGAAGGTGAGAGGGAATTCAGAGTGAGAGAGGCTGTGAGGGAATTGTGAGAGAAGGAGAGTGAAAGGGATTGAGGAGAGGAGAATTTAGAAGAAAGGTGTGAGGGAATTCTGAGTAACTTAGAATGTGTGGGAAGAGTGAGAGAAGGAAGATGAGAGGGAATTCTGAGAAAATGAGAGTGAGAAGGAACACTGAGAGAAGGAAAGAAAAGAGGGAATTTTGAACAAGGGAGAGTGTGAGGAAATTCTGAGTGGAGACTGAGAAGGAATTCTGAGAGGAGGAAGGTGTGACAAGACTCTGAGAGAGGAAAGGTAAAAAGAAATTCTGAGAGAAGGAGAGTGAAACAAAATTCTGAGAGAAAGAGGCTGAGAGAATTCTGAGTGAAGAACGATGAGAGGAATTCTGAGAAAATGAGAGTGAGTGGGAATACTGAGAAAAGGAGACTGAGAGGGAATTCTGAGAGAAGAGGTGAGAAGGAATTGTGAGAGAGAAAGGGTGTGAGGGAATTCTGAAAGAGTGTGTGAGAGAAAAAACATGAGAGAGAATTTTGACAGAAGGAACCTGAGAGTGAAATAATGAGGGAGGGTGGGAGGTAATTCAATGATGGAGGGTATGAAGGAATTATGAGAAAAGGGATAGGTGAAAGGGAATTCTCAGAAAAGGATGTATGAGAAAACTCTGAGAGAGGGAAAGTTAGAAGGAATTCTGAGAGAAGGAGAGTGGGGGAATTGTAACAGGACAGTGAGAGGGAATACTGAAAGAAGGGTGTGGGAACTGCAAAAGAAGGAGAGTGAGAGGGAATTTTGAGAGAAACTATGAGAGGGAATGCTGAGCAAGGGAGGGATAAGGGATTTCTGAGAGAATCAGAATGTGAGGGAATTCTGAGTGAAGAGGAAATCTGAGTGAGGGAGGATGTGAGGAAATTCTTAGAGGAGAATGTGAAGGAATTGTGAGAGGAGAGTATGAGGAAACTGTGAAAGAAGAAAGATGAGAGGGAATTTTGAGAGCAGAAAGGTAAGGGAATTTTGAGTGAGTGTTTATACGGGAATTCTGAGAGAAAGACAGTGAGTAAACTCTGAGAAAAGGAAAATGAAAGAGGATTTTAAAAAGAGAAGAGCGGGAAGAAAGTGTGAGTGTATGAGAGTAAGAAGGAATTCTGAGAGAAGAAAGGTCAGATGGGATACTGAGTCACGGAAGGAGTGAGGGAATTCTGAGTGAGGGAGTGTGTGGTGGTATTCTGATTGAGGGAGTAGAGGAGGGAGGGAATTCTAAGAGAAGGTATGTGAGGGGGAATTTTGAGTGAGGGAAGGTGTGAGGGAATTCTGAGAGGAGAATGAAAGGGATTTCAGAGAGGAGAAAGGTGAGAGGGAATTCTGAGTGTCTGAGAGATTTCTGAGAGAAGGAATATGTGAGGGAATTCTGAGTGAAGATAGGTGACAAAGAATTCTGAGAGGAAAAGAAGAGAGTAAATTCTCAGAGAAGAAGGGTGTGAGGAAACTCAAAGAGACAAGTGAGGGATTTCTTAAAGAAGGAGAGTGAGAGGGAATTGTGAGAGAAGGAAAGTGACGAGGAAACTGAGAGAAAGAAGAAAGGTGTGAGGAAACAGAGGAAAAGTGAGAGGGTATTCTGAGAGAAGGAGAGTGAGAGGAAATTCTGAAAGAAGAAAAGTGAGAGGGAATTCTGAGTGAGGGTGATTGTGAGGGAATTGTGAGAGAAGGAAGGTGAGAGGCCTGTCTGAGAGAAAGGGAGTGAGGAAATTCTGAGAGAAAGAGTGTGAGAGGGAATTCTGAGTGAGGGAGTATGTGATGGTATTCTGACTGAAGTAGGGTAGGAGGGAATATGAGTGAGGGAGGGTGTGAGGGATTTCTGAGAGAAGGGAGAAGGTGAGGGAATTGTGAGAGAAGGAGAGAGTGAGGGAATTATGAAAGAAGGAAGATGAGAGGGAATTTTGAGAGCAGAAAGGTGAGAGGGAATTTTGAGTGAGAGAAGGTATGAGGATATTGTAAGAGAAGGAGAGTGAGAGGGAATTTTGAAAGAGAAAGGTAAGGGAATTTTGAGAGGAGGAGGATGAGAAGGAATTCTGAGAGAAGAAAGGTGAGGAGGAATTCTGAGTGAGGGAGTCTGTGATGACATTACTATTGAGGTATAGGGTAAAAGGGAACCTGAGTGAGAGAGGGTGTGAGAAAATTCTGAGAGAAGGAGAGTGAGCAGGGAATTAAAAAAAAAAAAACGAAGAAGAATGAGAGGGAATTCTGAGAAAAGAAAGGTTTCAGAGGCAATTTTTAGTGATACAGAGTGTGAGAGCATTCTGAAAGAAGGAGAGTGAGGGAATTCTGAGATAAGGGTGAACAGGGAATTTTAAAAGAAGAGTGAGAAGAAATTCTGAGAGACTACAGGTCAGAGGGAATTCTGAATGAGGGAAGGTGTGAGGGAATTTTGAGTGAGGGAGGAGGTGATGGAAGTCTGAGGATGTAATGTTTAAAAATATATATACTTCAATCTTTCCATGTTTTTGTAGATTGATGTTATTTTCTTTCTTTCTTTTTTTTTACAATTGCAAATAGCACAACTCTGAACACTTTTATGTATGCTTTTTGGTAAACATTTCTGTTGGATCTATACACAGCAATAGAATTGCTGAATTGTGAGGATTATATATGTCAAGTTTTAGAAGATACTGATAAGTTTTCCCAAGTTATTTTACTAAATTAGACTGTCACCAGCAGAATAAGAGTACTTTTTACTACCACAACCTGTCAGCATTTGATATTGTCTGCATGTTTTTTCTTCTTTTCAATCTTTTTACTAGCAGTTTTGTTAGTATTTTATTAGCATTTTCTTAGGAACCATATAAATTGAAGTGTTTAAAAAGTTAACTGTAGGTGATTTTTTTCAAAATATATTGTTGTTGTTGTTCAGTCACTAAGTCAAGTTGGACTCTTTGCGACCTTATGGACTGCAGCACGCTAGGATTTCCTATCTTTCACTATTTCCCAGAGTTTGCTCAAATTGAAGTCCATTGAGTCAGTGATGCTATCTAATCATCACATTCTGTCACCCTCTTCTCCTTTTGCATTTAGTTTTTCCCAGCATCAGGGTCTTTTACAGTGAATCTCCTCTTCGAGTCAGGTGGCCAAAATATTGGAGTTTCAGCTTCAACAGCAGTCCTTCCCATGGATATTCAGGGTTGATTTCCCTTAGGAAGGACTGATTTGATCTCCTTGTTGTCCAAGAGACTTTAAGGGTTTTTCCCAGCATCACAACTCAAATTTATCAATTTTTGGCGCTCAGTCTTCTTCATAGTCCAACTCTGACATTTGTACATGACTACTGGAAAAACCATAGCTTTGACTATATGGACCACTGTAGGCAAAGTGATGTCTCTGCTTTTTAATATACTCTCTAGATTTGTCATAGCTTTTCTTCCAAGGAGCAAGAGTCTTTTAATTTCATGGCTGCAATCACTATCCACAGTGATTTTGGAGCCCAAGAAGGTAAAATCTGTCATTGTTTCCACTGTTTCCCCATCTATTAGTCATGAAGTGATGGGACCAGATGCCATGATCTTAGTTTTCTGAAATTTCAGTTTTTAAAAAAATTTTTTTTCCTTTATTTTAATTTACAATACTGTATTGGTTTTGCCATACATTGACATGAATCAACCACGGGTGTACATGCGTTCCCAAACATGAACCCCTCACCCACCTCCCTCCCCATAACGTCTCTCTGGGTCATCCCCGTGCACCAGCCCCAAGCATGCTGTATCCTGCGTCAGACATAGACTGGCGATTCGATTCTTACAAGAGAGTATACATGTTTGAATGCCATTCTCCCAAATCTTCCCACCCTCTCCCTCTCCCTCTGAGTCCAAAAGTCCGCTATACACATCTGTGTCTTTTTTACTGTCTTGCATACAGGGTCATTGCCATCTTTCTAAATTCCATATATATGTGTTAGTATACTGTATTGGTGTTTTTCTTTCTGGCTTACTTCACTCTGTATAATCGGCTCCAGTTTCATCCATCTCATTAGAACTGATTCAAATGTGTTCTTTTTAATGGCTGAGTAATACTCCATTGTGTATATGTACCACAGCTTTCTTATCCATTCATCTGCTGATGGACATCTAGATTGTTTCCATGTCCTGGCTATTATAAACAGTGCTGTGATGAACATTGGGGTACATGTGTCTCTTTCAATTCTAGTTTCCTCGGTGTGTATGCCCAGCAGTGGGATTGCTGGGTCATAAGGTAGTTCTATTTGCAATTTTTTAAGGAATCTCCACACTGTTCTCCATAGTGGCTGTACTAGTTTGCATTCCCACCAACAGTGTAGGAGGGTTCCCTTTTCTCCACACCCTCTCCAGCATTTATTGCTTGCAGATTTTTGGATCGCAGCCATTCTGACTGGTGTGAAGTGGTACTTCATTGTGGTTTTGATTTGCATTTCTCTAATAATGAGTGATGTTGAGCATCTTTTCATGTGTTTGTTAGCCATCCGTATGTCTTCTTTGGAGAAATGTCTATTTAGTTCTTTGGCCCATTTTTTGATTGGGTGGTTTATTTTTCTGGAATTGAGCTGCAGAAGTTGCTTGTATATTTTTGAGATTAGTTGTTTGTCAGTTGCTTCATTTGCTATTATTTTCTCCCATTCAGAAGGCTGTCTTTTCACCTTGCTTATATTTTCCTTTGTTGTGCAGAAGCTTTTAATTTTAATTAGATCCCATTTGTTTATTTTTGCTTTTATTTCCAGAATTCTGGGAGGTGGATCATAGAGGATCTTGCTGTGATTTATGTCAGAGAGTGTTTTGCCTATATTCTCCTCTAGGAGTTTATAGTTTCTGGTCTTACATTTAGATCTTTAATCCATTTTGAGTTTATTTTGTGTATGGTGTTAGAAAGTGATCTAGTTTCATTCTTTTACAAGTGGTTAGCCAGTTTTCCCAGCACCACTTGTTAAAGAGATTGTCTTTACTCCATTGTATATTCTTGCCTCCTTTGTCAAAGATAAGGTGTCCATATGTGTGTGGATTTATCTCTGGGCTTTCTATTTTGTTCCATTGATCTATATGTCTGTCTTTGTGCCAGTACCATACTGTCTTGATGACTGTGGCTTTGTAGTAGAGCCTGAAGTCAGGCAAGTTGATTCCTCCAGTTCCATTCTTCTTTCTCAAGATAGCTTTGGCTATTCGAGGTTTTTTGTATTTCCATACAAATCTTGAAATTATTTGTTCTAGTTCTGTGAAAAATATGGCTGGTAGCTTAATAGGGATTGCATTGAATTTGTAAATTGCTTTGGGTAGTATACTCATTTTCACTATATTGATTCTTCCAATCCATGACCATGGTATATTTCTCCATCTATTAGTGTCCTCTTTGATTTCTTTCACCAGTGTTTTATAGTTTTCTATATATAGGTCTTTAGTTTCTTTAGGTAGATATATTCCTAAGTATTTTATTCTTTTCGTTGCAATGGTGAATGGAATTATTTCCTTAATTTCTTTTTCTACTTTCTCATTATTAGTGTATAGGAATGCAAGGGATTTCTGTGTGTTGATTTTATATCCTGCAACTTTACTATATTCATTGATGAGCTCTAGTAATTTTCTTGTGGAGTCTTTAGGGTTTTCTATGTAGAGGATCATGTCATCTGCAAACAGTGAAAGTTTTAGTTCTTCTTTTCCAATTTGGATTCCTTTTATTTCTTTTTCTGCTCTGATTGCTGTGGCCAAAACTTCCAGAACTATGTTGAATAGTAGCGGTGAAAGTGGGCACCCTTGTCTTGTTCCTGACTTTAGGGAAATGCTTTCAATTTTTCACCATTGAGGATAATGTTTGCTGTGGGTTTGTCATAGATAGCTTTTATTATGTTGAGGTATGTTCCTTCTATTCCTGCTTTCTGGAGAGTTTTTATCATAAATGGATGTTGAATTTTGTCAAAGGCCTTCTCTGCATCTATGGAGATAATCATATGGTTTTTATTTTTCAATTTGTTAATGTGGTGAATTACATTGATTGATTTGCAGATATTGAAGAATCCTTGCATCCCTGGGATAAAGCCCACTTGGTCATGGTGTATGATCTTTTTAATATGTTGTTGGATTCTGATTGCTAGAATTTTGTTGAGGATTTTTGCATCTATGTTTATCAGTGATATTGGCCTGTAGTTTTCTTTTTTTGTAGTATCTTTGTCAGGTTTTGGTATTAGGGTGATGGTGGCCTCATAGAATGAGTTTGGAAGTTTACCTTCCTCTGCAATTTTCTGGAAGAGTTTGGGGAGGATAGGTGTTAGCTCTTCTAGAAATTTTTGGTAGAATTCAGCTGTGAAGCCATGTGGACCTGGGCTTTTGTTTGCTGGAAGATTTCTGATTACCGTTTCAATTTCTGTGCTTGTGATGGGTCTGTTAAGATTTTCTATTTCTTCCTGGTTCAGTTTTTGAAAATTGTACTTTTCTAAGAATTTGTCCATTTCTTCCACATTGTCCATTTTATTGGCATACAACTGCTGATAGTAGTCTCTTATGATCCTTTGTATTTCTGTGTTGTCTGTTGTGATCTCTCCATTTTCATTTCTAATTTTATTGATTTGATTTTTCTCTCTTTGCTTCTTGATGAGTCTGGCTAATGGTTTGTCATTTTTATTTATCCTTTCAAAGAACCAGCTTTTGGCTTTGTTGATTTTTGCTATGGTCTCTTTTGTTTCCTTTGCATTTATTTCTGCCCTAATTTTTAAGATTTCTTTCCTTCTACTAACTCTGGGGTTCTCCAATTCTTCCTTTTCTAGTTGCTTTAGGTGTAGAGTTAGGTTATTTATTTGACTTTTTTCTTGTTTCTTGAGGTATGCCTGCATTGCTATGAACTTTCCTCTTAGCACTGCTTTTATAGTGTCCCACAGGTTTTGGGTTGTTGTGTTTTCATTTTCATTAGTTTCTATGCATATTTTGATTTCTTTTTTGATTTCTTCTGTGATTTGTTGGTTATTCAGAAGTGTGTGGTTCAACCTCCATATGTTGGAATTTTTAATAGTTTTTCTCCTGTAATTGAGATCTAATCTTAATGCATTATGGTCAAAAAGATGCTTGGAATGATTTCGATTTTTTTTGAATTTATCAAGGTTAGATTTATGGCCCAGGATGTGATCTATCCTGGAGAATGTTCCATGAACACTTGAGAAAAAGGTGAAATTCATTGTTTTGGGGTGAAATGTCCTATAGATATCAATTAGGTCTAACTGGTCTAATGTGTCATTTAAAGTTTGCGTTTCTTTGTTGATTTTCTGTTTAGTTGATCTGTCCATAGGTGTGAGTGGGGTATTAAAGTCCCCCACTATTATTGAATTATTGTTGATTTCCCCTTTCATGCTTGTTAGCATTTGTCTTACATATTGCGGTGCTCCTATATTGGGTGCATATATATTTATAATTGTTATATCTTCTTCTTGGATTGATCCTTTGATCATTATGTAGTGGCCTTCTTTGTCTCTTTTCACAGCCTTTGTTTTAAAGTCTATTTTATCGAAAATGAGTATTGCCACTCCTGCTTTCTTTTGGTCTCTATTTGCGTGGTATATCTTTTTCCAGCCCTTTACTTTCAGTCTGTATGTGTCCCTTGTTTTGAGGTGGGTCTCTTGTAAGCAGCATATAGAGGGGTCTTGTTTTTGTATCCATTCGGCCAGTCTTTGTCTTTTGGTTGGGGCATTCAACCCATTTACGTTTAAGGTAATTATTGATAAGTATGATCCTGTTACCATTTACTTTATTGTTTTGGGTTCGGGTTTATACAGCCTTTTCGTGTTTCCTGTCTAGAGAATATCCTTTAGAATTTGTTGGAGAGCTGGTTTGGTGGTGCTGAATTCTCTCAGCTTTTGCTTGTCTGTAAAGCTTTTGATTTCTCCTTCGTATTTGAATGAGATCCTTGCTGGGTACAGTAATCTGGGCTGTAGGTTATTGTCTTTCATCACTTTAAGTATGTCTTGCCATTCCCTCCTGGCCTGAAGAGTTTCTATTGACAGATCAGCTGTTATCCTTATGGGAATCCCCTTGTGTGTTATTTGTTATTTTTCCCTTGCTGCTTTTAATATTTGTTCTTTGTGTTTGATCTTTGTTAATTTGATTAATATGTGTCTTGGGGTGTTTCACCTTGGGTTTATCCTATTTGGAACTCTCCGTGTTTCTTGGACTTGGGTGATTATTTCCTTCCCCATTTTAGGGAAGTTTTCAACTATTATCTCCTCAAGGATTTTCTCATGGTCTTTCTTTTGTCTTCTTCTTCTGGGACTCCTATAATTCGAATGTTGGAGCGTTTCATATCGTCCTGGAGGTTTCTGTGATTGTCCTCATTTCTTTTAATTCATTTTTCTTGTTTCCTCTCTGATTCATTTATTTCTACCATTCTATCTTCTATTTCACTAATCCTATCTTCTGCCTCCGTTATTCTGCCATTTGTTGCTTCCAGAGTGTTTCTGATCTCATTTATTGCGTTATTCATTATATATTGACTCTTTTTTATTTCTTCTAGGTCCTTGTTAAACCTTTCTTGCATCTTCTCAATCCTTGTCTCTAGGCTATTTATCTGTGATTCCATTTTGATTTCAAGATTTTGGATCATTTTCAGTATCAATATTCGGAATTCTTTCTCAGGTAGATTCCCTACTTCTTCCTCTTTTGTCTGGTTTGGTGGGAAACCCTCCTGTTCCTTTACCTGCTGAGTGTTCCTCTGTCTCTTCATCTTGATTATATTGCTGCATTTGGGGTGGCCTTTTTATATTCTGGTAATTTGTGGAGTTCTCTTTATTATGGAGCTCCCTCACTGTGGGTGGGGTTCTATCAGTGGCTTGTCTAGGTTTCCTGGTTAGGGAGGCTTGTGTTGGAGTTCTGGTGGGTGGAGCTGGGTTTCTTCTCTCTGGAGTGCAGTGGAGTAATCAGTAATGGGTTATGAGATGTCAAAGGTTTTGGAGTAACTTTGAGCTGCCTGTATATTGAAGTTCAGGAGTGTGTTCCTGTGTTGCTGGAGAATTTGTGTGGTATGTCTTGTTCTGGAACTTCTTGGTCCTTGGGTGGAGCTTGGTTTCACTGTTTTTGAAGACAATGCTCTGCTTTTCTGGTTGCCTGATATCCTCTGCCAGCCTACAGAAGTTGTTTTGTGGAGTTTGCTCAGTGTTGAAATGTTCTTTTGAGGAATTTGTGAGGGAGAAAGTGGTCTTCACGTCCTATTCCTCCGCCATCTTAGGACCGCCTCTGAAATTTGAGTTTTAAACCAGCCTTTTCACTCTCCTCTTTTTTCACCCTCATAAGAGGCTCTTTAGTTCCTCTTCACTTTCTGCCAATAGAGTTGTATCATCTACATGTCTAAGGTTGGAATGAAAACTGACCTTATCCAGTCCTATAGCTACTGCTGAGTTTTCCAAATTTGCTGACATATTGAGTGCAGCATTATCTTCTAGGTTTTTAAATAACTCAGCTGGAATCTCACTATCACTACTAGCTTTGTTCCTAGAAATGCTTCCTAAGCCCCACTTGACTTCACACTCCAGGATGTCTGGCTCTATGTGAGTGCCCTGGGTCATTAAGATTTTTTTTTTCCCTGTAGTTTTTTGTATTCTTGCCATCTCTTCTTAATCTCTTCTGCTTCTGTTAGGTCCTTACCATTTCTATCCTTTATAGTGCTCATTCTTGCATGAAATGTTGTTCCCTTGATATCTCCAGTTTTCTTGAAGAGATCTCTAGTCTTTCCCATCCTTTTGTTTTCCTCTATTTCTTTGCATTGCTTACTTAGGAAAGCCTTTCTATTTCTCTTTGCTATTCTCTGGAACTCTGCATTCACTTGGGTATATCTTTTCCTTCCTCCTTGGAGCTTTTCACTTTTCATCTTTCCTCAGCTACTTGTACGGAGGAGGCAATGGCACCCCACTCCAGTACTCTTGCCTGGAAAATCCCATGGACGGAAGAGCCTGGTGGGCTGCAGTCCATTGGGTTGCTAGGAGTCGGAAACGACTGAGCGACTTCATTTTCACTTTTCACTTTCATGCATTGGAGAAGGAAATGGCAACCCACTCCAGTGTTCTTGCCTGGAGAATCCCAGGGACAGGAGAGCCTGGTGGGCTGCCGTCTATGGAGTCGCACAGAGTCAGACACGACTGAAGCGACTTAGCAGCAGCAGCAGCAGCAGCAGCAGCTACTTTAAAGCCTCCTCAGACAACCACTCTTCTTGCATTTCTTTTTCTTTGAGATTATTTTTGTCACTGCCTCCTGTACAACATCTAGAACCTCTGTCCATAGTTCTTCAGGCACTCTGTCTACCAGTTCTAATCCCTTGAATCTATTTGTCACCTCTACTGTATAATCATAATGAATTTGATTTAGGTCATACCTGAATGGCCTAGTGGTTTTCCCTTCTTTCTTCAATTTGAGCCTGAATTTTGTAATAAGGAGCTGATGATCTGAGCTACAGTCAGATTCAATTCTTGTTTTTGCTGACTGTATACAGCTTCTCCTTCTTTGGCTGCAAAGAATATAATCAATCTGATTTCGGTGTTGACCATCTGGTGATGTCCACGTGTAGAGTCTTCTCTAGTGTTATGGAGGAGGGTGTTTGCTATGACTAGTGTATTATTTTGACAAAACTCTGTTAGCCTTGCCCTACTTCATTTCATACTTCAAGGCCAAATTTCCTGTGACTCCAGGTATCTCTTGACTTCCTACTTTTATATTCCAATCCCTTATGATGAAAAGGACTTTTTTTTTGGTGGGGAGAGGTTAGTTCAAGAAGATCTTGTAGGTCTTCATAGAACCATTCAACTTCAGCTTCTTTGGCATGAGCGGTTGGGAGATAGACTTGGATTACTGTGATGTTGAATGATTTGCCTTGGAAACGAACTGAGATCATTCCTTTGTTTATATGACTGCACTCAAGTACTCCATTTCAGGCTCTTTTGTTGACTACGAGGTCTACTCCATTTCTTCTAAGGGATTCTTGCCCACAGTAGTAGATATAATGATCATCTGTATCAAATTCACCTATTCTCATTCATATTAGTTCATTGATTTCTAAGATGTTGATGTTCACTCTTGCCATCTCCTGATTGACCATGTCCAATTTACCTTGGTTCATGGATCTAAGATTCCAGGTGCCAGTGCAATATTGTTCTTCACAGCATTGGATTTTACTTTCACATCTACAACTAAGGGTCATGTTTGCTTTGGCCCAGCTGCTTCATTCTTTCTGGAGCTATTCATAATTGCCCTCTGCTCTTCCCTAGTAGCATATTGGACATCTTCTAACCTGGGGGCTCATCTTCCAGTGTCATATCTTTTTGCATTTTCATATTATTCATGGTGTTCTCTTGGCAAGACCACTGGAGTGGTTTGCCATTCCCTCCTCTAGTGGACCACATTTTATCAGAACTCTTCACTGTGACCTGTCCATCTTTGGTGACCCTGCATGGCATGGCTCATAGCTTTATTGAGTTATGTAAGCTCCTTTGCTATAAGGCTATGAACCATGAAGGTGATTTCACAAGTCATAACTATATGCAATTTTTGTCAACTATGCTTTAAAAATAATGGAAAAAAATGAAAAGCTGACTATAGTGTACATCATTTTACCCATTAGAAATACATGAGTACTGAAATGTAGCTTTCCTTATTTTTTAAGCTGATTTCTTACTTCTTTAAAGCTCCACTCCTTCTATGAGTAGAAAAAGAGCTTAAGCCAGCTTATTCAAATTAACATAGCCTGTATCATCTTAAACAGTTCTTTTCAGGTCAATATAAAATTTAAATCTTTTTCAGGAATTTCTGACCCCTCCAAATGTCTCCTTATCCCATGATGGTATCTGTGTAGAAGAATGTGTCCTCAAGATAGCAGTGAATTCCTGTCTTTGCCTTGTCTCCTGGTCTGGAATAGTACTATTTCATGTTGATCTCTGCTTGATGTGGCTTCACCTTGACTTTTTTTAGAGGTGCTGCTATTTTTATAGTTTCATTAAAGGATGAAGTGTCAGGTTTATTCTTTTCCTGTGAGACAAACCTTGGAATTTTCTTTTCTTCCTTCTCTTTCTTCTTCCTTCTCCTTCTTCCCTTCTATTTTCCTTCTTTTCTCCTTTCCACCCTCCCTCCCTTCCTTTGTTTCTTTTTCTTTCCCTGTTTATTTGTTTTCTTCTATCTCTATTCTATATTCCATATGCAATATATGTTAAATTGCTTTTTAAAAAATGTTTGCATTGTTCCATCAATACTTATTAAATAATTTTCTCCTTTGACTCAGTAATTCTATATAGCTTAATCTTCCAAACACTACAAAAAAACTAAGATGTTCTACAAACATATATGCTACAGCGAAAAGCTGAAATAGCAAAATATTTAAACAAAGTGAATGGCAAATTCATTCATACCATCTTATATGGTGAGTAAAAATTTTCCCAAGAATATTTAAGAACTTGGTTAAATATTCATGATAAATTAGGTTAAAAAATTTAGACACAAAACTATGAGCTACACACACACACACACACACACTATATACATACACACACTGGATAATTTCCTTAACTTTTCTTCCAAATCATCCAGTAGATGTTTTTCAGACATAGGCCATTTGAGTCTCCAAATGCTGTATTTTTTCCCATTACTATGCAATATTTTTTCCTTTATGTTCCATGATTACTCTTATTTCCCCATTAAAGATGTTTTAAAGATCAGATTGTTAGAATATAGAGTGAATAAGTCATTCTTGTTCTTGCTCCTGTTCAAGCTGCTGCTACTGCTAAGTCACTTCAGTCGTGTCTGACTCTGTGTGACTCCATAGACGACAGCCCACCAGGCTATCCCATCCCTGGGATCCTCCAGGCAAGAACACTGGAGTGGGTTGCCATTTCCTTTTTCAATGCATCAAAATGAAAATTGAAAGTGAAGTCGCTCATTCGTGTCCGACCCTCAGCGACCCCATGGACTGCAGCCTTCCAGGCTCCTCCGTCCATGGGATTTTCCAGGCAAGAGTACTGGAGTGGGGTGTCATTGCCTTCTGTTCAAGAGCAGTGGTTAAATCTTTTTTTCAGATTGACAGAATAGGTTGATTCAATGCACCCTTCTTATTTCATATTCCAAGATCCAGTACATACTCACAGATGCATCTCTGCTCATTTGGAGGTTTATCTTCCTACTGCCTGTGTCTCTGGCTATCTGCTTTTCTCAGAAGTCACTAGTCCCTGTAAAATTGCACTATTCTGTATGCATGGCTACAGAGTTCTTCCCACATCTGCTTTCATTATAGTTAATTATGTTTTCTAGTTTATATAGGATGTGGGCCTTTAAGTTAGAGATATAA
The DNA here is from genome assembly GCF_016772045.2 of Ovis aries. NCBI lineage: Eukaryota > Metazoa > Chordata > Mammalia > Artiodactyla > Bovidae > Ovis > Ovis aries. The sequence continues at coordinate 40,819,503 of NC_056061.1, forward strand.
GAAAATGTAAGAAACACGTTGCTGCAAGTTTTAGGCATTTTCTTTCCAAAGAGGCAGAACTTGGAGTCTTTCTATTGATGCAAAGTTCCTTCATTATTGAATCCTATTTGTTTAACTAAAACACATTGCAAACTTGAGCAAATGGGAAGACATTGCTTGAGATGCTAATAAAGTCCTCAAAAACTTGAGAGTTTGGGAATACCAGACCACTTGACCTGTCTCCTGAGAAACCTGTTTGCAGGTCAGGAAGCAACAGTTAGAACTGGACATGGAACAACAGACTGGTTCCAAATCAGGAAAGGAGTATGTCAAGGCTGTATATTGCCACCCTGCTTATTTAACTTATATGCAGAGTACATTATGAGAAACAATGGGCTGGATGAATCACAAGCTGGAATCAAGATTGCCAGGAGAGATATTAATAACCTCAGATGTGCAGATGACACTACCCTTATGGCAGAAAGCAAAGAAGACCTAAGAGCCTCTTGATGAAAGTGAAAGAGGAGAGTGAAAAAGTTGGCTTAAAGCTCAACATTCAGAAAATTAAGATCATGGCATCTGATCCCATCACTTCATGGCAAACAGATGGGGGAAACAGTGGAAACAATGACAGACTTTATTTTCTTGGGCTCCAAAATCACTGCAGTTGGTGACTGTAGCCATGAAACTAAAAGATGTTTTCTCCTTGGAGGGAAAGTTACGACCAACCTAGACAGCATATTCAAAAGCAGAGACATTACTTTGCCTACTAAGGTCCGTCTAGTCAAGACTACGGTTTTTCCAATAGTCAAGTATGGATGTGAGAGTTGGACTATGAATAGAGTTGAGCACCAAAGAATTGATGCTTTTGAACCGTGGTATTGGAGAAAACTCTTGAGAGTCCCTTTGACTGCAAGAGATCCAACCAGTCCATCCTAAAGGAAATCAGTCCTGAATATTCATTGGAAAGATTGATGCTAAAGCTGATACTCCAATACTTAGCCACCTGATGCGAAGAGCTGACTCATTTGAAAAGACTCTGATGCTGGGAAAGATTGAGGGCAGGAGGAGAAGGGGACGACAGAGGAGGAGATGATTGGATGGCATCACCGACTCAATGGACTTGAGTTTGAGTAAGCTCTGAGAGTTGGTGATGGACAAGGGAGGCCTGCCTTGCTGTAGTCTATGGGGTCGCAAAGAGTTGGACATGACTGAGTGACTGAACTGACTGTAACTTGAGAGTACAGTGGAACATAGTAAGTCCCACTACTGTTCTTTGTCAAAAACTTCTCAGCCAAAAGCTAGGAATGCATATTTTACTGAAAACGATCTGACTTTTAACTGTCAAAATTATGAGTTATTGTACTATAAGTGTCCTAAGTAGAGGACCTTCTACACAGAAGAAAAACTAAAAGTCTGGTCGAGAAACCCTTTATGAAAATTATACACAGTGTTTTCAGGAGGCAGTTGTCATTTGCTTAAATGAAGTGGAAGTTGGGGGAAAGACACATAATAAATGATGAGAGAGAGAGTTGGGATCAGGTTATGGAAGACATTAAGTGTTTTTATTTTTTCCCTTAATTGAAGCAAACATGGGTTTTTTTTTTTCTTTGTTTGTTTAGCAGGACTAGAGAGATTGAGTTTTATAAGTGATGGTCATCATCTTTACATTGCATTTCAAACTGTAGGTACAAATGCTGTATGAATTGGGATCTATTAGCTTGTTCTTCAATATATACCAAGATTTGGTCACTTTCCATCACCCTCATCTTCACTAGGTAGTTAACTTACCATCATAGTTCATTTCAATTATTATCTTGGATTTCTTCTAACTGGCCTAACTAGATTTTGGTTTCTTCTGAAAAATCAGAAGACTCTTATGAGAAGCCTTGGCCAGCAGTCAGCTGGAGCTGAATAGTACCAAGTTTTGTAAACGGGGCTCATTTCACTTCATTTCATTATCCACTCACTCTACTGTGTATCTGTTTGCTTCTCTTAGGGGTGTTACCTGCCCCAGCCGGTAGAAATGTGTTGCAGCTGTGGCCCTAGCTGCACTTTTTACAATATGCCAATGCTTTTATATGAATGTTTTTTCAAAAAGCTTCTGTGAAAATTCACCTAAATAATGTCATGTGTAATTTTGTAAATAAAGTTAAATGACTATATAGCAACTTTTATGAATACTTAGAGGTTCCTGATGCAAATAACTTTGAGAATAGACTATATATGAATTGTTCTTTGTCTCAGAACTTCTCAATTGAAAGCTAGGAATGCATACTTTACTGAAAATAATCTTTTACTGTCAAAATTCTGGGTTATGGCACTATTAATATTTTATTTGTTATACTTTATCAAAGGCAGATACAACCTGTTATGCTGTAACTTTTCTTTCTCAGAGATTATATGGAGAAGTTGTTGGGAAATTTTCCCTTGTCTAGCACTGAGGGAGTGTATCTTAGAAAGGGCACTCATTGGCTTCTAACTGTCTAAGATCTAAAGTGCCAACTTCCTCAGGCTTTGCCAAATTTGAATTTAAATTTGGTCTGTTTTCAGCCTTTTAAAGGCTATTTGGCTACAGGGGCACAAGAGCAAGGAACACGAGAACGTACCCTACTGATTGATCCCTATGAATTTAATCTAACTGGGTAGAATTGTGATGTTGTAAGGTGACTGGATATCTTTGCTAAAATGTAAAGACTAAATGTGTGGAGTAAATTGTTTTATTTATGCTGCTCACATAAAGTGACAATATGATGATGTGACTGAATGAATGAATAATTAGGCTTTTGGTTTTCAGTAAGAATCTAAAGGTAGCAGAAACACCTGTGCCAGTCTGGAAGCCAGCACTTTATCTGAGTATGAAGTTTTATTTTAGGTACAATTAGACTAATTACACTGCCAGGTTTTCTACAGGTGATAGACTTTTCTGTAGAATTCAAATAAGAACCTTTTGTAATATTGCCTTTTCTGTTTTATACATATCAATTTACCAGGAGATGGATGTGAATTTGAATAGATTTTAGAAATATCTTCATGATATAATTGAAATAGCAAATGACATATAGTTTCTGTTAGGTCTGCAGAAGAAAGCTTTGTGTTTTTAAGCCAATACGTGTAAAAAATGAACTCTTTTGTCAAGTACCATGATAGTTACCGAAAAGTAAAAAATCATATTTAAGATGGCTGTCAGTTATATTCTAGTTAGGGTCTGTTACTTTTGAGTAAAGAACAAAAGAAATGGCCAGCTATATCATTCAATCATTTAAGATGTTTCCTAATGTTAAAGAAAAGGGGAGGAATATATATTAAAAGTAGATGTTTGATCTGAAATAAATTTCCTTACTAATTTATATGATTCTGATATCATTTTCCCCAAATTTAGAGCTTCCTTGTATGTAGAACATCTTTTATTAACAGTAAAAATATAATGTGCATCATCTGTTTAAAGTACATTTAAACAGGATTAATGTTCATGTATATACATAATTTTGGCTTAACATATCATTTAGTGACTAATTCAAAAGTATCAGTGATTGCTGCTGCTGCTGCTGCTAAGTCGCTTCAGTCGTGTCCAACTCTGTGCGACCCCATAGACGGCAGCCCACCAGGCTCCCCCGTCCCTGGGATTCTCCAGGCAAGAACCCTGGAGTGGGTTGCCATTGCCTTCTCCAATGCATGAAAGTGAAAAGTGAAAGTGAAGTCGCTCAGTCGTGTCCGACTCTTAGCGACCCCATGGACTGCAGCCCACCAGGCTCCTCTGTCCATGGGATTTAGAGGAGTCTTTTAAAGGCATCGAGACAGCAAAAGAGACACAGATGTATAGAACAGTGTTTTGGACTCTGTGGGAGAGGGAGAGAGTGGGATGATTTGGGAGAATGGCATTGAAACATTGTATAATATCATATAAGAAACGAATCGCCAGTCTAGGTTCGATGCAGGATACAGGATGCTTGGGGCTGGTGCATGGGATGACCCAGAGGGATGGCATGGGGAGGGAGGTGGGAGGGGGGTTCAGGATTGGGAACATGTGTACACCCACGGCGGATTCATGTTTAAGTATCGCAAAACCAATACAATATTGTAAAGTTAAAAAAAAAAGAAAAAAGAAAATAAGCGAGTTGCTTAGATCTTCTAAGCAATGTCCTGGTTGTTTTGCACACTCCTCTTCATTTAATCACAAAGAAAATCAATGAGTAAGTGTTATTAACATTCCCATTTTATGTATGAGGAAACTGAGGCGCAGAGGCTTGAAGAAAGTAATTAGTAGCTGAAAGATGTTGTATTGGTGAGCCCATTTATCTATACTTAATAAACTTTGTTGATAAGGGAAATACATAAATAAAGGCATTGAGTCAGTGTGAAATTTTGGTTGTCAATGAACCTTCTGAACATCTTTATAGATGCAGTCACTGTAAGGAGACAACTCAAGGGGTCATCTATACCTGTGCTTTCCAATATGGTCTAACTGAGCTTATTTGTTAGGACTTGCTAATATTTAAAGATTGGTGCTGGCACTCTCAGCAAATATGTGTGTCATAACTCAGCCCTCATGAGCTATCCTGAGAGAGGATTAGGTGTCTTAAAGATGTTAACACAAGTCCTCTGTGCATCCTTTTGATTTCAGTATATTGTGATTTTTGCAATTTATTTGTGCCTGATTAGGTGGGTTTGTAAATCATATTAATTACTTTTGATGAAACTAAGCCTCTCATATTGAACAAATGGTTTAAAAAATATACCTGCAAAGAAATCATAGCTTGAATATCTTACTAATAATGCAGGTACAAATAAACCAGAAATGTTGGAGCTTAGACTTCTAACACTGGCTCCTCTTCAACCACACTTTGAGCTAAGAACAATAACGCCATAACAATATTTGAGATGTTGATAAAAAATAATTGGAATTATCAGAGACCATTTGAAATTTATACATTTGTATATAATTAAGAATGAATCTTGCCCTGTTTGTTTAGCCCTGAGTTATTAGCTAACCACGGTACAAAGCCATCATGAACAGCAAGATATTGAAAAAATAACCATTTAAAATAATAAGGTGATCATTTTTCAATAATGTTTAGGACCACATGATCCAGTACTTTATAAAATTTGTGTGTGTTTACAGACTCAGTCTCATCTCATCTCACATGCTAACAAGGTTATGCTCAAAATTCTCTAAGCCAGGCTTCAGCAGTACGTGAACCCTGAACTCCAGATGTTCAAGTTGGATTTAGAAAAGGCAGAGGAACCTGAGATCAAATTGCCAACATACTCTGGATCACTGAGAAAGCAAGAGAGTTCCAGAAAAAAATCTACTCCTGCTTTATTGACTACTCCAAAGTCTTTGACTGTGTGGATCACAACAAACTGTGGAAAATTCTCAAAGAGATGGGAATACCATACCACCTGATCTGCCTCCTGAGAAATCTGTAAGAAGGTCAAGAAGCAACAGTTAGAACTGGACATGGAACAATAGACTGGTTCCAAATTGGGAAAGTACATCAAGGCTGTATACTGTCACCCTGCTTATTTAACTTATATACAGAGTACATCATGTGAAATGTTGGGCTGGATAAAGCATGTGAGCTGGAATCAAGATTGCCAGGAGAAATATCAAAAACTTCAGATATGCAGATGACACCACCCTCATGGCAGAAAGCAAAGCAGAACTAAAGAGCCTCTTGAGGAAAGTGAAAGAGGAGAGTGAAAAAAACTGGCTTAAAACTCAACATTCAGAAAACCAAAATCATGGCATCTGGTCCCATAGTTCAGTTCAGTTCAGTTCAGTCACTCAGTTGTGTCTGACTCTTTGCAACATCATGAATTGCAGTATGTCAGGCCTCCCTGTCCTTCATCAACTCCCAGAGTCCACTGAAACCCATATCCATCGAGCCAGTGATGCCATCCAACTGTCTCATCTTCTGTTGTCCCCTTCTCCTCCTGCCCTCAATCTTTCCCAGCATCAGGGTATTTTCCAATGAGTCAGCTCTTCACATCAGGTGGCCAAATCATTGGAGTTATCAGCTTCAGCATCAGTCTTTCCAATGAACATCCAGAACTGATCTCCTTTAGGATGGACTGGCTGGATCTCTCTGCAGTCCAAGGGACTCTCAAGAGTCTTCTCCAACACTACAATTAAAAAGCATCAATTCTTCAGCACTCAGCTTTCTTTATAGTCCAACTCTCACATCCATACATGACTACTGGAAAAACCATAACCTTGACTAGATGGACCTTTGTTGGCAAAGTAATGTCTCTGCTTATTAATACGCTGTCTAGGTTGGTCATAACTTCCCTTCCAAGGAGTAAGTGTCTTTTAATTTCATGGCTGCAGTCACCATCTGCAGTGATTTTGGAGCCTGGAAAAATAAAGTCAGCCACTGTTTCCACTGTTCCCCATCTCTTTGCCATGAAGTGATGGGATTGGATGCCATGATCTTAGTTTTTTGAAAGCTGAGCTTTAAGCCAAATTTTTCACTCTCCTCTTTCACTTTCATCAAGAGGCTCTTTAGTTCTTCTTCATAACTTCATGGCAAATAGATGGAGAAACAATGGAAACAGTGACAGACTATTTTTGGGGGCTCCAAAATCACTGCAGATGATGATTGCACCCGTGAAATTAGAAGACGCTTGCTCCTTGGAAGAAAAGCTATGACCAACCTAGACAGCATATTAAAAAGCAGATACAGTAGTTTGCCAACAAAGGTCCATCTAGTCAAAGCTACTGTTTTTCTTGTAGTCATGAATGGATGTAAAAGCTGGACTATAAAGAAATTCGAGGGCCAAAGAATTGATGCTTTTGACCTGTGCTGTTGGAGAAGACTCTTGAGATTCCCTTGGACTGCAAGGAGATACAACCAGTTCATCCTAAAGGATATCAGTCCTGAATATTCATTGGAAGGACTGATGCTGAAGCTGAAACTCTGATACCTTGGCCACCTGATGTGAAGAACTGACTCCTTGGAAAAGACCGTGATGCTGGGAAAGATAGAAGGTGGGAGGAGAAGGATGCAGAGGATGTGATGGTTGGATAACATCACCAACTCTATGGATATGAGTTTGAGTAAGCTCTGGGAGTTGGTGACGGACAGGGAAGCCTGTGATGCTGCAGTCCATGGGGTCACAAAGAGTCGGACATGACCGAGTGACTGAACTAACTGACTGACATCCTCAGTTATGTCTGACTCCTTGTGACCCCATGGACTGTAGCCTGACAGGCTCCTCTGTCCATGGAACTTTCCAGACAAGAGTACTGGAGTGGGTTGCCATTTCCTCCTCCAGGGAATCTTCACAATCCAGGAATCAAAACCATATCTGCTGCATTTCCTGCTTGGCAGGTGGATTCTTTATCACTGTACCACCTGGGAAACCTTATAAAATTTAATCAAATGTAATAAACATTTGGATGGCAATTTTAAGGTTTCTTAATAGTGAAAAAAAAATGCTGTGTACTATTCAGTTCAGTTCAGTTCAGTTGCTCAGTCATGTCCGACTCTTTGCGACTCCATGAATCGCAGCACGCCAGGCCTCCCTGTCCATCACCAACTCCCAGAGTTCACTCAGACTCACGTCCATCGAGTCAGTGATGCCATCCAGCCATCTCATCCTCTGTCATCCCCTTCTCCTCCTGCCCCCAATCCCTCCCAGCATCACAAGTCTTTTCCAATGAGTCAACTCTTCGCATGAGGTGGCCAAAATGCTGGAGTTTCAGCTTTACCATCATTCCTTCCAAAGAAATCCCAGGGCTGATCTTCTTCAGAATGGATTGGTTGGATCTCCTTGCAGTCCAAGGGACTCTCAAGAGTCTTCTCCAACACCACAGTTCAAAAGCATCAATTCTTTGGCACTCAGCCTTCTTCACAGTCCAACTCTCACATCCATACATGACAACTGGAAAAACCATAGCCTTGACTAGACCGGACCTTAGTCGGCAAAGTAATGTCTCTGCTTTTGAATATGCTATCTAGGTTGGTCATAACTTTTCTTCCAAGGAGTAAGCGTCTTTTAATTTCATGGTTGCAGTCACCATCTGCTGTGTACTATTAGGGAAATGTTTATTCTTGCCCTGGCTAAAAAAAATAGTTTAAATGTTATGAAGGAATTGATATGAGACAAACTAAACCATATTATTTGTCAGAAAATTCCATTAAACATGCATGGGAAACACTGCTTAAAATAAAATGTAATAAAAGATAAACTCAATGAAACTTCATAAACTTAATTTTGAGCTCAGTGAAACTATGGGCCATGCTGTGTAGGGCCACCCAAGACGGATGGGTCATGGTGGAGAGTTCTGACAAATTGTGGTCCACTGGAGAAGGGAATGGCAAACCACTTAATTATTCTTGTCTTGAGAACCCCATGGACAGTATCAAAGGCAAAAAGATAGGACACTGAAAGATGAACTCCTTGGGTCGGTAGGTGCCCAATATGCTCTTAGAGAAGAGTGGAGAAATAACTCCAGAAAGAATGAAGAGAGGGAGCCAAAGCAAAAACAACACTCACTTGTGAATTTTCCTGGTGATAGAAGCAAGATCCGATGCTGTAAAGAGCAATACTGCATAGGAACCTGGAATGTTAGGTCCATGAATCAAGGCAAATTGGAAGTGGTGAAACAGGAGATGGCAAGAATGAACGTCAACATTCTAAGAGTCAGCGAACTAAAATGGACTAGAATGGGTGAATTTAATTCAGATGACCATTATATCTACTACTGTGGCCAAGAATCCCTTAGAAGAAATGGAGTAGCCACCATAGCCAACAAAAGAGTCCAAAATGCAGTACTTGCATGCAATCTCAAAAACGACAGAATGATCTCTGTTCATTTCCATGGCAAACCATTCAATATCACAGTAATCCAAGTCTATGTCCCTACCACTAATGCTGAAGGAGCTGAAGTGGAACGGTTCTATGAAGACCTGCAAGACCTTCTAGAACTAACACCCCCAAAGAGGTCCTTTTCATCATAGGGGACTGGAATGCAAAAGTAGGAAGTCAAGAAACACCTGGAGTAACAGGCAAACTTGGTTTTGGAGTACAGAATGAAGGAAGGCAAAAACTAATAGAGTTTTGCCAAGAGAACGTACTGGTCATAGCAAACACCCTCTTCCAACAACACAAGAGAAGACTATATACATGGACATCACCAGAAGGCCAACACCGAAATCAGATTGATTATATTCTTTGCAGCCAAAGACGCAGAAGCTCTATACAGTCAGCAAAAACAAAACTGGGAACTGACTGTGGCCCGAACCGTGACCACCTTATAGCCAAATTCAGACTTAAATTGAAGAAAGTAGGGAAAACAATAGATAATTTAGGTAGGACCTAAATAAAATCCCCTACTATTATACAGTGCAAGTCAGAAATAGATTTAAGGGACTAGATCTGATAGACAGAGTGCCTGAAGAACTATGGATGGAGGTTCATGACTTCCATTGTACAGGAAACAGGGATCAAGACCACCCCCAAGAAAAAGAAATGCAAAAAATGCAAACTGGCTGTCTGAGGAGACCTTACAAATAGCTGTGAAAAGAAGAGAAGTGAAAAGCAAAGGAGAAAAGGAAAGATACACTCATTTGAATGCAGAGTTCCAAAGAATAGGAAGGAGAGATAAGAAAGGCTTCCTCAGTAATCAGTGCAAAGAAATAGAGGAAAACAACAGAATGGGAAAGACTAGAGATCTCTTTCAGAAAATTAAAACTATCAATGGAATATTTCATGCAAAGATGAGCACAACAAAGTACAGAAATGATATGGACCTAACAGAAGCAGAAGATATTAAGAAGAGGTGGCAACAATACACAGAAGAACTATACAGACAAGATCTTCATGACACAGATAATCACGATGGTGTGATCACTCACCTACAGCCAAACACCCTAGATGTGAAGTCAAGTGGACCTTAGGAAGCATCACTATGAACAAAGCTAGTGGAGATGATGAAATTACAGTTGAGCTATTTCGAATCCTAAAAGATGATGCTGTGAAAATGCTGCACTCAATATGCCAGCAAATTTGGAAAACTCAGCAGTGGCCATAGGACTGGAAAAGGTCAGTTTTCATTCCAATCCCTAAGAAAGGCAATGCTAAAGAATGTACAAACATACAATTTCACTCATCTCACACGCTAGTAAAGTAATGCTCAAAATTCTCCAAGACAGGCTTCAACAATATGTGAACTGTGAACTTCCAAATGTTCAAGCTGGTTTTAGAAAAGGCAGAGTAACCAGAGATCAAATTGCCAACATCCATCGGATGGCTGAAAAAGCAAGGGAGCTCCAAAAAACCATATATTTCTGCTTTATTGACTTTGCCAAAGCCTTTGACTGTGTGGATCACCACAAACTGTAGATAATTCTGAAAGAGATGAGGATACCAGACCATCTGACCTGCCTCTTGAGAAATCTGTATGTGGGTCAGGAAGTAGCAGTTAGAACTGGACATGGAACAAAAGACTGGTTCCAAATAGGAAAAGGAGTATGTCACAGCTATATATTATCATGTGCTTATTTAACTTATATGCAGAGTACCTCATGAGAAACGCTGGGCTGGAGGAAGCACAAGCTGGATCAAAATTGCCAGGAGAAATATCAATAACCTCATATATGCAGATGACACCACCCTTATGGCAGAAAGCAAAGGAGAACTAAAGAGCCTCTTGATGAAAGTGAAATAGGAGAGTAAAAAATTTGGCTTTAAACTCAACATTCAGAAAACTAAGATCATGGCATCTGGTTCCATAACTTCATAGCAAATAGATGGGGAAATAGTGGAAACAATGGCAGACTTTATTTTTTTGGACTCCAAAATCACTGCAGATGGTGACTGCAGCCATGATTAAAAGACGCTTACTCCATGGCAAAAAAGTTATGACAAACCTAGACAGCATAATATAAAGCAGAGACATTACTTTGTCAATAAAGGTCAGTCTAGTCAAGACTATGGTTTTTCCAGTAGTCATATATGGATATGAGAGTTGGACTATAAAGAAAGCTGAGCACCTAAGAATTGATGCTTTTGAACTGTGGTATTGGGGAAGACTCTTGAGAGTCCCTTGGACTGCAAGGAGATCCAGCCAGTCCATCCTAAAGGAAATCAGTCCTGAATATTCATTGGGAGGACTGATGTTGACTCTGAAAACCCAATATATGGCCACCTGATGCAAAGAACTGACTCCTTGGAAAAGATCCTGATGCTGGGAAAGATTAAAGGTGGGAGGAGAAGGTTACAACAGAGGATGATGTGTTTGGATGGCATCACGGACTCAATGCGCATGAGTTTGAGTAAACTTGGGAGTTGGTGATGGACACTGAGGGCTGGCGTGCAGCAGTCCATGGGTCACAAAGAGTTGGACACGACTGAGAGACAGAACTGAACTGGAAAAGATAAAATAAACTGTGTTAAATATATTTTATGTTGTTCAAGAAATTTAATATATAAATGATAAATGCAGAGAATTTTCTAACATTCAGACTTAATGGTAATTGCTGGATTATATTTCTTTTTGTGGGCACACAAAGAAAAATATGTTCTCAGCATAAGTAACTAGATTTTTAAAAAACTGAATGCACTCTGGGTCAACCCAGAGGGATGGGGTGGGGAGGAAGGTGGGAGGAGAGTTCAAGATGGGGAGACACATGTGCACCCGTGGGTGATTCATGTCAATGTACGGCAAAAACCAGAATACTGTAGACAAATTATCATCCATTAAAATAAATTAATTTTTAAAGTAAAAAAAATAAAAACAAAACTAACTGCAAACTACTTGTTTTATGACAAAATATTTGCATATAACTATTGATAAAAATGCTGATTTATTTGAAATTATCAACAGGGTTCTTAGTTATGGTTAGGCTTCCCTGGTGGCTCAGACGGTAAAGTGTCTGCCAGCAATGCAGAAGGCCCCGGTTTAATCCCTGGGTTGGGAAGATCCCACGTGGAAAAAGAAATGGTAACCCACTTCAGTATACTTGCCTAGAAAATTCCACGGATGGAGAAACCTGGTAGGCTACAGTCCATGGGGTGGCAAAAAGTCAGACACAAATGAGCCACTTCACTTCACTTCACTTGGTTATGGTTAGAGAGTCCTCTCCAAAACTTAAATTCATTCTTTCATTACTTGTATAGAAGTATCATTTTCAATGTTATTAGTAAAGTTGGCTTTGTAAAAACCAGAATTTTGAATGGTAGAACAGTTTGTATTTTTTATTAAACACTGTAAGAGTGACCATGAATCTTTTTAAACCCAGGAATTGTCTGGCTGTCTCATGGCAAGTGCTTAAAAGAGTTGACAAGTTTTTAAAAAGATATAATTTTTCTCTTAAAATAGACAAACATTCCAAATTTGCTGAACTTTTCAGGAATGAGGAGGCATTCCACTACGTGGAAGATAACTTTTTTTAAAGAAATAAACACATAATCTATCTCTTCAAGTTAAAGGTGACATTTAAACAAAGACTGAGAAAATGAATCCTTTTTCAAAGAGCATTTTGTCAAAAGAGAAATTTAATAATAGCTACTTGGAAATGTTCACATTGTTATGTAGCTTTGTTGACAAAAACAGTTGTAAGCACATCACCTATAAACTCTAAAGTCTGCATATCTGAAAACAGAAGTTTATATCTCTTTAAAATCTCCCAAAGGAAGAGCTCTTAGAGGTTTTATCTCCATGTGTTTAAAATAGAATATTATGTTTGTTGTTTTGCAATATGTGACTGATATCAGGAAAGGTAACACTTACCAGCTCAATTTCATAGTTTTCCTTTCTGATGGACAAGATAGAAAAAAGGTATTGTGGTTTAGTGATTGGATGAAGCATGAGCTGGAATCAAGATTGCTGGGAAAATATCAATAACCTCAGATATACAGATGATACTACCTTTATGGCAGAAAGCAAAGAAGAACTAAAGAGCCTCTTGATGAAAGTAAAAGAGGAGAGTGAAAAGTTGGCTTAAAACTCAGCATTCAGAAAAGTAAGATCATGGCATCTGGTCCCATCACTTCCTGGCAAATAGATGGGGAAACAGTGGAAACAATGACAGACTTATTTTTTTGGACTCCAAAATTACTGCAGATGGTGACTTCAGCCATGAAAGTAAAAGATGCTTGCTCCTTGGAAGAAAAGCTATGACCAACCTAGACAGTATATTAAAAATCAGAGACATTACTTTGCCAACAAAGGTTCGTCTAGTCAAAGCTTTGGGTTTTTCCAGTGGTCATGTATGGATGTGAGAGTTGGATTATAAAGAAAGCTGAGCACCAAAGAATTGATGCTTTTGAACGGTGGTGTTGGAGGAGACTCTTGAGAGTCCCTTGGACTGCAAGGAGATCCAACCAGTCCATCCTAAAGGAAATCAGTCCTGAATATTCATTGGAAGGACTGAAGCTGAAGTTGAAACTCCGATATATGGCCACCTGATGCGAAGAACTGACTCATTTGAAAAGACCCTGATGCCGGGAAAGATTGAAGGTAGGAGGAGAAGGGGACGACAGAGGATGAGGTGGTTGGATGGCGTCACCGACTCAATGGACATGAGTTTGAGTAATCTCCAGGAGCTGTTGATGGACAGGGAGGCCTGTGGTGCTTCAGTCCATGGGGTTGCAAAGAGTTGGATACGACTAAGTGACTGAACTGAACTGAACTCTTGGTGGTTTAGTAGAAGCAGCCGGTGAAACACTTTATTAATTTGGAGCTATATGTTTTTATAGAGTGTCTTTTCCAGGTATACAGTATATGCCAATCAATCAAGTAGGAAAATGAGCTGATTTATAAACCACACCTCAGAATTAGTATATTATAGAATTTAATGCAAATATTAATGCAAATAATTTCAAATATTTTGTTGGAGTATATGTTGGGGTATATTTTTAAAAGGTATATTTTCCTTTTTAATCATTTGAGTTCAGAATGAAATATCCAGATACCACTGGTCTATGCATAGCTCCTGTTTCATGATGCCCCAGAATTGGGTTAACATCCCCGATGAGGCCTAATCCTATGCGAGGGGTCCATCACCCTCCACAACGTTTATGCAATAGCTTATTTCAAAACAGAATATAAAATATTCCTATGTGATATTATTTCTATACTTTTTTCCTTAGAGGAAAGCATTACTCTGCATTAAAAAGAAATTGATGAGTAGCCTGCTTACATTTGTCCCTGTTTTCTTCTCAGAGCTAAATCCCACTCCACCCCTCTTCAGTTTCTCCCTTTGTTTCTCTCTGCCTTCAAACAATTCTTTTTCATTTTGAAAACAAAGAAGCAAACCTTCACCTATCTTGTACTCAATTTATGATTTGCTTTGAATTTCCTTATCACCAAAGCACCAACAAATATAGGGTGTATTTGCTGTTCCAGTTTCTTCACTACTCCTCTTCACATCCCCTGAAAATATGCATTCTGTTGTTTTTACTCTTTTCTCTTAAAGGTTGCTGGATGCCTCCTCAATAAGGAAATGCCCTTGCCCTTATTCTTCCTCTCCACAGCCTCTTTGCAGCATTTCACACCATTTACTGAAACCTTCCTCATCCCCTCTTTCCCATCATTTGTGTGATGTGGTAACATCTCATCTTTATGAGACTTCTCACCACTCTTTGTCCTTGTCTCCAGGATACCAAGTGTCAATGTTCAATACTATCTAGTTCCTCTAAATCAAAGAATCTTTTCTTTATATAAACATCTTTACACACACCCCCACCAAATTTTCGCCATCATTTGATTTAGTCATGAAATTGTTAGAAAACTTAATTTACCCCCAGATTATTTAATAAAAGGATTATGGAGGTGTTGGTAGGGTTAAAGTCTAAAAAGAAAAGAAAAAAAGATGGTGCAGTACTCGGAGGATAATCGTGCTGGGAAATTATCTCCACCTCAAGGGCTAAAGGAAAAGGGGGTGATCTAATGTATAAGAGCCTTGCTGTTGTCATTGTTCTGTCACTAAGTCATGTCCAGCTCTTTGTGGCCCCATGGACTGCAGCACACTAGCCTTCTCTATCCTCTGCTATCTCCTGGAGTTTGCTCAAATTTACGTCCATTGAGCTGGTGATGCTCTCTAAGCATCCCACAGAGCCTAGTGAGGCCAGAAACTTAGCAGGCAGTAACTGCTAAGTGGGAGTTACAATCAGGGAGTAATGGGAGAAGACAATGACAACCCACTCCAGTACTCTTGCCTGGAAAATCCCATGAATGGAGGAGCCTGGTAGGCTACTGTCCATGGGGTCGTGAAGAGTCAGACACGACTGAATGACTTCACTTTCACTTTTCACTTTCATGCCCTGGAGAAGGAAATGACAACCCACTCCAGTGTTCTTGCCTGGAGAATTCCAGGGACAGGAGCCTGGTAGGCTGCTGTCCATGGGGTCGCACAGAGTCAGACACAACTGATGTGACTTAGCAGCAGCAGCAGTTACTACCAGAAACCAGACTTGGAAGCAAAGAGGAAGCAAGAAAGAAATTCCTCAACCACTTCTTGCTCCTACCACCCCTGTTATTCCCTGTCTCTGCCTCCTTGGGTTAAATTTAATTTGAAGCCGACTGGTAAGCAAGAGTGGGTGAACAATGTACCGACATCAGTTTCTAGCATCAGAGGATGCAGAGAAGAGCAAAAACTGACAGACCTTGGGAGGGGGCAAAGACAGACGTTGTATCATCTCTGTGCCAATAACTACAAAT
Source organism: Ovis aries (assembly GCF_016772045.2). Classification (NCBI taxonomy): domain Eukaryota; kingdom Metazoa; phylum Chordata; class Mammalia; order Artiodactyla; family Bovidae; genus Ovis; species Ovis aries. The sequence continues at coordinate 40,835,152 of NC_056061.1, forward strand.
GTTTTTTTCCAGTTAGACTGCTCACCTTAATCTAATTTCCAGGTCAACTGCCTTTTGGCTAATTCCACATGATTTTTGTTGTTGCTGCTATTCCTTCAAACATAAAATGTCTAAAAGCAAGTACCATTTATTTTTTAATAAACTAACCCTGAGTGAATTTCAATTCATGCCAAGTTCGCTTGGAAATTTTCTCTCATCTGTATCTGCTTTCCGCTGTTCTAATTCTAGGAGTCCCTTGATCTGCAAGGAGATAAAACAAGTCAATCCTAAAAGAAACCAACCCTGAATATGGACTGATGTAGAAGCGCAATACTTTGGTCACCTGATGCAAAGAGCCAACTCATTGGAAAAGACTCTAATGCTGGGAAAGATCGAAGGCAAAAGGAGAAGGGGCTGGCAGAGGATGAGATGGTTAGATAGCATCACCGATACAATGTATGTGAGTTTGCCAAAACTGCAGGAGATAGTGGAGGACCGAGGAGCCTGGTGTGCTGCAGTCCATGGGATCACAAAGAGTAGGACACAACTTAGTGACTGAACAACAACAATAACAACAACACTGCCCTTCTGCCTTAATGCTGAGACTCAGTCTCTACTTCGAATTACACTTCTAGAAGTTTAATGCCTTATTTTATTTCCAATGCTCATCTCATCTTGCTTCTTCTATTTCCTATGTCCTTGGAGACTGAAGTTCTGTTCCAGAGGCAGGAATGTGGCAACCTGCCGATGGTCTTCTGAGTAGCTGTTGTCTGCATGGCTTGCTTGGTTCTCTGAAGAGCCTCTATCTAGGAAACACAGCTCTCCTTGCTGTTCTGCTCATCTTTTCAGGCATCTTCAGGGTGGAACTTTTCCAATGTCTGGGCACTCTTTTGAGGCTAGTGTTAGTCTCCAGATGTACACAGTGTTCCAGTTATGATTTTCTTTCTGAAATTCTATTCAAATCTGTATACTCCTAGTGCCTGCCTGTTCCTGCTAATGAATTGCATTCTGGACATTAGTCCCTTCCAATCGGAGGAGTTAATTGGGTTGTTCAACTTGTAAAAGAATGAAACTAGAACACTTTCTAACACCATACATAAAAATAAACTCAAAATGGATTAAAGATCTAAATGTAAGACCAGAAACTATAAAACTCCTAGAGGAGAACATAGGCAAAACATCTCCAACATACATCACAGCAGGATCCTCTATGACCCACCTCCCAGAATATTGGAAATAAAAGCAAAAATAAACAAATGTGACCTAAGTAAACTTAAAGCTTCTGAGCAACAAAGGAAACTATAAGCAAGGTGAAAAGACAGTCGTCAGAATGGGAGAAAATAATAGCAAATGAAGCAACTGACAAACAACTAATCTCAAAAATATACAAGCAACTCCTGTAGCTCAATTCCAGAAAAATAAATGACCCAATCAAAAAATGGGCCAAAGAACTAAATAGACATTTCTCCAAAGAAGACATACAGATGGCTAACAAACACATGAAAAGATGCTCAACATCACTCATTATCAGAGAAGTGCAAATCAAGACCACAATGAGGTATCATTTCATGCCAGTCAGAATGGCTACTATCCAAACGTCTACAAGCAATAAATGCTGGAGAGGGTGTGGAGAAAAAGGAACCCTCTTACACTGCTGGTGGGAATGCAAACTAGTACAGCCACTATGGAGAACAGTGTGGAGATTCCTTACAAAACTGGAGATAGAACTGCCTTCTGACCCAGCAATCCCACTGCTGGGCATACACACCCAGAAAACCAGAGTGAAAGAGACACATGTACCCCAATATTCATTGCAGCACTGTTTATAATAGCCAGGACATGGAAACAACCTAGATGTCCATCAGCAGATGAATGGATAAGAAAACTGTGGTACATATACACAATGGAGTATTACTCAGCCATTAAAAGGAATACATTTGAATCAGTTCTAATGAGGTGGATGAAACTGGAGCCTATTGTACAGAGTGAAGTAAGTGAGCAAGAAAAACACCAATACAGTATACTAATGCATATATATGGAATTTAGAAAGATGGTAACAATAACCCTGTATGTGAGACAGCAAAAGAGATACAGATGTATAGAACAGTCTTTTGGACTCTGTGGGAGAGGGCGAGGGTTGGATGATTTGGGAGAATGGCATTGAAACATGTATAATATCATATATGAAATGAATCACCAGTCCAGGTTTGAAGCATGATACTGGATGCTTGGGGCTGGTGCACTGAGATGACCCAGAGGGATGGTATGGGGAGGGAGGAGGAAGGGGGGTTCAGGTTGGGGAACATGTGTATACCTGTGGTGGTTTCATGTTGATGTATGGCAAAACAAATACAATATTGTGAAGTAATTAACCTCCAATTAAAATAAATAAATTTATATTAAAATAAGTAAATAAATAAATTGGGTTGTTCAAAATTATGGGACTCTCCTAAGTGATCTAATTTATGAAAAATACTGACATCTTAATTACAGTGTACTAAACCAGATAGCTTTAACATTTATGTTTCTAATTTTAAAAAAGTAACATAATTATAAAAATATTGAATAATAAAAAATAGAAAACAAATAAAATCTACCTTTATCTATAATGCTAACATCCAGAAACAAAAACTAACAGTGTTTGAGGTTTTTCTAACCACTTCAAATATATTAGACACATATATAATATATTGCAATAAATACATCACTCAATGTACAGATATAGGTAAATATTTCTATAAGGTTTCATATCTTTAGAAAATACTATATGCATACAGACAATGTATTCACACAATTCAGTTAGTTCAGTCTGTCAGTCATATCCAACTCTTTGTGACACCATGGACTGCAGCATGATGGGCCTCCCTGTCCATCACCAACTCCTGGAACCTGCTCAAACTTATTTCCATTGAGTTGGTGATGCCTTCCAACCATCTCATCCTCTGTCATCCCCATCTCCCCTTCAATTTTTCCCAGCATCAAGAGCTATTCCAATGAGTCAGTTCTCTGCATCAGGTGGCCCAGGTATTGGAGTTTCAGCTTCAGCATCAGTCCTTCCAATGAGATTCAGGACTGATTTCCTTTAGGATGGACTGGCTGGATCTCCTTGCAGTCCAAGGGAATCCCAAGTCTTCTCCAACACCACAGCTCAAAAGCATCAATTCTTTGGGGCTCAGCTTTCTTTATAGTCCAGCTCTCACATCCATATATGACTACTGGAAAAACCATAGCTTTGACTAGATGGACCTTTGTTGGCAAAGCAATCCCTCTGCTTTTTAATATGCTGTCTAGGTTGGTCATAGCTTTTCTTCCAAGGAGCAAGTGTCTTTTAATTTCATGGCTGCAGTCATTTTGGAGCCCCCCAAAATAAAGTCTTTCACTGTTTCCACTGTTTCCCCATCTATTTCCCATGAAGTGATGGGACTAGATGCCATGATCTTCAACTTTTGAATGTTGAGTTTTAAGTCAGCTTTTTTACTCTCCTCTTTCACTTTCATCAAGAGGCTTTTTAGTTCTTCTTCACTTTCTGCCATAAGGGTGGTGTCATTTGTGTATCTGAGGCTACTAATATTTCTCCCAGTAATATGGATTCCAGCTTGTGCTTCATCCAGCCTGGCATTTGGCATATGTACTCTGCATAGACGTTAAATGAGCAAGGTGACAATATACAGCCTTGATGTACTCCTTTTCCTATTTGGAACCAGTTTGTTGTTCCATGTCCAGTTCTAACTGTTGCTTCTTGACCTGCATACAGGATTCCCAGGAGGCAGGTCAGGTGGTCTGGTATTCCCATCTCTTTGACAATTTTCCAGTCTATTGTGATCCACATAGTCAAAGGCTTTGGCATAGTCAATAAAAAAGAAGTAGATGTTTTCCTGGTATTCTCTTGCCTTTTCAATGATCCAATGGATGTTAGCAATTTGATCTCTGGTTCCTCTGCCTTTTCTAAATCCTGATTGAACATCTGGAAGTTGACAGTTCACACACTGTTGAGGCCTGGCTTGGAGAATTTTGAGCATTATTTTGCTAGTATGTGAGATGAGTGCAATTGTACAGTATTCTGAACATTATATGGCATTGCCTTTCTTTGGGATTGGAATGAAAACTGACCATTTCCAGATCTGTGCCCACTGCTGAGTTTTCCAACTTTGCTGGCATATTGAGTGCAGCACTTTCACAGCATCATCTTTCAGGATCTGAAATAGCTGAACTGGAATTCCATCACCTCCACTAGCTTTGTTCATAGTGATGCTTCCTAAGGCCCATCTGACTTCGCATTCCAGGAAATCTGGCTCTAGGTGAATGATCACACCATCGTGATTATCTGGGTCATGAAGATCTTTTTCGTATAGTTCTTCTGTTAATTGTTGCTACTTCTTCTTAATATCTTCTGCTTCTCTATGATCCATGCCATTTCTGTCCTTTATTGTGCCTATTTTTGCATGAAATATTCCCTTGGTATCTCTAATTTTCTTGAACAGATGCTTTGACTTTTCCATTCTGTTGTTTTCCTCTATTTCTTTGCATTGATCAATGAGGAAGGCTTTCTTATCTCTCCCTGCTCTTCTTTGAAACTCTGCATTCAAATGGGTATATCTTTCCTTTTCTCCTTTGTCTTTAACTTCTCTTCTTTTCACAGCTATTTGTAAGGTCTACTCAGACAACCTTTTGCCTTTTTGCATTTCTTTTTCTTGGGGATGGTCTTGATCCCTGCCTCCTGTACAATGTCATGAACCTCCACCCATAGTTCTTCAGGCACTCTGTCTGTCAGATCTAGTCCCTTAAATCTATTTCTCACTTCCACTGTATAATCATAAGGGATTTGATTTAGGTCCTACCTGAATGATCTAATTTTTTCCCCTACATTCTTCAATTTAAGTCTGAATTTGGGACTAAGAAGTTCATGATCTCAGTCTCAGTGAGTTACCGGTCTTGTTTTTACTGACTGTATAGAGCTTCTCCATCTTTGGCTGCAAAGAATATAATTAATCTGATTTCAGTGTTGACCATCTGTGATGTCCATGTGTAGAGTATTCTCTTGTGTTGTTGGAAGAGGGTGTTTGCTATGACCAGTTTGTTCTCTTGGCAAAACTCTGTTAGCCTTTGCCTGTTTCATTTTATACTCCAAGGCCAAATTTGCTTGTTATTCCAGGTATCTCTTGACTTCGTATTTTTGCATTCCAGTCCCCTATAATGAAAAGGACATCTTTTTTGGCAGTTTGTTCTAGAAGGTCTTGTAGGTCCTCATAGAACCATTCCACTTCACCTTCTTCAGCATTACTAGTTGGGGCATAGACTTGGATTACTGTGATATTGAATGGCTTGCTTTGGAAATGAACAGAGATCATTCTGTCATTTTTGAGATCGTACCCAAGTACTGCATTTTGGACTCTTTTGTTGACTATGAGGACTACTTCCTTTCTTCTAAGGGATTCTTGTCCACAGTAGTGGATATAATGGTCACCTTAATTAAATTTGCCTATTCCAGTCCATTTTAGTTTACTGATTCTTAAAGCGTCTATGTTCACTCTTGCCATCTTCTGTTTTACCACTTCTAATTTACCTTGATTCATGGACCTAACATTCATAGACATATATAGATAAAATACATATGGGAATATACTATGTATTTATAGGTATGTGGTACATTGTTTTATATCCCAGTCTTTTTGACTTAGCATTTTGTTGAGCATATAATTAATTCCTTTGTTCTTTTGAGTAATATGATTTTATTGGCCGCATATTACATGTGTGAATGCTCCATAGTGCATTTTGTTACTCACACTGTTGAGTGCTTATATTGCTTTTAGCTTTTCCAACAGCATATATCTTTATTGAAAAGCTGGTTCCCCCCCACCCCTTTATTTAGGACAGAATCTTCAAAATGAAAGTATCGAACCAAAGGCAATTAAATTTACTGTAAGTCTCATGCATTGCTATGTTGCTGCCTCTACAAAATGGAGCAATATGCTGTTCTTGTAGTAGTGCTTATGCACACCCACTCCAAAGTTCCTCTCTTGCCAAACCCTTTATTACAGTGAATATTTTTATAATTTAAAAAGGCCTCAATTTGTGAGGCCAGAATTTCCTTACTGTTTAAATAATGTTTCTCTTTGTCTCAACATAATAAACAAGAAAAGTGTTGAAGAAGCTACATTTCTTATTTTGTTGCAGAGTCAGAAAAAAACAGAGGGCACCTTACCTTTCCCAGGTCACCTCTCCAGTTTATTTTCCATGGAATGTGTTTTATCTGTTTACTTCATTAACAAGAAGTCAGTGAGATTTGTACTCACCTCTGAGGAAGATGGGAAACGATGAGAGTGAGCAGCTAAAAAAGAACCAACACCATCTATAGTGCTGATCCTGTTCGTGATGCAAGTTGTTTTGCTGTTCACATTGTCTGCACTGTTTGCTGAACTCATGGTAGGCAAGACGTGAACTAAGAGGCTGAAGGAGACTCAAAGAGCCATAGGAACTGGAGACACCTTTATTCTCTCCTGACTGACTCGGTAGCTATAGCAGCCGACATAACATAACTGCATACAACACTTCGGGGCTTTTCCAGGTGGAGCCCATACAGGCACATCACACACAGCAGTCTACAACCCAGCGAGTAGCTGGCGACACTCATGTTTAGTGTTGAAAGTGCTCTCAGCTGTCACATAGTCATTATTTACAAACTGTGGGGCAAGAGAGCCTGCACACGCCATCTTGACTTATTTGCTCTCTCTGCGCATCATCATATTTTAAAAGTTACCCAGGTATTGTTCAGTGCCCATCTACCAACTTATTCCTCCCCCTCCCTTTACCCCTTGTTACCATAAGTTTGTTTTCTACACCTGTGGTTCTACTTCTGTTTTGTAAATAAGTTTATTTGCACTTTAAAAAAAATGATTCCAGGTGTAAGCAATAGCACATACTACTATATATAAAATAGATAACTAATAAGAACTTACTGCATAGCACAGCAAACTCTATTCAGTATTCTGTAATGACTTCTGTGGGAAAAGAATCTAAAAATAAATAAATAGATATATGCATATGTATAAGTGATTCACCTTACTGTGGCGCTAGAGGTAAAGACCCTAACTGCCAATGCAGGGTACTTAAGAGATGCCGGTTTGATTCCTGGGTTGGAAAGATTCCCTAGAGAAGGGCATGGCAACCCACTGCAGCATTCTTACCTGGAGAATCCCATGGACAGAGGAAGCTGGCAGGCTACAGTCCTTGAGATCGCAAAGAGTTGGACACGACTGAAGCGAGTAAACACACACATGTGCACCTGAAACTAATGCAACATTGTAAATCATCTATACTCTAATAAAAATTAAAAATAGAATTTGTGTATTTAAATTAACAACAAAACAAAAAAGCTACCCAGGAATCTTTCTGGACGCATGCACTCAGGAGGTTCATGGTATTTTCCACAGTTAGAGATCTTGACTGGAGTCCTTATCCAGACTCATAGCATTTCATACTAGCTCACAGCATTTCTAGAATTTGGCTCACAACATTTCATACTAGCAAAATACCCACTAACCTCTCTTCTGTTTTGTAATAAAACCTGTAAAGAAATGGAAGCATTTTAATTTCCTTGTGTAGCCTCTTAAAAAATTAATTTAATTGGAGGCTAATTACTTTACAATATTGTGGCGGTTTTTGCCATGTAATGACATGAATCAGCCACGGGTGTACATGGATCCCTCGGTCCCGAACTCCCCTCCCACCTCCCTCCCCATCCCATCCCTCTGGGTTGTCCCAGTGCACCAGCTTTGGGTGCCCTGTTTGATGCATCTAACTTGGACTGTTCGTCTTTTATAGCATTTTAAAAGCTATCTTGATCCTCTCTCTATCCCCACTCCTATTTGATAAATGTGATCCTGGTTGATTGAAATGTAAAACAAATGCAGCACTAAAAATTTCCGTGGTACTTAATTTTGAGAACCGATGTGTGAAATTCTTCAAAGTATAGCACTAAAGGTGTATGATGCTGCTATGTCTTGGAAATTAGCTTAGTAAACCTATTTCTAATGTTGCCCGTAAAACAGCAAAGCCATTCCCTTCAATTTGTCCCATGGAGCTTTACTTCCATTTATTAGCAATTCCCTCTACAAACAGAAGAAGATCCTGAAGATATATATGTAGGCATCGCTGTCTCACTTTATTAAAGACAATGAATCCTTCATATGAGGGTTTATAGTTTGAGCTCTATCATCTCTGTGAGAAATGAAAGCAAGACAGTAGCAACAAATATTTATCTTAGTCAAAATAAAAGCTCAAAAATACTCTTCCTATGTTGTTAATTCCTACCTTTCCCTGTCATTAGCTTTGTACTACTTCTTGTCAATTTCACACTGGGAAATAGTGTGAAACAAATGGAAAAGAGTTTCTGGCATTCCCTTTCCCTTAAAAAAAAAAAAAACAAGAAATCCCAACTGAAAGTAACATTTAAGTCAAGCTTATGGTTATTCCTTTTGATATTAACCATGTTTTCTGAGTTGGAGAGTAAAATCATAGATTTAATCAAAAGCTTCTCTCTCTCTCTCTCTCTTTTTTAAATCAGTTTCCATTTATTCCTTGAGAGCATTTGCTAATTTTCAAAGTGAGTGAGTAATTCCCTTGATTTGTGTTTTACAAGTCTGAAAACTGTTATCTTGAAAAGGAACATTTTAGAAAGACGATATACATGATACTTAAATCCTTTCCATCAGTTTTTTGTACCATATGTAGAGGATTATGTCCTTCTTGAATTCATAATTAGTCGAAGAAGTAGATGGCTAGGAGTTATTATAAAATTATCTACCCATTAAATAGTAACTTATGCATTCTCAATGACTACTTTCTGTAGTGAGATGAGCCAAACATTTAGGGTGATGTTTTATTTTAAAAGAAGAAACAACATACATTTTTGCTTTTAGATTACTTATTGTGTACATCAGAATCACTTCACAGTTTACTTTCAAATTACTATGCACCAAGAGTGTGGGATTTTTGTTCCAATCCTTTTCATAGACATTGTGACATAGACACCTTTGGAACAACAATCCTTACAATACAACCAGCAAGTTTCTTCCTTTTCATTTATTTTCAAGTTCTTCTTCTATGAAAATTATTTTCAAAGGTATTTGACATACTTCATAGTGATTTAAGGTTATTTCCAAAAAAGATACATTTGGGTATGTGCCTCATTAGTTCGTGAATAGAGGCAGGTGAGCTAGCCCATCATTTTCTGGTTTTGTTTTAATTCTACCCAGAAGAGTAGAGTAACCAAATTCTGGGGTGAACCCCTCTATGTCCTGGTGTTACCCACACATTCTCAGATATGACATTAGAGGCAGATCAGTAATTCATTCATTCTCATTCATAAAACCTTCCACATTTGTTGAACACTTGTGATTAAAAATCACTCTTTATTTCCTTTCTATGTATATTTTGGAATTACCTTCTGTTAGCTGTTGATGGACAAAGAATTCTGATTTTATGAGAAATGAAGTCCAAAGATAGTCAAGTACAATGTTTTTGAAGATTTTATTATATCTTTAGTATTAAGCTTTCAGTTGGCAGATTCATTAAAGTATGGATTTTTGTATTACAGAAGCCACATCCCTGAAAAAAAGTTTTTGGAATGAGTTCCCTTTCTATACACTCAGAATTTTGTTGGCCTTGTACCTCTACTTTTTCTCCACTTAAATGTTCTTTTAGAGAAACTATGGGGCCTCACCTGGAGACTAAGTCAATAATTAAAACCATGAATTCCATTTTTATCCAGCCTCTGTGTTCTCCTGTTAGCTAATATATAATTGTTAAAGAGTCTTCATCGAAGAAAAGGAATATTTGTATTCAGTTCAGTTCAGTCGCTCAGTCCTGTCTGACTCTTTGAGACCCCACGAATCGCAGCGTGCCAGGCCTCCCTGTCCATCGCCATCTCCAGGAGTTCACTCAAACTCATGTCCATCGAGTCGGTGATGCCATCCAGTCATCTCATCCTCTGTCATCCCCTTTACCTCCTGCTCCCAATCCCTCCCAGCATCAGAGACTTTTCCAGTGAGTCAACTCTTCGCATGAGGTGGCCAAAGTACTGGAGTTTCAGCTTTAGCATCATTCCTTCCAAGGAACACCCAGGGCTGATCTTTAGGATGGACTGGCTGGATCTCTCTGCAGTCCAAGGGACTCTCAAGAGTCTTCTCCAACACCACAGCTCAAAAGCATCAGTTCTTCGGTGCTTAGCTTTCTTCACAGTCCAACTCTTGCTTCCATACATGACCACTGGAAAAACCATAGCCTTGACTAGATGAATTTTTGTTGGCAAAGTAATGTCTCTTCTTTTCAATATGCTATCTAGGTTGGTCATAACTTTGCTTCCAAGGAGTAAGTATCTTTTAATTTCATGGCTGCAATCAACATCTGCAGTGATTTTTGAGCCCCCCCAAATAAAGTCTGACACTGTTTCCACTGTTTCCCCATCTATTTGCCATAAAGTGATGGGACCAGATGCCATGATCTTCATTTTCTGAATGTTGAGCTTTAAGCCAACTTTTTCACTATCCTCTTTCACTTTCATCAAAGGCTTTTTAGTTCCTATTCACTTTCTGCCATAAGGGTGGTGTCATCTGCATATCTGGGGTTATTGATATTTCTCCCGGCAATCCTGATTTCAGCTTGTGCTTCTTCCAACAATTTTGTGGAAATTCTGGAAATCTCTGCTTTGTCATTTAGTGAAATAAATATATAGATGCATAAATAATGTTAAACAATATAATATAATGTTAAAAAAACAATGTTAAATGAAAGAGGTTGCTCAAAATTCTGATGAGCATAAAATTAATGTCTTCATAACTGTGAAACCAGATATTCTTCACAAAGATTTTTTAAAATACATATTACATGTCTTTTATTGAGAGAAAATTATTTCTGAATTACTTTCATGCAAACAATGAAAATAATACAAAGAAGGGATTGATGTTACATTTGCGGTAAAGTCTCTTCTGGGCCTTACTGCTATTCTTAGTTTTAACAACCCTTACATATTTAGAACCAACTACTTAAGGAATCAGCTCTGAAAGCAGAAAGTAGATTTGCCTGGAGGACCTCCAAACTGGCCTCAGGCCTGATTTTGTTATCTTCAAGGATTTCACTGTTTAAAGAACAACCAGAATTTTAGGGAATATGGATACTAGGAGGATTAGGAGTCTTCTATGTATTTCTTTTAGGTTCAGAAACTTAATGTTAGCCTAAATCTTTCCTTCTATAATCCCAGAGATTGGGATTGTCCACTCTTGAACAGACTTGAATTGATCCTAGGAAGCATGTTAAGATTTTTCAATCAGAATTCTTTCTCCCCAGACTTCTAGAGATACCCTTCTTAAAGTGTTAGTTTCTCAGTCATGTCTGACCCTTTGCAACCCCATGGAGTATAGCCTTCCAGGCTTCTCTGTCCATGGGATTCTTCAGGCAAGTATACTGGAGTGGGTAGCCACTTCCTTCTCAAGAAGATCTTCCTGACCCAGGGATCAAAACCAGTCTCATGCATTGCAGATGGATTCTTTACATCTGAGCCAAAAAGTATGTAAATATGAGATTTTAGTGGAAATAATATATCTATTTCTTCCTTCTCTCAACTGGTCACTGTTCTCATCTGACACATACCCCTCTGACTGATACAGCTTTTGTGATTGATACATGAATTTAACGAATCATTGGATGGTGCTCAGCATGAATAATGGAGGTGGCATTCTATAGAACAGCAGAAATGGTTGGTGTCAAGGTGGACTTGTGAATCAGCAAAAAGAAAAATCAGCTGTGATTGATATTAATTTTGTGGGCTCAATAAGGGCATAAGCTTTTAGTTAACTATTATAGTATATGAGAGATGAGAGTTTTTATAAATACATAATATAAAAACATAAATTGCTTATGTGAGAGTGTTACATGTATATATTAGATATAAATACATGTATGTTAAATTGACACTTCCATTCTAATCACCTCCCACACATTCATTCTAAACAGAATATAGTATGTCATAATAATGTTTTGGAATTTTTAATTTTGCTCATTACCTTCCCTTAAGATTCTGTGATTTTTTTATTTTTGTCTTTCATTTTCCAACTTTATTGTTCTGTATCGTATTTTACATATAGAGGTATGTACTTATGCAGGGAGCTTCCCAGGTGGCATTCATGGTAAAGAATCTGCTTCCCAAAGCAGGAGACAGAAGAGATGTGGGTCTGATTCCAGGGTTGGTAAGATCCCCTGGAAAAGGAAATGGCAACCCACTCCAGTACTCTTGTCTGGAAATTTCCATGGACAGAGGAGTCTGGCAGGTTACAGTCCACGGGGTTGCAAAGAGTTGGACACGACTGAGGATATACTCATGCACTGATTTTGTTTTATTGTACTTTGTTTATAGTGCTTCACAGATATTGCCTTTTTTTTTTTTTTTTTTACAGATTGCAGGTTTGCAGCAATCTTTCATCCTGCATGTCTACAAGCACCAGTTTTCCAACATTATTTACTCACTTCATGTCTCTATGTCGCATTTTGGTAACTCTTGCAATATCTTAAACTCTTTGAGCATTATATTCATTAGGGTGGTCTGTGATCAGTGATCTTTGATGTTACCATTGCCAAAAAATTACTATTCGCTAAAGTCTCAGATGATGGTTAATATTTCGGATAAATAAAAAATGTTAAAATTAAGATATGTATTTAGTGCTTTTTTGCACATAATGCTATTGCACATTTAATAAACTACAATAGAATGTAAGCATAGCTTCTATGTGCACTGGGAAGCCAACAAATTTCTGTGATGTTGCTTATTGTGGTATTTGCTTTATTGAAATGCTTTGGAACCAAACCTATGATATCTCTGAGATATGCACATACTATGTTTTTCTCACATTCATTGCCTCCAATAAACTGTAACTATGAAGAGTTAACTAGTCAACATGAAATTTATCTTACCTTTTTAATTTTTAAAAAATTGCAGTGGGAATTTATGAAAATTCTAATCTAGGACAGGCATTATGTGAAAAAACTTATATTAACTATGCTATTGATATGCTTTTTCTCTCAATATTCTAAAAGATTATATTCCTCCAGAATATTGTTCAATACTGAGGGGAAATTTGACAGCAGTCTCAGGAGAAGTAACCTGAAACTTAGTCATAAACTTAAGAAGCAACTGAAAATGTTCACTTAAAACAAAAAGGAACTTATCTAGAGATTGATTTCCAAGCTAGGAACATGTGCATTATCATTTGTCAGTTATACACTCTCTGTTTGAGTATACATTATGCAATAGTCATTTCTGATAAATCTGTGATTAGTACACGAGACTAAAGATTTTCTAGTATACTTCTGACTCTACATAGATCAAGGTAAGGGGCTATTTATTTTTATGGTGCTGAAAATATAGATTTCCAGAATATGTTCATTAAAAAGATAATAACTCAAACAGGGGCTCTATCAACCTAGAGGGGTGGAATGGGGAGGAAGATGGGAGGGAGGTTCAAGAAGGAGGGGCCATATATATACCTATGGCTGATTCATGTTTGACAGAAAACAACAAAATTCTGTAAAGCAATTATCCTTCAATTAAAAAATAAGTAAATTAAAAAAAAAAACCAATAACCTCTCAGAAACTGACTACTAAAAATAACTGTCTGAACTAGGCCTTTTCCCCAGGGAATTCTTGGTTTTCTAGCTTTACCAGAATTAGCAGAATTTCATTTCTGGCTTTCTTCCTTGTACTGGATGTCACATCAGCAAATCAGGAAGTATATCTTAGACATCCTTCCTAAATGTTTAGATCCAAAAGCATGGGACCCAAAGCCTGTCTTCTCAGTTTGAATTTCAGGAACTATTTCTTTGGTCAATCATCATTTGTTCAAGGACTAGTCCATATCAAGGGTACATGATACTGTTAAAATTTGATTATCAAAAATTAGATATAAATAAAATTCAAAGTGAAAGTGAAAGTGAAGTCGCTCAGTCATGTCCGACTCTTTGCGACCCGTGGACTGTAGCCCACCAAGCTCCTCCCTCCATGGGATTCTCCAGGCAAGAATACTGGAGTGGGTTGCCATTTCCTTCTCCAGGGGATTTTCCCGACCCAGGGATCGAACCCAGGTCTCCCACATTGCAGGCAGACACTTTAACCTCTGCACCACCAGGGAAGCCAAAGGATACTCTTAAATACTTGCAAGAATTTAAAAAAGCAATGCATTAAGTTCATTCTCTAACCAGGGGAGAACAGTGGGACGAAGAAGCATAGGGAGTTTGGGATGGACAGCCCCACATTGCTATATTTAAAATGGACAATCAACAAAGACCTAATGGATATAGGATAATTAGGATTATTAGGATAATAATAGGATAATTAAGATTATCCTGTATCCATTAGGATAATCCAAAATTGATATAGCACAAGGAACTCTGCTTAATGTTATGTAACAGCCTAATTGGGAAAAGAATTTGAAAAAAGAATAGATAACATATATTTGTATAACTGAAACATTTTGCTGTATACCTGAAACTAGCACAATATAGTTAATCAACTGTACTCCAATATGAAATAAAAAGTTAAAAAAAATAATTTTAAGAAAGCAAGGAACAGTGGACGTCTGTGTATCTACTACTCAACTTAGAAAGAAATCCATTCCCTTGAAGTCACAGGCACTCCTTTATGAGTCCCGATTCTATTTCCTTCATCCTCAGATGTAACCGCTGATTTGAATTTCAGGTTTATTATTCCCCTGTTTTTCTAATTTTATATTTAGATCCCAAGCAATCTATTGTTCAGATTAGGTGTTTGAAGTTTATGCGACTCACTTTAATTTTGCAGTTATATTAATATATTTTTCTACAATTTTTTTGCCACTCAAAATTATTTTCCTTTTACGTTATGATATTTAGCTGTAATTTGTTTATTTTTTTCTGCTGTATTGGATTTCATTTACAATCATTTGCAATCATCTATTTACAGATTCTACTGTTGATGGATGCATGGCATTTTGACAAGTTACTTTTTGTGTCTACTTTCATATTCGGTACTTTTTTCATTTTCATTTATTTCCTATTCCAAAATACTAAGTCATTGAGTTTTGAGCATTTTAAAACTGTTATTGAATTGCCCTCTCTAATATCATGCTCTCTCTAGTTTCCTTCCAATCTGAACAATTTTCATTCCAGGCATACGTACACATATGTATGTCACCTTACTGTACACTACTGAGGGCAATGATGTATGAGAAGACTGGGTGGTAGCCAGGAGTGGAGTTTGGGTAATCATCTGATAATAACAAGTTTTAAAAGAGTAATGTTTTATCTTTAATCAAAATGTTTTGCTTTTTCAATTTCAGCAAGTAGTATTTTTAAACAAACGAGATGTCTGGGTGATAAGTTATTTCAATTCACTTAGTTTGATGCCCTTTCCATATATAAATACACAAAGCTTAGATGTTACTGTATAATTTACTATATAATTTCCTATGAGTTCATTTGCCTGGCTGGGAGGACCTGAATTTTGTTCTTTTTATCACTTCTATTTAATGGGGAAAAATTGCTGTTGCCACCAAAAGAGAAGGACAATTAGATGACTTTTTTTTCTATTTTCAATGATTTTCTGAGAAAAGAGTTAATTCCTCTGGGATATTAATACTTTATAAAATGATTAAGAGCTTATTGTGGATCAGAGAGATGTAGTGCTATCTTGGGGAGAAAGTGAGGGAAATTTATAAGGGAGATTAGAAAAGGGGCTGAGATTTTAGCCAAAAAACAGAGCAAGTAATTAACTTCATAGAAGAGATAACATAGTTCATATCATAAGTCCTTTTGGCAAATGTATGATTTTTCTTTATTGATGGATTTACTGCATTGTATGTGTCAGATAAAATGCAATGAGGCATAAAATTAAAATGCCTTATTCTGCACATTGAGTAACTTTAATGTACTCTTACGTGCTTCTTATATTTCAAAGGGCTTCCCAGGTAGCACTAGAGGTAAAGAACCTGACTGCCAATACGGGAGACATAAGAGATGCAGGTTTGTGTCTTTTATTTCCCTGTACTTGTTTTGAAAATGTGCATGTGTGCTAAGTCACTTTAGTTGTGTCCAACTCTTTGCGACCCTATGGACTATAGCACGCCAGGCTCCTCTGTCCATGAGATTCTCCAGGCAAGAATAGTGGAGTGGGTTGCCATGTCCTCCTCCAGGGGATCTTTCTGACCCAGGGATCAAACTCATGTCTCCTGTGTCTCCTGCCTTGTAGGCAGATTCTTTACCACAGAGCCACCTAGGAAGCCCTTATTACAGCATTATTCTTGTTAAATTGTGACCCCTTATACTGCAAAGGAAGAATTTTTACTTCCTTGTCCTTGTTTCTGTGACATACCAGCATGGTTCTCTTTCTTTGATAAAAACAAACTTCAGAATGTGGTGTTGGGAAGGGATAGTCTTGAAAATAGAGGTAATGTGTAATTTCTCATAAATTAAGGGCTTAAAACTGATGACTGTTTAGACTGGAGTACAATCCATATTAGTTTGTGCAAGTTAGCACAGTGATGCTAAGTCACATTCTCAGTAGAGAGCTATTGCTGAAACAGAATGGGGACATTTATTATGGTTGAAATGCCTTTGGCTGGGCCAGCAGGCCTAAGCAAGAGTGCAGAGGGACAATGTGGTACAAACTAGATTGAAAGATGCATGGTATGCAAATGCCCTAGCTCTATGACTATGCCAGTCTACCAGTGGTGTTACATTGACCTTGGGTTAATAAAAACCTTTGCTTTCAATTTCCTCATCTGAAAATTGCTGAAACCTATACCTGATCTATCTACTTCACAGGATTATTATAATCATTGAATAGAAAAAGACACAGGACAGATTTGTAAACTTTTACATATTCATTTTAAAAGTAATAACAATATTGTTTGTGTTCATTTGATTTTTACAGTGGTAGAAACTCTGGTCCAGATGTTTTTTAGATGGAAATGCTGCTCAGAAAGTCAAAATGTCACCTATAATAACACTACTTACATGTTTGGTGTTTCTTTCTAGGGCATTCCCTATGGACTCTATTTAAAATGTTTCAAAATAGAGTAGATTTTGCTGGGTGGGGGAATTGTTTGGTGATTATATATTAGATTGAACTCTATTTCAGCTGTGAAGGACAGAAACCCAAAACATGCTGCTGCTGCTAAGTTGCTTCATTCGTGTCCGACTCTGTGTGAACCCATAGATGGCAGCCCACCAGGCTCTCCCATCCCTGGGATTCTCCAGGCAAGAACACTGTAGTGGGTTGCCATTTCTTTCTCCAATGCATGAAAGTGAAAAGTGAAAGTGAATTCGCCCAGTCATGTCCAACTCTTAGCGACCCCATGGACTGCAGCCTACCAGGCTCCTCTGTCCATGGTATTTTCCAGGCAAGAATATTGGAGTGGATCACCATTGCCTTCTCCCAAAACATGCTAGCTTAGAAGAAAAAAAGAAAAGGAATGTGTATTTGTTTGTATAATTGGATATTCATCCTTGAATAATGCTCAGTCACTCCCCATTTCCTCCTACTTAAGCCACAGCTTCCTCCCCGCCCACACTGTATCAGGGTTAGTCTGTATGACCAATAGATGATAGTATGTAACTTCTGAGGATAACTCATGAAGGATGTGGTAACTTCTACTTTGGTATCCCTTAAATTGCTAACTCCAAGGGAAGCTATCTGCTAAGTAGCTCCTTGGAAAGATCCTTGAGATGAGAAACTCAGGCCTTCTGAGAAAAGTCAGTGAAGAATTAAAGCCTCTAGTAAAAGCCATGTGTGAATGAGTAATATTGGAAAAAATCCTCCAGCCCCAGTCAAGCTTTCAGATAATGATCTCCTCAAATGACATCTTGTCTGCAAGCTTATTATTGTTGTTAGTTACCAAGTCGTGTCTGACTCCTTGCAACCCCACAGACCGCAGCATGCCAGGCTTTTCTATCCTTCACTATCTCCCAGAGTTTGCTCAAATTCATGTCTGTTGAGTCAGTGATGTTATCTAAACATCTCATCCTCTGCCACCCTCTTTTCTTTTTGCTTTCAATATTCCCAGTTTCAGGGTTTTTTCCAATGAGTTGGCACTTCACATCAGATGGCCAAAGTATTGGAGCTTCAGTGTCAGTCTTTCCATATATTAAAGATTGATTTCCTTTATTTTATTATTTTTTTTAATTTTTATTTTTACTTTATTTTACTTTACAATACTGTATTGGTTTTGCCATACATTGACATGAATCCACCATGGGTGTACATGCAATTCCAAACATGAGCCCCCCTCCCACCTCCCTCCCCACAACATCCCTCTGGGTCATCCCCGTGCACCAGCCCCAAGCATGCTGTATCCTGCATCGGACATAGACTGTTGATTAGATTCTTACAAGATAGTATACATGTTTTAATGCCATTCTCCCAAATCATCCCACCCTCTTCCTCTCCCTCTGAGTCCAAAAGTCCACTATACACATCTGTGTCTTTTTTGCTGTCTTGCATACAGGGTCATCATTGCCATCTTTCTAAATTCCATATATATGTGTTAGTATACTGTATTGGTGTTTTTCTTTCTGGCTTACTTCACTCTGTATAATCAGCTCCAGTTTCATTTATCTCATCAGAACTGATTCAAATGTATTCTTTTTAACAGCTGAGTAATACTCCATTGTGTATATGTACCACAGCTTTCTTATCCATTCATCTGCTGATCAACATCTAGGTTGCTCCCATGTCCTGGCTATTATAAACAGTGCTGTGATGAACATTGGGGTACATGTGTCTCTTTCAATTCTGGTTTCCTCGGTGTGTATGCCCAGCAGTGGGATTGCTGGGTCATATGGCAGTTCTATTTGCAATTTTTTAAGGAATCTCCACACTGTTCTCCATAGTGGCTGTACTAGTTTGCATTCCCACCAACAGTGTAGGAGGGTTCCCTTTTCTCCATACCCTCTCCAGCATTTATTGCTTGCAGATTTTTGGATCGCAGACATTCTGACTGGTGTGAAGTGGTACCTCATTGTGGTTTTGATTTGCATTTCTCTAATAATAAGTGATGTTGAGTAGCTTCTCATGTGTTTGTTAGCCATCCCTATGTCTTCTTTGGAGAAATGTCTATTGAGTTCTTTGGCCCATTTTTTGATTGGGTCGTTTATTTTTCTGGAATTGAGTTGCATAAGTTGCTTGTATATTTTTGAGATTAGTTGTTTGTCAGTTGTTTCATTTGCTATTATTTTCTCCCTTTCAGAAGGCTGTCTTTTCACCTTGCTTATATTTTCCTTTGTTGTGCAGAAGCTTTTAATTTTAATTAGATCCCATTTGTTTATTTTTGCTTTTATTTCCAGAATTCTGGGAGGTGGATCATAGAGGATCCTGCTGTGATTTATGTCAGAGAGTGTTTTGCCTATGTTCTCCTCTAGGAGTTTTATAGTTTCTGGTCTTACATTTATATCTTTAATCCATTTTGAGTTTATTTTCGTGTGCGATGTTAGAAAGTGATCTAGTTTCATTCTTTTACAAGTGGTTGACCAGTTTTCCCAGCACCACTTGTTAAAGAGATTGTCTTTTCTCCATTGTATATTCTTGCCTCCTTTGTCAAAGATAAGGTGTCCATATGTGTGTGGATTTATCTCTGGGCTTTCTATTTTGTCCCATTGGTCTATATTTCTGTCTTTGTGCCAGTACCATACTGTCTTGATGACTGTGGCTTTGTAGTAGAGCCTGAAGTCAGGCAAGTTGATTCCTCCAGTTCCATTCTTCTTTCTCAAGATTGCTTTTGGCTATTCGAGGTTTTTTGTATTTCCATACAAATCTTAAAATTATTTGTTCTAGTTCTGTGAAAAATATGGCGGGTAGCTTGATAGGGATTGCATTGAATTTGTAAATTGCTTTGGGTAGTATACTCATTTTCACTATATTGATTCTTCCAATCCATGAACTTGGTATATTTCTCCATCTATTAGTGTCCTCTTTGATTTCTTTCATCAGTGTTTTATAGTTTTCTATATATAGGTCTTTAGTTTCTTTAGGTAGATATATTCCTAAGTATTTTATTCTTTTCGTTGCAATGGTGAATGGAATTATTTCCTTAATTTCTCTTTCTACTTTCTCATTATTAGGGTATAGGAATGCAAGGGATTTCTGTGCATTGATTTTATATCCTGCAACTTTACTATATTCATTGATTAGCTCTAGTAATTTTCTGGTGGAGTCTTTAGGGTTTTCTATGTAGAGGATCATGTCATCTGCAAACAATGAGAGTTTTACTTCTTTTCCAATTTGGATTCCTTTTATTTCTTTTTCTGCTCTGATTGCTGTGGCCAAAACTTCCAGAACTATGTTGAATAGTAGCGGTGAAAGTGGGCACCCTTGTCTTGTTCCTGACTTTAGGGGAAATGCTTTCAATTTTTCACCATTGAAGATAATGTTTGCTGTGGGTTTGTCATATATAGCTTTTATTATGTTGAGGTATGTTCCTTCTATTCCTGCTCTCTGGAGAGTTTTTTTTTTTTTATCATAAATGGATGTTGAATTTTGTCAAAGGCCTTCTCTGCATCTACTGAGATAATCATATGGCTTTTATTTTTCAATTTGTTAATGTGGTGAATTACATTGATTGATTTGCGGATATTGAAGAATCCTTGCATCCCTGGGATAAAGCCCACTTGGTCATTTCCTTTAGGATTGACTGATTTGATCTCCTTGCATTCCAAGGGACTCTCAAGAGACTTCAGTAAATTTAATAGAGGTTTAAGATGCTTCAGTAGATTTAAAAAATAAATTAAATGGTAGTGATTATATATCAATATATAACATAAACTGTCATGAATGGCTAGCTTGGAAATCATATATTTGAAGTTCATGTTAAAATGCTTTAAAGAAAAAAATCAAAAGCCTGAAGTAGACCATGGAGGTCATTCTGGAGAGTGGAGAACATTAGTGAGTAGATTTGAAAAGGCAGTGAATAGTTACAACATTAAAACTTCCCAGAGTCAAGTCCCAGGGAATTCTATTAGAACTTAAGTAACTATATTAATGTTTTATAAATAGATTAGTAAAATATATACTCAATACAATGAGTCAGTAGAGTCTCTAAGAACACAAATCAAGATAATCCACACATGTTATTCATCCTTCCCCAGTGCAAATATATGAACATCTTACAGGGATAAAAAGGAGCAATGACTTTGCAAATTTACCTAGACCAATGGAATAAGATAAAATGCTCTTCCCATAAGAAGAAAAAAATATTATATAGTAATAGGGAGTTATACAGAGGGAATTTCAGGTCCCAAGGAGAGATTTTTTTTGTGTGTGTGATGATACCTGTAATAATATATTTAGCCATTGTTCTATAACTGGAAACTTGGCTTATTTTCTGTTTTTCACTATTAAAATAGTTCTTTCTAGGATCTTGGCTATTCTTGGCCCTTCATTCTTTCATATACATTTTAGAATCAGCTTTCCATGAAACACAAAAAATTGTGGTTTGTTTGTTTTTGGTAGAAATGGCACTGAATGTTTACTTACTATCCATGGAATGATATATCCCTCCATTTTGTTGTTGTTAAGTGGCTAAGTCATGTCTGACTCATCTGAGACTCCATGCCTTGTAGCCCACAAGGCTCTTTTGTCCATGGGATTTTCCAGTCAAGAACACTGGAGTGGGTTGCCATTTCCTTCTCTAGGGGATTTTCCTGATCCAGGGATCAAACTTAAGTCTCCTGCATTGGCAGGCAGATTCTTTACCCACCAGGAAAGCTCACACCTTCATTTAGGTAATTTTAATTTTAATAAATTTTGTATCATTTAAATAAAATCTTATATGGCTTTAAGGTGGATCTTAACCTTAGCAGATTGCACTGTAAAATTCTTGCTCCTGATTAGTAAAATTTACCTGTCTTTTAATGTAATCTATGTTCAAGAAGCTTTAATACTCTCTTACTAAGTCTAATAACTTATCTTTAAATATTTTGATGATTCTCTACATAGAAAATATTTTAGCTGAAAATAATGACAGATTTTTTTCCAATTCTTATATATTTTTCATTCAGATCAGTTCAGTTGCTCAGTCGTGTCCAATTCTTTGCAACCCCATGGACCACAGCATGCTAGGCCTCCCCGTCCATCACCAACTACTGGAGTTTACTCAAACTCATGACCATTGAGTCAGTGATGCCATCCAATGATCTCATTCTCTGTCATCCCCTTCTTCTCCTGTCCTCTATCTTTCCAAGCATTAGGGTCTTTACAAATAAGTCAACTCTGTGCATCAGGTGGCCAAAGTATTGGAATTTCAGCTTCAACATCAGTCCTTCCAATGAACACTCAGGACTGATCTCCTTTAGGATGGACTGGTTTGATGTCCTTGAAGTCCAAGGGACTCTCAAGAGTCTTCTCCAACACCACAGTTCAAAAGCATCAATTATTTGGTGTCCAGCTTTCTTTATAGTCCAACTCTCACATCCATACATGACTACTAAGAAAACCATAGCCTTGACTAGACAGATCTTTGTTGGCAAAGTAATGTCTCTGCTTTTCAATATGCTTTCTAGGTTGGTCATAACTTTCTTTCCAATGAATAAATGTTTTTAATTTCATGGCTGCGATCATCATCTGCAGTGATTTTGGAGCCCCCCAAAAAACTAAAGTCTGTCACTGTTTCCATTGTTTCCCCATCTATTTACCATGAAGTGATGGGACTGGATGCCATGATCATATTTTTCTGAATGTTGAGTTTTAAGCCAATTTTTTTCACTCTCCTCTTTCACTTTCACCAAGAGGTTCTTTAGTTCTTCTTCACTTTCTGGCATAAGGGTGGTGTCATCTGCGTATCTGAGGTTATTGATATTTTTCCCAGCAATCTTGATTCCAGCTTGTGCTTCATCCAGGCCAGCATTTCTCATGATGCACTATGCATATAAGTTAAATAAGCAAGGTGACAGATATCTTCAGATATCTGCCACTGGGTGTTTCTTGACTTTGGGTGTTACTTCTAGAAAGTCTTGTAGGTCTTCATAGAATCGTTTAACTTCAGCTTCTTCAGCCTTACTGGTCAGGGCATAGACTTGGATTACACTGATATTGAATGGTTTGCCTTGGAAACGAACAGAGATCATTCTGTTGTTTTTGAGATTGCATCCAAGTACTGCATTTTGGACTTTTTTGGTGGCACAGAGGTTAAAGCGTCTGCCTGCAATGTGGGAGACCTGGGTTAGATCCTGGGGTCGGGAAGATCCCCTGGAGAAGGAAATGGCAACCCACTCCAGTATTCTTGCCTGGAGAATCCCATGGATGGAGGAGCTTGGTGGGCTACAGTCCACGGGTCGCAAAGAGTTGGACATGACTGAGCGACTTCACTTTCACTTTCATGATGGTTACTTCATTTCTTCTAAGTGATTCTTGCCCACAGTAGTAGATATAATGCTCATCTGAGTTAAATTCACCCATCCCAGTCCATTTTAGTTCACTGATTCCTAAAATGTCAATGTTCACTCTTGCCATCTCCTGTTGACCACTTCTAATTTGCCTTGATTCATGGACTTAACATTCCAGGTTCCTATGCAATATTGCTCTTTACAGCATCTGACCTTGCTTCTATCACCAGTCACATTCACAACTGAGTGTTGTTTTTACTTTGGCTTCCTCTCTTCATTCTTTCTGGAGTTATTTCTCCACTGATCTCCAGTAGCATATTGGGCACCTACCAACCTGAGGAGTTCACTTTCAGTGTCCTATCTTTTGCCTTTTCATACTGTCCATGGGGTTCTCAAGGCAAGAATACTGAAGTGGTTTGCCATTCCCTTCTCCAGTGGACCACATTCTGTCAGAACTCTCCACCATGACCCGTCTGTCTTGGGTGGCCCTACACAGCATGGCTTAGTTTTGCTGAGTTAGACAAGGCTGTGGTCCATGTAATTAGATTGGTTAGTTTTCTGTGATTGTGGTTTCAGTCTGTTTGCCCTCTGATGCCCTCTCTTAGTGCCTACCGTCTTTCTGGGGTTTCTCTTACCTTAGATGTGGGGTAGCTCTTCATGGCTGCTCCAGCAAAGTGCAGCTGCTGCTCCTTACTTTGGATGTGCTAATTAAATATGGTAGAAACCTAGTTTATAATGGATTACCATTGCCTCCTCCAAGGGATCTTCCCAACCCAAGGATCAAAACACGGTCTCTGGCATTGCAGGCAGATTACTGCTGAGCCACCAGGAAGTTTCTTAAGACAATATTGTTATGTATATTGTTGATTATATTTAAGATGAATTTCTTTTTATCTAAATTTTCAAATGTTTTGACTTAAATTTATTCATAATACTCTTTTAAGTTTAATCTCTCCTGAACCTGAAATTATGTTCCCTTTTCCGATCTTACAGAGTGACTAATTGGTGCTTTTCCCTTTTATTTTTTGATCAATATTGAAAAAGCTCCACAATTTTACTAGTTTTACCAAAAGCTAAATTTAGGTTGATTATTATTAAATTAACATAATTTTTTCCAATTCTTTCATTTTTTCTCATAAGTTTAAATTCTACATTTTTTTCTTTTCAAATTTATGTGCCTCATTAATATTCAGCTTTATTTCTTTTCCAAAATTAATATATAAGAATAAAATTTTCTTAACTACTGATTTGGCTCTGTCCCAGTAGCTTCAAAGAAACATTTTAATTATTGTACAGTTCTAATTATTTCCTAGCTTCTATTATAGTTTCTTTGTTCACTCATTAATTATCAACAATTTTATTTAAAAATTTTAAGCATATTATTTTTAACTTATTATTATTAATTCTTAACTTAATTGCACTGTAGTCCATAAAACTTGCTTTATGATTCAGATTCTATTAAATATGCTGAGAATTATTTTCTGGGCAAGTAAATTATCAATATTTGAAAGTGTTTCATGAGCTTAGAGAAAAAAGTGTTTCATGAGCTTATATTTCATGAAGTGTTTCATGAGCTTATTTTCCAGTTGATGGCCATAATGGTTCTATATACCAACTAAGTCAAGTGAGTTGATTGTGATTTTTAAAATCTCCAGTCCTAAAATTCATTTGCTTACTTAATCTATCAATTTGATAAATTCACCAATTTATTCCTGATATCAACAGCTTTGTTTTATACATATTGATTAAGTTCTTTATTATTAAGTTTACAAAGATTTAGAATTTTATCTTCATATGAATTAAAATTTATAATTTTTTATTATTCTTAATAAAACTTTTTTTGCCTTAAAGGCAGTTTTATTTGATGTTAATATGGCTATACTGAGGTTTCTGAGGTTAGTATATTCTATGTATATATACATTTTCCCTGTCCTTATATTTTCCTTGTCATTTCCTATATTACCTTGTCATTATATCTTATGTTTATACCTTGTATGGTGGTGGTTTAGTTGCTAAGATGTGTCAGACTCTTGTTACCTGGCAGGCTACAGTCCACAGGATTCTCTGTCCATGGATATCCCAGGCAAGAATACTGGAGTGGGTTGCCATTTCCTTCTCCGGGGGATCTTCCCTACTCAGGGATTAAATGTGTCTGCAATGCAGGCAAATTCTTTATCACTGGGCCACCAGGGATATCTTATACCTTGCATACCAATGAGACTATACTTTTTATAATGTTGTTTATGATTATATAGCTTTATTACCCAGGTTGCTGTTTTTCTTAACTTACCAGTTTTTTAATCCCTGACTTTTTTCTTGATTATTATTTTTTCTTTCTTAAGTAGATTCCTTAGAACTCTCTTTTGTCAACCACTTATAGCAAACTTTCTTTTTGAGTATATGAAAATATCTCTATTTCAATCTTACTTTTGAAAGACTGTTAGCCAAATACAGATTACTAGTTTGATAGTTTCTCTCATGTCTGAAAATAACATTCTTCTATTTTTTAGCATAGTTATTGAGGAATTATAAATCATTGAGAAATTGGGAATCATTCTAATCATATTTACTTTGAATTAACTTTGTACATAATCTCTTAAAAATTGAGAGCTGTTTTTTAATACCTTTCCTTTGTCTTCTATAGTTTACATTTTTAGTATGATATGAAGTGAAAAGAAGAAGTGACGTCGCTCAGTTGTACCCTACTCTTTGCGACCCCATGGACTGTAGCTTACAAGGCTCCTCTGTCCACGGAATTTTCCAGGCAAGAGTACTGGAGTGGGTTGCCATTTTCTTCTCCAGGGTATCTTCCCGACCCAGGGATTGAACCCAGGTCTCCCTCATTGCAGGCAGATGCTTTACCGTCTGAACCTTCTTTTTTATTTCCCCTGTTTAGGTTTCATTCTAGTTTCTGAATTGAAAATTACACTCTTTCTTCAGTTTTGGAAAATTCTCAATTACTATCTCTTTATATTCTCTCCTTCTGATACTCTAGTAGGTCTTATATTGCATCTTCTTGCTCTTTGAATTTCCTGTTTATCTTTGTTTTTCCTGTTTTGTAATCTTATAGATTCATTTTTCAGTTTATTTCTAGTCTGCTGTTAACTACCAACATTGCTTGTGTTTGCATATTTGTATCTCATATTTCTATTTTGCCTTTAAATATTCTGGTCAATTATGATAGATTCTTATTCTTTCATAATACATTTAATTATTTCCTTTATTTATCTGTATGCATTAAAACATTTATATTTAGTACTGGAAAATTCTAATATTACCTTTCCATTTTGGACAGATACGATAGTTTGTTCTTGTTGATCATTTTACTATCAGCTTGTCTTCTAATACGATTAGTAAGTTTTTATTATGAGCTCATATATCCTGAAACTCTGTGGTGATTCTTTGAGTGCTAAATTCTGTGTACCTCCATCCATCTGCTTCCATCTGTGCATGGAAACAATAGAAACATAGGTGGTAAAATTTCAGCTTGGATTATTTTAGGGCCATTTGGGTAGGATGAAATCAGAGGCGAACCTTTATGAATGGGGACTTCTAATTTCAGTAAGTAATTTTTTTCTTTGTCATCACAAAACCCAGAATCAAGTTCAAGTTTTGTCTTTTCCTCCAGAGTCTCTCTCTTTGGGAATCTGGTTTACCCACTGAATCATCTATGTTCCAGGGACTCCACTGTTATCAGCATTCTCTAATCAAACTTCCTAGGTTTTCTCCTTAAAGTTCTCAGTGCATTCAGTTTGTTAAATCCCAGCTCTTATCTACCTGGCATGGGCAGACAGTTTCAGGGTTAATGCAGTCCCAAAACTCAAATATAGATTCTTATTGTTTCCAACTTTAGTGGATTTCCTTTACTCTGATTTTTTTAAAAAAAAGTGTTATACTTGGGTATATTTCTCTTTATATCTTTTCTGCCATTATGTTAAAATGGAAGATGTAGGTGTTCTTTGAAACAAATCATGTTCCTCTCCTACTGACACACTCTATTGTGACTCATCCTATTTAGAATTAAATTAAAAACCTTTCAGTGACAAGTTGACTCATTGGAAAAGACTCTGATGCTAGGAGGGATTGGGGGCAGGAGGAGAAGTGGATGACAGAGGATGAGATGGCTGGATGGCATCACTGACTCGATGGACGAGAGTCTGAGTGAACTCCATGAGTTGGTGATGGACAGGGAGGCCTGGCATGCTGCACTCATGGGGTCGCAAAAAGTCGGATATGACTGAGCGACTGAACTGAACTGAACTGATGACCTGTACAACTTTATATTGATGGATCTCTTGCTACTTTTCCATTTCTTTCCCTGCAACTCTTATTCTTGTTCTCTCTACTTTAGTCTCAATGAACTCTTTGATTTTCCTCTATCATACTAAGCTTACATTCACATTGAGGCTTTTTAATCTGCATTCCTATTGAGTTTGAAAGTTCTTCCCCCAAATCATGATGTTGCTCCTCAGTTCATTCGGATGTATATTTGAGGCAGGAGGTAGATAGGCCCCTCCCACGGCAAAGCAGTAGGAGATTCATTTCTTGTGGACCAAAACTCTAAGATGAGAATAGTAGGAAAATTAAGAGAGGAGGCTGGGCCCTTCCCAGACCACACATTCCTTGTTCTCAAAGTCAGGAGATCTCCGCAACCACACATGTGCGGACAGGCTCCTTAGAGGTCAAAGGAGAGTGATGCTAACTGATGCTCCACCTGTAGGCCTCTGCGATAGAATCCATCTTAGCTAAGAGATGCACTCACACACATGGGAGAATCCTGAGATTTAAAAAATATGGACTCAACCAGGAAAGTTAAAATGATTGGCCGAAGAAACCTGGAAGAAATGCCCCATAAAAGTAATTCAAATTGCCATAAGGTCACGACTCAGGGGCTTTCCCTCTGAGTCTGCCTGTATGTCTATCCACATGGACTGTACTCTGTTTCCTCCTAATAAACACTTGGTTTCACTACTTTCTGGTTTTGTGGAATTCTTTTCTGCAAAGTCAAAGGGCCAGGGCCTTGTCACTGACCACTGGACTGGCAGCTAGGATCTGGTGCTCTCACTGCCGTGACCCAGCCTCAGTATCTGGCTGGGGAACTTCAAGCTGCTGTAGGCTAAGGCTACCTGAGATCATATTCAGTGTGTGTATATCACTGCACATAGGTTTTCCTTATCTATCTAGCATAATATAGCATCCTCTTCCACTATTCCTGTAACTTGATTTTTCTTCATTGTGCACATCATCACCTGACATTTACACACACACACACACACACACACACACATGCATCAGCTTTTTAAATCCTGGCACAAAGTAGTCATTCAATAAGTATTTGCTGAATTGATTAGTTGATGCCTTCAATTCTGTCACTTTTTTCTTGTGGATTCTTTGTTCTCAAGTCAATTTTATATAAATTGTCTTCTGTATTTTACCTTGTTTTATGATTTTGTTTAGCTACTATATACTGTGTTCTTCCTATATGTTAAGCAGACACATGTGTCATTTTACTTGATTTGAAAAACAACTGAGTCATGAATTATTTTCCTTATTTCACAGTGAGGAATCTAAAGCTCAGGGGAAAGAATAAAGCACCTAAGGTTATGCACAGCTAGATTGAGTAGCCGTCCGAATTATATTTGTTATCACCTCAAAGTGATATTCTTTACAAAAACTGCTGCATTTATCCTCCCTCTGAAATTTACTGGGCTTCTCAGATGGCTCAGTGGTCAAGAAGCCACCTGCCAATGCAGGAGATGCAGGTTTGATCCCTGGAGAAGGAAATGGCAACCCACTCCAGTATTCTTGTCTACAAAAACCCAATGGACAAAGAAGTCTGGTGGGCTACAGTCCATGGGGTTGCAAAGAGTCAGACACAATTTAGCAACTGAACACACACATGCACACATACACACAGAGAAATTTACTACAGTGATCCATCAATATAAGTGGAAAAACTGGTGAAATCCAAATAAAGTCTGGAGTTTTGTTAATTAAAAAAAATCAACTACTTGTATAAGCAATGACACTGATAAATCTAAAATTATGCCAAGTGAAAAAAGCCATATATTTTTGTCATACCAAATAATGCAATTTACATGAACTTCTAAAATGTGCAAATGACAGAAAGCACATCAGTGGTTGCCTGGATCCAGCAAGTGGAATGGAAATTGACTGAAAATAGGCCTGAAGGAATGTTTTAGGGAGAAGGAAATGCTCTATACTTTTTTGTGGTGGTTACACATGTGTCCACATTTTCAAAATTCATAGAAATGCCCAGTTGAAATAGATGCAAGTTATGGCACATAAATCATATCTCAATAAAGTTGATTAAAAATACATAAACCAAATATTCCATACTTATAAAAATATATTGAGTTAAAGCCAATATTTTATATTTTGTAAATATCAGACGTTTGACATCAGCAGGCTGGAAATAGGAGTTCTTTTTCCATCACTGAATGAGTGTTCAGCAGTTCTCTTAGTTCTTCTGGCTGTGATTTACCATCTACAAACCAAAGGGGTTCCTACAATTTCCAAGGATCTATCAACTCTGCAGTATTTAGATACAACTCTGTTAGACGTGATATTGTTCAGTCCTCCATGACTTCCGGAAAATCTACTTTACAATTAGTCAAGCAACATTAGTCAGCTAACTATCCAGAGAAATGGACAGAAGTAAGAACATGTGGGGGTGCCCATAATCTAGTGAGCAGTTTAGTTAGACTATTATGGTGTCTTGTTTGTTTTCTGTGTGTGTGAATATTCAGGATTTGGAGTGGGCTAAAGACATTCTGGTAGGCACTATGTGAAGGTAATATAGAATTTGGCTATCCAAGACCTTATATTTTTCATGATAAGACATGTCTCCAAAATTATACACAAATGATAAATAGTTGTAAATAATAAAGAAAATGTGATGGTATAGAATTAGATTTTTTTAAGTAAAATTATATTTTGATTACAATCCACATGTGTTTTATTAATGCATCATTTAAATGTACTAACAAGTGAAAACAGAAAGTTGCACAATGATACAAAGAAAAGGACCTCATTTTAGGTTTTTATTATAATTTTTTTCTGGGTGTTTGTATTGGTTTTATTTTTTAATAGCAGGAATTATTACCATTATTATTATTTAAAATTGGTCCTTATTTGTTATCTATTTAAAATATAGCAGTGAGTACATGCCAGTTAGAATTAGATTCTTAAGATAAAGAGTGCCTATATGTCAACAAACACAGTCTTTGTATCTGTCTTTTACTGAGCAAAGGGAAGGAAAGGAGAAGAAATGTATTATCCATGACCTTCAGAAACTTACCATATAGAGAATAAAGGAGATAAGACACATTTCCAATTTGTCACATTGAAATAGGTGTAACAGTAGAGGTACTATACCCATGGGAGTTTAGGGAAGAAAAATAATTCTGAATAGGACATCTGGGAAACTTGCTAAAATATTCATTATTTACATTGGACTTTGAAGAATGAGGAAGGCTTTCAGAAATAACTATAGGAAGGAAGGTTATTTCAGCAGGCACTCTAGAGAGAGTGGGAGACCTGTGGGAGACTTCCCAGAGGGACTCAAACAATGAGTCTGAAGCAGGTTAGCCCATGATCTCAACCCTCCTGTACTGTGCTTTAGAAGACATTACACAAACAAGCACAGGATTTTTGACCAGGAACCTTATATGACATTAGGATATGGGTCTTATTGAAACACTTTGATTTCAGCTTTTAGGATTTATTGGGAATCTATGTAAAAGTGAGCCACATTTCCTAATTCAAACTTCTTGATAGTTCAAGGAAAAATGAATTTATTCCAGCTGCTACACAGCTGTACTGTGGAAACAATAAAAAATGTTCATCCTTATTGCCACAAATGAGTTTGTGTGTGTTCAGGTTCCCAGTCTGCAGCCTTTTGGGAGAAGCACTGTGAAACTGACAGCTCTCCCTGAGATTGAGGTGACTGGAATTTCTTCTTCCAAAGTGTGCATTGCATTGGAGTTTAGAATGCAAAAATGGAGACAGTCAGGGATTGGTATTTTTGTTATAATTCATATCCAAGCATTATTTTGCATCGGTGGTAATTGTGAAAAAGAAAAAAAAAAAAGATTTTCTCTTGCTAGATCTCGCCTCCTTTGGCTCCTGTCATTCTTAGAGGCCTTTCAATGGAACTTTGTCAGGAAACAGTTCTTAATCAGCTTTCTTCAGCTTTGAAGTTTTAGCTAATGGTCATCTGAATGTATTTTTCTGAAGCAGCCTGCTCAGCAGGCAGTCTGAAGGCAGGGTGATGTGAAAGAAATGTGCCAGTTTTCAGGAGAGGCACTCTCAAATTCAACTCTCAGCTCTTCTGCTTGTTGGCTCTGTGTATGGGTAGTCATATAATTTCCATTTTTACGTGGATAAGATGAGACTAATAATTCATTCTGTCTATACACAATTGTGAGGGTTAATTGTGCAGATTGATATTAGCAATCTAACAGGACTCCACTCCTCCCCGTGGCAGTGTCCTCTATATTTGATCACAAAGGTGATTTCATTCTAGCCTCATGTTGCCCTGGCATAGCTTTGATCACTGAGCATTTTTCTGCTCTTTGAATATGACTTTTGCACTCCACCCCACTCCAGAGATGTTGCACATATTTATCTTTCTGAAACTCTTCCTTCATAACATTTGTCACTGTTGGCAATCTCTATTTATTGGTGTGATTATGGGTTTGTAAACTTGATGAGGGTAAAAATCAGATCTGTTTTCCTCTCCATTGCATGGCAATACTCTATCTATTGCTTGGCACTTAGGAGTCTCAGAAAATACTTATTGATTTCATAATTGAATAAAGTGGAAAAGCAGAACATTTCAGTTTTAATATAAGATATTTGAAAACCCTTGTAGAGAAGTTGAGCATTCTGAATAGACAGGACACTGGAGTCACAGAAAGCTGACTTATTTCTCTGCCAGATATCTTTAGACAAATTATCCTCTTTGAAGTTCAGTTTCTACATCTGAAAAATGAGGCTAAAACATTCACCATGTAATTTGTTTTTAGTATTAAGTAGGATAATGTCAATGAAAAGGCCTTGCATAATGTGTCATATGGTAGGCATGCCATAAATGATAGTTTCAAATACAAGCAATAGTAATAATGGTAATGTTACTAATAACAGTGTACTTTAAACAAATAATATTCTAGATTGAGTTTAAAAGTTCCATTCTAAATAAATAAATAAAAGCTCCATTCTATGTTGTAATTAATGAAATTTGCTAATAATCATTAAAATTTAATGCAGAGCAATGACATTTAATGCAGGGCTTCCCAATTGACGCAGTGGAAAAGAATCCACCTGCCAATGCCAGTGATGCGGGAGGTATGGGTTCGATCCCCGGGTTGGGAAGGGTCCCTGGAGAGGGGAAATGGCGATCTACTTCAGTATTCTTGCCTGGAAAATGCTACGGACAGAGGAGCCTAGCAGGCTATAGTCTGTAGGGTCTCAAAGAGTTGGACATGACTGAATGACTGCGCTAGAGCCTCTGGAAGAAGAACACCATTTATCTGAATACAAGAAGACAAAGCCAAGTAGTATTTTTGAAGAAAGTTTCCAGAACTTCGAACACATTTTTTTTTAGTAGCTGATATAATAGCATAAACATTTGAGGGAAGAAAGTGTTTGAAGAACAGAGCTGAGTTATTAATTTGTGGTGAAAGACATCACCACACAAAGCAACAATTAGAAGTGGACATGAAACAACCGACTGGTTTCAAATAGGGAAAGGAGTACATCAAAGCTGTATATTGTCACCATGCTTATTTATCTTATATGCAGAGTACATCATGAGAAACGATGGGCTGGATGAAGCACAAGCTGGAATGAAGACTGCTGAGAGAAATATCAATAACCCCAGATATGCAGATGACACCACCCTTATGGCAGAAAGTGAAGAAGAATTAAAAAGCCTCTTGATGAAAATGAAAGAGGAGAGTGAAAAAACTGGCTTAAAACTCAACATTCAGAAAACTAAGATCATGGCATCTGGTCCCATAACTTCATGGCAAATAGATGGGGAAACAGTGGAAACAGTGACAGACTTAATTTTTCTGGACTCCAAAACCACTGCCAAAGATGACTGCATCCCTGAAATTAAAAGATGCTTGCTCCTTGGAAGAAAAGTTATGACCAACCTAGACAGCATATTAAAAAGCAGAGATATTACTTTGCCAACAAAGGTCCATCTAGTCAAAGCTATGATTTTTCCAGTAGTCATGTATGGATGTGAGAGTTGGACAATAAAAAAAGCTGATCACCAAAGAATTGATGTTTTTGAACTGTGGTATTGGAGAAAACTCTTGAGAGTCCTTTGGATTACAGGGCGATCCAACCAGTCCATCCTAAAGAAAATCAGTCCTGAAAACTCATTGGAAGGACTGATGCTGAAGCTGAAACTCCAATACCTTGGCCACCTGGTGTGAAGAACTGACTCACTGGAAAAGACCCTGATGCTGGAAAAGATTGAAGGTGGGAGGAGAAGGGAACAACAGAAGATGAGATTGTTGGCTGGCATCATCAACTCAGTGGATGTGAGTTTGAGTAAACTCTGGGAGTTGGTGATGGGCAGGGAGGCCTGGCCTGCTGCAGATGGGGTTGGAAAGAGTTGGACACAACTGAGCAACTGAACTGAACTGAAAAACACCAGTATTAAATCCATTTTATGGAAGATGTTTCTGAGGCATGAAAAATCAGATTGCAAACACATCTGAGAGTTGAAGACAGATCTGCTCATTGTCTCTATGCCCCTCCTTTTTGCAGGTTTATGAAGCTTCTTGTGCTCAGAAAGGATTAACCTATAGGATACTTTTGTCTCTGTATTGGAGTCTTTTGAACAAGGAGGAGCCATTGATCAGTTTTTTCCTTGTGCCAGCTTCTATCATCATCTCTGTCAGGTCTACTGATTTGGCCAACAAAGAACCTCTTTGAGATGGCTTATGAATAAGCCCATGAGAATTTTTAATAATAGAAAGACCTGTGGGCTGGGCAAGATATTAACAACAGAAAGCATAACTAAATCTCTACATGGGAAATTTTTGGTTATACTGTTGCTTTGGATTACTCATGGTATAACTCGAGTTAGTTCTAACTCCTTAATGAGAAAAAAAAAAATACTCATAGCAGAAAATCTGTAGCCCAGGGAACACTTGGATACTACTTGGTATGCAGCATGCTTTACAGTCTTCCAGTGGCGGAAGAGCCACTTTAGAATTTATTGTATACATTAATTTGATTGCACAGTGATATATTTGTTAGACAAATTACCCAGGTCTAATTAAAAGGCAGTCTTAAAGCCACCTGATTACTGATTTACATTACATTTATTTGATTCCAATGTATTTGTGGAGATAAATTAGATGTAATTTCCAAGTAATAAAACTTAAGTGGCGTAAAATCTCAAGGTTACTAGATCAAAAATGAATGGAAAAACTCAACCACATACTAGATAATGTGAGTCATTGAATGAGGTATTGTGTATCAGCATATAAGCAATGTATTCAATCAAGAGACTGTTTCTAATATCTTTTTTGTTGCTGACTTGTGGTATCTACACACATCTTCCTGTTAGACACTTCAGTGTCTTCATTTGAAAATGAGTTGTTTGGATTTACTGTCCAGCGTTGTTTGTAAGAAAATAAATAAGATAAATAAATAAATATATCCCTGCATTCCCAAGGATATATGATGACAGATGAAGAAAGCTATCTCTTCTGATGAATTTGTGAACCCTAGGCTACCTGAGGTGAAGAAGCTGGTGGGCTACAGTCCATGGGGTCACAAAGAGTCGGACATAACTGAGCTACAGAGCAATCTGGAATGGATTTGTGGTATCTGAGTTGTTTATCCTGTTGTCTGCACCTGAAGACAATCGGTAAGTATGTAAATTATAATTTCCCATACCAGTAAACATCTGGAGAAAATACATATTTATTAATTCTAAGCTAATGACTAAATTAAGTATAGTATAAAAATAACCCACTATTTATTTCTTTGAAAATATAAATTATTTTCCAGCTATTCCAAATCCAGTAATGGTTGAATTATAATATTAAATACTCATCGTTAAAATTAAAAAGGAGTTTGTGATAGAAAGATGGATATCTGTCAGTTGTTGATGTTGTGTCTTCATCCTGACTCATGAATGCAATTTACTGATTCTTTTTTTTTTTTTTTTCATGTTGTGACACTGATAGGTTTGAAGTAATTTACCAGAACATGGGCAACACTTCAGACTTTTGAACTAGTTCATGAGAAGATGGACAAAATTAATGAGGAAGGAAACTGCATTAGAAGGTGGATGGGAACTCTCTTGAGAGTTCTTGTAACAAGAGACCATCCAAAGGAAATGTCTTCCATGTTAGGAAAGTGAAGGCATGTACATCTGTCTACCTGCCCCATTTCTGTGTGTGTGTGTGTGCAATTATAATGTAAGGCATTTATAGAGGATTCTTTTTTCTCATCTTGCCCTGCCTGTGGTGCTGGGAACCTTAGGTTTTATGGGCAGCCCCATGCTTACTGATTTTCCCATCTGGTATTTGAGTAAAAAGTGACTTTCTTTATCTTTTATTTAAGATATCTTTCTATCCTCATTTGTCTTTCCTACCAAAACCTCCAAGCTATTTATATGCATGAAAGAAGATATTCCTTCTGCCTGTGGTTAAATTTTTCTTTCTTTTTTTGTTTCTAGTAATTTATGCTCCTTGAGTGTCTCTTCAATCCATTGTAACCAGTGAACTTCATAATTTATTTATTCCTTTCCCCAAACTGGAACATTTATTTTCTACACATTTTGTCTCCTTAAAAGAATTATTTCCACTGTCCTCACTTTTTTATTATCACTCCTCATTTTATTTCAATCATCAGATTTGAATTTTTTTCTAGTGTAGGACCTAGTTTGTGACACGTATTAGCAAATTCAGTAACTAGTTTAGGCTGGGAAGTGGAGATAAGCTGAACTGCAGATGACTAAGATTTTTTTATTTGTAACACTTTCTAAAGTTAGATTAAAATGTTTTCCTTTTGGAAACATTATCAGTAAAATCATTCAGGGTGTGTCTAATTATGCAGTTATCGACTTGAGAACCCAATCCTGGGGCTCTAAATTATCAGATACATGTATTAAAATATTTTGAACCATCTCTGGAAGGGGGCTTCCCTGGTGGTTCAGACAGTAAAGAATCTGCCTGTGATCCAGGAAACCGGGGTTTGATCTCTGGGTTGGTAAGATCCCCTGGAGAAGGGCATGATACCCACTCCAATATTTTTGCCTGGAGAGTTCCATGGACAGAAGAGCCTGGGCCACAGTCCATGGGGTTGCATAGAGTCGGACACAACTGAGTGACTAACACTTTCACACAATCACATCTTTGGAAGGAATAAGCCCAGACTTAAGAATTGTATTTCCATTCTCACCATAGTAGCCCTAAAGCTGTGAATAATCTCTGTGTGATAGAGATTTCACCCAGAGATTTCTTAATTAATAAATTAAGAAATTTATTAATAAATACATACATAAATTTCTTAATTAATAAGTTAAATACTGCTGCTGCTGCTAAGTCGCTTCAGTCATGTCCGACTCTGTGTGACCCCATAGACGGCAGCCCACCAGCCTCCCCCATCCCTGGGATTCCCCAGGCAAGAACCCTGGAGTGGGTTGCCATTTCCTTCTCCAGTGCATGAAAGTGAAAAGTCAAAGTGAAGTCGCTCAGTCGTGTCTGACTCTTCGCGACCCCATGGACTGCAGCCAATCAAGCTCCTCCATCCATGGGATTTTCCAGGCAAGAGTATTGGAGTGGGGTGCCATTGCCAAATTTAGTAATTTCTAACATCTCTTCCAGCTCTAAAAGATGACTGGATTCATGTTATGATTTTATCACTTTATTGTTCAATTTCTATAGATATTTTTTAGTAATAAAGAATGAAATGAATACTTTCTAATAAAATGAGATTGTAATGTTAGCCGTGCATTCATATAAAGACAGTGATAATTAAACACTGTAGATGAATGGTTAATTGTTTTGGTTGAAACGGAAAAATTTTAAGAATCACTTAAGGTGTTATTCTTTTGTCAGAATTATATTTACAAAGAAATTTTGACTGAATTTAGCTTGAAAGACAAGAAGAATAATAGCAGTCAACTTGCAATACGTGAAATTTTAAACTTGCCACTGGCCAGTCATGGATATGGTCTTCCTGGTAGCTCAGACCATAGAGAATCTGTCTGCAATGGAAGAGACCTGGGTTCAATCACTGGGATGGGAAAAGGGAATTGCTACCCACTCCAGTATTCTTGCCTGGAGAATTCCATGGACAGAGGAGCCTGGTGAGCTATAGTATATGGGGTTGCGAAGAGTCAGACACAAGTGAGGAACTAGCACTCATGAATATAACTGATTTCCTAACCAATAGAGAGTTTTAAAAAATCTTTTAAAAATGTCTTTTGTGCTTCACTTACAGCTAACATTTGGCCTTGACAATGATATATATGGGTTTATGTGTGTGTGTGCCCAGTCACTCTTTGCAACCCCATGGACTGCAGCCTGCCAGGCTCCTCTGTACATGTAATTTTCCAGGCAAGAAAACTAGAATGGGTTGCCATTTCTTCCTTCAGGGCATTTTCCAACTCAGGATTGAACCCACCTCTCCTGCATTGGCAGGTGGATTCTGAGCCACCTGGGAAGACCTCTGGGTTTATAGTATGCTCCATTTTGTGCCTTCTCTTATTTGACTTGATTTAAAACATAATAGGGAAGGTAAATGGGCACAACACTGGAAATTAACAGTCTAGTACTGATTATGCTAACCGTGGGCTATACAACCTTGAGAAAGTCACTTGATTTTTCTGAACTTTAATTTTATAAAATGAAGAACTTGGACGAGGTGGCTGAAATTATTTCAGGCTTTGTGAAGCAATGAGCATTTCTGTTTTAATGTGACCACTTTGTATTTTATGCTATTTACTTTTTCTCTTTACTTTAATTTGTTCCATGCTAACCTCTGAAGGAGATTAAATTTGTAAGATATATTTGGCATCAAAGTATTCTGTAAACATGTCCAGGTTCTACTTAGATTCCATTTGTAGTAAAGATTCTATTCTAGACTTTGTATTGGAATTCATCATTGTTTTCTAAGTTATTTGTATTCTCAAATTAGGTTTTTGGTTCATTTTGATAATTTGTGAATAATAGTTTTAAGTCACATACTAGTAAGTAGACACTAACGTTAGTTTTAGCTTAAAGTCTACACATTCCCCTCAAAAGTCAACTTCTTCAAAATACTAGAAGCAACTGTTTTTAACATTATATTTCTAACAAAGGCAAATTTAGTAATGCTGATAACCAAAATTTAAGTTTCATCATGCAA
Source organism: Ovis aries (assembly GCF_016772045.2). Classification (NCBI taxonomy): domain Eukaryota; kingdom Metazoa; phylum Chordata; class Mammalia; order Artiodactyla; family Bovidae; genus Ovis; species Ovis aries. The sequence goes on from NC_056061.1 coordinate 40,873,937, forward strand.
TGTAAAAGCAATCAGTTTCTAATATTATAATGTTTAAAATAGCTACTTAGCTCTGATAGGCTTGATTTACCTAGAAATTCACATTTTTGTCTATAAAAGTTAACAATAACTATAATAAATAAATTATAATACTATAAACACATTTTCTCCTAGCAATCCCATTAGGTAATGTTCAACACATTTACAAGATTTAAGAAAGTTGTATGAAGTCTTCAAAAGGATCCATAGACTTATAATGCACTATGCTGTAGCATGTTAAAATAAATAATCTAGAAAAGCTGAAGTTATCTGAATATGTATTTCTGCAATACAAATTGGGTTACAGGTGATCAGCAAACAGGGAAATGTCAATTTAAAAATAAGCAAGTGATTTTTCCTAGGGTGCAAACATGCTCGAAGCATGTAGAAACAGCATTCACACAAATAGAGAAATTTTTAACAATATGTAGTATTAGTGATTTTCAGAAGCACTGAGTGCTTTATTCAAACTTGATATTTGGTGCTGCCTCTGTGCATGCTGGGGGCTTCCCAGGCAGCACTAGTGGTAAAGAATCTGCCTGCCAATGCAGGAGATTTGAGGCATGTTTGAACCCTGGGTTGGGAAGAAACCCTGGAGGAGGGCATGGCAACTCATTTCAGTATTCTTGCCTGGAGAATCCCAAGAACAGAGGCGCCTGATAGTCTACAGTCCATAGAGTCACACAAAGTCGACTGTGACTGAAGTGACTTAGCATGCACTGCACACACTGTAAGTGCAGAAGAAACTGTAAAGATAATTGTTAAGAGGAACAGAGGGAAAGAGAGAAATTAAAAAAAAAAACAACAACCCTGAATCTTGATACTAATTTTTACTTTTAATCAAACAAGAATCTATTGAAAGCAAACACATTCAAAGACCTACATCTCCAATGAAGATTAATTGACCAAGGTGCTGGGTGCATATTTCTGTGGCTCTTAAACTATGTGAAGATTTCTAATCATTATTGCTTTTTTACTTTTTCAATTAGTCTTGCTATTTTTGTGCACAAGGCATAATGCAACCTTCACAGAAGAAAATTCCTTAGTCACCATCTCTGTTGCATTCATATTCATAGCCACTTAGCTCAGGTGATAAATGTCAGGTTAATGAGGTTATCATCTAGTTCAAGGCTTCACACTGTTCTAAGGCTATAGTCTATACTTAAGATCCTTGATGAAATTAGAAAAAAAAAAAGAATGTAGATGAATTAGTGCAAATTAGTCCCCATTAACAGAAAAATCCTTCAAAGAATTAAAAAGTTCTAAGAAAAATAACCTACATTGTAAGAAACACTTAGATCAAGTGGAATGCCTTTTTAAAAAGAAAACAAATGCAAACAGTGACATTAACAAATTTAAAATCACCGATATTATCCCCATCATAGCTAAACTATTTTATTTTGACATATTATATCCAGACTTTGTCGTTTCTCTCATTTATATATATATATATATATATATATATACATTTAAAACAGTTGTAATTATAACATTCATAATTTTTATATTTGTGCTTTCACTTGTTCAGCTACTTACTTTCTTTTTCTTTTTGACTTACAAGTAGTTTCATAAAGCATCAGAAATATGATTTGTAAAACCTCTCCTACTGCTTTATATTTGAATGATTTCCATTTTTTTCTATCATACTTAATGAAGAAAATATCTTGGCCAAAATAACTGTATTTTAAAATCATTATCTTAGCACTTATGATAAAACTAAAGATTACTGAATAAATGAATATTTCTTTATAGATAAATAAAACCATTTATTAGAGCTTATATATTTTACATATTGTTTTCCATAATGGGTGAAAAGTTTAGAATTCCATCAGCTGTACATAAATATGTTTGTCTCACCACTACATTGTCAACATTTATTTCACCCTTTTATGTTCAAAATTGATGAGCGGTATGAAACTATATTTCAATATTTTATTTGCATTTTTACTAAATGCTGGACAGCTTCCTATAAAAATTATCTATTTACTATTTATTGGGCATGTAAATTTTTAAGTCTCTTAAAAATAGATTATTGAGATATAACTGACATACAATAAACTGCATGCATCTACGGTATAAAATTTTATAAGTTTTGAAATATGTATGCACTGCCATCACTGAAGTCGAGAACAAGAACATATTCTCTTCAATATCTAGAAGGTTTTATATATAATTGACATTATTACTTGGGGTGGGCAAGAATGCGGAGTAGAAGGACATGTGCTCTTCTCCTGTGAGAACTCCAAAATTACAACTTTCTGTTGAATAACCATTGACAGAATATTGGCTCCCACCAGCTTCTCCAACAGTCAGTCTCTCCCATCAGAAAGCTTCCATGAGCCTCTTATGCTTCTCCATCAGAGGGCAGACAGTCTGAAAACCACAATCACAGAAAACTAATCAAACTGATCACATAGACCAAAGCCTTGTCTAACTCAATGAAACTATGAACAATGCCGTGTTGGGCCACCCAAGAGAGATGGGTCATGGTGGAGAGTTCTGACAAAATGTGGTTCACTGGAGAAGGGAACGGCAAACCACTTTAGTATTCTTGCCTTGAGAACCCCATGAACAGTATGAAAAGGCAAAAAGATAGGACACTGAAAGATGAACTCCCCAGGTCGGTAGGTGTCCAATTTGCTACCAGATAAGAGTGAAGAAATAACACCAGAAAGAATGAAGGGATGGTGCCAAAATGAAAACAACACACAGTTGCATATATGACTGGTGATGGAAGTAAAGTCTGATGCTGTAAAGAACAATAAAGGTATCAAGGTAAATTGGAAGTGGTCAAACAGGAGATGGCAAAAGAGAACACTGACATTTTAGGAATCAGTGAACTAAAATGGACTGGGATGGACGAATTTAACTCAGATGACCATTATATCTACTACTGTGGGCAAGAATCCCTTAAAAGAATGGAGTAACCCTCATAGTCAACAAAAGAGTCCGAAATGCAGTACTTGGATGCAATCTCAAAAACGACAGAATGATCTCTGTTCATTTCCAAGGCAAACCATTCAATATCACAGAAATCCAAATCTATGTCCCAACCAGCAATGCTGAAGAAGCAGAAGTGGTACAGTTCTATGAAGACCTGCAAGACCTTATAAAACTAACACCAAAAAAAGACGTCCTCTGCAGAATAGGGGACTGGACCGCAAAAGTAGGAAGTCAAGAGATATCTGGAGTAACAGGCAAATTTGGCCTTGGAGTACAAAATGAAGCAGGGCAAAAGCTAACAGAGTTTTGCCAAGAGAACAAACTGGTCATAGCAAACACCTTCTTCCAACATAAGAGAAGACTCCGCACATGGACATCACCAGATGGTCAACACCAAAATCAGACTGATTATATTCTTTGCAGCTGAAGATGGAGAAGCTCTATACGGTCAGCAAAAACAAGACTGGGAACTGACTGTGGCTCAGATCATGAACTCCTTATTTGAAAATTCATACTTAATTGAAAAAAGTAGGGAAAACCACTAGATCATTCAGGTATGATCTAAATCAAATCCCTTATGATTATATAGTGGAAGTGACAAATAGATACAAGGGATTAGATCTGATAGACAGAGTGCCTGAAGAACTATGGACAGAAGTTCATGACATTATATAGGAGTGATCAAGATAATCTCTAGAAAAAAGGACTGCAGAAGGGCAAAATGGTTGTCTGAAGAGTCCTTACAAATAGCCAAGAAAGAAGAGAAGCTAAAAGCGAAGGAGAAAAGGAAAGACATACCCATTTGAATGCAGAGTTCCAAAGAATAGCAAGGTGAGATAAGGAAACCTTCCTTGGTGATCAATGGGAAGAAATAGAGGAAAACAATAGAATGGGAAAGACTGAAGATCTCTTCAAGAAAATTGGAGATACCAAGGGAAAATTTCATGCAAAACGAGCACAATAAAGGACAGAAATAGCATGGACCTAACAGAAGCAGAAGATATTAAGAAGAGGTGGCAGGAATACACAGAACTATATAAAAAAGATCTTCATGACTCAGATAACCTCGATGGTGTGCTCACTCACCTGGAGCCCAGACATCCTGGAATGCAAAGTAAAGTGGACTTTAGGGAGCATCACTACTAACAGAGCCAGTGTAAGTAATGGGATTCCACTGAGCTGTTTCAAATCCTAAAAGATGATGCTGTGAAAGTGCTGCACCCAATGTGCCAGCAAATTTGGAAAACTCAGCAGTGGCCATAGGACTGGAAAATGTTAGTTTTCATTACAATCCCTAAGAAAGGGATCTTCAAACTACTGCATGATTGCAGTCATCTCACATGCTAGCAAAGTAATGCACAAAATTCTCCAAGCCAGGGTTCAACAGTACATGAATCATGAACTGCTAGATGTTCAAACTGGATTTAGAAAAGGCAGAGGAACCAGGGATCAAATTGCCAAGATCCTTTGGATCATGGAAAAAGCTAGAAAGTTCCAGTAAATCATTTACTTCAGCTTTACTGACTATGCAAAAGCCTTTGACTGTGTGGATCACAACAAACTCTGGAAAATTCTGAAAGAGATGGGAATACCAAACCACCTAACATGCTTCTGAGAAACCTGTATGCAGGTCAAGAATCAACAGTTGGAACCAAACATGGAACAACAGATGGTTCCAAATCGGGAAAGGAGTACACCAAGGTTGTATACTGTCACCCTGCTTTAACTTATATGCAGAATACACCATGTGAAACGCTGGAATGAATGAAACACAAGCTGGAATCAAGATTGCCATTGGAAATATCAATAAGCTCAGATACACAGATTACACCACCCTTATGGCAGAAAGTAAAGAAGAACTAAAGAGATTCTTGATGAAAGTGAAAGAGGAGAGTGAAAAAGTTGGCTTAAAACTCAACATTCAGAAAAGTAAGATCATGACATCTGGTCCCATCACTTCATGACAAATAGATGGGGAACCAATGGAAACAGTGACAGACTTTATTCTGGGGGGCTCCAAAATCACTGCAGTTGGTGACTGCAGCCATAAAATTAAAAGATGCTTGCTACTTGGAAGAAAGGCTATGACCAACCTAGACAGCATATTAAAAAGCAGAGGCATTACTTTGCAACAAAGGTTTATCTAGTCAAAGATATGGTTTTTCCAGTAGTCATGTAAGGATGTGTGTGTTGGAGTATAAAGAAATCTGAGTGCCAAAGAATTGATGCTTTTGAACTGTGGAGTTGGAGAAGGCTCTTGAGAGTCCCTTGGACTTTGAGGAGATCAAACCAGTCAATCCTAAAGGAAATCAGTCCTGAATATTCATATAACTCCAAAGTTTGGCCACCTCATGCGAAGAACTGACTCACTGGAAAAGACCCTGATGCTGAAAGATTGAAAGGAGAAGAAGAAGGGGACGACAGAGGATGAGATGGTTGGATGGCATCACTGACTCAAAGGACATGAGACTGAACAAGCTCCGGGAGTGGCGATGGACAGGGAAGCCTGGCGTGCTGCAGTCCATGGGGTCGCAAAGAGTCGGACATGACTGAGTGACTGAAGTAAACTGAATTTCTTTAATGTTTGGTAGAATTTGCCAATAAGGCATGCTTCTTTGGAAAATTCTTTGTGGAAACGTTTTTAACTACAAACGTAATTTTTGAAAACAGACATGAGTTTTTTCAGATTATTTCTTTTTTATTTAAATGACATTTTAACATGTATACTATCATGTAAGAATTGAATCGCCAGTCTATGTCTGACGCAGGATGCAGCATGCTTGGGGCTGGTGCATGGGGATGACCCAGAGATGTTATGTGTTCATGTTTGTAAGATTTTAAAATTTAAAAAATAAAAACTAAAAAAAATAAAATAAAAAAATAATAAATGAACTCTGGTAGTTTGTGCTTTTAAAAGATGTGTACATTTTATATACGTTTTGCAATTTATTGGCGGAGGATTTATCACTGTATTCCTTAATTAAGCTTTCAGTGTCTTTAAAATCTGTAGTTATGTTACTCCTTTCAGGCTTATTGTTGTCTTCCCTTCTCCATGATCACTCAAGTCAGAGATTTTTCAGTTTTATTCATCATCTCCAGAACCAGTTTGTGGTTTTATTGATTTTTTTTCCCCATTAATTTTCCTTTTTCTATTTCTTTGATTTCTGTGCTTATCATTACTTTCTTTTCTTAACTTGGATTTAACTTTTTGGTTTAATACAAGTAAATTGTAATTTTATCTTACTGTGGATCATTGGCATTTTTTATTCTTACAGATATTCTTGAGTTTTGTTTCAGGCACAGTAACTTGGGAATAGTTTGATCCTGTGGAGGCTTACTTTGAAAATTTGTTAGGTAGAATCAGAGCAGCCTTTAGTTGAGGACTAATTTTTTTTCTTTTCTGGGGCACTACATTCTGAGCCCTTTAACCAAAATCCTGTGAACCTGAAAGTTTTTCTCTTCTCTTTGATGGGAACATAAACAAATCTCAGCCTTACAGTATTTCCAAGCATTGTTCCCTCTGATTCTTTCAGATTGTTTTTCCTCTTGTTTCAGGTAATTTCCTCACACACATATATTGGTCAGCACTCAGCTTAATACTTAGAGGAGCCCCTCTACAGATCTTCAGATCTCTCTGCTTCTATCGATCTCTGTCTCTCTGTCTCTGTCTCTCTCTGACTCTTTCCTGTTTTTTACATATATGCCCTGCATATATGTCTGTCCTTGTCTCCCCAGGGTACCAACTCTGTCTCTCTTTGTCCTCAACTCAAAGGTCCTTTGTATCTCTTTCTGTTGACTTTTCAGAAGTGGTATTGCTTGATTATCATCTATGACTGGTCTTCTCACTTGTCTATTTTTAAGCAATAGGTATTATATAAGGAATATTATCGATGGTAATAATTGACAACTTGGGATGATTTATCTTTATTTAAAGAAGATTTTTTTGCTAGCCTTATTTCTGGAGTCACAATCAACCTGTATAACTTGACACTGAGATTTCAATTTGAAGTTTTCTGGTTTACCCAGATGACCTGGCTACTGTCTGTGTAAGGGTGGTTACCTCTTTTCTCTTAAAGTGGCTCTTTAAATGCAACTCAAATCAGACAGTGAAGTTTAGTAGGATTATACATATCATGGGTCTTAAAGGCTGATTTTCATCACTCAAGACTTGTGATGATGTTAAAATGTATACAATAAGAAGTAGCTTGGTTTTGGTAGCTCAGATGGTAAAGAATCTGCCTACAATGAAGGAGACTGAAGTTCGATCCCTGGAAGAGCCTCTGTAGAAGGGAATGGCAATGCACTCCAGTATTCTTGCCTGGAGAATCCCATAGACAGAGAAGCCTGCTGGGCTACAGTCCATGGGTCTGCAAAGAGTCAGACATGCCTGAGCAACTAACCCTACTATGGCTTTTGGTAGTGATCAATTTATAATTGGATAATGCCCCAGGGAAAAATGCTCCCAATGTTCTCTTAAAAATCTCTGGATGCACATCTTTTCCAGGGTCTTGGCACCCAACTCTTTGATAACTTTTGGAAGATAATTTCTTATGTTTCATCCGTCTTTTTCTGGTTATGCTAATTGGAAGAGTTTTTCTGAAATATTTAGTCCACTGACTAATAATATTTTCCCTTTGAAATGTCAATAAGCAGTTTGTCATGGCTATAATGTCACAGTCTTAAGTGGTACATGTAGTATTACATAAAAATTCTTAAATTGTTACTATACTATATCCAACATTACAATAATTGTGACAATTAAAAATGTCTCCTAGGCAGTCCTAAGATGGCAGAGGAATAGGACAGGGGGACCAATTTCTCCCCACAAATTCATCAAAAGATCATTTGAACGCTGAGCAAATTCCACAAAACAACTTCTGAACGCTGGCAGAGGACACCAGGCACCCAGAAAGGCAGCCCATTGTCTTTGAAAGGTGGTAGGACAAAATATAAAAGATAAAAAGAGAGACAAAAGAGTTAGGGACAGAGATCCATCCTGTGGAGGGAGTCTAAAAGAAGAGAAGTTTCCAAACACCAGGAAACCCTCTCACTGGTGGGTCTGTGGGGAGTTTTGGAATCTCAGAGGGCAACGTAACTGGGAGGATAAATAAATAAATAAAACCCACAGATTACGTACGTGCCTAACTGCAACTCCCAGTGAAGAAGTTGCCTAGACGCTCCTCGCATCTGCCACCAGCAAGTGGGGGCTGAACAGGGAGGCACGTGCTGCATTGCTTTAGGGTAGGGACCAGGCCTGAATGCTTTGAGGATAATCTGAGGGAGCTAATGTGAGATAGCAACTCAAACTGTGGGATAGCCAGAGAAAGAGAGAGACAAGAGAGAGAGAAAACTTTTTTTTTCTTTTTTTAAAAAAATTTTTATTTTTACTTTATTTTACTTTACAATACTGTATTGGTTTTGCCATACATTGACATGAATCCACCACGGGTGTACATGCGATCCCAAACATGAACCCCCCCCTCCCATCTCCCTCCCCACACCATCCCTCTGGGTCATCCCCGTGCACGAGCCCCAAGCATGCTGTATCCTGCATCAGACATAGACTGAGAGAGAAAACTTCCCCACGAAACGCTCTAGCCTAAGGCACTGCCCCCGGCTCACAAAACAAAGGACTGAATGAATACCAGAGGAGAGCTAGCCAGCTGCGGGCTGGCCCATCCCCCGCTGGAAGCAGGGAAGCAGTCAGGCGACAGCCAGAGCCAGAAAGGGGCAACCTTGGCCCCAGAGATGGCATCCTCTACCAAACTATGAGCAGGCTCCCAGTTGCTAACCAAGTCTTCCTGGGATCCTGGATGGTTGACATTTACCGGGAGGGTCGCAACCAGAGATCAGCTCCTCAGAGGAGACACACAGCACACCTGAGATGGTGCTCCTGCTGCGCACCTGGGAGAGCGGCTGGGACCAGGGAGGTAAGATGCCCCGCCCCACCTGGGGAGTGTGCGTTTGCCGAGTACTTGGTCACCTGAGCTCCTCTGACCCGGGAAGGCCACAAAACATAGGCCCAACTGAGTGTGCACCTTTGTGGAGTACCTGAGAATCTGAACCTGAGCGGCTTAGACTTGGAAAGTGCACACAACCCATGGCCCGCTTTAGACAGTTCCCCTGCAGAACAACCTGGCACCTGAGCAGTGTAGACTGGGAACGCACACACGCCACGAGCGAGGGCAAACCCAATGTGGCCGAGAAACTGCGAGCACTCCCCACACATGCCAGTGATATTTATTTGCAGTGTTCCTCCCTCCCCATAGCTCTACTGAACAAGTGAGCCTAAATAAGTGACCACCTTCGCCCCCTTGTGTCAGTTCAGTTCAGTTCAGTTCAGTCGCTCAGTCGTGTCCAACTCTTTGTGACCCCATGAATCGCAGCACGCCAGGCCTCCCTGTCCATCACCAACTCCCACAGTTCACTCAGATTCACATCCATCGAGTCAGTGATGCCATCCAGCCATGTCATCCTCTGTCGTCCCCTTCTCCTCCTGCCCCCAATCACTCTCAGCATCAAAGTCTTTTCCAATGAGTCAACCTTTCGCAGCTTTAGCATCATTCCTTCCAAAGAAATCCCAGGGCTGATCTCCTTCAGAATGCATTGGTTGGATCTCCTTGCAGTCCAAGGAACTCTCAAGAGTCTTCTCCAACACCACACTTCAAAAGCATCAATTCTTCATTGCTCAGCCTTCTTCACAGTCCAACTCTCACATCCATACATGATTACTGGAAAAACCATAGCCTTAACTAGACGGACCTTAGTCAGCAAAATAATGTCTCTGCTTTTGAATATACTATCTAGGTTGGTCATAACTTTTCTTCCAAGGAGTAAGCGTCTTTTACTTTCATGGCTGCAATCACCATCTGCAGTGATTTTGGAGCCCCCCAAAATAAAGTCTGACACTGTTTCTACTGTTTCCCCATCTATTTCCCATGAAGTGATGGGACCAGATGCCAAGATCTTCGTTTTCTGAATGTTGAGCTTTAAGCCAACTTTTTCACTGTTCTCTTTCACTTTCATCAAGAGGCTTTTAGTTCCTCTTCACTTTCTGCCCTAAGGGTGATGTCATCTGCATATCTGAGGTTATTGATATTTCTCCCGGCAATCTTGATTCCAGCTTGTGTTTCTTCCAGCCCAGCATGTCTCATGATGTACTCTGCATAGAAGTTAAAAGAAGCAGGGTGACAATATACAGCCTTGACGTACTCCTTTTCCTATTTGGAACCAGTCTGTTGTTCCATGTCCAGCTCTAATTGTTGCTTCCTGACCTGCATACAGATTTCTCAAGGGGCAAGTCAGGTGTCAGGGTGGAAATTAGACACTGAAGTGAAGTGAAGTTGCTCAGTTGTGTCCAGCTCTTTGCAACCCCATGAACTGTAGCCTACCAGGCTCCTCAGTCCATGGAATTCTCCAGGCAAGAATACTGGAGTGGGTTGCCATTTCCTTCTCCAGGGGATCTTCCTGACCCAGGGATCGAACCCTGGTCTTCTGCATTGTATGCAGATGCTTTACCATCTGAGCCACCAGGGAAGCCCAAATGAGTCGTTTGCCTGCCAAAACCCGGGATCAAACCAGGGACATTTAGATCTTCAGTCTAATGCTCTCCCATCTGAGCTATTTTGGCTCCTCAGACACTGAAGAGACTTGCAAATAGAAGAAGCCAAAATAAACAGGGGGAACCGCTTTGGAAATGACAGGTGCAACAGATTAAAACCCTGTAGTTAGCACCAACTACACAGGAAGGGGCCTATAGAACTTGAGAAGTATAAGCTGGAACAAGGAACTATCTGAAATTAAACTGACCCCACACTGCCTGCAATAGGAATTTCCAGAGAAATTCCTAGATATATTTTTATTATAACAATTTTTAAAATTAAAAAAAATATTTTAAAGTCCTTTATTACTCCTTTAATTTTCATTGTATAACCTACTATTACCTTGCCAAAAAACCCCCCTATTTTTAAAGCTAATTCATATATATTTTAAAATAATTTTTGTGATTTTGTTTTGTTTTATTAATATTGTATTTTTGAGAGTCTAACCTCTACTGTAGATTTTAAATCTTCAGTTTTTGGTATTTGTTATCAATTTTATACCTTTAAGAATCCAATCTTCAGTACCCATTTTTACTTAGGAGTGTAATTACTGGCTTGATTGCCCTCTCCCCCTTTTGACTCTCCTTTTTCTCCCCTAGGTCACCTCTATCTCCTCCCTCCCCTTTCTCTTCTCTACCCAGCTCTGTGAATCTCTTTGGGTATTCTGGGCTGTGGAGAACATTTAAGGAACTGATTACTGGCAAGATCTGTCTCTCTTCTTTTGATCCCCCCTCTTCCCCTTCTGGTCATCTCTATCTCCTTCCTCCCTCTTTTCTTCTTTATGTAACTCTGTGAACCTCTCTGGGTGTTCCAGACTGTGGAGAGCACACAGGAATTTGATTACTGGCTAGATTGCTCTCCCACCCCCTTCTTTTTAAGTATACATATATATATATATATATATATATATATATATATATATATGACTTCCTTTTTTAATGTTTAAAAATTTTTATACAATTTTAAAAGGTTACTTTCTATTTACAGTTATTACAAAATATTGGCTATACTCCCCACGTTATACAATACATCCTTGAGCCTATCTTACACCCAACAGTTTGTATCTCCCACTCTCCCACCCCTATATTGCCCCTTCCCTACGCTGAACCACTACACTGTTCTCTATATGTGAGTCTACTTCTTTTTTAGTTATATTCACTAGTTTGTTGTATTTTTTAGATTCCACAAATAAGTGATGTCACATAGTATTTGTCTTTGTCTGACTTATTTCACTTAGCATAATGCCCTCCAAGTCCAACCATATTGCCTCAAATGCTAAAATTTTGTTCCTTTTAATGACCTATTAGTACTCTGTTATATATGTATGTATTTATTAATATGTATATTAATATATATATATATCTCCCACATCTTCTTTTCCATTCATCTGTTGATGGACTTAGGTTGCTTCCATGTCTTGGTGAGTGTAAATAATGCTGCTATGAAAACTGGGTCATATGTACCTTTTTAAATTAGTGGGATTTTTAAAAGATATATAACCAGGAGTAGAATTGCTGAATCATATGGTAGTTCTATTTTTAGTTTTTTAAGAAACCTCATACTGTTTTCCACAGTGGCTGCACAAATTTACATTCCCACCAACAGTGTACAAGGGTTTCCTTTTTTCCATATCCTCATCAACATTTGTTATTTGTGTTCTTATTGATGACAAACATTCTGACAGGTGAAGGTGATATCTCATTTTAATTTTTTTAATATAAATTTATTTATTTTAATTGGAAGCTAATTACTTTACAATATTGCATTCATTTTGCCATACATTAACATGAATCCACCATCGGTGTACATGTGTTCCCCCATCCTGAACCTCCCTTCCACTTCCCTCCCCATCCCATCCCTCAGGGTCATCCCAGTGTACCAGCCCAGAGCATCCTGTATTATGCATCAAACCTGGACTGGTGATTCCTTTCACATATGATAATATACACGTTTCAATGCCATTCTCCCATATCATCCCACCCTCTCCCTCTCCCACAGTCCATAAGACTGTTCTATACATTTGTGTCTCTTTTGCTGTCTCACATATAGGGTCTTGTTACCATCCTTCTAAATTCCATATATATGCATTAGTATAATGTATTGGTGTTTTTCTTTCTGGCTTACTTCAGTCTGTATAATAGGCTCCAGTTTCATCCACCTCATTGCTGCTGCTGCTAAGTCGCGTCAATCATGTCTGACTCTGTGTGACCCCATAGATGGCGGCCTGACAGGCTCCTCTGTCCCTAGGATTCTCCAGGAAAGAATACTGGAGTGGGTTGCCATTTTCTTCTCCAATCCACCTCATTAGAACTGATTCAAATGTATTCCTTTTAATGGGTGAGTAATAGTCCATTGTGTATATGTACCACAGCTTTCTTATCCATTCGTCTGCTGATGGACATCTAGGTTGCTCCCATGTCCTGGCTATTATAAACAGTGCTGCAATGAACATTGTGGTACACATGTCATTTTCAATTCTGGTCTCCTCGGTGTGTATGCCCAGCAGTGGGATTTCTGGGTCACATGGCAGTTCTATTTCCAGTTTTTTGAAGGAATCTCCACACTGTTCTCCATAGTGGCTGTACTAGTTTGCATTCCCACCAACAGTGTAAGAGGGTTCCCTTTTTTCCACACCCTCTCCAGAATTTATTGCTTATAGACTTTTGGATAGCAGCCATTCTGACTGGAATGAAATGGAATCTCATTGTGGTTTTGATTTGCATTTCTCTGATAATGAGGGATGTTGAGCATCTTTTCATGTGTTTGTTAGCCATCTGTACATCTTCTTTGGAGAAATGTCTGTTTAGTTCTTTGGCGCATTTTTTGATGGGGTTGTTTATTTTTCTGGAATTGAGCTGCAGGAATTGCTTGTATATTTTTGAGATTAATTCGTTGTCAGTTGCTTCATTTGCTATTATTTTCTCCCATTCTGAAGGCTGTCTTTTCACCTTGCTTATAGTTTCCTTTGTTGTGCAAAATCTTTTAATTTTAATTAGGTCCCATTTGTTTATTTTTGCTTTTATTTCCAATATTCTGGGAGGTGGGTCATAGAGGATCCTGCTGTGATTTATGTTGGATAGTATTTTGCCTATGTTCTCCTCTAGGAGTTTTGTAGTTTCTGGTCTTACATTTAGATCTTTAATCCATTTTGTATTTATTGTTGTGTATGGTGTTAGAAAGTGTTCTAGTTTCATTCTTTTACAAGTGGTTAGCCAGTTTTCCCAGCACCACTTGTTAAAGAGATTGTCTTTTCTCCATTGTATATTCTTGCCTCCTTTGTCAAAGATAAGGTGTCCATAGGTGCGTGGATTTTTCTCTGAGCTTTCTATTTTGTTCCATTGATCTATATTTCTGTCTTTCTGCCAGTACCATACTGTCTTGATGACTGTAGCTTGATAGTATAGCCTGAAGTCAGGCAGGTTGATTCCTCCAGTTCCATTCTTCTTTCTCAAGATTGCTTTGGCTATTTGAGGTATTTTTGTATTTCCATACAAATTGTGAAATTATTTGTTCTAGCTCTGTGAAAAATACCGCTGGTAGCTTGATAAGGATTGCATTGAATCTATAGATTGCTTTGGGTAGTGTACATATTTCCACTATATTGATTCTTCTGATCCATGTACATATTTCTCCATCTATTAGTGTCCTCTTTGATTTCTTTCACCAGTGTTTTATAGTTTTATATATATAGGTCTTTTGTTTCTTTAGGTAAATATATTCATAAGTATTTTAATCTTCTCATTGCAATGGTGAATGGAATTGTTTCCTTAATTTCTCTTTCTATTTTCTCATTATTAGTGTACAGGAATGCAAGGGATTTCTGTGTGCTGATTTTATATCCTGCAACTTTACTATATTCATTGATTAGCTCTAGTAATTTTCTGGTGGAGTCCTTAGGGTTTTCTATGTAGAGGATCATGTCATCTGCAAACAGTGAGAGTGAGTTTTACTTCTTTTCCAATTTGAATTCCTTTTATTTCTTTTTCTTCTCTGATTGCTGTGGCCAAAACTTCCAAAACTATGTTGAATAGTAGCAGTGAGAGTGGGCACCCTTGTCTTGTTCCTGACTTTAGGGGAAATGATTTCAATTTTTCACCATTGAGGATAATGTTTGCTGTGGGTTTGTCATATATAGCTTTTATTATGTTGAGGTATGTTCTTTCTATTCCTGCTTTCTGGAGGGTTTTTATCATAAATGGAGGTTGAATTTTGTCAAAGGCTTTCTCTGCATCTATTGAGATAATCATATGGTTTTCATCTTTCAATTTGTTAATGTGGTATATTACATTTATTGATTGTGGATATTGAAGAATCCTTGCATCCCTGGGATAAAGCCCACTTTTTATGGTCATGATGTATGATCTTTTTAATGTGTTGTTGGATTATGTTTGCTAGGATTTTGTTAAGGATTTTTGCATCTGTGTTCATTAGTGTTATTGTCCTGTAGTTTTCTTTTTTTGTGGCATCTTTGTCAGATTTTGGTATTAGGGTGATGGTGGCCTCATAGAATGAGGTTGGAAGTTTACCTTCCTCTGCAGTTTTCTGGAAGAGTTTGAGTAGGCCTTCTCTAAATTTTTGGTAAAATTCAGCTGTGAAGCCACCTAGTCCTGAACTTTTGTTTACTGGACGATTTCTGATCACGGTTTCTATATCCGTGTTTGTGATGGGTCTGTTAAGATTTTCTATTTCTTCCTGGTTCAGTTTTGGAAAGTTGTTTCTAAGAATTTGTCCATTTCTTCCAAGTTGTCCATTTTTTTGTCATACAGTTGCTGATAGTAGTCTCTTATGATCCTTTGTATTCCTGTGTTGTCTGTTGTGCTATCTCAATTTTCATTTCTAATTTCATTGATTCCTCTCCCTTTGTTTTTTGATGAGTCTGGCTAATGGTTTGTCAATTTTATTTATCTTCTTAAAGAACCAGCTTTTGGCTTTGTTGATTTTTGCTATGGTCTCTTTTGTTTCTTTTGCAGTTATTTCTGCCCTAATTTTTAAGATTTCTTTCCTCCTACTAACCCTAGGGTTCTTCATTTCTTCCTTTTCTAGTTGCTTTAGGTGTAGAATTGGGTTATTGATTTGACTTTTTTCTTGTTTCTTGAGGTATGCCTGTATTGCTATAAACCTTCCCCTCAGCACTGCTTTTACAGTGTCCCACAGGTTTTGGGTTGTTATGTTTTCATTTTCATTTGTTTCTATACATATTTTGATTTCTTTTTTTAATTTATTCTGTGATTTGCTGTTTATTCAGAAGTGTAGTGTTCAGCCTGCATATGTTGGGATTTTTAAGTTTTTCTCCTGTAATTGAGATCTAATCTTACTGCATTGTGGTCAGAAAAGATGCTTGGAATTATTTCAATTTTTTTGAATTTAACAAGGCTAGATTTATGGCCCAATATGTGACCTATCCTGGAGAAGGTTTCTTGTGCACTTGAGAAAAGGTGAAATTCCTTGTTGTAGAGTGAAATGTCCTATAGATATCAATTAGGTCTAACTGGTCTATTGTATCATTTAAAGTTTGTGTTTCCTTGCTAATTTTCTGTTTAGTTGATCTACCCATAGGTGTGAGTGGGGTGTTAAAGTCTCCCACTATTATTGTGTTAATGTTAATTTCCCCTTTCTTACGTGTTAGCATTTGCCTTGCATATTGCAGTGCGCTTATGTTGGTTGCATATATATTTATAATTGCTATATCTTCTTCTTGGATTGATCCTTTGATCATTATGTAGTGTTCTTCTTTGTCTCTTCTCATGGCCTTTATTTCAAAGTCTATTTTATATGATATGAGTATTGCTACTCCTGCTTTATTTTGGTCTCCATTTGCATAAAATATATTTTTCCAAACCTTCAATTTCAGTCTATGTGTCCCTTGTTTTGAGGTGGTTCTCTTGTAGACAACATATATAGGGGTCTTGATTTTGTATCCATTTAGCCAGTCTTTATCTTTTGGTTGGGACATTCAACCCATTTACATTTAAGGTAATCATTGATAAGTATGATCCTGTTGCCATTTGCTTTGTTGCTTTGGGTTCAAGTTTATACAACCTTTCTGTGTTTCTTGTCTAGAGAAGAGCCTTTAGCATTTGTTGGAGAGCTGGTTTGGTGGTGCTGAATTCTCTCAGCTTTTGCATATCTGTAAAGCTTTGATTTCTCCTTCATATTTGAATGAGATCCTTCCTGAATACAGTAATCTGGGCTGTAGGGTTGTGTTTTTTTTTTTTTTTTTTCCCATCACTTTAAGTATGTGCTGCCATTCCCTCCTGGCCTGAAGAGTTTCTATTGAAAGATCAGCTGTTATCCTTATGGGAATCCCCTTGTGTGTTATTTGTTGTTTTTCCCTTGCTGCTTTTAATATTTGTTCTTTGTGTTTGATCTTTGTTAATTTGATTAATATGTGTCTTGGTGTGTTTTGCCTTGGGTTTATCCTGTTTGGGACTCTCTGGGTTTCTTGGACTTGGGTGATTATTTTCTTCCCCATTTTAGGGACGTTTTCAACTATTATCTCCTCAAGTGTTTTCTCATGGTCTTTCTTTTGTCTTCTTTTTCTGGGACTCCTATGATTCGAATGTTGGGGCATTTAACATTGTTCCAGAGGTCTCTGAGATTGTCCTCATTTCTTTTAATTCTTTTTTCTTTTTTCCTCCCTGCTTCATTTATTTCTACCATTCTAACTTCCACCTCACTTATCCTATCTTCTGCCTCCATTATTCTACTGTTGGTTCCCTCCAGAGTGTTTTTGATCTCATTTATTGCATTATTCATTATTGATTGACACTTTTTTATTTCTTCTAGGTCCTTGTTAAACCTTTCTTGCATCTTCTCAACCCTTGTCTCCAGGCTATTTATCTGTAACTCGATTTTGGATCATTTTCACTATCATTATTCAGAATTCTTTATCAGGTAGATTTCCTATCTCTTCCTCTTTTGTTTGGTTTGGTGGGCATTTATCCTGTTCCTTTACCAGCTGGGTATTTCTCTGCCTTTTCATCTTGTTTAAATTGCTGTGTTTGGGGTGGCCTTTCTGTATTCTGGCAGTTTGTGGAGTTCTCTTTATTGTGGAGGTTCCTTGCTGTGGGTGGGGTTGGACAAGTGGCTTCTCAAGGTTTCCTGGATAGGGAAGCTTGTGTCGGTGTTCTGGTGGGTGAAGCTGGATTTCTTTTCTCTGAAGTGCGATGAAGTGTCCAGTAATGAGTTTTGAGATGTCAGTTGGTTTGGTGTACTTTGGGCAGCCTGTATATTGAAGCTCAGGGTTATGTTCCTCTGTTGCTGGAGAATTTGTGTGGTATGTCTTGCTCTGGAACTTGTTGGCCCTTGGGTGGTGCTTGGTTTCAGTGTAGGTATGGAGGTGTTTGATGAGCTCCTGTCAATTAATGTTCCCTGGAGTCAGGAGTTCTCTTGTGTTGTCAGGATTCGGACTTAAGCCTCCTGCCTCTGGTTTTCAGTTGTATTCTTACAGCAGCCTACTATAAGTAAGTAGCCCCATCTATACAGCATGATGATACAACATCTAGGTTAAAGATGAAAAGTTCTCCCCAGTGAGGGACACCCAGAGAAGTTCACAGAGTTACATGGAGAAGAGAAGAGGGAGGAGGGCGATAGAGGTGACCAAGAGGAGAAGAGGGGGAATGAGAAGAGGGGGAATCAAAAGAGGAGAGAGCAAGCTAGCCAGTAATCACTTCCTTATGTGCTCTCCATAATCTGGACCACTCATAGATATTCACGGAGTTATACAGAGAAGAGAAGAGGGAGGAAAGAGACAGAGGTGTCCAGGAGGATAAAGGGGGGAGTCAAAGGGAGGGAGACAGATCCAGCCAGTAATCAGTTCCATAAGTGTTCTCTACAGTCTGGAACACACAAAGAGATTCAGAGTTGGGTAGAGAAGAGAAAGAGGGAGGGAGGAGATAGAGGCGACCTGGTGGAGAAAAAGG
This sequence comes from Ovis aries, assembly GCF_016772045.2. Taxonomy (NCBI): domain Eukaryota; kingdom Metazoa; phylum Chordata; class Mammalia; order Artiodactyla; family Bovidae; genus Ovis; species Ovis aries. The sequence goes on from NC_056061.1 coordinate 40,892,421, forward strand.
AGAGTCCAAAGAGGGAGAGAGCAGTCAAGCTGGTTATCTCACTCCCAGGGAGAAATATGTACTGAAGACTGGGTTCTTAAAGGTACAAAATTGATAACAAATACCAAAGAGCAAAGATTAAAAATCTAGAGTAGAGTTTGGATTCTCAAAAATACAATATTAAAGAAAAAAACAAATTCACAAAAATTATTATATTCTGAAGGAGATCAACCCTGGGATTTCTTTGGCAGGAATGATGCTGAAGCTGAAGCTCCAGTACTTTGGACACCTCATGCGAAGAGTTGACTCATTGGAAAAGACTCTGATGCTGGGAGAGATTGGGGGCAGGAGGAGAAGGGGACGACCAAGGATGAGATGGCTGGATGGCATCACGGACTTGATGGACGTGAGTCTGAGTGAACTCCAGGAGATGGTGATGGACAGGGAGGCCTGGTGTGCTGCGATTCCTGGGGTCACAAAGAGTCGGACACGACTGAGCGACTGAACTGAACTGATATATATGTATATATGTGTGTATATATATATATATATATATATATATATATGTGTATATATATATGAAGTTCGGTTTAAAAAATAGGGTCTTTTTTGCAAAGTAATAGTAGGTTATAAAAATGAAAATTAAAGGAGTAATAGAGGACTTAAAATTAAAAAAATTTTTAAATTAAAAAAATGATAATAGTAAAATTATATCTAGGGCTTTCTCTGGTGTTGTTGTGGACAGTGTGGGGTCAGTTCATTTTCAGAGAGTTCCTTGATCCAGCTTATACTTCTCAAGATCTATAGGCCCCTTCCAATGTAGTTGGTGCTAACGGCAGGGTTTTAATCTATTGCACCTGTCACTTCCAATGCAGTTCCTTCTGTTTTAGCTTCTGTTTGCTGGTCTCTTTAGTGTCTAATTTCTGCCCTGACACAAGGGGGCGGTGGTGGATACTTTTTTAGGCTCACTTGTTCAGTAGAGCTGTGGGGAGGGAAGAACACTGCAAATAAATAACACTGGCATGTGTTCACGGTGTCTCGACCACACTGGGTTTGCCTCCACTCATGGCGTGTACACTTTCCCTGTCTACATTGCTTAGGTTCTAGGTTGCTCTGCCAGGAACTGTCTGAGGCCAGCCCTGGGTTGAATGCACTTCCCAGGTCTAAGCTGCTCAGGTTCAGGTACTGGGGTACTCCGCAAAGGCACAGACTCGGTTGGGCCTGCATTTTGTGCCCTTTCCAGGTCCAAGCAGCTCAGGTGACCAGGTGCTTGGCAAGCACGGTGCCTGCGACTTATCGCCTCTCCCGTCCCTGCTGCTCACTTTTCTGGGTGTACAACTGGTGCACCTTCTCAGGTGTGCCGCACGTCTCTTCTGGGGAGCTGATTTCTGGCTGCGACCCTCCTGGCGGCTGTTGCTCATCCAGAATCCCAATAAGTCTTGGTTAGCAACAAAGCCTGCTTGCAGTTTGGTAGATGACACCTCTCTGGGGCCGCGATTGTCCCTTTCCAGCTCTGGCTGCCCTCACCTGCCTGTCTCTCGTGGGGAACTGGCTGGTCCACAGCCGTCTAGTTCTGTTCAGTCCTTTGTTCTATGAGCGGGCCTGGTGGTGTCTTAGGTTAGAGCTTTTCACAGGATAGCTATCCTGCAGTCTGGTTTGCTATCTCAAGTTAGTTCCCTCAGATTGCCCTTGGGGTATTCATGCCCGGTCCTTACTCTAAGCAATGCAGCCCGTGCCTCCCTGCCCAGCCCCTGCTTGCTAGTGGTGGATGTGGGTGTCTGTGATGCTTCTTCACTGGGAGTTACCGTTGGGCAAGTAATCTGAGGGTTTCAATTATTTATTTATTTTTCCTCCCAGTTATGTTGCCCTCTGTGGTTCCAAGGCTCACCACAGACTTGCGAGTGAAAGTGTTTCCTGGTGTTTGGAAACTTCTCTCTGTTTTAAGACCCCCTTCCCTATCTCTTTTGTCTTTATTTTTATCTTTTATATTTTTTTCCTACCTCCTTTCAAAGACAATGGGCTGCTTTTCTGGGTGCCTGATGTCCTCTGCCAGCATTCAGAAGTTGTTTTGTGGAATTTACTCAGCATTAAAATGTTCTTTTGATGAATTTGTGAGGGGCAGAGGGAATTGTCTCCCCATCCTATTCTTCTGCCATCTTCTGTTCTCTCCCCTTTTGATTCCCCCCTTCTCCTCCTGATCACCTCTGTCTCCCTCCTCCCTCTTCTCTTCTCAATGTAACTCAGTGAAACTTTCTGGGTGTCCCTCACTATGGAGAATCTTTTCTCCATTAACCTAGATGTTTTATCATCAGTGCTGTATGGATGGAGAAGTCTTGAGGCTACTGTAAGAATAAGACTGAAAACCAGAGACAGGAAGTTTAAACAAAAAACCTGAGAACACCAGACAACTCCTAACTCCAGGGAACATTAATCAATAGGAGCTCATCAAACGCCTCCTTAGCTACACTGAAACCAAGCACCACCCAAGAAACAACAAGTTCCAGAGCAAGAAATACCACACAATTCTCTAACAACGCAGGAACATAGCCCTGAGCTTTAATATACAGGCTCCCCAAAGTCACACCAAACCCATAGACATCTCAAAACTCACTACTGGACACTTCATTGCACTCCAGAGAGAAGAGATCCAGCTCCACCCACCAGAACATTGACAAAAGCATCCCTAACCAAGAAACCTTGAGAAGCCACTCATCCAACCCCACCCACAGGGAGGAACCTGTACAATAAAGAGGAACCACAAACTGCCAGAGTACAGAAAGGCCACCCCAAACACAGCAATCTAAACAAGATGAAAAGGCAGAGAAATATTCAGTACATAAAGGAACATGATAAATGCCCACCAAACCAAACAAAAGAGAAGATAGGAAGTCTACCTGAAAAAATATTCAAAATAATGACACTAAAAAATATTCAAAATCTTGAAAACAAAATGGAGTTACAGATAAATAGCTTAGAGACAAGCATTGAGAAGATGCAAGAAAGGTTTAACAAGGACCTAGAAGAAATAAAAAAGTGTCAATCAATAATGAATAATGCAATAAATGAGATCAAAAACACTCTGGAGGGAACCAACAGTAGAATAATGGAGGCAGAAGATAGGATAAGTGAGGTGGAAATTAGAATGGTGGAAATAAATAAAGCAGAGAGGAAAAAAGAAAAAAGAATTAAAAGAAGTGAGGACAACCTCAGAGACCTCTGGAACAATTTCAAACACCCCAACATTCGAATCATAGGAGTCCCAGAAAAAGAAGATAAAAAGAAAGACCATGAGAAAATACTTGAGATAATAGTTGAAAACGTCCCTAAAATGGGGAAGAAAATAATCACCCAAGTCCAAGAAATCCAGAGAGTCCCAAACAGGATAAACCCAAGGCAAAACACACCAAGACACATATTAATCAAATTAACAAAGATCAAACACAAAGAACAAATATTAAAAGCAGCAAGGGAAAAACAACAAATAACACACAGGGGGATTCCCATAAGGATAACAGCTGATCTTTCAATAGAAACTCTTCAGGCCAGGAGGGAATGGCAGCACATACTTAAAGTGATGGAAAAAACAAACAAACAAACAAAAAACCTACAGCCCAGATACTGTACTCAGCAAGGATCTCATTCAAATATGAAGGAGAAATCAAAGCTTTACAGATATGCAAAAGCTGAGAGAATTCAGCATCACCAAACCAGCTCTCCAACAAATGCTAAAGGCTCTTCTCTAGACAAGAAACACAGAAAGGTTGTATAAACTTGAACCCAAAGCAACAAAGCAAATGGCAACAGGATCATACTTATCAATGATTACCTTAAATGTAAATGGGTTGAATGCCCCAACCAAAAGATAAAGACTGGCTGAATGGATACAAAATCAAGACCCCTATATATGTTGTCTACAAGAGAACCACCTCAAAACAAGGGACACATAGACTGAAATTGAAGGTTTGGAAAAATATATTTTATGCAAATGGAGACCAAAATAAAGCAGGAGTAGCAATACTCATATCATATAAAATAGACTTTGAAATAAAGGCCATGAAAAGAGACAAAGAAAGACACTGCATAATGATCAAAGGGTCAATCCAAGAAGAAGATATAAAAATTATAAATATATATGCAACCAACATAAGAGCACTGCAATATGCAAGGCAAATGTTAACAAGTATGATAGGGGAAATTAACAGTAACACAATAATAATGGGAGACTTTAACACCCCACTCACACCTATGGGTAGATCAACTAAACAGAAAATTAGCAGGGAAACACAAACTTTAAATGATACAATAGACCAGTTAGACCTAATTGATATCTATAGGACACTTCACTCCACAACAAGGAATTTCACCTTTTCTCAAGTGCACAAGAAACCTTCTCCAGGATAGATCACATCCTGGGCCATAAATCTAGCCTTGTTAAATTCAAAAAAATTGAAATAATTCCGAGCATCTTTTCTGACCACAATATAGTAAGATTAGATGTCAACTATAGGAAAAAAGCTATTAAAAATGTCACCATATGGAAGCTAAACAACATGCTTCTGAATAACCAACAAATCACAGAATAAATAAAGAAAAGAAATCAAAATATGCATAGAAACAAATGAAAATGAAAACACAACAACCCCAAACCTATTGGACTCAGTAAAACCAGTGCTAAGTGGAGGGTTCATAGCAATACAAGCTTACCTCAAGAAACAAGAAAATACTCAAATAAATAACCTAATTCTACACCTGAAGCAACTAGAAAAGGAAGAAATGAAGAACCCCAGGGTTAGTAGAAGGAAAGAAGTAATAAAAATTAGGGCATAAATAAATGCAAAAGAAACAAAAGAGACCATAGCAAAAATCAACAAAGCTAAAAGCTGGTTCTTTGAGAAGATAAATCAAATAGACAAACCATTAGCCAGATGCAGCAAGAAACAAAGGGAGAAGATCAAATCAACAAAATTAGAAATGAAAATTGAGAAATCAAAACAGACAACACAGAAATACTAAGGATCATAAGAGACTACATCAGCAACTATATGCCAACTTGGAAGAAATGGACAAATTCTTAGAAAAGTATAACTTTCCAAAACTGAACCAGGAAGAAATAGAAAATCTTAACAGACCCATCACAAGCACAGAAATCGACACCATAATCAGAAATCTTCCAGTAAACAAAAGTCCAGGACCAGACGGCTTCACAGCTGAATTATACCAAAAATTTAGAGAAGAGCTAACACCTATCCTACTCAAACTCTTCCAGAAAACTGCAGAGGAAGGTAAACTTCCAAACTCATTCTATGAGGCCACCATCACCCTAATACCAAAATCTGACAAAAATGCCGCACACAAAAAAGAAAACTACAGGCCAATAACACTGATGAACACAGATGCAAAAATCCTTAACAAAATCCTAGCAAACAGAATCCATCAACATATTAAAAAGATCATACATCATGGCCAAGTGGGGTTTATCCCAGGGATGCAAGGATTCTTCAATATCCACAATCAATGTAATACACCACATTAACAAATTGAAAGATAAATACCATATGATTATCTCAATAGATGCAGAGAAAGCCTTTGACAAAATTCAACCTCCATTTATGATTAAAAAAAAAAAATCCCTCCAGAAAGCAGGAATAGAAGGAACATACCTCAACATAATAAAAGCTATATATGACAAACCCACAGCAAACATTATCCTCAATGGTGAAAAATTGAAATCATTTCCCCTAAAGTCAGGAACAAGACAAGGGTGCCCACTCTCACTGCTACTATTCAACATAGTTTTGGAAGTTTTAGCCACAGCAATCAGAGAAGAAAAAGAAATAAAAGGAATCTAGATTGGAAAAGAAGAATAAAACTCTCACTGTTTGCAGATGACATGATCCTCTACATAAAAAACCCTAAGGACTCCACCAGAAAATTACTAGAGCTAATCAATGAATATAGTAAAGTTGCAGGATATAAAATCAACACACAGAAATCCCTTGCATTCCTGTACACTAATAATGAGAAAATAGAGAAATTAAGGAAACAATTCCATTCACCATTGCAATGAAAAGAATAAAATACTTAGGAATAAATCTACCTAAAGAAACAAAAGACCTATATATATAAAACTATAAAACACTGATGAAAGAAATCAGAGAGGGCATATATAGATGGAGAAATATACCATGTTCATGGATTGGAAGAATCAATATCCTGAAAATGAGTATACTACCCAAAGCAATCTATAGATTCAATGTAATCCCTATCAAGCTACCAATGGTATTTTTCACAGAACTAGAACAAATAATTTCACAATTCATATGGAAATTCAAGAAACCTCGAATAGCCCAAAGCAATTTTGAGAAAGAAGAATGGAACGGGAGGAATCAACCTGCTTGACTTCAGGCTATACTACCAAGCTACAGTTATCAAGACAGTATGGTACTGACACAAAGACAGAAATATAGATCAATGGAACAAAATAGAAAGCCCAAAGATAAATCCACGCACCTACGGACACCTTATCTTTGACAAAGGAGACAAGAATATAAAATGGAGAAAAGACAATCTCTTTAACAATTGGTGCTGGGAAAAGTGGTCAACCACTTGTGCCAGGGTCCAGCCCCGGTGGATCCAGGGTAATTCAAAGGGGAGATGGAATCGGCATCCTAGGAAAAAACTTATTTAATTACAGATATAAAGAGAGATTAGAAAAGAATAGTGTAGTAGGAAAATTAGTGGAGAAAAAGATGCTGAATAACTTGGTTTACGTGGAATACCAATAAAACTCCAGACAAGGAATTTGCACCACCTATGTAGGCCACAGGCATCTTTCCATTCTCCCGAAGGAGAGGAGACACTGAGGCCTCCCCAGTCAGATCTTAGAAGACCAGGCAAAATTAGCAGGCTTGGCAAGTACCCGTGCTCCAGATGGGAATTCAGCCAGAACAACAGAGAACAAGAAAGAAATGACACAGGGGAATCAGTCTTTCCAGAAACTGATCTGTTTTCTTTATTTTCAGATTTGCTTATATACATTTTGTTACACATAGAGACAAATGGAAATTTTAAAGTCACTCGGGGGTCAGCAGTCCTGACCTTTATCAAAATCAGGTGCTTCATACAAATGTATACAAAAAGGTCTTAGGGGTTTTACATTATCTTCTGGCCAGGGGGCCTACTATTTCATGATCCTTTCTTTCTGATAATGGTCAGTCAACCAAAAAACTTTTTTTTCCAGGGGTGATTTTTTCTTAAACCAGGCACCACCTTCTGAAGGTACCAGATAAAGTTGCATTCCTCTAGGGTGAGGGTGTAGTGGGTTAAAATTAAGAAAAAATTTACTTAGCCTAAGGTTTAACATGATTAATCTTAAAGGTTAATACTTATCTCTCCTATATGTTAGTTATATTCATTATAAGGCCAGGGAATATGGAGATTTAGCATCAAATATTGGCTCAACAAATGAAAAACCCTTCACCAACATGATTTTTATCTTTAGAAAATCCAATGCTAATTAAGACTTTCAAAATACTCCAAACTCTCTGTGCTGTTTATGGCTGAGAGGTTGTAAACAATCATGTACATAGTAGCAAGAGTCTGGATAATCCTGTCGCACAATCTAGTCTGCCAGCAGAGAGGTTTGACCTGAGACACCCTTGTCACGCCCAGGAATTTTTATTAACTGGAGCTGTAGGTTAACTCCTTCTCCGAGGGAGGTGGGGGACACACCCCCCCCCATAAAATCAGAGATGTAGGTGAGAGCATAAAGCAGTAAAGTAGGCAGACTCTGGTTTTGGGGGTAGATGCTCAGAAACAGGGGGTCTCCTGAGGCTCAATCCCGCCTTTGCGTGTGCCGAAGCCTCCTTCCTCATGATCTTTGCCACGGGCAGAGTTCCTCACTCTGGCTCCCAGCACACTTGTAAAAGAATGAAACTAGAACACTTTCTAACACCATACATGATAATAAACTCAAAATGGATTAAAGATCTAAATGTAAGACCAGAAACTATAAAACTCCTAGAGGAAAACATAGGCAAAACACTTTCTGACATAAATCACAGGAGGATCCTCTATGACCCACCTCCCAGAGTAATGGAAATAAAAGCAAAATAAACAAATGGGACCTAATTAAACTTAAAACCTTTTGCAAAACAAAGGAAACTATAAGCAAGGTGAAAAGACAGCCTTCAGAATGGGAGAAAATAATAGCAAATGAAGCAACTGACAAAGAATTAATCTCAAAAATATATAAGCAATCCCTGCAGCTTAATTCCAGAAAAATAAACAACCCCATCAAAAAAAGCGCCAAAGAACTAAGACATTTCTCCAAAGAAATATCACTCAGTTCCCTTTCCTGTCATTCATGTCCTTCTCTTCCTAAGACCTGCCTGTCCACATTAAACGACATTCTTTTCTGTAGCCTTTCTTCATTTTTTTCTGTGCATTTCCCCCTCCTCTGAATGCAGTTTCTTCCCTAAGGGTATGAGTTATCTGAGGATAAATTAAATTATGGAATATAAAAGAGAAGAATTTGTGTCTTATTTATCTGTTCTTCTCTAAGAGACAAAAGTTCCTGCATCCAGGAGGCACTAAATAAATGTTTGTTAAATGAATAAATCACCGTTTTGCTAAAGAAGATGGTGATCTTCTTTCATCTAGTAAGATATTGCTTCCTTAGTTTCCATTTTGAAGTTACTATAAATTTATCACTAAAAAATTTAACGAAATTATATGCTCCCTAAAAGTACCTGTTTCTTTGAACACATAATTTCTTGAAGCATTATGACATATACATGGGCTGTTTGCTAGTTAACATTTTGCTTTCATTTATTTATCTGTTCTTTTTCTTTACAACTGGTTTTTTAAAAAAAATTAAAATTTGTTTAGTTGTATCACATAATTCAGTTTTGTCTATCCATATTGATATTTTCATTAATTTTAGAACCTGTAGGAAAAATAGTTCTATACCAATTAATATTAAACTGAAAATAAATGCCCTTAATTTTTGCTCAATTTTCCTTATAGTTTGTTTGTTTCCTATGCATTATTTTACTAACCCAGAACAAAACAAATTATAGGAACATTCTCCGAAGAACGCTCTATTGCTTTCAGGTATTCCCTGAAAATAAAAAGTTGATTTACTTTTTCCAAAGTAAATTTTGGAAACTTTATGGTCTATCCTGCTCTGGAAAACTCATAATTCACAGCAATACCAAGATTAGCAAGGAATTCTTTAAGATCAATCAATGAATCATTGCTTCAGCCTCATTTAACCCAGTGTTTCTAACCAGTAGAACTTAGTGGTTAAGCATTGAAACCTGGGGTTAACTGCTTGGCCTCAAATTTCAACTCTATCTCTTTGCAAATGTGTCAACTTGAGTGAGTGTCCCAACTTTTTGGCTGGGAAAAATAGAGATAATGTTAGAACTGGTAGAGCGCTATAAAGATTAAATGAAAAAATATGTGAAGTACTTAGAATATTACCTGGATTATTGAAAGCCTTTGATATATATTTATTACTATTATCATTTATATTTGACCACAGAATTTACAAGAACTACTGGGATCACTACAGGATCTATTACAGAGATTTTGGGAGGATTGTTATAGACGTATTTGATGCAGTAGCCACTCATGAGATGTCTGCCCAGATGAATTACTTTTTATCTCTGAGTGCTTGCCTACCTGGAGAAGGGATAGCGAACCTAAGTAAGAATGGCCAGTTAATACCTGTATGTGGTTGAATCCAAGTTGTAAAGTTTGGACTGAGGACTTTTCATTTCCCTCCATATTTGCTGAAATATACTATCTGCCCAAAGACAAGAAAGAAGCAAGAAACCAAGAGAAAGAAAAAAACACTCCCTCCTCCCCACACACAGTAGAGATATACAAATATACACATGAGCACACAAAACACAGACCCACACATCGAGATGTATATGCAGGCACCCAAACTCACACAAGATCTACTCACCCTGTAGAGTACTGTTGAGGTTCATGTCATTTTTTGATTTGGTATTTTTAATGAATGTATAAGCTGTAAGATTGATTTATTTAGCTTTTAAATTTTATTTCAATGTATTCAGGGAATCTAGATGTTAATGTAAGTGGAAAGAAATTTCCTCGAATGAATGATTTTGAATGTGAGCATTATAAATAACCAGCAGTAAGTATTGCACATTTAAATTGAATTCTTTTTATTTTAAATATTCACAGTACAGAGTTCATTAGGCCTGAATAGAACATCATTATTTACACATCCAAGGAATAATTCTAGTGGTAAATCAGTGAAGTACTTACACTGAATATAGGAAATATGATTGAAGAGATTTCTGCTTACATATACAGGCTCAAATCTTTTATACATTTATTTCTGCCTGGGGATCATAGCACAGATTGAAGTCACTATTAATTGCTAAACAAAATTTCACAAAATTATAACTATAGCAATTACATCATATATTTATAAGCCCAGAAATACATCAATGGCAAGGAATCCAAATTATAATGGCATTTTTAAGGGAAGAAAATCTCAAATGACATCTCCAGTTTAATTTGTGGAAAACACAAGTTCTCCAAATAGCTGAATATACAGATTTTCAACGGCATTTTGCCTCTCATGGCTTATTAACATATTTGCTTAGCTGCCATAATGTGTTATGCTATTTACAGGTTGAATCAATATAGGGAACAGTATGGTAGCAAACTAAGAGCCCAGATTGATGTTTGCTAAATGTCATAAACATACAACATCCTGGTCCGGGAAGTTGGCCTCCACATTGCTGGGACTCGTTACTCATCATTTGGATTACTGCTTGACTCCAAGATGTAGCAAGACTCAGTTGCAAGATTTTCACTTGGAATAGTAGCTACAGTCAGGTTTTCATACCACTATACTAACTTCACTGAAGCTGTTAAAATAATCTGAATGAACCAAATGTCTGTAAACAAATAAATAAATAAATGTATAAATAGGATCCCCATTGTTTTAATAACATAGCAATGAAAGTACCTTCCAACAGTATAAATGTTACCTTGATGTTTAAGTCACCAAGTACTATGTTCTAGCCTTACCATATTATGGTGAATAACTAATTTCATTGGGCATGGGTGGTGGTTGTTGGTCCACATTTAATGATCAGTTTGGAATTAAGCCTTTCAAAAAGCATATTTTCTGAAAAAAGAACACAAAAGCAAAAATAAAAATAAGACTTCACCGAATGGAGTAATTTCTGCTCACATGGACTACTGCAAATTATCAATGTGCAGAGGCTTTGTCTTGCAGCCAAAATTCACATGTTTTCTTTACCCAAGTTACTGAGGAAAAGATTGGGTTTATCTTTTTTTCCTCCTACCAGTTACACTGATTGGCTGTCCACACTGCCTGGATGTTCTGTGTTATTGCCCAATTTAGTGTTGTGCAGATCAGGCTTCAAGTTTGTTTGTTTGTTTGTTTGTTTTAAATAATCCCACTGGCAGTAGTACTGATTTTGGCAGTGTCAAAAAAAGACATACCATTCTTGATTGTAGAAAAAGCTGCCAGAATATTGTGTTCATAGTATGGAATGACTTGAGATGATTTTTTTTCATGCTTTATTATAGGAAAATGCTATATAGTAAATAGTATCATTTGCCAACAAGTGATTTTGTTGTATTTTATTGCCAACAAGAAACTCCAAGAAGAAAACTGGGAGGAGTGGAATTTACCACAATACACTGCAAAGTTAGAAAATAAGCAAAGTAGCATTGTCTATGGGCTCGTTCACACCAAGAGTAACATTTTCACTTCTAAAGTTTAAAAAGGACTTTTGAAAGAACGTGGATCATGCACACAGAATGAGATGAAGCTTGCGGGTGAGCTATCAGTGTGAATCTCCCCAAAGCTGTGTGATTCACTAATGGCATGCATTTTTCACCCAATATAACAGAACCTTAATATTGTCATATAATTTCTAGCACATCTAATTTCAAGCATGCACTGGCTACTAAAATAAGATTTTAAAGAAAAGCTGATGTTTGATATAAAATAATCATGTTTTTTTCAAGTGTGGAAAAATACTCTACAAAAAAATAAGTAGAAAAGTGATTTCTGATCAATGTATGATTTTATCTACAAAATTCACATGATCAATTAGTGTGCTTACAACAACCCTATTGGGTCTGCATTGCAATAATACACGTACAGAAAGTTAAGAGCCTTAAACAACTATTAGCACAATGCAATTAAATCCTTATCAGAAATAACATGAACCTATAAACTGTACATTTGGCATTTAGGTTTCAGGGTGTTTTTGAGTCTGTTTAAATATGACAATACAATAGTGCAAAATCACATTACATGAATAAAATACACAATTACCATCCAGATAGTTTATGTATTACTGACCCTTACAAGTCACGTATTGGCTAGAATTGGCACATTTTGTTTCAGCATGATAGTTTGACCTTCCTTACTTGAGTATATGTCATTTTATTTAAAGTTACACTTAAACTACATTAATAAAAAGATAGATATGGGTGAATATTTTTGTGTGTTCTTGACAGTATTAGGTAAGAGAAAGTATATAGAATCCTTATTCTTCGCCTGTACATCTCTGTTGTTGCTTTCTTCTATAGCAGCTCTTTAGTTATTGCCTGTTAACTCTTTTCCCTTATGGCTCACTGACCATCCACATGACCACATGGAAGGGAGCAGGGAGAAAAGAAGAAAAATTCTAGATGAATATACTACAGCTCATGCCCTGTGCAGGCTAATTAAATCAGAATGTCTAATAAAAAAGTTAAAATTTGTAAGAGTTTCTCAGAGGATGATAATGTAAAGTCCACTGAAATAGGTTGACAGATGAGAAATCTGTGGCTCAGAAAAGCTAGTGAATTATGCAATAGATTGTGTCAACTACAGTTTGAGTTCTGATCCTTAATTCACTGTTCCTTTCCTTGTTTTTTGTCATCATTTTTCTCCTTCCTGAGCTTTGTGAACTTCAGTCTACCTGCAGACTTGCCAGCTCTTTATTTTTTCCATTTAAAAACATTATACACGAGTTGTTTTGGATTCAGAATAAATCACAGTATTCCAATGAAGATGGTAAATCTCAATAATTCCATTCAAATAATTTTGACCAGTTTCATTTCCTCCAGCAAACATTACTTCTTACTTTCATCTGATTCAAAATTAATAGAAAAAATTTACAATGACTCCACTAACCTTGACTCCTACTGAACCCAACCTTAAAAAAAAAAAAAAAAAGGAGAAAGATAAAAGAGCAGGGAGGGTCGAGAGGTGGGGGGAAGACACATGAATAGATATATTATTTGTGAAGGTTGCCATCATACTTATTGCTCTAGAGATTAAATTTTTATTTTAAGAGTAAAAAGACATGCTGCTAGTTTCACAGTTTTTTTTTTTTTCCCTCCCCGTCTCTATTTCCAATGGATTCCACATAATTTGCTAATCTTCCAGGGCAAGAGATTTTATTGATTTGAATGTAGAGCATCTACAAGCTATAAGGGGACTTTTTGTTTTGTTTTCTTGATGTTCTCTGTCCATGGATTCATTATGTTAAAAATATGTAAAATATGTGAGATATGTCATCTGTTATCTAAGAAGTGCACTGCTCCCAGTTTTACACAGACAACCAGATATTTTCAATTTGCTCAAGGGCTTTTGAAAACCAGTTTATGAAAGGCCTGATCTTATTACAGTCCCTGGAGACATGTATCCTACATTGGATGACAGTGAGCTCTCTTGCAGCAAAATTGCCTTGGATGAGGATGGCATCTTCAGGACTGTATTATCTGAGGGACCAAAGGTGGCTAATGAGGCCCATCTGAGGTCAGGGGATGCACTGTTGTAACTCTGGCACATATTTCTTGCATAATGAGTAGTACTGGGTTGTTAATTTAGTCTGGGTACTGTTTCTGCCAAGCCTGCTTTTCCATCTCCTGCACTCTCATTAATCAAAATGGAATGCAGTCATGTGTAGAAAGCCACCACTGTTAATATACCTCTGTGTAGAAATCACTTTTAAAATATTTCAGATAAAACTTACATTTTTCACAATAAGATTCAAGCAAGCTCTAACAACATATTTTATGTATACACTTAATTCAACAAATTGGTTGCCAGAGAACTCAGAAAAATGACTTAATTCAGTTTTTGAAATTTTCTAATGTTGTATCTGAAATGATAAATGTTTCTAATATTTTTTAAAGCAATGCAACTAAAAATGACTTAAAAATGCTATTCTGAATATCTTTTTTTACACATTAAAAAATTTCCTTAAGTCTAAGTTTTTGTTTTCTTATAGTACAACTTAGAAATTGTGCACACAAACAACTGAGATTATTCATGTCAAAACCCTTTTTATTATGCAACTAGCAATTAGAGGAGTCTTAAGCACACTCTGGTTAAGAATAATTTTATTTCTGCACCACTAAACAAATATTTTCCTGCTTATTGAATGTATACCTTAATATTTTTAAAGAATCTTTTAGCATTTTTAAAAAACTTTATGAAAAGAGACTTGATTCTGTTTCCTAACCTGTATCATAACTAGTTCTGTGGCTAAACTACTGGACAGTTGAAATGAGCAATTAAGTCAAGTTGTTGAATATTTCTAGGCCCCTTTCCTTACCAGTTAATGATCTCTGAGAATCTTCCTGATATTCCATTAACTGATTGAGCCGTACCAGCTCAATTGACTATTAATTTATTGATTGTTCATAAGTATGGAGAGAAAACTAGGTCTGCTTTGGGTTCCAATGATTTTAAGAAAAGATGTATATGTTTAGTAATGCAAATAATGCCTATATACTACGACTGTCAGCTTCCCACACCCCATGCATTACAGAAGATGTGAATGCACGCTTCCACACTATATTTGTTTCACCTCTCCTAAAGATTATTCCTGTGGCTTCTTTAAATTTGCCATGATTCTTATACACTGTCTTCTTAACGTTTTCAGAGTATCATAAATGAGATTGTGGAAATAATTTTGGATTCCCCACAATGATCTTTCATTAGAGTGGTGGTGGTAGTTTAGTCACTAAGTTATATCTGATTCTATCTGACTGTAGCCCACTAGGCTCCTTTCTCCATGGAATTTTCCAGACAAGAATATTGGAGTTGATTGCCATTCCCTTCTCTAGGAGATCTTCTCAACCCAGGGATTGAATCAGTGTCCCCAGCACTGCAGGCAGTTTCTTTACTGCTGAATCACCCAAACCATATTAATTGGACACCTTGTATAGTCACTTAAATATCATTTCATTTGTCCTCACACACACACACAAAAAAACATCAGGAATATGTTACCTCCACATGCAAAATCTGAGGCTAAGAGAAGTCATATAACTTGCACATAGTGAATGGAAGAGCTAAGATTCAACTCTAAATCTGCGGTTATCAAAAATCCGCATACTGTACAATATAAACTTGTTGTTTATTGTGTACATCACAAGATAGCAGTTATTTTGTAATGTAACTTTAAATGGCATGTCTATAAAAATGTTGAATCACTATATTGTACATCATCTACTATATGTATGCATGCATGCTATGTTGCTTCAGTCATGTCTGACTCTGTGACCCTATGGACTGTAGCCCACCAGGCTCCTCTGTCCATGGATTCTCCAGGCAAGAATACTGGAGTGGGTTGCCATGCCCTCCTCCAGGAATTGAATGCAACCCAGGAATTGAAACCTCATCTCTTATTGTAAATCAATTTTCTATACTTCAATTTAAAAAATTATGTACTATATCTTGCTACTATTTTCCAATTGCAAATTACTTTCTATTAATCAAGAAAGGACTTTGGAATACGGGAAAGCTTATTCTTTATGTGTCTCTTAAACACATATAGCAGATAAGCAGATCACAGAAGCTTAAATTTTTATGGCTATAAAGAATTTTAGTAATCAAATAGTTTAGTTCTTTCATTGCAAAATATAAACATGAAGTTATAACCCAGAAAGACAATGAGAAGTTTTTCTCAAGATATATAACTTTTTCTTATCCTACTAATTCCTCCAGGCCAAGAATTGTTTATGTCTTTGGTGTAGACTGGTGGCTTCCGGAGGTGGCATCACCTGTGGAGACCCTGCATGGAATAATTAGGCACAGACAATGCTTTGTATCTTGAATTAAGGGAATTAATACTTTACTGACATATTTTAAAGATTCCAGGTGAACTCAAGAAAGGTGATAGCTCCTATCAACTGAGCAATAGAATACTTCCCATTTAACAGGTGGCTAAGAATCGGACTTCAGAATCAAGAGTGTATCAGAACTATCTGGGAGAGATTTTATTTATTTTTTTGAGAGATTTTAAAAATACATATTTCAGCTCCCATCTCAGACTCAGAGAATCAGAAGCTCTGCATTATTCACGCTTTTTCAAATGATTCTCATGAAGTTCCAAAAACATGTGTGTGTTGGAGAACCATTGTCTTATGATGGTTCACAAAATACAGCATGGAAGAATCTAACTTAGGACATGTATTAAAAGCATTTTTTTTAAACATATATGAAGAGATCCCAATTGCATTAGCCGGGCCTAGGAATCAGTATTGTTCATAAATACCTCTGATTTTTCTAAGTCAGGTGACCCAGGAACCAGGCTTCTCACTAATATTGACAAAGGCAGCTACTGTTTGAGAAGTTCTTTTAAAATTCTTCTTTAAAATATATTTAATTTAAGTCAAATGAATAAATATACGTTAGCCATGAGTTTAAAAAATAGCTCAATTGTCCAGATGTATCCAACCTGGCTTACTCAAATTAGCTCCACTATTTTACTGTCACCTGGGAATTGACTATGCAGGTCCACTGCCTCCCTGAAATTTTCACATCATTAAAAATTCTACATTATTCTGATAAGAATGTGGATAGTATAGAAAAATCTAAAATATTTTAAAATAATGCCCAATATATGGTTATTTTTCTGCAGGCAATTAAGGTCTCAGGGAATAGTGAGTACATGACTTGCAAAGGAAGTAGGTAGAGGACTAAGAGGAGGAAGGAGTTAAAGAAGCAGGCTTAGTTAATTGAGCACTTGCTATATTCAAGCACTGGATTAGGGTTCTTTCCAAATATTAGATTAATAATCAGTTTTATACTTTAAATGCCTATTCAGAGAAGTAAAAGGCAAATCTCTTGGACTATTTACCTTTAAAATATTATTTTATGATGGTCATTGGAATTGCATTTGCAAACACACACAAACATCATTTTAGATCTTAGATGAGAGAGTAACAGAGCTAAAAGGAACATTATAGACAGCAAGGTCCAGAGAGGTTAAGTGGTCTTCTCAAATTACAGTTTTTAGGACCAGTAACCCAGCCAGGCATCACTCATGTTTCTGATTCAGCAGGCAAAGTCTCACTTATGTTGCTGTTGTTGCGTTGCATGTGGGCTCAGTTGTGTCTGACTCTTTGTGACCCCATGGACTGTAGCCCACAAGGCTCCTCTGTCCATGGAATTTTCAGGCAAGAATATTGGAGTGGTTCATTTATGCTGTAAACTGCTTATATAATGCTTGTGGATATGAATTCATTCAATATGAATTACTGAGAGGAAGAAGACTTTTGGTAGTAGTGGAGCTTACCCATTTATAAAATGCTACAAAATCTCTAGATGAGAGACACCAGGAAAAACAATACCATCTTAATTGACTGATGTTTGTGATATTAAAAAAAGTACAGTTAGGGAGGAAAGAAAGATATTTCTCACAAGCATAGTTTCGGAGAAACTTGTTTTATATTCTGCTTGCACTTTATATTCTTCTTAAAACTAATTATTCTTCCTATTAGAAACAGGTAGTATGTTAATATTTGAATAGAATTTCAACATGTTCCAAGTTCTTAATCTTTCTTGCACTATTACTTCTTCGGGGGTCGTAGACTGCAGTAAGACTAAAAGGACCTTAAAATGTCTTTCTTTTGCATTCCAAATTGACCAATGAAATATCACCTCAGGTGGATACCAAGAAGCTGGAATTCATCACATTAAAAAAATATATTTTGCATGGTCTTTAATGCAATCTGTTTATTCATTCAACAAATATTTGTTGAGACCCTCCTGTATATTAGGCACTGGATTTATCTTTTAGATTCTAAAGTTTATTGTGTTTAACAGCTTGATTATAATTCATGTATTAAGAAATTCCCTTAAACGAGATCAGAGTTTAAGGGCACTCAAAGATATGATAAAGCACAAAGTCATAATGTAAGGATCTAAGCCTTGTTTTGGTAATTAAGTCATACAAAGTCATTTTATGGATGATTACCTCAAGACTCATGGAATCTAGTTTGAAAACAGGTAGGCAAAAAGATTTCAACAGTATAGTTTCCAATTCTTTCCATATTTAACCTCCAACTGAAGACAGGAATTTAAAGGGTCAGCAAATAATTTCTAAATATTTGGTTAATTTATACCTCAAATGCTCTGAGCTTTCTAAGCCCTCACAACAGAAGGCATTTCTACACATTCTGGGATTATCAGAATTTATGTAGTAAATATATAATTTTTAAGTGGATAGTGGCTTCTTATTTAGATAATTCTTTTCAGTTTGTACTTTATATTGTCAAATTTATGGCTGTCATAAACTATGACTGTCTTTTTTTTCCAGATATGCCCTACTCCTGGATTTGGAGAATTAAGTATATGTTCTTATTAATATGGCCTATAATAATTAATATTTATATTTCTTTACTGGTAAGGCCCATAGTGAATAATATTTAAATATTTAGATAATGGAAAGTAAAATATTTTTTATATTTTTAAATGTAAATGGACTATTTTTTTTTTTTTAATATTCACAGTTTACCTCCTGGCAAGTTTGTTTTTATAACCAGCAGTTTTGCCAAATCTTTATCTTTCACCAGGAGATATCCTTAAAAAGAATTATAATCCACAGGATTTATTAAAGAAGTAGCAGAGAAATAGTCACCATCTTGAGGGTTGCATTTCACTTAAAATGTAGTGAAAGCCTACTTCCTTCTGCTCAATTCCTAAGATACTTAAACCAGAAAGAATGCTAACAAGTTCCATGTTGTATTGGCCATATGTGCATATTTTTTTAAGTCAAAGTGCTTCCACATAGAGTATAACATTCTACAACTCCTAATAATACCAATAAGATATTCACATTTTTAGAATTGAGATGTACTTAGTGATAAGGTAAGAATATGATGAAAAAAGAACACAGAACTGAGGGAGATAGTACTCTGAAATTCTAATCTTGGCTATGTCAATATAGCTGTGGGGTGTTTGTATGTTTGTGGGTGTATAGTATGTGAACATATGTCTTAAATAAATACTATCTTTGAATTTAGTCACCTCATAAGTAGAATGAAGGGATTTGCTTGTAAACATTGCTATAATTTCTTCCAGTCCTAAAACTCACTGATCAATGGACCTAGAACTGAAGTTGACTCATTCATTTTTGGCCCTTCAAATTAAGAAAACTTATTTTTTGGAGACTTGAGAATGGATTTTTAATATACAGATGTGCTAGTTAGTCACTTAGTATTATTGCCTTAGCTTGAGCCATATGATCAGAGTATAATTATAGTCTCAGACTGAGAAAGAGACCAAACCCATAGTTGACAATAAGGGTACTGCCCTCAGGTTTCTTCGTTCTTTGAAATCATGAGCATCCACCGCAGTAAAGGCTTTTTATTGAATGCTTTTCTGCTTTTGAAGAAAGTAGATATTTCTAAATTTGTTAGTAATGCATTCTTTTTAGATCCCTACACTTTTTAGTAGGTCAAAAAGATAACGTAAACATAAATGTTTGAATCTATTTGAACATGATGAAATAAATGAGGGTGGAAATCTTTCCTTATCTAGGAGGGCATCTACACAGACATGCAATTTATGGGTGCTATCCAGTTATAAGAGATAATATGACAAGCATCTTCCATTGGGTCAAATGAATAAACAAAGTTTGTGGCTCAGAAACTGTCAAATAGCTAATCAGTTGGAGAAATTTATTATCTTATTTTCATTAAATCAGTAGTGACTCATATAAATTTCATTCAGAGTGAAAGTGAAAGTGAAGTCGTTCAGTCGTGTCCGACTCTTTGCGACCCCATAGACTGTAGCCTACCAGGCCTCTCTGTCCATGGGATTTTCCAGGCAATAGTACTGGAGTGGATTGCCATTTCCTTTTCTAGGGGATCTTCACAACCCAGGGCTCAAATCTGGGTCTCCCACCTTGTAGACAGATGCTTCACGGTCTGAGCCATCAGGGAAGTCCATATGTGCCTAAACATAGACTCAAAGGAAGTTTTCCTTGTCTCTTGACTTAATGGTAAGTTCCTTTAAGGCAGTGATGGTACCTTGTTCATCTTTTCTCTGGTTAGGGCCTTGCCTGACACAAGGAGCCTGTTCAATCACTGGTAAAGGAATGAACCTGAAGATCAAAGAGTCCTTCAACCAATGCATTAATTTTCCTCTGTTCAAATCCTTCTAGTGGCACTGAGAGCTCCTTTCCTCACAAGGCAGACTGGATTGTTGGACATAAACTCCTGCTTTCTGAATTCAAATTTGCCTCTCTGTCTAGCTTCTATTTGATGTAGAAAATTGTGGATTTGAGTTCTATTGATGCAGAGGACTATTAGAATAATTCACAAATCGACTCAAATAGATGTCATCAGTACATTCTAACACTTTTGATGGGTTTTTGGTCTGACTGGAATAAACTCATTAAAGATTCTTCTGGGAAATGCTTTCTTTGAGAATCCTTAGAGTCCCATCTTTTCACATCTACTGTTCTCTGCTTATATCCAGCCCTAAACCTTATGGAGGAGAAACACTGTAGAGCAACTGCAAGTTCAGGGGTGAATTCTCTAAAAACTTAGTGTAATGAAAGTTTATTCAGGTTCTGTAAAACCCTGAGGGTGATGGTCATATTGCTGTTTATGGATAATTACAAAAATGGATATAAAACATCATCTCAAGTTAGCAACTCTAGACTAGAGCTGTCACTTTATTGGAATAAGCAAAGCTTTTCTGATGACATTAAATGTCATCCATTTATTAATTCAACAAATATGCATTGAGGTCTCACTTTGTGTTAGCATGTGTTCCCTATTGACTCCTACTTTATTATGTTTAACATTTTATACTTAACACCTGGATGATAATTTTATTTAGCCAAGTTGCTCAGTCATGTATGACTCTTTATGTCCCCATGGACTATACAGTCCATGGAATTCTCTAGGCCAGAATACTAGAGTGGGTAGCCTTTCCCTTCTCCAGGGGATCTTCCCAACCCAGGGATCAAACCCAGGTCTCCCACATTACAGGCAGATTCTTTACCATCTGAGCCACCAGGGAAGCCCTAATTTTATTTAGGCTCTTTTAAATTATAGGACAAACATCTCAATTATTCAATTTAGATGTCCATATGGTATAGGAAAATGTTTTAGACATTGGGCCTTTGGAAAAAAATATTTTAAATTGATATGTTAAAAACTGTACATAAATGTACCATTTGTAAACATGACTTGTATCTATACTTACCTTTTTCCTTTGTCATTTGATGAGATTATTTGTTTTATTATAATAATGAGGGTTAAGATCAGGAAGAAAACTATCTTAGCTTATTTTAAGTGTTACTAGGATTATTTCCCAGGCACCGAAAATCGCCCCAAATTGGATATTTAAAAATACTTAAGTAATGTAGCTTAATATCATGAGAACAAGTGACTGCATTTGCAAGTCAACTTAATGAAAATAAACGAGAAGCCTAATAGCTTCCTGAATAGAATGGTTGTGCTCCACTATCTGGCTTATTCACTACATGAATAATTCTGCATTCACAAATGTAACAAACAGGTGAAAAACAGATCAAATAGAGAAAGTTATACATTGTTCAACTTCAAAGTCAAAGAGGTTAGAATTCAATTACAAATTGATTTTCCTTTGCTTCATTATGCCAACTGGGAACTAGAGATGATAATGTTTAATGAAAATATTTCATATTTGAAGATATGTCTTCATTTACCAAGTGGATGAAACAACTGATCAGTGTAGGAACAACGATCAAATTACAGTTACATTAGAGATAACAACAAAAATATGAAAAAAAGAGGTTTACAAATGATAGAGAATAATAAATTATTTTTCAGGTCACATAATTAGGTATATATAAGATAATTTAAAACCAAGTGGAGTGATTGCTGATGCTGCACTCTTAAAAATCTCCATCAAAATATACATGTCACCCCAGAGAGTGATACAAATAAATTATGACACAAAAGCAGAATAATGTCTCTTCTCATCCTTAAAACCTGGATAATATCTCATCAAAATGATTTGCCAAATGTGCAAATGATGGAAAACTTTAATTCCAAAACCATTTCTCTAAATTACCAACGGATTTATACTCTTGATGCCTTTTCACATGGTCACAAGCCAAGCATGCATGTGATTCCCAAAATCGAGGGAGATTTACTGTGAAATCTTTCCTCCAGTTAAAGTAACTAAGGTATAATTTATTGTTTTTGTCTACTTCCTTCAGATACTTAGCTAGCTCACTTGGAGAGTTATAATCTTCCACATGAATGAATGAATCTGCTGGAATATAATTCTCATAGTTTTCCCTAGATGGCCCCAAAACAACAGGCACAGAGCCAGCCAGAAAAGCATTGTAGAGCTTTTCTGTGATATAATCTTTGTGGATTGAGTTTTCAAAGGAAAGATAAAATTTGCAAGTAGATATGGTAGGAATCAAATTTTTATCAGTCACGTATTCTCCAAATGCTTGCCCATAGGTATGGATTTCAATGCTTTTGCTTAGCTCATTGTAATACTTGACCCTGGCATGCTCAGGGTTCCAGTTACTTACAACCCAGCACACTAACTTCTCTTTGTTTGGCACTTCAAACACGAAGGGGTTTGTGCTTACGGTCAAGAAACCATAAGGCACTTGGATATCTGAGTCACGGCGATAAGTCAGAGTCAGGTTGAACAGGTGCTCAATGCCACTCTTCTGCGGTGTGTGAGTCGGTGACTCCAGATTCATCCAAATCCATTTCTGGAAGGGTGGCCTCGCCTGCTGAGGTAAATTGGTCAGATCCCAACTGATGTCTCGGTGGTGGATCAGAACTGCGTGGGACTTGTTGTACAGAGAACGGTCTGTCGTGAGATGGCATCCTTGGATGTTGAACATTGCTTGGCAAGATGTAAGGTCAAAGGTCTGCCCAAATGGCCACACCCAAATCAGAATAGTAGTTTCATTAAAATCACCAGTTTTGGTGGAGAAGAAATTTTTCATTTTCAGCACAGAGCTGGCTGACTCCATCGGGCTGAAGATCCAGCTGTTGGTGGGCTTGATATAAATGAACAGACACACCATGAAGCAGGCCAGGATAATGCAGACGATTAAAAATGGGCGGAGAATTCCTTTGGATGCTGAGGTCATAATTTTTTCTGTGAAACAGAAAGGGAAAGATAGAGGAGTAGGTGGAGGTAGGGATGAAGAGTTAATCACAAATACATTTTGAGATAAATAGGTGGTACATCCTAAAATACACTTAATCACAAAATCAACTGCATTTTCTTTTTTCCAGTGTTACCAAAAACTAAACATGGTGTCTGCTCAATAAAATCAAGTTGCAAACAGTACCTGTTTCCTAAACACTCACTCTCAACTAGGCTTGGTGTCAAGCACTTTGAATACATTACCCCTATCAATGAGGTCTTTTATCACCTCTTCTCTGCAGAATGAGGAAATTGAGGGCCAAAACTAGGTAGCTTACCCACTGAATTATGCAGTTTCTTGCCTTCTAAATCTTCTTTGAACAAGTAATACAAGCATCAGTAATCCATTGAGGTGCATTGGCACCTCAAGTTTTACTGTCTTGATTTCACTAATCTCTGCCCTTTATATACGTGAGGGCTTCCCTGGTGGCTCAGTGGTAAAGAATCTGCCCGCCAATGCAGGAGAAGTGGGTTCAATCCCTGGGTTGGGAAGATGCCTTGGAGAAGGAAATGGCAACCAATTCTAGTATTCTTGCCTAGGAAATCCCATGGACCGAGGAGCCTGGTGGGCTACAGTTCATGGGGCTGCAAAGAGTTGGACACTATTTAGTGACTAACACTACCACCATTTACCCATGAGTTAAATTTTGATCAGTTTCCCTTAATAAGAACAATACCTGACACTTATCTGGTGCTCATTAGTGCCATGCATTAATATGAGGACCTACATTAACAATATATGTATGAATTTATATATTTACACAAGAGTGTGTATCTCTGTGTAAGTATATGTACTAACTCATTATATTCTCATCTCATTCATGAAGAAATTGAGGTCCCAAATGGTTAAGAAACTCCAAAGTCACGTATTGTCAGTGGCAAAACATTCTTTTAAACCCAGGCTCTGGGTCCAGAATCTAGGCACTTGATGACTCTATTTTTGTAATCATTGATTCTCTAGGCTGCAGCCAGAGAATACAGTCATCTTGATGATACCAGAATGTAAGCTTCATGAGAAGCTTTGTTTCTCACTGCTGTATCCTCATCACCAGGTTACAGTAGGTGCTCAGTAGATGCTTAGTAGATGCTATGTATACTGCATAAATGAATGGGTGGATTGCTGAGTACCTTGGGTGGATTCTCAAGGTATAAGCATTGGTAACTAGATAAATAGAAATTAACAAAGTATGAATGAATAAAGTTATACTTACTTGCTTTATTGGTATATTTAACACATATTGCTCTGTAGAATGAAATGACTTACAGGTATTCATACCAGTAGTTGAGCAAATTTTCCCAGTTTTGACTCTCTTTGTTGCATCCCAAAGTTGGCTTATAGCACATTTTAGTCCCACAACACTTTATTTGTCCAAATGGGAAAAAACTGAAAACTGGTTGGTAGGCAGAGACAATATTCCTTCCAGTATGTGCCTCTCAATTTTCCCGATTCCTGCACATTTGAAGCTCCTTGAGGTTCTTCTTGTTAACTCTCTGCATATCGTCTATCCTCTCAACTTTCCACTGGTATTGGGGGTCAATTACTAAATAACAGAGCTGTTACTAAGTAACACCTGCTTTTTACAGAAGCTGTCAGAAAACTTTGCCTCTTGGAGCCAAATTGACTTCCCTTTGACAAGAACTTTTTCACCTATTCCTCATTACTAAAATTCAGTTGGACACCTAACATGTCTTGAATTTCTCATATAACCTATATTTAAAGGACTTGCAGTTTGTTACTATAGCTCTCACCAGAGATAGCAATACATATAAACATAAAATTAATTTTAACAATAAAGAGTATAAAGTCTTTAAATCATTTTAATACTTTAAAGTAATATGAAGAAATATAGTTTAAAGACTACAGCATTAAAAATAACAGAAACTTCAGTAAAAGTACTACTTGCAAGAATTAGCATGTGTATAATGGCATTTTCCATAAAGAGAATGATGTACTGAGCATTAAAGGATAGAAGAACTTGGAAAAGAAAAGGTTCAGATTTTGATTTTCAAACCATAAATATTCTTCAAGGTATTAGGGACAGACACGTGAAACTAAGAATAGAAGACTTCTTCAAGGTGTGGTAATTCCACTTTTGCACGTGTGTGTTTTGAACCTTATCTTTAAATGGAAAAAAACAGGAATATACCTGGAAAAGATCTAATTTGAAAAGATACATGGACCCCAGTATTCTTAGCAGCACTATTCACAATACCAGAGACATGGAAGTAACCTAAATGTCTGTTGAAATATGAATGGATAAAGAAGACGTGACACATACATGCAATGGGATATTGCACAGCCATAGAAAAGAATGAGATAATGCCATTTGTAGCAGCATGGGTAGACCTAGAAAATATCATACTAAGTGAAGTAAGTCAGACAAAGACAAATATCATCTGGTACTATTTATGAATCTAAAAAATGGTATCAAAATATCCTATTTACAAAATAAAAATAGACGCACAGAAATAGAAAACAAACTTATGTTTACCCAAGGTGAAAGGGAGGCAGGGATAAATTAAGAGTTTTGGATTAACAGATAAACAATGCTATATAAAACATAGATGAACAACAAGGTTCTACTGGATAGCACAGGGAACAATAACCTATAATGGAAAACAATCTGAAAAAGAATTCACTTCAGTTCAGTTCAGTTCACTTCAGTCGCTCAGTCATGTCCGACTCTTTGCAACCCCATGGACTATAGCACGTCAGGCCTCCCTGTCCATCACCAACTACTGGAGTTTACTCAGACTCACAGCCATTGAGTTGGTGATGCCATCAAACCATCTCATCCTCTGTTTCCCTCTTCTACTCCGGCCTTCAAATTTTTCCAGTGTCAAGGTCTTTTCAAATGAGTCAGGTCTTTGCATCAGGTGGCCAAGTATTGGAGTGTCAGCTTCAGCATCAGTCCTTCCAATGAATATTCAGGATTGATTTCCTTTAGGATAGACTGGATAGATCTCCTTGCACTCCAAGGGAATCTCAAGAGTCTTCTCTAACATCACAGTTCAAAAGCATCAATTCTTCGGCGCTCAGCTTTCTTTATAGTCCAACTCTAACATCCATATATGACCACTGGAAAAACCATAGCTTTGATTAGATGGAATTTTGTTGGCAAAGTCATGTCTCTGCTTTTTAATATGCTGTCTAGGTTGGTCATAGCTTTTCTTCCAAGGAGAAAACGTCTTTTAATTTCATGGTCACAGTCATCATCTGCAGTGATTTTGGAGTCCAAAAAAATAAAGTCTGCCACTGTTTCCACTGTTTTCCCATCTGTTTGCCATGAAGTGATGGGACCAGATGCCATGATCTTAGTTTTCTGAAAGCTGAATTTAAGCCAACTTTTTCACTCTCCTCCTTCACTTTCATCAAAAAGCTCTTTAGTTCTTCGTTTTCTGCCATAAGTGTGGAGTCAGCTGCATAGCTGAGATTATTGATATTCCTCCTGGAAATCTTGATTCTAGCTTGTGCTTCATCCAGCCCAGCGTTTCTCATGATGTAATTTGCATATAAGTTAAATAAGCAGGGTGACAATATACAGCCTTGACATACTCCTTTTCCTATTCAGAACCATCCCATTGTTCCATGTCCAGTTCTAACTGTTGTTTCTTGACCTGCATACAGATCTTTCAGGAGGCAGGTCAGGTGGTCTAGTATTCCCATCTCTTGAAGAATTTTCCAAGCTTGTGATGATCCACACAGTCAAAGGCTTTGGCATAGTCAATGAAGCAGAAGTAGATGTTTTTCTGGAACTCTCTTGCTTTTTCGATGATCCAGCAGAGGCTGAAAATTTGATCTCTGGTTCATCTGTCTTTATTAAATCCAGCTTGAACATCTGAAAGGTCATGGTTCACATAGTGCTGAACATGGCTTAGAGAATTTTGAGCTTTACTTTACTAGCATGTGAGATGAGTTGCAATTTTGCAGTAGTTTGGACATTCTTTGGCATTGCCTTTCTTTGGGATTGGAATGAAAACTGACCTTTTCCAGTCCTGTGGCCACTGCTGAGTTTTCCAAATTTGCTGGCATATTGAGTGTAGCACTTTCACAGCATCATCTTTCAGGATTTTAAATAGTTCAACTAGAGTTCCATCATCCCCACTAGCTTTGTTCATAGTGATGCTTCCTAAAGCCCATTTGACTTCACATTCCAGGATGTCTGGCTTTCGGTGAGTGATCACACCATCGTGGTTATCTGGGTCATGAAGATCTTTTTGGATAGTTCTTCTGTGTAGTCTTGCCACCTCTTCTTACTATCTTCTGCTTCTGTTAGATCCATACCATTTCTTTCCTTTATTGAGCTCATCTTTGCATGAAAAATTACCTTGGTACCTCTAATTTCCTTGAATAGATCTCCAATCTCTCCCATTCTATTGTTTTCCTCTATTTCTTTGCACTGATCACTAAGGAAGACTTTCTTATCTCTCCTTGCTATTCTTTGGAACTCTGCATTCAAATGGGTATATCTTTCCTTTTCTCCTTTGCTTTTCACTTCCTTTTTTTTCATAGCTATTTTCAAGGCCTCCTCCGACAACCATTTTGCCATTTTGCATTTCTTTTTCTTGGGGATGGTCTTTATCACTGCCTCCCATATAATGTCATGAACTTCTGTCCATATTTCTTCAGGCACTCTATCCGATCTAATCCCTTGAATCTATTTATCACTTCCATTGTATAATCATAGGGGATTTGATTTAAGTCAGACCTGAATGGTCTAGTGGTTTTCCCTACTTTCTTCAATTTAAGTCTGAATTTGGCAAAAAGGAGTTCATGATATGAGCCACTGTCAGCTCCTGGTCTTGTTTTTTTTTTTTTTTTTTTTGACTGCATAGAAGTTTTCCATCTTTGGCTGGAAAGAAAGAATCAATCTGATTTTGGTATTGACCATCTGGTGATGTCCATGTGTAGAGTCTTCGCTAGTATTGTTGGAAGAGAGTGTTTGGTATGACCAGTGCATTCTCTTGGCAAAACTCTATTAGCCTTTGCCCTGTACTCCAAAGGCCAAATTTGCCTGTTACTCCAGGTACTTCTTGACTTCCTCCTTTTGGATTCCACTCCCCTATCATATAATGGACAGCTTTTTGGTGTGTTAGTTCTAGAAGGTCAGATGACACCACCCTTATGGCAGAATGTGAAGAGGAACTAAAAAGCCTCTTGATGAGACTGAAAAAGGACAGTGAAAAAGTTGGCTTAAAGCTCGACATTCAGAAAATGAAGATCATGGCATCTGGTCCCATCACTTCATGGGAAATAGATGGGAAACAGTGGAAACAGTATCAGACTTTATTTTTTGGGGGGGTCCAAAATCACTGCAGATGGTGATTTCAGCCAGGAAATCAAAAGACGTTTACTCCTTGGATTAAAAGTTATGACCAACCTAGATAGCATATTGAAAATCGGAGACATTACTTTGCCAACAAAGGTCCTTCTAGTTAAGGCTATCGTTTTTCCAGTGGATGCATGGATGTGCGAGTTGGACTGTGATGAAAGCTGAGTGCCAAAGAATTGATGCTTTTGAACTGTGGTATTGGAGAATACGCTTGTGAGTCCCTTGGACTGCAAGGAGATCCAACCAGTCCATTCTAAAGGAGATCAGCCCTGGGTGTTCTTTGGAAGGAATGATGCTAAAGCTGAAACTCCAATACTTTGGCCACCTCATGAGAAGAGCTGACTCATTGGAAAAGACTCTGATGCTGGGAGGGTTTGGGGGCAGGAGGAGAAGGGGACGACAGGGGAAGAGATGGCTGGATGGCATCACCGATTCGATGGACATGAGTTTGAATGAACTCCGGGAGATGGTGATGGACAGGGAGGCCTGGTGTGCTGCGATTCATGGAGTCTCAAAGAGTTGGACATGACTGAGCGACTGATCTGATCTGATCTAGAAGGTCTTGTGGGTCTTAATAGAACAGTTCAACTTCAGCTTCTTCAGGATTCCTGGTTGGGGCATAGACTTGGATTACTGTGATAGTAAATGGTTTACCCTGGAAACAAACAGAGATCAGTCTGTCATTTTTGAGATTGCATCCAAGTACTACATTTTGGACTCCTTTTTTGACTTCTGTTTCATTGAAAAAGAATATATACATATATATATATAGCCTTAATCTGAAACTAAGACATCATTATAAAGCAACTATATTTCAATTTTAGAAAAGAAAGAAAGAAAGAAACAGGGATATACTATTGGGTATTATATCCTATGCTAAGTCACTTCAGTCATGTCCAACTCTGTGCGACCCCATAGATGGCAGCCCACCGGGCTCCCCCGTCCCTGGGATTTTCCAGGCAAGAACACTGTGCCATTTCCTTCTCCAGTGCATGAAAGTGAAAAGTGAAAGTGAAGTCATTCAGTCGTGTCCGACCCTCATCGACCTCATGGACTCCAGCCTACCAGGGTCCTCTGTCCATGAGATTTTCCAGGCAAGGGTACTGGAGTGGGGTGCCGTTGCCTTCTCCAGGTATTATATAATACTTGCCTAAAAGTTGTAACTTGCCACTTGGTCTTTATTCCTAGATTACAGTCACTACCTCCTGTTCAACCCACCTCTCTATTTCACACTCGCTAGGATGTGGGGTTGGAAGAAGTTCTTCCCTTATGCCATTATGAGCCCTTGGGTACCTTTTCTATATGTTGTGCAAATTCATAATCAAACTACTTCTGTTAAGGCAAACTTTTTAATCTTCAGTAAAAATGCATAAAAATCACAAACACTTTGAACAGAACTTTGGATCTACTTGGGCATCTAGAGATCAACTCACATCAACCCCAAACACCTGAAATAAATCATCAAAAATTGATAGGTGGATTGAAATTAGAAATAGTTTAAAAAAGAAGGATTGCCATATATATTCACATTGCAACTTCTTTCCTGTTATATAAAGTAAAAAATTTTAAGGTACTTCCTATAGTGCCTGGACCATGCTGCTGCTGCTAAGTCGCTTCAGTCATATCTGACTCTGTGTGACCCCATAGACAGCAGCCCACCAGGCTCCTCCGTCTCTGGGATTCTCCAGGCAAGAACACTGGAGTGGGTTGCCGTTTCCTTCTCCAATGCATGCATACATGCTAAGTCGCTCAGTTATGACTGACTCTGTGTGACCCCATGGACAACAGCCCACTGGGCTCCTCTGTCCACAGGATTCTCCAGGCAAGAGTACTGGAGTGGGTTGCCATTTCCTTCTCTGCCTGGATCATAGAGAGCACATGTTTGCTATTACATTATTATTTCTTGTTAGTTAAGAATCAGAGTTCTCATAACAGCTAAAATTCTTTTAGAATAATAGATTCTTTCTGACTTCTGTGCAAATTACTACTATTTCTAACCACATACATACAATCTCCCCTAAGTACAAAACATAACTCATTAGTATTAATGTCTGGATAAAATACACAAGGAAACAAATTATAGTGAACTAGCAGCAGCAGCAGCAAGCAGAGTCTTTCAATAGATCATGAAATCAGCCTTTTCACAAAAGTTTGCTTTGTAAGCATATTGTGTTTAGACTCTGTGGCAGATATTTCCTGGTTTTTACTGTCTTGCAATCACTCACTTTTCTTCTGATAATAGCATCCCAATTGCCTATCAGGATAAACCTCTCCTCTCCTGTGTGCAATTATTGTGACTTTCTTTCAACCACTATTGAGGAGGGATGCCAGATTATTCAAACTCTCGCTCTCTCTCTCTGGGACTTTAAAACTTGCATGTAAGGGCCAAGAGAGAAAAATGTTGGAGATAGTTAGTCACAGATGAGTTCCCTGAGAAGACTTATATAAACTCTGCTACCTGCCACCAAGGAGCTACTCAGGACCCTGCTTTCCTGGGCTTGGTTCCTGAGATATTCCTTCAGTTCCAAGAGCTACTCCATAAACATAATAATTTTATTTTTGTTTATATTAGTTATAATTGATTATATTTCTTGAAACAACGAAATCAAAACAAACAACAAAAACAAAAGCCATAAGCAAGCCAAAAATGAAAAAAACAAAACCCCAATTGATTCTCTTTTCTCCCGTTTTTATTTCTGCAGTATATGAAGTATCTAATGTAAATATTTCAAAATATATCCACAATTATCTGGATCATGGTGGAGAGTTCTGATAAAATGTGGTCCACTGGAGAAGGGAATGGCAAACTAGTTCAGTATTCTTGCCTTGAGAACCCCATGAACAGTATGAAAAGGCAAAAAGATAGGACACTGAAAGATGAACTCCCCAGGACGGTAGGTGCCCAATATGCTACTGGAGATAAGAGGACAAATAACTCCAGAAGAATGAAGAGAGGGAGCCAAAGCAAAAACAACACCCAGTTGTGGATGTGACTGGTGATGGAAGCAAGTCTCTTTACTGATGCTGTAAAGAGTAACATTGCATAGGAACCTGAAATGTTACGTCCATATATCAAGGCAAATTGCAAGTGGTCAAACAGGAGATGGCAAGAGTGAACATTGACATTTTAGGATTCAGCAAACTAAAATGAACTGGAATGGGTGAATTTAACTCATCTGACCATTATATCTACTACTGTGGGCAAGAATCCCTTAGAAGAAAAGGAGTAGCCATCATAGTAAACAAAAGAGTCCGAAATGCAGTACTTGCATGCCATCTCAAAAATGACAGAATGATCTCTGTTTATTTCCAAGGCAAACCATTCAATATCATGGTAATACAAGTCTATGCCCCAACCAGTAATGCTGAAGAAGCTGAAGTTGAACAGTTCTATGGAGACTTATAAGACTTTCTAGAACTAACACCAAAAAAGATGTCCTTTTCATTATAGGGGACAGAAATGAAAAAGTAGGAAGTTCCTTGTGGCTCAGACAGTAAAGCGTCTGCCTACAATGTGGGAGACCTGGGTTTGATCCCTGGGTCAGGGAGATCCTCTGGAGAAGAAAATGGCAACCCATTCCACTACTCTTGCCTGGAAAATCCCATGGATGGAGGAGCCCGGTAGGCTATAGTTCATGGGGTCGCAAAGAGTCGGACATGACTGAGCGACTTCACTTCACTTCACTTCACTTCACTTCACTTCACTTCACTTCAAGAAACACCTGGAGTAACAGTCAAATTTGGCCTTGGAGCACAGAATGAAGCAGGACAAAGGCTAACAGAATTTTGTCAAGAGAACACACTGGTGATAGCAAACATCCTCTTCCAACAACGTAAAAGAAGACTCTACACATGAACATCACCAGATGGTCAATATCGAAATCAGACTGATTATATTCTTTGCAGTCAAAGATGGAGAAGCTCTCTACAGTCAGCAAAAATAAGACTGGAAGCTGACTGTGGCTCAGATCATGAACTCCTTATTGCCAAATTCAGACTGAAATTGAAGAAAGTAGGGAAACCACTAGTCCATTCAAGTATGACCTAAATCAAATCCTTAACTATTATACTACAGTGGAAGTGAGAAATAGGTTTAAGGGATTAGATCTGATAGACAGAGTGCCTGATCAACTATGGACAGAGGTTCGTGACATTGTACAGGAGACAGGGAGCAAGACCATCCCCAAGAAAAAGAAATGCAAAAAAGCAATTTTGGCTATCTAAGCAGGCCTTACAAATAGCTATGGAAAGAAGAGAAGCAAAAAGCAAAGGAGAAAAGGAAAGATATACCCATTTGAATGCAGAGTTCCAAAGAATAGGAAGGAGAGATAAGAAAGCCTTATTTTGTGATCAGTGCAAAGAAATAGAGGAAAACAATAGAATGGGAAACACTAGAGATATCTTCAAGAAAATCAGAGATACAAAGGGAACATTTCATGTAAAGATGGGCTCAATAAAGGAAAGAAATGGTACGGACCTAACAGAAGCAGAAGATATTAAGAAGAGGTGACAAGAATACACAGAAGAACCATGTAAAAAAGATCTTCATGACCTACATAACCACGATGGTGTGATCACTCACCTAGAGCCAGACATCTGGAATGTGAAGTCGAGTGGGCTTTAGGAAGCATCGCTACAAAGAAAGCTAGGGGAGGTGATGGAATTCCAGTTGAGCTATTCAAATCCTAAAAGACGATGCTGTGAAAGTGCTGCACTCAATATGCCAGCTAATATGGAAAACTCAGCAATGGCCACAGGTCTGGAAATGGTCAGTTTTCATTCCAATCCCAAAGAAAGACAATGCCAAAGAATGCTCAAACTACCACACAATTGCACTCATCTCACACGCTAGTTAAGTAATGCTCAAAATTCTCCAAGCCAGGCTTCAACAATACATGAACCGTGAACTTCCACATGCCAAGCTGGATTTAAAAAAGGCAGGGGAACCAGATATCAAATTGCCACTATCTGCTATATCATTGAAAAAGCAAGAGAGTTCCAGAAAAACATCTATTTCTGCTTAATGACTATGCCAAAGCCTTTGACTGTGTGGATCACAATAAACTGTGGAAAATTCTGAGAGAGATGGGAATACAAGACCACCTGACCTGTCTCTTGAGAAATCTGTGTGCAGGTCAGGAAACAACAGAATTGGACATGGAACAACAGACTGGTTCCAAATAGGAAAAGGAGTATGTCAAGGCTGTATATTGTCACCCTGCTTATTTAACTTCTATGCAGAGTACATCATGAGAAACGCTGGGCTGGAGGAAGCACAAGCTAGAATCAAGATTGCCGGGAGAAATATAATAACCTCAGATATGCTGTTGCCACCACCCTTATGGCAGAAAGCGAAGAAGAGCTAAAGAGCCTGTTGATGAAAGAGGAGAGTGAAAAAGTTGGCTTAAAACTTAACATTTCGAAAACAAAGATCATGGCATCTGCTCCCATCACTTCATGGCAAATAGATGGGAAAGAGTGGAAACAGTGACAGACTATTTTTTTGGACTCCAAAATCACTGCAGATGGAGACTGCAACCATGAAATTAAAAGATGTTTATTCCTTGGGAGAAAAGTTATGACCAACATAGACAGCATCTTAAAAAGCAGATTCATTACTTTGACAACAAAGGTCCATCTAGTCAAGGCTATGGTTTTCCCAGTAGTCATGTGTGAATGTGAGAGTTGGACTATAAAGAAAGCTGATAGCCAAAGAATTGATGCTTTGAACTGCAGTGTTAGGGAAGACTCTTGAGAGTCCCTTTGAATGCAAGGAGATCCAATCAGTCCATCCTAAAAGACATCAATCATGAATATTCATTAATGAGTCAGCTTCCTCCAAACACCAGAGAAGCTGATGTTGAAGCTCAAACTCCAATACTTTGGCCACCTGCTGCGAAGAGCTGACTCATTAGAAAAGACCCTGATGCTGGGAAAGATTGAAGGCAGGATGAGAAGGGGATGGCAGAATAATGAGGTCATTGGATGGCATCACTGACTCAATGGACATGAGTTTGAATAAACTCCAGGAGTTGGTGATGGACAGGGAGGCCTGGTGTGCTGCAGTCCATGTGGTCGCTAGAGTCGGACATGACTGAGCGACTGAACACAACTGATATATAAATTAGGAAAAGAGCAAAGAAATCTCTTCACTTTACATTAAGCTATAGACTTCACCCAGAGCTTAGCTATTTGGTGGCAGGTGATGTGGAAATCAGTCCTGAATATTCATTTGGAAGCATTGACGCCAAAGCTCCAACACTTTGGCCACCTGTTGTGAATAACTGCCTCATTAGAAAAAACCCTGATGCTGGGAAAAATTGAAGGCAGGAGGAGAAGGGGGTGACAGAGAATGAGACGGTTGGATGACATCATTGACTCTATCGACATGAGTTTGAGCAAGCTCCGGGAGTTGGTGATGGACAGGGAAGTCTCTGGTGCTGCAGTCCATGGGATCACAAAGAGTCAGGCATGACTGAATGACTGAAATGACTGACTGATGTCTAACTTGGGCTTCCCTGATGGCTCAGCAGTAAATATCCTGGTTTAGTCTGGGTCAGGAATATATCCTGGAGGAGGGCATGGCAACCCACTCCAGAAGAAGTATTCTTCCCTGGAGAATCCCATGGACAGGGGAACCTGGCAGGCTACAGTTCAAAGAATCAAACAGGACTGAAGTGACTTTGCACACATGCACCCATAATGTCTAACTTTATGATTAGCAATCTCTTTAGTCAGGCTCAGATAACAATTGCTCCCTATATAACCATTATGGCGTTTAGTGTCATGATATTAGTATCTAGGATTCTGCAAAAGTCTTCTGAACACTACACTGTTTGTTCATAATTAAAATTGCCCCTGTAAAAAAATTGTGTTTTTTTTTTAGTTTTGTTTTGCTTTTACTCTTCCTTACAATTTTTATGCTAAAATCCTTTACAAGAATAAAAATATAAGCTTTCTACTTTCTACACTATATATCGAATTATATTCTGCCTCAAAGTACTGTAGAACTTTATATATTCATCACTTTACTATCAAAGACTCCCTTGACACCTCACATTCTACTAAACCTTTCTCATGGGAATTCCCGCTCTGAGTTTCCACAGTTCTCTGCATTAAGCTTCTGAGCCAAATGCCTCCTGCCTTTGGGAGAAAAGCCATTTACTCTTTGGCAAGAAGACACTGGTTAATTTCTGGAAGGCTATCAAATTGCGAATCATTTGCAAAGACCTTTGGATACAATCTCTGGTGTTTCTAGGCATATGCTTGTGTTTTACTTCTTCCAAACACCAGAGAAGCTGCCACCAAAATATGCCAGCTTTGGTCACCAATGCTTTTCCTGAGTATTTCTTAGAATATATTCTGACAGAACTAATGATTTCCTGACCTATTTCTATAGTGGTTTCATTGATCTTACCTCTAAATACTCAAAGATTTCTCTCTACCTCCTACCCGCACCCCGCCGCAACCCCCCCCCCCGCCCCCCGCCCCCCAACAACTCCTTCACTTTCATTTTTGTCTCAGACATTTGTTTCCATTGGAGTGCAAGCTGCCAACTGTCACTTCTCCTGCACTGCACACTGTTTTATTTGGGAAGTTTCTACATTCAGTCTCTGAAATTTTCTTTTCAATTCAGGGATTAACTTTTTTTTTTTTAGTTTGATCTTTTATCTGCTCTCTTCTCCCTACTTGTAATCACTAGTTCTTAATCACCGTCTCGATTCCCTTTAGAAACTCTATATACCAGCTTTGTCTGCAGCTAGAACAATCAGATCTGACTCTGAGCCCAAGTGTAACTTGGCCCATGTGCCACCTAAACATAAGAACACCTCAGACAGGACAGGGGCTGGTTTCTGGCATTTCCTCAGAATACACTTTCTGGCTTAGGCAGTCTTTTCATAATTTATCTGTCAGCACAGTGCTTTCTAAGGGTTTCCCTGGTGGCTCAAACAGTAAAGAATTCGCCTGCAATGCAGGCCTTGTGGTTTGATCGCTGGGTCAGGAAAATCCCATGAAGTTGGAAATTGCAACCCACTCCAGTATTCTTGCCTAGAGAATTCCATGGACAAAAGCGCCTGGCAGGCTACAGTCTATGGGGACACAAGAGTTCGACACAACTGAGCAACTAACACAACAGCAGCAACAGTGCTTTCTGTGATTGTTGTCAGATTTTAGAACATAGCAGCCAGCCACCAAAGGTCAAGAGGTCTTTAAAACAACAACAATTAAAAAAGTCAAAATTCTCATTTTGGGCCCATACATTACTATGTGTTTCTGACTCTGAGAGTTCCTTCCTTTCCAATGACAAAGTAGAGCAATTAACTCATTGGAATTTTCTTGATGTTTTCCTTTCCTTTAAATCCACACCCAACCCAGGGCCAGACCTGCCAATTTTGCCTCCTCAGTGTTCCTTAGATTTGTTGACTTCTCATTTCCCCAGGTTAAAATGCACATCATTTCTTGTATGGACTATTGTCATTGCTTTTTTAAGAGGTCCACTTGGCACTCACTTTTGATCCTTTCAGTTCATTCACAATGCGGTAGATGAGTGGTTCTCAAAATGTGTTCCCAAGACCAGAAGGGTCAGCATTAGCATCTCCTGTGATCTTGTTAGAAGTACAAATTCTCTCTCCCAAATCTAGACATATGGAATCAGAAACTCTAGGATGAAGTTGAGCAATCCATTTTAAGAAGTCCTCCAAGTGATGCTGGCATACACTTTCCAAACCACAGATCACAAGTTATACTTCTGTTTAAGGGCATGAATTCCAATTGCTTTTAGGATAAAGTAAAAAAAAAAAAAAATCTTAATGTGGCTTAAACAGTTTTGGATGATGCGGACTTTGCCTCAGTCTCCACCCTTAATGCATGACCCTTCTGCATTGTCTTCAATGCTGTCCTTTGCCTTCTTGCATGGGATCACTACACCAGCTCTTCTGTCTCCCTGGACAGTTTCCTGATCTCTTTCTTGATTTACTTTTCCCTTTTCAAGGTCCAGCTCCACTGGCAGTTGCTTGTGGAAGGATCCCTGACAATCTCCCAACAACCCCACCACCCCCCCCCCCACCCCCACTGCCCAGCTCACACATGCACAAGTATGTATCTCAACCATGTGTCATTTTTACACAGCACTTAGCACAATAGCAAGTTTATCTTTACTTGCACAGGTATTTGATAAATATTTTGCCTTTGTTCTATCTCAAATGTTAACTTGTATTGTCATTGGGTGTTTTTCCTCACTATTTAATCCTTAGTGCCAAGTTAGATCTGGCATATCCTTGCTCTCTACAAATATTTTCAGAGTGACCACATAACTAAAAATTACTGAGCATTTGCAGAGTTCTGGGCACCAGGCTAAAAGTTTTATAAAGATTTCATCATTTTGCCCTCAAGAAAAATATACTCCTTTTTGTTAATTTAGCAAATAAGTATGCATCACTGTCTGTGACATCATGGTTCTAAGCACTTAACAAATATTAACTCCTTTAGATCCCACAATTCTCAGATGAAATATACTCTACAACTATATTCATTTTTACAGATGAGGAAACCCATGCCTCTCTATCTGTCTCATGTCATACAAGTGGTGAGTCACAATGTGGACACATACCTGTCAGTCCAGTGGTTAAGACTTCTCGCTTCCACTGCAAGGGACGTGGGTTCGACCCCTGTTGGGGGACTAAGATCCCATATGCAGTGCAGCATGGCCAAAAGAAACAAGAAAGATGTGGACTCTAGTGGTGTGACTCCAAAGTGTGCTGCTTTAAAAATACATGTGAAGTGTTGAGGTTCCAGCTGATAATTGAAGAGAATGCCTTGAATTATAGGAATAAAATCTTATGACATAAATTATTCTGGAGCCATTGTTCATTGGAATAAACTAGATTTATCAACACTTCTCTCCTGGCTTTTATTCTAGAAAATAATGTCTGGGGACAGTGGATCTGGAGTACTAGTAGTTTGGGTAACTCTCCTCCTGATCCTAAGAGAGTGTGCAGAGGTAAATCAGAGCAAGGTGAGTTTAGTTTTGCTTTTTTTTTTTTTTTTTAATGATTTGGTGTTTATAAAGCAATTCAAGAAATACCAAGGATATTGACACATTTGTTATTGCTAATCCAAGGCCTCTCTGATGATTATATTTCTGCTAGCCACACTCTCTTTCAGATGAATTCCTTATGTATTGCTTTGTTGACTTAGGTTTGAAATTCAACTAACTTCAAAGAATTAAACTGGTTAAAAACAATAAGGGTAGAGAAAAGAAATCATTTAAATAAAATTTTCAGTTCTATCCTATTTTGTCCACATAATGTCCTCAGTTAATATTTTTAAAGGATTTATAAGTATTTATTTTAACCATTCCTTCAAACTTGATATGGAATTCCTTCTCTATAAATTTTTGTGTTCTTAATTCCCTGGCTCTCACCAGATTACTATATAAGGCCATATGCTTTGAATCACCACAATTTGATAGTTTGATTTCCATCAGTCTTACTACTAGGAATGTCTCTTCTTCAAGATGTCTCTCAACTGTTCCTGTGAAAGACACCCTAGTTTCATATGGACCCCAACTGGTCTGGCAGTAGCAGCCCCCATCTACGGTTTGTCCTTCTTCATCAAGTGGGTCCACTAGTTTGAGAATCCTCTTGATGCAGCCTCACTTCTCCTCCTAATCACCCAATGTATGGGCCTACAAACACAAATGCAGATTTTCCCTGACCTTGAACCATCTCATCTGAGTACCAGTTTCTGGGTTCATGTTGCAGTTGGAAAACCAGCTACTTGAATCAAGCTTGGTCACTGACTCCAGTATTTTTGAATGCACTGAGACATTCACAACATCTCTCCCAGAACATTTCCTTCAATTTCTGGTCCTTTGTCTGCTAACACTATAGGCTTTATTCTAGTTTACAGGGCAAGTGAGTGACTCCACAGAAAATAAACAGCTTTATCTTCCCTGGCTATTTCCTATACGCTTATCTCCAACATTAAATTCTTGTTATTCCAGCTACAAAAAAAAAAAAAACACACCCAGAAATGGAAACAAAAACAGAATACCATCATACATATCAAAGGATGTTAACAGATACTAAGAAAGAGGCTGTCAGAATGAAAGAGAGAATATCTACCTATAGACAGAAGCATTGTACTAGATGGGGCATTGCCATGACAACAGTTTCTGCACCACATCAGATTTTGCAGGCTGATCATCTTTTGAACTCATTAGCACCAGCTTTACTGGGATTAAATAAAAACAGATCACTGTAGTTAATGAGGAGCTTCTGAAACTTCAAGTTAAATCTACAATAAAATAATTGGCCGGTAAGAACTAAAATAGAAAGAATGAGCCACAAGAAGTCAACAGGTTAAGAGGCAATATAATAAAAGCGTGGCTAAGGAGATAACAGAAAAAAGAAAGTTTAATCAATTTGCAACAGAATAATTTGAAAATCAGTTGATTGATTAACATATTAAACAGAAGACAATATTATTAGAAGGAAGGTAGAAAGGGAGAAATTAGGAGTAAAAATTCCTGGAGTGAGAAATTTTTAATCTTGGAGATAGTATTACAGTCCTTGGAAGCGAAACAGAGCAGGACCTTATGGTCCTTCCCTCTCATGTCCTCTGCCTGCCTTTTGTCCATGGAAAACTTTAGTCAAATAATAAGTTTAATCAGAGAAATGAGAACATGCACAAAGAAAGGAAAACAGTCAAAGGAGACCAAATAATAATAAATAATAATAATAATAATGTACTCATTAAGCAGAGTCAAGGACTTTTAGTTCCTTCTCAAGGGCTATAGATAATATTATGAGCCATATCCTGTGAGCTGTCTTATAGATACTCAAACCATCACAAGGTGGAGAAGTTAAATACATGATGGCCAGACTTTTCTCCCAACATGAGCTGCCACAGTTCCAAGAACTGACCTCAAAGAAATGGAAACAAACTGTAGATGTCAGGCAAGTGTATCCTCCCCGGTTCTGTCTTGTCACAACAAAGATTTGGAGCGATGGACATTAAAGCCCTCAGGGTGTCACAGGTCTCGGGTCTTGGACAAACCGTGTTATGGCTCTTAGACAAATCAGTTTACAGCTCTATTTTATTTAGAAGTTAGCAGGAGAATCCATCCTCAAAGTATGAGGGCATGCCAACCCAAAGACGTGAAAAGAAGAGAGTGGAGGAGTGCGCCAGCACGCTGGAGAGAAAGTGCTTTGGCTCCTCCTTTTATGTTTCTTCCTCCCCCTGGGCCTGCCCTGTGCAAATTGGGCCAGCAAGGAGTGCTGTTTGTTCTACCTAATGTCCTCACTCCGGTCTTCGGACCTTCATTTGACCTTCCTTTGTTCTATTTTTGCAGGCTTTTCCATTCCTTGTGTTTTAGCCACCACCATTTTGGACGCCTGTTTCCTATTCTAACTACCTAACAATCCCCCCTCAAGAGATGGGAGGCCTAATACTTTGGGAATAGGGGCATCGAGATCTTTCTGGCTACTTCCTGCTGAACTGGGACGGCAAGGGGTATTGGGCCTCTCTCTCTTGCTAGTCTCAAGCCTCAGAGTCTTTATAGCAGTGTCCATCTAAGGATGAGTGATATTTTCTGTGGTCGGCCGAAGTTTTATATTTTTGTTGAACTGGCACTGCATGTTGTAGCTTGTTGACCTGGGCAGAGACGAAACAGGTTAGACAATTGATAATACATGGAGCAATCATAAGCAGCATCAATATGGTATAACAAGGACTAGTAGGGGCATTCAGTTCAGTTCAGTTCAGTCACTCAGTTGTGTCCAACTCTTTGCGACCCCATGAATTGCAGCAAGCCAGGCCTCCCTGTCCATCACCAACTTCCAGAGTTCACTCAGACTCACGTCCATTGAGTCAGTGATGCCATCCAGCCATCTCATCCTCTGTCATCCCATTCTCCTCCTGCCCCCAATCCCTCCCAGCATCAGAGTATTTTCCTGATGAGTCAACTCTTCACGTGAGGTGGCCAAAGTACTGGAGTTTCAGCTTTAGCATCATTCCATCCAAAGAAATCCCAGGGTTGATCTCCTTCAGAATGGACTGGTTGGATCTCCTTGTGGTCCAAGGGATTCTCAAGAGTCTTCTCCAATACCACAGTTCAAAAGCATCAATTCTTTGGTGCTCAGCTTTCTTCACAGTCCAACTCGCACATCCATATATGACCACTGGAAAAAGGATAGCCTTGGCTAGACGAACCTTTGTTGGCAAAGTAATGTCTCTACTTTTCAATATGCTATCCAGATTGGTCATAACTTTCCTTCCAAGGAGTAAGCATCTTTTAATTTCATGGCAGCAGTCACCATCTGCAGTGACTTTGGAGCTCCCCAAAATAAAGTCTGACACTATTTCCAATGTTTCTGCATCTATTTCCCATGAGGTGTTGGGACCAGATGCCATGATCTTAGTTTTCTGAATGTTGAGCTTTGAGCCAACTTTTTCACTCTCCTCTTTCACTTTCATCAAGAGGCTTTTGAGTTTCTCTTCACTTTCTGCCATGAGGGTATATCATCTGCATATCTGAAGTTATTGATATTTCTTCTGGCAATCTTGATTCCACCTTGTGCTTCTCCCAGCCCAGTGTTTCTCATGCTGTACTTTGCATAGAAGTTAAATAAGCAGGGTGACAATATACTGCCTTGACATACTCCTTTTCCTATTTGGAACCAGTCTGTTGTTCCATGTCCAGTTCTAACTGTTGCTTTCTGACCTGCATATAGGTTTCTCAAGAGGCAGGTAAGGTGGTCTGGTGTTCCCATCTCTTTTAGAATTTTCCACAGTTTATTGTGATCCACACAGTCAAAGGCTTTGGCATAGTCAATAAAGCCGAAATAGATGTTTTTCTGGAACTCTCTTGCTTTTTCCATGATCCATCAGATGTTGGCAATTTGATCTCTGGTTCCTCTGCCTTTTCTAAAACCAGCTTGAACATCAGGGTGTTCACGGTTCACATACTGCTGAAGCCTGGCTTGGAGAATTTTGAGCATTACTTTACTAGCATGTGAGATGAGTGCAATTGTGTGGTAGTTTGAGCATTCTTTGGCATTGCCTTTCTTTGGGATTGGAATGAAAACTGACCTTTTCCAGTCCTGTGGCCACTGCTGAGTTTTCCAAATTTGCTGGCATATTGAGTGCAGCACTTTCACAGCATCATCTTTCAGGATTTGAAGTAGCTCAACTGGAATTCCATCACCTCCACTGGCTTTGTTTGTAGTGATGCTTTCTAAGGCCCATTTGACTTCCCATTCCAGGATGTCTGGCTCTAGGTGAGGGATCACACCATCGTGATTATCTGGGTCATGAAGATATTTTTTTGTACAGTTCTTCTGTGTATTCTTGCCATCTCTTCTTAATATCTTCTGCTTCTGTTAGGTCCATACCATTTCTGTCCTTTAACGAGCCCATCTTTGCATGAAATATTCCCTTGGTATCTCGAATTTTCTTGAAGAGATCTCTAGTCTTTCCCATTCTGTGTTTCCCTCTATTTCTTTGTATTGATTGCTGAGGAAGGCTTTCTTTTCTCTTCTTGCTCTTCTTTGGAACTCTGCATTTAGATACTTCTATCTTTCCTTTTTTCCTTTGCTTTTCGCTTCTCTTCTTTTCACAGCTATTTGTAAAGCCTCCTCAAACAGTCATTTTGCTTTTTTGCATTTCTTTTCCATTGGGATGGTCTTGATCCCTGTCTCCTGTACAATGTCATGAACCTCCATCCATAGTTCATCAGGCACTCT
Source organism: Ovis aries (assembly GCF_016772045.2). Classification (NCBI taxonomy): domain Eukaryota; kingdom Metazoa; phylum Chordata; class Mammalia; order Artiodactyla; family Bovidae; genus Ovis; species Ovis aries. The sequence continues at coordinate 40,935,971 of NC_056061.1, forward strand.
ATCTATCAGATCTACGCCCTTAAATCTATTTCTCACTTCCACTGTATAATCATAAGGGATTTGATTTAGGTTATACCTGAATGGTCTAGTAGTTTTCCCTCCTTTCTTCAATTTAAGTCTCAATTTGGCAATTAGGAGTTCATGATTTGAGCCACAGTCTGCTCCTGGTCTTGTTTTTGCTGACTGTATAGAGCTTCTCCATCTTTGGCTGCAAAGAATATAATCAATCTGATTTTGGTGTTGACCATCTGGTGATGTCCATGTGTAGAGTCTTCTCTTGTGTTGTTGGAAGAGGTTGTTTGCTATGACCAGCACATTCTCTTGGGAAAACTCTATTAGCCTTTGCCTTGCTTCATGCCGTATTCCAAGGCCAAATTTGCCTGTTACCCTAGGTGTTTCTTGACTTCCTACTTTTGCATTCCAGTCCCCTATAATGAAAAGGACATCTTTTTGGGGTGTTCTAAAAGGTCTTGTAGGTCTTCATAGAAGCGTTCAACTTCAGTTTCTTCAGCATTACTGGTTGGGGCATAGACTTGGATTACTGTGATATTGAATGGTTTGCCTTGGAAATGAATAGAGATCATTCTGTCGTTTTTGAGATTGCATCCAAGTAATGCATTTTGCACCAATTCCAAATTCACATTGCCAGGATGGCTCAAGTCCCTCCTTGCTCAGGGATCAGAAAATCCATCTCCTGTCTGTTTTGGAGTACAATCCCTGCCAAGCAGTGTTAGGTCTTTAGAGCTATCCTGAGAAATCTTATCTCCAGAAACCAGATTTTGGGTGTGATCTTTAGAATCACACTCATTTGTAGTCCTGAATAGGTATCTGAGATCTCCCAGGGGCTCACAGGTGTATTCTGTTTTCTTCCATGGCTTGACTCATGAGTAGTGAATCCAGGAGTCATGTCTGGTACCTTGACTGCTAGTGGCAGAGGCTTAGCCTCTATGATCTCAAAATTGGAGACTACTACATGTATGGATGTGAGAGTTGGTCTGTGAAGAAGGCTGAGCACTGAAGAATTGATGCTTTTGAACGTGGTGTTGGAGAAGACTCTTGAGAGTCCCTTGGACTGCAAGGAGATCCAACCAGTCCATTCTGAAGGAGATCAGCCCTGGGATTTCTTTGGAAGGAATGATGCTAAAGCTGAAACTCCAGTACTTTGGCCACCTCATGTGAAGAGTTGACTCATTGGAAAAGACTCTGCTGCTGGGAGGTATTGGGGGCAGGAGGAGAAGGGGACGACCGAGGATGAGATGGCTGGATGGCATCACGGACTCGATGGACGTGAGTCTGAGTGAACTCCGGGAGATGGTGATGGACAGGGAGGCCTGGCGTGCTGCAATTCATGGGGTCCAAAGAGTTGGACACGACTGAGTGACTGAACTGAACTGAACATATCCGGCTCTTCTTTTTCCATCTAAGACAAAGCTGCTTCCATCAGTGTACCAGATTTCCTCAGGATTGGTTAGAGAATCTTCTGACAATTCCTCTCATGGTTTTGTCCAGTGGTCCAAGGTTTCTAGACAAGAGTGAAAGGGGAGAGAGCCCTCGGGGGTAGGCAGGAGGTGGCTGGGTTAAGAACCTCACAAGGGGATATAGTGAGCCTTGGATTTTCCATCAGCATTACTTGATATCTGAGGATTCTTTGATCAGACATCCATAAATGGCTTTTCCCATTTAACGGTTGCTTTACTTGGTGGCTGGTAAAAATAGTTAGTTTGCCTCCAAAGGAGAGTTTTAAAGCATCTTCTATCATGATTGCAATAGCTGCAAGATTTAGAAGGCAGGGGGGCCAGACTTGGGCAGTTGGATCTAGTCTCTTGGATAAGTAAGCTACAGGCTGGGGCTCAGATCCTAACCTTTGAGTTAACATTCCCAAGGCTATTCCCTCTCTTTAGTGGACATAAAGTTGGAATGCTTTTTCTGGGTCTGGCAACCTCAAGGCAGGTGCCTGAGTTAAGGCTTGTTTTAGTGTAGCCTCTGCCTTGTTTTGAGGAGTTCCCCACATAGTGGGATTGAATCATCCCATGTCTTTAAGCTTTCATATAAGGGCTGGTCAATTAGACCATAGTTGGGTATCCAGATTCTACAATACCTAGTTAGCCCTGGGTATCCAGTTAGCCCTAGGAAAAGCTCACAATTGTTTTTGAGTCGTTGGGGAGGGCAACGGGAGGATTCCTTGTACCCGATCAGAGGACAGACTCCTAGACCCGTGTGTAACCTGAACTCCCAGGTAAGTGACTTTTGTCTCAACCATCTGTGCCTTAGCATGGGGGACTTTATATCCCCTTTCTGCCAAAAAGTTTAGAACCTGAGTTGCATGTTGTCAGGCATTCTCCTCATCCAGAGAGCAGATTAGTAGGTCATCTCCATATTGTAATATTTTCCCATTAGGTCCCAGGTCCAAATCTAGGAGATCCCAGCTAAGGGCCTGTCCAAACAAATGGGGGCTATCTCTGAACCCCTGAGGTAATACTGTCCAAGTCATCTATTGGTGTTTTTCTCCTGGGGCCTCTCACTCAAAGGCAAAAAGATATTGGGATTCTTTAGCCGGTGGTATGCAAAAAAATGCATCTTTGAGATCCAAGACTGTAAACCACGTGGCACTGGGTGGGATTTCTCCCAAGATTACATAGGGATTGGGTACTGTGGGATGGAGGGGGACTACAGCTTCATTTATGATCTGGAGATCTTGAACCATTCGCCAGCTTCTGTCTTTTCTCTTTACTGAGAGAATTGGGGTGGTACAGGGTGAATTGGTGGGCACCAATAGCCTACAAGCAAGGAATTTATTTATTAAAGACAATAGTCCCTCCAGAGCCTCTTTTTTGAGGGGATATTTTTTCTGGTTAGGAAACCGAGTGGGATCTCGGAGGACAATGATGACTGGTTCAGCTTGGTGGGCTCATCCAAGAATTTCTTGGTCCCACATCTGGGGGTTAATTTTGTCTTCCCATAGTTTTTGGTCCCTCTCTATTGGAGAGGGTGTAATGGGTTCCTCAGTAGTAACCAGGTGCTGTAGAGCTCTGGAGGCTGAAAAACTTCCCATCACAAGGGTGGTCCCCAATTTAGTGAGTATGTCTCTTTCCACTAAGGGAGTAGGACACTCAGGGACCACCAGAAACTGGTGGGAAAATATTTGTTTATCCTAGCAACAAAGAAGTGCTCGGGTGAATCTTTTAGTAGTTGCTTTTACCGTAGCACCAAAATGGTACAGGTTTGGGAGAAGAAGCCTCCGGAGTAGGAGATCAAGACAGAGTAGGTAGCCCCTATGTCAACCAAGAAATTCTCGGACCTACCTGCCACATCCAGTTGCATCCTTGGCTCCAGCCCCATGATGGTTATCTGTGACAGGTGGGCTGGCTGGAGCAGGCTGCTTCAGTCCTCTTGAACCATCGTGAGGGAAGGCTTGGCACTTGACTGTGAGGCTCTTGGGTCCCAAGGGCAGAGTGCCACCCAGTGTTCCAGTTGATGGCATTTGTAGCAGGCCATTTTAGGAGACTTGTCATGGTTTAGACACTCTTTGGCCTAATGCCCCATCTGTCTACAGATTAGGCATTTGCCTCGTGCCTTGTCCTTCAAGGACTCGGGGTTTGCCATAGAGCTTCCCTGGAGGGTGGCCAGCACCTGGGCATACCTTGTCTCTTTCCTTTTCTCCCTCTCCTGGGCCTTGGCCTCCTTCTCCTGTTCTCTGTTATGAAAGGTATTGGTGGCCGTCTATATCATCTCATCTAAGCAGGCAGCAGAGTCCTGCTGCTGTAGTTGTTGTAACTTAATTCTGATATCTGATGCCCATTGGGAGAGGAATTTGTCCTTTAAAATCAACTGTCCCTCATAAGAGTCTAAGTCCAGATTGGTAAACTTTTGGAGGCCTCTTTTAGCCTTTGCAGAAAGGCAATGGGGTTCTCATTGGGCTCCTGAGTTATTGCTTAGACTGGGCACAGTCCCACAACTAATTCTATTTCCATGAGTAGGCTTCCTTAGAGGTAAGTCTTTCTGAAGCTTATCCTACCCAGTACTGTTGCATCCTGAGAGCCAGGCATCCCCAGATCAGGGTGCAGATTCCCAGCAGGCTGAGGCATGACAGCCTCCTGGAGATTGAATCCCTGGGCAGGTCAAGGTGTGACAGCCTCCCGAGAATTGGGTCCCTGGGCAGGTTGAGGCGTGACTACCTCCTGGGACCCCTGGACTGGTGGATCCCCGAGCAGGTTGAGGCGTGACAATCTTTCAAGGACCAGGTCCCTAGGCAGGTCAAGGCAGGTGGACCTCCTAGGACCCCCGGACTGGAGTTGGGCATCCCCAAGATCTCCAGCGTGACCAGTGCTGGGTAGGATTAAGGGGTTGGATATTATACAGTATTTCCCTCCCAAGGCCAGCTATTTTCTGGTTGTCTTTCCAGAAGATTGTAGATGCAAAATTGTGGGCCAGGATGGGGCTGAGGAAAGGAGCATGAAACAGGGGGGAAGGAGGCAGAGCACAACCTTTGAAAGAGTGACATAGCACAAGGGCATAATGTAAACCGATTAAAATCAACTGGGTCCAACATGATAAGCCAAATTCAAGTAAACCTTAATCCCCAATCTGTAAGCCAAAAGCCACACCCAGAGGTGGCAGGACAGCTCTAAGGCACTGTCTAAAGAGGGAGGAGTAGATGGTTCCCCAATGGTTGGGATGATCCTCCCACTCATTAGCATATGAATTCACCCCACTGCAAAACCTAGCCAGGCCACATTCCATGGCCAGAGCCCTTGCCCTCCGCAATGACCCACACCCTGAAGAGTGGCTTCTCTCTGTTCAGTTCAGTTCAGTCACTCAGTCGTGTCCGATTCTTTGCAACCCCATGAATTGCAGCACGCCAGGCCTCCCTGTCCATCACAAACTCCTGGAGTTCACTCAAACTCACGCCCATCGAGTCGGTGATGCAATCCAGCCATCTAATACTCTGAAGTCCCCTTCTCCTCCTGCGTCCAATCCCTCCCAACATCAGAGTCTTTTGCAAGGAGTCAACTCTTCGCATGAGGTGGCCAAAGTACTGGAGTTTCAGCTTTAGCATCACTCCTTCCAAAGAACACCCAGGACTGATCTCCTTTAGAATGGACTGGCTTCTCTCTGAATCCTAACAAACCCATCTCTTACTTATCATTTTGTCTCTCAATGAATTTTTGAATTTTTGCACTGAGACATCAGAGCATGAGCTTCATTAGGTCCCGAAGCCAGGCATCCTGGGTTTTGGCTGGGCTTGAATCCCAGGAGAGAGCTGAAGGACTGGAGGAAAAAGCAGTGGGAAAAATGTGCCAAGGAATCCCCTTCATAGCCTGCCGGAAAATCTGCTAAATTCCTGACCTGTGCTCACAGTTTTCATTGGCCTGATTCTTGGCAAAGAGAAGAATAAGGACAGAAGAACCCCGACAGGCTTGGGTAACAGCTACTGGGACCCAGCAGATAGTGCCTTTGGGACATACCAAAGAGTAGCCTCTCCAGAGTCCCTCAATTGTGCCCACTGCCGCCCACCTGTTCGTGGAGGGGGTGGGGGTGGGGTTTCAAGGAAACAAGAAAAGAGAGATTGTAAACGAATTAAGATTTTGTTAGGTATGTGCTTCCAGCCATAGGAGAGAGGACCTTAACCGGAGGTCTTCTGGAATCTGAGGCTGAGCCGCATGAGCTTTCTGCTGAGTTCGTTTTTCACTGTCCTGGTCTCAAGCACGATGGGCCTCTTGTTAGTTCCCTTGCTCTGGGTTTTCTTCGCATTCCGATTCAACAATGAGTGCTATAGCTGAGTTGGGCTCCTGCTGTGCATGGCCTCCTCCTTGCGGGGGCTGCACTAAGGTTGTTTCAGCCAGGTTCAACCCAAGTCACAGCATCACAGATGTCAGGCAAGTGTATGCTCCTTGGTTCTGTCTCATCACAACAAAGATTTGGAGCAATGGACATTAAACGTGTCCACACATCACAACTCTCGGCTCTTGGACAAACTGTGCTATAGCTCTTAGACAAATCAGCGTTACAGCTCTATTTCATTTAGAAGTTAGCAGGAGAATCCATCCTTGAAGCGTGAGTGCATGCAACCCAAAGATGCGAAGAGAAGAGAGTGGAGGAATGTGCCAGCACACCGGGTGAAGAGGAGAGAGAGGGGGAGAGAGAGAGGGGGAGAGAGAGGGAGAGGGAGAGGGAGAGAAAGAGAAAGAGCGCAGGCATGCTGGGGAGAGAGAGTGCGCTTTGGCAAAGAGAAGAATGTTTTTCCTTTCCTTTTATGTTTTTCCCTCCCCCGGGGCTTGCCCTATGCAGATTGGGCCAGCCAGGAGTTCTGTTTGTTTTACCTGAAGTCCTCACTCCAGTCCTCGGACCTTCCTTTGACCTTCCTCTGTTCTATTATTGCGGGCTTTTCCCTTCCTTGTCTTCCCACCGCCATTTTGGACTCCTGTTTCCTATTCTAACTACCTAACACTGACTCTGGAACTGAAGATCAACTATACCTGAAACAATCAAAATGACACCAGTCAGACCACTGGTAACCAATTTGAAAATGACCGTCAGAGCTGACTGTGCTGTTTCTGCATGTAGCCCACTCCTTCTGTCTATAAAAGCTCTTGCTCCACTGGTTGTCAATGGGAGGAGTCAGCCTTTAGACAGATGTTCACCCTTCCCTTCCTTCTCCCCAGTTTGCTGAAATAAAGCAAACTTTCCTTTCCACCAACCTGGCCTGTTTATTGGCTTTGGGGCAGCAGGCAGCCAGAATCAAGACTTTTGGTAACAGAAGGAAAATATCATGGTGATTCACCTGGCCTCTATGGTTTCTTTCTCTGTAGCCTGAATGAAACATCCTCAAGGGTCACCTGTCTTATTCTGACATCATCCCTAATAAATAATTTTTGAATATTTAGTTTAACACATAGTTGAATACTCAGAAGAAAATGTCATTATTTGGTGAACATGATACAGAAAATCAGTTCAGTTCAGGTCAGTTCAGTCGTTCAGTCGTGTCTGACTCTTTGCGACATCATGATTTGCAGCACATCAGGTTTCCCTGTCCATCATCAACTCTTGAGTTCACTCAAACTCATGTCCACTGAGTCGGTGATGCAATCCAGCCATCTCATCCTTTGTCGTTCCCTTCTCCTCCTGCCCCCAATCCCTCCCAGCATCAGAGTCTTTTCCAATGAGTCAACTCTTCGCATGAGGTGGCCAAAGTATTAGAGTTTCAGCTCTAGCATCATTCCTTCCAAAAAACACCCAGGACTGATCGTTAGAATTGACTGGCTGGATCTCGTTGCAGTCCAAGGGACTCTCAAGAGTCTTCTCCAACACCACAGTTGAAAAGCATCAATTCTTCAGAGCTCAGCCTTCCTCACACTCCAACTCTCACATCCATACATGACCACTAGAAAAACCATAACCTTGACTAGATGGACCTTTGTTGGCAAAGTAATGTCTTTCCTTTGGAATATGCAGTCTACGTTGGTCATAACTTTTCTTCCAAGCAGTAAGCATCTTTTAATTTCATGGCTGTGGTTACCATCTGCAGTGATTTTGGAGCCCAGAAAAATAAAGTCTGACACTGTTTCCACTGTTTCCCCATCTATTTCCCATGAAGTGATGGGACCAGATGCCATGATCTTCGTTTACTGAATGTTGAGCTTTAAGCCAACTTTTTCACTCTCCTCTTTCACTTTCATCAAGAGGCTCTTTAGTTCTTCTTCACCTTCTGCCATAAGGGTGGTGTCATCTGCATATCTGAGGTTATTGATATTTATCCAGGCAATCTTGATTCCAGCTTATGCATCTTCCAGCCCAGAGTTTCTCATGATGCACTCTGCATATAAGTTAAATAAGCAGGGTGACAATATACAGCCTTGATGTACTCCTTTACCTATTTGGAACCAGTCTGTTGTTCCATGTCCAGTTCTAACTGATGCTTTCTGACCTGCATATAGGTTTCTCAAGAGGCAGGTCAGGTGGTCTGGTATTCCCATCTCTTTTAGAATTTCCCACAGTTTATTGTGCTCCACACAGTCAAAGGCTTTGTCATAGTCAATAAAACAGAAGTAGATGTTTTTCTGGAGCTCTCTTGCTTTTCCCATGATCCAGCAGATGTTGGCGATTTGATCTCTGGTTCTTCTGCCTTTTCTAAAACCAGCTTGAACATCAGGGTGTTCACGGTTCACATACTGCTGAAGCCTGGCTTGGAGAATTTTGAGCATTACTTTACTAGCATGTGAGATGAGTGCAATTGTGTGGTAGTTTGAGCATTCTTTGGCATTGCCTTTCCTTGGGATTGGAATGAAAACTGACCTTTTCCAGTCCTGTGGCCACTGCTGAGTGTTCCAAATGTGCTGGCATATTGAGTGCAGCACTTTCACAGCATCATCTTTCAGGATTTGAAGTAGCTCAACTGGAATTCCATCACCTCCACTGGCTTTGTTCGTAGTGATGCTTTCTAAGGCCCATTTGACTTCACATTCCGGATGTCTGGCTCTAGGTGAGTGATCACACCATCGTGATTATCTGGATCATGAAGATCTTTTTTGTATAGTTCTTCTGTATTCTTGCCATCTCTTCTTAATATCTTCTGCTTCTGTTAGGTCCATACCATTTCTGTCCTTTAACGAGCCCATCTTTGCATGAAATGTTCCCTTGGTATGTCAAATTTTCTTGAAGAGATCTCTAGTCTTTCCCATTCTGTTCTTTTCCTCTATTTCTTTGCATTGATCGCTAAGGAAGGCTTTCTTATCTCTCCTTGCTGTTCTTTGGAACTCTGCATTCAGATACTTCTATCTTTCCTTTTCTCCTTTGCTTTTCACTTCTCTTCTTTTCTCAGCTATTTGTAAGGCCTCCCCAGACAGACATTTGCTTTTTTGCATTTCTTTTCCATCTCCTTTATAATGTCATGAACCTCCGTCCATAGTTCATCAGGCACTCTATCTATCAGATCTAGGCCCTTAAATCTGATAGAGTGCCTGATGAACTATGGATGGAGGTTCATTCACTGTATAATCATAAGGGATTTAAGTTAGGTTATACTTGAATGGTCTAGTAGTTTTCCTACTTTCTTCAATTTAATTCTGAATTTGGCAATAAGGAGTTCATGATCTGAGCCACAGTCAGCTCTTGGTCTAGTTTTTGCTGACTGTATGGAGCTTCTCCCATCTTTGGCTGCAAAGAATATAATCAATCTGATTTTGGTGTTGACCATCTGGTGATGTCCATGTGTAGTGTCTTCTCTTGTGTTGTTGGAAGAAGCTATTTGCTATGACTTGTTCATTCTCTTGGCAAAACTCTATTAGCCTTTGCCTTGCTTTATTCCATATTCCAAGGCCAAATTTGCCTGTTACCCTAGGTGTTTCTTGACGTCTTACTTTTGCATTCCAGTCCCCTGTAATGAAAAGGACATCTTTTTGGATGTTAGTTCTAAAAGGTGTTGTCAGTCTTCATAAAACTGTTCAACTTCAGCTTCTTCAGCATTACTGGTTGGGGCATAGACTTGGATTACTGTGATATTAAATGGTTTGCCTTGGAAATGAACAGAGATCATTCTGTTGTTTTTGGTATTGCGCCCAAGTACTGCATTTTGGACTCTTTTGTTGACCATGATGGCTACTGCATTTCTTCTAAGTGATTCCTGCCCACAGTAGTGTATATAGAGGACCTCAAAAGAGAATACTTGTCCTTCCTTCCTAACAGTGAAAAAGACATTGTCTTCACATCTACAGTTTATCCCTCCTCATATTTCTGGAATCTGAATGAGTAAAGTGACCTCATTCCATTTATTATGCCTGCTTTTTCCTACAGCATCAATTTGGGCATATCTGTAATTGTTGTTTTCCATTAGTATTTAAATATAATCACAGTTCTCTTATCTTCTATTAAAGAACCTTTACCCTCTTTAGGAGGGCACAAACAAAACTTTATGTGCACCAGGACCTAGAAGAAAGGAGTAGTGATCCCACAAGAGACTGACCCAGACTTGTCTGTGAGTGTTCAGGAGTCTCTGGTGAAGGCATGGATTGGCAGTGGCCTGCTGAAGGTTCGGGGGCACTGAGTAAAGCAGTGCATGAAAGGGACATTTTGAAGGAGGTTAACATTATCCTCATTATCTCCACCATAGTTTGGTCTCAGGTCAAACAACAGGGAGGGAATACAGCCCCACCCATCAACAGAAAATTAGATTAAAGATTTACTGAGCATGGCCCCGCCCATCAGAAGAAGACCCAGTTTCCCCCTCAGTCAGTCTCTTCCATCAGGAAGCTTCTTATACTTATTCATCAGAGGGCAGGAAGCCTCATATCCTTATCCATCAGACGGCAGATAGAATGAAAACTACAAACACAGAAAACTAATCAAACTGATCACATGGATCACAGCCTTGTCTAAGTCAATGAAACTATGAACAATGCAGGGTAGTGCCACCCAAGACGGACAGGTCATGATGGACAGTCCTGACAAAACGTGGTCCACTGGAGAAAGGAATGGCAAACCACTTCAGTATTCTTGCTTTGAGAACCTCATGAACAGTACGAAAAGGCAAAAAGATAGGACACTGAAAGATGAACTCCCGAGGTAGGTAGGTGCCCAATATGCTACTGGAGAACAGTGGAGAAATAACTCAGAAAGAATGAAAAGATGGAGCCAAAGTAAAAACACCACTAACTGTGGATGTGATTGGTGATGGAAGTAAATTCTGAGGCTATAAAGAACAATACTGCACAGGAACCTGGAATGTTTAGGTCCATTAAACGAGGTAAATTGGAAGTGGCCAAACAGGAGATAGTAAGAGAGAACACTGACATTTTAGAAACCAGTGAACTAAAATGGACTGGCATGGGTGAATTTAATTCAGATGAGCATTATACTCCCTTAGGAGAAATGGAGTAGCTCTCATAGTCAACAAAAGAGTCTGAAATGCAGTACTTGTATGCAATCTCAAAAACGACAGAATGATCTCTGTTCATTTCCAAGGCAAACCATTCAATATCACCCATGTCTAATCCAAGTCTATTCCAACCAGTAACAAGGAAGTAGCTAAAGTGGAACAGTTTTATAAAGACCTACAAGACCTTCTAGAAGTAACACCAAAAAAGATGTCCTTTTCATCATAGGGAACTGGAATGCAGAAGTAGGAAGTGAAGAGATACCTGGAGTAATAGGAAATTTAGCTTGGAGTACAAAATGAAGCAGGACAAAGGCTGACAGTTTTGCCAAGAGAACGCACTGGTCATATCAAATACCATCTTCCAAGAATACAGGAGACAACTCTGCACATGGACATCACAAGATGGTCAATAGCGAAATCAGACTGATCATATGCTTTGCAGTCGAAGATGGAGAAGCTCACTACAGTCAGAAAAAAACAAGACTGGGAGCTGATTGTGGCTCTGATCATGTACTCCCTATTTCCAAACGCAGACTCAAATTGAAGAAAGTAGGGAAAACCACTAGGCCATTCAAGAATGACCTAAGTCAAATCCCTTACAATTATACAGCGGAAGTGCCAAATAGATTCAAGGGATTAGATATGGTAGACAGAATGTCTGAAGAACTATGGACAGAGGTTCATGACATTGTACAGGAGGCAGTGATCAAGACCATACCCAAGAAAAAGAAATGCAAAAAGGCAAAATTGTTGTCTGAGAAGGCCTTACAAATAGCTGAGAAAAGAAAATAAGCTAAAAGCAAAGGACAAAAGGAACGATATACTCCTTTGAATGCAAAGTTCCAAAGAATAGTAAGGAGAAATAAGGAAGCCTTCCTCAGTGACTAGTGCAAAGAAATAGAAGATAGCAATAGAATGGGAAAGTCTAGAAATCTCTTCAAGAAAATTAGAGATACCAAGGGACCATTTCATGCAAAGATGAGTGCAATAAAGAACAGAAATGGTATGAACCTAACAGAAGCAGAAGATATTAAGAAGAAGTGGCAAGAATACATAGAAGAGCTATCCAAAAAAGATCTTAATGACCCAAAGAACCTCGATGGTGTGATCACTCACCTGGAGCCAGATATCCTAGACTGAAGTCAAGTGGGCCTTAGGAAGCATCACTATGAACAAAGTTAGTGGAGGTGATGGAATTCCAGTTGAGCTACTTCAAATCCTGAAAGATGATGCTGTGAAAGTGCTGCACTCAGTATGCCAGCAAATTTGGAAAACTCAGCAGTGGCCACAGGACTGGAAAAGGTCAGTTTTCATTCCAATCCTAAAGAAAGCCAATGCCAAAGAATGTTCAAACTACTGTACAATTGCACTCGTCTCACATGTTAGCAAAGTAATGCTTAATTCTCCATGACAGGCTTCAACAGTACATGAACCATGAACTTCTGGATGTTCAAGCTGGATTTAGAAAAGGTAGAGGAACCAGAGATCAAATTACCAACATCTGTTGGATCATAGGAAAAGCAAGAGAGTTCCAGAAAAACATCTACTTCTGTTTTATTGACTCTGCTAAAGCCTTTGACTGTGTGGATCACAGCAAACTGGGAAAATTCTGAAAGAGATAGGAATACCAGACTACCTTACCTGCTCCCTGAGAAATCTGTATGCAGGCCAAGAAGCAACAGTTAGAACTGGACTTGGAACAACCAACTGGTTCCAAATTGGGGAAGGAGTATCTCAAGGCTATATATTGTCACCTGGCTTATTTATCTTATATGCAGGGTACATCATGCAAAATGCTGGCCTGGATGAAGCACAAGCTGGAATCAAGATTTCTAGGAGAAATATAATCATCTCAGATATGCAGATAACACTACCCACATGGCAGAAAGTGAAGAATAATGAAAGAGCTTCTTGATGAAAATGAAAGAAGCGAGTGAAAAAGTTGGCTTTAAACTCAATATTCAGAAAACTAAGATCATGGCATCTGGTCCCATCACTTCATGGAAAATAGATGGGGAAACAGCAGAAAGAGTGACAGACTTTATTTTGGGGGGCTCCAAAATCACTGCAGATGGTGACTGCAGCCATGATATTAAAAGACACTTGCTCTTTGGAAGAAAAGCTATGACCAACCTAGACAGTGTTAAAAAGCAGAGACGATACTTTGCCAGCAAAGGTCAATCTAGTCAAAGGAATGTTTTTCCAGTAGTCAAGTATGGATGTGAGAGCTGGACTATAAAGAAAAGTGATTGCTGAAAAATTGATGTTTTTGAACTGTGCTGTAGGAGAAGACTTTTGAGAGTGCCTTAAACTGCAAAGAGATCCAACTAGTCAATCCTAAAGGAAATCAGTCCTGCATATTCATTGGAAAGACCGATGCTGAAGCTGAAATTCCAATACATTGGCCACGTGATGCAAAGAACTAACTCATTTGAAAAGACCCTGATGCTGGGAAAGATTGAAGGAAGGAAGGAAGGGGATTACAGAGGACAGATGTTGGATGGCATCACTGAGTCTATGGACATGAGTTTGAGCAAACTCCGGGAGTTGGACATGGAAGCCTGGGGTGCTTACAGTCCATGGAGGTTGCAAAGAGTTGGACACGAGTGAACGACTGAACTGACTACTGACTGACTCTTTCTCAAACTACGCCTCCTTTCTATCTTTGCAAATAGTCACATCATCCATATACCTGATTCATTCTCCAACTGGAAATCATGATTTATTTCTTCCACTCCCTTAACCTGACATACAGATTACTACACTTCCTCGATTAAAATGCTGCAGCATTTATCAAATCTCACTCTCCATCTTTTTGCAACTTCAGTATTTAAGTCTGTGTCACTTATTTCCTGGGTTATAGTAATCAACTGTTACCAATGCTACTCGTCTTGCTTTCCTCCAAAACACTGTGGCTTCTCCCCTACCTCCACCTTCCTTTCGTTCTCTCTCTTTCCAAGAAGTTTTATTATAGAAGTTGTGTTTGGGAAGAAGGGATTAAAGCAGCTGGCCTGAGATTCCTCCTGATTACCAGGGAGATGCTCCTAGGGAGTGGGAAGGAAGGCAGGCAACCTGGTCTAATGTTCTCAAAAACATGGCAACTTGACATTTGGGCCAACAGACTAATATTTGCTGGAAGGAAGAATTTTTACCTATAAAATACTTTCAGGAAGATGTTCTTGATTTAGAATTGCTTACTGTAAACAAATGTACACTTAAATGGATTTATGAGGCATGGCTCCCTGGAGAATGTCACATAAGCTTATACAACTCTCTTTAAGTCAAAATAGAGATGTTTTCCTTTGCACACTGTTTTATGATGCCTTATTTACCAAAACATTTTCAGGTGTATGTCTGAATTTAGTTCAAGGTAATCTATTCTATTCTACTGATCTGTCTGTTGCTTATAGCATACTTTAAATTGTTTATATAATTTTCCTCCTCATAATTATTTCCTTTAATTGTATATAACCTATTTATTCTTCCAGATAATAATAGATTTATTTTCATCAAGCCTATCTTTGAAAAAAATTCTGTTAGTATTTTGGAGAAATATTTCAATGTGTCTATTTAAATTATTGGAAAAAGATAACATACTCAAAGTATTTGTTCTTCTCAATGAAAACATGCTATGTCATTATTTTAAAATGGTTTATATTCTGGGTAAAGTTTGCTGGAATCTTATGTATAGAATATTTATTTTTCTGAGGCATTTCATGTTCTTGCTGGCTTTGTCACTGCTATGTAGAATATTTTTTCTTTTCCCTCATTTTACCTGATTATTTATGAAATAGAAAAAACTAATGATTTTACATTTTTATATCTTATTGAAATAGTTTACAGAATTCATTAATTTTAAGATTTTTTTGTTATTTTAGTGAGTTATCAAGATATATTAGCCTTTGTAAATAATATTTTCTTTACAAATTCAATAGGTAAAATACATAGTTAATGGCTTAGAATTTTTGGAATGACATTAAATAATAATAATGGTTGGCTTTTTTGGGGCACATTTTTATTTGTAAGGACTGTGTCACTTCTGGGCATTTTATAATATAGAGATACTGTTGTCATGGTAAGTCATGTTAAGAAAGTTGCTTTCTAGTTCACCTTTAAATCAATTACTGAAGCTAGGTGTCATTTGTTTGCTTTAATTAAGTGCTTTTTCTTCTACTAAAAGTATCACATGATTTTTAATTAGGTCTTTGATCTGTTATGATATTAATATATTTCCTTATTTAAATCTTCTTTAAATTACTGGCATGCCACTATTTTTTTGTACAAATTAGTACTGATTTTTATTTAGGTATTTTGGTCTACATATCCAGAAGTGAGTATGTATTATTTTGTTATGGGGCCCTCTTCATTAAGTTTTGATACTAAAGCTAGACTATCTACACAGAGGATTAGATAATATAAGCATTGCACTGTTCCTAATACATTCTAAGTACAAATAAATACCTGTTGTTATTAATATGTTTCAGACACTAGGTTGTATTACTAAGAAACTTTTGTAGCATGAGGATTATTTTTCCTTGAGAATTTTAAACCAATTTATTTATCCTGATCCCCTTCTTTCTTAGTTATTTGATGAGTTATAATTTCTTTTATTTATAATTTAATAATTTTTTCTATTACTTGAGTTAATTTTGATCATTTGCATTATCCTGGAATTTTCCATGGCATCAAGATTTTAAAATATTAACATCTCATTGCATGTAGTATAATATAGTTTAAAAATAACCACAGCAGAGCAACAACAATAACCTCCTCTGATTTTGTTCTTATGTCATTTCCCCGGTGTCTAATTTTATTTATCCTTTAAGAAATCAGATGCAACATCACCTTCTGTTATAGACTGATGTTTATGTCCTCCCAAAAGTTATATGTTTAAGCCTTAATTCCCAGCATGGTTGTATTTGGAGTTGGGTCCTTTAAGGAAGTAATTACAATTAAATGAGGTTGCAAGGGTGGGACCCTGGTCCAAAAGGATTAGTGTTCTTAGAGACACAGAGAGCTTGCACTCTTTTCCCTGCCCTGGCAGACCCACACAGAGGCGGTCATGTGAGCACACAGCTAGAAGGTGGCTGTCTGCAACCCAAGGGGAGAACTCTCATCAGGTACCAACCTGGTGACACCAGGTTGACACCTTCATGTTGAACTGCTAGCCTCCAGAACTGTGAGAAAATGCATTTCTGTTGTTTGAGACCACTCCCAGTCTGTGGTTTTTCATTATGGCAGCCCTAGAAAACTATCGTACCTCCTCAGTCAAGTCTTTTACTTGTTGACACTTCTTTTATCATGAATGTTTGTCACAGTACTTTATTGTATTGCTCAATTGATACATCTTATATGAATGAAATAAACAAAAACTTATATCCCTCCTTTTGGATGAATAAACTCACCATTCAGTTACTTGTGTGTACATGTTAATGTGACTGATTAGCTCTAGGTGCATTATCAAAACCCTGAATGTCTTCCCTTTGTAGTCTGAGGGCTAGTAGGTGCCAATGTCATCTATTTGTCTCTAACTTTAAAAGTAATAGTCCAAAAGTAGTACATACAAAGGTAACAAATGATTCCCTCACTTTGTGTTCATCCATGACTCAAACTTGTTTCTTACTTTTACACAAGTGCTAGCTTGTATCTTTAAACAACTGTAAAAAGGAAGACCACCCACTGGCTTGTGGCCCCTGTGCGGAACATGGCACATTATTCTGTGACTGAGCACATCTGCTCTGCACACAGTAGGCCATTTCCAATTCTGAATCTACCTCTTGCTCTCTGTGAAGCTATATAGCAATATCCTCAACCTTTCAATGTGTCAGTTATTCATCTAAAAAATAAGACTGTCAACCTGTCAGACTTGTGCATGTAAACTGAATTGATACATGTAAATTACCTGGAATAACCCCTGACACATAACAAGCACCCAGTAATTACGGAAACTGTAATATTTGCTACGTATACATGTGCAGGGCCTAAGACATATGTTTTTCCACTAATGAATATAAAATTGCCACATATAGCAATAGCAATAATACACTTTGCACTTCCTCTGAAAGACAGGGTTGCAGAGAACTTTTCATGGTATAACCTAGTCACTTAACCACTGAGCAGTCAGTCAGTCACCTCTAACAAAAAAGAAAGTGGTATTTTGCAGGATGAATGTGTCACTACCTGTCATTGGCCACAATGCAAAAGGCAATTTGCTCCATTTTAATTTGATTTTGTTCCATCTTTTAGAGTAATTATTGGACAATTATTTTGTCATAAGCTGTATGCTCAATAGGCAAATCTGGCTTCATGAGATTAAGAAACTCATTTTCTCTGATGTGCTTTGCCCCTCTTTGACCTTCAGTTTCTGAAAACATATTTTTCAGGTGTTCTCTTTAGAACTGATTTTTTTTTTTTTACCCTTTTTCATTTCCCTGTCATTGTTTTTCTTTACTGAAATTCCTACTCTCTTACAGCCAGCAAGCTAACTGATCCCAACTTTGCATATAGCAAATGTTCATTAAATATTTTTTTAAGTTCCTGTGTTAATCTTACATGGTGTCATAAATGGAGGCACAATGAATATAATAAGTGGCCTTAAAGAACTCATAAGCCAAAAAAAAAAAAAAAACAGGTAAAGTAAGACACAGATCCTGCTGGATAATATATACTTTAAAATATTTTATCTTAATAAGAAAGACTTTCCTCCTCTGGGCCCTCATAGTTACTCTGTATCTCTCCAACATGGCACCATCTACTTAGAAGGGTGGTTATGAAGAAACAGAAATTAACAGAAAACAGAGTAATAGTTTGAAAGTTATGTGCACATTTTTCGTTTCCAACTTTCTCCGTGCATGACCTTTATCCTAGCTGACCTGTCCTACCTATCCTTTCTTGGGGGTGAAGTGGGGTAGTTAAGTTAGGATTTATCTGACAAGAAATGAGAACATAATTTTCAGCTTCTGACATATAGTACCAAATGCAAGTTCAATTACTATTTTGAGAGGAGATTTTTCAAATGTATTTATTCTGCTTTTAACATACCAAGGTCTAAGATTGAAACAAGTTCTCTGGGCTTTGGCTTAAGTTGATGGTATCAGATAATTGAGGTGTGATATTAAAATCAGAGGCAAGAGGGGAGGCCTCTTAAGAACCACAGGAAGTGTCAAAGTCAACTTGACCAGGGTGGTCAGACATCTGAGATCTTGAGGGACAGGTTCCCCAAGCATCTCTTGGTTCATCTCCAGTATAAGTGGATGAGATGTGGCTAGGAAGCTTGAGGAGGGAAGTGTCATGATGTGGTGAGGTGGCCTCACTGGTCAGCAGAACTGATTGTCTGGTCTGAGACTAGATGGCACCCACAGAACCCTGAAAGTTCTCAGTACTCGAGAAGTTGAAGGGAACCCATGGCAACCAGACTGCTTCACTGCATGTCATTACTGGTGATGAAATAAAAATTCATATTTTAAGATAAGAAAATTTAAACATTTTAATCTGCCTGTTTGGACCTCTTCCCTCCCCTCCAGTGTGCTATGTACATCTGCACTATGCATTAGCCAGACCAGCCCAATGGCAGAAATACCTACCCAACCATAAAGACCAGTTTTTTCTTTTTGTGGTGCCAACAGTATAACTCCTTAGAAGACAACATTTCTTTCTCAATCCCATAAAGGGTCATGCTCACCCTCTTACATGGAAACATCTTTGATGAACTTTACATACAATGCTGATATATCGTTTCCCTTAAAGACAACAATTGGTGCAGAACAGACTGGTCAGATGACCTGGGAGATACTGGGGTGCACCGATTGTAAGTTCTTAGCTTAAATACTTACTTACGACCTTATTAATGTTACTATGTTGTATTCTGCCTATTTAACAAGATTGTTTTCTGCATTACCAAATGTGCGACTGAACCTCTGATAAAATTAATAATGATTCAGTTCAGTTCAGTCACTCAGTCGTGTCCAACTTTGTGACCCCATGGGCTGCAGCACGATAGGCTTCCCTGTCCATCACCAACTCCCGGAGCTTACTCAAACTCATGTCTAAGTTGGTGATGCCATCCAACCATCTCATCCTCTGTTGTCCCCTTCTCCTCCTGCCTTCAGTCTTTGCTAGCATCAGAGTCTTTGCAAATTAGCCAGTTCTTTGCATCACGTGGCCAAAGTATTGGAGCTTCAGCTTCAACATCAGTTCTTCCAATGAACCCCCAGGACTGATTTCCTTTAGGATTGACTGGTTGGATCTCCTTGCAGTCCAAGAGACTCTCAAGAGTCTTCTCCAACATCACAGTCCAAAAACATAAATTCATCACTCAGCTTTCTTTATAGTTCATCTCTCATATCCATACATGACTACTGGAAAAACAATAGCTTTGACAAGACGGATCTTTGTTGGCAAAGTAACGTCTCTGCTTTTGAATATGCTGTCTAGGTTGGTCATAGCTTTTCTTCCAAGGAGCAAGCGTCTTTTAATTTCATGGTTGCAGTCACCATATGCAGTGATTTTGGAGTCCCCAAAATAAAGTCTGTCACTGTTTCCATTGTTTCCCCATCTATTTGCCAGGAAGTAATGGGACTGAATGTCATGATTTTAGTTTTCTGAATGTTGAGTTTTAAGCCAACTTTTTCACTCTCCTTTTTCACTTTCATTAAGAGGCTCCTTAGTTCTTTACTTTCTGCCATAAGTGTGGTGTCATCTGCATATCTGAAGTTATTGATATTTCCATGATGATTTGGTGACTTGAAAGAAATAACCGAATATATAGTCCTATAAGATCAATGATTGAAGTAGTATAACTCTAGAGACAAAGAAGCAATACCAGGGAATCTTATTTTGGATCATCACAGGCTAGTAAGACAGGTGGTTAAGACTTTTTGGATACTGTCAACAAGGCTAGTCGAGTAATAGCACATTGAGTGACTTAACAAGGTAATCCTAGTCTGATTTGGGAATGAGCATTTCTAGTACTGTGGTACAAATTGGTCACAAAATGCCTCTCAAACATCCATTGAAATGCAGACCGAAATGGAAGGGACTTTAAAATACAGACTAGCCCACCCTCCAGTTCTGTAAGAATCAAGTCATTAGCCACTACAGTGGCTATGGGTGACCTATAGTACACCCTCAAAGGAATTCAGGGTAAAGATCAAAATGAGGCATTTTGTGTTCTAGGAAAACTTACAGAACTGGCCCTCAGATAGTTAGATTTCTCTTTCTCTCTCTCCTTTTTTTTTTTTGGGGGGGGGGAGGGGGCGCAAAAACACACAACGAACTTTATTGTGCAGTGTTTGGACAGGGGTGAATAAGAGGGACGGAGAAGGCAATGGCAAGCCACTCCAGTACCCTTGCCTGGCAAATCCCATGGACCGAGGAGCCTGGTAGGCTGCAGTCGCTAGGAGTCGGACACAACTGAGTGACTTCACTTTCACTTTTCACTTTCATGCATTGGAGAAGAAAATGGCAACCAACTCCAGCGTTCTTGCCTGGAGAATCCCAGGGATGATGGAGCCTGGTGGGCTACCATTTCTGGGGTTGCACAGAGTTGGACACGACTGAAGCGACTTAGCAGCAGGAGTAGCATCATAAGAGGGAAAGTTTCTCATGGCATGAGTCCATTCAGAGGCTATGGTAAGTGGGCTAGCCCCAGAAGAGGAAGAGGGCAATAGACCTTCTGGGGCAGAGGGAGATAGAAATGGGAACCTATGTGTCTAGGAGATGTCAAGATAGATGTTTTAACTTGAAAATTTTAAGGACCCAGCTCCTTACATCCTCCCATACAGAAAGAAGCAATAAAACCATTGACTAAGACATCTGAAGCTGAAGCTCAATTCTTTGGCTACCTGATGCGAAGAGCCAACTCCTTGGAAAAGACTTTGATGCTGGGAAAGATTGAGGGCAGGAGGAGAAGGGGGGCGGGTACAGAAGATGAGATGGCTGGATGGCATCATCAACACTATGGATATGAGTTTGAGCAAACTCTGGGAGATAGTGATGGACAGGGAAACCTGGCATGCTGCTTAGTTCATGGGGCCACCAAGAGTTGGACATGACTTAGCAATTGAACAAAGATATCTGTCCTCATGAATAGCAGTAACTTTCTACCAAGATGTGTGCTTGACCCAGCAATCCTACTACTGGGCATATACCCTGAGAAAACCATAATTGAAAAAGACACACATACCCCGGTGTTCATTGCAGCACTATTTATAACAGCAAGGACATGGAAGCAACCTAGATGTCTGTGGAGACAACCTATTTGTCTGTAAACAGAAGAATGGGTAAAGAAGTTGTGGTACCTATATACAATGAAATATTACTCAGGCATAAAAGGCAATGAATTTGAATCAGTTCTAGTGAGGGGAATGAAGCTAGAGCTTGTTATACAGAGTGAAGTAAGTCAGAAAGAGAAAAACAAATTATTGCATCTTAATGCATACATATGGAATCTAGAAAAATGGTACTGATGAATCTATTTACGAGGCAGCAATAGAGACTCAGGCATAAGAGAACAGATGTATGGACACAGCAGGGCAAGGAGAGGTTGGGATGAATTGAGAGAGTAGCATTGAAATATATACATTACTATATGTAAAACAAAGAGCTAATGGAAAGTTGCTGTATAACACAGCAACTTGTACTCTATGACGACCTAGAAGGGTGGGATGGGGTGGGAGATGGGAGTGAGGTTTAAGAGGGATGGGACATATGTATACCTATGGCTGATTCATATTGATGTATGGCAGAAACCAACACAACACTGTAAAGCAATTCCTTCAATTAAAAATAAATTAAAAAAAAAAGATGTGTGCTTGATTGGATATACACCTTTGTCAAGATCTAATATATACTGCCCTCCCCTTACTCTTTGGGAAGGGGCTTTCTGAATGACTATCTCCCGGGTTATGATTCTCAACTAAAATTTTCCATCTCTTTCTCAGATGACTATTGACTCATTTTTTGTCAACAATGGGAACAGAGTCAAACTTAAACCTTCAGAGCAAGCCAGAAGCAGGTAGACAAGAAGCATGGCCCTGAGGTTGGAAAGTGTCAGACAGAAAGATACTTTCCCATTTTCTCTTGCAAGGAGGTTGTTCTATGAGTTTTTTGAGAAAATAAGAAGAAAGGAGAGAATATATGAGAGAATAAAATATTGTAATTGATCAAAACAAACTGCTTCAATCAACGGGTAGCCAACTATGTGCCTTGTGGCCAAATCTAGCCATTGCCTATGTTGTAAATAGAGTTTGGCTGAGAGCAACCACATCCATTTATGTACTCTCTATAACCACTTTTGTGCTATAATGACAGAGTTGAACAGTTCCAGCACGGATCCTATGGTTCACAAAGCCTGAAATATTTACTATCTGGTCCTTGGCAGAAGACATTTGCAACCCCTGCTCTAAAGCATCAGGTAGAATTTATTTTAAAATGTAATGTGCAGTTATTTCTCTTGCTATTTGATGGCTCAAGTGGAATTCTAGAGTTCAGCAGTGAACTTTCTCTTTACTGCTAGTAAAATATACGTTAAACTAAGTGCCTGTGACATCTGTATATAATTATCACTGCTAGCCACAGAGTAGGTACAATATTTGAAGACTGAATTTATATTATTTTTCTCTGCTTTTTCAAGATAACTATATTTTTTATATATTTCTTAGCAGGTGGTGCTAGGGGTAAAGTCCCTCCTGCCAATGCAGGAGACATAAGAGATACAGGTTCAATCCCTGGGTCAGGAACATCCCCTGCAGGAGGGCATGGCAACCCACTCCAGTATTCTTGCCTGGAGAATCCCTATGGACAGAGGAGTCTGGTGGACTAGAGTCCATAGGGTTGCAGAGAGTTGGACACTACTGAAGTGACCACTGCACGCATGCACACACGTGTCTATTTCTAGCCAGGAAAAAAACCCTGGCAGATACTATTTTGTTTAACCTGTGACTTCAAGTAATCCTACACTTAACTAATGAAAGATAATTATTCTGTTTCAAGAAACTTCTGTTACAGTTGAGAAGGGTATTTTTTTGGATATAATTTTCATTTTTCTTGATGCAATTTGAAACCATTCGTTTACTTCTCTATGTAGGTGGAAAACATCTGACCAACCTTTTAACAGAGATTCTTATATTCTTGATAATAGTTATTAACAACCTTCAGCTATTCTTTCTTCAATAGTAAACTAAGTTTATGTAGCATATCTTCATAATGATTGGCTGCTCTTAAGTACAAAGCTGTGATTGTTAGAACATGAATATCAGTTTTTTGCCAATTAAAGAATGTCACTTGCCATCTGCTTCTATAAGAATAAAGTCACTAGCCACTGCAGTTTCTAACCTTTAACACACCCTGAAAGGAGTTCACGGTGAAGGTCAGGAATTAGGTAGTCTGTGCTCTGGCAAAAATTGGCAGAATAAGCCTTGAGATAGTGGTTTCAGGAGAAAATGTTATGAACCCAAATTCTTATATCTTCTCATACTCAGAAGAGCACTAAAATCATTAATAGAGATATCTGCTCCTTGTGACTAACAGCAACAATTTTGCGACTAGCAGCAACCTTCCACCAACAAGTATGCTTGATGGACATACTCCCTTCACCAAAATCATATATACACTGACCTCCCCTAGCATTTGTAAAAGACAATTCCTCAAAACTATCTGAGAGGTTATCTCCCGGACTATAGTCCTCAGTATCCCCCCAATAAACTGAACTCACAGCTCTCACGTTGTGCGCTTTTTTCTTCCAGTCAACAGTTTTGGCAACCACAAAGGAAACCAGAGCAGACTTCTTTCCTTTGCTTGAACTCTGTGAAGATCTAATCCTTGGTATCAGCAGAGGCTTCTTGTGTCCATTCACCTCCTTGGAGAGTCCAAGAGAATTTCAGTGAGTCTTTCCTGGTTCTCTGATCTTCTGATTATTGGCTAATGATTCTGAGTTTTATTTGGCCATGTATAACAGATATCTGTTGGAGACAGATATAACAGATGGAGAAGCTCTATACAGTCAAAAAAACAAGACCAGGAGCTGACTGTGGCTCAAATCATGAACTCCTTATTACCAAATTCAGACTGAAATGGAAGAAAGCAGGGAAAACCGCTAGACCATTCAGGTATGACCTAAATCAAATCCCTTATGATTATACAGTGGAAGTGAGAAATAGATTTAAGGGCCTAGATCTGATAGATAGAGTGCCTGATGAACTATGGAATGAGGTTCATGACATGGTACAGGAGACAGGTATCAAGACCATCTCAATGGAAAAGAAATGCAAAAAAGCAAAATGGCTGTCTGGGGAAGCCTTACAAATAGCTGAGAAAAGAAGAGAAGTGAAAGCCAAGGAGAAAAGGAAAGATATAAGCATCTGAATGCAGAATTCCAAAGAATAGCAAGAAGAGATAAGAAAGCCTTCTTCAGCAATCAATGCAAAGAAATAGAGGAAAAGAACAGAATGGGAAAGACTAGAGATCTCTTCAAGAAAATTTGACATACCAAGGGAACATTTCATGCAAAGATGGGCTCGTTAAAGGACAGAAATGGTATGGACCTAACAGAAGCAGAAGATATTAAGAAGAGATGGCAAAAATACACAGAAGAACTGTACAAAACAGATTTTCATGACCCGAATAATCATGATGGTGTGATCACTCATCTAGAGCCAGACATCCTGGAATGTGAAGTCAAATGGGTCTACGAACAAAGCTAGTGGAGGTGATGGAATTCCAGTGGAGCTATTTCAAATCCTGAAAGATGATGCTGTGAAAGTGCTGCACTCAATATGCCAGCACATTTGGAAAACTCAGCAGTGGCCACAGGACTGGAAAAGGTCAGTTTTCATTCCAATTCCAAAGAAAGGCAATGCCAAAGAATGCTCAAACTACCGCACAATTGTACTCATCTCACTCACTAGTAAAGTAATGCTCAAAATTCTCCAAGCCAGGCTTCAGCAATACGTGAACTGTGAACTTCCTGATGTTCAAGCTGGTTTTAGAAAAGGGAGAGGAACCAGAGATCAAATTGCCAACATCCGCTGGATCATGGAAAAAGCAGGAGAGTTCCAGAAAAACATCTATTTCTGCTTTATTGACTATGCCAAAGCCTTTGACTGTGTGGATCACAATAAACTGTGGAAAATTCTGAAAGAGATGGGAATACAGACCACCTGACCTGCCTCTTGAGAAATCTGTATGCAGGCCAGGAAGCAAGTTAGAACTGGACGTGAAAAAACAGACTGGTTCCAAATACGAAAAGGAGTATGTCAAGGCTGTATATTGTCACCCTGCTTATTTAACTTATATGCAGAGTACATCAGGAGAAACGCCGACTGGAAGAAACACAAGCTGGAATCAAGATTGGCGGGAGAAATATCAATAACCTCAGATATGCAGATGACACCACCCTTATGGCAGAAAGTGAAGAACTCAAAAGCCTCTTGATGAAAGTGAAAGAGAACAGTGAAAAAGTTGGCTTAAAGCTCAACATTCAGAAAACGATCATGGCATCCACTCCCATCACTCCATGGGAAATAGATGGGAAACAGTGGAAAGTGTCAGACTTTATTTTTTGGGGCTCCAAAATCACTACAGATGGTTATTGCAACCATGAAATTAAAAGATGCTTACTCCTTGGAAGAAAAGTTATGAGCAACCTAGATAGTATATTCAAAAGCAGAGACATTACTTTGCCGACTAAGGTCCGTCTAGTCAAGGCTATGGTTTTTCCAGTAGTCATGTATGGATATAAAGGTTGGACTGTGAAGAAGGCTGAGCGCCGAAGAAATGATGCTTTTGAACTGTGAGGTTGGAGAAGACTCTTGAGAATCCCTTGGACTGCAAGGAGATCCAACCAGTCCATTCTGAAGGAGATCAACCCTGGGATTTCTTTGGAAGGAATGATGCTAAAGCTGAAACTCCAGTACTTTGGCCACCTCATGAGAAGTGTTGACTCATTGGAAAAGACTTTGATGCTGGGAGGGATTGGGGGCAGGAGAAGAAGGGGACGACAAAGGATGAGATGGCTGGATGGCATCACTGACTCAATGGACACGAGTCTGAGTGAACTCTGGGAGTTGGTGATGGACAGGGAGGCCTGGCATGCTGCGATTCATGGGGTCCAAAGAGTCGGACACGACTGAGCGACTGAACTGAACTGATAACAGATATCTGGGCCTCCAGATGAAATACTAGAGAATGACCCTCCAGTTGAAGGGTACTGCTCATTTGAGAGACAGTGAACAGTCTAAACTGGGTGATAGGTGAGGGGCTGGCCTAACATTTTTCCTAAATGTGGGCGTATCAGAAAGCCAGCCTCCAATAAACACTTCGGTCAGGTTTATGCATTTACAAAACTTATACTTACAAGTAGTTAGTTGAGAATTAAAAGGAAATCTTGCATTGAAAATGGTCAAAATGGGGCTCTTTTATTGCATATGCAGTGAAGGAAAAGCCAGCTTTATAAAAGCTGGAATGTTGGAATTCGGATCCTGAGGGAACAAGTCTTTATAGAAAAACTTGCATTTTTCTCCCCATGCTTTGTGATGTAAATACTCTACTAGGGCTTTCAGGAACATTTACCTTACCTAGATCATCTCTAACTTGTGAGACTGAGGGGGGAAAGAAAAAAAAACAACAGAGAGAAACCTGTCTTTTTAAACTTGTCTTATTCCAACTGTTATTATAAACTGCTCAGTCACTTCAGTTATGTTTATTTGCAATCGCAAGGACTGTAGCCTGCCAGGCTCCTCAGTCCATAGGATACTCTAGGCAAGAATACAGGAGTGGGTTGCCATGCCCTCCTTCTGGTGATCTTCCCAACCCAGTGACTAAAGCTGTGTCTCTTGCTTAGTTTAAAAAATGAAGCTATGAGGTCTCTGATTGTGTCTGTCTATGTGTGCATTGTAAAGATATGTCTTTACCTTTACCAGCTACTACTAGAATTTGTAAATGAGTGTTAT
Source organism: Ovis aries (assembly GCF_016772045.2). Lineage (NCBI taxonomy): Eukaryota > Metazoa > Chordata > Mammalia > Artiodactyla > Bovidae > Ovis > Ovis aries. The sequence goes on from NC_056061.1 coordinate 40,962,788, forward strand.
TTAATTGTCTTTAAGAAAATTAAGTAATTATATAAACTCTCAGAAATATAAAAGAAACTAACCCAAATGAATTTGAGTTTCAAATGAACTGGGAAATATTCAGTATTAAATTAATGTTTGGTATTGAAGTTAGTTAAAATCTGTTGGCTTATTCAACAGAAGCATGCCTTTAGAATCATCAATAACAAATACAATATTTTTATTGTAGCTAGGTTTACTGGAAGTCAAATAAGATCTTATATCTGTTGAAAATGTCAGCAAGAAAAATAAATTTGTATGATGAAAACTGTCATAAATATATGTAAATGAGAAAAGACTTTTTAGGTAAGCTCTTTTGGAATAATGTGTTACAGTTGAAAATAAAATACTATTTCTTAAAACAACAAATATTTGTTAACTTGAAACTATAGCATTTTGTTAAATTAATCTACTGTCTATTATAATCCTTCTAATCATCAAGTTAATCATCTTCTATCATTAGCTTCATGAGAACAAAATAAAATACTGAATCATGCTCAATGGAATACTTGTCTTTTAATTACTAGCAATATTGACAGGTTCTAAAAGATATTTAACAAATATTAATAAAAACCTTGTGTCACACTGATATTTTTTCTAAGAAAACATGTTTTTAAAAATTATTGACATTTATAAGCTTGATAATATATGAATGCTAATGTAAAATTGTTTACTTTTAAGTTTTCACTAGAAATTGTAAGAGTCGAAAATTCTAATTTAAATATGTAATTGAAGCTACTAGAAATAATATGGGAGACATTTCAGTATAGAAGGGAAGTAGGATGTGTGTTTCCAGTAAAAGAAGGTGTGAGAAAAAAACAAACATTTTGTTAAGAAAAAGCAAGTAATTTACCTTAAAACTGGCTATTTCTAAATAGGACAGAACATGCATTTGTGGTCAGTTATGTCCAACTCTTTGTGACTCCATGGACTGTAGCCTGTCCATGGGATTTTCCAGGCAACAATACTGGAGTGGGTTGCTACTTCCTTCTCCAGGGGATCTTTCCAGTCCACGGATTGAACCCATGTCTCCTGGTTCCTGCATTGGCAAGCAGATTCTTTACCACTAAATCACCTAGGAAGGCCATGATAGAACATGAGGAACAAATTAATGTGGATATAGAAAGCTGTAGAAGGTTTCTGAGACAGAAAAAAACCTTTAGGATGGAATTGTTAGGTAGTTAGAATAGGAAAAAGGAGTCCAGAATATCACTACCTCAGATATGAAGAAGAACTAAGAGCCTCTTGATGAAAGTGAAAGAGGACAGTGAAAAAGTTGGCTCAAAGCTCAACATTCAGAAAATGAAGATCATGGCAACTGGTCCCATCACTTCATAGCAAATAGATGGGGAAGCAATAGAAACAGTGGCTGACTTTATTTTGGGGGCTACAAAACCACTGCAGACGGTGACTGCAGCCATGAAATTAAAAAATGCTTACTCCTTGGAAGAAAAGTTATGACCAACCTAGATAGTATATTCAAAAGCAGAGACATTACTTTGCTGACTAAGGTCTGTCTAGTCAAGGCTATGGTTTTTCCAGTAGTCATGTATGGATGTGAGAGTTGGACTATAAGGAAAGCTGAGCACCGAAGATTGTTGCTTTTGAACTGTGGTGTTGGAGAAGACTCTTGAGAGTCCCTTGGACTGCAAGAAGATCCAGCCAGTCCATTCTAAAGGAGATCAGGCCTGGGTGTTCATTGGAAGGACTGATGTTGAAACTGAAACTCCAATACTTTGGCCACCTGCTGCAAAGAGCTGACTCATTTGAAAAGACTCTGATGCTGGGAAACATTGAAGGCAGGAGAAGGGGACGACAGAGGATGAGATGGTTGGATGGCATCACTGATTCAATGGACATGGGTTTGGGTAGACTCTGACATTTGGTGATGGACAGGGAGGCCTGGCGTGCTGCGGTTCATAGGGTCGCAAAGAGCCAGACACGACTGAGCGACTGAACTGAACTGAAAAGACAAGGAAGGAAAAAGCCTGCAAAAACAGAACAAAGGAAGATCCGAGGACCGGATTGAGACCTCAGGTAGAACAAACAGCACTCCTGGCTAGCCCAGTTTACATAGGGCTGGCGCAGGGGGAGGGAAAAAACATGAAAAGAGGAGCCAAAAGGCCGGGGGTCTCTCTCCTGTGTGAGATTGTGCTCTCTCTCTTTCTCTCTCTCTTCTCTTTGCGTCTTTTGGGTCAGCATGTCCTCACGCCTTGAGGATGTATTTTCCTTTATTTTCTAAATAAAACTGAGCTGTAACACCGAGCTGTAACACTGTCTGAGAGCTGTGCCATGCAGAGGGCTTTAATGTCCGTCGCTTCAAATTTTTGTTGTGACGAGACTGAACCAAGGAAATTACACATTCCCCTGACAGAATTCTATGTGTGGTTAGAACTGATTAAGAGTAGAATAACTTTAAATGAGTTTTAATGTTAAAGGCAAAGTGGTGCAAACCTGAATTTCATGTCCCTATTAAGAGGACAAAGTTTTCTTAAAATATCGATTTGTTTTTGATGGCAGATTTAAATTTTCTTTACCTTTAAGTGGTAATCTGTTATAACATTCTATATTTGCCTTTGAAATCTTTTATTGTCACTTTGGTTAAGTGAATGAGCATTGTTTTACAGTGACGTATGATCCTATTTGATTAGTTTTAAATAATTTTGATTTTATTTCTTTGATGAATTTCCCCAAATCAAATTGTAATGAAGTTCCTTTGATCTCTAGCTAACTGGTATGCTTCAAAGGGCCCCTAACACATAGCTCCAAAGGGACATATTAAGCTAATTAGGCTCAACAATTAAATCACATGGGAAGCATTGTCAAATGAGTAATAAATCTTCTTAGGTTATATTGTATGGGTAAATATTATTTACCTAGATATTCTAGAAATTATATAGAATTTCTAACTATTTAGTATGTCCTGGAAAAATGTTGTGATCTAGTTATCGACATAAAATGTGTGTCACAGCAGTAATCAACTTTCTTCACCAATTACGTTGTAGTCAGGTCTTTATCTTTGTCTTCTCAAGTCTTTGGTCATTCATCCAGTTACTGTTTTACTCTGGTGACTTTGCAAACATGCTTCCTCTTCAAGAAGATTCATAGCAAGGACTTTTTTTTTTTTTTTTTAAAGTACAGGTTTCTTATAACTTTCAAACCATAGAGCTGAATTGGATAAGATATAAAAGAATTCTAATGGGAAACTTGACTTCATTAAACAGTTGACTAAAAAGGATTAGTTATATAAGACTGAGTGCACTGGTGAATATGATTATCATTTTTATGTTTTCTGTCTGAAACATTACTGACTTTAAATTTTATATTTTTCAGATATAAGGAAATCCTCCTCCTCAAGTTAATTATGACTTACAGCAATATGGTAAATTGTACCATTGAAAGAAGAATTGAAATATGTATCTTTTCTCTCTACCCAATCTCTCTAGAGAGTTGAAACTCTTAGGTTTCCAATAGCCTTATCAAGTGAATAAAGAAGGCTACCTCCTGACAGGTGCAGGAATCTCAAGAGACTTTGAGAATCTGGAGAAGAGAGGAATTCATCTAAATCTGTAGCTATCACAGGCAGAATCTGATGACTTGCCCTTGGCATGGCTTTCCTGGCCTTGAAAGGCCTTTTAAAAATTCAATCTGAGATTCCTTATAAAAAGCTTCAGCAAAGCCAATTTTAAAGGAGCCAGTATGATTAATTGCACTTATGTAAATAATCAGGCCAAGTTTATTGAAACTAGGCTTATTTTGCAAACAAATTAGTTTTAGTTTGGCTCTGTTTAGTAGAAATTAGGGTGATTTTAGAGAGAAAAAGTTTATGTCAGTAGATATTAAATTCTAATTTTGTTAACCTAGATTTGTATTTACTAGCTTTCACTTCCAAGATAGTTCCCTATTATTATGCTATATTATTGCAAAATTTAATCAAATTATTTAATCAAAACATAGACTCTATGGTTTTTTTTTTTTTTTTCTGAAGCTTATCTTAGTAATCTATCTTTGGATGAAGATCAGATGCTCCATCCTGCAATGAGGAAATTATGCATACTGGAAAAAAATGTAATTTAAAGGACTATCTCCAACCTAGATGGAAGGACGGGTACTCTTAACTAGCTCATGCATAGTGAAACTGAAGGGAATTGACTCTTGGATTAGTATTTCCCACTTAGGAAGGACCTCTGCACTGGACTGGTCATAGATATAACTCTTGACCTTTAAGTCACCTTAAAACAACACTCAAACAGAGGAGTAACCACACCAGGATAAGACCACAACATCAAAAGTAGACAGCTATCCCAAGATGCCAGATTTGACCCTTCTGATTATTTCTAGTGTTTTCTTAATTTCTTGGGCTTTCACAAATGTATCAAATGTTTTTCTATCATGAGCACAAACTTATGGAGAATTAAAAAAATTAATCCAGTTGTTGGGTTTATGATCAATTAACTATAGTATTTCTGGGTTAGCTTTCTCTCTTCCAAAGCTCTAGTTAGATGTTCCTTAGGGAATTTATTCTAGAAGAAAGAAGATATAGCTCTATTGGGCCACTCTTGATATTACTATTAACAGATGGGACTCCCTCACTTGGCCAATCAATCATACTTGCTCTAACCATGGCCATAAATATGAATTTTCTTTAAGGTTACTTAAGCTCAATCAGAGCAAAGTTAAGGTTTGGCCAAAGAATATAACCTCCCTCAGTTGTGGGGTAAATTTATATGGTTAACACCAGGCTACAGTCATTTAAGTTTAGGGCTCCTGTTTGTTGGGGGCAATTAAACCATACTAAGGATAATCAGTCTAATACACTAGGAAATTGGGCTGGGTGCTTAAGGACAATGTCAACATACCATTTGCCTTAAAGATAAAGACTTGTATGAAACAGACCAAGTCAGACAACCTGGGGATACTGGGCTGCACTAATGAAAGTGGCTTAAATGTTAGCTATAATCTTATTAATGTTACTAGCTATAATACTTGTATTCTGCCTATTTTACAAAATTTTTGTTTCTTGCACAACCAAATGATTAACTGAGCCTCTGATAAATGATAACTAGGCAGCTTGAAACAACTGACCAAATGTATAGTTCTTTATAAGATCAATGATTGTAATAGTTTAATTCTTTTTAGAGTTAGGAAGAAGCAACAAGAGGGAAGCTTATCCCGGACCATAACAGACTAGTAAGATAGGTATTCCAGAGACATTTGGCTCATGTTAACAGGGTTAGTCCAGTAATAGGATTAGTAGGTTACAGGGTTAGTCCAGTAATAGCCCATCATGTGACCTATTCTCCCCTGACCTGGGAATGAGCATTCCTAGATTGTGGGACAAATTGATCATGAAATGTCTCCCAAATCATGGTTGAACTTATGACCAAGAGATGGCAGTGCCAACTAAACAATATCACTTGCCATCTGGTTCTTTAAGAATGAAGTTACTAGCCAGTGCAGTTCCTAACCTTCAGAGTGATGATCAGGAATGAGGCACTCTGCACTCTAGGAAAAACTGGCAGAACAGGCTTTCAGATAGATATTTTCAGGAAAAAATTTTATGAATCCAATTCTTGCATCTTCTCATACCCAGAAAAGCACTGAAATAATTAATGGAGACATCTGCTTCTTGGAACTAATAGCAACAATCTCGTGACTAGCAGCAACCTTATACCAATGTGCATCCTTGATTATACATACCTCCTCTGCCAAAACCAGATACATAGTGACTTCCCACCCCCACCCCCAAGTAATTCTAGGCTGTCTTCTAAACTATAGTCCTCAGTAAAGCCCATATAAAACTGATCTTATGGCTCTCACACTGTGTTTTGTTTTTTAAGTTGACATGTTTCATACAGTGGTGAAAGTTTGCGTCCATCCAATCATATCTGTTTTACTTCAATCTCTACTGTGTTTGTGCATTTTAAAAGCGGGACAAGTACAAGTCTATAAATTCCAAAAAAATGAGAGATTTATTAGATCATTGGATTCCATATTTCCTGTCTCAACCAAAAATTCCTCATTTTAGAAGTCCTATTATTCAGAGGACAAAATTCTATATTTCTCTTTAGAAAAAAGAATCAATGATCAACACAAATTATTAACTACTTGGTTATAAAAATGGATTTAAAAAATTTTAATGACAACAGTGTGGTAATCATTTTTATTTAAAGACTTAAAACTCTTAGTAATGCTATAAAATGATAGTAGATCTTATGAAATAGTAGTAGAAAAAAAATCTGCAGGATTTTTCTTTTAAATGTTTGTAATACATGTTAAATGTTCATATTGTAAACATAAAAGACCAGGTGTTCTATCCTGCCAAATGCATATCTTTGTGAGAGAGATGCAAAAATATTTTTATTTCATAAATATTCATTAATTTTTGCTTTGTTTTAATGAATAGACTTTAAATGAAGCAAGAACATAGTCAAGAAAACCTCTAGTGAACAGAGATTTTAGAAAAGGAAACACTCAAGCCCTACCTCCCATCGAGTTAATGTGGTTATATGTAGTAGACTCATCAATGAATTCAATACATATGATTTGTTGCCAAGGTCATGTCGAGCACTATTCAAGTGGCTGTTGATACAGCAAATAAAGAAGATAAACTCCTCTTCTCTCATGTTGCTAACACTTTAGTGGGGAATGATAGGCGATACAATAAAGACAAGTAAACAAGACAGTATCCGTTAAGGCAAGTTATTTGGAGAAAATAAAATATACTATTAGAGAGTGACTGGTGCCTACACAAATAAAATGATATCGAGATATTTAAGGGCAGACATATTAGAAGAGTGGGGACAAGCTCTTCAGTGATATGAAAAAAAAGCAGCAGAGAACTAAAGGAAATAGAAAACGCTATTGCAACTGGACAGAATGCTGTGTGCCTTGTGGAACTGTATTATTCTTCACTAAAAATACATTTCCTGCCCCTCTTTACCAGTCCAAATTCAAACCTCTCATTTTCTACAAATCCTTTTCCCAATTCATAAAACCATCTATTTTGTCTCCCTTAAAAAAGTTTAAATATCTTTTAGTAGTACTGGAAAACCAATGCTAAATAAACCAATGCAAAAATAAATGCTTTTGCAGGGCTCTCTGATGTCCTCAGGGTAGATAATCATCTCTTGAAGAATGAGAATTGTGTCTTTTTACTTATTTTGTCCTCATAGTGATAATCCTTACATATGACATAAACAGATTAAGAATCCTGAGACTTGTTTAAGATCTACTGGGATTTGCCATTTAATCCTGGAATTCTGATTTACTCATTAGATTTTCTACCTCTAAAATAGTTTTATAAAAAGAAGAAGGAATGCCTCTGGGGATAATAAGTGCAATACCTTGCACAATAGTTACTAAAGTTAGTTCATAAAAGTACAGGAGTTGAAGCTACTCAGATTGGGCATATTTACCAGTGTATCCTAGAAACTTAATCCTTGGTGTAAGGACTTAAATTTGCTTCTTAACTGCTGTTGTCAGTTCTCGGCCTTAAACTTTCAATGATTTTCTAGTGTTTTTCAATAGGATTTTCTTTCCTTTATTGTTGGTTTTTGGCAGCAATCCCTAAACATTGGTAGTTTTATGCAGAAACTTACATTAGAGGTTCTAATCTTAAAGAAAGATGATTACAAAGGTTACAACCCCTGCAAAGGTTACAGGGGTTTCATAGTTAATAAACTGAACATGCCTCAGTGACGTAGTGCTATTTTCTAAGTACAGAAAAAAAACAATAATTTGAAATTGTATCCAGATCCATATTCAATCTTGAACAAGCATCTTGGCAGGAACAAAATGCATAAAAAGTGTGTATGGTAGCAAACGACTGTGTCCCTAAGAAAGACATTAATGTAAACTTTCATTCCAGTTAGTTTCCACTGATGATTGAGGAGATTTTTTTAAAAAATCTTTAGAATTATCAAATGATAGTCAAACAAAAATAGTCTCAAGTATTAAAAATGTTATTTATCCTGCTAGGTGTTTTAGAAGAGGATCTCAGGGATAGTGCTTTAGGTCACTTGTCTAATTTATAGGTTGGGATAAATAGGGGAAAAATCAAGAATAGGCATTCATTGAGTTGATGGGAGCCCCTGAATAAGGTAGAGGGATTCAAAATTTTGCTGTATGGACTCTCTTAAAAGGTGTGAGTAGGTCTTTAAAGTTTTTAATGTGAAAGATATCTGTATTTTGTTTTTATCTGATTCCAGAAAAATAACGGTCATACATCTGTGATAAATATGCTACTCTCAATATGCCAAAGAATTTGGAAAACTCAGAAGTGGCCACAGGACTAGAAAAGGTCAGCTTTCATTCTGGTCTCAAAGAAGGCCAATGCCAAAGAATGTTCAAACCACTGTAAGACTGTGCTCATTTCACATGCTAGTAAGGTTGTGCTCAAAATTCTTCAAGCTAGGTTTCAGTAGTACGTGAACTGAGAACTTCCAGATGTACAAGCTGGATTTCAAAGAGGCAGAGGAACCAGCGGTCAAACTGCCAACATTCACTGGATTACGGAGAGCGCAAGGAAGCTCCAGAAAACAACATCTACTTCATCCTCATTGATAATGCTAAAGCCTTTGCATGGATCACAACAAACAGTGGAAAATTCTTAGAGATGGCAGTACCAGACCACCTTTCCTGTCTCCTGAGAAACCTGTTGTCAAGAAGCAATAGTTAGGACTAGACATGGAACCTCACCTGGACATGAGGTCTGAGAATGAGAAACCTCACTAGAGATTATCTTGAAACACAACACTGGTTCCAAAGTGGGAAAGGAGTATGACAAGGCTGTATATTGTCACCAGACTTATTTAAATTTTATGTAGAGTACATCATGGGCTTCCCGGGTGGCACTAAGGCTAAAGAACCCAGCTACCAATGCAAGGGACATAAAAGATGCAGGTTTGATTCCTGGGTCAGTAAGATCCCCTGGAGGAGGGCATGGCAACCCACTTAAGTGTTCTTACCTGGAGAATCCACACTGAGAGAGGAACCTGGCTGGCTGCAGTTCATAGAGTCACACAGAGTTGGACATGAAGCAACTTGGCATGCCCAAACACAAATCATGCAAAATGACAGGCTGGATGAACCACAAGTTAGAATCAAGGTTGCTGGGAGAAATATCAGCAACTTCAGATATGTAGATAAGTTCATTTCAGTCACTCAGTCACGTCCAACTCTTTACAACCCAATGGCCTGCATGCAGCATGACAGGTTCCCTGTCCATCACCAACTCCTGGACATTGCCCAAACTCATGTCCTTCGAGTCACTGATGCCATCCAACCATCTCATCCTCTGTCATCCCCTTCTCCTCCTGCCTTCAATCTTTTCCAGCATCAGGGTCTTTTCCAATGAGTCAGATCTTCACATCAGGTGGCCAAAAGCTTCAACAACAGTCCTTACAATGAATATTTAGGACTTATTTCCTTTAGGATTGACTGGTTGGATCTCTTTGCAGTCCAAGGGACTCTCAAGAGTCTTTTCCAACACCACAGTTCAAAAGAATCAATTCTTTGGTGCTTAGCTTTCTTTATACTCAAACTCTCACATCCATACATGACTACTGGAAAAACAATAGCTTTGACTAGACAGATCTTTGCTGGCAAAATAATGTCTCTGTTTTTTAATATGCTGTCTAGGTTGGTCATAGCTTTCCTTCCAAGGAGCAAGTGTCTTTTAATTTCATGGCTGCAGTCACCACTTGCAGTGATTTTGGGGCCCCAAAATAAATTCAGTCACTGTTCATATTGTTTCCCTATCATTTGCCATGAAGTGATCAGATCAGATGCCATGATCTTTGTTTTTCGAAAGCTGAATTTTAAGCCAGCTTTTTTCACTCTCCTGTTTCACTTTCATCAAGATGCTCTTCTGCCATTAGGCAGAAACACAAAAACAGGGTGCCATCTGTATTTCTGAGGTTTTGATATTTCTTCCAGCAATCTTGATTCCAGCTTGTGTTTCATCCAACCTGGCATTTTGCATGATGTACTCTGCATATAAGTTAAATAAGCAGGGTGACAATATACAGCCTTGAACTACTCTTTTCCCAATTTGCAACCAGTCCGTTGTTCCATGTCCAGTTCTAACCATTGCTTCTTGATCTGCATACAGATTTCTCAGGAAGCAGGTCAGTGGTCTGGTATTTCCGTCTCCTTGAGAATTTTCTAGTGTTTGTTGTGATCCACACACTCAAAGGCTTTGGTATAGTCAATAAAGCATAAGTGGATGTATTTCTGGAACTCTCTTGCTTTTTCTATGATCTAATGGATGTCGGCAGTTTGATCTTTGGTTCCTCTGTCTTTTCTAAATCAAGCTTGAATATCTGAAAGTTCTTGGTTCACATACTGTTGAAGTCTCACTTGGAGAATTTTGAGCATTACTTTGCTAGCGTATGAGATGAGTGCAGTTGTACAGTAGTTTGAACATTCTTTGACTTTGTCTTTCTTTGGGATTGGAATGAAAACTGAACTTTTCAACTTCTATGACCACTGCTGAATTTTTCAAACTTGCTGGCATATTAAGTGCTGCACTTAACAGAATCATATTTTAGGATTTGAAATAGCTCAGCTGGAATTCCATCACCTCCACGAGCTTTGTTCATAGTGATGCTTCCTAAGGCCCACTTGACTTCACATTCCAGGATGTCTGGCTCTAGTTGAATGATCACACCATCATGGTTATCTGGGTCATTAAGATCTTTTTGTTATAGTTCTCACGTGTATACTTACCACCTTTTCTTAATATCTACTGCTTCTGTTGTTAGGTCCATACTGTTTCTGTCCTTTATTGTGCTCATTTTGCATGAAATGTTCCCTTGGTATCTCTAATTTTCTTGAAGAGATCTCTAGTCTTTCCCGTTCTCTTGTTTTCATATATTTCTTTTAATTGATTACTGAGGAAGTCTTTCTTATCTCTCCTTGCTATACTTTGGAACTCTGCATTCAAATGCATATATCTTTCCTTTTCTTCTTTGCCTTTAGCTTCTCTTCTTTTCTCAGCTATTTGTAAGGCCTCCTCAGACAACTATTTTGCTTTATGCATTTCTTTTCCTTGAGGATGGTCTTGCTCACTACCTCCTATACAATGTCACAAACCTTTGTCCATAGTTCTTCAGGCACTTTGTCTATCAGATCTATTCCTTGAATCTATTTTGTCACTTCCACTGTATAATCATATGGGATTTGATTTAAATCATACCTGAATGGTCTAGTGGTTTTCCCTACTTTCTTCAATTAAGTCTGAATTTGGCAACAAGGAGTTCATGATCCGAGCCAGTCAGCTCCTGGTCTTGTTTTTCCTCTCTATATAGAACTTCTCCATCTTCGGTTGCAAAGAATATAATCAAGCTGATTTTGGTATTGACCATCTGGTGATGTCCAGGTGTAGAGTTTTCTCTTGTGTTGTTGGAAGAGTGTGTTTGATATGACCAGTGTGTTCTCTTGGAAAAACTATGTTTGCCTTTGCACTGCTTCATTTTGTACTCCAAGGCCAAAGTTGCCTGTTCCTCTAGGTATCTCTTGACTTTCTACTTTTGCATTCCCACCCCCCATGATGAAAAGGACATTTTTTTTTTTTCAGTGTTAGTTCTAGAAGGTCTTGTATGTCATCATGGAACCTTTCAATTTCAGCTTCTTTGGCATTACTGATTGGGAATAGACTTGGATTTCTGTGATATTGAATGGTTTGCCTTGGAAATGAATAGAGATCATTATGTCATTTCTGAGATTGCATCCAAGTACTGCATTTCAGACTCTTTGTTGACTATGAGGGCTACTTCATTTCTTCTAAGGGATTCTTGTCCATAATAGATATAATGGTCATCAGAATTACATTCAGATAATGCGACTTTAATAGCAGAAATTGAAGAGAAACTAAAGAGCTTCTTGATGAGCATGAAAGAGAAGAGTGAAAAAGTTGGCTTGAAACTCAGCATTTAAAAAACAAAGATCATGGTATCTGGTCCAAGCACTTAATGGCAAACAGAAGGGGAAAAAGTGGAAACAGTGACAGATTTTATGTCTTAGGTGCCAAAGACACTGAGGACAGTGACTACAGCCATGCAATTAAAAGATTCTCGCTCCTTGGAAGGAAAGTTATACAAACCTATACAGTGTATTAAAAAGCAGAGGCATCACTTTGCTGACAATGTCTATATAGTCAAAGCTATGGTTTTTCCCAGCAGTCATGTACAGATGTGAGCTGGGCTATAAAGAAAGCTAAGCACCAAAGAACTGATGATTTTGAACTGTGGTGCTGGAGAAGACTCTTGAGAACCCATTGGATAGTTAAGGAGATCAAATCAGTCAATCTTAAAGGCAATCGACCTTGAGTATTCATTGGAAGTACTCATGCTTAAGGTGAAGCTCCAAAACTCTGGACACCTGATGTGAGGAAACAATCCATTGGAAAGGCTCTGATGCTAGGAAAGATTGACGGCAGAAGGAGAAGGGAGCAGCAGACGATGAGATGGTTAGATGCATTAGTGACACTATGGATGTAAGCAAACTCTGAGAGATAGTGGAGGACAGAGGAGCCTGATGTGCTGCAGTCTAGGAGGTCACAGATATTGGGACACAACTGAAGTAACTGAACATCAACAACAATAACATTTGAGTTAAAATCACAGGGGTATACAGAGACTGCCATAATGAAGTGTTTGGGAGCCCCTGCCATGGGGCTTAAAAGAGTATAGACTGCATGGGGGAGATGCGTGTCACAGACAACTCTACTTCCGCACTTCACTGCGCTCTGAGCCCTGCTTGGCACTCAACCTCTGCTACAGTGAGGTGACCATCTCCATGCACCCCTCCATGGGCTCTGGCAGATGCAACCCAACAGTTTCTTTCCTTGGGTCCCATAACTACCAATTACTGCTCAGAGACTCCAACATGTTGAGTGTGGGATATTCTTCGTATCCTGCAAAGCTTTCAGAAATGCTGGACACTTAATATCTGAGGAGTCAGCCTGTCCAAAAAGTGATGGGAATTGACAGATAGAAAGGCTTTTGCCTTTCAGTCCCTAAGCAAACAGCTCTGACATTTCATAAAACTTCTGTGAATGTGTCATAGACTGAGTAACAGTCACCTGTTTGGTGGCCAAATTGATAATACACCCTAGAATCAATTTTTGCATTTTTCCTTTTTCATCACCTTTCCTGTTCCTTAAGCTCAGATGCCCTCACAATTGCTAGCAATCAAGTCTTTGTCTCAGGCTCTTCAGGAGAACTGGAAGTAAAACAGTGGGAATATAGGAAAAGAGAAAAAAAAAAAAGGAAGAGGAATAAACCATGTATTGCCCTTAAAAGAGTAGACAATTTATTTATGCCCTAAATTGAGGCAGTGAGTAACTTAGAGCAAGTGAGCGGGTTTTATAGGTAACTGGGATGTTTTTTGAATTTCTAATTGACTTAGAACACAAGCTCCCAATGCCCCATTCTCCAGGGTTTCAAATGTGTGGCCTGAATGGAGACCTAGAAAAGTATATTTCCTTCTAATCTCAAGAGTGTTTGTCATTATTACATACTTCATAAATTTTATTAATTTATAATAGAAATCATAGGAGCACCATTATCTTCAACCTGTGAGGCAATGATTCTGCCAGTAATATTATTTTCTTGTTTTATTCCCATTCATCAGTGTGTGTCTGTGTGAAGAGAGAGAGACAGAGAGAGATTTGGTTCTTGTTTAACTGTTTTAACTAGTTCATTGGCTATTCTTTGTTTTTAAGAAAAAAGAGACAGTTTAATTTCAATACAATGTAGTTCATGACTCATATATTAATGTGGTCTATTTTCAGTTTATGGTTGATATAAATCCCTTAATAAATATTAAGATTTATTAACATTAAATTGTATTTATAACCTATTCTAAATTTTTGCAAAAGGTAATTTTAGGTTTCTGCATTTATCAAATAAAGCATTAAATGTCATGGATCACAACATGAGTTTGACCTACTGAGGACATTGCCAACTACTTATATTCCATTCCCATGAAATTTAGCATCTCCATGAGATTTGTGTGGAAATTCAATTTTCCTATATTATTCCATGTCACTGACTTTTAAGTAAGATAAATCTTAAAATGGCAGGGTGAAGTTGAGTTTCTTAGGATATGATATATGCACATATGTTCTGTGAAATATTTTCTTTGTAATTCCATTAGACATTTCAAAACACATCAAAATGAAAACATTTTTCAGTATCTAGTTTAATTGGAACTGCAAATGAGTCCTATTTGTTTTCAGGGTTGGTTTTCTTTCATTAAGTCAGAATTGCTTGTTTTATAATTACATGTGGAAACAAATAGCCTTTTCAAAAGCTAATGAAAAAAATCACTCACTCGACTTTATTCTATATTTATATGGCTGTCAGAAAGAAGTAATCTTTCACTAACCTTCACCATAAGAAATTCATTTCTCTGTCTCAACACAATGAAAACTTTAATATACATATTTTCAAATCAGTCAAATCGTAAACATTTTGAAGAGTAAAGGAAAAAAATGTAAATATACAGCATTAAATTTGAACATGAGAGAAATAAAGTTTTATTTATAATGCCTGCCCATTTTGGAATAGTTCTTCATATAAAAAATCTAACAAGAAAATCAGATCTCTAAATCTAAAATGATTGTTTATCTAGAAATTCTTCCCAAGAAATAAATCTAATTCTAATCTTGACTAGAAAGAGACAAACCAAAGCAAAACAAAATCATAAACAAAAACAAAACCAAATTTCTATCTCTGTCTCTTACAAACTCACACACACACACACACACACACACACACACACACAGTTAGCAATAGTAGAAAAAATCCTGTGACTGTCTATGAGCTATAATTTTGCTCTTTATTTAGCTTTGCTTAGCTTGCATTTATTAAGTACTTCTTATGTATCTATACTCTGCTGAGTATTTTATTTAGACTGTTTCATTGAATCCTCAAAGAACTCTATTCTCCATGATAATGGCATTATTTTACTATGCTTAACTGGGGCTGAATTTAAAATGCAACTGAAACCATCAGCACAGCTTAATTTGAAATTTGAATGGACATAATTATACTTGCTACATGTTCATCAGAATTTCCATGGGCAATAATACTAAACTGCCCCTTGGCAGATCAGTGATTCACTAGCACAATACAGCAGTTTAAAATATCCTTATTCAGCACTTGGTGGGTCATTGTAGTGAACACTGTGGGATATCACTCAGCATCCTCCTCTAGTGATCTTGGCATTCACTTACCTCCCTTGTTGCTGGGCCTGTTGGCTACTGGCAGCTCATGGCAGAATCCCTCCACAGCTGAGAACTTCTCCCAAATTTGCTCCTATCTCTACTGTCTTATCAACACAAGAGTACAAAAACCCCTACCAATTCAGGCCCTTTTGAAGGGCTATCCTATCCCTAGAGCTACAGCTTACCTGTATACCAACAGGACTGAAAGTATAAAATGAGTGGATTGCAGCTGAAAGAGTGCAGGATGCAGGATCCACCTAGTAATAGTTCTAAGGGAACTCTAAGAGAAACAAGCACAAAGACAAAAGAGGAGGCAAAACTAGGAACTTGCAGAATGTAAATACTCTGGAGCTGTAGCAGAGTATAAATACCTACGGCTACAGCAATCACCAAACAGTGAACTCCAAGCCAGACGGACATGAAACTTCACACCAAAGACAGATAAATCTTAAAATGGCAGGATGAAGTTGAATGAAGCTAGAGTGGTTAAAAAATAGCTTACCTATAAAAAAACTAAGATAATAATTTAGAATGCACTTTATACCAAAAACCTGATAAGCATGAATCAAAAGGAGTGAAATATTTAGTACTGAAAAAAAAAAAAACCTCACCATCCTAGAATTCTAATTCCTGAGAAATTATTTTTTAAAAAGTGATAAAGACATAAAGATTTTCTCAGACAAACTAAAACTAAGGGAATTCTTTGCCAGTAGACCTGCCCTTCAAGATATGTGAAGAGTGCTTTCAAGATTATAAAAAATGATTATGCTGGAAACTTATAGCTATATAAGGACAGGAAGAGTGCTGAAGAAGGAATAAATGAAGGTAAAACACAATTTTTTATTTGTATTATTCTTAAGCTAAAAGATAGCTGTTTAAAAGTAAGAATAGTAACAATATATTGGGTGATTTTAGCATGTGGGTAGGTGAAATTAATGACAATTGTGTCATGATGGACGGGAGGGAGGACTTGGTAGTGCTCTTATAAGTGATCTTCACTGCACATGAATAGGTATGGTGCTATTTGAAAAGTGATTTATATTATTTTAAAATGTATAGTGCAAACTCTAGGACAACTACTAAACTGTTTTCTAAAGAAGTAAAATTGATATGCTAAGAAAAGAGACAAAATAAAATCATGTCCAGTTAAAACCCAAGAAAAGCAGAAAAAGAAGAGATGGAAAAAGAAACAATGGGCAAATGCAATGAATAGAAAACTGTAGCAAACACAGTAGATATTTACCCAGTTATATCAATAATCACCTCAAATGTGAATGTTCTAAATGCACCAGTTGAAAAACTGAGATTCTATATTATGTTGCTTACAAAAATCCTACTTTAAATATAAAGACTCAGCTTTAAAGTAAAGGAATGGAGAAACACATATCAAGCTAACAATAATTAAAAGAACACTGAAGTAGTTATCTTAAGTTCAAATATAGTACTTCATGTTATTATGGATAAAGATATATGTTAAGTAATGATAAACTTCCCTAGTGATGATAAATGGCTTCCCAAAATATAGATGATAAATGATAAAGGGCTTCCCTAGTAGTTCAGATGGTAGAGTCTGCCTACAATGAGAAGACCTGGGTTTGATCCCTGGGTTGGGAAGATTTTCTGGAGAAGGAAATAGCAACCCACTCTAGTATTCTTGCCTTGAAAATCCCATGGATGGAGGAGCCTGGTGGGCTACAGTCTATGGGGTCACGAAGAGTTGGACATGACTGAATGACTAACACTGGGATGATAAAGAGTCAATTCACCAAGAAAACGTAACAATCCTAAACATGTTTGTGGCTAACAACAAAGCATCAAAATACATGAGGCAGTAGCTGATAGAACTGGAAGAAGTAAGCCAACACATGTTTATTCTTGGGGACTTGAATATCTTTGTTTCAGTAATTGATAGATTAAGCAAGTAGAAAATCATTAAGAATGCAGTTGATCTGAATAGCACCATAAATAGCCATGTGCGGCTGTTCTATATAGTAGAGTTCTATTCTCTTGCTACTCAAAAAATGGTCTTTCGATCAGCAGCATTGCATTGCTCTGGTGCAGGCAGGGTTGCTCAGTTATGTCCAACTCTCTGCAACCCTTTGGACTGTAGCCCACCAGGCTTCTCTGTCCACTGCATTTTTCAGGCAAGAATGCTGGAATGGGTTGCCATTTTGCTCCTCCAGGGGATCATACCAACCCAGGGATTAAACCTGTATCTCTGGTGTCTCCTGAACTGCAGAAGGATTCTTTACCTGCCGTGCCACTGGGGAAGCCCACTTTGCTATGTGGCTTGTTAGAAATCCAAACTCTCCAGATGTATTGAATCAGAATTTTCATCTTTAGCAAAACACCCAGGTGATTTGAATGCAGGTTAAAGTCTGAGAAGCACTGATTATGAGAAAACTGAAACATTCTCCAGGATTAGACTAGGACATATATTACTATGAATCACTGTAATGATTGTTTCTATCTATTGGTAAATATCATTGGATCACATTTAGAGATAAGAAACAGTAATAACAAGGAAGTATTGGCATCTTTTGGAAGTGTTAAGCAATACATCTTTATTTCTAAGGGCAATCATCTTTGCAAACTTCTAAAAATACTTTCATGCTGTTCATGGGGTTCTCAAGGCAAGAATGCTGAAGTGGCTTGCCATTCCCTTCTCCAGTGGACCACATTCTGTCAGACCTCTCCACCATGACCTGTCCGCCCCACACAGCATGGCTTAGTTTCATTGAGTTAGACAAGGCTGTGGTCCGTGTGATCAGATTGGCTAGTTGTCTGTGATTGTGGTTTCTGTCTGTCTGCCTTCTGATGCCCTCTCTCAGTGCCTACCATCTTATTGGGTTTCTCTTACCCTGGACATGGGCTTACGCTGGGCTGGAGGAAGCATAGACTGGAATCAAAATTGCCAGGAGAAATATCAATAACCTCAGATATGCAGATGACACCACCCTTACGGCAGAAGGTGAAAAAGAACTAAAGAGCCTCTTGATGAAAGTGAAAGAGGAGAGTGAAAAAGTTGGCTTAAAGCTCAACATTCAGAAAACTAAGATCATGGCATCTGGTCCCATCACTTCATGGCAAATAGATGGGGAAACAGTGGAAACAGTGTCAGACTTTATTTTTCTGGGCTCCAAAATCACTGAAGATGGTGATTGCAGCCATGAAATTAAAAGATGCTTACTCCTTGGAAGGAAAGTTATGACCAACCTAGATAGCATATTGAAAAGCAGAGATATTACTTTGCCAACAAAGATCCATCTAGTCAAGGCTATGGTTTTTCCAGTGGTCATGTATGGATATGAGAGTTGGACTATAAAGAAAGCTGAGCACTGAAGAATTGATGCTTTTGAACTGTGGTGTTGGAGAGGCCTCTTGCAAGTCCCTTGGATTGCAAGGAGATCCAACCAGTCCATGCTAAAGGAGATCATTCCTGGGTGTTCATTGGTAGGACTGATTTTGAAGCTGCAGCTCCAATACTTTGGCCACCTGATGCGAAGAGCTGAGTCATCTGAAAAGACCCTGATGCTGGGAAAGATTGAAGGCAGGAGGAGAAGGGGATGAAAGAGGATGAGATGGTTGAATGGACATGGGATTGAGTGGACTCCAGCAGTTGGTGATGGACAAGGAGGCCTGGAGTGCTGCGGTTCATGGGGTCGCAGAGTTGGACATGACTGAGCAACTGAACTGAACTGAACTGAACTGAAAAATACTTTCTACCCAAAACTACTTATGGCTGTGTCTAGAGTAGATTATGCACAAATATTATATACATTATCCTTGCTCAAATCATATTTTATTTGTGGCAATAGCTCAGATATATTAAGTGCATCTTCTGAATAACCATACATATAATAGTCAGAGGAAGAGTCACAGGTATGGAAGAATGATTTTAAAAGTCATAGATTTATGAGATCATGTATATAATTGAGAAATGTGGAAGAGTGATGGCCTACATAATACAATATGATATCAGCAAATAATTTCCCAAGTAAAAAGAAAATGGATTTTTTTTAATGAGTGCCAAGCCACTCAGAGAACAGAGCCCATGAAATATAGGGAAGAGGGTAAAATAAATAAACTGTGGCATTTGGGCCTCGCTAACAGATACAACTCCAAGAAAGAATAAACAGTATACACTCTAAAGAGCTGGGAGGAACCATGAGAAAAATTGAAAACATTTACAGTAGAGCCAAGTGCCCTGAAAAACCCCAGCATCCTCAGAGGAACTGCAGAATCCTAAAGTTCTGCAGTGCCTAAATGGTCCTGAAAATATTTGGTGAAGCAGGCAAACTGCATCCTAATATTTGTCTCAGAGAACATCACTGCCTTTAGCAGGTGGCTCTTGTGACTGATTCCCAAGCTGAACACACCGCTGTAGTACAGCCTCAGAGACTCTGGCGTTTATCAAGGTCCCAGCCTTGATAAGGTCCCTTATTACCAGGGAGCCTACATGTGCAGCAAAGCCCAGCCAACTCTCCAGAGGTGCCACAGGCTTACAACCTTTCTTTCCTGCTGAGCAGATGAAGAGGTTTCTCATGTCTGTGTACTGTTCCATTTTGTCAAGCATTTTAATAACTGATTAACTGAGCCTATTTTGCTGGGTCTTGATGGCTTTTGTATTTTACGTTGAGACTCCCTTTAGATTGTTGGATGTACTTGCTAAGAAACCATGAGCAAATCATTATACTACTGAATGATATTAGACCTTCTTAGATAGAACTCATTACTAAATAGTTTCCCTGAAGATTAGCATAATGCCAGATAAGCCAGTCTGGGAAAAAAATCTTTAAACATTCTACCGAGCAAAGATTTGCAAACTAGTCATAAGTTTAAGCAGAAGAAGGACTTGCTTGATTTCTTGATTATGATAATATTTTTATTTTCCTTAAAAAAAAAAAAACATGTATTGTTTGTTTGGAAACATTTCCTTATCTTAGATTTTTGGCATATTTTACTTGAGCTGTAGTGGATATAAGCAAGTGCTTTGAAAGATAAAGGCATTGTTTTCTAAGTGGTATTGCCAGTTATTTGTGTTCCAAATACAAGATTCTGTCAGTAGAATGCTCTTCCTATTTCAATTTGGCAAGTCCACACTTTTGCTGCATCAACTGGTGAACTTGCTCAGAGGAAACAGTGCCAGTCCTTTGCGATATTTCACTATCTTACTGTATGACCTCCTTGGCTTTGGATATCACTAAGAACATAAAATTTTATTACAAAAGAGACTCTAAAAGAAATGTAACACATTATGCAGACAATATATAAAAATTTAGAGCACTGCAGTTATAATATTCAAATAGTGCTTGTGCGTGATACAATTTTTAAAGTCAAGTGTTTTCAAAGTTTGGAGAATCCTATGATCTTCTTGGGTGTCAAAGGATGACCACTTTTATGATTAAAAATGGACAAACTGGATTAAAAGATGCAGAATTTCAACAATTAGAATGCATAAAAAAGACCAAATTCTAGACCAACATTCTACAAAACCATACTATTTGAAATTAAAAACTCATTTGATATGTTTAAGAGTACACTGTGTTTGGAGTAAAAAACTAAAAAAACTAAAAAAAAAAAAATCTGCCAGCACAAATTCTTGGAATGGTGAACACCTCTCTTTCATATCCCATAATAAAAGGCATAGAGGAGTGGGTGCATTTTCTTAGAGATACCTGGCATTCACTGTAATATAGAAATGACAGGGACTACTCTATTTTGTCTATATATTGTAGCTTTTATTTAACAGAGATATGAATTCGTAATGTAGCTAAGTGTGTTAAGTTGTCTTTAGATCCTATAAATATTTTTATGGTCCACAAATATTCCTGTTCACATTCCAGTAGTCATCTCCTGTACTGAAGCTATTTACTCTTCTTTCCAAGCAAGTTAAATCCAATATGTCCATGTCTGTATCTATATCTGTATATTCATATCCAAACCTATCTATATTTATATAGTGATAGGAATAAAACCTCTTCCTTGAGCTTGATCTTTCTTGTGTTAATTATGGTTTCTCTTCTGTGTCACAAAATTAAACTAATCCAGATTTCCCTTTACTGAAAGAATATATCCCTTAAGTATATATTCCTTCTATATACCCTATAGAAGTAGATGGAAGTTATCTGGGGATTTATAGTTTGTCTTTCCACAGTCATAACTTAGGAACATTAATATTGTTTTTCTTTAACTTCCCTCTCCTTCCATTCTTTCTTTTCTTTCATTGTCTCTTTTTTCCCTTTCTTCTTCCTTCCCTCTCTTCCTTCTTTCTTTCCTCCTTCCTCTCTTTCTGTCTCTCACACACACACAGATTCGCACACTCATGAGCATCATCATCACACTAAGCAAATAATACACAGAACTTGAGAAAAATCCACATGTATTTTGGATTTTTCCAAGTACATAGAAAGGGATAATATTTGTAATACAAATGCATTTATAGATAGATCTATATTTTTATTTTCTCATGGTATTTAATACCATTAAAGCCCATTTCCACAAACAAGAGCTAACTATCTATGATGGTGAAATTATTAAAAATTATTAAAAATCATCAATACACATTATTAGGTTGTCTTTCCCACATTTTTCACTGATCTGTGACAATTCAGTGAATTATCAAGTTGAACAAATTTTTATCATTACATATGAGTGACTTCACTTTCACTTTTCACTTTCATGCATTGGAGAAGGAAATGGCAACCCACTTCAGTATTCCTGCCTGGAGAATCCCAGGGACAGAGGAGCCTAGTGGGCTGCTGTCTGTGGGATCGCACAGAGTCAGACACGATGACTTAGCAGCAGCAGCAGCATGAACAATCTAATAAATAATGCCTTAAAATTTTATAGCACTGAATACTTTTTGAAAGCTTTCATATATATTATTCCAACTACAATGACCAATTATTTCGCTGGGTTGACCTAGTCTATTACTGAAATCAGTAAACAAAACTTTTGTTATTAAACTAGAAATACAGTCAGTGATAGAAATTAAAGCTATTTATTCTGCAAATGCAGACAGCATAACTATATGTCTTTCACTAAATAAACAATTAGTTGCTTCAAGGACTAGGTAATCCATAATCTTATACAAAATTTCCTTCCGACTTTCAGTATTTCACAGAGACACAATCTCATCACTGACACAAACTTCAGAATTCTCAATTTTAATACAACATGCCCCAAACTAAATTAGTACTATCCATATCATTTTAAGCTTGAACCATCTTTTAAGCTGGAAACACAGTATGCCATTATTTTTCAAAGATAAGTCAGAAAGCCTGTATAGATAAAACTAAATCTTTTATTTCTAGGTAATTAAGAAGTGTCCCCATGATTCTTCTACCCTTCTCTAATTTTATATAATTTTCAACCTAATTCAATTTTGTCTTTTTAAAAATTATATAAATTTAAACTTGTGAAAATATATCCAAGGAATGATCAGTGAATATAAAATAGAACAGTAACTAGTAGCTAAAGCAGTAACAAAAATATATGCTTAACTTTATTGCTTTATATTTAAACCATAAGTTAGTAGTGCAATTCACCAAGACTATCCATTACTTCTAAAGCCAGTAGTAAATGTATTTGGAATCCTGTTGATGTAACTCTCACTTAAGAAACTATAATGACTGATTCATCCAGTCATTCATTCAACAGATACTGGCCTTCTATTAAGCCCTAAATTAAAGTACTATCATAGGGATTGAGATAACAGAGAGATGACTTAGGTTCTGGCTCCAGTAGAAGACAGTTTAAAGCACAGAGTAATTTGAAACGTCATGGGAAGACTTTGTATGAGTGAAAGAGAACAAGTCAGAAAGATTTAGTCAGGATATTTAGCCTGGATATGAAAGCCTGTTTGAGGGAGGCATTTCTACAAATTATACATATTGAAGGGGCTTCCTTGGCGGCTCAGTGGTAAAGAATCTGCCTGCTAATGCAGGAGACATAAGAGGCCTAGGATCAATCCCTGGTTTTGGAAGATCCCCTGGAGGAGGAAATGGCAACCCACTCCAGTATTCTTGCCTGGAGAATCCCATGGACAGAGGAGCCTGGTGAGCTACAGCCCATGGGATTGCAAAGAGTCAGACACGACTGAAGCGACTGCACATGCACGCATACATATTTAAAACATCTTACAGACGAATAGTTTTAGCAATGCATTTGGACTTATAGAACCCATCTTAATAACTTATACTTTAATTGCTCATGTCCGATCCTATTCTATGATTTTGGAAGGAGATTCTTGAAAAGAGTTGTTTTTAATTATTATTTTTTCCTTTTGGCTCAACTTAATGGTTGAGTGCTTTTGAACTGCGATGTTGGAGAAGATTCTTGAGAGTCCCTTGGACAGCAAGGAGAGCCAAACAGTCCATCATAAAGGAAATTAGTCCTGAATATTCACTGGAGGAACTGATGCTGAAACTGAAACTCCAATACTTTAGCTACCTGATGTGAAGAACTGACTCATTTGAAAAGACCCTGATGCTGGGAAAGATTGAAGAGGAGAAAGGGACAACAGAGGATGGGATGGTTGGATGGCATCACTGATTTGATGGGCATGAGTTTGGGTAAGCTCCAGGAGTTGGTCATGAACAGAGAAGCCTGGAGTGCTGCAGTCCATGGGGTGGCAAAGAGTCGGACAGGACTGAGTGACTGAACTGAACTGAACTGAATGGTTGAAAGCAAAACCAAGTATGTGCAAAGCCATTCAGAGTGCAAAGCCAAGGATGCTGCAGATATTTATGAATAAGTGCTTAAAATAAGTTTAACAAATCATACTAACATTTGGAGGATGATTCAAGTGTATATAAGGAGAAACGAGGGAGAACTTGAGTTTTATCCTTTAATGGTAGAATAAAGTCAGGGGTGACGTGTGAGGGTGTCACTAGGGGTGATGAGCCAGAAAATCTAATGTCATGGAAACAGTAGACATCATTAGAGATACTTCAAATCTTTCTGGAATATTCGATCTTCAAAAGATAAGAGCAAGCTCCTCATCTGAGAGCTGGTCTCACAGTCAAAGAAGTAGTGGTTATGGAAATCAAGAGCAATCTCCTTTGCCTTGCTAGTGGTTCCCACCTGAGAGACATTAATACCTCTTTTGTGAGGTCATAAATATTACTAGATTGATATTTAATATATAAACATAGAAAGATTAACCATCATTGTACAGTGTTTACTAGTTCAGTATCACACACTTACAGAGTGAACAAAATTCTTCTCTCTGGCATGTACATTATGATATGGGGATGATTAATGACTCTCATGATTTCACTCTGTCTTGAAAATATATGTTAGAAATGGAATCTGCTAGAGTATGCCTATTTATTTAGAAACACGATACATGAAATATAAAGTTAAGGTAAATAGTATTGTGAAAATTGTGGTAAACACTAATCGTATTTTCTTCTGAACAATAGGCTACAGAAGTACTATTTAAAAGTCATCATTAATAAGGTCATGTCTCATTATCTTTTTTAATAATATTTATTTTATGAGTGATACTTAAAAATTGGATAATGTTATTGATACAAATGAAATTTCAGATTTGGAGAGAAAAAGAGAAATATTCATAGAAATCATATTTATTATATATTTCTTTCCTCTGCATTATATCATTATGGGAACACCTCTATATTTCTTTAATGAGCTTGCCTCTAGAGAGAAGAAAATTTGAAAAGAAGCAATCTTTGGATTATCATAAGAAAAAAAATTGTCTATATTAATAGGGTATTGACTAAAATTATAATTGCAAGACTGAATAGTTCTAAGAAGAGGATTCATTTCCTGTTTTGGAAAATATCTATATAAAAATATATAATATTTAACAAAATAAAAAATAAAATATCATTTGAATTAGATATCTAGTCATCATTGGCATTTATGAGGTTTAAATATTTAAATCCTTCTATACCATTTTTGCTTCATTTAAGAGTTATTAAAATCTTGAATGATTTTTAAATGTCATCATTTGTCTAGAATAAATTCTAAACTAAATAAATTCTATAAAAAAACTAGAATTTTTAAAATAACTGACATAAACAGACTCAAATCAAAGGACTTTTTTCAGCCTGATTCATAGCACATTCCCCAAGCAGTTATTAGGCAAGCCCTTCCAAGAAAAAAGACACAAAAAGAAATTCACTAGAATAACAGAAAAATTATAAAAGATCCAAACATCTTTACATTTTTGTGTATTTAATACCTACTTAACAGATTTTGAGGAGCTCAAAGACCTCCTCTGAGATACTTTCAGGGATTTTGGTAATAGGCTACTATTAGTACAGACGGACTTGCACATATATTTCATAATTCCATAAGGAAACAAAGGCTAAGGTACTGATAATATTTTATAGAATCAGAGAATGAATACCAATAACAAGATCTTGTTTAACCTTATAGCTAGTCATGCTTTCTCTAGGGATAAGTATAGTTAAATCAGTTCTTTGGGGGACAAGGTTTTAGGTAGAAGCTTTGCCTTTAAGTTTTCTCTCTCTTTGCTTTAACAACAAGCCAATCCAACTTAATGGGAGCTAAGGGAATAAAAGAACGTTTCAAACTGGCATTTCCTGCCCATAACTTCATTTAATAGTAACATACTTCAGTTCTTCAGATATAGGCAGTCACAATCTAAGATCCAAATCATGGTGCACAGTAAAAAGGAGATCTTTCATTTCTATTTTACAAGAATTGAGCTTATGATGAGATGAAATGAAAAGATATAGTAGTTAAAAAGAAACAAAAAACAAGAATGTCCCCAGGGATCCATGGAGAAAAGATAAGCTAGTAACAACAAAATTAGAAAGAGATCTTTGTTACAGGTATGATAACTCATAGATCTGAACCTCAAAATATTTGCAGGTTGGAGGGAAAACTACCAGTCCTGGACCAGGATAAAAACTTAAAAACTTTCTAGGAGCGTTACATATCCCATTGGTGAAGAGAAATGTAACAGCCTCACCAAGAATGAGAAGTATCACTTGAATAGCAGCAAAGTAATTACTTCCTTCTGTAAAATTAGCTCCCCTCACTGCAACCACAAGACACTAAATTAAACAGAGGGAAGAGACAGCTTGGTTTTATAGTCTTCTGTTACATAAGAAAGGATAGCCAGCTTCAGGAGAAAAGTCCTAGACCAGAAATGCTTAGAATGCACCTAACAAAGGCATGTTAAGCAACAAAGCTGGAAATTAACTGCTTTAACGATCAGATACAGAAAGTAAATAACACTCCTATGTTAGTTTGCTAGAGCTGCCACAACAAAAGGCTAGAGATTTGGTGGCTTAACCAACAGAATTTAATTTTCTCCCCATTCTAGAGACTGGAAGTCCAAGCTCAAGGTGCCAAGAGGATTGGTTCTTCTAAGGTCCCTCTTCTTGGCTTGCAGATGGCCACCTTCTGCTGCCTCTTCACATGGTTGTTCCTTTGTGTGTGCCCTTGATGTCTCTTCATCTTCTAAGAACAGTAATCATATGGGATTAAGGCTTCACCCTAATGACTTCCCTTTTAATACCACTTTAAAGACCTTATTTCCGAAAAGGTTCTCTATGAGGAACAGGGGATTGAGACTTCAACATATGAATCTGGGGTGGACACAATATAGCCAGTGACACCTTCTTCAAAAGACAAGAAAAAACTTTCATAGTAAATCATTTGACTCTTAAGTTTTCTTTTCTCTCCTAACTCCCAATTAGTAACTTTCCAGATTTCAAACAAATCTAGGAACAAGTTTTTAAAATCTTTATAAGCTTGCCAAGAACATTAAAAAAAAAAAAAAGATGCTACAGGTAGGAAGGGCTTCCCAGGTGGCACAGTGGTAAAGAATCCACTTGTCAATGTAGGAGATACAAGAGATGTCAATTTGATCCCTGAGTCAGGAAGATTCCCTGGAGTAGGAAATGGCAACCCATTCCAGTATTCTTGCCTGTAGAATCCTGTGGACAGAGGAGCCTGTGGGGCTATAGTCCACGGGGTCACAAAGAGTTAGACAAAACTGAGTGACTGTGCACATAGATAGGAAAGTGAATCTCAACTGCTGTAGAATTGAGAGATCCTCTGCTCTGCTAATTGTAGGCAATTTTTCTGTATAATAGAACTTTTGTGATAAAAATGAGCCTATAGAAATATTAAGCAAGTGTGGATAAGTATTGAGACTGTCATGGATTTCACACTGCATTGCAGACAAGCATTTTGGAGGACTGACCCCCACCCCATGGGACAATTTCTATGAGGTCTAATTCAATTCCAACTCCTATTTTACAATCTGTATACATAGGACTTCTTTAGTTACAGTGACTCATTCGGAAATAGACACATGAACTACTTTGGTCCAAGCAGGATGAAGCCCAGTATTTCTGGCTACAGGGAAAAGAGATGTTCTTTCTTTCTGAATAATATGTTGGGTGGAAGTAATCTTTACAACTGTAGTAACCATTTTGCAACCACTGGAAAAGGAAGTCTAAGAATGAAAATTAAGGTAGAATAAAAAAGAACTGATAGAATTATTAAAACCAAAACAAAACACTGAGTTAGACTTGATCAGACTGTACCCAAAGACCTCACCTCTTGATTCTTGTTATGGAAAGGGCTTCCCTGGTGGTTCAATGGTAAAGAATCTGCCTGCAATGCAGGAGACCTGGGTTCCAACTCTGGGGCAGGAAGATCTCCTGGAGAAGGGAATTTCTACCCACTCCAGTATTCTTGCCTGGAGAATCCCATGGACATTGGAGTCTAGCAGCCTATGGGGTTGTGAAGCCTTAGACCCAAAGAGCTCATATCTTGATCCCTAAGTTATGTAAATTAACAAATCTTTTTAAGAGTGCTTAAGAAGAGCATTCTGTTATTTGTAATCAAAACCATCTTTACTAATATACCTTATAATTTCCAACTAAAACCTAAGAGTTGTTTATTTTCTTTTTTATCTCTGTTGCAACCCAAGAAGAACTATAATTTTTAAAAAGAAAACTTGGCTAGATAATTATAGCTATATAGCCCATTAAGAGAACCAGAACTGAAAACTCAGAATTAACAGTGAGTCATCATTTGGGAAAATGATTTAACTATCCTATGCCCTTGCACTTCTTTTATTTTTGCCAATATCCAACTCCAAGGAATGTGATAAATATTATTAAAGTGCTAGCTTGTAAACTACTTAAAGATATTTATAATTAAAATTTACAGAGTAATAAAGTGTAATATTAGTATATGGAAGTATAAATACCATGACAAACAAGATTAACCACTGGATTGAAAAGCCTCTATTACACTTTCTTCCACTATTCACGTTGAAAATGAGTCCTGAAATAAGGTTAATGAGGTAGAAATATAGTGTTTGATAATCAAATCCAGAAATGAAACATAAACATAGGAACTCCCCCTCTAGGAATATTAAGAATCCAATCACTCTCTTTCCAGATTGAGACTGCTAATCATTATTAGTAAAAGAAAGGTCTCTAAAAGTGGGAAGAAATAAGTTGCATGGCATATAGACATAAAGACATTTTCCATGGATAAAGTCATGTCCAGCTCTTTATGACACCATGGATTATAGTCTTCCAGGCTCCTCTGTGCATTGGATTTCCCAGGCAAGAACACTGGAGTGGTTGCCATTTCCTATTCCAGGGATCTTCCCGACCCAGGGACAGAACCTGGATTTCCCGCATTGCAGGCAGATTCTTTACCATCTGAGCCACCAGGGAAGACCCATATATTACACAAAGATCACCAAATTAGGTTAGTTAACACATCTATTACCTCATATCATTATAATTTTTTTGGTATTGTGAGGCCTTTTAAGGCCTACTTTCTTAGAAAATTTCAAATGCATAATATAGCTAAATACTTTTGTGAGTACCCCCCCTGGATATCCAAGTAATAGATAGGAAAAAAAGACACATTTATTTTAAGGCACCCTATTTTATAAATGAGAAGTACTAATGACCTCTCTATTATGTATAGAGTTCTGTGTTGATTTAGCATTCTTCTTAACTAGATTTATACAGTTTCCCCAGAAAGTATTCAGATGCACTTTGCCTATCCTATGTAAGGCAAAGCTCAGCTTTCACTGAATGATATATATGGGAATAAAAACACTTTTCATACTATTCTTCTCAGGTATGGCTTTGAATGCATTTCTAGCAACATTCTTCTGAAAAAGCAATAATTCTCCATTTACAACTTTATCAACTGAATGGGCTGTAATATTAAATTATTTGTAATTGGTAGATTATTCATAGACAGAGTCACACAGCAAATCACAGTCTAAAAAGACCATATAGAATGACTCAGAGTGCTGTGACCTTAAGTAGATAGGCACATAGGTAAGTCCTAATGCAGCCCTCCATCTTAAATAGCAGTGTCTAAAGAGCAGATTGGGGCTTCCCTGGTGTCTTAGATGGTAAAGAATTCATCTACAATGTGGGAGACTCACATTCAAAAAAAGGGTAGATTGCTTCAGGACATTTAAAGATACTGTATGAAAATGGTCTTAATGACTTGAATAACCATGTCGGTGTGATCAGTCATCTAGAGCCAGATATCCTAGAGTGTGAAGTCTAGTGGGCCTTAGGAAGCATCACTATGAACAAAGCTAGTAGAGGTGATGGAATTTCAGCTGAGCTATTTCAAATCCTAAAAGATGATGCTGTGAAAGTGTTGCACTCAATATGTGAGCAAATTTGGAAAACTCAACAGTGGCCACGGGACTGGAAAAGGTCAGTTTCCATTCCAATGCCAAGAAGGGCAATGCCACAGAAAGTTCAAACTATTGCACAACTGCACCCATTTCACATGCTAGCATGGTAATGCTCAAAACCCTTCAATAGGGCTTCAGTTAGGCTTCAACAATTTGTGAACTGAGAACATTCAGATGTATGAGCCGGATTCGGAAAAGGCAGAGGAACCAGAGATCAAACTGCCAACATCCGTTAGATCATAGAAAAAGTAAGGGAATTTCAGAAAAACACCTACTTCTGCTTCATCGACTACACTAATGCCTTTGACTGTGTGGATCACAACAAACTGTGGAAAATTCTTAAAGTGATGAGAATACCAGACCGCTTTACCTATCTCCTGAGAAACCTGTATGCAGGTCAAGAAGCAGTAGTTAGAACAGGACTAAACAAAGGACTGGTTCAAAATTGGGAAAGGAGTGTGTCAAGGCTCTATATTGTCACCTTGCTTATTTAATCTATATGCAGAGTACATCATGCAAAATGTTGATCTGGATGAAGCACAAACTGGAGAAACATCAATAACCTCAGATACGCAGATGACATCACTCTAATGGCAGAAAGTGAAGAGGAACTAAAGAGCCCCTTGATGAAAGTGAAAGAGAAGAGTAAAAAAAAGTGGCTTAAACTCATCATTCGCAAAACTAAGTTCATGGCATCTGGTCCCATCACTTCATGGCAAATGGATGGGGAAAAAATTGGAACAGTGACAGACTTTATTTTCTTGAGCTCCAAAATCACTGTGGATGGTGACTGTAGCCATGAAATTAAGATAATTGATTCTTGGAAGAAAAGCTGTGACAAACCTGGACAGCATATTAAAAAGCAGAGACATCACTTTGCTGACAAAAGTCTATATTGTCAAAGCTGAGGTTTTTCCAGTAACTATGTTCGGATATGAGAGCTATACCATAAAGGCTGAGTGCCAAAGGATCGATGCTTTCGAACTTTGCTGCTGGGGAAGACTCTTAAGAGTCTCTTGCTCAGCAAGGAGATCAAACCAATCAGTCCTAAAGGAAATCAACCTTGAATATTCATTGGAAGAACTGATGCTGAAGCTGAAGCTCCAGTAATTTGGCCACTTTATGCAAAGTGCCAACTCACTGCAAAAGACCCTAATGCTAGGAAAGAACAAGGGCAGGAGGAGAAAGGGATGACAGAGGATGAATGGGATGGTTGGATGGCATCATTGATTCAATGGACATGAGTTTGAGGAAACTCCAGGAAGATAGTGAAGGACAGGAAAGCCTGGTGTGCTGCAGTCCATGGGATCACAAAGAGTCAGACACTACTGAGTGACTGAACAACAACAACCAGCCCTCCCAGGGCTATGGTCCAGTGAGAGAGAAGGGCAGTGAAATAGCACAGTGAAATTATTATCAGGAGTTCCAGGAGTAGAGACAGAGTACTGTGGAAAACAAGGACATCTGTGTGCATACCTAGGTCACTATTGTCTATTGAAAAAAAGACACAACCTATGAGTTGAGAGTTATGTTTTATTTAGAGGACAAATGTGAGGACTCAAGCCTGGGACACAGCATTTCAGATAACCCTAAGAAACTGTTCCAAAGAGGTAAGGGGGAGAACCAGGATATACAGGAGGGGTTTTTTTTTTTTTTTTTTTTTTGCAACAAAACACCAGATTGATTACTGTTAATAAAGGAAAACCAGATATTTCAAGTTAAGGAATTTAGTGCTTTTCTATATATGGTAAGATGTAAGAGTCTGGGTCCATTGAAATCATTCCTTTGATATGCAGCTCAGCTATCTGCGGCCAGTGCCCTAAGTTTTCTCATCCTGCGTCTTCTCAGGGTGCACTGTCAGGGGTAGCTGCAATGGCTGACTGCTAGATGGGCTTGGCAGTGGCAGCCCATTGTCTCCATCCTGAGTTCCCTCAGGGATCACCCTCTGGACAGCTATAATGCAATGGACTGATGGCTGCAACACCCTTCCTTACTGATATGGCAGGCAAATTTTTTGCTCACTATTCAAATCTTAATTTCAGGGGTCAGTTCTGAACTGAGTGTACAGACTTTGGTGTCACCAACATATACAGTGTGTAACAGTTATAACCATGACAGAGAAAGAGGATGATCCACTGAAGGGTCAGTATCCAAAGAGAGAAAGCTGGGTGACATCAGGCTTTAAAATGCAGGCTCCTTTCCTGTGGTTTCTCACAACATTATACTGATCTCACCCAAAGCAAAGATGGGAACAGTTTCAACAGCATTAAATATATCTAATAAATTTTCAACAGGCTTTGGCATCAAGTGGACCTGTGAATAAGAGTGCTCTTTGATCCTTTTTTGAATGCTTCTCAACTTCAGCTCTCTAATTCATTGCTCGTATTTTTTCAAGATTGCCATTGTTTTCTATTTCCAATTATGAAGCTTGAGCAATTCTATTTTTTTTTTAAGAAACTGGCTCTGGTAATGAAAAATATTTTCAAAGTTTAAAGGTATGTCTCAATTATGTAACTCCTTTATATCTTTGGTTGCTTCCTGGAGAAAGAAAAGGGATAATTACTCCTTAGGTCCCAAATCTCCTGGCTGTAATCAAAGCTCATGATTGATGATGATAGTGAATCTGTATATAACAAAACTCTCTTCATTGCTCTGTGTAACAGGTCTCTTGAGAATTTAGAGGAATTTTGTTCTACATAACTTTGTCAAGAGAACTAGCATATGCATTTGCTCCGAGGACATTTACAGTGCCCTGAAGCAAACAGGAAGGCAAGACTGATGTCTTTACCTAATAAAATCTTTCGGGAAGACTAGTCTCCTTAAAGTATGTCTGCATTTGATCTGATAACAGGCAAACAATTTCAC
Organism: Ovis aries; assembly: GCF_016772045.2. Lineage (NCBI taxonomy): Eukaryota > Metazoa > Chordata > Mammalia > Artiodactyla > Bovidae > Ovis > Ovis aries. The sequence continues at coordinate 40,995,607 of NC_056061.1, forward strand.
TTCACCTTAGGCAGTGAAGACAAGAAAGGAAAGTATAATTTCTCCCATTCTCTTTGATGGATTTTCTTTTCTTTCTGTTAAAATGAGATTATCTCCTTTAGACAGTGTAATACATCTGGAGGGGAAAACCTCTAAATTTCTATTATTTATACTCTATGACCTGACCCATGGAATGAGGCTCATCTGAAATAGAAGTTACCCCAAGTATTACTCGCTATCTAGTTTATTCAACTTGAGCAATTAAGCCTCAAAGAAGCGGGAGTCTCCTCAGTTTCCTTTAGAGTCCAAATTTCACATCTATATTAGCCTTCAAATGACTTTTAGGTTAAAACAATTTCTTGCTGTTACCAAGTCTTTGAAAATCGCATAACCAAAATATCAATTAATGTTCTACGTGCTATCTGCAGATCTAAATTATGAAATCAGACTTTTTCTTTCTGTAGCCTCATTCATAAAGGTAGGATCAGAGAGTCACTATCAGTGGCACAGCTCAAATCCCAAGATGAATTAAGTAACTTACTATTATAAAACTTCAAAATCTAAAATAGGAACAAAGAAAGAGTTGTTTGAGTCTTCTCTTGCCTTTTATCCCAACCCTAGGAAATCACATGCTCCAACTCAAGCACGGAAAGGTTTTAACTGTTCATGAATTTGGTGTATTTTGGAAAGAGGTAGGTGGTCTTTCTATTGTGTGCTACGACGTGGAGGGCAGGTCAATTTTTGGTGGCTTGTGGAATAGGTGCAGCTCTGAGCTCTTTAGCACCACCTCTTTCAATCCATCCTACACATAGCTGCCAGAATAAATCTCCACAGCACAGCTCTTGTGGTGTCATTCCCCTTCTCAAAATCCTCTATGCTTGTCCAAGTCTGATGATTACAGGCTGTGTCAAGTGTCCAAAGAGCTCCATCATTTGGTGCCTTATTGCGTACTGTTCTCTGACATATTTGGGTGATCCTCTCAGTACATGCCTCACATGTCCCTCATCCCTGGCTTTCCCTCACATTGTCTCTACTTGGAATACTAGATCTAACTCCACCCTCTAATTCTCACATTCTGATAGTCCAGGCCTATCAAAAATGCCAATTTCTAGACAATAATTTCTTTTTTTAACATAAAACTGCAACATCTTTAATTCAGATTTTGCCTGGCATAATGAAATACATATTTTACAATGTAACAATGAATATGCCCTCTAACTATGTATAATTATATTAGGTGCATCACTCTTTACTTGGTTAAACTGTTGTTTTTGGTTTTGATTTTACAACTTCTTGATCCCTTGATCACTTCTTTTGCATTCTCATGGTGCTTCATCTGAAAGTCTCTGCTGCTGCTGCTGCTGCTGCATCGCTTCAGTCATGTCCGACTCTGTGCGACCCCACAGATGGCAGCCCACCAGGCTCCGCCGTCCCTGGGATTCTCCAGGCAAGAACACTGGAGTAGGTTGTCATTTCCTTCTCCAATGTGTGAAAGTGAAGTCACTCAGTAAGTGTCCGACTCTTCGTGACCCCATGGACTACAGCCTACCAGGCTCCTCCAACCACGGGATTTTCCAGGCAAGTGTACTGGAGTGGGTTGCCATTGCCTTCTCTATAGCTTACATTATTTCTTTCCTATATTGAGGTTACTACCAGATATGTCTTGTCTCTCCTAAAAGAGTCAAGATCCAGGTGGGTAGAGATTATCCATTGCTCTATAATCATAAAAAATTCAAGCCAAGAAAGGTTTGCTTTTGATGGGACTCAGAGCTGTATTTTTTCTAGCAATGCCCATATTCCAATAAGGTTTATTCTTGGCTCTGCTGAGAGTTGTGAATAACTGAGTTATGCCTGATGTTGATAACGCAAACCTGATTTTAGGCAATCAAATCAGGCAATAAACTTAGTAAAAGAAGAGTACTTTTTCAAGAAGGGTTATTAAGTGAAGACATTTGTTTTAGGCATTAAAAAATTTGCCTATTTTTGGTTGTAAGGCATGGTGGGATAAATTTTAAGTCAATATTTCCATTTTATCCCTCAAATGTTTCAATGTAGTTACCAGCAGAGTGTTTTTTTGTTTGTTTGTTTGTTTCTGTCTATCTTAAACTCTTGCATGTCATCTAAATTCATAACCATGTTGTTCATTAAACCAAAAGCACTCTGGTGGTGGTAGAAAAATTACATTCAATTTGGCAAAAATGCATGGAGTACTGACTGTGTAAGATGATGTTAGGGAATTATATAATGAAAGTAGTCTATTTGCTCAAGTGGTTCCAAATTGAACCACTCAAGTTTCAAGTTTGTCACACAAAAGCAGCTGGAGAACATTTGGTCAGAATTTGTGGAATGTATTGCATTAGAATGAAGACATTAGGTTTGTTTAAATTTTCATTTATTTATACCACTGTGTATGTGTGTATGTTTATGCATTAGTTGCTCAGTTGTGTCTGACTCTTTGGGACCCCATGGGGTGTAGCCTGCAAGGCTCCTCTGTCCATGGAGTTCTCAAGGCAAGAATATTGGAGTGGGCTGCCGTGCTCTCCTCCAGGGAATCTTCCTGACACAGGGATTGAAACTGCATTGCAAGCAGATTCTTTACTGTTTGAGCTATCAATAGGAATACTTATTTAATTTCTTCATATTTAAATGTCTTTTCAACTCTATTGCAAAATACATACCCAGAGCAATCCAGATTTTGGGCAATATAAAATTGTTACAACCTGAGCTTCTCCATGGCTACTCTGGGCTTTCAAATATTATGTTTTACCATCCTCAGAGAGTCAATGAAAGCATCAAGAAGCCAGGAACCAAGAGCCTTCAGAGCACCTTTCCTTAGCTCAATTATATCTTCCTAAAAGCAAGATATAATTTTTAGTAAAAGCAAAATGGTAAAATCTGAAAGGGCTAGTATTCTGAGTCTGCTTTTAATGTGCTACAGAGCACTTAAACCTTATCCACTTCAGTGGTGGGGCTTTTTTAGATGACTGTTTTCTCAGCAGTTTCCCCAGTGGCTCACCAGGTAAAGAGTTCACCTATGATGAAGGAGATTCAGGAGATGTGGGTTCTATCCCTGGGTTGGGACAATCCTTTGGAGAAGGGCATGGCAACCCATCCTGGTATTTTTGTCTGCTGCTGCTGCTAAGTCACTTCAGTCGTGTATGACCCTGTGCAAACCCATAGATGGTAGCCCACCAGGCTCCACCATCCCTGGGATTCTCCAGGCAAGAACACTGGAGCGGGTTGCCATTTCTTTCTCCAATGCATGAAAGTGAAAAGTGAAAGTGAAGTCACTCAGTCGCAACCCCATGGACTGCAGCCCACCAGGCTCCTTCGTCCATGGGATTTTCCAGGCAAGAGTACTAGAGTGGGGTGCCATTGCCTTCTCCGAGTATTCTTGCCTGGAGAATCTCAAAGAACAGAGGAGCAGGCTACAGTCCATGGGGTGACAAAGAGTTAGACATGACTGAGCTTGTTTACGCAAGTTTTGATTATTTGGTTTAGGTGGGGGTTGTTGATTAGCTTTTTTTTTTTTTTCTTAAGAATTGAGGAAGAGTTTATTTTTTATTTTTTTACTTTTTAATGTTTTTATTTTATTTTTTATTTTTTTTATTTTTTAAATTTTACAATCTTTAATTCTTACATGCATTCCCATACATGAACCCCCCTCCCACCTCCCTCCCCATAACATCTCTCTGTTGATTAGCTTTTATCCTTCAAACTTCCCAGAGCTCTATGGAGCCCTCAGATTTGAAATAATTTTGGAGATAGGAAGGACTTGCTGATCTATTTAGCCCTAGTTTCTCACTCTCCAGGTAGGATTCTGAGACATAGAGTGGTTAACTGCTCAAGGTCATTTTGTAATTGACCATGACTAGAACCTCTCTTTTCACACTTCTAGCTTAGTAACTAGTCTACTAGGAGAAGCAGTGAGAAACAATTCTAGTTACCATCAGCTCCCTGAGTTATGTGGTAGGTTAAAAATGGTTTTTAATGGAGGACCAGCCTTCAATTAATTTTACATATGCTGCTCAGCTTCAATACTTTCTTTTTTTTTCCCCCAACATAAATGTTTCTTTTGAAGGCTTCTCTTTGTAGTTGTCTCTAAAACTAATTCTCCCTTCAGTGCTCTTTATCACATGTTCAGTGGTCCTTTTACCTTTGCCTTTTGTGTAAAACCATATCAAATGGACTTTTTGCCCTAAAATATTAAGTGTATCTCAGCCACAGAATATCTTTTATCAAGCGCAGCTGTGATATCTTCAAAGTATTCCTGCAGATTAGTTATGCAAGCCTGGACCTACCTTGACTAGCCACCTTCAAGTGATGCTTTAGCATTTTGCATGAGATGATTGTTTGACGAACACCCTGGTGTCTTCATCATTTCAATTAGTACAGAAGGGTTGGAGAGAGAAGAAATTTTTACTGGAGATACTACTAGTCGTGAATCTTTGTATTGTTTTCAGATGTAAGAAATCTTCTGTCTTCTGCTTAAGATTTCTAATTATATGTATTCCGTAGCTTGGTTTTTCTCAGAAAACACATCAGTATCTCTAGTATTTCTGTATCTTAGAGTTGCTAATCCTTTTGTTTTGCTTTTGCATAAAGATGAGAATAGTAGGTACTTTTACAAGTTTGGGAGAAAAGACTGCTATTCTGATACTGGGAAAGAAAAAAAAGGAGCATTGCTTTATCTCCTACGTGAGAAGGTAAATTGTGTTTGTACTGACTGTTACTCTTTGGCCTGTGAATTCTTTCTCTCTATTTAATTTCTGGAAGACAGGCATTTGCTTGTAAGATACTTTATATTTCATTATGAAATAATAAGAGAGCTCAAGCAAGCTTGATTAAATTACAGCTATCCAAAGAAAGAGAATTTTCAGTTCCAAATTTAGTGTTGTACAATAGGGCCTGTCAATTAAGAGCAATAACACCACGGTTGGCGCAGACCCATGAGCATATTTAGCTGGCTCCAGGATGTATCCTTTGAAGTAAATTTTAACTTCATTTTATCATTTTATAAAAAAATAAAACTTTCACCAAGTAGTATCCTGTTCTATGGTAACATGGAAATGTATGAGAAAGTTCATAAAACAGACATTTAGAGATATCCCTTTGGCTTCTTTCTGTAACAAAGTGGCTCCAAAATCAACTTATTCCTCTTTAATATAGTTCCAAAGAGGTAAAAGCAAAGAATATTTACCATATGCATACTGCATCAAGAGAACTTTTTACTATCATCAAATGAATCTATTCTTTAGGCATTTAAACTGGATTATAAAGAAAGGATCCTTTGTGTTTTCCTTTGCAGGTTTCAAATTTGTCAGTTTTGTGTTTTAATTAGAGACATATTTTAGTTTTGCTGCATAAAAGTTAAGTACCATTAATAAATACTTTCCAGTGTTGATTGCAACTAAATAATAAAGTAGGCAAAAAAGCTTTTGAGTTGTCTACAAACCAGCAAAGTGATAGGATACAAACAAAAGGGAAACTGGAATTGTCTTTGGAACTATGATTTTCTTAAAATATATTTCTGAATCCTATTTAAGAGCTACCATGTTGGGCTACTTAGAGAAATGTATAAGCTGTCTGTCCACAGTAGTGCCTCCATTTAGAAGCTGACATATGAAATATATCATTTCTCTTCTGTTCAGAATCAGCTAGTTTCTTAAGTCACTATGCTTAGAAATCAAATCCTTACTGTGACCTAGCAGGTCTAACAGAATAGCACCTCGCCCACCCACGTTCCATCACATCCTTGCATCTAACTGATGTCCTCTTTCAACACAAACTTCCCAGGCATGATCATGCCTCAGGGCCTTTGCACATCTGCCTAAGGGCTTTCTTCTGATAGCTACAAGTGTAGCTCCCTTCAGTTCAGTTCAGTCACTCAGTTGTGTCTGACTCTTTGCGACCCCATGAATCACAGCACACCAGGCATCCCTGTCCATCACCAACTCCCAAAGTTCACTCAAAATCATGTCCACTGAGTCAGTGATGCCATCCAGTCATCTCATCCTCTGTTGGCCCCTTCTCTTCCTGCCCTCAATTCCTCGCAGCATTAGGGTCTTTTCAAATGCATCAACTCTTCACATGAGTGGCCAAAATATTGGAGTTTCAGCATCAGCATCAGTCCTTCCAATGAACACCCAGGACTGACCTCCTTTAGGATGAACTGGTTGGATCTTCTTGCAGTTCAAAGGACTCTCAAGAGTCTTTTGCAACATCACAATTCAAAAGCATCAATTCTTCGAATCTCTGCTGTCCTAACAGACTCTCACATCCATACATGACCATTGGAAAAACCATAGCCTTGACTAGATGGATCTTTGTTGGCAAAGTAATATCTCTGCTTTTCATTATGCTATCTAGGTTGGTCATAACTTTCCTTCCAAGGAGCAAGTGTCTTTTAATTTCATGGCTGCGATCACCATCTGCAGTGATTTTGGAGGCCCCAAAATAAAGTCTGACACTGTTTCCACTGTTTCCCCATCTATTTCCCATGAAGTGATGGGACGAGATGCCATGATCTTCGTTTTCTGAAAGTTGAGGTTTAAGCCAACTATTTCACTCTCCTCTTTCACGTTCATCAAGAGGCTTTTTAGCTCTTCAATTTCTGCGATAAGGGTGGTGTCATCCGCATATCTGAGGTTATTGATATTTCTTCTGGCAATCTTGATTCCAGGTTGTGCTTCTTCCAGCCCAGCGTTTCTCATGATGTATTCTGCATATAAGTTAAATAAGCAGGGTGACAATATACAGCCTTGATATACTCCTTTTCCTATTTGGAACCAGTCTGTTATTCCATGTCCAGTTCTAACTGTTGCTTCCTGACCTGCATATAGGTTTCTCAAGAGGCAGGTCAAGTGGTCTGGTATTTCCATCTCTTTCAGAATTTTCCACAGTTTCTTGTGATCCACACAGTCAAAGGCTTTGGCATAGTCAATAAAGCAGAAATAGATGTTTTCTGGAACTCTCTTGCTTTATCCATGATCCAGCAGATGTTGGCAATTTGATCTCTGGTTCCTCTCCCTTTTCTAAAACCAACTTGAACATCTGGAAGTTCACAGTTCACGTATTGCTGAAGCCTGGCTTGGAGAATTTTGAGCATTACTTTACTAGCGTGTGAGATGGGCGCAATTGTGCGGTAGTTTGAGCATTCTTTGGCATTGCCCTTCTTTGGGACTGGAATGAAAACTGACCTTTTCCAGTCCTGTGGCCACTACTGAGTTTTCCAAATTTGCTGGCATACTGAGTGCAGCACTTTCACAACATCATCTTCCAGGGTTTGAAATAGCTCAACTGGGATTCCATCACCTCCACTAGCTTTGTTTGTAATGATGCTTTCTAAGGCCCATTTGACTTCACATTCCAGGATGTCTGGCTCTAGGTGAGTGATCACACCATCGTGATTATCTGGGTCATGAAGATCTTTTTTGTACAGTTCTTTTGTGTATTCTTGCCATCTCTTCTTAATGTCTTCTGCTTCTGTTAGGTCCATACCATTTCTGTCCTTTATTGAGCCCATTTTTTAATGAAATGTTTCCTTGGTATCACTACTTTTCTTGAAGAGATCTCTAGTCTTTCCCATTCTGTTGTTTTCCTCTATTTCTTTGCACTGATCGCTGAGGAAGGCTTTCTTATCTCTCCTTGCTATTCTTTGGAACTCTGCAATCAGATGCTTATATCTTTCCTTTTCTCCTTTGCTTTTCACTTCTCTTCTTTTCACAGCTATTTGTAAGGCCTCCCCAGACAGCCATTTTGATTTTTGTGTTTCTTTTCCATGGAGATGGTCTTGATCCCTGTCTCTTGTACAATGTCACGAACCTCCGTCCATAGTTCATCAGGCACTCTATCTATCAGATCTAGTCCCGTAAATCTATTTCTCACTTCCATTGTATAATCATAAGGGATTTGATTTAGGTCATACTTGAATGGTCTAGTGGTTTTCCCTACTTTCTTCAATTTAATTCTGAACTTGGCAATAAGGTGTTCATGATCTGAGTCACAGTCTGTCCTGGTCTTGTTTTTGCTGACTGTATAGAGCTTCTCCATTTTGGCTGCAGAGAATATAATCAATCTGATTTCGGTATTGATCATCTGGTGATGTCCATGTGTAGGGTCTTCTCTTGTGTTGTTGGAAGAGGGTGTTTGCTATGACCAGTACATTCTCTTGGCAAACTCCATTAGTCTTTGCCCTGCTTCATTCCATATTCCAAGGCCAAATTTGCCTGTTACTCCAGGTGTTTCTTGACTTCCTACTTTTGCATTCCAGTCCCCTATAATGAAAAGGACATCTTTTTGGGTGTTAGTTCTAAAAGGTCTTGTAGGTCTTCATAGAACCGTTCTTCAGCTTCTTCAGTGTTACTGGTTCGATTACCATGATACTGGATGGTTTGCCTTGGCAACAAACAAAGATCATTCTGTCGTTTTTGAGATTTCATCCAAGTACTGCATTTCAGACTCTTGTTGACCATGATGGCTACTCCATTTCTTCTATGTGATTCCTGCCCACATTAGTAGACATAATGGTTATCTGAGTTAAATTCATCCATTCCAGTCCATTTTAGTTAGCTGATATCCTAGAATGTCAATATTCACTCTTGCCATCTCTTGTTTGACCACTTCCAATTTGTCTTGATTCATGGACCTAACATTCCAGGTTCCTATGCAATATTGCTCTTTATAGCATTGGACCTTGCTTCTATCACCAGTCACATCCACAGCTGGGTATTGTTTCTACTTTGACTCCATCCCATCACTCTTTCTGGAGTTATTTCTCCACTGATCTCCAGTAGCATATTGGGCACCTACCAACCTGGGGAGTTCCTCTTTAGTATCCTATCATTTTGCCTTTTCATACTGTTCATGGGATTCTCAAGGCAAGAATACTGAAGTGGTTTGCCATTCCCTTCTCCAGTGGACCACATTCTGTCAGACCTCTCCACCATGACTCGCCTGTCTTGGGTGACCCCACGCGGCATGGCTTAGTTTCATTGAGTTAGACAAGGCTGTGGTTCGTGTGATCAGATTGGCCAGTTTTCTGTGATAATGGTTTCAGTGTGTCTTCCCTCTGATGCCCGCTCACAGCACCTACCATCTTACTTGGGTTTTTTTTTTACCTTTGACATGGTATATCTCTTCAAGGCTGTTCCAGCAAAGTGCAGCCAATGCTCCTTACCTTTGACGAGGGGTATCTCTTCCTCCTACCTTGAACATAGAGTAGCTCCTCTCAGCCCTTCTGCACCCGTGCAGCCACTGCGGGCTGCATAAGTAAGTAGCTCTCTTACTGCATTCAAATCTTCACTCAAAGTTCTTCTTGGTGAGGTCTTCTCTGACCATGATCTTGAAAATGAAAACCCATCCCTACTTCACATTTTCTACATATTTACCTTTCCTCACATTTATTAACGCAAAACTCACTATATATTGTACGTATATATTTTTTCATTAACCTTTTCCAAATAGTTTGCAAGATCATTGATGGAAAGTTTGCCTTTCATATTTTCTACTATGTTCCCAGTGCCTGAAATGCTCCCTGCCACACAGTAGGTGCTCTGTAAATATCTGTTTGACTGACTGAAGTTGCTCAGTCATGTCCGACTCTTTGTGACCCCATAGACTGTAGCCTACCAGGCTCCTCTGTCCATGGGATTCTCCAGGCAATAGTACTGGAGTGGATTGCCATTTCCTTCTCCAGGGGATCTTCCTAACCCAGGCTCGAACCTGGGTCTCCTGCATTGTAGACAGATGCTTTACCGTCTGAGCCACCAGGGAAGTCTTGGATGAAAAATAAGACAAAAAAGGTGTTTCACTAACAGCTATGACACAATAAATAATTATGAATGTACAAAAAGAGGATGGATTTAGTCCATTAAGTTATGGAATTCTACTATTCTGTGTTTGGGGACAGCTTTTAGCAAGTGGAATTCTTTCAATCTCTGTTGTATTTCTGTGAAATGGGATTATGTGATTAATAAAAGTGCCTTCTCCTCTCTATAGATACTGATGGCAGAGTGCTATTATTTCTTTAGATTTTTTAAAATTTTAAAGTGAAGCTAGGAATATATCTATTGTTTTCTGAGAGTAATTATGAAAATGGCGTGCTGCGATTCATGGGGTCGCAAAGAGTTGGACACGACTGAGCGACTGAACTGAACTGAACTGATCTTCAATTGTTATGAAAAATTCTACTTTAAAAATACACATTTGATAATAGATCTTAAATATGAAATTAATTTCTTCTTTTCTAATCAGCCTCTTCCTATTTGGAGTCTTAATAGCTGAAATAACAGAGATCCATCGTGTTTTTAATCAAATTAGCAAGCAGATTTCCTCCTTTATTGCCCTTCCATAAAAATCTATTTAGCATAAAATAAGGATGCTGTAACATTTCCAGGCAATATTTGATTATGTACAGAATTAAATGCTTCCAACTCTAACCAATTATTGGAGGGTGCATCTAATTATATCTTCACTTCTAATTCAGCAATCTGTTTTTCCAGTTGTTTCAATCTGGCATATCACTCTTTTTTTCCTCTCAGCAGAAAAGCCTTATAATAGCCTGGCCTACCATCGACCAAGCAATTTCCCTAAATGAATAACTGGTGTTCTTTATACGCAACACTGGAAGCTGCAAACAAATGCCATCATTTGTTCAACTGATTGGAAAAACTATCACAAAGGAATAAAGAGGATTAGAAACCTACTGCCCACAGTAAAAGTCACAGATGTGACATGTGTACATGCATGTGTAAGTGAGCACACGTGTGTGCAATACAGGCTAAGGTCCTCTGTTGTGAAAACATAGTCAAGTGAGAGTATGGCAGGACAGAGTAGTAAACAGGAGAATCAGATTGGAGGGGAAGAGCACACTGAATAAGAGGTTCATTTCACTGTTTATGTGGAAACCATCAACTCTTCACTGGCTAAACCAAGATTTTCTGAGACAAGTGCACAACCAGAGTTAGCTATCTCCAACAGGCAAATAGCAAAGTGGAGAAGATGGGGAGGTGGAGGAGGAATCTGCTTAAATTATTTAGATGATGTCCTTTCACTAACCTCGGTCATAAGGTTCCTTCCTGGCTTCTAACAGGGCAGTATGATTCCCTGGAAATGATAACCCACTCCAGATTTCTTGCCTGGGAAATCCCATGGACAGAGGAGCCTTGTGGACTACAGTCCATGGGATCTCAAAGAGTTGGACATGACTGAGCGACTAAACAATGACAGTCTGGAATGCTGAGTTCTAGGAAACATTTCCTAAATCTCCAGATCTTTTCTGCCCACTCCAGCTTAATACCTATACCATCTATGCTCAATGTTTCTATCTTAATTATTGAGATAAACTTAGTTTTTAGGTTCCTCTGGAACTGTTGCCTTAAGTTCTAGGTTTGTATTTGAGGCTCCTCATCCTCCTACACACTACCAGCCTTAGAATCCTTTCTCCTCAACACCAATCTATTTTTTACCCTCTATCTTTGGGTAAAACCTTATGTATCTGATGCTCTGGCTATCCAGGTAGATTACTTTCTACTTTCTTCCTTCTACCACCTACTTTCTTCCCATTTTTTCCAACAACCTCTGAATTCTTTGGCATGTGACTCTCAACTTTAATTGTAATAACCTATAATTCCTCAAATAGGTTATTACAATAGATTGAATAGAGCACCCTGTGCTATACAGCACTACTTACAACAGCCCATCAATAGATGACAGGTTAAAGAAGACATGGTAAATATATAAACATATTATATTTAAATATATGTATATATTGGAATATTACTCAGCTATAAAAAGAATGAAATTACCATCTGCAGTAACATGGATGGACCTAGAGAATATTACACTAAGTCAGATAGAGAAAGATATCATATAATATCACTTTTATGTGGAACCTAAAAATAATACAAATGAATCTATAGACGAAACAGACACAGAGACATAGAAAAGAAACATATGGTTACCAAAGGGAAAAGGGAGTGGAGAGGGACAAATATTAGGAGTGTAGGATTAACCACATATACACTACTACACATGAAATAGATAAGCATCAGGTTTTTTTTTTTTAACTAATCCTGCCCTAATTGAGGGCAATATCAGTGTTCACACAGATAATACATTCAACCCGATAACCAATTTGCTGCTTAACCATTTCACTTCCGATGACATCCATCTGTAAGCTCTTTCTACCAGCTTCTTTAATGGCCAAGGACCATGACCTGTAGCTTTACTTTGGAAATCTTAACACTCAAATATCCTATAACTTCTTAGACTCCCACCTTTTTCACTTTCTCACTTCCACTATATGTGCTATAGAATTTGCTTGAGCTGTAAACCTTCTGATTTCTACTTATTCCTTCCTTTCTTAGACATTATCTTATCAAAACTCTCAGCTCCTGGTACTGTGATCCTGGAGAAAACCAACAGGTTTTTCATTTCCTTCATTCAGACCACTGATCACTTATAGAAAAAATCATGCAACCAAGTAGTGTGGTGTCAATACAGATCCATTGTTCCTAACTCAACTGGGTCCTCAATAGCCTGAAAAACAAAAAAGCCCCTAGTCACTCATCCGTTCCTCACAGTGGCTCCTTTATAATCCTCAAAACTTTTCAAAAGCCTCTATGATTTAAACTTCTTTTCATTCTTCACTCAGTTCAGTTCAGTCACACAGTCATAGACTCTTTGTGACCCCATGGACTGCAGCATGGCAGGCCTCCTGGTCTATCACCAACTCCCGGAGATTACTCAAACTCATGCCCATTGAGTTGGTGATGCCATCCAACCATCTTTCTCTGCTGTCCCCTTCTCCTCCCACCTTAAATCTTTCCCAGCATCAGGGTCTTTTCAAATAAGTCAGCTCTTCGCATCAGGTGGCCAAAGTATTGGAATCTCAGCCTCAAAATTGGTCCTTCCAATAAACATTCAGGACTGATTTCCTTTAGGATGGACTGGTTGGATCTCCTTGAAGTCTAAGGGACTCTCAAGAGTCTTCTCCAACACCACAGTTCAAAAGCATCAATTCTTTGGCACTCAGCTTTCTTTAGAGTCCAACTCTCACATCCATACCTGACTACTGGAAAAACCATAGTTTGATGAGACAGACCTTTGTTGGCAAAATAATGTCTCTGTTTTTTAATATGCTGTCTAGGTTGGTCATAACTTTCCTTCCAAGGAATAAGCGTCTTTTAATTTCATGGCTGCAATCACCATCTGCAGTGATTTTGGAGCCCCCAAAAATAAAGTCTGTCACTGTTTCCCTATCTATTTGCCATGAAGTGTTGGGCCCGGATGCCATAATCTTAGTTTCCTGAATGTTGAGCTTTAAGCCAACTTTTTCACTCTCTTTCACTTTCATCAAGAGGCTCTTTAGTTCTTTTTCACTTTATGCCATAAGGGTGGTGTCATCTGCATATCTGAGGTTATTGATATTTCTCCTGGCAATCTTGATTTCAGTTTGTGCTTCATCCAGCCCAGCGTTTCTCATGATGTACTCTGCATATAAGTTAAATAAGCAGGGTGACAATATACAGCCTTTCCTGATTTGGAACCAGTCTGTTGTTCCATGTCCAGTTCTAACTGTTGTTTCCTGAACTGCATATAGGTTTCTCAAGAGGCAGGTCAGGTGATCTGGTATTTCCATCTCTTTCAGAATTTTCCAGTTTATTGTGGTCCACACAATCAAAGGCTTTGGCATAGTCCATAGTCATAGTCAAAGCAGAAATGTATGTTTTTCTGGAACTCTCATGCTTTTTCGATGATCCCACGGATGTTGGCAATTTGATCTCTGGTTCCTCTGCCTTTTCTAAAACCAGCTTGAACATCTGGAAGTTTATGGTTCACGTATTGTTGAACCCTGGCTTGGAGAATTTTGAGCATTACTTTACTAGTGTGTGAGATGAGTGCAATTGTGCAATAGTTTGAGCCTTCTTTGGCATTGCCTTTCTTTGGGATTGGAATGAAAACTGACCTTTTCCAGTCCAATGGTCACTGCTGAGTTTTCCACATTTGCTAGCATATTGAGTGCAGCACTTTTCATTCTTAGTAGAAGAAACTGCCTTCTACTCCAAAGAGAATATAAAATTTGAGAGATGAAAAATACTTTGATATTATGCATTTAAACTTAAGTTATATGCTGAATTTACTTGCAAAGCAGAAACAGAGACACAGATGTAAAGAATAAACTTATGAATATCATAGGAGGAAGGGGAGAGGGGATGGATTGGAAGATTGGGATTGACAAATATATAGTAGGTATAAAATAGATAACTAAGGAGAACCAAAGACAGGGAAGCCTGGCATGCACAGTCCATGGGGTCACAAAGAGTCAGACAGGACTGAACGATTGGACAACAAGAACCTACTGGATAGCACAGAGAACTCTACTCAGTGCTCTGTGGTGACCTAAATGGAAAGACAACCTAAAAGAGAGGGGATATATGTATATGTATGACTGATTCACTTCTATGTAGAGCAGAAGCTATCAGAATATTGTAAAGCAACCATATTCTAATAAATATTAATTTAAAAACTAAAACACGGTACAGAATGGGAAAAAAAGCCCCACCTAAGTTATCTTTATGTGTATTTATCATTACCCTTTTTCTTTAGTCATTGTGAAAGGTAAATCCCCCTAGATCTTCTCCCTTCCTGCTTTCTCATATATCTGAGTTAATCAAAGACCCCTTTGCCTATATTTTCAGTGTTTTCCCTCTTTACGGGCCCTCTCCCTTCTTAAGTATAAGATAAAGGAGGAAGAAAATAATATTCTCTACCTATGTCTCTGCTATTTACTATCTTGTCATTGACCTTCCTAAGTAAATAATTGCTGACATTTACTATCTCCACTCCCTCATCTCCCACCTAATCATTTATGTGGCTTTTGCCTGGTTGTGCTGGCCATGATCACTAACAAGTGATTCATTACTAAATCCAGTGCACATTTTTCATATATTTCCAACTTAACCTTTCTGTCTTATTGATAGTCACTCCCTCTTTCTTGATCCTCTCCCTACACTTAGGTTCTATGACTCTGCTCACTTATGTCTTTCCACCTGAAAAGTCCACTTGGTTATTTAAGACATTTGTTGCTGTTGTGTTCCCTACTGTTCACATTCTGGCTACTGTCTCTGAGTGCCTTCATCCATTCCAATAGCTTTACCATCTACTTGCTGCTATACATTTGTAGTCTAGGTCTTTTTTCTGGAATCCTATGGTTCTACATACAACTAAACATGGGAAATATTTTTCTTGATTTTCTGCAGGTAACTCAAACTCAACACACATTTAACAGATTTTCTATTTTAGTCTGTTTTTGATGATCCATTTTATGTGCCTAATAGTAAGTGGCTCTAATATCCATTAAGAACCAAAGTACCAGAAAAGTAAAAGTGTTAGTCATTCAGTTGTGCCTGACTGTTTGCAACATTCTGTCCCTAGAATTCTCCAGGCAAGAATAATACAATATTCCCTTCTCCAGGGGATCTTCTAGACCCAGGGATCAAACCCGGGTCTTCTGCATTGCAGGCAGATTCTTTACCATCTAAACCACTAGGGAAGCCCAAAGGATCAGAAATACCCCATAAACTTGACTCGCTCTTGAATTGTAATATCTGACATTCAGCCAATCTTTAAATTCTGTTACGAAAGTATATTTCCTTTCTAATATACTTTTAATCTTTTACATCTTTGCAATATGATTGTAATTAGTGTGTTCATTTCCTTTTTCTTTTGATTACTGAAAAAATAGGTCTCGAATCCATCCTTCATATTGCTGCCAAAGTGGTCATCCTAAAAAGAAATTTTGGAAAAACTCTAAACTTATCACGGAAGCACAAAAGGATCCTTCATAATTTGGATGCTGTTTGCTCCTACAGTCTTATTCATATTGCTCTCATAATATTTTTGTCAGGTATTCTTTCTATATAATTCACTAGAAATTTTTATAAGCTAATAGACACTTAGAGGATACCATGGTAGGAAATATTGGTGAAACTTATTTGATAACGGAACACTTTTTTTTTTTTCATAGAAACATAGGTAAAAATGTCCCAGAACTACCAGTTTTCCAATATTTGAGAAAATGATCCAGTAGTCTATATATTTTGCCTGGACTTTATCATCAGGATAAAGATTGTTAAAAGATAAAAACCAATAAGAAAAAAACACATTTCAGAAGAAACTTTTAAATCATTGCTTCCATATTGTGTTATAGGTAACCTGTCACAAACATAATAACTTTGGGGTAATTTGAAAATCACTTTAATTCTAATTAAATAAACAAAAATAAAACTGTGTTTGTCTTGATTTAGCAAAAAATATATTGTAGAAAAGCTCTTCTTTATTGTTCTAATATTGAAGTTTTGACTTAATTATTACCTTATTTTTAAGGTCAATTTAAGATATGATATATTTATTTTATCATTCAAATATAACTGCATTTCTGTAAAGATTTTAGGTATATAATGCATAGTATACCTTAGATATTTGAGCACTACATGAAGAATGAGGCCATTCTCAGTGGTGAAAGTAGCTCATAAAGTCCTGTCTGGCACATAAAGGCTAATTTTGGCCACTGTGTAATTTTTTAAAACTTGGAGATTGAGATTTACATTTTCCACACTGAAGGCAATCAATTACTGGTTGAAGAATTTTTGTAACAGGATGACTTCTACTTTCATGGTGTTTCATTTATGTTATACTTTTTCACTGAAATTTTATCTGAATGTTTTAAACTAATATGAAATATTCCTGAAAGAGAAAATTCTACTTTAAAGGAGATAACATGTGCCACAGAAAGGACAGGCTTTCTTGATTAGGAGAATTCATTTGAAGATATTTAAGAATGTCTGTATATTACAAGGATAAGTGATATAAGAGGTAGACAGAAAGGACATGAAAGAAAACTTATTAATGAAGCCAACTCAGTCCTGTCTCTAGTTGCCAGAGCTTCTGGATTGCTGAGATACTATACAATGATGTCATTTCAGCCTGTTAATTGTGTCCTCAACACTGTTGCTAACCATCTTGCTACCAGTTTTTGTTGTCTCTCTCTTTGTTTAGGAAGTACCATTGCAATTTCCCTTTTTTTGGGGGAGGGGGAGGTAACACAAAGTGTAAAAAAAAGTAGGTGCTTGAACTCTGTTATCCAAGAATATTCCTTCATATATCTTTCTTTGGAAGCTATCTTTTTTCATTTCAACATTCTGTTCTATTTTTCTAATGCAATGAAAGAAAATAATAGTGTATGAAAGAAAGTAAAGAACAAAAATGAAGTGAAACTCCACCTTTGCTGAGATTATCCTGCCTCTTTTATGTAAAAACTTTAAATACAGTCTTTCCTTCTCTGCAAAGTCATTTTGCCCAAGCATACCGTATTGCCCAGTTCTGTGTTAGAAAACTATTGCTACCCTATTGTGTAGTCAAGGGAGGGCTGGACTGATTCAAACCTGATGAGGTCTGTGCCTTTTAGTAGCGTATCAGTGAAAGAGACAATAAGACTGTAGCCAAGTATGTAGAATTTCCATTAACAGAATAAACTGAGAGAATAGTTCAGTTGCTCAGCAGATGAGCAGTCATGAGCACACATTCTCCTTCCTTTTTGTTGCCTCTGGGATGCTCCGTAGATCTCAGATTACAGCTTTGCATAGCCCATTACATAGGCTTCCCAGGTGGCACTAGTGGTAAAGAATCCACCTGCCAATGCAGGAGATGCGGGTTCAATCCTTGGGTGGGGACTATCCCTTGGAGGGGGAAATGGCACCTCACTCTGATGTTCTTGCCTGGGAAATCCCATGGACAGAGGAGTCTGACAGGCTACAGTCCATGGAGCCACAAAGAGTTGGACATGACTGAGCACATAGCTCATTATATACAACTTTTTAAATAAACTTTTAAATTCAGGGTGTTTTTACATTTATATAAATGTCGCAAAGATAGTATAGAGATATTCTGTACCAATGTACTCCAAATCCAGTTTCACTTATCATTAATGTCTTACATTACTATGGTTCAGTAGTCAGTCAGTACTGAACCAATACTGATACACTGTCATTCATTAAATTTTATATTTTATTCGAATTTCCTTTGTTTTTACCTAAAGTTCTTTTTCTGTTTCAAGATCTCATCTAGGACACCACATTACATTTAATCATCCTGTTCCTTTAGGCAATTTTTTACTATGACAACTTCAAACTTTCCTTACTTTTAATTATCTTGACAGTATTGAAGAGCACTGGTCAGATATTCTGTGAAACATCCCTTAATTAGGATTATTTGATATTACTCTCCTGATTAGACTGAGGTTACAAGGTTTTGGGGAGGACGACCAAAGAGGCAAAGTGTCATTCTCATCACATCATTCTGATGATACAGGCTATCAACCTTACTTATTGCTACTGCTGTTAATCTCTATCAGCTGGAGGCTCAGATTGTAAAGAATCTGCCTGCAATGCGGGAGACTTGGTTTTGATCCCTGGGTTGGGAAGATCCCCCTGAGAAGAGAATGACAATCCACTCCAGTACTCTTACCTGGAGAATCTCATGGACAGAGGAACCTGTAGGGGACTCCTGTCCATATGGTCACAGAGAGTAGGACACGATTGAGCTGGAGGTAGGCTTGTCTGGTTTCAACAGTTAAGTTCCTTTTCCCCATCACCATGCTATAATGTTTGGAAGGAAGTCATTACAGCAGCTCACACTTATGGAGTTGGGAGTTATACAGTCTCTCCTTGAGAATGAAGCATCTATAATAAATTATTTGGAGTCCTGAACAGGAGATGTCTTTTTTCCCTTGTTTACTTATTTAATCATTTATTCATATAAGTATACACTCAAAGATACTCATACGCTGGGTTATACTGCAAGAGTCCTTTGGACTGCAAGGAGATCAAACCAGTCAATCCTAAAGGAAATCAATCCTGAATATTCATTGGAAAGACTGATGCTGAAGCTGAAGCTCCAATACTTTGGCCACTTGCTGTGAAAAGCCAACTCACTGGAAAAGACTCTGATGCTGGGAAAGATTGAGGGCAGGAGGAGAAGAGGGTGGCAGAGGATGAGATGGTTATATAAGCATCACTGACTCAATGCACATGAGTTTGAGCGAACTCTGGGAGATAATAAAGGACAAAGAAGCCTGGCATGGTGCAATCCACGGGGTCGCACAAAGTCAGACACAACTTAGTGAGTGAACAACAACAACAACACACTGTGATACTACAGTATTTCTTTTGTTAATAAAGCTGCTCCATTACATGCTACTCAAAATTGGCCATGGGGATATCTTTTGGTTGGTTCCTTTGTACCTTTGATAGGTCCCCATTATTTTTTTTTTAACAGTACCTTTTTAAATTGGAGAATGTATTAGAATCTCTTTACATTTTGAATGAACAAGCATTGATTAGATACTGGAGTATGAAAAGTAATCTGGGATCGGTTTTTATCAAGGAATACAATCGACAAAGAAACATGTCCCTTGACAAATGATCTGTTAGTCAAGGAAATGGCCTATTATGGGATACATTAAAATGACAGTACTTCCCCAAATGAAAACATATATGAATGGAAGAATTGAGGACTGAAGTAAAAAGCAAATGAGAATACTGGCACTTTGAGAAAATAAGTCATGTCTCATGGTTTCTATCACTACAGTGACTCAGACTGTGCCTTAAATTAATAAGTTCTTGATAAATATTTGCTGATCAATCAAAGATAAGTAAGAATCTAAATATGTGCTTGATGCATACAGAAAACAAGAGAAGGTAAATGTCAAAGATTTATAAATGCTGTCTTAAGTTTCCACGTTCCTGTACTTTATTCTATTTTTCTGGTATGTAATATGTATTCTGTAAAGATAAAATCTGGTTCATAGGTTATATTTAAACTTTATACTCATAAGTCATATGAAAAGTCACACTAAAATTTTTACATTGATTGGTCACAAATTGATTATTTGTGAAATGTGAGAATAGCTTTTGGTTTGAGAGTACCATCATAATTATTTCTCTTTTCCTAACATTCTAAAACCTCCAAATGTCCCCAAACTCCTACACAACTCTGCCACAGTTAAGTGATTTTCTACACTTCTTGGAATAAAATTTGCTCTCCTCTGAATTTAAAAAGCATTGGGATAGCATCCAAGGGTTGTGAAGAAAATATTTCTAAGCATGACATCAATCTTTCAGCATCTGTAGACCATTTAATGGATACTTAGCAGGCAAAAAGACTGTCAATTTTAGATACATGAAGATGCTTATCACAATTAAAAGACAAAGGTAAAATATAATAGAACATAATACAATTATAACTGCAGTAAGGGTGATGCCATTCATTTTTATCTCAAGGATAAATATGTTCTAGAGCATTTCATTTCTTAGTATTAGATCTAAACTTTCAATTATATCTATTAAGATTTACAGCAAGCATTCAGAGGCCCTGTTAGATAGTTTTAAATACTGAGATCCAACCTCCTGCGTTTCATCCAATATTAAGTTAACATAACATGATCAAAACTAAAAGGTTAAATGATTCAACTCATTCAACTGTTAGGAGGTCAAGGTTAAGTAAATGAACTTTCTAAATTACTCTCTGATGGTACTTGAGTCTGAAACAATTTCTTTATGATTTAATGCAGCATATGGATGTCATTGTTAAATATGCCCAATAAAATACCATCGATATAATTCTCAGGTGATAAAGATATAAAGAGGATAGGAGACAAAGGAAAGCATCAAGTTTTAGGGAAAAGTTGATCTACAAGTGATCAGGTCTTTTGCATGATTTTCTTTTGGTCTTGTTAAGAGATCCTGTTATCTTCATCTTAGAAAAGTCATTTTTCTAGCAATGAGTAATTGGTTCTGGCTATGCTAGATACTGAATATATCATTAAGATGTGCAAGAAATCACAGAGACGGTAATACTAGCCATGGGAAGAAATGTTTGTTCCATCTCTCTCATTTCAAAAGAACTTCTCCCTTCAACAAACAGTACACTGCAGAAGAGGAAAACCAGGGTTTTAAATTTACTGTGCGTATCTTTCGGAGAAGGCAATGGCAACCCACTCCAGTGCTCTTGCCTGGAAAATCCCATGGATTGAGGAGCCTGGTAGGCTGCAGGACATGGGGTCATGAAGAGTCGGACAGGACTGAACGACTTCACTTTCACTTTTCACTTTCATGCATTGGAGAAGGAAATGGCAACCCACTCCAGTGTTCTTGCCTGGAGAATCCCAGGGACGGCAGAGCCTGGTGGGCTGCCGTCTGTGGGGTCACACAGAGTTGGACACGACTGAAGCGACTTAGCAGCAGCAGTAGCAGCAGCAGTGCATATCTTTAGACAATACATATAATGCCCTTAATCTTATTATACTTCCAATGCTCATTATTACCATTATTACTGATGTTGAACTATAGTCAGGATTAATTAGGTTGGTTGGTCAACTGGTCTCTGGCCCAAAGCAGTTTAAGTATTGGCATTAATGTGCAACCTCTGGCATTTGCTTATTAGCACCCTTGACTGGGGTACAATAAGTGGTACTTATTCATCTTATTTATTTCTAATCCCAGTAAAATTTTGTCTGACGCTCCAATATTTCTCCAAAAAATAATAAGTAGGAACTAAAGACATATCTCTTCTCTATTAGTGCATACTTTTGGTGAACAAAATGCACCTAATGTATATCAACCATATATCTACTAACAATCTATTATACTACCCACATCTATCAGCTAGCAAACTCAGACAATGAGAGTTTCTCTTCAACACTGTCTGCAATTTATGATATGTGATATTCAACAAAGTCATTTGATAAAGAAGTTTTACCAATAATTTGTCCTGCTTTCTTTCCAAGAAACATGTAAGTTCTTAATTTTGCAACTAGTTTTATAAACGCCTCAGCAATTATGTGATTTGTCTTTTTTTGCAAATGCCATGAAATGTAAATCTGTCATGTGGCTATTGATGAGGTTTCATAATAGACCATGCACTAGAGACTAGAGACAAAATGAATTGCAATTGTCCAATACAACAGAATTTAGATTATTCATTGAAAATTAATTAAAATTTCTGGAAACATTAATAAACAATATAAAAAATTAAGATGTACGTATAAGAGCAGGGTAGTATATGTAATGGTTATATACTTTGGTTTTTTTTTTTTTTAATCAGCCTCTGCTTGTTTTAATTCTAGTTTTGTGTATACTTTTATAAAATTATTCAACTGAATTAATCTTCAGTTACTTTACTTGATATGTCTGTTCAGTCGTGTCTGACTCTTTGCGACCCTATGAACCCTAGCCAGCCAGCCCATGGAATTCTCCAGGAAAGGATGCTGGAGTCAGTTGCCATGCCTTCCTCCGGGGGATCTTACTGACCCAGGGGATTGAACATCGAGTCTCTTATGTCTCCTACAGAGCCACCTAGGTAGCCCACTCTATTTGATAAAACAGAGTTAATGCTGGTAGGTGTCTCACAGGATTTTTGTAATTAAAATGAAATGCTCTTAACACTGTGATTATCACATAGTTGCCATTCAACACTTGGTGCCCACAGTTGGGAACTAGAGGAAAAATGTCTGAAGGACACAGAGCTTTGTAAAAGGATAGAAACATTGTTAACAATGTTCTTGAATGAGTGATTGATTAAAATTATGTCCAACAAAGAACAGAATACTATGTAATGCTAATACATCATAATACAAGTCTATGGGATATAGAAAACATCCAAGATATAGTAAAAAGACAAAAGAAATGTATAAAACTCTGTTATTATCCTATCAAAAGAATCTATTAGCTCTATCTATAGGCCAAAATACCTTTAAAATCTAGACCAAGATATTAACATTGTTCTCTTTATTTTTCTACTAACTGCATTTTTAGAATGAACATGTTAATTTTATAATCAGAAAAATACTCTATTTTAAACATATTTTTCTTTCTATCATTTACATCCCTTTATTTTTCTCTTGTAACTCTCTCCAAAACTTATGTGTCTGATATTTTTAAATTTGACAATCTCATATTTTGTGGTCCTTCTCTACTTAGAAGTTGTGAAAAATAAAGTACTTAAACATATTAGCCTGAAATCATATAAACGTTACTCCTATTTAGTTCAACTATCAAGTTTTTACAGTAAAAATTTAAATGAAACTATTACTATCCACACTGGACCAAAACTTACAAAAAATAATATCTCTTCAAAGATCAAAGATAAAAATTTATTTTCCCCTTGTTGTTATATATCCCTTGTTCCCTTGTTGCTCAGTTGTGTCTGACTCTTTGTGATCCCATTGATTACAGCAAGCCAGAGTCCCCTGTCCTTCACTATCTCCCGGAGTTTGCTCAGATTCATGTCCACTGAGTCGGTGAGATTACTAATTTTGCAAATAATATTAACAGTGTATATAAACTATACAAGCATACAAAATCAGGTAAAACAAAACAGAATCTTAGGCCAGTTTATAAATTAATACTTTGTATTCCCTCCTGTAGAGATGTAGAACAGTTAAAAGTTGTTGAAAAGTTATTACCCATGAGGCACTATGTATGAATTATAAAACTTATTCTGTTAACTGCCTGAAGATACAGGGGTAGATTAATCATCATTTCATAGATAGGATGTGTAGCCTCATGTGGTTAAATAACTATCCAGGTTTCCTCAATCAGCAAGTTGCAGAGTTGAGGTCTGAGTCCTACCAATCTGCTTTAATCATTTCCTAAGTGAATTTTAAGGAATGTTTGTATTATTTAAAAAAAATCAACCAACTACTCAAGTGTTTGCAGTGATTTCAATTTTTTACTTTTCTAGGTTTCACTTTATCCAGTACTCTTCTTATAGCCACTTTCATAGATATTTAAGCAAAGTGTCACAGAGTAAAGGTAGTATTTAAAGCAAAGGATTGGCTTCTCTATATGGGAAAAACTTCTTAAGAGTTCTTCTTCAGTGCTAGTTTTGGGGAGGGGGGTCAATGGCATTTAAAGTTTATGACTATGACCCATAATAAGATGTACATTTTATATCAGTACTCAGTATATGCATATATACACACCCCAACACAAACACAAATAGTCCATGCTATCCATCAGTTTAGTTCAGTTCAGTTGCTCAGTTGTGTCCGACTCTTTGTGATCCCATGGACTGCAGCATGCCAGGCTTCCCTGTCCATCACCGTCCCCTAGAACTTGCTCAACTCATTTCTATCCAATCAGTGATGCCATCCACCCATCTCATCCTCTGTCATCCCCTTCTCCTCCTGCCTTCAATCTTTCTCAGCATCAGGGTCTTTTCAAATGAGTCAGTTATTTGCATCAGATGGCCAAAGTATTGAGGCTTCAGCTTCAGCATCAGCCGTTCCAATGCATATTTAGGACTGATTTCCTTTAGGATTGACTGGTTGGATCTCCTTGCTGTCCAAGGGACTCTCAAGAGTCTTCTCCAATACCACAGTTCAAAAGCATCAATTCTTTGGCACTCAGCTTTCTTTATGGTCCAACTCTCATATCCATACATGACTCATATCCATACATGACTCATATCCATACATGACCATTGGAAAAACCATAACTTTGACCAGACAAACCTTTGTCAGTAAAGTCTCTGCTTTTTAATATGCTGTCTAGGTTTGTCATAGCTTTTCTTCCAAGGAGCAAGTGTCTTAATTTCATAAATGTGCAAGAATATTAATAAAAAGGAAAATTCTCAGAACCAAACAGAATTACATGTTGTTTTGGGGAATTTGGGGATTTTGCAGGGAGGAAGGAAAGAAACATAATTGATAGATGGCATCATTTGCTTTGTTCCATTTCATGCTGAGAAACAGGCAAATCTCCAGCATTTCAGAGGCTTATTCAGAAGAGAAACAGAGACTATGATAACCTCTTCATAAGACTATGGTAATAGTCAAAAATAATTTAGTGACATGTTTTTAGGCAATTAACAAATTCTAGATCACCAACCCTTTCCTAATTTCTCTCCATACAAGAAGGAAATGGTTACTTCCTTGGGAACTGGAGAGAAAATTTTCCCTATGTTATAGGGTAGAGGAAAAAGATGATTTCTTTTGGTTTCTGTGGTATCTGAAAAGTAATAGGAAATTTTTTCTCAATATTGATTTCTTTGGGGGGATTTGTGGCAGTGACTCCCAGAAGACGCAGGGAATGAATTTGTGGACACTAGGATTCCCTGAAGCATCCTGAGGTTAGAAAATAGCCACATACTTCTGTTGAAGGTTAAGAGGCAGTAGAATGCAAAGCTGTGTTGATTGAGTTTTTCCCTCAGAGATGAGAATCTGGAGCAAAGGCCTGATTTCTTATTTTGGTTAAAGAATTATAATTAAACTCAACTATAATCTAAAACAAAGGTGTGTGTGTGCATTTGCATCAAATTCAGACATTGTCACCAAATTCAGACTTAAATTGAAGAAAGTACAGAAAACCACTAGACCATTCAGGTATGACCTAAATAAAATCCCTTATGATTACACAGTGGACATGACAAATAGATTCAAGAGGTTAGATATGATAGACAGAGTGCCTGAAGAACTATGGACAGAGGTTGTATAGGAGGTGGTAATCAAAACCATCCTCAAGGAAAACAAATGCAAAAAGGCAAAATGGTTGTCTGAGGAGGCCTTACAAATAGCTGAAAAAGAAGAGAAGCCAAAGGCAAAGGAGAAAAGGAAAGATACATCCATCTGAATGTAGAGTTCCAAAGAATAGCAAGGAGAGATAAGAAAGCCTTCCTCGGTGATCAATGCAAAGATATAGAGGAAACAATAGAATGGGAAAGACTAGAGATCTCTTCAAGAAAATTAGATAGCAAGGGAACATTTCATGCAAAGATGGGCACAAGAAAGGACAGACTAACAGAAGCAGAAGATATTAAGAAGAGGTGGCAAGAATACACAGAACTATACAAAAAAGATCATAATGAGTCAAAGCCACAATGGTATGGTCACTCACCTAGAGCCAGATATCTTGGAATGTAAAGTTAAGTGGGCCTTAGGAAGCATCACTACAAAAAAAGCTAGTGGAGGTAATAGTATTCCAGCTGAGCTATTTCTAATCCTAAAAGATGATGCTGTGAAATGCTGCACTCAATATGCCAGCAAATTTGGAAAACTCAGTAGTGGCCACGGGATTGGAAAGGTCAGTTTTCAGGCCAATCCCAAAGAAAGGCAATGCCAAAGAATGTTCAAACTACCACACAATTGCACGTATCTCACATGCTAGCAAAGTAATGATCAAAATTCTCCAAGCTAGGCTTAAACATTATGTGAACCAAGAAATTCCAGAAGTCCAAACTGGATTTAGAAATGGCAGAGGAACCATAAATCAAATTGTCAACATCCATTGGATCATAGAAAAAGTGAGAGAGTTCCAGGAAAACATCTATTTCTGCTTTATTGACTACTCCAAAGCCTTTGACTGTATGGATCATAACAAACTGTGGAAAATTCTTAAAGAAATGGGAATACCAGACCGCCTAATCTGCCTCCCGAGAAAGCTGTATGCAGGTCAAGAAGCAACAGTTAAAACTGGACATGGAGCAACAGATTGGTTCCAAATTGGGAAAGGAGTACTTCAAGGCCACTTCAAATATAAATAGGGAAGAAGAAGGAAAGGGAAAAAAGTTGAAAATGGGGAAAATGAAGCCACCCTTTTTCTGTTATTGTTCATTTATCTTTGTTAGATTCCACATGTATGTGATAATATAGAGTACGTGTCTTTCTCTGCCTGACTGATTTCAGTAAGCATCATACCCTATAGGTTCATCCATGTTGTTGAAAATGGCACAATTTAATCCTTTGTTATCCTTGAAACCATTTATTGGTTTAGGGATACTTAGATTGCTTCCATATTTTGGCTATTGCAAATAGTGTTACTGTGAACAATGGGTGCATGAATCTTTTATTTTTTAAGCCACAGTGTTATCTGTACAATTCTGGATAGCTGAATTTTGGGAAATAGTCATTCATGGTATGTTATCTTCATTTTTTGGTCATTTGGCTTCATACAGATTGCTGGTTGGCAACTGAAGCGATATAAAATTTAAACTGGAAAAGGAGCAAAATATAGAACTTGTAGTGACATTTTTTAATAGAAGGAAACTAGGAACTCATGGAAAGAAATGTTCGCAACTCATATTTATTGAAGATTTCATGTAACGTCTTCCCTGGTGGCTCAGATGATAAAAAACCTGCCTGCAACGCAGAAGAAAGTGAAAGTCAAGTAGCTCAGTTGTTTCCAACTGTTTGCCGCATGGACTGTAGCCTACCAGGCTTCTCTGTCCATGGGATTTTCCAGGCAAGAGTACCAGAGTGGGTTGCCATTTCCTTCTCCAGGGGATCTTCCTGACCCAGGGATGGAACCCTGTCTCTCGCATTGTAGGCAGATGCTTTACCCTCTGAACCACCAAGGAAACCCCACAATGTGGGAAACCTGGGATCAGTTCTTGGGTTGGGAAGATCCCCTGCAGAAGGGAATAGCTACCCACTCCAGTATTCTGACCTGGAGAATTCCACAGACTGTATAGTCAGTCCATGGGGTCGCAAAAGAGTTGGACATGACTGAGAGACTTTCACTTTCACTTTTCATGTAAGTTAGGCACTGGGCTTTGTATTAATGTCTGTCATTTCATATAATTCTCAAATCAACACAGTGAAGTTGGTACTGTTATCGACTCAGTTTTACAGGCAAGGATAACCACTCTGATGTACTGATTCCCTGACTAGAGTCAGGGTAAAAAAGGATTAAATTTTGAGGAACTTCTAAATCAGTGAGTCCAGAAGTAGCTGGAGAGTAACACACATGAAGGTTGTATTATCAAGGGAGAAAAAAGACAAAGTTCCAAGGGTTCCTCTGACACTGCACAAGAGACAGCTTTAGAATGAGTTGGAAAGATAACACCTATTTTATCCTTATGCTAAGTTTGAAAACTTGATCCTGGTGGCTCAGCAGTAAAGAATCTGCCTGTAATGCAGGAGACACCAGAGATGTAGGTTCGATCCCGGGGTCAGGAAGATCCCCTAGAGGAGGAAACGGCAACCCAATCCAGTATTCTTGCCTAAATAATCCCACAGACAGAGGAGCCTGGTGGGTTACAGTTCACAGGGTCGCACAGAGTCAGACATGACTGAACAACTAAATGACAACAACAACAATTCAAATTGTGTAGAAGAAAAAATGAGTGCATTGCCTGAATGGTTTCTGTATCCTTTAAGGAGGAGTATGTAAAGGCAGGTTGAATAATAATAATTTTAGCAATAATAGAAGTGTTTGAAAGTTTCATTCATGCTCATTACTTGCAGTGAATCTACCAGGGCACCTCCATTTCTGACTTTTGAGAGACATTTTCAGAAAAGAATGGAAGTCTATTGTTTTTCAGGAAATTCATTTCACAAAATTAAGCCCTTGTCTAACATAATTTTTGCAAATATATCTCCCAAGTTTTCAAATAAAAATGTTTTGTTTATAGTATGTTTTGTTACCCTAAATTTTTGATACTTATGTAGCTGAGTCAGTTACTTTTAAAATATATTAATTTAAATTTGTCCCAAGTAGTCCTTTACAATTATTGAAAGAAAAAATACTTTCTAAAAAGAGAAATTATTACCTCTCAGGCTAAATAATAACCTGAAACTTCATAAAATGTATTTTATGAATTATTATTTAGGTTAATAAGACGACCTTTAGATCTAAATTCCTTGCTCAGTTATTTAATATTATTATGGATGGTTGTTCTTTACCCTTTTAGTCATCAATTTATATTTTGCATTGTCTGCCTGATCATGCTCTAATAAGCCCTATAAGAAAATTAAAGAATGCAGAAATGGCATGGGCTCTGCTCCATGGAATGTATTTAAATCAAATAAGTATGTTTATAATAGCAAATGACAAGAGTTCAAAGTGTAGTTTGAAATTATGAACATGTTTATAGAGACCATATTCAGTCTCCTAGTTGGAAGTGGGGGCAGAGAATATTTTGCTTTCAAATGCCTCAAAGTCTGATAAGGCACTGCACATAATTGATAATTTTCAATGTCTCCCATCCCGAACAGAGCATAAGGGGTGGCATAAATATGTTCCTGTTTCACTGAGTAACCATTTTCCAAGTTTCAGAACCTTATCAGCCTTTGCTCTGAAAGTCTCTACCCCAACAATATACTTCTCCTTTCCTTAAGTTAGCAATCAATTCAGCTTTGTGGTTTTTTGTTTAAGGTATTGAAGATGATTTTCATTTTTTTAAGCAGCTGAATACCCTGGAAGTTAACAACTTGTGTAACAATTTTGGAAAGAATATGTGTAGTCATATTCTTTGCCTTGATGGTTTAATTTCTAGGAATTTGCCCAAATAGACACTCTGCATAATCTTATACAGTTTTGCATTTAATCCTTTTAACAATTCTACAATATAAACCCTATTTTTATTTCCATTTTTTCACTTGATGAAAGGAAGGCTAGGAAGATTTAGAACCATTTCCTTAGCCACATATCTAGTATACTCTGAATATTTAGAGACTTGCTCTCAAGCCAGAATTCTACTTCCTCTGTTAGAGAAAAAGATTCAAAATGAAGACAAAAATGTTTGATAAACATAGGTATTTGAAGTAACATCACCAACACCCAAATATATGAAAAAAGAGCTAAGTAAATACTCATTATTAAGACATATAAAATAATGAATATGTTAAAATGTTTATGATCTGGTATTGAAACAAAATCAAAGCACAATGATAATTATACTACATAAAGTTGTGATACATATGGATTATAAATGAAACAGATAAAAAGCTATGTGAATTTCTGGGGCGGTTGGATTCTGAGTATAATACATCTTTTTGAGCTTTTAAATATTGCTTTAATGTTTGTATAATAATAAAATTAAGGGCTTCCCTGGTGGCTCAGTGGTAAAGAATTTGCCAGCCAATGCAGGAGACACAGGTTTGATCCCTGGGTCAGGAAGATCCTCTGGAGAAGAAAATGGCAACCCACTCCAGTATTCATGCCTGGGAAATCCCATGGACAGAGGAGCCTGGTGGGCTACAGTTCATGGGGTCAGAAAGAGTCAGACACAACTTGGTGACTAAACAACAACAAAAG
Organism: Ovis aries; assembly: GCF_016772045.2. Classification (NCBI taxonomy): domain Eukaryota; kingdom Metazoa; phylum Chordata; class Mammalia; order Artiodactyla; family Bovidae; genus Ovis; species Ovis aries. The sequence continues at coordinate 41,025,681 of NC_056061.1, forward strand.
TAACATAGATATAGATAGCAATCTCTGCATTTGAGGTTTCTAATCAATTATTCCATGCTCTATAAAAAATTTCAATGTACCAAAGATTTCTGAGAATTCTAGGGATTATATAAACTTCTGATTATTTGGTGTTCTGAATTTCTACACTGGAGCTTTTCCAATTCTACCATAAATGTTCCTTTCTCTCTGACTGCTTTGACTTGGATATGGGACTCATCTCTTAATTTCCCCCTAAACTTTCAAACAAGATATAGTTGACAGGTAGTTCTGAAATTTTAGATAGAGTGGTATTTTATCATAGCAGTATAAACAAGTTAATGTTGAATTAATACTACTTTCCTAAAATTCTAGCTGTCTAGCACATTGCTTATTTTCTGTTCCTTGAAGACTTACTAATAAGTGCTCCTCATTTTATCATGTAAGATGATTTTCCATCTTCAACCTCAACTCTAAGCATAATGAATATGTGATATTGTGCACCCATAAAACCAAAGGGGCATATTCCAGATTCTACCCCTTAGCAGCATAGAGATTCACTGTGAAATAGATTATGACATTCCAAACATAAGAAAGGAGAAATCATTATATTTGTTTTGGGGGGCTTGCTGCTAAGTCGCTTCAGTCGTGTCTGACTCTGTGTGACCCCATATACGGCAGCCCACCAGGCTCCCCCGTCCCTAGGATTCTCCAGGCAAGAACACTGGAGTGGGTTGCCATTGCCTTCTCCAATGCAGGAAAGTGAAAAGTGAAAGTGAAGTCGCTCAGTCGTGTCCAACTCTTAGCGACCCCATGGACTGCAGCCTACCAGGCTCCTCTGCCCATGGGACTTTCCAGGCAAGAGTACTGAAGTGGGTTGCCATTGCCTTCTCCTTTAGGGGCTTAAATGACATTAATTTAAAGTCTCAAATTTTAAATTAATATCCTACTGTGCTTTGATTACAAATGTGCTCAATGGCATTTTATTTAGAAATTCAAAGCTTCAAATATTTTTAAGTATCTGTTATTCAACAGAAAGTATAATAGGAAGGCTTAGTACAAAAGAGACAGAACTTAAAAAAAGGAATCCTTCTGAATAACCTCTTAAACAACAACAACAAAAATGAAATAAGGCTTTTACTATGGTTGAAGGGATTTCGATTAGAACAAAGAAAATAGTAATAGCTGTTAGCATTCAAATATGGCAGAGAGATAGATTTGGGAATCTTCTTTCAATGCATTTTTATGCATTGTAACAGATATCAAATGAGAGTTAAGCATAGGATGAACTAGATTGAGTTTTGCATTTGTCTTCTCTACCTACCATACTATTATTTGAGGGTATAAAGCATGTTTTCTTTTGGTGTATCTTCCTTTATTACTTATCATCCTCTCATATTCAAGAAGCTTTTCAAATAGTCTAATAAAATATTTTCAAATTACGTAATAAAATAAGTTCCCTTAGAAGTCTGAATTGTGATCGCAAAGCAATAGGGAGAAAGTCTGATTTATTGATAAGTGAGAGTATGCTATAAATTTTCTTCATTTTAAAACTGCCTATAGATGATGAGATCATCCTACTTAGAGAAATTGCAGCAGACAGGGATAATGATGCAATTACTAAAGAAAAGGATCACAATGTCTAAGGGTATATGCTTTGTTTTATAAAGTAAATGCATTTCTTCTTAAATACTATGTGGAAATCTAATGAAACTGTACCAGAGGAGATTGTTATCTAAGAAAAGACATGATAAATGTTTTTGTGAGATAATCATTTTATAATTAAAAAAAATCATTACTCAGTTTATGAATTTTGTGAAGCTCTTTGATTCTCATCTTAGATTTCCTTGATGTGAAAGCACACTGTATCTAATATAACTGTATCTAATATAAGTAATGTAGCAAGAATTATTTTCAATCTAGTAGCTTAGGTCAGATTTTGAAGTTCAACAGAAAGATATTTCATGTGAGATTTTTGGCTTTGCATGTGTGCTAAGTCACTTCAGTTGTGTCCAACTGTTTGCAACCCTATGGACTGTAGCCTGTCAGGCTCCTCTGTCCAAGTGATTTTCCAGGTAAGAATATTGGAGTGGGCTGCCATGCCCTCCTCCAGGGAATCTTCTCATCCCAGGGATCGAATCCACATTTCTGACATGTCCTGCATTGGCAGGTGGGTTCTTTACCACTAGTACCTCTGGTTAATATTTTCTTAATGAAATAAAATTCGTTATAATATCACTTATAGAAAAGAGCTCAGTCATCTCTGGAATTTAAAAAGCAAAAACATACTCTACCAATAAGAATATTTCCATACAGTGTGAACTTTATAAAGTGGTACAAAAGCCAAAGGATTAATTTAAGGAAGGGGTGATTGTAGATGTTGAGTTCTTACAAGCTGTCCATCTCTAGGCAAATCACTTATCCTCTCAGAGAGCTCTTTCTTTCCTTATTAGAAGGAGTACAGAATTTTCTACTTTACAAGCTTACTGCAAAGCTGATGTGTATAAAGAAAACTTTACAAAACTCTTAAAAAAGTGTAAGAAAATTTGGGCCTCATAATATTATTATTGTGTCACATAAAGTACATAAGTCCTTAATTATCCTAATTTTAAAATGGCATTAGAGTTATTTTGGCCACTTACTGGTTTATTTGGTATCTGAACACCCAGCCACTTATGTAATTAAAACTAATGTCTATATGACTAGCAAGATAGTATTGCCAAGAATATAGAACCAAATGGCCATAAAAGAATTAAAGCTTTGAATGATTTTAAAATTAAATTAAAACTTTGAATTATAACTTTGAATGGTTCAAATGGTGTGAATTGTTAAAAATGCAAATATATGTAAAGAGTTCTTAAAATTCTTAAATTTTAAATCATGATTGAACATTTTATGGCAAATAGAGAACAGAGGTTCTTAATAACTTGGAGAAAAATGGCAAATAATTACACTGAGGTAGAAAGGCTGAGATTACACATAAGAAGACACTTCCTAAAGTAGGAAGTAATCAATCTTCCTGTATCTCTAAATGGCAAACACTCATCTGTTTCGTGTCTTTATCTTTTCTAGAATTTCATACATATGGAATCATATAACATTCAGTCATTTGTGTCACCCTTCTCTCACTTACAAAATACACTAAAGATTCATCCATGAGAGTGCATGAATCAATCATTCTTTCCTTTTCATCACTTTATCAACAAAGGTTTGTATAGTCAAAGCTATGGTTTTTTTCAGTAGTCATGTACGGATGTGAGAGCTGGACCATAAAGAAGGCTGAGTGCCAGAGACTGATGCCTTTGAATTATGGTGCTAGAGAAGACTCTTGAAACTCCCTTGAACTGCAAGGAGATCAAACCAGTCCGTTCTAAAGGAAATCAATCCTGAATATTCATTGGAAGGACTGATCCTGAATATTCATTGGAAGGACTGATGCTGAAACAAAAGCTCTAATACTTTGGCCACCTTATGTGAAGATCCAACTCATTGGAAAAGACCCTGATGCTGGGAAAGACTGAAGGCAAAAGGAGAAGAGGTAGGCAGAGGATGGCATGGTTGGATAGCATCACCAACTCAATGGACATGAATTTGAGCAAACTCTAGGAGAGAGTGAAGGACAGGGAAGCCTGGCATGCTACAGTCCATGGAGTTGCAAAAAGTCAGACACAGCTTAGTGACTGAACAATAGGTTTTCTATTTATAGGTGTACTACAGTTTGTTTATTCAATCACCAATTGAAAAATATTTTCATTATTTTGACATTTTGGCAATTACAGATAAACTTGTTATAAATATTTATATATAGGTTTTTGTGTGAAACTATGTTTTTTTTTCCTTTCAAATCACAATTTTATTTTCTAGAGAGTATGACAGTATTCTTAGAAGATTTCAGAGAATTTTAAAAAATGCAGAGTTCAATGAGGTTGGATAAAAATAAACATGCAGAAAATAAATTATTTTTTAAAATCTGTAATTCATTTAGAAAATATAACTTTAAAATATTCTCCATAGCCATAAAATCTTTAAATATCTTAGCAATAAACCTGACAAATTTTAAATTCACTTCAGTAAATACCGAAGAGTGAGAATGCTGAATCATATGGTAAGTGCATGTTTAATTTTTCTTTTTGTCTTTTTTTTAAAAAAATTTTTTTTAATTTTTTTTTTTAAAAATCTTCAATTCTTACATGCGTTCCCAAACATGAACCCCCCTCCCACCTCCCTTCCCATAACATCTCTCTGGGTCACAAAGAGGTTTCCAAAGTGCAGGACCATTTTGAATTTCCTTCAATGATAAATTAAAATCACTGTGGTTCTGCATACTCATCAGCATTTCATGTTGTCAGATTTCTTTTTTTAATGCATCCTTTTAAAAGCTTTCACTTTTCACTCTCATGCATTGGAGAAGGAAATGGCAACCCACTCCAGTGTTCTTGGCTGGAGAATCCCAGGGACAGGGGAGCCTGGTGGCCTGCCGTCTAGGGGGTAGCACAGAGTCGGACACGACTGAAGCGACTTAGCAGCAGCAGCAGCAGCAGTGGTAGCTCATCATGGTTTTAATTTGAAGCTCCCTAATAACTAAAGGTGTTAAACATCTTCCCATATACTTATTGCTTTTTCATATATTTTCTTTGGTAAAAGTCAGATCTTCTATGAATTTTTAAATTTTTATATTAATTTTTAAGAATTCTTTATATACTTTGGGTACAATTTCTTTATAAGATATGTCATCTACATGTCTGAAGCTTATACTTCCATTATTTTAACAGTGTCTTTCACAGAACACTTTTTTAAAAGTATATATATATATTTGCTTTTGGTTCACATTTTAATTAAGAAGGGTTGTGATCAGATAATACCTTTAGTGACAAAAGAGTATGTACACTGAAGCAAATAAAAAGTGAACAAATTCCAAGGTATTACAGTTTAAAGGTTTACACCTTGTATATTTTATTAACCATAATTTCTCATAAATAGCTGGCTCTATAAAATTTATTTTAAGTTATAAGAATAGGATCAGATAACTTCTCATTAAGGTTTTTGAAGTTATATGCTCCTTTGATGTGCTGAGGTTTACCTACAAAATCCATTAGGTAGCAGAATTACATCATTAAATCAGTTCTCTGGAAAAGTTGTCCAAGATGGCAGCTACTAGTCACATAGGACTGCCAAGTACATAAAATGTGACCAGTGTGACTGAAGCCATAGCTTTTATTTTGATGAGTTTATTTATTTTTTAAACGAATTAAATTGTATTGCAGTACAATTGCTTTACAGCATTGCGTTAGCTTCTACTGTATGGCAAACTGAATCACCCGTACATATACTCATGTCCCTCCCCTTTTGGACTTCCCTCCCATTTAGGACACCGCAGTGCATTAAGTAGAGTTCCCTGTGCTATACAATATGTTCCCATCCATTGCCTCTTTCATACATAGTATCCATAGTATATATGTTTAGGTTGAAAAACTGATGTTCAGTTTAGCTATTGAAAAAAACTTTCAACTATGTATGGGACAACTTGGCTTTATGAATCTTCATCAACTGTAAATTTTATGAAATCAAAATACAGATCAAGTATACCCAGTAAAAATTTAGTATCAAAATTGAGATGTCCTATAAGCACACATTTGATTTGAAAGACTTAATATTAAAAAAGAATGCTAAAAGGACCATTAATATTTTTACATTCATCACATGTTAAAAAGACAGTATTTTGAATATATAAGGTTAAATATAATATATTACTAAAACCCATATTACTAGTTTCTTTTTACTTTTTGAAATGTGACCTCTAGAAAAATGAAATCACATGTTTCTCACATTACATTTTCTTTAGAAAGGACTGCTTTAGAACTACATATTGTGTATTAAAGTGGTATTTTGTGTCAAAAAGCATTCAGTGTTCTGAAATGACATGCTAACAGTCTGCCCACTGCTACCTCCAGCTCCCGCGAAATAGCAGCAGGGAGCTCCAGCTCCCTTCTTTCTTGAAGCAGGATCAAGAATTAGTACGTTCCAAGTCACTTTTGATAGATTTTATAACCTTTCCAACAAGGAAAGGACTAGAAGAAAGCAGAGTAAGGCTTACCTTGGGCCTTGTAGGTCTCACAGTGTCAGGTGCTGTCAAGGAACAGCATCTCCGGATGCCCTAAACATGCCATAAATTGGGCAGCACTTCTGGTTACTGAGGGGCTCCAGTTCATGGCTTACTTTCTTCTGAGGAAAAAGAGGTTGGACTGCCTCCTCTCCTCCCCACTGCCATGGGTTAGCACTTTCTCTTAGTACTTCTTAACTCACAAACAAGGAATAGAACCCCAGCCTTCCACCTTTCTCCTTACTCTTCAGCATTTTGAAGCTAATAGTAAGAGGTTTCCTTAGAGTATAAATTATGTTTATTCTTTTTATTTAGCTTATCAATAAAATTGTGTGCACATATATATACACACATATGTGTATGCATGCATACACACACACAAACACACACGTGTATATGAATGATTAGTGGTATAGGTATTATCTTGCCAAAACTGAAACCAGTTTTCAAAAATATAACTAATATAGAAAGAAGTTTACCTGACTTTGAAATATTATGCATTATAATTTCTAAAAGATATTTTAAGAAATTATAATATCTTAGAATAAAATTTCACAGGTATAATATTTAAAGTTTCTTTAAAAAAATAAAGAACAGTATAGAAATCTTAAAGATATTAAGTATAATAGTAAATACAATTAAACATCATGGGTATATTATTCTACCACATATGACATAACTACGTTAAGTGTTAACTTTGATATAATGTTAAGTCCAACATCTCCTTATACAAGATAAACTTCTGAAACTATTCTTTACTTAAGATCAATTTTAGTTTGTAAACTTTTAAACAACCTAAGATACCAATAAGTTCCAATTGAACACATTTCTCTCAGAATCCAGCCAGCTTGGGAAAGGAAATACATACTTACACTGTAGAGAACATATCATGGGAAGCACATAGACAGTTGTTAAGCTATTCCACTTGATGATAAAATTCTTGAATTATTACATTCTAAACCTGTTGGGACAGAGACAGAAAAAATGAGCTAAATATGCTGGGTTTACTATATACATAGCTAAATAATCAAAGAAAACAAAAAGAAATAATATACCTTATAAACATAGACCTTTATGTATTATTGTGTCATTTTCCTATATTACTTTATGATTTTTTTTTATTTTTAGGCAAATGTTATTGGATTATTTAAGTCATGTCAGTGTATAGGCAGGCCTCAGAGAAATTGCAGGTCAGGTCTCAGAACACTGCAGTAAGGTGGATGTTGCAATAATGGGAACACATGTAAGAATTAAAGATTTTAACATTAAAAAAAAATAAAAAACTAGGAAAAAAAAAATAAAGGGAATCACACTAATGTTCTGCTATACCACTGCATGTAAAAGTTATGTTTACCCTATACTGTAGCCTATTGTGTGACAGCATTATATCTAAAATCAATGCACATACCTCAATTTAAAAATAATGCTAAAAAATGCTAATGATCATCTGACCCTTTAACGAGTCAATCTTTTTGCTACAATAACTTCAAGATCACTGATCATAGATCATCCTAACAAGTATGATAATAATGTTAAAGCTTGAAATATTGGAAGAATTACTAAAATGTGACAGACAAATGAAGGGAACAAATAATGTTGGGAAAAAATGGCACTGACAGACTTGTTTGATGCAGTATTGCTACAAACCTTCAATTTGTAAAAATCTCAGTATCTGCAAAGTGCAATGAAACAAAGCACAATCAAATAAGAAATATTATTAAAAGAGCTATGTCTGGACAATAAGAAATACAATTAAAAGAATAAATGGTATCATTAAAACTTTAAGGAAATAAATACATTTTGTTAACTAAATATAGTTCATGGTCTCTATTTTTCATGCTTTCCACTTAAAGACTAAGTTGTGTCTAAAGCACAAAAAGCAAAAACAAAATGTTACTAAATCATCTGGATGTTTATTATTATCTGGATACTTGATAGAACAAAGACCAAGTTTTTAGATGATTTGTCTGAACATCTTTAATTTTCACCTTAATGGATGAAATCTCTTTTATGGTCTGAATGTCATATCCCTTCCCCTTCAAATTCTTATGTTGAAATCTTATGGTATTGAGAAGTGATTAGGTCAGGAGGGAGAAGCTCTTATGAATGGGACCAGTGTCTTTGTGAAGGAGAATCCAGAGAGCTCCCTTGCCTTTCCACCAGATGAGAACACAGTGAAAAGTTGGTATCTATGATCCAGGAAGCTCACACCAAACACCCAATATGCTAGCCTTCAGAACTATGAGAAATAAATGTCTGTTGTTGATGAGCTACCCATGCTGTGGTATTAATGCTTCATTATAGCAGCCCAAATGGACTAAGGCACTTGCCCTCATACGTGATTGGCTATAAATGGAGCAAGTGCTTTCAAACCTTTTTAAATTTCTTATTCAGTAATGAAGGAAGATATTAGCTCTAAGACAAAGTGGGAAACCTACCTACTCACATTCATCTCCCCAGTGGCGAGCACAAATGTCATCAAACTATGGAATAATTTCGAGTACAATAAAAAGTGGGTTTAGTTTTCTCTTTAAAATAGTGCCTCCTAAAGCTGTTATGGGAGTTTATACACTGTTAATTTTTTTCTTTGCTGTAGAATACACTCGAAGAAGACTCTCATACTTACAAGTAACAAAACTTGGTGGCTAGGTGTCTCTATACTGAGTACACACACACACGCGCATGCATAAATGGGCACACACAAACACAACCATATCTCTTGTTCCTGCTGAATATCCGCCAAATACCTAACTTTTTTCTTCCTGAAATCAGTAGATTTTAAAACAAAATTGAGTTAGATTTCTTTCTGAATTTACTCAAAGTCTTGGCTTGTGCTTAATAGTCTTTTTTTCCTCCCTCTCAGAGCTTTTGTGTAATAAAGTTTTATTAAAGTATAAAGGAGATAGAGAAAGCTTCTGACATAGGCATCAGAAGGGGATAGAAAGAGTATCTGCTTGCGAGTGTTAGCAGTGGAGTTATATACTTTCCAATGAATCAAAAGAATGTCTGGAGGTTGTAAGGACTTCACCAGACCTACTCCCATAATTTACATTTTAAGACAACAGGATTAGCCAGAAGGTTTAATCCAGAGACTGTCCTCAGCATGATACATTGTTATATAATCCTAAGGAATGTAAGAAGAAGTGGCAAAAATACACAGAAGAACTGTAAAAAAAGAGCTTCACAACCCAGATAATCACGATGGTGTGATCACTTACCTAGAGCCAGACATCCTGGAATGTGAAGTCAAGTGGGCCTTAGAAAGCATCACTATGAACAAAGCTAACGGAGGTGATGGAATTCCGGTTGAGTTATTTCAAATCCTGAAAGATGATGCTGTGAAAGTGCTGAACTCAATATGCCAGCACATTTGGAAAACTCAGCAGTGACCATGGGACTGGAAAAGGTCAGTTTTCGTTCCAATCCCAAAGAAAGGAAATGCAAAAGGATGCTCAAACTACCACACAGTTACACTCATCTCACATGCTAGTAAAAGAATGCTCAAAATTCTCCAAGCCAGGCTTCAGCAATACATGAACCATGAACTTCCAGATGTTCAAACTGGTTTTAGAAAAGGCAGAGGAACCAGAGATCAAATTGCCAACATCTGCTGGATCATCGAAAAAGCAAGAGAGTTCCAGAAACACATCTATTTCTGCTTTATTGACTATGCCAAAGCCTTTGACTGTGTGGATCACAATAAACTGGAAAATTCTGAAAGAGATGGGAATACCAAATCACCCGACCTACCCCTTGAGAAACCTATATGCAGGTCAAGAAGCAACAGTTAGAACTGGACAGAGAACAACAGACTGGTTCCAAATAGGACAAGGAGTACATCAAGGCTGTATATTGTCACCTTGTTTGTTTAACTTCTATGCAGAGTACATCAGGAGAAATGCTGGACTGGAAGAAACACAAGCTGGAATCAAGATTGCCGGGAGAAATATCAATAACCTCAGATATGCAGATGACACCACCCTTATGGCAGAAACTGAAGAGGAACTCAAAAGCCTCTTGATTAAAGTGAAAGTGGAGAGTGAAAAATTTGGCTTAAAGCTTAACATTCAGAAAACGAAGATCATGGCATCTGGTCCCATCACTTCATGGGAGATAGATGGGGAAACAGTAGAAACAGTGTCAGACTTTATTTTTGGGGGCTCCAAAATCACTGCAGATGGTGACTGCAACCATGAGATTAAAAGACACTTACTCCTTGGAAGGAAAGTTATGACCAACCTAGATAGTATATTGAAAAGTAGAGATATTACTTTGCCAAAAAAGGTCTGTCTAGTCAAGGCTATGATTTTTCCAGTAGTCATGTATGGATGTGAGAGTTGGACTGTGAAGAAAGCTGAGCGCTGAAGAATTGATGCTTTTGAACTGTGAAGAAGAGTCTTGAGAGTCCCTTGAACTGCAAGGAGATACAACCAGTCCATCCTGAAAGAGATCAGTCCTGGGTGTTCATTGGAGGGACTGATGCTGAAGCTGAAACTCCAATATTTTGGCCACCTCATGCGAAGAGTTGACTCATTGGCAAAGACCCTGATGCTGGGAGGAATTGGGGGCAGGAGGAGAAGGGGACAACAGAGGATGAGATGGCTGGATGGCATCACCGACTCGATGGACATGAGTTTGAGTGGACTCCAGGAGTTGGTGATGGACAGGGAGGCCTGGCGTGCTGCGATTCATGGGGTCGCAAAGAGTCGGACATGACTGAACTGAACTGAATGAATGTAGAGGGAAAAACGTTTGTCTTTTCTTCCTCCTTGAGAATTCCAGACCCCTCTCTCCTTGGGGACCCCTAGACTTATCAACCTGCCTAGGAAATGACTCTCTCAGTCTCCCCTTTTCTTTTAGAAGAATTATTTTGCCAAGGGAAAGGGGCATTGGTTTCATTCCATAACAACTTCCTGCTGTTTAGGGGCATGACCTCTAAATTGTTGAGGCAACATATTCTCCCAACCGTCATATTGAGGGTCTCTGATCCAGGGGCCCCAGGCAATCATTGGAGGAGGGAGGCTGTGGCACTCATAGGAGCTTGGACAACCATTTGTAGCTTAAAAGCTTTTAGACGGTTAGAAAACCCCATTATATAGTTACAGACATAAGGCAAAATAGTCATTAAACCAAGTTAAAATAAAAATGAAAAGTCACATTATGTCCATAGTTACATCAGTCCATCTTAAGGTTGTTAGATATCATCAGTTTAAGAAGAGGCATCACATGCGATTGTTGTTGAAGATATTTGCAAACTTGGAGAAAGTCTTTTCCTTGACGTGGAGATGTCCACCACAGGAAGCCTTCCACTGATGAAGAGGGGAGTGCTCCACAGACCCAGCAGTTAGACTGATTGTGAAATCCTGCGTAGGAGTGAGTCCAGGACAGGAAGGCATTGTCTTGAGGATCAAATGGTAGTCTCAGGATTTTTGGAGTCAACAGAAGTAGGCTCACATAGATTACCAGGCCCATCTTTTGGCTTGTCCAGACAGTCCCATTATGGAAGCGGATTGGGGAGAAAGTGGGCCAAGGGCTTCAGTAAGCATGGAGTAAGTTGCCCCAGTCTCTAAAAGGAAATTGACGGGTTGGGCCCCCACAGTTATTAATACCAGGGGTTCCTCAGGTGTAATTAGGTTGGGAGCTTGTGTGGGGACCCCCGGGCACCTTCAGTCCTGATTGTCTTGAGAGTCCGACCCCTGAAACCTATGTCTCTGGGAGCAGTCTCTCTTCCAGTGTGGTCCTTTGCAGACTGGACACGGAGCCGGGGGAAGCTTACATGCCTGAGGGCAATCCAGTTTTAGTTGCCCCTCCTTTCAACAGTAATAGCAAGCCCATCCCTTTTCATCTGGGTCCATCTGGCCATTTTTCTCAGGCTGTTTTAAGAACTGTTCTCATAGCCATTGAGAGGGCTTCTGCCTGTTCCTTTGTCTTTTTCTGCCTTTATTTATTTTCCTCATATTCCCTATCATAATAGACTGTCTGAGCCAGTTGTAACAGATTATCTAAAGACTAATTTGGTCCATACTCCCATTTTATTAGCTTACGGCAGATATCTGGAGCCGACTCAGTGAGAAACCTATCCTTTAAGAACACTTTTCCCTCTTCACTTTCGGGATCAATCTCAGTGAATCTGTGAAGGGCTTCTCAATCTGTCTAGGAATTTACCAAGAGCTTCCTTCTCCTCCTGTTCTATGTTTGCCAATTTGCCATAGTTTAAAGGCTTAGCACGCGCATGCCTGAGTCCTTCAATACATCTGACAAAATGACTCTGATCCCATCTTCCTTTAGCTATGTTGTAGTCCCAGTCTTATTCTGTAATTGGGACTGCCCGATTTCCAGTGGGGAGGGCAGATATCTTATCCTCCCTCTTCGCTACTGATTCATTACCAAGCCATTCATCTCCATAAGCAACTGCTTTTCCCAAAACTCGAGTCCTTGAGTTGTGAGTCAGCGTTTGTTCCAAGATATACATCACATCTTTCCAAGTAAGGTCATAAAGCAGAGTACCACCTTTAAAAGCTCTAATATATTTTGGGGGGTCCTCTAAACAGTCTCCCAGATCCTCCTTGATTCTTTGCATTTCTTGATAAGAAAAAGGCTTTAGTTCAGTTCAGTCGCTCAGTCATGTCCGACTCTTTGCGACCCCATGAATCGCAGCACACCAGGCCTCCTTGTCCATTACCAACTCTCAAAGTTCACTCAGACTCACGTCCATCGAGTCCGTGATGCCATCCAGCCATCTCATCCTCTGTCGTCCCCTTCTCCTACTCCCAATCCCTCCCAGCATCAGAGTCTTTTCCAATGAATCAACTGTTCGCATGAGGTGGCCAAAGTACTGGAGTTTCAGCTCTAGCATCATTCCTTCTGAAGAAATGCCAGGGCTGATCTTCAGAATGGACTGGTTGGATCTCCTTGCAGTCCAAGGTTCTCTCAAGAGTCTTCTCCAACACCACAGTTCAAAAGCATCAATTCTTCGGCGCTCAGCCTTCTTCACAGTCCAACTCTCACATCTATACATGACCACAGGAAAAACCATAGCCTTGACTAGACAGACCTTAGTCGGCAAAGTAATGTTTCTGCTTTTGAATATGCTATGTAGGTTGGTCATAACTTTTCTTCCAAGGAGTAAGCATCTTTTAATTTCATGGTTGCAGTCACCCTCTGCAGTGATTTTGGAGCCCCCCAAATAAAGTCTGACACTGTTTCTACTGTTTCCCCATCTATTTCCCATGAAGTGATGGGACCAGATGCCATGATCTTCATTTTCTGAATGTTGAGCTTTAAGCCAACTTTTTCACTGTCCTCTTTCGCTTTCATCAAGAGGCTTTTTAGCTCCTCTTCAGTTTCTGCCATAAGGGTGGTGTCATCTGCATATCTGAGGTGACTGATATTTCTCCCGCCAATCTTGATTCCAGCTTGTGTTTCTTCCAGTCCAGCGTTTCTCATAATGTACTCTGCACAGAAATTAAATAAGCAGGGTGACAATATACAGCCTTGATGTACTCCTTTTCCTATTTGGAACCAGTCTGTTGTTCCATGTCCAGTTCTAACTGTTGCTTCCTGACCTGCATATAGGTTTCTCAAGAGGCAGGTTAGGTGGTCTGGTATTCCCATCTCTTTCAGAATTTTCCAGTTTATTGTGATCCATATAGTCAAAGGCTTTGGAATAGTCAATAAAGCAGAAATAGATGTTTTTCTGGAACTCTCTTGCTTTTTCCATGATCCAGCGGATGTTGGCAATTTGATCTCTGATTCCTCTGCCTTTTCTAAAACCAGCTTGAGCATCAGGAAGTTCATGGTTCATGTATTGCTGAAGCCTGGCTTGGAGAATTTTGAGCATTACTTTACTAGCATGTGAGATGAGTACAACTGTGTGGTAGTTTGAGCATTCTTTGGCATTGCCTTTCTTTGGGATTGGAATGGAAACTGACCTTTTCCAGTCCTGTGGCCACTGCTGAGTTTCCCAAATTTGCTGGCATATTGAGTGCAGCACTTTCACAGCATCATCTTTCAGGATTTGAAATAGCTCAATAGGAATTCCATCATCTGCACTAGCTTTGTTCGTAGTGATGCTTTCTAAGGCCCACTTGACTTCACATTCCAGTATGTCTGGCTCTAGATGAGTGATCACATCTTCGTGATTATCTGGGTCGTGAAGATCTTTTTTGTACAGTTCTTCTGTGTATTCTTGCCATCTTTTCTTAATATCTTCTACTTCTGTTAGATCCATACTATTTCTGTCCTTTATCGAGCCCATCTTTGCATGAAATATTCCCTTGGTATCTCTAATTTCCTTGAAGAGATCTCTAGTCTTTCCCATTCTGTTCTTTTCCTCTATTTCTTTGCATTGCTCACTGAAGAAGGCTTTCTTATCTCTTCTTGCTATTCTTTGGAACTCTGAATTCAGATGCTTATATCTTTCTTGTTCTCCTTAACTCTCATAGGCTGCTTATTTCTCCCGGTGGGTGCTTCATGAAGAGGCAACAGCTTGTGTGGCTGTTTCTCAGTCTTTCTGGCTGCTCTGCGCATATGATCCCAGGGATAGACTGGAGAAATCTGCATTTCTTTATCTCTTTGTCTCCTGTTCTCCATCTCATCTAGCAAAGTAGGAGGACAGGAGGGAACTAAGGAGTCACACTCAAATCTATACCCTTAGGACATAAGCCTGGCATATTTCCAAGAGAGAAATGCTCGGTTTAGTTCATTTGCTCAGTCATGTGTGACTCTTTGCGACCCCATGAATAGAAGCACGCCAGGCCTCCCTGTTCATCACCATCTCCCGGAGTTCACTCAGACTCACGTCCATCGAGTCCGTGATGCCATCCAGCCATCTCATCCTTGGTCTTCCCCTTCTCCTCCTGCCCCCAATCCCTCCCAGCATCAGAGTCTTTTCCAATGAGTCAACTCTTTGCATGAGGTGGCCAAAGTATTGGAGTTTCAGCTTTAGCATCATTCCTTCCAAAGAAATCCCAGGGCTGATCTCCTTCAGAATGGACTGGTTGGATCTCCTTGCAGTCCAAGGGACTCTCAAGAGTCTTCTCCAACACCACACTTCAAAAGCATCAATTCTTCAGCGCTCAGCCTTCTTCACAGTCCAACTCTCACATCCATGCATGACCACAGGAAAAACCATAGCCTTGACTAGACAGACCTTAGTTGGCAAAGTAATGTCTCTGCTTTTGAATATGCTATCTAGGTTGGTCATAACTTTTCTTCCAAGGAGTAAGAGTCTTTTAATTTCATGGCTGCAGTCACCATCTGCAGTGATTTTGGAGCCCAGAAAAATAAAGTCTGACACTGTTTCCACTGTTTCCCATCTATTTCCCATGAAGTGATCGGGACGAGATGCCATGATCTTCGTTTTCTGAATGTTGAGCTTTAAGCCAACTTTTTCACTCTCCTCTTTCGCTTTCATCAAGAGGCTTTTTAGTTCCTCTTCACTTTCTGCCATAAGGGTGGTGTCATCTGCATATCTGAGGTTATTGATATTTCTCCCGCCAAACTTGATTCCAGCTTATGTTTCTTCCAGTCCAGTCCAGTGTTTCTCCCAGTCCAGTCCAGTCCAGCGTTTCTCATGATGTACTCTGCATATAAGTTAAATAAGCAGGGTGACAATATACAGCCTTGATGTACTCCTTTTCCTATTTGGAATCAGTCTGTTGTTCCATGTCCAGTTCTAAATGTTGCTTCCTGACCTGCATACAGATTTCTCAAGAGGCAGGTTAGGTGGTCTGGTATTCCCATCTCTTTCAGGATTTTCCACAGTTTATTGTGATCCATATAGTCAAAGGCTTTGGCATAGTCAATAAAGCAGAAATAGATGTTTTTCTGGAACTGTCTTGCTTTTTCAATGATCCAGCAGATGTTGGCAATTTGATCTCTGGTTCCTCTTCCTTTTCTAAAACCAGCTTGAACATCAGGGTGTTCATGGTTCACATACTGCTGAAGCCTGGCTTGGAGAGTTTTGAGCATTACTTTACCAGCATGTGAGATAAGTGCAATTATGCAGTAGTGTGAGCATTCTTTTGCATTGCCTTCCTTTGGAATTGGAATGAAAACTGACCTTTCCAGTCCTGTGGCCACTGCTGAGATTTGCAAATTTGCTGGCATATTGAGGGCAGCACTTTCACAGCATCATCTTTTAGGATTTGACATAGCTTAACTGGAATTCCATCACCTCCACTAGCTTTGTTCGTAGTGATCCTTTCTAAGGTCCACTTGACTTCACATTCCAAGATGTCTGGCTCTAGATTAGTGATCACATCATTATGATTATCTGGGTCGTGAAGATCTTTTTTGTACTGTTCTTCCGTGTATTCTTGCCACGTCTTCTTAATATCTTCTGCTTCTGTTAGGTCCATACCATTTCTGTCCTTTATCGAACCCATCTTTCCATGAAATGTTCCCTTGGTATCTCTAATTTTCTTGAATGATCTCTAGTCTTTCCCATTCTGTTGTTTTCCTCTAATTCTTTGCATCGATCACTGGAGAAGGCTTTCTTATCTCTTCTTGCTGTTCTTTGGAACTCTGCATTCAGATGCCTATATCTTTCCTTTTCTCCTTTGCTTTTCGCCTCTCTTCTTTTCACAGCTATTTATAAGGCCTCCCCAGACAGCCATTTTGCTTTTTTGCATTTCTTTTCCATGGGGATGGTCTTGATCCCTGTCTCTTGTACAGTGTCACGAACCTCATTCCATAGTTCATCAGGCACTTTATCTATCAGATCTAGGCCCTTAAATCTATTTCTCACTTCCACTGTATAATCATAAGGGAGAGTACTGCTACTTCTACCTATTTCCCCTGTTTTCTACAGAACTGGTCTAATTGTAAAACAGTGTTATACTTAAGAGACCCTCCAACCGGCCACTGTTCGCTATCATCCAGTGGATACTGTGGTCATGCATATCACATAGGAAGACCAGGTGCATCTTCTTTAAGCCCTGAGGATCAAATCTATCCCAGTTTTTCATGCTACAGTTCAAAAGAGTGAGGCTAGAATTGTTAGCTTCCATCCTGTTCTGAAGAATCCTGGAGGAGCCCCCAAGATAAAAGGTTGTTGCTGAACCACAAAAAGACACTGGGATTCTTGGCCTCCAGCAGAGAAGAATTCAATCCAGGGCCAGAGACAAGGCTTGATCACTCAGAGCTTTTGTGTAATAACGTTTTACTAAAGTATAAAGGAGATAGAGAAAGCTTCTGACATAGGCATCAGAAGGGGGTAGAAAGAGTACCCTAATAGTCTTTTTATTTGGATGTTTTGCCTTACTTAAGTACATTTTTTCTTTTATTTACATTTCAATAGTGGATGCAAACACATTTAAAGATAAGCAAAATGTGGAGGGTAGATGCAGCATTTCTGCTTGTCTCTAACATCAAATCTCACCTAATTGTTATCTTTTCAAAGGTATGAGAAAGTATGGTATGAAAGGTATGAAAACTCATCTATATTTTATAATACGTATTGAATGTTCTTTTAGGTTTGTGTAATTGTCAAATTATCATTTAATAATAGGGTAAGGTGGGCTTGTACATATTAAGAAGCTGAAAGATACTGTAGCTGGGAGTCAAATTCAGCCTTAACTTCAACGTATCTACTCAAATGTGTCTTCCCTTGCATATGGCTCCCTGAATACTGTAAGATAATTCTGCCTAGATATCTATGTTCAATACCATTTAAGTCTCCTTCTCCAATCTGAAATAAAAATTGAGATATATTTTAAGACAGATTAAGTTTCTCTGTTGAAATTCTATATCTTGTGTTTAGAGTTGTTAAATGAGGAACACTACAAATACAGTGATTGCATATAACATATGTAATGTGTCGGTTATAAATTAAGACATAAAGGACCAATCTATCTAATAAATTAAGAAAAATAGAGAAGGGGGATTTACACCTTTGTCAATGGCTTCAGATTCATACTTGAGCATCTGTGACTTTTTTTTTAATGGTTTTCTGTCTCAGTATGAAATGCCATTCCTGCTGTGTTTTTAACCACCCAACATATTATTTGATGCTTTTGAAGTGAGTGTGGCTGAAAAGTCAGAAAAATCAAACATTTAGAATCCTATCTAGAATAAGAGCAAATAATGACAGCCAACAAGTACATATGTTCACGTGTGTATTTCAAACCTGAATAATGATACAGTATTCTGAACAAATAACATTCAAAGTATGGAGTTACTCTTATATGGCTTTTATTTTTTGTTGATAAAATTTTATCTGAATAAAGTTATTATCTCTATTCTCCTTTTTGTATTACACGTGAGGAAACCATTATTCTCTTAAATTTCCTACCTTTGTGTCTAACCCAGTCAAACAATTACAATAGATTTTCTTTTCTGCATACTTAGAGACTTATTTTTCTTTCTAGGGCAGTCAAGGCATCTGCTTGACATGGGGTAGAGGTGGGGACAGACACTTAGCTTCTGTCATTTATAACACTATTTTGATGTATGGCTTAAAGTCAGGCAGTCTTGAGAAGAATTTCTAAATTCCTTTTGTTCCGCCTTACACATAGAGGCAAGGTGGTGGATTAGTCTATTATTTGGATGTTTTGCCAGGAGCCAGAGACTCAGTGAGGATGAAACATTAAGGGAACTCATAGACTTTTGCTCTTCATCTTGATGTTTGTTTTACTAGGTTTTCAAGAAACAAAACTTCATATAAAGGAGTTTAAATCCTGTAGAAAGATCACTTCATTTCTGTAGAAAGGAAGAAAGCCTTCTTTACCTATTCTTATGAGAAATGCCAGAAGAGGGAGAATGAAGAAAGCCCCAGTGAAAGGAAGGGGAAAGTGGCTGCCACAGCTCTTGTTTCCTCCTGCAAGTTTGCTATTTGTTTATTGGTTGTGCTGGGTCTTCATTGATGCACCCAAGCTTTCTCTAGTTGCAGGAAGTGGGGCCCAGTCTCAAGCTGTGGTACATGGGCTTCTCATTGTAGTCACTTCTCTTGTTGCAATGCATGGGCTCAGTAGTTGTGGCACACAGGCTTAGATGCCCTGTGGCATGTGGAATCTTCCTGAAGCAGAGATCAAACCACTGGATCACCAGGGAAGTCCTCCTCCCAGCTTTTTGAGCTCAAACCTCCAAGGGAAGAAGCATTAGAAATTACTGGTTGAGAGAATTTGAAGGACTTCTGCTTATGGGTTTGAGAAGAGATCGTTATGCTGTAAAATCCAAAGCCAACACCTGACTGAGACCCAGGAATATCATGAGAGACCAACGGCATGAAGAGGCCCAAATCACAATCCCGTCTCCCTAGGTTACTGTGTAGCATGGATAATGAATTGAGAAAAATTAAGCCTACTGGGAGCAAAATGAGCCAGTCACAGGGGTTTGTAAGGTTTTCAGCTTTAAGTAGATGGCAGAAGAGGGAAGTATCAATATACGTAACAGCAGAGACTCTAATGGGCCCGGAAGCCAAGATCCAGGGCAGACTGAGTTTGCAAGGCCATTGGGCAGACACAAAGCTGAGAAAAACTGACTGTGAGAAGTGTCAGCAGAGAGTGGCCACAACGGGAGAACTGGGTGTCACGCTGAGTGGAGGCAGTCAGGGAAGGGGGGCCTCCTGGAGGAGGTCATGTTTGAACTGAAGATAAGGAGAGGCGACACTAGGTGCAAAGGGCCAGGACAGAAACAAGCATAGCATATTCAAGGAGGCAGGGAGAAAGCAACAACAGTGTGCCTGTAGCATAGGGACCCAGGACCCAGGGGCCAGGGGGAGGGGAGGAGTGGCAGAGTTGGAGGTTGATAGGCAGATAGTAGCCGAGTGATACTGGGCCTCACAGGCCACTCTGAGGGGTTCAGACTTTGTGATACAATGGAGTTAGGAGGTTTGACCAGGGGATTATCATGATCTGATTAAGATTTTAAAAGATCATTTGAAATATTCTGTGACTAGTAGAAAGACAAGTCCAGAAGCAAGAGCCTTCAAAGAGTACTGCAGTAGTTGAGATATGATGGTGGTAAATTTGGGGACAATGATAATGAAGAGAAATGTTTGGATATTGAGTATATTTTAATAAAGTATAAAATCCTATTCATTAATTTCACTGTTTCACAAACTCAAATGCATTTTTGAGCCATTATTATAGAGCACTTTTTTTTTCTTTAACAAAGGATGAATAGAAAAATACAAACTACTTAGATATTTTATGTAGGGCACTTCAGTTAATTAGGGTAAAATTCACTGAAGGGGAAAAAGAGACACACTCTTGCTTTATTTGCTATTTAAAAATTATTGTTGAACCAATTGATTAAGATACTATAAATGATTAAGTAAAACACCATATGATTCTTATAAATGAAAGAATAGGAAAACAGCCAAGAGGAGCACTACCTTTCTTATAAGGAAAACATTTTTTAAAGTATTCTGAGTGATGTTAGAAACATCTCTGTTATATTCAAAATTGAATTCCATTAATAAAGTGAGTCCCTTAATTAAATTCACTAGATGTGATCAAAGGGTAGTGAATTTTGAACAAATAAAGACAATTACTTTATGCAGTTCATAGTAATAAACGAAATATGCTGCCAGAAGAGGTCATTGAGCCAATTCTTGTGGTTGTACTTTAAACAGAATTTTATGACTTCAGAACTACCAGGCTGGGTCTGGAAGTCTGTTTTAATTCAACATACATTTTTCTAAATGCATTCTATATAACAGCTGCTAGGTACTATGGCTAAAAGGCTGACTAAAACACTCTCCTGCCTTTGAAGGCTTCTTAGTCGAGAGGAGGAATGAAGGAAAGAGAAATAAAGAAACTTGCACAAAATGACTGGCTAGGGGCACAAATGTTGCAACATTCAATTTCACTTGGCTGGAGCTTAATAGAAAATAGGCTTTGTAAAGTGAATGTTGAATGATAACTAGGCAGTGTGGTATGAGCAAAGATAAAGAGGACAGAGATAATAAAGTTCATAGTTTGGGACTTAAAGGTAATCTGGGAGATAGGCAGTGTGATGAAGAGCAGGCAAGAAACAGCAGAGGTGAGCAGAGGCTGGCCATTGGAGACCTTTTGGTCAGGCTAAGAGCTTGAACCTCATTAACACTAAGAATAATACCTCCTAGGAACAAAAGAGTGCTTACTTTATATAGGCACAGTTTTAAGGGTTTTATATACAGGTTCTCATTCAATCTTATCAGCAACCTAAAAAATGTTATCACAGTTTTAAAGAAGAATATGAAGCATAGAGATGTTAAGCAATTTTGCCCAAAGTCACCCAACTTCCAAATGGTGTCACTGGACAAGAACACATGGAGGCTGATTTCAGAGCTCCACTACTGGTCACATAGATCTATCTTATGTGATCAACATGGGATGGTGAGCTGTAAGGGTTTTGCTTTTTTAATTTTTGCATAATATACAGAGAAAAGGAGTAATATTTTTTCACGGTACAAGATGCTGGTTTGTTTTTTATATTAAGTAGAAATGGAAATAAGTATCCTAAAACTAAAAGCACAAGGCCAAGTAAGGAGGCAAGGGGAGAGGAAGGGAAACAATAAATGTTCCTTGAGAATTTTACTGTGGGGAAATTCCCGGTTAAATGGTTTAAGGCCATGTTGTCCACACCTCTGCAGAAGCTGGAAGAGAAAAGTGGCTAAAGGAATAGTGTTATTTGTGCTTGCTTCTATGTAGCTCCTTGGTTATTTTCATTGTATCAGTTCATTCACATGTTGCACTTTTCTCTTCTTCCCTTTTGTCTTCTATAGCTGGCTTGAATGACCTGTCTGACCCTTATTCCTTATAGGAATATGACACAGATTCTTATGAACTGCAATGAATGGGACCAGAACTGATTGTGAGAGATTCTTGGCTCTGACAAATGCAGACTCTTCTACTTGCTGAGCTGCTGTAGAAGATAGGGAATTAGTAGCACATTTGACTGTGTGGCTCACAATAAACTGTGGAAAATTCTGAAAGAGATGGGAATACCAGACCACCTGACCTGCCTCTTGAGAAAGCTGTATGCAGGTCAGGAAGCAACAGTTAGAACTGGACATGGAACAACAGACTGGTTCCAAATAGGAAAAGGGGTACATCAAGGCTGTATATTGTCACCCTGCTTATTTAACTTCTATGCAGAGTACATCATGAGTAACACTGGGCTGGAAGAAACACAAGCTGGAATCAAGATTGCTGGGAGAAATATCAATAACCTCAGATATGCAGATGACACCACCCTTATGGCAGAAAGTGAAGAGGAGCTAAAAAGCCTCTTGATGAAAGTGAAAGAGGAGAGCGAAAAAGTTGGCCTAAAGCTCAACATTCAGAAAACGAAGATCATGGCATCTGGTCCCATCACTTCATGGGAAATAGATGGGGAGGCTCCAGAATCACTGCAGATGGTGACTGCAGCCATGAAATTAAAAGACGCTTACTCCTTGGAAGAAAAGTTATGACCAACATAGATAGTATATTCAAAAGCAGAGATATTACTTTGCCAACAAAGGTCCGTAGGGTCAAGGCTATGGTTTTTCCTGTGGTCATGTATGGATGTGAGAGTTGGACTGTGAGGAAGGCTGAGCACCGAAGAATTGATGCTTTTGAACTGTGGTGTTGGAGAAGACTCTTGAGAGTCCCTTGGACTGCAAGGAGATCCAACCAGTCCATTCTGGAGATCAACCCTGGGATTTCTTTGGAAGGAATAATGCTAGGGCTGAAACTCCAGTACTTCAGCCACCTCATGCAAAGAGTTGACTCATTGGAAAAGACTCTGATGCTGGGAGGGATTGGGGGCAGGAGGAGAAGGAGATGACAGAGGATGAGATGGCTGGATGGCATCACGGACTCGATGGACGTGAGTCTGAGTGAACTCCGGGAGATGGTGATGGACAAGGAGGCCTGGCGTGCTGTGATTCATGGGGTCGCAAAGAGTCGGACACAACTGAGTGACTGAACTGAACTGAGGACCATTAACAAATATTGGGGTCTCGAGGACTTAAAATATTCTTATGCTTGGAATATAGGACAGCAATTGCTATACTAGATGTTTGAAACTGATTTGTCCTGAGTTATATCTATATTTTATCCATAGAAATATCTTTCAACATGCACTGTTTGAGGAGGGAGAGTTCCTTTGTTCTCTTAAAACTGGCAGAACCCTTCAGGGAAAACCACTGAGCTTCTCCCACCTGGGGTTTGAAGCAGCACCAGAAACCTCATTGTGCACGCTTCCTAGAGCATCTATTTTACTCAAAGACTTGGGGAAATTTTTTATTCACAATAGAGATATGTCACAAACATAATGCATTATGTACACACATTTTTAAAATATTTCTTTATTTAACCAAACTTTTATTGAATACCTACTATGACAGGTGCTGTTCTGGTTATTGGGAATGGAGCAGTTATTCCCACATATTTATGGTTATCTTATGCTGGTTAGTGAGAATAAAAACATAGTATGTTTTAACATGTGTATGAAAAAATCTCTTTTTTTCTCTAGTTTTATTGAGAAATAACTGACATGCCTTACTGTATAAGTCTAAGGTATATATCATGATGCTTTGATTTCATATATTGTGAAATGATTTTCACAATAGGTTTAGCTAACACCCATTATCTCATATAGACATAACAAAAAGAAAAGAAAACATTTTCCCCTTGTGATGAGAACTGTTTTGATATACTCTTAACAGCTTTCTTATTATCATAAACAATAGTCATCATCATCACTGTTGTACATTACAACTCTAGTAATATTCATCTTATAACTGGAAGTTTATACCTTATGACTAAGTTATGTTTTCTGCTCTTTTTTTTTTCTTAGATTCCACATATAAGTGAGATCACACAGTATTTGGCTTTGTCTGGCATATTTCACTTAGCATAATGTTTTCAAGGTCCATTCATGCTGCTGAAAATGGTAAGATTTCTTGATTTTTAAAATGGTTTAATAATATTTCATTATATATCTTTATCTGTATATCTATACACACCATGACTTCTTTCTTCATTCATTCATCAGTGGACACTTACGCTGTTTCCATGTCTTCAATTTTGTAAATAATGCTGCTATAAATATGGAGGTACAGATATCCTTTCAAGTTGATGTTTTTCATTTAATCCATTTTGAGTTGGTTTTTTTGAATGGTGTATGAAAGGGATCCAGTTTCAATGATTTCACGTGTGACTGTCTAATCATCCCAGCACCATTAATGGAAGAGACTTTCTTTTCTCTATTGAGTATTCTTGGATACCTTGTCAAGTACTAGCTGACCATAAGTATATGCTCTGGTTTATTTCTGGGATCTCACTTCTGTTCCACTGATCTATGTGTCTATTTTTATAGCAGTGCATACTCTTTTGATTACTATAGCTTTATAGTATAGCTTGTTCTTCTTAGGATTTGCTATTTGGGGTTCTTTGTGGCTTCACATAATTTTAGAAGTTGTTTTTTTTTTCTACTTCTGTGAAAATTGTCATTGAAATCTTGATAGAGACTACACTGAACATATAGATAGCTTTTGGTTGTGTTGTCATTTTAACAGTATTAATTCTTCGAATCCATAGACACAGGATATATTTCCATTTAATTGTGTCTCCTTTGACTTTTTTCATTAACAACTTGTAATTTTCATAGTACAGATTGTTCACCACATGTTTAAATTTATTTATAAGTATTTTATTGATTTTTATGCTATTGTAAATGGAATCAATTTCCTTAATCTTTTCAGAAAATTTGTTGTTAGTGCATGGAGATGCTACTGATTTTAGTCTGTTAATTTTGTACCCTGCAACTTTATGGAATTTGTTGATTAGATATAACACTGTTTTGGTGTTACCTTTAGAGTTTACTGTATATAAAGTCATGTTATATGCAAATATAGACAATTTTAGCTCTTTCTTTTCCATTCTGATGTCTTTTATATCTTTTTCTCACATGATTTAGGACTTCAGTTCTGTGATTAACAGAAGTGGAGAGAGTGGCACTTTTGTCTTGATAGTAAAGGAGTATCTGTCAACATTTTACCATTGAGCATGATATCTGCTGTGGGCTTGTCATACATGGCTTTTATTATGTTAGGATATGTTCCTTCTATGCATCTTTTAAGAGTTTTTTTTCATGTAGGGTGTTGCCTTTTGTCAATTGCTTTTTGTGTGTCTGTCTACTGAGATGATCATGATCCTTTTCTTACATTCTGTTAATGCAGTGTATTATTGGAGAAGGCAATGGCACCCCACTCCACTCTTGCCTGGAGAATCCCCTGGATGGAGGAGCCTGGTAGGCTGCAGTCCATGGGGTGGCTGAGAGTTGGACACGACTAAGCAACTTCACTTTGACTTTTCACTTTCATGCACTGGAGAAGGAAATGGCAACCCATTCCAGTATTCTTGTCTAGAGAATCCCAGGGATGGGGGAGCCTGGGGGATGGGATAGATGGGGGAATGCCATCTATGGGGTCGCACAGAGTCGGAGATGACTGAAGTGACTTAGCAGCAGCAGCAGCAGGTTAGATTCAGCTCATGACCATAGCTTGCTACCTTCTGGTTAGAACAGCCTTTTTTTTTAAATTTCACTGAGACTGGGTCTAAAATGGTTTGATTTTTTCCTATCTTTAAATTGAATCAAAAAAGTTCCAGCACTCCATCTCCGCATTTCTCTAGGCCTGGGAAGGGTCTGGGGTAATTAATACAAAGAATGATAAGTGCTGACTTGTGATGTAATAGTCTTGGGAGAGGCAAGTCAGACATTAGCCCAGGGGCTTCTGATGGACATAATGAGCATCAGGCTGAGCTCCAGTGATTTGCTCCCAAGAAGCTAGTACAGATTCAGATGTACTTGCTTGTTCAGATGGTGTTTTGATTTCTGATGCTACTTGTTAAAACCTTCCCTGGAAGAGGGATCTGAAAATGGGAGATAGGAAGTAAAGTCTTGATAAAGACTGCATGATATTTATATCCATCTTCAGTCACACTTATCCAGAGGGAGAGTGATGTCTCACTGGGACCAGAGATGGGAGAAAGGCCAGGGACAGATGGTTGATGACACTATTTCTTTTCTTTTTTTGTCCATGACAATAACACATAAAAAATGGACACTTTCCTTTGTTAAGAATCTGTTTTGACAGTGTTCAATGAGACTGAGCCAGGTAGATGTGATAAGGGAGGGTTTTGTTGTTATCTTCTGGAAATTCCATCACCCCCACAACACATCTTTTTTCTAGCAATACTGAAGAAGACATTAAGAAGGAATCAGGAAAGGGAGGGAAGGAGGACAATATTGAGGGAGAGAGGAGGGAAGGGAAGATATGCTGCTTGCTATCTTTGGCCAGGACCCCAGAACTCTGGGAACAGTGGGCGGTGGCTAGGCTTTCTCTCTTTTTCTACCCCTTGGATAACTTCCTTTGGAAGAAGCTGACAGTCACTGGATAGGTTCACCCCATGTACTGCAGAGCCCAGAGATTACCAGTGTTGACAAGGTTAAGATCAATGAATCTGTCCCTTTTAATCCTGGATTCTCAAATATTAATAAGCTTAAGAATCATCTAGATGGCTTATAAGAAGCTGATTCATGAACCATATTTCCAGAGATGTTTCTAAGTGGGTGCAAGGTAGGGTTCAGAATTTCTATGTATAACAAGCCCCCTACTTCCCAGTGGAATTGTGGCAGATGTTTGGGGTCAGTTCCAGAGTGTTCAAATATTTGAATAAAAGGGACAATAGAAACTCATGATTATTTAAATAACTATTAAATGTTTTTCTTGAGTGAAAATTAATTGCATGAAATATGAATGTTTTGCTATACATTTTAATGATAAGACTTAAGTTGTAGCATTTTAATTCAGACTAAAGTCTCTTGGGAAATTAATAATCAAAATAATAATCTTTAACACAATATGTTTTTCTATAACCAACAAAAAAGAAAAGTTAAACCTAACAAAATGTAGATAGATATTTTCATACCATGGTTACTTAATTTAGAAAAAAAATGTATTTTTTCTTTCTAAAGTTTAAATTGATAAAAGGGTTTTAAAAATCAGAATTTATTATTAAATTCTCTTTCTCAAATAATGTTCTTGGAAAGAAATAGAATTTATTCCAATTTTAACTGTAATTACTGCATGAAGTATAATGATTTGAGCTGTATATTGGTAGCATGCAATATAGGAATAAACCAAGTTATTTAAAAAATGAAATAAATCATATTTTTCAGAATGTAGGGTGATTTTACACAAAACTATACTCCGACTCATTGTGTACAAGGAGAAGCATTTTGCTTCAAAATTCATTCATTACCTTTTGAATAATTTAAAAGCTGAATTTTATAATTTTAATGGCCTAATAAAAGACCTTGATGATGGGAGGGATTGGGGGCAGGAGGAGAAGGGGATGACAGAGGATGAGATGGCTGGATGGCATCACTGACTCGATGGACATGAGTTTGAGTGAACTCCGGGAGTTGGTGATGGACAGGGAGGCCTGGCATGCTATGATTATGAAAAAACATTAACTCTACTAAGCAAGGAAGAAGAACCCAGATTACCTGATTTAAACTTTGTAAAGACTTTTACTTTATTCACACTTAGGAAGCATTTTGAAAGGAAAGAAATCCATGCATGCTGAAAAAATTTCCATTTGTGTAGCTTTCTGTTGCCAACATTTTTGCATGAATGTCTGTCATGTCTTTTTATACATATCTTTTATATATGGACCTTATATGGGGACTGTCTAAATCCACATTCACATCGGAAAGTTCAAATGAAGTATAAAGCCATTATTCATATAATTTGATATAAAGAAAATATTCAAATGGTTATCATAAGAGGAAAACATTTTAAAGGTAAATGAAATAGGCTACAAAATCTAAATTTCTGCATGTCTCCTCTTCATTTTGTAGCTAATCCACTCTGGTGAGTGGGTAGGTAGTTGAACATTTGGCATTGGCTTTTCTGAGAATATAGCTGGAAGGTCTGAACAGAAAGCAGGTACCCAGGAATGCTCTCATGTTCCCAGTCTATTCATTATTGAAACATCTGTATTACAAAGTCCTTAGTAAAA
Organism: Ovis aries; assembly: GCF_016772045.2. Taxonomy (NCBI): domain Eukaryota; kingdom Metazoa; phylum Chordata; class Mammalia; order Artiodactyla; family Bovidae; genus Ovis; species Ovis aries. The sequence goes on from NC_056061.1 coordinate 41,053,761, forward strand.
TAAAAATGAACCCCCAAATTATTGACTTTGATAAAAAATGATTTAATTGATGGATCTGGTAGTCCTTCTAAACACCTACTCACATGGCTAAGATTAGCCACTCACACCCACTTCTCCACTCCTGTGGTGGATTGAACCGTGTTCCGCACAGATTTGTTGGTCTTAAATCCTAGTAAATATTCAGTTCAGTTCAGTCGTTCACTTGTGTAGGACTCTGTGACCCCATGAAACCAGCACACCAGGCTTTCCTGTCCATCATCAACTGCTGGAACTTGCTCAAACTCGTGTCCATCGAGTTGGTGATGCCATCCAACCATCTCATCCTCTGTTGTCCCCTTCTCCTCCTGCCTTCAATATTTCCCAGCAACAGGGTCATTTCTAATGAGTCAGTTCTTCAAATAAGGTGGCCAAGGTACTGGAGCTTCAGCTTCAGGAACAGTCTTTGCAATGAGTATTCAGGACTGATTTCCTTTAGGATGGACTGGTTTGATCTCCTTGCTGTCCAAGGGACTCTCAAGAGTCTTTCCAAATACCACAGTTCAAAAGCATCAATTCTTCCATGCTCAGCTTTCTTTAAGGTCCAACACTCACATCCATACATGACTACTGGAAAACCATAGCTTTGATTACATGGACCTTTATTGGCAAAGTAATGTCTCTGCTTTTTAATATGCTGTATAGGTTGGTCATAACTTTTCTTCAAAGGAGCAAGCGTCTTTTAATTTCATGGCTGCAATCACCACCTGCAGTGATTTTGGAGCTCAAGGAAACAAAGTCTCTCACTGTATCCCCATCAATTTACCATGAAGTGATGGGACCCCATCTCATGATCTGCATTTTTTGAATGTTAAGCAACTTTTTTACTAGCTTTTACTTTCATCAAGACGCTCTTTAGTTCTTCTTCACTTTCTGGCACAAGGATAGTGTCATCTGCATATATGGGGTTACTGATATTTCTCCTGGCAATCTTGATTCCAGCTTGTGTTTCATCCAGCCCATGATGTACTCTGCATATAAGTTAAATAAGCAGGGTGACAACATACAGCCTTGACATACTCCTTTCGCAATTTGGAACCTATCTGTTGTTTCATGTCCAGTTCTAGCTGTTGCTTCTTGATCTGCGTATAGATTACTCAGGAGACAGGTAAGGTGGTCTGGTATTCTCATCTCTTTAACAAGTTTACACAGTTTGTTGTGATCCATGCAGTCAAAGGCTTTAGTGTAGTCAATGAAGCAGAAGTGGATGATTTTCTGGAATTCTCTTGCTTTTTCTATGATCCAACAGATGCTGGCAATTTGATCTCTGGAACCCCTGCGTTTTCTAACTCCAGCTTGAATATCTGGAATTTCTCAGTTCACATACTGTTGAAGCCTAGCTTGGAGAACTTTGACCGTTACTTTGCAAGCGGGTGAGCTAAGTGCAATTGTGCGGTAGTTGGAACATTCTTTAGCATTGCTTTTCTTTGGGATTGCAACAGTCCTGGGAGCTACAGTGTGCTGGCATAAGTCCTTTTGAAGGAATTAACCATTACAGCCATTACCTCTACCATAATCTAGCCTCAGGCCAAACTACTGAGAGGGAACACAGCCCTACCCATCAACAGAAAGTTGGATTAAAGATTTATTGAGAATGGTCCTGCCCATCAGAGCAAAGCTCAGACTCCCCCAGAGCCAGTCCCTCCCATCAGGAAGCTTCCAGAAGCCTCTTATCCTTATCCATTAAAGGGCAGAAAGAATGAAAACCACAATTACAGAAAACTAACCAAACTGGTTACATGGATCACAGTCTTTTCTAACTCAATGAAACTATGAGCCATGCTGTATAGCGCCACCCAAGATGGACAGGTCATGGTGGAGAGTTCTGACAAAACGTGGTCCACTGGAGACAGGAATGGCAAACAACTTCAGTATTCTTGTCTTGAGAACTCCATGAACAGTAACTGTGAATGGGACCTTATTTGGAAATCGAGTCTTTGCAGATGTGATGAAAGCAAGATGAGGTCACCCTGGATTAGGATGAACCCTAAATCCAGTTATTGGTGTTCTTATGAGGAGAAAAAAAAAGTTGGAGACTCAGAGACACTTAAGAAAGAAGGTCAAATGAAGCCAGAGACAGAGATTGGAGTTAGGTGGCCACAAACCAAGAAACATCAGCATTGCTGGGAAGCACCAGAAGCCAGCTTAAAACTCAATATTAAAAAAAAAACAAAAAAACAACTAAGATCATGGTATCCAGTTCCATCACTTCATGACAAATAGAAGGGGAAAAGTGGAAGCAGTGACAGATTTCCTCTTCCTGGGCTCTAAAATCACTGCAGATGGTGATTCCAGTCATGAAATTAGAAGACAATTGCTTCTTGGCAGGATAGCTATGACAAACTTAGATAGCATGTTAAAAAGCAAAGACATCAATTTGCCAACAAAGGTCAGTATAGTCAAGGTTATGGTCTTTCTAGCAGTCATGTACGGATGTGAGAGCTGAGCAGTAAAGAAGGCAGAGCATTGAAGAATTGATGCTTTTGAATGCGGTGCTGGTGAAGACCCTTAAGAGTCCCTTGGACAGCAAGGAGATCAATCTAGTCAATCCTAAAGGAAATCAACCCTGAATACTCTTTGGAAGACTGATGCTTGCTAAAGCTGAAGCTCAAATACTTTGCTCACTTGATGCAAACAACTGACTCTGGTGCTGGGAAATATTGAAGTCAGAAGAAGAGGGTGACAGAGGATGAGATGGTTGGATGGCATTACTGATTCAATTCACATGAACTTGGGCAAACTCTGGGAGATGGTGAGGGACAGGGAAGTCTGGCATTCTACAGTCCATGGGGTTGCAAAGAGTTGGACATGACTTGGCATCTGAACAACAATGACTGGAGGCTAGAATAGGCAAGGATTGACTCTTCCTGGAGATTTTGGAGAGAAGCTGGTAACACTTTGATTTTGGACTTCTAACTTCCAGAATTTTGAAATAATACATTTGTTTTAAGCCACCCAGTTTGTGATAACTTGTCATGGCAGCCTTATGGAATCAACATATTCTTCATAGATTTAATTCATATTTGGATAAGGCAGGTAGTCAGGACAATGCTGTAGTGATGACTCTGAGAATAACAAGAAGGATTAAGCATTCTGTTTACCTGGGAAATGAAAATTGAGAGCAGAGAGGAAGAAAAGAAGTATTGTTGAATCCTCTGTGCTACCACAGTATTATTTCATATTGATATGGACATATTTCCCTTAGTTTACCCTATAAGTGAGTTCTCAATATTCTGTTTTTCCATTAGATTCTTAATTTTTTAGGTCATTGACTAAATTATTTATGATGTATTCTTGGAACCTATAAAAGTACCTTAAACATAGTTTTTGTTCAATATTAATATGTATTAATTTCCAATTCGAACTAGTAACATCTTTCCAGACATTAATATGTTAAAAAAAATAGAAAATATGCTCAACCTCTAATGTACTCAACGCTACTAAAACATTCCTCTGATTTTCCTTGGAAATGTTCTTTTCTATGTAAATATAAGATGGTAAAAAGAAAATCACTTTTACCCCTTTAATATTGGCTTACAAAGCTATGGAATCAACGTTCTCCCAACTTCTGCATTTACAGAATGAACTACAAATACAAGAAGATTTATGGGTATTTCATTGACTTTTCTGTTGCAGACTGCATAAAAATCTCAAGGACTAGCTTACAGTTCAATGAATAAAGATAGCACATCAGGTACAAGGTCACTTTGCTCTTCTTCTATTGAGTTTTTCAGTCTATAATAGATATTAATTACTCAAGCTGTGTGCAGGAACTCTGGATATTTCATCAGTGAGTATCTCCTTACAACTGGGCTTTGATGAAAAAAATGGATATATTTCTGGCCATCAAAAGGCCATCATAAGATAACGGCATTTTATTCTCCAAATACATGAAAAAGTTTATTAGTATCAGGCAAGGAACAGAGTTCAATGTATATTGTATACAGTACATAAGATTGCATAAATATTCAGTATATTATGATTTTGCTGCATTTTATCATTTTCATATGATGTTGAAGGAGGCACTCCAGGGCATTAGGAGGTCTATGAATGGAAACACTGGCAACTGTTCTCTGAAGCGTGTTAATTAGACACTGTTTCTGACACTTAAAAAAATACAAAAGGTATAGTATAAAAGAATGAAAAGGAGAATAACCATGATAGCATGGATAATTTTAGCTTAAAAGGATTAAATTATCTTTTGTAATAAAACCAAGTCACAAATTCCATATGTGCATGAATTTAAAATAGCCATAATGTTTTAAATGGGGCACATAAAGAGATGAACTGGTTTGTTTATTACCACAAATGCTGTGAGTTATTTTTAGTGATTTAAATCCTAGAATAAGTCCAAAGAAAACTGTACATGTTATATAGGTCTCTACATATTAAGGTAGCATATGAGAATCTATTATTTACTCATCAGTTTGACAAATATTTATTGAATATCAGTTGTGCACAAGATTCTGGAAATGTAAAGGTAAGGAAAACATGGACTTATTCCCTGAAGACCTCACAGTATTTAGGGAGACAGATACAAAAGGAACTTTAGTATGTTGTGGTAAGGACTATGACAGGGATTCACAGAATTTCATGGGAACATAAAGGAGGTTTGTACATCTGAATCTCAGCGAAAAGTTTCACAGAGAACATGATGCCTCATCTGAATCACCTGGCTTTCAACAAAGCATTGGAAATAATTGCTAAGATACTGTTTTGGTTAAGATGAATATATATGGGTAATATTACTAGACAGTTTGTTGAATCTTTAGCTGATAAACCTTTCCTAATGAATAAGTTCAGTTCAGTCATTCAGTCATATTTAAAACTTTGCTAGCCCATGGACTGCAGCATGCCAGGTCTCCCTGTCCATTACCAACTGCCGGAGTTCAATCAAACTCATGTCCATTGAGTCAGTGATGCCATCCAACTATGTCATCCTCTGTCATCCCCTTCTCCTCCCACCTTCAATCTTTCTCAGCATCAGGGTCTTTTCCAATGAGTCAGTGCTTTGCATCAGTTCAGTTCAGTTCAGTTGCTCAGTCCTGTCCGACTCTTCCTGACCTCATGGACAACATCAGGACAGGCATCCCTGTCCATCAAAACTCCCGGAGTCTACTCAGCTCATCTCCATTGAGTTGGTGATGCTATCCCACCATCGCATCCTCTGTTGTTCCCGTCTCCACCTGACTTCAATCTTTCCCAGCATCAAGGTCTTTTCAAATGGGTCAGCTCTTTGCATCATGTGGCCAAAGTATTGGAGTTTCAACTTCAGCATCAGTCCATCCAATGAACACTCAGGACTGATATCCTTTAGGATGGATGGGTTGGATCTCCCTGCAGTCCAAGGGACTCTCAAGAGTCTTCTCCAACACTACAGTTCAAAAGCATCAATTCTTCGGCGCTCAGCTTTCTTTATAGTCCAACTCCCACACCCATATATGACTACAGGAAAAACCATAACCTTGATGAGATGGACCATTTTTGGTAAAGTAATATCTCTGCTTTTTAATATGCTGTCCAGCTTGGTCTTAACTTTCCTTCCAAAGAGTAAGCATCTTTTAATTTCATGGCTGCAGTCATCATCTGTAGTGATTTTGGAGCCCCCCAAAATAAAGTCAACCACTGTTTCCCCATCTATTTGCCATGAAGTGATGGAACCAGATGCCATGATCTTAGATTCTTGAATGTTGAGCTTTAAGCCAAAGTTTTCACTCTCCTTTCACTTTCAACAAGAGACTCTTTAGCTCTTCTTCACTTGCTGCCATGAGGGTGGTGTCATCTGCATATCTGAGGGTTGATATTTCTCCCGGCAATCGTGATTCCAGCTTGTGTTTCATCCAGCCCAGCATTTCTCATGATGTACTCTGCATAGAAGTTAAATAAGCAGGGTGACAATATACAGCCTTGATGTACTCCTTTCCTGATTTGGAACCAGTCTGTTGTTCCATGTCCAGTTCTAACTGTTGCTCTGACCTGCATACAGATTTCTCAAGAGGCAGGTAGGAGGGTCTGGTATTTCCATCTATTTCAGAATTTTCCAGAGTTTATTGTGATCCACACAGACAAAGGCTTTGGCATAGTCACTAAAGCAGAGATACATGTTTTTCTGTAACTCTCTTGCTTTTTCAATGATCCAGTTGACAAGTTGATCTCTGGTTCCTCTGCCTTTTCTAAAACCAGCTTGAACATCTGGAAATTCATGGTTCACGTATTGTTGAAGCCTGGCTTGAAAAACTTTGAGCATTACTTTACCAGCATGTGAGATGAGTGCAACTGTGCAGTAGCTTAAGCATTCTTGGGCATTGCCATTCTTTGAAATTGGAATTAAAACTGACATTTTCCAATCCTGTGGCCACAGCTGAGTTTTCCAAATTTGCTGGCATACTGAGTGCAGCACTTTCACAGCATCATCTTTTAGGATTTGACATAGCTCAACTGGAATTCCATCACCTCCCCTAGCTTTGTTCATAATGATGCCTCCGAAGGCCCACTTGACTTCACATTCCAGGATGTCTGGCTCTAGGTGAGTGATCACACCATCATGATTATCTGGGTCATGAAGATCTTTTTTGTATAGTTCTGTGTATTCTTGCCATCTCTTCTTAATATCTTCTACTTCTGTTAGATCCATACCATTTCTGTCCTTTATTGAGCCCATCATTAAATGAAATGTTCCCTTGCTATCTCTAGTTTTCTTGAAGAGATCTCTAGTCTTTCCCATTCTATTGTTTTCCTCTATTTCTGTGCATTGATTGCTGAAGAAGGCTTTTTTCTCTCTCCTTGCTATTCTTTGGAATTCTGCATTCAAATATGTGTATCTTTCCTTTTCTCCTTTACTTTTCGCTTCTCTTCTTTTCACAACTATTTGTAAGACCTCCTCAGGCAGCCATTTTTCTCTTTTGCATTTCTTTTTCTTGGTGACGCTCTTGATTCCTGTGTCCTTACAGTGTCACAAACCTCTGTCCACAGTTCATCAGGCACTCTATCAGATCCAGTCCTTTAAATCTTTTCTCACTTTCACTGTATATTTGTAAGGGATTTGATTTAGGTCATACCTGAATGGTCTAGTTGTTTTCCCTACTTTCTTCAATTTAAGTCTGAATTTGGCAATTAGGAATTCATGATCTGAGCCACAGTCACCTCCCGGTCTTGTTTTTGCTGACTGTAGAGAGCTTCTCCATCTTTGGCTGCAAAGAATATAATCAGTCTGATTTCAGTATTGACCATCTGGTGATGTGCATGTGTAGAGTCTTCTCTTGTGTTGTTGGAAGAGGGTGTTTGCTATAACAGTGCATTCTCTTGACAAAACTCCATTATCCTTTGCCCTGCTTCATTCTGTACTCCAAGGCCAAATTTGCCCATTACTCCAGGTATTTCTTGACTTTCTACTTTTGCATTCCAGTCTCCTATGATGAAAAGGACATCTTTTTTGGGTGTTTGTCTTCATGGAACCATTCATTTCAGCTTCTTCAGCATTACTAATTAATTAATGACTCATTGTCAAACTGCAGAAGACCTCTGGATTACATTATTCACACCTTCCTTTATTTCATTTTTTTTCTTTTACTTTATTTTACTTTATAGTACTGTATTGGTTTTGCCATACATCAACATAAATCCGCCATGGGTGTACATGAGTTCCCAATCCTGAACCCCACTCCCACCTCCCTCCCCATACCATCTCTCTGGGTCATCCCAGTGCACCAGCCCCAAGCATCCTGTATCCTGCATCAATCCTAGACTGGCGATTCATTTCTTACATGATAGTATACATGTTTCAATGCCATTCTCCCAAATCATCCCACCATCTCCCTCTCCCACAGAGTCCAAAAGTCTGTTCTATACATCTGTGTCTCTTTTGCTGTCTCACATACAGGGTTATCATCACCATCTTTCTAAATTCCATATATATGTGTTAGTATGCTGTATTGGTGTTTTGTTTTGTTTTGTTTTTTTTTTCTGGCTTACTTCACTCTGTATAACCAGCTCCAGTTTCATCCACCTCATTAGAACTGATTCAAATGTATTCTTTTTGATGGCTGAGTAATACTCCATTGTGTATATGTACCACAGCTTTCTTATCCATTCATCTGCTGACAGACATCTAGGTTGCTTCCATGTCCTGGCTATTATAAACAGTTCTGTGATGAACATTGGGGTACACGTGTCTCTTTCAATTCTGGTTTCCTCAGTGTGTATGCCCAGCAGTGGGATTGCTGGGTCATAAGGCAGTTCTATTTCCAATTTTTTAAGGAATCTCCACACTATTTTCTATAGTGGCTGTACTAGTTTGCATTCCTTTATTTCATTTTTAATCAAGTATTTGATTCCATGATATTATTTAAGGCATATTTAATAAATTTAATAAGTGTTAGCTGCTCAGTTGTGCCCAACTCTTTGCAACCCCATGGACTGCAGCTCACCAGGCTCCTCTGTCTATGAAATTTTCCAGGCAATGATACTGGAGTGGGTTGCCATTTCCTTCTCCAAGGGATCTTCCCAATCCAGGGATCGAACCCAGATCTCCTGCATTGCCTGCAGATCCTTTACCAACTGAGCTACAAGGGAAGCAATAAATTTAGGGATGACTCTAAATGGAGAGCTCAAGCTAGTATGCTATGTAATTTACAAAGAAAGTGGGAAGTGGGTTGAAACTGAGAATGGAATTAAATGGTAAAAATTTAGAGTTAGGTTTAAATTTCTACTGAGGAACAGTGGAATGGAATTCCCAGCTTAATAGTCTTTCAGATAAAAGAGATGTTGTGTTTTAGCTAAATGAAAACGCACTGTGGATCATGGGTGATGATAAAGTTGCCTAGAAAATTAATGGACTCTTGAACTGGAAAAACTATGTATTTTAGGGGAAAAAAGGCAAACAGTTTGATGCTCTCTATCACCAAGCAAGAACACTGTGTTTGGTATTATGAATGGTGAAAAGTGGAGAATCATAAGAGGAGGGTGATTTGAAAATTGCAGGCTTTGGAAATCATACTTTAGATAGTTGACAAAATGGGAAATGTTTGAAAAAAAGATCTAAGGGGCAGTAATAGGCATCTAAATTGACTAATTGTTCATTACACCCATTTACTCAATCTACAAGGCTTCATTTCTCCCCTTCGTTTTCTTTTTTAAAGTGTCAGTGTGCCAGACACTTACTGGAAATAGGAAATGAATCAGACAGAGTCAACCCTTGGGGTTCTCTCATTCTAGTACAGTTTTCCTGTTCTTCAACTGGAGGCTTATGGAGGGTACTTGGAAGGCATGCTCTCTGGAAATTGTATGCACAATTTTATACATCTTTGGATTTTTATATGGAGGTGATTCTCTTAAATGAAATGATGGTTTAATAATGTTTAGGAAGCACTTGTCTAATGGAAAAGTCAGATATATGCACAGGCATAATAAAATGCAAAATGAGAATACATTGTGTGGGCTACTATTCTTCGAAAGAAATAGGAATCTAAATTTTTTATCCTGAAAAGAAGCAGAACTCTGCCTGATTTCCTTGGCTTCCCTCTCATTGGAAATTTTTATTTTTTGGCAATTTCCGGATATTCCCTTTAAAGGATTCTTTACATAAAATTCTCTCATAAAGTAAGTTGAACTCTGTTCTAGAGCAAAGACTTTATTTTTTAATGTGTTTGTTTTGTTATGTTCATTGAAAGCTATTGTTCACCAGCCTCCACCTTCTTTTCACATTCTCTGCAAATGTCTTGGCATATAACCTCTACCCTATACATTTCATTCACCAATATATTTATTCATGTACCAAAATTTATTTAAAGTATCTTTTATGTAACTGTATGCATTTATGCAGATACATATTTAACAACCAGCTTTCTGGGGACAAAGCCTTGAGTTAGAGTGTTTAGTGATTTCCATGGTGTAAATACCTCTACAAAAGCCAATTCCAAGCTGTTTCCCTGGTGGCTCAGTAGTAAAGAATCTTCCTGTCAATGCATGAGACACAGGTTTGATCCCTGGGTCAGGAAGATCCTCTGGAGAAGGAAATGGTAACCCACTCTAGTATTCTTGCTTGGAAAATAAATCCCAAGGAGAGAGAAGCCTGGCAGGCTATAGTCCATGGGGTCGCAAAGAGTCAGATCCGACTTAGCGACAAAACAGGAAAACAATGCACATGACTGAAAGCAGAGTTAGAAGAGAGGCGTAGATGGGCACTCTCCAGCTGGGGAATCTGTTCTAGCACATCACTATTTCTGTGATTCCAACACTGTATTAGGTACTTAGCCATAAAGATGACTAGAACTGTTGCTTATCTCAAGGAAGCCAACTTCTAGTAAGGAAAAGGAGTATGTACATCCACTCAAACAATATTCTATGTAAATCACATATTAGTTAAGCATGTGCACCCTAGATGCTGACCTGCATCTTCTAATTCTCTAGCTCGACCTTGCATGCCTTAGGCAAATTTTGGTTGCTCTGAGCAAATTACTTATTTTTATGAGTTACACTTTCTTCATCCATTATGTGTGGGGGAGTCACTTATTCTATAGCTATTTCTTAAATGCCAATTATGTGCCATGTACTCTGCTACATGCTGAGGATATGCACTGAACAAATGAAATAAAAACTCAACTCTTCACTGAGTGTATAAACTAGAGGGGGAAGTTGAACAATAAATAAACAAAGGAATAAAAGCTATGGTATGCCAGATTGTCATAAATTCTACAGAGAAAAATTAAGCAAAGACACCTGAGGTAGAGTGGAGTTGCAATTTTCAACAAGGTAGTCAAAGAATGCTGTGGGAAGGTAGACTTTGAGAAAATAACTGAAGGGGTGATGGGGAGAGCCATGTAGATGCCTGAGAAAAGAATATTCCACGTAGAAGGAATAGCAAGTGTAAAGAACCTGAAAGAAGAACACTCCTGAGTTGCTGGAGGACCTGGGCAGGGGCAGGAGAAGTAAAGATTGTACATTAGATTAGAGAGATTCAGACCATGGGGACAGCAGATTAGGAAAATTGTTATAAAACTTTGCAAGGACTCCTTTAATCAATAAGGTAGGAAGTCACCAAAGTTTATGATCAGAGGAGTGATTGATATATTTTAAAATAAAATAACCACTGGAAAAGACCCTGATTCTGGGAAAGATTAAGAGCAGGAGGAGATGAATGGATAAGAAAGCTGTGGTACATATACACAATGGAGTATTATTCAGCCGTAAAAAAGAATTCATTTGAATCAGTTCTGATGAGATGGATGAAACTGGAGCCGATTATACAAAGTGAAGTAAGCCAGAAAGAAAAACACCAATACAGTAAACTAACACATATATATGGAATTTAGGAAGATGGCAATGACGACCCTGTATGCAAGACAGGAAAAAAGACACAGATGTGTATAACGGACTTTTGGACTCAGAGGGAGAGGGAGAGGGAGAGGGTGGGATGATTTGGGAGAATGGCATTCTAACATGTATACTATCATGTAAGAATTGAATCGCCAGTCTATATCTGACACAGGATACAGCATGCTTGGGGCTGGTGCATGGGGATGACCCAGAGAGATGTTATGGGGAGGGAGGTGGGAGGGGAGTTCATGTTTGGGAATGCATGTAAGAATTAAAGATTTTAAAATTTAAAAATAAAAAACTTAAAAAAAAAAAAGAGCAGGAGGAGAACGGGATGACAGAGGATGAGATAGTTGGATGGCATCACTAATTCAATGGACATGAGTTCGAGCAAACTCTGGGAGATAGTGAAGATAGGGAAGCCTGGCATGCTGTAGTCCATGGGGGTCATTAAGAGTCAGATACAACTTAGCAGCTGAACAACAACAACATTTTATTTTAAATATGGCCCACAAGAAAGCAAAGGCAGAAACTGAGAGATAAATTAGGAAGCTAGTACTTAGCTTCAGGTGAGAGATCCTGGAAGCATGGATGAGGGTTAGGATGGGTAAGAAATTAGAGTAAGAAGTGCTAAGAGTCTAGATAACTTGAAGGCAGAGAAATCTAGATCTGATGGTTGGATGGATGATTTAAGAGAAAGAGAAAAGTCAAAGAGGCCTACAAGTCTTTTAGTCTTGCCACGGGATGTAGTTGCCATTTACTGAGTTCACCCTGGCTTGAGGGTGACAAGATTTTCTATTTTATACATAATGAACTTGAGGTGTATATTAGACTTCCACTTGCAGACACTGTGTAGGTAGTTGGATAACATGAGTAACAGATTCATGGGAGAATTCCACACTAGACACAGTTTATGAGTCACTAGAGTACAGATAATAATAACAGTAAACACATATAGTGGCAGGAATTATTCTAAGCACTTTTGCAGATATTAATTCATTTAATGCTCCAACAATTCTATGGCATAGTCATTGTTAAGATCCCAGGTTTTACAGATGAGCCACCTGAGGTGAGAAAGGATAGAATATTAGCTCAAGGTTGCACATCTAACAAAGTAGTTGAGCTGCAATTCAAAGTCAGACCGTGTAGCCCAAAGGTCCGTGCTCTTAGCCTTGATACTCAATATGAAATGCGATGAAATTACCAATGGTGTGATTGCAAAAGGCTAGGGTAGGCCAGCATTTAGACTCTGTAGAAATTAAAAGAACCAGCAAAGTAGACCATGAAGGAGTTGTCAGTGATGTATGGAAGACCAGGGGATCAGAGAAATGATATGTGAGATGCAGGGACATGAAAGGGACAATGAGCAATAATTGTGAGCATTACATTAAATTTGTGATGTGTTGAGCCAAGTCTTAACATAGTAAATGCTCATGAAAGTTACAAGTCTTTAATATTACTCTATTACTTTAAAACTTTTAGTGCTTATGCTGTGCGTGCATGTACACGTATATGTATGTGGGTAAAGGGTTAACAGAAGACTTCACAGATGATCTGACATTTGAACTAATGCATAAATGAGAATGCGTCCTGTATCACAAAAAGGGCATCGGTGTTTCAGGCAGAGAGCAGAAGTCGGGGGTGAGAAAGGTCATGGAGCTCTACAAAAGCGTCTTTCCAAAACCCAGTTTTACATTAGAAAAAGAAACCCCACCAAAAAGAGAAGACTCTATTACTCCTTCCCTGGAACAGTTTCCCAAGATATGCTACATTTGAAAAATTCCCTGTTTAAGTACCTTTCAGAAAGTGCTGCGTTAAGCAATGAAAAACCTGTTTTTTACAAAAACTTTCTCAGAGTTCTTTAAGTATACCATACGCATAACTTCCCAAGCTGGTTTGACCTTATGCTGACTGTTCCCAGCACAGCATCACATTTGAGGAAATACCAACTCAGAGGAGAAGGATGTATACTTTTCCAGTTTTACTAGGTTCGCCTAAACTTTTATAAACTTGGCCTGCAGTGCACCAAACCAGGGCTTAGGAGTCATACAACATGGATTTTCATTCCAGCTCTATCCTTGTGCAACCACAAGGAAATTTCTTAACTCCTCTTTTCCTTAATTTATTCACTTGCAAATACTGGAATGCTAATGTGTATCTGTCTCTGAAGGACTGTTATACAGATTAAGATGTGCAAAGTCCCTTCCTTTAAAAAGTTCTTAGCCTCTGCCTTGCACTGTAGCTATGTCAGCAAACCTCCTTCCTCCACATGGAAAGCTGTCTGATGACAGAGTTTCTTATTTATCACGCACTTCACACAATTTCCATGTTTTACACATACATATACTCAATAAATAGTTGGTAAATTGGAAAGATGGAAATGCTGAAAAGAGCTGTCATTTTCTTTTTATTCACCCTCCATTAAATAGCTGCTAAAATCATACTTTAAAAATTCATTTTTTGTGGATCATCTTATTCACTTAACTTTTTGAAGACATTTTTATTCTTTCTTTAAGAGTGATGCATATACATTCATAAATAATATAGACAGGAAGAAAAGCATACTTCAATTCTAATTTTTGTTGCAGAATATCTTTTCTGTTAAATATCCTAATCGATGTTTTTGAACTGTGGTGTTGGAGAAGACTCTTGAGAGTTGCTTGGACTGCAAGGAGATCCAACCAGTCCATTCTGAAGGAGATCAGCCCTGGGATTTCTTTGGAAGGAATGATGCTAAAGCTGAAACTCCAGTACTTTGGCCACCTCATGCACAGAGTTGACTCATTGGAAAAGACTCTGATGCTGGGAGGGATTGGGGGCAGGAGGAGAAGGGGATGCCAGAGGATCAGATGGCTGGATGGCATCACTGACTTGATGGACGTGAATCTGAGTGAACTCCGAGAGTTGGTGATAGACAGGGAGGCCTGGTGTGCTGCGATTCATAGGGTCGCAAAGAGTCGGACACAACTGAACGACTGAACTGAACTGAATACAGCTTAATTTATTAACTCCATTATGCAATTTCACATAAATACCTATATAGATATAAGCAAGACTATCACATCCTTTCCATTTGTCTAGGAAATGCTCCATTCAATCTCCATGGTTCTAGACGGTGTTATTAATCATAGTATCTATTCCCTCTCATCCAGGGAGAGACACCCAAGCCATATCCTGAGAAAGATAAATGAGAACATGGAAAAATCCACAGAAAGAAAATCATTTCAAAGGGATTACAATTAAAATAAATGAATCCTATGAAAGAAAGGAACTTTGCCATTTCATTCACTAACTTAATAAATATTTGGTAAGCACCTTTAATGTGTAAGAACTGTACTAGGTGCTACGGATACACTGGTTAGCAAGCAGATGTGGTCTCTGATTTTAGTGGGGGTAGCGGTAGAGCATAAACCTAATGAGAAGACAGATACTAATCATCTGACCTCATCAATAAACAAGGAATAATAACGGATATAGAACTCCAGAGGGAAGGAATAGTATGAAACATTACAAGGATAAAATGGGGGAATATGACCTTGTGTCTCCTGAATGAGTGAGAAATGAAATGACAGTTGAAAGAAATTATGCAGAAGCAATAAGGCTAGACAGTTTCATACAGAGGGAATGACACAAGCAAAGCCCCCTCAGTGAGCTGCAGTATGATACATTCAAGTGTGTGAATGAAATCAGGCAAGGCTGGAACACACAGAGCTAGGAGAAGTGTAATATCTGACAATTCTAGAAATGTTGGTTGATATCAGACCATGTAAAGTCTTCGAGTCTGTAGTAAAGATTTTGGTATTAATCTTAGGAGTAGAAGCCACTGGAATATCATAAAAAGATTTACTCTAAACATTCAAGTTTTTGTTCTTTTCCATTGAATATGTTTATGCGTGCATGTTCAATTGCTTTAGTCTTGACTCTGACTCTTTGCAACCCTATAAACTGTGGCCCACTAGGCTCCTTTGTCCATGGGATTCTCCAGGCAGAACACTAGAGTGGGTTGCCATCCTCTCCTCCAGGAGATCTCCTTGATCTAGGGATCTAACCTGTGACTTCTGCATCTCCTGTATTGCAGTTTGATTCTTTACCCACTGAGCAAACTAGGAAGCACTACTTTGAATATATGTAGCCCAAAACATTATATACTATTTTTGTTCATTTTTTAAATTTTATACTTGTGGCATCAAATGCAACCTACTGGTACATTCAGCATCATGTTTTCAAAGACATTTTTATGAAGATGCGTGCAGATACAGTTTATTAATTTCATCAGCTGTTTAGTCCTATATTGTGGACTATTTGAGGATCTATTTTGTGATTGCATGATTTTTCTTTAACCCATTAATATATCATTGTATTTTTAGGATACTTCCTACTTGAACATAACATATTGTTATTAATCTGCTAGTTATAATTTGCTATTTTATCACATTTTATTTCTGTTTTCATGTTTATAGAAGTATACTAAAATTTGCACTTATCAAACTATTATGATCTGATTTAGTTTCAAGGTTATACTCACATTATGAAATTGGTATGGATATTTTTATTTCTCAAAATAATTTCTCACCCCAAAATTATTAAAGATTCAATGAAATTTTGTTCTAAAACCATTTGGTCCTGGTTTTGTCTCTACTTGTCAACTTTTTATTTGAAAAATTCTCAAATTGATAGACCGAGGCATTATTAAAAAGAACATCTCCACAGTCTTTATCTAGTTTTATTGACAGTTAGGATTTTGTCATATTTGTTTTCTCTCTTTCACTTGTTCTCTTTCATTCTTTCTTACTCTCACTCTCTTTCTCTCTGCTTAACTAAATGAAAATATATTTCAGATATCATACTTCTTAGCTAAATATTTCAGAATAAATATCTTAAGAAAGACAGCATTCTCCTGCATGATCACAATGCCATTATCATACCTCAAGAAGACAAAAGAATGGCATATCATATAATATGGGTCTCAAGTATAATATTTTCCAATTGTGTACTAAATGTTTTTGAAACTGATTACTTTTCAGACACAATCAATATTCATGCATTGCTATTAGCTGTAATGACTCAGCCTTCTTTCTATAAAAGAACAGCACTGACTTTTGGGGTTTTTTATATATTGATTTTCACAAAATTGAATTTTTTAAAGATAATATTGTAACTTATTTCACAAAATATCTCAAATTCTGTATTTGGATTTCTCACGGTTAAACTGAGGTTAAACATTTATGACAAGACTACATAGTTAACTGTAATATTGCATCATATTGAGTCAATAACATTCATAGATATACAAAAACATTAGACTCAACAAAGTAAAAATTCTAATACATGGCAACCAGCAGAAAATAACCAAGCATTCAAGGAAGCAAGGAAATGAGATGTTTCATACGTTTAGGAAAGGAGAGGAAGAATGGATCTGACAGAAATATGGAAGATATTTTTTAAAGACTCATATTTAAATTTTAGATATAAAATTACAATTTCTAAGATAAAAATGCACTAAATGGAATTAGCTACAGATCAGATACTGCAGAAGACAAATTAGTGAAACTGAAGATAAAGAAATAGAAACAATCCAATATGGAGCACAAAGAGGAAATAAAAAAGTAGGACATCAGATAGCTCTCAGAAAATTTCAAGCCACCTAACATACAATTAATAAGAATCCTAAAAGGAGAGGTAGATAGAAAAAATATTTGGAAAAATATGCTTGTGAACTATTAAATTTGATGAAAGCTGTAAATATACAGAACCAAGAAGTCTTGTGCTACAAGCACAAGAAAATTGAAGCAAACTATATCAAGGGATATCAGAATGAAATTGCTTAAAAACAAAGTAAGAATATCTTAAAAGTAGTCAAAGGAAAAAGGAATATCATTTACTGACAGTAAAGATTAGACTAGAATACAGATTTCTTATCACTTCCCTGGTGGCTCAGATGGTAAATAACCCACTTGCAATTGTGGGAGACCTGAGTTTGATCCCTGGGTTGGGAAGATTCCCTGGAGAAGAGCATGGCAACCCACTCTAGTAATCTTGCCTGGAGAATCCCCATGGACAGAGGAGCCTGGCCAGCTACAGTTCATGGGGTCTCAAAGAGCTGGACATGACTGAGTGACTAAGCACAGCACAGATTTATTATCAGAAGCAATGGAAGCCAAAAAACAGTGGGAAATATCATTAACATATTAAAATCAGAATTCTATGCCCAAGGAAAATGTCTTTCAAATAAAATACAAAGACAAAATAAAACTTTCTTAGACATATACAAAAACTTCAGAATAAGCATTTTTTTATCACAAGTTATGTTAAAGGAAGTCTTACAGCAGAAAGAACATGATCTCAGATGAAAATTTGAGTTTATACCTAGGTACATGCTGGTATATCAAGAATAATTTTTTATTATTTTTAGTCTCTATAAAAGAAATTTACTATTTAAAGCAAAAATAAAAACAACAGATTATAAGGTTTATAGGATATGGAGAAGTGAAACGCTTAACAACAACAGCATAAAGTTTGGGGTTGGGGGAACAGAAGTCAACTATTACAATGTCTCCCACTATAAGTAAAGTGTTATAACATTACTTGAATTTAGACAATGAGAAGTTAAAAGTGTATTCTAAAAATACTAAAGCAACAATGGAGAATTTTGTCTTATAAGCCAAGATAAAATAGATGACAAAAACTATCCAAATAATCTGAAAGAAGGCAAATCTTCAACTTCAATTTCTGGATCTGTGTGTATAACACTTTTTCCCATTTAAAAATGAGAGCTAGGTTTTTAAAAAATGGGTATAACAGGAAGAAAAAAAGCTGAGAATTGGTCTTCACCCAAATGAATAATTGTTTGGCTCCTTTCTGATACCCATGTGTTAAGATGGCATGTGTCCCTCTGCAAGTTATACTGGAGGCACAGGTGCTAACCAAAAATTGGCAGGCTGCAACTCCTGAACTGCAGGAAACCTATATTCTATGACAACAGGGTCCTGCTGCCAACATGTTCCTTTAAATACCTGAGTGTGGATAGTTCCTTTTAGTGTAGGGGCTAAAAACAGAGATCAAGTGGAGAAAACTATTCACTAACTGAGAAAATATAAAGGTATTTGGTAGATAAAGATTGCTTCATTGAGAATAAGGGTTAGAAACAAAGTCAAAACTTCTGTATTATAATTGAGCTTTTCATATAGTGAAAAACTAAAATTAGGCCATTCATCTATGTTAATTATAAACTAACATTCTAGTTATGAAAGGCAAAACCGTATAGCCAATGGAAGAAAATATAGCAGAACACCTTTAGATGGAGGTATACTTCTTAAACAAATTACATACAGTGCAACTAAAAGCTAAAAAGTGAATTGATTCACTACATTTAAATTAAGGACTTCTGTTCAAAGACAAAGTTAATGGGTAAGTGACTAATTGAGGAAAAATAATGTCCAGCTCTAAATCTGATATCCAATGTGTATTAAAAGTAAGAAAAATCTGTGAATTTGAAATTAAAAGGGAAGACTACAGCTAACACATAAGTGCAGACAAATACAGATGAAAAGAACACTGAAGGTCTCAAATTGCAAGATTAGAAATTTGAAAATACTGTGTTGACAAGGAAGATGAAGACAGGTATCTTGTTGCTATCTGGAAAACAGGCTGGTGTATTAAGTGCATGCATGCACCTATGATTCAGAAGACTATATACTCTTGTTTGCCAGGTTCTCATTCATGCTGTTGTTCCAATAGTATTATTAATAATGCCCTCTTCCAGTCTCAACATTAGGTGTGGATGATAAGTTAAATGATTGCCTTACTAATGACCCAGCAATTCTACACCTGAGATTCCCAGGGAAATCCACACAGGTCTACAATGGAATATGTATGAAATGTACATCACCACATTGCTTTGGTAGCTGGAAACTGGAGGTAACCTGGATCTCCATCTCCAAGGAAATGAGTAAAAAATACTTACAGATGAAACCATGAAATACTATTAATATCAAGCAATTGGAAAAAAATGAAATACATATTGTGGAGGTAGAGTTGATTAGTAGTTGTATTGAGGAATTCTATCTTTATTTCAGGGCCACCTGGTGGTTTGGTTTTTATACTTGGTCAAGAAAAGAGACAGTAGAATTTATGATCTGTTGGGGGCTCACAGGGCCACTTTCTTAAGAATCATTGCATTCCTGGTGGTCCACTGGTTAAGAATCCACATTGCAATGCAGGGTACATGGGTTCAGTTCTCGGTTGGGGAATGAAAATCCCACATGCCACTGAGCCACTAAGCCCACGTGCCACGACTAGAGAATCGGTGTGCTGCAATGAAAGATTCCATGTGATGCAATGAAGATCCTGTCTGCTGCAACGAAGATTCAATACAGCGAAATAAATACTTTTAAAGAAGATAGTTGCAACTAGTCAACTGGGGTCTGATAAGTCTGGCTGGTTGGTGTTGTCAAAGGGATATAATATGGCTTCCCTGGAAAATTTTCTTTGTATTTTCTTAATAATATGTATGCTCAATCACTCACTCAGTTGTGTCTGACTTTGTGACCCGATGGACTGTAGCCTGCCAGGCAACTCTGTATGACTTCCCAGGCAAGACTATTGGAGCAGGTTCCCATTTTCTACTCTAGGGGCTCTTCCCGACTCAGGAATCAAATCTGTGTCTCTTGAGTTTCCTGCTCTTTGCAAATGGGATATCTCTTGGACCTCTAATCCTCTCTTGCACTCTCTTTGGTTGTGCTGGTGTATTTTATATTTAGGTACAAGCTCTGTGGAGTCTGGTGAGTCCTTCCAAAGAACTGAACTGGGGAAATCTTTACATACATTTAGCTATGGGGATAGATCTTGTTTAGTAAACAAGAAACTGAACAAGATATCACACTATGCATCATAATATTCTCATTGTAAATTAAAAACTATGCATACACCCAAAACTGTAAATTTCACAAGGATACACATATAACTAGGGATTATATATATGTATATATATCCCTAACTTATATGCAGAGTACATCATGAGAAACGCTGGGCTGGAAGAAACACAAGCTGGAATCAAGATTGCCAGGAGAAATATCAATAACCTCAGATATGCAGATGACACCACCCTTATGGCAGAAACTGAAGAGGAACTAAAAAGCCTCTTGATGAAAGTGAAAGAGGAGAGTGAAAAAGCTGGCTTAAAGCTCAACATTCAGAAAACAAAGATCATGGCATCTGGTCCCATCACTTCATGGGAAATAGATGGGAAACAGTGGAAACAGTGTCAGACTTTATTTTTGGGCTCCAAAATCACTGCAGGTGGTGACTGCAGCCATGAAATTAAAATATGGTTACTTCTTGGAAGAAAAGTTATGACCAACCTAGATATCATGTTAAAAAGCAGAGACATTACTTTGCCGACTAAGGTCCATCTAGTCAAGGCTATGGTTTTTCCAGTAGTCACGTATGGATGCGAGAGTTCGACTGGGAAGAAGGCTGAGCACCGAAGAATTGATGTTTTTGAACTGTGGTGTTGGAGAAGACTCTTGAGAGTCCCTTGGACTGCAAGGAGATCCAACCAGTCCATTCTGAAGGAGATCAGCCCTGGGATTTCTTTGGAAGGATTGATGCTAAAGCTAAAACTCCAGTACTTTGGCCACCTCTTGTGAAGAGTTGACTCATTGGAAAAGACTCTGATGCTGGGAGGGATTGGGGGCAGGAGGAGAAGGGGACGACAGAGGATGAGATGGCTGGATGGCATCACTGACTCGATGGACGTGAATCTGAGTGAACTCCGGGAGTTGGTGATGGACAGGGAGGCCTGGCGTGCTGCGATTCATGGAGTCGCAAACAGTCGGACATGACAGAGCAAATGAACTGACTGAACTGACATATATATCCCCATATATATATATATATATATATATATAAAACAGTGGGGAGAATGTCTATGGGGAGTGGGAGGAAACAAATGGACATCAATGATCAGGGGAGAAATCCCACTAGAGAGACAGGGGACAACAGTACATTCATGAGTATGAGTAATACAAGACTCAGTATCTGGGGATTCAAAGTAGTCTGTGGTATACAGGATAAAATATAATTTCCCACTGAGTACATGAGTATTAGTTTGGGTAAACTCCGGGAGTTGGTGATGGACAGGGAGGCCTGGTCTGCTGCAGTCCATGGGGTCACAAAGAGTCGGACATGATTGAGCAACTGAATTGAACTGAACTGAATGTAAGTTTTAAGATTCTCATACTGCTAGCCAGTTCTTTCCAATTACAATGGGACATGTGTTTGCATATGTTAAGTCTAATTGGCTAACAGCTGAGCATAAGAGCAGGCAGTCCCAAATGGATATGTGATCAAATTAACTTTGCATTCTGATAAATATTCAATTTTAAAATCAGCTAGGGTCAAGTTTTGTTAAGTTTAGTGATGAACAATGGAAATTTAGATAAGTATTTTCAGTTGACAAGGATGATTGTGGTCAAAATCGACTGAAATGCAGCATAATTTTTGGTTTTAGTTCTTTCTATTAATTAAAAAATAGTTTGGCTGCACAGTGTGGCATATGGGATCTTAGTTCCCCAATCAGGGATCAATCCATGATCCTTGCATTAAAAGTGCAAAGTCTCAACCGCTGGACCACCAGGGAAGCCCTTGAGTTTAGTTTTTTATTCAAAGAACTAAACTTCTTAATCAGAAGGTTAAGTCTACACCTTTAAAAAGAATACATAACACTTATGAAATACCAGATGGTCTTTCTTGGAAACCTAAGATTTTTTTGACAGAATTTTTTGGAGAAGCAACTCAAAATTATATTGAATTTTGACAGGAAACGGAAAGATGTGATCTATATATTCTCATTTTTGGTGTGATTAAACACTTTAGTCTCTTTGTAAAAAAATTTTAAGGTTCCTCTATACTTTTTTATGAAAACCATTTCATCTTTGTAACTAGAATTAAGTAGAAGCTCTAAGTATCTATTAAATATCTACTCAATTGAGAAGTATTTTCTGAAAGGTTAATTTTAGTTTTGGGGGTTGTCATATAATGACATGTGAGAAGTAACGTTTTCTTAAATTACTATTGCTCATCTCTGCTCTGCTTAGCATGTGGTGGACACTCAAGTAGTTGCTGAAAAGATGCACGTATGAAAGTAAAGATGTTAAGGATTATAAGAGAAAAATTAGTGTAACTAGTTGCTGTTGTTTAGTCACTAAGTTGTATCTCATTCTTTTGTGACTCCATGGACTGTAGCCCACCAGGCTCCTCTGTCCATGGGATTTCCCAGGCAAGAATGCTGGAAAGCTTGCCATTTCCTTCTCCAGGGATCTTCCTGACCCAGGGATTGATTCCGTATCTCCTGCATTGGGAGGTGGATTCTTTACCATTGAGCCATGAGGGATGCCCATAGGCTATTTAAAATATTTGAAGTGCTATCAAACTAAAAGAGACAATTTTTTTTTTTTTTTTGAGGATCTAGTAGTCAGAGCTTGGAACTATGATGGTGACCCAAGAGAAGCAAAATTTAGTTAGGTATGAAGAACTCTAATATAATTAGAGCTACTTGAAAATGGAATGGCAACCTGGGGAGAGAATGTGCTACCTGTTACTGAAGGTGTTCAAGTGGAAGTCTTGTGGCTGCTCGACAAAGATGCAATAGAGGGTTTGGAACACTGAATGACAGGTGGAACTAAGTGACCTGTGATCAACCATATGAGTCTATACCCTGTGTTCAAAGATAAAATGCAAATGAATGTATCCAGAGAACAGAAAAGAATAGTCAAATGGTCACCATTCCCTTTTATATTACCTGCTATGCATAAACACTATCCTTTGGTTTGCAGTTCCACAATTTAAGCCATGCTGGTTAATTAATAACCAAGACAATCTACTTATTTTTGAAGAGTCAAAATTCTGTGTGGACTTATGCATTCTAAAATACTAACAATATATGTGACTCACCTACTCACTGATTTAGCAATTTTTAAAAATGACCACTTTATTTTAGACACTGGTGATACACTGTTGACAAGGAAAGACTAAGTTTCTACTTTCAGACAGCTGAGTTCTGGTGAGAAAAGACAGGTAACAAGCACACCAAACAACAGAAAAGTTTCATAATGTGTTAAGTGAGGAGAATTGACTATACATAGACAAAAGTGGAAGCAGAGAACCAGTTAGGAGGCTACTGGAACATTTCAGTTATGAAATTTTCAAAAAATGCTTACTTCTAGCACATCTCGGTAACCTGGGGTGAGGGGGAATACCCTCTAATGCCAAAAAACACATAAGATACCTACAAACAAGGAAACAGATAAGCAGGTAAATAGAATATATAGAAACCCTTTGGGGAAAATTATAAAGCTTTATTAAAAGACATAAAAAATCTAAACAAGTGGAGAGGTATACCATGTTTCTGATGGAAAGGCTGAGTATGTTAAAGTTTGCAATTTTCCCAAAACTAGCTTATAGACTCAATTAACTTTTAAAAATTTAAGGTTTTTTTTTAAAGAATACTGAAAAATACTTAAAATATCATACAGAAGAATAAAGGAATAATAGCTAAGACTCTAGAATAAACATCAGGTGAAGAAACGCTATATAAAACATCAAGATGTATCATTATACAGCTATAGCTATTTATGATATCATGGTATTTGGGATAGGAAACAGACAGTGGAAGAAAATACTCTAAAAAGATACCCACAGACAAAAACATTGAAAAATAAAAGTAGACCCAAACAGGTATGGAGACTTGATCTGTTACACTACTAGTTACTGGAAAAATAATAGACTACTTCAAGAATTGTGCTGAGACTTAGATATTTGTTCAGAATTACAAATGAAATTAAATCCCTACAGGTGGCATCCATAAAACTTGTTTTAAGAAATGTTAAATATTTAAATGTAAAAGCAAAACTTTAAAAGCTTTAGAGGACAATATAGGAGAATATACTTGTGATTCAATGTTTGGAAACATTATCTTAAAGAAGATTCAAAAAGTCCAAACTCAAAAATATTCATATATTTGACTCAATTTAAAAATGTATTTTTATTATCAGAAGAGACTATAAAATGAGTAGAAGAATAAGACCCAAATTGAAATAAAATATTTACAAAATTATATCAAAGTTATAATGTTGAAAATATAAAATTTCTACAAATCAATAAATATAAGACAATCAATAAAAAATATGTAAATGACCAAATAAGAATTTCAGAGAACAGGGAACATGAATGGACATAAATACAAGGAAAGATATTAAACCACAATAATAACCAGGAAAAAATGACTGCAGAGGAATGAAAAGCTTTTAAACACTCAAAGAGAAGGAGAAACAGAGAAATAGCAGCAGCTGATATTCAGGGGGACTAATTTCAGGAGGAAATATAAGGCAAATGCAAGAATAGTAACTGAACTAAACTTCATGGAGGAAGCTTCCACTAAGATAGAGAAGCTTGGTAGGCTACAGTGCACCGGGTCACCAAGAATCAGACAGGACTGAGCAATTGAGCATGCACAACACTTGATTAGCCTCTAATATAAAACATACCAAAGCAAGCCCACTGGAAAACAGATCATGAGAGAAAAAGTACAGTGACTATCTCAGAGTTATAAAAGGAGACGTGCTATATATGGAACAAAAACAGAAGGCAATGAAGCTGGAACAGTCAAATAACAAGGAAAAGCTCTTGGAAATATTACCAAAATTAAAACTCCAATGGAAAGTTTGGAAAACAAAGTCAAAGGAATTTCCCAGAATAAAGAATAAAAACAAAAAAACTTGGAAAGGAAAAAATAAAACAACTAGAGTTAATTCTGAAGGTCCAATGTCTAATTCAATAGCATTCTAAATAACACAAGAAGGAAATCAATTTAAAATCATTTTTAAAAACAACAAGAAAATAAAAGAACAGAGAAAACAAGAAACTAAGTGCATGACTGCAAATGCTCATTGAATACACACCAATGTGTTTCTTCTTGAAATTTCAGAACTCCAGAAATAAAGAGTAAATAATCAAGATTCTAAAAGGGTATGGACCAGATCACATAAAATGAAACAGAAAAAAGGAACAGCTTCTGAATTCTCAGTAGTAAAATTAGATATCAATAGAAACTAAAATCTAAGAGAAAGTGATTGTCAATAGAAAATTCTACAACCAATCACATTAGTAGAGTGTGAGGAAAAAGAAAAGGTAGCATGCTCCAGCAGGAAAGTTTGCAAGAGGGAGAAAAGAAGCTGATGGATCATATGGTAATCTTCATATTTAAAATTTATAACTTTATATCAGCTTAAAAATTACATTAAAGGATTTTGATAGATTGGATAAACTGGAAATGTTAGGAATAGTTATATTAAACACCAAGCATGTAAGTAAAAAAAGAAATTATCTCAAATAATGCTAAAAATTATAGAAGGATAGTAGAGAATTAGATCAATAATGTTTCTATGCCATAATCATAATAATATTAAAAACTACTGATCAAAGTTTGTAATATCAGTAGTTTAGGAGGTTGGTTAAAAGGGATGTGTGTGTATATGTGTGCATGGGTTTGTAAGGATCATGATCTCATTTACCATAGTACAAAGTCAAAAATATACATAAACCTTGTTTAATTAATTCATTGCAAATGACAATCATACCAGAACTATGTCTGGTATTATATATTTATCAGTACTGTGTCTCTGGGTACTAATCTTGTAGAAGAGGTCTGAGGAAAGAATGCAGGATTTTTTAAATTGTATTATTTAATGGTTTTAAAGCTATGTGAGCAGATTACCTGGATCAAAATTTTACAGATTAATAAAGAATGAAGAGATCTATCAGTGAACTAATAATCACTTATCAGTGGACTAGTAAGATTTCCTTATTATAGTCTATGTGTTTATGTGAATATAAACTGTAAAAGTATTCCAATTTGTGAAGCAGCGTCTACAGTATTTGCTGCTGAGCCCTTCATGTGGTAGATGTGAGAACTAAAGAACTACTATTAGAACTACTTCAAGTGCCCCTGGGAAAATAGTAATGCAAATGCTAAGCAATTTTATAATATAACTAAGCAATTTTATAATATAACATGCCTATACAAATTTTGACTTTATTAGGAATTAAGTATTTATATTTTTATATATCAAACAGTATACTACTACACTGTCAGTAACATATTATTTCTTTTATTCTTATTAAGATAATGCCAAGTATATATGTCCATCTTGGCAGTTGAATTTTCAAAAAAAAAGGCTCACTTTGCCAGTTCAATTGCTAAATACACCCTTCTAATGGGGCTAACTTAAAAAAAATTAGGTTAAGAGTCAAAAAAATCAGTGGATATTTGTCTCCTTGGATGAAGAAAGGATGTAATTTGTGTGTGTGAGAGAGACAAGATGGAGTAGGCGTAGGTGCACATGGAGCACGTCTCTCTCCATGGATGCATCAGGAACATTTTTAGGTGAAGACGATCTCGCAGAGCACCAGCTGAAAGCTGGCAGGAGTCCCTGACCTCTGGAAAGTAATATATAGATCCACACAAAATTCGATAGGATGAAGGAAGGAAAGGAAAAAGAGGAGGAGAGTGAGCAGAACCAGACCTGCACCCGGTGCGGGGGTGAGGTCCCCATATCAGGGCACTCAGTTGAGACAGAGGCGGCTGTTGGAGAGTGAAGCTGCTGATCTGTGACAGTCTGAATGGAGTGAGAACTATGTGGACAATTTATGCCCCAGAAAAGGACTCAAGTCCATGGGAATGGATAGCGGCTGGGAGCTGGAGCATAGGGATTAGAGAGCAATCCCAGGGCAAGGATTCCTGTTGATTGCAGGGAGATGGCCCAAGAGGATAGGAGAAAGGAGCCTGTGGTGGGGAATGCCTTTGAGGGAAAGGTACGCAGCCATGAAGGCAGGGTGCTACTGTTGAGTCATGTGCAGGCGGTGGAGCGATCACTGTTGCCTTTCTCTCCCCATATATGATTGCCGGGAGCGGATTAATAAAGATCCCAGAGAGGTGGCTCTTGAGTGCCTGATGCTCCAAGAAATACAGAAGGACCAGCCAGGGAGGCCCTTTGAATGCCAGTTTCCAGAGGCTAGAAAAAGATTCTAATAGCACAATATCTTCTGCGGCCACGGTCGCTGGCTTCCCTGAATACCAGGAACTCCCAGGGTCCCCATGATTCAAGCAATTGCACCAGCTCCACACTCGGTCCTCACTTGGGGCAAACCCAAGTCCTCCAGCGCAGCCTCAGGAGCAAACTCATGTGGATGATCCACAAGCAGAGGTGGGGATAAAACCATAATTGAGCTTCATGGGTGGAGTGGCTAAGGAAGGGGATTGAAAACCCTTCCACCAGTTATACAAGATGCATATTAAATCCACACAGTCAACTAGGTAGACTGGGTCTATGGAATATACAAAAGGACAATGAATGTTCCCACAAAATAAAGCACTCTAGTTCTAGCAGCTGTAGACATTAGAGGCAAGAATATGCAGGATTAAGGCCAGATTAGAGTCTGAGTTGTCCCCACAGTAGATCCAGAGACCAGCCCCCCACTCCCACACCAATATTATAGGGCCTCTTAGCAAGGAGGAAGTGGGCTGTAACTCAGGGCAGGGGAAAGGACACTGACAGCTAAGACCTGAAAAAAAAATTCTTCTTCTTCTATATTTTGATTCATTCCGTAGTTGATTTTGGATGTTTTCTCTATTGTTGTGGTTATTGTTATTATTGTATCTATTTAAGCTTTTGAGAACTTTAAAAACAAATTTTTAACTACACTTTTTACTTGCTTTATATACTTCTACCTCTACAAATGGTTCTTTGCTGTTTTGTGGGGTTTTTTTTTTTCCTGTTTTTGTTTTTATTTATTGCTCTTTTCTTGGTGTAGTTATTTTTTAATATATAAAAATCTTTTTTATATACTTCTATTTAATTTTACTTTTCTATTTTTTCTTTCTGCTTTTCACTATGCTTGTTAGTTTATTTTCTTTTCTTGGGTTTATTCCTTAGTTAGCTCTCTGCTTTGGTCTTGTTTTCTGTTGTGTGCTTTAGCTAGTATTGTTTTTAATTAATTTATATCATTTTTTATTTGCTTTACTCATCAGGTCACTCTCTTATACTTTGTTTTCTTTGGAGTGTATTAGTTTTGTTTGTGTGCCTATAACGTGTATGTGTGTGTGTATGTTTCTTTTTGTTACTATTTGTCTGATTTTGCATTTATCATTTGTCTGGGGATCGTTTTTTTCCCTAAGTTTTTGATTGCTTTTTGTGTGTTCATTTTAATACCCAATACTGCCATAATGAACAGCTTGTGGGATCCTGGTTCCTCAACCAGGGATTGGGCCTGAGCCTGTGGGGTGGGAATGCTACCTTCGGGACACTAGACTTTCAGAGAACTCTTCACCTGCTGCTGCTAAGTCGCTTCAGTCGTGTCCGACTCTGTGCGACCCCATAGACGGCAGCCCACCAGGCTCCCCCGTCCCTGGGATCCTCCAGGCTAAAACACTGGAGTGGGTTGCCATTTCCTTCTCCAATGCATGAGAGTGAAAAGTAAAAGTGAAGTCGCTCAGTCATGTCCGACTCTTTGTGACCCCATGGACTGCAGCCCACCAGGCTCCTCAGTCCATGGAATTTTCCAGGCAAAAGTACTGGAGTGGGGTGCCATTGCCTTCTCCAACTCCTCACCTGAGGGGGTATTAATTAGTGAGGATTTCCATGAGGGCCTCCACCCAAGACCCAGCACCACTCAACTGCTGGCAGGGCCCAGCACAAGGTGCGCCCCCTAAACAACATGCAAGACAAGAGCATAAACCCAATCATCAGCAGCCTTCCCAAAGACGCCCCAGAATACCACCTCACACAGCCCTGCCCGTGAGAGGGGGAAAAATACCTCCTCTCTGCAGAATGCAGGCCCTCCCAGTGCGAAACCTATACACACCACAGAACTAACCTCACCCACCAAGGGCACAGACCGAAAATAAGAGGATCTATGACTCTGTAGCCTGGGGAACGGAGAACTCAAACACAGTAAGTTAGATAAAATGAAAAGACAGAGAAATACTGTGCAAATGAAGGAACAAGGTAAAAACCCACAAGACCAAATAAAGGAAGAGAAAACAGGTAGACTACCTGAAAAGAATTCAGAGTAATTATAGTAAAGATCATCCAAAATCTTCAAAACAGAATGGAGGAAATACAAGAATTATTTAATACATTTAATAAGCACCTAGAAGAAATAAAGAATAAACAAACAGTGACAAATAAAAAAATTAATGAAATTTAAAATCCTCCAGAAGGAATCAGTGGCAGAATAACTGAGGCAGAAGAACAGATAAGTGAGCTGGAAGATGGAATTGTGGCAATAACTGCTGAAAAGCAGAATAAAGAAAAAAGAATAAAAAGAATTGAGGATTGTTTCAGAGACCTCTGGGACAACATTAAATGAACCAACATTTGAATTACAGTGATTCAAGAAAAAGAAGAAGAAAAACATAAAAGATTTGAGAAAATTTTTAAGAGATTATAGTCCAAAACTTTCCTAATATGGGAAAGGAAATAGTCAATCAAGTTGCAGAAAGGCAGAGAGTACCATTCAGGATAAATCCAAGAAGAAACATGTGGAGAAACATATTAATCAAAATTTTTAAAAATTAAACACTAAGAAAAAATATTAAAAGCAGCAAGGGAAAATTAACAAGTAAATACAGGGGAAACCCCATACAGTTAACAGCTGATCTTTCAACAGAAACTCTGCAGGCCAGGAGAGAATGGCAGGATATATTAAAGTAATAAAAAGCAAAAACCTACATACAATATTACTATACCCGGCAAGAATCTCATTCATAATTGATGGAAAAATCAAAAGCTTCAGAGACAAACAAAAGGTAAGAGAATTTAGCACCACAAACTATAGAACAAATGCTAAAAGGACTTTTAGAGGCAGGAAAGACAAAAGAAGGAAAAGACCTATAAACACAATTAAGAAAATGCCAATAGGAACATATATATATATCAATAGTTACTTTAAATGTAAATGGATTAAATGCTCCAAACAAAAGTCTCAGAAAGGCTGAATGGATATAAAAACCATATATATGCCATCTATCTACAAGTGTCCCACTTCAGACCTAGAGATACCTACAGACTGAAAGTGAGAGGATGAAACAGATATTCCATGTAAACGGAAATCAAAAGAAATCTGGAGTAGCAATTCTCTTATCAGACAAATACATCTTAAAATAAAGATTAAGGAAGGACACTACATAATGATCAAGTGATCACTCCAAAGAAGACATAGCAATTATAAACATTTATGCACCCAACATAGGAGCACCTCAATACAAAGGGCAACAGACTATAAGGAGAAATTAAAAGTAGCACAATAATAGCAAGGGATTATAACATCCTACTTATACCAATGGACAGATCATCAACACAGAAAATTAATAAGGAAACACAAGCTCTAAATGACAGTAGACCAGATGGACTTAACAGCTCTTCAGGACACTCCATCCAAATGGAAAAGAATATACTTTCTTCTAAAGTGCACACAGAACATTCTCCAGGATAGATCACATCTTGAGTCACAAATCAAGCCTCAGTAAACTTAAGAAAACTGAAATTATATCAAACATCTTTTCTGAACACAATGCTATAAGACTACATAGCAAACACATCAAGATTAATCAATGTATTTCTAAATAATCAAGAGATTACTAAAGAAATAAAAGAGGAGATATGACAATAACTCAAAACAAATGACAGTGAAAACAGGATGACTCAAAACCTATGGAACACAGCAAAAGTAATTCTGAGAGAAATTTATAGCAATATAATCCTACTCTAAGAAACAAGAAAAACATCAAATACACAACCTAACCTTACACCTAAAGCAACTCTATAAAGAACAAAAAATGCCCAGAGTTAGCAGAAGAAAAGATATGATAAAGATCAGAGAAGAAATAAATGAAAAAGAAAGGAAAGAAGTAAGAGTAAAGATGAATAAAACTAAAAGCTGTTTTTTTGTGAAGATAAACAAAATTGAAAACCAACAGGTAGACTCATCAATGGATAAGACACATTCATCAAAGGGAAAAGAAACAATAAACAAAATTGGAAATGAAAAAGGATAGGTTACAACAGACTACATAGAAATACAAAGAATTATAAGAGATTACTACAGGCAACTATAAGCCAGTAGAGTGACAGCGTGGATGAAATAGACAGATTCTTAGAAAAGTTTAACCCTCCAAGCCTGAACCATGAAGAAACAGAAATTTTGAACAAGCCAGTCACAAGCACTAAAATTGAAACTGTGACAAAAAATCTCCCCAAAAGCAAAAGCCCAGAGCCGGATGTTATTGAAGTGAATTCTATCAAACATTAGGGAAGAGCTAATGCCTAAACTTCTCAAAGTCTTCCAAAAAATTGCAGAGGAAGGAACACTTCCAAACTCATTCTACAAGGCCATCATCACCCTGATACCAAAACCAAAGACATTACAAAAGAAAAAAAAGAAAATTACAGGCCAATATCACTGATGAACATAGATTTTAAAATTCTCAACAAAATTTTAGCAAACAAAATTCAACAACATATTAAAAGGGTCATACACCATATTCAAGTTGGGTTTATCCAAGGGATGAAAGAATTCCTCAATATATGCAAGCCAATCAATATGATACACCAATAGTAACAAATTAAAAGATAAAAATCATATGGTAATCTCAACAGATGTAAATAAAGCATTTGACAAAATTCAGCACTCATTTATGTTAAAATTCTCCAGAAAATCAGCATATAAGGAACCTACCTCAATATAATAAAGGCCATATATGAAAACCGAACTGAGACCAAACATTATTCTCAATGGTGAAAAACTGAAAGCATCTCCTCTAAGATCAGGAAAAAGACAAGGGTGCCCACTCTTGCCACTATTATTCAACATAGTTTTGAAAATCCTAATCATGTCAGTCAGAGTAGAAAAAAAATAAAAGGATTTGAGATTAGAACAGAAGTAAAGCTCTCACTGTTTGCAGATGACATGATACTTTACATAGAAAATACTAAAGATACTATCAGAAAATTACCAGAGTTAATCAGTGAATTTAGTAAAATCAAAGGATACAAAATCAATATACAGAAATCCCTTGCACTACTATATACTATCAATGAAAAATCATAAAGAGAAATTAAGGAATTGATCCCACTAACAATTGAAACAGAAGAATAAAATACCTAGGAATAAACTTACCTAAAGAGACAAAAGACTTGTATGCAGAAAAATATGACACTGATGAAAGAAATAAAAAACAACACAAACAGATGGAAAGACATACCATACCAACATACCATCTTCTTGGATTAGATGAATTAATATTGTCAAAATGACTACACTACCCAAAGTAATCTACAGATTAACACCTATATGGGAGCCTGGTGTGCTGCAATTCATGGGGTCGCAAAGAGTCAGACACAACTGAGCAACTGAACTGAACTGAACTGACTGATATGGAATCTAGAAAAATGGTAGCGATTCGCCTATGTGTAGGGCAGCAGTAGAAATGCAGACATATAGAACAGACTTGTGGACACATCAGGGGAAGGAGCGGGTGGGACAGATTGAGAGAGTAGCATGGAAACATATACATTACCATATGCAGAACAGATAGCCAGTGGTAATTTGATGTATGATGCACGGAGCTCTACTTGGTGCTCTGTGACAGCCTAGAGGGGTGGGAGATTCAAGATGGAGAGGATGCATGTATACGTATGGCTGATTCATGATGATAGACGGCAGAAACCAGTACAATATTGTAATTATCCTCCAATTAAAAATCAATAAATTTAAAAAAAAACTAAACTAAAAAAGAAAAGAAAGACTGTAATTTATATTCACAAGTCAGGATAAGTTAATTCAGCAGGCACTTGAAAGCCCTCAGGTAATTTCCAGATTACCAGTAAGATTGTTTATGAAGTGAATGTGCCATTCTTGACATTTTGTAAAGATATTTTAATGCCTTATTAACATATCCTCCTTTGGAGCCTCCCTTGCAAAGTCAGTCTTCCCATACTTCCTGAAATCTCAATATCAGTTTTTAAAACTAATGTAGAAAATGCAGACATTGTTTATTTGTATCTGCTCCTAACGAAAGCTGCTGATAATCTGGGCTATTTTGAATCCTGTGGAAGTATTATCCACTAAGAAACTGACTGCCTTGAGTCACAGCTCACTTCAGACACTAACAGTCATTTCATTATTTATAGTAAATAACAGGCCAGTGAAACAGTTTGAATAGCATAGCTTGTGTAAGTATCATTTTGTGGTAAGGCTGCTCTAACAATAGTTTGGAGCTATAAATATTTGTTAATAGCTATTACAAAACATGTAAATGGAGAAATGTAATTTTTTTAATGAACATAATGTGCATATTAAACTTTAGAATCCTATAGAGCACTTTTATTGAACTTCTGTCAAGTCAATCAGTGGACTTAAGTTGAAATGAAATTCAAGGAAGCAAGTGATATTAATATTCAACTGAAGAAGCAACAGACTGAATGAGATGAGCAGTTTGAAAAGTTTAAAGGTTTAAAATGTGTTTTAATTTCCATTTGACTCACTTACACATTCATAACACAAGAATATCCTAGTGTATAAAATATTTAATATATTCATTTTCCTTTCAAAATATAATGAAATAAATTACTAAATGTTAAGAAAATGAAAATTATTTGTGACTTGAGTTTTTATATTTGGCAAATCACCTCTGCAAGAAAGAAAACTAGTGTTTGTCAGAAAAGTGGGATTCATTTCTGGAGCACAGGATTTGTCATTTTCCTCCAGATCCTAAATATGAAATGGTAAAAAGTTAAAATTTGGGGATTCCAAATTTTCTCAAGTTTTTTGAAAACAATTTCTGGTCAATAACTTTGTTACTATGCATCCAAAGAGAACAACATATAACCTTCATTGTTTCCCTACTGTTTACAATTTTTACCATCATTAGTTTCAAACTTGGCTCTCAACACAACCAAGTTCTTGATGTGTTTCTGATTTACGTGATGCAGTAGCTTTGTTAGTAACTGTGTCTTCTTAATAAGGCAGAATATATGCATGCAAAGTCTAAAAACTAAAATTTACATTATATTATCTAAAAATATGTAATTAAGTGCAATGTCTAAAACTAAAATCTTATCAACCTGTTGGTGTACTACAGTTACAATATTTGATTTTTTACAAGAACAAAGTTTTAGTGGTTAAAAATAACTTTCTTCTAAATAATATGGCTATGTCAGTTGATGACATTATTTTTACATGATCTTATTTTTGACCTTCAAAGTTTGAAAAAGCAAAGAGGTTGTTTTCAAAATGTTCTTGAGAAAATCTTTGTGAAGTACTAGGTGAGAGCAATTATATGATCGTATCCCTTTAAAAAGTGGCATGCCAGAAGGCTAATTTTAGTTTCTTCCAAGAATCTTATAATTAAATGAAAATCTGACTCCTAATTAGGTATCAATAAACTAGGCTTCTTTAGGAAATTCATGTTCCTAATTCTTTCTTTAATTATACTATTTAACTTCCTTTGAAGAAATTACTTTGATTTTAAATTCTACATTTTGTATTTTAACAAACCAAAGAAAATAGATACCATCATGTTTTATGTAAACTGCAGTGCTAATTGGCCATGTGCAGCTGCCAGGCAGGCTATATCCTGAGGGCTGGGGACAGTATGAATATTGTTTGGTGCAGTATCAATTTTATATAGAAAAATTGATTATTGCAAGTGTTCAATGAGCTGTTAGAATAAGTTTTCAGAACTAGCAGGGCCTCTAGTAACCATCTGGGCTAATGGTTTGCAATGTTTTCACCAGTAACAATACTTTTATTATTTTAATTGTAGATCCTAGAGATTTTAAAGGATTTAAAATGAGTGAATAAGCTGAAATGTATACTGTTATTTTGAATACTGGAAACATTTTTTGAAAAATAAAATGTGGCTGTTACCAACAGCAAAAAAAAAAAAAGAAAGAAAATCACATGGATTTTTACTTTATGAAGAACTCTGTTATTATATTGGGGATTCTGGTTAGGAATTATAAATCAATCTCAGTCCCTCACTATACAGAACAAAAGTTGTGCCAGTGTCATATGGAGTTATACAGCTAAAGGGAGGTTGCACTGGAAAGAGATATCAAGAATATCACTCAATATCCAGTTCTATGTTTCCTATTTTCTTTTGACTGCTACACTCTCATAGACCTTTAGGCCCTTACTTGACTTGCA
Organism: Ovis aries; assembly: GCF_016772045.2. Classification (NCBI taxonomy): domain Eukaryota; kingdom Metazoa; phylum Chordata; class Mammalia; order Artiodactyla; family Bovidae; genus Ovis; species Ovis aries. Next base: position 41,089,374 of record NC_056061.1, read on the forward strand.
TGTTTATCAGTAATACCCTCCTCCCTCTTTTCAATGCTTCTTCAAGGAGAATACAAATTTCATCTCCTGTGAGGCATCTCCTGATTTCTATCCCCTGCCATGTTCGGGTAGAAACAATGTGCTGTTCCCTGTGATTATGTTACATGTTACAGCATCTGTCTTCTGTCCTGACTGATGGTTCACTAGTATCTGTCCAGCTAGATTGAAAGGCTCCCAACTGTAGGAAGAGTCTCTGGTTCCTCTTTGTAATTCTATGGTCTGCTTAGGTTGACTTCAATGTGCCTGCCACATAAGGTTTGTGTGTGGTGTATAATCATGACCTGCTCAAAATACTGAAAGTATCCAATTGTATTTATAGTCAGCATAATCATAAACTTTACTTAGCTACATTTATACATTTCTCACAGCAAAATATGTTTGTACCGAATAACTGAAATTCAGTACAAAATGGTAGCTTCAGTAAATCCTGTATTTTGCTAATAAACTGACTAGTGAATTTCATTATTCAGATAGAAAAACATATGGTTCTTTTATGAAAAAAGTGTAGCAAAGACATTAGAAAAGTAACTATGTTAATACCATGTTGCAGTATGTGCCAAATTTATAGAAAATTGTGTATATCAACTATTATGGACTACTAATTTCCAACATCGTCCTATTATTTTTTTACAGATCCCATCCTAGTGGGTACAAAGAGAAAAAAAATTGCTATCTTTCAGTTTATTCAACAAAAGCACAACTTCCTACATTATCCAGTGAATTTAATGAACATCTTATATACTTGCAACAAGTTGTCAAAGTACTCTTTCTTTGAAACAAGATATTGGTAGCGGTAGAGCGGAAGTACAGTGCAATGGTTCTCAGTTTGAGATTTGCTGTCAACTAAGTCTGAATCTTTGCCAATTGCAGCTAGGTGACCTTGGGGAAGTTAAGCAACCTCTTTAAGCTCCAATTATCTCATTAAAAATAGAGCTAATAATAGAACTGATTTTACAAAGTCATTAAAACAGTTAAATAGAATAATGCACAGAACGTATTTTGTGCCACACTTGGCTAAATAGCAACAATAAATGCAATTAACTAATACTGCTAAAATTGTGGAGTGGTTATTATTGTAATTATGGTCATAGAAATAAGAACAGAAGGGACATTAGTGATAATTTTAAAACAAATCCTTTATTTTACAATTGAGGAAATGGAAGTTTAGAAAATTTTACTTCTTTTCATCTCCAGTTAATTTTCTTATGCTTTCCATTTACTATCGTTTTCTTTCCTCAGTCCATGGGCAAAATTCATTTGCTTATCTGCTCTTCAGTTCAGTTCAGTTCAGTCGCTCAGTCATGTCCAACTTATTGTGATCCCATGAATCGCAGCACGCCAGGCCTCCCTGTCTATCACCAAATCCCGAAGTTCACTCAGATTCACGTCCATCGAGTCAGTGATGCCATCCAGCCATCTTATCCTCTGTCGTCCCCTTCTCCTCCTGCCCCCAATTCCTCCCAACATCAAAGTCTTTTCCAATGAGTCAACTCTTCACATGAGGTGGCCAAAGTACTGGAGTTTCAGCTTTAGCATCTTTCCTTCCAAAGAAATCCCAGGGCTGATCTCCTTCAGAATGGACTGGTTGGATCTCCTTGCAGTCCAAGGGATTCTCAAGAGTCTTCTCCAACACCACAGTTCAAAAGCATCAGTTCTTCAGCACTCAGCCTTCTTCACAGTCCAACTCTCACATCCATACATGACCACTGGAAAAACCATAGCCTTGACTAGACGGACCTTAGTCGGCAAAGTAATGTACAATGGTGCAAATAATAGCATGGCAGCAAACTTAGGTGGAACATAAATCACTTTAATAGAATAATATGTCTACAATAATAATTTTTACCAAGGCAAAGCTTCCCTCATTTCTCCATTAATAACTTAGTCTTCTGAAATCTGAACTGCATGCCAGCTAACATCACCTAAACTACTTTTTTAGCCTAATATTTATTTTCAATATATTCAGATGCTAATCAATGTGATAGGAATAGGATGAAAATAGCTTGCTATGTCACCAGTGATTTTCCAATTATCAAATTAGTTAATTACTTAACTCATACTAATCACTTGCTGAATTCCAATGAGCACTCTTTAGGCTATGTCATATTTTTAGAACCTAACAGTGCAATTTTCTTCATCTTCTTCATTACTGGGATCTATCTCATTGGTTATCTCACCCATCTTTCCACATTCTTCCATTAGATCTCTTGAGTGATCTTCAGATTACTATGATGGCTCCTTTTCTACCCATAGATTAAATATTGGTATTTCCTTGAGGGTTTCTTTGATTCATATTATTCCTCTGTTCCCCCCGCCACCACTCCAACATTTTTTGTGTTATCCTCTTGAGCAATCCAAACTGTTTCACAGACTCAAATGTGACCTGTACATGACAGACTCCCAAATTTATATGTTAGCTATCATCTATTTCTAGAACTACATTGCTAATTATGTACTTGTCACTTCTACCTAGATGTCTGACAAAATGTTTGATCAGAATCCCAAACAGGATTCTTTATGTTTTTCCTTAAAATAATCTTTCCTGTTGGATTTTTTGGTGGGGGGTGGGTAATGGCTTCATGGCCTCATTAAAAAAAAATGATGCTCTATGATAACAGTGATATAATAGTAACAAGAAACATTTTTTCAACACTTACTATATTCCAGGAACTATTTAAAGAGCACTGCATATATTAATTCATGAAATCTCCCCAAAATCCTATGAGGTAGAAATAGTTATTATAATAACTTATAAGTAAGAAAATCTAGGCACAAAGAATTTGAACATTTGCCCAGTGATACGAAAAGTGGTGAAGCCACTTATAAAGAGTCTCATTTCACTACAAACTCTGTTGTTCAGGATTCCTTCTTTTTTTAAAGCCACAATTCTGTGATTCTAAGCTAGAAACATCAGAGGCATCCCTGAGTCATTGCTTCTTCTCATATTCTTAAATAATTTACCAAACCTATCATTTTGGTCTCTCACATATCCTTAGGTGACATCCTTCTCACCACCTCTATGGTCTCTGTTATTTTAAGCAACCACCAACTCAGTATGGCAAAGATCATCTCAAGTATTTGATTGTCTTCAATAATGCCTTTAATATAGTCAGGCATGACTCAATCATTCTTATGTTTAAAATCTTTCCATGATTTTTGTTCTGTACAGGATAAAATTTAAACTCCTCAGCAAAGTACACAAGATGTTTTATATTCTAAATTCGTCTTATGTCTCCAGACATTTCATGCTTGCTCCTCAATTTTACCTCTAATATATGCTCCTAGTTGTACTGAGGCGCTTACCTGGTTGTTCAGTGATAAAGAATCTGCCTGCCAATGCAGGAGATGTGGGTTTGATCCCTGGGTCAGGAAGGTCCCCTGGAGGAGGAAATGGCAACTCACTCCAGAATTCTTGCCTGAAAAAACCCATGGACAGAGGAGCCTGGAAGGCTACAGTCCATGGTGTTGCTCATAGTTGGACATAATTTAGCAACTGAGCACACACACAGCTGTACTGAACTACTTGTCCTTATCTAAACATATATATACATATGTGTGTATGTGTGTATGTATGTATATGTACATATTCATTAGGTTGTATGTGTGTATGTATAGGTTGTGTACATATATGTGTATATACACAACTTAATGAGCATATATGTATACATATTCATTGGGCTAGGACTGTGTCTTCATTTACATCTATATTTTTGATTTTTAACAAAATACAATACCCTACACATGGCAGCTATTGAATAAGCTTTGGTTGAATACATGAATAAATTAAGAAAGCAATGACAGAATAGAAAATTTTTAGGCAACCATTTTTTATGGTTCATGATATTAATTAATTTGGTTCAACCTCTCACAACTGAGAGAATTTGAGTATGTGAGATTCAGGTATTTGGCAAAATTCTAGAAGAGGTATACCATTCTCAGCTCCTTGAAAATTTAGGGAGTAGAATGAGGAAAATATTTACGATGTATATACTCCAAGTAAAGTTATTCTCAAGTAGTTCTGAAGACAGTATATATACTTGTATCAGCTATACAATGATTTCTCCATACTTTCTCAGCTTACCAATTACCGGGGCTTGCTCTGCTTTTACGGATGCTTGTATATGGGAGTCCCACTGTTTTAAGAAGTTTAGTGGATTCTAAATTCACAATCATGATTGCAACATAGAAGAATATGTTATAGTGTCTACTTGTTAGAAATGTCTCATAAATATTAAAATAATTTTGAGTATTAGTCTCCTTAGTTTTAGTTTTTTATTTGAATTTCTAGCTTGTGTGTGTTTTCTCAGTTGTGTCTGATTCTTTGCAACCCTATCAATGGACTGTAGTCTGCCAGGCTCCTCTGTCCAAGGGATTTACCAGACAAGAATACCGGAGTGGGTTGCCATTTCCTCCTCCAAGGGATCTTCCTGACTTAAGGATTAACCAGCAACTCCAGCTTCTTCTGCATCACAGGCTGATTCTTTAACTTCTGAGCCACCAGGAAAGCCTGAACTTCTAGCCTACTGATCTATTAAATACTCATTTTAATGTGAACCTTACTAAAGTACATTTAGGAAATAAATGAAAGTATATAAAATTCTAAACACAAAGAAAAAAGAAACTAAAAGTAAGCCAAGTCAATTAACTTTCTCAATTATTTTCCTTCTGTAAGATATATTTTGGACTAAACAAAATATCACTCAAAAAAAAAAATCAAGGTTATATAACTCTAAAGAATGCAACAGTGACCCAAGTCATTTAGCTGCTCAAATATCTGGTAGGTGAAATGACAGAATCTAAATCATAGATTGGCTAGGAAGAGAAAAATAAAATTTTTGGACTAGAACAGTTGCTTGATAAATGTATCCTACTTTGCTTCAATGTTTATGTTTGATAAATGGCCAGACTTTGCCATGACTTTGCCTTGACACTTATCTCGTAGTCAGTGGCCATTATCTTGTGACATCAATCTATTTCTTTCTGTTATCTTGCAGCTCACAATTGTTAAGTCTTCTTATTGACTTTCTCTCAGTTTTGTACTTTATGACATATAGGCCAAAACTTTCAAATGAGGTATTTTAAGCATATGACTTATAACTAAAATTAAAAAAATAATAGGCTTAGAAGCAGCTTTGTGGCTTTTTATGCACATAACTTCTAGAGGGAAAATTTTACAGAAAGCAAAGCAATGCTGACATTTTTAAAAATTCAAACTTCTTTAAACTTCATATAAATTCCTCAGAAAGTTCATAGACTGGCAGCTCAAGGAGACACAGCAGTATTTAGCTCATTACCATACTGATTACACCCCATTGTATTGGATGGAGTAGCCACATTGCCAGTTCCTTAGAAAACTGAGCAAGTTGCCAGGAATTTGTAACCATCAGCATTCTCCTCCCCAAATATATATATTCTTTTCTTTCCTAAGTGTTACTGATCTTGTGGCTATAGGAGGCTTACTAGAGCACACTAGAAATAGCAGAATTGCAGGGCAAATCCTCTAAGAGGGTATTGTTTGTTTGGATAGTTCCTTTTAAAACATTTAAACTGAACAACTGGACAATCAATTATACTGATAAGACCTGAACTAGCTTCCATGACCATCCGATTTAATTGTTCTGTTTTATAGAAGAAGAAACTAAAGCCCAGAACATTTTTATAACATGTCAGGTCTACTTAGAAAGAAAGGAAAAGCCTTCATTTCATGTAAAACAAACAACTCTTCCAGAAATATTTAACTCAGTGTTCTTTCTACTTATCATTGTTCTTAGAAGTCACAAGACTGCTCACTAAAAATACAGATTCCTTGATCTCTACTACAAATTCGGAATGAGGTCAAGGAATCTACATTTTCACAGTCTAGGAGATTCTGATATCTAGAGGATTCTGATGTAACCAGTCTAAAAACATATTTTAACAAATAGTGTTCTGTATCATGTATCTTCATAAATATAAGATCATCTTCCTCAGTGCTTTGGCTGACACACTAGATTTATCAGTAATGGGATTTCCTAACCATTCAGCTTCAGAAATATCTAATGGAGCCTGAAGCTGGGAGGGGAGGGAGTGATGTGTGTGTGTGTGTGTGTGTGTGTGTGTGTGCGCGCGCGTGTGAGCACATGCGCACACAGGTGAAAGCTAAATATGAAGAATGGTTTGGTAGGACCATGGTCTCAAACAAGCCAAGACCATCATAGAGAAAAATATTGATTCAAGACCCAGATATTGTTATACAGTTGGCCCTCCCTATCCATCGGTTTTGCATCTTTGGATTCAATCAACCATCGACCAAATTCTGCAGATGCAGAACCTGGGGATATGGAGGTGGGGTCCTTGTATAAGGGACTTGAACATCAATGAATTCTGGTACCCTCCAGGGGTTCTGGGCCCAATTCCCTGACTACAATGAGGAACAACTGTATATTAGAACTACTTTTACATATATTTTTGGGGAATATAGATTAATGTGTGCTGTTGTCACCAAAGAAAGATGACTTAAAGTTGAGGTCAGTGCCAACTGTTATCATAGGTAATGAGTAGACTCTGTTAAGAGTAACTGGTTGTAACAATGCCATCAGCCCTCAGTTTTTCATTACTGTCCTTACCATGTACTTATCTGTTAGTCACATCCTATTCATGTATTGCCTAAATGGCATGATCACAACATCACTTTCCACATGATCCTGTACTATGCTCCCGGTGACCTCCATTCAGCACACATCCCCATCAGACAGGCCCGACTGCAGTAGTCCATTCACAGATAAATTGTTTCCCAGAGAACTACGTGACTGTAGGTAAACACTGTGATAATCATGTTAACAGTGAGATGAAGGATGAGTTTCCTAGCATAGACAGTTGGTATGGATAAGCAACTTCTCCATTAGTGGTTAACCTGAGCTAAGCAAAATATGAGATGCCAATATTTTTGGATTTTGAGTCCCAATATCCTATGCATTTGGCAGCAATTGTGCCAGTATAAGTTATAAATGGATCTACATAGGTGGTACCCCTGAGAATGTAGCCAAGAGTTTGCTGGTTCAAACATTCAAATCATCTCATTGTCTCTTTTTGAATCTTTTCCAGTGAGTTACTAAGAATTACTTTCTTAGACTGTTGCCCACCAGGATCCTCTGTCCATGGGATTCTATCCAGGCAAGAATACTGGAGTGGCTTGCCATTTCCTCCTCCAGGAAGTCTTCTTCACCCAGGGATTGAACCCCAAGACTCAGTGTCTTTTGCATTGCAGACAGATTCTTTACTTCTAAGCCATCTGGGAAGCCATAACTGAATCATTCCACTGTGCAGCAGAAATTAATGCAAGATTATAAATTAACTATACCTCAATGAAATCTTTTGCAGAATTTGCTTCAATGACACCATCGTAAAGTATATTAATATTCACATACTATAATAGGTAAATTATAAAATTAAAGAAAGATACACATGCTTTGCTATTCCTGTAATTCTATGATTTAAAAAAAAGTGATTACTAGTGAATTTCAAGTTTAATGATCATGAAACATAAAATGCATCATGTGTACAAACTCATCCATGGCCTTTTATAATACTTTTGTCAAAGCGAAACAAAACAAAATGACAACACATTTACTGTCTTCAAACACCTTGTCTCAATGTTATAAAAGGTTTTTTTAATTAATTGAGTTCTGTGATGTGGATGTCCAGCTAGTAATGTCTCTGCAGATGGCAAGTATACTGCAAGTTCCAAATAACCTTGAATAAAAATAAAAAGATAAAGGTTTACTTATTTAAAATATTCTATTAATATGTTAATGATGTTAGAAGCCCTAAACAATTCAAAATAACCTTTGTGTATTCAATGGTTCTCTGTTTTATGTTGTGTCATTAAATCTAAATTAGTATGTAAATGTTATTGCTGTAATATTACTTGGTACTTGAAATGAATTTAACCAGGTATTCATATTCTGTGGAATATTCTGGGATTAGATAGTTATTGAATTAAAGAGTCTATTTCCAAGGGAAGCCCCCCCATAGGTGAGTTTGCATTTGTTCAATTTGACAAACAGAAAGTTTTAATTCAAATCAAGATCACTCTTTGTGTGTAGATAACTGAATGAGAGCAAGATGAAATTTTGTCAGATTCTGCTTCCACGAAATTAGATCTAATAAAGAAATTATGCTATTGCTCAATGCAAACAATAAGCAGTGTGTCTTCATGTGTTTCTTTTATTCTTAAAATTACTAAAGTTTAGTATTAAAGTTCAGGATGTGATTCCATAGATAGAAAAATATAAAGATACTATTTGCAATATTCACCTCAATAAGCCTATTCCAACCATGGTGCCATGGCTGTGGAATATTTTGGCAATTCCATTTAGGGAACTGCTTTTAGAGATCGGATATGACTCACAAAGTCAGTCTCCTTGCTTTATTTTCACACTTCAGGAAAAAAGAGAAAAAGATGTGATTTTTTTTTTTTTTTCACTCAGAGGCAACATTGTAGGACAGGCTAAGAAATCATTCCAGAAACTAGTCAAAACAAGAACTAGAAAGTAGTGGTCTTCCAAGATAACATGAGTCAGAACTGGGCTTCAACACCATGAATGTTAAAATATCAATCCCTTCTAATTTAAAGGTTATTTTCTGATTCAGGATCCTGTCACACTGCACCATATCAGAGTTCCCCCTTCTTTCTAGATCCCTGTGTGCTTTGTTGTTGTGCTGCTAAGTCATGTCTGACTCTGCAATCCCATGGCCTATAGCCCACCAGGCTCCTCTGTTCATAGGATTTCCCAGGCAAGAATACTAGAGTGGGTTGCCATTTCCTTCTCCAGGGGATCTTCCCAACCCAGGGACCAAGCCCAAGTCTCCTGCATTGGCAGGCAGAGTCTTTAACACTGAGTCACCAGAGAAGCCCATCCCCCGTGCATTAGGCAGCTATTATTCCTCTGCATTATCTCCATGGTCTGGAGTGAAATCATTGCTCCAAAGAAGAATGGTATTAACCTGCTGATATGCATGCATGCCGGTGTCCATGCCTACTGATGGTGGGCCTAACCCTGTTCTCTGACTTCCTGCAGATAGGGTCGCTTCAGATCACAATGGAGAAATGAGTCTTTAGAAAGCTGGCACAAAGGAACCCTGAGGATATTTTGGGAAGATTGCCAGCACCTGATATCATCTACTAAATAGGTAACATCCATTGCTTTTAGCAGAAAACACATTTTCTTTCAACATGAGAAACACTCTTGAGGCATTTTCCATTTTAGATCTCAACCTCCACTATCCTCTACTCAAATACCAATGATTTCCATAAAATACCACATGTAATAAGGTGTTAAAATCATGCAGTGTGTTCTATTAACAGGGCTAAAATCTATTTCTATATTTTCTGTATGAATGCAACTGCCTGTACAGTTTATATATATTCTGATGTATACGACTGTTTAAGGTGTCATTAGTCCCGAGTCTTGTCGTAGTTAGTCTAATTATCTTTTTTGGGGATTTCAAAATTCAGTTTGTAAGAGCACAAAATTCCACTGAATGAAGATGATCAATACAGAAAATATCATTACCATGAGCCAGACAAAGCATTCAACACACAAAATATCAAGCAGTAAAACTTTGCCAGGTTTTGCATTGGTCTCCTCCAAGTAACAACATCGCTAATGTTAAAACACACATTAACAAAGGGGGCTACTCCTTGGTCTCACTACATTAAACATTTATAAATTCATTACTTAGTACTTCAAACATTCATTTATATTTTCTTACATGGAATTATTATGCATTTAGCTTTTATTCATTTTAAAAAGTTCCACTGCATTAGGTCTTCAAAGAGATTTCCAAAGTGTTCAATTACTTTTTCTAACTGTGGCTTTTTCTGTTTCTTGGAAAAGAGCCAGTTTCCCAGTCTTTGCACTTTTACTCTTACTCTCTTCATCCACTTGTTCTAGGGGTTGTGAAAAGAGGTTTTCTTTCATGACTGCCTCAACAGTGAGGGTTCCTTTCTAGCTTTTAAAAATTCAAGCTTAAAAAAAAATTTAAACTGGCATCTTTATAATGCCAGTAGCTTTTGCTCAGTGAGGAATCAAACCATCTGAACAATGACTGCTTGTCTAAAGCCACTATTCACAGAAGGTACAGCCTTCTGGGGAATGGGAAAAGTTTTTACCTACTGACAAATGGTAGTTGCACAACAGAATAGAACTGAACCCAAGGCATAGTGCCTCACGTTTCCAGAGCTGAAATGATGGGATCAGTTACAGCCCTTCTGCCATTGACCCAACATAAAAGGAACACTGACGAATATCAAACAAGATCAAGCGACAGTCCAGATGAGATCTTGTGTACTCCTTTCAAATGTCTTTAATTTACAGATTTTAAAAATGTTTGGAGTGGTTGGAGACTTATCCCCATGTGTGAATTAAAACTTGATGATGGAACTCTAGTGAGAATCTGAGAGACAGAAAGAATAAATCTTGAGAAAATTGTCTAGTGTGTATAAATAGCTTTAACAGTTACTTCAAAGTTTAGTTTTATGTAATGTCATTTAGGTCTCACGACTTCCAGAGGCCTCTGAAAGAAATATGAACCCCGTGACTATCATCTGTGTTAAGACCTCCTGCGATTTACTGGTCCCTCTCGTTCTATGAAGTACGCGAACCAATTAGAAAGAAAAAATGTTTCGCTTTATCTTCCTCACTAGATTAAGCCATCATGACTGCTGGTTTGTGTTTAGATGAGAAAATATTTTAATTTCTTTATTCTATTCTTGATTATTCTTGATTCCATTGGTTAAAAAAATTGTGGGCAGGGCTCAGAGAGGCAGACAAGGTGGGGTGCTTTCACTCTCTGCGCTGTCTTACCTATTCCTCTCTTTCCTTCCCCTTCCCATATAATCCCTCCCTGGTGCACAGATGAAGTTTCAGTGGTAGCTACAGAGACCTTGGATGTAAAAAGGAAGGAAGATAAAAAAAAAAATGCAGGAAACTGATGCAGCCACTATGGAAAATAGTCTAGAGGTTCCTTGAAAAACTAATTGGGCTCCTCAGGTGGCTCATTGGTAAAGAATCTGCCTGCCAATGCAGGAGACTCAGGAGACACTGGTTCAGTTCAATCCCTGGGTGGGGAAGACCCTCTGGAGGAGGGCATGGCAACTGGCTCAAGTATTCTTGCCTGGAGAATTGCCATGGACAGAGCAGTCTGATGGGCTACAGTTCCTAGGGTCACAAAGAGTTGGACAAGACTGAGCACTCACACGTGAAAATAGCTCTAAAAATAGAACTAACATATCATCCAACAATCCTACTCCTGGACATATATCCAGAAGAGATGAAAACTCTAAATTGAAAAGATACATGGACCCCAATGTTCACAACAGCACTATTTACAATAGCCAAAGCATGGAAGCACCTAAATGTCAATAAACAGATGAATGGATAAAGATGTGGTGTGTACACATCTTTACACACACACAGAATATAAAAAGAATAAAATGTTGCCATTTTCCATAACATGAATGAACCTAGAGATTATAACACTGAATGAAATAAGTCAGAGAAAGACAAATATTATATGATATCTATTATACATGGAGTCTAAAAATAATACAAATGAATTTATTTACAAAACAAAAATGGACTCACAGACATAGAAAACAAACTTATAGTTACCAAAAAGGGAGGGATAAACTAGGAGTATGAGATTAATACACACACACTACTGTAAATAAAATAGCTAAACAACAAGGACCTATTCTATCGCATAGGGAACTATATTCAACATCTTATAATAACCTGTAATGGAAAAACAATTTTTGAAAAAGAAAAAAACACATAAGACTGAGTCACTTTTCTGTATGCCTGAAACAAACATGATATCGTAAATCAAGGATACTTCAAAAAGTTCAAAAAATTGCAGGGAGGAGGTTGGCAGCAGCTATGAGATAAGAGAAGAACAGGAATGGCTGAAGAGAGACAATGTTTTATAGAAGAAACAGGAAGTTAGCTAAAAAGTAAGGACCTTAGATTCCTTCTAGTGCTGTTCTCCAGGATCCCACTATTAGTAAGTGGTAAAGTCAACTCTAAGAAATGTCAGGGCGTTTTCTATTTCAACATAAACACGTCTAGTTTCTTGGTGTATCCTGAACAGAGTTATAATGCACAAACACATCACTTTATGAACATGAATGAACAGAAGCAAACTTTTTGGGTCAGTTTTATTCTTGAAAACAAGGAAACATTCTGATTACCTCTTATAAGGTCATCTGAACTACATATATATAAACTAAAGAAGGAAAAACCTTAACTTCAGATATTTTTCCATATTTTTTCTTATGCTTAATTATATGTATTTGTAGTTGTTTTTGTTTTCTCTACCTTTCCTAAAATCCAAGACATATACTCTAATTATAGCTTTCTTACAGACATCATAAAATGTAAGGGAGCCTAGGTTTTTCAAGGAGGCGTCCTTAAATTGCTCAACACCTCTGATTTATCCAGAATGCTGTTGCCTCTTTTGATGTCTCATGTTTAGTATTCTGCAAAAGCAGCTTTCCATGGACATATTGCTTTTTATCCTGTGTTTAATTTTCTGTACCAAAAAATTCCCCAGTTTAGCATATGGAAGCAGGAGGTTTTAACCAAGCTTTAGGCGTTGAGAGAGAATAATTTTGAACTTTTCATGTGTGAGTTTATAAAATCAATGCTGTAAAATGTGTCCAGTGTTACTCTGATAATGTAGAGTTTCTTAGAAGTGAGTGGCTACAGGAGTGCTTTAGCAATTGAATTTTATTTTTCTATTTCTTTATTATTCAGGAAATGTGTGGAGTGTGGGGGTTGATGGCTTTCTCTTCATCTTCCAGAATGGTCTACTGCTCTTTAACACTTTCTAATATTAGACTTACAAGGAAAGAGGCAGACACAAACTAAAATAACTTACCACTTTCAAATTTGTTAAACATTTAAAAAGAGATTGATAGTAAAAAAATGAAATGCATCTGTTTGCATCTATTAAAACTCTCTTTTATTAATATCACCATACATAATCAAGACATAGGTATACTGAAACTGTGATATAATTATTATATTAGATGATTGACTAATAGAGTTAAGTTTCTAGACATTAGTTGTATTTGCTTGCATCAAATACAACTTCTCAGCTAGTACTATCTTGAGAATTCGATCAGTGATGGTCATGAAAAAGAGAAGGTTTTAAAACTCCTTGCATGTTTTTTGATCAAGGGAAGTTCAATCTAAGTTTACATGAACAATTAATAAAAGCAAATTAAAAGCTGTTATGCATATTTATAGAGTTTATTCTCCACCTGCTATTTTAATACAAGTGGCAGAAGAAAAACCACTTCTAGATCTCGTGTATATGACTTTGATATAGAGATTAACCAAATTCTACTTATTCTTTACTACCCCATTCAAATGGCAACCCACTTCAGTATTCTTAGCTGGGTAATCCCATGGACAGACGAACCTGGCGGGTTACAGTCCATAGTGTCCCAGAGTCAGATATGACTGAAGTGACTTAGCACACACCCCATCCAAGGGGAAGCAAGGCTATGCAAGTATTTGAGAAGTTTAAAGCAGACGTTGATTATTGTCTCAGCCCCAGGCAAGAGAGTTTCCAAGACAAAAAGCATTAAATGGGACGCAAATTATTTTATTAAGGACAATATGTAGCGAAAGTATAACAGGCAGAAAACAATTTTAAAATCATTTAATACAATTTCATAGGATATAAATGTAAAGAGACATGACAGCTATATTTTCCTTTATTATTCATAAGTGAATTAAAAAACTGAAGTATTCTAATCAGTTTCTTACTGGGGACTGACATAAAATAATCATTTTCACAATTAAAATACAACTGTGGGATATTTTCCTAGATCAGTGCTACTCAAAGTGTGGTACAGAATACAAACTATGTGTTCCAATCACCACTGAGATAAGTTGAGAAAGAGAGAATAAGTGTTTAGATACTTTTATAACAATTTGACATGACTAAGATATTCAAATGTGTTTTGCTATTTCACAAAAATATTAGTTGTGATTGTTTGGAAGGAAAAAAATCTCTTCCTGTTAAGAGAGCCTGAAGGGCACTGGTTTAAATAATTAAGTGTGCAGTTACCCATGAATGGAACACTAAATCACAAAGTGAACATGGACTGCATTTTTAATGGAGGGAAATGATGGTAAACAGAGCACTGTTTCTGTTAAAATATACCTATATATACACATGTATATGTATGCATGCGTATTTGGGCTTCCCTGGTGGCTCAGATGATAGTGATATATAATTTTATCTTGTGTTAAACACTGACACAGTTTCATGGGCTTGTAAAAATTATTAATAACAAATAGAAACATCGATTTAAATAGACTGACAGAAGGGGGAGCTCTCATACTCTATGACAACAGCAAAGCCCAACAAGAAAGGTTTTATCTTGGCAAAAGATCAGCCAATGAGAGGCTGTCATAACTCAGCCAATGAAAAGTCACTATATTTTGAACTTTCAATTTCTCCTAATTTCTGCTATTACTGCAGAGAGCCAGGATACTGGAAAAAAAATTATTACAAATTTAAGCATTTTAGTTTCCTTCAGCCTTCCAAGAGGTTCCAAGGAAATACAGGGGCTCTTCCCAATCTTTCCTCTAAATTAACTTGGAAAAGCATTTCTCCAGATTGGCTCTCCCAGTCCTAGTTGATGTGAGAGCCACGCTCTTGGTGCTCAACCTCCCTACTATAAAGAAACCCCTACTTCAGAGTGCTAAAATATTTCAAATAATGGGGATCTTTGATTAACCTCAAGATGTTCCCACCTCTAAACCTACTCTGTTTTAGGTCTTTTGAGATGTATACACCCAGTCTTCTTAATTTCTTCACCCCTGTTCATTTATTATGCTCAGAATTCTTAAAGAAACATCATGCTGATTTTTCTTTTCTCCAAAGAGGAGAAAATAATTCTAGAATTTCATATCAGCTGTCAAAGCTACCAATTAGGGAAATTAAATAACCCTTTGACCTCTTTTATGTACTCTATCTCTGATGACAGTAGAGTTGATTCTGGAAACACTGATCACATGTCCGCATCAAATCAACTACCCTCCTCTTACCATCCTCTTTAAGGGCAGAATCTCCAACTAATAGTGACAAAATTCACAGCAAACCTCCCTATCAAGAGTCCAGTAAATCCCTCAAAACCTGTCCCCAGAACTAATCAACACCCTATAAGTAAAGAAGCCCTTCAAGGAATAAAGCCCATAATGGCAAATTAGAAGGCTCAAGGTCTCATTATCCCTTGTACTAGCCCTTCTAACACTCCCATTTACTGGTAAGACAATCTAAGGGCCAAGGCTGGAGATTTGTCCAGGACTTCCAAGCAATAAGCAACACTGTAATCTCTCAAAACCTTGCTGTTCCTAACTCTCATAGGCTGTGAACATCCATTCCCTCTGGAAGCAAATTCTTTATGTAATCGATTCATGCAGTGCATTCTTTTGTATTTCAGTTGATGAAGGTAGCCAATACCTTTCTGCCTTCACTTGTGCAGAAAAACAGCTCACTTGGACAAGAATGTCTCTCAATTTTAAGAGAGTTCTTGTTTTTCTTAGATATTGAAGGCTGATCTGAATGATATTAAAGTTCCCTAGGGGCTCTACTTTGTAGCAATATGGGGATGATCTGTTTGTTATGCTTCTCAAGCTTCCTAACAGGAAGACAGTATCCACTTGCTAACGCTTTTCTACTGAAAGAGACATAAAGTGACCGAGGGAAAATTGCAGTTTGCCCAAACCCAGGTTTGATATTTAGGGCATCTGATATCAGAACAGGGGCTACACCTACATCCAGATAGACTTCATGGTGTCCTAAGTTTCCTTAAATCCAAAACTAAGTGCCAACTGTGAGGCTTTCTCAGGCTATCAAACCAGCTATCAAATTCCAAATTTCTCTTATGTATGTTTTACTAAAGAATAAAAATCTTGACTCAGTTCTTTATTAGAAAAACTAAATGACTTAGTCTTTAAAGCCTTAAAGAAAAGTTTGATGACCCCTCCAGTCTTCAGGCATCCTAATTATCAGATTCCCTTTTTCCTTTTTTTTAATATAAGAAAAAGAAAGGAATGACCTTGAGGTACTCAGCACAAAACAACAACAACAGCTCAGAGGGTATTATAACTAGCTTTTGGACCCCATGGAATGGACATACAGCCTTTGCCTTAGAGTCATTTCTGCCACTGCCCTTTCTGGTTAAGGCCAACAAGAAAACAACTGTGGGATCCCCTTTAACCATTTTTGCATTTTGTGCAGTAGAAGCCTTCCCAAATTCTCATCACACTCAACATTTCTCAGTAGCTAGCTCACCTCCTATGAAGCTTTTTTGTTAACCGTTCATTACATAATGCTTTTATATTAAGTAAAGTGAGGTTGCTCAGTCGTATCCGACTCTTTGCGACCCCGTGGACTGTAGCCCACCAGGCTCCGCTGTCCATGGGATTCTCCAGGCAAGAATACTGGAGTGGGTTGCCATTTCCTTTTCCATGGGATCTTCCCGACCCAGGGATCGAACCCAGGCCTCCTGCATTGCAGGCAGATGCTTTAACCTCTGAGCCACCAGGGAAGCCCTTTTACATTGTATAACCTTAATCTGGCTACTCTTCTCCCTTCCATCACCAAGAAAGTCCTTCATAACTGCTTAATGCTGACAGATCATCCCCTGACTCCTCATAATGATTAGCAGGAAATTCATTTGGGTAACACTGACTTTTCATGGTTCACTGATATTTAAAATGTGACAATGGCAAATATTATGCTGGATATGCTATTACAACTCCTTTTGATGTTATTGGAGCAGCACCTTTACCTATGGCTATTTCACCTCAAAGGGTTTCATTAAATGCTCTTACACAGGCTTCTACTTTAGCCAAGGGCAAACCTGATGATATTTATACTGAGAGTAGATATGCTTTCAGAGTAGCTTATGGGCATTTCATAGAAGCAACATGGTTTTCTTACATCCAGGCAAAATAAAATTAAAAATATCTCTGATGTTTAGGAATTATTGGATACAATACCATTACCTGTCATGTCAGCTATTATTAAGATTATCGGGCATTCTAAACTTGACTCTCTAGAAGCTAAGGGAAATCACATTGCTCTCATTTCTGCAAGAAATGCTGCCCTTAAAGGAACGAGCAGCAGCCAAATCTGTGTCATGGTCCAAAGGATTATTTCCCCAAATGATAACTTTTAAAAATTGACTAGAGAAGTCCAGTAACTGGCTTCAAAGGAAAAAAAAAAAAAAAGGAAAGAAAAAAAGAAAAACAAGATTGTTGGAAACAGATTTTGGTTTGGTAAAAAGAGAACACTTAGTTTGGACCAAATACCAACCCAGTTCTTCCAGAATACCCACTCCTAACCACTGTCCATGCATTAAATCATTGGTCATGATAGACTCTGTGAATCAATATTGGTTGGGGAATATCAACAAGGTCACAAAATTTGCTTACCTCACTTATCCCACTGTTGCAAAATACAAGCCAGGGAAGCCTATTTATATTGTTCCCAGACATTTTAAACTGCCTAATGGACCACTTGAGGTCTGACAATTGGATTTCATACAACTTCTTCCAACTCATGGATATAAGTATGTTTTACTCATGGTCTATGTTTTCACACTGGACTGAAGCCTTCTCTGAAAGATAGGCTACTGCCTCTTCTGTAGGTAAAGTCTTTTTCTAAAAGATCATCCCTACCTGGGGGGCTCTTCCTGAACTTCACAGTGACAGAGGAACCCATTTGATTGGTCAGATACTTTGACAAGTATGTGCTATTTGGGTGGTTTTTCAACATTTTAACTGCACTGAATACCCTCAACCCTCTGGTTTAGTTGCATGTACTAAAGACACTACTAGAGTTTCCCTGGTGGCTCAGTGACGAAGAACATGCCTGCCGGTGTAGAAGACATGGGCCTGATCCCTGTGTTGGGAAGATCCTTGGAGAAGGAACAGCAACCCACTCTGGTATTCTTGCCTGGGACATCTCATGGAGCCTGGTGGGCTACAGTCCATAGCATCCCAAAGAGTCGGACATGACTTAGAGACTAAACAACAAAGGTATTATTAAGATTCAACTGGCAACATTTTAGAGGCACTCCTCCAAATACCTTTGTCGTTGTTGTTGTTGTAAAGCATTGCCACTGATCTTTCTAAATCTCATATCCACCCCTTTTTGAACTCATAAACTCTCAGCCTTTGAGATAGTCTTAGGACCCCCAGTGCACTTGATCCCTGCCTTTTTTGACCCACAATTTATAAAGGGAATGATACTCCAATATTTTGAATGCCTAACAGCTTCTATTAAAAATAATCAGGTTTTGGTAGAGCAACGTTTGCACAGTGCACTCTCACAACACGAAGACCTTAAGCATCACACCTGGCAACCTGGAGATTTTTTCTATTGGGAAGACACCTCCAGAAAGACTTTCTTCAACCTTGCTCGAAAGATCCCCATTAGATACTGTTAAGCAACTGCTTTCTCCCCAGCTCTCGGGGATAACTTAGTTTTATGTGACACATTGAAGAAAGCACCAAACCCTGCCTAGACATGGATTTATCTTGAGACCTGAAAGTAAAGAAATTCTGGAATTGAAACAGATCTCATCTGGTGAGACAGCCTGTGTGGTTGCTTGGATTAAATGGTGCCATTTGCTAATATCGAGCCTAGAGATGGACACATAAATTTGGGAATGATAACTTCAGTAACACTGAACAGGTCTCATTACTACAGCAGTTTCTTAAAAACTTCCACATGGCAACATACACTGAGAAGAACTACTGAGGATTTAGAGTTTGCTGCATATCATCCTTTATTTGAGTCCAGAGTCATTTTCTGAGACAAACCTTCCATTGAACATATTGGGCAATTGTGTCTCCACTACTCATTGGCTCTGTAAGTTATTTAACTTCTTCGAGTGTCAGTTTCTCTTACAAATAGAATGCCTTCTTTAATGTTTATTATAAAGCTTTAATTTTCTAGCATGTGCCAAACACCTAGCAGGTACTTAATTTTATTACTGCATTTAAGTCCGTCGAGTATAAAGAGGCTATTCCATAGGGGCAATATAGCTAGTTTTGCATCATAAACCCCTTTCCAAGATTTTTGGAGATCTTGTTGTTCACCATGGATTAACAAAAATAAAACACTATTTCATATGAATAGAGATATTGTTACTCATAATTTCCTGGCATGTATTAAGTGCTCAGTAAACATGGCAGAAATGAATGAATACAATAATCATAAGCCAAAATGAAAAGTATTTCAGGTATAGCTAGATTCATACCTTGACTTCTTCCATTAGGCAACTACCTTATTTCTCACTTTCCTGAATTTGAAAATAAAGATCCTGTCATATAGAATTTTTATGAGGAATAAATGGCATATAGTATTTCATATGGCATCTGACATCTGACAACTGTTCAGTCCATCTTGCTATGCCAACAGGTTGAGAATTTCATCCTTTCACCAAGGTTTTCTTATAATCTAAGTCCCGGTTTCTCTCTTTTCTGTAAATGAAAATAGATACTGAAATAATTTGTAATCCAGAGGAAATAATGAAGATAGGTATAGCAGAGATTTTTTTAAAAGTAAAAAATATTTTCTAATTAGTGTTTCTCCTTCCTGAATTTGAAAAAGTTGGGGCCAACCATCTGCTGGATCTCCTGCTTGTTTCCACTGAATCACACCTGGACTAGTATTAGAACCTCCCTTCCTGTTCAAATCCATCATTTATAGCTTCCCTTGGATGTTGACTTTGAAATAAGCACGGATTCATGTAAGACAAGGAAAAGTAAGGAGTTGGTAACCGACTTAATAGTGCATGCATGCATGCTCAGTTATGTCTGACTCTGCACCCCATGGACTGTGGGCCTGTCATCCTCCTCTGTACATGGGCTTCTTCAGACACGAATACTGGAGTGGGTTGCCATTTCCTCCTCCAGGGGATCTTCCTGACCCAGGGATCAGACCCACATCTCCTGCTTTAGCAGGCGGATTCTTCACCACTGAGCCCAGGGGAGCCCAGGTGGATTAAATATAATTCCTTTGTTAGATTGAGATATATAAACTGTGCATATATACATGTTTTTATTATGTGATTTAAATACTGAATTTTATCAGTGAATAGCATGTGTTCTAATACATGGATGACTGGCATCTCAGGAAACAATGTTACTATCCTGTGTAATTCTGACATGGCACAGGACAGCAGCCTGGGAACTAGGGATTCCAGAGGATGAGGAGGCGGCCATGTCTTGTGGAGAAGAGACTATTCCCTGAGATTCTGTATGTCCCCCTCTACTTCTTGTTACTTTCTGGCATAAACCAATTGAACTCTTACTTCAATAATACCCTTGCCACGGTTGCCTTCTTGACTTTCCAAACTATTCATTAAAAAGCTACCATGTGTCAGACACTTTTCTAGAAACTTTACATATATTAACTCACTGCAAAACTACAAATAAAGATACTTTTATCATTATGTCTAGTTTTCTTTTTTTTTAATATTTATTTATTTGACTGCACTGGGTCTTAGAGGCAGCATGTGGGCCCTAGTTCCTTGACCAGTAATTGAACTCCTGTACTGGGAGCAGGGAGTCTTAGTCACAGGACCACTAAGAAGTCCCTGTATCTATTTTAGAGGATAGGAAACTGGACAATAAGATTAAATAATATGCTGAAGTGGGGACCTAGTTGCAGGAAATCTGACTGAAAGAAGGTCCCTGGTCTTCACTATCTGCCTTCACTGAATCTGTACGACACTCACCCAAAAACTAGACTTTGGGTCAGTTCCAATGCACTTCGCTCACACCAGATTTTGCAGCACACCAGATACACAGGAGGTGTTTAGAAATATTGCTTAATGAATGAATATATGCTCATCAGGATCTCCAGTGCAGATTTTTTTTCCCTGAGCTTCAGTTCCATGGGAACATGTACTTTTTAAAAAATAATCTGGATTCACACAGTATCACAGTGACCTTAAGTAAACAAAATAAACTCACCATTTATTGTCTCGTCTTCTAGCCCCCATATTCCTGACTAGAACTATCATTTCACCCTCTGCCCAAGTAAAAAACTTGGAAGTAGGTTTTTTTCTCCTTCCTATCCTCTCTTTCTTTTTGTTAACCCTCTACCCGACAGGAACTACACAACCATTTGCAGGATCCCTGGGCATCCCCTGAATCTTCTCTGTCTCATGCCTCACTAGTCAAAGTCCAAATAGTAATTTGCTGTCTTGGATGGTTATTACTTACTTCTCATTCCTTGCTGTTTTTTTTTTGTTTTTTTTTTTTTTGTTTGTTTTTTTAAGTAACATGGGCTTCCCAGGGGGCCCTAATGCTAAAGAATCTGCCTGCTAATGCAGGAGATGCAAGAGACGTGTGTTTGATCCCTGGGTCAATAAGATTCCCCTGGAGGAGGAAATGGCAACCCTCTCCACTGTTCTTGCCTGGGAAATCCCGTGAACAGAGGAGTCTGGCAGACTACAGTCCGTGGGGCCGCTAAGAGTCAGAAACAACTGAGCCTCACAGTATCGAGTATAGTGTCTAGTTTAAACTCAGGCTCAAAAATGAAAAATGTAATTGAAGAACTATCTAGGAATCAAAAAGAGAATATATCAGATGACGATATTAGAAACCAGCTGTAGGTTGCAAACAAAACAACCTAAAATAAGAGACATCTGGAACAGCATCTGAGAGCCAGGTCAAATTCTGTCTGGCACTCTTGGCCCCATGTGCTTCAATTTACTCTTCTTGATTTTTGCTTTTGCATTTCTACAATAGCCGCTTTTCTTTCTTCCAGCCTGACAGTCTTTGGCTGCTGAGGCCCTGCTCTGATATTTCCATCAGCCACTTTGTTCCAGCATGATTTGCCTTTGCTTTCTGGTTTTTACCTCCTGGTTTGCCCCTGATAATGATGGTTGATTGAACAACCTAGTCCATCTCATCTGAATCCAACATTCCCCACTCCAGTGAACCTGGCCCATGGTACCCCTTTCCTGCACCCAATCTAGATTGACTTCCTATACTGTGCCTACATTTATCAAATGAGATTGGTCCCTGGCCTTTTAAAATACTCATATGACAGGTAGAACATATAAGATGATACATAACAGCAGTCATTAATGTTAAAATAAACAGGCTGAATTGACTTAAGATTATTATTGAACTAACATGATTAATTTATACAGTACTTTCATAACTACAGTAACAAAAGTATCACTTAAAATATATATTACTTATGAATATGGTAATTAAACAATTTTTTTGAAAGTATTTCTAAATAAAATATTTTTTATCATGAAGACAGTACAGACTGCATTATAAATAATGTGATTTTAATTTAGGAAAAGAAATGAACCAACTACTGAGCTAATCTGAGAGTTTCAATTCGTTCTTGTTTGCTACTTGAGAAACTGTTTCAATGAAAACATCAAACAATGTAAGAAAATATGTCAAATATTTTATATAGCAGCACTGTTGGCAAATATAGTTTGCTTCTTTATTTGTATGTTTAGTTTTTAGTTTATCAGCATGACTGAGCTTTTCAAGAGATAAGGATTTTTGGAATATTTCCATTGAAATTTAAGTAATTGTAAATGCAAATGGGCTGTTAAGTAAAGCCTGCTTCCTTGTGCCAACAAAAGTTAAATATCTAAATTCAGGAAATTCAATGAGGAATCAAAGTCAGGTTTAAGGACAATTATTTGGGTCAGGCTGTTTTAACTTGATTTTTGCTCAAGGTATCATTCTTTCAATTTAGAGGCAAATTATAGATAATGGAAAAACCGCCAAGAAGAAAGGCTTTCATTTATACACATGTGCATTAATTTTCTTTTGAATGTGGGACAGGTACAACAATTATTATGTAAGTTCTGATGTCTCCAGTACTTTGTTCCTCTCTCTTTCCCATATCTAATTACCCAAATAGTCATATAAATTAGTTTTTTTTTTTTACATCAAATACTACTTTTGAAAGGTACAAGTCAGAGTCAAAGTCACATTAAAAGCAGACAGAATCAAATGGAGTCAAAGACAACAAGATTACCCCAAGGTGACTGAAGCCTGAACCTGTAGAGGCTAGCAGCTCTTGATCAAATTTACAGATAACAACAAAGTGCTAGGTATTTAAATTATTTTTTAAATGATACTGACATCCCTATCTTCTTTGTCACTTAAAAATGTTTGTGCAGCTTCTCTATCTTACACTCTTCAAGAAAATAGTCCCTTGTATATAAAAGAATCAAGTGTCAGAACAGAAACATTACAGAACATTTGACTTGTGTCCTGGGAGATTATAAAAAGGTACGGTGGGATCATTTTTCCAATCATTCAAAAGAAAACGACGCTATTCAAGCAAGATTAATCATTCATAGTAACCTTGTTTCTGAATAACTAATAATCATAATTGTGTTAATTTTCTTAAATCTAAAATTTATATGTATCTTAATTTAGTGCTAAACACTAACGATTATGAGATTTGGGGATTTTTATGAACCAAAAAATCTTCAAATAAAGTAACACTGATGTTTTCTTTCCAGTAAGAGCAATAAAACAACTAAATAAAAACAATCAACCATACAAAATATACCTGCCATCTATTGTTATTATAATTTAATAAAAGCAATTTCACTTGACATCAAACAATGAGGTATAATCTTATAGAATAAATGAGAATCCTATGAATTGACCCAAATAAAGTTTAAACTCACTACTTTTTAAATGTATTTTACTTTGCCACACCCATGAAAATTTAGTCAAGGACCACAATGGTAGACTGATATTGTATAACCACTATTACAGAGACAACTAAAATGCTGAGCGTGTATTTTATTTGCACAGAGGCCTTAATAAATGAAGCCTTTATTAATACCCATTTTAGGCTCTAATTCCCTTTTGTGCAAAATGAGAATAATAATAGGACCTACCTCCCTGAGATGATGTGAGAATTCAGTGAGTTCATACACACCAATCTTTAAAACAGGGTCTATCACACAAATTAAGAGCTCAGTAAATGGTGGATATTGTTCTTATTGTCAAAGTTGGGTTTAAGGTCTCATTTTTAAGATTTGATTAATCTCTAAAATATCTATTTCTCACATTCACATTAAATAAAAGGGGGAAAAAAGAATTATCAACATACCCTGAACTCTAGTTAAGATAAATATGTTGAAATGTACAGATAAAGTATATTGATGTTTCTAATTTACTCTGTATCCAAAAAAGACAATGAATTGAGACAAGAATAAATAGATACCCAAGCACAAAATAAACATAATATAATGCTAATTGTAGAATCTATGCCCTAGAATCTAGGGCATATATACAATTCTTTCAAATTTTCTATGTGTTTTACATTCCTCAAAATAAAACAGAAAATATTAAAGGATTTAAAATTTCAAAGATACAATCTTAAAAAATAATTTTGAGCACCTGTTCATTAAAATAAGAAGCTACCAGATGCAAGCATCATTTCTAACACTTATCTGGGAATACCATATTTATATTCAAGGGCAGGATTTCTACTCCTTGCCTCCAGGTCTAAAATTGTTAGTTGTGATGGTGCTACTATAACCATGTTTGCCTGAACTCTCACTTTAGCCATGTATCAGAGGCTATGGGAGACTGTGGGTCCTGTAAACAACCTGGCATCCAGTTTCAATTCTTATTCAACCAGACTGAACCTGGGGACATGTGGAGGTAAGCATGAGAGTTGTAAGTCAGTTTCCAGTCTGGAGTCAAGTTCTTGAAAAGTGGCACTTATGCAATTTGATGATAATGTCCAAAAGAAATATTGCATTAGTAGGAAAAACGTGAAAGGAAATGAAAATGTTCTAACTATACAACATGCTATAAACCACGTGGTGTATACACTTCTATTTCTTTGTTAAAGAAAAAAAAAGTGTATGAATGTGTGTGTGCATACACATATATCAGTTCAGTTCAGTCGCTCAGTCGGTCTGACTCCTTGCGACCCCATGAATCGCAGCACACCAGGCCTCCCTGTCTATCACCAACTCCCGGAGTTCACTCAGACTCAAGTCCATCGAGTCCGTGATGCCATCCAGCCATCTCATCCTCTGTCATCCCCTTCTCCTCCTGCCCCCAATCCCTCCCAGCATCAGAGTCTTTTCCAATGAGTCAACTCTTCACATGAGGTGGCCAAAGTACTATACATATATATGCATATATCTATATATTGGAATCTTAGTGGCTCTGTGAAACTATAAAATATAAGATGTTGCTATTTTTCATAATTATTTTCTTCTCTTTATAACGTCAACCAAAACAGTGCTAAAGACATTTTATTTGTTTGTTTGTTTGTTTTCCCAACTGTTTGAGACATGTTATGGCAGCTGAAATCTAAAGAATAACTCAGTGTAAAATCAGAGCCAGTTATTGTCGAAATTATTGCAGTGTTACCAGGAAATAGTGGCATCACTGATTCGATGGACTTAAGCCAAGTGGCATCACTGACTCACTGGACTTGAGTTTGAGCAAACTCTGGGAGTTGGTGAAGGACAGGGAAGCCTGGTGGGCTGCAGTCCATGGGGTCGCAAAGAGTCAGACATGACTGCGTGACAGAACTGCTGCTGCTGCTGCTCAGTCGCTTCAGTCGTGTCTGACTCTGTGCGACCCCATAGACGGCAGCCCACCAGGCTCCGCCGTCCCTGGGATTCTCCAGGCAAGAACACTGGAGTGGGTTGAGCAACAAAACTAGGAAACAATTATTATTTTATTTTAGAAACAAAGAAAAATACTTCAGATGCTTAAAAAATCCAATTAAAAAAGAATAATATTAAACAATTATGCAAATATTTGGCATCCTGTAGAAGGTTTCTAGATAATTTAGTATATGTATTCTTATGGATGCTATTTTTATTTTTGAGTAGGATATGAAAGTATGAAATACAATGGTGTAGTCATCTCTATGAGCAAGAATGAAGTAAAGGTCAATTTCTGTCAAAAAAAAAAAATCTGCTTTACAATCTTGAGAAAGAAGAATGGGACTGGAGGAATCAACTTGCCTGACTTCAGGCTCTACTACAAAGCCACAGTCATCAAGACAGTATGGTACTGGCACAAAGACAGAAATATAGACCAATGGGACAAAATAGAAAGCCCAGAGATAAATCCACACACATATGGGCACCTTATCTTTGACAAAGGAAGCAAGAATATACAATGGATTAAAGACAATCTCTTTAACAAGTGGTGCTGGGAAAACTGGTCAACCACTTGTAAAAGAATGAAACTAGATCACTTTCTAACACCATTCACAAAAATAAACTCAAAATGGATTAAAGATCTAAATGTAAGACCAGAAACTATAAAACTCCTAGAGGAGAACATAAGCAAAACACTCTCCAACATAAATCACAGCAGGATCCTCTATGATCCACCTCCCAGAATTCTGGAAATAAAAGCAAAAATAAACAAATGGGATCTAATTAAAATTAAAAGCTTCTGCACAACAAAGGAAAATATAAGCAAGGTGAAAAGACAGCCTTCTGAATGGGAGAAAATAATAGCAAAAGAAGCAACTAACAAACAACTAATCTCAAAAATATACAAGCAACTTATGAAACTCAATTCCAGAAAAATAAACAACCCAATCAAAAAATGGGCCAAAGAACTAAATAGACATTTCTCCAAAGAAGACATACGGATGGCTAACAAACACGTGAAGAGATGCTCAACATCACTCATTATTAGAGAAATGCAAATCAAAACCACAATGAGGTACCACTTCATACCAGTCAGAATGTCTGAGATCCAAAAATCTGCAAGCAATAAATGCTGGAGAGGGTGTGGAGAAAAGGGAACCCTCCTACACTGTTGATGGGAATGCAAACTAGTACAACCACTATGGAGAACAGTGTGGAGATTCCTTAAAAAATTGCAAATAGAACTGCCATATGACTCAGCAATCCCACTGCTGGGCATACACACCGAGGAAACCAGAATTGAAAGAGACACATGTACCCCAATGTTCATCGCAGCACTGTTTATAATAGCCAGGACATGGAAACAACCTAGATGTCCATCAGCAGATGAATGGATAAGAAAGCTGTGGTACATATACACAATGGAGTATTACTCAGCCATTAAAAAGAATACATTTAAATCAGTTCTGATGAGATGGATGAAACTGGAGCCGATTATACAGAGTGAAGTAAGCCAGAAAGAAAAACACCAATACAGTATACTAACTCATATATATGGAATTTAGAAAGATGGCAATGATGACCCTGTATGCAAGACAGCAAAAAAGACACAGATGTGTATAACGGACTTTTGGACTCAGAGGGAGAGGGAGAGGGTGGGATGATTTGGGAGAATGGCATTGAAACATGTATACTATCATGTAAGAATCGAATCACCAGTCTATGTCCAATGCAGGATACAGCATGCTTGGGGCTGGTGCATGGGGATGACCCAGAGGGATGGTGTGGGGAGGGAGGTGGGAGGGGGGTTCATGTTTGGGATTGCATGTACATCCATGGTGGATTCATATCAGTGTATGGCAAAACCAATACAGTATTATAAAGTAAAATAAAGTAAAAATAAAAATTAAAAAAAAAAAAGAAAAAAAATCTGCTTTAATCTTTGGACACTTCTAGTAAGCCGTTTTTTCCTAAATTCTCCATATAATTGCTGTTCTTTTATGTCCACAAAAGCGTAATATCAGGGGATGGCATTTTTCCACCATAGGGTTAGGCCATGAAAAGAGGAGACTCATCAGGATTAATAAGAGGTAGAAGGGATGACTATAAGTAAACTTGATTGCTTCCATCCTAAATACAGCCTCAAAAAAACATACATCAGAGAAATTTGGATCTAGAGATACTCTCAGAAATGTTCTCATACATACAGGACAGTTAAAAGATGCACCTCTCAAGTCCATACCAGGGCCAGGTTAGTCACTGGGTCCGGCCTTTTTTCCCACCCTACACTGTCAATGCCTCTGCAGGATTGATATTATTTTACTATGCAGAAACATGCTTTTAGAAGGAAAACCATATGGAAAATTATTTATCTTGATATGGATAGATGTCTGTTTATATTCAAGGACTAGCAACAAGATTATATTTAGTTTTGAATCACTTATACAAGGTTTATGCAATTTACATATAGATTATAAATCACATATTTTATAAAGCACAATAAGGAAGAACTAAGAGTGGTGAAGAATCCTTCTCCCTGTTTCATTTTTATTTTTTCTGGCTTGGGAACATTAAATAAGAATTTAGTATATCAAATACTAGTTTTGTAAAATACTTGGTAGGTGCTTCATGGTACGCATAAACTCTGCCCTTAAGAAGTTGGCAGTCTACTGAATGAGGAAGACACTGGTACAGACAGAATGTTTACAAAGTTGTGCTTTACAAGATTGGTCAGGGGAGTGAAAAATGGAGAGGAGCATAGGCAGACATTAGGATGCACACCTGCCAAGTACAGGAAAGAAGCAGGAAAACTAAGGAACTGGGACACAGATGGGAAGGAGTGGGCAGTGAGTAGCAGGCAAAGAAAAAATACTTTGGTTCAAAATCTGAATATTCTGGTGGATCAGTTTCTTCTCTTTCGCCCTCTCACTATACCTCCTATAGATTTAAAAACAAACAAAAATGATAAAGTTCAAGTGCAGAGAAAGTGCTGTAATATCAACCCCAACAAACTTGACCCCCTACCAGTATCTTTTTAAATGTTACCACCAGGCCTAAAACCAGGGAATAGTCTGAAAAGCAAAGGAGAAAAGGAAAGATATAAGCATTTGAATGCAGAATTCCAAAGAACAGAAACAAGAGATAAGAAAGCCTTCTTCAGCAATCAATGCAAAGAAATAGAGGAAAACAACAGAATGGGAAAGACTAGAGATCACTTCAAGAAAATTAGACATACCAAGGGAACATTTCATGCAAAGATGGGCTCAATAAAGGACAGAAATCATATGGACCTAACAGAAGCAGAAGATATTAAGAAGAGGTGGCAAGAATACACAGAACTGTACAAAAAGATCTTCACAACCCGGATAATCACGATGGTGTGCTCACTCATCTAGAGCTAGACATCCTGGAATGTGAAGTCAAGTGGGCCATAGAAAGCATCACTACAAACAAAACTAGTAGAGGTGATGGAATTCCAGTTGAGCTGCTTCAAATCCTAAAAGTTGATGCTCTGAAAGTGCTGCACTCAATATGCCAGCAAATTCTGAAAACTCAGCAGTGGCCACAGGACTGGAAAAGGTCAGTTTTCATTCCAATTCCAAATAAAGGCAATGCCAAAGAATGCTCAAACTACCACACAATTGCACTCATCTCACATGCTACTAAAGTAATGTTTAAAATTCTCCAAGCCAGGCTTCAACAATATGTGAACGGTGAACTTCCTGATGTGCAAGCTGGTTTTCAAAAAGGCAGAGGAACGAGAGATCAAATTGCCAACATCCGCTGGATCATCGAAAAAGCAAGAGAGTTCCAGAAAAACATCTATTTCTGCTTTATTGACTATTCCAAAGCCTTTGACTGTGTGGATCACAATAAACTGTGGAAAATTCCTCAAGAGATGGGAATAGCAGACCACCTAACCTGCCTCTTGAGAAATCTGTATGCAGGTCAGGAAGCAACAGTTAGAACTGGACATGGAACAACAGACTGGTTCCAAATAGGAAAAGGAGTGCGTCAAGGCAGTATATTGTCACCCTGCTTATTTAACTTCTATGCAGAGTACATCATGAGAAATGCTGGACTGGAAGAAACACAAGCTGGAATCAAGATTGCCGGGAGAAATATCAATAACCTCAGATATGCTGAGGACACCACCCTTATGGAAGAAAGTGAAGAGGAACCAAAGAGCCTCTTGATGAAAGTGAAAGAGGAGAGTGAAAAAGTTGGCTTAAAGCTCACATTCAGAAAATGAAGATCATGGCATTCAGTCCCATCACTTCATGGCAGATAGATGGGGAAACAGTAGAAACAGTGTCACAATGGATCTACTGCACAACATTTCTCATCTTGATTAAAAGATGTAGAGCTGAAAAACGGTAAAAGTTATGTCTTCTTTAAGAAAAAAAAATGGATTTCTCTGGTGGGTCCAGTGGTGAACAATCTGCCTTCCAGTACAGGGAACATGGGTTCAATCCCTGAGATTCCACATTCCACGTGCAGCACAACTGCTAAGACTGTGTGCCACAGCGACTGACGCCACGACAGTGGGAAGCTCACACACCGCAACTAGAGAGTGGCTCCCACCTGCTGCAACTAGAGAAGGCAGGAGTGCAACAATGAAGACCTAGCGCTGCCAAGAGCAAATGAGTAATTAAAAAGAAAAAAAGAGGAGTTCAGCCAGTGATACGTTTAATAAATAATACACAGTATCACTCAGTGAAAAAACAATGAAGGAAGATAATAAAGGGTTCTAATAAACTTTTATTACATTGATTGCATTCAGTTATAGTAACCAGGTTAGCAATATAGAGGGAAGTACCTCTGTAAGACTGACTTGAAAGGATAGTTTAAACATTTCTAATTAGCATGAAAGTGAAAGTGAAGTCGCTCGGTCGTGTCTGACTCTTTGCGGCCCCATGGACTGTGGTCGACCAGGCTTCTCTGTCCATGGGATATTCCATGCAAGAGTACTGGAGTGGGGTGCCATTTCCTTCTCCAGGGGATCTTCCTGACTCAGGGATTGAACCCAGGTCTCCTGCATTGCAGGCAGACGCTTTACCCTCTGAGCCACCAGGGAAGTATGGAACTATTCTAATTAGCATAGTGGCTATTAAAATATTTGTTTTAAATTACTTGAAAGCACATTTTTTCTTTTGGATAAGGAAAGCATTTTCATACCCACTCCTAACCATGTGCTCATGTGTCTACACACCATACAGTATCCTTTGTTTATAGGTAAAACTAACACCAAGTAATGAAACTGACTTTTGTTAATGCTTTAAAGAATATTCACTGATTTATATCAATCTCACTAACATCTAAGACACAAAGATTCCCTTCTGAATTCACTGCTTCAACTAGTGGTTATCAGTCCTGTATGCTTATGTCTTGAAAAATATAGATTTCTGGGCTACCCTTGAGGCTTCTGATTTAGTAGGACTGCTGTAGAGTGTATATACCGTCAACATTGGTTTAAACCTATCAGTTGCCAGGAATTCTAAGTAAAGGATCCAAATTTACTAGTTTATTACTACTGACATTCTATTTTCTTTTTCTAAACTATTTCTGGCATTTCAGCAGATATCAAGCATAAGTAAATATTATTCTAAGTATTTAATTGAATGCCTTTATTAGATTACTGCAAAAAAGTAGTAGAAAAAAATTTATTAAATAAAAATAGTGATGACATATTTAAAATATTACTTATGATTTAAAGATAAAATGAAATGAAAACAGTGTTGGCACAATCTAAAAAACCGTAATGTGTAAATGTATATTTATTTCACCCTTACAATATAGACTGTGTTTTCCCTATTATATATGGAATTTGTGTATTAAAGACTAAA
Source organism: Ovis aries (assembly GCF_016772045.2). Taxonomy (NCBI): domain Eukaryota; kingdom Metazoa; phylum Chordata; class Mammalia; order Artiodactyla; family Bovidae; genus Ovis; species Ovis aries. The sequence continues at coordinate 41,120,976 of NC_056061.1, forward strand.
ACTTTGGAATAATAAAAGACTGTATTCACAAAAAAAAAAAAAAAAGAAACAGTGTCAGACTATTTTTTTGGGCTCCAGAATCACTGCAGATGGTGACTGCAGCCATGAAATTAAAAGACGCTTACTCCTTGGAAGGTAAGCTATGATCAACCTAGATAGCATTTTCAAAAGCAGAGACATTACTTCGCCAACTAAGGTCCGTCTAGTCAAAGCTATGGATTTTCCAGTAATCATGTATGGATGTGAGAGTTGGACTGTGAAGAAGGCTGAGTGCTGAAGAATTGATGCTTTTGAACTGTGGTGTTGGAGAAGACTCTTGAGAGTCCCTTGGACTGCAAGGAGATCCAACCAGTCCATTCTGAAGATCAGCCCTGGGATTTCTTTGGAAGGAATGATGCTAAAGCTGAAACTCCAGTACTTTGGCCACCTCATGCGAAGAGTTGACTCATTCGAAAAGACTTTGATGCTGGGAGGGATTGGGGGCAGGAGGAGAAGGGGACGACCGAGGATGAGATAGCTGGATGGCATCACAGACTCGATGGACGTGAGTCTGAGTGAACTCCAGGAGTTGGTGATGGACAAGGAGGCCTGGCGTGCTGCGATTCATGGCGTCGCAAAGAGTCGGACATGACTGAGCGACTGAACTGAACTGAACTGAATCATAGATTGCTTCTTGACCTTCAACCCCACATTACATCATTTAATTTCCATTGAAACTCCTTTCAAAATAAGTTTGGAAGATCCCCTGGAGAAGGGATAGGCTACCCACTCCAATGTTCATGGGTTTCCCTGGTGGCTCAGACAGTAAAGAATCCACTTGCAAGGCAGGAGACCTGGGTTGGATCCCTGGGTTGGGAAGATCCCATGGAGGGAATGGCAACCCACTCCAGTATTCTTACCTGGAGAAACCCCATGGACGGAGGAGCCTGGCAGAAGTTGGACATGACTGAGCAACTAAGCATAGCACAGCACAGACACTCCTCTGCACACTACACCATTCTCACCTCATTTCTCTCAGCTGAAGTACTGTATTTGGGTTTGCCCTCTCTAACCCTCTAATGGGTTTTCCAGTAGCCTACACACTCAGAGTCATCACTTACAGAATAAAATTTCAGCTCAATTACCTGTCATTAAATGTATTTTGTGATCTGATCCTTATCTGTACCACCTTACCTCCCACCACTTCCTTTCCATTTCTATTAATACTCCCATCTTTTTTGTTTTTTTCTCCAAGAACACTGAATATCTGTAGTTCTAGGAACATGCATGGTTCTACACTGCTGTGCCTTTTCACTTTTGGAATACCAGCTGCTAGGCAATGTTCCATTTAGACCACATGACTGCACTAGTGAGTTGATGGATAAATAAATGAATTTATTGTTGTTCTTCTTGGTTGGAATTTTTCAGAGTCTCAAATAGTATGTGTTTTGTTCTCCTAAATGAACCTTAGATACATGGACCATTTAAACAAGTATGTAGAGCCACTATGTTATGAACTTGAATAACAAGGACAAATCATTTATACTTGTTGCCTAACAAGATAACATATAATATTCTGAACAAATTCGAAATTTTAAATATCTTAGTACACAGACTGATGTATTAGCTACTGGCACTTGGCATGTAACAAAAATCTAATAAATATTTGAAACTAAAAAGGAAAGAAAGTAGGAAAGCAAGCAAGAAGGAAGAGACAGAGAAATACTTTGAATTCAAAAGTCCAAGCGGTATGATCTTCTCATATATTTTTAATCCAAAACCCCTTTTACATATAATTTTTATAAGAATCCCAATATGTAAATGAAATGTATCATTTATTCCATTAGGTCTACACATACTTGATGATCACTTGCTAATGCTTGGACTGGATTAAGTGATAGAGAAAGAACAGGATCTCTGTTCTCTTACATCTAGTTTACATCTAGCAGTGAAGACAAGATAATAAAACAAGAGAAATTTTCAAATGGTACAAATAATATGAACATGATAGAACAGGATATTATGATTGAAACAGGGAGTTTGGCTCCTTCTGATACAGCAAGTAAGACCACTTCTGTTAGGAGGAGGCATTGCTTGAATTGAGACCTGGATACACGAAGAGGAGCTCAGACAGAGAGATTGCATGCACAGGCCCTGTTGGGAAAACAAAATTGTCAAGTTCAAGAAATGGAATGAAAGCAAATGAGGAAAAGGGTGCATGGTATAAAACAAGGACAAAGTTATTGGCCTAATGATTAAAGGGTTTTTGAGGCATGCTCATGAATTGATGGGAAGCTAGAGGAGAGCAGGCAGTAAGTACGGACCTGATTATTGTTGAAAAAGGAGTGGGTTGCCACCACAGACTCTGAGAGCTGAGAAGTTCCTCCATGTTTCATGCCTGCAATTCACATAATTGGCACTAGCTGAACTCCCTCACCTTGGTTTCAGTCAATGCCATATATAATATAGTGGGGCTCAGTTCAATTAAAAAAGCATTTTAGCTCCATGATATTGGTCTTGCTGATGGTTAGTTTAATTTGACTGAAAAATAAAAGGCATCAAAAGCAAAAATGAACAAGGAGGAATATATCAAGCTACAAAGGAAACCATTAATAAAGTGAAAAGACAACCTATGGAATGGGAAAAGATGTTTGCAAGTCACATATCTGATAAAGGGTTAATATCTAAAATATATAAGAAACATAGAACTCAGTACTGAAAACAAAAACAAATCCCCAAAACATTAATCTAATTTTTGAAAAGTCAGAGGATCTAAACAGATATTTTTCTAAAGAAGGAATTTAAATGGTCATGAAAATGGGCTTGACATCATTAATCATCAGGGAAATGCAAATCAAAACCACAGTGAGATATCACCTCATACTTGTTAAAATGGCTATCACAAAGACAAGAGATGGCAAGTTTGGATAAGGATGTGGAAAAAAGGGGATCCTTGTGCACTATCAGTGGGAATGTAAATTGTTACAGCCATGATGGCAAATAGCATGGAGATCCTTCCAAAAATTAAAACAGAACTATCTTATCCAGCAAATCACTTTTGGGTGTATGTCTAAAAGAAATGAAAACAGGACATCAAAGAGATTTCTGCACACATATGTTCACAGCAGCATTATTTACAATAACCAAGAAAGAGAAACAACCTAAGTGTCCACTGATGGGTGCACAGACAAAGAAAATATGATACAGAAACATGCACACACACACACTCTCTCTGGAACATTTTTCAGCCATGAAGAAGAAAACAAGCTCTCATTCCTTCCATTTACAACAACATGGATGAAACTTGAGGGCATTATATTAAGTGATATAAGCCAACAGAGAAAGACAAATACTGCATGGTTTGATTTATAATACATAGTCTCTTAAAAATATGTATTAAAATTAAAACTCATAGAAGCAGGGAGTAGAAAAATGGTTGCTAGGGACTAGGTGGGAGGGAAATACAAGAAGAGGTTGATAAAAGGTACACACTTTCAGCTCTAAGAGGAATGAAGTCTTATAATCTGATATACAACCTGGTGAATACAGGTCATAACACTGAATTATATAACTGAAACTGCTTTAAAGAGTAGAGTTTAAATGTTCTCATCAAAAACAAAAAAGAAAGAATGGATAAATATGTGAGGTGATGGATGTATTAAATAACTATGATGGGAATCCTTTCACGATGTACAGGTATATCAAGCTACCCTCACGTATACTTTAAATATTTTAAAATTTTATTTGCTAATTATACTTCAATAAAGCTAAAAAAAACAAACATTTCTTGAGGGCCTACTATGTGCCCATCACTGATCTTAGTGATAGGGATACAAAGATGAAAAACACGGTTCTTCTCTTATCATACAATGCAGAGGGGAAGACAGGCACACTAACATAATTTTAGAATAAAGCATTAACTGCTAAGGTAGATATATTGAAAACCGGGAGCGAGGATTAATTATCCCAGGCTGTTCATTTGTGGAAGTTTTCCTGGAAGAGTGAATAGGTTAGTTTTGAGTTAATTAACCAGTCCAAGAAGGAAGCTCAATGTACAAAGAGAGCATAAGCCACATTTTCATATAGATGAGTGCAAGGAAAGTCTTTCAAGTCAGTATTACTAAAGCTTAAAATATGAACTGAGGACAAGTGGGAAATGAGATTTGGGACATAAACTAGGAACAGATCAGGAAAGGTTTCAAGGCCACTTCAAGCTGTACAAACACTATTCTGAGGTCAATTAAAAGCCATTGATGGATGCTGAAGAGCAGACTGGATCTAGTAAGATTTGCAATTTAAATAGATTCCTGGCAGCTGATGGAGAACATCTTGGACGTATTTTTCTCCAGCTACTATTCTGGAAGAGAAGTGCTTTTCTAGAAATGCCAAACCTCTTCTGAATTCTTTAAATAGTGTTTAACCATGACAGCTTTAAAGAGAGTTACCTAATGTTTTCCTCATAGTCTCCAACACTTTTTCCTTTCCAAATTAACTTTATAGTTTAGATGGATAATGGCAAAGAGGGAGAATGAAAAGGTGGTTTGTGGTTTGCCTTATTAGCCAGACATTCTGCTGACAGAAGCCTGAGATGTCCTTAGTTTCCTAATATTACTCCTGTCTTAGATGTCAAGAGAGCAGTGAATTCATCTGATCCAAATAGGACAGGGGACCCTCTTTAATGAATATCTGCAATCTTTTTGCACCTTTCCTCTGAAAAATTTTACTCCTCTTCTGATTTGACTCCATAATTGGTAATTAAATAGAAAACTAAACCTTCTTAAAACTATTATGATTATAAATTTTGCATTACTTTTATCCTAAGGTGTCCATTGTCATCTTAAAAACATCTTGCTTACTAGTTCACTGACCTTTAGGCAAGGCATGGGAGCACTGTTGTCTGTTTAAGACACCACCCACGAAAGGTGAGGTGATCTCACAAGCATGCTTCAGGTATCCATTTTAGGCTCTAATTAGCTATCTTACCTGGAAACGTTAATACCTTCAAAATCATAGCCCAGCTTAAAGTCTTGGCCAGTGTTGATATGTGGCTTTCACTGATATTATAAATTCACTATTAAACTACTGTCCCAGTCAGCTCACCCATCACTGGAGTCATCTTCTAAACACTTGTAATTTCGCATTCTTCATAATTAGGGATAAATGGCTAAGAAAACATCGTATGAGTGTACGTCTCTGAAAACTCAAACACTTTTTTCTTTCTTAAGCTTCAACAACTGATTATTTTCCACACTAGAGGCTAACTGACGGAGCATTTGCATAGTTTCATCCAGATAGAGACAAAGATAAATTGAAGGGTTAATCTTTAAATTCTGTCTTTGTTGCCTGTATTCTCCTTTTTCCATCTGCTGTTCCCCACTTTCTTACATATCAAAGCCATTAAATCTCATTGATTCTACCAGTTTCTCCTCCAATCTAGGTGAAGGACAAGTATGCTTTTTCCTGGAAGAAAAAAAACAAGAAACACCTACCTTATTTGCATGAATGTGTTCATAGTCACCTGTTTGGTCCTTCAATATTTCTTTCATTTACTGAATTATTAAACCTTCATCCTCTCTAATCACCACTTGAAAGACAATGTAGCACCACTGAAAGGCCCTGGACTAGGCACCAGAGACCTAACAAGTCCTAGATTTGTAATCAATTGTTTGGGCCAGAACGTGGTATGCTGCAGTTCATGGGGTCGCATGGAGTCGGACACGACTGAGCAACTGAACTGAAGTGAACTGAGACCTTACTCATCTGAAAATGGAATTGGTTAAATCAGTAGCCACTTACTTTAATTAGGTCACAGCTCTCTTGCAGAATCTGATAACTATGAAATCATTCTCCAGAAAAGAAAAAAATGGTCATATCCATATACATGTAAAAATTTCAATTTAATTTCTTGAGAATCATGGAATTTTAAAACACATGTATGAACACCTGGGAGTTTCAAAGGCTCCTGGTTATGAACTGTTGAAGTAAATGGTCTCTGCCTTTAGAGTCCCATGGAGCCATCAAAGTGTAATTCACAGAGTAGCAGTTCAGCTCCCTAGAAATCCTAGTTTTCATTCCAATCCCAAAGAAGGGCACTGGCAAAGAATGTTCAAACTATCACACAATTATGCTCACTTCACATGCTAGCAAGGGAATGCTCAAAATCCTTCAAGCTAGTCTTCAACAGTACATGAACTGAGAACTTCCAGATGTACAAGCTGGATTTAGAAAAGGCAGAAGAACCAGAGATCAAATTGCCTACATCTATTGGATCACAGAAAAAGCAAGGGAATTCAGAAAAACATCTACTTCTGCTTCATTGACTACATTAACACTTTTGACTGTGTGGATCACAACACACCAACACACTGCGGAAATATCTTAAAGAAATGGGGATGCCAGACCACCTTACCTGCCTCCTGAGAAACCTGTACGCAGATCAAAATGCAATAGTTAGAACTGGACATGGAACAACATACTGGTTCCAAATTGGGAAAGGAGTATGTCAAGGCTGTATATTGCAACCCTGCTTATGTAACTTATATGCAGAGTACCTCATGAGAAATGCTGGGCTGGATGAAGCACAAGCTAGAATCAAGATTTCTAGGAGAAATATCAATAATCTCTGATATGCAGATGATACCACCCTTATGACAAAAAGCAAAGAGGAACTACAGAGCCTCTTGATGAAGATGAAAGAGGAGAGTGAAAAAGCTGGTTTAAAACTCAACATTCAAAAAACTAAGATAATGGCATCTGGTCACATCACTTTATGAAAAATAGATGGGGAAAAATGGAAATAGCGAGAGACTGATTTCTTGGGCTCCAAAATCACTGTGAATGGTTACTGCAGCCATGAAATTAAAAGATGCTTCCTCCTTGGAAGAAAAGCTATGAAGAACCTAGACAGCATAAAAAAAAAAAGCAGAGACATCACTTTGCCAACAAAGATCCATATACGTCAAAGCTATGGTTTGTTCAGTAGCATGTACAGATGTGGAAGTTGGACCATAAAGAAGCCTGAGCACTGAAGAATTGATGCTTTTGAACTGTGATGCTGGAGAAGACTCTTGAGAGTCCCTTGGACTACAAGGAGATCAAACCAGTCAATCCTAAAGGAAATCAACCCTGAATATCCACTGGAAGGATTGATGCTGAAGCTCTAATATTTCAGCCACCTGATGTGAAGAGGTGACTCACTGGAAAAGACCGTGATGCTGGGAAAGATGGAATGCCAAAGGAGAAGAAGGCGGCAGAGAATGAGATGGTTAAACAGTATCACTGACTCAATGGATATGAACTTGAGAAAACTCCAGGAGATACTGTGGAGGACAGGGAAGCCTGGCGTGCTGCAGTCCACGGGGTCACAAAGAGTTGGATATAGCTGAGGCTGAACAATGACAATGGACATTAAAGTTTGAGAAGCACAGCTATCAAGCTTGGTTTAAATAAATTTCATGTAAAAGCAGAAAGAAAGTTAACGATGATAATTAGAATAAATTAGAGGTGCTTTCCTTTCTCTTCTCCTTCATGATGTCTCACAATACAGACAAACCACAGCAAGAATTTTTAATCATGGATTCAGATCCATGGATTCACTGAAAAGACTACCAATGATAGAAACTTAAGATTTTGGATTTTGTTTTTATTCATGGGATAAGCATTTATTTATGTTATGATGTTTATGTTAATGATAATCATGATAAAATACGTATGGTATTTGGGGAAGCTATTACCACTAATGGCCCCACTTGGCAAAATAGGAAGAAAAAAACCAATAAGTCAGTTTGACTCTATAAAAGTAATTCTTAACGACATTTATGTGAATGACTTAACATTCATGCCTAATAATTATGCAGAATTATAATATTATGCAATCCATAGACAGATTCAATGTTTTAGATTAGCACTGCTGTAGGTTTTATTTAATTATAATAACAAATCTTAAGAGATACATCTAGTCTTCGTAATTTGTTACTCATGCAGCATGGAAATCTACTCAGAACCGCTCCAAATTAGGGCAGATACTAGTTTCAGTAGAACATATTCAAGATATGACAGTTAGTTTTTTATATAAAGCTATTTAGTATTTATATAAGATCTTTACTCTGAAGTGTAAATGTTTTTATTCAAACATATAAAAGAAATTTAAAGCCATAGGTATTCATTTACAGATGTTAAACTTGCTTTTTTATGCTATATCTGCCTAAAATTAAAGTAACTTTTAAAGTGCCCCTGGGTAGATGCCACAGTGGCCTGCAAAACTGGGAGCTCCTATATTTCCAAAATGACTTTGTAAAATGGAAGAAACTAAATGTTTTAGAAGCATGGGAGATATAGGGACTAAGGAAAAAGAGGAAAACAAGGTAAAGAGGAAAATAAGGCTATGGGAGGCAAAGGAGATAGAGATGAAATGAACACAGTAGGGATCTCATACATAAATTGCAGAGTGACATTTACAGAGACAAAAAATTAAAAGACACAAAGGAGGAAATAAAGTGTTTTTAAAGTGTTCATGCATCTTTTGTCATACAAATAATAGTCACTCAATAGGGCTTCATAATTAAATCCCCCTCCTCCAATTAAACCCTCCTCCTCCACCCCCCTTCAAGTCTCAAGGGTATAACATATTAGAGAAGTTGATTGTATCATTTTATTTCCAATTAGCGATATCTTTAGTAACTCTATAACTTCATGTGAGTTAACTGAGTTGGTTACTCATCCTTCTCTGATCAGAGCTTTTAGAAAACTATAGCTCATTTGCCTATGCCCTTTTATTTATGTCTTGCTGAACACCAGGAGTTGGTGATGGACAGGGAGGCCTGGCGTGCTGCGATTCATGGGGTCGCAAAGAGTCGGACACGACTGAGCAACTGAACTGAACTGAACTGTCTCCTCTTATCTAAGCCACCAGTACCTTCTAATTTCCAACCCATCTATCTCATGTCCCTACTTTGGAAGTAAAGGGCAGTTGCTGTCAAAACAGATCTTTCTTAAAAACATAAAGGTTGAAAAGGCAAGAAAAATAAAGCTAACTTCTTTTACTTCATCTCTAGTTAAGAGTTTTTATAACTGTCTTTGCACTTATTAAACAAGCACACTGCGTTCAATACCAGGGCAAGGTTTGAGTCGAGGGAGGCAAAGGTAAAAGGATGTAGGTGGCGGCTTCCTAACCACAGAATTAAATTGCCCTTCGGAGCAGTAAGTCTGATAAGAACCATTCTGTTCTGGTGCATCTTAAATTGATTCATGCACGTTTATTCATTTGCTAATCTGAGGCATTTATCTTGCACTGAAACTTTGACATACTAGTTTAAAGATGTTTGTTGAATAAAGACAATAATTCAAGCAAATGATGTAAGAACATGCACTGTTCTACATGAATTGTATTTCACAGTCTGTTTAGATATTATTATTTTTTTACCTTTTTTGGTCTGTAGATTTGATTCCATATTGGATATGATTTCCTAGAAAAAGCAGGGATTGTCTAAGTGGGTAGTAGGGTTTTATAGAACCTAATCATCATGTCACATATAATTATCTTTTAAAAACAGTTATAATGATGGTGTACTTCTCTACCACTTTTTAGTTATAATGATGATATATTTCTACCCCTTCCAAAGTAGAGGCAGAGACTGCCTCTGCTCCTGGGCCTGCTTCATCCTTAGGACTGATGTGCTCGAAGAAGTAAAAGGAAAGAACGACTCCATAAGGATAAAGAAGATCCAGATGGAAACTGGAATGTTGAAAAAAAATACTACAAACAGAAGTCAGATTTACCTTGTTCATCTAGGTTTGTAAAGGGTTTATCTTTCACGTCTTTTTGTTTGTCCTATGGTTTCTCCATTCAAATTGAGTCTTTGTCTTTATAGCAAATTTAAGAATTGACATTTTTTGAATTTCAAACATTTAAATGTCAGGCACATGTATGTGTCTGTATCCGTGTATATGTTTACTGATGTGTGGAGAAGGAAATGGCAACCCGCTCCAGTATTCTTGCCTGGAGAATTCCATGGATAGAGGAGCCTGGAGGGCTAGTCCATCCATTGGGTTGCAAAGACTCCGACATGACTGAGTGACTTTCAGTTCACTTACTGATGTGTGTATGTGTAAGTATATTTTCAAGTGTACGTGTATGTATTGCATTTGCATGAGAGTATACATGTTTATGTATTTGATAGTGTGTATTTATATGTATTTATATATGTGTGTGTATTGAGTGTGTATATACATAGGCTTGTATTTTGATTTATCAGAAGACAGGCAAATTTAAGAAAGTACATAGCTCATGTATATAATTGGTTTGAAAAAAATGAACTTTCAAATACATTCTGGGCTATTTATATCTGGTATCTGTCAATAAACTTTTTTGTGTGTTTCAGGAGAATAATTGGGATAAAGAGAAATTGACTTTGGACAGTTTTTCAATAATTCAGACACCTTCCAAGCTTGGTAATTAATTATGACCTGTATGTTTTCTGAAGTGAAAGTGTCAGTTGCTCAGCTGTGTCTCTTTGCGACCCCATAAACTGTACCCTGCCAGGCTCCTCTGTCCATGGAATTCTCGAGGCAAGAATACTGGAGTGGATAGCCATTCCTTTCTTCAGAGGATCTTCCTGACCCAGGGATCGAACCTGGGTCTTTTCCGTACCCTGTTATTTCAATTAAATGAAGAGTCATTTCCTTTTATAATCAAGTTTTATTTTGCCTATGGATTTCTATACCCCATTTTAGAGGCAGCTCTGTCTCAACAGCCAGAAAAATGTTCTTATTGAATAGAAGTTCACTAACTGTTCAGCAGCTTTAATAAGTGATCAAGAAGTTTTCAGTGAGTCTTGAAAGGAAGGTCATGTAAGCTAAAACATATTACAATTACTTTTTGTTCCATAAAATTCAACCCAATATATTTAAAATTTTAGAACAAAGCTTAGCAATGTTTATGAAACTACTGATACTAAATTTCAATATTTTTCACACTTTTACCAGCAGAATGGTTTGCTTTTAAACTTCTTTTCTTTTTATCTGCATAAAGTATAATTAATTACACAGAATTTCAACTCCCATTGTAAAGAGCTGAAAATCACATGTAATTGTTATTAATAGGTTAGATTCTTTCCCTGGTTAGCAACAAAGAAACTATTTAGGGAATCACAAAATTGTCCTGCCGAGTTGTAAAGTAAGTAAATAGTAAATGTCGCTCAGTCGTGTCCTACTCTTCGGGACCCCATGGACTGCAGCCTGCCAGGCTCCTCCGTCCATGGGATTTTCCAGGCAAGAATACTGGAATGGGTTGCCATTTCCTTCTCCAGGAGATCTTCCCAACCCAGGGATCGAACCTAGGTCTCCCACGTTGTAGGCAGATGCTTTTACCATCTGAGCCACCAGGGAAGTCTGCAAATTTAGCCTGAAGTTTTCTTACAAATGCGGTAATAATACATACTGTTCATCAACTCCTCAGGTTGCCATCAGAAATACAAGCACATTTTCTCAGTAGGATGCTGCTATCTCAGGTTACACAGCCTCTGACTACAGTTAGGGCCTGGCTTAAATCGGGAACCTGAAAACATTATGAGACCACACAGACAGGGAGATAATCAGAAAGTGACTCCCATTTTTCATACCTGGTTAAGAACAGATTGATCTTGATGGAGGAACATGGGTAAATTTTACTGCCTAATTTTATGTGTAAAATATGCCATAAATGTTTCCCATTTCATTTATTTATTTATGGCTAGGTAAGAAGTGGATTTACTCAGATTCAAATAGAAGCACACTCCACAGAGAGTGGGCCATCATAGAGGGTGAGTGTGGCCTACATTTATTCTTAACATTGAAATTTCCAAAAGGAGTCTTAGAGACACTAAGAAATTTGACTTTGGTTTCTCAGTTATTAAATAGTCAGAAGCCTGGTGTGCTGCAGTCCATGAGGTTATAAAGAGCTGGAAATAACTGAATGACTGAACTGAGCTGAAATAGTCAGATGAGATATGAACTCAGAATTAACTGATTGCAGATTTGTACTTTTCTTCTATGTAACACAGTGTTTTTATGCAACCTCATTATAACTTGGGTAAATCTTTGCTTTATCAGTTGATAACTTGCTGCTTTGTCCCCTCTTCTCTTTACATTATTTTTATGTTCTCCTATTGTCCACACAGAAGAGAACTGGACCATAAAAAGGGCTGAGTGCCAAAGAACTGATGCTTTCAAACTGTGGTGCTGAGAAGACTCTTGAGACTCCCTTGGACAGCAAGGAGATAAAACCAGACAATCCTCAGTTCAGCTCAGTACAGCCACTTAGTCGTGTCCAACTCTTTGCGACCCCATGGACTGCAGCATGCCAGGCTTCCCTGTCCATCACCAACTCCCAGAGCTTACCCAAATTCATGTCCATTGTGTCAGTGATGCCATCCAACCATCTCATCCTCTGGTGTACCTTTCTGCTCCTGCCTTCAATATTTCTCAGCATCAGGGTCTTTTCCAATGAGTCAATTCTTCACATCAGGTGGCCAAAGTATTGGAGCTTCAGCATCAGTACTTCTCGTGAGTCTCTAGGACTGATTTTCTTTAAGATTAATTGGCTTAAAATCTTGCAGTCCAAGGGACTTTTAAGAGTCTTCTCCAACACCAAAATTCAAAAGTGTCAATTCTTCAGCACTTAGCTTTCTTTATAGTCCAATTCTCACATCCATACATGATACTGGAAAAAATATAGCCATGACAAGACAGACCTTGTTGGCAGAGTAATGTCTCTGCTTTTTAATATGTTATCTAGGTTAGTCATAGCTTTTATTCCAAGGAGCAAGCATCTTTTAATATCATGGCTGCAGTCAACATCTGCAGTGATTTTGGAGCCCCCAACATTAAACTTTGTCACTGTTTCCACTGTTTCCCATCTATTTGCCATGAAGTGATGGGACCAGATGCCATGATCTTCGTTTTTTGAATGTTTGAGTTCTAAGTGAATTTTTTAACTCTCCGCTTTCACTTTCAAGAGACTCTCTAGTTCCTCTTCACTTTCTGCCATAAGGATAGTGTCATCTGCATATCTGAGGTTATTGATATTTCTCCTGGCAATCTTGATTCCTGCTTGTGCTTCATCCAGCCTGGCATTTCGCATGATGCACTCTGCATATAAGTTAAATAAGCAGGGTGACAACAGACAGCTTTGACGTACTCCTTTCCCAACTTGGAACCAGTCTGCTGTTCCATGTCTGGTTCTAAATGCTGCTTCTTGATCTGCATACAGATTTCTCAGGAGGCAGGGAAGGTGTTCTGCTTTTCCCATATCTTGACAAATGTTCCACAGTTTTTTGTGATCTACACAGTCAAAGGCTTTGGGGTAATCATAAAGCATAAGTAGATGTGCTTCTACGGATGTAGGCAATTTGATCATGGTTCTTCTGCCTTTTTTAAATCCAGCTTGAACATCTGGAAGTTATACATGATTCATGTACTGTTGAAGTCAAGCTTGAAGAATTTTGAGCTTAATTTGCTAGTGTCTGATATGAGTACAATTGTGCGATACTATGAACATTGTTAGGCATTGCCTTTCTTTGGGATTGGAATGAAAACTGACCTTTTCCAGCCCTGTGTCCACTGCTGAGTTTTCAAAATTTGCTGGCATAATGAGTGCAGCACTTTCACAGCATCATCTTTTATGATCTGAAATAGCTCAACAGGAATTTCATCACCTGCACTAACTCTGTTCATAGTGATGTTTTCTAAGGCTCACTTGACTCCACATTCCAGGATGTCTGGCTCTACGTGAGTAATCGCAATATCATGATAATCTGGGTCATTAAAATCTTTTTTGTATCTTCTGTGTATTCTGGCCACCTCTTCTAACTATCTTCTGCTTCTGTTAGGTTTATACCATTTCCGTCCTTTATTGTGCCCATCTTTGCATGAAATGTTCTCTTGGTATCTCTAATTTTCTTGACGAGATCCCTAGACTTTCCCATTCTATTGCTTTCCTCTATTTCTTTGCATAGAGCAGTGAGGAAGTCTTTTTTATCTCTCTTTGCTATACTTTGGAACTCTGCATTCAAATGGGTATATCTTTCCTCTTCTCCTTTGCCTTTAGCTTCTCTTCTTTTATTGGCAGAATGCAGTCCACTGGAGAAGGGAATGGGAAACCACTTCAGTATTCTTGCCTTGAAAACCCCATGAACAGTATGAAAAGGCAAAATGATAGGATACTGATAAGAAGAACTCCCCAGGTCAGTAAGTGCCCAATATGTTACTGGAGATTAGTGGAGAAATAACTCCAGAAAGAATGAAGGGATGGAGCCAATGCAAAAACAATACCCAGTTGTGGATGTGACTGGTGATAGAAGCAAGGTCCGATGCTGTAAAGAGCAATATTGCATAGGAACCTGGAATGTCAGGTCCATGAATCAAGGCAAATTGGAAGTGGTCAAACAGGAGATGGCAAGAGTGAACATCGACATCCTAGGAATCAGCTAACTAAAATGGACTGGAATGGGTGAATTTAACTCAGATGACCATTATATCTACTACTGCGGGCAGGAATCTCTTAGAAGAAATAGAGTAGCCATCATGGTCAACAAGAGTCTGAAATGCAGTACTTGGATGCAATCTCAAAAATGACAGAATGATCTCTGTTCATTTCCAAGGCAAACCATTCAATATCACAGTAATCCAAGTCTATGCCCCAACCAGTAATGCTGAAGAAACTGAAGTTGAACGGTTCTATGAAGACCTACAAGACCTTTTAGAACTAACACCACAACAAGATATCCTTTTCATTATAGGGGACTGGAATGCAAAAGTAGGAAGTCAAGAAACACCTGGGGTAACAGGCAAATTTGGTCTTGGAATACGGAATAAAGCAGGGCAAAGACTAGTAGAGTTTTGCCAAGAAAATGCACTGGTCATAGCAAACACCCTCTTCCAACGACACAAGAGAAGACTCTACATATGGACATCACCAGATGGTCAACACCAAAATCACATTGATTATATTCTTTGCAGCCAAAGATGGAGAAGCTCTATACAGTCAGCAAAAACAAGACCAGGAGCTGACTGTGGCTCAAATCATGAACTCCTTATTGCCAAATTCAGACTTAAATTGAAGAAAGTAGGGAAAACCACTAGACCATTCAGGTATGACCTAAATCAAATCCCTTATGATTATACAGTGGAAGTGAGAAATAGATTTAAGGGACTAGATCTGATAGATAGAGTGCCTGATGAATTATGGACGGAGGTTTGTGACATTTTACAGGAGACAGGGATCAAGACCATCCCCATGGAAAAGAAATGCAAAAAAGCAAAATGGCTGTCTGGGGAGGCCTTACAAATAGCTGTGAAAAGAAGGGAAGTGAAAAGCAAAGGAGAAAAGGAAAGATATAAGCATATGAATGCAGAGTTCCAAAGAATAGCAAGAAGGGATAAGAAAGCCTTCCTCAGTGATCAAAGCAAAGAAATAGAGGAAAGCAACAGAATGGGAAAGACTAGAGATCTCTTCAAGAAAATTAGAGATACCAAGGGAACATTTCATGGAAAGATGGTCTCGATAAAGGACAGAAATGGTACAGACCTAACAGAAGCAGAAGATATTAAGAAGAGGTGGCAGGAATACACAGAAGGAGTGTAAAAAAAAGATCTCAAACAAAGCTAGTGGAGGTGGTGGAATTCCAGTTGAGCTATTTCAGTCCTGAAAGATGATGCTGTGAAAGTGCTGCACTCAATATGCCAGCAAATTCTGAAAACTCAGCAGTGGCCACAGGACTGGAAAAGGTTAGTTTTCATTCCAGTCCCAAAGAAAGGCAATGCCAAAGAATGCTCAAACTACCGCACAGTTGCACTCATCTCACATGCTAGTAAAGTAATGCTCAAAATTCTCCAAGCCAGGTTTCAGCAATACATGAACTGTGAACTTCCAGATGTTCAAGCTGGTTTTAGAAAAGGCAGAGGAACCAGAGATCAAATTGCCAACATCCGCTGGATCATGGAAAAAGCAAGAGAGTTCCAGAAAACATCTATTCTGCTTTATTGACTATGCCAAAGGCTTTGACTGTGTGGATCACAAGAAACTGGGGAAAATTCTGAAAGAGATGGGAATATCAGACCACCTGACCTGCCTCTTGAGGAACCTATATGCAGGTCAGGAAGCAACAGTTAGAACTGGACATGGAACAACAGACTGGTTCCAAATAGGAAAAGGAGCACGTCAAGGCTGTATATTGTCACCCTGCTTATTTAACTTCTATGCAGAGTACATCATGAGAAAAGCTGGGCTGGAAGAAGCACGAGCTGGAATCAAGACTGCCGAGAGAAATATCAGTCACCTCAGATATGCAGATGACACCATCCTTATGATAGAAAGTGAAGAGGAACTAAAAAGCTTCTTGATGAAATTGAAAGTGGAGAGTGAAAAAGTTCGCTTAAAGCTCTACATTCAGAAAACTAAGATCACGGCATCTAGTCCCATCACTTCATGGGAAATAGATGGGGAAACAGTGGAAACAGTGTCAGACTTTATTTTTTGGGCTCCAAAATCACTGCAGATGGTGACTGCAGCCATGAAATTAAAAGACGCTTACTCCTTGGAAGAAGTTATGACCAACTTAGATAGCATGTTGAAAGGCAGAGACATTACTTTGCCAATGAAGGTCCATCTAGTCAAGGCAATGGTTTTTCCTGTGGTCATGTATGGATGTGAGAGTTGGACTGTGAAGAAAGCTGAGCACCAAAGAATTGATGTGTTTGAACTGTGGTGTTGGAGAAGACTCTTGAGAGTCCCTTGGACTGCAAGGAGTTCCAACCAATCCATTCTGAAGGAGATCAGCCCTGGCTGTTCTTTGGAAGGAATGATGCTGAAGGTGAAACTCCAGTACTTTGGCCACCTCATGGGAAGAGTTGACTCATTGAAAAAGACTTTGATGCTGGGAGGGATTGGGGGCAGGAGAAGAAGGGGATGACAGAGGATGAGATGGCTGGATGGCATCACTGACTTGATGGATGTGAGTCTGAGTAAGTCTGGGAGTTGGTGATGGACAGGGAGGCCTGGCATGCTGCGATTCATGGAGTCGCAAAGAGTCAGACACGACAGAGCAACTGAACTTAACTGAACTTCCTCTTCTCCTTCGCCTTTAGCTTCTCATCTTTTCTTGGCTATTCGTAAGGCCTCCTCAGACAACTATTTTGCCTTTTTGCATTTCTTTTACTTGGGGATGGTCTTGATCACTGCCTGCTGTACAATGTCTCAAACCTTGGTCCACAGTTCTTCAGGCACTCTGTCTGTCAAATCTACTCCCTTGAATCTATTTGTCACTTCTACTGTATATTTGTAAGGGATTTGATTTAGGTCATACCTGAATGGTCTAGTGGTTTTCCCTACTTTCTTCAATTATGTCTGGATTCGGCAATAAGGTGTTCATGATCTGAGCTAGTCAGCCCTCAGTCTTGTTTTTGCTGACTGTATACAGCTTCTCCATCTTTGGCTGCAAAGAATATAATCAATCTGATTTCAGTATTGACCCTCTGGTGATATCCATGTGTAGAGTCATCTCTTGTGTTGCTGGAACAGGGTGTTTGCTATGACCAGGTATTTCCTTGGCAAAACTCTGTTAGCCTTTGCCTTGGCTTCATTTTGTACTCCAATGCCAAATTTGTCTGTTACTTCAGGTATCTCTTGACTTCCTACTTTTTGCATTCCAGTTCCCTATGATGAAAAGGACATCTTTGTTGGGTGTTAGTTCTAGAAGGTCTTGTAGGTCTTCATAGAACCATTCCACTTCAGCTTTTTCAGCATTAGCGGTTGGGGTATAGACTTGGATTACTGCGATATTGAATGGTTTGCCTTAGAAATGAACAGAGATCATTCTGACATTTTGTAGATTGCATCCATGTACTGCATTTCAGATTCTTTTGTTGACTATGAGGGCTACTCCATTTCTTCTAAGGGATTCTTGCCCACAGTAGTAGATACAATGGTCCAGTCAATCCTAAAGGAAATCAATCCTGAATATTCACTGGAAAGACTGATGCTGCAGCTGGAGCTCCAATAATTTGGCAGCCTGATGCAAAGAGTCGACTCACTGGAAAAGACCCTGATGCTGGGGAAAATGGAGGGCAAGAAGAGAAGGGGGCGACAGTGGATGAGCTGGCTAGATGGTATCACTGACTCAATGGACATGAGTTTGAGTAAACTCAGGGAGATAGTGATGGACAGAGAAGCCTGGCATGCTGCAGTTCATGGTGTCGCAAAGAGTCGGCCATGCCTCAGCAACTGAACAACAACGATTGTCCAAAAGCTTCATCTTTTCCTTTCTTTGCACAAAGCTGCCACTGTCATGTTCCAAAGAATCAATTCCTGACCGTCTACATTTCCTATATAACCCAGTCTCTCTTGTATCTGATTTATTCCGACTTTTTATTATTGTAAATAATACATTTATTTTATCAACTTTAAAGTATTCACTTGTCAATGTTGTTATTAAAGTAACGAGGCAACCAGGGCAAAACAATTACCAAAGACCTATCTACTATGAGGAAAATTACAAAAATTCAGTTAGTAAAAATTTAAGAATTTAGGACTCTTATATTTCCAGTGTCTTTCTGGAACAAAAGCAGAAAAACACTGCCTCGAATTGAAGATGCAGCCAGCTCAAGAACAACTACCATAAACAGAACATGAGCCACAGAGGCCAGGATTTAATGTGATCCTTCAAGTTCACAGCATAGGAAAAAGAAAGAGTAAACCTTACAGAAAAGCTTTTTATTTATGTTTTTATTTTTAGAACTCGAGAAAGTAATAGAAATTAACATCTTAGGGAACAGTGAACTAAAATGGATGCAAATGGGTGAATTTACTTCAGATGACCATTATATCTATGGCAAGAATCCCCTAGAAAAAATGGAGTAGCCCCCATAGTCAACAAAAGAGTTTGAAATGCAGACACTTGGGAACAAACTCAAAAACAAGGATGATCTCCTTGTTCAAGGCAAACCATTCAACATCACAGTAATCCAAGTTTATGCCCCAACCACTGATGCCAAAGAAGCTGAAGTTATCCAGTTCTATGAAGACCTACAAACACCTTCTAGAATTAACACCAAAAAAAGTCCTTTTCATCACAGGGGATTGGAATACAGAAGTAGGAAGTCACGAGATATCTGGAATAACAGGCAAATTTGGCCTGGGAGTACAAAATGAAGCAAGGTAAAGGCTAACAGAATTTGCACTGGTCATAGCAAACATCCTTTTCCATCAACCCAATAGACAGCTCTATAGATAGACATCACCAGATCATCAATACCAAAATCAGATTGGAGCCAAAGATGGAGAAGATCTATAGAGTCAGAAAAAAACAAGACCTGGAGCTGACTATGGCTCAGAACATGCAGCTTCTTATTGCAAAATTCAGGCTTAAGTGGAAGAAAGTAGGGAAAACCTAGGCCATTCAAGTAGGACCTAAATTATGATTATACAGTAGAGGTGATGAACAGATTCAAGGAATCTGACTGGTAGACAGAGTGCCTGAAGAATTATGAATGGAGGTTCATAACACTGTACAGGAGGCACTGACTGAAACCATCCCAAAGAAAAAGAATTTCAAGAAGGCAAAGTGGTTGTGTAAGGAGGATTTACAAATAGCTGAGGAAAGAAGAGAAGCAAAAGACAAAGGAGAAAGGGAAAGATATACTCAACTTAATACAGAGTTTCAAAGCATTACTATGAGCAAAGCTAGTGAAGGTGATGTAATTCCAGCTGAGCTATTTCAAATCCTAAAAGATGATGCTCTTAAAGTGCTGCACTCAATATGTCAGCAAGTTTGGAAAACTCAGCAGTGGCCACAGGACTGGAAAAGGTCAGTTTTCATTCCAACCCCCAAGAAGGGCAATGCCAAAGAATGTTCAAACCAGTGGTCACTAAGGGTTCTTAAATAATATTCCAGTTCAAATATTCTACACATCTTCCATTCAGTTATTCCTCATGGAAAAGTGATTTTCTAAAATATCTCATGGCAAGTTCAGTGTTGAAGGACATTTTTATTTTAGTTTACTTCTATAAATATGTATTGATTACCCACCAAGTATTAGTTGGGGAGCTAGACACAAGGGGTATGAAGATTGGTAAGCAAACATTTTCAGAGTAAGCCAATCGGGGAAACACATATAAATGTATCAGGCCAGTGTGATGTTGTAAGGTCACAATATGGTACAGATAAACCTAAACATTATACAAATACAGATACAGGATAAGGACTGAGGTATAAGAGATACCTATTATAAAAAATGACAGCTATGCTCAGTCTTGAACCAACAGTCTACAACTAAGCAAAATAAAATAGTAATGAACCTTTTTTCTTTTGGTTATTTGGATAAGTTTATCTCTAAAATTATAAAGTAGTACAGAAACATAGGCTACCCCATTTTTATTTAAAATCTATTATAATTATGGATAATAGACAATTCTTATATTCTGTGCTGTGTGCTATGGTTTAACTGCTCTGTCATGTCCAACTCTTTGCGATCCCATGGACTGCAGCCTACCAGGCTCCTCTGTCCATGGGATTCTCCAGGCAAGAATACTGGAGTGAGTAGCCATTCTCTTTTCCAGGGGATCTTCCTGACCCAGGGATTGAACCCAGGTCTCCTGCATTGCAGGCGGATTCTTTGCCATCTGAGCCACCAGGGAAGCCCAATACTGGAGTGGGTAACCTATTTCTTCTCCAAGGGAACTTCCTAGCCAAAGAATTGAACCAGTGTCTCCTGCATTGCCAGAGGATTCTTTATCAGCTGAGCTACCCAGGATGCCCTATATTCTGCAGTTTAGGCTCAAATTTCTAATTTCCTGACATAAAAATTCTCAATTCTTTAATCTGCTTCACACTATAACCTATATATTCAGGAGTAACTAAGAATCTAATGTTGTACTTAAATATATTTCCTTTAAAAGCTTCCTTCTTGGTTTCTTAGTGAGAGATTAATCAACCTCAGGTCTCACATGTTTAAAGCGTCCCATCAATAGGAAATCACAAAAATGAACATATAGCATACCATAGATAATGAGGCTACCAAAACAAGCATTTGTTGAAATCTTTTGTCACTGTTGGAAAAAAATTTCCCATGAGTTTCTTACATTTCTGCACATCTTATGAAAAAAGCCATGGCTGTTTTTGTTCTGAACTATTTTTAAAAGATGTTTGTCAAGCAAACAGCCTTAGAAATAGCATAGCATCTCCTTCTTGAGGAAAGAGAGGCATACTTGTCATCCATTATAAAACTTATACATTCCTGAAGTTCAGGATCACTTTCTTGTAATGGTTAGGTATCACATGGTCTGATTTGTGTTGCCTTCTGGAAATTGGGGCTTCAATTCAGTTCACTTAGGGAACCAGTAAAAAAAGCTGATACACCTACTATTGCTATGTGAAAAATAAACTGTCCTTCCTCACTGATGCAGGAATCTAGAGTCTCCTAAAAGCATCTATGAATCTATGGCAGGCTTTTATATGTCAGCATGCAAGCAAGGAAACATCTTAGATTTTTCAGCACTTTTTGTTTTTTTATAACATTGGTAATAAGGATGGGATGCTTATAGAGACATGGATTTCCTTCTGGAAAAGGAATAATGAAGACCTCACAGGTCCGTTAATGGGATTCAAAAAGTCTCTGGGAATCATTAGTAAATGACACAGTCAAGTGGACAATAAATGATCCTCCAGTTTTTTGCCCGTTAATGCAGAGGAATTGAGGTCACCCCAGCCTACGTAACAGGAAATAGGTAAACACAGTTATCAAAATGCTTCTCTGTTGTGAATTTTCCTCCAGGTGGAAGCACTGCCTTGCCAATCACATGTCCAGATTCTGTTATGTAGCACCGCTGCTGCTGCTGCTGCTGCTGCTGCTAAGTCGCTTCAGTCGTGTCCGACTCTGTGCTACCCCACAGATGGCAGCCCACCAGGCTCCCCCATCCCTGGGATTCTCCAGGCAAGAGTACTGGAGTGGGTTGCCATTTCCTTCTCCATATGTAGCACTAGTTACAACTTATTACTCAGACTTGTCCTGGGTAAGCAGACAGTTTCTGTCTACTTCAGACAACAGTTAGAGGGATACACACAATGTGTGCGTCCAGTCCCAGAGAAGGGCAATGCCAAAGCGTTCAAACTACCACATAAGTGCACTCATTTCACATGCCAGCAAAGTAATACTCTAAACTCTCCAAGCAAGGCTTCAACAACACGTGAACCGAGAACCTTCAGATGTTCAAGCTGGATATAGAAAAGTCTGAGGAACCAGAGATCAAATTGTCAACATCTGCTGGATCATAGAAAAAGCAAGAGAATTCCAGAAAAAACATCTCCTTCTGTGTCACTGCCTATACTAAAGCCTTTGACTGTGTGGATCACAACACACTGTCAAAAATTCTTCAAGAGATGGGAATACCAGACCACCTTACCTGCCTCCTGAGAAACCTGTATGTAGGTCAAGAAGAAACTGTTGGAACTGGACATGGATCAACAGACTGGTTCCAAATTGGGAAAGGAGTACATCAAGGCTATATATTGTAACCCTGCTTATTTAACTTACATGCAGAGTACATCATGCAAAATGACAGGCTGGCTGAAGCACAAGCTGGAATAAAGATTGCCGGGAGAAATATCAACAACCTCAGGTATACAGATGACACTATACTTATGGCAGAAAGTGAAGAGGAACTAAAGAGTCTCTTGATGAAAGTTAAAGAGGAGAGTGAAAAAGCTCACTTAAAACTCAAACAAAAATTTAAGAAACGAAGATCATGGCATCTGGACCCATCACTTCATGGCAAATAGATGGGAAGCAATGGAAACAGTGACAGACTTTATTTTCTTGGGTTCCAAAATCACTGCAGATGGTGACTGCAGCCGTGAAATTAGAAGATATTTGCTTCTTGGGAGGAACGTTATGACCAATCTATACAGCATTTTAAAAAGCAGAGACATTACTTTGCCGTCAAAGGTACGTCTAATCCAAGCTATGGTTTTTCCAGTAGTCACGTATGGATGTGAGAGTTGGACTATAAAGAAAGCTGAGCACCGAAGAATTGAAGCTTTTGAATTGCGGTGTTGGAGAAGACTTTTGAGAGTCCCTTGGACTGCAAGGATATCAAACCAGTCCATCCTAAAGGAAATCAGTCCTGACTATTCATTGGAAGGACTGATGCTGAAGCTCCAATACTTTGGCCACCTAATGTGAAGAGCTGACTCATTAGAAAAGACCCTGATGTTGGAAAATATTGAAGCAGAAGGAGAAGGGGATGACACAGGATGATGTTTGAATGGCATCATCAATTCAATGGACATGAGTTTGAGCAAGCTCTGGGAGACGGTGACGGACAGGGAGGCCTGGCATGTCCCTGGGGTCGCAGAGAATCAAACATGACTGAGCAACTAAACGACAACAACACATATAATGGAGTGTGAAAGGGAGAACCCCATTACTAGAAATCAGGTAAATCATTGGAACTTTGACTGGTTCATATGGGAAAGAAGGCAGCACAGGGCACATTTCCTTTTAAAGAATAATGACAAGTAGTAGGCTGTCTTATGGCCAAACCTCTCCTTTATTCTATCATGCCAAGCTTAGATCCCCTTGGAAGAGACAGTAAAATCTCTCAGCTTTTTACAGTGGGTTCTGTCAGCTCTAAAGGAGCTTTAGCTCTCTTGGGAAGATTTTTCTGAGATAGAAAACTCCTATGGAGAACCAGAGATGAGGCTTTGCCTCATAGCGAGCTTTTGCTATGCTGTGCTTAGTCATTCAGTCATAACCAACTCTTTGTGACCCCATGGACTTGGCCTGGCAGGCTCCTCTGTCCATGGGAATTCTCTAGGCAAGAAAACTGGAATGGGTTGCCATGCCCTCCTCCAGGGGGTCTTCCAAACTCAGGGATCAAACCTAGGTCTCCCACATTGCAAGTGGAATCTTTACCAGCTGACTTACCAGGGAAGCCCCATGTGAGCTCTTAATCGTCCTGAATTGAGTTTAGAATTCTGATAGTCTTGACCCACTAGAGAATGAGAAAAACACCCAAAGAAATCGAGATAAATTCTTGAGATCTCACCACTGTATTGGAAAACGTTCCCAGCCCTGATGGTTGACATCATCAAGGACATCATCTAGACAATGGGGCAGCTAATGTCCTGAAATTAAGGTGGATTCCTTAAAGATGGTCACCACTGTGTAGCCAGACTGAGTCAGCCAGAAGTTGCAAACCCAAGGCCCTAGCAAAAAAAAGCAATGTGGCTATGTTTTCTGAGTCCAGGAATCCCAAGGTTTGAAACAGATGGTGTTAGCCATGACGACCTTGCTCCTCAATATAGATTACTGGATGGGCCAAAATTTGTTCAAAGTTCATTTGGTTATTTCATGAGCCACCGCCATGTTATTTGAAAGTACAAATAAAGCCTCTTTTCCTAATCCCTGATTCCTCTCTCTTCCTCTCCCTTGGCTTACAATTTAAAGAAAATTATGAGCAGAGACTAAGGCATCCCTTTTTCTAACAAGGTTCAAAGGACATGCATCCACCAGAGTATACTGGAGTATTTCAGGAAGAAGGAATCAAACTTTTACGGGCATGTTGGACATGGATGCCCACGTTGTACTCCCACCTGGATCTACAGAACACTCAGATTCAGCAAGTTGGGTTTAAGATTCACAGTGAGAAAAACAAGATAATGCAGTCTTGTGGAGAAAGATCTTTGGGCCAATTAAATGTACCATTTTGTTGTTTCTATATCTGATGGTATAGCAGGAATTAATGTGTTATATGCTCATATTTTATCATCCATTAAGTGCCTGAAAGTATTATCACAACTAGGACAGGCCACATGTAGAGAAGCGCTAATGGAACATGTAAATCACTTTCCAATCTTCTGCCTGCTTCTTCCCAGAAACAGTATAAAACCCCTTGAGGAGAAAAGGAAATCACAGCTCTGCATATATAGCCTTTAAGACAACACAAGTGAGAAGAAATGCAGAATCTTAATGCAACATCCCTGGTTGGCCGGTGGAAAAAGACTAGAACTGAAAGCTCAGAATGGATTACCGAATGCTCATGTAACTGAACCCACTGCACAGAGGAAACACTTGCTGTATTATCATGGACTGTGTCAGTGACTTCTGGGGACAAAGACCATTCACATTCATGTGTCATGGCCACCAATACACAACTGAGAGTGTGCATGCATGTCCAGCCTTCAGTTGTGTCCAACTCTTTGTGAGCCCTTGAACTGTAGTTCATGGAAGAACTAAAGAGCCTCTTGATGAAAGTGAAAGAGGAGAGTGAAAAAGTTGGCTTAACGCTCAACATTCAGAAAACTAAGATCATGGCATCCAGTCCCATCACTTCACAGCAGATAGATGGGAAAACAGTGGAAACAGTGGCTGACTTTATGTTTTTGGGCTCCAAAATCACTGCAGATGGCGACTGCAGCAATGAAATTAAAAGACGCTTACTCCTTGGAAGGAAAGTTATGACCTACCTAGATAGCATATTCAAAAGCAGAAACATTACTTTGCCAATAAAGGTCCATCTAGTCAAGGCTATGGTTTCATGTATGGATGTGAGAGTTGAACTATAAAGAAAGCTGAGTGCCGAAGAATTGATGCTTTTGAACTATGGTGTTGGAGAAGACTCTTGAGAGTCCCTGGGACTGCAAGGAAATCCAACCAGTCCATCCTAAAGGAGCTCAGGCCCGGGTGTTCACTGGAAGGACTGATGTTGAGGCTGAAACTCCAATACTCTGGCCACCTGATGTGAAGAACTGACTCATTGGAAAAGACCCTGATGCTGGGAAAGATTCAGGGCAGGAGGAGAAGGGGACGACAAATGACGAGATGGCTGGATGGCATTATCGACTCGATGGACATGGGTTTGGATGGACTCCAGGAGTTGGTGATGGACAGGGAGGCCTGGCGTGCTGCGGTTCATGGTGTCACAAAGAGTGGGACACGACTGAGCGACTGAACTGAACTGTAGTCTGTCAGACTTCTCCATCCAAGGCATATACATTTGCAATAACTCCTCAAATTACTACAGTTATTTCAGAGGTAGATAAATTCTTCAGCCATTTGCCATCCATAGGTGGGTAGTATGATTGCCTTATAGCACAAAGCTTTAACAAAGCTTTAATGATATGCTGTTGATGACAAAGTCAGAGGCTTCTGTTAGCAATGCCTTGACTGTAGTGTCACACATTCCCACCAGATGGGGTATCTGATAAGCCCTCACAAAACTCGGGGGTTTGCTTGTTAAATAAAGTCTCATGGGAATACACTGGCAGATTCACAATAATCAGTCCCTATAGCAGTCAAAAAAAAAAAAAAAAAAAAAAGAAAACACACACACACACATACACACACACATACGCACACACCAAAACTGCTGTCTAGTTAACTCCAACCAACAAAAAAGATGTCCAGCATCTTACTGGAATATCGAGGACTGATAACAGTATGTACATCACCTAGGCTATCTACTTGGACCTTTATATTGGCCAATATAAATACTAGCATCCTTTGAATGAGGTCCAAATGAATACTCCATGTTGGAAGTTTTCCTGTAAGATGTGGCATGCTATCTGTATTCGGGGCCCAACATCATGAATAAACCTGTGAGATACAAGTCTCTGTGACCAATAATTTTGTTGACCAGAGCCTCTGGAAAAGGGTGGCAGCCTTCATTGCAGGTTCTCTTCAGGGTTTTGGACTAGTCACTTCTGTAATTTGCAGGGCTCACCACTACCGGGTACACTATTTTTGGAAGCAGGTATTAGCACGCTCTTGAGCTGTTTTCAAAACTGAACTTGTAATCCATGGAGGTCTGCTGGCTGTCCAGCCTGCTATCTTCATTTTGGGGTGGGTAAACCCAGACTCAATGGCTCAATGTGAGAAAGAGTCCTACAGACCTCTCATACCCACCCATCCATAAACGGAGGTGGTATATTCAAGCTTTCAGCTTGCATAGCTCCAGTGTCATCTTAGTTTTACATGAAAAAAATGGCTCTCCCAAACTGTTGCAAGGGTCCTAAATTTAACTCCCTGCTGAATCTGCCATCCTCATCCAGACAGCTTTTACCATGATTTGATCTACAGTTCCCTTAATCTTAGCAAGAAATATATTGGAACTAGCAGGAGACGGCCCTAGCCCTGCATTTCCCTTGTGAAATACCTGTCAACACCTCTGGATGTCTTTCCTGCTCCCGTTTCTGTAACTATTGCTTAGCCATTCAGTGGGGCAGACAAATGGCATCAGCCTGCTGATGTGGACAAATGGAGCAAGTTAGATTAACTGCCCTTGTGCAGCCACTCCAAAGCAAGGACTACAATCAATTATTCATGCTTAACTTAGAGGTTAAAGTCTCAGACCCTTCATGGGTCTTGAAAATCAGGAGAAATTGGTTACTGAAATAGCTCAGTTGTCTCCTACATGTCAATGCAGTGAAGCCATCGTTAACACTAACAATTCTATGCCCCTGTACATCATGCACTCATATTTAATAAATGTTCACCAACAGAGTAAGTAGGGTACAAATATTTAAATTATCTGTTTAAATTTAAATATCTATTGTTAAAATAGTTTATAAACTTTTAATTATTGAATAGCTATTATATATATTGTCCACTGTCTACATTTCTTCTTGCTTCTGTACATTCTGTCCCTTTGAGTGTTCCTTGAAGATTTAGGCTTCTTGAAAGACAAACTTGCTATTTAAAACTTATATTAAAGTGGATAATTAGTTACATATCCATTAGAAAAATTTACCCTTGGAACTACAAGGAGTGAACTGACTATTAGGTTCATTAGCATGAGACTATTTTTGTTAATACTTTGGCCACTTGATACAAAGAGCCAACTCACTGGAAAAGACCCTGATGCTGAGAAAGACTGAAGGCAAAAAGAGACAAGAGTAGCAGAAAATAAGATGGTTAGATAGTTTCATTGACTCAAAGGACATGAGCAAACTCCAGGAGATAGTGAAGGGCAGGGGAACCTGATATGCTGCAGTCCAGGGGGTCAAAAAGAGTTGGACACAACCTAGGGACTGAACAATAACAACAAAATTTATGTCAATGCACATTCATAAATAGCTGCATGGTCAAAACATTTGCGTTAGAAGTAATATGGGAAGAAATGGAAACGTTTTTTTAAGGACATAGGTGATTTTTGTGCCAAACTTAGCCAAGTCACATGTCCATACACTTTGGCAAGGCATATTATGATCAAGCTGAAATCTTTTTAATTTCTCTCTGGACACCTGTGTTCAGCAACATGTTTGTTCTTATCTGTCTTTTCAGTTATATTGTAAGCTGCCTGAGGTCAGAACCTATATCAAGTTTGTCCTTATGTCTGTAGTTATCACTTCAGTTTTTGCCATACACTAGACCCTCAATAAGTGGAGGCTGAATTACACTCCAGAAAAACTGTGTCAAGGGAGTCTTAAGAGATGTAATTCTCCTTTCAGTCAAATCTGCATCTTAAATGGTTTAAAAAAGGCCTGTTCCCAAGATAAGACTTCCTCCACAGCATTTGAACCCATCACCCAGTGGTCCGAGCTGGCAGATTCCCCTAACTTTCATCAACCCAGGCACTCTTAGGTAAAGCAGTGTTGTTACAGACAACATCATTATCAACCTATATTACCAGTTACTCTTCCTAGCTGAGATGACACTGATGAGTCACCATCACCAAGAATATATTTGGATATTTATTTTTTAGCTAGTAATGATGACAATTCCCCATTGATTTAGTCATTCATTTTCACTGATTTCTCTGACCATCAGTGAAGAAAAGGCTAAAAGTGCCAGGACTTTCAACAGTGAACTTGAAACTTGGTGCAACAAATTTCTTTTCCCTGACCTCTTGAGCTATTCACAAACTATGGTGACAAAAAATAAACAAACACCCAAAACACATGGATGTACTAACTTTATCTATGGTGGCAAATATCAAACATGCATAGAGATGAAACTATAATGAACCCTCCATAAAAAATTTCAATGGAAGTGTCCACTGATACACGATTACCATGAAAGAGATGTATACCTTATTATACCTATTAGAATTTATGATGGCAATTACAATTAAGTTAAACAAAATATTAAACTACTAAAGATTAAATAAAAATTTTAAAAGATTTTCAAGTAGACCAGTGACAATTAAAATGTTTAAATATTTAAAATATTTCCCAAGTTCTAACTTGAAGATAGGATAGAGTAAGCTGAAAACCTTTCTTTCTTTGAGACCTAGGTATTTACTGAAGAAGCACAGACTTTTATTTCATTTCATTTTCGGTTTACTTTTATTTTAAACTGATTTGAAATCAGTCCTGAATATTCATTGGAAGGACTGATGCTGAAGCTGAAACTCCAATACCCTGGCCACCTGATGTGAAGGACTGACTCATTTGAAAAGACCCTGATGCTGGGAAAGATTGAAGGCAGGAGAAGGGGATGGATGACAGAGGATGAGATGGTTGGATGGCATCACCGATTCAATGGACGTGGGTTTGGGTAGACTCTGACATTTGGTGACGGACAGGGAGGCCTGGCGCGCAGCAGTCCATGGGGTTGCAAAGAGTCGGACACAACTGAGTGACTGAACTGAAAAATAAAATAAGGGGGAAAACTGATGTTTATTTTATAAAAAGATATACAGGATGAAGTCAGGAGACATGGATCCTAATTTTGTTTCTATTAACTACTTAAGAACCTTGGGTAAATTATTAGTAAAATGATGAGAATGAAATGCCTTCTACATCCTCTAATTGACACCTAAGTTCTGTGATTCTTTCTAGTAAGAGTGTCAAGAATTCCATTTGCATCTAAATGAAGAGTGAATTTTACAATCATATGTAAAATTAAAGAATCTAAATGTTTTGTACACTAGATTTGACCTTATGAGAGTATCACTATGACAGCACTGTTGTAAAACTTTGGTTGAATCACCACACTTGTTTTGAAATATTCATTTTCTTCTTTGCTCTTTGAGAAGACTTTTTGTTAAATATTTCTCGGGCTATAGAATAAAGATGGAAAACAAAGTCATTTGCAAACATTTGTGTAATCATTTGATACTTGCAAGAACAATTTCAGGATTCAGAATTCATAAAATTTGCAGCATTTTGTAATATACACTCTCATGAATTTGTAAATAAAATGCAAATATCCATATATATGAATAATATATCCACAAATATAAGTAGGAAATATGAAATATATATATTAAGCTATGAAAATATTTTGTGTAGTTATCCCTTGACCGAATTGTCTTGCCTTCATAGGACACTAAATTACTTGGTTGGCTCTTTATCTAATATTGTAACTTTAGGTGTGTGTGAGTATGTATTTCTTTCAAGGTTTTGCTTTTAAAGTTGTTTAGAATTTCATTTAGGTCAATTAGTTCACATAAAATAGCTTGCCTATAATCCCCAAGTCTTACTAAATAAAACTGAGGAGGCACTTCATTTAAAAAAATTATATTTTTATTGCTGTAATTAAGGAGACATTTTTTAAAATGCAAGTTGGAAAATAGCTGTTGTCCCACATACCAAAATAATACAGCTTGTATTTAGTTAGCTTTACTTGAGTAAAGAATTTAATCAAGTATCCATAGGTATGTACCTGTTCTATCTCTCCCTTCTTGCCTGCTTTTCCTTCCCAGGCTCTCTCATCACCACAAAGAAGCCAAAACACAGTTTTACATGGAACATTCAACTAACAGCAGTCTACTGGTGAAATAATCTATATCACTTTCACAAGTTTTAATTTCTCTTTACCAATTTTTGATTTCTTTTTACCATTGTAAACATTTTATTTCAACCAAGCCCATTCTCTGGATGGCATATAATTCCAAGAATTGTAAGATTCAACTTAAACAAATGCAAAGATATGCTATTCAAATATTGGTATGCCTTGTCTCCACATGTGCTCTATTTGTTTTGCAGAACCTTAATAATGACAGTGAATTTAGGTAGATCTTCCTAAGTTTCAGCTCACTAAGAGTTATTAACAGAAATTTTGCCACTATTTATGACAGACTGATTATTTGCATTCTCACAGACAATTCTAAGGCTATTTTAATGTTGCATGTTATGCAAGCATATATCCTTACAAAAGGTGTGCACTTCTGACATTGTTTGGAAGTTGATGCTAAATAGAATAACATTAACACATACTGCTGTGAGCTTATCATTAACACACTTTGGGGCTATAACTGATAAAGTCAGCATTGTATTTGCGTTTTCCCTATTTTTCAATGGAAATTTATCTTTTCCGATAGAGCTTCATAACTGTTAGAGACATTGTATTAGTAAGAATACACTGTTATCCACTGTTTTCCAAAAGGTAAAGGTATTTAGAGGAAAAAAATGATCTTTTGGTTCAGCTCATAACCTACCTACTCCCTATCCACCTTATATGACCATATGTGCATATTTGCAGTAATAACAAATTTAAATAGTTTGAATATTCTTCATAGTCAAGCACTAAATTTAACCAATTAAAATTTCTGAATTTAAAAAACAATAAAGCAGCTATTCATAGCTGCTCCTGACTTTAGATGCAGCTCAAAAACACACTGAAAACCATCCCTTGCCAGTGACTTGCTCAATGCATTTCTACCTATCTCTACACAAGAGAACTAAACGCTCAAATACAGTCGGAGTTGAACTTCTTTAAAAATCTCTACATTGTGGAAGGCAAGATTTAAGACAATCTTCACTCAATGAATTCTTCACGTAATTGCTCACCTTTCCCTATTTTTTGTGTAAGCAGAGATCTGCTTGTTTAAGATGAGGTAGCATTCTCTCTCCTTCGACTGCAAGAACAAGAATGCCAACTGGATTCTTATTTTCTCAAAATTATTTAAAAGAATAAAAAACAGTTATCACCAGGAAATTTATATTCACACACTACATACTCAAATGGGACACCTTTTAAAGTTTCTAACATCTATTTCTGCATACTCTTATCTGCATTGCTTCGAACTCAAGACCTATGACCAAGGGTTCTAGAGAGTAAAATATGCTGAAATTAGTACATTTCATTACTTCTTTGAAAATTCAGTCAAAAATAGTGTGGTGGTAGTTTTGGTTTTTAAGATTGCAATACAGAAGGAATCAGGAGCACACATTTTAGTGTTTAAATCGGCTCTCCCTGCATCATTCATTGCCTCATCACCTTACTCATACTATTCCTTCATTGAACACAACTCCCCCCTCCTTTTTTTTTTCAGCCTCATCACCTTCATTGAACACATCCTTCACTGAACATAACTTCCTTTTTTTCTCCTCAAACCAACTAGAAATACTAAAACGTTAAACATGGTTTTGGAAGAAAGGGCTGATGCCCTAAGAAAACTTCTACAGAGATTGTCTGGACACTAAGATACTGCTCAACACCTGAAGCACCCAGATAGTGCAGAGGCTTTTTAATACAACGTTTTCTGATCTTCTTATATCCCTCTCTCAGCCACTAAACCCAAAGAAAAAGAAGGGTTTTGGGTCATTGCAAACTCAAAGAAGATTTTAAAGGGTGAGTTTGATGCTATTCTCCCCTCTTTCAAGAAAAAAGCTTCTTATTCTCAAGAGTTGCTGGGCTTTTTCTGCCAATGTTGCAAAGCGGATTCATCACTCAGTCAGGTGCATGGTTCTCAATCTGAAATTAAGACCGATTCCAGATTCCAGGGAAACAAGTAAAATAGGGGCAGTCCCCGTCCCCAACTAAAATGCCTCTAAATAAATACAAGGAATCTGAGCGACGTAAATAGTTGTGTTCTTTAAAGCAACAATAGCAAAAAGTTTAGTCGCAAAAGGTTTGGTTTTTGTCTTTCTTTTTTCATGTTTGATCATCCCCTAAACAGCCCCGGTGCTAACAAACACACAAAGTAACTGTACAGATGCCAGGATCTGTACAGATGCCAGAAAACTGTCCGTATCAGTTTTTTGAGGTGGCAGAAAAAGCTGGAGAGGTACCACCGTTTCGAGGGAATAAGGTCAGAATTCACCGGCAGAACCCTTCGCTCTGCGAAGAAATACGGCGGGACTGTAGGACTCTGGGGCCCGGCTTTCAAAAAGGAGGGAAGGTGGGTCAGGGGCGTACTTTGTGAGGAAGGCTTTGTCAGTGCGAAACCAGGCGCAGGGTGGCAGGTGGGGGGGTCTGCGGGCTGCCAGAAGCGGGAAATCAAAAGGGGGCGACGCGGGGACGATGGGGGCTGAGAGGACCCTGATGGGGTGACCGGAGGGTCAGGGCCATTCATGGCTGCTGCGAAAGTGGGAGCTCTGGGGATGGAAGGTGAAGCGGGGACAGCGAGTTGCCCCAGCTGTCCTCGGGAGGGAGAGGGCTCCCAGCAGGTGGAGTTGAAATCAATAAGCCCCCCAGGGATCAAGGAGCAGCGCTCTCCGGAGACCCTCGCCTGGAGGTTGAGGAATCACAGCAGGTGGTTTGGGGGTAACCCCAATGCCAGAGCTCCTCTCGGCTGGCTGCCTGGCCGCCCGACCCTCTGCGCTTTCCAGCCTACTCACCGGTCCGGGGTGGAAAGCGCCATCCGGGCGCGCGTGAGGGCTGCGCGGCGCAGGCGGCGGGCAGGGCCGAGCGGTGGCAGCGGCGCTGTCCTAGGAGCGAGACTGGAGCCGGGGGACGCCGAGGCGGCGACAGCGGCGGCGGGGGCGCGGGCAGCTGCGGGCGGGGAGGGCGGCGTATCCGGAGCTGCTGCGCCGCGCGCGCTCTCTGCCCATCTCCGGCTCGGCTGGAGCGGCTACTGCTGCCGCCGCTGCGAGGGAGGGAGACGAGGGGGAGGGGAGGAGGCGCGCGGCAGGGAGCGAGAGAGGAGAAGGGAGGCGGGGGGAGCGAGGGGAGAGGGGAGACGGGCTCCCAGAGTGGGGAGGCGGGAGGGAGGGGCGCGAGCCCGCCAAGGTTCCCACCAGAAGGGCTCGGGGAGATCGCGGGGAGGAGGAGTAGGGTCTCTCCCCCGCGCCCCCCTCCCCTCCCCTCCCCTCCTTCCCCCTTCGCGCCCTTTCCTTGGGCTCTTCCTCGCGCGGCTCGGGCTGGGGGTGGCCAGGCTCGGCCGCAGCCGGGTCTTCGGCGCCCTGGTGAGAGTGCTGAGGCCGGGAGGCGGCTGCGCCAGCTCCCGGCGCCGCCG
The DNA here is from genome assembly GCF_016772045.2 of Ovis aries. NCBI lineage: Eukaryota > Metazoa > Chordata > Mammalia > Artiodactyla > Bovidae > Ovis > Ovis aries. The sequence goes on from NC_056061.1 coordinate 41,155,108, forward strand.
GCCCGAGGCACCTGTGCGCGCCCGCACCGCCGGCAGCCCAGTTGCCGCGGCTCCCCGACTCGGATCCGCCGGCGGTCGCCTTGCCTCGCTCTCCTTTCTGGTCAGATTACGATCATGCCTAGGCGTCCATGACATCTGTGTACTCCTCTATTGCTGTCTGCTTCCCCAGGCGCTCTTTGGCACAGGGTGTCCGGCCAGAAGGAGCCACCGGCGGGGAACTCGATGCAGGCAACCGCCGTCAGCTCCTTGGAGCAGTTGCTTGCGCACGGGTGGCAGTGTTTGCCTCCTGGGTAGACCAGCTAATGAGGTAAAAAATATATATGTAAATATATTAGTAATCCTCTGACCCGATTTCTTGGGACCATTCTCAGTAATCTAGGAAGGTTTCAGTCTGAAGGGCGCAGGGGCAGTCTATTGCACTCTGTCTTGGCGCTCATCCTCTCTTTTCTCTATATCCTAAAAAATCAGGACACGACTTGGCCAGTTTAAGCGAAATATTGCTTTTTTTTATTACTAATTTCAGAGCTTTTTGTTTTTATTCACATGCTGCTAGAATTGGCTTTGCTTTCCTGTTAGGATTTGCTTTGCTTTATTAGACTGTGAAACAGTCCTGTTTATTCGCAAACTGCAAGACTCGCATGAAAACATACTGTAGTGCCTGTACGCTCAAGATCGAGAGGGTGAATCCACACTTTGGTAAATAGACGTTATTGACTGATTTCCGTGAACTGTATTTAGTTTCATAATCTTTACCTGGTAGTTGAGGATAGGCAGGGAGCAGGTGGATTATATGCATAAAAGATATGATTAGAAAAAAATGGTCTCCTAAAACTCTCCTCAAATAATCTAACATATAAAGTAGCCACATTACTTCCTGTGAAAAGTTTCTGATTTTTGTTTATATGTTATTCAAATTATTAGGCTTTTAGTTACTTAACCTTTTCTGTTAGAATAAGTGAAACAGGTATTTTATTTTACCTAAGTATGTAGGAAATGGCAACCCACTCCAGTATCCTTGCCTGGAGAACCCCATGGACAGAGGAGCCTGGTAGACTACAGTCCATGGGGTCGCAAAGAGTCAGACACGACTGAGCGACTTCACTTCACTTCACTATGTCTAATATAACACGTACTCAGGTTAAAATAGGTGCACACTCAATTGTAAATGCCCTATGGAGAAACATTTTTAATGCAGTAAGGCATACTCAAATATTCATGACGAGCCTCTAGTTTTTCCTATACACATTCCTGTGAGAAGAAAAAACGGTGGTGAAGTAGTACTGGATGGTATTCTCAACTTTCTAGAATCTGTTCTGCAGAGTTTATCTGTTAATGAAAATATTTGGTTTCACATCTATCTGATAATCTGAGTGAGAGAAGCACCTCCTCAGGGAACAAGAGATATCAAACTCTCCTAACACACCTCATCTTTAAAAAACCTGTTACTGTCTCCAGATGTTCACTGTTACACCATGCAAATTCACCATATGCTATTCTTTCAAAGAGGACCACAGGAAAGAAATGGTTGGTGAAGACTTACAGCTCATTTGACTTTCTAAGTCTTCTCAGTTGTATCTATATTACAGAAATTTTCAGGGTTTTTTTTTTTTTTCCTCAAATAGAAGTAGCTTTTTGGGCAAAGAGTGGTTACCGAGAATTAAATCTCTATTTTCTTTCCCCTGTTTTAGGATATTCCTATTCCTCCTATATTTGATTATGAAACTATAAGAGCAATATCTGTATAATCTCATTTTGTGGTTGTAAAAGGTAAAGAAAAAATGCAAACTAAAATGCCTTAAAGCCAAACAAAGAAAAGGGATAACTTATAAAGCACAGCAAGATAAGCTTCTAACTCCTTACTCCCCATCCACTTGGTCCACCAGCGACAAGACTAGGACGATAAAAGATGGAATGACACCGCAGTTCTTCTGCTGGAGGACTTGAATTTAAATTTAGAAACTTAGGCTAGGTGTAAACTGTCCTGTCATCTCTACCACAGCATCCCTTCCCTTTTGTGTTCCTTTCCCCTTCTACATTTTTATTAGTGTTGCATTGTGCTATAACATTGTTTCATTTACTTGCATGTTGCATTACAACCTGGGAAGCCAAGTAAATAATGAATATACAAAGCTTCCTTTTAAACAATGACTTTGTCTTTACTTAGTTGAAAACAAATACATTAAAATTTCTGAAATCAGAAAGAGTGAAGACTATCCTTCAATAAATACTGCATTGATGTCAAAGATTGGTTAGCAAAGAAATGTAATGTATCTGTTTATTGAACACATATTTAATAAGGACCCCTTGTGGGCAGGCAACTCGTTTAGCTTCACAGATATCACAGTGGAGAAACTTAGTAACTGTGCCTTTGTGAAGCTTAGTCTAGTGATCCAATAAAAGTGTTTTATCACCAAGAAAGGTGATAATGACTATGATAAGTTTTAAACCCAAAGAAAATAATACTTTTTAATTAACTTATAGACATCAACAAGATTAAGGGGAAAGGAATATAGACCCTTTGCAAATTCTAGATGGCTATTTTCCCCTCTCCTTTTCCCAGGAAACTAGAGGAGAAAAATTTAACTTGGTTAATTATGAGTGATTATAAAAAAGAATGGGAACAGTATCAACACAAGAATAATATAGGAGAAACATATAGAGGAGCACCAAAATGACCAATCGTTGAAGAAAACACGCCATAACAATGTTGCCATGGAGAAGTTGAAAAACTTGCTCTAACATTCTGCCATGAATTGTCATAAGGACATTGCTTCTGTGAATGAAAACTACAAGGTGTTAGGCAAGAATTTCATTGGGTGGGGTTGAAGCTGCAATGGAAGATGATGACCAAAAGCTGGTAAAACTTAAGTAAAAAGTAAAACTAAGATTATAACACCACAAATTAAGAATTACTATGGAAGAATATACACTGAGATAAACACTGTAAGGGAAAGAGCACAAAAAATAAGAAAGACTAGTAAAAGGAACTTGAAATAAAGAAAGAGATGAATAGGATTAGAGAGAATATGAAAGATGGAGAAGACAGGCAAAAACAAGAAAATACAAATTATGAAAAAAATCTTCAATATTAAAGAAAAAAACATTCATGAAGTTGAAAGACTTGAAATTTCATTTTTAAAGGATACAGTGATCACAAAAAAATTGTCACCACCAAGATATATCATAATACAATAACTAGAATGTAAATATAATAAAGAATCTTTGGGGCTGAAAGAGATGAAAAAAGCAATCACTGACTTACAAAGGAAAATACTGAGATTGGCTTCAAGATTCTTTACTATAACAAGATACCAAAGTCCACCAAATGCTAGCATAAGAGTTAAGGCTTTTCCTATTTAGCCAGTCCTTCAAATATCATATCTTCCCTGGTGGCTCAGAGGTTAAAGCATCTGCCTCCAATGAGGGAGACCCGGGTTTGATCCCTGGGTTGGGAAGATCCCCTGGAGAAGGAAATTGCAACCCACTTCAGTATTCTTGCCTGGAGAATCCCATGGATGAAGGAGCCTGGTAGGCTACGCGCACAGAGTCACAAAGAGTTGGACATGACTGAGTGACTTCACTTTCACTTTCAAATATCATAGTTGTAAACAAAGTTTGAACATCCAAAAACTAAGGGAATGTTATTCTCATGAACCTATCCGCAGTATAGAGTTTGGATTTTAGCTTCTAAGTGATAAATAGAAGTGATAATCTTGGATCAAGGAATAGTTGTGAGCATTGAATGTATTTAATTATTGACCTGAAATACGAGAATGTAAGAATTACAGCAAAATGATAGAATATGAATCTCATAGATGCAGACAATATAATAATATATATCTAAACAGAGTTTGGATGAGAAGGGCAAAAAGAAAAAGCTAAGATATAAAGGCATTGATTGTCTAATGCTGGGAGTCAAAGAAAATCAATCAAAGGGACAAATAAGTGGTCTAACATATTTAACAATACAAGAATAAACTGTAATCAAGGTAATATTAAATACTAATTTTTATCATTACTTGTTTTAGCAAACTAATAGATATACTGTAAAAATGGAAAATGCAATTGTTTTTGCATAAGTAACAAAGAAATAAAAGCATCAAAGAATAGACCATAAACACTGAGAATACACATATATAGAAATAAATTTTAAAAAACAGATCACAGAGTGAAGGAATTTTATGATGTTAAAAAGCAAAAACCTAACATAAAATAATATAGCAGAACTGAGTAAACATATCCTTAATATTATTAAATGTGAATAGGATTATCTCATCCTCTATAAGAAAGTAGACATTTTAGATTGGATAATGAAACAAAATAAAATTTTATACCTACAAGATAACTCAGAATATTAGAAAAATAAAAGGATAGGCAAAAATAACTGACAAATACATACTCTTGATTGGAGGCTAGATGTCATACAAACCAGAAACCCATTAAACAAAACTCATACAAACCATTAAACAAAATGAAGAAGGATAATTTATGGTTATAGTAATAGGTACTTTCATATGCATACAAAAGAATTATGAATACATATGTCTTGAGAAGGGAATGGCCATCCACTCCCGTATTCTTGCCTGGAGAATTCCATGGACAGAGGAGCCTGGCAGGAATATTTATGTACCAAACAGTATAACACCAACATAACTACTGAGTTGGCCAAAAAGTTCGTTCTGATGTAAAGCCTGAACGAACTTTTTGGCCAACCCAACATATCAGAAATTATACATGTACAAGAAAGCATGAAGTACACTATTAGAAGCCTTAATACTTTTAAGATATGAGAGTCCAAATGTACAGACAATAAACAGAGGTATTAAATTCTAGCCCTAACTTACTTAGGAGCATCAGTGGAAAATTCTAGCTAAAATATTAACAAATAAACCCTAACACATTAATTGATTAAAAGAGTATTAAAAGGACAAGATGTCATCACCAAGTGTGAATTTTTCTCAAAAATTTAAGAGAAACAACATTTCTATACTAGAAAATTTATTAAAATACTTTATCATTTCCCTCATCTATAAAATGAAAATATCAGTACCCAATTTATAGGAATTTTTACCATGATTTACAGTTATTACACACAAAATCTTCAGCAAGAGTGCCTGAAATATAGTCAGCTCTTCATAAATGTTATCTGTTGTGTTTGTCAGCTTTCAAAAGGTATTTTAAAATGATTATGCTTATGATAATATAAATCTTGTTTTCATTTTCTTGAATAACAAACTTGTATTGATTTATTAATATTGCATTCTCATCTTTTGTCCCTTCTCCTCAGGGTTTTCATTATTAATTTTTAGGTCCTGTGTTCTTTTTGTATTATTATTAAAATACTGCTAAGCATTTAAATCAATTTGCAAATTCCGAGTGCACTGAAAACTATCCATTTAAAAATAATTTTGAATTATATTACTAATGTTTAAGTGCATTCTCTCTCTCTTTTAATAGACTTAATTTTTTTGAAAAGTTTTTGATTCACAGCAAAATTGAGCGGAAGGTAGAGAGTTCAGTTATATCTGTATTCCCACCTAACACATACCCTCTGTCACTATTTACATTCTGCACCAGAGTGGTACATTTTTTCCAAATGGTGAACTTATACTAAAGCAGAGTTACCCCAAGTCTACAGTTTACATGAGGACTCAATTTGGTGTTGTGCATTCTGTGGGTCTAACAACTGTGTAATGACATATGTCCACCAGTGGAAAATCATACACAATAGTTTCACTCCCCTAAAATCTTTTGTTCCACCTGTTTCTCCCTCCTTCTTCCCTAACCCCTGGGGACCACTGACTTTTTTCATTTCTTTTGCCTTTTCCAGAATGTCACACAGGATATGTAACCTTTTCAAATGGATTCCTTTTACTTAGTAATATGCATTTAAGGTTCTCCCCTGTCTTTTCATAGCTTTTCTGCCCCATGAATTCTATTTTTTAAAAATATTAAGGCTGTTACTAGCTTTGGTTATGCTAATTTTGGACTAGTGTATCTTACTGTATGTGTGTGTATATTCACCTATACACCTCAATTTTCAGTTCCTCTTGTTTAATAAACGTCTGAAGGATGAGCTGAGGCTGGAACTCATAATGCAAATGTGGCCAAAGTGTCTTTTTGTTTTTCTGCTTTAGCCTGTTCATGTAATGGATCAAATCTCAACAAGAGACTCTAAGAAAATTTGTACTCTATTAATAGGTTCTTTCCAATATTGCTAGTGTTAGTCTAATTTTTATTTCTCTTTAAGTAGCCACTCTTTTCTCGTTGTTCACTTGTGGGTATATTGATTTATTTCTATTTTTCTCAGAAGTGTCACTTGAATGTTTCATACTATTTGACACTTGGTAGGCTTTTTCCACGGAGAAGGCAATGGCACCCCACTCCAGTACTCTTGCCTGGAAAACCCAATGGACAGAGGAGCCTGGTGGGCTGCAGTCCATGCGGTCGCTAAGAGTCAGACACGACTGAGGGACTTCACTTTCACTTTTCGCTTTCATGCATTGGAGAAGGAAATGGCAACCCACTCCAGTGTTCTTGCCTGGAGAATCCCAGGGACGGGGAAGCCTGGCAGTCTTCAGTCTATGGGGTTGCGCAGAGTCGGACATGACTGAGGTGACTTAGCAGCAGCAGCAACAGCAGCAGCAGGCCTTTTCCAGGGCATCCCTGGTGGTTCAGATGGTAAAGAATCTGCCTGCAATGCAGGAGACCTGGGTTTAATCCCTTGGTCAGGAAGATCCCCTGGAGAAGGGGATGGCTACCCAATCCAGTATTCTTGCCTGGAGAATTCCATAGGCAGAGGAGCCTGGTGGGCTACAGTCCATGGGGTTGCAAAGGGTTGAACACAACTGAGCACCTAACAGATACACACAGATACATACATATGAAAATAATTAAATCTTTAGTTCTAGGAAATTGTTACCAAGAATTTTTTTAAACACTTTCCTTTTTTTTTTTTTTTTCATTTTCTTCTATGAATTGCCTTAGACAAATATGAATAAAGAGTTAATATAGCCTCTCTGATCGCTCCATTTTTGTATACCTCCATGTAAGCCTGGTTCCATGATTGAACCAAAAATGTCTTTGAATGTGGCTGTTAGAAAGCTTTTCAAGTTAATGATTAAAGATATTTTTTTACACACCTAGAGGAGTGGATTGCGTTGCTTATTCTACCTTGTCAGGATTGCCTTGCACAAAAATTGAGATTGACGATGTGCACCTGGTGTCATTTTTTGGGATGCTGGGTTTCAATTATAATGATTGGTTACTTAGCAGGATATGCTTATGTGACAGCCCCCTTAAAGCATCAGACATTGAAGGCTTGAGTGGATGTTTTACTTGAGCAGTAACCACAGGTTACTGTGGTTCACCACTAGAGGCAAAACACATTCTGTGCTGAGGCATAGAAAGACTCAGTAGATTACTCATGATTTCTGGACTCCATCCATTGCATGCATTTTTCATACTACTTCTGCTGTGTAACCTTGTGCTATAATAAACCCTGAAAGTGAAAAGTGAAGTCACTCAGTCATGTCCGACTCTTTGCGACCCCATGGACTGAAGACTGCCAGGGTCCTCGGTCCATGGGATTTTCCAGGCAAGAGTACTGGAGTGGGTTGCCATTTCCTTCTCCGATAATAAAGTCTAACCAAGAAAAAAAGGCAAAACTCTTTTTGGAATTCTTTGAATCAAAAGTGTGGGGTATAGAGACCTCCAAAAGAACAAATGTTGAGACATTTGAATCAGCTTCTATTTCCTCTCAGACATCTTTCAAACTTACCTCTTTTAATCCTTGCTGTCATTTGAAATTATTTCTTAATTTAATTTTCTAGTTTACCAATTTTACATGTAAATAAGTCTGGTCTTCTACTTATCCTATCTATTGAAATGTTTTGTTATTGTTGTTTATTTTAATAATTATATTTTCCTTTAACAAGGTCTTGATGTGGTTCTTTGCAAAATTTGGTGTTTTTTTTTTTTGCAAAATTTCTTCTTGATTGATAGTCGCTTTTCTTGCTACATCATTTACTATTCTTGCTTTATAGATATGATTGCATACTTTATCTCTGTGTAGACAATATATACGAGCATTTAAAGTTTTTCAGATTATGATGTTATCATTTTCTTAAGAATAAATTTTTCTTTTGTTGAGAATATGACTTCTTTTCATAGGCTGTTGTCTGATGGCTGTGATGTAACCTGCTGGAAAATAGCTGTGCCTTAATTAATTAATTAATTGATAGTATACAGCTGACAAGGTGAGAAGTGATGGTTTTCTGACCATGCAATTCTAGGCTACTTAGTGTGGCATTGCTTCGCCCTTGGCTTTGGAAGGAAGAAGTAGGGAGAAAGTTAAGAGGAAGGAAATTGTGGTTTTTAGCTCCCAGGTTTGAATGGCATTGAACACCAATGTCATGAATTCAGTAACATCTCAACCATCAGAAAATCTGTGTACAATTTGCCCTTGCTTATATCTGTATTTTCCTTAATATTTTCTTATTCATGTAAATTTTCTGTCTTTCAGCATTATCTTTTATGAGACTATTTAATATATATTAATTATGCTTATTTAGATCCTTCTTAATTACCAGGAATATATTGAAGCTGTTTAAATATCCCTATGAACATGTCATTTACCAAATCTCTTTAATTTTTTGTACAACTTCTTGCTTGCCCTATATTGTCTCACTGCTTCAGGCAAATGTGATGTGGAATAGTTACCACTGATTGTTTTCAACAAATACCCTGGGGAGAAGATTCTTTCCACTGTGTTAGTGTGAGCACTGAGTCAGGGTAAATAAAGAAAAGCCCTGTGATTTTAACTGCCAGGCAGATCAACTCACTAAAATTTCTCTGGTCGTGGGATTCCTACACAATTTACCTTCACTAGTCACTGCTAGGTTGCTGATTTTCACAGTTAGTAAGGTTATAAAACTGTTGGTTTCCAGGCCAGTGCAAAGCTAGAGAGAGGAAATTTGGAACAGAAGTTAAAATGTGACAAAACTCTTATGGCTATCCAACCATTTTTATTCTTTAATAACTGCTCTTCAGATTGTTGTGAGCCTTAGGTAAATTTCTAAATTTCTGAAAAAGTTAATTTTCACAGTTTCTGATTATGCTTTCGTTACTTTTTCTATTGTTTGATGAATGGTTCTAATAAATACTAACCACTGCAGTGAGTGTGTTGGTATTATTTGAGAATCACTTGAGTCTGGTGTGTTTCAGATTGTTTTATACCAATCCTTATCAATATAATTTTCTTACAGTCAAATTTATTTATAAATTACATGTTTCTACTAAGAAAACTACTTTTAGATTCTAACCAATACCTGAAAAATATCTCTACATTCACACATATATATACCTGTATATGTATATATATTTAGTTTTATTTATTTAATTTTGGCTGTGCTGTCTACTTATATTTTACATATATTTAACTTTATTAAAATTATACCATAATCATTAAAATGATCTATTACACTGTATTATAATTTCATTTGTTGATTTTTTGTGCATCTTTTACACTATCTTGAGAACATTGTCTGAAGCTTGTCTGGTATTTTAGAAAGAGTGAGGTGTATATATTCTAATATTGCACTTATTTATTCACTCTTGAAAGCAGTCATTAATTAAAAAATGAGCAGTGATGCAATTTTCTAACCAATGGCAAGAGACATGTATGTTCAAATACATACACAGAGATAGCAAGAGAACCTCTAGTCCAATATTTTTTTAAATGTATTATAACCTCCCTGAAAAGTTAATCTGCTCACAGTACATAATAACTTTAATTAAGTTGCTTCTTAGTATAGTTTCTATTTGAGTCAAACAGTTGTAGAATTCTTGAAACAGCTTCATAAAATTTCAGGTTTCCAAGAAACACAATTGTGAGTCCTGAGACAATTTTTCTTGTTTTCTTGTGAAATCCTCCAAATGACCGCATAGCCATAATGGTAAATATGGAAACACAGAAAAGTTAAGTAGGACAAAGTTTGTAAAAAATGTCTACTGAAATAAAAAGTACACACTGAAGAGCTGCAATTGAAATGACCAATTCAGATGGTGTCTTTGTAAGTATCACCCAGGCTCCAAAAGTAGAACTAATAGCTCTTTGCTCTTTCCATATTACTTTTTTCACAACTCTATCTTGCTATGAATCACTGCCTTCTTTGTAGTATAAAATAAGTTGTTGTCTCCCTTTATGAGACTGTGAGGACTTCAGAGGAAAAACCTATTGTTAGGCATATTTTTCGGAGAAGGTGATGGCACCCCACTCCAGTACTCTTGCCTGGAAAATCCCATGGACGGAGGAGCCTGGTAGGTGCGGTTCATGGGGTCACTAAGAGTTGGACACGACTGCTAAGAGTTGGACACGACTGAGTGACTTCCCTCTCACTTTTCACTTTCATGCATTGGAGAAGGAAATGGCAACCCACTCTAATATTCCTGGCTGGAGAATCCCAGGGACGGGGGAGCCTGATGGGCTGCCGTCTATGGGGTCACACAGAGTCGGACACAGCTGAAGTGACTTAGCAGCAGCAGCAGCAGCAGGCATATTTTTAATGCTCTATCTCTAATAAATAACAGAGGTAGTACTGTAGGAATAATTGTAGAATTAAACAATAAATGCATATATACTTGATAAAGGTAATTCAATAATTATTTGCTAAAAATTAAGACATTTACAGTTTAAAGACTGTCTTACAGCTATGAAACTCATGCTTAAACTTTAATTTTTCCTATGAATAACCTACTTTTTCAACCTCAGTGACTGTAATACTGTGGAAAAGCACTGTCATTTATAAGCATGATATTTGTGGGAATGAAGGTTGGGTTAACTGGTGGAGGTGATGATGACCTCATGCTAACTCATTTGAAAATTTTTGTGATTTGTGGTTCTGACAAGTTAGAATGAGATATTCACAGAAGAAAGTTTTTAAGTAATATCTTTTTCTAGAGTCAGAAATATATTAACTGTAAAAGAAAATTATATACAAAGTGAAGAATATATAATACAATTAAATTACCTTCAAGGTCCCTTCTAAATTATGAATATTTGTTTTAGGTCTCATATTAAATGAAAACTAAATTCAACTTAAACTGTATTTAGTAGAATTTTTAAGTAACTGGAATCTGTAGGATTTGGGAAAAGAGGAAGGACACTGGAAGAGTGAATTATGTTTCCTTCTTAGAAGGTCAGAAATTGACTGTTTAACCATGAAATTTAAGGCTTACATGAAGCTAATTATGGGGGTGGGTGAAGGGACTATAACTTGGTTTGAGTTCAGTTCAGTTCAGTCGCTCAGTCGTGTCCGATTCTTTGCAACCCCATGAATCACACACAGCAAGCCAGGCCTCCCTGTCCATCACCAACTCCCGGAGTTCACTCAGACTCACATCCATCGAGTCCGTGATGCCATCCAGCCATCTCATCCTCTGTTGTCCCCTTCTCCTCCTGCCCCCAATCCCTCCCAGCATCAGAGTCTTTTCCAATGAGTCAACTCTTCGCATGAGGTGGCCAAAGTACTGGAATTTCAGCTTTAGCATCATTCCTTCCAAAGAAATCCCAGGGCTGATCTCCTTTAGAATGGACTGGTTTGGTAGATTGATAAAATTGGATTTGCTATATTAGAGAAACAACCAGTCCATTGTATGTTAAGACAAGTTCTCAGCCATCTTCACTTCAGATTTATTAAACTTTATTGTAACAACAACAGTGATAAAAATTCATAAAGCACTGAGCTTCCTTTGTATGACCAGTGCTTTGCTAAACATTTACTGTCATCTTCTTTAGTCCTTATTATTGTACTCAGTCATGTCCAACTCTTTGTGATCCCATGGACTATAATCTGCCAGGCTCTTCTGTCTGTGGGATTTCCCAGGCAAGATTACTTAGTGGGTTGCCATTTCCTTCTCCAAGGGATCCTCTCCACCCAAGGATAGAACCTGTTTCTTGTGTCTCCTGCACTGATAGGAAGATTCTTTACCATTGCACCTTCTGGGAAGCCTTCTTTAGTCTTTACAAGTGTCCAGTGAAGCTGGCATTGGAGAGTAGTTCTTATCTTTCATTTGACAATTTTCTTTACAACTGAGTAGCTACTCTTTCCAGGAGAGAACAGTACTGAAGGGAAAGTTGCTGGTCTTACTTCCATCCTGCCCTTTCACTCACTTTTCCTTATGGGAAGAGAAAGCATATTTCTAAGCAGTGAAACTAGGGAAACTCATGTGAGGATACTGTCTTCTGAGGACTTCCTGCTTCTTTTGTCCAGTATGGAAATTACTAAAACTGTTCCGACTGCTTTGTTTAGTTGAGAGTAATAAACTACTTAATTTTGGCTTTAGAATTTAATCAGTGTTTTCTAATCTAGATTACCAAGATGAAAATAGATATTCTAAAGTCTAACTTACTCCTGGGTATATTTTCTATTTAGATCTAATTTTAAATAATGAATATAATTAGCTACATTTTAGGACCAGAAAAACTGAAGCTGAGAGAGATTAAATCATGCTTAAGGTCATATAACTTATAAAAGGTAAGTTGGTATTTAAAATACGGATCTCTCTGTACTTCCTGCTTTCATGTGCCTTTTGTAATCCTTCCACTCTGCCATCCTTGCCCTTCAGGCCAAACCCTCTAGAGAGAAAACTAGAGACTATGAATGTATAACATGTGCCTGTATATAAAAGTACTGTGAAATTGCCATTTCTAGAGTGTGCTGGCATGAAACTGTAACTATTGTTAAAAATGACCAGATTATAAAATAATTATATGAACATGGTGCTTTTGTCCAGGTGAACATGTAAGTCGTTTAGTCAATTCGAGTAGCCCTTCATTATACTACCTAATGAGTGAATAAATAATATACCACGTGTAGACTAGATTGTCTTATTTTCAAGAAATAGTCTGACTCTCATACTGTTGAATCATATTTGCAGTAAGATAATTTGGCTGCAGCACTTCACAGTGGCTGAAGAGATTAGAGTTGTGGTCCTCAATCCTTCTGTTTCCTATCTTATGGGAATCAATCTAGTGTCTTCCCACTGCAGGCTCCAGAAACAGAGTAGATGGCATACGGACATGGTTCAAAGCAGCAGAGATTACAGTTTATAAGAAGGGACTAGGACCTGCTCTCCTTGAGGCAGGTAACTTGAAGTAGTATGTCTGACCTGAGAAAGGGGTTAAAAGACCTTAGACAGTGAGCACAAGGGAAGGGAATATTGGAAGGGGAGGGGGAGATTGGTTTAGGGAAGTTATTTATTAATAGGAAAAAGCCTGAAGAATAACAGTGCTAATTTAATTTCATCATTTTTTTTTCTACCTTTAGAATCATTAGCCCACTTTCCACATTTCCTTCTACTTAACCAAGGAATTAATGAACCTCTTCTGCCCTGGGGTTGTGGGAGGAGGCACGATGGAGGTTATTCTCTGCTCTGGCTTTCAGAATACATCCGTCACAGCAATATCAAACATATTTACTAAGGACTTAAACTGTGTAAAATTCTGAGAAGGTCTTCAGGATTTAATTCTATTTGACCTTCTTAAAAACCTTGAGATAGGTGCTGTTATTATCTTTAGTTTATAGATGAGGAAACTGAGAGAAAGAAAGCTTAAATAACATGTTTTAGATCACATAGCCAATAAATTACTTGGTGTGCCAGGTGGCCTGATTCTAAGTTCTATATTATTAATTAAGCCATTATGTATCACCTCCTCAGGAAGAAGAAATCACTGGGATAAAATATGAGTCTTTGTAGTTGCAAGTCTTATCCTTTGGGATTGTACAAGCAAAATTCACTGTGGAGGCAAGGTATGTCAAAGATTGAAGTGAGGAGTGACCTCTTTCTTGACACCACTAGTTGAGATAAGAGCTCTTCTCCATTTTCTGGGACCTTGTGTGACCCAAATTGAAAGAGTGAGCAACAATCCAGAAATATCACTGATATGAAAATTTTTGAAGTAATCATGGTAGGTGGGGCTCAAATCACTTATAAGAATAATAAGCAATGTGATGCTTATGAAATACAAAATATTCTGGAGAAATTATTATCTATTATATTATCTAGTAGTGTCTAGTAGTAGATTATCTTCCAGTATCTATTGTATTAGTAGTAACGAATGTATATACAGCAGATCCTCCTCCAGTCTCCATACTGAGATTTTGCTCTGCCTTTGGAGACCTAAGAGACTGACTTCATTATGTGTGTGTTTTGTATTTGTTAGGTGCTCAGTCGTGTCTGACTTTTGTGACCCCATGGACTGTAGCCCACCAGGCTCCTCTGTCCATGGAGTTCCCCAGGTAAGAATAGTGAATGGGTAGCTATTTCTTTTCCAGGGCATCTTCCCAACCCAGGGATTGAATCTGGGTCTCCTGCATTGTAGGCAGATTGTTTACCTTCTGAACCACCAGGGAAGCCCTGGGTTCGGTATACTAGCCCACGATTATCTGTGCTTCCCTTCCACATCCTATTGGCACATCACTAGCAAGAAGTTAAATTCCAGCAGAGTCTGGTTATGAAGAGAAATGCAAGGAGCAAATCAGAAAACAAAGTAACTATTTGTGACAGGATTTTCTCAAAGGCCCTAGACGTGACCCTTCAGTACAGTCACTTAGTCATGTCCAACTCTTTGTGACCCCAGGGACAGCAGCATGCCAGGTTTCCCTGTCCATTCCCAGAGCATCCCATCAAGTCGGTGATGCTACCCAACCTCTGTCATCCCCTTCTCTCCCCAGCTTCAATCTTTCCCACCATCAGATGCTTTTCTAATGAGTCAGTTCGAATCAGGTGGCCAAAGTATTGGAGCTTCAGCTTCAGCATCAGTCCTTCCAATGAATGTTCAGGACTGATTTCCTTTAGGATGGATTGGTTGGATCTCCTTGCAGTCCAAGGGACTCTCAAAAGTCTTCTCCAATACCACAGTTCAAAAGCATCAATTCTTTGATGCTCAGCTTTCTTTATAGTCCAGCTCTCACATCCATACATGATATACTGGAAAAACCATAGCTTTGACTAGATGGACATTTGTTGGCAAAGTAATGTCTCTGCTTTTTAAATATTCTGTCACATGCAAGCTTAAAATAAGAAAACAGATCTTAGAGAAAAGATCTATTATAGCAGGGGCCCCAACCCCCAGATCATGGACTGGTAGCAGTCTGTGGCGCAGCCAGAGGTGAGTGGCTGGCAGCAAGCAAAGCTTCATCTGTATTTACACCCACTCCAGATCACTTGCATTTCCACCTGAGCTTCACCTCCTGTCAGGTCAGTGGTGGCATTAGATTCTCATAGGAGCACAAACTCTACTGTGAACTTCACATGCAAGCAGTCTAGGTTGTGAGCTCCTAATGAGACTCCTGAAACCATCCTACTGCACAGGTCTGTGGAAAAATTGTATTGCACTAAAGTGGTTCCTGGTGCCAAAAAGGTTGGAGACCGCTGTATTACAGGGCTTACAATTGAGGTTACTATCATCTTCAATGATGAAAGTACAGAAATGAGGTCCTTGATCATAACGAGAGAAAATAATATGTTCTATGTCATCCTTTATGCAATTGAAGATTAATATAGGTGATCTGATTGCTCAGCAGAGGGATAGAAGATGGGGTTGAAGAGGTAAGCCTGGGTTAAAACCTGGAGGGTCATGATAAAAAATATGCGATTTATCTTAATTGTGATGGGGATATCTGTGGGGAATTTCAGTAGAATGGTGATGTTATCTGATTCATAATCACTTGGAGGTACTACATGGAAAATTCCTCTTAGAAGGAGAGATTGAAGTGTGGGGACCAGTTGCAGCATCCCTGGTGTTTAGAAGGTCATAGCTTGCTGTAGGACTGTAGCAGTAGAATGTAAGAAGTGATGGAGTTTACTATTTATAGTAGTAAATGAATGAATGCAAATTTTGTGTCATTGGGTCATAGGAACTTACTACATACACTTAGGAATACCTCTGATAAGGGTAGTCATGAAGTGCTTAGGTGCTGGGATATCCAAATACTAGCAGTTTCATCCCTTTGAGATCAATTTGGGCTGAGGAGTAAACCCCTTCTGCTTTTTTGCTGAGTTTCCTTCAGGACTAGGAAGAGAAACTTAAAATAAGAAAACAGATCTTAGAGAAAATTTTTAGAATTAGACAAGGAAAACATGGTGAAACATTTGATATCCTGCATTCTGGCTGTTTTTCAGTGACCTCTTTAAAAATTTACAGAAGACATCTGTACAAAAGACCTTTTTACTGCTTCTCCTTGCATAGAAAGTTGGGTAGCAATCTGCAACACACACACACACACACACACACACACACACAAATTAATTGTTTCTATTTTTTTTTTTTCTTGCAGTAACAGAAACCTCCAAGTTCAAGTTCAGCTACATCTATCCAGCTACAAACTGTATTTCCCAGCTTCCCTTGGAGACAGGTCTAGATACATGACTACATTCCGCCTCATGGAATATGAAGGTGGGTTATGTGTGCAAGCCTACAAGCAATCACAACTCCAGAAAGAAGTTGCTTACCATTCATTTCTTTTTTCTACTCTTGGCTCAAATTGAAACATAGAAATTATGGTGTGAATTCACTGTAATCATATATATAAATACTAACTGAAGACAGGACAAAGCAGCAGGATGGCATCTGCATCCTTGTATGACTTCGTAGAGAACTACTCTGATTGCCCCTCTGTCTGAGGCTGTTGCACAAGAGAGAATAATATGCTTCCACTTTTGCTTGAAGAACTATATTGTAAGCTCTCTTAAAGCAGCACAGACTATATACTACCTAATACATAATTATTATATATTGCAAGAAATACAATTTAAAATTTAGGCAACTGATTATATTTCTACTATCATTTAAAGAATATTTATCTTTGTAGTTTATATGTTTCTACTTTTTCTTAAGTTTATGAGTCTTATAATTACAGATGACTTGCAATGCTGGATCACTTTCCCACATCATGTATGTGATATTGAGGGCTGCATTTGATGCACCCCCAGAATAGAAAAGTATGCACTTCAAATTACATGTAATTAGAATCAATAAAATACTGAAATTATTACCTTCAGAAGTAACATTCTAAAATATGATTTGTGGAGGTATTGCTGATGAAAATTTGGTTTCCCTGAAATCTTATTAAGAACACTAAAATGTAACTAGTGAATTTATGATCTAATTAATTGTTATGTATCAAATAGAACTTTGGTGCTTAAAAAGGATATAAATATTTTAAAGAGACAGCAGCACGAATTTGTCCTGTAGAATGGTATGGTCTTGCAGAGTGGCAGGTAAAGGCAAATGTCACAGTGGCACCTGGTACAGACACAGAAACAAACTTTATTAGGGAAATTTATAATTAGAGGAACAGTAAGATGAAGCATGTTGTCCCTTTACATTCTTATTTTTCCTTGGAGAGACATACACAGTGAAACTGAAATAGGAAATTGCAAAGAATGCTACTGTATGAATGGGACTCTGTCACCACCATATTCTAACTTTTTATAGGACTGGGTGAAGAAGAGCCTCGCAGATGTTGGGTGAGGGATGGAAAAGTTTGTAGATTAGCTGTCAGCTGTACAGGGGAAGGTTTCACCCAAAGACTGGAACACTGTTCAAAACTGTTGTTTACACAGCAAAGATAAATCTGGATGGTCTGTGGGTGACTGATACCTTTGTAGTCCATTCTAGTAGGGTGAAGGGGAGGTTTTTCTTTTTTAATTTATTTACCTACTTAAGATGATACCTATTCATTCCATATTCTGAAATATGCATATATTAGCACATGTATACATATGCTCTCAACTTCTATCATCTAAACACCAGAATTTTCTTAGTTATTTTTATCCTGGCATTATTAATACCTATTAATATCTTTTTTCCGGAAGTGATTAAAATAAAGATTCTAGATTTATGTCCTGGTTGGTTTAATTTCAATATTATATATATATATATACATGTATATATATTTTCCAATAGATTCACATCAGTGTTATATTTCAGTATTGATATTCTTTTTAAAAGCATTTTTACTTATACAAGCTGATTTATAATTCAAATATTTGAATGCGTTAGTTTTCTGCCTGATACCTTTGTTTGATACTCAATAACTTCATCATGACTCTTTTTTTTGGAACAACACTATTTTTTTCCTAATAAACTCAGCTCTTGTCTACTTTATTTGCATCTTTAAATTGTTTTTTATTGGAGTATAATTGCTTTACAATGTTGTGTCAGTTTCTGCTGTACTGATTGAAGTGAATCAGCCATATGTATGCATAGCCTCCCTCCTTCTTGAACCTCCCTTGCACCACCTCCATCCCACCCTACTAGGTCATCACAGAGCACCAAGCTGAGCTCCCTGTGTTACACAGTAGCTTGCCACTTGCTGCCTATTTACGCACGGTAGTATATATATGTCAACCCTATACTCTGTGTTTATCTCACCCTCCCCTTCCCCACCTGGGTCAATATGTCCATTTTTTTGTCTGTGTCTCCATTTCTGCCTTACAAACAGGATCATCTGTGTGATTTTTCTATATTCCATACATATGCATTAATATGCGATACTTGCTTTTCTCTTTCTGACTTACTGCAGTCTATAACAGACTCCCGGTTCATCCACATCACTACAAATGACCCAGTTTTGTTCCTTTTTATTGTTCCACATCTTTATTCATTCATCTTTAGTTTTTTTTTTTCCATTCATTAGGTCATGGCTGTTGTAAATAGTGCTGCAGTGAATATTGGGGCACATGTGTCTTTTTGAAGTATGGTTTTCTCAGGGCATATGCCCAGTAGTGGGATTGCTAAATCATATGATAGTTCTATTTTTAGTTTTCTAAGACATCTCCACACTGTTCTCCATAGTGGTTGTATCAGTTTGCATTACCACCAGCAGTGCAATGTTTTTCTGCTCTATTTACTGTTTTCTTCTCCATTTACCCTCTTTCTTCTCCATATTTTACATCTCCTATTGATTTTCCCATATCTACTATCTCTTTCTCATTATTTTCACTTTTTTGGTTCCTTTTTAGGTATATTCATTTAAACATGATTTCCTCTGTATAGTGAAAATGGCCCACTCAGGTATTTTTTTTGTTTTCCCCTTTGCCCGTCTACTTCTCTTAACATTCTAACTTATTCCAAAAATGTATCTTTATTTGAGTCTCCCAGGTGTCTGCTATTTGAATCAAGGTGAATATGTAATTGTTAAAGACCTTGATAAATATGTATCATCTTTTGGTATACTTTATTAGTTTGGTCCAAACCATATTTTATGTAGCAAACAACTTTCAGAGAAAGTTTTTTTTTAATTCTATCATTTTCCTAGTTGCCTGGTAGATATTCTTTTCTCTTTATATTCATTTTGGTAGCCTTTTCATGGGAAAAATAGAAGCAGCATGAACTTTGTCAATCATATTTTACCAACTATCTCTAATTTAAATTTTTTTCAAAAGTTCTTTAACCTTAGACATAGTCAATAAAGCCAATTAAGACTTAATTCCCATGAAAGAGAATTTATCAGAGTAACTTTATAGAACATAATGATAGATATCCCACAATGCCATATTTAGTTGGCTAGTGGAGGAAGAAAAATCAAGAAATAAAAGAGGAAGCATAGTCTTACCATATAATCAGCTGACCTATAAGTATTTTCCCAGTGATTAAAAATCTAGGTATTTTCCCAATAATTAAAAAATTACATTTATGTAAAAAACCTGCAAGGTGAGTGGATAAACAGACCACAGCACATTTATACAATGCATTAGTATTGAATGATAAAAATATATGAGTTATCATGTGATGAAAAGACATGGAGGAAACATATCATTTGGCTCAGACTGAAGAACAATGATTACAATTATATGACATTCTGAAAAAGACAAACTATAGACACAATAAAAAGATAAATATTTGCTGGGGGTTGGGAGTAGAAAAGGACTGCATAATCAAAGTACAGGAAAATTTGAAGATGGTAAAACTATTCTGTATGATACTATAATGTTAGCTATACGACATTATGCATGTGTCAAGCATGTAGAACTTTACATCCAAAGAAGAAAACTTAATTTAAAAATATTATTTAGGAGGTCAAGGTTCTGAGGACAGAATTCAGACTGTGACAAAAGATTCTAACTGTATTACAAATGTATGAAATAGCATCCCTGAAGGAGGTGTTGTGAAAAGATTCTATCTGAGAAAATTTTGGAAATGAACTGTGTCTATAAGACTGAAGGTAAAAGAAAGCACTGTACTGATAAAGCTGTTAAAGTTATTTCCTCTAGGGGTATGAATTAACAATCCTAATATGGTCATACATGTATAATGAAACAGAACAATTAAGCAAATGAATGGAGGAGGGTAATTGCTTATTTTGGAATTGGAGTTTACAAATAATTGAAGGGAGGAGGCTAGAATGATCCATGCAGTGATGGATTAGAGTTGAAGCCATTGATAAGAACTCATGTTTAATTTAATATAGATATACATGGTGACATAAAAATATTTTAGGTAAAGTTGATTCTTGTTTGACATGACAATTATGTTCTATAAAGTTACTCTGAACATTGAGTTAGCAAATGCTGAACCATCCCCCTTAAAGGAAATATAGGGTGAGATTCCTATAAGTCTCTGGTCACAACATTTTTGTCAAGTCATCAATACATAACCTGTGTTGTGTGTGATTCTGTTTAAAGTCATCTTATTAATATATACCGTTGATTCTTTAGTGTTGAACTCACAGTCAACAACAGTATAATTCATGCCTGAGTGAAGCTTATCTAACAGTAGTGTTTTCATCATAAGGGACATGACAAACTTTTTGGATTGGATTTAGGAACACTAGAAATCACTTTAGTGTGACACTTGAGGATCAGATTAAACAGTGCAGTCTCTAGGTAAAGAAGAAAAATGTGAAAACACTGCATAAATAGACCATAAGAAGGACTTTTTCTTACGCTATGAGAGCTAAAACAAGGAGGCAGAGTGTCCTTGTTTGACCTCAGCTGGGATATGCATGTGACTCAAAGTTTTTACTGTCCTGTGATGTCTATAAATGACTGTGAAAGTGCAATGAGTATTACATTTGGGATTAAAAATAAATTTTAGCAAATAGGAAAATACACAAATAAAGGAGATCTGCTATGGGTTACACACACATGTTAGTGTGCACCACGTGTATTTCTTTGCTCTACCAACTGAAAGAGTCCAAAAGAAATGACCCTCCTTAGTAACAAGTAATGTAGTGGCCAGATCTTGGTTTCTTAATACCATTTCCAATGACAGGAACCAGGGCTTCCCAGGAAAATATCAGCTTCTAGGATTGGAGCAGGAAATATGCAAGATGAGCCTATAGTATCTTGAGATACCAGAAAGTAAGAATGTGGTAAAAAAAAAAAAAATACACAGAAGCTAACCAAAAGAGCTTCTAAAGGAGATCAGTCCTGAGTGTTCATTGGAAGGACTGATGCTGAAGCTGAAACTCCAAACTTTGGCCACCTGATTTGAAGAACTGACTCACTTGAAAAGACCCTGATGCTGGGAAAGATTGAAGGCAGGAGGAGAAGGGGATGACAGAGGAAGAGATGGTTGGATGGCATCACCGACTGAATGGACGTGAGTTTGGGTAAACTCTGGGAGTTGGTAATAGACAGGGAGGCTTGACATACTGCAGTCCATGGGATCGCAAAGAGTCAGACACAACTGAGCGACTGAACTGAACTGAACTGAACTGAACCAAAGGAGCTTCTAATGGCCAATTCTGGAATGATTTGAGCAATAAAATAAATAAAATAAATAAAATAAATTTCTATGAATGTATACTGATATAAATAAATATTTGGGTAACTTAATATATGAGAAGAAGAAACAAATCTCCTGTCTAGGAGAATTCAAAATTATTTATGTTTATACTCTGCTCTCAAGCAGAGAAAACATAACTCCTCATCTCTTAAATGCAGTTTGTGATTTTTATTTTCTTCCAAAGAGTATAGCGTGGAAAGGAGAAAAATACAGTTACTTTATAGTGGAGAAATGTGACAATCATTACCTCAGCAACAATCAAGGTCAACATCAACAATGATAAATCATGTGGATTGCTAATACTCTTGATCTGATGTGATGAAAATGGCACTCTATATCTGTGACCTTCCTACCCTAAACCTGTAACTCAAATCTAATCATGAGAAAAACATAAAGTGCAACAGAGAGCCATCTTACAAATTACCTGATCAGTACTCCTAGAAATAGTCAGCGTCACTAAAAACAGGAAAAGTCTGATAAAGTGTTATAGCCAAAAAGAACCTAAGGAAGCCTGACTACCAAATGTAGTGTGGTATCATGGATATGATCCTGAAACAGAAAAGGGATATTAAGTAAAAATTTTAAATGTAAATAAGCAAGGCTTTAGTTAATAGTGGAGTGTCAATATTGATTCTTTAATGATAACAAATATACCATACTAATGAAATGTGTTAATCATAGGAAAAACTGAGTGTTATATATTGGAAATATGCACTATCTTCTTATTTTTTTTGTAAATTTAAAACCATTCTTGTAGAGATAAATTAAAAAAAATTCCCACACCTTCTAAAAACAAGTATTTTTGTCAATTTTTGTCTTGCTTTATATCTTTCAAGTTTTCCTCCCTTTTTCTACCTAACTCTTCAAAGGAGTGCTATTGGTACAGGTGGATATGAGAAATGCTAGTGTTAAGGGGGAAAAATCAAAAGAATAGATGAAGGTACTGAAAGTGCATGAACTTTCTACTTAGTTGGAATTGACAGTGAAACATGGGCAAATACAATTCTTCTACAACAAAGCCAGGCCTATGACAAACAAAGGGGAAAAAAAAAGATTAAAGAGAGATTGTACCAGACAACTGCTGAATCACATCACTTATCTCACTAAAATCAACACACAATGTATATCCAAAGGATGAAATATTTATTTCATTTTTTATTCTTCAAGTAATAAAGGAGTTGATGTATGAAGTAAAATAATCTGTCCATCATGCAGAATGGCAGAAGCTTTTAAATGAATTTGTAGATTTTTTTTCTGATGGAATAGAGGAATTAAAGACTTCCCTGGTGGCTTAGAGGGTAAAGCCTCTGTCTGCAATGCAGGAGACCCAGGTTTGATCCCTGGGTCTGGAAGATGCCCTGGAGAAGTAAATGGCAACCCACTCCAGTACTCTTGCCTGGAAAATCCCATGGATGGAGGAGTCTAGTAGGCTACAGTCCATGGGGTCGCAAAGAGTTGCACACGACTGAGCGACTTCACTTTCACTTTCTTCCAGGGGAATTAAATATAGTGACTGAAACCAATTCTTTTTGATTGGGATAGTTGCAGTGACATTGAACCAAGTGGTGGTTCCACTTGTTAAATTCTCATTCTTAGAATCTATTAAAAGAAAACACTAAGATTTGATTATATTAAATGAAGCTTTGGGATCAATGGGGGGAAAAAAATCTAAAGAAATAGTTGTACAACCATCACCACTATTTATTTCCAATCTTTTTTGTCAACTCAGATAGAAATTCTGTAGCCATTAAGCAGTAACTAACTCCTTTCCCCTTCAATCCCCAACCCTAGGTCTCCTCTAATCTGCTTTGTGCTTGTATTAAATTGCCTCTCCTAGATATTTCATGTAAGTGGAATCACGCAATGTTTGTCCTTTGCCTGGTTTAGTTCATTAAGCATAATGTTTTCAAATTTCATTCAGGTTGTAGCATATATCAGAACTTCATTTCTTTTCCTGGATGAATATTTTTCCCCTGTATATATGTAACACATTTAATTGCAATTTTTGAAAGCAAAAAACCCTTCTGATTTTGTGAAATATAGAAATACCTTCTGTTGGAGTGAAAGTTAGTGATAAATAATAAAAATACATTGTAAACCCTTTGCTATACTTAAAAAAAAAAACCTATGGTGGAAATTATAGACCAACAAAGTGCAGATTATTAACTACCACTGGATTTTCACTACTATTTTAATGATGTGCTGACTTTTTAGTTATAGATGCTCTTGAAATATAAAACAAAACACAGTGAAACTAACTAGAATGAGAACAGTTATATACACTTCCTCCCAAAGTTTAAGCTTTCTATGATATGACAAATATTTGTGGAATACACATCACTCTTAAGTCTGACAACACTACAAAGCCTTCTATTCAAGATGGATCATAGCATTTCAGAAAGATCTATCATTGTATATAGCTCAGTGTATCAAGTAAATTGAGAGAACTGCAGAGGATACACTTCTTAGGACTGATCATAGATTGTGCTATTGACAGTGCCAGATGTTTTTTACTATCATAATTTGTTACTAAGGAAGTCATTTATTTAAAACAAACAGTTTCAGCCAGGTGTTTGAAGCTTGGAATATATTTCCCAATGACATAATGTCTGAAAAACTACTTTTGGACTCCTTATCAGTCTCGCAAATTAATGTGCTGTTGATGTTCAGTCACTAAGTCATGTCCAACCTTTGTGAAGACCCCATGGATTGTAGCCCACCAGGCTCCTCTGTCCATGGGATTCTCCAGGCAAGAATACTGGAGTGTGTTGCCATGCCTTTCTCCAGGGGATATTCTGACCCAGGGATCCAACCAGCATCTCTTATGTCTCCTGCACTGGCAGATGGGTTCTTTACCTCTGTAAAAATGAAAGTGTTAGTCTCTCAGTCATGTCCAACTCTTTTCAAACCATGGACTGTAGCCTGCCAGGCTCTTCCTTCCATGGGATTCTCCAGGCAAGAATACTGAAGGGGATTACTATTTCCTTCTCCAGGATGTCGTCCCAACACAGTGGTTGAACCCGGAACTCCTGCTTGGCAGGCAGATTCTTTACCACTGAGCCACCTGGAAGCCCTAAGCTGAGCACTGAAGAATTGATGCTTTTGAACTGTGGTATTGGAGAAGACTCTTGAGAGTCCCTTGGATTGCAAGGAGATCCAACCAGTCCATCCAAAAGGAGATCAGTCCTAGGTATTCATTGGAAGGACTGATGTTGAAGCTGAAGTTCCAATACTTTGGCTACCTGATGTGAAGAGCTGACTCATTGGAAAAGACCCTGATGCTTGGTAAGATTGAAGGCGGGAGGAGAAGGGGACGACAGAGGATGAGATGGTTGGATGGCATCACTGACTCAATGGAGATGAATTTGAGTAAACTCCAGTAGTTGGTGATGGACAGGGAGGCCTGATGTGCTGTGGTCCATATGGTCACAAATAGTTGGACACTACTGAGTGACTGAACTGAACAGTGCTAGGAGGTATAGAGGATAAGAAGACAAATGAGACAGTCTCTAATCTTGAGGAGCTCACAGTTTGAGGAGCACAGAGAGAATAGGATTCCTTTGATTAAAAAGGCCTGGTCTGGAAAACACCATATTCGAGTGTTAAGTAAAATTGTATAAATGGAGACATTAAGTACATTTGTTTGGGGAATCATGGAAACTCCCTAGAGCAGGCAACAGTAGAGATAGATGTTGAACAATCTAGGGACTTTGGAAAATCAGAGTCGGGAGTTTGGCTTCCGTGGGCAAGAATATTATTTGAACAGTTCTACATGAGAGATTTTTGAAGGAGGGCATGGCTTTTTGGTTTCTAATTCTGGACAAAGAGAATTAAAGATGAAAACTAGACAGAGCACACTGTCTCTATCAGTGAATGCACGCTGTCTGGGCAATGTTTATGACTGTGACAGGCCCATGCAGATTTTGATGAGAAATGAAAGCCAGACTGAGAATGCCTGAAATTTTTGTCTGTACCTGAACTTGAGTTTAATGGAATTCAATATTGTGAATGAACAGCGGGATAAATATCTACTTTAACAAAACTTTCCTCCCTTTTTCATTAAAAAATTACATAAGTAATTCGTGTTTATTACAGAAAAATTAAAGAATAATAATATAAAGAAGAAAAAAATTCCAAATCAAAGTTTTAGTGCAATATGTCAATGGAAGGACAGGCATTTAGTCTTCCTTCATTAACCAATAGCAATGTCCATATAAAAATGAGAATATAAAAAGTTATTCATCAGCTTTGGGGGAAATGGCAACATATCTCTAAATTTTGGGTAAATTCTCTTAGCAACATTACAGATGAGACTTTTTGTAAGTCTCCAGGCACTAAAGGCAGATCATTTTTTGGAAAAGTAAAGAAGTCAGAGAGTAACACTACAAGTAATCCTAATGTGAAAGGATGAAAAGGGAAAGGTAAAGTAGATGAGGGTAAAGGCAAGAGGGAAAGGTAGATGAGGGGAGAGATAGAGACTGCAGTAATGATCAGTGGGCTGGCTGAATACTCACCACAATTTTAGGGCCTTAAAAAAAGTTTATTTCTTTCTTATCTAATGATCCTGGGCTATTATTCATATTGAAGGCTATTCTCTATGCTGACTTCCAGGGTAGACTGATGGCTACTCTACCATTTTTAATATGGATTCCAAGGTAAACAGGGGCATCACCATCAGCCAGAAGTGAAGGGTGGAGAGATTTGTTCCTGGGATGTGTTTATGGGCCAGTGGTATGTCTTGGAAGTGGTACACATCACTTTTCCTTATCATCTATTCATTAAAATGATCCTGTGTCTACACCCAACTGCAAGGGAGGCTGAGAATTGCAGTCTAGCTGTGTCGCCCAGAAGATGTGCAATAGATATGGATTATTTTCTTATGTGTTTGCTTCTGTGGTGGACAACTAGCTATCTCCCACAGAGATCATTTTATTTATGGTATATTTACTATTTAATTAAAGTCATAGTTAAGAAAATCTCAGGGTAGATGAATAACTTCTATTTTTATATTGCATAATTTCTTTGCAAGAAATGCATGTTACTAGTAAAATAAAAATGAAAAAAATCAGTGATGTGAAAATCACCCCAAAAGCCATGATGCTGGGCATACCCAATATTGATATGTGTACAGAAGTTCTGTTTATCTATTTATCTGATATTGACCTGTTAAATTTGTCAGTAATTTTAGATTTAGATAAAAATTTTAGTTGTCAACAATAGAGTCAAATCTTGTTATTTTAAATACAAATTGATTTATTTTGACATATCAGCAAGTTCACTGTTTCATTGAGAGCAGTGGACTACCAGATTTTGAAATTATGTTTGTTTTTTAGTGGCTATTTTAAAAGATATATTTTATTTATAGCTAGCCATATACTGAATTCTGTTATAAGTTCCAAGAGTTTTCCAGTTTATTTTTGTATGCTTTTCAGAGAGGCAATCATATCTGTAATAATGATGCTATTTAACTGCCATATAATGAGACTGATAGTTTATGTAAAAATAATTTTTGTTCTAACAAAATTACTTCAAGTACAGATTAATAAAGAGGAGAAAATAAAATCACCATTGATTCCATTGTTCAGAATGATCAGATAGCTATGTTATTTCTGTTCATGTACACACAAACTTGCCTATATACATACACACACATACATATGCACAATTCACAGGTGGTGCTAGTGGTAAAGAATCTGCTTGTCAGTGCAGGAGCCATAAGAGATGTGAGTTCAATCCCTGGGAAGATCCCCCTGGAGAATGAAATAGCAACCCACTCCAGTATTCTTGCCTGGAGAAACCCACAGAAAGAGGAGCCTGGCAGGCTATAGTCTATAGGGTCACAAAGAGTTGGACATGGCTGAAACGACTTAGCATACACACACTCAAATATTTTAAAAACTAGATCATATGACCATTTTGTATATAGTGCTTAATAATAAATCAAAATCATACTATTATGTCAATGAGCCATGGCATTCATCCCACTTCAAGAATTACTATAATTTAATTTACTCTAGGGAGGCTCTAATTCCAAATATCAACTTATGAGGATGCCTGATTTCTCCACATCTAAACTATCATTCTATTTTATAATTTTTTAAAGTCTGAGTTTTTAAAAATTTAATAATCTTCTGGTTTGAAGCTCTTTAAAAGCTGAAATTCTTATTTTACTTAGAGTATTACCAAAAATTTTATTATGGATCAAAAATATTATTTTAAATCAGCATATGTTTATATTCTGTCATTTAGACTGATTAGCAAGTAAGTATAATGTTTCCCTTTATTTTGAAATTTTTTTGACTTAAAAGCAATATAGTTAAACTGAGGAATAAATTTCATATTCATTCAGGCTCTAGAAGAGTAATGATGCACAAAAATAATATTAATCAGAATAAGAAGAGATGTCAGGAAAAATTGTTCTGGGATCCTATAGCATATAACATCTGCAGAACTTTGGAAAAATTTTCTATTGTTCTATTAAATTTAATGATATAACATCAATTAATGATTGCTGGAGAATATCAATTATCAATAGAAGTCTACCTTTGTTTTAAAGTTTTTGGATAGTATTTAAGCATTTCTAGTTGTAGGCCAAAGTTCTGATCAAATTGGGTAGTATAGGCTGGTGTTAGTGGCCTTACCCACTGACTTCCCAAGAAGGGGCTCTCATATGCTCTCAGGGACTCCAAAATCCTATCAGTGGAGCTACTCGTGAAAGCCTTTTTCTAATACTGACAATGTCTCTTTTCCTTATATTACTAGAGGTGTGGTTGCTACCCATATTTTCAAAACCATACCTTCATACCCATATGGTAAATCTATGTAGAAAAGAGAATGATGAACACAGAAGTCATTCTAGAGGGTGAAAGTGATGTGATTTGGCAGAGACATACAACTTCTAAGGGGCCAATAATGTTCTGTCTTTTAATCTTGTTGGTTAGTTGTTGTTTTGTCACTATATGACGTCTAACTCTTTGCTACCCCATGAACAGCAGCAAGCTAGGCTTCCCTGTACTTCACTATCTCCTGAAGTTTGCTCAAACTCATATCCATTGAGTTGGTGATGCCATCCAACCATATCATCCTCTTTTGCCTCCTTCTCCTCCTGCCCTCAGTCTTTCCCAGCATCAGGGTATTTACCAATGAGTCAGCTCTTCACATCAGCGGCCAAAGTATTGGAGCTTCAACGTCAGCATCAGTCCTTCCAGTGGGTATTCAGGGTCGATTTCCTTTATGATTGACTGGTTTGATCTTCTTGCTGTTGAAGGGATTCTCAAGAGTCTTCCCCAGAACCACGATTTGAAAGCATCTGTTCTTCAGTGGCGTCTTTATGGTCCAACTCTCATATACATAGAAAAACCAGAGCTTTGACTACACAGACCTTTGTCAGCAAAGTGATGCGTCTTCTCTTTAATGTGATATTTAGGTTTGTCACAGGCTTCCATGGTGGCTCAGATGGTAAAGAATCCACCTGCAATGCGGGAGACCTGAGCCCAATCCCTGGATTGTGGAGATCCCCTGGAGGAGGGCATGACAACCCCAATCTAGTATTCTTGCCTGGAGAATCCCCATGGAGAGGATTTCTTCCAAGGAGCACGTGTCTTTTAATTTTGTGGCTGCAGTCACCACTGCAGGTGGTGATTTTGGAGCCCGATAAAATAAAATCTGCCACAGTTTTCCCTTTTTCCCCATCTATTTTCCATGAAGTGATGGGATAGGTTGCCATGATCTTAATTTATTTGAAATTTGAATTTTAAGCCAGCTTTATCACTCTCCTCTTTCACCCTCATCAAGACATTCTTTAGTTCCCCTTCGCTTTTTGTAATTATCAAGGTATCAATTGTAACTCTGAAGTTGTTGGTATTTCTCCCAGCAATCTTGATTCCAGCTTGTGATTCATCCACCCTGGCTTTCCACATGATATACTCTGCATATAAGTTAAATAAGTAGGGTGACAATATAGAGTCTTGTCATACTCCTTCCACAATTTTGAACCAGCCAGTTGTTCCATGTCCAGTTCTAACTGTTGCATATTGGCCTGCATACAGGTTTCCAGGAGACAGGTAAGGGAGTCTGGTATTCACATCTCTTTAAGAATTTTCCATAGTTTGTTGTGATCTACACCACAAAGACTTTAGGTAGTCAATGAAGCAGAAGTAGATTCTTTTTTTTGGAATTCCCTTGCCTTTTCTATGATCCAATGGATGTTAGCAATTTGATCTCTGGTTCCTGCCTTTTCTAAATCCAGTTTGTCTATCTGGAAGTTCTTGGTTCATGTACTGTTGAAACCTAGCTTGAAGGATTTTGAGCATTGGGAATTTCACATTGCTAGCATGTGAAATGGGCACAATTGTATGGTAGTTTGAACATTCATTGGCATTGTCTTTCTTTGGGACTGACCTTTCTTTAAAACCGACCTTTTCTAGTCCTGTGACCACTGCTGAGTTTTCCAAATTTGATGGCATGTAGAGTTGTGGTTGCCGTTCAGTTGCTAAGTTGCATCCTACTCTTTGCGACCCCATGGACCATAGCCCACCAGGCTCCTCTGTCCATGTGATTTCCCAGGCAAGAATACTGGAATGAGTTTTGATTTCCTTCTCTTGGGGATCTGCCAAACCCAGGGAATAAACCTGTGTCTCTTGCTTGGCAGGTAGATTCCTTACCACTGAACCACCTGCTAAGCGCTTTTAGTATATTTTTCTTTTCTTTCTTTCTTTTTTTTTTTTTTTTGAGGATAATTGCTTCGAAATACTGTGTTGGGTCAACCACAGGTATGCCCCCTCTCCTGAACCCTCTCTCCTATCTTCCTCCATATCCCACCCTTCTAGGTTGACACAGAGCACTGAGTTGAGCTCCATGTGTCATACAGCAAAGTCCACTTATTATCTATTTACATATGGAAATATATGTGTTTCCATGCTATTCTCTCAATTCATCCCACCGTCTCCTTCCCCTAATGTGTCCACAAGTCTGTTCTCTATGTCTGTATCTCCATTGCTGCCCTGCAAATAGGTTCATCAGTACCATCTTTCTAGATTTCATATGCCTGTGTTAATATACAATCTTTGTCTTTCTCTTTCTGACATTTTTCTCTGTATAAAATAGGCTCTAGGTTCATCTACCTCATTAGTACTGAATCAAATATGTTCTTTTTTATAGCTGGGTAACATTCCATTGTATACATGCACCACAGTTTCTGTATCCATTCATCTGTCAATGGACATCTATGGTTGCTTCCATGTCCTAGCTGTCGCAAAAAGTACTGCCACGAACTTTGGGGTACATGTGTCTCTTTCAGTTATGTGTTTTTTAGGGTATATGCCCAGTTGTGAGATGGCTGGGTCATAAGGTAGTTTTATTCCTAGTTTTTTAAAGAAATCTCCATAGTGTTCTCCATAGTGGCTGTTATCAATTTACATTCTCACCAACAGTGAGAGAGGGTTCCCTCTTCACATCCTTTCCAGCACTTATTTTTTGTAGATTTTTTAAATCATGGCCATTTTGACTGGTGTGAGGTCAAAACTATATACCTCATTATAGTTTTGATTTGCATTTCTCTAATAATAAGCAATGTTGAGCATTTTTTCATGTGTTGTTGGCCATTTGTATGTCTTCTTTGGAGAAATGTCTGTTTAGGTCTCTGATCTTCTGCCGCTTTTTTTGTGGGGGGTTGTTTGTGTGCTATTGAGTTGCATGAGTTGCTTATATATTTTGGAGATTAATCCTTTGTCAGGTGTTTCATTTGTAATTATTTTCTCCCATTCTGAAGTTTGTCTTTTAATCTTATTTACTATTTCTTTTCTTTGCAAAAGCTTTTAAGTTTAATTAAGTCCTTTTGTTTTTACTTTTGTTTTTATTTTCATTACTGTAGGAGGTGAGTCAGACAGGATCTTGCTGTTCATGACAAAGAGTACACTGCCTATATTTCCTTCTAAGAGATGTATAGTTTCTGGCCCTGAATAGCCAAAGCAATCTTGAAAAAGAAGAATGGAGCTGAAGGAATCAACCCACTTCAGACTATACTACAAAGCTACAGTCATTAACACAGTATATAGACCATCAGAACAAGATAGCGCAGAGATAAATCCAAGCACTATAGGCACCTTATCTTTGACAAAAGAGGCGAGAATACAAGATGGAGGAAAAGATATCCTCTTCAACAAGTGGTGTTGGGAAAACTAGACTGTTACATGTAAAAGAATGAAACTAGAACATTTTCTAACACCATATACAAAAATAAATCCTTTAAGGATTTTACACAGCTGTTTTAAAATAACTTCTCTTAAAAAAATAGCTTTTAGGATTTTAAATATCTCAGCTAGAATTACATCACCTCCACTAGCTTTGTTTGTAGTAATGCTTCCTAAGACCCACTTGACTTCACACTCCAGGATGTCTGCTCTAGGTGAGTGACCACACCATTGTAGTTATCTGGGTCATTAAAACCTTTTTTTATATAGTTCTTCTATGTATTCTTGCCACCTCTTCTTAATCTCTTCTGCTTTTTTTTAGGTCCATGCCATTTCTATTCTTTATTGTGCCCATCTTTGCATGAAACATACCCTTGGTATCTCCAGTTTTCTTGAAGAGATCTTTAGTCTTTCTCATCCTACTAATTTCCCTCTATTTCTTTGTGTTGTTTACATAAGAGGGCTTCCTTATCTCTCCTTGGTATTCTCTGGAAGTCTGCATTCAGCTGGATATGTGTGTGCTGCATGCTAAGTCACTTCTGTCATGTCTGACTCTTTACAACTCTATGGACTGTAGCCAGCCAGGCTTCGCTATGCATGGGATTCTCCAAGCAAGAATACTGGTGTGGGTTGCTCTGCTCTCCTCCAGGGAATTTTCCCCACTGAAAGAACTGAACCCACATCTCTTAAATCTCCTGCATTGGCAGGCGAGTTCTTTACTGCTAGCACCACCCGGTACGCCTTCAGTTTGGGTATATCTTTCCATTTCTCCTTTGCATTTTGCTTTTCTTCTTTTATCAGCTATTTGTAAGCCCTCCTCAGACAACCACTTTGCCTTCTTGCATTTCTTTTTCTTTGGGATAGTTTTGGTCACCGCCTCCTATACAGTCTTATGAACCTCTGTCCATAGTTCCTTAGGCACTCTATCATATCAAGTCCCTAGAATCTATTGGTCACCTTCACTATATATTCATAAGAGATTTGATTCAGGTCATACTTGAATGGTCTAGTGGTTGTCTCTACTTTCTTCAATTTAAGCCTGCAATTTGCAATGAGGAACTCATGATTTGAACTACAGTCAGCTCCCAGTCTTGTTTTTGCTGACTGTATAGAGCTTCTCCATCTTTGGCTGCAAAGAATATTATCAATCTGATTTCAGTGTTGTCCATCAGGTGATGTCCGTGTATAGAGTCGTCTCTTGTCTTGTTGGAAAAGGGTGTTTGCTATGAACAGTATGTTATCTTGGCAAAACTTTGTTAGCCTTTGCCCTGCTTCATTTCATACTCCAGAGACAAACTTGCCGATTTTCCAGGTTTCTATTGACTTCCTACTTTTGCTTCCAATCTCCTATAAATGAAAAGGACATCTTTTCCTAGTGTTAATTCTGAAAGTTTTTGTAGGTCTTTATAGAATTAGTCAACTTCATATTTTTCACCATTAGTGATTGGGGCATAGACTTGGATTACTGTGATGTTGAATGGTTTGCCTTGGACATGGTTAGTGCTGTGATATTGTTCAGTTCAGTTCAGTTCAGTTCAGTTCAGTCGCTCAGTCGTGTCTGACTTTGCGACAGCATGCCAGGCCTCCCTGTCCATCACCAACTTCCGGAGTCCACCCAAACTCATGTCCATTGAGTCGGTGATGCCATCCAGCCATCTCATCCTCTGTTGTCCTCTTCTCCTCCTGTCCTCAATCTTTCCCAGCATCAGGGTCTTTTCCAGTAAGTCAGCTCTTTGCATCAGGTGGCCAAAGTATTGGGCTTTCAGCTTCACCATCAGTCTTTCTAATGAACACCCAGGACTGATCTCCTTTAGGATGGACTGGTTGGATCTCCTTGCAGTCCAAGGGACTCTCAAGAGTCTTCTCCAACACCACAGTTCAAAAGCATCAATTCTTCTGTGCTCAGCTTTCTTTATATTCCAACTCTCACATCCATACATGACTACCGGAAAAACCATAGCCTTGACTAGATGGACCTTTTTGGCAAAGTAATATCTCCGCTTTTTAATATGCTATCTAGGTTGGTCATAACTTTTCTTCCAAGGAACAAGTGTCTTTTAATTTCATGGCTGCAGTTACCATCTGCAGTAGTTTTGGAGCCCCCAAAAATAAAGTCAGCCACTGTTTCCACTGTTTCCCCATCTATTTTCCATGAAGTGATGGGACCAGATGCCATGATCTTTGTTTTCTGAATGTTGAGCTTTAAGCCAACTTTTTCCACTCTCTTCTTTCACTTTCATCAAAAGGCTGTTTAGTTCTTCTTCACTTTCTGCCATAATGATGATGTCATCTGCATATCTGAGGTTGTTGGTATTTCTCCCAGCAATCTTGATTCCAGCTTGTGCTTCCTCCAGCCCAGTGTTTCTCATGATGTACTCTGCATATAAATTAAATAGCAGGGTGACAATACACAGCCTTGATGTACTCCTTTTCCTATTTGGAACCAGTCTGTTGTTCCATGTCCAGTTCTAACTATTGCTTCCTGACCTGCATATAGGTTTCTCAAGAGGCATGTGATATTATTATTCTTTGAATATTGCTATACATATATAGAAATGTGTATCTGTGTGTCTTATTTCAGGCTGCAATAAAAAATACCATAGATTGGGTGACTTAAACAACAACATTTATTTCTCACGATTCTGGAAGCTAGAAAATCTAAGATTAAGCTTCTGGCAGATATGGTGTCTGGTACAAATTCACTTCCTGATTCACAGGCATCTATTTTGTCTTTGTAACCTCACAGGCAGAGAGCAAGGAGAGCTTTTTTATATTTCTTTTATAAGTCTACTATCCCATTCATAATGGTTCCATCCATATGATCTCATCACTTCCCAAAGGGAATAGTACCATCACATTGAGTATTAGTATTTCAGTTTATGAGTTTGGGGGGGAATACACTCAATGCATAGCAATGATAGGTTAGGCAATACAGTTTTTTCAGAATAATTTAGTATTGGCAAATATGCATAAATAGGCCTATTTCTACATTGGTGATGGAATATTATATTGCATAATATTGGACAAAATCACATTGTACAAAAAAGTTGTATTTAAAATAATTAACTAGACTGTGTGGACTGACCACTGAGAATACACTTAGGTATATACCTTAGGAAAACTTCATGTATGTACACAAGAAGATATGCAGATGGCTATTTCCTACAGACTTATTTAAAATGGTAAACTTTGATATCTAAATATTCATCAAAATGGAATAGATAAGTAAAACATAGATAAATTCATTGTATCTCTCAAGTTACAAGAAGAAAGCTGTAGAATCATTTGCCCAATAGATAACATTTGGAGTAACTCTGCAAAGATATTAACCTATATTAAACTTGGAGGTTTACATCTGAAGTTTGCTATATATATCTTGATAAATTTTTGAAGTAAGCAAACAAGGAGGAATTTGTTGGAGGTAAAATTGAACTTACAATAAGACAAGCGTAATTTCAGGAGGAGAAAGGGACAACAGAGGATGAGATGGCTGGATGGCATCACCGACTCTATGGACATGAGTTTGAGTGAACTCCAGGAGTTGCTGATGGACAGGGAGGCCTGGTGTGCTACAATTCATGGGGTCACAAAAGTCGGACACGACTGAGCAACTGAACTGAACTGAATTTCAAGTTAAGTTAAAGGCTTTGAAATTAGACAAACCAATTTGAATTTTGCTCCAAAATTGTGATATTGGCCAAATCTATTCAATTCTAAGACTCAATTATCTTGTATGTCACATGGGGCATATATATTGCAGATGTGTTTCTGAGGTTGGAGAAGAGAAATTACTCAAAGATTTTGATGAATTCTAAAGATTCCAAGTTCAATTTTTATAGTTATTGTTTATTCTTCAGCTAAAAACCATTGATTTAATCTCTGCATTGCACAATGCATTCTATGTGAGTCACATTTATAATGACTGATCCAGTAATTACAAAGCATCTAGGAGACTATTTCTGGTGAATAATTGAAATGTATCCTTCTTTTCTTCACAAGTGTCTCAAAGTACCTAGCATGGCTCAACATAATAGCCCTCTGTTTAAAGTCATCCATTTTTTTTTTTTTTCTGTGATGTTGTATACTTTGATGACACAATGCATCAGGATACCCACTATTGGTACCCTCCTGAAACAATAGTCCTGTCTGTAGTGCCTTTTATTATCATACAGGCAAAGCAGTGTGCAAAATTCAATAACTGTTGAACTAGACACAGTCTTTGCAATACTCTCATTCAGAGCTACTAACACTCACAGATGGATACACTACTGTGATGATGCTGGACTGTGCTTCTCTCAGATGAACTGCAAAGTTGCTTTATTCACTGGAACCAAGAGAGCTGTTCACTGTTATGCCATGTTTACACTATTAGCTCATACTCCAGAACCAGCCTATGTTTTGGCCTGCAGTGTACAATAACTTGTGTTTTAGATGCAAATTCGTGCTATCACTTGGTTGAACAAAGGAAAACAATAGAACAGATACAGCCTATTATCGATCCTTGTACTTAATACAGTATGTTTATGACAATAACTAGTGAACTGAATTTTTAGTTCTATAGAAATGATGTCATAAATATAAAAATTACAAAAGACTGATTAGATTACTTTCAGTTTAGGGAGCTACTTATAGAAGACAATCAGTAACAGCATGATTGGACCACAAAATCCAGTAGTGTGTTTTATACAAAAGACTAATGCAGTTATCATATTTACCCTAGAAATATGGATATAATTATACCACCTCACCTAACCATATGCTTTAGTGAGAACCCTTAAAAAGAGGCTTTACTAAATTTGGTTAAACAAAAATTCTCTCATATGGTACATATTAATCTATTATGCCTTTTTAGTAAAATGCAGCCTTGAAACAGATGGGAATGGTGGTCATTTATGACTTTCTCTTCTGAAATTGCCAATTCTGGAATATTGTCTAGGGATGCTCTTCTTACGAAGTACGCCAAATAGCAACCTCTTTGCAGATGATAAAACACAGTAACTCAGTCAGAGTGCACTGAGACAAACATACATGTGTTAAGAGATTGTGAGTAAAAACGAAATTCTTCCAGTGAGGAAATTTTCTAACTGTTATTCTCAGAGTGCTGGGAGCTGTTTGTCAGTGGTTGGAGTGGGCAGCTTTCACCATAGAAAGTCCAGAGTAAAGGGAGTGATATATTGGACTCTATTTATAAACTTTCTTATGAAGGCAGAGCTCCATTATTCAGTAATACCAAACTACACAAAAAGTATTTCAGGTCTGATTAACCTTGTGCCCACTACCCTGTTAAACAAAGTATAAATACATGGTAATATTTATTGAAATTACAGAAATTTATAAGAAGCAAAAATTGCAAAAGAATGATCATATATTTCTAAAATAAAATGTAAGGGGTAATAGTAATAGGAAGCATTCATAGGGTATTTATTATAAAATAAATACTGATCTAATAATTTTACCTGTATCAACTAATTTATTTATCACAATGAATAATAATGCTATACTCCTAGCAATCCTATGATGATGGCAGTAATCCTATTCTTTTGCAAATTTTAGAGATAAGGAATAGGAGATACAGAAAGTTCAACTGACACCCCAGTGGTCAGAAAGTGCTATGATCAGGACTGGCTCTGCAATCTGTGTTCTTAATTATTGTACCATGTTAAATTGCAACATGTTAAATTCAGGGAGTGGAAGTGGGACACTGTTCTGACATAAACTTTAATATGTCACAGAGGTAAAATAGCATGGTATTGTTTCAGAAATACATACATGATATTGAATAAGGAGAATAGAAACAGATAAAACCTAGGTAGTAATTTAAAATATGAAGAAGATTAAACTTCAAGTTAGTAAGGAAAGTAAAATTAAGCATTAAATTAAATAGGAATGAATATTTATTTGGAAACAAAATTTATTTCAATAGCTACTTCATACTATATAAAATTACTAGTTGATTAGGAGATATATATTTTTAAAGTAATAGAAGAAAATGTAGAAGGATACTTTTAGAATTTAGGGATAGGAAAAACTTATTAAACAAGATGTCAAATTAAGAACCCATAAATAAAAGATTGAAAAAATTCACTACACAAAGCATAAAATTCATATAGACATCATAAACAAAGGTACAGGACAAGCACAGGGTGTAAAAAGCCTTTTTATGTTTGTTTGTTTAAATTCAGAATGGATTATCTATCATAATATACAGGAGGTTTTATGATTCAAAAATAAAATGGCAAAAGAGAAAAAAAAATGGGCAAGTGAAAAATACAGACTTTATGGAAAATAAGTACAAATGACCAATGAATGAATTGAAAATTTTTAAACCTCATCAGTAATCCGCAAAAGTCAAATTAAAACAATAATGATACACATAAGTTGGATAAAATGTAAATAGTTAATGTTCAGTGGTAAGGAGGGTGAAGGCAAATAGGAGTCTCATACATTGTTAAAGAATATGGTAAATTATTCAGATTTTTGGAGGTGACTTGGTACCATCTACCAGGATTTAAATTTCTTGTATCATTTGATCTAATAATTCTACTATTTCTCTAGAAACATTGGGACAGAGTTATAAAATACAGGCATAATAAAGATTAATAATAGGTTGTTTATAATATTTAAAATTCAAAACTTAAATTTGATGACTTAAATAGTCATCAGTGCCCATAAAATATGACACAATTAAAAGGAATAAAATAAGAATATGTATCCTGACATGGAGAGACTTTCAACATACATTGTTAGGTGAAAACACCCTGTTGCGGAACAGTGTACTTAATCCCATTTGTGTAAAGCTAAAATAATATATATTCTTGCAAATTAAAATGTAAGTGTATTTTTTGAACCATTACAGAGCAAGTAAGAGACATGAGGCTCCTTTGACCTTAAATACTTCTGTCAGTTCAGCTCAGTCGTGTCTGACTCTTTGCGGCCCCATGAATCATAGAACGCCAGGCCTCCCTGTCCATCACCAACTCCCAGAGTTCACTCAAACTCATGTCCATCGAGTCGGTGATGCCATCCAGCCATCTCATCCTCTGTCGTCCCCTTCTCCTCTTACTCCCAATCTTTCCCAGCATCAGGGTCTTTTGCAATGAGTCAACCCTTCGCATCAGGTGGCCAAAGTATTGGGGTTTCAGCCTCAGCATCAGTCCTTCCAATGAACACCCAGGACTGATCTCCTTTAGGATGGACTGGTTGGATCTCCTTGCAGTCCAAGGGACTCTCAAGAGTCTTCTCCAACACCACAGTTCAAAAGCATCATTTCTTTGGCGTTCAGCTTTCTTCACAGTCCAACTCTCCCATCTATACATGACCACTGGAAAAACCATAGCCTTGACTAAATGGAACTCTGTTGACAAAGTAATATCTCTGCTTTTCAATATACTATCTAGGTTGGTCATAACTTTGCTCCAAGGAGTAAATGTCTTTTAATTTCATGACTGCAGTCACCATCTGCAGTGATTTTTGGAGCCCAAAAATGAAGTGTGACACTGTTTCGCCATCTATTTTCCATGAAGTGATGGGACCAGATGCCATGATCTTAGTTTTCTGAAAGTTGAGCCTTAAGCCAATTTTTTCACTCTCCTCTTTCACTTTCATCAAGAGGCTTTTTAGTTCCTCTTCACTTTCTGCCATAAGGGTGGTATCATCTGCATATCTGAGGTTATTGATATTTCTCCTGGCAATCTTGATTCCAGCTCGTGCTTCTTCCAGCCCAGCGTTTCTCATGATGTACTCTGCATAGAAGTTAAATAAGCAGGGTGACAATAAACAGCCTTGACGTACTCCTTTTCCTATTTGGAACGAGTCTGTTGTTCCATGTCCAGTTCTAACTGTTGCTTCCTGACCTGCATACAGATTTCTCAAGAGGCAGGTCATACTTCTATAGGACAAGTTAAATTTTACAGAACAAAAACCTGTTCTTACATCATCTTTTATATGATTTCATATTTAATCCACAGTCTCTATTCAAATTTCATTAATTTCTCGCGTAATGCCCTGTATAGCCTTTTTTTTTTTTTTCTCTGTCCAGGACTCAAACTGGAATACTCATTGCACTCAGTAATCATATTTCTTTAATTTCATTTAATCAGGAAAACTTCTTTGGCTTTTGTTAGTATTTATTAATCTTGATATTTTAGAAGAGTATAGGCCAGTGACTTTTGTAGATTCTCCTTCATTTTGGGTTTGTCTAATAGTTTCCTCTTTGGTTCAGGTTATGAATTTTTGGAAAGAATGCCACTGACCTTATGCTCGATCCTCAGTGCAGCGCTACCACAAGCATGTATCATTGGTTTGTACCCAACATTAGTGATGCTGACTCTGATCACTGATTTTTCATCTATAGTCAGGTTCTATGGCTTCTTCAGAGGTAAAGAGCTGATACTTCGTGACAGCTTCTTAAGGGAGAGTCTATGACTTTTGTACATATTTGTGAACTCTGGTTCTAGCAGTCACACCATACCTGTATTTAGTATTCACCATATTCGTGAACACTGTATTAGTCCTGTTGCTAGTGGTGAATTTTCTCTAGAGTTATTTTGTAACTATGGTCTATTTGAATTCAACCATCACTATAAGAAATATGGAAACTAAGGGCTAACCCCGAAAATTTTAGAGATCTTAACTATTTCAGTTCATCCTCTTTCTAACATACTTAAAGTGATTTATTCAGGCAATATTTCTAATGGTACATAGAAGCATATTTAATGTGATTAATCTACTTGTAGGTAATGGCCTGTCACTTGCTGGGTATGTCCCATTGCAGCTGGTTATAAATGAGTGAAAAAAACTTGTTGTTTCTGAAATATGCCTTGAAGGCTCCAATTTCCTATAATTTATTGAGTAATACTTGTTTACCTTATGCCAAAATAAAAGACCAGTTTTGTTAAACCAGTAGGACAGAATAGATGATTAGACAAAAAGTAATAAGTAGACAAAAGTAATAAATTATTTTGTATTTCTGTGAAAAAAATCTAGCTGATTAATTTTTAAACTTTGATACTATATCGATATATTTATAAATATTACCCAAAATACTATAGGTATTTATAGGACTAAGGATCTTTTTAGGTCTTTAGGCCTAACTGAGAAAAGAAACTTGTTATTATCAAGCACAAAAGTAGGTTACATTAAATTTTATTTGAGAAACTACTATCATCTTAGAAGTATGGCTAATTTTGAATCAGTTCCTGTCAATGCTTTAGATGCAGTGAAGTTACTCTGGATTACTAGTGACTA
This sequence comes from Ovis aries, assembly GCF_016772045.2. Taxonomy (NCBI): domain Eukaryota; kingdom Metazoa; phylum Chordata; class Mammalia; order Artiodactyla; family Bovidae; genus Ovis; species Ovis aries. Next base: position 41,196,340 of record NC_056061.1, read on the forward strand.
TTTTTTTTTCCTCCCATCTCACTAGCACTTTGCTTCTCTTTTCATGATCATGGAAACAGCATGACTGTCTGGATAAGTTTTTACCTGGAGACAGACCTGGTTTGAATTCTGGCTCTGGCATGTACCAACTGTATATTTTGGGTCAAGATGTTTGATCTCTCCGTTTTATTTTCCAAACAAAAACATATATTAATACATAACCCAGAATTATTGTGAAAATTAAATAAGGTAATTCATTCAAAGCACTTGATTAAATGCCTGTTACACAGTAATTGGGCTTCTTTGTGGCTCAGATGGTAAAAAAAAAATCTGCCTGCTGCCGTGCAAGAGACAAGGATCCCTAGGTCAGAAAGTTTTCCTGGAGAAAGGAATGGCTACCCACTGCAGTATTCTTGCCTAGAAAATTCCATGGACAGTGGACCCTGGCGGGCTACAGTCCATGGTGTTGCAGAGTCAGATACAACTGAGTGAATAACACTTTGTCTTCACAGATTTCTGTAATGCAGGTGTTGCTAGTACTTGCCTCAGTTTTAGAATAACAATCAAACTCTTGGAGGAGGTCATTAGCACTAGTTTACCCTCCAGGTGGACCTGGGCAATTGGAAGCTCCTCACCCCTCCCCCACTTCAGTGGTTTCTTTTTGTAATTCAAGTCAAGTAAAATCCATTTTCCTCCCCTTTGCCTGAAGAGAGGACCTGATTGATCTCAGCCTCCTTCTCTGACTTCATCTCCAGCCTCCCTTCTTTGTGGTAAATTCCAGGAACACTGGTCTCTCTGTATTTCAAACAAGATCAGTCAAACCTGTACTTGAGGTTTGGCAATTGATTTTCACTCTGCCTAGAATGCTTTTTTTCACCCCATCTTCATGTGACTGACTACTCTTCAGAGAATATCTTTGTAATCGCTTTCAAAATCATCAATTTTTTTTCCCATAGACTTGGTTTATTTTTTTAAATAATTTTTTGACGTGGACCATTTTTAAAATCTTTACTGACTTTGCTACAGTATTGCTTCAGCCATATGTTTTGGTTTTTTGGCCACAAGGCATGCTTCCTTCAGTTAAATTCAGTTTAACACACATATATAGAATGTCTGTCATATTTTCACCTGGCGCTAGATAGCAGAGACTCTAACATGCAGAGAATCTCATTCCAGTCCTGGAGGATATCTTTAGACTTAACATGACTCTATGGACTGTATATTTTATTGAAGATTACTGAACTCAGTGAATTCTGTTTCCAGCAAGAGATGAATGTAGTGGAAAAAAAAAATCTAAATATACCTCTTTCATAAAGTTTCTTTTACAGATGAACCATAAGGCAGTCTTCAGTTCAGTTCAGTCACTCAGTTGTGTCCAAATTTTTGCGACCCCACGGACTGAACCATGCCAGGCTTTCCTGTCCATCAACTCCCAGACCTTACTCAAACTAATGTGCATCGAGTTGGTGATGCCATTCAACCATCCCATCCTCTGTTGTCCCCTTCTCCTACTGCCTTCAATCTTTCCCAACATCAATGTCTTTTCAAATGAATCAGTTTTTACATCAGGTGGCCAAAGTACTGGAGTTTCACCTTCAGCATCAGTCCTTCCAATGAATATTCAGGAATGATTTTCTTTAGGATGGACTGGTTGGATCTCCTTGCTGTTCAAGGGACTCTCAATAGTCTTCTCCAACACCACAGTTCAAAAGCATCAGTTCTTTGGTGCTCAGCTTTCTTTATAGTCCAACTCTCACATCCATACGTGACTACTGGAAAAACCATAGCTTTGACTAGACGGACCTTTGATGGCAAAGTAATGTCTCTGCTTTTGAATATACTGTCTAGGTTGATCATAACTTTTCTCCGAAGGAGCAAGCATCTTTTAATTTCATGGCTATAGTCATCATCTACAGTGATTTGGGAGCCCCCCAAAATAAAGTCTTTTACTGTTTCCATTGTTTCCCCACCTATTTGCCATGAAGTGACGAAGCCGTGATCTTAGTTTTCTGAATATTGAGTTTTAAGCCAACTTTTCACTCTCTTCTTTATCTTTCATCAAGAGTCTTAACATTCTTCTTAACATTCTTTTATTGATTGGTCCTTCATTATAACAAGTGACTAGATCAGAAATATTGGGAAGGAAGAGAATAAAAAGCTAAGATATTCATAGTGAATATGTTATCTTAGCAGGAAGCCAAACATAAACATATTTTGAAATATAGAAATAATAGATTCTATGCAAAGCAGCATCTTTTATTGCTTAAGAAGTGGGGATAATCTAAGTATGCTTGATGATTCAAGTTTTGTCTACATAACTCCAAATAATAGATTGAATACATATTGCAGTCATGCAGTTATTTCTTAAGGTATAGATTTTTAACATTGTGGAAAGCATCAATTTAAATTCCTGACAAAACTGTAAAGACTCTGAAATTCAAACTGGAATGTCTTAGATATCTTCCAGTGTAACAGTGTATGCAGTGCGTGCAGTGTAACAGTGTATGCAGGTCAGGAAGCAACAGTTAGAACTGGACATGGAAAAACAGACTGGTTCCAAAGAGGGAAAGGAGTATGTCAAGGCTGTATATTGCCACCCTGCTTTTTTAACTTCTATGCAGTGTACATCATGGGAAATACTGGGCTGGATGAAGCACAAGCAGGGATCAAGATTACCAGGAGAAATATCAATAACCTCAGATATGCAGATGACACCACTCTTATGGCAGAAAGCAAAGAAGAGCTAAAGAGCCTCTTGATGAAAGTGAAAGAGGAGAGTGAAAAAACTGGTAAAACTCAACATTCAGAAAACTAAGATCATGGCATCTGGTTCCATTACTTCATGGCAAATAGATGGGGAAACAGTAGAAACAGTGGCTGACTTTATTTTTTTCGGCTCCAAAATCACTGCAGATAGTGACTGCAGCCATGAAATTAAAAGACACTTGTTCCTTGGAAGGAAAATTATGACCAACCTAGACAGCATGTTAAAAAGCACAGACATTACTTTGCCAACAAAGGTCCATCTAGTCAAAGCTATGGTTTTTCCAGTGGTCATGTATAGATGTGAGAGTTGGACTATAAAGAAGCTGAGCGCCGAAGAATTGATGCTTTTGAACTGTGGTGTTGGAGAGACTCTTGGAGAGTCCCTTGGACTGCAAGGAGATCCAACCAGTCCATCCTAAAGGAGATCAGTCCTGGATGTTCATTGGAAGGATCAAAGACTCTGTTGCTGGGAAAGATTGAAGGCAAGAGAAGAAGGGGGTGACAGAGGATGAGATGGTTGGATTGCATCACCGACTCAATGGACATGAATTTGAGTGAACTCCGGGAGTTGGTGCTGGACAGGGAGGCCTGGTATGCTGCAGTCCATGGGGTTGCAAAGAGTCAGATGTGACTGAGCAACTGAACTGAACTGAACAGATCACTTTGCAACCTACATAGTGTTACCAGATTTTCCAAGATCCCATTATTAGATAATGATAGAATTTTAGCTAGAACTCAAACACTGACACTGTTTATTTTTTAAAAGTTTTAAATTATTCATTTTACTATTTCAAGATCTTTTATTTCATTTGTATTTTTACTACCCTATAGGCATCCCCTGTGGGAAATATGATAAAACTCTTTAAAAGGAAGTTATTGACATTAATGAGAAATGTGTCTGACAGATATTAGTAGATATTTAATGGCTAGTTTTTTCTTTAAATCTCTTATTTGATTCCAAATGTATATATTCCAAGCAACCTTAAAAGAGCTTAATATTTTTTATTTCTTATAACATAATGAATGTGCCAATAATGACAATTCATAGGAACAAAAATACAATACTTTCTCCAAATTCCTATTTTCCACTCCAAACTTCAGAATCAAAGTTGCTCTATATTTTTCTTGATGAACCAGAAATAATTTTATGGCTAATTTTTTCAGTCCCATTGCAATAGGAAGGGAAAGACTAACGCTACTTCCTTGATTTATTCAATATCAAGGCTACTTTTTTTTTTTTTTTTTTAGTTCTAGATGCAACTCAGAAATCTAAGAATTAAAGAGTATTATTCAACTCTGATACCACACAGTTCAAACCAAAGAGAGGGATACTTGTAGGTGAAAAGTGAGGATATTAGCATTGCATACCTGAAGTGTAGACTCCTCTCATTAACGTTCCATCAGATATGCAGATAACACCACTCTTATGGCAGAAAGTGAAGAGGAAGTCAAAAGCCTCTTGTTGAAAGTGAAAGAGAAGAGTGAAAAAGTTGGCTTAAAGCTCAACATTCAGAAAATGAAGATCATGGCATCTGGTCCCATCACTTCATGGGAAATAGATGGCGAAACAGTGGAAATAGTGTCAGACTTTATACTTTTGGGTTCCAAAATCACTGCAGATGGTGATTGCAGCCATGAAATTAAAAGATGCTCACTCCTTGGAAGGAGGATTATGACCAGCCTAAATAGCATATTAAAAAGTAGAGACATTACTTTGCCAACAAAGGTCCATCTAGTCAAGGCTATGGTTTTTCCTGTGGTCATGTATGGATGTGAGAGTTGGACTGTGAACAAAGCTGAGCGCTGAAGTAAATGCTTTTGAACTGTGGTGTTGGGAAGACTCTTGAGAGTCCCTTGGACTGCAAGGAGATCCAACCAGTCCATTCTAAAGGAGATCAGTCCTGAGCGTTCATTGTAAGCACTGATGTTGAAGTTGAAACTCCAGTACTTTGGCCACTTCATGTGAAGAGTTGACTCATTGGAAAAGACCCTGATGCTGGGAGGGATTGGGGGCAGGAGGAGAAGGGGACAACAGAGGATGAGATGGCTGGATGGCAACACTGACTCGATAGACATGAGTTTGAGTAAACTCCAGGAGTTGGTGATGGACAGGGAGGCCTGGCATTCTGTGATTCATGGGGTCGCAAAGAGTCAGACATGGCTGAGGGACTGAGGTGAACTGAACTGAACCAATTTAATAAATGAGGAGAGAAAGTAGAGGCAAGAAAGCATGCTTGCTTAGGGACAGCAAAGAACAAAGTCAGAGAGAGAGAGAAGTCTGTGGTTCCCTGGTTTCAATTCAGTGATTCTTCCTTGAATAGGAATTAGAGAAAACTTTCCTCAGGAGCTCCAGTCAGGGTTGCGTTCACTCTTGTGCTCAACAAGCCAGCAAGGGTATCACAGATGTGCTGAGGTGAGAAGATACCAATAGGAGGGGAAGGATCTGCATCACATGTCAGATTTCAAATCTGGTTCTCCACTTTTTAACTTCTTTTCTGATATACACTTCAGACACCAGTGGATAAAGATTTCCATTGATTTCTAGTTTCTTTTCTTTCCTACCTTCCTTCTCTTTCTTTCTGCTTTTAAAGAACCTATTATATACATAGCAAAATTTACCATTTTAACGACTTCTAAGTGTACATTTCTGTAACATTAAGTACCTTCACATTGTGTCACAACCACCATCCAGCCCAACTTTTTCATATTTCCTAACTGGAACTCTGTATCCATACAGTTTCTCCATTCACCCCTTCTCCCAGCCTCTGGCAATAGTCCTTCTATTTTATCCCCATTTTCAATAACACTTAGTGTTATCAGACTTCTTAAGTTTTACCTATCTAGTTCATGCTAAATATTATTTCATTGTTATCTTCTGTTTTTTTTTAGTATGATTGAACAACATTCTATAAGTACATTGGCAGTTTTTTTCATTTTTGTGAAATAACTAATTTAATGTATCAATATTTGTATGCTTTATTGAGAATGTAATATATGCATATAATTCATGTATGATATAATTCATCTATTAAAAATGTACAATTCAATGATCATGATTTTATTCAGAGTTATACACTCATCATTATAGTCAATTTTAGATCATTTTGATCACTGTAAAAGAAATATACTCATTAGCAAAAGCTCCAAAGTTCTTCACCCTTCCCCAGCCCTGAACAACTACTAATCTATATTCTGTCTCTAAAGAGCTTGCTGTTCTGGATATTTCATATAAATACAGTCATAAAATATCTGTTTTTTTTTTGTAATTGGTTTCTGAGATTTACTGTAATGTTTTCAAGGTCCAACCATATAGTTCTGTATATCAGTATATCATTCTTTTTTGGGGGCAGAATATTCCATTGGATAGACATGCCACATGTTGTTTATCCTTGTCAACACTCATTATTTCCCTTTAAAACTATGTCCACTAGTATTTCATTGAGGTTTGATTTGACTTATCCTACTTATTGATGATGCTGAATTTTGAATAAAAGTATTTTATTTAGTAGGTGATAGTAGCAAAAGTAAGGGAGTAGAAAAGTAAGACAGAGATAGGAAGAAATCTAATGAAGGACACATTGTCAGGCAGGTAGATACTGGGCAACTGGATTTACATTATTTTGTCATCAAACCTTTTTTTTTTTCAATATTTTGACACTATAAATTAATCATCATCACATATAGACTTTTTCAAAGTATATACCTAACTGACTGACAGTTTGGGTTTGATTTTCTTGTTTAACCACCTTATTCTTCTCTCTGGGGTCATTTTCATTCTCCCTAAATATAGTCCTTAGAATTTCTGTTATTGAAAAATCCTTGGCAAAAACACTCAAGATTTATTCATGTAAAAATTGTTTATTTCATCCTTGTCCTTGAAAATACTTTTATTGAGTACATAATTTTAGGTAGACAGTTATTTTCTCACAGTAGTTCAAAAATATTTTACTATTTTCTTCCTTTCATTGTGGCTTTTGACATCTGTTATCAAAATAATTGACTCATGAGTAATCTATCTTTTTTCACTGCTATTTTTATTATCCTTTCTTCCTTTGACTTTTCCTTCCACTTTCTTTGTCATTTAAAAAAGAATTTAAAAAATTGCTGACTGCTATTAGTGGATACCTATATCCACTATAGTGCCTATTCTAGGCACTATGCTAATATAGGTAGTTCTTTCATATCACTGGTTTGCTTGACATCCCTATGATTACTATTAGTAGGCTAATTCTACAAATAGGAGATTAGGCACAAAATGTTAAATTCTCAAGGCCATGGAGCTAGAAAGTGCTAGAACAAGCCTTGTACCTGAGTCTTTCTGATTGCAGAAGCTGCATTCATAGCAGATTTGCTCTCTTGTGAATTTTTAGCCCTGCCCTTTCATGCACTCCTTTTGAACCTCATCTGAGCTTAAAATAGAATTGGTACTTCTGACGATGATTTATGTGTGATTCAACTAACATCTCCTGCAAAGCTAACATGAGTTACTTTAAAAACTAAACTCTTTAGAAATAGATGGAAACTCTCATGGGAATATGTTGTCAAAAATCTACAACTAGGATTTTACAACTGTTTTAGCAATTTTATTTTGAAAACGTGGAAAATTTATTTCTAAAAGCTATTGTCATCTATTTGCTAATTTCCCTACATTTATTTGACAGTATTTTGCACTTTACAAAGATACTCAAATAAAAATGCTCTTTTTATTTATCAAGTTTAGATTTATATTGATCTATTGACATTCTAACATGTATACTATCATTTGAATTGAATCGCCAGTCTATGTCTGACTCAATGCAATTGACAGATACATGTTTTATGCAAAATAAAATAAAATAAATCTAATTGTAATAGCAAAAAAAAAAATGCTCTTTTTAGCTTAAAATTTTTATTTAAGCATGAAGTGGCTTTATATATTCATTCATTGTCACAATATTTTGTATTATTTAATAATTATTTATGTGACTTTAACATCCAATTTTATTTTATTTTTAAATCATTTACAGAAGTTCATTACATTTATATTTAATACATGCATGATGGCTCTTTACAATACATTAAATTAAACAGTGAGGATCACCAATTCTATGCTTAAATTGTTACTTCTGATTTTGGCTACATAGTACAAGTATTTTTCCTGAAAATAGCAACTTATTTGATTAACTTAAAGAATAAAGTATAAAAGAAATGCAGTAATCTGTATTCCTTATGCACAAAGCCCAAAATTTATATCCTATCTAGTAAAAGCAAAGAATGTACTCATCTTAGTAAAATAAAATATTTAAATTTAAAGTTAGAACACTAGTTACCCAAAAGTAAGATTAACCAAAGACTAGTTATTTTGTTTATATTGTTTAGGTGCTTGCTTCCAAAACTTCTATACTCAGACTATAATTAGACTTTTGCAATAAGATATAATTCCAATGTTGAAACCCACTGATCTTCTTATCCTTCAAATCTTGAACTTCAACTTCAGTTCAACCAACTTATATTCTAGGAGTTTTGAAGTGATACAATTAACTCTCTGGAAAAATCTATTACTGGTATCATTAAATACTCAATGGTCACACTTAGTTAAATTATTACCATAGCCACAATTCCATACCTGGATATCTATCTACCTAAAATGTTTGTAGTAACTGAGCATTAATCATTATGACTTTTGTTCATCGCAAACACTAAAGCACTGAAAAAGTTTTTTTAGAAAGTGTTCTAAATTCTGCATCTATTATCTGCACTCACTGACTTTGTTTGTCTCTTGACTGGACTATTGCCACAGCTTCCTAATTAGTCTCCCTGCATGAGTCTTTCTACTACAACCCATCTAACAATGCAGGATCCTAAAATATCTTCATAATAATCCTAAATTTAAAGATCTTTAATGGCTCCATTGCCTCCTTGTTAAGGTTGTAATCATTTGTCTTTGCAATCTCACCTCAGCATAACTCCCCATAGAACTCTGGACCTCTTTATATATTCCTCGAAGTATCCAGCAGTGAGAGCAAATTAAACATTTTCCGTCTTCTACATATATCACGACTCTAACAGTAGATTGTCTTTTCACATTCTGTCTCTTTTTATGTATATCATCATCTTCTTTACTTGACCAATTTTTACATATCTTTCAAGAACTAGCTCAAAGTTTACTATCTTAGTGATACCTCTGGACACTTGCAATTGGTACACATATTCATCAAAAAACATGCCCTATTTTGTAGCAGTTATACACTGACATATATGTCTCTCCCACAAGGTTGTGAGTGCTTTGAGGATGGAAGCCATGTCATATTCATCTTTGTATCCTTTGTATCAAATGGTTATGAATAAGTTAAATAATGAAGAATGGCTGGAGTATCTTTATCATAGTTTTTGTTAGATAGAAATATATAGTAGCTACTCTGATCCTTTATGTCTAACAGTGATGACATTTGGATACATTGTTGGCGTTAAAATTGTATTATTTAGAGAAGTGTCAAAGGTATAGACTGGCTTAGGTGTTCTCTACTGTGATCCCTGACATCCCGACTTTCTCCTATAATTGTACATGTTTAACTTTAATAGCTTAAAAACGTTATGGTCTGTTTTACCTTCTAGACTGTAAACTGTCTGTAAGAGCAGTCATCATGTCTATGTAGCTCATCAATGTATCTGTAGGACTCTGCACAGTGTCTGACAATCAACTGATTTTATTGAACTAGTTTATCAATTAGTTAATGAGCTGATGGGCAGTGAACTCAGAGTTACAAGTGTGGGTTCCATTTTCTATCTCAATCATTTTCTAGTTCTTATGTTGCCACTTTTAGATTCTCCAAATTCACATTACCTCATGTATAAAATGAGGCAAAAATACCTGCCTGCTTAGATTACAAGGTCTACAAAGATCAGGGGAGAAAAGAGGTATGATCAACCTAAAAACTTGGAAAAGATGAACAAATATGAAGCATTGGTAGTCTTATAAGGAACAACAAGGCACTATCAGAGAGTTCAGCAAAAATTAGGCTGGTGCCTTTTGTGTGTGTATGTAATTATAAAACATTCTTCTCTTTACAGCAGAACCTCTTGATTTACAAATTTTAGCAACTGAGCTTTAGTAATGATAACTATTCATTCTTTTCTCTGCAGTATGATTTCTAACAAATTGAAAAAAACTGTAAAAGAAACTAATTGTTATAAATTGAATGTATCCCTTCCAAATTCACATGTGGAAATCCCAGTCCCGACCGTGATAGCATAAGGAGTTGGGGTCTTTGGGAGATAGTTAGGTCATGAGTTTGCAACCTCCAGGAAAGGGATTAATGTCCTTATAAAAGAGACCTCAGAGGGTTCTCTCACTCCTTTCATCATGTGAAGATATAACAAGAAGATGATAATCTATGAACCAGAAAGCAGCTGGCATCAGACACCAAATCTGCCTGCTCTTTGTTCTTGGACTTCCCAGCCTCCAGAATGGTGAGAAACAAATGTTTTTTGTTTAAACCGCCCAGTCTATGATATTTTTGTTGTATCAGCATGAATGGACTAATACACTAAGATACTGAAATATGAGTTTTATTATTGATAAACCTGAATTGGAAAATACAGCTCAGAGCCACAGCCAAAACTAGCCTTTCATAATTCTTCAATTGCCCAAATAACATGCCTCCAAGAGTACCTTAATAAATGTACACACGTAAGCAGAAAAAGCCTAATTTCTGAGGGTAAGTTGCTGTAAGAGAGATCTCATGTCTGATTCATGAGTAAGAACCCAGTTTCTTCTCCCAACCTCACCTATTACTCTTTGAGCAGTAGATTTGGATAAGAATAGTCTAGACTTAAAAAAAAAGACAAAAACAAAAACAAAAAACACCTGTATTTTCCTTCTGGGAGTGGAGAGAAAATTCACATAGGGAAACATGAAAAATAAGGACTTCTTCAATAATCCTGCCAAGCTGTTTGCTCTTATAAGTGGACATCCTGATCCCACTTTCAGGAGCTCTCACACTAAATATCACTCATTGATCCCTTGTGCAGTTTCTGGAAGCCACTATTGAATAGTTGATATTTTTACGCAAAAGGCTTTGATATTAAGGAAAATGTATTAAAGAAAGTAAATGTAAGTTCTCATCTTACCTCAAGTTGAAAATTCCTTATTCTAATTTCTAGTTAAATAGTACCCAGCTATGTAGTTTGCTGGGAGAAGGCAATGGCAACCCATTCCAGTACTCTTGCCTGGAAAACCCCATGGATGGAGGAGCCTGGTAGGCTTTACTCCATGGGGTTGCTAAGAGTCGGCATGACTAAGCAGCTTCACTTTCCCTTTTCACTTTCATGCATTGGAGAGGGAAATGGCAACCCACTCCAGTACTCTTGCCTGGAGAATCCCAGGGACGGGGGAGCCTATGGGTTTGCACAGAGTCGGACACGGCTGAAGCGACTTAGCAGCAGCAGCAGCAGCATGTGGTTCACTCTGGATTGAATATGTGTTTCCCCTGCAGATTTATGTGTTGAGGCGTTACCCCTTGTAGTGATGGTATCTGGAGGTAGGGCTTTTGGGAAGTACTTAGATGAACTCATGAGACTGGGGTTGTCATGGTGTGGGGTCAGTTCCCTTGTAAGAGGAGACACCAGAGATTTTGTCATGTGCTTTCTGTGCCATGTGAGCACACTATGAAAACATGGTTATCTATAAACCAGGAAGAGAGGCCTTTCTAGAACCTGGCCACGCTGGCTCTCTTATCTTAGAATTCTAGCCTCCAAACTGTTAAAAGATAAATTTCTGTTGTCTATTCTACCCAGTCCATAATATTTTTCTATGGCAAACAGATCAGACGAATACCTAGTCCGGAATAGTTCTCCAGACATTTTGTAGAAATATTTTGATAACATCCATTACCTTGATATTGAACCAATGTTTCATAAAATGATCTGAAGTTAAAAAATACAATATCCTTCTCATAGTCAAATATCCAGGAAGAAATTGAAATCCAAAACTGTAATCCTTTTATTATTGTTAGTGTTTAAGATATTGAAAGTATAACATTATTAAAACCTAATGTTGGGTAAGAGACCAGTTTTTCCCTAGCCAACATTTAGTCTGGGATAAGGGTCTTTTCAGATTCTCTGTGTAGAGCAAGTGTAGATGGCAATCAGTCTCTCCAGAGGATCTCCTATATTGCACTTCTTCATAGAGCATGGAATACTATCATAAACCTGGGTCTGCATATAGTAAAGTTGGGAAAAGTTAATCTTAGATCTCAGAGAAGTTATCACAGGAAAGATGATGTCCCTAGACTCTGGTTAAGGTAAAAGCAGCATATGAAGAAAGGAAAGTAGATAGAAATAATATTTCTTTAATCCTCATCACAATACTGGTCGATTTGTCCTAGGTTTGTAGAATCTATGACCTGTGAGATCAAATTGACTGGGGGAAAGTATGTGCTAGTTTCCTATTGGTGTTGTAACAATTTACCAAAATTTTCATGTCTTAAAACAACATAGACTTTTCTCTTATCCTTCTGGAGGTCATATTCTATGAGTCAGCAGGAGTATTGTTTTGGAACATTCTAGGAGAGAACTTAGGCAGTGGCACCCCACTCCAGTACTCCTGCCTGGAAAATCCCATGGACGGAGGAGCCTGGTAGGCTGCAGTCCATGGGGTCGCTGAGGGTTGGACATGACAGAGTCACTTCACTTTCACTTTTCACTTTCATGCATTGGAGAAGGAAATTGCAACCCACTCCAGTGTTCTTGCCTGGAGAATCGCAGGGATGGGGGAGCCTGGTGGGCTGCCGTCTATGGGGTCGCACAGAGTCGGACACGACTGAAGTGACTTAGCAGCAGCAGCAGGAGAGAACTTGCTCTTACCTTTTCCAGGTTTAAGAGGCTACTGCACTGCTTGACTCAACTGCATTCCTTTAACATCTGCTTTTCTATCATTCTTCTCTGAGTCTGATCCTCCTTCCCCCCTCTTATGAGGATCTTATTATGGGCCTATCCGGATACATCCAGGAAATTTTTCCCATCTGAAGATGCTTAACTTAATCTCATCTGAAAAGTCCATCTGCCCCACAAAGTAAGGTATTCTGAGATTTTCGAGATTAGGACATGGACCGCTTTGTGGAACCACTACTCTGCCTATCATTTGAGAAGACAAAGGCTGCTAATGCATCCTAATCTTTCATTAAGTGATATTTGAAACATACCTATCGTCCAAAGAAATTAGAATTTTGTCCCCAGGGCATCTATTATTGTGAAGCCTTATTTCATACTCCCTTCTAAAATCATCTTCTTAATTCCTTCCTACTTTAAACTTTGTGTCTCTGATGCAGACCAATATTGAATTGACCGGGAACTCAGGGTGCACACTATCTCATGAGTACTACCCATCAGCAGAGTGTTACCCTTGCTTTCTCTAAATTCCCAACATCCGTATTTCATCTTTTTTCCAGCTAGCTATAAATGTACCTTTCAATAGATTATCCATAATTTTCACATTTGCATCATGTGGGAAATCATCAGCAATATACTCGTGAGCCAAAGCTGCAGCTGCTATACCTAAAGCTTATGCTCACATGTGTCTAGTGAGGATTTTTATTTCTGCCATGTATTCGTCACTAGAAATTTTTTTTTTACTCATTACTTTTAATATTTTCCAGGTCTTATATAGTTTTTATTATTTCAATGGTAGAGTGTTATATCCACTTATTATTACCATATTCCTTCCTGCTAAACTGGACTATGACTCTAGTGCACATTTCTGATTTGGTCTCCAAATATTTTCAAGATGACTCATGAAATTCTTAAGTGGTTTAGCCAGCATCTCAACTTTCCAATAAGGCTAGAAATCTTTCTTGATTTTGACAGTCTTTTTTTCCCCCTTGCATTATCTTTGTTTGTGTACCCAGACTTTTTTTTTTTCTCAAAAGTATTCCATTAGGTTTTATGTTATGAAGTCTCTAGCAGTAATAGATATAGGTAATGAATTCTAGTTCTCTATAAAACTTCAGTCCATTGAAATAAATCTTGTTGACCTTCACCTTCTTGAAGCTGATGCTACCACTAGAAGGGCTTTCTCATGATATCAGTGTTGCAAGAAATCAATAAAACTTAAGCAGATTTTATTGAAATATTTGTGTAGCAAATGTAAAACAATTTACTCTTTGGACTTTTAAGCTCTCATTTCAGTTGTTACCTCATATAACTGCATCATTTTAAGAAACCTTCAGGGTGAACCATTTACTGTAATCTATTAATCATAGTTCTCTGTGACAAGATGATTAACATATAGCTGCTTTATCAAAATCATTGGTTTAACCTCCATATAGGCTATATATCATGATCATAGCTAGGTGTTGGGAAAATATTTATTATTGACTATAAGAGGTCTTTGGAAAGTGAATATAAAAGGATAAGTGCAATTACATCACTGCTATAGGAAAATAATAATTGAAAACATATTTTATACCTGGGCCTCATTACAATAAATTGGTTAATAAAAATAAATCAAAACAAACTATCTTATCAATGTTCTCCATTTATGATTCTGTATAAATGATGCAAAGAGTCATAAGAACAAAGATAAGGAAATAAATTTTCCAGGTAAACTTAAGTAAATATGTATGAGAAGTTTTTGGTAGGTTATTTATTTCCCTAATATACATTTTCAATCATCATGAATAGAATTATATTAATTCCAATAGCTAAAGTTAAAAACTTCAAAGACATTCCTGTCAAGATGATTCTGGGAGTTCAAACATGAATCAACCACCTGCAACTCCAAAGAAATAGCAATGATAGAAATATATGTTAAAATGCATTTGAAAGGCAGAATTGTGTATAAGAGCAAGCTATACATCTCCAAGGGCAATGCATTAACATGAGACACAGTTAACATAAAAAGAATAGTAGCCAACAGTTCACTCTGTACGCTTGCCAGGCTTTTGCAAATGGACCCATGAAAAGGTGGTCTGGATTTTTTTTTTTTTTCCTTCTGGATAATTAAATGGAAAATAGGGCACACATGTCAGGGGACCAGAGCCAGACTGAAGTTTCCATTCTTCTAGCTTTCCTGGGAAAGGATGCTGAAAAGAGTTGAAATTGTTGCCCAGGTCTGAGGTTTGAACTTCTACCTGAAGAAGCTGAAGAAACTAAAGAGAGCTGTTCAAATAGACCTTAGCCAAAATGGTAAATATACCAGATTAAAATCTCAGTCTTAAGGGCTGAGAGTCATAATAAAAACCGTTACTAAGGAGAGGTCTCCAGGAGGCTAGATAGGGGCTACAAAAATGCTTGATGAGGAGGGGATAATTGTCACTCAAGATGAGATTAAAAAAAATAAAGTTGTAAAGTACAAGAAGAAAAATAAAAGTAATATATGAAGTATAAGATACAAATAATGGAGCAATCTTAAAGGATTCGAAAAGGAAAATTCCTTTGTACAATCCTGATGAGAATGTAAAATGGTACCATTAGCTTGAAAAACTGGCAGTTGATAAGCTTAAAGAAATTAAACATTTATACTCTTATGACCCAGATATTCCATTTCTACATATTTATCGAAGATGAATAAAAATATATGTTCAATAAAGCCATATAAGAATGTCTACAGATGTATTTATAAGTCTTATAATAGTCCCAAACTGGAAGAAGCCACAGGGGAGAATGTGTAAGCACATTGTGTTTAACTCTTACTATAAAATACTACTGTGTCAGACGTCCGTGTTGCAAACTTCCATAAGAGCCACATGGCAAGGAACTACAGTTGGCTTCTGGGAACTGAAAGGAGTCATGGGCAATAGCTGGTAGGCAACTGGGGACCTTCATGCCTACAACCACAAAGGAATTAATGCTGCCAGAACCAGTCAGCTTGGAAGATGTCCATCTCTCGGTGAGAAGTGCATTCATGCTCCACAGTTTGATATCAACCTAGTAAGACCCCGATCAGAGGATTCTGTCACACTGTGCTCTATGCTCAATTATCTGACATCCAGAAACTATGAGACAATAAACTTGTGCTATTTAAAGTCACAAAGTTTGTGAGTTATACAGCATTATGAAATTAATATAGTGAGAAATCTTGTATGTGCTGTTCCTTTCTACACTGAAGATTCTAGCCTGGGACTGCCTAATAAACTTCCTGTGATGATGGTTATGTTCTATTTCTGTGTTGTATGACATGGTAGCCAATAACCACATATGGCTATGAAATACTTGAAATGTTGTTATAGCAATTGAGCAACTAAGTAGTTAATTTTCTTTAAACTTAATTGACTGAATTTAAATAGCCATACATGGGTGGTGACTAAATATAGTGGACAATGAAATTGTAGCCAATGAAATTAATAAATAAAAATATGTGGGAAGGGGGTTCAGGATTGGGAACTCATGTACACCCGTGGCATCCATGTAAATGTATGGCAAAACCGATACAGTATTGTAAAGTAAAAATAAATAAATAAATAAAATAAAAATAAAGAGCACACACACACAAAGTGTCCCAGTGGGGAGGAAGGAAGGAATAACATGGAACAAGATTGATAAAATGTTGATTATGATGTTGAAGATGGCTCTTGGGTTCACAGAGGTTCATCATTCTATTTTTCTGTATGTTTCAATATAGTCATAATATAAAGTTCTTAAATAACAAAAAAATAATAACTCTAGTGGAAGAGACAGAAGTGAAATTAAATAAATTTTACTCAGTTGAAAAAAATATGTCTAAGTAATAATTCTTATAAAGTTTGCACATTTTCATAGTAATTGGATTGCTTACATGGATCTTAAAAACAACAGATGCAAAATATTAGAACCTCTGAGGGCATTCTATGATATGATGTGTATAAGAAAGAAAGTAAAAAAATCAATGGTGTTTCTATTCACTGGTGAAAACCAAACCGAAGTTGAAATTTTAAAGAGATCCAGTTAAAAATAGCAGTTAAAGTTATAATCTATATATATAAAAGGAACCTTTTTGGTAGGGTATTGTAAAAAGTTTATGATGACTATGGAGCCAGAACTAAATAAACTGTGAGATATGTTTTTCATAAATGGGAAGAGGGTACCACAAATATGTCACATCTCCCAAAAATCAGTTCACAATTTCAACGTAATCCGATTAAATTCCCAGCAAGCTTTTGGTAGACGTTAACAAGTGGTAATCTCACCTCTGCTACTCATGTTATAAAAGTCAAAATAATTGTGGTGTTAGAGCAAGGATAGCAAATATATTAGAAAAAAAATTCACCTACAGATATAACTTTCTGTATAGAGATAACATACAGAGATAACATTAGAAGATAACATACAGAAATAACATACAGAGATAACATTAGAAGTAAGTGTATAAAATATTGACTATTTAATAAATTGTAATTGATTATCCATATTGAAAAGAAGAAGATTATGTCCCTAACTTACATGCAAACCTCTACTTCTGCTTCATTGACTACACTAAAACCTTTAACTGTGTAGATCACAACAAACTGTGGAAAATTCTTAAAGAGATGGGAATATCAGACCACCTTACCTGCCTCCTGAGAAACCTGTATGCAGGTCAAGAAGCAACATTTAGAGCTGGATATGGAACAACGGGCTGGTTCCAAATTGTGAAAAGAATATGTCAATGATGTATGTTGTCACCCTGCTTATTTAACTTATATGTAGAGTACATCACGCAAAATGCTGGTCTGGATGAAGCACAAGCTGGAATCAAGATTCCTGGGAGAAACATCAATAACCTCAGATTTGCCAATGATACCACCTTTGTGGCAGAAAGAGAAGAATTAAAGAGCCTTTGATGAAAGTGAAAGGGGAGAGTGGAAAAGCTGGTTTAAAACTCAGCATTGGAAAGATGAAGATCATGGCATCCAGCCCATCACTTCATGGCAAATGGATGGGAAAACAATGGAAACAGTGACAGACTTTATTTTCTTGGGCTCCAAAATCACTGCAGATGGTGACTGCACCCATGAAATTAAAAGACGCTTGCTCCTTGGAAGAAAAGCTATAACAACCTAGATAGCATATTAAAAAGCAGAGATATTACTTGGCCAACAAAGTCTAAACTATGGTTTTTCCATAGTCATGTATGGATGTGAGAGTTGGATCATAAAGATGGCTGAGCACCAAAGAATTGATGCTTTTGGACTGTGGTGTTTGAGAAGACTCTCGTGAGTCCCTTGGACAGCAAGGTGATCAATCCGATCCATCCTAAAGGAAATCAGTCCTGAATATTTATCGGAAAGACTGACGCTGAAGCTGAAGCTCTAATACTTTGGCCATCTGATGTGAAGAGCTGATTCATTGGAAAAGACCCTGATGCTGGGAAAGACTGAGGGCAGGAGGAGAAGGGGATGACAGAGAACAGGATGGTTGGATAGTATCACCGACTCGATGGACATGAGTTTGGTCAAGCTCTGGGAGATAGTGAAGGACACCGAAGCCTGGTGTGCTTTGTCACAGAATTGAACATGACTGAGCAACTGAACAGCAACAACTTACATACCATACTATAAATAAATTTCTGTTTAAGTCCCACATTTTAGAAGTAAGTTTAAAACAACAAGCACAATAAACAGATAATAACCAGAAGCACTATTACTTCAAGCCAAGCATGAACTACAGGCTCTATAAGTACAGATTGGACATTACAATTGAAAACCGAAGATGCCGTAAACAAAGTCAATAAATCAATGACAGTGAATGAGACTTGTGCAGGCATACCTTTATTGTACTTCTCAGATGCTGCATTTTTTTTGAAGTTTGGCAACCCTGAACCAAGCAAGTCTATCAGTACCATTTTTCCAACAGCATTTTCTCACTCTGTGTCTGTCACATTTCAATAACTCTCACTGTATTTTAAACTTTTAAATTATTATTATATCTGTTATGATGATTTATGATCAGTAATCTTTGATGTTACTATTGTGTTTTGGGGCACCACACATCAGCCCCATATAAAGTGATTAACTTAACTGATAAATGTTGTCTGCATTCTAACTGCTCCACCAACCAGCTATAACTCTGTTTCTCTGTCTCTCTCCTTTGGGTTCCCTATTCCCGGAGACACAACAGTATTGAAGTTGTGACCATTAATAATCCTACAATCGTCTCTAAGTGTTCAAATGAAAGGAAAAGTCCCACATCTCTCACTTTAAATCAAAAGCTAGAAATGATTAAGTTTAGTGAGGAGGGCATGTGAAAGGTGAAGATAGGCAGAAAGCTAGGCTTCTTGCCCTAAACAGCCACACTGTGGATGCAAAGGAAAAGTTCTTGAAGGAGATTAAAAGTGGTATTCCAGAGAGCACACAAATGATAAGAAAGCAGAACAGTCTTATTGCTGACAGGAAGTTTTAGTGGTCTGGATAGAAAATCAAACCAGCCACAGCATTCTGTTAAGCCAAAGCCTAACCCAGAGCAGGATCCTAAGTCTCTTTCATTCTGTGAAAACGTGGAGAGTTGAGGAAGCTGCAGAAGAGTTTAAAACTAGCAGAGGCTGACGCATGAGATTTAAAGAAAAAAGTCATCTCGATCACATCAAAGTGCAAGATGAAGCAGCAAGTGCTGATGTAGAGCTGCAGCAAGTTACACAGAAGGTCTAGGTAAGATAATCCATGGAGATGACTACACTAAACCACAGATTTTCAATGTAGATAAAGTAGGCTTCTGTTAGAAGAGGATGCCATCTAGGACTTTCACAGCTAGTGAGGAGATGTCAGTGCCTGACTGACTTCAAAACTTCAAAGGACAGGCTGACTCTCTTGTTAGGGGCTAATGCACCTGGTGACTTTAAGTTAAAGCCGATGATTATTTACTCTTGTAAAAATCCTAGGTCCCTTAAAAATGATGCTAAGTCTACTCTGCCTGTGCTTTATAAATGGATCAACAAAGTCTGGATGACAGCATATCTATTTACAGCATGGTTTTCTGAATATGTTAAAGCCCACTCTTAAGTTCTACTGCTCAGAAAACAAGTGATTCCTTCCTGTATATTATTGCTCATTGACATTATACCTGATCACCCAAGAGCTCTAATGGAAAAGTACAAGATTCATGCTGACTTAATGCCTTCTAACACAGCATCCATTCTGTAGCACATAGATCCAACAGTCATTTTGACTTCCAAGTTTTACTATTTAAAAAATACATTTCATATATCTAAAACTGCCATAGATAGTGATTGCTCTGATGGATCTGGGCAAGGTAAATTGAAAACTTTCTGAAAAATATCTGCTATTCTGGACACCATTAAGAACATAGGTAGAGTTCAAAATATCAGCATTAATAGAAGATTTGGAAGAAGTTGATTCCAACCCTCATAGATGACTTTGAGGAATTTAAGACTTCAGTGGAGGAAGTAACTGCAAATGTGATTAATAAAAAAATAAAATTAATAGCAAGCAAACTAGAATTAGAAGTGGCACCTGAAGATGTGACTGGTTTGCTGCAGTTTCATGATATAACTAATGGACAAGGAATTACTTCTTAATGAACAAAGAAGGTGATTTATTGAAAATAAACTATTTGTGGTGAAGAAACTGTGAAGACTGTTAAAATCACAACAAATATTTAGAATATTACCTAAAGTAAGCTCAGAGTAGTGGCAGCACTTGAGAGGATTGACTCCAATTTTAAAAGAGGTTCTAGTGTGGGTAAAATGCTATCAAAGAGCACTGCATGCGGCAGAGAAATGATTCACGCAAGGAAGAGTCAGTTGATATGGCTGACTTCAATGCTGTCATATTTTAAGAAATTGGCAGTTTCACCTCAGCTTTCAGGAACGACCACTCTGGTTATAGTTAGCAACCATCAACATCTAAGCATGACCCTCCAACGGTAAAAAGATTATAACTTAACGAAGGCTCAGAAGATGGTTAGCATTATTTAGCAATAAATTATTTTTGATTAAGTGATGTACATTGTGTTTTTAGACATAATGTTGTTGAACACATGAGAGACTGGAGTATGCATGCATGCTAAGTCACTTCAGTCTTGTCCGACTCTTTGTGACCCTATAGACCATAGCCTGCCAGGCTCCTCTGTCCATGGGATTCTCCAGGCAAGAGCAGTGGAGTGGATTGCCATGTCCTCCTCCAGGGGATCTTCCTAGCTCAGGGACTGAACCGGTGTTGCCTATGTTTCCTGCTTTAGCAGGCAGGTTCTTTACCACTAGTGCCACCTGGGAAGCACAGACTAGAATACAGTATAAACATATTTTTAATATGCACCAGGAAATCAAAATGTATTGCAAAATTCAGGCTTAAATTGAAGAAAGTAGGGAAAACCACTAGGCCATTCAGATATGACCTAATCAAACCCCTGATGATTATACAATGGAGGTGATGAATACATTCAAGGGGTTAGATCTGGTAGACAGAGTATCTGAAGAACTATGAATGGAAGTTCATAACATTATACAGGAGGCAGTGAACAAAACCATCCCAAGGAAAGGGAAATGCAAGAAGGCAAGGTGGTTGTCTGCGAAGGATTTACAAATAGCTGTGGAAAGAAGGGAAGCAAAAGGCAAAGGAGAAAGGGAAAGATATAACTAACTGATTGCAGAGTTCCAGAGGTTAGTAAAGAGAGACAAGAAGGCCTTCTTAAATGGACAAAGAAATAGAGGAAAGCAATAGAATGGGAAAGACTAGAGATCTTTTCAAGAAAATTGGATATTTTGAGGGTACATTTCATACAAGGATGGGCATGATAAGGGACAGAAATGGTAAAGACCCAACAGAAGCAGAAGAGATTAAGAAGAAGTGGCAAGAATACACAGAAGAACCATACAAAAATGGTCTTAATAAAACCTTTTAAAGGATAAGATTTGGATAATCATGATAAGTGTGGTCACTCACCTAGAGCCAGACATCCTGGAGTGTGAAGTCAAGTGGGCCTTAGGAAGCACTACTACAAACAAAGCTAGTGGAGGTGATGGAATTCCTGCTGAGCTATTTGAAATCTCAAAAGATAATGCTGTGAAAGTGTTGCACTCAACATCTCAGCAAATTTGGAAAACTCAGCAGTGGCCACAGGACTGGAAAAGGTGAGTTAACATTACAATTCCAAAGAGGGGCAATGCCAAAGAATGTTCAAACTACTGTACAATTGTGCTCATTTCACATGCTAACAAAGTTATGCTCAAAATCCTTTTAAGCTAGGCTTTGGCAGCACATGAACTAAGAACTTTCAGATGTACAACCTGGGTTGCAAAGAGCCAGAAAAATCAGCAATTAAATTGCCAACATTCGTTGGATCATGGAGAAAGCAAAGGAGTTCCAGGAAAACATCTACTTCTGCTTCATTGACCACTTTAAAGCCTTTGACTGCATGGATTACAAAAACCTGTGGAAAATTCTCAGTGACTGGAGGACCACACCACCTTACCTGTCTCCTGAGAAACTTGTATACAGATTAAGAAACAAAAGTTAGAAACAGACTTGGAAAAACCGACTGGTTCCAACTTGGGAAAGGAGCGTGGCATGACTCTATATTGTCACCCTGCTTATTTAACTTACATGCAGAGTTCATCAGGCTGGAGGACTCACAAGCTGGAATCAAGACTGCCAGAAGAAATATCAACAAGCTCAGATATACAGATGAAACTTCTCTAATGGCAGAAAGTGAAGAGGAACTTAAGAGCCCCTTGATGGGGGGGTGAAAGAAGAGAGTGAAAAAGCTGACTTAAAACTCAGCATTCAAAAAACGAAGATCATGAAATCCAGTCCCATCATTTCATGGCAAATGGAAGGGGAAAAAGTGGAAGCAGTGACAGATTTTCTTTCCTTGGACTCCAAAACCACTGTAGACAGTGACTGCAGCCATGAAATTAAAAGAAGCTTATTCCTTGGAAGGCAAGCTATAACAAACCTAGATAGCATATTAAAAAGCAGAGAGATTACTTTGCTGACAAAAGTCTGTATAATCAAAGCTATAGTTTTTCTAATAGCCTTGTTTGGTTTTGAGAGTTTGACCGTAAGGAAGGCTGAGTGCTGAAGAACATACTTTCAAATTATGGTGCTATACAAACCTCTTGAGAGTCCCTTGGACTGTAAGGGGATCAAACCAGTCAATCCTAAAGGAAATCAACCCTGAGTATTCATAAGAAGGACTGTTGCTGAAGCTGAAGCGCCAATACTTTGGCCACCTTATTGGAAGAGCCAATTCACTGGAAAAGATCCTGATGCTGGGGAAAGTTTAAGACAAAAAAAGAGGGAGTGGCATAGGATGAAATGGTTAGATAGCATCATCCTCTCAGTGGACATGAATTTGAGCGCACCCTGGGAGATAGTAGAGGACCAAGGAGCCTGTGCTGTAGTGCATGAGGTCACAAAGAGTCCGACATGACTTAGTGACTGAAAAACCACAATATAGTGTAAGCATATTTTTCATGAGCACTTGGAAATTAAGACTTTGTGTGATTTACTTTATTGTGGTGGTCTAGAACTAAACCCTCAATATCACCAACAGATGCCTATATCACAAATATTTACATGGATAACCATAAATGATGAGTTTAATAAAGCAAGCTGCAAAATAAAAGATAAATTTTAAATACCATAATCAATACTTTATGAAATCACACAGATTTAATAAAGGTAAAAAAGCATAAGCTGTAAACATGAATCAAATTTAATGCCTGCCTTTGATCATGGGGAAAATTAATGAAAAGTAGGAATTTCAAAGGCATCTGTATTGTTTTATTTCTTTAAAAGAGAATCTAAACAAATAGAGCAAAACTACGTGTGTGTGTTAGTCGCTCAGTCATGTCCGACTCTTTGTGACCCCCAAACTGTAGCCTGCCAGGATCCTCTGTCTGTGGATTTCTCCAGGTAAGAATGCTGGAGTGAGTAGCCATTCCCTTTTCCAGGGGATCTTCCTGACCCAGGGTTTGAACCCAGGTCTCCTACATTGCAGGCAGATTCTTTACCATCTGAGCCACCAGGGAAGTCCATAGCAAAATGATAGCATTTGTTAAATTTCTTGGCTCAAAAGAAGTTATAATATTAAAAATTCAGTATGCTATCTTCTCCTAACCATCTCCTCAGCCAATAAAACATCTTTCCTGTTTACTCCGATTGTAATGTAGGTTGGCTGCTTGGGATCTCTAGTACTCTCTATTGTTTTTTTTTCTCAAGACTACGTCTGATCATTGCATTCCCTTCCCATGATCTACACTAGTCCTTCTTCAACTAATGCTGGAATACTTATGAGTCTTCAAGTCATTTTTCTACCTTCAGTCATTCTTTTACAACTCAAGCTACTCAAGCTACATCAAAAGATGCTTTTCCTTAGGTGGTATTTATACTTCATAAGTCACTCAAATAAACTTATGGAACTTCTCTTTGCCTATGATCTTGAACTTAAAGTTGGGGGTTTAGCTTTTATTTTTCAGACCCTGAAAATTTAAATGCTATGCATAATTTGCCTTCTATTTTCTAAAAATTTCTCCCACATGGATTTCTCTTCCATGATTCTGCCAAATCATGCCCATTACTCCTTGGAGTATTGGGCAATAAGAATCTTACTTTAATTCCTTCTGTTTCATATTTTACCTTATTCAATGAATATTTGTTAGTTACCTAATAAAGTTTAGCAGGAATCCCCGGTATCTCAGTGGTCAAAAATTCACCTGCAGTGCAGGAGACTTGAGTTTGATCCTTGGGTCAGGAAGATCCCCTGGAGAAGAGCATGGCATCCAATTCTAGAATTCTTGCCTTAAGAAATCCCATGGACAGAGCAGTCTGATGGGCTACAGTCCATAGGGTCACAGAGAGTTGGACATGACTGTGCATACATGCATGCTTGCAAGATTTAGCAATGGAGTCAAAATACCCACAAGAAAGACACAATCCTTGCCCTTAATAATAAACTTATATTTGTCCTACTTACTTTTGAGGTTGTAAACAGTTTTTCTATCCTTATCTCTAATTCACTATCCCACTATCCACTTTTAAAAAGTATATGCATGTAGCAAAGAATGACTAATTTTCTTAACAAACCGAATTCTCCCCCAAGTATATGCCACATTCTATGTGTTATGTAGGGAAGAAAATCTACTGGATCGTGACTTGTGTTCATTCTTAAACTCCCCTGGGTATCTATCTATCTAGCAGTTTGTAAAGGTGGATGCGTGAAACAGGTTGTAATATTAAAAATTCAATATGATGTCTCATCCCTGGTCAATAACATCTTTCCTTGATTCCTATGATTATGATATTGGTTGACTACTTGGAATCTCTTATCTAGTACTATTTAATTTACTCTTACTGTTTTTCTCCATTCTTAAATGTAAATCATCTGACTCCAACACACCTACTTCATGTGGTAGAATAGATCTTTCATGGACTAGATATAGCTAAAATTCTATTCTCAAGATCTTTCTTTTAGGTTTGCATCTGAGTATGCCATTATCGTTAAAGTCAGTTCCATCTTGGAATTTGCCTCAACTTGCATCTAGCATGGGCTTCCCAGGTGGTGCTCTCCTGTGATTGTACGTATACAAAATGCTAGCCTTGACTCAGGGGGAAAAATTGTATCTGGTTCCTTGTTAAACTTGATTCACTACCTTCAGGTCCCATTTCATTTCACTACTAACTAATCATAAAAAAAAATAAAAAAAATAAAGAAACATGCCCAGCAGGGTCTAAATGTTTTCAGACTCATTGAATAGAATATAGGACACAGAGAGGGTGAAGCTCTGGGTGGTACTGCAGAGCCAGCATCTGGGCTCCAGGATCATCACCTCTTGTGAATCACACCAGAGAAAAGTAACATCATGGAATACACACAGCCTCACACACCACCATCTGTTTCTGAGTCTGCACCGTGTTTATTAAGGTTGCAATTTGTGACTTCTGGTGGTTTTGCTTATACTTGGTGTATTTTTGAGAGAAGAAAAAGAAAAAAGAGAGATAAGAAATGCTATTACTGGCCAGCACTGGAAGATATTTGAGATTACCTTCCTGGATGTTTAAAAGTCTTCAAATCATGTCTGTGTGGCTGAAGGGCAGGCAGTTGAAGGTGAAATGTTTACAAATAAATAGATTTGTTCATTACTCCTATGGTATATAAATGTGCCAAGTTTCTGTTGCTGTCATTTTTTAAGTCTCGCAAGATACCAGTTTTTGGAATGCTCGTATATACATCTCATAGCATTCACAAATAGATGAAGGTAAATCTGAATGACATTCAGACAATGTGTATATAAATTAGTAGGTGGGTGAATAGTTTCCTATCTACTAACAAGTATATTCACCTGTAGAAGTAAATGGCAACCCACTCCAGTATTCTTGCTGGAAAATCTCATAGACAGAGGAGCCTGGTGGGCTACAGTCCATAGGGTTGCAAAGACAGTAAAATAAATTAGCTTCTTGGCTACCTTCGGTGGTAGATACTATTAGTCTCTAAATATTCGCTATCCACCTACCAACACCTGCCTCCACTCATGGGAGAAGTATAATTTTATGCCCCAACAATGTTGGGCTTTAACATGTGACTTGTCTTGGCCAAGGGAATATGAAATGATGCAACAGATGTTTCATCTTATCAGAAGCTGCTAGAAGTATGCAACTTTCTGTCAGTCACCTTGAACTTCTACCTTCTGCCATTACAAGAGTAAGTTGTAGTAGTGTTTGATTTTTCAGCCTGGGGTCTTGCTCACATGGAGCAAAGCTAAACACAGTAAGACCCAGTGACAGCCCACCAAATCCAGAAAAAGCCCAGCCAAATGAAGCCAACCATCAAGGTTTGCATAACGTGTGTGTATGTGCCTGTGTGTTAGATGACTGAGAACTGAATAGTGAGATTTGAGATTTTAGGATTGCCTTGTTATGAAGAAAAAATTTCTTGATATAATTCTATAAAAGAAAAAAATTCAGAAGGATCAATGGATCAATAGTATATATGAATCACTGAAAAACATAATAAATTAAGGACATGAATATTTTGAACCCTAATAAAGCAAGTTTAAAACTCATATTTACAAGATGATTTTTATATTTTCTGTTCATTTTCTATGAACAGAAATATGATCATTTATTAACATGGTACTCTTTCATGCCCATCAAGAACTATTTTATCTCACTAATGAAGGGTAAAGTGATGGATATATGTTGCTGCTAGAGTAAAAGTCACCTTACGCTCCAGAAAATTAATGTATTACTGTGACAACTTTGTTCTTTATTAAAAATGAATCATCCTTGAATCAAAATCTCTTTGCTTTGGAGGTTAGTATCTCACCCTTAATATTAATTTAACTTTGTAGAAATATGACTAGAAATTGAATAGCAGGAAAATAATGAGAAATAAATTAATACAGAAAAGATGTATAATTTAAAATGAACAAGTATCACATGTGTGCACTCAGAAAAGATGAATGTGAAATCAAGAAAATTGTAATCAAAGATAGTTCATTCTACAAAAACAAAAGTATATGGGAGTATACTGATTAGAAGAGAAAATTTAAATCTCCAAAAATTGTTCATATAGTTTATTTGAAGTCATAAAATGTAAAGAAAATAAGGTGTGCTGTTCTGGGGTGAGAAATTGCCATGACACTTGTAGTTGACAGCTGTTGGCTTTGCCTGCTCAGCTCTCATTCTCAAATTTTAAGTTAAAAGAATTCTGATGGGCGTGGGAAGCATGCTCTTTTTCTTCAGTTTCAGTAGCCTAGGTGTTACGATGTCAGTCCTCTTTTAGATCTGGGCCATGTGATTTGTTTTTGTTTCTCTTACGACTCCAGTCCCTGAATGCTGCAGTGCTCCTGAGGGGTGGTGAGGCATTTGGAGATGAGAGTTTTACAGACAGACTTTCTGCTAATATCTATATTTGAGTAAAACCACTAAGAAAATATTTCATAAATTGTTTAATTGTTGTAATGTCTCTTAATTTAAATGTCAACTTTGCAGTGATGTCCTCTATAGGGATTTCAGCAAGTGGTGAAATGGTGTGGGGGGTGGGTGATAGAAGATGGAGAAGAATATATATATATATATATTAGAATTATGTTAGAAAAATCTTCTTTGTATACATAGATTCACCACTAGATGAATGATGTCTACTTTATATTTTCACATATTCGTGTCTTAATTGTTCCTAAAATGTCTTTTAGAATGTTTTTGGTAAAACTTCAGGACCAATTGCAATTGGTAAATTATATTTATATTTTTAACCTCTAGTATTTTTCAGTGTTGAATTGTCCCTCTATCTTCTAAATTTCTCATAATATTGAATTTTTTTGATAATTCCAGGGCTTTGGTCTGTTAGAATGCATCATAGTCTTGTTTTTTATAATTGTTTCCACATGAATAGATTAAAGTTAATAATTCTGGCAAAAACAGTGCAGAGGCGTTGTTATATGCTTCTTACTGTTTCACAAGAATAAGAACATTGTATCAAGTTGTTTCATCATTGATAATACAAGTTTGGTCACCAAATCTTTCAGTTGTAACTAACCATTTATTTTTGTTAGTAATTAATAAGAAATCTCTTGTGTTTTAACTTTAAGAGATAGAAATAGCCTGTTTTCTGACAACTCTTCATACAACGGTTCAGTCTATTGATAATGCTTGTCTGACTCAACTTTTACCTTAGAGGTTGTAAATGCTTATTTTTCTATCATTCCTTCCCCATTTACTAGTTGCCATTTATGTGTCAACTCTTATCTCCATCTCTTTATCTTTCCCATCTTCTTTATGCCTACCATCAAATTGATCGTTTGCTTTAGTCACTGTTTATCATTTCTTTCTGTGTCATATATTACATATTATAATTTGTTGTTGTTCAGTTACTAAGTCATATCTGACATATATGTGCATATAAGAAGAAATACATACATAATTTCCTCTATATTCTTACACAAAGGATATCATACTATATAAACTCTTGACATAGCTGGAAAATACTCCATAGAATTTCAAAGTTAATTATCTTTTTATTATATTAACTAAATAGCATTTCATTTTATGGCTGTTTCATAAATTATTTAATCTGTCTTTTATGAATAGATATTTAGTTTTTATCCAAAATTTGCTATTTCAAAGAACAGTACAATAAACAGTCCTGCTTATTGCACTATTATTTGAAATTACATTATTATTATTTCGTATTTGCAGATGCGTATATACAAAGTAGAGCCTTAGAAGTAAGATTTCTGGATCAAAGTGAAAATGGTCATGCAATTTTGTTAGATATTAACATAATATTCTACAGAATTTTTTCAGCGTATGCATATCCTATATGCATAGATATATATACATTCAGTTCAGTTCAGTTCAGTCGCTCAGTCACGTCCGGCTCTTTGCGGCCCCATGAATCGCAGCATGCCAGGCCTCCCTGTCCATCACCATCTCCCGGAGTTCACTCAGATTCATGTCCATCGAGTCAGTGATGCCATCCAGCCATCTCATCCTCTGTCGTCCCCTTCTCCTCCTGCCCCCAATCCCTCCCAGCATCAAAGTCTTTTCCAATGAGTCAACTCTTCGCATGAGGTGGCCAAAGTACTGGAGTTTCAGCTTTAGCATCATTCCATCCAAAGAAATCCCAGGGTTAATCTTCAGAATGGACTGGTAAGTACTGGAATGATAGCCAGAGGACTCTGATTTCCTCAGTGCTCATACTTAATAATTCTAATCCTGAGAAATAGAGCACTGACAGACTTTCTTTATGTGCCCTTCACAGGGCAGAGAGTGGGCTGGTGACCAGAACTAAACAGAATTTCACTGAGTATCAGAGCATAGGTTCCATAACATATGTTACACCAACCAAAGTTATTGTGTCGACCCTTGAACAATAGACTTTATTTGTATTTTATCATGGATTCTTAAAGTAAACGAAGAGTTTTTAAAAAGATTTGTCTTCATTAATGATAGTTCTGAATAAAGAACACAAAAGCCTAAAGAAGGAAGTAAAAAGACACTCAGCTATACATTAGGGAAATATCAAGATAATAAACTATTAAATATCCTGTATTTGTTGTATGTTAAATAGCAAGAATTATAACATGGAGAGTTTGGGGGAAAATCATCAAAGTAGTCTTTAATTCCTATAAAGAATTTTCAATCTATGTTTTAAATTTCAGGAAGGTTATGATTTTTAATACTAGAGATTTAGTCAAGAGTGACTCAAGTCATTTCTCAAATAATTTTAAAAGACCAGTGTTGAGAGAACAAGATTATTTTACCTCCTCTATTAATGCATTTTATTTTGCTTATTCTTCATGAAGCATATTAAAAGTGGAAGAGAAAAAAAAATTTGTAGTCATATACTAAATTTAATATAGTAATGTAATTGCAGATCAGTCTTGCTCTTAATAATAACATATGGTCTTCTCTAACAGTATGAACTTTAGGAATTTTATCAGCATTCAAGTTTCAAATATAAACGACTATGAAGAATTTGGTCTCAGTTAAGGGAATCTTATCTGCAAGATTTTATTTATAAGTTTGTTGTATGTTTTATTGTGCTTTCTCCAAGGAAAGATTTTATTCTAAACAGTATGTGTACGTATATCAATACATGAACAGTCACTAGTATATATCAAGCAATTTTCAGAGTAAATGCTGTAAAAAATCCATCACTTTCAACAGTACTTATGACTAAATCTAATTTTAATGATTAAACCAACATTTTTTATAATATCAATATTTTTTCTAATCTTTAAGTTCTCATACGTGAAGTATAACTTATCTAAACTTCTTTAAGTATGATTGGTTACATACTTAAAGTCATGTTAAAAATTTTAATGGGAAGAAATACTATATACTATGAATATGTCAATCATTATAGTTAGAAATATGGCCTATATATTTATGGAATTCATAAATGACCTCAATTTTAAAATTTTAAATTTTTATTATTTTTAATTTAAGTTTCTTTGGCCATGCCCCAAGTTGGATCTTAGTTCCTCAACCAAGGATTGAATCTGTGCCCCCTTCATTGTTTTTGTATTGTTGCTTTCTTTCTTTAATACTTTGTTCAGCAGAAAGTAATTTTCATCTACTCTCTTTAATCAGTCTTCAACGCTCTATTTTCAGTTCTCTGAGTCCTTCATCCACTTTATGGATGCTTTTAGTTTTGGCTTATGATGAACTGATGAGTTAAGTGGTAGAATAACATTTGGAGTCAACTGTATATGTAAGAACTCATGGAATGAATGGGATTTTACCCAAATAGGCATGCAGGATCCCCAGATATGGATCTTTCTCAGCACCTTCCTCAACTGGAACAACTATACTTTCAAATCTGAACTTTTTGTCAGGAATATGATGATTCTGAGATTGGAAATATTTGAATGTTAATAATATATTATGTTTGAGACTAAAGTAATATAACTCATATATACACACATAGGCTTCCCAGGTGGCTCAACAGTAAAGAATGAGCCTGTCAATGCAGAAGATTCAGGAGACACATGTTCAATCCCTGGGTCAGGAAGATCCCCTGGAGGAGAACATAGCAACCCATTTCAGTATCCTTGCCTACAAAATCTCATGGACAGAGAAGACACAGTCCATGAGATCTCAAAGAGTTGGACACTACTAAGCATGCACGTGCTTGTGTGTGTGTGTATGTGTGTGTGTGTGTGTGTGTGTGTGTGTGTAACTTTAACCCTATTTTACTGTTCCATTTTGATGAGTTATTGTGTAACAGGAAACACCTAAGTCTGCCGCAAAATTCCTGTACAGCAAAGGCTTATATCTTCCTGATGTCGTTTTGCCCTCTAGGATGATTAAGAAGTTCCAGAACTCATTGGGCCAGACCAGGCCCAGTTATCCATTTGAAAAACACCAAACACGTTAATAGTTTGGGTTGCAGTATATGACCTTTAAAAAAATATAATTAGTTGTTTAATTTCTTTTTAAAAAAAGACTTCTTTCAAATAATTTAAAAATATAGGGAGGTAAGGAAGACATTGCCCTTAGTTCTTTATAAACAGTAACAGTAGTCCTAATACAATTTACAAAGAAACAGTCTTTATCACCCTTCTTGACTCCAGGAAGTTTGGTGTTTCCTTCTTAAGTCACTTTCAAGAGAAAACACATTTCCAATTTGATTGAGCAGAAAATCAGATACTGGTGGAGCTATGAATGTAAGTGGTGGGATTCCTGTACTCAAAGGACAGTGTTTAAGTGTTGTCCACATTGCTCATTCTTCATCCACGCAGTGAGCATAGATAGATAAGGTCTGCCATCAGCTAGAAAATGAATTGTAACTCTCTTCTCTTATTTCACTCCTAGCCCACCCTTTTCCAAGGAAGTAGTTTCTCAAAAAATTTCTCTGCATATTAGTTTTCTATATTTCTCTTTCTCTCAAGTAAGCCAGAGTGTGATGGGTCCAAGAATTAAATTTGAGTAAATGAGTAAATAGAAAGTCTTACTTTATCCTTACCCAAGAGCCACCTACACCCCCAACCTAGAAGTATACACTGATGTTTCCAAAACTTTAGTAGCTATTGAAAGTGGTGCTTTGATTCCTATTCAGCAACTCATTTTTGTAAATAGCTACTTTAGATTCTTGCACTGATGGTGGGGCTGAAGGGAGGTAGTACATGCATGCTAAATCGCTTCAGTTGTGTCTGACTCTTGTGACCCTATGGACTGTAGCCCGCTAGGCTTCTCTGTCCATAGGATTCTCCAGGCAGGAATACTGGAGTGGGTTTCCATGCCCTCCTTCAAGGGATCTTCCTTACCCAGGAATTGAACCTGTGTCTCTTTTGTCTCCTGCATTGGCAGGCAGGTTCCTTACCACCAGTGCCAGCTGGGAAGCCCAGAGGGGAGGTAGAGTGATGGTTAAAGGTGATTGGTAGAGTAAGATTCAGGAATTGCTTAGTTTTAGGCCATAAAACCATCAGTAACTGTCAAAAACATCATCTTTAATTGCTCACATAGAGCATTGGTGATAAGAATGTCAATTTGAAGTACAAGTCAAGCATTTTGTGAGGCAAAGAGCCACTAAAAAACAAAGGAAGCAGTAGAATCTGCTTTTAGATGCTCCAGAACCGTGAAGAGAAAAATGAGACATGAAATAATTAAGAAAAATGTGGTGACTAAGCCATCTTGAAACAATGATTTCCTAGTTTCATTGTTGTTAAGTGCATTTTAACATATGTTGACAAAATGCAAACATATTGCCAAATGCTCCTAAAATATGATTAATTTTAATAATACTAAGTTAAAAGTATTATTAATGTCTGTGCTGCTGCTGCTGCTAAGTCGCTTCAGTCGTGTCCGACTCTGTGCGACCCCATAGACGGCAGCCCACCAGGCTCCCCTGTCCCTGGGATTCTCCAGGCAAGAGTACTGGAGTGGTTTGCCATTTAATGTCTGTAGTTTATTTTAAATGAAAATAGATTAAACAGTATTCTTCTGAGGTCCTTGTAGTTTTATTCTAATCTTCCAGGGCTTTTTTTGTTATATACATTTTCATCTTCTTTTCCATTATGATTAATAACAGGATAGTGAATATCGTTCCCTGTTCTAAACAATAGAACCTTGTTTTCTATCCATCCTATGAATAATAGCTTGCATCTGCTAATCCCAAACTCTAAGCATTCCTTCTCCTCCTTACCCCTTGGCAACCACTTTCATAGTCTCCTATAACTTATTTATCTAAAGTTGAACCCTGAGAACTCAAATATCTTTCTGTCAAGAAATCATGCTTGATTTATATGTGGAATACTGTGCTTACTAATGCAATGGTGTGGACTAAGTTATTATAGAAAGGTCTATAAGTTGACCAAAAGTATGATACATTGTGAAGATATCTTCACATTATATTTCTATCTATTGAATGTCCATTTTCTATATAAGATAAGAATATTTTAGGTATATTGCATTTGTTGATCTAGATCTAATGGGCAAATATAATATCACTTTTACCCCAAATCAGGTGCTGACATCAGAGAACACTTGGAGAGTTAATATTTGATAAAAAAGATTCTTAAAGAGGAAACAAATTGAAGAAAAACTAACTTAAAACACTGTCAACAATATGGAAGATAAACCCTAATCTCATATTTCAACAGGTTTAGGTTCAGATATAATGAGTTTGCCAAAACCAAGGCAAAATCAACATAAACAGAACATTCAGATAACTGTAGTTACTGATTTTAACTTCTCTTGATCATATGATGCCTCATAATTTGCACCAGTTTAGTACGCTGAGTATAGGTATGTTGACATAACTATGGTTGCCAGATTACATGGTGTATGCTGCTGCTGCTGCTAAGTCACTTCAGTCATGTCCGACTCTGTTCGACCCCATAGACAGCAGCCCACTAAGCTCCTCTGTCCCTGGGATTCTCCAGGCAAGGATACTGGAGTGGGTTGCCATTTCCTTCTCCAATGCATGAAAGTGAAAAGTGAAAGGGAAGTCGCTCAGTCATGCCCGACTCTTAGCGACCCCATGGACTGCAGCGCACCAGGCTCCTCTGTCCATGGTGTATATATATATATATATATATATATATATATATATATATATATATATATATATTTGTTTGAATTCTACAATAAACCTGTCGATAAAGACATAAATGGAACTGGAAAAATATCCAGCCTGGCAGACTGTCTTGCATCTGTCGAAATAATAAATTTCAACATTCAAACTGCTAATATTTCTTGAGCACTTACTATACACTAGGAAATTCATATCAGTTCTCTCATTTCATTCTTGTGTCAGCTTGATAATTGAGGCATATTCATCTCACATGAAAAAAACAGGTTTTTGGCTATTTATGGTATTACATGGTCCCTTATGGGCTACATATAGAGAGTGCTGAAGGCAGAATGATGGCCTATGGAGTCTGGCTCCAAAGACTTTTTGCTCTATCACCATGGGTACCACTGCCCATGCAGAAACCACTCATGCTCATTGTTATCAAATGTTTTCCCAAAAATCAGAATCCAGTGCAGGCCTAAATTCTTATTGGCTCAATTTTTTTCTGAATTTCTTCTTTTGATATCTAACAGGAAGAACTGAGATTGAAAAGGGGAGGGAAAATCTTTAAACTGACAGAGTTGTTGTTGTTGTTTTTTATTTTTTTCCTTTTCTCCGGTATCTTGCCACTGTGACTAGCCCAGTGATATTTAAAATGACTTTTCCTGTCTCCAGAGATCCCTGAGTCCCAACAGTAGTAATTCCTTCAGTACTAGCTTCCTTAACATGTGAAATATATCTACGTGTCCTGGAATCTAATTGCATCTTCTCTTAATAAACGTATTAAAACATCCTGACTGGATCTCTAGCCAATCTATTCTTCATTTGACACTTTTTTCATTGACTAAAAAACAGTTGAGGATTTCAGTGCCACATGCTCAATTATTTCTAGATTTCTCTCAAACTCTACAACAAACGAATGAGTATTGATTGCCCTTCACTTCATCTCTTTTCAGAACACAGCTTTATCTTTTTACACATGTGAAGTTTTACTCAATGAGACCTTTACCAACATTTAGCATCAATAGCTGTTTGCAGGCAATTTGAGTTTCCAATCCATCCAACTCCTTCACAGAATAGGAGTCATAGTAACTATTTCAATAAAATGATTTTCTTAATGCATCTATCACCTAATTTTAATTTAGTTTATCTTTTTGTTTCTGAGTCATTCTTTTTAAAACGTGCTTTGGGAAGCAAAGAGACTTTAGAACTATTTTCTATCATTAAATTACATACTTCTGAAAGGTTATCTTACAGACCATTATGTGTCTGGATAAAAATATAAAAGTTAACAAATTTATTATAAGTTTATTTGCTTTGCATTAAGTCCATGGTGACATGTCATTGCAAACTTAGAAGATATTTAGTGTTTGTTGGGTTGTTCTCTCTAAAAGGAAAATGTGTCATTTATATAAAGCCTCAAAGTGAATATGATTCCAAGAAAATCTTGTAGGCATAAATTCTGGTTATTTCCTAAAGATTAATAAAATCATTTCCATGCTGTGAGATATTTGTGGTGTTCTCACACTATCTTCTTCCTTCAACTACAAAAATAAGGGTTAATTTGAGTTTCTCAGCCTCTTAAATATATGGATTATAATGAAAAACTATTGAAAAAGAAACCATCTTTGTAACATATTGTAATTTAAAGTTGTAGTGAGAATATACTATGAAATATTTAGGGATTTGTCCACGAGAAAAAAATTGAAGATACTGCTACATACTTATTAGAATGGCTACACTTTAAAAAAAAATATGGGCAATACCAGAATACTGATGAGAATATGGAGCACTTTGTAAGTACATCACTTATTAAGCGAAGCCCAGCCTATTCAGATTGTTTAGAGTATTTACTATTTTATTGATTAAATACTGCTCCGATGTAAGAATACATCACCTTCATTGTATAAATATAGATTTGGGGGCATTGAAGGTTTCAAAGTAGAGACAAAGATATGGTAGAACCTTGATGTCAGGACCCATGATCATTCTATACCTCCAAGATTTCTACCGCTATCTGCAGAGGAGTCTTGCTTCCTGCAAAGTGGAACAGTGCCTTGGTCCTCAACCATTGCCCTTTGAGCACCACAGTATAAGCACTGGATGGGTTATGTATGCAAGAAGGAAAGATACTCATTTGTTGTTGTTTAGTTGCTAAGTCATGTCTAACTCTTTCGTGACTCCATGGACTGTAACCTGCCAGGCTCCTCTGTCCATGGGATTTTCTAGGCAAGAATACTGGAGCGGGTTGTCATTTCCTTCTCCAGGGGATCTTCCTGACCCAGGGATTGAACCTGTGTCACCTTCATTGGCAGCCAGGTTCTTTACCACTGAGCCACCTGGGAAGCCCAAGATACTCATTTATCTTTAGACCAATGGTAACAGTGTTACAAAAAAAACAAATACAGATGGATCATTTTAAGATGGAATACAGAATAGGGTCACAAATTATTTTTTATCCCAAACAAAGACATCAACAAAGATAATTTAGAAAAGGTTACAACTGCAAGGAATTGTAGCTATCTTTTATAATATCAGAGGGGGCTTGGGAACAAATGGTGGTTCAGGTGATTTCTGGTAGTTAAGGGGTAAACAGTTTACAAGCTAAGCAACCAGTGATCTAAGGGGAGTTGGGAATTACAATGGGCAAATATGATAGAAAAGAGTTAACAGAGGCCCTACTGGAATGGACAACAGAGACATTAGCAAAACTCAACACACGTAATAGGGTGCTAAGGAAACCAAGGTGTGCAGAAGTAAACGCTCTATCAGGTCTCGTATACCACTTTAAAATGAAATAAAAAGCCCCAAACTGATAGATTATATGAATGGGTTTTGCAGATTGAGCTCAAATGAAATTTGAGTTTCTATGTGCATTTTATATATTTAATGTGTTTTGTTTTTCTGCTAAATTAACACATCAATATCATATTGTGAAAAAGTGCTTGTCCTTTAATCAGATTTTCTCATGAATATATAACCTGAAGAGTGTTAGCTGCTCGGTCATGTCTGACTCAGGCTCCTCCATCCATGGAATTCTCCAGGCAAGAATACTGGAGTGTGTAGCCATTCTCTTCTCCAGGATAACCTGAAGGAATCCCTTTTAAAAATATGCTTGAAGTGATGTAAAGATTTCTGGAGAAATATGTATTTTTCATTATAATTTTATGATATAGCTTCTTGGGAAAGAAACTTGAGTTAAAAACATAAAGTATTAAAACTCATCAGATTTACACTTTAGCAGTATTCATCATTAGGGATTTACCAATCTATGTACATTTATTCCTACATCTACATCAATGAAGCTGAGTTTAATCCAATTTTATAAAAAGGAAAGTAGAGTTCTAAAGATTATAGACTTATATGAGGATAGTATGACCAACATGAAAATCCTAAATTTTCCATTTTTATTTTGTATTTATTTTTCTCATAAGAACATAAACTTAAGTTCAGTTTCTCATATCCTCATTGGTTGTACATAGTAATAATAGAAAAATTTTAAAATATCTTTACACTCAATATTTATTAAAGATCTGTTTTTGTTAAGTACTCGAATATGATGATTTGAGGAAATAAATAGGAATATACTAGTAGCAATTTCAGATAGCCCTATTTTTAGCTCTATCTGTGGTTAGCAAATGTTTTATTTTGGTTTCACTTTGAAACAAATGACAGAAAATTCATTCTAATACCTACTTTTAAAATATGCTCACAAGCTGTTTTATATATTTTTTTCTGTTTTATATTTTTAAACCATGTGGCTTTGCAGATCTAGTTATTTTGAATAAAAAATATGCAATATAAGCAGCATAGGTTAGATATGCTCACATTTGAGACTGTAAGAATGCAAATTGTACGTACATGTTTATAGACATATTCATAAATCTCTTTATTGTAGATAACTTTATTAATAGATAAAAATAACTGCAACAAA
Source organism: Ovis aries (assembly GCF_016772045.2). Classification (NCBI taxonomy): domain Eukaryota; kingdom Metazoa; phylum Chordata; class Mammalia; order Artiodactyla; family Bovidae; genus Ovis; species Ovis aries. Next base: position 41,234,429 of record NC_056061.1, read on the forward strand.
AATTACTTGCTTTTAGAAATCGATATTTGATTTTACAGAATACCATACCTAGAACAATGTGAATCATACCTCCATCTCTGATTTTAAGAGTAAAATTGGAAATGATTCTTGAGAGTGAGAAACCAAAGAATAAAGTAATTCCACATATTTGAAATGAAAAATAACTTTTCTAAGAAATTCAGGAATCAAAAAAATGAGCTAAATTGTTGTTGTCATTCACTTGTTCAGACGTGACCTCTTTGTGACCCTATGGGCTGCAGGATGCCAGGCTTTCCTGTCTTTCATTGTCTCTCGGAGTTTGCTCAAACTCATGTCCATTGATAGATGATGCCATCCAACTATCTCATCCTCTGTTGCCCCCTTCTCCTCCTGCCCTCAATCTTTCCCAGCATTTTCCAGTGAGTCGGCTCTTCACATCAGGTGGCCAAAGTATTGGAGCTTCAGCTTCTGCATCAGTCCTTCCAATGAGTACTCAGGATTAATTTCCTTTAGGATTGACTGGTTTGATTTCCTTGTTGTCCAAGGGACTCTCAAAAGTCTTCTCCAGAACCACAATTTGAAAGCATCAGGTTTTCAGTGCTCAACCTTCTTTATGGTCCAAATCTCACATCTATACATGAATACTGGAAAAAACCCATAGATTTGATTATACAGATCTTTTTTGGTAAAGTGATGTCTCTACTTTTTGATATGCTCTCTAGGTTTGTCATAGCTTTTCTTCCAAGAATCAGTCATCTTTTAATTTCATGGCTACAGTCACCATCTGTAGTGATTTTCAGTTCAGTTCAGTTCAGTTCAGTTCAGTCACTCAGTTGTGTCCGACTCTTTGCGACCCCATGAATCAAAGCACGCCAGACCTCCCTGTCCATCACCATCTCCCGGAGTTCACTCAGACTCACGTCCATCGAGTCCGTGATGCCATCCAGTCATCTCATCCTGGGTCGTCCCCTTCTCCTCCTGCCCCCAATCCCTCCCAGTGTCAAAGTCTTTTCCAATGAGTCAACTCTTCACATGAAGTGGCCAAAGTACTGGAGTTTCAGCTTTAGCATCATTCCTTCCAATGAAATCCCAGGGTTGATCTCCTTCAGAATGGACTGGTTGGATCTCCTTGCAGTCCAAGGGACTCTCAAGAGTCTTCCCCAAGACCACAGTTCAAACACATCAATTCTTCGGCACTCAGCCTTCTTCACAGTCCAACTCTCACATCCATACATGACCACAGGAAAAACCATGGCCTTGACTAGACGGACCTTAGTCGGCAAAATAATGTCTCTGCTTTTCAACATGCTATCTAGGTTGGTCATAACTTTTCTTCCAAAGAGTAAGCGTCTTTTAATTTCATGGCTGCAGTCACCATCTGCAGTGATTTTGGAGCCCTAAAAAATAAAGTCTGACACTGTTTCCCCTGTTTCCCCATCTATTTCCCATGAAGTGATGGGACCAGATGCCATGATCTTCATTTTCTGAATGTTGAGCTTTAAGCCAACTTTTTCCACTCTCCTCTTTCACTTTCATCAAGAGGCTTTTTAGCTCCTCTTCCCTTTCTGCCATAAGGGTGGTATCATCTGCATATCTGAGGTTATTGATATTTCTCCCGGAAATCTTTTTTTTTTTTTTTCTCCCAGCAATCTTGATTCCAGCTTGTGTTTCTTTCAGTCCAGCGTTTCTCATGATGTACTCTGCATAGAAGTTAAATAAGCAGGGTGACAATATACAGCCTTGATGTACTCCTTTTCCTATTTGGAATCAGTCTGTTGTTCCATGTCCAGTTCTAACTGTTGCTTCCTGACCTGCATACAGATTTCTCAAGAGGCAGGTTAGGTGGTCTGGTATTCCCATCTCTTTCAGAATTTTCCACAGTTTATTGTGATCCACACAGTCAAAGGCTTTGGCATAGTCAATAAAGTAGATGTTTTTCTGGAACTCTCTTGCTTTTCCCATGATCCAGCAGATGTTGGCAATTTGATCTCTGGTTCCTCTGCCTTTTCTAAAACCAGCTTGAATATCAGGGAGTTCACGGTTCACGTATTGCTGAAGTCTGGCTTGGAGAATTTTTAGCATTAGTTTACTAGCATGTGAGATGAGTGCAATTGTGCGGTAGTTTGAGCATTCTTTGGCATTGCCTTTCTTTGGAATTGGAATAAAACTGACATTTTCCAGTCCTGTGGCCACTGCTGAATTTTCCAAACTTGCTGGCATATTGAGTGCAGCACTTTCATAGCATCATCTTTCAGGATTTGAAACAGCTCAACTGGAATTCCATCACCTCCACTAGCTTTGTTCGTAGTGATGCTTTCTAAGGCCCACTTGACTTCACATTCCAAGATGTCTGGCTCTAGATTAGTGATCACATCATCATGATCTGGGTCATGAAGATCTTTTTTGTATAGTTCTTCTGTGTATTCTTGCCACCTCTTTTTAATATCTTCTGCTTCTGTTAGGTCCAGACCATTTAGGCTAAGAAAATAATTAAGACATACTTTAAATAGCAATGAAAATATGAGATATTAAAACATTAGGATGAGTCTAAATAGCAATTTAGAGGAAAATTTACAAACTTAAATGCAGATTTTTGAAATGAAAATTTTTGAAAGATTGAAAATTATTGGTAATAATCATTCAGTATATAAATTTAAGAAAGATAAACAGAAAAGTTATATAAAAACAGAAGTAAGGATCTGCAGGAGATGTGGGTTGGATCACTGGGTCAGGAAGTTCCCCTGAAGGAAGAAATGGCAACCCACCCCAGTATTCTTGCCTGGAAAATCTCATGAGCAGAGGAGCCTGGAGGGTTACTTTTCATGGGGTCACAAAGAGTCGGACACAACTGAACTACTGAGCAGGCACAGCATGCCATGATGAGGCAAAAAAGAATAAAATTTTGAAAATAGCTAAGGTTTTTGAAAAACTGATCAGATAAACTTTTGTCAAATTGAGCAAAAACAACAGAAATAAATAAGAGAAAGTGCACAGATAACAAAAGCTATTTGTATTTCACATGTATTAACTAATTTAATCTGCACTCACCTAACAGAGTAGAGACTATTACTAGTCTCAGTTTACTGTTGCCCAAGGACACAGATCTGACCAAGGCCACACCACAAGTCAGGAATTAACTTGAGGCAGTGTGTCCTAGGGCCCTTTTGCTTAACCACTGTGTTGTACTTCATCATGAAATAAAATGCTTTTGCTTCCAGAAACTCACCTAAAACAAAAGTATGAAACAATTTATACCAATGAATTTGAACAAAATGGAGTCTTGTGACTAGTAAATGCATCTTGCCTAATTCTGACTTTCTTGAAGAGATTTTTCTAAACAATTTTAGTTTTTCTCTTTCCCTTCATTCACTTTCTCTAGGCAAGTGGGGATAATTTGATCAATACATCTGGGCAGAATAAACGGTACCTTCTCAACTCAGTTCCTCCTGATTCCTCTGGGGAACTGGCTTGCCAGGAAAACATGTGCCCCACTCCTAGAGGTAGTGTGGGTCACGGTACAGATCTGTCCTCTGGGTTTGGCAAGGCCAGTCTGAGTGGATACACTGAGCTTATTCTGGATTTTTATAATAGTAAACATGATATTGGTTCTCTCCTCAGCCTATTCTTCGAAACCAGCTTTGTTAGCAATATTGGTGATAGTGGAAAGATAACATGTAGAGATGAGATTTCAGTGGTCAGAACATGTGTTTGTTTGTTTTTGGTGGTTTTTTTTTTTGGAATACAATTGCTTTGCAATGTGTTAGTTATTGCTGTACAGTGAACTGAATCAACTATATGATTTATGATAGAACAATGTTCCCAGTGCTTAAAACCGTATGTTCCATGCAAATACAAACTAGAACATGTTGTTTTAAGCACTGAGAATGTTGTTCCAATTTGACCTTGGTAGTTTGCTGCAGCCTATGTTGTAGAGTGTAGCTGCTTTACCATGTGTATGGATGGATTTAACATCAAAACTTAGGTCTGGGATTTTCACCCTGGGTCACTGAAACTTATGGCGGATGATGAAGTATGATAAGGACCTGGATATGTAATCCTCATTCCTAACTCCTTCCTTTTTAATGGGCCAAATACACCTCTACTGCTCCCTGCTGTGAATGTAAAAGGAATCTCCTTTTGAAGGAGATGACTTTGTTTCCCTTAACCTTCTGCGGCTGACAGATAAACATTTAACTTTGGCAGTCAGGATTAGGGGCTCTTTTACCTGTGGTTATAAGCTGTATTTTTTTTTGAACCAAATTTCTTCAATAAGATAAAGGTGATATTTTAATCTCCCACTTCTCCAGTCATTTATTTGATGTATCAGTTTGTTCAGAAGTCATATATGGAACAGAACTGATTTGTATTGTTCACCTTTGTTGCAGGAAGGGGGACCTCTTCCAGGATCTGAGAGTGAACTCTTGTCTAACGCTCAGAAATGAATTGCCCAAGGGGACTCAAGGACAGCCAAAGCAAAAGACTTCATTAAGAAGGGGTAAGGGGACCCAGGAGAACCAGTCTGCCATGTGGTTTGCTGCCTCAGGTTTTATGGTAATCAGATGAGTTTCAGGTGTTTTCTGGCCAATCATCTTGTTTGGCTCATATGCTGTCTGATTCAGGATTCTTCTTGGTGGTGCCTGCATCTCTCAGCCAAGATGGACTCCAGGTTCAGGGTTTCTGGGAGGTTGGAAAGACATCCTTTCTCCTCCCTCCTCCTTTCAGCCCCTCCTGAATTCTCCCTGTTAATTTTCTGCAGCAGCATCACCTTCCTTATTGACACCTGCTATTGTGAGGTGACTCATGCAAGCAGTTATCATTGTGCCTGGCCAAGGCAAGTGGTTTTGGTCAATGGTTCCCTAACACTTTAAACTCCAAAATCTCATGTTTCAGTTGAATACTTGAGTTACAGTCAATTAGTAAAATTGGAAGTTCATAAAAATATATGCCTACTGAAGCTTCTGGCAAGGCAGGAAACTTCAGACTTTGATGATACCTTTGTAAAGGAAGGACATATGGAATTTCCATCCAGGTGAGACTCTTCAGTATATGTATAGCAGTTTTCCCCCACTTGGATTTATATACCTGAAGCCATCAACAATAGGTTTCCCTGGTGGATTAGTGGTAAAGAATCTGCTGGCCAGTGCAGGAGATGCAGGTTTGATTCCTGGGTTGGGGAGATTCCCTGGAGGAGGGCATGGCAACCCACTCCAGTATTCTTGTCTGGGAAATTCCATGGACAGAGGAGCCTGGCAGGCTATAGTCCATGCGATGGCAAAAGCATCAGACAGGACTTAAAACTAAACAACAAAGCCCTCAGCAAAAGCACCAGCCTCATCAGTATGCAGGCTGTTTAGCTACACCCAGGCTTTAGGTCATAGGTTGCTAAAGCTTGTCATTGGAGCACAGCTTTTCCCAAGTGAAAAGAGCTGTAATGAGCATTAATGTAAAAAAAGGTCATCGTTTAGGCTTAGTAAAAACTTCCTTTGAGCCAAAGGAATCTCCAATGAAAATTATTTTTGGTTTCACTATGTGACTTAATCAAGTCTGAAAGGGACTTATCAGTGTCAGATGTCAGCAGGCACTATAGATTAGCTGTCCCAAGTCCTTTCCTTATTCTGTTTTTTTTTTTTTTTTTACTAACCTGTCTTTTGGGTCTGATTCCTATATTTTGTTCATAATCTCTAGTGTCACTTGCCACTAAAAGACATCAGATATTTTAGATTTGTTAAGTTATAAAAGCTCTGAGTATTTCAGAAATTCAACCCATAGCATTGCTCATAAAAAGGTAGATTTTTATTAAGAAGCAAATGGAAAGGAAGAAAGGGGCTTTTTATAGTGACAAAAGTACATAACTTACTGACACAAATTATCACAAACCCTAAGGTAAAAGAAACAATTAACAAGACATATACATATAATGGTCTGTCTTCTAGAATCAAGTTTATCCATGAAATCAAGAAGAAACTGGAATGGTTACCACTGGAACAGGAGCAGTGGAAGAATGAAATAATGTAAATTGATTAAATTGGAGAAAGAGATTTCTTTAGATGAATGTCTGATCAGATAAAGTTAGGAAAATAAAATATTGAAGGACATTATAGACTGACATGAAAAGGAAACTTACACCTACCAGTATACTTCTATGTACCAGTTTCAATTTCTCAGGATGAATTTTCACTATAGTGGTGATTAGCTGTTATTAGTTTGGAAGTTGTGTTTTGTGTCCAGTGAAATCTGAAGATGTGTAATCTTAGAGAGTGAATTTGGATGAGTCCAAATTATTGGATCTGTTTCAAAGTGTCATAGATATTCTGGGAATGATGCTATTATTTGAGCTTATGTTCAAGATATTTATACAGAAAAAGATATGGCAGACATGCAAGACTGGGGTATTCAAAAGCTGAGAAAAGACAACACAGCAAGTGTTGGTCCTCCTATGCTCTTGGGGCACTGACTTCAGAAGCATCAAATGCAAATTTATTTCAGGAATCATGCTGAAACACATGGGGATGAGAGAGAAATCATGTCTAGTAAGATGATGGAAAGACACATTATAAATAGATGAAGGAAAACAATTTTGTTGCTGCCAGATGTTACACTCAACTCAGCAAAATTCTTGAGTATGATGAATTGAAAAGAAAGACACCTCATCTGAAGCTTGGTGCTGAGAGAGGGCAATATTGCAAATTTGTGAGTTTCCCAGAAGTTGCAGTGGCAAAGAATCTGCCTGACAGTGCCGGAGACTCAGAGATATGGGTTTGATTCCTGGGTCAGGAAGATACCCTGGAGTTGAAAATGGCAACCTACTCAGTATTCTTGCCTGGAGAATTCCATGGACAGAGAAGCCTGGTGGGCTACAGTCTATGGGATTGCAAAGAGTTGGACTAAACTGAGTGACTGAGCATGCGCACACACATAAAACAACCCATGACAGGCATACCTTAAGGACAAAATTTTCTCTCTGAGTCAGAGTACAGCCTCATGGATTTTGCCTATTGTAAGTCCCTGACTATTTCTCTTCCCCAGAACACTCTCATTTTTACCCAAATCTGCTTCCCGAATTGAAATTTTTAGGACTTCAAATAAAGTTTTATTTACGACTTTCTGCATTTTTTTTTTTTTGGTTTGACACAAGCTAATAGAAATAGGTATACAAAAATGCAAGAAATTAAAAAGAGTAACTTTAAACAGATTGATCAAATAGAAACAAAAAGGTAACATGGTGAGATAAAACAAAGCATACGAATAATAATATGACACGTAAAGGATTAAGTATAAGCAAAATACTAATATTGACAAGTTATGCAACCAAATAAGCCAGTTATATATTTTATACTAGAAGCACACATTTTATGCAAGAATATAGAAAGCTTGATAACAGAAAGGATACAAGAAGATGTACTATGCGTATAGTACTTGTACCTTAACTAAATAAAGTTAATGTAGCTATTTTAATATCACACTAGGCTTTAAATGTTCAAACTATCTCACAATTGCATGCATCTCACATGCTAGCAAAGTAATGATCAAAATTCTCAAAGCTAGGCTTCAACAATAAATGAACCGAGAACTTCCAGATGTTCAAGCTGGATTTAGAAAAGGCAGAGGAACCAGAGATCAGTCAGTAAAGAATTTGACTGCAGTGCAGGAGACCTGGGTTGGATCCCTGGGTTGGGAAGATCCCCTGGAGAAGGAAATGGCAACCCACTCCAGTATCCTTGCCTGGAAAATCTCATGGACAGAGGAACCTTGTGGACTGCAGTCCATGGGGTCGCAAAGAGTCAGGCACGAATGAGCGACTAACACACACAGAGATCAAATTGCCAACATCCATTGGATCATATAAAAAGGAAGAGAATTCCAGAAAAACATCTGCTTCATTGACTATGCTAAATCGTTTAACTGTGTAGATCACAATAAATTGTGGAAAATTCTTAAAGGGATGGGAATACAAGATCATCTGACTTGCCTCCTGAGAAATCTTTATGCAGGTCAAGAAGCAACAGTTGGAACTGCACATGGAACAACAGACTGGTTCCAAACTGGGAAAGGAGTAGGTCAAAGCTGTATATTGTCACTCTGCTTATTTAACTTATATGCAGTATACATCATGAGAAATGCTGGGCTGGATGAAGCACAAGCTGGAATCAAGATTGCAGAGAGAAATATCAATAACCTCAGATTTGCAGATGCCACCACCCTTACAGCAGACAGTAAAGAGGACCTAAAGACACTCTTGGTAAAGGTGAAAGAGGAGAGAGGAAAAGTTGGCTTAAAATTCAGCATTCAAAAAATGAAGATCATGCACCCAGTCCCATCACTTCATGGGATGCAGTTAGGGAAATGATGGAAACAGTGACAGACTATTTTCATGGGCTCCAAAATCACTACAGATAGTGACTGCAGCCATAAAATTAAAAGATGCTTGCTCCTTGGAAGAAAAGCTATGACCAACCTAGACAGCATATTAAAAATCAGAGACATTACTTTGCTAACAAATGTCCATTTAATCAAAGCTATGGTTTTTCCAGTAGTCATGTATGGATGTGAGAGTTGGACCATAAAGAAAGCTGAGCACTGAAGAACTGATGCTTTTGAATTGTGTTGGAGAAAACTCTTGAGAGTCCCTTGGACTGCAACGAGACCAAACTAGTCAATTCTAAAGGAAATCAATCCTGAATATTCATTAGAAGCACTAATGCTGAAGCCGAAGCTCCCATACTTTGGCTGCCTGGTGGGAAAAGTTGACTCATTGGAAAAGACCCTGATGCTGGGAAAGACTGAAGGCAGAAGGAGAAGGGGATGACAGAGGATGAGATGGTTGGATGGCATCACTGACTCTATGGACATGACTTTGAACAACTCTGGGAGATGGTGAAGGACAGGGAAGCCTGGTGTGCTGCAGTCCATGGAGTCACAAAGAGTCAGACACAACTGAGCGATTGATCTGAGCTGAACTAAATTGTTATATGGAGACCTTAACATATCTATCTCATTAGCCAATAGAAGAAGGAAACAAAATTCAGTAAAAATATAAAAGATCTGAAAAAAAAATTAACAAACTTGACATAATGGAAATTTGTCAGCAAATACAAGTGAAAGTATTTATGGACTATTAACCTAAATTATCCTAAGCTAGTCAATAAAGACAGCCCTCAATAAATAGCAAAGGATCGAAATGATTCAAAGAATGCTATCTCAACACAGTAGAACTAAGCTAGATTTAAATGACAAAAGAAATTAGAAAATTCTCAACTATCTGGATATTAAAGCACTTCTGAGTAATCTATGCATCAATGATACGTATTTTCACAAATGTCTTTTCTAGTGTACTTATGTAAATATATAGACATAGGGATATCTTTCTTTCTCTTTCTACCTATCCCAGAGAAATGCTAATACATGTGCAAAAAAATTTTGAATGATGTTTAAGAACATTTATGTAATTGAAAAAAAGACTTTCATTGAAAGTAAATTTTATATATATATATATATATAAAGATGCATAATCAGTATTATATAATTGTTACTGTTCAATTGTTAAGTCATGTTTAACTCTTTGTGATCTCATGGACTATAGCACACCAGGCTTCTCTGTCCTCCACTACCTTCCAGAGTTTGCTCAAATTCATGTTTATTGAGTTGGTGATGCAATTTAACCATCTCATCCTTTGCAGTCCTCTTCTCATTTTGCTTTTGATCTTTCCATGAATCAGAATCTTTTCCAATGAGTTGATTCTTCACATCAGGTGGCCAGAGTATTAGAGCTTCTGCTTCAGAAACAGTCCTTGCAATGAATATCCAGGGCTGATTTCCTTTAGGATTGACTGGTTTGATCTCCTTGCTGTCCAACGGATTCTCAAGAGTCTTCTCCAACACCACAGTTCGAAAGCATCACTTCTTCGGCATTCAGCTTTTTTTTTTTAATTTATTTTTTTAATTGAAAGACAATTGCTTTACAGAATTTTGTTGTTTTCTGTCAAACCTCGACATGAATCAGCCTTTTTTATGGTCCAACACTCACATCCATACATGACTACTGGAAAAACCATTGCTTTGACTATATGAACCATTGTCAGCCAAGTGATACCTTGGCTTTTTAATGGGTGCGCGTGTGCTCAGTCGGGTCTGACTTTCTGCTTTATAATATGCTCTCTATATGGTGGAATTTATTAAATAATTTGATATGTGTGTATACTCAGTTGCTCAGTCGTGTCCAACTCTTTTCGACCCCATAGATTGTATCCCTCCATGCTCCTCTTCCCATAGAATTTTCCAGGCAAGAATACTGGAGTGGGTTTCCATTTCCTACACCAGGAAATAATTGGATGGGCAATCCCAAAGACATTCCAGGCCTGGTGTCAGAATATATATTAATAATTTGTCCTTCTGATACTGGGCATTCTCTGGTAAGAGTACTGTTCTCTGCGTGTTGCTTTGCTTTAGCTAGTGGGAGATTTACCCTCTCAAGTATTTCATACTGAGCAGTAATAGCATAACCAGCTTGGAAATTCTCTTTTTATTTTTACATCACAAACTAAAAAATTAATAAACAGAAACATCCATCAAGAGAGCTGGGAAACCAGAAGAGGGAGCTCTCACACTCTTCAAAGTTTGCAGAGCCCATCAGGAAGAAGGACTCCCTCCTCTTTCCTGGGAAGGACTCAGCCAATAATAATCCAAGGACTCTGTAACTAAAGCCTTCCCAACTTTCCTTTCCTCTGTATAAAAGAGTTCTCTTTTCGTTCTGTAGGGACTTGCACATGGCTCACCATGGTCAAATAAAATCTATATATGGAACAATCATTACCTTCCATGAAATTCTCCCTGCCATACTATCTCAGGTGATGAGGCAAGGGGCTAAAAATCAGACCATTGGTCATAAGTCTGAACTGAGAAAGTTAAACCTCACAATCTCCTGTCCAGAAATCAGAGCACTATCAGTGCAGCTGCTACACAAACAGGGAATGGGAGTAAATTCTTTGAAAAATTCTAAATTCCCCAAAACTATAATCTAAAGAATACTCCTCTGTCTACTCTCATTCCCCTCCAAATATATATATATATATATATATATATACATATATATATATATACACATATACACACACACCCAGTGACCTTATACTGAGGATCACAACTCCAGTCATAGAGTAGTAAGGATTTTAGCAGTATCTCCAGGTGCTTAACCTTCAACCTTGTGTGCAAATCTATGTCAAGAGAATGATGCTGAGATAGCAATAAAAAGTAGAAGAGACAGTTAGGGTGACTTTGAATCTTGATCAGTAGAGGCACCACATCTTACCAAAGTGAGTATTTCTTATTTCTCTTTTTTATTTTCTTTCCTATTTGGTGACAAGTCACATCTCATATATATTTTGTATCCAAAACTTCATGAATAGTCTCTTGAGTTCTGTTTTTTTTTTTTTTCAAATGAGGCATCATTGAAAAATGTGGCCAAATCATTTTAACTCAGTTACACACAGTTACAGTAAGCTATTAAATCAATGGACAATGTTTAATACTGTCTTAGTTTCTTCATCTAAGATATGGTGATAAGAATAGTTCAGTTCAGTCGTTCAATTGTGTCCGACTCTTTGCGACCCCATGAACCGCAGCACGCCAGGCCTCCCTGTCTATCACCAACTCCTGGAGTCCACCCAAACCCATGTCCATTAAGTCAGTGATGCCATCCAACCGTCTCATCCTCTGTCGTCCCCTTTTTCTCCTGCCCTGAATCTTTCCCAGCATCAGGGTCTTTTCAAATGATTCAGCTCTTCATATCTGGTAGCCAAAGTATTGGAGTTTCAGCTTCAACATCAGTCCTTACAATGAACACCCAGGACTGATCTCCTTTAGGATGGACTGGTTGGATCTCCTTGCAGTCCAAGGGACTCTCAAGAGTCTTCTCCAACACCACAGTTCAAAAGCATCAGTTCTTCGGTACTCAGCTTTCTTTATAGTCCAACTCTCAGATCCATACAGGACCACTGGAAAAATTATAGGCTTGACTATACGGACCTTTGTTGGCAAAGTAATGTCTCTGCTTTCTAATATGCTGTCTGGGTTGGTCATAACTTTCCTTCCAAGGAGTAAGCATCTTTTAATTTCATAGCTACAATCACCATCTGTAATGATTTTGGAGCCCAGAAAAATAAAGTCAGCCACTGTTTTCACTGTTTCTCCATCTATTTGCCATGAAGTGATGGGACTGGAAGCCATGATCTTCGTTTTCTGCATGTTGAGCTTTAAGCCAACTTTTTCACTCTCCTCTTTCACTTGCATCAAGAGGCTCTTCAGTTCCTCTTCACTTTCTGCCATAAGGGTGGTGTCATCTGCATAGCTGAGGTTATTGATATTTCTCCCAGCAATCTTAATTCTGGCTTGTGCTTCCTCCCTCCCAGTATTTCTCAGAATGCACTCTGTATATAAGTTAAATAAGCAGGGTGACAATATACAGCCTTGACCTACTCCTTTTCCTATTTGAAACCAGTCTGTTGTTCCATGTCCAGTTCTAACTGTTGCTTCCTGATCTGCATACAGGTTTCTCAAGAGGCAAGTCAGGTGTTCTGGTATGCCCATCTCTTTAAGAATTTTCCACAGTTTATTGTGATCCACACAGTCAAAGGCTTTGGCATAGTCAATAAAGCAGAAATAGATGTTTTTCTGGAACTCTTTTGCTTTTTCCATGATCCAGTGGATGTTGGCCATTTGATCTCTGGTTCCTCTGCCTTTTCAAAAACCAGCTTGAACATCAGGAAGTTCATGGTTCATGTATTGCTGAAGCCTGGCTTGGAGAATTTTAAGCATTACTTTACTAGCCTGTGAGATGAGTGCAATTGTGTGGTAGCTTGAGCATTCTTTGGCATTGCCTTTCTTTGGGATTGGAGTGAAAACTGACCTTTTCCAGTCCTGTGGCCACTACTGAGTTTTCCAAATGTGCTGGCATATTGAGTGCAGCACTTTAACAGCATCATCTTCAGGATTTGAAATAGCTCAACTGTAATTCCATCATCTCCACTACCTTTGTTCATAAGGATGCGTCTTAAGGCTCACTTGACTTCACATTCTAGGATAATGTTAGTACCTTAGGATTATAACAATGATATTATGGGAAATGCATAGTGCTGTGCTGACACGTACAAAGCACTCAGTGAATGTCAGGCATTAATATCATTGTTTATTATTGGCACTTTATATATCATTAATCATTCAATTAACTATGCAGCTATTTCCTGAACTATTATGTTTGTCAACTTAATTTAGATGTTGGAAATATACACTGTTACGTGAACTGATAAATGACAAAGATCACCCTCTCAATTTGTCACCTTTAATATGTTTATTTTTTAGGAATCATATGTTATCTTTTACATTTTGAACCATACCTTGTAAAATAAGGGTGTTCATTATTAATATTGACAATATAGCATTAATAAGTAATGCTATTATGATATGCATATACTCTGTGGTCATTATTAAAGTAAAATAGAAACGAAAATGAACCTAAGCTCAATCAATTTAAGGACTCCCCTGTTTTATTGTATTATATTTCTTGTATCTAAGTCAATCTTTCTTTTTAAGAAATCTTCCTGCTTTATTGGTTCTGCTAAATGAATTAGATTATTCTGACAGATTTGAGTGTTGCAACTTGATATCTCTATCATTATCCAAATCTTTTCCTTAAAGATTTCTTTTTCTGTTGACAACATATACAAGTTCAATTTGAACTGCAATCTTTTCACTATTCTTTTACTATATGGGAAAAAAGGTGGATAAAATCTGGAGTTGAATAATGTTTGTAGGAATCATTAGGTAGTTGCAGATATCGTGGGTTTTTCTACATATAAACTTAAAGAGGCATCTGACATCAGGAAAAAAAATGAGACTGAAACACTCATTTTTTAAATACTCATCCTAAACATTTGTGTTTTAACTAGCATGTAAGTTTTGCTCTGTTTCCTTCCTGGAGTATTTATTCCTCTGGTGAATTGTAATATGGACACAGAATGAAAAGAATATGTGTATGTGTATTTATTTTCATAATATCAAAATACCAATATTAATACTAGTGTTTGATTAAAAATTACCCAGTATATACTAATAAAAAGCAGTTGAAACTAAATATATAAACAATTCAAAGACTTGTATATATTATAAAGCAAATACAAAATATGAATATATATGATTTATAATCCATGATGCACAAATGCATAAATTTAAAATATACTATAAACCAAATACAGAAAATTATAAATAAGTTATAAAACATCAATTATAATATAAATTAAAATATATAAAATTCAAATTTAACATTCTATTAGTATATTGGTGGCATATAAATTCCCAAAATAAACAATATAAAATGAAAAAGTCACTTAGCATGTAGATTGAAAATGAAATATTATTTTTAAACAAGTGAATTTAAAAATATTGTGCATTCAGGTTGCCATGGTTGAGCTAAAGTATCTTTTTGAGCATTTTTTCCCCTGCTAGATGAAAAATCTCTTTATGTCTCCATGGCATAATGTTGCTAAATTTAGTATGAGCACATTGCAAGCCAAAACCCTGGAGCTCAGCAATCCTGCAGTTTCTGCCTCTTGAGTAGCTAGTAGCATAGGCATGTAACATTATACCCAGTCATTCATGGTACATGTGTGACAGGGGGGAAATTTTCATTTACAACCATTATTGAATTTTAAGAGATGATTCCCGGTAGCATCAGGCTTTTTTGCTGAGTACTATCTTGAACTTTGGCAAATAAGTTTGAAGGCTGGGGCGATGCTAAATATCTTGGTGTAATAATTGGAGTGAAGGAAATTCAGAATTAAGGAATGGAAAAGCCTTGAGACTAGTGCCTGTATATAAAAGGCAGAATAGAGCTGTGTCCATTAGAGATGATGGTGGGGAAGAAGGAAATTGCAAAGATCAGATATGTTGGTTTAATGCTTTAAAGTAGTTTTACTTTGGTTTGTGCTCAGGGCAAACAAGTGACTATAGAGTCAAGAAATATGATGTATAAATTACCTGGTGAAGCTCTATATTTACAACTGTAGAGTTGGACTTTCATGTAGATGCCATTTTACATTCTTGTCAGTGGAGTGCCTGATTCATGTCTTTCTCTGATGGACATAGTATCATGGAAAGCTTTTTGTAAATCAAGTTATTTAGAATTTTATCTGAATTCCAGACACACTATACTCTCTAAAGTTTTACATAAAGTTTGAGCTTTGAAGATAAAATTTCCTCAGTCATTTTGAGTCAGATTTTATTTAGTATTTGGATCCTGCCTTGAGCCAAAATACTTAATTTCCTATTTTGAAATTCAGTTCAGTTCAGTGGCTCAGTCATGTCCGATTCTTTGCAACTGCATGGACTGCAGCATACTAGGCTTCCTTGTCCACCATCAACTCCCAGAACTTACTCAAACTTATGTCCATCAAGTTGGTGATGCCATCCAAACATCTCATCTTCTGTTGCTCCCTCTCCTCCCACTCTCAATCTTTCCCAGCATCAGGGTCTTTTCCAATAGGTCAATTCTTCACATAAGGTGGCCAAAGAATTGTACTTTCAGTCCTTCAAATGAATATTCAGGATTGATTTCCTTTAGGATGGACTGGTTGGATCTCCTTGCAGTCCAAGGGACTCTCAAGAGTCTTCTCCAACACAACAGTTCAAAAGCATCAATTCTTCAGCATTCAGCTTTCTTTAGAGTCCAACTCTCAGATCTATATATGATGAATACTGGGAAAACCAGAGCTTTGACTAGATGGACCTTTGTTGGCAAAGTAATGACTCTGATTTTTAATATGCTGTCTAGGTTGGTCATAGCTTTTCTTCCAAGGAGCAAGCGTCTTTTAATTTCATGGCTGCAGTCACCATCTGCAGTGATTTGGGAGCCCACAAAAATAGTCTGTGACTATTTCCATTGTTTCCCCAACTATATGCCATGAAGTGATGGGACCAGATGCCATGAATCTTAGTTTTTGAATGTTGAGTTTTAAGCCAAATTTTTCACTCTCCTCTTTCACTTTCATCAAGAGGCTCCTTAGTTCTTCTTCACTTTCTCCCATAAGGGTGGTCATCTGCATATCTGAGGTGATTGATATTTCTCCTGGAAATCTTGATTCCAGCTATGCTTCATACAGCCCAGCATTTCTCATGATGTACTCTGCATATAAGTTAAATAAGCAAGGTGACAATATGCAGCCTTGAGGTACTCCTTTCCTGATTTGGAGCCAGTCTGTTTTTCCATGTGTGGTTCTAACTGTTACATCTTGACCTGCATACAGATTTCTCAGGAGGCAGGTCATGTGGTCTGGTATTCCTATCTCTTGAAGAATTTCCATAGTTTGTTGTAATCCACACAGTCAAAGGCTTTGGCCTAAAGCAGAAGTAGATATTTTTCTGGAACTCTCTTGCTTTTTTGATGATCCAACAGATGTTGACAATTTGATCTCTGGTTCTTCTGCCTTTTGTAAATCCAGCTTGAACATCTGGAAGTTCATGGTTCACATACTGTTGAAGACTAACTTGGAGAATTTTGAGCATTATTTTGCTAGCGTATGAGACAAGTGCAATTGTGCGGTAGTTTGAGCATTCTTTGGCATTGCCTTTCTCTGGGATTGGGATGAAAGCTGACCTTTTCCTGTCCTGTGGCCACTGCTGAGTTTTCCAAATTTGCTGGCATATTGAGTGCAGCACTTTCACAGCATCATCTTTTAGGATTTGAAATAGCTCAACTGAATTCTATCACCTCCACTAGCTTTATTCATAGTGATGCTTCCTAAGGTCCACTTGACTTCACATTCCAGGATGTCTGGTTCTAGGTGATAGATCACAGCATTGTGATTATCTGGGTCATGAAGATCTGTTTTTTTGTATAGTTCTTCTGTGTATTCTTGCCACCTCTTCTTGGTATCTTCTGTTTCTGTTAGGTCCATACCATTTCTGTTCTTAATTCTGTCCATCTTTGCATAAAATGTTCCCTGGTATCTCTAATTTTCTTGAAGAGATCTTTAGTCTTTCCCATTCTATTGTTTTCCTCTATTTCTTTGCACTGATCACTGAGGAACGCTTTCTCATTTCTCCTTGTTATTCTTTGGAACTCTGCATTCACATTGGTATATCTATCCTTTTCTCTTTTGCCTTTCACTTCTCGTCTTTTCACAGCTATTTGTAAGGCCTCCTCAGACAGCCAGTTTGCCTTTTTGCACTTCTTTTTCTTAGGGATTATTTTGACCCCAGCCTCCTGTACAATGTCACGAACCTCCATCCATAGTTATTCAGGAACTCTATCAGATCTAATCCCTTAAATCTATTTTTCACTTTTACTGTGTAATCATAAGGGATTTAATCCAGGTCATACCTGAATGGTCTAGGGGTTTTCCCTACTCTCTTCAATTTAAGTCTGAATTGGGCAGTAAGGAGTTCATGATGTGAGCCATAGTCAGCTCCCAGTCTTGTGTTTGCTGACTGTATAGAGCTGCTCCATCTTTGGTTTCAAAGAATATAATCAATATGATTTTGTTGTTGACCATCTGGTGATGTCCATGTGTGGCGTCTTCTATTGTGTTGTTGGAAGAGGGTGTTTGCTATGACTTTGTGTTCTCCTGGCAAAACTCTATTAGCATTTGCCCTGCTTCATTCTGTACTCCAAGGCCAAATTTGTCTGCTACTTCAGGTATTTCTTGACTTCCTACTTTTACATTCCAGCCTCCTATAATGAAAAGGACATGTTTTTTGGGTGTTAGTTCTAGAAGGTCTTGTAGGTATTGATAGAACCATTCAACTTCAGCTTCTTCAGCATTACTGGTTATATTACCAGCTACTTAAATCTCAGGAAGTGATATAATTTAGATGAACATTCCCGTAGGTATACAATTTGGACAAAATAAAAATGAATCAATTACTGAATTGCTGGTTGTTCAAAATGGTGGTGTTCATAATTCTATCATGTTCAACATTTACTACTTGTTACTTTTACAAGCTGTTCCAATTTCATCTTTACATTCTCTACACCAGAATGAAAAAGATATACACTTGATCTTAGCTTTGTATAAGTTTTTTAAAAAAATATTTTCCAGTAAATATAATTTTCCAATAGTAAGTAAATACATAAATATAATCTCACTTGTAACAGAAATTCACTAGCAAATAATATTTTAAAAGAAACTGAACTTCTTTCTTTTTCCTTTGTCTAAACATTGTAGGGCATTTGCATAAGAAGATGCCAGCTCATCCTGTTAGAATAGAGCACAGAGAAGAGGGGTGGATTGCCTGGAACAAGATGTTAGAATCTAAGGAGGATGAGGAAGGCATCTATTTACTGAGGGTGGAGGACTGGAGGGCAGCTGTAATGATCAGCGCATTGGCTATGCTGGAGCTCTGTGTGTATGCTTGGTCACTCAGGTATGTCTGCTCACCAGGTTCCTCTGTTCATGAGACTTCCAAGCAAGAATAGTGGAGTGGGTTGCCATTTCCTACTCAGAGGGTCTTCCCAACTCAGGGATTGAACCTGCAAGTCTTGTACGTCCTGCATTGGCAGGCAGATTCTTTACCACTGCACCACCTAGGAAGCCTGTTGAAGCTGTGTACTTTTTTCCAATGGAGAATATGCACAGAATGAGCTTTTCTAGTTTAGTATCCTGAACTATAGAAATAAAGTAAATAGAAATATTGTTTATGACAAGCATGCATTATTTGTATTAATAGAGTGAATCATAATCTTTATTTACACCTAGGTTAAATATTCATTCTGTACCTTTAAATACATTCTTACTGATCCCCGCAAAGCTTTGGATACTTTATAAGGGATTGTTTTCTTTAATCATCACAACACCTTTATAAAAGAATTCCCATTTTACAAAGACAAAATTGGGATCGAGAGTGAATAAGACATGTCCTCTTTTCTCAGAGATCCTTAAAGGTGGGATGTACATAGAATTTAGCACCATATTTTCAAAATATTTTAGATCAGTTCTTTCCATGGTGTCATAAGGAAGGCATATTCAACTCTGCAGTGGTTCTCAAACATATTTCTTTAGGCAACACAAGGTTTTCTCCAAAGGAAGTGTCTGGGTAAGCACCATAAGTACATCAAATAAAACACCTGCTCAGGTTGGAGTCCAGAGTTTCTCAATCCTGGTTATACTTTAGATCTATCTGGAAAGTTGTTAAATGCCTTGGGTCACCAACCTTCTAGGGGTGGAGGGGCATCAGAATATCTTAAACATTCCCCAGATGATTTTATTGTACAGTCGGGGATGAGCTTCACTGTAGCAGTTAAAAAGGGAACACTTAAAGCTGACTGCTGTGTTAGGAGTACAGAGGATGACTGAGGGAGAATGCTAGAGGATGGGAAACTAGGTGACACTAGTGAAACCCAGACTTTGGAGGCCAGTTTTAATGAGGTTCTCAGAGGTTTGATTTCTGATACCTGTATATTTTTTATGTAACCAATAAACATATTGGCATAATACAAACTCCTGGCACACCAAAATGACAGATTCTGAGTGTGTGTGTTAAAGAATCTAGAAGTAAAAGACATTTTTTCAATGTGCAACAATGCAGAGAAAAATCAAGATCAACAAATTAATCGAACGAAATGTTTTTCTGGTGCTAAATGAATCTAAGAAAATTGATAGGTAAATTGTTATGAAATAACCTTTAGTTTCTTTTTGAAAGCTCTGAATACTTAATAGAATTCTTGACTGTGTCAAATAATTTGAATGTAGTGTCTTGTTAAATGTTTCCTAAACAGAAGTTAGATAAAGAAGGATAAATAATAAGTAAAGAGCCTGGCTTTTTATTTCACAGCAAATAATCATAGTATTGAATAAGATACAAATACCTCCCAGCAAGAGCTGTATTGTTGAAATTTGGGGGGATAATCTTGGGGAGATATTTTTAAAGGCCTAGGAAAGTATCATTTACAAGTACGAACAATAAAAATGACTGTGCCTGTATTATTCTCAGTTAGTCTGTTTTATAGGACTTTGATTTTGTCTAAGGTTATATATATTACCTAATCATTTTCTCATAAGATAAAAATTATATCTTAAATCATGATAAATTAAAGGATAAAAAGAATAAATTTTAGAGTTAGATAAACCTGGATTAGAATTGTGAATTTTGGCTCTGCTATTTGGGTGTTGTATGCTTTTGAAATAGTGTTTGATATTACTGAGCCCAGTTTTCTCATCTGTAAAATAGTCTTAAATATAGTACTTACTTCACAGGGTTGTTGCAAAGATTGAATTAGTTGACAAATATTAAGTGTCTAAAATAGTGGCTAAAATACAGTCTCCTTCAATAAATGTGATGTGATTATTACTGTACTAATTTATTCAATAGTGGAATTTCAGAGAAGGCAATGGCATCCCACACCAGTACTCTTGCCTGGAAAATTCCATGGACGGAGGAGCCTGGCAGGCTGCAGTCCATGAGGTCACTGAGAGTCAAACACGACTGAGCGACTTCACTTTTACTTTTCACTCTCATGCATTGGAGAAGGAAATGGCGTCCCACTCCGGTACTGTTGCCTGGAGAATCCCAGGGATAGGGGAGCCTAGTGGGCTGCTGTCTATGGGGTCTCACAGAGTCAGACACGACTGAAGCAACTTAGCAGCAGCAGCCGCAGTGGAATTTGGAGGAGAACAAGGGATTCCATTGGATAGAATACACTCTAAAACAACTAGAATGTTCTAACAGAGTCAAGAAAATAAAACAAACAGAAATCATAATTCTCTATTCAATGATCATATAAATCTTATAGACAGAATTTATTCTACAGACCTTTTATTTTACTTGCATCTTTACAGAATTATAAAAAGTTGGTGATCATTATTAGGACAGAATTAGAAATCCTATAACCTATAAGGCTTGAGGAATTTGGTCTCTAAATGTAAACCAGCAAACATTCTAGCTATCTTTGGGGAACTAAACTCCCATAAATCCTTCTCACAAAGTTCACATATACTAAATACATAGTACTTTTTGTCTGAGTACTTCTAATTTTGATTTTTGCATGTTGCCACTATAACTCTGTTTTGTCTGTGTACAATTAGCACTGTATTAGACATTGCTTACAATGATAAACAGATTAGATGTGGTCCTTTCCCTCATGGGCTTATAGGATAATAGTCCAAAATAAACATTAACAAAGGAAAAGCACTGGCTGACAAAAATAAATGTGGTTAACCTATCTTAGTCAGCCAATTGTTGTTTGTTTATTCCCTTATGTCAGTTGGAAAGATAAAAACACCAAGGAGGACCTTTATGAGTACAAAATATTCAAACCCATTTGAAAATCTGACACAAAGGATTATGATTAACTGTATCCCAGGAGGGAACTCATGATTGGAAAGCTCATAACAAGGTCTGAAAAAACCACTTTCCTTTTCACAGTTCAAAGCCCAATTTAAATAAGTGCTATAGTGTATACTCACCCAACTTACCTAGAGTCCTCTGATCAGCTTCAATGCATAAGTGCTATAAACATGCAGTTTGGTGAGACTTAACAATGATTCAATTAAACAAGAAAGATTCTCTTGGGTGTTAGGTGGAATGGTTGCTAAGAGATTAGAGAACACATAATTTATCTGTCAGAAAAGCTGGGAAACAGATCATTTCTCAAAGTCAGTTTGAAACTTTAATGTTAAGATGGTATCACAAGGAAAATTATACTGGACAAAGTTGAGCAGTCAAGGAAGATTTTATTCAAGACAACTGCAATAGGCTGGCAGAGCCGGAACTCAGTCTGAATTCAACTCCTCTGAAATAAGGGTGGGATTGATTCTAGGAGACAGAGTGGGGAGAATCATAGGCCATCAATGCTTGCTAATTGGCTTTCCTCCAAAGAAACGGTAAACACTCTCATATCTGTATAATAAGAGGTAGTGTTGCAACATGAGGCAAGGTGCCCACATATGTTAAGCTCCTGACCTTCCAGAAACTGAAAGAAGAAAGCTTAATGATGACATTTCAAAAAGATGGCCTCCAGGTACTTGAGAAAGACAGTCCTGGGTAGTAAAACTGGCAAAAGGATTTTAGAATGATTTATATTTCAAAAGAGTAGAGACAGAATTTGCAGTTAAGTGTTTTCTAAAATAAATGCTCTAAGAAGAGGTAGATCAGTGGCATAGAGGTAAAAAAAAGAAGCCTGTCTAAAGTTTGATTAAGCTGAGGGAAACATTAAGGTCCTCTTAGTTAGTAGGTGAAAATAGATAGAACTTTTAATAGCAAAAGAATCTCTCTCTGATGGGATCCTAAAAGGAGACTATCTTCAAACCTATAAAAATTTTGTGAAGTAGGAGAGTTTGTGATTATGGTTTAAAACTTAATTAGGTCACCTCTAAAGATTTCTAAATTATCAGAACTTTAAACTTCACTGTCTCATCTCAAAGACCAATTTTTTTCCCCTCACAAACAAAAAAAGAGACATCCAAAATGACTTTCACTTCAATGAAAGAAATTTTAAAAAGATGTCCTACTTAAAAACGCTATGTGAGCATGTGAATTTAAAATATTATTTTATCATATCACAGTTCATCATATTTCAAAAAAGACTTGTTTTATCCAATAATTTAACAGAGAATTTGCTGAATAAGGAAAATGTGTACCATGCAGTTTAATATAAAAATTGAGCTATACAAGAACTTTTGCCAACACTTTGAAAAACATATGCACAGAAATGATTTTTACACCTAAGTGTGCATTAGAACCACATTTGGGCCTTTTAGAAAACACAGATACTAGCCCAAACTCTTAGGCCTTCAGTAAAAAGACACTGATTTGTATTTATTGTATATTTATATTTTGGTCATGCTTTTCAGTTTGCAGGATGACCTCAACCAGGGATTGAACTTGGGCCATGACACTGAAAGCTCTGAGTCCTAACCAATTGGACTCCCAAGGAATTCCAGTTAGGTATAAAAATTTCTAAATATGAGTTCTATTGTTTTAAAAAAATGCTTTCATTACATGCCCTCCAGACCAGTAGAGCTTCTGAGAAATGTAGGATCTTAGGCTTTGCCATATCCACTAAAGTTCATGATTTGAAAAAAATTTGGTTGTTGATATCCATATGAAGTCTGTTGTTCAGTTGCTAAGTCCTGTCTGACTCCTTTCTACCCAGTGGACTGCAGCGTGCCTGGCTTCACTGTCCTTCACTATCCCCCAGAGTTGCTCAAACTCACATCCATTGAGTCAGTGATGCCATCCAACCATCTTATCCTGTTACCCCTTCTCCTGCCCTCAATTTTTCCCAGCATCAGGGTCTTTTCCAATGAGTTGGCTCTTTCCATCAGGTGGCCAAAGTATTGGAGCTTCAACTTCAGCATCAGTGCTTCCAATGAATATTCAGGACTGATTTCCTTTAGGATTGACTGGTTTGATCTCCATGCTGTCCAATGGACTCTTGAAAGTCTTCTCCAACACCACAGTCCAAAAGCATCAATTCTTTGGTACTCGGCCTTCTTTATGGTCCAGTTCTCATATCCCTACATGACTACTGAAGAAATCATAACTTTGACTATACATACCTTTGTTGGCAAAGTGATGTCTCTGCTATTTAATATGCTGTCTAGTTTTGTCATAGCTTTTCTTCCAGAGAGCAAGCGTCTTTTAATTTCATGGCTACAGTCACCATCAGCAATAATTTTGAGTCAAATTTTATTTGGAGAAAATAAAATCTGCCACAGTTTCCACTTTTTCCCCATGTATTTGCCATGAAGTGATGGGACTGGATTCCATGCTCTTAGTTTTTTTGAATGCTGAGCTTTATGCCAGGTTACTTTCACACTTATCAAGAGGCTCTTTAGTTCCTCTTCATTTTCTGCCATTAGAATAGATCATCTGCATATTTGAGATTGTTATTTCTCCTATCAGTCTTGATTCCAGCACGTGATTCATCCAACCTGTCATTTCTCATGATGTACTCTGCATATGTGTTAAATAAGCACAGTGATAACCAGAGATCAAATTGCCAACATCCACTGGATCATAGAGAAAGCAAGGGAATTCCAGAAAAAAAAAAAATCTACTTCTGCTTCATTGGCTACTTTAAAGCCTTTTACTGTGTGGATCACAACACACTGTGGAAAGTTCTTAAATAAATGGGAATATCAGACCACATTACCATCTTCTGAGAAACCTATATGCAAGTTAAGAATCAACAGATAGAACCGGACATAGAACAACAGACTGGATCAAAACTGAGAAAGAAGTTGTCAAGGCTTTATATTGTCACTCTGCCTATTTAACCTGAAGCCTGAAAAGCATTGTTCTATAGGAGGTTTTGCTGCACAGCCAGAATCAAAGCCATTCACCAGGTTAGGATGAACTAGCCTCTGGCACTGCAAAAGCAACTTCACTAAAATTATGGATCCTAAACATTCAGCTTTGGTTTCTATTTAAGTCACATGTTTGGAGAACAGTATTTTGGACCAGTAAAAACCAAAGGACAATACAGAGAAAGATGGTGGATACTCACATTAATGTGTGCATGTGTGCCCAGTTGCTCAGTCATGTCTGACTCTTCGACCCCATGGACTGTAACCTGCCAGGCTCCTCTGTCCATGGGATTTTCTTGGGAAGAACACTGGAGTGGTTGCCATTTTCTCCTCCAGGGCTTGTTATCCCAGCCAGGGATTAAACCCACATCCCTTGTGTCTCCTGCTTTGGCAGGCAGATTCTTTACCACTGAGCCACCTTAACATTTGAAAATAAATCTAAAATTTCAAGAATCTTAAATAAGGATTTCTTTGCTGAGAGGGAGATGAAGAGAGCAATCCACCAGACTGGGAATTGGACTCTCCAATGACTCACTGATTAACTTTGGCCTGGGGCAAGCTACCTGTACAATTTCTCCAGGGGTTCCCACAGATGATAAGAGCTATTATTGCTTCTTTTAACAGCTACTTAAAAGCAAATTAGGACATCTTAAAGTAACTTCTGCTTCTCTAGGGAGAAAGCTTTATTAAATTAGTAGTAGATAGAAATAACATTTATTAGTTTACCATATTTTTCTGATGTGCTGCAGTCCAGACCTTTGTTGGCAAAATGATGTGTCTGCTTTTTAATATACTGTCTAGGTTTGTCATAGCTTTTCTTCCAAGCAGCAAGTGTCTTTTAATTTCATGGCTACAGTCACCATCAGCAATGATTTTGGAGTCCAAGAAAATAAAATCTGCCGCAGTTTCCACTTTTTCCCCATCTATTTGCCAGAAGTGATGGGACTGGATACCATGCTTAGTTTTTTTGAATTCTGAGTTTTAAGCCAGGTTTTTTCACTCTCCTCGTTCAAATTTATCAAGAGACTTATCACACTTATCTAGGAGGTCACAAAGAATCAGATAAGATTTAGCAACTAAACAGCAAATATTTTTCTCAGGCTAATGACAACACTGTTTAGTCTCTTTCCCTGTTGATATGCATTTGTGTCTGTGTATAAATATTTATGTGGAGAAGGCAATGGCACCCCACTCCAGTACTCTTGCCTGGAAAATCCCATGGATGGAGGAGCCTGGAAGGCTGCAGTCCATGGGGTTGCTGAGGGTCGGACACGACTGAACGACTTCACATTCACTTTTCACTTTCATGCATTGGAGAAGGAAATGGCAACCCACTCCAGTGTTCTTGCCTGGAGAATCCCAGGGACAGGGAAGCCTGGTGGGCTGCCGTCTATGGGGTAGCACAGAGTTGGACACGAATGAAGTGACTTAGCAGCAGCAGCATAAATATTTATGAAATTTAAGAATTTTGGAATGTAAGGTAAAAGAAGATAAAGTTTTGCTCAGTAACGATTATTTCAAAGTTATTGTTATATTTTACCTTTCTGTTCTCTACTTTTGAAACTCCCAACTGCAATGTGTTATTTGTCTATTTATAGCAAGTCAATAGAAGCAATTGTCAAAAAAAAAAAAAAAGAAAGGAAAAGGTAACAAAATTTTTTTTAAATTCAAAGAGGTAAAGTTGCCTTTTAAAAAAATTTTTTTAAATTATATTTATTAAGCCATTTCTTCCCTATCCTAAGCACTATAGTTTTATTTTCCAAATTATTTCAAATACTGGGAGCTACTGGCTTGACATGTTCTAGCTAGTGTAAATAGTGCTGCAATGAACAATGAGACACATGTGTCTCTTTCAGTCTTGGTTTCCTCAGGGTATATGCCTAGGAGTAGGATTGCTGGGTCATATGGTGGTTTTATTCCTAGTTTTTTAAGGAATCTCCATACCCTCTTCCATAGTGGCTATATCAATTTACATTCCCACCGACAGCGCAAGAGCATTCCCTTTTCTCCACATTCGCTCCAGCATTTATTGATTGTAGACTTTTTGGTGATGGCCATTCTGACTGCTATGAGGTGATATCTCATTGTAGTTTTGATTTGCATTTCTCTAATAATGAATGATGTTGAGCATCTTTTTATGTGCTTGTTAGCCATCTGTATGTCTTCTTTGGAGAAATGTCTGTTTAGGTCTTTTCCCCACTTTTTGATTGTTTTTTTGTATTGTGCTATATGAGCTGCTTGTATGTTTTAGAAATTAATTCTGTGTCAGCTGTTTCATTTGCTATTATTTTCTCCCATTCTGAGGGTTGTCTTTTCACCTTGTTTATGTTTCCTTTGCTGTGCAAAAGCTTTTAAGTATAATCTGTCCAACTTGTTTTTGTTTTTATTTCCATTACTCTAAGAGGTGGGTCATACAGGATCTTGCTTTGATTTATGTCATTGAGTGCTCTGCCTATGTTTTACTCTAAGAGTTTTATAGTTTCTAGTCTTACATTTAGGTCTTTAATCCATTTTGAGTTTATCCTTGTGTATGGTGTTAGGAAGTGCTCTAATTTCAATCTTATATATGTAAATGTCCAATTTTCCCAGCACCATTTATTGAAGAGGCTGTCTTTATCCCATTGTATATTCTTGCCTCTTTTGTCTAAAATTAGGTACACATAGGTGCATAGGTTTATTTCTGGGCTTTCTATCTTGTTCCATTGGTCTATATTTCTGTTTTTGTGCCAGTATCATACTGTCTTGATGACTGTAGCTTTGTAGTATAATCAGAAGTCAAGAAGGTTGATTCCTTCAGCTCCAATCTTCTTTCTCAAGACTGCTTTGGCTATTTTGTGTTTTCATATGAATTGTGAAATTTGTTGTTCTAGTTCAGTGAAAAATGCCATTGGTAATTTGATAAGGATCGTATTGAATCTGTAGATTGCTTTTGATAGTATAATTGATTCTTCCTAACCAGGAACACGGAATATCTCTCCACCTGTTTATGTCATCTTTGATTTCTTTCATCAGTGTTTTATAATTTTCTGTGTACAGTTCTTTTGTCTTCTTAGGTAAGTTTATTCCTTAATATTTAATTCTTTTTGTTGCAATGGTGAATGGGATTGATTCCTTAATTTCTCTTTCTGATTTTTCAGTTAGTATATAGAAATGCAAATGATTTCTAAGCATTGATTTTGTATCCTGCAACTCTGCTAAATTCACTGACTAGCTCTAGTAATTTTCTGATACTATGTTTAGGGTTTTCTATGTACAGTATTATGTCATCTGCAAACAGTGAGAACTTTACTTCTTCTTTTCCAATCTGGATTCCTTTTATTTCTTTTTCTTCTCTGATTGCTGTAGCTAGGACTTCCAAAACTATATTGAATAATAGTGGTGAAAGTGGACACCATTGTCTTGTTCCTGATCTTAGGGGGAATACTTCCATTTTTTTTTTACCATTGAGAATAATGTTTGCTGTAGGCTTATCATATATGGCCTTTACTATGTTGAGGTAGGTTCCTTCTATGCCCATTTTTTGAAGAGTTTTAATCATAAATGGGGGTTGAATTTCTTCAAAGGCTTTTTCTGCATCTATTGAGATTATTATATGGTTTTTGTCTTTAAATTTGTTGATATGGTATATCACATTGATTGATTTTCATGTATTGAAGAATCCTTGCATCCCTGGAATAAACCCAAATTAATCATGGTGTATGAGCTTTTTGATGTGTTGTTGAATTCTGTTTGCTAACATTTTATTGAGAATTTTGGCATCTATGCTCATCAGTGATATTGGCCTGTAGTTTTCTTTTTGTGTGTGTTGTCTTTGTCTGGTTTTGGTATCAGGGTGATGGTGGCCTCATAGAATGAGTTTGGAAGTGTTCCTTCCTCTGCAATTTTTTGAAAGATATAGAAGGATAGGCATTAACTCTTCTCTAAATGTTTGATAGAATTCTCCTGTGAAGCCATCTGGTCCTGGGCTTTTGTTTTTTTCAGAGATTTTTGATCACAGTTTCAATTTCAATGCTCATAATTGGGTTGTTCATAATTTCTATTTCTTCCTGGCTTAGTCTTGGAAGACTGAACTTTTCTAAGACTCTGTCCATTTCTTCCAGGTTTTCCATTTTATTGCCATATAGTTGTTCATAATAGTCTCTTATAATCCTTCATATTTCTGCATTGTCTGCTGTAACCTCTCTTTTTTATTTATAATTTTGTTGATTTGATTCTTCTTTCTTTTTTTGTTGATGAGTCTGGCTAAAAGCTTTTCAATTTTGTTTATCTTCTCAAAGAACCAGCTTTTAGTTTTATTAATCTTTACCGTCATTTCTTTCCTTTCTTTTTCAATTATTTCTACTCTGGTTTTTAATCATTTCTTTCTTTCTGCTAATTTTGGTTTTTGGTTTTTTTTTTTTTTTTGCTCTTCTTTTTCCAGTTTTTTTATGTGTAAAGTTAGGTTGTCTATTCAATGTTTTTCTTGTTTCTTGAGGTAGGATTGTATTGCTATAAACTCTCCTTTTAGAACTGCTTTTGCTATATCCCATAGACTTTGAGTTGTTGTGCTTTCATTGTCATTTGTTTCCAGAAATTTTTTTATTTCCCCTTTGCTTTCTTCAGTAACCTGTTGGTTATTTAGAAAGGTATTGTTTAATCTCCATGTGTTTGTGTTTTTTTGCAGTTTTTTTTCCTCATAATTGATATCTAGTTTCATAGCATTGTGGTCAGAGAAGATGCTTGATATGATTTCAGTTTCCTTAAATTTACTGAGGTTTGATTTGTGACCCTAAATGTGGTCTATCCTGGAGAATGTTCCACATGCACTTGAGAAGAAGGTGTATTCTTCTGAGTTTGGATGAAATGTTCTGAAGATATCAGTGAGATCCATCTCATCTAATGTATCATTTAAGATTTGTGTTTCCTGTTTAATTTTCTGTTTTGATGATCTGTCCATTGGTGTGAGTGGGGTGTTAAAGTCTCCTACTATTATTTTGTTACCATCAGTTTGTCCTTTTATGTCTGTTAGTGTTTGTCTTACTATTGAGGTGCTCCTATGTTGGGTGCATAGATGTTTACAATTGTTATGTCTTCCTCTTGGATTGATCCCTTGATCATTATGTAGTGTCCTTCCTTGTCTCTTGTAATCTTTATTTTAATGTCTATTTTGTCTGATATGAGGATTGCTTCTCCAGCTTTCTTTTGCTTCCCATTTGCATGGAATATATTTTTCCATCCTCTTACTTTTAGTCTATGTGTCTTGAGGTCTGAAGTGGGTTTCTTGTAGACAGCATATATATGGGTCTTGTTTCTGTATCCATTCAGCCAGTCTGTGTCTTTTGGTTGGAACATATAATCTGTTTACATTTAAAGTAATTATTGATATATATGTTCCTATTGCCATTTTCTAAATTGTTTGGGGTTGATTTTGTAGATCCTTTTATCTCTTGTATTTCTGACTATATAAGTCCCTTTAACATTTGCTGTAAAGCTGGTTTGGTGGTACTGAACTCTCTTAACTTTTGCTTGAATGAAAAGCTTTTTATTTCTCCATCAATTTTGAATGAGATTCTTTCCAGGTATAATAATCTCAGTTGTAGATTTTTCCGTTTCAGTATTTTAAATATATCCTGCCATTCCCTTCTGGCCTGCAGAGTTTCTGCTGAAAGATCAGCTGTTAAGCGTATGGGGTTTCCCTTGTATATTACTAGTTGCTTTTCCCTTGCTGCTTTTTAGATTCTTTCTTTGTGTTTAGTCTTTAAAGTTTGATTAGTATGGGTCTTGGCATGTTCCTCCTTGGGTTTATCCTGTATGGGACTCTGTGCCTCTTGGACTTGATTGACTATTTCCTTTTCCATGTTGGGGAATTTTTCAACTATAATCTCTTCAAAATATTTCTCATACCCTTTCTTTTTCTTTTCTTCTTCTGGGGCCCCTATAGTTCAAATGTTTGTGAGTTTGATATTGTCCCAGAGGTCTCTGAGACTATTCTCAGTTCTTTTCATTTTTTTTTAAACTTTATTCTGCTTTTCAGACATTATTTCCACCATTTTATCTTCCAACTCACTGATTTGTTCTTCTGCTTCAGATATGCTGCTATTGATTCCTTCTAAAGTATTTTTAATTTCAGTAATTGTGTTGTTTGTCTCTGTATGTTTATTCTTTATTTCTTATATGTCTTTGTTAATTGATTCTTGCATTTTCTTCATTCTGTTTTCAAGATTTTTGATCATCTTTACTATCATTATTCTGAATTATTTTTCAGGTAGTTTGCCTATTTCCCCTTCATTTATTTGGAGTTTTATGTTTCTAGTTTGTTCCTTCATTGTGTAGTATTTCCCTGTCTTTTCATTATTATTATTATTATTTTTAACTTATTGTGTTTGAGGTCTCCTTTTCCCAGGCTTCAAGGTTGAATTCTTTCTTCCTTTTGGTTTCTGCTCTCCTAAGGTTGGTCCAGTAGTTTGTGTAAGCTTCCAGGGTGAGATTTGTGCTGAGTTTTTGTTTGTGTGTTTGTTTGTTTTTGTTTTTCCTCTGATGGGCAAGGCTCAATGAGGCGGTAATCCTCTATGCTGATGATTGAGTTTGTATTTTTGTTTTGTTTGTTGTTTAGATGAGGCATCCTGCACAGGGTGTTACGGGTGGTTGGGTGATGCCAGGTCTTGTATTCAAGTGGTTTCCTCTGTGTGAGTTCTCATTATTTGATACTCCCTAGGGTCTTCCCAGGCGGCTCAGATGGTAAAGCGTCCACCCGCAATGCAGGAGACCCAGGTTCGATCCCTGGGTTGGGAAGATCCCCTGGAGAAGGAAATGGCAACCCACTCCAGTATTCTTGCCTGGAGAATCCCATGGACAGAGGACCCTGATAAGCTACAGTCCATGGGGTTGCAAAGAGTCAGACATGACTAAGTGACTTCTTTCACTTTCACTTTCACGGTTAGTTCTCTGGTAGTCTAGGGTCTTGAAGTCAGTGCTCCCACTCCAAAGGTTTAGGGCTTGATCTCTAAAATGACAAATCCATGTGCTTCTGTCTCTGGTACTAATGGTTTTTTAGATTCCAGAGGCTTTCTGAAGAAGTGAAACACTGCTGCTTCTTCTGTTACCTCATACTTGCACTGCATTCCCCTTTCATACCAGCACCAGAGCCTGCCACCTTGCTTCTGGGGTTCAGCCCACCTTTTGTTTTTATTGAGAGATGTAGAGAGCTGCAAAGAGTGATGTTCCCAATCTTCAGGTGAAGAAAAAAACAAATACAAAATGCATAATCATCCTTGAGTCCATTGGAGTGCTGACATTGCACAGCAACAAACTGGCTCAAAATCTAAGGAGAAGCAAGCAAGGGAAGAAAAGATTGGAGCACTAGTTTTGACAAGACATGGACACTCCATAGTAGGAATTCAGCTAGGGTGCATGGCTCACTGCACAGTATACTGTGAGAGAGGTGAACATCTTGGGGTTGTAGACGTATGTGGTATCCTCATCTTTTTTCCAGGGTTTTCCCTCACAAATTTCACCGGTGCTCACGCATGAAAAAGGGTAATTCTTAGACTCTCTCATGGTACAAAACAGGAGGGGAGGGGAACAGCAGCTGCCAGTGGGGCTTAGCTGGGGGGCAATGCTGAGATACTCATTCCACCTCCTTACTGAACAAAAGCTAAATCTGCTGGGAGGGCAACAAATGCTGCCATTAGGTCACTGGTGGAGATTCCTTGCAAGTGAGGTAAAACAAGAGAGAGAGGGAAAGAAACAAACAAACAGAAAAAAACCAAAAACCCTTTCGCTAGTGGAAGGGCAGCAGAAATAAAGACTGAGGCTTTATTCAAACATAGAATACTCCTACTCCAGCCCCTAGTAGGCCAACAGGCATAGAATAAAAACAATATCTCAAGGGTGGCAATAAGAATGAACAGGAAGAGTACAGAGAATTTTTAGATGATAAAAATACTCTGCATCATAATAATGGATAAGTGTCATTATATTCTCCTCCATAGAATGCATAGCATTGAATGAAATCTAAGGTGAACTCTGGACTTTGAGTGATTGTGATGTGTCAATGTAGATTTATCCTTGGTAACAAACGTGACATTTTGGTAAATGATGTTGATAATGGAGGAGGCTATGCATGCATATGGGAAATCTCTATATTCTCAGTTTTTCTGTGAACTTAAACTGTTCTAAATTATAAAGCTTTAAATTTAAAAAGGAATCCTGCTACAGACAAACCGCTTCTGAGATGCAATGCCAAGGCCTAAAACTAACAGAGCACCAGGCACTCAGGACCAAAAAAATTAAAAACCTATGAAAACCTAGCCTTTACTCTAAATGCAAAGTAATTATTTAGAGGAATTTTAAGCCTGTGGTGCACTAAGGTAATCATAGTAACAACAAAAAATGTACCCAGCCCAACTTTTAATTAGAGTTAATCAAATCTGCTCACTACAGGTCTTGATTAAAGAAAAGTATGCCCATTTCCAGGTATAAAGCTACTTACTTCAGTCTTTGCTATAAAAGAAGCCCAGCTTTCAATAACAATGAAAAACTAGGAAGCATATGAAAACAAAAGCTTAAGTTCTACCTTCCGAGAGAGAACACAATCATGATATAATAGTTGGAATGATATGACAGTAAACTTAAAATAACTGTGTTTAATAGGTTAACAGTTTTTACGGGAAAAGGTAAAGAGCATACATGATTAAATGGCTAATTTCAACAAAGAGGTGGAAATTATAAGAAAGAATCCAAAGGCAATGTTAGAAACGAACAACATTAACAAAGATGAAGTCTCTGATAGTCTCTTCAGTAGACTCAATTCAGTAGTAGAAAGAATTGCCTAACATCAAGATAGGTCAATAGAAGCTATACAAACTGAAACACACACACACCACATATACATATACATGCTATGTGGATTTCTACTGATTACAGAATTTTATTTATCTTTGTTATATTATAGACTGGATGGGTTTGGCATCAGCCTTAGAAGCAAGTCCTTTGAAAAAAATTCATTGCTGATGGTTGAGTTTCAGGGGCCTGCTTATCAAAGTGAATCATCATTAATCAGGAAGATTTAAAGCCAGTTCTAATGATTAATAATTAGTATAGCTATAGAAAATTATAGGGACTTGATTATAAATTCTCAACTGTGTGTATATTCTAATTACTGACTTGGTCTAAGAGTAAATGAAAAGCATACTTACAACTGTTAATAGATATTTTCCCCAAGTTTCTTATGGTTAGTCTTTATGTTAAGCTATACTTCTAATTGGGGTTTCTCAATTGGCACTAATGGTAAAAAACCCACCTGCTAATACAGGAGACACAGAGACATGGGTTCGATCCCTGGGTCAGGAAGATCCCCTGGAGGCGGGCATGGCAACCCACTTCAGTATTCTCGCCTCGAGAATCCCATGGACAGAGAAGCCTGGCAGGTAGTGGTCCATAGGGTTGCAAAGATTCAGAATGACTGAAGCGACTTAGCTCACATGCACATACTTCTAATTGCTAAATATTCCAATGTTTATGAGATATTAAGGTAAACCAAAATAGGCTCCCATTGTAATAACAGACTTTTATTTTTCATAACTGTGGGATAAATGTCTTGAGGTTATTCAGAAGATCAAAATCTCTAATATTTTAATCAAATATTGTTTAGAATTCCTCTCTCCACTATTGTAGATCACAGATCCAGGCAAAAACATTAATTTCTGTAATATTATTACAAATTTACAGAGTAATTTCAACTGTAGACATTAAAAATTAAATTAAATGTGAGAAGAAGCAGCAAATGACATTTGATGCATCGCTGTGGTGCAGCTTAGTGTGTGGGATTTTAATTTAGAAAATACTGTAGGAGTGAGTTGGGGGAGAAAGAAAATTATCTATTGCAGGAACAACTCATCTCAAGACAGTGTCTATGTATGCGATTACTTTTGTCAGAAACTGTGTAATTGACAATAATTTGCTTGCTAATCTAATTAAACTATGAACAAATGGTGCAAGAAATTGTAAAGAATTCTGGGTAAAGCCTTGGGCTCTTCTTGATGGATGTTACTGAAGGTACTAAGCTCATTTTTCTGGGTCATTATTTTATGCATTGGATAGTGGAGAGAGAATTGAAAAATCATTTTTGCAGTAGTTCTGTGTTTAAACTCCCAGACAACCTACTAGTATTTGAGGTGTAATCATCGGTGGGTGGGGTGGACAAGAAGGTAGCTGGCAAGCCAGCAATGAATCCTTTAGCTATAACCTCACTGACCCATGCCTTCTGACCCTTAAGGACCCCCACGTGTCTCCAACTACAAGCTCACACCAGTCTTCTGAGACCAAATGGGCCCTGCTTCAGAGGGGTTCTGCTGCAGAAGCTTGCCTTGGCATCAAACCTCACTTTTCTTTTCATTATGCTTAAAAGGATCAAAATTTTAAAGCAAATCATCAATATGTGCCTGGCAAGCAGGAGTGTCTTTGGGGAACTACAGGACAAGCTATTTCAGAAAATCTTGAATTTTTGATCATTGTATTCATGATATTTGCTGAAATATATGTAGATATACCCCTTCCTTTTTAACCCTTTTCGTTATCATTCCACCTGTCTGTATATTGTTTCATTCATTAATAATCTATTTATTTCATTATTCAATAAATATATATTGAGGTCACACTATGCACCAGGGCTTCCCTGGTGGCTCAGCTGGTAAAGAATCTGCCTGCAGTTCAGGGGATCTGGGTTTGATCTCTGGGTCAGGAAGATCCCCTGGAGAAAGGAATGGCAACCCACTCCAATATTCTTGCCTGGAGATTTCTATGGACAGGGGAGCCTGGCAGGCTATGGATGGAGTCACAAAGAGTCAAACATGACTGAGCTACTAACACGTTCACACCATCCACCAGGTGTGTTGCTGTAGTTGTTTAGTTGCTCACTTGTGTCCAACTCTTTGTGAATACCTGGACTGTATAGCTCACCAGGCTCCTCTGTCCCTGGGATTCTCCAAGCAAGAATACTTGGAGTGGGTTGCCGTTTTCTTCTCCAGGGGATCTTCCCAACCCAGGGATCAAAACAGCATCTCCTGCATTGACGGGTGGGTTCTTTACCACTGAGTCACCTGGGAAACTCATCTACCAAGTGTATTGTGGGTATATTTGTAGTTTGCGTATATCTGACAAATGCCTGCATTTTATTTTCTCTAAGATCTACTAAATGCTTCTGCTTCTTGTGGTGGTTCACATACGCTTTTTTTAAAAATAAATTTTTATTGGAGTATAGTTGATTTACACTGTTGTGTTAATTTTAGATGTACAGCAAAATGAATTAGTTTTACATGTACATATATCCACCCTTTGTTTTGTTTTGTTTTGTTTTAGATTTTTTTCCCATATAGGCTGTTTCAGAGTATTGAGTAGAGCTCCCTGTGATATACAGCAGATTCTACTCAGTTATCTATTTTATATACTGTGGTGTATATATATCAAGGGCTTCCCTGGTGACTCAGTGGTAAAGAAGCCACCTTCTACTGCAGAGACATGGGTTCTACCCTGGGTCAGGAAGATCCCCTGGAGAAGGAAATGACAACTCACTCCAGTATTCTTGCCTGGGAAATCCAATAGACAAAGGAGCCTGGCAGGCTACAGTCCATGGGGTCACATGATTTAGTGACTAAACAACAACAAATATATATCAGCCCCACTCTCTCAGTTTGTCCTCCACCCTTATCCCTTGGTAACCATGTTTGTTTTCTACATCTGTCACTCTACTTCTGTTTTCTAAAAAGAGTTTATTGTATCATTTTTTTAGATTCTACATCTCAGCGATATCTTATGATATTTGTCTTTCTGTGTCTGACTTACTTCATTCAGTACAACAATCTCTAGGTCCATCCATGTTGTTGCAAATGGCATTATTTTATTCTTTTTATGACTGAATAATATTCCATGGTATATATGAACCACATCTTTATTCATTCCTCCATTGATGGGCATTTAGGTTGCTTCCATGTCCTGACTATTGTAAACAGAGCTGCAGTGAACACTGGGGTACATGTGTCTTTTTGAATTGTTTTTC
This sequence comes from Ovis aries, assembly GCF_016772045.2. Classification (NCBI taxonomy): domain Eukaryota; kingdom Metazoa; phylum Chordata; class Mammalia; order Artiodactyla; family Bovidae; genus Ovis; species Ovis aries. The sequence goes on from NC_056061.1 coordinate 41,270,735, forward strand.
TCCATCTTATTTCCATTTATTTGTTTGCTGCCATTATGATATAAACTCCAAGGGGTAAATATCATGCCTACCATTTAGTCTAATACATGGGCACCACAACCCTGGGAATAAATTTCAATATACATTTATAGAATAAATTCTTCTGTAGCAAGACTTGTTTATTTTTATCTGTGTTTCCTCAAGTTTTGGTTTATTGGATTATCTGTAAATGTTTAATGGATAAAGAACTAATTACTTAATATATTCTAACCTCTTATTTTTTAACCCCAAATCCTTGGACTTTTTTTAACTTTTATTTTGACCATTTATTGAATTTCTGCCACTTTGTTCCATAACCTCATACTTGTTACTGATGCATTTACTGCTCAAACCTGTCTGTATTTCCTACTTGAACACTGTGTCTCTAATCATTAGTCCTTTTAGTTACGTGGAGTTCCTATCCTAACAATTCAAATTTCCACAGCTAATGTTCCTGTTCTGCCTTATCTTACAGCCATTCAAGTCCTGGCATAATAGCCTCTGTTCATCTTGTTCTCAAACCTCCTGGCTTAAGAGGGCCAGCCTGTCCTGAACCTTGCTAACATGCCCCAAGTTTAAATGAGGTGACAAGATAACATTTTCTGACTTGAAATTTTGAGTTCAGTTATTTCTGTATTCTGACTATACTCAACATTTTCTCTAAAATCCATTTACTTCATTTGTTTGATTTGGAATATCTACCTTTCCCCTGAAAATAAAGTCTGTGGAGGCCATTGACTATGCTGTATCTTTATCTTCCTATTTTCTGTTACATTGCTGCCATTGTAGCATCTAACTCAGTGCATTATTTTAAATAGTTGTACCATATATAAGGTAAAATCAAAACCAAATAAAATATAGTAATAAAATCAAGTAACAAAATAGGGACAAATTTGGAAGATGATGAAGTATTTCTTATATAATGAGCTCTCTCAAATATATAAATTATTTACAAATCCACACTATTAGAAGCTAGTATATTGTTAAGCTTCAGATAGGGAATTTGTCCCATGTGAGCCTTCCAAACTATCTGGGTGTTTTGAATTGATGACAGTTTTAATCTGAAATTTTATATTATAAATTTCAAAACAATTTCAGTTTTGATGAAGTTATCTGGAGACCCTCAGGTATTATTGCTAATAAAGATGTACAAAGTGAGTGAAAGTCACTTAGTCATATCTGATTCTTTGTGACTCCTTGGACTATACAGTCCATGGAATTCTCCAGGCCAGAATACTGGAGTGGGTAGCCTTTCCCTTCTCCAGGGGATCTTCCCAACCCAGGAATCAAACTCAGCTCTCCCACATTGCAGGTGGATTCTTTACCAGCTGAGCCACAAGGGAAGCCCCAAGATGTACAAAACTGATATATAATATAGCTAATGCATAATATTCGGAAAAGGCAATGGCAACCCACTCCAGTACTCTTGCCTGGAAAATCCCATGGACAGAGGATCTTCGTAGGCTGCAGTCCATGGGGTCGCTAAGAGTCGGGCACGACTGAGCGACTTCACTTTCACTTTTCATTTTCATGCACTGGAGAAGGAAATGGCAACCCACTCCAGTGTTCTTGCCTGGAGAATCCTTGGGATGGGGGAGCCTGGTGGGCTGCCGTCTATGGGGTCGCACGGAGTCGGACATGACTGATGCGACTTAGCAGCAGCAGCAAGAGATGTCCCAAATGCACAGCAAAAGGATGAGTGAAACTCATGAGGTGAATCTGTTTTATTTATAATCATACAGTTATCTTTCATGTTGATTTTCCAATTATGGATTTTGAGAATATATTTTCATTCAAAATGTTACATCTTTTATGATTTGCTTGTTATATATGTTTGAATTTGTATCTTTAACCATCAGTGTGTAAATTTATATAAATATATTTTAAAATATTTTATTTTATTATTTTAAAAATTAATTTATTTGTTTTAATTGGAAGCTAATTACTTTACAATATTGTAGTGGTTTTTGCCATACGTTGACATGAATCAGCCATGGGTGTACATGTGTTCCCTATCCTGTACCACCCCTCCCACCTCCCTCCCCATCCCATCCCTCAGGGTCATCCCAGTACTTCGGCCCTGAGCACCCTGTCTCATGCATTGAACCTGGACTGGCAATCTATTTCACATATTGTAATATACATGTTTCAGTGCTATTCTCTCAAATCATCCCACCCTCACCTTCTCCCACAGAGTCCAAAAGTCTGTTCTTTATTCTTTTGCTGTCTTGCATATAGGGTTATCATTACCATCTTTCTAAATTCCATATATATGCATTAATATACTGTATTGGTATTTTTCTTTCTGACTTACTTCACTCTGTATAATAGGCTCCAGTTTCATCCACCTCATTAGAACTGACTCAAATGTGTTCTTTTTTTTTTTATAGCTGAGTAACATTCCATTGTGTATATGTACCACAACTTTCTTATCCATTTATCTGCCAATGGACATCTAGGCTGCTTCAGTGTCCTAGCTATTGTAAGCAGTGCTGCAAAGAACACTGGAGTTCATGTGTCTTTTTCAGTTCTGGTTTTCTTGGTGTGTATGCCCAGCAGTGGGATTACTGGGTTGTATGGCAGTTCTAAGGGATTATAGAGCTATCAGGGACTTTTCTTATAGCTTAGCTGGTAAAGAATCCACCTACAGTGCGGGAGACTCCAGTTTGATCCTGAGTCAGGAAGATCCACTGGAGAAGGAATAGGCTACCCACTCCAGTATTCTTGGGCTTCCCTGTGGCTCGACTGGTAAAGAATTCACCTGCACTGTGGGAGACCTGGGTTGGGGAGATCCCCTGGAGATAGGAAAGGCTACCCACTCCAGAGTTCTGGCCTGGAGAATTCCAAGGACTATATAGTTCATAGGGCCGCAAAGAGTTGGACATGACTGAATGACTTTCACTTTCACTTTATGGCAGTTATATTTCCAGTTTTTTTTTTAAGGAATTTCCTCATGGTTCTCCATAGTGGCTATACTAGTTTGCATTCCCACCAACAGTGTAAAAGGGTTCCCTTTACTCCACACCCTCTCCAGCATTTATTGTTTGTAGACTTTTTGATGGCAGCCATTCAGACCAGCACGAGATGGTACCTCATTATGGTTTTGATTTGCATTTATCTGATAATGAGGGATGTTCAGCATCTTTTCATGTGTGTTTTTTTAAAGATATTAACTCTTTTACCACTTCCATTAAGCAAGGGGCCATGTGTGCCTTGCCTTGGCTTTAATGAAAATGACAAGTAGAAGGAGAAAAATAGAATTGGAATGCCCAGTTCTCTAGCATGAGGAATATTTCTTTACCAAAGACATAAAGGATAAAATTGATTTTCAACAACTATAAATGATGTTTTTCTGAAGTTCCTAAAGTACTGATTTTTCACAATTTATCACGTGTCCAAAAGATCATGATTTTAAGAACTTTTGTAGTCTCCTTTGGGAAAAGTAATTTGATTTGTGGGAATCTTTCATTTATTATTGTTATTATTTCTGAAAATAAATATGTCAAATCAAATTTTTGGAAATCCCTTTCCCTCTCAGTCATTTGAGTTAAAAATGTTATGAATTATTAAATACAAACAGATATATCTGTCTCTACCTTTTAAAATCAGTGGCATTCTTGCTTTTTACCCTTAAACATAAAGGCCAGCTATTTACAACCCTGCTTTTTTATATTTTTAAAAAAAAATTCTGGTGATTGGGGAAAATGCTTCTTACTTGTAGACTCTCTTATAAATGTAGAAAGATAATATCTATAATCTTTACAACCTCTCACTTCAAAGACCTTACAAATATGCGAATCTCATTTATTTTTCAGTTCTCTGTGCTGTTTGTAAAAATACCCTCCAGGCACAAGTACAATCAACTAGCAGTAGTTCAAAATTGTTTAAAAGAAACAGCAGCAGAAAAAAAATCAAACCCTAACAAATCAAATAACATAGCATAAAATAACAATTATAACCTTTCCAGCCTAGGAAAATAGGCTGTTAAATGACAGCAGTAATAAAACTTGCTTAGTTGGACAAACAGCACTTTAAGAGATCATGTGACATCCAAACAGTGTGGAACAGAACGTATATTTTAAGAACATATTTCTTTAATTCTTTCTCTTGAGAGTTATCGCTGATGCTTTGGCTATTGGAAATAACCTCCTTATACAACATTTACCTTCAAGTGTTCTGAATCCCCTAAGAAATTCACATACATGTGTCTGTGCCTGAAAGAATGTATAAATCGGAAGACATTTGGCACTGTGTATATTTGACACCCTGCCATATCCTTAGCCATCATCTCGTCCCCCCTTTTTTTCTTGCATAAACTGCTTGTATAAACCTGCATAACATCCTTGTTCACACACCACCATCAGATTGAATTTTTTTTAATAATCCAGACTATAGATATAATTTAAAAAGCAATTCATAGGTCTCCATCTCTAGAATGACTCACAATCTAGCACAGACGCTAAATAGAACCTTGTTTTCCCTTTGTTGCTATATAACACAAAACTCATATCTATGAGGACTTAGCACTCTTTGGTTCAAATCTACACTTTGAAAACAACTCCTTGGCATATTCAATGTTTTTCTTTTTGCCAGGCTGTATCAAAAATGCAGAGAAGTGGTGCTGGTCAGGGAAAGTGGGAGACACACAGACTAGACCAGGAAATGGACAGAAAGGAGAAACGCAGCAGCAAACTGGTATTGTAATAATGCCTGGTTGGCCACTCATGACCCTCAGTTCAGTTCAGTTCAGTTGCTCAGTCATGTCTGAGTCTTTGCAACCCCATGAATTGCAGCACGCCAGGCCTCCCTGTCCATCACCAACTCCTGGAGTTCACTCAAACTCATGTCCATCGAGTTGCTGATGCCATCCAGCCATCTTATCCTCTGTCGTCCCCTTCTCCTCCTGCCCCCAATTCCTCCTAGCATCAGAGTCCTTTCCAATGAGTCAACTCTTTGCATGAGGTGGCCAAAGTACTGGAGTTTCAGCTTTAGCATCATTCCTTCCAATGAACACCCAGGTCTGATCTCCTTTAAAATGGACTGGGTGGATCTCCTTGCAGTGCAAGGGACTCTCAAGAGTCTTCTCCAACACCACAGTTCAAAAGCATCAATTCTTTGGTGCTCAGCTTTCTTCACAGTCCAACTCTCCCATCTATACATGACTGCTGGAAAAACCATAGCCTTGACTAGACAGACCTTTGTTGGCAAAGTAATGTCTCTGCTTCTGAATATGCTATCTATGTTGGTCATAACCCTCATTCCAAGGAGTAAGCGTCTTTTAATTTCATAGCTGCAATCACTATCTGCAGTGATTTGGGAGCCCCCCAAAATAAAAAGTCTGACACTGTTTCCACTGTTTCCCCATCTATTTCCCATGAAGTGATGGGACCAGATGACATGATCTTAGTTTTCTGAATGTTGAGCTTTAAGCCAACTTTTTCACTCTCTTCTTTCACTTTCATCAAGAGTCTTTTTAGTTCCTCTTTACTTTCTGCCATAACTTGGCCAATGCTGCAAGCCAGTAACCCATACCCCATTACTAGGCAACAGTTACACAAGCCCATTAACTCCTCACTCAGCCATTGGTTGGTGCCAGAGTGGGTCTCTCCCCCAAGCAAGCACCTGTTGCTGAGTGACCATTAGTGTGGGCCATTAGGCCAAAAGTTGGTGGAGTGGTGGTTGTCATCAGGTGGAGTGACGTAAGAGGCGGATCCCGGCCACCTTCCTTTCAGTCTCCAATTCACCTGGCCTCAGGCCAGCAGTGAGCTTGGGGGACCCTGGGAACAGGTTGGGGCTTGTGTCTTACAGGATTCAGAGCCCTCGCCATGGTCTGGCCCAGGCCTTGAGGTGGAAGTGAACCTCCCCCTCCATCCCCCGCTCTGTGACCTAAGAGCAGCAGCGGTAGTCTGCGTGGGATGCATTCTCTGGGGCCTGGTGCCCGCCATTTGGGTGCCCTGAGGAGCCTGAGGGCCAGTTGGGTCCTGGCACCTGGGTCCCTCAGTGAAGACAGTTGGGCCGGGTCTGGGGACTTGGCCTGAGGGAGCTGCCAACTGAGATCTGTCTCCTCTTCAGCTAGGACCGGGACCACAGAAGGTGACAGTTGTGCCTTGAGACCTTTCCCTTTCTTGTCAGAACAGAGAACATTTGTCTGACAGAGATTTACAGGAACATCAGTATCTTACCTCAAGAACAAAGGCTCTGACACCAAAAAGTTTGCAACAATTAACCATGCCCCTCCCTCACCTTTCCAAGAAAAGGGCTTTGTTGAAAGCGTTTGGGGAGTTGGGTGGTTTTAAGACATGAGCCACTCATCTTGCATGGCCCTGCAATAAACCTTTCTCTGTTCCAAATTGATGTTCTGGTGTTGTGTGGCCTTGTTATGAGGCAGGCACACAGACTTAACAATGGTAGAGGGCACCCTGCCATGCTGAGAGGTGATCATGTTAAACAAGGAAACTGAGATGAGGTGAGAACAGAATGTGAGCACCACCATCTTTCATCGGAGTTCCTGATTGCTTTCAGAGTTGAGATAGCCAAGGTCTTGTTTTCTTCCTCTAGGAAGCAAATGAAGGTTTTGACAGGATCACAGTCAAAGAATACTCAGAAAGCAGGTAACAAAAGGCAGGGCTCTGTATGGTAGCCTTGCTGGGCTTCTTTTCATGGATATTTTATTCAACTCATTTAAAATTATCATCAATATGAGTGTCTCTGGCAGCTAACAGGTACCCTGGTGCATCTGAAGTAATGCTGTTAGGAAGAACAGGTGTCTCTACCTGCATTATGAGTCTGTTTGCTGGTGTGACTGGAAGCAGTCCTGCACAGTTGTTTCTGGGAATGGCTGATCCATTCCTTATTAATTACTCAGTCCTCCTAACTGCCTCACTGGTTATCCTCATTTTCTGAAGTACTCTGGAGAGGCAAATGAATAGCCTGACATGCTTTCCAATGAGTAAAAAATGCAGCTTGGGCAACAATGATGTGGCTAAGGCCAATCTCTTTCTATAAGTAGAGTGCTTAGTATAGAAACCATTTTTTGTATGTTTTAGTGTTCACAATTAGTTAGGAGTGAGTGATACACACATTCATGTGGATGCGTGCTCTCACATGCATGCACATACATATATATTCCTTTTAGAATACTATAGAAACTACATGGTACAAAAAGATAATTATAGATTTAAAACATGCTGGGACTTTTGGCATTAATTGTTTTTGTACAGGTGATGAGAGTGGACTCTGAATTCCCTATCAACACTGCAATGTAGCTTGTCTTTGGTTAGAAGGGATAAATTTTCCCTATGGTGCTGATTGACATAATGATGTTTTTATTGCTGTGTTGACTGTTTCAAAAATATAATTTATAGGTTGGCAAATATTATAACTGGTGTACTAATGTTACATGGAGCACTTGTAGAAGTATTGGAGTAGCTAAACTATTAAATCCTTTTTGGTTTATTGGGGGAACTGGTTCATTACCTTAGGTTTTCTAAGCACTGATACTTTTTGAGTTACTTTTTATACTCTTTGCACTGGTTGTGAAATGATAACTAGACCTGACTTTGAGATTTCAGAAATGGTGCTCAGTTCAGTTTAGTTTTCATTCCAATCTCAAAGAAAGGCAATGCCAAAGAATGCTCAAACTACCGCACAATTGCACTCATCTCACACGCTAGTAAAGTAATGCTCAAGATTCTCCAAGCCAGGCTTCAACAGTACATGAACCATGAACTTCCAGATGGTCAAGCTGTATTTAGAATAGCCATAGGAACCAGAGATCAAATTGCCAACATCTATTGGATCATCGAAAAAACAAGAGAGTTCCAGAAAAACACCTACTTCTGCATTGTTGACTATGCCAAAGCCATTGACTGTTGGATCACAACAAACTGTGGAAAATTCTGAAAGAGATGGGAATACCAGACCACCTGACCTACCCCTTGAGAAATCTGTATGCAGGTCAGGAAGCAATAGTTAGAACTGGATATGGAACAACAGACTGATTCCAAATCAGGAAAGGAGTGTGTCAACGCTGTATATTGTCATCCTGCTTATTTAACTTCTATGCAGAGTACATCATGAGAAACGCTGGGCTGGATGAAGCACAAGCTGGAATCGAGATTGCTGGGAGAAATATCCATAACCTCAGAAATGGTACTAAACATTATTAATTGTATCCCTATGCATTGTTTTTGTCTCTGTCTACATTATAGCTTCTATTATGTTTCCTGGATATTTCTATACTATGTACTTTTCCTTAACCCATGATATTTTTCAAATTTTTAACAGAAACTAAATGAGATACTGGGGGGAAAATGAGTTCTAAAAATTTTTGCACTTCTCAGAAATTTCTGACCCTGAGCATGGATACCTGATGTCAGTTGAGCAGTCTTTAATCACCTTTTAGAGAACAGTTTTCATTCCTCCTGTTATGTGCTGTGATCTGTGGGACTGAACCAAGATTTCAATCCTGACTTCTGTTCTGGTTATAAACATGATTATATGGTACTAGGAGTTCATATAACCTCTTTCTCTTAAGTAACATAAAAGATTTTCCCATCCCTCACCTCTGTTATTACCTATAAGCAATCACAGCTGTACATATTTTTCCATGTCACAAAGGGAGAAATGGAGAGAAAATGATAAAATGATTTGTTTGTCATCATAGTGACAGTCTAGGTTTGAGCCTTGTTCAATCCCTGAGTCGGGAAGATCCCCTGGAGAAGGTTTGGCAACCTACTCCAGTACTCTTGCCTGGAGAATTCCATGGACAGAGAAGCCTGGCAGGCTACAGTTCATGGGATCGCAAAGAATCGGACACGACTGAGCAACTAACTTTGGCTTTTTTTTTTTTTTTAACTGAATCTCATACTCTTCCTTCTATTAAGCAACTCAGTAAGAGAGTAGATAAAGGAGGGGTGAGATAGGAGGGGAGGAGAGTGGATGCAACATAACAGATTGGAAGATATTCTGATAGTCTCCTAGAATGCCATCTGTAGAAATCTCTCCTGATTTGGGATGATCCTGGTCTAAAGTTGTTGCAGAAAGAAGAAACCCCTTCTAGGACCCAAGAGTGGGCTCCTGCCTAACACTTGGAAATAAATTTGTCTGAGGAGACACACATGCTGACAAAGCAAGATAATTTATTGGGAAGGAGCTCCAGAGAGGAGAGCAGCAGGAGGAAGGGAACTGAGGAGGACTGTTTGGCCACTTGGCTTGCAGTCTCAGGTATTATGGTAATAAAGTTATTTTCTGTGTTGTCTCTTGCCGTTTTTGTCAGGTCTCACTGTTGCTGTGTGTGAAATGGCAGGATTAGGTGTATGCATTGTTAAAACTCTAGATGCTTAAAATTAAAGATAACTGTAGGGAATAGGAATTTATGTCTTGGTCATAAGGTGAACTATCAATCAGAAGCCTACAGAGATGACTTTCATTTATATGGGTTAATTTTTTAACCATAGACTGGGATTTCAATGCTCATTTAATTTCAAGTTCTGATTCTAACCAGAACTTCCCTTGATATTTATTGCCAAGAGTGACAACTCCATTACCAAAAAGCATAAATTTCTTGATATATATTTGTTTTGCTTTGTTTTGCAAGCTAAACTACTTTATAAATATGTTTTCCCTATGTTTACTGCCTGAGGAGCCATCTGGCAAGGTGTAAACAGACTCACAATGCACATTGACAGAAGCTTGGTATGTCAGCAGAAAATTAATAGTTGTTTTGCTTTCATTGCTATTACAATTGATCATATGAAGCTATGTAATTTTTTGTTTATCTCCAAGTTTTTCCACATTATTAACACCTTGGTTTTCCTTTCTTTTAATTATAAAAATTAATGAAATCTATAATAACTCTGTGTGTGAAATACTGCTTAATACAGCAAGGATGTATCACGGCATTATTATCTCTCCCTTGTGTCCACACCATGAAAATAACTTTTAGTATTTTTTTATTTTTTGATCACAGAATTCTACACATAAAGAGCACAATACACGTGAGAAGTCCTAAAATCAGGAATAGATAATATCAGGGAACCTCCAGCACTTACAAAATATTGTCCAAATTGTCCTTTAGTACTCACTGGACATTACTCTCTGAGAGAAGAAAACGATCAGGTCTAGAGTATAGTGAACAAAGCAGATGAAATCGATAGTAGAAAAAACATTCACATATTTTTATTAGTAGATACTCATAGCATGCTAGGGATTTCTACTACCGCTCCTCTTTTAAGGTTACTCTTTGGCTCTACCATTTTAGGAAAGTTTGACAATGGCAGGACAACATTATAATTGAAATAATCTCTTCTCAACCCTTACAAAATTGGCAGAGTAGTCATTTTTTCCCAATGGTTAATGATATTATTTGGTAAACACTTATCTGAAGATACTAATTTTTAGCTTTGATTGTCTATGTGACTTCAAACATTATTCATTTTCTCAACCTCCCAAAAGTGATAAAAATTTCCTCCTAAAATTCTCTGATTAAAGATGATTATGTAATAACACTTTTAGTCCTCTATTTTTATAAAGCCTACTGTCAAAAAAAGGAGATAAACTCTCTTCAGTGAAACAAGAAAGTAGCTATAGCTATCAAACAAACTATAAAAGCCCACTGCAAATATGGTAATGTTTGAAGTAAGGCTGGGAAGGACACAAAGAGTCAACAGAGCTCTGGCAAACTTTTAAGTTTCTCCAAGAGCCAGTGGAGCAAGAGATCCAGGCCATGACCTGGCAGTGGACAGTGTGGTGAAACTGTGATGAACGTAATGCTGAAGGACCTGGAGTCAATGAGGGAGGAAAGCAGAGGGAAGGTCAGTCCCTGCTAGAGCTGTGATTTTAAAAACACAGTGACTTTTTTTTTTGCATTCTTATTGAAGTATAGTTGATTTACAATGTTGTGTTAGCTTCTGCTGTAAAGCAAAGTGAATCAATTACACATATACATATGAGTGAAAGTTGCTCAGTTGTGTCCAACTCTTTGTGACCCCATGGACTATACAGTCCATGGAATTCTCCAGACCAGAATACTGGAGTGGATAGGGTTTACCTTCTCCAAGGGATCTTCCCAACTCAAGGATCAAACCCAGACCTCCTGCATTGCAGGTGGATTCTTTACCAACTGAGCTAACAGGGAAGCCCTATATACATATCTATTTCGAGGTACTTTTCCCATAAAGGCCATTACAGAGTATTGAGTGGGGTTCCCTGTGCTATAAATAGGTCCTTATTAGTTATCAATTTTATGCATAATAGTGTGTATATGTTGAGCCCAATCTCCCAATTATCCCTCCATGCCCCTTACTGTTACCACATGGTAACAGTAAGTTTGTTTTCTATATGTGTAATTCTATTTCTGTTTTGTAGATAAGTTCATTTGTACCTTTTTTAGATTCCACATGTAAGTGATATCATATATTTGTTTTTTTCCTGTCTGACTTCACTCAGTATGAATCTCTATGCTCAGGAAGATTTTGAATGAGGAAAACCTAAAGAGATACAATCCCAGGTAAAAGGAAATAACAGATTTAATAAGACACTAATCCTGATAGTGTCTAACTTGAATCAAAGCTCCAAGTTTCCTCTAGTTCATTCTCAGACTTCCCCACTGGTCTTCAGTAAATAATCATCTCAGCTCAATGACAGGCCATATAATGAATTTGGCCTTTTTAAGCTGCATTCAGCAAATGACAGTTTGAAACAAAGACTGAAGAACATATATCACAAGATGATTTACACAAGTCAGTAAGTGAAGAATTTTAAAATAGGATTCTATTTCTCAAAGAATTCATAGTTGACATAATCTCTCTTAAAAAAAATATATGGCAAAACCAATACAGTATTGTAAAGTAAAATAAAGTAAAAATAAAAATTAAAAAAAGACAAATAGGTGAAAAAAATGGTTTAAAAAGAGGCTATAAGGAGACACTGACAATTAAGGATAAGTACATATAATGAATAAATAAAGACCAGTGAACATTGAGCAACAAAGGGCATACACCAAAAACAGATTATTCATCAGGAAAACAGACAATACATCTGAACATTCAAATTCCTTTCTGATTATGTTTGCAGTGAAAGCGATCTGAAATAACTGATTTCAGTGGATTGGGGAGATATGTATGGAGAGTATGTTTCCATAACATGCACAATTCGTGAAGCACTACATTTAAAGCTAAGATATATAAAGTCATTTAAAAAAAGTAAATTTTCCATTGAAAAGACATTCTAAAATTTATAGGGAATTTTCCATGTGTATTAGCAAAAATTATCTGTTCAGATTAATTGCATTATTAAACTCACAGTGCAATAGCAGTAACCAAAGGATAAGCTTGTGTTTTGAAGTAAACTTCCAAACCTCAATTCCTGCAAAGTGAAGTGAAGTCGCTCAGTCGTGTCGACTCTTTGCGACCCCATGGACTGTAGCCTATCAGGCTCCTCCGTCCATGGGATTTTCCAGGCAAGAGTGCTGGAGTGGATTGCCATTTCCTTCTCCAAGGGATCTTCCTGACCCAGGAATCAAACCCAGGTCTCCCGCATTGCAGGCAGACACTTGACGGTCTGAGCCACCAGGGAATTCCTGCAGGATGGCACCAAAAGGACCAAGTGACACCTGTGCATGCAATGAATTGCATGACAGAAAAGGAACCCTGCCTTTAGTGAGCATGAAACCTTAATAATGGACAATAAGCCTGACTTGTGTTTACTTCAGAGAAGACACCATTTCTTCCAGGACTGCCAGCAATGTTGTTCACTATACAGACACCTGTGAAAAAAGTCTGGAAGAAACACTAGTCAGTCTTTTGCTCATAAAATCTGCAGAAAACCAAGAGGCCCATAGAGAAATGATCCCAATAATTATCTACCCCTTGTTTCTATGTCTCTTGACTTGTGAAATTTCCCATGAGTACATCACACTGCAAACTACTCTAATTATTCTGAGTGATGAAGTGGGACCGTATTTGTTCATTTGACATTTAGGGTTTGGCACAAATGGGACCTCTATCAGTCAAGGGGTGCAATGTGACAATGCTTCCAATGTAATTTCTTGGCTCTCTGGTAAGCCTTAGGGTTCCCAATCAGTTTAAATAACTACGTCTAGCCTTTGCTGTTGAAGAAACCACTTGTGGGTATCCATGTTATCAACCAGGTTGTGTCAGTCTGTGCTGAGGAATGACTGACCAACAGTTATAGAAACATGGGATGCAGAACGTATTCAGGTGTTTTGCATGAGAGTTGAAAATACAGAGGCTGTCCTCCACTGTTTGTGATACATTTCTCAGGAAGTCTAAGAGTTATAGCAATCAAATTTTTATCAGAGCTATTTGTCAGGGAATGGCAGACCTAATTCCAGGTGGTTCAGTGGTAAAAAGAATCTGCTTGCCAGTGCAGGAGACAAAGGAGACATGGGTTCGATTACTGGGTTAGGAAGATCCCCTGGAGGAGGAAATGGCAACCCACTCCAGTACTCTTGCCTGGAGAATCCTGTGGACAGAGGAGCCTGGGGGGCTATAGTCCATAGTGTCACCAAGCATGAGTCGGTTGGACTGACCCAAGAGTCAGTTTAATTTAAGGTGTTTGCAATAGTTTGGGAGAGCAATGTCAGGCATAGCTTGAGTGAATAGCTGCAGAATTCAAGTCTGAAAGATGAAAATTATTAATGTTCTTTCCTCAATTCCCAGATCCCAGTGTCACTGTTGCCCTTCCACTGCCGTAAAATAAGTGTGTCCCATTTCCCGGTCTAGTGGACGTAGTTTCACCTTTCTTGCAAGCATCCCCTACTTGCATCTGTTTGCTGGGAGGATCAGGTGCAAGAGGGACAAAGACACTTTTCTAAAGCTTACAGAAATCACTATTTTCTTACTTTAGCCTACACGAAGCACTGTAGGGGGGCCTCAACAAGAAGTGTACTTGGATAAGTGGTTATTATCCTATGGTCAAGCACCAGGTCAGTCCAAACAGAAAATGCAGGTGACTGAACCAGAATTAAGCTTGAATCCTCTAGGCCCATTTTAAAAGAGTATAGCAATATGCCAGCCTAAAGTTGGTGGATTCTGGTGAGAGCTCTTCTCCTGACTTACAGATGACTGCTCTCATACTCTGTGTTCAAATAGCCTGTCCTTGGTATTCACTCTGAGAGAGAGGGAGAGGAATCTCTATCTCTGCTTAGAAACCCACCAAATCTAATGGCTTAGGACCTTACCCATGTGACCTTATTTAATCTTTATTAGGTCCTAAAAGCTACATCTTCAGAAACAGTCACATTGAGAGTGAGGGCTTCAACATATGAATTTGAGGAGGTGGGGGGAGACTTAGGCCATACTATGGAATACAGTTTTGTTAAATAGTCTTAGCTTTGCTGTGTTAGCAAATATATCCTGAAACCTCAGTGAACAAGCCCAGTAAAACTTTATTTCTCTATCAGACACAGAGATCTAGACTTCTTCAGTCCTGTGATTCATCCATCTCAAATGTGATTTTCAGGGACACTTCAGCAAGGAAAAGACAGTGTGGAACTGGAAAACCAAATATTGAATAATTCCTTTATAACCATAAAATTATAAAACTGGAGGGGGAAATAGAATCAAGTCCAATCTTTTTATCTATATTTTATAGGTGAGTAAAAGGAGCATAAAGAGGATAGATGAGTCACGCAGAACAAGATGGTGACTGGGTAGAAGTTGAATCCAGAACTCCTAGCTTAGTATGAGTTAACCAGTAGTTAATCAGTTTCATCTGGTTGAGATATTAGATCCTGGAAATCAGAAAAACAAAGTAAATATGCTTTTAAGTCTAATTCTAGTTTTAAAATATTATAGAAAAATTTACATTCAAGAAATTTAACTAATTTACAAATTTATTTCTGATATAGATCTTGGTAATGATTTTTTGAGTCTGACACCAAAGGTTAAAAAAAAAAATAACAACAGCAAACAAAAAAACAAAAACACAATGGAACTATATCAAACTAAAGGACTTCTGCACAACAAAGGAAGCCATGGGAGGAAATGTTGCAAATCGTGAGTTAATATTAAAAATGTAGAGGGCTTCCCAGGTGGCGCAGTGCCAGTCTACTTACCAATTCAGGAGATGTAGGTTCGAGCCCTGGGTCGAGAAGATTCCCTGGAGAAGGAAATGGCAACCCAACAGCTAACTCATACAACTCAATAGCAAAAAAAAGAAAAAACATAATTAAAGTGGTGAGAAGATCTGAAGAAATTTTTTTCCAAAAAGACATACAGGTGGCTAACAGGTACATGAAAAGATGCTCAACATTGTTAATCATCAGGGAAATGCAAATCAAAACTATAATGTGGTATCACCTCATATTTGTCAGAAAGGCTGTTGCCAACAAGACAAGAAATAACAAGTTCTGGTGAAGATGTGGAAAAAAGGGAACCCTTGTTCACTGTTGGTAGGAATGTAAATTGGTGTAGGTACTATTGTAAATGATATGGAAGTTCTGTGAAAAATTAAAAATAGAGCAATAACATGATCTGGCAATTCCACTTTAGGGCATTTATCTGAAGAGAAGGAAAACACTAACTTGAAAATATATATGGGCTCTCATACTCATTGCAGCATTATTTACAATATCCAAAATATGGAAACAGTGGATGAATAGGTAAAGAAATAAACTGTGATATATACATGTACATATATATGGAACATTTCCTATATGTGTAATATATATGTAATATTTAGTCATTAAAGATTTAATGGAATAAAATCTGGCCATTTGAGACAAAATGGATGAACTTCAAGGGCATTTCTTTAAGTGAAATAAATCAGACAGGGAAATAAATGTTGTTATTATTTTCTTATATGTGGAATCGGAAGGGAAAAATAGTCATAGATTCAGAGTAGAGATTAGCAGTTGCCCCATAAACAGTGGAGTTGGAGGGGGAAAATAGGTGAACTTTTTTTTAAACTAAATTTAATTACATTTTAAAATTATTTGTCCCCAAATTTCCATAAATTTAACAATATAGTTGGATCATACAAACAAAAACTTGTGTTGATATATTATTATATGGAAAAATTTTGTTGGTCTTATTTTTTCAATATTTTTTTAAATTTTTAGTTGCAGAATATATTTAACCACAGTTTCTTTCTATCCTCTGTGTCTACAATATGCTTTGTAAGTATAAAACTTGACCTTGTTAGAGCTTTCTGAAAACTTATAACGTACCATAATAGCAAAAATTCATTTCTAAGACAAATTCTTCTAATAAATGAAACTCAAGGTAATTCAATTACTTATAAAATATATTCATTATTATTTCTAGTATGTATGGCATATTGGATTTCTTTTACATAGAAAGGGAAATGAAATCAAACCCACCATATATTCTCTTCTCAATTCTGTATCTATTCAATGATTCTTAATTGTGTTCTCCTGTGTTGCCATTTTAATCATTAAAGAAATAATTCTACGACTCAGGCATTAGACATAAATATCAAACTCATTTCAAAGACTTTTTGTTAATATAAAATAATTTAGAATTTTATTCTGTTGCTATCTTTTGACTAGCAAGAAAGGAAACTCTTGTCCTTGTGATTCACAGATATTTTGAATATTTCATAAATTGAGTATGAATTATCTCTGTGCAGAGAGTTGAACCATTTGTTCAGCATGACCTTGGAGCAGAAAGACCAAATTGGCCTCAGTGCAATTTAACTTCAGTATTTCCAGAGTTTGTTAGCTGTGTGACTGTTTTAGTCTACTAATGTTGCCATAACAAAATAACATAAATTTGGTGGCTTAAACAACAGAAATTTATTTCTTATAGTCCTAGAGGCTAGAAATGCAAGATCAGTGTTTTGAGCAGGCTTAGTTTCTCCTGAGGGCTTTCTTCTTGACTTGCTGATGGCCATCTCCTAGCTGTCTTCACAAGGCCTTTTATGCAGATGTGCATCTCCAGTGTCTTCTCATAAGGATACTGGTCCTGTTAGGTTAGAACTCTACCCCACAACCTCATTAAATGTTCATTGTCTCCTCAAAGGCCCTATCTCCAAATATAGTCTTTACATGGGTTTAGAAGTGACAGAGTTCAGTTCATAACAATGACCCTAGGCAAATAATCTACCCATGAGCCTCCTTTTTCCTGGTGTGTACAATGGAGATATTAATAATTGCTATGCAGAGTTATTATTAAATGGTATACTATGTATCAAGTTACCAACACAATATCTATGCTTAATAAATAGTATACATATGATTGCTATTCTAATTATAAATTTGCTATGTCCACCCCTGATTTTCCATCTGCTATTGGATGTTGCATGGGTATCAAAGAAGGAAAGACAATAAAGATATGGTTTGTCTTATTAAAAATATATAACTTATGGCATTTGAGACAGTGATATTTATGATAAAAAAGATTTTATATATAGGTATACAGATGAGATTTATACTGATTGGAGATTTGATAGGTCATGACCCTATAACATTTGAAGTAAAAATTAAAGGATGTATATTATTTTGATATATACAGAGATATGGGAAACGGGGTATACAGTGGGAAATTGGAAGGATATTCTACAACAGCTATATCAAAGAAACATGAAAATAAAAACAATATGCAGGTATCATGGGTATGAAACTTACAGACTTTATGACTATCTTTAAGAAAAAGAACACACATTTGAAAATAAAAATTAGAGACAAAAGTATTTATTAGAAAAAAAAGTAAATCCTACCAAATTACGAGAAGCTCATAGATCATGACTTTTCCCTATTAGGCAGTTTATTGGAAATGGTGCAGAGAAATCCCTCCTGATTGCAACCTGACTTCCAGATCCTCTCTTGAAGTATTTACAGCTCCCAGCAATTTCTAGTCTTGGAGATGCTTGTGCAATTAAGAGTCCCTGGTATATCAAGTTCATCTGGGTCAAGGTAAATCTAAGTGTGGTTAGGAATAGTAAGGCTATATACATAGAACAGCAGGGGCAAAGGCAGGAGGGGTGGGGAGAGTAGGGTTATCTAAGATAAAATTGAAATGGGGAAAAATGAGGCCAATCATGGGATGCCTTAAAAGCTTTCTCAGATCTTTTGCTTTATTCATTGAAAGAATCTATGAGGAGTTTGGAGAAGGAATTCTTATATTTCAGAACTATGTTCTTATAATACAAAGCTCAGAAAATGATTTGCAGATATATCATTCTTTCGTGGTGTTAAAGTGGAATATGTATTCACATAGGAATTGATTTGACCTCTACTCCAATCTAATGTGTGCTATATATAGTAAGATGACTTATGATAGTGTTTTAAAGTCTATTTTCAATGCTTATAAAAATATAGTTTTCATTTTCATGCCTTTACAGGACCAAAGGTACTCAGCAAAAAATAAATTTGATGAAATTTTCATTATTTCCTTATTTTCTTTTAAAGTGATTTTATTTTAATGACAGCTTTGGAAAAATAATGGGATTAAGATATTGAATTTCATGATATGCTACTTTGATGGAGACAATTGTTTTCATTATTAATCTCCCATGGATAAGAGCAGATAAACAATAAAGAAAGATGACAAATTAGCAAGTAAGTTTTTTCTTAATTAGAAATAAGAATACAATTGCATATTTGGGGAAAGTGAAAGAGCTAAACCTAAGCAAGCTAAACTTTGTCTCTTTCCTGTTGAATTCCCCATTTGCTCTGTAGGAGTCAAAGATCAAAGTCCCTATGGGATGACACTCAAAATACTCATATAGTTTGGAAATTATCTGTCATGATGAATCATTAAGGGAAACTTTATCACAGTATTGCTCTTTATAGCATCGGACCTTGCTTCTATCACCAGTCACATCCACAGCTGGGTATTGTTTTTGCTTTGGCTCCATCCCTTCATTCTTTCTGGAGTTATTTCTCCACTGATCTCCAGTAGCATATTGGGCACCTAATGACCTGGGGAGTTCATCTTTTGGTATCCTATCATTTTGCCTTTTCATACTTTTCATGGGGTTCTCAAGGCAAGAATACTGAAGTGGTTTGCCATTCCCTTCTCCAGTGGACCACTACGGAATGAGGTTAGTGACATTGTACAGGAGACAGGGATCAAGACCATCCCCATGGAAAAGAAATGCAAAAAAGCAAAATGGCTGTCTGGGGAGGCCTTACAAATAGCTGTGAAAAGAGAAGCGAAAAGCCAAGGAGAAAAGGAAAGATATAAGCATCTGAATGCAGAGTTCCAAAGAATAGCAAGAAGAGATTAAAAAAGCCTTTAGCGATCAATGCAAAGAAATAGAGGAAAACAACAGAATGGGAAAGACTAGAGATCTCTTCAAGAAAATTAGAGATACCAAGGGAACATTTCATTCAAAGATGGGCTTGATAAAGGACAGAAGATATTAAGAGGAGGTGGCAAGAATACACAGAAGAACTGTACAAAATAGATCTTCACGACCCAGATAATCACGATGGTGTGATGGCTCATCTAGAGCCAGACATCCTGGAATGTGAAGTCAAGTGGGTCTTAGAAAGCATCACTATGAACAAAGCCAGTGGAGGTGATGGGATCCCAGTTGAGCTATTTCAAATCCTGAAAGATGATGCTGTGAAAGTGCTGCACTCAATATGCCAGCAAGTTTGGAAAACTCAGCAGTGGCCACAGGACTGGAAAAGATCAGTTTTCATTCCAATCCCAAAGAAAGGCAATGCCAAAGAATGCTCAAACTACCGCACAATTGCACTCATCTCACATGCTAGTAAAGTAATGCTCAAAATTCTCCAAGCCAGGCTTCAGCAATATGTGAACCGTGAACTTCCTGCTGTTCAAGCTGGTTTTAGAAAAGGCAGAGGAACCAGAGATCAAATTGCCAACATCTGCTGGATCATGGATAAAGCAAGAGAGTTCCAGAAAAACATCTATTTCTGCTTTATTGACTATGCCAAAGCCTTTGACTGTGCGGCTCACAATAAACTGTGGAAAATTCTGAGAGAGATGGGAATACAGACCACCTGACCTGCCTCTTGAGAAACTTGTATGCAGGTCAGGAAGCAACAGTTAGAACTGGACATGGAAGAACAGACTGGTTCCAAATAAGAAAAGGAGTATGTCAAGGCTGTATACTGTCACCCTGCTTATTTAACTTCTATGCAGAGTACATCATGAGAAACGCTGGGCTGGAAGAAACACAAGCTGGAATCAAGATTGCCGGGAGAAATATCAATAACCTCAGATATGCAGATGACACCACCCTTATGGCAGAAAGGGAAGAGAAGCTAAAAAGCCTCTTGATGAAAGTGAAAGAGGAGAGTGAAAAAGTTGGCTTAAAGCTCAGCATGCAGAAAACGAAGATCATGGCATCTGGTCCCATCACTTCATGGGAAATAGATGGGAAAACAGTGGAAACAGTGTCAGACTTTATTTTTTGGGGCTTCAAAATCACTGCAGATGGTGACTGCAGCCATGAAATTAAAAGATGCTTACTCCTTGGAAGAAAAGTTATGACCAACCTAGATAGCATATTCAAAAGCAGAGACATTGCTTTGCCGACTAAGGTCCGTCTAGTCAAGGCTATGGTTTTTCCTGTGGTCATGTATGGATGAGAGAGTTGGACTGTGAAGAAGGCTGAGCACCGAAGAATTGATGCTTTTTAACTGTGGTGTTGGAGAAGACTCTTGAGAGTCCCTTGGACTGCAAGGAGATCCAACCAGTCCATTCTGAAGGAGATCAGCCCTGGGATTTCTTTTGGAAGGAATGATGCTAAAGCTGAAACTCCAGTACTTTGGCCACCTCATGTGAAGAGTTGACTCATTGGAAAAGACTCTGATGCTGGGAGGGATTGGGGGTAGGAGGAGAAGGGGATGACAGAGGATGAGATGGCTGGATGGCATCACTGACTCGATGGACGTGAGTCTGAGTGAACTCCAGGAGTTGGTAATGGACAGGGAGGCCTGATGTGCTGCGATTCATGGAGTCGCAAAGAGTCGGACACGACTGAGCAACTGAACTGAACTGAACTTATAGTAGAGTTGATTCCTGCCAAGTGAGGATAACTCATGGCTGTTCTGTGTTCACATTCTCTTTAGATCTAAAATTCTTCTATGTAAGGGATGTCGTGGGGCGATGTTTCCACAATGGGCATCTATTTTGTACCAAATTGTTGGATAGGAAATGTTCATCCTATTTCCTTCCAGTCTATATCAGCTCCCCTCAAGTATCACAGCTTGCTCTCCTGCTCACATAGGTCTTCACTCTTCTCATGTAGGCTGTCCCTAGTACTTGATGCTGTCTGCTTTGATTTTTAGAGTGGTATATTCAGGCCTACCAAATCTTAGTGACTGGGAGAATTTGTTAAAATGGAGACTATCTGGGCCCTGAGTCCAGAATAAGATCTAGAAATCTGTACTTTTCACAAGCAGCTTGGAGGTATTTTGAGCTTCAACTTTGAAAGGCTCTGTTCATGACTAAAATGCCAAATTGATAGTCAAAAGACTCAAATCCTACCTCACCAGTATGCATCAGTGGTATACATCGCTTTGAGCATGACTCATTTTTCTTATTGGAGATAGGCTTATACACAAGCACTGTGAATTTTCTAACACTAAAGATCTATGTGCTAAGCCAGGCTGTGGAACACTCTCCTTTAGTCCTTCCTTATTATCCTTTCTACACCATTTCCTAATCCAGTGGTTCTCAATGTGTATTCTGAGACCAGCACTACCAGCATCACCTGGAAACTTACTAGAAATGCACATTTTTGGACCCCATTTGACTTCATCTGAACCAAGAAAACTAGGGTGTGGCACACCCTCCCAAAGATTTTGATACATGCTAAAGTTGAAGAAACACTGATCTAGTCAGTTCCTTTGAGTCCATCTCAGTGCCTACTGATAGGGGCAGGAAGGAATCTGTTAAATTAATTTACATTGAATTTTAAGGATATTTGTATTTCAATAGAAAATCCTGGTAAAGAGATTGTTGAACCCACAGAAATCTAGTAATAGAAGAATTTATATTATCATAAATCCTGGAAGGAAAGGACTTTAATGAGAGGTTGCTTGGGAATGCTATCAAGCAATTATATATTCTATACTTAAACTATGGGCTTCCCTGGTGGCTCAGAGGTTAAAGCATCTGCCTGCAATGCAGGAGACCTGGGTTCGATCCCTGGGTCAGGAAGATCCCCTGGAGAATGAAATGGCAACCCACTCCAGTATTCTTGCCTGGAGAATCCCATGGATGGAGGAGCCTGGTGGGCTACAGTCCACGGGGTCGCTAAGAGTCAGACACGGCTGAGCAACTTCGTTTCCAGTGCCTATTTCTGTGTAGATACATCAGAATATGTTGTGCTGTGCTTAGTCACTCTGTCGGGTCTGACTCTTTGTGACCCCATGGACTGCAGCCTGCCAGGTTCCTCTGCCATGGGGATTCTCCAGGCAAGAATACTGGATTGGGTAGCCATGCCCTCCTCCAGTGGATCTTCTCAACCCAGGGATTGAAACCAGATCTCCTGCATTGCAGGAGGATTCTTTACCATCTGAGCCACCAGGAATCCTATATTACCCTTCCTTGTTCTCTTCTCTATAGGGAAAAAAGTTAATAGATAAACTAATCCATGTTGATATACAAATACTTTACTGATCTTAAGTAGCTTCTGTTTTCACAGGGGTCTTTTGGAGATGATCTCTTAGTCACATGAGCTGGAATAATCTAGATAACTTGGTAGATTGATGAGATAGAAAGATTCCATTAAGTTCACTCTATCTCCTTATGACTCTGATATTTCTTTCTTCCTTTAAAGGAGAGTTTAGATTTGTGTCTGGTATACCATTAAAAAAAAAAAAAGAAGAAGAAGAATATAGGGAAATCTAATTGCTTTATTACTTTATTTGATGTGCAGTTAAAAAGTATTAAACTTAATCTGAAATTTATAGGAATGCATATTTCTACTCAGTATAAGGAAAAATTTTCTAAGAACTAAAGTTGTTCATCTGGAAAGCTCAAAGACACATAGCATAGATATTAAGAGCACATTCTTTGAAAGCAAAAGGAACTGAGTTCATATCAATTCTTTGACCTTGAACAAATTAGTAGTGTTCTAAACCTCAGTTGTCTAAAAAAATGATGATAATGTCTTCTTCATAGGGTCATTTTGAAGATTAGGTGGGATAATTATGAAGTACTTAATACAGTGACCACTTAGAAATGGTAGCTCTTTTTACAAAAAATTTATCTTTTAATTGGAGGAAAATTGCTTTACAATATTGTGTTGGTTTCTGCTGTACAACAATGCAAATGAACCATAATTATGCATATACCACCTTCCTCTTAAGCCTCCCTCCCCTCCCCTACCCCATCCCCTCTAGGTCATCACAGAGTGCCAGACTGGGCTCCCTGTGTTATATAGCAACTTCCTACCAGCTATTTATTTTATACATCATAGTGTATATATGCCAATGCTACTTTATCCATTAGTCCCACCCTCTCCAGATCAGATGGTAAAGTGTCTGCCTGTAATGCGCGAGACCTGGATTCGATTCCTGGGTGGGGAGGATCCCCTGGAGAAGGAAATGGCAATCCACTCCAGCACTCTTGCCTGGAAAATCCCATGGACGGAGGAGCCTGATAGGCTACAGTCGGGCACAACTGAGCGACTTCACTTTCCTTTCCTTTCCTCCTTCCCCTACTGTGTCTGTAAGTCTATTCTCTACACCTGCATCTCCATTCTTTCCCCGCATATAGATTCATCGATACGGTTTTTCTAGATTCCTTATATATGCATTACCATATGATATTTGTTTTCACTTTCTGGCTTCACTCTGTATAACAGGCTCTAGGTTCATCCACCTCACTAGAACTGATTCAAATTTGTTCTCTTTATGGCTGAGTAATATTCCATTGAATATATGTACTGCAGCTTATTTACCCGTTCATCTCTCAATGGACATTTAGGTGCTTCCATGCTATTGTAAATAGTGGTGCAATGGATATTGGGGTACATGTGTCTTTTAGAATTTTGGTTTTCTCAGGGTATATGCCTAGTAGTGAGATTGCTAGACCATGTGGTAGATTTATCCCTAATTTTTTAAAGGAAACTCCATACCATTCTCCATAAAGGCTGTATCAGTTAACATTCCTATCAACAATGCAGGAGGATTCCCTTTTCTCCACATCCTCCTTAGCATTTATTATTTGTAGATTTTCGATAATGGCCATTTTGATTTGTTGACATGATTCCTCATTGTAGTTTTGATTTGCATTTCTCTAATAATTAGTAGGAGAAGGCAATGGCACCCTACTCCAGTACTCTTGCTTGGAAAATCCCATGGACGGAGGAGCCTGGTAGGCTGCAATCCATAGGGTTGCTAGGAGTTGGACACGGCTGAGCGACTTCACTTTCACTTTTCACTTTCATACATTGGAGAAGGAAATGGCAACCCACTCCAGTGTTCTTGCCTGGAGAATCCCAGGGACAGGGGCGCCTGGTGGGCTGCCATCTCTGGGGTCTCACAGAGTCGGACACAACTGACGAGATTTAGCAGCGTTATTAGTAATGTTAAGCATCTTTTCATGTGTTTATTAGCCATCTGTATGTCTTCTCTGGAAAAATTTTTTTGTTGTTTTTCTGATATTGAACTGTATGAGCTGCTTATATATTTTGGAGACTGATCTTTTGTCAGTTGCTTCATTTGCAACTATTTTCTCCCATTCTGAGGGCTGTTTTTTCATTTTATTTTTTCCTTTGCTGTGCAGAGGCCTTTAAGTTTAATTAGGTCCCATTTGTTTATTTTTATTTCCATTACCCTAGGAGGTGGATCAAAGAGGATCTTGGTGTGATTTATGTCAAAGAGTGTTCTGCCTGTGTTTTCGTCTATGTAAGTAGTGATGCTGTGAACAGTGGGGGCTTCCTAGGTGGCACCGGTGGTAAAGAACCTGCCTGCCAATGCATGAGACACAAGAGATGTGGGTTCAATCCCTGGGTCAGGAAGATCCTCTGGAGAAGGGAATGGCTACCCATTTTAGTATTCTTGCCTGGAGAATTCCATGTCACATCATCTGCAAGCAGTGAGAGTTTTATTTCTTTTCCAACTGGATTCCTTTTATTTCTTTTTCTTCTCTGATTGCCATGGCTAGGACTTCCAAAACTATGTCAAATAACAGTGGCAAGAGTGGGCTGGTACCTCTTATTTTTATAGTTTCAAGAAGAAGCTGAATCACTACCTTGCAGAGATGCTATAGAAAGTGAGGTGAAAACACTGCTAATGTCTATTTCAAATCTATGAATCTCACACCCTAGAAAACTATGCATTCTTTAACTCCTCCATTTTGATGAGAACTATATTTGGGAAATAATTAAATAGAAAAAAATCCTCAGCGAAATTGTAACCTGCATTTTGGCTGGTTTATTTTTGCAGTGATTTATAAAACAATCCTAAATCATCCTCAGTATATTTCTCCCATTATGAGACACTTCTATCCTTAAAGCACATTTTCTTTGATGGTATTTCCATCTCTCACAGAAAAACTGAGACACAGGTGTACATTCACATTCACACGCGTGTGTCTATGTCACTTGCATGTCTCATGAAGCTCATTGAACACACTCTGGGTTGGCTTCACATGCTAACTGGTTTCTGGCAGAGAATTTTTTTTTTTTCCTTTTCTAGTCTGTTTCAGTATAGTTTTCAGGGACATAGCTTTCTGCTTTCCCTGGATTAGGTGATGAATAAAAGTTTTTTTTTTTTTGATATGGCAAGTTATTTCTTGCCATTATTCAAAGAATTGACATTGGATGCTTTTACTTTGTGATTCCTTGACTGAATTTGAAAAACATCCAGCAATAATCAGCAGTGTTCTAAAAACTTTTAAAGAAGAGATCTTCTCTGGTATCCTTGGAAAATATGATTTTAAATGAACACTGAATGGATAAAAGCATTTTCAGAAAGTGGGAAAAACACTTTACCTCATAAACAAAGGCTGTTTATGAGGTAACAGCCTCATAAACAGGAGGCTTATTTTGTTTGTTTTCCAAATGAAAACAAACCCGAGACTTTAATCAAAATTTTAACTATTTCACTAGCTTTGTTTAGAAATTTCATATCTTGTTATTCATTCTACAGACCCTTTGGCAAAACTTGTGTTAGAATTAGAGCTAGAAATGCAACTTGAAAAAGTGAACACTTTATATTTATTACTTGTGACAATCTTTCTTGACTTCATTCCCTGCCAAATAGATGCACTATTAATAATGCATTTATTTCACTATCGCCCACATTTGCTTCCACACTTGGTAAGGGCCCCTTGGGGACCTAGAATGCCAATAGAGTAGATTCCAGCTGGAGATTTATGCAGTCAGTGATCCTGGGTCCATAGCAACAGTCTAACAATTGATTTAGACAGAGGTCTTGGACATTCAGTCAATGTCAGTGACTTTGGCAGGCAATAAGTTTATGGGAATCTATGATCTTAACACAGACTCGGGCCTCTGGTTTGGACTCTGCAATGTTTTGTTTATCATCAACCCACTTTGGTAAGGAAAATGGAACTACTGCATGTTCTATGTAATTATGTATCAGGATTATGAAATTCTTCCATTTACATAAAATTCCAAGGGCAGGCAGCATGGAGTTAAGAGGAAAAAATAACTTAAAATCTGAAATTCTGGGCAGAAATTATCTTCCATGTATTAGCTGTATGGTTACAGACAATCTTCTAAGGTTAGTGATTATAACTTTTATTGATCTTATTTTAATATAAATAACTATATAAAAGTTTTATATACAGTATTTTTATCAAACATGTACTTTCATTGTCCCAATTTTACAAAAAGAGGAATCAAAGTATATGGATGTTTAGTACTTGTCCAAAGTCACATAACTTGTGTGTGTCTAGTGTTGGAGTGGAGGGGTGACTGAAATTTAAACCAGGGAATCTAACTTCAGGGTCCATATTCTTAACAATTAAACCTACTACCTTAGTTTTCTTATCTATAGATTACACAAAGAAAAAAATAGCATCTTTGATATCAACAGCTTGAGGTTTTTGTTGGTCCCCAACATAGCAGTGTTATTAAGTATACTCATTGTTAAATTAAACATAAAATAGTATTACATCGAATTATGTAAAAATAGAGAATAAACTATTATTATTATTTCAGTACCAGGTATTCCAACATAATTTTTCAGTCATGTCTATAAGTTAAGATTTATAGCATTAATCACTTTTTAAAGGTGAGGGAAATAAAATTCTAAGAGGTAAAATGATTGGCCAAATTCCTCATAGTTAAGAAGTGGTAGAACTGAGATTCAACTCTAAAATCCAATTTGAGTCTATCATATTAACCTTAATAATCATAAATAATATTTCTACCTTTTAGAATTTAATGCTTTATTCATTAAAAGTACATATGGTTCTGAAAAACTATTGTGTACTTTTTCAAAAAGCGTATTGATATATTGTTTGGAGAAATAAAAGCATTATTATCTTCCCTCTGTGAATTTCAAAAAATTCTTCAGGAATAATATAGTGATTGTCTGTTTTAGATTTTATAAATTATATACTTTATACTCAACTGAAACCTCAAATTGATTTTTTTGGCAATCACTGAAAAAAATATGATGTCTACATGAAATGTTCTCTCCATAAAGCAAGCAATTGGTTTCTGCAATTGTAAATATTGGTTGCTTAACAAAATGTTTATGGGCTACCTTAAGTCATCTAGAAAGAGTTTTGCATTGTCAATGCCCCTTGGACAAAAGAGTGCTCTCTTGGTAATTGTGAATATATGTGGAGGCAAAGATTCTACTATATGTGGAGAGGAGAAAATCCAGACCTGCTACAGAATCCAAGTCCAATTTAGAGACTAAAAGCAAATGAAGCCTGGCTTTCCATGGGGCCCTAGTTTCAAACCCGTTTGAAAGGGTCAGAGGTAATGGATATTCGATATGCATATATACTGCAGCAATTATATTTTTATAAGGTCAATTGGAGTCATATGGGTAGTTTAATAAGCATGTCTCTTTTATACCATCAAATAACCACTTGGCTTAAAAATCCTCAAATCAAGTCTGAAATAAAAGGATCATTTTAAAACCTTAGATATCTAGGGGTGAAAGTCCTGAGAATCTGCTCTGTTTTACCAGATTAACTACAATAATTTTGGACTTGGACTGTAATAGAGATAATAGTATAAACCAGTAAGGGTAAACAAAATCAATATTTCAGGTGTGTAACTTATAACAAGGTAGCAATTGCCAGCAATTAAGTCCAAGAACACCAGGGTAGAGTATATTAAAGTGGGTTTAAAATAACATTAGAACCAAGACCTAAAAATAACCCAAGATTTGCCATTCCTCTTGATAGGATTCTTGAAAGAGAAGTATGCTTAGATAAAGAAAAATGACCATTTTACAATGCTGCTACTGCTAAGTCACTTCAGTTGTGTCCGACTCTGTGTGACCCCATAGACGGCAGCCCACCAGGCTCCCCCATCCCTGGGATTCTCCAGGCAAGAATACTGGAGTGGATTGCCATTTCCTTCTCCAATTTTTTTTTTTTTTTACAATGGGTGGACTTTTATCTTGAATCCTCTGTAACTTGCTAATTGGCTAGACTGAGACAATGAAGGTGATCCCTAAGCTAGGTAAGTCCAAATGGGCCCAACCCAAAATAGGCTGAAAGATTTGTTCCACTCACACCCTCCCCCAACCTCAAACCCAATTTCAACCTCCAGTCCTAATAAAGGCCAACACACATGTGCCCAGATAAGAGCATGAAAAACATTTTTTTTAAAGATTTGCTCTAATGACGATGGTGGAACCAGCCTAGGTTCCCTGCCTTACACTTACTTCAGATGTCTTTTGAAAGATTTCCTTTAACTATGTGGGAGAAGAGCGTGTTTGAAGAAAGACATAAACAAACAAACAAAACCTCACAGATACAGAGAACTGAGTGGTGTTTGAAAATGGGTGATGGGTTCAAAAATACCAACTTCCAGTTATGAAATAAGGCATGGATATGTAATGTAAAGCATGGCGACCATAGTTAACAACACTGTCACATATTTGAAAGTTC
The DNA here is from genome assembly GCF_016772045.2 of Ovis aries. Taxonomy (NCBI): domain Eukaryota; kingdom Metazoa; phylum Chordata; class Mammalia; order Artiodactyla; family Bovidae; genus Ovis; species Ovis aries. The sequence continues at coordinate 41,299,774 of NC_056061.1, forward strand.
CTAAGAAAGTGAATCTTTTTATTTTATTTGTTTTAATTGAAGGATAATTGCTTTACAGAACTGTGTTGATTTCTGCCAAACATCAACATGAATCAGCCATAGATATGAATATGTCCCCTCCCTCTTGAACCTCCCTCCCCACCCTATCCCTCTAGGTTGTTACAGAGCCCTGGTTTGAGTTCCCTGAGTCATATAGCAAATGCTCATTGGTTATCTACTTTACATATGGTAATATAAGTTTCCATGTTACTCTTCATACACCCCTCCCTTTCCTTCCTCCCACCCCCGAATCCATAAGTCTGCTCTTTCTGTCTGCTTCTCCATTGCTGTCCACAAGTCTGTTCTCTGTCTGTGTATGTTGCTGCCCTGCAAATAATTTCATCAGTACCATCTTGCTAGATTCCATATATATGTGTTAGTGTATATATATATTTTCAGTTTCTGACTTACTTCCCTCTGTATAATAGGCTCTAGGTTCATCTGCCTCATTAGAACTGACTCAAATGCACTCTTTTTTATGGCTGAGTAGTATTCCATTATATTTATGTACCACAGCTTCTTTATCCATTCATCTGTCAATGGACATCTAGGTCACGTCCATGCTTTAACTATGATAAATAGCGCTGCAATGAACATAGGGGGTACATGTTTCTTTTTCAGCTTCGGTTCCCTCAGGTATATGCCTAGTAGTGGGATTGCTGGATCATATGGGAGTTGTATTCTTAATTTTTATGTAATCTCCATACTGTCTTCCATCGTGGCTGTATCAATTTACATTCCCACCAAGAGTGCAACAAAGTTCCCTTTTCTCCACATCCTCTCCAGCATTTATTGTTTATAGACATTTTGATGATGGCCATTCTGACTGGTGTGAGATGATATCTCATTGTAGCTGTCATCTTCAATTTCTCAATAATAAGTGATGTTGAGCATCTTTTCATGTGTTTGCTAGCCATCTGTATGTCCTCTTTGGAGAAATGTCTGTTAAGGTCTTTTCCCCACTTTTTGATTGGGTTGTTTGTTTTTCTGGTCTTGGCTTGTATGAGCTTCTTGTATATTTTGGAAATTAATCCTTTGTCAGTTGTTTCATTTGCTATTATTTTCTTGCATTCTGAGGCTTGTCTTTTCACCTTGTTTATAATTTCCTTTGCTTTTTAGTTTAATTAGGTCCTACTTGTTTATTTGAAAGTAAATCTTAAAAGTTCTTAACACAGGAAAAAAATTCTGTAAGTATGTATGGTGATGAATATTAACTAGAATTATTGTGGTGATCATTTAACAACATATACAAATATCAAATTATTATGTTGCACACCTAAAACTAATATAATGTTGTATGTCAGTGTGTTAGTCGTTCAGTCGTGTCTGACTCTTTGAGACCCCATGGACTGTAGCCTCTGTTCATGGGATTCTCCAGGCAAGAATACTGGAGTGGGTTGCCATTCCCTTCTCCAGGGGATTTTCCCAACCCAGAGATAAAACCCAGGCCTCCCTCACTGCAAGCAGATTCTTTACCATCTGATCCACTGGTTGGTTTGGGTTTAGTTCACTAAGTTGTGTCCGACTCTTGCGACCCCGTGGACTGTAGCCCAGCAGGTTCCTCTGTCCATGGGATTTCCCAGGCAAGAATACTGGAGTGGGCTGCCATTTCCTTCTCCAGGGGATCTTCCCAACCCAGGGATTGAACCCGGGTCCCCTGCACTGTAAGCAGACTCTATCAATTGAGCTATGAGGGAATCCCTACACCTCAGTTAAAAAATAATAAAGAAAAACACCACCCAGACACACAAAGCTTTTGAAATTTCTTCCCTTTAACTGTAGCCCATTGTAGTATCTTAAATCTGAAAAGTTTAGATTGAAAACTCTCCTCCCAAAGGATGAAGTTGGGGCTGGATGGTAAAAGAAGGGAGCAGATGAGAACCTTGAACTTCCCCTAAATAACACCATATTCGTGATTTTTTAATGTACCTTTTATTAACCCCAAAGAATTAATACTAAATCCCATAATCAACCAAGAATGTTAGAATCCCTTTTGGGAGAGGTTATCAAAGATGATCAGAGAAGCGCTGTCCACAACTTCTCCAATCCATGCCACTATAATACTTTCTTAATCAATGAACTGGGAACTTTATGCCTTTTTATTTTACCTCTAATAGTTTTTTTTCATTTTAATAGTTCAGGGAAGTACAGCTATTCAAAGTTCACCTTACTGCATAAAATGAGAAAGTCTTCTGAATTTCACTTTGAAATTTTTCATTATCCAATTAGGCGGAAAAACATGGTTTTCCAGTATATTTGAAATAACATCATAATTTGAAAATGCCATCATGCGAAATATAGCAGCAGTGTGCTAATCCTCTCTAAAAGTTAACAATAGACAACTTTCTACAGATAGTTTCTTCTTCCCACAGAAAAGTTAAAGTCCTGAGTTTGAAATTTCTCCCTTAATTTTTCTCCCAGAAAATTTGAACTCGTAAAAGCACACTTCCTCCCTGATTTCTTATTCCACCTTGTACTAGCCAGATGGGTTTTATTCTGTAGCAGCAGTTGGATCATCCATCACTGAAACAGGTGGAGCTCCTTCTGCACTTCCAAAGCTGTGCTCCAACGCCAAATAGTTTATGCAGCCAGCATTTGCAAAGATCCATACAGTCAATAAAGCCACCAAGATATCCAAATATTAATCCTACGTCAATGCAATTTAGAAATCACAAGTATTGCCAAGCCTATTAGAGCACTTTAAACACAAGTCACCAATTTCACTCTGCAATATTATGTTTCAATTAAAAGTAATGTTTCCAGAACCCTATGTAGACCTGTATTGATTTGCTAGCCACAATCCAAAACAAAGAATTGCCAGTTTAGGTAAAATGAAGTAAAAAGGAAAGGCAAACAAAATTATCAAGTAGAAAGAGAGGCTTCTTGGTTTTGTTCTCTGCTTTGTATCAATAGATATCAGTGGTCAGTGACCCACAATTTATAAAAGTAAATTATAATCACTTAGAAAGTGAAAGTGAAGTCGCTCAGTTGTGTCCGACTATTTGTGATCCCATGGACTGTAGTCTACCAGGCTTCTCTGTCCATGGGATTTTCCAGGTAAGAGCACTGGAGTGGGTTGCCATTTCCTTCTTCAGGGAATCTTCCTGACCCAGGGGTCAAACGCAGGTCTCCTGCATTGCAGGCAGACACTTTACCCTCTGAGCCATCAGGGAAGCCTATGTCAACCCTAATCTCCAAATTCATCCCACTCTCCCCTTCCCCCACTGTATCCACATGTCTGTTCTCTATATCTGGGTCTCTATTCCTGCCCGGCTCTTAGGTTGATCTGTACCCTTTTTCTAGATTTCACATGTAGACATCAATATGGAACATCCACTTTTCTATTTCTGGCTTACTTCACTCTGTATGACAGATTCTAAGTTCATCCACAGCTCTACAAATGACTCAATTTCTTTCCTTCTTATAGCTGAGTATATTTCATTGTACATATAGTATTTCATTGTATAGATGTACCACTTTTTTATGCATTCTGCACTGTCATGTGTAAAATAGATAGCTCATGGGAACCAGCTGTATAGCACAGGGAACTAGAGTGAGTGCTCTGTAATGACCTACGTAGGTAGCTGAACGGGGGCTGAACGAGAGGGAGGTCCACAAGGGAGGGGATATATATATATACACATAGCTGATTCACTTCATTGTACAGCAGAAACTAACACAATATTGTAAAACAACTATACTGCAAAAACTTTCAATCGCTTATAAAAATATTGTGTACTGGTCACAGCAAACACTATTTTCTAACAACACAAGAGATCATTCAGATATGACATAAAGCAAATCCCTTACAATTATACAGTAGAAGTAACAAATAGATTCAAGGGATTGGATCTGATAGAGTGCCTGAAGAACTATGGAGGGAGGTTCATAACATTGTATGGGAGGTGGTGATCAAAACCATCCCAAGTAAAAGAAATGCAAAAAGGCAAAATTGTTGTCTGAGGAGGTCATACAAATAGCTGAGAAAAGAACAGATCCAAAAGGCAAAGGAGAAGAGGAAAGATATCCATCTGCAGAGTTCCAAAAAACATTAGGAGAGATATGAAAATCTTCCTCAGTGATCAATGCAAAGAAATAGAGGAAAACAATAGACTGGGGAAAACTAGAGATATTTTCAAGAACATTAGAGATACCAAAGGATTATTTCATCCAAAGATGGGGACAATAAAGGACAGAAGTGGTATAAGCAGAAGATATTAAGAAGAGGTGGCAAGAATACACAGAAGAACTATACAAAAAGATCTTAATGACCAGATAGCCATGATGGTGTGATCACTCACCTAGAGCCAGAGATCCTGATGTGCAAAGTCAAGTGGGCCTTAGGAAGCATCACTATGAACTAAGCTAGTGGATGTGATGGAATTCCACTGAGCTATTTCAAAACCTATATGATGATGCTGTTAAAATGTTGCACTCAATATGCCAGCAAATTTGGAAAACTCAGCAGTAGCCACAGGACTAGAAATGTCAGTTTTTGTCCCAATCCCAAAGACAGGCAATGCCAAAAAATATTCAAACTCCCACACAATTGTATTCATCTAACATGTTAGCAGAGTAAACTGTGACAAACCTAAACAATATATTATAAACCATACATTACCTTGCTGTCAAGGTCTATATAGTGAAAGCTATGGTTTTTCCAATAATCACCTATAGATGTGAGAGTTAGAGTATAAAGAAAGCTGAGCACCAAAGAATGCTTTTGAACTGTGGTGTTGGCAAAGACTCTTGAGAGTCTCTTGGATCAACCCAGTTGATTGTGAAGTAAATCAGTCCTGAATGTTCATTGGAAGTACTGATGTTGAAGCTCCAATACTTTGATCACCTGGTGGGAAGAGCTTACTCATTAGAAAAGACCCTGATGTTGGGAAAGATTGAAGGCAGGAGGAGAAGGGGATGACAGACGATGTGATGGTTGGATGGAATTGCCAACTCAATGGATATGAATTTGAGCAAGCTCTGGGAGATTGTGAAGGACAGAGAAGCCTGCCGTGCTGTATTCCATGGGGTATAAGAGAGTCAGACATGACTGAGTGCCTGGACTGAACTGATAATGATATTGGTTACCATTTCCTGGAGGAAACAACCTCCATGTATAAAATGAATTCTGTCAGATATTAGAACCTAAAACACCCCTGGTTTCTGCATATTGAGAGATTTGCAAAGCATATCCCTAGAGTTTTTTATTTTCTTAATGTCTACTCCTCTAGTGTATGAATGTATTCTATCAGCCCCTTAGTTTTTATTTTCTCCTCTCTCAAAAACCCACTTTTGACCTGAGACAAATTATGAAAATTTTCTGTGTCAGTCAATTCCCTCATCTATTAAAGGGCATAATATTAATAGCACCCTACCTCATAATGTGGTAGAGGGATTAAAGAAGACATGTAAATAAAAAGTTTAGCACAGTGCATGGCACACCATGGGTTCAGGACATGTTTTCAATAGGCCACTTCCAAACAAATGTCCAGACCTTGAGGAACTCCTGCTGTTCCTCCCGGTGCTTCTTGGTCCTCAGCAAAAGGTGATAGGGTCCTTGAGTAAGGGAGATAGTCCAGGTGACAAACCCAGAAAAGAGATGGGATAAATTTAGGCATTGTGAAGACACCAGGTGTGTAGCACCAGGTGTGTAGCATGAAAGAACATCCCAAGAGTTGTACCATAGGCTTATACATCACTCAAAGGTTTTACTCCAATATACCCCTCACAATTCACATGGCACCCGAAAGTCTAGTATCTATTTACACCTTTGTATGTTTTTCTTAACCTAAAAAGCTTGAAAGCTAATAGAAATTAGGATTCTAGAATTTTCTTTTTTCATGACAGAGTGATTATTTTATTTTTGTTGTAAGACTGTAGTTTTTTTTTCTTCTATTTTTAATGTTTAGTTTATATTGGAGCATAGTTGACTTACAATGTTACAGGTGTATAGCAAAGTGATTCGATTATACCTATTCTTTTCCATATTCTTTCCCCATATAGGTTATTAGAGAATATTGATTTGAGTTCCCTGAGCTAAATGGTAGGTCTTTGTTGATTATCTATTTTATATATAAGAGTGTGTATATGTTAACCCCAAACTCCAAATTTACCCCACCCTACTCACCTTTCTACTTCGATAGCTGTAAGTTTGTTTTATTACTCAGCCATAAAAATGAATGAAATAATGCTATTTCCAGCAACATGGATGGAATTAGAGATTATCACACTAGTGAAGTAAGTCAGACAGGGAAAGACAAATATCATATGATATCTTATGTATGGAATCAAAAATTAATACAAATGAATTTATTTAAAGAAGCAGAAACAGACTCACAGGATTCTCCCATTTTAACTTCTTTCTATAATTTGTATTACCTTCAGTATTCAACATAGTACAGGACATAGTTCGCTTTCTTATTGGTTAACAAAAGGAGAAATCAGATTTGATTGTTTTGTGTCTCTCAAAACTATGAAGATACGTGTGAAATCCTGTTTTAAAAAAGGCAGACAAAAGAAGATAACATAGAAGAAATGAATTCAAGAAAAAACTTAGTATAATTATGGACTTGGAATAATTCTAATGTTTTAACACTTTTTTTCACACTTTCAACATAATTTGGTGTTGTTCCTCAGGTATTATAATAATGTCATAATTTTATCTATATTAATCCTTCAAGAAATGACGACATAGAATGCTTGTCAACATACTAAGTAAATGGTCAACAAGTGCATTTTCAACATCTTGGCAACAAACAAGACAAAGATAAAAATCCGTCATTGTTTAAGGCAAAGTTTATGGAATCTTGTCTGTTCTATTACATGTTCTCACAGAGCAAAGTACTTCCTAGTAATGTAAGTGTGCTATAATGCTTGAACATTCAGTGTTCTTTTGCAGGTGACTCTGTGACTTAGAGTGTTTATGAATGAAATGAAATATATCCTGTGTGAATTTCTTCTATTTGGATATTTTTCTCTCTTTCATTAGTCACAAAGAAGAAAAATTGTGTTTTTATAGTATATCCAGAGCCCAAAACTTCATTTTTGTACTAAGTAAGCAGTTCCTTTCATAAAGATTATTTAACTCACTTTTAGTGACTTCTTATCCCTCAGAAGAGAGCTGGTGTCACACTGTTACCACATCTTCTTAGGCAAAGAGAACACAGTTCAGCTCCCATGCTAGTGGGTCACTGGTTTGAGAGAAAAGTCAGTTTGTATTAGATAAACTCTGTACATCTACACATCCCTGGAAAGTGGAATGAATCATGGTTTGATCTCCTTTCAATAAGCAGTGGAGGAGATGGAGAGGCAATGAGACTTAAAAGTCCATCCAATCTAGTTCTTGTACTTATGTATTTTGATAATTATGCATAAATATTTATTATTGAGAGCAGGAAGATAATTATAAAAAGTATTTTTGAATAAGAAACCCTTCACTTAAAATCTTGTTGACTGTAAATAGAATATAATATGGAGTCTTGGTGTTTAAATGCATTTTTCCTTCAGCCAACTGAGCTAGACTCAGGGATAAGAAGGAAACTTTTTTGTAACCCCTGAAGAAAGCCAGTGGTACTATCCAGTAAAATTAAACACATGCCCTTCCCTGCCAAGGGCCTGGAAAATTCTGATAGCATGCATGTGACTCCACTGGAAAGTAGTCACCAGCTTCCAGAAAGGTGAAGGTTGCAGTTGGTTGCTTCAATCACAGCTCAAGTAATGAAAAGGGTGAAATCTATCAAGAAGGGGAAACAGTTGTTGAACCAGAGGTAGAGCTGAGGTGTTTTGTCACCTGTCTTTGAAACTCTGCAAACATATACACTTTGGATAAAGCTGAGAGTTGACAAAGATCGAGTGCCGACCGAGTCTCTCCTGCAAGCCCAGAAAAAGGAATAAATGTCAGTGATTGTAGTGATGTGAGCTCACTTTGCAGACCAGTGTTACTTAGGAATCCTCAATACTTTATGCACTCTACACATTTAATTTTTAATATGAATATGTAGTCTGTATGTTGATAAAAATCTTAATGTTGTATTATATTATTCATAATAGTGCTTAAACCATATTGTAGATATTCCCAGGAGGGCTGAGAAACGTATACCTCCCAGCAAGATGGCATAAAACTAATTATCAGGGGGGGATTGATGAAAAATCAGCCAGGTTAAATTGCTATGTATACAATATAAACATATTATCAGTAGAAATTTGAATATAATCTACTTCTCAATAACCCAATTGACTATTCTATTCTTCAAGCACTTAAAGACAAAACAAATCTTTCAGTTCTATTGTTACATCTTTCTTTCTAGTTCTATTAGTTTATATTCTTCTTAAACTATCAATTTAATGTCTTCTGGAGATAAACTTATTGTCATTTATAATAAGTAATCTTAGAATCAGAAAAATCTAAAGTTATTGTTTTCTTAATCTCAGTTGGATTCTGTAATGAACACAGAATGTGAAATATTCTTAGCACCTAATAGTGGTTTTCTAACATCTGAAACGATATAGTTGAAATGTATAAGATGTGCTGCTTTTATGAGAAAAACTATAAAATCAGATCTTTTGCAATAAAAATAAGACAAGAAAAAATATTTTGAGGGGGGAATTATCCTATGTTACAATGCAAAAATCAGGTTAGAAAGCTCATAAATTATTTCCAATTTTGGAAAGTTAGAATAGATATAGTCTTCATTATACCTCCCACTAAGTACAGTTAAAATCTTTTGACATAGTATAAAGTACAAACTTAGGAAGACTCTAGAAAAAGATAGAGAGAAGACAGCAGACAGTCTAGGGATCTTGTGATTAAAGTAATGACATTGATGATTCTCTGGATTTTCTTTTTGCTTAGTATTGATTAACCAAGCCAAATTTAGTTCTAGAGAAGCCAGTAATCCAGAAATACTGGAAACACTAATGCACACAAGCAAAAATAGCCCCAATAAAATTTCATTCCTTTTAATCAAAGGTCCAGAAAAATGGAAGCCAACAAGACAGAAAAATTGTAGACAATAATCACTCTTATCTAGCAAACACCAGAGGAAAAACCATGGCCTTACTACTATCCTTACTGACAAAGGCTGAGACTGGAACTTTTTTGTCCATTCTTACCAATGTATAGGCCTTCCCTGGTGGCTCAGCTGGTAAAGAATCCGCCTGCAGTGAGGGAGACCTGGGTTCAATCCCTGGGTTGGGAAGATCCCCTGGAGAAGGGAAAGGCTACCAACTTCAGTACTCTGGCCTGGAGAATTTCATGGACTATATAGTCCATGGGGTTGCAAAGAGTTGGACATGACTGAGTGACTTTCACTTCACCAAAGTATAAGATACGCCTTGGCCTACTATCACACTGCCAGTGTGGTGTCAAAGAAGCTCAAGTGGAGAGCCCTGAGTTTTTCCTCATTGGAGGCCAGTAAGAGGCCATTTGCACTAGCTAATAATCCTATGTAATTCAGAATTACTATACTTTTTTGAAAAATGTTTTATTTGACAGATAATAAAACTAGACATTTTTAAGTTGCTACAAATGGAGTCACTAGCAGTATTTAAGTCTTTGCAAATTTGTGAAATACTTTCTTGTGACATCTTCAAATCCTCCAAAGCAAAAGCATAATGGTATAAGCCACCATAAGAGTCAGCTGTGTCTCAGATGGTAAAAGAATCTGCCTGAACATGGGAGACTCAGTTTCGATCTCTGGGTCAAAAAGATCCCCTGGAGAAGTGCCACTCCAGTACTCTTGCCTGGAGAATCTCCTGGACAGAGGAGCGTGGTGCACTACCGTCCATGGGATTGCAAAAGATCTGACACTACTGAGCAACTAGCACGTTCACTTTTTATAAACCAATCACATTTTCTTTCTTACAATTCATGTCTTCCCTTCATATTACCTGAGGTACCCATTTGAGTGATTTGCACATGGCATATTTTTCAATATGTGCCTGCTGAACTGAGATAGCTTAGTGTTAGGGAGACAGCACGGATCTGGGAACATGAACATTTTGTTCTAGCCCTAGATTTAGTAGAACTGGTTGTGTGGCCAAAGTAAATCATTAGTTGATTTTATACTTTGATTTCTTTGTAAAAAATTCAGAAATGGAGAAAGAACATACTAACTTATATCTAAGTCTTCCTGTATTGTTTTGTGATCCAATAAATACTATTAACCTATTTCCAGCTTCTTATAATAATTTCCTGACTAATCTCTAGTCTTCAAAGTTTACATTGTTAAAACAAAATTCAAAACAAAATTTAGCTGAGTGAATTATGAAGATATTATCGACCTCATTCAACAATTCATGAATTGTGCAGAATTCCATCTAACATGTAGAAAGGAGCTCCAAGGAGCTGAACAAAATGATAGACTTAAAGGCAGAAGGGAACAGGGGGAAAAAAAAAAAAACCCAAAAAACAAAAAACGTTATGCCAGACAAAAAGCGAGTTAATTATTTCAAGATAACTTTCCTTTAGAAGATAGCAGGAATCCATCAGCAATGACCTAACTAGTGCTGATCAGGCAATTCCTGATTGACTGGTTTAAAATTTCTTTCCTGGAGAGCCAAAATAGTAATTGTTAGGTCTTGGTTTGGTGATGTGGAGTTTAGTGACTCCATTTCAGGCTTGTTCCCATTTTCAACAACATCCATCATTGCTCCAGTTAAATCTTCCTAAAAGATTTTCTTGATCATGACACTTACTGTTAATAAAATTAAAACAAGAAAAACAAATGAAATCTCTCCAGTGTGCACTAACAAAACTTAAAACCCAGACTTTCAGTTTTGCTTTACAAAATCCTCATGAATCATCACCTGTCATCACTTCCTGCAACATCAGAATTCTAGCCTGACAGCTCCCTGCCAATCAGCAAGCACAGCTGAGCTCTACTCCTGTGTTTTTGACATGCAACATCCCTTCCACCCAGAGTGCCTCTCCTCTCCTTTCCTTTTTCCATTTTTTCTGCCTATAATAGCTCACATTTATTGAGTGCTAACTTATACTAGCACACACAGTAAAACTTTTACTGCATAGTCTCATTTTTGATTCTCACAGTGACTCTCTCAAACTGGCCCATTTTACTAAGTAAACAGATGCTGCTGCTGCTGCTGCTGCTGCTAAGTCGCTTCAGTCGTGTCCGACTCCGTGCGACCCCATAGATGGCAGCCCACCAGGCTCCCCGGTCCCTGGGATTCTCCAGGCAAGAATACTGGAGTGGGTTGCCATTTCCTTCTCCAATGCATGAAAGTGAAAAATGAAAGTGAAGTCGCTCAGTCGTGTCCGACTCTTAGTGACCCCATGGACTGTAGCCTACCAGGCTCCTCCATCCATGGGACTTTCCAGGCAAGAGTACTGGAGTGGGGTGTCATTGCCTTCTCCAAAACAGATGCAGAGAAGGTAAATAAGTTTTCCAAGGTCAAGCAGACAATATACTCGTAAAATGGAGAAACAAGAACAAAACCTGTGTTGTAATTTGAATGAGTACATAAACTTCAATAGGAGACTAAAGGAAAAGTCATCAGGTTGGTTTCCAGGATAATAGTAATAAGATCTACTTTAAAAATAATTTAAATTTACAAAGAAATTTTATATCCTCTATCCTATTTTTTTTTTTAATTCATTGTCAACAGAAGCTTGGTTTGAGGGGGAAATGTGTAATGGACTTAAAAGAACACCGTTTGAAAACTTAGTAATTATTTTTCAATTTGAACACAAAGCTTAAAAATGAAATGATTATTTCATATTATATTTTGGTTGCAATAAAAATATTAAAGCATATTTTTAAAAGACTGTAAAGAATTTTATTAGAACATTGCTTTCCTTAAAGAAAATATGGAAATCTTGATGTTTAAAATTTTTAAACAAAATCATAAGTTTAGTTGAATGTAATATATCCCTTCTCCTCAACACAAGGCCTGCCTAATTGAAGGGTGAGTTTGTATTATTAAGCTTATACATCTATAAGTTTTGTTGTTTTAATATTTTGAGCCTTCAACCAACTGACTAGGGTAGGCTTTCCAAAGATTTAAGAGGCCTTTGTTTGTTGAACAAATACTTTATATTCACCACTGGAAAATAGGTTAAGCCTGCTGTGTCAATTAGCTTAATTGATGAGAACTTCAATTGGTCCTGAGGTGTGTTAATTTCCTGAGGTGAACCTGTTGAGAGAACTACTTAGAGAAACTTTCACAGCTGGGAAAGCTTTCAAATGCACTTGACTTAATCTAATATTTAGGTACCATAATTTCACATACATCAAATGCCTCCAAATCCTCCTTGCTTCAACATCTTTGATGCCAAGACAATCTTTGCCTCCCTCTTCCTACAGTTTCTTCATCAGCCTCCCACTTAGACAAGAAGGACAGGATTTGTCTGGATCCCTCCAAGGGGTCGGAGAAGGTGATGGCACCCCACTCCAGTACTCTTGCCTGGAAAATCCCATGGACGGAGGAGCCTGGTAGGCTGTAGTCCATGGGGTCGCAAAGAGTCGGACACGACTGAGCGACTTCACTTTCCCTTTTCACTTTCATGCATTGGAGAAGGAAATGGCAACCTACTCCAGTGTTCTTGCCTGGAAAATCCCATGGACAGAGGAGCCTGGTGGGCTGCCATCTATGGGGTCGCACGGAGTCGGACACGAGTGAAGTGACTTAGCAGCAGCAGCAGCTCCAAGGGGTAAAATTAAGACCAATAGCTTGGCTATGTAAGAACATTCTCAAGGTTTTCCGTACAATAGCATGTGTAGTTTAGGGCTGGGTTATGAATATATGTATGCTTGTGTGTGGGTGCATCCACACAACTGTGTACATCTTTTTCGTATATAACGCCACACCATCCTAGCAGACCTATAAAATACTTATCCATCTTATAAATGGGATAAACTTACCCAAGATTGCATAGCAGATCCAGGATTTAATTCCAACATTAGAAACTGATCTCTTTTCTCTATATTGCACTATCTTATGAAAGGTGTCGCTTCCCTGATGGCTCTGTGGGTTAAGAATCTGCCTGCAATGGGGGAGACACAGGATAGGTGGGTTCAATCTCTGGGTTGGGAAGATCCCCTGGAGGAGGAAATGGGCACCTACTCCAGTATTCTTGCCAGAAAAATCCCATGGACAGAAGAGCCTGGTGGGCTACAGTCCAAAGGGTCGCAAAGAGTCAGACATGACTAAGTAAGCATGCATGCAAGGTAGACAGGCAACACATACTAAAAAATATTCAAGCATCTTTTGGAGAGAGAGAGAGAGATGTTGGGCTAATATCTTGAACATATCTTAGAATGATTTGAAAGTTCAGTCTCTTTCTGAAGCATCTGAAAATTATGAGATCTCTAAATATATTTAGAGGCTCTCCTCTTCTCTTCCCTTTTCTTCTCCTCCTCTTTCGTCTTCTCTCTCTCTCTCCCTCTCTTTCTCTATTAGCATGATGGTCCATGCACACAAAGTGATGAAGACAATAACAAGCAAAATGTAGGCCCCTGTAACCTAATCTTTTTTGGCTTTGCAAATGATTGCCAGGTTTCCTCCCATCTACCCTTATCATCCCTGAATAATGAAGCTGTAGATTCATCTAACACCTCAGCCTCCTTGCTCATCAACATTCACTTGTACTGAACATTTACATTATTTAACTTAAACAATCACACCTTATTACACTCTGAATCTTTTGGTCTCTTCAAGTGCCTGAAATTCTATGACGTTCAAATTTCTGTCTTTATTGTGGACCAGTGTCTTTTTTAATATATCTATTTCCTCAATGGATCCCACTAGCTGGATTTATACTTCTTCCAATCTAAGATCGCCAAAGTATACAGCGTAATCTTTATCTTTACACCACTTTCTTCTTTGATTCTACTAAATCATAGCCCCTGCTGTCTTTGAATTTACCTTTGTCTTCTACTCTTTTCTAATCAAAGATCCAGTTGGTCACAAACAGGTTAATTTAATGGGATTTTTGCTGGGAGAAATATCAATAACCTCAGATATGCAGATGACACCACCTTTATGGCAGAAAGTGAAGAGGAACTAAAGAGCCTCTTGATTAAAGTGAAAGAGGAGAGTGAAAAAGTTAGCTTAATAAAATCAACACACAGAAATCCCTTGCATTCCTATACACTAATAATGAGAAAGTAGAAAAAGAAATTATGGAAACAATTCCATTCACCATTGCAACGAAAAGAATAAAATACTTAGGAATATATCTACCTAAAGAAACTAAAGACCTATATATAGAAAACTATAAAACACTGATGAAAGAAATCAAAGAGGACACTAATAGATGGAGAAATATACCATGTTCATGGATTGGAAGAATCAATATAGTGAAAATGAGTATACTACCTAAAGCAATTTACAAATTCAATGCAATCCCTATCAAGCTACCAGCCATATTTTTCACAGAACTAGAACAAATAATTTCAAGATTTGTATGGAAATACAAAAAACCTCGAATAGCCAAAACAATCTTGAGAAAGAAGAATGGAACTGGAAGAATCAACTTGCCTGACTTCAGGCTCTACTACAAAGCACAGTCATCAAGACAGTATAGTACTGGCACAAAGACAGACATATAGATCAATGGAATAAAATAGAAAGCCCAGAGATAAATCCACACACATATGGACACCTTATCTTTGACAAAGGAGGCAAGAATATACAATGGAGTAAAGACAATCTCTTTAACAAGTGGTGCTGGGAAAACTGGTCAACCACTTGTAAAAGAATGAAACCAGATCACTTTCTAACACTGCACACAAAAATAAACTCAAAATGGATTAAAGATCTAAATGTAAGACTAGAAACTATAAAACTCCTAGAGGAGAACATAGGCAAAACACTTTCCGACATAAATCACAGCAGGATCATCTATGATCCACCTCCCAGAATTCTGGAAAGAAAAGCAAAAATAAACAAATGGGATCTAATTAAAATTAAAAGCTTCTGCACAACAAAGGAAAATATAAGCAAGGTGAAAAGTCAGCCTTCTGAATGGGAGAAAATAATAGCAAATGAAGCAACTGACAAACAACTAATCTCAAAAATATATAAGCAACTTATGCAGCTCAATTCCAGAAAAATAAACGACCCAATCAAAAAATGGGCCAAAGAACTAAATAGATATTTCTCCAAAGAAGACATATGGATGGCTAACAGACACATGGAAAGATGCTCAACATCACTCATTATTAGAGAAATGCAAATCAAAACTACAATGAGGTACCACTTCACACCAGTCAGAATGTCTGCGATCCAAAAATCTGCAAGCAATAAATGCTGGAGAGGGTGTGGAGAAAAGGGAACCCTCCTACACTGTTGGTGGGAATGCAAACTAGTACAGCCACTTTGGAGAACAGTGTGGAGATTCCTTAAAAAATTGCAAATAGAACTACCTTATGACCCAGCAATCCCACTGCTGGGCATACACACCGAGGAAACCAGAATCGAAAGAGACACATGTACCCCAATGTTCATCGCAGCACTGTTTATAATAGCCAGGACATGGAAACAACCTAGATGTCCATCAGCAGATGAATGGATAAGAAAGCTGTGGTACATATACACAATGGAGTATTACTCAGCCGTTAAAAAGAATTCATTTGAATCAGTTCTGATGAGATGGATGAAACTGGAGCCGATTATACAGAGTGAAGTAAGCCAGAAAGAAAAACACCAATACAGTATACTAACACATATATATGGAATTTAGGAAGATGGCAATGACGACCCTGTATGCAAGACAGGAAAAGAGACACAGATGTGTATAACGGACTTTTGGACTCAGAGGGAGAGGGAGAGGGTGGGATGATTTGGGAGAATGGCATTCGAAACATGTATACTATCATGTGAATTGAATCGCCAGTCTATGTCTGACGCAGGATACAGCATGCTTGGGGCTGGTGCATGGGGATGACCCAGAAAGATGTTATGAGGGAGGTGGGAGGGGAACCATGTTTGGGAACTCATGTACACTCGAATGGATCTATGTCTGATGCAGGATAAGCACATAGTAAAATTAAAAAAAATAAAAAATAAAATAAAAAGTAAAAAAAAAAAAAGTTAGCTTAAAGCTCAACATTCAGAAAATGAAGATCATGGCATCCGGTCCCATCACTTCATGGGAAATAGATGGGAAACAGTGGAAACAGTGTCAGACTTTATTTTTTGGGGCTCCAAAATCACTGCAGATGATGATTGCAGCCATGGAATTAAAAGACACTTACTCCTTGGAAGAAAAGTTATGACCAACCTAGATACCATATTCAAAAGCAGAGACATTACTTTGACAGCAAAGGTCCGTCTAGTCAAGGCTACGGTTTTTCCTGTGGTCATGTATGGATGTGAGAGTTGGACTGTGAAGAAAGCTGAGCCCCGAAGAATTGATGCTTTTGAAGTGTGGTGTTGGAGAAGACTCTTGAGAGTCCCTTGGACTGCAAGGAGATCCAACCAGTCCATTCTGAAGGAGATCAGCCCTTGGTGTTCTTTGGAGGAAATGATGCTAAAGATGAAGCTCCAGTACTTTGGCCACCTCATGTAAAGAGTTGATTCATTGGAAAAGACTCTGATGCTGGGAGGGATTGGGGGCAGGAGGAGAAGGGGACAACAGAGGATGAGATGGCTGGATAGCATCACCGACTCGATGGATGTGAGTTTGTGTGAACTCCAGGAGTTGATGATGGACAGGGAGGCCTGCGCGCTGCGATTCATGGGGTCACAAAGAGTCAGACATGACTAAGTGACTGAACTGAACTGAACTGAACTTACCACTTAATCATTTATTGTCTCATCACCCTTTCTCCCTTTGTTCTGAGACATGGCTCTCTACCTTTCTGGCCTGATCGAGAGTAGTCACCCTTCTTCAAAAGTTACGATTATAGAATAGATCTGATAATGTCTCTTCCAAGCTAAATTAATGTAAAATAAATGTTTATATGCACTATTTTTCCTTCTTTAAGTTGCAGAAAACACGTGTATCTTATCAAAGTTCACACAGCCAATTAATTGCAAAATTGAATATCAATCTTTCCTTACTTCAGTTCAGTTCAGTTCAGTCGCTCTGTCATGTCCGACTGTTTGTGACTCCATGAATCACAGCACACTAGGCCTCCCTGTCCATCACCATATCCCGGAGTTCACTCAGATTCACGTCCATTGAGTCCATGATGCCATCCAGCCATCTCATCCTCGGTCGTCCCCTTTGCCTCCTGTCCCCAATCCCTTCCAGCATCAGAGTCTTTTCCAATGAGTCAACTCTTCACATGAGGTGGCCAAAGTACTGGAGCTTCAGCTTTAGGATCATTCCTTCCAAAGAAATCCCAGGGTTGATCTCCTTCAGAATGGGCTGGTTGGATCTCCTTGCAGTCCAAGGGACTCTCAAGAGTCTTCTCCAACACCACAGTTCAAATACATCAATTCTTTGGTGCTCAGCCTTCTTCACAGTCCAACTCTCACATCCATACATGACCACAGGAAAAACCGTAGCCTTGACTAGACGGACCTTTGCTGTCAAAGTAATGTCTCTGCTTTTGAATATGGTATCTAGGTTGGTCATAACTTTTCTTCCAAGGAGTAAGTGTCTTTTAATTTCATGGCTGCAGTCACCATCTGCAGTGATTTTGGAGCACAAAAAAATAAAGTCTGACACTGTTTCCACTGTTTCCCCATCTATTTCCCGCATTACCCCAAGCCAGGCCATCATAATCAACAAAAGAATCCAAAATGCAGTACTTGGATGCAATCTCAAAAAATTCAGAATAATCCCTGTTTGTTTCCAAGGCAAACCATTCAGCATCACGGTAATCCAAGTCTATGCCCTGACCAGTAATGCTGAAGAAGCTGAAGTTGAATGGTTCTATGAAGATCTACAAGGCCTTTTAGAACTAACACCAAAAAAAAAAAAAAAAAAAGATGTCCTTTTCATTATAGGGGACTGGAATGCAAAAGTCAAAAGTCAAGAAACACCTGGAGTAACAGGCAAATTTGGCCTTGGAGTACAGAATGAACCGGGGCAAAGGCAAGAGAACACACTGGTCATAGCAAACACTCTCTTCCAACAACACAAGAGAAGGCTCTACATAAGGACATCACCAGATGGCCAACAAAGAAATCAGATTGTTTATGTTCTTTGCAGCCAAAGATGGAGAAGCTCTGTACAGTCAGCAAAAGCAAGACCGAGAGCTGACTGTGGCTCAGGTAATGAACTCCTTATTGCCAAATTCACTGGATCATCAAAAAAGAAAGAGAGTTCCAGAAAAATATCTATTTCTGCCTTATTGACTATGCCAAAGCCTTTGACTGTGTGGATTACAATAAACTGTGGAAAATTCTTCAAGAGATGGGAATACCAGACCACCTGATCTACCTCTTGAGAAACCTGTAAGCAGGTCTGGAAGCAACAGTTAGAACTAGACATGGAACAAGAGACGGGTTTCAAGTAGGGAAAGGAGTTCATCAAGGCTGTATATTGTCACCCTGCTTATTTAACTTATATGCAGAGGACATCATGAGAAACATTGGGCTGGAGGAAGCACAAGCTGGAATCAAGATTGCCGGGAGAAATATCAATAACCTCAGATATGCAGATGACACCACCCTTATGGCAGAAAGTGAAGAACTGAAGAGCCTCTTGATGAAAGTGAAAGAGGAAAGTGAAAAGTTGGCTTAAAGTTCAATGTTCAAAAAATGAAGATCATGGCATCTGGTCCTATCACTTCATGGCAGATAGATAGGAAACAGTGGAAACAGTGGCTGACTTTATTTTTTTTACTTCAAAATCACTGCATATGATGACTGCAGCCATGAAATTAAAAGATGCTTACTCCTTAGAAGGAAAGTTATGACCAACCTAGATATCATATTAAAAGCAGAGACATTACTTTGCCAACAAATGTCCATCTAGTCAAGGCTATGGTCTTTCTAGTGGTCATGTATGGATGTGAGAGTTGGGCTATAAAGAAAGCTGAGTGCAGAGGACTTGATGCTTTTGAACTGTGGTGTTTGAGAAGACTTGAGAGTCCCTTGGACTGCAAGGAGATCCAACCAGTCCATCCTAAAGGAGATCAGTCCTGAGTGTTCATTGGAAGGACTGATGCTAAAGCTGAAACTCCAATACTTTGGCCACCTGAGTGAAGAGTTGACTCATTGGAAAATACCCTGATGCTGGGAAAGATTGAGAAGGAGGAGAAGGGGATGACAGAGGATGAGATGGTTGGATGGCATCACAGACTCAATGAACATGAGTTTGGGTAAACTTCCGTAGTTGGTGATGGACAAGGAGGCCTGGTGTGTCCATGGGGTCACAAAAAGTCAGACACAACTGAGCAACTGAACTGAATTGAGGTCCATAAGAGACTCCTCTTTATGTAAAAAATAAGCTTATGGTTACCTAGGGGTAAGGAGTAGTGGGATAAATTAGAAGAACAGGATTGATATATGCACACTCTGTTCATGGGACTCTCCAGGCAGGGATATTGGAGTGGGTTGTCATACCCTCCTACAGGGGATCTTCCCCACCCAGGGATCGAATCCACGTCTCTTAAGTCTCCTGCATTGGCAGGTAGGTTCTTTATCATTAGTGCCACCTGGGAAGCTCATATACACACTACAATACATAAAATAGATAACTAAGAAGGACCTACTATATAGCACAGGGAACTCCACTCAATACTCTGTAATAGCCTATATGGGAAAAGAAGCTAAAAAAGAGTGGGTATATGTACATGGAAAACAAATTTACTTTATTGTACACCTGAGACTAATTCAAGATTGTAAATTATACCTCCAACAAAATTTTTTTAAAAAACTCCTTTTTATATGTAGGCTGAAGCTCGAATCCCTTTAAAATTGCCCACCTTTAAAATTTCACCTTTTTTACTCCCACACACTTAGCTTATAGTTGTTTTCAAATTACTTGTCATTTCTCTGAATAAGCAGGTCTTCATAAATTCATACATGCTCCACTGACTGTCATCAGAGCGGTTGCGAGTGTCCAGTCATTAATGATGAAACTTCCCTGTAGGACTTGGACTTTCCATGAGCAGGTTTCCAGGGGTGCCTCAGAATTATGCAACCCCAAAACTTGAGATTATCAAGAATGATCACTACATCATGCTCTTTATTTATTCCTTTTCATGTTATTACTATAGAAACCCTCGTCTTCTACATTAATACTCATCACTTAGAACTTTGATTCCTTTACATTCTGTAATTATCTTTTGACCTCAATTCCCACTCTTCTTCTGCTAAAGGGAAATTTAGATTCCCTATATATCTGAATCTTTTATCACTAATCTGTCAACACCTCTCTCTCTTGGAGTCAATTATCATTTTCTAGAATCAATACTCCTCCTCCTTTGATGTCAGGTCTGGATTCTCTATAGTCTTCTCCAGCAATACTGCTATCATAACTCTCAGATTTTGCCATCCGTGAAGATCCTTCCAATATTCGGAATGCTCAGTAGGTTGATCTCTTCTACATTATCATAGCCACACATTCTCATGGTTATACCCTAGTGCTTATGGCCAATAACAACCTCCCATCCAAAATTTCAACATCAAACCTCCCACTTTTTCTATTTCTGGCTCACTCCCTTTAGTACTCCAACTCTAACAGTTCTCCAAACATAAGAACATATTTGATTTTCTGACTCCTCAGAAATCTGTTAGCTCCTTAAATTCTCACTTCCCTCCTTGTTTAGATTAAATTTCCTAGTCAGTTATTACAATGGTTCTGCTTCCTTTCATACACACTCAACCTCCTTGCCCTCCATGCAAATGAATATGTCTGAGGGAAAATACAGTCATGCTGACTGGACACTCTTTATAATTATGATCATTAACCTCTAGTGGTTTTTTAATGCTACCCAGTAATCATATTTTATTTTACTATTACTGTTCACACTTCCACTCAACCATAACATCTCTTTCCCCAAACTTCCAAAATCTCCTCTCTCATCATCATTCTTAGCTGATCATGTGCTTGCTGTTTCAGAGCCAGCCACATAATTTGCAGGATGGAATATGAAATTAAAAATGCAGAGCCTCTTATTTAAAAAATAGGAAACAAAATGACAGCAAAAGTACTGAGATATAAAATTTTTTCCTTTCATGGTCTCTCTCTCTGACAATATCATGGCAGTTTTTTAACTTTGCATTTAATCTTGTCCTAAGTAAAGAGAAACTTAAAAAGTTTAATTTATTATCATGGATTTTACCATTAATCTTTATATTATACAATGTCAGTTTTCAATGCAAATATAAGAAAACTTATATGCAGAACCAGCGAAACTACAAAACTTACATTTTGTGTTTCGTATATGCATAT
The DNA here is from genome assembly GCF_016772045.2 of Ovis aries. NCBI lineage: Eukaryota > Metazoa > Chordata > Mammalia > Artiodactyla > Bovidae > Ovis > Ovis aries. Next base: position 41,321,126 of record NC_056061.1, read on the forward strand.
GTATTTTGTTTTTGTCAGAATAGAGGAAATGTTGTACAAAATTAACCAAACATTTTCTTTTTCCTTCTTTATTCATGAACATTCTATTTAAACTGTCTACCTCAGCTTACTGCTGAGTGAGGAAAAACTGAAAGAAAAAGAAGTATATGTTGCCCTGTGTTTCCCTTTCACGTCATCATTTTCAGTATAAGAAGTGAGCTACTACAGGGAAGTATTGTAACTTTGATAAGAAAAGATATAATAAATTCTGGAGCTTTTTGTGCTTCTTGGATCACTGTTGCCTTTTTTTCTGAGTTGCAAGCAAGTTCTTGTGCAAATGATAGTGTGGCTTCTTGGGCTGTCAGTGTCCCAGGCATTCGTAGTTAAAGGCTTGTCTACCTCTGCTTGCTCTGGGTCTTGCCGAATTCCCATGCCTAGCATATCCACTGGAGTTCTGTGTTCACAGGGCATCATGAATGTCATATGTGAAAGTGATAGCAAGAAAGAGAAGATACATCGATTGTGTCTATCTCCTCTGCTCACACTCATGTTACTTTGTCTCATTGGGCTTTACAAAAGTTCAAACGTAAATCTTTTAAGAATTATATAACATCAACAACAGAGTTTCAAAATTCGTGGGACCCTTCTGAGCACTGGTCCTGTGCAGTTGTATGGGTTGTACACCATAAAGCTGGCCCTGTCCTTTTTCATTAGAAATAGAAAGAGAACTTTCATAAGGACCTATTACTACATTCTCATCATAACTTACCTCTCTGCCCATACCTTCAACTTCCCATCTATATGATTAACAGTCTACACTGCTGTTTAAATTCAACCCCTCCATGTCTCTATTGGAGGTTTCCCATTCCAACTATTCAAAATGTTGCATTTCTCTTTTTCCTTCTTCATCCTTTCTGCTAGATTACTCTCTTTAGCAAATATATTGCTACCTATCCCATATTTAAGAAGTAAAATCTTCTCTTGACTCCATCACAGAAGCTACCATGTCATTTTTCTCCCCATCTGTAAAGTAAAAATTTCCTCAAACGATTGTTTATTCTTACTGCATCAAATATCTCTCTTCACATTCTCATTTGGATTTGCTCCAATCAGGTACCACCATCCAAACCATTTGTAATCATTGAGTTCAGTTCAGTTCAGTTGCTCAGTTGTGTCTGACTCTTTGCGACCCCATGAACTGCAGCACGCCAGGCCTCCCTGTCCATCACCAATTCCCAGAGTTTACCCAAACTCATGTCCATTGAGTCGGTGATGCCATCCAACAATCTCATCCTCTGTTGTCCCCTTCTCCTCCTACCCCCAATCTTTCCCAGCATCAGGGTTGACAAAGTAATGTCTCTGCTTTTTAGTATGCTGTTTAGATTGGTCATAACTTTCCTTCCAAGGAGTAAGCATCTTTTAATTTCATGGCTGCAATCACCCTCTGCAGTGATTCTGTAATCATTAGTGGCATTGTTTTGCTAATTCTGATGGTTGGTTTATAGCCAAATTCTCATTTATTTTATATATTGCCTCATTCTCTTGGCTTTGATATCCTCTTTTTTAGTTAGCTTTTGTGATGGATAGTTTTGTGTCAGTTTGGCTGTACTATGATCTAATTATTTGGTCAAACACCAGTTTCGATGTCACCATAAAGGTATAATTTTAGGTGAGACTACCATTTAAACTAATGGACTTGAAGTAAACTATGTTACCCTTCATAGTAGTGGTGGGCCTCATCCAAATAGTTAAAGGTCGTAGAGAAAAAATGATTAAAGTTTCCCTAAAAAGAGAGAATTCTTCCTCTAGGCTGCCTTTGGACTCAAGCTGCTGTTCTCTGGGTCTCCAATCTGCTGTCCTATCCTGCAAGTTTTGGATTCGCCAGCCTCCATAATTTTGTGAGCTATTGCATGGATAGATATAAATATAGAAATAGATATAGGTATTTCCTATTGGTTCTGTTTCTCTGAAAATTCTAATAAGCTGCTAAGATTTCAAAGTTTTCCATCTAATTTTGATCTTACCTCTCAACCTAGTTCAGCTGAGCCTCCCCCCCCCCCATTTTCCCTTATCTCTAAACTTTGGGATACTGAAGCATTTTTCCTTAGCATTATTCTCTTTGCTATTTACACTCATTCTCTTGGTAATGTCATCTAAATATATATTTTCCCATATTGACTTTATCATTTCCTCTATGTATATATTGGGGGGGAGGAGTATATTTAATTTTTTGTACTATTTTACAGTAATTCACATACCTTATTCCCACTTTCAAGGTTTTCTCTTATATGACAATAATATAATTATAAAAATTAAGATTGATATATAATAATACCATTATTTAATGTAATAAATTCTTTAACATGTCATCAAATGTCCTACAAATGTCCTTTACCACAACAGGATCACATATCATATTTACTTTTCAAGTCTTTTGAGTTTCTTTTAATATAGAATAATTCTTCCATCTTTCTTTGTCTTTTGTGATATTGATATTTGAAAAGTACAGGGAATTAGTTCAATAAAATGTCTCTTAATTTGGGTTAGTCCAATGTGTCCACATGATTATACTCAGATTATATATTTTTGCCAGAAGCACTATGAATGACTACTTTCTGATTTCTAGCCTAAGCTTTTTGCTTTTCAGCAAAGTCATTTTGTTCTGTGAGAATGATATCATATTGGAATATTGTGGACCCTAATCCAATATAACTGGTGTCCTTATAAGAAGGCGGATTTTGGACACAGAGGAGAATGCCATGTGAAGATGAAAGCAGATATCAGGGTGATGGTGCTACAAGCCAAAATGGCCAGAAATCCACCAGAAGCTATGACAGAAACATAGAACAGATTCTTATTCTTAACACTCAGAAGGAACCAATCCTGTTGACAAAATTAGTTGACGTCATTGATCTCCAGCTTCTCGAATGGCAAGGCATACATTTTGTATTTAAGACATGCAGTTTGTGTTACTTTATTATAGCAGCTCTAGCAAAATAATAATCAACCCATTCATTCCACTTTTAGGTATTTACCTAGGAGAAATGAAAGTTTATGTCCAGCAAAGAATTCTACATGGGTGTTCACCATAGGTTTATTTATAATTGCTCCAAACCAGGAGTAACTTAAATATTCATCATCAGGTTAATATGTAAATAAAATAAATTTTAGCATATTTTTATAAGGAAATATGCAGTGGTTAAAAGAACAAACTACTGATAGACTCTACATGAATGAAATACATAATTTAAAAAAAAAACTACTGGATGAAAGAAGTCGGGAACAAAAAATGCATCCTATTATAACGATTCCTGTTGAATGAAATTCTAACTTATATAGACATAAATCTCATCATTTGGGAGGACAGAGCTTGAGGGATTGGTTGGGAAAAGGGACCAAGGGACTTTCTGTGGTGATGAGACTATACTTTAGTGGTATTGATGCTTATATTTGTGAAAACTTACACTTAAAAATGGCAATTTTTATTTTGGAAATTATACCTCAGTAAATTTGATTTTTAAAACTGTATGGTTAGTAAAAATACAGTTAAAAATACTTAAGATTGAAATAATGCATATAGAAACAACAGCAATTCCTTCTTTGATTTTAATTCTTAACATTATGGTGTTCATTTTCATAAACAGTGTAATAAAATGTCTAGCTATAGAGTCATTATTTTTTAATGGGCATACTCAGGATTTCTGGCATTGTCTCAAAGCTGTCACTGAGAAGGTTGTTGGGTGTTTCGATAGTAAGCTAGAAAACTGGAAATTAGGTTGGAAATGAACTCAAGTATAATTGAAAAATACATTGCATGGATTTGGATTATTGATAAGGGCTGCTTTTCACATAGAATTTAACAACAATGCACAGTATTTGCTATTTTTATGAAGTATTTTACCTATCTAGATTTACACTTAAAATGGTAAGTTTAGGTGTGGCCTCTTACTTTCAAATTTCCATCCCCTCGGCTCTGTATATTTTTAGGAAAGTTGGATGAGGTAGATTATCTAAGAGCAGCTTTCTGATCAACAGAGAAATTAACAGGGTTGAAAACCATTAAAAACTTAATTAGGTTTATATTCAGGTGCTGTCTGTTAGTACGGCTTTCGTATTCCCTAACTCGGTTACACATGCAATCACCTTAAAAATACCTACACCTGAATTTCATACCTATTTGTTTTTAATTGTCCATGAAGTAAAATTTTAAAAATAGTTCCAGTTGATTCACATGTGAAACCAATGTCCCTAAATGACTGGGAAACTTTGCATGGTTGCCATATGACTATATATGTATGTATGTATGAATGTGTGTGTGATCAGCTGTGTCCAACTCACGTGACCCCATGGACTATAGCTCGTCGGGTTCCTCTGCCCAGGTTCGAACCTGAGTGTCCTGCATTGGCAGGCAGATTCCTTACCACTAGCACCACCTGGGAAGCCTGACATATAATTGATAATCTGTAATAAATTGGGAAATCATGGTTTCATGTTTCTGGTTGACTCTAGTCTTCACCTATGAATCAATTGGTTTCTGTGGATGGACAACTTGAGTTTTTTATTATTCAAATTACCACCTTTACAACACTTTATCTGAAGTTTCTACTTTGAAGTCATTGAGATGTGGAAATGGTTACTTTAGAGATAAAGCATCATCAGTTAAAAATGTTTAAAAAGAAAAAGTATTCCAGTACTGTGAATTTCTAAACTACATTCTTGTTCAGTATAAAAGCCTCCAGTTCAATTTATCATAAAGGATTTAGAAGTGTGTTAAAGAATTCATAGTTTCAAAAGTTGTATGTTATCCTTAACTAATCACTTTCTAGATTAGTTTTGTTATGGACTGGAGTGTGTCCATGCCAAATTCACATATTGACATCTTAAAAACCCAGTACCTTAGAACATAACTCTATTTGGAGGTAGACCCTTCTTCATTAGCTATGTGGAGTCCTATTTGCAGCTCCCAGGGTCTTTCTTGTGTGAGTTCTTTTGTGGTGCCACACGGGCTCCAGAACACGCAGGCTCAGTAGTTGCTGTGCAGGTTTAGTTGCTCTGCAGCTTGTGGGATCTTAGCTCCCCAGCTAGGGATGGAACTTGAGTTTTGTGCATTATAAGGTGATTTCTTTACCACTGGACCATCAGGAAAGGTCCTGGAGTGAGGTTGCTCGGGTGGGCCCTGACCTAGCATGACTGGTCTTCTTATAAGAAGAGATAAGGATAGAGATGCACAAAGAGAAGACCAGGTGAGGGTATGGGGAGAAGATGGTTAGCTACAAGCCAAGGAGAGAAACCTCAGAAAAAACCGACCTGCTGACACCTTGATCTCAGACTTGTAAGGGTTAGTATTTTGAGAACACACATTTTTCTTTAAGACATCTAGTCTGTGGTACTTTGTTATGGAAGCCCTAGGGAACTAACACAGTCCTTTTCAACATCAGCTGATCAGCAGGACCACCTGTAGCTACAAGAAAAATTTAAAAATTGATGTGCATACCAACTAACTTATAGTTAGAAGGGAAAGAATGTAAGGTGAGTGAACATAGATTTTTTTTCTTATTTTTTAGTAAGGTCTCCATGTGATTTCTTTGGTCATTGAGGACAGGTTTACATTTAACTAAGTTCTTTCAATAACAATCTGCTGCAAAGCTGCTTAGTAAGACTAACTTGAAACCTGATAAACAAGTCATTAATTTTTTACAGTCTACCCAGGTTCTATTTGTTATTTTGACAAGTATGTTCCTTAAATTATTTAGTATTTGTTCCTTGTGAGATATAAAACAAAAGTAAATGGGTTTAAATTTTTGTTATCTGTTATTAAAATAAATTCCTTCTTGTGTGGCTTATGCAGAGAGATGTTATTTATCCTATTGTAATATTTCCCTTAAGATTCAGATCTCAATATGTTCTTGTTTTCTCTATGTGATATCATAGTCCCATAGAAAATATAAATGCCAAGATTTTAAGCCATTTCATGAGTACTTTGAGGATTAATTATTAAATTACAGCTTCTAAAATCCTTTGGTTTTATTTCTTCAGAGAGAATATGCTTTATCACAGGTAAAGAAAGGGAAAAAAATTCCTGAAACTGGAAAGAATACAAATAAGAAAACTACAGGAAATAACCATTGCAGAAACTGTTCAGAAATGCCACTTAAAATTTAGTTCTTTCCAGGCTCTTTCCAAACAAGTTCTGTTGCTTACTAAGCTAAAAATATTTACCACATAATAATTATCTGCACATGGGGATTTTCCAGGAACTGACCTCTATAATTTGGGATAAAAATCACCTGGAGACCTCTGGTTGCTTCTGATAATCAGTTCTGACACAAAGTCAGAATTTAAGATTAAAAAATTAAATGCTAGAATACATGGTCTGTACTCAAATCTTAGTTTTTCTCTTTCTTGGCTTTGTAAACTTGGGTAATTTTTTTAAAATTTTTACTCTCTGTTTGGCTTATTTTACCACAGAGACTTTTTGTATGTGTGTGTCCATTTATTTAAAGCAGTAGTTAACAATGTTAATTTATATGAGAAATCATCTATTACAACTATGTACAAATCCTTGCATCCTTCTCTATCTTCCTTTATACTTCAGTAGTTGATGAATATTTTTATTTTATGTCTTCTTTCTCTCTTCTCACTGTCTTCTACACTGGTAATTTATGTTCCATTTGTTACTATTCTGTATCAACCACACAGCAGTATGGTTCTATCTTAGTCTTCATGAGAAATTACTTCGTTGGTAATATCTTGAAAAGAAGCTCTTGCTATTGTCAATCACACTTATCTTACTTGTCATCCCCAACATCACCTTACAAGGAAAAGATAACTCTGAGATGATTGGTTGTTAAGGTAAAAGAGGAAAATTGAAGATGGTAGTGTCAAAATATCTCAATAAATCAGAGCAAAACGTCTCTGCTTATTAAAGAAACTTCCTTTTTACCAACTTTACCCACTCAGGAAGTTCACCCTAATAAGCCTTGGGTTTTTTCCATTAGGTCATCACTTGATTCATCATCTTATAAAGCAGGGACACTAAAACCCTACCCTAGAACAACACCAATGTCAGCTGCTTAATTGCTGTAAATCATAATCTCTCTTAGTTTTTAGCTCCTTTGACTATCTTGTTATTCCTACTTGCTTCTGAACTTTAATATTCCTGACTTTCAATTATCCTTTTTAACATCTGTAACATGCTTAACACTTGAGTATCTTACATGTGGAACATAATGTTATATAATCATTTGTTTTATAAACAGCTGTTGCAGTTATGTCTTTTATTTCTCAATTGTTTGTGTACTCATGAGGGAAGAGATGTACTTTTTTACATATCATTTAAAATCATTTATGAATATTAAAACCATTAGATGAAAGACACTAGAGAGCAGAGCATCCCTATAGTGTTCATAAAACAATTGACCCTTGAATAATGTGGGGGTTAGGGGGCACCACTGTCTCTTCAGCAGGAAGTCCTCACATAACTTGACAGCCAGCCCTCCACATAAGCAGTTCCTCCACGAATGTGGTTTCAATTCTGTGGATTCAGTCAACCACAGATCACGTAGTACTGTAACAGTACCTATTTAATGAAAGAAGTCTCTGTGTAAGTTGATCCGAACTGTTCAACCTGTTGTTCAAGGATCCACTCTAATTTAATGGGCAAAAACCCACATACTTTTACCATTAACAATTTTGGGAGGTTTCCACCTTTAATGATCAAAATCAACATTTGAAATAATGGAGCAATATGATATTGGGACATGTCATTTTGTACCACCTGATTTGATCCAGAATGAAGTGTACAGCATCACCTACATAGTATTACTGGAAAGAAATGTATGAATTTCATCAAGGAGATAGATATAATTTCCAATTTACAGGAAATGTATGAGCTAGAGGAAATCATTAAATGATGCCACAAGGAAACATTCAACCAAGTGCAGAGTGTGTGACATTTTATAAAAATACTGACCTAATCTTTTCAAAAATCCAATATCATGGGAGAAAATAAGGTAGGAGGATTGTCCTACACTAAGACTACAGACACATATTTAAAAGTAAGGCATAAATTTAGGCTACTTTATGATTTTGAAAAGTAACAAGTATTTAAGCAGAATTGGAAAAATCTGATTATAATCTGGATGATATATTAAGAAATTGTTAATTTTATTTGAAGTGTGTGTTATTATTGCAATATACATAAATGTCCTTATTCTAAGGATCTGTGCTCTAAAGGATTTAGGAATAAAGCATCATGTTGTCTATAACTTACTTTAATTGTTTACAAAATATTATTTTTATTTCTATGTTTATATATAAAGGAGAGAATGCATATTTGAAAAATGCTAGCATTAATACAATTTTTTGAATATTTCTTCACTGTATTATACTTTCAAACTTTTGTTATAATTTTTATAATAAAAATTGGAGAAATGTATAGTTTTGTGAAAAGGCAATTGCAGCTGTAAAGATGGTACAGTTTTTTATTTCAATCAATCTTTATTCATTAAACACTTATAAGAGTCAGACAGATTCCAGCATTCAAAATATAGTCAACTATTGTTAGTGGTAATGTAAATTGGTGCACCACTGTGGGAAAACAGTATGATGGTTTATTGAAAAACTGAAAACAGAATTCCAATATAACCCAGCAATTCTGTTTCTGGGTTTTCATCTGAAAAAAAAAAGAAACAAACCACTAAATTGAAAAGGTGCATGCACCCAAATAGTCATAGCAGCATTATTTACAATTGCCAAAATATTGAATAAACCTAAGTGTCCATCAACAAATGAATGGATGAAGAAAATGTGGTACATGCATACATAATGGAATATTACTCAGCCATAAAAAGGAACAATATTTTGCCATTTACAGCAAGATGTATGGACTTGGAGGGTATTGTGTTTATGGAGTAAGTCAGACAGAAAAAAACAAATACAGTATGATTTCACTTGTATATGGAATGTGAAAAATACAACAAACTCATGGATATAACGAAAAAGAAGCAGACTCACAGATATAGAGAACACATTCGTGGTTATTACCAGTGAGGGGTATGCAACACAAGAATGGAGACATGGAAGGCCCAAACTGCTGAGTGTAAAATAGGATCATGGAGGTATTGCACAATACGGGAAATCTAACCAAAACTTCCTAATAACTGCAAGTGGAAAGCAACTTTTAAAATTGTATAAAAATATTTTTGAAAGTTTTTGCAATAAATTTTTTAAAGTTTGGTTAAATCTATGAAAATTGCATTAAAACAAATTACATCTCAGAGGAATAAAGAATATAATATGACATAAAGTAATAAACTATACATCTATAAAATAATACAGATTTCAAAAGAATACAAGATTAGTTACCTTTAAGAAGCAAATTTAAGGAAACCTTTCTATAGCAAGTAAGATTAACCTAAACACAGGAAAAATTAAAAGTCTTTCAAGGTCACTAGAAATTCTATTTTGGAGAAGGCAATGGCACCCCACTCCAGTACTCTTGCCTGGAAAATCCCATAGACAGAGGAGCCTGGTGGGCTATAGTCCATGGGGTCGCTAAGAGTCGGACACGACTGAACGACTTCACTTTCACTTTTCACTTTCATGCACTGGAGAAGGAAATGGCAACCCACTCCAGTGTTCTTGCCTGGAGAATCCAGGGACGGTGGAGCCTGATGGGCTGCCATCTATGGGGTCGCACAGAGTCGGACACGACTAAGGCGACTTAGCAGTAGCAGCAGCAGAAATTCTATTTAAATAATAAAGAATATTTTATAATTAAGCAACTCCTAGAAGTGCTTCCTGTTTAGATATTGTTTTAGGCAGCCAGTACTCTCTATAGTTTTTGTACAGCATAAAATTTTATGGTCTTGTTAAAGGGAAAAGAGGTGACATAAGAGCAGTAACTTGTAGTCAAAGGGATCTAGGCCATTTAACTTTTAGTGGTGGCAATTCCTTTCATTTTTATAGTGCTTTAGTGTTTTTCAAAAGGGCTTTGCTGTGCATTGTCTCAATTTTTGTTTCACAATACTCCTGTGGGTTAAAGTTGTGAATATCATGATTCTCTATACTATGCAAAGGGCTTCCCAAACGGCGCTAGAGGTAAACAACCTGCCTGCCAATGCAGGAGATATAAGTTTGATCCCTGGCTTAAGAAGATTCCCTGGAGGAGGGCCTGGCAATCCACTCCAACATTCTTGCCTGGAGAATCCATTGACAGAGGAGCCTGGCGGGTTACAGTGCATAGGGTCATAAGGAGTCGGACAAGACTGAAGCTACTTAGCACACAGGCACATACTAGCAAAAATCAAATAACTGAGAGATCTTTAGGTTGTGCCTTGCAGAAATATTAACTTCCTTTGGAGGGAAGTTAATGGGAGTACTAAGAATAGTGCCTATCACATGGTAGATAATCAATAGAATTCTAAATAAATGAATCAATAAGAAAATAAATAAGCAAATTCTTGAACATTTGAGTTAGTTGGGGAAAATTGTAGGAACTCTGTTCCGCAAATCTCTCCACTTGTCTGCTGTTAAGGAGTGGTTTGTTTTCTATGTAGGTCAAGAGGGTTTTATGAATGAGTGAAATATTTCTGCTCTGGAAAGACAAGCGGCCATGTAAGTTGTTTTTATTTAATTGTACATAGAAGGAAAGATTCAAATTTAAGCAAAAATTTCTCAACAATGCTTTCAGATCATAGGCCAGTAGTCTAAAATAGTGCTGAAATATTTTAAAATTTAAATTGAGTAGGGACATTATCTAAAGACTAAAGAAGTAAAAACTGGTAAGCTTCTGTTTATGCAGGAAATCTTTCCAGGGTAATCACCTTAGAAAATTTCTTATTTCATCAAAAGACACCTTTACAAACACATTTTAATGCAATGGTTATATTTATTTTTGAATGGGGCTCAGAATTAATTTTACTTCTTTGCTATTTAATGGATCATTTCCCAGCTTGCTTATAAAAATACAGTTTTTAGGTAGGTGTAAATGCAAAAGTATTGTTATAGAAGCTGTCATGAATCACATCACTAAATGAAAGACAGATTGAAGGATTATTGCTGTGTTTTTTTAATGGTCTTTCCCATTAACAACCCACTAAAGTTTTATGGCACCTTGAATTCTGTTATCCTCAGAAATTTGTTTCCAAAAAATATAGCTATTATTTTCAACTCAGTTATTCTGGTACCTCCGAAAAAACTGAGAAATTCTCTTCTTTTAATTTGCTTATATCCACAATATAAAGCAAATGTAAATTTATGAAAGGATTTTTATTTTTATTTTATTTTTTTTGTTTTTTAAATTTTTATTTTTACTTTATTTTACTTTACAATACTGTATTGGTTTTGCCATACATCGACATGAATCCACCGTGGGTGTACATGCGTTCCCAAACATGAATCCCCCTCCTACCTCCCTCCCCATAACATCTCTCTGGGTCATCCCCGTGCACCAGCCCCAAGCATCCTATATCCCGCATCAAACATAGACTGGCGATTCATTTCTTACATGATAGTATACATGTTTCAATGCCATTCTCCCAAATCATCCCACCCTCTCCCTCTCCCTCAGAGTCCAAAAGTCCGCTCTACACAGTATATATAGTGGAAGGTTCATAAATGTCCTATATACCCCCAGCCTCACACATCACAGTCTTCATCATAATCAACATCCCGCACCAGAGTGATAAATGTATTTGTCTACTTCAACACATTGTTATTACCCCAAACCCATAGGCTTTGGATTTATACTCGGTGTAGTATATCCCATGGACAGAGGAGCCTGGTAGGTTGCAGTCCGTGGGGTCGCTAAGAGTCGGACACAACCGAGCGACTTCACTTTCACTTTTCACTTTCATGCACTCGAGGAGGAAATGGCAACCCACTCCAGTGTTCTTGCCTGGAGAATCCCAAGGACAGGAGAGCCTGGTAGGCTGCCGTCTATGGGGTTGCACAGAGTCGGACACGACTGAAGTGACTTAGCAGCAGTATATTCTATGGGTTTCGAGACATAGACTAGTATTTACCATTATGGTACCATGCAGAATAGTTTCACTGCCCTAAAAAATTCCTCTGTGCTCTACCTATTTATCATTCTCACTCCCCTAACCCATAGCAATAACTAAACTTTATGCTATCTCCATAGTTTTCATTTTTTCAGAATACCACATAATTGGAATCATACAGTATGTAGCCTTTTCAGACTGGTGTCTTTCATGCAGTAATATGTATTGAAGATGCCTCCTTAGCAATAAATAATATTCAATTGTCTGGATGCATCACAGTTTGTTTGTCCATTCACCTATTGAAGGACATCTTGGTTGCTTTTAAGTTTTGGCAGTTATAAGTAAAGCTGAAGTGAAGTCACTCAGTCGTGTCAGATTCCTTGGGACCCCATGGACTGTAGCCTACAAGGCTCCTCTGTCCATGGAATTTTCCAGGCAAGAGTACTGGAGTAGGTTGCCATTTCCTTTTCCAGGGGATCTTCCCCACCCAGGGATCGAACCCTGGTCTCCCGCATTGCGGGCAGACGCTTTATCATCTGAGCCACCAGGGAAGCCAAGTAAAGCTGCTGTAATCATATATGTTCACATTTTTGTGTGGATATAAGTATTCAGGCTTGTGTATTCAGTTTCTCTGTTGTGTTTGACTCTTTGTGATCCCATAGACTGTAGCAGGTCAAGTACCTCTGTACATGGGATTTTCCAGGCAAGAAGCTGGAGTTACTTGCCATTTCCCTCTCCAGGGGGTCTTCCCGATCGGAGCAAACCCATATCTGCTGAATTGGCACATGAATTCTTTACCACTAAGCCATCTGGGAAGCCCGTAATTTTTCAACTCATGGGTAAACACCAAGGAACAAATTACAAGACTGTATGATCAGAGTAAATTTAGTTTTGTAAGAAAGAGTCAAGCTGTCTTTCAAAGTGACTATGCTGTTTTCCTTCCCTGGTGGCTCAGATGGTAAAGCGTCTGCCTGCAATGCAGAAGACCCTGGTTCGATTCCTGGGTCGGGAAGATCCCTTGAAGAAGGAAATGGCAATCTGCTCTAGCACTCTTTCCTGGAAAATCCCATGGATGGAGGAGCCTGGTAGGCTACAGTCCATGGGGTGGCAAAGAGTAGGACACACTCAGCAATTTCACTTTCACTTTCATACTATTTCACATTCCCACCAACAATGAATAAGTGTTCCTGTTACTTCACATCCTTGCTATTGATAGCATCTGGTGTTGTTGTTTTGGATATTGAACATTCTAATAAGCATGTGGTAGTAACTCATTGTTCTAATTTGCATTTCCCTGATATGTGGTGGGGAACATATTTTCCTATGTCTATTTGACTGTATATCTTCTTTCATGAGGTATCTCCTAAGGTCTTTGGTCCATTTCTCAGTTGGTTGATTGTTTACTAATTAATGACTTTTAAGAGTTCATTGTATATTTTGGATAACAATACTTTCAAACACTGCTTTCAAAACAATAGTTTTTAAATTATTCTTCTGCAAGCATTTTCTTCCAGTCTCTGGTTTGTCTTTTCATCCCCTTGACAGTGCCTTTCCCAGAGCAGAAAATTTCATTTTTGTAACATCCAGCTTATCAATTCTTCCTTTCATGGATTATGCCTTTGGTGTTCTATCTATAAAGCATCACCATACCCAAGATCATCTAGATTTTCTCCTATATTATCTTACAGGAGTTTTACACTCTTGCAATTTATGTTTAGGTCTGTGATTCATTTTAAGTTAATTTGTGTGAAAGGGGTAGGGTCTGTATCTGGGTTCACTTTTTTACATGTCAATATGCATTTGTCTAGCATCATTTACTAAAAACACTGTCTTTGCTCCATTGTACTGCCTTTCCTCCTTTATTGAAGATCAGTTGACTGTATCTATGTGGATCTATTTCTGGGCTCTCTATTCTGTTCCTTTAATATATTTTCGGTTCTTTCTTCAACACAACAATGCCTTGATTATTGTAGCCTTATAATAAGTTTTTAAATTGAGTATTATAAATCCTCCAACTTTGCTCTTCGATATTCTGTTTGCTATTCTGAGTCTCTTGCCTGTCCATATGAATTTTAGAATCAGTTTGTCATTATCCATGAAATAATATTAGGATTTTGATTGAGATTACATTGAATATATAGAGCAAGTTGCAAAGAATTAACATCTTGGCAATTCTGAGCCTTCCTATGCTTTGACATGAAATATCTCTGCATTTGTTTTGTCCTTTTTTGTATTTTGTTCCTTGGAGTTTTGTCGCTTTCTTCTTATAGACTATGTACATATTTTAAATTCATATCTATTTCATTTTACTGAATAAAGTATAATCAATATTGATTTTGAATTCACTTATTTATTTCTTATGCATATAAAAGCAATTGACTTTTGTATATTAACCTTGTATCTTGCAACCTTGCTATAACCATTTAGTTCCAGGAATTTTTGTCAATTCTTTTCAAATTTTTTACATAGGTAACCATGTCATCTATGAACAAAACCAGTTTTATTTCTTCTTAATTTGTATACTTTTATATACTTTTCTTGTTCTGTTCATTAGCTCGCACTTCTGGTACAAGTTTACAAGCATTTGTGACAGGGTTTTTTGTTTTTGTTTTTTCCCCTGATGTTAGCAGGAAGGCTTTGAATTTCTCATTATTAAATATGATGCTAGTTGTAGGTTTTTTGGCATTCTTTATTAATTTGATTAAGTTCCTATTTATTCCTAGTTTACTGAATGTCTTTGTGATGAATGGGCATTGGATTTTATCAAATGGGTTTTTTGCATTTATTAATGTGATTATTGATTTTTTCTCTTTTGTTTGTTGATGTGATGAATTACACTGATTTTCAAATATTGAACTAGTCTTTTATACCTTGAATAAACCTCTTTTTGGCCATGGTATATAATGTTTTTCACACTGTCAGATTTGATTTGCTGACATTTTGTTGATAATTTTTGCATCTATGTCAATGAAAGATAGCGGTCTATAGTTTTGTTGTCATATTGTTATGTGCTTTGGTTTTAGGCTGATACTGGGCTCAGAGTTAGGAAGTATTCCATTTGCTTCTCTATTCTAAAAGAGACTGTAAACAATTCATATCATTTCTTCCTTAAATATTTAGTAGAATTCACCAGTGAACACTGATGGCATGGTGTTTTCTGTTGTATTCATTAATGATTTAATTTCTTTCATATATATAAGCCTATGCAGATTTTATATTTCATTTTGTATAATTTGGGGATGACTGTATCTCTCAAGGACTTGATCTTTTTCATATATATTGTCAAATTTGTGGGAACAAGGTTGTTAATCATATTTTTTAAATAAAATTTTAATGTTCAAGGGATCTGCTGTGATAATCTCATTTTATTTCTGATCTTAGCAATTTATGTCCTTTCTCTTTTTTTTCCCTTAGTTAGCTTAGCTGGAGTCTTATTATTAGTTTTGCTAATCTTTTCAAAGAAACAGCTTTTGTGTTCACTAATTTTCTCTATTGATTTCTGCTCTAATTCTTGTTTTTTTCTTTTGTTTACCTTGAATTTGTTATATATATATATGTGTGTGTATATATATATATATATTCCTAAGGTGGACACTTAGTTGATTGATTTTAAGTCTGTTTTCTAAAATATCCATTCAATGCTATAAATTCCCCTCAAAGTGCTTCCTTTTCTGCATCCCATAAATTTTAGGCTGTGCTTTCATTTCCATTGAGTTCAAAATATATTTTAACTTCTCTTAAGATTTCTTCTTTGACTGAGTATTATTTAGAATGTGTTTAACCTCCAAATATTTTAGAGTTTTCAGCTTTCTGTTATTCATTTCTAGTTTAATTCCACTGTTGTATGAGAGCAAATGTCATAAGAATTCTCATCAAACATTTGCTTGTTTGATGGTGCAGAATGTGGTGTATCTTGGGGAGTAATCTATTGCACTGTTGTTGGATGAAGTAGTTTGTAGATATCTATTATATCCCATTGATTGATGCTATTACTGAGTCGACTATGTGCTTACTGCTTTTCTGTCAGCTGAATCTCTCAATTTCTGATAGAAGAGTGTTAAAATCTCCAGCTGCAATAGTGAACTCATTTATTTCTTTTTGTGGTCTTTTCACTTATTGTTTCACACGGTGTATGCTCTGTTGGGCACACCACACATTGACAATTGTCATGTCTTCTACGAAAGTTGACTCCTTTATTATTATGTAATATCCTTCATTAGTCCTGATAACTTTCCTTGCTCCAAAGTTGACTCCTTTTGAAATTAATATGGCTGCTCATGCATTCTTTGGTTAGTATTAGCATGGTGTGTCTCAATCTATTTACTTTTAATCTATATTACATTTAGACTATTAACATTTAATATAATTGTGGATATAATTTGTATTGATATATACTATGTTTGTTGCTATTTTCTACTTGCTGGTCTTATTCTTTGTTCCAGTTTTCATATTCCAATCGTTTCCTGCATTTTGTGTTTTTAATTGAGCATTTTATATGATTCCATTATCTTTTTTGTAGTATATCAGTTACATTTCATTTAAAATGTGTTTTAGTTACTGCTGTGGAGATTGCAATATACCTTTACAACTAATACAAGTAGACTTTCAAATAGCACTATGTCACTTCATGGATAGTACCTTATTATTACAAAATAATTCTGATTCCTTCCTCTAACATGTTTAGTTTGCTGTCATTCATTTCACTTGTCTGTAAGTATGTATACATGTGTGTGTGTATATGTATATCTAAATACACTGTTACTCTTTTATTTTGAAGAAAGTATTCTGTTAGATCAAATAGAATAAGAAAAATAAAATTTTATCTTCACTTATTTCTTCTTGGATGCTCTTACTTACTTCCTGCATCTTATCTATGTTGTTTTCCTCCTCTCTAAATCTGCAAGCATTTATTGCAAGACAGGTCTACTGGCAATACATTTTCTCAATTTTTATTTTCCTTAGGAAGTCTTTCACTTTTGAAAGATAATTTTATAGGATGCGGAATTCTAGTTTTTTCTCTCTCTCTGCACTTTAAACATTTCAGTACACTCATTTTTTTTTTTTGCATGGATTCTGAGAAGTTACAAATATTTCTTAGCTTTTCTCTTGCATATGTAAGATTTTTTTTTTCCTTTTGGCTTCTTTCAGGACCTTTTCAGTATCTTTTATTTCCTTTAGTCTGAAAATAATATGCCAGGTTTAATATTTTAACATTTATCCAGCATGGTGTTCTCTTGGCTTCCTGGATTTGTAGTTTGGTGTCTGACATTAGTCTGGGAAACTTCTCAGTCTTTTGAACGGAGCTGTGTGCTTAATCATTCAGTATTGTCTGACCCTTTGTGATCTCATGAACTGTAACCCTCCAGGTTCCTCTTTTCATGCATGGCATTTTCCCAGCAAAAATGCTACAGTGGGTTGCTATTTCCTTCTCTGGGGGATCTTCCTGTCCCAGGGATGGAACCCACATCTCCTGCATTGGCAGATGGATTCTTTACCACTGAGCCACTTGGGAATGCCAAGGGGCTTTACGCTTTCTTGTAATTTTTTCTTGATGTCTGTACATGAAGTATTGGGTAAAAGAAATTGCTGTAAATAGACCTTTAGCAATGTGGCAGTATCCTGTGGGGGCAGGCCAGCATTCTATAATCCTGTGGTTAGGGGTGCCCCTGCACTGTGAACTTCACAAGTACTTCTCAGTATCCCCCTTTAAAATGGGCTGGAGTTGTGTTTTTGTTCTTTTTCATGGAAGCCGGAGGAGACTGGTATTTCTCATTTTCTTTTCTCCATGCAGGAGGCAAGAGCCAACTGGAGTTGGCTATTTCCCTTTCCCAGGTTGCTTAGGCTCTAATAACATCCTACCTGGTTAGGCTCTAGTTAATGAGTTTCCATTGAGAGCAGAGCTTATTAAGAATCAAGGATTGCTCTACTGTATTTCAAAATGGCTGTTTTCCTCTCCTCACGTTGAAAGCACAGGGTAGTTTTCTCTGGGATTCACTGTGAGAAACTAGTTAAGCTCCTAGGGTGAAGTTCACAAAATGTGGGGACCTCCCTGTGAGTTGTTCACCCTGAAGATTTTACTTCTCAGTCTTTCCACCCTGAGCCTCCAACAATTCTTCAGGTAGAATTAAGATTTTCTTAGCCCACACTATCTTCCATGGAGGTTTCAGCTCATGGTTTTCTGTTCTGGTAAGTTGTGATTTCCTTTTTCTTTTTTAAAAAGTCTTTGTTTATCTGTTTGGCTTCACTGGGTCTTAGCTGTGGCACATAGGATCTTCATTCTTCCATGCAGCATGCGAGCTCCTTAGTTGTCTGCAATACATAGGTAAGAAAGTTTCCCCAGAGTACTGAAGTGAGTATACCAATCAGTATCTATCCGAAAGAATGAGAACTAGAAATTGACTGTGGAGGGAAAAAATACTTAAACAAAAATGGGACAACCTAAGGGGAAGGGATTATACAGACCTGACCCAATGAGAAGAAGAGAAAAGGAGTGGGGAATCTTTTGTTGTGCTAAAATTTTGGACTAAGGTTAAAACAAATCCACACATGCAAATGTAGGTTTCAAACTAATAGAGAAAACTTAATCTTCACAGTTACTTATGATTTTTTCACAATTCCCAGGGCAAACAGGCAGTTGTGAATACAACTCACATCATATAAGAAATTAAACCATTGGGATGGAATTGGAGAGGATTGACCTCTAAACATAATCAGTATTTGTGATTTCAATTCAGTTATAACACTACATGGATCACTATAAAAATTTGTATAAAGCTGGGAAACCTATTCCCAGGAGTTTCATATATAGTTAATATAACAACTACCTTGAGCCTAAAGGATTAAAGTAATTCAAAGTATATTAATCCCTCCTGAGCCATGCAAAGCTTTGTTTGGTTTACCCCAGAATCACCAGAGCTTTCTTGAGCTTTCAGAATATTCATTGGTAGTTGAATTTAGTTCCTCATCTTTTTTCTTTTGTGGGGGCTTCCAAGATTTTGTAAAACATTGAAATTAAAAGATTACCATCATATTTACTATTTATTCTATAACTCTAAAATATTATCATTTTAAAAGTTTAGCAATTTTGTTAGAAATAATTCTCCTTCTCCCACTTCTATGTCTCCCCCAAACACGGTGTGTACCACATAGCTTCAAAATAAAAGAAATGAAGCAAACAGAAATAAATCTCTTAACAAGTATAATAATAAATATGCAAAATAAATCATTTTATAAACATCAGAGCTGCATGTTCTTAACTCAGATGCAAATTTTTTTTAATGAAACCTGATAGTCTTGGTACAAAAGATTTGATTAGAGAGTAATTCAAAATGAAAAATATTGATAAAATGACTTTTTAAATATATGTCTCTACATCAAAAATAAGAATATATTTGTTTTAGTACTTGAAATTCTGTAATTTTTGAGCCCATGGCTGTGTGCTTACACATTAAACTTTCCAGAAAAATAAAAGATCATGCTTATTTGAAATTTCTAATTCCTCTTGAACTGTTGTGTTGTATGAAAACTATCATACACCTCTACTCATACCCTGAAGAAAATGAATATTATTGATATATCAAGCTGTTAAAAACCTTTTAACTGGGGCCCTCAGGATATAAAGTTTTAATGAAATGTCAGAAAATGTTATGTTAACAAAATATGATTTTAATAGGTGTTTTTTGGGGGGGGATATCTTTTTTTTTTTTTTTTTTTACTGCTTGGGTTTGATAAGGCCAACAGGTCAGAAGATAACTGCTATTGAATAGATAGTTTATACTCTCAGATTCAAGAGAGGGAGAACACATCACATCATGAGGGGCTACACTGGGAATCATCTGTAGTCAACTGAAGGGCAGACCATTAGCAAGAGCCTATATTGTAGTTTCCAAGGGAAAGCAGGTGAGACAGGGCAAGCAGGCTTAGAACTGGCTAAGTTTGAATACTTTTAGTGGCTTTGAAGACTAGGGTCTGTCCATGGTTGCTTAGTACCTGGCCCTGGGTTAACTAAGGTAGGTGGATATTGGTCCCGAATATAAGAGTCCAATAGGCAAGGTAGTGGTGGGTATGGACTAAATAGGCTGCTCAAGAAAGCAGCTTGAGGGGACTCTTGCCAGGGATTCAATACTGGATCAAATAGTATTATAAAAGTGAAAGTCACTCAGTAATGTCCAACTCTTTGTGACCCCATGGTCTATATAGCCCATGAAATTCTCCAGGCCAGAATACTGGAGTGGGTAGCCTTTCCCTTCTCCAGGGGATCTTCCCAACCCAGGGTTTGAGCTCAGGTCATCTGCATTGCAGGTGGATTCTTTACCAGGTGAGCCACAAAAACTGTTACAATTGTTTCCCCGATGTCTTAACACTAGTTTGAACTTGATTTTTTGGGTATTTGAGTGGCCCGAATAGTAGGAGATACCTTAAAAGAGTAGGACATAGTTGGCCTAAACAGCATAGAAAACATTATGAGAGAAAAAGGAAAGAAACAAATAGAAGTATAAGCGGTCCTTATAGGTTACTCATAACTTCAGTTTCTCATTAGGTGACATTAGCCAAGACAACAGATTGGAAATTTTTGTGGTATCTGATAGTATCTCCATGGTATTATACTGTGATAAAAGTATTGAAGCTATGCCCCATAGAGTTAAAAAACATATTTTGAAACCACACCCCAAAGGGTGAACAGAAACTGATGACTAATAGAAATCCTTGAGCTTGTCTTATAGTTTGCTAAAACTCCCTTCACCTTGGTCTATCTTCATAGAGCAAGCTCACCTTAATTATTTTGTTACAAACTGCATACCCTCCAAGCTTCATGCAACCTAAACAGTAAGGTGTTTGTCACAGTTGTTTCCCAGGAACTTGAATCAGCTGTGTCTAGTTCAAGCTTGAGCAGGCTGAGGCTGGCTGGGACCACCAACATTAAAACTGGACCCGTGCAGATTCCAATAAATAAACTTTTGACATTAGAGGGCCCCAAACTCTACCCTCAGTTCAGTTCAGTCACTCAGTCGTGTCCGACTATTTGTGACCCCATGAATCGCAGCACGCCAGGCCTCCCTGTCCATCACCAACTCCCAGAGTTCACTCAGACACACGTCCATCGAGTCAGTGATGCCATCCAGCCATCTCATCCTCTGTCATCCCCTTCTCCTCTTGCCCCCAATCCCTCCCAGCATCAGAGTCTTTTCCAATGAGACAACTCTTCGCATGAGATGATCAAAGTACTGGAGTTTCAGTTTTAGCATCATTCCTTCCAAAGAAATCCCAGGGCTGATCTCCTTCAGAATGGACTGGTTGGATCTCCTTGCCATCCAAGGGACTCTCAAGAGTCTTCTCCAACACCACAGCTCAAAAGCATCAATTCTTCACTACTCAAGCTTTCTTCACAGTCCAACTCTCACATCCATACATCACCACAGGAAAAACAATAGCCTTGACTAAACAGACCATTGTTGGCAAAGTAATGTCTCTGCTTTTGAATATGCTATCTAGGTTGGTCTTAACTTTTCTTCCAAGGAGTAAGCATCTTTTAATTTCATGGCTGCAGTCACCATCTGCAGTGATTTGGGAGCCCCAAAAAATAAAGTCTGACACTGTTTCCACATCTATTTCCCATGAAGTGATGGGACTGGATGCCATGATCTTTGTTTTCTGAATGTTGAGCTTTAAGCCAACATTTCACTCTCCTCTTTCACTTTCATCAAGGGGCTTTTTAGCTCCTCTTCACTTTCTGCCATAAGGGTGGTGTCATCTGCATAGCTGAGGTTATTGATATTTCTCCAGGCAATCTTGATTCCAGCTTGTGTTTCTTCCAGCACAGCATTTTTCGTGATGTACTCTGCATGTAATTTAAATAAGCAGGGTGACGATATACAGCCTTGACGTACTCCTTTTCCTATTTGGAACCAGTCTCTTGTTCCATGTCCAGTTCTAACTGTTGCTTCCTGTCCTGCATACAGATTTCTCAAGAGGCAGGTCAGGTGGTCTGATATTCCCATTTCTTTCAGAATTTTCCACAGTTTCTTGTGATCAAAGAAAGTCAAAGGCTTTGGCATAGTCAATAAAGCAGAAATAGATGTTTTTCTGAACTCTCTTGCTTTTTCCATGATCCAGCAGATGCTGGCAATTTGATCTCTGCTTCCTCTGCCTTTTCAAAAACCAGCTTGAACATCAGGAAGTTCGTGGTTCACATATTGCTAAAGCCTGGCTTGCAGAATTTTGAGCATTACTTCCCCACCATTTTTGAACACACATCCCATACAGAAGCAGTGTAACTGAGACTTCACAGAATACTGATTACTTCACCTTTTCTCTGCCTCCAATTGTCTTTCCCCACGCCTAAGACCACCTGCTTCTGTATCCCATAAATTGTTTATGCCCCTCACCTTCAGGGAGGAAGATCTGAGACTGGCTTTCCCATCAACCTTGCTTAGCTGCATTGTGAATAAACCCTTTCTTTGCTGCAAACCTTGGTGTCTCTGTTTTGGCTTGCTGCACATCAAGCAAATGAAACTGGTTCATAATAGTGTGCGTTAGGTATTTTTTTAAAATAATATTTTGGTGTATCCCTGTATGGAAACAGTGACTGACTTTATTTTTTTGGTCTCCAAAATCACTGCAGATGGTGACTGCAGCCATGAAATTAAAAGACACTTGTTCCTTGGAAGAAAAGCTATGGCCAATTAGACAGCATATTAAAAAGCAGAGACATTATTTTGCCAACAAAGGTCCATCTAGTAAAAGCTAGGGTTTTTCCAGTAGTCATGTATGGATGTGAGAGTTGGACTCGAGAGAAAGCTGAGTGCCGAAGAATTGATGCTTTTGATCTGTGGTGTTGGAGAAGACTCTTGAGAGTCCCTTGGACTGCAAGAAGATTCAACCAGTCCATCCTAAAGGAGATCAGTCCTGAGTGTTCATTGGAAGGACTGATGCTGAAGCTGAAACTTCAATACTTAGGCAACTTGATGCAAAGAACTGACTCATTTGAAAAGACCCTGATGCTGGGAAAGATTGAAGGCTGGAGGAGAAGGAGATGACAGAGGATGAAATGGTTGGATGGCATCACTGACTCAGCGGACATAAGTTTGAGTAAACTCTGGGAGTTGGTGATGGACAGGGAGGCCTGGCATGCTGCAGTCCATAGGGTCGCAAAGAGTCAGACATGATTGAGCGACTGAACTGAACTGGCATATAGACTTTTAAAAAATATAATATCACTTAGAAGATACAAAAATATTATGAAGATACAAAAAACATTCTAAATAAATAATTAATAAGACTTTGTTTAGAATCGTGTACCTAGATTTGCTGTCTTTAGGTACCCAAAGTGATAGAATGTATAGTTTGGGACTTCAGTGAGGTTTACCATGTTGATGAGGGTGGGTTGAAATATCTTTATTCATGAAACTGTGAAGCAAAAATTTCAGACAAAAAACAAATACATGATAGAAGGTGTGCTATGTGCTGTGCTTAGTTGCAGCCATGTCTGACTCTTTGCAACCCCATGGACTGTAGCCCACCAGACAGAATGGTAGACAATTCATAATACTTAGAAAAACTTAAAGCAAAATAAAATATTACAGAGAGACCTTAAGTTGGAAAAAGCTTGATGGATATGAAAATATTTACCTATGACAATCTATAAGAAGGAACAGGGTAGATGAGAAGATAGGTATCTTTTTATTTATTATTGTTGTGGTTGTTTTGTTTTTATCTGATTAAAACTAAGCTTGTGTAGGGATGTAGCAGAGTTCTGATACATAGAGTGAGAGACCAGCTTTATGTTCTAGGTTGCTCAGGTTTCCTGTATAGCTGCTCAGAACAAATAGAGTTTGGATCACTAATGCATCAAAGGGAGGATGAAGAAAACCATTCAGAAAGCCACTGACACTCAGGCACACATCCAGCTTGCAAATGTGAGCTTGCAAACTATTCATTGAGTGCCCACTGGACACTTCACTTACCATATGCCTAGACCTACTTTTTTAAACGGAAGTATAGTTGATTTATAGTATGTTAATTTCAGGGGTACAATAAAATGATTCCGGAGTATATGCATATATATTTCAGACTATTATCCATTATAGGTTATTATGAGATATTGAATAGTTCCCTGTGCTATATATAAATCCTTACTGCTTATTTATTTTATGTATAGTGATTTATATCTGTTAATTCCTAATTTATCCATCCTCCCTCTAATGGTTACCTCTTGGTAACCATTAGTTTGTTTTCTGTGTTTATGGATTTTCTGTTTTATATACAGATTCATTTGTATTAGTTTTAGATTCCATGTGCAAATGAAATCATATGGTATTTGTCTTTCTCTGACATACTTGACCATGTGTAATATTCTCTAGGTTCATCTCTGTTGCTGCAGATGGCAGTGTTTCATTTCTATGTCTAAGTAATATTTGATTATGTTTATATATACTACATCTTAAGTTGGTCATCTGTTGACGGGCACTTGGGTTGTTTATATGGCTTCAGTTCAGTTCAGTTCAGTCACTCAGTTGTGTCCAACTCTGCGACCCCATGAATTGCAGCACGCCTGGCCTCCCTGTCCATCACCATCTCCCGGAGTTCACTCAAACTCATGTCCATCGAGTCAGTGATGCCATCCAGCCATCTCATCCTCTGCCGACCCCTTCTGCTCCTGCCCCCAATCTCTCCCAGCATCAGAGTCTTTTCCAATGAGTCAGCTCTTCGCATGAGGTGGCCAAAGTACTGGAATTTCAGCTTTAGCATCATTACTTCCAAAGAAATCCCTTCAGAATGGAATGGTTGGATCTCCTTGCAGTCCAAGGGACTCTCAAGAGTCTTCTCCAACACCACAGTTCAAAAGCATCAATTCTTCAGTGCTCAGCTTTCTTCACAGTCCAACTCTCACATCCATACATGACTACTGGAAAAACCATAGCCTTGACTAGACGGACCTTTGTTGGCAAAGTAATGTCTCTGCTTTTGAATATGCTATCTAGGTTGGTCATAACTTTTCTTCCAAGGAGTAAGAGTCTTTTAATTTCATGGCTGCAGTCACTATCTGCAGTGATTTGGGAGCCCCCCCAAAATAAAATCTGACACTGTTTCCACTGTTTCCTCATCTATTTCCCATGAAGTGATGGGACCAGATGCCATGATCTTTGTTTCCTGAACGTTGAGCTTTAAGTGAACTTTTGCACTCTCCTCTTTCACTTTAATCAAGAGGCTCTTTAGCTCCTCTTCACTTTCTGCCATAAGGGTGGTGTCATCTGCATAGCTGAGGTTATTGATATTTCTCCTGGCAATCTTGATTCCAGTTTGTACTTCTTCCAGCCCAGCGTTTCTCATGATGTACTCTGCATATAAGTTAAATAAGCAGGGTGACAGTATACAGCCTTGTCATACTTCTTTTCCTATTTGGAACCAGTCTGTTGTTCCATGTCCAATTCTAACTGTTGCTTCCTGTCCTGCATACAGATTTCTCAAGAGGCAGGTCAGGTGGTCTGATATTCCCATCTCTTTCAGAATTTTCCACAATTTATTATGATCCACATGGCTTAGCTATTATAAATAATGTTGCTATGATCTTTGGAGGTGCATATATCTTTTTGAATTAGAGTTTTAATCATTTCTGGATATATGCCCAGAAGTGAGATTGGTGGATCATCTGGTAGTACTATTTTTATTTTTTTTAAGGAACCTCCATACTGATTTCCATAGTTGCTACACCAACTTTCATTCTTACCAACAGTATGGATTCCCTTTTCTCTCCAGTATTTATCTCTTGACTTTTGGTGATGGCCATTCTGATCAGTGTGAGGTGATCCTCACTGTAGTTATTTGTTTTTCTCTGGTAATTAGTGAAGTGGAACATCTTTTGGCCATCTGCATGTCTTCTTTTGGAGAAGGAAGTGGCAACTCACTCCGGTATTCTTGCTTGGAGAATTCCATGGTCGGAGGAGCCTGATGGCTACAGTCCTTGCAGTCAAAAAGAATTGGACTTGACTGAGTGACTAACACACACACTATGTCTTCTTTGGAAAAATGTCTAATTTGGGTCTTCTTCTCATTTTTGATTGCATTGTTTGTTTTTGATATTGAGTTATATGAGTTGCCACATATTTTGGAAATTAACCCCATCTCAGTTGCATCATTTGCAAATATTTTCGATCATTCTGTAGGTCTTTTCATTTTGTTGATGGTTTCTTTTGCTGTGCAAAAGCTTTTAAGTCTGATTAGATTCCTTTGTTTATTCTTGCTTTATTTTCTATTGCCTTGGGAGACTGATATTGCTATAATTATGTCCAAGAATGTTTTGCCTATGTTTTCTTCTGTGAGTTTTATGGTGTCATGTCTTATATTTATGTCTATAAGTCATTTTGAGTTTATTTTTTGTGTATGGTGTGAAGGAGTGGTCTAATTTCAGCTTTCCTAACACCAGTTTTTTTGTTTGTTTGTTTTTTTAATTTGCTGCTTTGAGTCTTATTTTATGAGTTCAGCTATTTTACTTTTTTAAGAGACTGTTTTTCTACACTGTATATTCTTGCCTCCTTTGTCATAGATTAATTGATTATAGGTGTCTGGGTTTATTTCTGGGCTCTCTATTCTGTTTATTGATCTATAGGTCCTGTGTCAATACCACACTATTTTGACTACATAACTTTGTAGTATTTGTCTGAAGTCTGAAAGATTTGCCTCAAGTTTTGTTCTTTTTCTTTGTGATTGCTTCAGCAATTCTGGATCTTTGGTGGTTTCATATAAATTTTAGTATAATTTGTTCTAGTTCTGTGAAAAATGTTATGGATATTCAATAGGGATTACATTAAATCTGTATATTACTTTGGGTAGTATGGCCATTTGAACAATATTAATTTTTTCAACTCAAGAGCATGGGCTATCTTTCTATTTCTTTGAGCCATCTTCAGTTTCATCAATGTTTTACAGTTTCAACATATAGGTCTTTTACCTCCCTAGTTAACTTTATTCCTAGGTATTTTTAAAATGCAATTTATATTGACTTTTTTTGCTTTATCTTATATTTCATTTCATTTTCAGCGTAAAGAAATACAAAAATTTCTGTATGTTTATCTTGTATTCTTTTACCTTGCTGGCTTCATTTATTCAAATAGCTTTGGTGTGGAGACTAAAGGATTCTCTTTAGAGCATACCGTGTCATCTACAAATAGTGAGTTTTGTCTCTTACTTCTGATTTGGATACCTTTTATTTCTTTTTCTTGCTGCATTGCTCTGGCTAGGACTTCAAATAGTATGTTGAATAGAAGTGATGAGAGTGAGCATACTCATCTTCTTCCTACTGGGAAGGCTTTTCTCTTTTCACTGTTAAATATGCTAGCTGTAGGCTAGTAATAAGTGGTTTTTATTATGTTGAAATAATTTTCCTTCTATAACCACTTTGCCTAGGGTTTTGTTTGTTTTTTTTTTTTACCAATAATCGATGTTGAATTTTATAAAATGCTTTTTATGCAACCATTGAGATGATTATGTGATTTTTTTGTCTTGTATTTTGTTGTGGTGTATCATAATGATTGAATTGCATATGTTGATCCAGCATTACAAATCTGGAATGAATCCAACTTGACCGTGGCATATGATTCTTCTTATGTATTGTTAGATTTGGCTTGCTAATATTTTGTTAAGGAATTTTGCATCTGTATTCATGAAAGCTATTGGTCTATAATTTTGCTTTTCAGACCCACTTTTAATAATGATCTTCCATTTGAACATTATTATTATCACTTAGATCCCAAGATATTGAAAATAATGTTAATCCTCAGCCTAAACTTACCTTGAAAAATAGCTACTAGGCCAAATCCAGGCTCTCTCATTTAGAGATCCTGGGCTGCTTTCCTTCTTTTCTAGCTCTTTATCATCTGTGCAAATGCAAAATACAAATCAGACAAAATAGACTTAAATGATGACTTATTATTCCTTAAAGGAAACCTGAAAACATTTACATTGACTTCTTTATTTTATAACTCAAATTACAGGCCAACTCAACTCACTCTTGGAAGTATAGGACTCTGACTATAGTCATACCACTTGACAGTGGGGACCAAGCAGAGATTAGAACTTAATCTCTGGATCCTAACCTAGCCTTTCTTTTCTTAATCCAAATTCTTTTTGACCAGTCTCCCCAGGCTATCGTGGCTAGGTATCCACTGCATGATTCCACTGTGCGTGCACTGCTGTAAAAAAACAATCTTTTGTTTCAGATCTGAAAAGCTGTTCAAAAGAGATAAATAAAAGAGAGTTAGTGAATTTACCTAAATGCAGCTGAATATAATAGAAAATGAAAAACCAATTTATAATCACAGACGTGGTTTGTAAGTTACAAAAGAAATTACCCTGAGCCTTCACTGTTCCTTCACTGTGCCATGGGGGAAGTACTGTACACTACTGACTGCTGTGTTGTGCTCACTTGCTTCAGTAGTGTCTGACTCTTTGCGATCCCGTGGACAGTTGTATGCCAGGCCCCTCTACGCATGGGATTTTTCGCAGCAAGAATACTAGAGTGGATCCAGACTCAGGGGTCAAACCTATGTGTACTGCAGGAGGATTCTTTATAGCTGAGCTGCCAAGGAAGCCCACAATACTGACTGAACACATATTTCACAATGGGTGCTCTTCAGTCTATAAAGCTAATCATTATCTCCACATACCAACAATTTGTCTCATCCCCCTAAATTAATTACAGGTGCAGATTAAGCTGTTAACCTTGTCAGGTCCCTGCAAAGCACAAATTTTGTGAACTATGTTTTCATAGAACATCCAGATCCAGAAAAACTTAGATCTAGACTGAATTTTGTTTATTCATGAATGAGAAACATTGCAAGATCATCTCTGAGAGTGACAGATTCCATTAACACCTAAGAAGGAATTTATTTTCTCTAATCAACTCTTAAGCATGCATAAGCTTCCACTTGAACTGTAGTAACCCAATCTAAAGTCTTTAGTTCTTCTTAAGCATAAGCTTTGGGCATTAGGATCATTAATCAAATTTATCTTCCTTTTCACAAATACCAACAAATTAGAGTAAAATGAGAATAATACTATTACTTCAATTTTGCAGTTTTTACTAAAAGCCTATATGTGAAGTAAAATTCTTATTATTCTTTGGGTAAGCCAGTCTCTGCATCTAGCCTGCCATCTGCTCACCCACTTAAATCTCAACTTTATTTAGGCAGAAATGCTTTTAAACACAGTCTACCTGAAAATTTCCGAGTATACACATAGGCATAAAGTTTATGAATTCAGCATGCAACCCAGGTGTGCACATTGTAAGAAGTTGTTCTTGAATTTCTTAAAATCTATTTTCCAACTGCTCCTTAAGTATAGTAGGTCTTATCAGTCTTGGCCAGATGCTAATTTTCCAGATCAGTGGACCTGAGGTCAATACCAGAAATACAAGTAGGCCTAGTCTTCAATTTATTTTTTATTATTTCTGATAGGATTTCTCTAAGAATGTCAAATATTACATTAAATGTTTCACTTTTTGTAGCAGTTAGCATGTGCTTAAGCCCTTTCCTATATTCAGAGCCTCTTTAAAACTTGCAAAACTGGTGAGAAGGAGCACAGATTAAAAAAGTTTTTAACTCACCCTTTGTTTGAATTAAAAATTGATGTTGAAAGTTGAAGGCATAATACCAACTTTATTTATATCAGATATTTAAAAAGTTGCTGATGAGTCAAATGAAAGAAAAACTGAAAATTAATCTTCTCAAATAAAATTTAATGTGAAAAAGATATACATTTCAAAGTTTATGTCTACTTCTACATATTGAACATTGGAAGGTATGATTTTTAGTGAATATTTTTACTGAATATAACTTTTATTAATATTAAAGTGATAGCAGACAGCAAAGTTAGTAGGAAAACACATAAAATTTAGGAACCCTGGCAGATTCATGAGTGTGGATGTATATAATTTTCTAAAGAAAGATCTCACTCAAAGAAGAGCTTAATGTGAGTATGACCTTCAGAAAGAGTCATATCCAGTTCCTCCACTTGAAAAGCCATAGGGATTCAGACTGAGGGAAAATACACCCTGAATGATGTGAAGATAAAGCAGACTTGATAGATTCATTGTTTTCAATATAAATACTCCATGGCTTTGAAATTGGGAATTCTTCTAAACTTTACTCATTCATTTGGTATCTAATTGAGATAAATTTAAGAACTATAAGTTTGTTTTTGTACATAATTCCCTCTAGGCTGCTGCTGCTGCTAAGTTGCTTCAGTCGTGTCCGACTCTGTGTGACCCCATAGACATCAGCCCACCAGGCTCCCCCATCCCTGGGATTCTCTAGGCAAGAACACTGGAGTGGGGTTGCCATATCTCTCTCCAATACCCTCTATAAAACATGTTTAAAATGATTTTTATTTGGTCTCACTTGGTGAAGATGCACATGCATACAGATATACATAAATTTTAAAGAGAAGACAACTTTTTGTAATGCAGAAAATATAATAAATTCTTATACCCTACTTCATATAATGTGGGCATCATCCTAACTATTTTTTGAATTGTCCAACTCATTAACGATTGTGAAAATCAGTTTGGGAATGTATAGTGAGTTCTTATATTTGAAGAATCATACACATATGACATATATATTTAAAGTTTCCTTTTTGTATATTTACATATGCTAGAATAATTACTTATATAAGAAGCCAGGGAAGGACCTAGGAGAATAAGAACCGTGGCTACTAACTTTTAAAGTAACAAGTCATAATCATTTACTTCAGTCTTATAAACAGTGACATTTCTGTTAGTTACGATGTATATTTTAAAAAATGTTGAAAAGCATTCCTCTTCGATAGCCATTTGCAACTTCCAAGCTTTCCACAACATGGAAACATCAGCCCTGTCTTAGATTTGAATCATCAGCAGGCTTCACTCTTCATATTGTTCTTCCTGATTTGAAAATAGCTCCTTGAGCCCCATTAGCTTTCTCCTTTAGAGAAAGCCTTACTATGAAGCCATTTTACAGACATTTAGCCACTCAACTCAAGAATGACTGTCATCAGAATGAATACAAATAACAAATGTTGGCAAGGATGTGGAGAAAGTGAACCCTTGTACACTATTGGTGGGAATGTAAGTTGGTGCAGCCACCATGGAAAAGAGTATGAATGTTTCTTGAAAAATTAAAAATAGAACTATCATATGACATAGCAATTCTATTCCTGAATACATATCAAAAAAAAACCAACCCAAAACACTAATTTGAAAAGGTACATGCTCCAATGTTCACAGTAGCATTATTTCCCATTGCCAAGACACAAAGCTACCTAAGTGTAGGTTGCTTTATCAACAGATAAATGGATAAAGCAGCTGTGGCAGAAGAAGACAAATGTTGCATTATATCACTTATATGTAGAATCTAAAAATACAGCAAACTGGTGAATGTAACAAAAAAATAAAAAAACAGACTCAAGGCATAGAGAACAAACCACCAATGGGAAGAGGGAAGGAAGGAGGGACAAGATAAAGATAGGGGTTTAGAAGGCTGAGCACCAAAGAATTGATGCTTTTGAACTGTGGTGTTGGAGAAGACTCTTGAGAGTCCCTTGGACTGCAAGGAGATCCAACCAGTCCATTCTGAAGATCAGCCCTGGGATTTCTTTGGAAGGAATGATCCTAAAGCTGAAACTCCAGTACTTTGGCCACCTCATGCGAAGAGTTGACTCATTGGAAAAGACTCTGATGCTGGGAGGGACTCGGGGCAGGAGCAGAAGGGGACGACAGAGGATGAGATGGCTGGATGGCATCACTGAGTCAATGGATGTGAGTCTGAGTGAACTCTGGAAGTTGGTGATGGACAGGGAGGCCTGGCGTGCTGCAATTCATGGGGTCGCAACAAGTCGCACACAACTGAACTGAACTGAAGAATTAAAAACTATTATGTCTAAAATAAGCTATAAGGATACATTATACAGCATGAAATGTGAAGTGAAGTGAAAGTCACTCAGTCATGTCCAACTCTCTAGTATTTTATAATAACTATCAGGATCAAAGGGCTTCGCTGTTGGCTCAGACAGTAAAGAATCTGCCAGCAATGTGGGATACCCAGGTTCATTCCCTGGGTTGGGAAGTCCTTGGTGAAAGGAATGGCTATCCACTCCAGTATTCTTGCCTGGAGGGTTCCATGGACAGAGGAGCCTGGCAGGCTACAGTCCATGGGGCTGCAAAGAGTTGGACACAACTGAGTGACTAACACACACACACACACAGATCAAACCCTGGTTTCCTGTATTGCAAGCAGATTCTTTACCATCTGAACCACAAGGGAAGTCCTTTTTTCACTTTCATTTATTCACCCATCTCTTTGAAAAGTACTAGTAGGTCAGTAAATTCTGATTTGTGTCTTGTATAAATCAAAGATTGGAGTTTGAAGATGATATGTTACACAAGATACCTGCTAGTGCTTAGGATTCAAAGGAATATATATATATATATGTATCCATCCAGTTGCTAACAAGTAAAATGCTTAGAGTCAATTCAAGCTTATGAATCTCTTTAAACTACCATAGACTCTGAGTTTATATATTTTGTGATTTCATTTGGGTGGTTGATCTTTTCTAACGAAGTTAAATCCACAATGAAACATCTACATTTTAAATCCAGACAGGAATTTAAAGCACTATCTGACAATAAGCCAAGTGCAGATTTTATCCTTTTCTGCATGACATAATATCATATAATCCACATACTTGACAATGTCTCCATCTACTACATTTATTTAAAAATGAATCATTTAATCATAAGTAAAAGTGACTGCTTATACTGCTGCTATTATATTATCACTTCCTAATTTTATTATTTGTAAGCCACTGACCACAATTATCTTTTCAAGCATGAATTATGTTCATTGACGTTCCTTTTCAATATTTCTCTTAATAAATTTGTGTACACATAAAGCAAAATCTTTTGGAAAAAGTGAAATATTTATATTTGAGAATGAATAGTGATGGCAATCATTTATTCCCAGATCTTATTTCCTTTTGCAATAATGTTTA
The DNA here is from genome assembly GCF_016772045.2 of Ovis aries. NCBI lineage: Eukaryota > Metazoa > Chordata > Mammalia > Artiodactyla > Bovidae > Ovis > Ovis aries. The sequence continues at coordinate 41,354,131 of NC_056061.1, forward strand.
CTACTGTTTATTGGAATTCATCTGTAAAATTACAATGAATACCAGAAAAAGAACCTTACAGATTTTTGGTGTTGAAGTGTAAATAAACTGTTATTTAAGGTTTAAGATGACAATAGAGAAACTTAAGGTCTTCTAGAAATTACCTTCTGGAATTGTCCAGAACAATTAGGTATGGTATCACAACTTCATTGTCTTTATCCTTCTCTTTTCTTGGGTTAAAGAAGAGTTTCTCTGCAATGTGATATCCAATATTTATGGACTTAAAACATATACACACACTCACACATCCACTCAATAGACTTAATCACCTCCCAACTTCTGTTTCAAGATATTCCCACATATACTGAATTCTTTTTAATTAATTGCATAATGATCATAGCCCTTTCAAATTCTAGATTTGAACTTCAAAGTAATTATAGGCATAAACAAAATGATGAAAGTACTAGAAATATATACTGTTTCTTCAAATGGTGAAAACTGGAATAGTTTAATTTGAAGAAAAAAATGCTGTGATATGGAGAACTGAACAACTGAAGCAGGGGAAAGAATGCACACATGCTGATGCCATTGGGTGAAGAGACAGTTCTCATTTTAAGCTTTTGGCTCATTTGCCAAAATCACAATAATGAGGCCTTAGAACCCTGAGCTTTCTGTGTACTCACCTGGAGGTCTGGCAATGTACATAACTTAAAATGATATGGAGAAATGACTAATTCCATAATGTTTTGCTTTCTAAACTATATTTGCCAATATGAATATTTTAAAGCCCACGACACCATTCTGTTGTCCCACAAGATGGTAGCTTAAAATTTGGAGACAGAGACCAGAAGGCTGATAAATTATCTCAATGGTTGCATCAAAATTACTCTTCACTTTACCCAAAATAGTCTAGGAATTTATTACCTTTAAAAATATCTTGACACTAACATAAAGATTACACTTTGATCTTATTATGCCTCCCTCAAGCTGTGTGATGTAGTAATTTTTAAAATGTTGCTGATTCAGAAGACTGAACAGTGGAATGAATTATAGATAAGGTAGATAGATAATTTTTTAAAACTAAAAGGCACAAGACAAATAGTTCAGAGATATTAAATGTACAGGGTTTTTAGGGTCTCTTAGACTTTCTTGTCTCCTTCTTTAGCTCTCACATTAATGAAACATATTTTTACTTCCTCTTCTACTAAAATAAATAAAATCTAAGAGTTAATTACATCCTGCTGATTGATGGTTACACTAGAAACAACCGATAGCTGAAAAATCCCCAACAACATGGAGATTAAACAACATACTTTTAAATAGTACATGGGTCAAAGAAATCTCAAAATATATTTTGAAATCAAAGAAAATAAAAACATAAAATCAAAAATTGTGGAATTCAGCAAAGTCAGGCTTAGAAGAAAATTTATAGCATTAAATGTGTGACCTAGCAAAGAAGAAAGACCTCAAACTAATTATATAAACGTCTACATTCATTTCAGTTCAGTTGCTTAGTCGTGTTCAACTCTTTGTGACCCCGTGAATCGCAGCACGCCAGGCCTCCCAGTCCATCACCAACTTCCAGAGTTCGCTCAAACTCACGTCCATCAGATGCCATCCAGCCATCTCATCCTCTGTCGTCCCCTTTTCCTCTTGCCCCTAATCCCTCTCAGCATCAGAGTCTTTTCTAATGAGTCAACTCTTCACATGAGGTGATCAAAGTACTAGAGTTTCAGCTTTGGCATCATTCCTTCCAAAGAAATCCCAGGGCTGATCTCCTTCAGAATGGACTGGCTGGATCTCCTTGCAGTCCAAGGGACTCTCAAGAGTCTTCTCCAACACCACAGTTCAAAAGCATCAATTCTTCGGTACTCAGCTTTCTTCACAGTCCAACTCTCACATCCATACGTGACCACAGGAAAAACCATAGCCTTGACTAAACAGACCATTGTTGGCAATTAATGTCTCTGCTTTTGAATATGCTATCTAGGTTGGTCATAACTTTTCTTCCAAGGAGTAGGTGTCTTTTAATTTCATGGCTGCAGTCAGCATCTGCAGTGATTTTGAAGGCCCCCAAAATAAAGTCTGTCACTGTTTCCACTGTTTCCCCATTTATTTCCCATGAAGTGATGGGACCAGATTCATGATTTTGTTTTCTGAATGTTGAGCTTTAAGCCAACGTTTTCACTCTCCTCTTTCACTTTCATCAAGAAAACTAGAAAAACAAGATCAAATTAATCCAAGGTAAGTGGAAGAAAATAAATATTAATCAGAGCAGAAATCAATACAATTGAAAACAGGAAATCAATAGAGAAAATCAATGAAGCTAAAGCTGGTTCTTTGGAAAGAGCAAAAAATTCAGTGAGCTGAGAAAAAAAGAAGACAGAAATTACTATTAGAAATAAAAAGAGAGTTATCAGAGTAGATCCCATAAATATTAAAGGAAAACTGAACCATTCTATGCCCATGAATTTGATGAAATGTGCTGATCACTTGATTGACAATATGCCAAAATTCACACAAGAAGTAATGGACAATCTGAATAGGCTGACAACTAATAAAGAACTTGAATCAATAATTAATATTCAAAACAGTACCAGGCATACAGGGATTCACTATTGAATTCCACCAAACTTTTAAGGAATAGATTATAAAATTCTCTACAATGTCTTCAAGAAGAGAGAAGCAGAGAGAATACTTTCTAACTAATTTTATGAGCCCAGTATTACCCTTTAGGATGGACTGGTTGGATCTCCTCGTAGTCCAAGGGACTCTCAAGAGTCTTCTCCAACACCACAGCTCAAAAGCATCAATTCTTTGGTGCTTAACTTTCTTTATAGTTCTACTCCCACATCCATAACATGACTACTGGAAAAACCACAGCCTTGACTAGACAGACCTTTCGCTGGCAAAGTAATGTCTCTGCTTTACAATATGCTGTCTTAGTTGGTCATAACTTTTCTTCCAAGCAACAGGTGTCTTTCAATTTCATGGCTACAGTCACCATCTGTACTGATTTGGGAGCCCCCAGAAATAAAGTCAGCCACTGTTTCCACTGTTCCCCCATCTATTTGAAGTGATGGCACCAGATGCCATGATCTTAATTTTGTTAATGTTGAGTTTTAAGCCAACTTTTTCACTCTCCTCTTTCACTTTCATCAAGAGGCTCTCTAGTTCTTCGCTTTCCGTCATAAGGGTGGTGCCATCTGCATATCTAAGGTTATCGATGCTTCTCCTGGCAATCTTGATTCCTGCTTGTGCTTCTTCCAGCCTGGCATTTTGCATGATGTACTCCGCATATAAGTTAAATAAGCATGGTGACAATATACAGCCTTGACATATTCCTTTCCCTATTTGGAACCAACATGTTGTTCCATGTCCAGTTCTAACTGTTGCTTCCTGACCTGCATACAGATTTCTCAAGAGGTAGGTCAGGTGGCCTGGTATTCCCATCTCTTTCAGAATTTTCCAGAGTTTGTTGTGATCCACACAGTCAAAAGCTTTGGCATAGTCAATAAAGTAGATGTTTTTCTGGAACTCTCTTGCTTTTTCGATGATCCAGCTGATGTTGACAATTTGATCTCTGGTTCCCCTGCCTTTTCTAAATCCAGCTTGAATATCTGAAAGTTCATGGTTTACATACTGTTGAAGCCTGGCTTGGAGAATTTTGAGCATTACTTTACTAGCATGTGAGATGAGTGCAATTGTGCTGTAGTTTGAGCATTCTTTGGCATTGCCTTTCTTTGGGATTGGAATGAAAACTGACCTTTTCCAGTCCTGTGGCCATTGCTGAGTTTTCCAAATTTTCTGGCATATTGAGTGCAGCTCTTTCACAGCATCATCTTTTAGGATTTGAAATAGCTCAACTGGAATTCCATCATCTCTACTAGCTTTGTTCATAGTGATGCTTCCTAAAGCCATACCATACATTATTTTAAAACATGCTACTAAGAAAATGTTAATTGTGATTTAAAAAAAAATCCTCTTGTACTTACATTTCAATGTGTTATTTCTGATTTGTTAATGTTAAATCCTAAAATTGGGTTAAAAAAACAAGAATTATTTGAGGACTTTGAGTACATATTACAATTCTGTCCATGAAAGCCTTACCACACTGCATATTTATCTGTACAACATTAATATGAGACTGCCTGGTCACCATGCCAGTGGTTCACAACCTGGCAGCTCATTAGCATTGTCTGGGTGACTGTGCAAAAGCAAAAAGGTGATAGTTTAACTCATGACCTGAAGATCAAGGGCTGGAATTAGTTGGGAAGTATTCCTTTCTCTTCTGTTTTCTGAGTTTGTATAGCTTTGGTATCATTTCTTCCTTCAGAGTTTTGTAAAATTCACTAGTGAAACTATCTGATCCTGGTGTTTTCTTAGTTGGAAGGTTTTAACTAAAATTTTCAATTTCTTTAATACATATAGAACTGTTTAGATTTATGATTATTCTTTCTTGAGATTTGATTTGTATCTTTCAAGAAATTAGTCCATTTTAGTGAAGTTGCTGAGTATATGGCATCACCTTGTTTACAATATTTCCATGTTATGTTTTAAATATCTACAAGTCTGTACTGATACTCTATTAATTTCAAATATACATTTTAAAATTAATGTCATTTATATTTTTTCCTGATGAAAGTGAAAGTGAAGTAGCTCAATAGTGCTTGACTCTTTGCGACCCCATGGACTGTAGCCTACCAGGCTCCTCTGTCCATGGGATTTTCCAGGCAATAGTACTGGAGTGGATTGCCATTTCCTTCTCCAGGGCATCTTCCCAACCCAGGGATCGAACCCGGGTCTCCCGCAGTGTAGACAGACACTTTACCATCTGAGCCACCAGGGAAGTCCTTTTTCTTGATAAGTCTGCTTAATTGCCTCTACTTGTTCCGTGGTTATTACTCTATTTCTGTGTGGTTTTTATTCTACTTTCTAGGCTAACAATTTATCAGTTGATTTATATCTTCTGTTTCCATTTTTTCTCTGATGCATCTATTATTTTTATCATTTGTTTTTGTTTTTCTAAAAATGTCTAGTTGGCCTTTTATCTTTAATTTTTCCTCTAAAGAACCTGCTTATTAATTCATTATTTCTAAATGTTTTCCTTATTCACAAATACATGATTTTTCTTTCTTTTTCTCTCCAAGATTCTGTCTTTATTAAGTCTATCCCAGACAAGGGAAGGGAGACAGACCATGGTTACTGTGATGCCCTCTACCCTTGCCCCAGGACGTAAGGGATCTCTTCTGTTTTTTCCTTATATCTTCCCCCTGCCTGATAAATAAAAGCGGACAAGGAAATACAGGGCAATGGAGGTATGCTTTTCTTTGTTAATTATTTTGTTACCAAACCAAATTTGGTCAGTTTCCAGTGGACAGCAAAGCCAAATTATTGACACCAGGCTGTGGTGAAGGAAAGTAGAGAGTTTATTGAAGGCACTCAGTGTCAGGACAAACAAGGTGAATGGGGCCAGTGTTGGTCAGTGTGAGCTTGAAAATTATGTGTATTCTGTGGCTGTTGGATGAAGTAATCTACAGATGTTAATTATACCTGCTGATTGATGGTATTGTTGAGTTCAACTCTGTCCTTTCTGATTTTTTTTCCTTGCTGAATCTGTCATTTTTGATAGAAGAGTGATGAAGTCCCAATTGTAAAGTGGGTTCATTTATTTCTCCTTGGAGTTCTACCAGTTTTTGCTTCATAGATTTAATGCTTTTTTGTACACAAAAAAGTGTGTACACAATGAGAATTGTTATGTCTTCTAGGAGAATTGACCCCTTTATCATTGTGCAATGCCCCTCCTTATCCCTGATGTTTTCTTATTCTGAAGGGTATATGATCCAGAACCCAATATAGCTAGCTACCCTCACATTTTTTGAAAATCTGTTATACCTTTCTCCATCCTATTACCTTTAATCTATAAGTGTTCTTGATATTTAAAGTATAGGGAATATATAGTTGTGTCCTACTTTTGATCCATTCTGACATCTGTCTTTTGGGCTATTTATTGATATTCAAAGTGATTATTGATATATTAATTAATAATATATTTAGCATATAATATATTTGTGCTATTAATATAGGAAATATATTTGCAATGTACACTTACAACTAATGCAAGTATACTTTAAAATAACCTATACCACTTCACAGTTAGTGCAAGTACCTTACAATAACAAAATGATCTTAATTCCTTCAATTTGCCCCTTGTACACTGATGTTATTCATGTTGCTTATTCACATTAATTTTTGTTATTTTTATTTTGAATAAATTGTTATGTGTTATGTGAACAATCTAGAAAAATTAAGATTTTTATTTTATCTTCACTTATTCCTTCTCTGTGCCCACTCCAGTATTCATAGGCTTCCCTGGTGTCTCAGACTGTAAAGAAGCCACCTGCAATGCAGGAGACCTGGGTTGGAAAGATCCCCTGGAGAAGGAAATGGCAACCCACCCCAGTATTCTTGCCTGGAGAATCCCCATGGATGTTGGGGAATGGTGGACTACAGTCCATGGAGTCGCAAAGAGTCGGACATGACTGAGCGACTAAGCGCAGCACAACATCCCTTCTCTGATACTCTTTTATGTAGGTCCAAGTTTCATACCTATGTAATTTCCTCCTTACTAAAGAACTTCTTTCAACATCTCTTGCAAGGCAGTCTACTAGTAACAGATTCCCTCAATTTGTGTTTTCCTGGCAGTATCTTTCATTTCTGCAAGATATTTTTGCAAGGCATAGAATTCTAAGGTGGTGGGGTATTTTTCCTCAACATTTTCAATATTTTCTCCACGGTAATCATCTTTGCATGTTTTCTAAGGAGAAGTGAGATAAAATTACTTCTATGGAAGTATCCAACTCTCAAGCGTCTTTCCTTTCAGGATTTTTTTCCTTTGTCCTTTATTTTTCTGTAATTTAAATATAACATGTATAGGTGAAGTTTTTTGGCATTTACCTTGCTTGTTGCTTTCAAAGCTTCCTGGATGATGTGTGGTTTGGTGTTTGGGATAATTATCAGTCATTACTGTTTCAAATATTGTTTCTAATCCTTTCTCTCTTGTTTTTCCTTCTATTATTTCTATTGTCCATATGTCACATATTCTGCAGTTGTCCCACAGCTCTTGGATATTTTGTGTTTTTTTATTCCCCTGAGGCTTTTTGCCATTTGCTTTTTGCAGTTTAGGAGATTACTAGTTAGATATCCTCAAATCAGAAATTCTTTCCTCAGCTGTGTCCTGTCTGCTAATAAGCTCATCAAAGATATTCTTTTTGTTACAGAGTTTTTGATCTTAAGCATTTCTTTCTGGGTCCTTACAAGTTTCATCTCTAATCTTATATCATGCATGTGTTCATGCATGCTATCTACTTTTTCCACTGGATCCCTGAGCCTACTAATCCTAGTTGTTTTAAATTCCTTGTCTGGCATACACACCGAGGAAACCACAATAGAAAGAGACACATGTACTCCAATGTTCATCACAGCACTGTTTTTAATAGCCAGGACATGGAAACAACCTAGATGTCCATCAGCAGATGAATGGATAAGAAAGCTGTGGTACATATACACAATGGAGTATTACTCAGCCATTAAAAAGAATACATTTGAATCAGTTCTAATGAGATGGATGAAACTGGAGCCGATTATACAGAGTGAAGTAAGCCAGAAAGAAAAACACCAATACAGTATACTAACACATATATATGGAATTTAGAAAGATGGTAATGATGACCCTGTGTATGAGACAGCAAAAGAGACACAGATGCGTAGAGCGGACTTTTGGACTCTAAGGGAGAGGGTGGGATGATTTGGGAGAATGGCATTGAAACATGTATACTATCATGCAAGAAATGAATCGCCAGTCTATGTTTGATGCAGGATACAGGATGCTTGGGGCTGGTGCATGGGGATGATCCAGGGAGATGATTTGGGGTGGGAGGGGGGTTCATGTTTGGGAACTCATGTACATCCGTGGTGGATTCATGTCAATGTATGGTAAAACCAATACAGTATTGTAAAGTAAAATAAAGTAAAAATAAAAATTAAAACAAAAAATAAATTCCTTGTCTGATAATTCCAACATCATTGCCATTTTGGGGTCTGGTTCTGATGCATTCTCTGTCTCGTGCATGTTTTGTCTTTTATCTATGTTTTTGCCTTTGAATGTGTCTTGGTTTTGTTTTTGGTAGTTGGACAAGATATACTGGATAAAAGAAACTTCTGTAAGTAGGCTTGGAGTACTGCAGTGGCAAGTTGTGGAGGGAGAGAAAGCTGTAGGATAGTGCTATGGTTAGATCTCAGTTTTTCAGTCTGCCCATGCCTCTGGACTGTGACCTGCACACAGTGCTTCTCATCCCCAGCCTCCCTTAGGAGGGACAGAATAGCTAAAGTGAACTGGCAGTGGGTCTTTTTGTCTCTCCAAGAAGAAAATTAGAGCCAGCAGTGCTGCATATTTCTTTTCCCCCAGATTAATTAGGCTCTAATAATCCCCAGCAGTTTAGAATCTGGTTAAGCAGTTTCCTCTGAGTGCAGGCCTTATTAAGAAAAACAAAATGCATTGGTGCATTTTAAAACGGCTCCTCTTCCTTTTTTGCCTGCCTGAAGCCCAAGTGGAATTTTCTCTGGTATTCACTGTGAAAACTTGGTCAGGTTCTGGGAGGTAAATCTCACCAAATTGTGAGGCTCCTCTCTGGCTAGGTTTTTTGGAGGTTTTAACTCTCAAAATTGCCCACAGTGGGCTTCTAGAAATGCATCAATAATAGTTCAGGCTTTCCTATTTCAACTAGTTGCGGAAGTTTCAGCTTATGGTTTTCTGCTCAGGTATGTTGTAATTCTCTGTATTTACCTGTGAATAGCTCCAACTTGGGAACAATAATTTGTCTTTTGGTGCCACCACTACCCCTGAGGGATCTTAGAAGAGTTGTTGCTGTTTTTGGTTATTCAGTGTGTGTGTGTTTTTGTTTTTGTTTTTTTTCCATTGTTAGGATGGAGTGTTAGCGTCTAACAGGCTGAACAAGAAACTGGAAGTCCTGTTCATAACAATTCCTGTTTCAGTGACCCTTTGCCAGTTACAGATTCAGCAATTTAGAAATTTAAGAACCATTTTTTTCCTTAGATTTCTGAAGTGTTTTCCCATTTATTTTTCCTATTTTTTTGTACCAGCGCTATGTAAGCTTTTAAGTGGAACTATAGTTAATTTACAATATTAGTTTCAGGTGTGCAGCAAAGGTATTCAGTATTTTTACAGATTATACACCATTAAAAGTTATTACAAGGTAATGACTACAATCCCCAGTACTATACAATATATCCTTGTTTATTATTTGTTTTATACATAGTAGTTTGAATCTCCTAATCCCATGTTTCTAATTTATACTCCCAGATTCTCTGTCGCCTTGGTAATCATCAGTTTGTTTCCTATATCTGTGAATCTCCATTTTGCATATACACGGACTTGTATTATTTTTAGCTTCCATATATAAGTGATATTCTACAGTATTTGTTTTTCAGTGTCCGAGTTATTTTACTAAGCATAATATTCCTAAGGCCTATCCATGTTGCTGCAAATGCAGGAATTTCCAGGATCCTCTTTTAATAAATTGCCCTCCCCTGCCCTCCCCTCCCCTCCCTAACCCTCTTCCTTGTTTTACTTTTTCTATAGCGTTTGCCACATTTCAATATACTGTAGGATTTAGCTACTCATTTTGTTTGTCACCCATCTTCCATGAGTTAAAAAACTCAAAAGTATCCTGAGCAGGTATTCTCGAACCATTCTTATGACCTGTTTTAAACTGGTGTCATTGACATTCACACACACTCTAAAAGATATGTATTGTTTTTACTCTCCTTTCCCATTTTGTGTTATGGATGTCGTATCTTATATCGTCATACTTATCTCTTCATTATTTATTGTAGTTATACTTGCTTTTATATTATTTTGTCTGTTAATCTACCTTCTGGCTTATTTATCTCTAATCTTTACTATAGATTTTCCTTTCCAAGTGGAATTTTTCCTTTTCTATATATTCCATTTTCCATTTAGAGAAGACCCTACAGCATTTATCTTAGGGTAGGTATAATATTGATAAACTATTGTATATTTTGCTTGTCTAGACGTTCTTTATCTCTTCTTGTATACTAAACAATAATCTTGCTACCTAGAATATGCTAAGTGGAGGTTTTTCCCTTTCAGCACTATTCCCTTCTGGTGTGCACTTTCTGCAGAAGTATCAGCTGATAGTCTTAATGCTAATTCCTTTGTATATGATTCTTTGTATTTCTCTAGGCACCTTTGGAATTGCCTCTTTAATTTCCGTTATTTTTAATTTTTATATTACTTTATGTGGATCTTTGGGAGGTTCACCTTATTATGATCTTCTGTGAGTCCTATGAAAGTGAAAGTCACTCAGTCATGTCCCACTCTTTGCGACCCCATGGACTGTATAGTTCATGGAATTCTCCAGGCCAGAATACTGGAGTGGGTAGCCTTTCCCTTCTCCAGGGGATCTTCCCAACTCAGGGATAATATCCAGGTCTCCTGCATTGCAGGTGGAGTCTTTACCAACTGAGCTATCAGCCAAACTATTTCCTCCTTCAAGTGTGGGGCATTTCCAGCTATAATTTCTTCATATTTGATTCACATTTTTCACATTTTTGATTCCTTACTTGCTCTCTTGCACTTCTGTAACGCTTATAATGCAAATATTGGAATGTTTAATTTAATCCTAGCCATCTCTTAAGTTGCTTTCATTTCTTAAAGTGTTTTTCTTTCTGGCATCCTGATTGGGTGATTTCCATTATTCTATCATCTAGATGACATTATGTGTCCTTCTTCATCACTTAGTGTCCTATTCATTTCTTCTAGTGTGTGTGTATTTTTTTTCCCTTCCTTCATTTTATTATTTTTTTCTGAAGTAGTCCTTTTCTTTGTAACAAGAAGCTATTTCCAGCCTCACCCTGCTTTCTCTGTTCACAGTAATATCCACAGAATACCAGCGCACTCACCGGTTCTGTTTGCTGCCATTTTCCTTGAGCTCTACTGCTTTTTGTGACCTTCCTCTTTTTTTTTTTTTTTTCACTTTACAATACTGTATTGGTTTAAAAGCCAGAAAGAAAAACACCAATACAGCATACTAACACATATATATGGAATTTAGAAAGATGGCAATGACAACCCTGTATGCAAGACAGCAAAAGAGACACAGATGTAAAGAACAATCTTTTGGACTCTGTGGGAGAGGGAGAGGGTGGGATGATTTGGGAGAATGGCATTGCAACATGTATACTATCATGTAAGGAACGAATCGCCAGTCTATGTTTGATACAGGATACAGGATGCTTGGGGCTGGTGCACTGGGATGACCTAGAGAGATGCTACGGGGAGGGTGGTGGGAGGGGGGTTCAGGGTTGGGAACTCATGTACATTTTTGTTTTTTAAATTTCAGTTATTGAATTATTAATTTTTGACTGGGTCTTTTCTATATTTTCTAGTTCCCTGTTAAAATGTTAAGTATTTAGATTATTTTCCCTAATTTAACAGTCTATTACCAATGTTTTGAATTCTTTATTTCGTAAGTGTTTTGTTTAAATTAGGTTTCATTATTTTGTCAGGGGTTTTCTCTTGCTCTTTCAACTGGATGTAGTTCTTTTGCCTTAAGATTTTAACTTCCTCTTCCTCTGTGCATTTAGGTAAAACATTTACCTATTGTGTTTTCGAAGGTGTACACTATTGTGGGAGTGTCCCAATGCAAACTGCATGTGCCCAAGGCTTTTGGTGGAATGGCTGGATGTGAAGTGGATGCCAGTCACATCTTTCCTCAGGTTGCGCTGGCAGTTGCCACCTTGGTAGCACGTTGGGCTGGAGATGGAGGAGCTGGCACCATGATAGAGGTGGAACGTCCTCTTTTCTCAGTGACCATCACTGCCCTGTGATGTGTAGGGTCTGATTCCAATTTGCTGGAGCAGAAGCCCTGAGGTTCAGGCTGCAGCTGACTTTGTTCTCTTCTCTGTGTGTTTTTCCTCTACTTGAACCATGTTCTTTGCCCCAGAGGAGGGGCATGATTAAGTAAGTGGGGCTTGTGCATATGTAGATGTCCAGGGCACTGCCTGTGTAGATATCTTCATCTCCACTCAGAGTTCACGGTTGAGTCTTGTCTCTGGTCTTGGCCATCCCAGACTGTCTGTGATGTGGACTGAGTGCAGAGCATTTGCTTGGTCTGGGCTGGGGCACATGGTGAGGTGCTCTTAGGACACCTGGCACTCACTAAAGCAGACTTTTCTCCACTCGGCCTTGGGGCCAAGTCGCCTTTGTCTCTCATGGCTCCTCACTGACCTCAGCCTCTCCTGCTTTCCCTCTGTGTGAGACTGCCCTGCAGGGGAGTGTGAGGGCCGTGTTTTTTCTCTGCAAATATCCAGGGTGAGCTGTATCAGAGTTGCTCCCATCAGAAATCTGGGCTGCTTCTGGGACAACACTTGAGTAAGTGCCAAGAATTGCTGTCACCACCTGACCTGGGCTTCTCCTGGGACTGGGACCCCTCTGTGGGCTGAGGTCAACTCTTTTCCCTGGCTCTGTTCAATCCAGAGCTAGTGATTTACTGTGATGTGGAGTGAATGGGGCTGGCGCATTCACTCATCTTGGGCTGGGGCGGGGCAGTGTGTGTGTGTCTCTGTATGTGTGTGTGTGTGTGTGTGTGTGTGTGTGTGTGTGTGTTTTGTCCTTTCTATTTGTTTTTGAGGTCCTCCAACCATCCAACGGTGCTTGTCTCTTCCTCACAAGACCCCAGGATAGGGACTCCTAGTCCATGCCTTGATTAGCTCACTCCCAGGGTGGTTGCCACCCCTGCGAACTCCCTTTTCCTCTAATCCCCTGCCAGTCTCACAGATCAGAACTGGATCTCTTTTCCTCTCTTTCTAAGCAATTAAATGTGTATCTTAGAGCCTTGGCTGTACAGGAGTCCTTCAGCTAGTTTCCAGTGAGAATATTTCCACGTGTATATGTATTTTTGATGTTTTCATGAAGGGATGTGAGATCCAGGTCCTCGTACTCTGCCATCTTGATGTCTTTTTCTCCACTTATTCTGTTCTGTTCCTAAGCAACTGTTTTTTTTTTTTTTTTTTTTTTTTGTCTTCCTGGGTCTCTCTATGTCTTTTGAAAATTTTTCATTTATTTTCTTTTTCTCAATATTCAGAAATACCTCCCAAATATCCTCTCAAAATAATGATTTTCTTCATGAAATTTTAATCTCATAGTTTGTTTTAATGCCTTCAGTTATATGCTTTCTGACTTAATACCAGGTTATTTTTCTTCTCAGGTGTAATTTTTCTCACCTTTCCTCTTGTTTTGTACTATGGTCCTTTTCCCCTTCAGATTGTAAATCCTCTAGTGTGTAGCAATTATTTCTATTTTATACACTACATCTCCTAAAGTATGTTCTTTATCTCTTAATGGTTTTTTTTTCCCATTGCAGAATATTTACATAGCATCCATATTATTTTTTTATGTGTGTTTGAATGAATGCAAAATATTCAAGACTCCTACTTTCCCCTTTACTCCATCTGAAAACTAAGTGAAGTTTTTCCCCTACATTTTTACATCTCTATTTGACTGGATACTTCTACTAGAATCTTTTTAAAATTTATTTTGTTTACTCAACCTCTGAAGAGGTATTGTTGAAATAAATTAGCATCAGACATGCAGAAAGATTAAGGGAGAGGAGAAAAAGGAGACAAGGAGTCTTAATAGATTAACACAACTGCAGAAGTGTGCTTTTTGAATGAATTTGTTGAGCCTGCTTTCTCTTCCAAGAAAATAATATTGTTGTGCCCAATACCTTTCATGGGATATCTGCCAAAAATTGGCAGAATACACATTTCTTATTTAGGAAGGGAATCATTTTATTTTAGGGAAATTCATGTATCCTCTTTGAACCAACCACACAGTGATACAGTATGACAGAGAGTGATTTTTGCTGGATTTGCTGTATGTATGGTGAAATATCTAACTGCTATTGAGTATACATTCAATGATATGTATATCTAACTATCCTTCTAAGGCTGGCTTTTTTCTAAATTCCACAAATTTTGATAAATTACATTTTTGTTTTCATTGACTTCAAAATATAATTTAACTTTTTTTGAGTCTTTTTTTTTCTTTGACCCAGGTATTATATCAAAGTGTTTTGTTTAATCTTCATGTATTGGGGACTTTTCTGCTGTTATTGATTTCTAGTTTAATTCTGTTTTTGAATGAGAGCAGATGTATCAAAGTCATTCTTTTAAATTTATGTTTTTATGTCCCAGAATAGGGTCTACCTTGGTCAGTGTTCCATGTGAGCTTGAAAATAACATGTATTCTACTCTTGCTGGATGAAGTAATCTATAGATGTCAATTATATCCTGTTGATTGATGGTGTTGTTGAGTTCAAATCTGTCCTTTCTGGTTTTCTGCCTTCTGGAACTCCCCATTTTTGATAGGGGCTGTGATGAAGTCCCATATCTAAACTGGATTCATTTCTCCTTGGAATTCTATTAGATTTTGCCTCGTAAATTTGACACTCTCCTGTTAGGTGCATAAGCAATGAGAATTGTTATGTCGTATAGGAAAATTGACCCCTTTATCATAGAAAATGCCCCTCTTTATTCTTGTCACTTTCTTACTCTGAATTGCGCTCTGTGCAAAGACTAATATAGCTACCCTCACATTATTTTGAAAGCCTGTTACAAATTTCTTCATCCTTATACCTTTAATCTGTAAGTGTCTTAATATTTAAAAATAGGGAACATACAGTTGTCTTATCTCTCCTTTTTGATCCATTCTGACATCTCTCTTTTAATTAAGGCATTAAGACTATTGATATTCAAAGTGATTATTGATATAGTTGTGTTAATATCTACCATATCTGTTAGTACTTTCTATCTCTTGCTTTTGATCTTTGTTCCTACTTTTATCTTCCACTGTTTCTGACTTTTGTGATTTTAATTGAGCACTTTATGATTCCATTTTCCCTGCTGTCTTATTATTTCAATTTTATTTATTTTTTCACTTTTTTACATGACCATCCTAGAGTTTGCAATGTACACTTACATCTAGTCCAAGTATACTTTCAAATAACATTATACCCTTTCACTGGTGGTGGGAATACCTTACAATAACAAAATGATCCTCTGTTTAGTCCCTTGTATCACTGTTATTTATGCTGTTTATTCATGTGCATTGTTGCTTTTACTATTTTTAATAAACTGTTATGTGTTAGCATAGTCTATAAAAATTAAAAATTGTCTTTTACCTTCAGTTACCCATTTTGTGATACTCCTTCATGTAGACCCGAGTTTTACACCTGCCTAAACTTCTCCTCACTTAAAGGACTTCTTTTAGCATCTCTTGCAAGGCAGTCAACTATTAACAAATTCCCGCAATTTTTGTTTGGCAAAGGCTTTAATCTTTCACTTCTGAAAGATAATTTTGCAAGGTAACAGAATTCTGGTGTGGCAGGTTTTTTTCCTCAGTAATTTCTGTATTTTACTCCACTATTGTCTTAGCATGTTGTTCTAAAGAGAAATCAGTTATAATTGCTATAATTATCTTTATGATAATGGTAAATACTTCCTTCTCAGCTTTGTTCCTTTCAGGATTTTTTTTCATTTTCCTGTTTTCTGTAATTTGAAACTAATGTTTCTAGGTGACAGGGTTTTTTTTTTTTTTTTTTGCATTTATCTTGCTTGTTGTCTCCAAGCTTCCTGGATATGTGATTTGGTGTTCGGAGTAATTATCAGTCATTATTGTTTCAAATATTGCTTGTATCCCTTTCTCTCTTGCTTTACCTTCTGATACTCCTATCATATGTTACATCTTTGCAGTTTTCCCACAGCTCCCTGGTAGCTCAGATGGTAAAAAATCTGTCTGCATTGCAGGAGACCGGGGTTTGATCCCTGGTTCGGGAAGATCCTCTGGACAAGAAAATGGCTACCCATTCCAGTATTCTTGCCTGGAGAATCCCCATGGACAGAGGAGCCTGGCAGGTTACATTTCATGGGATCCCAAAGAGCTGGACATGACTGAGCAACTACCACTTAATCCATGCAGCTCTTGGATATTTTGTTCTTTTTTCTTTTTTCTTCCTCATAGTTTAATTGATGTTTGCTTTTTGCTCTTTGGGAGATTACTATTTAGATATCCTCAAACTCAGATATTCTTTCCCCAGCTGTGTCCAGCCTGTTCATTTCTCTTATAGTGCTTTCAATTGCTAGTGTTTTTTTGCGGGGAGAGTCTCGCTCAGAATTTTCATCTCTATTCTTATATCACCCATCTGCTTATGCATGCTATCTTCTTCAGTCATTAGAACTCTAAGATAGTTATCCTCAGTTCAGTTCAGTCGCTCAGCTGTCTCTGGCTCTTTGCGACCCCATGGACTGCAGCACGCCAGGCCTCCCTGTCCATCACCAACTCCCGGAGTTCACTCAAATTCACGTCCATCGAGTCAGTGATGCCATCCAGCCATCTCATCCTCTGTCGACCCCTTTTCCTCCTGCCCCCAATCCCTCCCAGCATCAGAGTCTTTTCCAATGAGTCAACTCTTCACATGAGGTGGCCAAAGTACTGGAGTTTCAGCTGCAGCATCATTCCTTCCAAAGAACACCCAGGACTGATCTCCTTCAGAATGGACTGGTTGGATCTCCTTGCAGTCCAAGGGACTCTCAAGAGTCTTCTCCAACACCACAGTTCAAAAGCATCAATTTTTCAGTGCTCAGCTTTCCTCACAGTCCAACTCTCACATCCATACATGACTACTGGAAAAACCATAGCCTTGACTAGATGGACCTTTGTTGGCAAAGTAATATCTCTGCTTTTCAATATGCTATCTAGGTTGATCATAACTTTACTTCCAAGGAGTAAGTGTCTTTTAATTTCATGGCTGCAGTCACCAACTGCAGTGATTTTGGATCCCCCCCAAAATAAAGTCTGACACTATTTCCCCATCTATTTCCCTTGAAGTGATGGGACCAGATGCCATGATCTTAGTTTTCTGAATGTTGAGCTTTAAGCCAACTGTTTCACTCTCCTCTTTCACTTTCATCAAGAGGCTTTTGAGTTCCTCTTCACTCTCTGCCATAAGGGCGGTGTCATCTGCATATTTCTCCCAGCAATCCAGCAATAGTTATCTAGCTGTTTTATATTCTTGGTCTGATAATTCCAACATCTTTGCCATTTTGGGGTCTGGTACTGATGCATGCTCTGTCTGATGCATGTTTTGTCTTTAATCTTTGTTTGCCTCTGAATATGTCTTGTTTTTGTTTGGTAGCTGAATACAATGTACTGGATAAGAGGAACATCTGTAAGTAGGCTTGGAATACTGTAGTGGTAAGTTGCGGAGGGAGAGGAAGCTCTAAGACAGTGCTCTAGTTAGATCTCAGTATTTCAGTCTGCCTATGCCTTTGGACTGTGATCTGCACAGTGCTTCTCATCATCATCCTCTTTTAGGTGAGACAAAATACCTAAAGTGGGCATTGAGTATTTTCTTCTCCCCAAGTAAAAAGGAAAATAGAGACAGCAGTTTTTATGTTTCTATTTCCCCAGGTCAACTAGACTCAATAAAACCCAGCAACTTAGACTCTGGTTAACTAGTTTCCCCTGAGGGCAGGCCTTGTTAAGAACACAGGCTCTGGTGCATTTTAAAAGGGCTTCAATTTTTATTTTGCTTCTGGAAGGCTGAGTGGGGTCTTTTCTGGTATTTACTGTGAACACTCACTCAAGATCCTGGAGTAAATCTGACCAAATTGTGGAAGCTCCCCTCTGACTGGGTTTCCTAGAGTATTTAACACAAAGGTTGTCCACAGTGGACTTCCAGTAATGCGTCAATGTCAATTCAGGCTTTACTGCTGCATGGCTAGTTCTTGCGGAAGTTTCAGCTTGTGGTTTTCTGCTCTGGTAAGTTGTGAAGTGAAGTGAAAGTTATTCAGTTGTGTCTGACTCTTTGTGACCCCAAGAATTCTCCAGGCCAGAATCCTGGAGTGGGTAGCCTTTCCCTTTTCCAGGGAATCTTCCCAACTCAGGGATCAAACCCTGGTCTCCTACATTGCAGGAGGGTTCTTTACCAGCTGAGCCACCAGGGAAGCCCTGAAAGTGAAAGTGAAGTCGTGTCCGACTCTTTGTGACCCCATGGACTGTAACCTATCAGGCTTCTCTGTCCATGGGATTTTCCAGGCAATAGCACTGGAGTGGATTGCCATTTCCTTCTTCAGCGGATCTTCCCGACCCAGGGATTGAACCCAGGTCTCCCTCATTGTAGACAGACGCTTTACCGTCTGAGCCACCAGGGAAGGTAAGCTGTAATTCTCTGTATTTACTTGTGAATATCTACAATGCGAGAACACATGGATTTCTCCAGTACTCCTGCTCCCAGCCCTCCGTTCCGAGATCTAAGTTTTGCTTTTTCAGGTTGTTCATCATTTTGATTGTTGTTAGGATGGAGTGACAGCTTCTAAGAGGCTGAAAAGCGAAGTGGAAGTCCTGTTATAACTTTTTCATAATAATCCCTGCCTTAGTGAGCTCTTGCCAGTTAGAGATTCAGGGGTTTAGTCATCTTATTTTCTTAGATTTTTGAAATGTGTTTTTCCACTTAATCTTTTTTTTTTTTTTTTAGTATCAAAGAATTTTTTTTTTCTGTTGAGGTACAGTTAATTTACAATATTATATTAGTTTCAGGGGTTTAGCATAGTGATTTTTGAATTTTTACAAATTATACTGTATTAAAAGTTATTATAAGGTAATAACTATAATTCCCTGTGCTGTATGATATAACCTTGCTGATCATCTGTTGTATACATAGTAGTTTGTATCTCTTAATTCCATACCCCTAGTTTGTACTCCACCCCTTCCCTTTCCTTTGGTTAACACTAATTTATTTCCTATATATTTGAGTTTGTTTTCATATATACACTCATCTGTATTACTTTTCAGGTTCACACATAAGTGATATTCTACAGTATTTGTCTTTCTCTGTCTGGCTTATTTCACTAAGCATAATATTCCCTAGGTCAATCCATGTTGCTGCAAATGCAGAAATTTCCAGGCCCTTGTTTTAATAAATTGCCATCCCCTGCCCTCCCAACCTGCTTCCCTATTTTATTTTTCCTATAGTATTTGTCGCATCTCAGTATGCTGTTGGAGAAGGAAATGGCACCCCACTCCAGTGCTCTTGCCTGGAAAATCTCATGGACGGAGGAGCTGTTAGGCTATAGTCCATGGGGTCGTGAAGCATTGGACATGACTGAGCGACTTCACTTCCACTTTTCACTTTCATGCATTGGAGAAGGAAATGGCAACCCACTCCAGTATTCTTGCCCTGGAGAATCCCAGGGATGGAGGAGCCTGGTGGGCTGCCATCTATGGGGTCGCACAGAGTTGGACACGACTGACGTGACTTAGCAGCAGCAGCAGTATGCTGTAGGATTTAACTATGAATTTTGTTTGTTATCTGTCTTCCCTGAGTTAAAAAGTAAACATGCTGAGCATGTATTTCTTTGGTTGAACCAGCCTTGTGACCCTTTTTTAAAATTAGTAGTCATTGATGTTCAAATATATTCTAAAAGATCTGTATTATTATTATCTTTTTGACTCCCATTCCTCACAGTTTGTGTTTTGGATTACATCTTCCTACTTATCCCTCAACTGTTTGTTGTAGTTATAGTTGATTTTTACATTACTTTGTCTTTTAATCTACCTACTGGCTTATTTAAGTGATCTTTAATATTTATACATATTTGCCTTTCCTAGTGGTATTTTTCATTTTTAATGTATTTATATAAAATACATTTATAAATTTATATAAATTATTTATATAAAATATTAAAAATATATTTTATATATTTCTTCTTTTCTTTTCCATTTTGAGAGGATCCTACAATATTTCTCTGAGGGTATGTTTAATATTGATTAATTCTTTAGTTTTTTATTGTCTGTGAGGTTCTTTATCTCTCCTCTATGCTAAAAAATAATCTTGCTGGAAAGGGAATTCTAGGTGCAGGTTTTCCACTTTCAGCCTTCTGAGTATATCATGGTATTCCCTTCTTCTTTAGAGGTTTTGCGGAAATATCAGGTGATAATCTTGTGGTAATTCCTTTGTATATTACTCTTTGTATTTCTCACTACTTTTAGAATTATTTTTTTTCTTTCAATTTTGATACATCTTGATGTGGATTTGTGTGTGTGTGTGTGTGGCAGGAGGAGTTCATCTTAATCTCAGGTAGCCTTGCCTGCAGCAGCTGAAGCACTGTTTAGGTTCCCATTCAGAGACTGAGGTAAGGTCTTGGCAGTGAGAGCTGAATCCTAGCCACTAGATCAGTGACCAGTGACAAGGCCCTAACCCTTTGGCTTTGCAGAAAAATTTCCCACCAAGATGGAAGGTAGTCAAATGAGTAAAGTGTTCATTAGCAGGAAAAAAGAAAGAAAAAAAAAAGACTACAGTACTTATGAATAGACACAAGGGTGGGCTCTGAGAGAGAGCTGCACCTGTGTGGTAGCCTGAATCACTTTTATGGGGCATGTATTCCAGGTTTCCTTTGGCCAGTCATCTTGCTTTGCCTGGTTCTGAATCTGTATTTGGTAAATCTCAGTGTCCTTACGTGTTTGAGCATGCATTCTTAGCCAACATGGATTCTAGCAAAAAGGTCTATGGTATGTTGACATCATTTACTATGAGGTGACACTCCCTCCCTTTTGACATCCAAGGAGCCTTTATGCACGTGTATACAGTTGAAAGGTTTTCTTGATTTTGAGAATGAAAAATATGTGGTTTCTGTCTTTTATCTGGGCAGGGCTCAACTCATCTCTCCTGCTATTTTGGAGTATCTGTCCACAGCAGAGAATCAGCTGTTCACTCTGAAGTCCATCTAGTTCCTGCTTCAATCTTGTTTTGAAGTTCTGTGATTCCTGTACCAAGATATATTTCCTTCTTCAGGTCTGGGACATTTTCAACTAAAATTTCTTCAAATACATTTTTGATCCCCTTCTTTCTCTCTTCCCTCCTAGCCATCTCTCAAGTTGCTTTTTATGAATTTAGGTAAAAGAGTTACCTATTGTGCTTTTCAAGGTGTGCTTCAATGTGGGAGTGTCTCAATGCAAACCACATATGCCCAATTCCTTTGGGGGGATGGATGGATTTGAGGTGTTTGCCAGTCATATCTTTCCTCAGTTGTCACGTTGGTAGGGCATTGGCCTGGAGATGGAGGGGCTAGCACCATGATTGAGGTAGAACTTCCTCTCTACTCAGTGGCCATCACTGCCTTGTCGTGCATAGCGTCTGACCCCAATTTGCTGGAGCAGAAACCCTGAGATTCAGGCTGGAGATGGCTCTGTTCCCTTTATGTGTGGGTTTTCCCTCTGCTCACAGCAGGTTCTTTGCCTTAGAGGGAAGGCGTGCTTAAGCAAATGAGGCCTGTGCACATGCAGAGGTCCAGTGGGCTGCCTGTGTAGGCATCTTCAGCTTCACTCAGACATAGCCCATGGTTGAGTCTTGTCTCTGGTCCTGGACACCCCAGGCTGACTATGATGTGGACTGAGTGGAGCCAGATCGGTACATGGTGAGGTGCTCAGGACACCTGGCGTTCAGTAGAGCAGACCTTTTCCAGTCTGCCTCAGGGCCAAGGCACCTTTGTCTCTCATAGCTCCTCGATGACCCCAGCCTCTGTGGCTCTCACTCTGTGTGAAACTGCCCTATGGGGGAGTGTGAGTCCCATGTGATTTCTCTGCAAGTATCCAGGGTGGGCTGTGATAGAGCTTCTGCCATCAGAAATCTGGGCTGTTTCTGGGACACCACTTGAGTAAATGCCAAGAATTGCTGTCACTGTTCTCCCTGGACTGTCCCTGGGACTGGGTCCCTTCTGTGTCCCTAGGTCGACTCTTTGCCCTGCCCTGTTTGACCCAGGTCCAGTGATTTACTGTGATGTTGGGTGAGTGGGGCTGGAGCATGCAGCAAGAGGGTCCTGGGAAGCCTTGTTGCTGCTACAGTTGACCTTTCTCTGCCTTGCCTTAGGGGCAGCTAGTGTGTCTGTGTGTGTCTGTGTGCCTGTGTGTGTCTGTGTGTGTGTGTGTCTGTGTTCTCCTGTGAACTGAGTCTAGTGTTTCTTAGATTTTCTATCTGCTCTGGAGGCCCTGGGTACTTCTCTCCTCCACATAGGACCCTAGGCTCACTCCCTTAGGGTGGGCTTTCATGAAACCCTATGGTTTCCCTTTACCTTTGTGCCTCCTCCCAGATGTACAGTTCCTGACTGAATATCTTTTCTTCTTTTTCTAACTAATACTTCTGTATCTTTCTTACAGCCTTGACTGTACAGGAGTCCTTCTGCTAGATTCAAGTGAGAATTGTTCCATATGTAGATGTATTTTTTATATTTTCTTGAAGGGATATGAGCTCCATGTCCTCCTAGTTGGCCAACTTGATCTCTTCCTCTCCAGTTATTCTCTTCTTTTCTGAAGTATGTGTGTTTTAATCTTCCTGTTGTCTTCCTTGAGTCTCTCAGTTTCTTGAACAATTCATTTTCCTTTTTTTAATATTCAGAAATAGCCTCTCAAATATTTCATCAAAATGACTTATTTTTGAAATTTTAATTTCATTGTTTTGTTTCTAATAGCTTCAATTATATGGCTTCTGACTTTGACAAATAATGTCAGCTCATTTTTCATCTCAGATATAATTTTATCTCATCTTTTCTCTTTTTTGTTCTGTGTAATTTTCCTTCATATTTTAAACCACCTGGTACCTACCAATTGTTTCTATTTTATATAGTAAATCTTCCAAAGTGTATTCTTTATTTATCTCTTATGGTTTTCTTCTCATATGTTACAGAATATTTACATAGCATCCGTATTTTTTTTTCTATTTGTGTTTGTCTTTTTTTTAATTTAAATTTTATTTTTTTACTTTACAATACTGTATTGGTTTTGCCATACATTGACATGAATCCACCACATTGAATGGATGTTCTCCACCTAAAAATAAGTGGATTTTCCCTCTCCTTTTTGCACCTCCCTTTGATTGGGCACTTCTATCAGAATCTTTTTTTAAAAAAAATTATTTTTAGTACTAAACCTGGAAGAGATATTATTGATATGATTTAGCATCAAATATCCAGAAGGATTAAAGTAAGAGAAAGAGCTGAGACTAGAAGTCTTAATAGGTTAAGACTTGTAAGAATGTGCTTTTTGAATGAATTTATTGAGCATACTATCTCTTCCAAGAAAATAATTTTTCTGTGATCAATACCTTTCATGTGACATCTGAATGAAAAATAGGCAGAATACACCTTTCTCACTTAGGCAGAGAATCATTTTATTTTAGGGAAATTCTTTTATCCTCCCTGAGCCAGCCACACAGCAATAAGTTGTGTCAGAAATTGATTTTTGCTGGATTTGCTGTGTATATGCTGAAATATGTAATTACTATTGGTTCCACAGTACAAGTAGCTTAAAGCAGTCATCTCTTTTACAGAAAGCTTTCATATCTTTTCTCATTTCTCTAAATTTAGGTACAGTTATTCCCCTATCCTTGAAAATGTTCTCCACATTGGAAATGACTCATGATTCTTCGGAAATCTACACAAACACTGATTTATTCAAGTGGTGAGTTTTTCCAAATTTACTTGAATACTATTTGCTGGAGATGCCAAATGGCATTTCTAAATCATTGAGCCCACTTAATCTCGTATTGTGGTTCCTTGTAAACTTTGATAAGAGGATGTTGCAATTTACTGCATTTATTTCTCCTAAAAATGAAACTTTCTTGAGAATAGAGCTGTGATTTAATTATTGATGACTATAAAATCCATTTCCTTTGTAATATTCTAGCAGTTATGGTATTTGTTTGCTATTACGTGATATTTGGTCTAACATCCGACAATGTAAAATAGTCAGGGTTCAGTTTCAGAGAAGGTAGACTCTTACATTGCAGAAAGCATCACATTTAACTGGCGACCGTTTTTAAGTGTATACTTCAGTATGTTAAGTATATTTACATTGTTGTGCAACAGATCTCTAGAGCTTTTTCTTCTTGAAAAAGTGAAATTCTGTACCCACTAGAGACTAAATCTCCCTTCCTCTCCCACTGCCCCTTCACAATTACATTTCTATTTTGTTTTTATAATTTTGATTAATCAGATATACTTTCTATGAGTAGAATCATATAGTGTTTGTTTTTCTGTGACAGACTTACCTTGCTCAGCATAATGACCTTGAGGTGTATCCATGTTTTAACATTGACAAGATTTCATTTTAAGACTACGTAATATTCCATTATATGTATATGTTACATTTTATTTATTCATATGTTGATGGATATTTGTGAGCTTTTACCTTTTGGCTCTTAGGAATGATGCTGCAATGAATAGAAGTGTTCACATGTCTCTTTAAGATACTGCTTTGATCTGTTAGCTATACACCCAGAAGTAAAATTGCCAGATCATATGGCAGTTCTATTTTTAATTTTTTGAGGAATCTCTGTATAATTTTGCATAATGGCTACACAATTATATTTCCACCAGCAATCCACAAGATTCCAATTCCTCTACATCCTTGTGAGTACTCATTTCCTATTCTTTTGATAGTGGCCATCCTAATAGATTCAAAATGCTATTTCATTGTGATTTTGATTTGCATTTATCTTATGATTAGTGATGTTGAGCACCTTTTCCTATTCTTGTTGGCCATTCATATATCTTCTTTGGAAAATTATCTATGTGCATCATTTGTCCATTTTTTAAAATAAAATTATCTGGTTTGGCTTGTTTAGTGGGAGTTTCTTATATTTTGGATGAATAAGGATATTTACATATTTTAAGCACAGGAAGATATGTTGCACTGTATTTAATGGCTTTAAAAGTCATTGATTAAGCTTAAGAAATATATTTTAGGTTAAGCTTTCAAAAGGACTTTAGTGAAGAACAGAGTCACAGGGGGAGGTAACATTCTTTGACTAAGAAAATTAGAAATTTGCCACTACATATCCCAGCTCTAGAGTCATGCTGTGCCATATAACCAAAATAAGGAGGCCACAGCAAGATCAGAAAACTTAGTCAAAAAGCCGTTCTCAGAAAATCCTCATGATCAGGGAGGCACTGTTACAACTGCAACTTCCAAAACACCTGCAAAAAGTCACTAGGAAATTGAATACCCTACACAACTCTTATGATTAATACTCATGATCAAGCGACCACACATTAATGCCTTTGTTAGTGCTGCAAAAGAAAACCAGACACCATGTGATGGTCTTTGCAAGTAGAAAAAAAACCCCACAAACCAGCATAAGTAGCCTCCATATCACATGAATCATGCGAATGTCATGACAATGTATCTGACTGGCAGAGCCAAAACCATATACAGAACTGTAGGTGCAAGAGTTTGTAGGAAAATGCAGAATTCTAGCCTCTGAAATATGAAACCATTCCAGAAATATATTGAGATGGCTATTGGGCTCCAATCCATCATATCTACCTCTAATTAAAGTAATGGGATTTACTTCTCTTTGTTTTCCTCTTGTTATTGTAAGAGTGAAAGAGGTTGGGTTTAGAAGTTTTCATTCATTAAAATCATCCTGGTATGATTTTCCTAAAATTCAAGTCTGATTATGTCATTCTTCTGCTTAGACCATGACATGTTAGTACAAAATATTAATTATTTATAATTATGTTAATTTGTTCTTTTTTTTTTGGATACTTCAAAAAGATGTACTCACTTACTGGCTTGCATATTGGCTCTTTTGGCAGTGAAAGAAGGTTGACCTTTGTGACTGTATTCTAAATTAGATTAGCATGTGTGTATGCCAACTGTAGGCAACTCTACTTTTATTTATGAGCCATGATAAAGTTAATCCCAGTCACTGGTGTTCTTCTGGATAATGGACGGGAATAAACTGATAGAAATGAGAATTATTTGTAATATATAAGAAAAAAAATGAATGTTAGAAGTCAGCTGGCATCTAAGAATATTGAACTGTCCAATAAAATTAAAGCTGCTATATACATGAACAGGTAGGATAGCTTTTTAATTGTCCAAAAATCAAATATGCAAAACCAGGTTTAGTCTGTATTTAACATGTAGATATTTGTTAGAAAAGTGATCTTTTTCAGAAGGAAACATAGTGGAATTTATATGTTTCTTATAAGTCAAAATGTTATACATTATTGAAAATGTCATTCCATATTAATCCTAAAATTACTACTCTATTTTGTCCCAAATAATTTAAAATCAAATTTAAAGACAGAAATATTGATGGAGTAAGTTTGGGAACCAAGTTTTCATTTTCAATAAAATGACAATTTCTAAAGATTATAGTCCTTGAATAGAACTGTTAGAGATAATTTCTTCTAAAATAGCTCATGATAGGAATATTGAGATTATTACATTTTGACTATAAAGCTGATATGGGATGCTATTATAGATTAAAATCTAAGAGAAAAAGTTTTCAAGAGGAATGTTGGTATGTTCCAATGTCCTTAGGAATTATAAAAATATATCCACATAAGAAGCATATCACAATTTTCTTTTTAAAGAACTATGGGATTTTCATCAATCCCCAGTTATCAGTGAAGGTTATTCATTCACTGATTCAAATGTATTTACTTAATGCCTACTGTGTTTCAGGCAGGCAGATAGCTAACAGGTCATAAAAAGGAATAGAGAAAAAAATCTTTCCAGTGATGCTTGTATTCTAGTATAGATAGACACTAAACAAAATAAATAAGCATAATAAAGCAATAAATCAGGTATTAACAAGTGCCATGGAGAAAAAATGAAGCAACAAATAAGGATATGAAAGTCTTATGAAATTGAGAACTGGGTCAAGACCCAAAGTTGGTGAAATATAGCATTTTTTATAGGAAGAGTTCTCAAGGCAAAATCAGGGTTTTGTGCAAAATCTTTAGGTCAAAGCTTGCCCAGAGTGCTTGAGGGATAGTAAAGAAGGACAGTGTGCTTGGAGGAAATAATGGGGAGATGTGATTGGAGAGAAAAGGGAAAATAAAATCAGTAGAGCCTCATACTACTACTGCTACTAAGTTGTTTCAGCCATGTCCGACCGACTCTGTGCCACCCAATAGATGGCAGCCCACCAGGCTTCACCATGCCTGGGATTCTCCGGGCAAGAATACTAGAGTGGGTTGCCATTTCCTTCTCCAATGCATGAAAGTGAAAAGTCAAAGTGAAGTCACTCAGTCGTCTCCGACTCTTAGCGACCCTGTGGACTGTAGCCCTCCAGGCTCCTCCGCCTATGGAATTTTCCAGGCAAGAGTACTGGAGTGGAGTGCCATTGCCTTCTCCAGTAGAGCCTCATAGGCTATCATAATAATTTGGTTATTCTTTTAAGTCATTGGATGGCTTACAGAAAAAAAAATAATTGGTCAGGGAGATTATAAGGAATAAATGTGGAGGAGAGGGACAAATTTAGAGACCAATAAAATAATCTAAGCAAGAAATTGTTATGGCTTGAATCATGGTACCAGAGCATGAAAGTGAAAACAAGTAAAATAATGATAAAAGCCATATTTTAAAAATATTCACTAGGGGAAGAGAATTAATACACATGATTTTAGCTAGAGGTGTAGATATTTTGTATCTAGTAAAAAAAGAGGAGATGGAATGTATATTATTAAGTGATACAGGGACTTACTGATGTGCTATTCCTAGAATTTTTTTCTCAGTTTGTAGCAGACTCACCAACTATGAGTGAATAAAGTGAACATATCTGGCAAATACAGCATGATTGCCATGGAACTCTATAGACTGTGTACTTTACATTGATAGTAATGTGTATAAAGTGTAAATAGCATGACGGTATATAAATTTCTGGCCATATTAGTTACTCATGTATAGGATCAGAGGAGACAGAGAGTTAGATTTAACTAGGGTTTTTAACTAGGGTTAGGGTTTTAAACTAGTGTTAGGATTTTGCTAAAATAAATACAAAATATAAAAGCAATGAGATTTAAAAATATATGGAAAGGATTGATTTTATTGATGGGATATGGAATCAAAACTAAGGTTGAAAATGATGATGTAAGCATGGTGAGGCATGTTAGATGGTAGTCAGGTTAATAGACTATAGGTCCTAGTGGATACGAAGGAATGAATGGAGTTGCAGTACTAAAGGGAGTGAATTAAAGTAACTAGAGAGTGGTATGCATGAAACTGAGATTAGGAAGAAGCTGTATTTGTTTATAATGACAGGATCCAGTGCCTGAACATAGAAGTGAAAGATTAATCAAGGGTGGAAGAAAAATTCGCAGAAAGAGAATCAGAGAAACCTAGAGAATAGGTAATAGAAGGATCGTATTTACAGATAATGAAAAGACTAGAAATACGAGTAGTGTTGAAAGAAATGTCAGTATCAGTTCAGTTCAGTCGCTCAGTTGTGTCCGACTCTTTGCGACCCCATGAATCGCAGCACGCCAGGCCTCCCTGTCCATCACCAACTCCCAGAGTTCACTCAGACTCACATCCATCGAGTCCGTGATGCCATCCAGCCATCTCATCCTCGGTCATCCCCTTCTGCTCCTGCCCCCAATCCCTCCCAGCATCAGAGTCTTTTCCAATGAGTCAACTCTTCGCATGAGGTGGCCAAAGTACTGGAGTTTCAGCGTTAGCATTATTCCTTCCAAAGAAATCCCAGGGCTGATCTCCTTCAGAATGAACTGGTTGGATCTCCTTGCAGTCCAAGGGACTCTCAAGAGTCTTCTCCAACACCACAGTTCAAAAGCATCAATTCTTCAGCGCTCAGCCTTCTTCACAGTCCAACTTTCACATCCATACATGACCACTGGAAAAACCATAGCCTTGACTAGACGGACCTTAGTCTGCAAATTAATGTCTCTGCTTTTGAATGTGCTGTCTAGGTTGGTCATAACTTTTCTTCCAAGGAGTAAGCGTCTTTTGATTTCATGGCTGCAGTCACCATCTGCAGTGATTTTGGGGTATAGAGTAACTAAAGTCTTCCAAGCATAGACATCATCTATGTGCCCAATGACTGCAATTTTTCAATTGCCTGTGATTCAAAGGTAAATTATTTTAGGGATAGAATTGGGAAAATGCCTGAAAAAATAAAAGAGAGAAAAGAGGACACCAAAAAATGGCACTGGAAGTATCAGGGGGAAAAGAATTGCAACTGAGTATCCCTCTAGGCAAGCTGTTGCTCCACTTACTTTTGTGAAGATGGACATACCTACAGGGACTGGCCATCTCTACACTAATGACTTTGTTGAAAATAATTCTGTGCAATGTCTTCTCTGCTTGTGGGGTTAAGGAAATGGGCTGGGCAGGATTGTATGCTGGTGAAATTTTAACATTCAGGATATAATTCACATCCTTCAAATTAACTCTATAAATTTTGAACCACCTGGTTATTATCTAAAATTAAACATGTAGAGAATTATATTAAAGGTTCTTTCTTAGAAATGGCTTTCCTCAATGTGCTAAGACTATAATATAACTTAATTAGAGAGCTTTGCTACCATCAGCAACTTTGTGTGTTGGAAACCAGCTATTTTAAATTACAAAATTTTCTCATTAGCCATTGAATAGTCCTAGAGATAAAAAAGGTTGCATTGCTGCATATTTCTCCCAAGCTGTCTTTGGAAATGGGATTGTTGTTCTCTTGGGTGTATTTTAGACTTCAGCTCTGCTAATTACCAGGAAAGGGGAATATTACATATGAGCAATCAGTTTTTACAGAAGAAATACATAAGGTAAAGGAGATTAGAGGTCATAAGAATGTCTGTTCATAAGTGCTTTATAATTTTTATACACTTTTAAAATATTACATTTGTAGTAAGATGATCTTTGCTATACTTAGAGTAAGTTACTGTAAACATTTCTTTCTTAGTTATTTTTTATGTAGCAGGAGCAGAAAAATACTCTTTTTTGAGGGTAATATAGCAAAAATACAAATTTACCCCATCAAAAACAAGCTGGTGAAACTCCTCAGTTACATTGCTTATGTAATTTTTATTTTGTTTTTCCACAAGAGAAGGGTCTTAGTATTTTCATCATCTTGTTAGTTGCTCAGTCGTGCCCAACTCTTTGTGATCCCATGAGTATAGCCTTCCCATCTCCTCTGTCCATGGAATTCTCCAGGCGAGAATACTAGAGTGGGTTCTCATTTCCTTCTGCAGGGGATCTTTCCAACCCAGGAATTGAACCTAGGTCTCCCAAATTGCAGGCAGATTCTTTGCCATCTGAGCCACAGGGAAGTCCATTTCATCACTTTATACTAGGCTTCTCCATCCATGGGATTCTCCAGGCAAGAATACAGGAGTGGATTGCCGTTTCCTTCTCCAGGGGATCTTCCCGACCCAGGAATCGAACCCAGGTCTCCCGCATTGGAGGCAGACGCTTTAACCTCTGAGCCACCAGGGAAGTCCAGTTACCATAATAGTTTTTTTCTAAAGACTTGTATTTCATAATCAAGAAAGAGGATAAAAGTTTTTGAGGGTTTAGAATTTAAATTTCTGGAGCTACATTAAAATTACCTTTACAATTCCGTATATTCATTTTGATGAGTAAATATATTTTCAAGTATGCCTCTTCAAGTATTCAGTTCAGTTCAATACCTTAGTTGTGTTCTGACTCTTTGCGACCCCATGAACCTCAGCACGCCAGGCCTCCCTGTCCATCACCAACTCCCAGAGTCTATCTAAACTCATGTTCATTGAGTCGGTGATGCCGACTCATCTCATCCTCTGTCATCCCCTTCTCCTCCTGTCCTCAATCTTTCCCATCATCAGAGTCTTTTCAAATGAGTCAGCTCTTTGCATCAGGTGGCCAAAGTATTGGCGTTTCAACTTCAACATCAGTCCTTCCAATGAACACCCAGGACTGATCTCCTTTAGGATGAACTGGTTGGATCTCCTTGCAGTCCAAGGGACTCTCAAAAGTCTCCAACACCACAGTTCAAAAGCATCAATTCTTCTGCAATCAGCTTTCTTCACAGTACAACTCACATCCATACATGACCACTGGAAAAATCATAGCCTTGACTAGACAGACCTTTGTTGACAAAGTAAAGTCTCTGATTTTTAATATGCTGTCTAGGTTGGTCATGACTTTCCTTCCAAGAAGTAAACATCTTTTTACTTCATGGCTGCAGTCATCATCTGCAGTGATTTTGGAGCCCCCCAAAATAAAGTCAGCCACTGTTTCCACTGTTTCCCCATCTATTTGCCATGAAGTGATGGGACCGGATGCCATGATCTTAGTTTTCTGAATGTTGAGCTTTTAAGTCAACTTTTTCACTCTCCTCTTTCACTTTCATCAAGAGGCTCTTTAGTTCTTCAAGTATTAATGTGTGCTAAAAAATACAACAAAGTCTTGAAAATAACCACTACAAATATATGCAACTTCTCATCAAAAGCAGCAATTATGTGTCATGAAGGTCCATTTCACCCCTTTATTTGTTTAGAGGTAAAAATAAGGGGAGTAAAATGCACAGTCTGTAGCTGTTCAAACTCCAGATATTCAATTACCTGGTGGTAGCTGATCATTAGATTAGATACATCCTAGCACATCACAGAGGGTGAAAAGTTTCCTCTAGAGACAAAGGTGCTTTAAAGCAATTTCACTTCTCATTATGTTTCCTGTAAGATTTTATTTGTGTCTGATTTAAAATAGGATATAATCTAGAGAGAGAAAGAAATCAAAAGATTAACATCATCTTATTATCTTGTATGAAATGGGCCTAGGCTCAGGCTTATGTGATGAAAACTATAGAAATTCTCTTTTATTTAAAATGAGGGGATTGTCACTGGATAGAAAATATGAGCAGACATATTAGTTTCGTGTTCTGGCATAGTTAACGTCTATGAGAAAAATGTTTAGCTTTCTTGTTATACACCTAAATAACATTTTTGTGTTTTTTTTTCATTCCTGGATTGTGACCTTTGTAAAATTTTTGCTAAGTGAAATATTAGGGCCTGCAATAAATATTAATCAAATTTAATTGAATTATGAAAAAAATGTTTCTTTTACTTATTTCATCCTCAGCATTAGAAAACAGTAAACTTATAAAAGCATTTTTCACACACAGTGAAACTAATTCAGGTTATGTCCTGTAGAATTAGTTTTAGATATTGTAAATTTGAAAAACATATATTCTGACCTTTTATGTGCCAATTACTTTATGTGGAATTTATGTTGGGAGTGTTAGGAAATAAGAATTAGGATACTCTTGCATTTGCTATTGATGTTTATAATTTTGAGTGGGGTCTTACTACCCTGAAGCTGTTTAAAATCTAGAAAAAATAGACAAAATTTGTGGTACTCAAAAATATGCATCTTGATTCTTATTTTCCATTTTTCCCTTAACATAGTTGGTGGAAAAGTATTTTTCTCTTTCTCTTGAAAACAATCTCTGTCTTTGATTTCAAAGTTCTAAAAATAGCTTTTAGATAGTAAATTGTTCTGTAGTCATATAAATTAATAGACTCTTAATTAAGAAATTAGAAAAGACAATCCTTTATACTAATCAAGTTGTTTGCAATAGCAAGTTTTTCAGTGCATTGAAAATATCTTCAGAATGTCAGTGGCTGTCAGGGAAAGTGTTTATTTCTTACTCTGAGATCTGAGAACCCAACTCCCCTGGGTTCATCTAGTTTAAGCTGTATATGAGGCTTCAGTTTAGTTTATGCTTTTCTCATTTTTCTTCATCATTCTTCAGCCAGCTACTACTCAGGGTATTTGCTCCTCATGGTAAATAGCAGCAATGCAAGAGATCAAAACAAATCCTGAAAGATTTGAAACCTCTGCTTTTATTATACTCACTAAAATTCCACTGGCCATGGAAACTCACATGGCCAAGCTTAACATCAATGAGGTGAGAAATTCTCTCTCGCAGTGAGGTAGGTGAAGAGACAATGGCATAGAGGGAACAAAGAAATAATGGAAAACAGTGTAATCTACCACAGTGACAAGTGTGATTAAATAGCAGTTCCTCTCCCATCCTCCAGAAAAACCATAGTAAACTGTCTATTAGCAGTGGGGATGGCTATTATGGTCATTCAATTCTAATATTTCTTCCACTCAACCCCATCCCTCTCTAATAACCAAACTAACTCATTCATAGCTGCAGAATAGAGAGATGTTATGGGAAGATGAACTGTAAAGAAAAGAAATAAATTAAATTTCGTGGGCTTCCCAGATGACTCGGATGGTAAATAATCTCCCTGTAATACAGGAGACCTGGGTCTGCTCCTTGGAGAAGATGAAAGGGAAGTGACTTCTTGCTCTGTATGACTGGCTGATGTTTAAATGGAGGCAATATTGTGGGATCTGTCCTTGGTGCTGAACACATTCTCCTGATGGCACTTTCCAGGTGCACCATTCAGAACATAAGCAATACTTTTCTCTCAGTCGATGGCTTCGCTATTCCTTTCTGGTGTGTGTATGTGTAGTTCACTCCTCCTAGTCTCTAGAGTCTTGGCACACTTTTTAAACATTTCTCTTTAGTAGGACTTAAAAGAGCTCTAGGCTCACTTTCCTATCTTGCTTATTCCTGTTTCAAGGAAGCACTCATGCATATTTTGGCATATCAGTGAAAAGTAGTCCAGTTCTTCCCTAGAAGCACTCAGTTACCTGTTTCTTCCCTGCTTAAGCAGCTCTCTAAGCAACTTCTTTCACTTGCTTTCCATTTTTTCCCAAACTGAGAAGAACATACTTCAAAATTTTCGTTAAAGGCCTTAGAAAATTTGCCTGTCTATAATTGATATGAAAGATGTATTTTCACTCTCCCATCCTTTTCCACAAAATGAAAGGGGTAGGAATTATGGAGGGTAGCAATTTTCTTTCAAAAAGCCAAATGAAAAATAACTTCTTTTTATTTTATAGCATATTTTAATTGAAATATAGTTGGCATATAATATTATGTTAGTTTCAAGTATACCACATAATGATTTGACATTTGCATATGAAATGATGCCCACACTAAATCTAGTAACCATCTGACCCATATAAATTTACCAAGTTCCTTATGATATATATTACATCTTCATAACATTAATTACACAACCATAGGTTTGAATCTCTCAATCCCCTTCACCTGCTTCACTCATCCCCTACCCCCTCCCTTCTGACAACCACTCATTTGCTCTCTATATTTATGAGTCTGTTTTCATTATATTTTGTTTGGCTGGTTTTTGAGACTGCACATTAAAGTGAGATCATGTGGTATTTGTCTTTCTCTGTTTGACTTATTCAACTTTGCATAGTTGCTCTAGATCCATTCATGTTGTTGTAAAAGGCAAGATTTCATTTTTGAAGGCCAATATTCAATTATATATATGCATACATATATATTATATCCTTTTATTCATTCATCTATCAATGGTCACTTAGGTTGCTTCTATATGTTGGCTATTGTAAATAATGCTACAATGTACATAGGGTGCACAAATTTTTTTTCAAAGTAGTGTTTTTGCTTTGAGTAATTACATATGAGTAAAATTGTTGAATCAAAGGGCAATTTTATTTTTAATGTTTTTGAAACCTCTATACTATTTTCCATAATGGCTGCACCAATTTACAATCCCACCTACAGCACACAAGGGTTTCTTTTCTCCACAACTCTCTTGTTGCATTTTTGATAGCCATTCTGAAAGATGTGAGGTGATATCTTATTATGGTTTTGATTTGCATTTCCCTGATGATTAGTTATGTTGAGCGTTTTTTTTTTCATGTGCCTTTTGGCCATTTGTATGTCTTCTTTGGAAAAAATGTCTATTTAGTTCCTATGCTTATTTAAAAACAAGGCTGTTGGAGTTTTTGATGCTGTGTAAGTTCTATGTATATTTTGGATAGTAACCTTTTATTAGGCTTATCAGAAATATCTTCTTCCTTTTTATAGGTGGACTTTACATTTATTGATAGCTTCCTTTCTGTGCAAAAGCTCTTTAATTTAATGTAATCTCATTTGTTTCTTTTTGCTTTTGTTTCCCTTGCCTGAGAAGATATATCTAAAGAATTTAGAAAAGACCAGTGTCAAAGAGTGTACTGACTATGTTCTTTTCCAGGAGTTCTGTATATTCAAATTTTATATTTAAATCTTTAATCCATGTTGAATTAATTTTTACATGATATGAGAAAGTAGCCCAGTTTGATTTTATTTCATGTAGCTGTCCAGTTTTCCCAATACCATTTATTAAAGAGGCTGTTTTTTTCCCATGATTAACTCTTACCTCCTTTGTTGCAGTTTAATTGACTATATAAATGCATGGGTTTATTTCTGAACTCTCTATTCTGTTGATCTATGTGTTTTTTGTGCCAGTACCATGCTATTTTGGTTACTGTAGCTTTATTATATTAATAATATTAATTTTTCCCAGTCTATTAACATGACATATATTTCCATTTGTTTATCTTCAGTGCTCTTTGTCACTGTCTTATAGTTTCCAGGTACTGGTGTTTTACCTCCTAAGTTAGAGTTTTTTCCCCTGGATATTTTATTATTTTTGATGTGATTATAAATGAGATTGTTTTCTTTCCTGATAGTTTTTTGTTAATGTGCAGAAACACAACAGATTTTTATATGTTAATATTGTATCCTGAAGTATTAGTGAATTTATTTCTTAGTTCTAATAGTTTTTTGCTGGTATTATATAGTATCATGTCACCTGCAAATATTGACAGTGTTCCTTCTTCCTTTCAAATTTAGGTTTCTTTTATTTCTTTCCCCTGTTTTATGTCTGCAGCTAGAACTTTCAATACTATATTGAATAAAAGTGGCACAAGTGCACACTCTTGTCTTGTTTCTAATCTTAGAGACAATGCTTTTGACTTTTCAGTGTTGATTATGATATTGGCTGAGTTGGTCATGTTTAGTATTTATTATATTGAGGTATATTTCCTCCACACCCACTTTGTTGCGAATTAACATAAATATGTTGAATTTGGGCAAAGGTTTTCCTGCATCTGTTGAGATTATATTATAACTTTTATTCTTTAGTTTATTAATGAGGTTTGGGGTATTAGCTAATATGCAGATATTGAAATATCCCTGCATCACTGGGATAAGTCCCACTTGACCATGGTATATGATATTTTAATAAACTGTTGAATTATTTGCTAATATTTTATTGAGGATTTGCATCTATGTTCTCAGTGATACTGACCTTTAATATTTTTTGTCTTTGGTGTTTGATATCAAGGTGATGTTGGCCTCATAATTTGATCTCAGAAATGTTCCATCTCCTTCAACTTTTTGTGGAAGGATAGGTGTTAAATCTTTGTTAAATGTTCAGTAGAATTCACTTGTGAAGCTATCTGCCCCTAGACTTTTTAATTGTTGACAGCTTATTTTTAAAATTACTGATTCAATTTTATTACTTGTAATTGGTCTGTTCATATTTTACATTTCTTCCTGATTTTTTTTGTTGTCCAGTATTTTGTCATATAATTGTTGGTAGTAATTATGATCCTTTGTATTTCTGTGGTGTCAGATCCTCTTCTAGTTCTGATTTTATGTTTAGGCTCCCTCTTTTTCCTGATGAGTCTGTCTAAGCACTTGCCAATTTTGTTTATCTTTTCAAAGAATCAGCTCTTCCTTTTATTGACCTTTTGATCTATATTTTATTTATTTTTAAATTTCTGGTCTGATCTTTATTTTTTTATTTCCTTCTACAAACTTTAGATTTTTTCTCCTTCTAGTTAGTTTGGATCTAAGTTTGCTATTTATTTTAGATTTTTCTTATTTCCTGAGGTGGTCTTTTATCATTACAAACTATCCTCTTAGAATATATATCTGCATCTACAATAAATATATCTGCATATAATTATTTCTGTTTCTCCACCCAACATAGGTAAATTCTAGACTTTTTGGTTTTAATCTCAGTGATGCAATAACATGAATGTTTTTGCAAAACCTAACCATGAATCTTACTTCCCTATACTATATTATGACTGATCTTTTAGAGACTTAAAGATCTTGTGAAAGTTAAAAACTCTTTCAAAATTTAAGCAGTTCCATTTCTACTATAAAATTTTTGATTGAATATTTGTTTTTTCTCTAGCCCCCTCTTAAATACGTTAATTGTTAGTAGGTAAATGGTTAAAAGGCATTTATAAAAAAGAACACAGAGATTATGAAATAAGTAGTAAAATGTTTAATCTCACAATTTAAAAATACAAATCAAGCTAAGAGACTTTTTATCAAATAATTACATTTTTTAAATATATAAAAGTAACAAAATAAATGGTCAGATATTATTGAGAGAAACTATTACACAATTGCTTCTTCCTTGTATAACTGATTTGTTTCTTTCTTATTTGCATGCCTAATAGCTAAAAACACTATGGTTTCAATCTAGTGGTTTTTGTAGTATTTTTACCTCACCATGACACGTTGGCCTACATCAAACTTGAAAATTTTTATTAAGGCTATGAGAGAGTCAATTCCTAGGCAGGTTGATAAGTCTGTGGTCCCCAAGGAGAAAAAAGGTATCTGGGACTCTAGAGGAGATGGTGTCTGGAGTTCTCAAGGAGGAGAAAATGCAAATGTTTTTCTTTAAGCCCAGAGCTGATGATTGCACAACAAAACAACTCATCACATGAAAAGATGCTCAACATCACTCATTTTCAGAGAAATGCAAATCAAAACCACAATGATGTACCATCTCATGCTGGTCAGAATGGCTGCTATCAAAAAGTCTACAAACAATAAATGCTGGAGATGGTGCAGAGAAAAGGGAACCCTCTTACACTGTTGGTGGGAATGCAAAGTAGTATAGCTACTATGGAGAACAGTGTGGAGAGTCCTTAAAAAACTGGAATCTTTAAGAGATTCCATATGACCAGCAATCCCACTGCTGGGCATAAACACTGAGGAAACCAGAACTGAAAGACACATGTGTACCCCAGTGTTCATTGGAGCACTGTTTATAATAGCTGGGACCTGGAAGCAACCTAGATGTCCATCAGCAGACAAATGGATAAGAACGCTGTGGTACATATACACAAAGGAATATTACTCAGTCATTAAAAAGAATGCATTTGAATCAGTTCTAATGAGGTGGATGAAACTGGAGCCTATTATACAGAGTAAGCCGGAAAGAAAAACACCAATATAGTATACTAATGCATTTATATGGAATTTAGAAAGATGGTAATGATAACCCTATATGTGAGACAGCAAAAGAAACACAGATGTATAAAACAGTCTTTTGGACTCTGTGGGAGAAGGCGAGGGTGGGATGATATGAGAGAATAGCACTGAAACATGTATATTATCATATGTGAAATAGATCACCAGTCAAGGTTCGATGCATGAGACAGGGTACTCCGGGCTGGTGCACTGGGATGACCCTGAGAGATGGGATGGGGAGGGAGGTAGGAGGGGGGTTCAGGATGGAGAACACATGTACACCCATGGCTGATTCATGTCAATGTACAGCAAAAACCACTAAAATATTGTAAAGTAATTAGCTTCTAAATAAAATAAATTAATTAAAAAATAAAAAACTCATCTTGCTCAAGGATATATTTTTCCTTAAACTCTGTACCCATGATTATATAACAACAATGTATCCTGTTGGAGGGCATGTTTCTCCTTCATGAGAACGTTCTGACTAATGCTGTCATGTTAAAATGTATATTTTGGGAGTGGGTCTGGTATGACCTTTCTATTGTTAGCTCTAATCCCATTATCTTAAAATGTAAATTGTGGGAGTGGGTTTGGTAAGACCTTTATAATCTTGAGATAGTCTTTTGTTTACTGTAATAACCAATTGAAAAAGTATATAGCTCCCCTGCTAGGACTAGCAAGGGGGGCACTCTCCATCCCCCTTCTGATGTCTATGTCAGAAGCTTTCTCTGTCCCTTTTTCACTTTAATAAAATTGTGCTACACAAAAGCTCTTGAGTGATCAAGCCTGGTCCCTGGTCTCAAAGCTAAATTTTCTTCTTCAGAGATCATGAATCCAACCCCATTCACTGTAAGCTATCAGCTAGCCCAGCTACATCTACATGTATTTTATAAAAGGCAAAACAACAACCAATCAGCATACCAACAACAATAACAATAAAAACAAAAAAACCTCCTTTTTCATTTGCAGTTTCTCCATTAACCATATGATACTCTTAAGTAACTGGACTCAGAAATGTGTTTATAGTTACTGAGAAAGAATAAGATCATAGCTTGTGTATAGAAGGGTTTGGGATGAGGTGAAATAAGATAGAATTACCTGACAGCTTACCAGAAAAAAATGTGTCCGAAGTCATAACTGTCGTAATGACTGTTGTGTCCTAAGTCATGACTGCTGGTAATGTAGGGGTCCACTCTTCCTTCTGGCTTCTTTTAATTTTCCCCTCAGATTTAGCTTGTCTTTCAGCCTCCCATTGATACTGATTATTTTTCTAATAAATTCTTTATTATTATTATTATTGCAACCAGAGTGAGCTCTGTACTTTCATAGGGGTATTGTGCAAGATTTGCAGATGATCAAGCTGAAACTCAGAAAATCATGTGATATTAGTCATACAGTTAAAAAACTAGTAAAGTTAGGAAACTGGGACTCCAGTCTCAAACTGAAACCATATACCTCAGATTGGGACTTGAACCCATTGTCTGGGACTCAAACCCAGCCAAAACTTTGCTTGGGACTTGAACCAATGTGTCTGGGACTCAAATCCAGCCAAAACCCCGCTTGGGACCTAAACCCACATGGCTAGGACTCAAACACAGCCAAAACCCTGCTTGGGACTTGAACCCACGTGGCTGGGACTCAAATCCAGCCAAAATCCATGGTACCTGGTTTCCGAACCTAATGAAGATCAGGTTCTTGATGTCTCATTGCTGAAAGAATTCAGTGAAAGACAAAGGGATAGGTTAAGAAGTGGATTTATTCAGATACAGAGAGAAGCATACCCCACAGAGCCTGGGGCATCACAGAGGGTGAGCATGGCTGTGAAATGTGGCATGGTTAGTTTTTATAGGCTGGGCAAGTTCATATGTTAATGAGTGGGAGGATTATTCCAACCATTTTTGGGAAGGGACAGAGATTTCCAGGATTTGGGCCACTGCTCACTCCTTGGTCTTTTAACAGTGCCTTGGAACTGTTATGGCACCTCTGGGTGTGTCATTTCACTTGCTGATTTGAAGATCAAGGTCTAGTCTTGTCTACCATCTTGGTCCCATTTGATTCTAATTGGTTTATATTGTGTCCTTGGGCTATGTCATGGAGTGTTGCTGGAGCAAACAGTGGCCACATGGTGCTGGAGTGGCTGTGAGGAGATACCCTGTGGCCAAGGTCAGGAGCAGCAGCTGTGCTTCCCTGGAGGGGCCATGAGGAGATACACCAAGTCCAAGGTCAGAGAGAACCCAGTAAGAAGGTAGGCGCTGGAGCCGTGGCTGTACAGTGCTGGAGCGGCTATGGGGAGATACCCCACATCCAAGGGCAAAGGAGAAGCCCTGGAAAAATGGTAGGAGGGGCAAATTCATGTTTAGACTCAAACGCCATTCCCACAAAGATGCTCAGAGGGCTCAAACAAACTCTGTGTGCACCAGGACCCAGAGACCCCACAGAGACTGAGACAGAACTGTGTTTGAGCATCTCCTGTGGAGGTATGGGTCAGCAGTGGACTGCTAAGGCGACAGGAGCTCTGGGTGCAGCAGGCTTGGGTATGGCATAAGCTCTATTGGAGCAGGTTGCCATTAACCCCACCATAGAGCTGCCAGAACTTACACAGAACTGGGAAATAGACTCTAGGAAGGCACAAAGAAAACCTTGTGTGCACCAGGATACTGGAGAAAGAAAGAGTGACCCCACAAGAGACTGGCCCAGACTTGCCTGGGAGTGACCAGGAGTCACCAGCGGAGGTGTGGGTTGGTGGTGGCCTGATGCAGGGTTGGGGGCATTGAGTGTAGTGCCCCCAGTACATGCATGCAATCTTTTGAAACAGGTCACCATTATCTTCATTACCTCCACCATAGTTTGGCCCTAGGTAAATAGCAGGGAGGGATCAAAGCTCCACCCATCAACAGAAAATTGGATTAAAGATTTACTGAATATGCCCTCCACCCCATCAGAAAAAGGCCCAGTTTCCCCCTCAGTCTCTCCCATCAGGAAGCTTCCATAAGCCTCTTATCTGTCTCCATCAGAGGGCAGACAGACTGAAAACCACAGTCACAGAAAGCTAACCAATCTGATCACAAAGTCCACAGCCTTGTCTAATTCAATGAAACTATGAGCGGTGCCATGTATGGCCACCCAAGATGGATGGGTCATGTTGGAGAGTTCTGAGAAAATGTGGTCCACTGGAGGAGGGATTGGCAAACTACTTCAGTATTCTTGCCTTCAGAACCCCATGAACAGTATGAAAAGGCAAAAACATAGGACACTGAAAGATGAACTCCACAGGTCGGTAGGTGCCAAATATGCTACTGGAGATCAGTGGAGAAGTAACTCCAGAAAGAATGAAGAGGCCGAGCCAAAGCAAAAACAACACCCAGTTTTGGATGTGACTGGTGATAGAAGCAAGGTCCAATGCTGTAAAGAGCAATATTGCATAGGGACCTAGAACGTTAGGTCCGTTAATCAAGGCAAATTGGAAGTGGTCAAAGAGGAGATGGCAAGAGTGAACATCGACATTTTAGGAATCAGCGAACTGAAATGGACTGGAATGGGTGAATTTAACTCAGATGACTATTGTGTCTACTATTTTGGACAAGAATTCCTTTAGAAGAAATGGAATAGCTAATACAGTCAACAAGAGTCCAAAATGCAGTACTTGGGTGCAATCTCAAAAACAACAGAATGATCTCTATTCATTTTCAAAGCAAACCATTCAATATTATGGTAATTCAATTCTATGCCCTGAGCAGTAATGCTAAAGAAGCTGAAGTTGAATGTTTCTATGAAGACTTACAGGATCTTCTAGAACTAACACCCCAAAAAAGACAAACTAACACCCCAAAAAGGACATTTTCATTATAGGGGACTGGAATGCAAAAGAAAGAAGTCAAGAAATACCTGGAGTAACAGGCAAATTTGGCTTCAAAGTACAGAATAAAGCAGGGCAAAGGCTAATAGTGTTTTTCCAAGAAAATGCACCAGTCATAGCAAACACTGTCTTCAAACAACACAAGAGAAGACTCTCTTCACATGGACATCACTAGATGGTCAACACCGAAATCAGGTTGATTATATTCTTTGCAGGCAAAAATGGAGAAGCTCTATACAGTCAGCAAAAAGAAGACTGGGAGCTGACTGTGGCTCAGATCATGAACTCCTTATTGCCAAATTCAGACTTAAATAGAAGAAAATATTGAAAATCACTAGACCATTCAGGTATGACCTAAATCAAAGCCCTTACAATTATACAGTGGAAGCGAGAAATAGATTCAAGATATTAGATCTAATAGAGTGCCTGATGAACTATGGATGGAGGTTCATAACGTTGTACAGGAGACAGGGATCAAGACTATCCCCAAGAATAAGAAACGTAAAAAGGCAAAATGGCTGTCTGAGGAGGCCTTACAAATAGCTGTGACAAGAAGAGAAGTGAAAAGCAAAGGAGAAAAGGAAAGATATACCCATTTGAATGCAGAGTTCCAAAGAATAGCAAGGAGAGATAAGAAAGCCTTCCTCAGCGACCAATGCAAAGAAATAGATGAGAACAATAGAATGGGAAAGACTAGAGATCTCTTCAAGAAAATTAGAGATACCAAGGGAACATTTCAGGCAAAGATGGGCTCAATAAAGGACAGAAATTGTGTGGACCTAACAGAAGCAGAAGATATTAAGAAGAGGTGGAGAATACACAGAACTACACAAAAAAGACCTTCACGACCCAGATGATCATGATGGTGTGATCACTCACCTAGAGCCAGACATCCTGGAATGTGAAGTCAAGTGGGCCTTAGGAAGCATCACTATGAACCAAGTTAGTGGAGGTGACAGAATTCCAGTTGAGGTATTTCAAATCCTAAAAGATGATGCTGTCAAAGTGCTACAGTCCGTATACCAGCAAATTTGGAAAACTCAGCAGTGGCCACAGGACTGGAAAAGGTCATTTTTCATTCCAATCCCAAAGAAAGGCAATGCCAAAGACTGTTCAGACTACCACACAATTACACACATCTCACAGGCTAGCAAAATAATACTCAAAATTCTCCAAGCCAGGCTCCAACAATATGTGAACTGTGAATCTCCAGATGTTCAAACTGGTTTTAGTAAAGGCAGAGGAACCAGAGATAAAATTGCCAACATCCACTGGATCATCAAAAAAGCAAGAGAGTTCCAGAAAAACATCTATTTTGTTGACTATGCCAAAGCCTTTGACTCTGTGGACCCCAGGAAACTGTGGAAAATTCTTCAAGGGATGGAAATACCAGACCACCTGACCTGCCTCTTGAGAAATCTGTATGCAGCTCAGGTAGCACCAGTTAGAACTGGATGTGGAAAAACAGACTGGGTCCAAATTGGGAAAGGAGTTCGTCAAGGCTGTATATCATCACTCTGCTCATTTAACTTCTATGCGAGTACATCATGAGAAACGCTGGATGGACAAAGCACAAGCTGGAATCAAGATTTCTGGGAGAAATAACAATAACCTCAGATATGCAGATGATACCACCCTTATGATAGAAAAGGAAAAACCACTAAACAGCCTCTTGATAAAAGTGAAAGAGGACAGTGAAAAAGTAGGTTTCCAGCTCAACATTCAGAAAACTAAGATCATGGCATCTAGTCCCATCACTTCATGGCAAATAGATGGGACAACACTGGAAATAGTGACAGACTTTATTTTCTTGTGCTCTCAAATCACTGCTGATGGTGACGACAGCCATGAAATTAAAAGACACTTGCTGCTTGGAAGAAAAGTTATGACCAAACTAGACAGCATTTTAAAAAGCAGAGACATTATTTTGCCAACCAAGGTCTGTCTAGTGAAGGCTATGTTTTTCCCAGTAGTCATGTATGGATGTGAGAGTTGAACTATAAGAAAGCTGAGCACCAAAGAATTGATGCTTTTGAATTGTGGTGTTGGAGAAGACTCTTGAGAGTCCCTTGGACTGCAAGGAGATCCAACCAGTCCATCCTAAAGGAGATCAGTCCTGGGCATTCATTGGAAGGACTGATGTTGATGCTGAAACTCCAACACTTTGGCCACCTGATGCGAAGAACTGACTCATTTGAGAAGATCTTGATGCTTGTAAGATTGAAGATGGGAGGAGACGGGGACAACAGAGGATGAGATAGTTGGATGGCATCACCGACTCAATGGACATGAGTTTGGGTGGACTCCGGGTTTTGGTGATGGACAGGGAGGCCTGGTGTGCTGCAATCCATGGGGTCGGAAAGAGTCGGGCATGATTGAGTGATTGAACCAAACAGAACTGAGCTATATCACTCTTTCAAAAGCTGAGCCCTGTTCCTTTCCACCTGTTACAGAGGCACTTTCTACTTTTGATAAAGATTTAATCCTCAACCATACAATAGAGTTCAACTCTCAGGTGAAGTATTTTCTGCTTCTAAGACTATATGATTTTCTCAATGTATATATACTTAATAGACAAAACTTAATTTAAATAAAGCATACTATGAATATATAATAATCTTTAATTTTTCAGGTATTTATTTTAAATTAGTGATAAGCTCAACATATTTTAATATATGTCTATAAATCTCTATCTATATTTATATGTAATACTTGCATATTTTCATGCAAAACATGTTTTAGTTACATTATTTAAAAACATTTTTTTTCTGTTTTTTTCTATTCCAACCTAATCAAAACTTCATTTTCATACTTTGAAAAGTAGCTCATGTGTTATGTAATTGCATTGCAGAACATTATTCACCATCACATGATATAATCTATGGAGTGATTTTATGAGGCCAGCTCTCTGCTTGGTTGCCATATAATGAAAAATGCTTTTATTCCTCTTGAATTTTTCAAGTCACATCTTCTCTCTGCACAATAATTC
Source organism: Ovis aries (assembly GCF_016772045.2). Taxonomy (NCBI): domain Eukaryota; kingdom Metazoa; phylum Chordata; class Mammalia; order Artiodactyla; family Bovidae; genus Ovis; species Ovis aries. The sequence goes on from NC_056061.1 coordinate 41,399,057, forward strand.
CTGCATATATTAAAAAGAAACACTCACACCTACAAAGTAGCATAGGTTAGGGTGCTTTGAATGCATGATTGAATTGAAGATGCTGTGCTCTAAGTAATGTTCTTGTATACATTGATATTAAGATTTGAGTTTTGGAGTAATTTGAAAACTCAGTGCAACTCAGTATCCTAGTATTGATTTTGCAAATGTTTCTGATAAAAACTGGTGGGATTTATGAAGAGTGCTTTCTTGGTAAAGTTCTATATACCTTCTTACATATAAAAAGAATATATTTTAAAAAGAAACACACAAATCATTTGAGGCAAAGTGATTTTTTTCTGAGTTTCAGTTCAGTCACTCACTCGTGTCTGACTCTTTACGACCCCATAGACTGAAACAGGCCAGGCCTACCTGTCCATCACCAACTCCGAGAGCCTACTCAAACTCATGTCCATTAAGTCAGTGATGCCATCCATCCATGTCATCCTTTGTCGTCCCCTTCTTTTCCTGCCTTCAATCTTTCCCAGCATCAGGGTCTTTTTCCAAAGAGTCAGTTCTTTGCATCAGGTGGCCAAAGTATTGGAGTTTCAGCTTCAGCATCAATCCTTCCAGTGAATATTCTGGACTGATTTCCTTTAGGATGGACTGGTTGGATCTCCTTGCAGTTCAAGGGATTCTCAAGTCTTCCCCAACACCACAGTTCAAAAGCATCAATTCTTTGGCACTCAGCTTTCTTTATAATCCAACTCTCATATCCATACATGACCACTGGAAAAACCATAGCTTTCGATAGACAGAACTTTGTCTCTGCTTTTTAATATGCTGTCTAGGTTGGCCATAGCTTTTCTTCCAAGGAGCAAGTGTCTTTTAAATTCATGGCTGCAGTCACCATCTGCAGTGATTTTGGAACCCCCTAAATAAAGTCTCTCACTGTTTCCACTGTTCCCCCCACCCCCCCTTTTTTTTTTTTTTTGCCACGAAGTAATGGGACTGGATGCCATGATCTTAGTTTTCTGAATGTTGAGTTTTAAGCCAACATTTTCACTCTCCTCCTTCACTTTCATCAAGAGGCTCTTTAATTCTTCACATTCTGCCTTAAGAGTGGTGTCTTCTGTGTATCGGAGGTTACTTATATTTCCACGGCAGTCTTGATTCCAACTTGTGCTTCTTCCACCCCAGCATTTCACATGATGTACTCTGCATATAAGTTAAATAAGCAGGATGGCAATATATAATCCTGACTGTATATATCCTCCTTTCCCAATTTAGAACCAACTGTTGTTCCATGTGCGGTTCTAACTGTTGCTTCTGACCTGCATACGGATTTCTCAGGAGGCAGGCCAGGTGGCCTGGTATTCCCATCTCTTGAAGAATTTCCCACAGTTTGTGGGGTCCACATAGTTAAAGGCTTTCACATAGTCAATAAAGCAGAAATAGATGTTTTTCTAGAACTCTCTTGCTTCTACTATGATCCAGCAGATGTTGGCAACTTGATCTCTGGTTCCTCTGCCTTTTCTAAATCCAGCTTGAACACCTGGAAGTTCACAGTTCATGTATTGTTGAAGCCAGGCTTGGAGAATTTAGAGCATTACTTGGCCAGTGTGTGAGATGAGTGCAGTTGTGAAGTAGTCTGAACATTCTTTGGCATTGTATTTCTTTTGGATTGGAATGAAAACTTTTCCAGGACATTTTCCAGTCTTGTGGCCACTGTTGAGTTTTCCAAATTTGCTGGCATATTGATGGCAGCATTTTCACAGCATCATCTTTCAGGATTTGGTATAGTTCAACTGGAATTCCAACACCTCTACTAGCTTTGTTTATTGTGATGTTTCCTAATGCCCACTTGACTTCACATTCCAGGATGCCTGGCTCTAGGTTTGTGATCACACCATCATGGTTATCTCGGTCATGAAGATCTTTTTAATATAGTTTTTCTGTGTATTCTTGTACCTCTTCTTAATATCTTTTGCTTCTGTTAGGTCCATACGATTTCAGTTCTTTATTGCACTCATCTTTGCATGAAAAATTCCCTTGGTATCTCTAATTTTCTTGAAGAAATCTCTAGTTTCCCATTTTGTTTTCCTCTATTTCTTTGCATTGATCACTGAGGAAGGCTCCCTTATCTCTCCTTGCTATTCTTTGGAAAGCTGCTTTCAAATGGGAGTATCTTTCCTTTTCTCCTTTGCCTTTAGCTTCTCCTCTTTTCTCAGCTATTTCTAAGGCCTCTCAGACAACCATATCACCTTTTGGTATTTCTTTTTCTTGGGGATAGTCTTGATTACTGCCTCCTCTATGAGGTCACGAACCTCCATCCATAGTTCTTCAGGCACTGTCTATTAGATATAATCCCTTGAATCTATTTGTCACTTCCATTGTATAATCATAAGGGATTTGATTTAGGTCATACCTGAATGGCTTCCCTGGTGGCTCAGACAGTAAAGTGTCTGCCTGCAATGCGGGAGACCCAGGTTCGATTCCTGGGTTGGGAAGATCCCCTGGAGAAGGAAATGGCAATCCACCCCAGCATTCTTGCCTGGAAAATCCCATGGATGGAGGAGCCTGATAGGCTACAGTCCATGGGGTTGCAAAGAGTTGGACATGACTGAGCAACTTCTTCATACCTGAATGGTCTAGTGGTTCTCCCTACTTTCTTCAATTTAAGTGTGAATTTGACAATAAAGAGTTAATTTTCTAGTAGGAAATTATATAGCTCAGTAAACAACATATTTTGCAGAGCTCTTGAAAATGATAGTTTGGTTTAAGGATGTTGAAATGGTAATGTACATTGCCCTAAAAAAGCAATGGAATTAAAGGGTTTCACATCCTAATGTGCTGAATTAATAAGTAGAAGAGGTGTTTAGAGTATAAAATTTGTTATATTGCTTAAAGTTGAGTTTAACTGCACCATCATCCCATTGTTGGTGAAGAATTTACTTTTTTGCACAGGAATCATGGTACCAAATTATTATATATTTTGTGTTATATCAAATATCCTCATGTTTGAATATTCATAATTCAGTTTATATATTTGTGGAAGTACATATCACAGGGAAAGACAACTAAGTTCTGTCCATTGGCAGTCTGATGAATAAACACCAGCACCCACACATGTGTGCACAAATCACAGACTCCAAATTCAAATGAAGAAAGACCTATACATGATTTCATTGTATTTCTTTTCAAAATCACATGAAACAAAGAAATAAAACAAACAGTTGTATATATACACACACACACACACACATATATATATATATATATATATATATATACTGATGGTTACTATATGTATATACTGATGATGGGACTAGATCTGATAGACAGAGTGTCTGATGAACTATGGATGGTGGTTCATGACATTGTACAGGAGACAGGGATCAAGACCATTCCCAGGAAAAAGAAATGCAAAAAAAGCAAAATGGCTGTCTGAGGAGGCCTTACAAATAGCTGCAAAAAGAAAAGTGAAAAGCAAAGGAGAAAAGGAAAGATATACCCATTTGAATGCAGAGTTCCAAAGAATAGCAAGGAGAGATAAGAAAGCCTTCCTCAGCGACCAATGCAAAGAAATAGAGGAGAACAATAGAATGGGAAAGACTAGAGATCTCTTCAAGAAAATTAGAGATACCAAGGGAATATTTCAGGCAAAGATGGGCTCAATAAAGGACAGAAATTGTATGGACCTAACAGAAGCAGAAGATATTAAGAAGAGGTGGCAATAATACACAGAGAAACTATATAAAAAAGATCTTCATAACCCAGATAATCACGATTGTGTGATTACTCACACTCACCTAGAGCCAGACATCCTGGAATGAGAAGTCAAGTGGGCCTTAGGAAGCATCACTGTGAACAAAGCTAGTGGAAGTGATGGAATTCCAGTTAGCTATTTCAAATCCTAAAAGATGATGCTGTGAAAGTGCTGCCCTCAATATGCCAGCAAATTTGGAAAATTCAGCAGTGGCCACAGGACTGGAAAATGTCAGTTTTCATTTCAATCCCAAAGAAAGGCAATGCCAAAGAATGTTCAGACTACTGCACAATTGCACTCATCTCACATGGTAGTAAAAGTAATGCTCTAAATTCTCCAAGCCAGACTTCAATAGTACATGAACTGTGAATTTCCAGATGTTAGAGTTGGTTTTAGAAAAGGCAGAGGAACCAGAGATCAAATTGCCAACATCCGATGGATCATCGAAAAAGCAAGAGAGTTCCATGAAAACATCTATTTCTGCTTTATTGACTATGCCAAAGCCTTTGACTGTGTGGCTCACAATAAACTGTGGAAAATTCCTCAAGAGACGGGAAAACCAAACTCCCTGACCTGCCTCTTTAGAAACCTGTATGCAGGTCAGGAAACAACAGTTGGAACTGGATATAGAACAACAGACTAGTTCTAAATAGGAAAAAGAGTACGTCAAGGCTGTATATTGTCATCCTGCTTATTCAACTTCTATGCAGAGTACATCATGAGAAATGCTGCGTGGAGGAAGCACAAGCTGTAATCAAGATTGCTGGGAGAAGTATCAATAACCTCAGATATGCAGATGACATCACCCTTATGGCAGAAAGTGAAGAAGAACTAAAGAGCCTCTTGATGAAAGTAAAAGAGGAGAGTGAAAAAGTTGGCTTAAAGATCAACACTCAGAAAACAAATATCATGACATCCGGTCCCATCACTTCATGGCAAATAGATTGGGAAACAACGGCTGATTTGTTTTGGGGGCGTGGGGGGTGGTGCTCCAAAATCACTGCAGATGGTGATTGCAGCCGTGAAATTAAAAGACGCTTACTCCTTGGAAGGAAAGTTATGACCAAACTAGACAGCATATTAAAAGGCAGAGACAATACTTTGCCTTCAAAAGTCTGTCTAATCAAGGCTATTGTTTTTCCAGTAGTCATGTATGGTTGTGAGAGTTGGACTGTAAAGAAAGCTGAGCACCGAAGAATTGATACTTTTGAACTGTGGTGTTGGAGAAGACTCTTGAGAGTCCCTTGGACTGTAAGGAGATCCAACCAGTCCATCCTAAAGGAGATTAGTCCTGGGTGTCCTTTGGCAGGACTGATGTTGAAGGTGAAACTCCAATACTTTGGCCACCTAATGCAAAGAGCTGACTCATTTGAAAAGTCCCTGATGCTGGGAAAGATTGAGGGCAGGAGGAGAAGGGTACGACAGAGGATGAGATGGTTGGATGGCATCACCGACTCAATAGACATGGATTTAGGTGGACTCCGGCAGTTGGTGATGGTTAGGGAGGCCTGGCATGCTCCGGTTCATGGGGTCGTGGAGAGTTGGACATGGCTGAGTGACTGAACTGACTGATACTGATGATATAAATACTTGAGATAAATAAGGAGGTCCATCAAGTATCAGACTTAATGGATCCTTCAGAAACCAAAAGAGGAACTGAATGAAGAATGAGCTTTAAACAGACATTCCAGGTACCCAGTGCTAAAATACCATATGTTAAATGTTGTGTTGTTTTCATAATTAATGTCTGGTAGTTGCATTAAACTGATATTACCAGGTAGCCAGCGCTAAAATACCGTATGTTAAATGATGTGTTAACTTTTCATAATTAGTGCCTGGTAGTTGCCGATTAGGGTGAGTATGGAATCTAGAGTAATATAGATTGAACCTTGTTTTTAAACTGCAGACCACTAGCCATGTCATTGTTGAAAAGTCATGTAACTTGCATGAACCTCAGATTCCTCTTCTGGAAAATGTGATAAAGTAAGTGGATGATGTCTTAAATTCTTTTACTCCTAAATTGTAATAATTATTCTATAGCTAGGTTGTGTACTGTTATCTCCTATCTCTAGAATATAATTTTTCTCATTTTATTGTTGAAATCTTATTGATTCTTAAGTAGGCATGTGCTTGAGCATGTTCATTACAACTGTATTCATTTTAAGGAATAATTGAAAAGAAATTAAATTGACATAAAACAGCTAAATTTTGGTTAAAACATTCTGGAATTTTATTCAGATATTAACCTGAAAACTATAACTAAATTTTTAAAACTTAATGCTATTAAAAAGTAAAAGAAAGAATTGAATGCATATCCTAATTGCAACTGTACAAATAGTATCAATATAAAAAGAGATTAGAAGGAAAAGGAGCCAAATATTTTTTTTCCTGTCTAAAAATGTGTTTTTAATCAAAGGATAATTGTTTTTCAATATTGTGTTGGTTTCTGCCATACGTCAACCTGAGTCAGCTAAAAGTATACATATGTCCCTTCCCTCTTGAACCTCCTTCCCACCTCCCACCCATCCCACCCCTCTATGTCATCACAGAGCTTAATATTTTGAAGTACTAGAATTATAGGCCATTTTTACATTTATGTAGATATTCATGAATATGATTCAACATTGCTTATTTAATAATGCTTGTAATGATAGTTTTAAAATGTTATTCATATTTTAAGACCAAGCTTAAATGCCTCTGCCAGAATAAAAATGAATTTTCCCTCAAGTATTTATATTGCACAGTTTTACACCATTTATTATTTTAAACTTCAATACGTTGTATATGTATTGAAGGATATCATATATGTATCTACATATACACATTGTATGAACTTATGGGATTTTTTAAAAGTTAATTTGTTTGCTGCTTTGAGCTATGCTTAAAGGAGATAAGTTTGGAAAAAGGAAGACAGTTAAGGTTACGAAGAGTTTTAATTGAAGTTGGTGGCAAAAATTTTGATGGCAAGTATATCAGAGATGATAGGATAAGTCAGGTCTCTTAAAATTTTAGGTGTATACATTGCTTATCTTGGTCACCTATATCCAGTTAAGGTACTTCACATCCAGTTAAGGTCCTAAACTAGACTGTCAGTTGTGTCTGTTTATTAAATTAATTTTGACAGTTACTAGATTTACACTACATGCTTATATAAAAGAAATCTTACTATGTCCAGTTGGCTTGTTTCTTCCACTTTTAAATTTCTTTTCCAGGTAAGACGCGTATTTACCACTTTTAATTTTGTATTTACTAGTTCTTAGGGTAACCATATATATAGTACATTAATGGGTTCAATTTGCAAAAGAGAAACTGAATCAAATAAAATAATTCACTAAATAATTCAAAAAGAGAAGGCAGAGAGAAGTGAAATGAAATGAATAAATATTTATTTTCCACCTACAATAATACAGTTATATATTTACCATCTCATTTAATCTGCACAGAAAACCTATAAGGCAGTAATTATTTTCCTCAGTTCATAGAAGAAAAACAGTAGTTTGGCTGATATTTTCAGTAATGCTCAGCTATCATATTTTACCTCAGCTCAATTTTTCAGAGCTACTGCCATCAGAGCTACTTATTACAAATTCTTCACCCAAATTTGGAGTTATTTCTTAAAAAATTTTATAGCTTAAGATTCAGTATTTTGCCCTTTTTACAAACAAAATTCAGCTTCTTGTTGAGGATATAGGTAGTGATTCTTTGGGTTCCCATGAAAGTGTAGGGTGCAAATATTTCGGTATCCAAGCCCAAACCGTTCCACATTACAGAAGTAAAACAGGAATGCAAATTGTCACTTATGTTTTTATACATGTTTGTGTGGTTTGTGTGTAAATGTGTATAGAAAAGTATATTTGATTATATCCTACATTACCTACTGAAATTTTAAACCTTAGTTGATGATTTAGTTTATTTTAGCGGTTGCATTCTGAGTCAGCATAAATGTAAAAATTGATATATGGAATAATTTGCTTCTCAGCCGTTCTATGTTTGGCTCATCATAAATTACGCGTGATGGCTATTAGTGAAACTGTTTGTTAATAAAGTTTACGAACAGTGAATATTTGGAGGCTTTCGGATTAGATGTCCTCTTTGAATCTGTGAGATTGAAGAACGTGTAGGAGTTCATATTCAGGTTTATTCATTCCCAAATGTGTTTGGAAGTACACGGGTTAGAGAAAATCTGTTTATTAAATATTCCTTAATTCTCCATTTCCCAGCTGTATTGACTAGTTTTTTCTCTCAGGCTTTTTGTCATTGATTATTTCCCAAAACTTACGTACTGTTACTATGTTTCTAATTTTCCAATTTTCCAACATCCACAGAATCAAATTAGAAGACCCATAAAAACTCTCTAAGCTATAATTGAACATTTGGAATTCATGAAATGAAATTTTGATGTCTCAATAAATCTAGTATACATGCAGGCTGCCTTTTAATGATTTTTGAAGTGAATCTGGGCATTGTTCATATGATACAATATTGTTAATAGGGCAACAGAGTTTCCAGACAAACAGACTATCAAATCAAATATCATCTTGTGTTTGTCCTCTATGTAGAACGTTCATGTAGGAATAATAAAATACTATTCTCATTAAAATATTATCCATTTACTTAAACAAATATTTCCTTCTTTAAAAGATCGGATGCCACAGAAATAAGTAAAATGACAATTTTTCAATAATATGTGGCCTTTTAATTCTATTTTATGTGAAGGGTATGATATATTTTTCTCTTGCAGTTGTTGATGAACATGATATTTGTGTGATTATGTTTGAGATAACAATTACTATAGTATCTCACATGGGAAAACCTGGCTAGTGAGGCCCATAAATTACAAAGTGAAAGTCACTCAGTCATGTCTGACTCTTTGCGACCCTTTGGACTATACAGTCCATGGACTTCTCCAGGCCAGAATACTGGAGTAGGTAGCCTTTCCCTTCTCCGGGGCATCTACCCAACCCAGGGATCAAACCCAGGTCTCCTGCATCGCAGGAGGATTCTTTACCAGCAGAACCACAAGGGAAGCCCATGAATTACAAAACCAGTCTTAATAAGATGCACCAAGAATTTTAGTGACTAAAATCATTGACTCAATGATCTTTTTTACCTGCTAACCAAAATTCCATAATATTCCAAGGAAGTTTTTAATGGAAGACAAATAAAGCACTTAAGATAACCTATATCTTATTATTGTATATCTGAAACTTAATGCTTAAGTTGATTCAAGGATGAACTGTCATGGAATCACCAGGAGATGTGGTAGAAATGCAGATTCTCAGGCCCCATCCCAGATGCACTGAATCAGAATTCTCATATTTATGAGTTCCCAAGTGATTCAAATGCATATTAAAGATGGACAAACATTTTTTCTAATGCATTCTTTCTCATTATCTTCCTACTAACTCTGAAAAATATATCCTTTGTTACCTTTGTCTAAAACATATTAAACATATGTCCCTTTTTGATATCTGCTTCACAGTGATTAGGAACAGAGCCCGCCATATTTTTGTTGTAGTGCAGTGTCCTATCTACCATGCACTTTGTTCCCTGTAATGATTTTTGAGGCCTTTCTGAAAATTTTGCCTGGAAAAATGAAAAACACCCCTATATGAATACTTTTTCTTCTTAGGAGAAAAGTACCATATCTATCACCTTTCAAGACTGAGCTCAGGGTCAACAATTATATTTGCCGAATGCTTTACTTAAGTGACAGAAATTAAATATAACACTAGAAATAGGTTGTCATTATCATCCCCACTTTGCAGGTCAGTAAACAGATTCAGTAATGTGACCACAGTCAGACAAAGAGTAAACAATGAATTGGAATTTCAACTCAGACTGAGAGAAGTTAATCTTAGTCATAATGTCATGATACACTGGAAATCCATGCTTAAAAATGGCCTTTATGGTTCTGAAAGCACAGGTCAGTTCAGTTCGACTGCTCAGTTGTGTCTGACTCTTTGCGACCCCATAGACTACAGCACACCAGGCTTCCCTGTCCATCACCAACTCCCAGAGCTTGCTCAAGCTCACGTCCATCAGGTCAATGATGCCATCCAACCACCTCATCCTCTGTCATCCCCTTTTCCTCCTGCCTTCAATCTTTCCCAACAAATCAGTTCTTTGCATCAGGTGGCCAAAGGATTGGAGCTTCAGCATCAGTCCTTCCAATGAATATTCAGGATTGATTTCCTTTAGGATTGACTGGTTTAATCTCCTTATAGTCCAAGGGACTCTCAAGAGTCTTCTCCAACCCCACAGCTCAAAAGATTCAATTCTTCAGCACTGTTTTCCTTATGGTCCAACACTCACATCCATATATGACTACTGGAAAAACCATAGCTTTGACTATATGGACCATTGTCAGACCTGTGATTCATGTGAAATCACAGATATTTATTTTCAAAGTGTTTTCTTAAGTTATTACTTTATATGACTATGACTTTATAATTCCCTATCCATAGGTTCATTTTTCTAAGCTTCTTTTCTTATTTTTGTAGCATTATTTTTATTTGATTATAAGTCACATACCTCATGTACAATAATGCCATCCTTTCTTAAACAGTTTTAAGATTTCTTACACTGAGGACTTCCCTGATGGTCCAATGGTTAAGACTCTTTGCTTCCAAGCAGTGAAGGTGAGTTTGAGCCCTGGTTGGGAACTAAAATCACATGCCACCTTGCAGCCAAAAAAAAAAAAATCCTACACTAAATGATGGTATTGTTTCTTTCCCCATGGCATAGAAATACTCAGTCATTTCCTCAAAAAAATTACAGAATATTAATTTTGTTCCAGGCACTGTGAAAGGCGCTAGGGTCATAATATAATGGGGAAAGAATTAGAGTCTATTTAGATAGGTTCCAGCCTATTAAAGGAGGAAGGCATTAATCAAATCACTGCCATACTGATGAATCTATAAGGACATTGGCCAGAGCTTCATAAGCCAACATATAGATAAAGACAGTATAAAGAACAGGACTGAACCAAATTTAAGTACACGGAAATAAAGGGGGAAGATGCTGAGAAAATGTTGAGAAGACATCTTGAGCAAAGGTTCTGTGGGAGAAAGAAAAAAGGCAAGAAAAGAGATCTGAGAGAAGGTTTGATAATGGCACTCAATGCCTTAGCCTAGTCAAAATACCAAGACCAGCTTCCACACTTCCAAATATGGTTGGACGCTGTTAGGGCTGAATTGTACCGTCCTGCCAAATACACACACATACATATAGAATTCCTAATCACCAGTAGTTCAGAATGAAACCTTATTTGGAAAGAGTTATTACGTATATAATTCAATAAGTAAGATTCTCTCATTCTAGAGTGCCAAGGGCTCCTTATCCATTACCAATGTTGCCTTTATAAGAAGACAGCCGTGTGAAGACACAGAGATACAGGGAGAATATCATGTGATAACAAATGTTAGGCAACAGAAGTTGGAGTTATGCTGTAAGTCAAAGATCATGTTAAGACTGTCAGCAAATAATTAAAAGCTTGGAAGAGGTGAAGAAGTATTTTCCTCCAGTTCCAGAAGGAGCATGACCCTACCAACATCATTTTTTTATAAATTTACTTTTTAATTGGAGAAAATTGCTTTACAGTATTGCCTTGGTTTCTGCCACAAAACCATTCAAATCACTCAATTACATATATATATATATATTTATATTTATATTTATATTTATATTTATATTTATATTTATATTTATGTCCCTTCCATCCTGAGCCTCTCTCGCCTCCACCCATTCTACCCTTCTAGGTCATCACAGAGCACCAGGCTGGACTTTCTGTGGTTTATAACAACTTCACACTAGTTATCTTTTTTAAGTGTATATATGTCAAGGCTACTTCATCCGTCCCACCATCCCCTTCCCCAATTCTGTCCACAAGTCTGTTCTCTACATCTGCATCTCCATTCCTTCCATGCAGAAAGTTTCATCAGTACCATTTTTTTTTTTTTAGATTCCATTTGTTGCTGTTGTTCAGTCACTAGGTTGTGTTCGACTCTTTGCAACCCCAGTTACTGCAGCACACAAGGCTTCCCTATCCTTCACTATCGCCCTGAGTTTGCCCAGTGTCATGTCCATTGAATTGGTGATCCTGTCTAACCATCTCATCCTCTGATGCCCTATACTCCTTTTGCCTTCAATCATTGCCAGCATCAGGGTCTATTCCAAAGAGTCAGATCTTCACATCGGGTGGCCAAAGTATTGGAGCTTCAGCTTCAGCATCAGTCCTTCAGATGAATATTCAGTGTTGGTTTCCTTTAGAATTGAATGGTTTGATCTGCCTACAGTCCAGTGACTCCCGAGAGTCTTCTCCAGTGCTACAAATCGAAGGCATCGTTTCTTCAGCCCTCAGTCTTCTTTACGGTCCAATCTTCACATCCATACATGACTACTGGAAAAACCATAGCACTGACTACACACAGATCTTTGTTGGCAAAGTGGTCTTTGCTTTTTAATATGCTGTCTAGGGCCACAGCTTTTCTTCCAAAGAGCAAGCATCTTTTAATTTCATGGCTGCAGTCACCATCCACAGTGATTTTGGGGCCCAAGAAAATAAAATCTGTCACTGCTTCTAATTTTTCTCAGTCTATTTGCCATGAAATGATAGGACTCAAGGCCATGATCTTAGTTTTTTGAATGTTGAGTTTTAACTCAGCTTTTTCACTCTGTGTTAATGCATCTAGATTCCAGATATATGCATTAATATATGATGATTGTTTTTCTTTTTCTGACTTACTTCACTTAGTATAATAAGTCCTATGTTCATCCATCTTGCTACAACTAATTCAAATTCATCCCTTTTATGGCTGAGTAATATTCTATTGTATGTATATACCACACCTTCTTTATTCATCTGTGGATGGACATCTAGGTAGCTTCCATGCTCTGGCTATTGTAAATAGTGGTGGAATGAACATTGGGGTACATGTGTATTTTAGAATTGTGGCTTTCTCAGAGTATATGTCCAGTAGTGGGATTGCTGCAAAACAGTAGTGTTATTCCTAGATTTTAAGGAGCCTCCATAGTGTTCTGAATATTCATTAGAAGGACTGATGCTGAAGATGAAGATCCGATACTTTGGTCATCTGATGCAAAGAGCTGGCTCGTTAGAAAAGATGCTGATGCTGGGAAAGATTGAAGGCGGCAGTGGAAGGGGATGACAGAAGATGAGATGGTTGGATGGCATCACTGATTCAATGGATGTAAGTTTGAGCAAGCTCCAGAAATGGTGAAGGACAGTGAAACCTGTTCTGCAGTCCATGTGGTCACAAAGAGTCAGACACGACTGAGTGGCTGAACAAAACTTCATAGCAGCATCAATTTATATTCCCACCAACAATGCAGAAGGGTTTTATTTTCTCCACATCCTCTCCAGCATTTATTTGGTTGTAAATATCTTGATGATGGCCATCCTGACTAATATGAGGTGATACCTCATTGTAGTTTTGATTTGTATTTCTCTAATAATGAGAAGAGAAAAACAAAGGAGAAAAGGAAAAATATAGCCATATGAGTGCAGAGTTCCAAAGAAGAGCAAGGAGAGAAAAGAAAGCCTTCCTCAATGATCAGTGCAAAGAAATAGAGGAGAACAATAGAATGGGAAAGACTAGAGACCTCTTCAAGAAAATTAGAGATACCAAGGAAACATTTCATGCAAAGATGGGCACAATAAAGGACAGAAATGTTATGGACCTAACAGAAGTATAAAATATTAAGAGGTGGCAAGAATACACAGAAGAACAGTACAAAAAAGATCTTCACAACCAGACGATCATGATGGTGTGATCAATCACCTAGAACCAGACATCCTGAAATGTGAAGTCAAGCAGGCCTTAGGAAGCATCACTACAAACAAAGCTAGTGGAGGTAATGGAATTCCAGTTGAGCTTTTTCAAATTCTGAAAGACGATGCTGTGAAAGTGCTGTACTCAATATGCCAACAAATCTGGAAAACTCAGCAATGGCCACAGGACTGGAAAAGATCAGTTTTCATTCCAATCTCAAAGAAAGGCAATGCCAAAGAATGCACAAACTACCACACAATTGCACTCATCTCACACTCTAGTAAAGTAATGCTCAAAATTCTCCAAGCCAGGCTTCAGCAATAAGTGAACTGTGAACCTCCAGATGTTCAAGCTGGTTTTAGAAAAGGCAGAGGAACCAGAGATAAAATTGCCAACATCCACTGGATCATCAAAAAAGGAAGAGAGTTCCATGAAAACATCTATTTCTGCTTTATTGACTATGCCAAAGCCTTTGACTGTATGGATCACAACAACTGTGGAAAATTCCTCAAGAGATGGGAATACCAGGCCACCTGACCTGCCTCTTGAGATATCTGTATGCAGTCAGGAAGCACCAGTTAGAACTGGATATGGAACAACAGACTGGTTCCAAATAGGAAAAGGAGTACGTCAAGGCTGTATATTGCCACCCTGCTTATTTAACTTATATGCAGAGTCCATCATGAGGAATGCTGGGCTGATTGAAGCACAAGCAGGAATCAAGATAGCCGGGAGAAATATCAATAACCTAAGATATGCAGATGACACCACCCTTATGGCAGAAAGTGAAGAAGAACCAAAGAGCCTCTTGATGAAAGTGAAAGAGGAGAGTGAAAAAATAGGCTTTAAAGCTCAACATTCAGAAAACAAAGATCTAACTTTTTTCTTTCCTGTACAAAGGCTTTTAAGTTTAATTACATCCCATTTTTTAATTTTTATTTTATTTCCATTATTCTAGGAGGTGGGTCAGAGGGAAACTTGCTGTGATTTATGTCAAAGAGTCTATTAGCTGTGTTTTGCTTTAAGAGCTCTATAGTTTCTGGCCTTACATTTAACTCTTTAATCGATTTTGAGTTCATTTTTGTGTGTGGTGTTAGGGAATGTTATGATTTCATCCTTTTGAATATACATAGTTGTCCAGTTTTCCCAGTACTACATATTGAATAGTCTGTCTTTCTCCATTGTATATTCTTGCCTCTTTTGTCAAAGATAATGTGCCCATAGGTGTGTGGGTTTGTCTCTGGGCTTTCTGTCTTGTTCCACTGTTCTATATTTCTTTTTTGTGCCAGCACCATATTGTCTTGATGACTGTAGATGGGTAGTAGTCTGAAGTCAGGAAGGATGATTCCTCCAGCTCCATCTTTCTTTTTCAGGATTGCTTTGGCTGTTCAAGGTCTTTTGTATTTCCATAAAAATTGTGACAATTTTGTTCTAGTTCTAGGGTTAGAGTTAGGAAAATGCCACTGGTAATTTGATAGCCATAGCTATAGATTCTATGAACCTGTAGACTGCTTTGGGTAGTATAGTCATTTTGACTATATTGATTTTTCCAGTCCAAGAACATGGGATATCTCTCCATCTGTTTGTGTCATCTTTGATGTCTTTCATCAGTGTCTTATAGCTTTCTGAATACAGATCTTTTGTCTTTTTAAGTAGATTCATTCCTAAGTATTTTATTATTTTTGTTGCAATGGTGAATGGGAATGTTTCCTTAATTTCTCTTCCTGTTTTTTTTTTCATTGTTAGTGTATAGGAATACAAGAGGTTTCTGTGTATTAACTTTATATCCTATGACTTTACTAAATTCATTGATTAGCTCTAATGATTTTCTGGTGACATTTTTAGGGTTTTCTATATATAGTATCATGTCATCTGTAAACAGTGAGAGTTTTACTTCTTCTTTTCCAATCATCTGGATTCCTTTTATTTCTTTTTCTTCTCTGATTGCTGTGCCTACGACTTCCAAAAGCATGTTAAATCATAGTGGCTAGTGTGGGCACTCTTATCTTTTTCCTGATCTTAGAGGAAATGCTTTCAGTTTTTCACCTTTGAGAATGTTTGCTGTGGGTTTATCATAAATGGCTTTTATTATGTTGAATTAGGTTCCCTCTATGCTGATTTTATGTAGAGTTTTTATGATAAACGGAAGTTGAATTTTGTCAAAAGATTTCGTTGCTTCTACTTCCCCACATGTTGGTTTCAGACTCCTAGTTCCAGAACTGTAAAGCAACAAATTTCTGGTTTAAGTAATTCAGTGTTTGATACTCTGTTACAGCAGCCATAGGGAACCAATACAGCCCTTTCAACCTAGAAATCCTGTTTCTATTTTTTCTAATAATGTGTTATTAAATGTAAATCCTAAAATAAAGTACAATTTATGAACATTCTCTTAGAATTTAGTATCAAAGAAAAAAGGATAACTCCCTTTCTTAAAAATGAGAATTTTTAAAAGGTGGAAATGGTGAATCAGAGCAACAGTGTAAATTTTGAAATTAGCATTTTTGCTTCTGAGTATGCTAATATATACATTCTATGAAATAATAAAGAGAAAAATATAAATTCATTCAATGTATTGTTAGCACATCAAATTTCACTGCATAATGAACAGTCAAAATACTTTTCATTTATCAAGTAAAATCCAGTGATTACAAATCAATCATTTGAAAAACAGCATAAGCAAGAATAAGGAAATAAAGGAACCAGCCACAGAAGTCATTTTAAATTGTTGTCCTTCAAAACTGCATGTCCTTTTCAAAACATTGCTCTTGTTTCTGAGAAACTAATTACAAAGTGTATCAAAGGACATCTAACTGCAAGTTCCATGCTTCCTACCAGAATGTTGCTGGTATAATTTGGGACGTCAGATAGTGGGGAAGAAAATATTTGCACCAGTGGTATAGTTATTTATTATAGCCAAAGATAAGACTGAAATTGTGTGCTTAGTAATATCTGACTCTTTGCAACCCCATGGACTGTAGCCTGCCAGGCTCCTCTGTCCATTGGCTTTTTCAGGTAAGAATGTTGGAATGGGTTGTCATTTTCTCCTTCAGGGAATCTTCCTGACCTAGAGATCGAACCTGCATCTCCTAGATTGTCAGGTGGATTATTTAACACTGAGCCACCTGGGAAGATCAATAACAAAATTATAGGATAGGTAATTTCTAATGAACATGTTGCATGCAGTGCGCAAGTGGCCACATTATATATACAATTATTTCTTTCTCTCTTAAGCACATGGATCTTAACAAGAGAATGAGGCAGATCAATATTGCCATATTTCTTTAAACAGTTAAGAGTCATAACTTTTGGGAATTAAAACAATTTAGTGATAATACTGTTTTTTCAATTACTCAAAAGTTATAGATCACAACTTTCTCACAACAAGAAAATTTCATATTGATAAATTATTTATGGAAACAGATTGCAAAATAAAAGTGAATATGTCATCTTACATTTAAAATTATAGTCTTAATATTCTGGGTTACATGTCAATATTTTGAACAGGGTTTACAAAAATTTTAAAAATAAAAGATAAATTTATTATTCATTCAGTTCCAAGTACTGAAGGTAGATTTTATATTATCATGCTTTATTGATATATGAAATTCAATGTTACTTTTTAAAATATTTCTTTTTAAAATTTATTTCAAAAATATGACTATATATTGCTAAAATGGCATCTATTTTTAAGGCCCATGCAATCAGATCAAGTTTTTCTCTAAAATATCTGTAGACAGAATAAAGAACACAACAACAACAAAAAAATGCATATTACTGAAAACTAAGACCCCCCAGTTAACCATACATCTTATTGAAAATATTCCTCCACTTATATGTCAATGAT
Organism: Ovis aries; assembly: GCF_016772045.2. Lineage (NCBI taxonomy): Eukaryota > Metazoa > Chordata > Mammalia > Artiodactyla > Bovidae > Ovis > Ovis aries. The sequence goes on from NC_056061.1 coordinate 41,416,422, forward strand.
GTCACATTAAAAGAATAAAACAAGAAAACAACTACCGGCTTCAGTTTACATAATTTAGTTCCCAGTCTTGAAATGGCTATAACTTGTTAAAAATACATTCTCTCCTTTAAAAGTTGGAAAATCCTAAGGTTAATCATACTCTAAAAGTCTTCCAATGATGATTAAAACTAAGGGAATATATTTAGGGAACAGGAAAAACCAAAGACAGTAAAAGAATATTATAGGGATGATTAAAACTTTTTCTAACAGTATATGAACATCAGCACTTTTTCTGGCATCTGTCTTGAACTACCAAGCTTTTATCTTTCCAATATTTTATAAAAAATAATTCACAGTGCAAACGTGGTAAAGTGACATATATGTTAAAAGTTAATAGGAAAATATAAAATTAAAATTCAGAATTAAGTAGAAAAATTTCTCTGCCTAGGAGAGAAAATTTGTCTTATTTTTGGACCAAATTGTCTATATTTTAGGTATTCAACATGGTTGTTTCATATACACATGGTGAAATGGTTACTACAATCATGATAAATAACATCTCTTTAGGAAGTTTCCATTTTGGTTGTGGGATGCATGCGCCTGAAATCTACTCTTAGCATACATATTGAGACCATTGATAAAGATCTTTCTATTCTATATTACTATGAGTTTTAGTTTTTTCTTCTTTTTTTAATATTCCACATATTAGTGATATTATGCAGTATTTGCCTTCCTCTTTATGGCTTATTTCTCTTGCACAGTGTCCTTTGGGTTTATCAATGTTGCAAATGGCAGGATTTCATCACAGAATATTATTTATGGAAGAATACTATTGTACTGTTTAAATATATATACATATATATCACATTTAATATATCATATTTTCTTTATCCATTCATTGGCCAGTTGACACTTGAGTTGTTTCCATAATGTGTCTATTGAAAATAGACTGCAGTGAACATGGGAGTGCTAATATCTTTTCAAGGTATGGTTTTATTTCATCTGGATAAATACAAAGAAATAGAGTTGCTGAATTATATAATAATCCTATTTTTAATTTATTGAGGAACTTACACATGTTTTTCATAGTGGCTATACCAGTTTATATTCCCACCAAAATGTACAAATGTTTTGATTAATATGGCTTTCTAGAGTATTTTGAAATCAAATAGTCTGCTCTCTCCAACTTTGTGTGTTTGTGTTTCCTTCTCAAGATTTCTTTGGCTATTTATGGTCTTTCAAGTCAATAAAGGTCCGTCTAGTCAAGGCTATGGTTTTTCCAGTGGTCATGTATGGATGTGAGAGTTGGACTGTGAAGAAAGCTGAGCGCCGAAGAATTGATGCTTTTGAACTGTGGTGACTCTTGAGAGTCCCTTGGACTGCCGGGAAATCCAACCACTCCATCCTAAAGGAGACCAGTCCTGGATGTTCATTGGAAGGACTGATGCTGAGGCTGAAGCTCCAGTACTTTGGCCACCTCGTGTGAAGAGTTGACTCATTGGAAAAGACCCTGATGCTGGGAGGGACTGAGGGCAGGAGGAGAGGGGACGACAGAGGATGAGATGGCTGGATGGCATCACCATACTCGATGGACATTGAGTTTGGGTGAACTCTGGGAGTTGATGATGGACAGGGTGGCCTGGCGTGCTGCGATTCATGGGGCTGCAAAGAGTTGGACACGACTGAGCAACAGAACTGAACTGAAGATTCCATTAGAATTTTATGGTGGTTTATTTTATTTCTGTGAAAAATGCTATTGGAATTTTGATAAGGATTGCACTGAATCTGTATATGGCTTTGGGCAATTGGTCATTTTAATAATATTAGTACAATCCATGAGCACAGAACATCTTTCCATTTATTTGTATCTTCTTCCATTTCTTTCATTAATGTTTTATAGCTTTCAGTACATAAGTAGTAGGCCTTTCACTTTTTTGGTTAAATTTATTTCTAGGTATTTTATTAGTTTTGATGCAATTATCAATGAGATTGTTTTCTTCATTTTTCTTTCTGATAGCATAGAAATACATCCAATTTTTGTGTATTGATTTTGTAACCTGCAACTTTATGGAATATATTTATTAGTACTAAAAGTCTATTGATGGAGTCTTTAGGGTTCTCTTTATATAACATTATGTCATTAGCAAGTTTTGACAGTTTCACTTCTTCCTTTCCAATCTGGATGCCTTTTATTTGTTTTTCTTGCTTGTATCATCTGGCAAGAACTGTAGACAATATGAATACTAACATAGAATACCATGTTGAATAAAAGTTGTAAGAGTGGGTATCCTTGTCTTCTTGTGATCTTAGAGTAAAATTTTTCAAGTTTTCAATATTGAATATGATGTTAGTTGTGGGCTTGTCACATATAGCCTTTCTTATGTTGAGGTACATTCCCTCTAGGCCCACTTTATTGACAGTCTTTAATCGTAAATGGATATTGAATTTTGTCAACTACTTTCATTTGCATCTATTGAGATGATTATATAATTTTTATCCTTTTTTAAAGTAGAGTATCACATTGATTCATTTCCAGATGTTGAATGATCCTTGCATCCTTGGAATAAACTCCTCTTGGTTGTGATATATGAACATTTGAATGTACTGTAAAATTCAACTTGCTGATATTTTTTTTGAGGTTTCTGTATCTGCGTTCAATTGGTCTGTGATTTTCTTATGGTCTTCATATCTGGATCTGGTTTTGGTGTCAGGTTAATACTGGCTTTGTAAAGTGAGTTCAGAAGTTTTCTATTTTTTGGAAAAGTTTGAGAAGCACTGATGTTAATTTTTTAATTCTCAGTGGAGTTCACCAATGAAGTCATCTGGTCCTGGACTTCGGTTTGTTGGAGGTTTTGGATTGCTGATCTAATCTTATTAACAGTAATCAATCTGTTCAGATTTAGTATTTCTTCATAATTCAGTCTGAAAGTTGTGTGTTTCTATGACCCATCCATTTATCCAAGTTGTCCAATTTTTTGGTGCTCAGTTATTCATAGTAGTTTTTTATAGTGGTTCTCTATATTTCTGCGGTATCAGTTGTGACATCTTCTCTTTTACCTCTAATTTTACGAGTACTCTTTCATTTTTTTCCTCATGAGTCTAGCTAAAAGCTTGTCAAATTTGTTTATCAGGAGCCAGCTCTTAGTTTCACTGATCTTTTCTAATACCTTTAGTTTCTATCCCATTTATGTCTGCTCTTATCTTTGTTATTTCCTTCCTTGTACTAGTTTTGAGTTTCATTTTTCCTTCTTTTTTCTTTTTTTTTTTCTTTTTTTGAGGTATAAAGTTAAAGCTTTTATTTTAGAATTTTCTGAGTTCCGGTGGTAGGCCTTTTTTTGCTATGAACTTCCCTCTTAGAATAGTTTTTGCTGCATCCCATAAATTTTGCTATATTATATCTCCATTTTCATTTGTCTTACTGTGTGTTTTTATATTTTCCTTTGATTACTCCTGTGACAAATTGATATTAAATAACATCCCTTTTAATCTCCATCTATTTATTACTTTTCAAGTTTTCCTCATGTAATTAATTTCTAGTTTCATACCACTGTGGTTGGAAATGATGCTTGATATGATTTCAATCCTCTTAAATTTATTGACTTATTTTGTGACATAACACACAAACATAACAAGAACATAACACATATGATCTGTCATGAAAAATGCTCCATGTGTACTGGAGGAGAATGTGTATTTGGTTGCTCTGGGATGGAATGTTCTACAAATATGTGATAAGTCCATCTGGTCTGATATGTCATTTCAGGTCAATATTTCCTTATTGATTTTCTCTCTGAATGATCTATCCATCATTGCAAGTAGGATGTGAAATTCCACTACTATTATTTTATTGTTTTTTCTTCCTTCAGAATTGTTAATATTTGCTTTTTTATTTAGGTGCTCCTACATTGGGTATGTAAATACTTACAAATGTTATATCTTCTTGTTAGATTGACCCCTTCATCATTATGTAATGCCCTTCTTTGTCTCATTATTAAAGTCTTTGTTTCAAAGTCTATTCTGTTTGATATAAGTAGCACTAGTCTAGATTTCTTTTGGTTTATATTTGCATGGAATATCTTTTTTGATTCTTTCAATTTCAGTCCATGTGTGTCCTTAAATCTAAAGTGAGTCTCTTGTAGACAGCATATATGTGGGTCATGTTTATTTTTGTTCTTTATTTTCATCCATGCAGCCACTCTGTTTCTTTTGATTGGAGAGTTTTACCCATTTTCATTTAAAGCAATCGCTAATAGGAATATACTTATTGCCGTTTTATTAATTGTTTTCTGCCTCTTTTTTGTAGTTGTTTTTTTTTTCCTTTGTTTTTATCTTGCTCTCTTCCTTTGTGTTTGATAACTTTAGTAATATGCTTGCATTACTTTTTCCTGGTTTTCTGTTTACTGTGAGACTTTCCCTTGTGATTACCATGAGGCTTACATATAACCATTTATATATGTGCCAGTATATTTTAAGTTGATAACATTGAATTTGATCCCATTTAAAGCCCAACATCATTACTGCCCCTGTGTTTTATATTCTCGATGCCATAATTTACATCTTTTATTAGCTCAGCTGGTAAAGAATCTGCCTGAAATGTGGGAGACTGTGGTTCTATTCCTGCATCAAGAAGATCCCCTAGAGAAGGGATAGGCTACCACCCCCAGTATTCTTGGGCTTCTCTGTTGGCTCAGATGATAAAAGAATCCACCTGCAATGTGGGAGATCTGGATTTGATCCCTGTGTTGGGAAGATACCCTGCAGGAGGCCATGGCAACCCACTCCAATATTCTTGCCTGGAGAATCCCCATGGACAGAGGAGCCTGGTGGGTTACAATCCATGGGGTCACAAAGAGTCAGACATGACTGAGCAACTAAGCACAGCACAGCACACATTTAACACATTATTGTAGCTATGGTTATTTTAATATTTGCCTTAACTTTTATATCAGAGCTAAAAGTGATTTATGAAGCACTATTAGCATATTCTGGATTTGTCTATATTCTTAGCTATATAGTGAATTTTATACTTCCATGTGCTTTCATATTGTTAGCCTTCTTTCACTTTAACTTGAAGAAGTCCTTTTAGCACTTTTTGTAAGGCAAGACTAGCAGTGATAAAGCCTCAAATCTTTCTCACTCTCTCTCTTTTGTCTGGTTTGAAAAAATCTTTATCTCTCCATCATTTCTGAAGGACAATTTTGCTGGGTTAGGGTTAGTACCCTTGGTTGGAAGTTTTGTTACTGTACTTTGAATATATCATTCCATTTTCTCCTGGTTTTTGCTGAGAATCATGCCAATACTCTCATGTAGTTGCCCTTGTATATGAGAATTTATTTTCTCTTACTGCTTTTAAAATTTTATATTTGATTAGATCATTTTATTCCAGTGTGTTGTAGAAATCTTTTTGAGTTAAAACGTTTTGGAGACAGCTGAGCTCCATGAACTTGATTGTCTAAATATCTCCCTCAACTTATGAAGTTCTCATTCATTATTTCCTTAAATACATTTTCTGCCCCCTTTTCCCCTCTCTTCTTCTCCTGGAACTTCAGTAATACATGATTGTGCCTCTTAATGGTATCTCATAGTTCATATAGGCTTTTCTCTCATTCTGTGGGTTATCTTTTCATTTTGTTGATACTTTCTTGATTGAAAGAAGCTTTATTTTTAATTTGATGTAGTTTTGCTTTGTTTATTTTTGGTTTTGTTGTCTTTGTTTTTTGTGCCAAATCCAGAGAAACTGCTGACAAGACTGATGTCCAGAAGCTTACTATCTGAGAATTTTTTTAGGAGTTTTACAGTTTCCAGTCTTAAATATAAGACTTAGTACTAAATACATGTTAGTTTAATACATGTCCATTTTTGTCTATGTTAGTTGATTTCAGTTTCACTCTAGATATCCAGTTTTTCCAACATCATTTATTAGAAAAATTCTCCTTTCCCTATCATATATTCTTGGCTCCTTTCTTTATACATAAACATTATTAGTCCTGGCCCTCTATAACCAAAGAAAAAAATCTATACTAAATGTTAATACCTGGTTACATTATAGAACTAGCATAGAAATCCCCAGGGGGTATAAATGCTGTTTTACTCATTAAGGAAAATTACTTTACATTCTAAGATCTCATGGTGATTTTTTTTTTTTTTTGGTAATTCATAAATCCTCTGGTTTGGTATCAGTTCAGTTCAGTTCAGTCACTCAGTTGTGTCTGATTCTTTGCAAACCCCATGAATTGCAGCACACCAGGCCTCCCTGTCCATCACCAACTCCCAGAGTTCACTCAGACTCATGTCCATTGAGTCAGTGATGCCATCCAGCCATCTGATCCTCTGTCGTCCCCTTCTCCTCCTGCCCCCAATCCCTCCCAGCATCAGAGTCTTTTCCAATGAGTCAACTCTTCACATGAGGTGGCCAAAGTATGGGAGTTTCAGCTTTAGCATCATTCCTTCCAAAGAAATCCCAGGGTTGATCTCCTTCAGAATGGACTGGTTGGATCTCCTTGCAGTCCAAGGGACTCTCAAGAGTCTTTTCCAACACCACACTTCAAAAGCATCAATTCTTCAGTGCTCAGCCTTCTTCACAGTCCAACTCTCACATCCATACATGACTACAGGAAAGACCATAGCCTTAACTGGGCGGACCTTAGTCGGCAAAGTAATGTCTCTGCTTTTGAATGTGCTATCTAGGTTGGTCATAACTTTTCTTCCAAGGAGTAAGCGTCTTTTAACTTCATGGCTGCAGTCACCATCTGCAGTGATTTTGGAGCCCCTAAAAATAAAGTCTGACACTGGTTTGGTATACTGTATAGTTATTTTAATGTTTCAATTATCTTGTGTAGTAAGGTCTAGAAATTATGGTCTTCTAATATCAATTTTCTGTTATATACCCCACATAGTGACAAGCTAAAGAGGGGTTTTCCATTTATCTGTACCCATTGGAAATATCTCTTTTATTCCATTTATTATAATTAAAAACCTTCTAATTGGCATAAACCTAGTGCTAAATGTCAGGAGTAAGTCAGCTGTGGGAACCAACCTCATCTGCACATTGCAATTAGGATTTCCCAGTAAGTCTGTTAGGATAACTTTCATGTGGTTGCATGCCATTTTGTGTGCCCCTTCATTTTTAACTATACTATAAATAAGTTGCTTTCAATTATCTTTAAGCACTTGCTGATAGAAAACAATGAGATTATCCATTTTTAAAAAATACTTTATTGTACTAATTGAAAAATTTTTGTTTGTTTGATATCTCATAGGAATTTGATTACTGGTCTTTACCTGGATAATATATTACCTTTAAAAGTCTTTCAGAGAGTTATGTTGGTATATCTTATTGCTGATTTATCCAGGGTCCAGGACAGATGAGTACAATTGTTTGTAATTTTTGGTGCTTCAAACTTGACAAGTACTTTCTTTACAATAGGAGATAATTTGTCTACAATATTAATTGAAAAAAACATAAAATTCATTTTTAAAATATAAGCTAAATTATACTTTGTAATTTATTTTTTGGGGCTCCAAAATCACTGCAGATGGTGACTGCAGCCATGAAATTAAAAGATACTTGCTTCTTGGAAGAAAAGTTATGACCAACCTAGACAACGTATTAAAAAGCAGAGACATTACTTTGACAACAAAGGTCTGTCTAGTCAAGGCTATCAAAGAAAGCACTGGCACCCCACTCCAGTACTCTTGCCTGGAAAATCCCATGGATGGAGGAGCCTGGTAGGCTGTAGTCCATAGCGTCACAAAGAGTTGAACATGACTGAGCAACTTCACTTTCACTTTTCACTTCCATGCATTGGAGAAGGAAATGGCAACCCACTCCAGTGTTCTTGCCTAGAGAATCCCAGGGATGGAGGAGCCTGGTAGCCTGTCGTCTATGGGGTCACACAGAGTCAGACATGACTGAAGTGGCTTAGCTGCAGCAGCAGCAGCAGTCAACACTATGGTTTTTCCAGTAGTCATATATGAATGTGAGAGTTGGACTCTAAAGAAAGCTGAGTGCCATGTACACCCGTGGTGGATTCATGTCAATGTATGCCAAAACAAATACAGTATTGTAAAGTAAAATAAAGTAAAAATAAAAATTTAAATAAAAAATAAATAAAAATTTAAAAAATAAATATTTTTTTTTAAAAAATAAAGAAAGCTGAGTGCCAAAGAATTGATGCTTTTGAACTGTGGTGTTGGAGAAGACTCTTGAGAGTCCCTTGGACTGCAAGGAGATCCAAACAGTCCATCCTAAAGGAGATCAGTCCTGAGTGTTCATTGGAAGGACTGATGTTGAAGCTGAAACTCTAATATTTTGGCCACCTGATGTGAAGAACTAACTCAATTGAAAAGACCCTAATGCTGGGAAAGACTGAAGGCGGGAGGAGAAGGGGATGACAGAGGATAAGATTGTTGGATTGCATCACCGACTCAATGAACATGAGTTTGAGTAAACTCTGGGAGTTGGTGATGGACAGGGAGGACTGGCATGCTTCAGTCCATAGGGTTGCAAAGAGTTGGACATGACTGAGCAGCTGAACTGATACTTTGTAAAGATCTATGAGAGATATAAGTTTATGCATGGTTTTTATTCTTTTCTGCTTCTGTATCTTGAAAATTTTATATCACTATTAAAATTGCATTTTATATTTATACATGTTTTACATTATGTAGTATATGTACCATGAAGTATGCTTAGTAATTCTAGATAGTTTTTACCTTCAAGTTGTGGGAAATATTCTTAAATTTTAATTAACAGGTTTTACATGAAAGGTTATGTGTATGAGATAACTTAAGATCACTGCATAAACCAGAACTGTTATAAGCTAGACTATAAAAATTGTCATTCTCTTGGTATTTAAATACACACCCCTACATTCTAGTGTAATGTTCAAAGTACAGAACAGACCCTGGCTGTTGAGCTGGTGCAGGATGTGAGAACAACCCTGCTCTCTGATCTTCTATGAATTTCCATGTCTTTTTTACTCAGGGGACATCTGGTGGAAGGTCCTAAGAAATGTTCCACTTGCCTACAATAGCAGAAATGCTTTTTATTGGGTTGGCTAAAAAGTCCATTTGGATTTTTCATTAGATATTATGGAAAAACCGGAACAGACTTTTTGACCAACCTAATATCTCATTCTTTCTTCCACTAGAAAGGAAAACATCTCCTAGGATCCTTCACCTTCATGTGAAGTAAAGAGCATGCTTCTTAATTTGTTCAAGACAGGGAACAGAGCTAGATACTCTATGCATAAGAGCGGTTGACCTTTTGGCCTTTTAAACCTATAAATAGCAAACAGCTATAACTCATCATGAGTAGTTCTTCAGCAGAGTTGTGCAGATACTCCAATGCTCAGGAAGAGCCTCTAACCATGACAAGAGATTTCTTGGGGTTTCTTGGGGGAAATGCCATCTAAGCCTAGTCTTAAAGATGAGCTGGAATGAATCCGGAAATGAAGTGAGACTTAAGAGCATGGCAGGAGGTGGTAGTTAAGGCAAGTACAAGGTCACAGTTGAAAACAGCAGTGGAATGGTATGGTCTGTGAACAAGATGTTCAGTAAGAAGGAGCATAGAATAAAAGGAAAGGAGCTCTATGTGAGTGTAACTAGAAAGATACATAGGGTGGAGATCATGAAAGACTTTATAATCATTTAGAGTTTATCTAAAAAGAAATTGGAAGCATTTGAAGGCAGGGAAACAAGCAATCATATTTATATTTTAGGAAGAGTATGCTGGTTATAGTGCTAAAGCTGGATTGGAGGGAGAAAAGCTGGAGGCACAAGGACACTTTGGGAGGCTGTTGGAGCAATTGTAGTAAGAGATAGCAAATGACAGAAAGGTTTTTCTGGGTAAAGTTTGTCTTCCTCAAGTGATCTGAAGACAGAACTGATGAACCTTGATATATAGTAGTAGGTGAAGATGACTTTTAAATTTCAGGCCCAGGTAACCATGTGGAAGCGAAATATTGTCAGTCTGAATCATAGCTGTTTCCAAGACCAAATATCAGAGAGAACACAGGTTTATTGGGACAGTCAAAACATGCTACTGTGTATGTGAGGACTATTGGCCAACCACTGTGTTTATCTCAAAGCAAATCAGGTATCTCAGAGAAATGATCAAACCCCTGTGTTCACTCCCTAAAGACTTCTGTATCTAGCTGTTGAAATAATTCCTTGAAAGATCAAGGTCAGGTTACTTCTCCACATCCCAACAGAACGTTCAATGTGCATATAAGAGTAACTGAATGCAAGTGAAAAATAAATAAGTATGTTTTGTGTTTAACAACTTATCCAAGACTTCACAGTTTTTTTCTTTCCCACTGAAAAACACAGAAGGCTTTCAAGACAAAGATTATGAAAAGAAAATATCTTATACTTGCCTCTGAAAATGGGGGAAAAACATGAAAGACCAAAAAAGAGAATGCACTAATTTTCAGTTGTGTTTCAAAGGGCTTTATTTGTTGTGTTTTGATTGTATTTTGTCTTGTTTTACTTTGGTTTTTCACCTAAGCATCTTGATGTGCTGTCAGATCTCAAAATCACAAACACTATTGAGATACTACTCCATGGTTTAGTATTACAGTAAGGCAAACATCCCTTCAACACACACATACACTCTCAACATATTTTTTAACCTTCGAGAAAGAAATAATTTCACCCATCCTATCTTCGCTGATAACTTTTTCTTACTTTTGACAACATAGAATATTCTTATGGGAGAGAAGATATTGTAGAGACTTTACAAAACTATTTCTACATATTGGGAGCTATAAGAATATAAGATACAATGATAATTGTACAGCAAAATAAAAGCCACAGCTAATTAGGCCCAATGAATTTTTAACATGAGTGAGTCTTGGGCTTTGTCAATGGCTTTTTGCATCTATTGATACAATCATGAGATTTTTCTTTTTAAGCCTGTTGATGTGATAGATTACATTAATTTCTGAGTTTTGAACAAAACCTTGCATACCTGGAATAAATCTCATTTTTTTATAGTGTATAATTCTTTTTTACCTGTTGAACTTGATTTCCTAATGTTTTGTTAATTCTTACATCTGTGCTCAGGAGTGTTACTTATCTATAGTGTTTTGGTAATGTCTTTCTCTGGTTTGGGTATTAGCATAACAGTGACCTTATAAAGGACTTCCTAGGTAGATAAAGAGTCTGCCTGCAATGAAGGAGACTCAGTAGACGAGGGTTCGATCCCCAGGTTAGGAAGATCCCCTGAAGGAGGGCATGGCAAGCACTCCAGTACTCTTGACTGGAGAATCCCATGGACAGTGGACCTGGTGGACTACAGTCCACAGGGTCACAAAGAGTTGGACATGACTGAAGTGACTGGGCATGTACACATGCTCTTACAAACAGAGTTTAGAAGTATTGCCTCTGCTTCTATCTTCCAAAAGAGACCAGAATTTATTTTTTATTTTTTATTGACGTGTAGTTAACTTACTATATCCTTATAGTTTCAAGTAAATAGCAAAGTGATTCAGATGTGTATATATGTATATTTCAGGTTAGTTTACATTATAGTTATTATAGGATATTGAACATCATTTCCTGTGTTATGTAGTAAATCCTTGTTGATTATCTGTTTTATATAATAGAGTTTATGTTAATCCTATACTCCTCTTTATCCCTCCCCCACTTTCCCTTTGCTAACCCTAAGTTTTTTATGTCCATGAGTCTGTTTCTTTTTTGTAAATAAATTCATTTGTATTATTTTTTAGATTCCACATAGAAGTAATATCATACATTTATCTTTCTCTGCCTTACTTCACTTAGTATGATATTCTCTAGGTCCAAATGGCAATATTTCATTTTTTGTAGCTGAGTTATATTCCCTAGTGTGTGCATCTGTATGTCTGTTTACATACCACGTATCTGTAAACCAGTTGTCTGCTGATGGCTGTTTGGGTAGCTTCCATGTTTTGGGTATTGTAAATAGTGCTGCAGTGACTAATGGGGTTCTTCTATCTTTTTGAGTTATATTTTTTATATTGTCTGGATATATATCCGAGAGTGGGATTGCTGGAGTGTATGATAGCTCTATTTTTAGTTTTTTGAGGGACTGCCATAGTGGCTGCACCAATTTACACTCTTACTAACATGTTGGAGGTTTCCCTTTTCTCCTCACCCTCTCCAGGTTTATTGTTTGAATACTTTATGGTGATGGCCATTCTGACTGGTGTGAGGTGATGCTACAATTTTATTTTATTTGCATTTCTCTAATAATTAGTCATGATGAGCATCATTTCATGTTCCTTTTGACTGTCTGTCTTTGGAGAAATGTTTACTTAGGTCTTCTGCCCATTTTTAAATTTTATTATTATTATTATTTTTTGGCATTGAGTTGCATAAGTTGCTTGCATATTTTGGAAGTTACCCTTTGTCAGTTATATCATTCATAAATATTTTCTCCCAGTCTGTATGTTCATTTGTCCATGGTTTCCTTCACAAAATCTTTTAAGCTTGATAAGGACTCATTTATTTTTGCTTCAATTTCTTTTGCCTTGGGAGACTGACTAAAGATAATATTGTTACAATTTATGTCTGATAATATTTTGTTCATGTTCTCTTTGGGTGTTTTATGGTGTCATATCTTATATTTAGGTATTTAAACTATTTTGAGTTTATTTTTGTATATGGCATGAGAGTACTCTAATTTCTTTGATTTACATAAGCCTGTCCAGCTTTCCCAGCACTGCTAACCGAAAGTGTATCTTTTCTCCATGGTATAGTCCTGCCTGATTGTCCATACGTGTGTGGGTTTATTTGGGGGTTCTCTATCTGTTTCATTGATCCATATGTCTATTTTTGTGCCAATACCACACTGTTTTGATTAATATAGCTTTGTAGTATTATTTGAAGTCTGGGAGGTTTATGCCTCCAGTTTTGTTATTTTTCCTCAGGATTGCTTGGCAATTCTGCATCTTGATCAAGGTCCATCTTGGTGAATATTCCATGTGAGACTGAGAAGTGTATATATTTTGATGATGTTGAATGAAGTAGTTATAGATATAAGTTATAGCCAGTTTATTAATAGTGTTGGTGAGTTCAGTGATAGCCTTCCTGACTTGCTCCCTGCAGGATCTGTCCACTTCTGATCAATGGGTGTTGAAAACTCCACATACAATTGTGGATTCATCTGTTTATCTTTGTAATTCTATTAGTTTTGCCTCACATAGTTTGATCTATTTTTGGTCAGGTGCATGCATGTTAAGTATTATAATATCTTCTTTAAAAATGGACCCCTTTATCTTTTTAAAAAATTTATTTATTTTAATTGGAGGCAAATTACTTTACAATATTGTATTGGTTTTGCCATACATCAACATGAATCCACCATGGGTATACACGTATTCCCCATCCTGAACCCCCCTCTCAAATCCCTCCCCGTACCATCCCTCTGGGTCATCCCAGTGCACCAGCCCCAAGCATCCTGTATCCTGCATAGAACCTGGACTGGCGATTTGTTTCATATATGATATTATACATGTTTCAATGCCATTCTCCCAAATCATCCCACCCTCTCCCTCTCCCACAGAGTCCAAAAGACTGTTCTATACATCTGTGTCTCTTTTGCTGTCTCACATACAGGGTTATTGTTACCGTCTTTCTAAATTCCATAGATATGCATTAGTATACTGTATTGGTGTTTTTCTTTCTGGCTTATTTCACTCTGTATAATAGGCTCCAGTTTCATCCCCCTCATTAGAACTGATTCAAATGTATTCTTTTTATCTTTAGGTAGTGCCCTCTATTCCTGCTACTGTCTGCTCTGTCCCAAATTAATATATCTAACCCTACTTTTTTGGGATTAGTATTAGCAAAGTATCCTTTTCTACATACATCTACTTTAAATCTTTATGTGTTTATGATTAGTTTTTGCAGGCATACTGTATTTGGGTTTTTTTTTTTTAATCCATTCTTAAAATTTTTGTCTTTTAATAGATACCTTTAGGTCATTGACATTCAAAGTGATTATTGTTATAGTTATATTAATATCTGCCACATGTTTTACTCTTTGCGGCCTTTGGTCTTTTTTCCTAATTTTGTCTTCTCCTTTTTTCTACGTTTTGTGGTTTTAATTGAACATTTATAAAACTCCACTTTTCTCCTCTCTGAGGATATCAGCTATACTTTTTTTTTTTGACTTTTTAAATGATTACATCAGATTTGCAATATACATTTACAGCTAATCCGAGTCTTCTTTCAAATAACACTATACCTCTCACAGGTAGTGTGAGTTCCTTATAAATAATCCTAACTCCTTCCTCCAGTCCCTTTTATCATTGCTATAATTTATTTCACTTATGTGTAAGCATGCATTAAAGTATGTGTATGTAGAAATTGAAAAACATTATTATTATAATTATTCTTAACAAACTGCTATCTGGTCAATTAGAATGAGAAAAATAAAAGTTTTAATTTTATCTTTACTTATCCCTTCTTTAATGCTCTTGCTTACTTCATGTTGATCTGAGTTTTTGACCTATATTATTTTCCTTTCCTCTAAGGAAATAGCTTTGATATTTCTTGCAAGGTAGATCTACAGACAAATTTCCTCACTTTTCAGGGGAGGTGGGGAGCTAAGAAAGTCTTTATTTCTCCTTCACTTTTGAGGTATAATTTTAATAGATATAAATTCTAGATTGGTAGAGTTTTTTTTCTCTCAATACTTTAACTATTTCACTCCATGCTCTTCTTGCTTGTGTACTTTCTTAGGAGAAATTGACTGAAATTCTTATATTTATGTCTCTATCAGTAAGATATTTTTAATCTCTGAGTTTTCCTCTTTTTTCTTTATCTTTGATTTTCTGTAGTTTGGAAATGATAAGCTTAGGTGTAGCATTTTAGACATTTATCCTGGTTGGTATTCTTTCACCATCCTAGATCTATTGACATTAATTTGGGAAAATTTTCAGTCATTACTGTTTCAGCTATTCTTCTCTTACTTTTTTTTCTCTTTCATTTTTATTCTCATTATGTGTATGTTACATTTTTTACAGTTATTCCACAGTCTTTGGATATTCTGTTTTTTTCTCGGTTTTTCAGTTTGGGGAGATTTTATTGGTATATCTTATAGTTCAGGGATCCATTTGCTATGGCTGGTCTACTCATTAAAGGTATTTTCATTTCTGTTAAATTGTTTTTATTGCTAGCTAGCATTATTTTTTGGATATTTCCTGGGATTCCCATCTCTCTGTTTTAATTTGCCATTTATTCTTGCCTGCTGTCTACCTTATCCATTAGTACCTTTGGAATTTTAGACATAGGTGTTTTAAATTATGATCTGATTATTCCAACATCACTGCTATGTCTGGTTCTGATGTGTACTCTGCCTCCTCAAAGTTTTTTTTTTTTTTTTTCCTTTTGATATGCTTTGCAATTCTTCTGTCATAGACAGGCATGATGTACTAAGTAAAATGAACTGTAAACAGGCCTTTTGTAATGTAGTGGTGAGGTGTAGGAAGAGGGGAAATATTCTGTAGTCTAATGATTAGTTCTCAGTCTTATAGTGAGCCTGTGCCTCTCGACTGTGAACTTAACAAGTGTTCCTCAGACTTTTCCTTCCCTCCCAGTCTTAGATGGAACAGGCTGCCAGAGCTATCTGGAGCTGGGTATTAGCTTTGTATATGTGTATGTGTGTGAGTGCACATGTGCATGCACACGCATGTGCTCAGTCAAGTCTGATTCTTTGTGACCCCCACGGACTATAGCCCACCAGGCTCCTCTGTCCATGGGATTTTCCAGGCAACAATACTGGAGGGGTTGCCATTTCCTTTTCCAAGGGATCTTTTGGATGGACCCAGGAATCAAACCTGCATCTCTTGCATCAGCAGACAGATTCTTTACCATTGCACTACCTGGGAAGCCCCAGATATTACCTTTGTTGCTGTTCAGTCGCCCAGTCATGTTCAACTCTTTTTGACCCTGTGGTCTGCAGCACACCAGGCCTCCCTGTCTCTTGCCATCTCCTGAAGTTTGCCCAAGTTCCTGTCCATTGCATCAATGATGCCATCCAGCCATCTCATCCTCTGACACTGTCTTCTCCTTTTTCCCTCCATCTTTCCCTGCATCAGGGTCCAATGAGTTGTTTTTCCAATGAGTTGGCTGTTCATATCAGATGACCAAAATATTGGAGCGTCAGCATCAATCCTTCCAATGAGTATTCAGGGTTGATTTTCCCAAAGATTGATTGCTTTGATGTCCTTGCTGTCCAAGGGACTTTCAGGAGTTTCCTGCAGCACCACAGTTTGAAGGCATCAATTCTTTGGCACTCTACCTTCTTTACAGTCTAACTCTCACAGCCATACGTGACCACTGGGAAGACCATAGGCTGACTATACAGACTTTTGTTGGCAGAGTAATGTTTATGCTTTTCCACACACTGTCCAGGTTTATCACCATTTTCTTGCCAAGAAGCAATCGCCAATTTCATGGCTGCAGTCACCATCCACAGTGATTTTAAGTTAGAGCCCAAGAAAAGGAAATATGTCACTACTTCTACCTTTCCCCTGCCATGAAGTAATGGGACCAGATGCCATGATCTTAGTGTGTTTATATATATATATATATATATATATATATATATATATATACACACACACACACACACACGCACATTTAGTTTTAAGCTGGCTCTTTCTTTCACCCTCATCAAGAGGCTCTTTAGTTCCTCTTCACTTTCTATCATGCTATTCTTTGGAACTCTGTGCTTAGTTGGATATACCTTTCCCTTCTCCCTTGCTTGTGGCTTCTCTTCTCTCTTCAGCTATATGTAAAGCCTCATATAATAACTTTGCCTTCTTGCTTTTCTTTTTTGGGGGGATGTTTTTATTCACTGCCTCCTGTACAATATTGTGGACCTCTGTCCATAGTTCTTCAGGCACACTGTTTATTAGATCTAATCCCTTGAATCTATTTATTACCTCCTCTGCATATTCATAGGGGATTTAAGTTGTACCTGGTTGGTCTAGTGGTTGTCCCTGCTTTCTTTAGTTTAAGCCTGAATTTTGCTATGAGAAGCTGATGATCTGAGCCACAGTCAGCTCCAGGTCTTGTTTTTGCTGACTCTATACAGTTTCTTCATCTTTAGCTACGAAGAATGCAATCAATTTGATTTTAGTATTGACCACTTGGTGATGTCCATGTGTAAAGTCATCTCTTGCATTATTGAAAGAGGGTAATTGCTATGACCAGTGCATTCTCTTGGCAGAATTCAGTTAGCCTTTGCTCTGCTTCATTTTGTTCTCCAAGACCAAACTTGTCTGTTACTCCAGGTATCTCTTGACTTCCTACTTTGGCATTGCAATCCTCAATGATGAATAGAGTAACATTTTTGGTGTTAGTTCTATGTCGTCATAGAACTGATCAACTTCAGCTTCTTTGGCATTAGTGGTAGGGACATAGATTTGAATTACTGTGATATCGAATGGCTCACCTTGGAAGTGAACCATGATCATTCTGTCATTTTTGAGGCTGCATCCAAGTACTGCATTTCAGACTCTTTTGTTGACTATGAGGGTTACTCTGTTTCTTCTATGGGATTCTTGCCCACAGTAGTAGATATAATGGCAATCTGAATTAAATTCACCCATTCTTATCCATTTGAGTTCACTGATTGCTAAGATGTTGATGTTTATTGTTACCATCGCCTGCTTGGCCATGTCTATTTTACCTTGATTAATGGACCTAATATTCCAGGCTCCTATGCAATACTGTTCTTTACAGCATCAGATTCTACTTTCATCACCAGACACATACACAACTGGGCATCACTTCTGCTTTGGCCCAGCCACATCATTCTTTCTGGGACTATTAGTAGTTCTCCTCTGTTCTTCCCCAGTAGCATATTGAACACCTTCTGACCTGGGGGACTCATTTTTCAATGTCACATCTTTTTCTCCTTTTATACACTTCACAAGGTTCTCATGGCAAGTATACAAGGGTGGTTTGCCATTTCCTTCTCCAGTGGATCACGTTTTGTCAGAACTCTCTGCTATGATCCATCCTTCTTGGGTGGCTCTACATGACATGGCTCATAGCTTCATTGGGTTATGCAAGCCTTTTTACCACAAGGCAGTGATCTGTGAAGAGATTACCTCTACCTCAGGTTAATTTGATTCTGATAAGACCCCAGCAGGTTAGGCTCTAGTTATCTCATTTCCTCTGAGTGCAGATCTTGTTAAGAAAGAGTATGCTGCTGCTAAGTCACTTCAATCGTGTCCGACTCTGTGTGACCCCATAGACGGCAGCCCACCAGGCTCCCCTGTCCCTGGGATTCTCCAGGCAAGAACACTGGAGTGGGTTGCCATTTCCTTCTTCAATGCATGAAAGTGAAAAGTGAAAGTGAAGTCGCTCAGTCATGTCCGACTCTTCACAACCCCGTGGATTGCAGCCCACCAGGCTCCTCCGTCCATGGGATTTTCCAGGCAAGAGTACTGGAGTGGGTTGCCATTGCCTTCTCCGAAGAGTATGCTAGTATGTTTCAAAATAGTTCTTTTTCCACTGCCTCTGCTGGAAACATGAGTGGATTTTTGTCCAGTATCTTCCAGAAATCAGGTTGGGCTCCTGAAAAGAAATCTCACTCAGAATTGTTGTGGTTCCACTTAAAATGAGTTTACTTACTTCCCTGATGGCTCAGACGGTAAAGCGTCTGTCTACAATGCGGAAGACGCGAGTTCGATCCCTGGGTCGGGAAGATCTGCTGGAGAAGGAAATGGCAATCCACTCCAGTACTATTGCCTGGAAAATCCCATGGACAGAGGAGCCTGGTAGCCTACAGTCCACGAAGTCGCAAAGAGTCGGACACGACTGAACGACGTTCCTTCCTTTGGTTCTCAGAGTGGTCTTCACTGAACCTTAAGCAATTTGTCAATTACAGCTCAGATTTTCCTGCCTGGCTCTGTTTTCCACAGTGGTCTCAGCTCTGGTAAACTGTGATTCCCCAGGTTTGTCTGTCTCTTAAATTTGGAGGTTGCAGTGTGCCCTGGATCTTCCCTTTCCTAATGGATCCAAGAAAAGCTGTTGATTTTTTAGTCTGTTCAGTTTTTTACCTATTGTTCAGATAGACTGGAAGCTTCCAAGCTTCTTATATGCAGAACTAGAAACTAGAAGTCTCCTGAACATTTATTTTAATGTTTGCTGGCCATTTGCATTTCTACGTTTACAAATAGTTATTTATGAATAGAATACCTTTGTTTTTCTTATTTATATGTTAGAGTTTTTGAGAATTCTGAGTATCAATGATTTTATATATAATAACATTTTCACCAATATACTATTAATTTTTGACCATTATTTTTACCATAGAAATGTGTTTAATTTTTTATGCTTTAAACTTTATCAGTATCTATATATATTTTCTGACTCTGGAACATATTCCACAGAGGCTATTCTCCTTTGAATTTTAATACATTTTTTAATTCATGCTCTACTTTTAGAAGCATAAATAGAAAAAAATATCTGTAATAAGTGTAATTGTCTGAGGTTATTTAAGTGCTTTTCTATTTAACTTTTGAAACTTTTCTTTATCTGACATCCTCTTTGCCCAGCTCTGTCCTGCCTGGAGAAGATTAGGACTTTTTTTACAGAAGAAATCAAAGAAAAAGTTTCAGTTTCTGATATCTAAAAACATTATTTGGAAGCAAGTGAATAAACTTGAGATATTGTCATGAGGACAGACTGTAAAATTTCTTTACCTCTCTCTTGGCTCAGCTCATAAAGAATCTGCCTGCAATCCAGGAGATGTGGGTTAAGATCCCCTGGAGAAGGGAAAGGCTACCCACTCCAGTATTCTGGCCTGGAGAATTCCAAGGACTGTACAGTCCATGGGGTCACAAAGAGTCAGACAAGGCAAAGCGACTTTCACTTCACTTAGCATATCAAGATGTAGGATACATGGGTTAAACTGTATAAGTCCAGGTAGAAAATGCAAACAGGGAAACCTTTTATTTTTTTTCCTGAACCTAGGGGATTTAAAACAGGAATAGATTAGAAGCAGATGTTATGGACATAACTATAAATGCTATCCTGATTTTCTTCTTGCTGATTTTTTTGAAATAGGCATTTATGTTAGGATGAAGCACAATAGTTAGGAAACTATTCACTTGAAACTCTGAGGAGCCTAGGATCAATGATCTGGCAACACTCATATTGAAGTAACCTTGGTGGTACTGCACCATCCAGCAGAGAAAAACAATTGTGCCTTATTTCTCCAGAGGAACACTTTGTTTCCTTTATTACAGAAGTAAAAACAAGTGAAAGGCTTGCTAGAATCTCTTAAGGTAGTACAAGGAGCAATCAGAGGAGACCGCTTTGACTAAGATCAGTGTTCATCACATGCAGATTTCTGGTTAACAAATCTTTAAGTAGATCAGGCTCATCAAAGACTCCCTCTAGGACTGTTTCTAGATCTGAGGGTAGAACAAAGGTTAATGGGCATGGCAAGTGCATATAAAGACAAAAGACATAGAATTTACCTCACAATCGGCAGATACCAGCCAATGCCCAGCTCATGACTGGCCTGAGGTCAGGGGCCTGGTCCTCACAAATGCAAAGCCCGCCCCCTACTAGGATAAGTGGAGAAGTTACCTGAAAGTTTATCTGAAGGATGGTTTAATAGTATGATTAGTTCAGGTTTTAAACTGAATAGGAGATACACTTAATTTTTTAAAAACCAATCAGTGGGTGGTTCCTAATGAAAGAGACCAGAGCAACCAATGAAAAATAAAGGGGATAGAAATATTACTTTCCTTGTATCTAAGTTATAGAAAGTTAGCTTGTAATCAACTGAACTCATTATAAAACTCAAATTATTAGAAGGTCATGAAACTGCATAAAGAAGTTTTGAGAAAAAGACCTTGGCCTGCCAAAGGCCAAAATCACTGTGAGCTATGAGGGAGGAAAAAAAAAAAAGTGTCTGTGTATTCCTTTCCATACAGAATACATTTAATTTAAAGGGAATTTTCTTTTACATTAATATTTCTCTGTAACTTCAGTCTTCCAATAAAAAAATGGATTCAATTTATGAGTAGAAAATATAAAACAGATATGTTTTAACACATAGGATCTAAGTTGTATGCAAGTGTTTTATATCTAGGTAAGAATCATTATAATTTGAAGTGATTCTGATATTGCTCTCATTTATCTATTTTTTTGCTCTCATCCTTAAATTTCAAAAAAGTCAGTATTTAATTTTCATCACTGGACCATAAAAAACAGAATGACTTGAATCCAGAAAAAAAGCCTATGAGTAGATGGCCTATAATCTTTGGTTCTTTGATATACAGCTTACAATTCCATAAGGAAAAAGTGGTGCCTGCGATATTGGAAAAAGCATATTAAGTAATATGGGTCAAGAGCTTGTCATTAAATATTTATTGAATAATGTAAATAGTCTCATTCGTTGTTTAGGGATGTACTTCTGATCATTTTTACAGCATCTGCCATCCTTCCTGACCATTTTAAGTGACTCACAGAGTGAGATTCTTTGATTTCTGCCCACACAAGCCTCATACTGGGGCTCAAAGCACATAGGAGCAATAATGTGAGGGTTTAACTTACTCCAAATTGTTCCAAGATTATTTTTATGACTAGGAGTAATAGCTTCACCTTTTTATTCAATTTAATGGTAGTAATTTTATATCGTTTGCTTCATGCTAGGAAGTCCTAAAAAATAGCACTGTCTTGCAGACCTGAATAGCTTGTTAGGACCTAAAGGGCAGTAGCTGAACTTACCAACACTTGGGCAATGATACAACCTCCATGGAGATTTATTGACTGAAATGATGATTTACCAGCCCTCTCATATAAAAGGTTCTCTCAACAGCTAGGACAGAAGTTTCAAAGGCCCATAGCTAACATTTTAAGTTGCCAAACTGTAACATAACATTTTGATTTTATCAGACTTTTTCCTTTAATTGTACCTTTTACTATTAAAGAGATGGTAGTAAAATGCAAGAAAACATTAAAAATAAAAAGGCCCTGTAGAAATGAATAATCTTTTTTCAAATAAGGTAGAATTGAAATAAGCTCAAATTTTGTGATCAATACTTGCTCAATTCAAATATTAGAACTAAATTTTCTGCCCTTAATTTGTTTCCATAACCTACTGTATTGTATTTATATGAGGAAGTATTGGATTTTCTTTAGTTGTTCTGAAGCTTGAATTCAGTAGATTGTTTTCATCTCAAGCTTATCTAATTTAGGCAGTATAGTGACAATAATTCTGAATTACTACTCTAAGAAGGTAAAGTAGTATTCAATTTAAAAGTAATAAAAGGCAAACTATTTAGATATTTAGGCATAAGTAGATACTTAAGTAGTCAATGAAGTATTATTCAGCATAACTAGTCTCAAGAAATTGCAATTTTCACACAATATGCATGCCACTCACACACACATTTGATCAGCTATCCAAATGTTCATTTATTGACTAACTTACATTCTTTAAAAAAACCAGTGCTAATGACTATATATCAAAGTATAATTTCCTACTCCTAAATGCAAAATTAACCACTTTATTTTAGATTTTGAAATTTTAGATTGGTTAATTATATTGTTTCCATTACCACTAAAAGACAATTAGTGCTTTGTTTTCCCCACAAACTATTATTATTAAAAATCAGCATAACTTTATTATACAGAGGGAATTTACAGACAGCTTTACATAGATTGGAACTTCCCAGGTGGCACAGCAGTAAAGAATCTGCCTGCCAATGCAGGAGACTCAAAAGACTCAGGTTTGATACCCTGGAATAGGAAATAGCAACCCATTTCAGTATTCTTGCCTGGAAAATTCCATGGACAGAGGAGACTGGTGGGCCACCATCCATGGGGTCACAAAGAGTCGGACATGACTGAGCACATATGTTTAACTTTATTATATTATTTAAAATGACAGAAAATATAAACTAATGGATAATATTAATTCTTTAAAAAGATACAATTTTAATTTTATTGTAATGTGATAAAGTTCTTTTGGTTTTGCTGTTTTTAAGAAGCTAAGAACAATACTTTTATTGAGAGAATAGTTTTTGTTTTGAAAACTATTTTGATAAGTGTCTTATAGGGGAGGGAGGAGAGAAGACCCTGAGAAGCAAGGGAGGACATACATTAGCTCAAAGCAAGAAACAAAAGTGATGTAGAACTTGCCTTCACAAGAGAAAAATAGGGGTTTGGGAAAACTAAAGAGGAACAAGAGAAAGCAATGAAGCAAGATGGTGAAAAGCTGGAACCCTGTGTAAGTTCCCCATCTTCCAAAAACTTTATGTGAAGCTTTGAATATGCATAAATGCATGTGAATATAGCTTATTTGATAGGACTTGAGAAGGAGCAAAGCTCTGGACAGCATTAGCCCCGTGTAGGAAAACCATGCGACCAACTGATCCCTAAACTAAGCTAACTCTGTTTAGTTCTGTGCAGGATCTCCCAATCAGATGGAGCTAAAATCTCATTTTACACACACATAAACACATACATAACAACAGAGAGAGAGGTGTAGGCAGGCAAACATACACAAAAGAATCTTTCTTAAAATGCCTTTTTATATGTATGATTCCTGCTTGAGAAAAAAAATCCTGCCTTCTTATTGTCAGCTAGGGAAATAACATTACAAACTAATAGAACCAAAGACCATGTAATAACTAATTGTTATATTCATGTTTTTATCATGCCAACCAGGACACACAAATTTGAATATGCATATTATATATATATAGTATTGATTATAGTGTAAAATAAAAATCAAACAAAAATTTAGATAGTTTATAAACTTTTCATTCTATAGATAGATTTTTTTGTTGAAGAAATTCCTAAACCCTTGTCTATTTCCAAAACTCTCCAGATCCTTTCTTGTAGATATGCGTACAAGTAATGCAAACTCTCTTTAATCTTTATATAAGCACATCATAGTTAGGAGCATGAATTTTGTGATCTCTATAAAATGTCATTCTATTGATCCTAAACCCAGGTAGAAATAATTCTGTATTTGGAGAACCCCCAAGATGTCCTTTTTACCTTAGCTATTTTCCATTGAGGCTAAATTAAAAGAAAACATGAAAGATTTCTTTGATTTTTATTTTTTAGCAAGAATTCATAAGAAATGTGCAGAGGCCTTTTTAATTCCTTCACTCCTCTCAAATAAGTATTCCCAATACACTGAAAGGCAAAAACCATAAGTTCAAAATAAACAGCTTTTTATGATTTAAAAAAAATCCAAAGCTACTTACCGAATTTTCTCAATTTTAACTACCTTGAAGCTTTGAAGAACTGCATCTGACTGGAAACCATTCTCCATCTCCTATTTCTCCCAACACTACCTTCAATTCTTTCCCTATACACTTTTTTGCAGACACTAAACATACATGAGTATATATTCAGCATGTAGGGCAGCATTATATTACAGACAGAAGAAAAATATACGTTAACTCAATGGGAAAAAAAAAACCACTTTGTACTTTCATGTATTCTTCTGTTCTTCCAATGGATGATAATTGCCTATCTGTACCAAGCACCTAGCTAAATATTGGAGACAAAATAAAGAAAAAGAAAGGATTAATCATGAATAAATGATACAATGGGAATGCACCAGAAGTGAGGAGAGCAAAGCATCTGAGTGTGTGGAGAGAATGAAAGAGCCACAGTAATGGTTTCTTAGAGAAAATGACTTTAAATCAGCTACATAAAGAGAAGAGTAGGAAGGGAAACAGAGGAAGATCAGAAGTCGAGAGAGAATATGGCCTATTCAGCAAATTTTAAAGCTGTCAACATGATTGGAACATGAAACACAGGGAGGCAGTGAAGAGTCAGGAGGAAGGCTGGAAAAGAGTCAAGGGTCAAAACTGGCAGGTGTGATTTTCATCCTAATGGTGACTTAAAAAAGAAAAAAAAAACACTCAGGACTTACATGAGAATCATTATAATAAAATATGCTTTAAAACTATGATGACTTCTTTGTGAAGAATAGGTGAGGGGAGGTAGTGCTGGGCAACAATGAAAGCAGAGCTGTTGCAGCAATTCAGGTAAGAGCTGATGGTGGCTCCTCTGAGTTTGTGAGTGAAAGTGAAGAGAAGGGAAAATGGCCATAGAATAGAGTGGGTAAGAAATAGTGAGTTTTTGTATGGAAATATCAGGGGAAAATGGGGTTAAGGAAAGCTGCCAGCAGTTTGGTGAGGATAAACATGATGTTTATTTTAGTCTTTGAAAGTAAACATAAAGGTGGTAATAAAGAAGGTTGTGTGTGTGTGTGTTTTGCGGGTAAGGCAACAGGTCCAATTTTGGATATGTTGATTAGAGAATCAAGCAAGATACTTGGGTAGAAATGTTGAAAAGGTAGTTGGACATTTAGAATAAGAGTTTTGGAAAATGGTAGGAGTAGCTCATTAGTACCTGAGGGATAATTGAATATTTGACAGTAGACAAAACCATGGCAATGTAGGAGAAAACCTTGTACAGAAGCACTAACCTTCAGGGATATGTGCAGCAGTGGAAGGAAAGAATAGTATGGTATGGTGTCACAGGGCCAAAGTAAGTGAGTGCTTCCTGAAGAAAGAAGCTAAACAAGATTTAGTAATGAGAAGGTCACTCTGTTCAGTTCAGTTCAGTCGCTCAGTCATGTCCGACTCTTTGTGACCCCATGAATCGCAGCACATCAGGCCTCCCTGTCCATCACCAACTCCCGGAGTTCACTCAGACTCACGTCCATCGAGTCAGTGATGCCATCCAGCCATCTCATCCTCTGTCGTCCCCTTCTCCTCCTGCCCCCAATCCCTCCCAGCATCAGAGTCTTTTCCAATGAGTCAACTCTTCGCATGAGGTGGCCAAAGTACTGGAGTTTCAGCTTTAGCATCAGTACTTCTAAAGAACACCCGGGACTAATCTCCTTTAGAATGGACTGGTTGGATCTCCTTGCAGTCCAAGGGACTCTCAAGAGTCTTCTCCAATGCCACAGTTCAAACGCATCAATTCTTCAGCGCTCAGCTTTCTTCACAGTCCAACTTTCACATCCATACATGACCACTGGAAAGACCATAGCCTTGACTAGATGGACCTTAGTTGGCAGAGTAATGTCTCTGTTTTTGAATATGCTATCTAGGTTGGTCATAACTTTTCTTCCAAGGAGTAAGCGTCTTTTAATTTCATGGCTGCACTCACCATCTGCAGTGATTTTGGAGCCCCCAAAAATAGTCTGACACTGTTTCCACTGTTTCGCCATCTATTTCCCATGAAGTGATGGGACCAGATGCCATGATCTTTGTTTTCTGAATGTTGAGCTTTAAGCCAACATTTTTACTCTCCTCTTCCACTTTCATCAAGAGGCTTTTCAGTTCCTCTTTCCTTTCTGCCATAAGGGTGGTGTCATCTGCATATCTGAGGTTATTGATATTTCTCCCGGAAATCTTGATTCCAGCTTGTGTTTCTTCCAGCCCAGGATTTCTCATGATGTACTCTGCATATAAGTTAGATAAGCAGGGTGACAATATACAGCCTTGACGTACTCCTTTTCCTGTTTGGAACCAGTCAGTTGTTCCATGTCCAGTTCTAACTGTTGCTTCCTGACCTGCATACAGGTTTCTCAAGAGGCAGGTCAGGTGGTCTGGTATTCCCATCTCTCTCAGAATTTTCCACAGTTTATTGTGATCCACACAGTCAAAGCTTTGGCATAGTCAATAAAGCAGAAATAGATGTTTTCCTGGAACTCTCTTCCTTTTTCCATGATCCAGTGCATGTTGGCAATTTGATCTCTGGTTCCTCTGCCTTTTCTAAAACCAGCTTGAACATCTGGAAATTCTCGGTTCATGTATTGCTGAAGCCTGCCTTGGAGAATTTTGAGCATTACTTTACTAGAGTGTGAGATGAGTGCAATTGTGCGGTAGTTTGTGTATTCTTTGGCATTTCCTTTCTTTGGATTGGAATAAAAACTGACCTTTTCCAGTCCTGTGACTACTGCTGAGTTTTCCAAATTTGCTGGCATATTGAGTACAGCTCTTTCACAGCATCGTCTTCCAGGATTTGAAATTGCTCAACTGGAATTCCATCACCTCCACTCGGTCACTGCTGCTGCTGCTGCTAAGTCGCTTCAGTCGTGTCCGACTCTGTGTGACCCCATAGACAGCAGCCCACCAGGCTCCTCTGTCCCTGGGATTCTCCAGGCACTAGTGCCTAGTAAAATGTTTGTAACTCTAATAAGGAAATGCTCATCAACAGAGATAGTGTGAGGTGAGAAACAACAAGAATGAGAAAAGTAACATCAGTTGTTATAAGATTTATAAAAATAGACTCACCTCCTAAGAAGTATCAGCAATACCCAAAGCATCAGTAGGCAGAGAAAAGTGTAAAAAGAAGTGTTTACAGAGATCTTCAGTAACTGGCAAGTAATGCAGTTAGGGTGGAGAAGGCAATGGCACCCCACTCCAGTACTCTCGCCTGGAAAATCCCATGGACGGAGGAGCCTGGTAGGCTGCAGCCCATGGGGTCGCCAAGAGTTGGATGCGACTGAGCGACTTCACTTTCACTTTTCATTTTCCTGCATTGGAGAAGGAAATGGCAGCCCAATCCAGTGTTCTTGCCTGGAGAATCCCAGGGACAGGGGAGCCTGGTGGGCTGCCGTCTATGGGGTCGCACAGAGTCAGACACAACTGAAGTGACTTAGGAGCAATACAGTTAGGGAGGGCCTTTGAGTACCTAGTTTGCAGTGACATTTATGGTTGTTAGTGCTTTTGGTGGCCTTGCTTTCTCCCATTTGTTTGCTTTCAGGGTCCAGACAGTTCAAAACTCAGAAAGAGATTGGGCATGATGAGTAAAATAGCATAGTGGAGTATTCCAAGGTTTATCTTAGAACTACCTGTTAGGAATTCATATTAGGAAAACCTCCTACCTTAAGCGAAGTGAAAAGCAATCACAAACAAAACATGAGATGGAGATACAACTCTCAACTAGTCACAGAATTTCACATATCAGAGGTTTTTTGGGGGAATATCACATTCCACTAGCAGAGACAAAAGTCAAGAGGCTTGAATGTCAATAAAAATGTTATCAATGTATATCAGAGATAGATAAGAGGGCATAAGTGCAGTTTAAAATTCTGATACTATGTTCATCATAGAGAATGACTCCATTTACAATAAAGGTCCCCTCCCCAGAAAAATAGGAAAGCATCCAAGGCCATTTTGGAGTAATTAAGTACAGTAGTATATCCCCTATGAATGTTCACTTTAGTAGGTGCAGCAGCTGAATAAGGAGCTTTTTTTTTTTAAATATGTAGGGAGTGTAGATAGAGAGCATCTTCTAAATATGGAATTATTCACACCATGCAACTTATATTAACTCATACCATAAAAGGTATTCACATCTTTCTTTGTCTGACTGCTCCTGCTTGATCATTTTATATAGACCCCAACTTGAAGCTGGCCTCTTAATTCTTATATAGTATTCCTGTATCCTCATAGTGAACTGTATTTAATTTTCTTTGGATAGTTTTTATTCTTTTGGTTGATAATTACTCTATATCATATTATACTACTTCAAATTTTTGGAGAAAAATATAACTAGGGACACAGCAATCAAAGCTCTTGTTTTAATTTTTAAAAACTTATAAGGAGTATTATTTTAGGAAAACCAAAATAGTTACAAAAATTTAAATCTGTTTCTCCTGGTGATATGAATTTTTCAACTTCAGCTGTCATAAACAGGATTTTCTGAAAGCTACCTTTTTGAGCTGTTATGTTTTCGAAATGGTTGCAGAGCTTTCATAGCTTCCTCTAGGCAACTGCAAAGCTCTGAAACACACAGTAAGATGATTTCGCCAGAAGGGAGAGGAATTTGTAACAGCTATTTTTAGCACTGGACCCTCAGCACCATGGACAGCACACTCAAGAGTACTAGGCCAACCCAAACTTCCACAGAGGAAAGTCATCATATCTGGAAGGACCTTAGTTGGGATGCCACTAATAGCCCCTTCAGGACCTGACCCTTCTTCTAGGAATGTGACATTCTTTAGCAAAAATGAAAAAGAAACAAAATTTTGTTTATTGACAGCACTATGTTATTACTAGCATCTCGGGTCTCATCTCCTTCTTGCTTAGCTTTTATATGACAGTGCCCATCAAAACCTGAGAACTAATAGTCACAAACACAAGTCAGATTTAGGGGATGAGATCTGTTCTGGGTCATTCCCACTGTGCCACCTCAGATGACCTTTTCTGTACTCTACATAAGTTCAAGGCCAGTGGTTTAGAAGATGATTGCAGAAGAACAAAGAAATACAGGAACATGGAAAATTTTTGCTAAGACTTTAAGATGTATTAAAGCTTTTGGATATGATAGAAAAGGGAATGGGCTCAGGGTCAGTATGCTTAGTAACTAAGAGAATGGTCTTTGGGTACTCTTTAGAAAGTCATCTTATCTCCCAGATTTGATTCCTTCATGAGTAAAAATAAAAGGTCTAGATTAAATGATGATAGCATTATATAGTTTGCAAAAGGGTTTTTTCTATATATGCTATGATTCCATATGCACATAATTTTAGTGTATTGTTTGCAGTACACTTGTTGGATTCTATTCTCCCTCAAGTGAGAGATTGCAGAGAAGGAAAAAAAATATTCATATTAGGACAAAAACTGAGATGACAAGCAATTATACAACTGTAGCAATTAATTACACTAAAATTTAAAAGCTTGTACTCTGCATATTTTAAGCCATTAGACTGAAAAACAATCTGTCATCTATCTCCGTCCACCCTATCATTTAAATATTGCAATATCTTCAGCATTTATCATATATTCTGATATCCAAATTTTAATACCACACCCAAAAAACCCCACTAAGAAATCTTTATCTTCCATCAAGCAGAGGGAGACAGTAGTGTCTGGTATACTCATGGAGGGAAATGTTATCCATTTAGGACTCATTTCTTTCCAGGGGTTCCTGGTTCAAACTGGTCCCTGGAAAGGAAACAAAACAAAACAGTGAAGGAGCTGTGATTGTAAATGACCCTCAGGGTGAAAAAGGAAAAGAAATGGCAATGGAAGAGATGTATCTTAGGAACGAGATGTTCTAGACAAAATTTGGGACAAAGAGGCTTTTCAGGAGTCAAAAGAGGTTTTGGTCAAGCCCTAAGCATTAATGACTGTGACGTAGAAACAGCCAAGAAAGAGTTCCAGTTTCTATGCCTAAATTTTATGCTCTTGCACGTTTGCTCTCAACTCTAATAGCAAAGAAAACACAGATGCGTTTCTTTAAACCCAGACTTACTGAATCAGATTGCAGCCATAATGCCCTAACAAAATCTCTTCAAAAAATTGAAAATGTTACCAAAGATGTGGAGAAACTAGAGTTAATAGTGCTACTAGCATCTACTCCAACAAAAATCTGAGAAATGTTAGGTATGAATTGAGAGGGGAAAACAAAAAGAAACTCGAGAAACAGAAATCTGGAGGAATTGTGATTGTGCTGGCTTCCCTACCTGGGTTTTTTCCTTATGCGTGCGTGCTAAGTCACTTAAGTCATGTCTGACTCTGCAACCCTATGGACTGTAGCCTGCCTGGCTCCTCTGTCCATGGGATTCTCCAGGCAAGAATACTGGAGTGGGTTGCCATCCCCTCCTTCAGGGAACCTTCCCAATCCAGGGATCGAGCCCGTGTCTCTTATGTCCCCTGCATTGGCTGAGAAGCCCTTTTCCTTATAAATTTTGCTTGTATTTTTGAGACTCTTAAAGAGATTTTCATACAGAAAATAAATGAAAATCCAGCTTTGGGATAAATATATTCAAGTGAGAAGAGAGCAGAAACTATTCAAGCAAGCTGAATAAAGATACGAAAAATCTCAGGAATGTGAAAGAGATTTGGTACTAGAGATGACCCTTGGGAGATGGTTAAGATTCTGTCAGGAAATTTGAAAGATGGACGATAGTGGTAAAATCAGGTAAGGCCATTTCATAAGGGATGCTACCACGTTAAGGGGTGTAGATTTAATTTGAGGATCATGAGGAGAGAGGCAAATGTTTTAAAAGAGTAATTAAATTTCTTTTTGAGATAACTGTCAGCATAGATGCTGAGTTGGAGAGGGAAAAAGGCAAAAGGAATGGGAAGAGCCAGAAGGGAGGAACTAGCGAACTACTGCAATAATCCAGCCTAGAGATGGAGGAAGGAGACATAACATAGCAGTGATAGTAAAGGGTGGAGGTGGGGGAGGACACTGGAGAGGTATTTGAAAGGTTAACTTAATCAGATTTAGTAAAAGATTGAGTGTAGGGTTATTAAACTGCTAGGAGCAGCTTTCAACATAGGAGCTTGGAGAACCAAGTGAATGACAAATTTATCACCCAGTCTAGGAAATGCAAGAACTAAGTCATTTGCAATTTAGCCAGTCTGGGTAAGCCTGTGTGATATCCAGGCGGAAATCCTCCTCTTGTAAGTTTGGAACCCAGGAAAGAATGGCAGAAAAATGGAAATTTACCATAGATCATCTATAGATATCTAATACTACAAATGCTCTACCATTGTACACCCATGTAGCCTTCCTTCAATTTCTTCGGCACCCGAAATTAATAAAAACCCTTTGAGATCAGACTTTTTTTTTTTAATGTGCAATTATCCTGGAAAATGGACTGTAGACAGACAGTCTCAAACCTAAGAGGATGCATTGTATATTAAAAAAAGAAAACATGCAATCTCTCCATAGTTTGTTTTAGTAATCAAATGTATTAATGTTATCTCAGGTCCCATTACATTTTATGGAAAATGCTTTCAGTTTTTCTAAAATCCTTAAACAGTTTTCTGTAAAATACATCCACTTTAAATTATGTTAGGCATTTTTTTTTAATTCACACAATTGACACAACTTAAGAACCACCATAGATCCTCTCACACTTTCATTTAAAAAAACAAAATGTCTTCCATTAAGATGTGAGTTCAACACGATAATTTGATATCCTATTCATTTGCCTTATTTGTATTTAACTTTGTATGTTGTACACCAAAATAACATGTACAAGACCCTCTTCTGAATATCACTTTTCATGATGATAATAGGTAGTGATCTTAAATGAACAGATTTCTATCCAATTTTGTAAAATCATAAATCCATTTTACACACATTGATAAATAATTCAAACAAAGCTAACAGTGCTCATATGTACCTTAAATCATTTCTTAAAATAAAGGCAAATTTATTTATTTTATCTAGTGGCTCAGATGGTAAAGTATCTTCCTACAATGCAAGAGACCTGGGTTCCATCCCTGGGTGGGGAAGATCCCCTGGAGAAGGGAATGGCAACCCACTCCAGTATTCTTGCCTGAAGTATTCCATGGACGGAGGAGCCTGACAGGCTCTAGCACATAGGGTTGCAAAGAGTTGGACATGAATGAGCGACTTTCACTACTGACTTGGTTAATGAAAATTAAGGAAATAAAATTTAAATATCATTTCATCATCTTTTTTATCCCAGCTAAGAATTCTCAGAAGAAACCACCAAAATCCTTTAGTGAAATATTTAGGTTTAACTAATAAACTGTTATTTTCTTTTTTTGAGTCTTCTCTTTCTGTTACTTGCTCCCCTCCAATATCCATCAGCAAAGTCAACAAAACATATTCTAAATCCAGCCCTTTTTCCTCTAATCTCTAAATGTGCCCTAGTCCAGCTAACAATCATCTCTTACCTGGGACATTGAATTATTTCTCTTCCACTCTTGCCCACACCTTAAACAGATCCTCCCTTTAGAATAATCTTTTAAAATAGAATACTTAATCATTTATCTACTTAAAACCTTCAAAAACACAAGTAAAACAAAAGCTAAATATGTTACACTGTTTAGGTCCTATGTAATCCTGTGCCTGTCTGTCTCCAGCCAAACTTAATCTATGAGCTCCAGCCATTTGGGGCTGATTCTGATTCTGCAAACACGCCAGGGTCCTGGCAGCGGCTCTTCTTTCTATTTCCAACACTGTTTTCTTCATATTTGCTTACCTGGCTCCTTTTCTGTTCCAGATCTCCCCATATAAATAGAAAAGCCTTTTTATCACCTAGCTTAAGCAATACCTCATGACTCTACCTAGTCAGAATATTTTAATTCTCTTCACAGCACTCATATTTGATCACTCAGAGAGTTCTGTTGCTTATTTGTTTGTTTATTGTCCATCTTCCAATATGTAATAGTAAAGTCCAGGAATATTCTGTGCATGGAAGAGATTATTACAGTGATGGAGAGCACAAGTATTGGGATCAAATAGCTGAGGTTTGAAGCTTTGATTGTAACTGCTATCCTCTGGAAAGTTATTAACACTTTGCCTCAGTTCCTCACATGTAAGATAGGACAAACATTAGTGTACACTTCATAAAGCTCTTGTGAATATCAAATGAGCTAACCAGGCATTGGTGTATTCTAAGGATCTGAGAAAAGCCATCTACTGTTTACCTCTGGACTTCAACACCTGGAATAATACTCAGTACAAGTGGAAACTTAATAAATACTTTTTTTTTTTTTAAGAAGCAGAGGAAAGAAGAACATTATACCTCTGTTTATTAATGTATTGAAGTGATTCATTCTCTTTTAGAAAAGATTTGTTATTTCCTTTTTTCAGTTCTAAGGTATAGGCATATACCCAAATGGGAATTTATTTTTCACTTTGTACTCCAACTCCTCATGGATGTAAATTACTTTGGAGCTTGAATGGTCTCTCTTATAAAATGGCACTAATAATCCCTGAACTTTAGCACGTCATAGAAATGTAAGGCAAAAGAGAACTGAAAAGCAGCAATAATGTACCGGCTGTTTGTTAATTTAGCTGCCTTCTCTGTGTAACCTCACAGCTGCAATACAAGGCAGTTTCAATTGTAAACTAGAAAGAATATAAATTATGGCTAATTGAAAGTGCTAGAGAGACCCAAAAGATGATAAAATGCAATTACCCAAATTGGATGTGGGCCAGGCCAGGACTGGTATGTCTGCTCTTAGAAATAATGTGAAGTTTTATGTGGTAAGAATAGCTTGTTACGATATGGCTTCTGGAAACAGCTGGTACCTCAGTTTCCCCCAGGCTCCTAACAGCCCTATATTTCCAGGACCAAGTGCCCCTGGGAAAGGAGTTTATGGATGCTTCTTTTTCACAAATGACCACATATTTGCATAGATCTGACTTTATATCACTTAAAACCCAAGAGTGCTCCTGGTTTCCTGGTCTGGGATATCTGATGCCCTTTGGGGATAATTTATCTCAGAAACCACAGGCTATTAATTTGGTTTCAGGTTAGAAACTGCTGCTTCCTCATTCTTAGGGATAGAATAAGACATAATCTGGTCCTCCCCTTTTAGACAAAAAGACAGAATTTAATATAATATTTTTCTTTTATGTATCTTGGGCTTTAATTCCATGGCATATAAATAATACTTGTAAGATTTATTTTTACAAATATTTTGTTTATATTAATGACACTAATACAGACAATGTCCATTTAAACCCCATATCCCAGACCAAAAAGTACAAATAAAGTCAAAAAGAGCAGCGTTCTGTTGTATACACTTCTGCATGAATAACTTTAACCGCTAATGAAAATTATATCTTTTCTGGGATCTTCTGACACGATTTTTCTTTCATCATAAAACGGTTTCTCCTCAGTGAAGCCATCTTTGGAGTTAGTCATTGTTCTTAACACCTCTGTCATGTGACTCCAACTGGATATTCCTCTTCTTTTGGTCCAGACCCTCAGATTTTAAAAGTAGCTTCAAATTAAGGAAAGGTCATTTTTCCACAGTTCTGTTTTCCAAAAAACTTCCATCTCCAGGAATGAAGCAATCATATGCTAGAACTTCAGAGCCAATTGGAAAGTTGTAAGAAACACTAGCATTAGCTGATCTTATTTATCACAAGCCTGCAAATGCACAGTCCTGGAAAAGACAGCCTCTCTATGCACATATGTAATTTTAAAAAGGAAAGAGTGATATGAAGGGGGCTGAGGTTTGGTCACAAAAAATCAGCATAATTAAAAGAAACAGTAATGAATAATGGGCACTCGAATTCAAATTACCAGATGTTTTAAAGAGATAGGGTGCCAGTTTTCAATTCTGTTTTGAACACCACATTACAAAAGAACTATTTTGAAAAATAAAAAAGGATTAAGGGGAAAGAAAAAAAATAAAAAGAGTATCTAAACCGTTGAACGACCCCCTGTTTATTCCTGATAAACTTCAATCGCATCATCCTCCGTTCCCAGTTCTTTTGGAGTGTGATTATTGGCAATTCTCTGACCTTCAAAGAGAAACCTGAGTGAAATCATAGGAACCCCCTGTCTTTGACGGTATGATTGAGTTTCTTGAGATGCGTCGTCATTTTCACTTTGAAGTGAATCTCACTGCTATCCTGTTCGTTGACTTTAATATATTCTCCTTCCTCCTTATTCCCGAAGTCTTCGATCGAAGGTTTTGCTTCCTGGTCAGACACGGTGACGGTGGCTTACCCGGGGGTCTCTGCACACCAGCAGCCTCAGGTAGGTAGAACCTTGCTCCGGGATTTACAAATCTGTCTCTCTACCCGACTGCACAACACTGTGGCTAAAGGGACTTCCCCTACACCTTCTACTTGTAAGATTTATTTCTTAAACTTTTATTAGGTTTGCTTTTAACCTGAGATGTATATATATATACTGCTACTGCTAAGTCGCTTCAGTCGTGCCCTACTCTGTGCGACCCCATAGACGGCAGCCCACCGGGCTCCCCCATCCCTGGAATTCTCTAGGCAAGAACACCGGAGTGGGTTGCCATTTCCTTCTCCAATGCATGAAAGTGAAAAGTGAAAGTGGAGTCGCCCAGTCGTGTCTGACTCTGTGACCGCATGGACTGCAGCCCACCAGGCTCCTGCATCCATGGGATTCTAAGTTCATTAATATATTTCAAGGTGGAAGAAAAGTAGGTTTCTTCCTAATACCTATCTGCCTTGTGGTAGTTTCATTATTTCCACTTAACACAAGGGGAAACCTAGAGCTAGGTTAAAAACCTTCCACACAATCCCTCAGCTCCTCCCTGACTAAAGCAGAAATTCCAGCTCAGGCCCAGGTGATCACAGAGCCTCTACTTTTTCGTCAACACTCTTCTGTTTTTGAAGAAACTAGATGCAGAAATGTAGAGAAGATAAAAAAGCTGGATCCCCACCATCTATGACCTTAAAGAGTTTAGGACCTGGTCATTGGAAAATGTAGTATAAACATACTTAAGTAGAGACATTCCCCCTACTGGTCCCAGCCTTTTCCTAGAGCCCAAGTTATCTTTATTACTGCAATTCAGGCATATCTGACAGTGTCTGTGTGCTGGTTGCAAAAGGGAAAAAAGTGAAAGTGTTAGTTGCTCAGTCGTGTCCAGCTCATTGTGACTCTATGGAATTCTCCAGGCAAGAATAGTAAAGTGGATAGCCATTTCTTTCTCCAGGGAATCTTCCCAACCCAGGGATCAAACCCCAGGTCTCCTGAATTATACACAGATTCTTTACCATCTGAGCCACCAGTGAGACCAAAGGACACCCATGGGCTTGAGGGGCCAAGTGGTCAGAAGAGTTATTACAAATGATAACCTCCAGGAGGCAGAGTTTATATCAGCATCTCCTATTACAGATATAACCTCTTGCATCTCCATGTAAGAAGAATACATTCCATGCTGCTTGACATGTGCCAAAAATTACATGTTTGCTGAGGGACTGATTTACTCCTGCATTAACAGCATCTTGCATTGAGCTTGAAGCAAGGCCTCGTTAAGTGCTGGTAGTGTGATAGCTAAAAGTAGTCATACTGGGTTACCCAGGTTCCAATTTCTGCTTTACCTCTTATTAACTGGGCAACTTTAGACAAATGAGTAATCTCTCTGTATCTCAGGCTTCTTATCTATGAAATAGAAATCTAAGATTCCCCACTATAAGAGTTAAATGAATTGTTGTTCAATCACTAAGTCATGTCCAGCTTTTTGCCACCCCATGAACTGCAGGAAGCCAGACTTCCCTGTCCTTCATTATCTCCCTGAGTTTGCTCAAACTCATGTCCACTGAGTCAGTGATTCCCATATCCATCTCATCCTCTGTCATCCTCTTCTCCTCTTGCTCTCAATCTTTGCCAGCATCAGGGTCTTTTCCAGTGAGTTGACTCTTCACATCAGGTGGCCAAAGTATTGGAGCTTCAGCTTCAGCATCAGTCCTTCCAGTGAATATTCAGGACTGATTTCCCTTAGGATTGACTGTTTGATCTCCTTGCTGTCCAAGGGACTCTCAAGAGTGTTCCCCAGCACCACAGTTTGAAAGCATCAATTCTTTGGTGCTTACCTGGTGGCTCAGAGGTTAAAGCATCTGCCTGGAATGCTGGAGACCTGGGTTCGATCCCTGGGTCAGGAAGATCCCCTGGAGAAGGAAATGGCAACCCACTCCAGTATTCTTGCCTGGAGAATCCCATGGAGAGAGGAGCCTGGTAGCCTACAGTCCATGGGGTCACAAAGAGTCAGATGCGACTTCACTTTCACTTTCAGCCTTCTTTATGGTCCAGCTCTCCCATCCATACATGACTACTGGAAAAGCTTTGATTAGATGGACCTTTGTCAGCAAAGTGATGTCTCTGTTTTTTAATACACTGTCTAGGTTTGTCATAGCTGTTCTTCCACAGAGCAAGCGTCTTTTAATTTTGTGGCTGCACGAAATACATTAATATCTGTGAAATGCATAGAACTGTCCAATTTTGATTGAATGAGCTTAAAAAGGGGATTGAAATGTTTTGCCCTGCCCAGTGTATAGAACAAAAACTGAGTTAGAATGTTTTCAGAAGGGGCATACACTCTTCATTTTCACACAGACCTTACTACTGCTTGTTTCCATACATTCTGCACTCTACAATTCTGTATCATCTGTCACACCTCCAGTACTTTGTCCTAAGACAGTGGTAAAATGGTTAGGGAGGACAAAAACAAGGACTTTAATCCATTAGGATGCCACAGAGATTTGATTCAACACTTCTTAGATGCAATTGTTCAAACAACTATAAATTCATGTCAAAATATATCATCTAGGCTGTATCTTTATATACACAAATTAATTCTTTAATTCTTTCCTTACAATACTGTCTTTGGGGAATATATCTTCCAATGCTATGTAACATTTGCACAACAGTCAGAGGTTATATATCAAATGTTAATAGTGGTTGTTTTTTGCTGGAAATAAAATTTTAATGTTTTATTTACAGAAAGGTATTCTTCTGTTTTAGAAACATGAAAATTTAAAAATACATAGCTTTTCATGTGAATAAATATTTCATTTTTATTACTAGTGGCTAAAAATATGTATCATCTGTCTCATTTTAATTAGACTCCTACTAAAGAACATTTTAATTTGTTCCAATTTCATCATTATTTTAAACAATATTAAAAACACACCTATAAATAAAGCTTATGTCCATCTCAGGTCATAGTCTTAGGATAAATTCATAAAATTTGATTGCTAGGGTAAATACTTTGCAGGTTCTTGTGGCTTTTCACACATATTATGAAATTTCCCTGTAGAAAAATTTTACAAATTTATACTCTTTTTATACAAGAGTGTGTGAGACAGTTCATGATTAGGGCTTTCTCCCACAAAGATATTAGTTCTTTTTCCAGTTTGAAAACATGACACTTTAATGTAGCTTTAATTTTAATTTCTTTGAGTAATAGCAAGGTTGAGTACGTCTACAACTTTTCATTGGTTATTTGTAATTTTTCGGTTGTAAATTTTCCATCTATATCTTAATCTAATTTTTCATTTTAAATTGAATGTTCTGGGCTTCCCTGGTAGCTCAGATGGTAAAGCGTCTGCCTACAATGCGGGAGATCTGGGTTCCATCCCTGGGTTGAAAAGATTCCCTGGAGAAGGAAATGGCATACTTTCTGATTAATCTACCAGAATAGATACTTTAAAAATAGTATTTTCTCTAAAAACCCTTTGCAAAGTGTTTCCTGGTAGGTTATTTACATTGTAATCCTGCTAATTATTTTTCTTGCCTATAGAGTAAAATCAGTAAAATGCTTTCTTTATATTTTCATCTGACTAGGTCACTTACAAAGTCTTCATCTTGATATTTAATGACTATTCATTTGTTCTCTTCTACATTTGTTCTCTTCTATATTCTTAATTTGTATCATGTAGATTCGCCCTAAAATTTATTATGTGAAAATATGTAGGATTTTTTAGGTTTTATTTTACTTGTACTGCTGTGGGAAATAAAGGCCACTGGCCCAAACTTACAGAATGGACTTGGAGACAAAAGGTACAGTGAGAAGCAAGGCTTTAATGATGGTCTTGCAAGATCAGGTGTCTGCTGGGCAGGCATACCTAGGACAGTTACAGCAAATTTTTATTCCCTGGTGTACAAATCCCTCCCCAGTTCCTCTTTGTCTGAGTTCTATGAGGTTACAATCTTTTTGGAAGTCACCTAAGTCTCATGAGGTATTCTTTCTTCTCCCTTCCCATCCTAAGTCCAAATTTCTAAACAAGGCCTTTAGTTTATCTCTTCCCAAACATCCTGTAACGTGGGGTCTCTCCAGGTGTAAGCTGTTAGGAAAATCTAGTTTGCCAGTAATTTTCCAAGACAAAACTAGCTAGCTCTGAGTGGAAAATCATTTGTTAATAATTTCCACTCAAGGCCAGCTACTTTGTCTTGTAAATGAACCATTTCAAGTTCCATTTCTTACACTGCCTACATAAAAATGAACTCCACCTTTTGTGTATTCTGGAAGAGTACAGGACTAGCTTTGTGTAGCTGTGGGGTTTGACTTTATTTATTTTTCTGCCATCACTATTGATCTCTTTGGGGTTTTCTACATTTTGAATCTGCTTCCTAATTTATATTTCCCTAGAAAAACATTTCTTTGAAAAATTTAAATATATTTACATAATATTGAACATGTTTTTCTTAGTTTTTATTTATTTTTTAATATAAATTTATTTATTTTAATTGGAGGCTAATTACTTTACAATATTGTATTGGTTTTGCCATACATCAACATGAATCCGCCACAGGTGTACACGTGTTCCCCATCCTGAACCCGCCTCCCACCTCCCTCCCCGTACCATCCCTCTGGGTCATCCCAGTGCAACAGCTCCAAGCATCCGGTATCCTGCATCAAACCTGGACTGGTGATTCATTTCATATATATTATACATGTTTCAATGCCATTCTCCCAAATCATCCCACCCTCTCCCTTTTCCACAGAGTCCAAAATACTGTTCTATACATCTGTGACTCTTTTGCTGTCATGCATTCAGGGTTATCATTACCATTTTTCTAAATTCCATATATATGCGTTAGTATACTGTATTGGTGTTTTTCTTTCTGGCTTACTTCACTCTGTAAATAGGCTTCAGTTTCATCCACCTCATTAGAACTGATTCAAATGTATTCTTTTTAATGGCTGAGTAATACTCCATTGTGTATATGTACCACTCCTTTCTTATCCATTCATCTGCTGATGGACATCTAGGTTGTTTCCATGTCCTGGCTATTATAAACAGTGCTGCGATGAACATTGGGGTACACGTGTCTCTTTCAATTCTGGTTTCCTTGGTGTGTATGCCCAGTAGTGGGATTGCTGGGTCATATGGCAGTTCTATTTCCAGGTTTTTAAGGAATCTCCATACTGTTGTCCATAGTGGCTGTACTACTTTGCATTCCCACCAACAGTGTAAGAGGGTTCCCATTGCTCCACACCCTCTCAAGCATTTATTGCTTATAGACTTTTGGATAGCAGCCATTCTGACTGACATGAAATGGTACCCCATTGTGGTTTTGATTTGCATTTCTCTGATAATTGCATAGGAACCTGGAATGTCAGGTCCATGAATCAAGGCAAATTGGAAGTGGTCAAACAAGAGATGGCAAGAGTGAATGTCGACATTCTAGGAATCAGTGAACTAAAATGGACTGGAATGGGTGAATTTAACTCAGATGACCATTATATCTGTAGGCAGGCATCCCTCAGAAGAACTGGAATAGCCATCATGGTCAACATGGAACCAGTCTGTTGTTCCATGTCCAGTTCTAACTGTTGGTTCCTGACCTGCATATAGGTTTCTCAAGAGGCAGGTCAGGTGGCCTGGTATTCCCATTTCTTTCAGAATTTTCTACAGTTTCTTGTGATCCACACAGTCAAAGGCTTTGGCATAGTCAATAAAGCAGAAATAGATGTTTTTCTGGAACCCTCTTGCTTTTCCATGATCCAGCGGATGTTGGCAATTTGATCTCTCGTTCCTCTGCCTTTTCTAAAACCAGCTTGAACATCAGGAAGTTCAAGGTTCATGTATTGCTGAAGCCTGGCTTGGAGAATTTTGAACATTACTTTACTAGTATGTGAAATTAGTGCAATTGTGCGGTAGTTTGAGCATTCTTTGGCATTGCCTTTCTTTGGAATTGGAATGAAAACTGCCCTTTTCCAGTCCTGTGGCCACTGCTGAGTTTTCCAAATTTGCTGGCATATTGAGTGCAGCACTTTAACAGCATCATCTTCCAGAATTTGAAATAGCTCCACTGGAATTCCATCACCTCCACTAGCTTTGTTTGTAGTGATGCTTCCTAAGGCCCACTTGACTTCACATTCCAGGATGTCTGGCTCTAGGTGAGTGATCACACCATCGTGATTATCTGGGTCGTGAAGATCTTTTTTGTACAATTCTTCTGTTTATTCTTGCCACCTCTTCTTAATACCTTCTGCCTCTGTTAGGTCCATACCATTTCTGTCCTTTATCAAGCCCATTTTATTTAACTTATACACAGAGTGCATCATGAGAAATGCTGGGCTGGAAGAAGCACAAGCTGGAATCAAGATTGCCGGGAGAAATATCAATAACTTCAGATATGCAGATAATACCACCCTTATGGCAGAAAGTGAAGAGGAACTCAAAAGCCTCTTAATGAAAGAGGAGAGTGAAAAAGTTGGCTTAAAGCTCAACATTCAGAAAATGAAGATCATGGCATCTGGTCCCTTCACTTCATGGGAAATAGATGGCGAAACAGTGGAAACAGTTTCAGACTTTATTTTTTTGTGCTCCAAAATCACTGCAGATGGTGACTGCAGCCATGAAATTAAAAGACGCTTACTCCTTGGAAGGAAAATTATGACCAACCTAGATAGCATATTGAAAAGCAGAGATATTACTTTGCCAACAAAAGTCTGTCTAGTCAAGGCTATGGTTTTTCCAGTAGTCATGTATGGATGTGAAAGTTGGACTGTGAAGTAAGCTGAGCACCGAAGAACTGATGCTTTTGAACTGTGGTGTTGGAGAAGACTCTTGAGAGTCCCTTGGACTGCAAGGAGATCCAACCAGTCCATTCTAAACGAGATCAGTCCTGGGTGTTCTTTAGAAGGACTGATGCTGAAGCTGAAACTCCAATACTTTGGCCACCTCATGCGAAGGGTTAACTCATTGGAAAAAACTCTGATGCTGGGAGGGATTGGGGGCAGGAGGAGAAGGGGACGACAGAGGATGAGATGGCTGGATGGCATCACTGACTCAATGGACATGAGTCTGGGTGATGTCCGGGAGATGGCGATGGACAGGGAGGCCTGGCGTGCTGCGATTCATGGGGTCACAAAGAGTTGGACACGACTGAGCGACTGAACTGAACTGACTGATGAAGGGGATTCCTCTTATTGCAAAAATTCAGAGACACAGTGATAGGTAAGAGGTGGATTTGTTTGGATTCGGAGAGAAACACTCTGCAGGGTATGAGCCATTGCAGAGGGCAAGAGGTCAAAAAATGTGGTGTAGCTAGGTTTTGTGAGCTTGGTGAATTCATATGCTAATGAGTGGGAGGATCATCCCAATCATTGGGGAACCACCCACTCCTTGGAACTGTCCTGCCACCTCTGGATGTGTCATTTAGCTTATGGATTTGGAATCAAGGTTTAGTTGAATTTGGCTTGTCATCTTGGTTTTAATTGGTTTATGTTACGCCCTTGTGCTATGTCATTCTCTCAAAAGCCGTGCCCTGCCGCCTTCCCTCCTGCTTCATGTTCTTTCTCTGAGTCCCATCTGGGCCCACAGCGTTGCCTCTACAATCTTCTGGAGGGACGACCAGGAAATAGCTGGCCCATGGGAGGGGAATGCCCATTGGGAATGATACCGAATCCCTCTAGATATTCAGGCCTTCATCTTCCGTGTTTCCTACAGCACGTGCAACATCAGCATCTCTCAGTGAACCTGCTAGGGCAGGAGACAGGCACACAATGCCCGCTAGAAGTCCATATATTGGCATCCCTTCAGAGGCATTTGGGCTTCCAGGGTTAATGTTTGCCACTTTAGGAGTTAGCCCTGCAGGCCATTTGGGCCCCAAACCTTAACGCCCTTCTCCTAAAGTTACAAATATACCTTGGGATCAAATCTCCACTCCACTTTTATGTAACATCTAGCCTGTTGCCTCTTAGCAATTTGTTCTTAAGCCAATTACTAACTCCTACAACCAGGACCCTGCCCCCTTGCAGGCAACATTTCTCCATCCCGTCTATTATTAAAATACTCTTAATGCCCCTAACAGGGCCAGATAACCCATTCCTTTGTCATTGCTTCTTTTATTACCTAAAGTGGGTCTATGACAATGAAATGGTTACCATTGGAAACACCCTAAGCTGCTTTTATGGAGGACTAGGGGAGGAAATCAGTGACTTACAATCCCTTAGAGCAGTAGGAGGATAAGGCTTGTGACCTTTCCACCAGGTTCCCAGTCTCAGGGCACAGGCTTGGATTGCTTTACACCATGATATCTATTCCCATCTGTAGTGAAAAAACTAGCAATGAATTTAAATTACAACCCCTTAATCCTATCCAGCACTGGCCATGCTAGAGACTTTGAAGACACCCAAATCCAGCCCAGGGGTCCCAGGAGGTAGACCTGCCTCCAGCTCCCTAGGGATCTGGTCGCTTGTCATGCCTCAACCTGCTCAGATATCTGCCAGTCCAGGGGGGCGGGGGGGGGGGGGGGGGGTAGTCCCAGGACGTCAACCTGCCTTGACCTGCCTAGGGATCTGGTCCTCAAAAAGTTGTCACACCTCAGTCTGCTAAGGAATCCGCCAGTCCAGGAGTCCCAGAAGGTCGACATGCCTCGACCTGCCCAGGGACCCAATTCTTGTGAAGCTGACATACCTCAACCTGCCTGAGGATTCAATCTTCAGGAGGCTGTCATGCCTCAGCTTGCCTGGGGATCTGCACCCTGACCTAGGGATGCCTGGGTCTCAGGTTGCAACAGTATTGGGTAGGATAAGTTTCAAAAAGACTCACCCCCTAAGGAAGTCCACCCATGGTAATAGAAGGAAGCCTATCACTTGTGGGACTGTGCCCAGTCTCAGCAATAAC
This sequence comes from Ovis aries, assembly GCF_016772045.2. Classification (NCBI taxonomy): domain Eukaryota; kingdom Metazoa; phylum Chordata; class Mammalia; order Artiodactyla; family Bovidae; genus Ovis; species Ovis aries. Next base: position 41,460,750 of record NC_056061.1, read on the forward strand.
TCAGGAGCCCAACCCCACTGCTTTCTGGAAAAGCTAAAAGAGGCCCTCCAAAAGTTTACCAGTCTGGACTTAGACTCTTATGAGGGACAGGTAATTTTAAAGGACAAATTCCTGTCCCAGTATGCATCAGACATCAGGATAAAGTTACAACAGCTACAGCAACAGGACTCTGTTGCCTCTATAGATGAGATGGGATAGACAAATATTTTCCCACCAGTTTCTAGTGGTCCCTGACTGTCCTCCTCCCTTATTGGGAAGAAATCTTTCCCTGCCTTCAAAACCTTTCAGCTATTGCAGTCCTGATAGAAGATGTTTTAAAATTTTCTTTTGGGGGCAAACTAACTATTTTTACCAGCTTCCAAATGAAACAGCTACTACATGGGAGAGGCCATTTATGGATGTCTGATCAAAGACTCCTCAGATATCAAGTAGTGCTGATGGAAAATCCAGGCCTCACTATATCCCCTTGTGAGGGTCTTAACCCAGCTACCCTCCTATCTACCCCCAAGGGCTCTCTCACCTTTCACTCTTGCATAGAAACCTTGGACCACTGGACAAAACCCCGAGAGGAATTGTCAGAAGATACTCTGACCAATCCTGAGGAAATCTGGTACACTGATGGAAGCAACTTTGTCTCGGATGGAAAAAGAAAAGCCAGATATGCAATAGTCTCCAATTTTGAGACAATAGAGGCTAAACCTTTGTCACCAGGGACTTCAGCCCAATTAGCTGAGCTTATACCCCTGACTCAAGTTTTAGAGCTGGGAAAAGGGAAAAGAGTAGTCTTTCACACTGACAGCTCAGAGGTTAAAGCATCTGCCTGGAAAGCAGGAGACCCAGGTTCGATCCCTGGGTCAGGAAGATCCCCTGGAGAAGGAAATGGCAACCCGCTCCAGTACTCTTGCCTGGAGAATCCCATGGAGGGAGGAGCCTGGTAGGCTACAGTCCATGGGGTTGCAAAGAGTCAGACACGACTGAGCGACTTCACATGCCTTTCTGGTGCTACATGCACATGCTGCTATTTGGAAAGAAAGAGGCCACTTGACCACCTGAGGGTCCCCAATCGAATATGGTGATCAAATCCTTAGACTCTTGGAGGCAGTCCATCTGCCCACTGAGGTTTCAGTCTCCCACTGTAAAGGACACCAAAAAGGGAGCACGAAAGTGACACAAGGGAACCAAGGAGCTGATCAGGCAGCTAAGAGAATAGCACTACAGAACAATGAACTAATAGGCCTTGCCACCTTAGTTCCCCAGGCTAATTTGCCAGAAACTCCTTCATATACTGAAGGTGAGACCCATAAGCTAAGAGTGAGGGCTTTCAAGAAGATCATATGGGGTGGTTCCAAAAGGAAGGACTCCTTTTTCTGCCTAGGAACCTCCAACAGAAGTTGGTTAACTCCTTACTTGCCACCACTCATTTTAGGGAAAAGGCCCTCCAAAGATTGCTAGAAAGGTCCTTCAGAGGAACAGGCCTCCAAACAACTATAAGGCAAGTGGTCTCTTCTTGTCTCACTTGCCAATTAAACAGCCCCCAAGGAGCCTGAAGACCCCAGCTGGCCCAGCCTGTCCAGTGACATGGGACCTACCCAGGAGAGGACTGGCAGATGGACTTCACCCAGATGCCAGTCTCTCAATGGTATAAATACCTATTAGTCATGATAGATACATTCACAGGATGGGTTGAAGTCTTCCCCACCCGGACTGAGAAGGCTGAAGTGAAGTCGCTCAGTTGTGTCCGACTCTTTGTGACCCCATGGATTGTAGCCTACCAGACTTCTCCGTCCATGGGATTTTCCAGGCAAGAGTATCGGATTGGGTTGCCATTTCCTTCTCCAGGGCATCTTCCTGACCCAGGGATCGAACCTGGGTCTCCTGCATTGCAGGCAGACGCTTTACCCTCTGATCCACCAAGGAAGCCTGAGGAGGTGGTAAAAAAACTGCTCTATGAAATCATTCTGAGATTTGGTCTGCCCAGGTCATTACAGAGTGACAATGGGACATCATTTACTTCTAAGGTCACCCAAGGGGTCTCTAAAGCATTGGGCATTACTTATTATCTCCATTGTGCCCAGAGGCCTCAGTCTTCAGGAAAAGTAAAAAGAGCCAACCAATTCTTAAAGTCAGCAATAAAAAAAGATAACCCAGGAGACCTCCCTGGGATGGAAGGAGGCTTTACCAATAGCTCTCCTCTGCACCCGTATTGCCCCTAAGGAACAGGTTGGTCTCAGTCCTTATGAGATGCTATATGGGAGACCTTTTGTTTATGTCAGTGACCTCTTCCTAGATCCAGAGTCTCAGACCCTCCAGTCTTATACCATGGCCATTGAGCAATTCCAATAGGATATACACTTCTGGGGTGTGAACCAGGACCCAAAAGATTCTAAGGAGTCACCACTATATGCTCCAGGGATTCAAGTCCTAATTAAAGTCTGGAAAGATGGGTCCCCAAAAGCTCAACTCCATCCCACATATAAGGGCCCCTACCCTGTAATACTTTCTACCCCACAGAAGTCAGGGTACCGGGACATACCTCCTGGATTCACTAGTCATGAGTCAAGCCATGGAACAAAACAGAAGAGGACACTCAATATACCTGTGAGCCCCTGAGAAATCTCAGATACCTATTCAGAACTGCAAATGAGTGCCATTCTAATGAACACCCCCCAAATCTAGTTTCTGGGGGCAAGATTTCTCAGGATAGCACTAAAGAGCCAACACAGCTTGGCAGAGGTTGTACTCCAAAACAGGAAATAGATCTTCTGATCCTTGAACAAGGAGGGACTTGATCCTCCTGGTGATGGAAATTTGGAGTTGGATAATGCCCCTACTAGTCCTTGTTATCACCGTATTGATGCTGCTTATGCTTGCTCCATGTAATAATTGTCTAACCCGTTTTGTCCCTGCCCAGGTCAACAAGCTGCAATACGCAGTGCCAGTTCAACAAGGATATATAAAACTCCAGCCGACCACAGAAAATATCACTCACCCTTAGATGGACACTGCTATAAGGACTCTGAGGCCTGAGACTATCAAGAGGGGGAGGCCCAATGCCCCTCATTGTCCAAGTTCAGCAAGAAGTACCCAGAAAGACCTCAACACTCCTATTCCCAAAAATCGGGCCTCCCATCTCTTGAGGGGGGAATGTTAGGTAGTTAGAATAAGAGAAAGGAGTCCAGAATGGCGCTGGCTAAAAGGCAAGGAAGGGAAAAGCCCACAAAAATAGAACAAAGGAAGCTCTGAGGACCAGAATGAGGACCTCAGGTAGAACAAACAGCACTCCTGGCTAGCCCAGTTTACATAGGGCAGGCCCAGGGGGAGGGGAAAACAAACAAACAAACAAAAATATATATATATATATATATATATAAAGAGGCGCCAAAGGGCCAGGGACTCTATTTACATAGGGCAGGCCCAGGGGGAGGGGGAAAAATATATATATATATATATAAAGAGGTGCCAAAGGGCCAGGGACTCTATTTACATAGGGCAGGCCCAGGGGGAGGGGGAAAATATACATATATATATATATATATATGAAGAGGAGCCAAAGGGCCAGGGACTCTCTCTCTGTCTCTCTCACTGTCTCTTCTCTCTCTCTCTCTCTCTGTCTCTATCTCACTGTCTTGCTGTCTCCTCTTCATGTCTTTTGGGTTGGCATGCCCTCACGCCTTGAGGATGTATTTTCCTTTATTTTCTAAATAAAACTGAGCTGTAACATGGAGCTGTAACACTGATCTGCTGGAGAGCTGTGACATGGTCTGTCCGATGGCTGTAACACTGGCCCATCTCTTCAAGTTTTTGTTGTGATGAGACAGAACTGAGGAAATTACACACTACCCTGACACTTCAAACTTATATTCTCAGTTCTTTCTTGAGGAAATGTTTTATTGTATACTTGTCTAGTTTTCCTATTGAAATTACTCTAGATGTTACTTCCAAAATGATGTTTATTTTTGTATTGACTTTATCATGGTTTGAAAAAAATAAGAGAAGGCCCCCAGCCTCAGTAACTTACACAATAAGCACCAACAAGCATTTATATCCTAGCTTATATGTCACGTGTGTCACCCTTTCTTTACCTAGTTTTTATTCCTTAATCAAGCCTGCCAGAGCAGCAGCTTTTAGGAGTTTGCCATTCTTTTCACAGAGGGAAAAGCAAAGGAGACTGTAGAAACTGACAATGCTTCCTAAAAATTCTTGTGGGAAATGAAATGCTATTACTTTCTCTCCTCTTTCTTGGCCTAAGCAATTCATGAGCAGATCTAAATATAGAGAATTATACTCTACCTACTAGGAGGCACTATAAGTCGTGTTGAGTTGGATAGAAATGAAAGCATGTGGTTATGAACAATAAGAAAATTGACTGCAAGATTGATCTCATCTTTGTTTGTCCTCCAAATTTATCAGCTTCTCTTAGTGCATTCATTATTTTTCTCTTTTCCTCTACATACATAAAAAAAAAACTGGTCAACTCCATCCTTTATTTTCCTGATGCAAAGTTTCATGGCATTAATTTTACTCTTACCGTCACTAACAGGGATCTGGTTACATTTAATTTCCTTATAAAATTGCTTCTTCTCATCTATTTCCAGACCTATCTAAATGATTTCCTCTTCATTTTTATTCTAGTCCTTTTATAAAGGGATATATTTACTTATTTCTATTGGATGTATGCTAAAAATACAATTGATAAACTAAATTTCTCAGCTTCTCTTAGTGCATTCATTATTTTTCTCTTCTCCTCTACATGCATAAAAAACTGGTCAACTGCACCCTTTCTTTTCTTGATGCAAACTTTCATGGCATTAATTTTATTCTTACCATCACCGACAGGGATCTGGTTATATATATTTATATATATATTTAGTTTTAGTATTGTCGACAACAAAATATTCACAACCTGAAAGTAGAGAGTCATTTTATTTGGTGGTAATATTTAGGACTCTGAGCCCAGGAGACAGCATCTCAGCAGCTCTGAGAAAACTGATCCAAGGAGGCAGGAGAAGTCAAGCTATATACAAGTTTGCAACAAAGGGAGCAGACAGTCTGAATATCCAAGACCAGGTATCAGATTAAGGCATTCATCATTCTACGTATGGGAGATGCAAGCCTCTGGGCTCGCTGAATTCATTCCTCTCGTGAGCACCTCAGCTATCTGGGGCCAATCCTTTTTCCTTGTCCGCCTTGCTTCTGGCACTTCACGCCCAGCATCTCGGCAATCACCAGGGTGGGCTGGCAGCATCTGCTGGATCACAGTGGTGGGAGCCCTTATTCACATTTGGAGCCCAGAAATTGCTGATGGCTGTGGCGTTTCTTGTTTATTGATAAGGCAGGAGATATTTTCATTTCACAGTAAGCAGTATTAATAGTACAACCAAATCTGTTTCCAGAGTTTTTACAAATTTAGTCGCACACCATTTGTGTCTTGGGTTTCAGTTTATTCCATATTTTTGATATTACTTGGTACTTTTGCCATCTTCATTTTAGTCATTCTGATGGGTATGAAGTTGGTTTCCACTGACGTTTGATTATAATTTGTTTGAGACATAATAAGTTGGGTACTATTTCACATATATATTAACAATTTTAATATCCTATTTTATTGTCTATTAATGTCTTTTACCCATTTTTCTGTTGGATTGTCTGCCTTTTTCTTATTGATTAATAAAAGTTCTTTATATAGTCTTTTACTGAATGTATGTCTTGGGGGAAGTTCCCTTATTTATAAATTTTTTTATCACACTCCTAAATTTAATGTGGTTTATCACAGCTTTCTTTTGTAGTTGCTTCCTTGGGGTCCAATTAAAAAAATATCTTTGCATATATGAAGTTCATGAAGTTGTCTTTTTTAAAAATACTATTATTTAACTTTTTTTTAAATTGAAGTAGACTTAAATTTTGTATTAGTTTTATTATACATTGAAGTGATTCAGTATTTTTATAAGTTCTCAGTTCACTTCACTAGCTCAGTCCTGTCCGACTCTTTGAGAACCCATGGACTGTAGCACGCCAGACTTCCTTGTCCATCACTGACTCCTGGAACTTGCTCAGATGCATGTGCATTGAGTGGGTGAGGCCACCCAACCATCTCATCTTCTGTTGTCCCCTTCTCCTTCTGCCTTCAATCTTCCCTGAATCAGGGTCTTTTCCAATGAGTTAGTTCTTAACATAAGGTAGCCAAAGTATTGGAGTTTCAGCTTCAGCATCAGTCCTACCAATGAATATTCAGGATTGATTTCCTTTAGAAATAACTGGTTTGATGTCCTTTCAGTCCAAGGGAATCTCAAGAGTCTTCTCCAACACCGTAGTTCAAAAGCATCAATTCTTCAGCACTCAGCTTTCTTTATAGTCCAACTCTCACATCCATACATGACTATTGGAAAAACCATAGCTTTGATTAGATGGACCTTTTTCAGCATAGTAATATCTCCACTTTTTAATATGCTGTCTAGGTTGATCATAGCTTCTCTTCCAAGGAGCAAGCGTCGTTTAATTTCGTAGCCTAGTCACCATCTGCAGTGATTTTGGAGACCTAGAAAATAAAGTCTCTCATTGTTTCCATTGTTTCCCCATCTATTTGCCATGAGGTAATGGGACCAGATGCCATGATCTTCATTTTTTGAATGTTGAGTTTTATGCCAGCCTTTTCACTCTCCTTCACTTTTATCAAGAGGCTTTTTATTTCCTCTTCACTTTCTGCCATAAGGGTGATGTCATCTGCAAATCTGAGGTTATTGATATTTCTCCAGGCAATCTGGATTCTAGCTTGTACTTCATCCAGTCTAGTATTTCACATGATGTGCTCTGCATTTGAGTTAAGTAAGTAGGGTGACAATATACAGCTGTGATGCACTCCTTTCCCAATTTGGAACCAGTCTGTTGTTCCATGTCCAGTTCTAACTGCTGCTTCTTGACCTGCATTCAGATTTCTCAGGAGGCAAGTAAGGTGGTCGGATACTCCCATTTCTTGAAGAATTTTCCACAGTTGTAATCTACACAGTCAAAGGCTTTGGTGTAATCAATAAAGCAGAAGTAGATGTTTTTCTGGAATTATCTTGCTTTTTCCATGATCCAGTGCATGTTGGCAATTTGATTTCTGGCTCCTCTGCCTTTTCTAAATCCAGATTGAATATCACAGTTCACGTACTGCTGAAGCCTGGGTTGGAGAATTTTGAGCATTACTTTACTACCATGTGAAAAGAGTGCAATTGTGTGGTAGTTTGAACATTCTTTGGAATTGCCTTTCTTTGGGATTGGAATGAAAACGGACCTTTTCCAGTCCTGTGTCCACTGCTGAGTTTTCCAAATTTGCTGGCATATTGAGTGTATTTCACAGCATCATCTTTTAGGATTTGAAATAGCTCAACTGGAATTCCATCACCTCCACTAGCTCTGCTGGTAGTGATTCTTCCTAAGGCCACATGACTACACATTCCAGGATATTTGGCTCTCAGTGGGTGATCACACCATAGTGGTTATCTGGGTCATGAAGATCTTTTTTTGTACAGTACCTCTGTGTATTCTTGCCGCCACCTCTTAATATCTTGTGCATCTGTTAGGTCCATACACTTTATGTCCTTTATTGTGAACATCTTTGCATGAAAGTTCCCTTGGCATCTCTAATTTTCTTGAAGAGATCTCTAGTCTTTCTCAGTCCATTGTTTTCCTCTATTTCTTTGCATTGATCACTGAGGAAGGCTTTCTTATCTCTCTTTGCATTCAAATGAGTATATCTTTCCTTTGCTCCTTTGCTTTAGCTTCTCTTCTTTTCTCAGCTATTTGTAAGGCCTCCTCAGCCAACCATTTTGCCTTTTGCATTGCTTTTTCTTGGGGATGGTCTTGATCACTGCCTCCTGTACAATGTCATGAACCTCTGTTTATAGTTGTTCAGGTACTCTGTCTATCAGATCTTTACCCCTTGAAACTATTTGTCGCTTCCACTGTATAACCATAAAGGATTTGCTTTAGGTCATACCTGAATGGTCTATTTGTTTTCCCTACTTTCTTCAATTTAAGTCAGAATTTGGCAATAAGGAGTTCGTGATCTGAGCCACAGTCAGCTCCTGGTCTTGTTTTTCCTGACTGTAGACAGCTTCTCTATCTTTGGCTGCAAAGAATATAATGAATCTGATTTTGGTATTGAACACATGATGTCCATATGTGGAGTCTTCTCTTGAGTTGTTGGAAGAGAGTGTTTGCTATGACTAGTGCGTTCTCTCAGCAAAACTTTGTTTGCCCTTGACCTTCTTCATTTTGTACTCCAAAACAAAATTTGCCTGTTACTCCAGGTATCTCTTGACTTCCTACTTTAAATATTGGCTATATTCAGTACATATACAAGATATCATTATAGCTTATTTATTTTATATGTAGTATTTTGTATTTCTTAATCCTCTGTGGCTACCTTGCCCTTCTACCTTCCCTCTCTCCACTGGTAACCACTAGTTTGTTCTCTATGGTACATCTGCTTAGATTTTCTTACAGTCATTTGTTTGTTTAATTCTTTAGATTCCATATTAAAGTGATAATGTATAGTATATTGTCTTTCTCTGTGTGACTTATTTCACTAAGCATAAATACCCTGCAGGTCCATCCATGTTGTAAAATTTTACTCTTTTTTATGGCTGAGTGATATCCAATTATATGTGTGAGTTTTTACACACACATCAGAGCTTCTTTATCCATTCATCTGTTGAGGGACACTTAGGTTGCTTCCATATCTTAGCTATTATAAATAAAGCAGCTATGAACATTGATGTGTGTGTATCTTTTCAAATTAGTGTTCTTTGACCATGTATCCAGCAGTAGAATTACTGGATGATATAGTAGTTCCAGTTTTAGTTTTTTGAAGATTCTCCATAGTTTTTCCATAGTAACTGCACCAATTTTCATTCCTACCAACAGTGTACTAGGATTTCCTTTTCTGTATATTCTTGTCAACATTTTTCTGTGGTCTTTTTGATTCCCATTCTGACAAGTGTGATGTGATGTTATTATGGTTTTGATTTGCATTTTTCCAGTGATTAGCAAAAGCAATTTTGAGCATCTTAGACGATCCTATATCCTTAGACGTCTATATCCTTAGAGCCTATAGACGATCTATCTTCTCTGGAAAAATATCTATTCAAGTCATGTATGGATGTGAGAGTTGGACTGTAAAGAAAGCTGAGCACTGAAGAACGGATGCTTTTGAACTGTGGTGTTGGAGAAGACTCTTGAGAGTCCCTTGGACTGCAAGGAGATCCAACCAGTCCATCCTAAAGGAAATCAGTCCTGAATATTCATTGGAAGGACTGATGCTAAAGCTGAAACTCCAATACTTTGGCCACCTCATGCGAAAAACTGACTCATTGGAAAAGACCCTGATGCTGCGAAAGATTGAAAGTGGGAGGAGAAGGGGACGACAGAGGATGAGATGGTTGGATGGCATCACCAACTCAATGGACATGAGTTTGAGTAAACTCTGGGAGTTGGTAATGGACAGGGAAGCCTCACATGCTGCAGTCCACGGGGTCATAAAGAGTCAGACATGACTGAGTGACTGAGCTGAACATTCTAGTTTTCCCAGCACCATTTATTGAAGAGACTATCTTTTCTTTATTGTCTATTCTTACCTCTGTTGTTGAAGATAAATTGATGATAAGAGTGTGGGTTTATATCTGAACTCTCTATTCTGCTCCAGTGATCTATGTGTCTGTTTTTTGTGCCAGTAGATATGCAGATGACACCACCCTTATGCCAGAAAGTGAAGAGGAGCTAAAAGCCTCTTGATGAAAGTGAAAGAGGAGAGCAAAAAAGTTGGCGTAAAGCTCAGCATTCAGAAAACAAAGATCATGGCATCCGGTCCCATCACTTCAGGGGAAATAGATGGGGAAACAGTGGAAAGTGTCAGACTTTATTTTTGGGGCTCCAGAATCACTGCAGATGGTGACTGCAGCCATGAAATTAACAGACACTTACTCCTTGGAAGAAAAGTTATGACCAACCTAGATAGCATATTGAAAAGCAGAGACATTACTTTGCCGACTAAGGTCTGTCTAGTCAAAGCTATGGTTTTTCCTGTGGTCCTGTATGGATGTGAGAGTTGGACTGTGAAGAAGGCTGAGTGCCGAAGAATTGATGCTTTTTAACTGTGGTGTTGGAGAAGACTCTTGAGAGTCCCTTGGACTGCAAGGAGATCCAACCAGTCCATTCTGAAGGAGATCAACCCTGGGATTTCTTTGGAAGGAATGATGCTAAAGCTGAAACTCCAGTACTTTGGCCACCTCATGCGAAGAGCTGACTCATTGGAAAAAACTGATGCTGGGAGGGATTGGGGTCAGGAGAAGGGGACGACCCAGGATGAGATGGCTGGATGGCATCACGGACTCAATGGACGTGAGTCTGAGTGAACTCCGGGAGTTGGTGATGGACAGGGAGGCCTGGCGTGCTGCGATTCATGGGATTACAAAGAGTCGGACATGACTGAGCGACTGAACTGAACTGAACCATTCCGTTTTGATTGACGTAGCTTTGTAACATACATACATACATCCCTGAAAACAGGGAGCATAATACCTATAGCTTTGTTCTTTTTTTTGTTTGTTTGTTTGTTTTTTTTTTTTTTTTTGTAAATTTGCTTTGGCTATCCAGGGTTTTTATGTGTTCCCATATAAATTTTAGGATTACTAAAATTAGTAGTTCTTTCAGAAATGTCATGGATGTTTTAATAGGGATTGGAATAAGTCTATAAATTGTTATGGGTGATATGGATACTTTAATAATTTTACTTATTCCATCTCATGATAACTGGACATCTTTCTAGCTCTTTGTCATCTTCAATTTCCCTCATCAGTGTTTTATAGTTTTCAGAGTATATATCTTTCATCTCCTTGGTTAATTTTATTCCTATGTACTTGATTTTTTTTTATGTGATTTTTAGCTGGAGCTGTTATTTTTGTCTTTCTGATATTGCAGTATTAATGTATAAGAAAATCCATATATTTCTACACATTAATCTTGTATCCATCAACTTTACTGAATTCATTTATTAATTTCAATAGTGTTTTGGTGGAAACTTTAGGTCTCTCAATGTAATAACATGACATCTGCAAATGGCGACCGTTTTATTCTTCCAGTTTGGATGCTTTTATGTCCTTTCTTTATCTGATCACTGTGGCTCTGACTGTCAAGAAAGTGAAAGAAAGTGAAGTTGCTCAGTCATGTCTGATTCTGCGAATCTATGGACTGTAGGCTGGCAGGCTTGTCCACCCAAGAGATTTTCTAAGCAAGAATACTGGAGTAGGTTGTCTTTTCCTTCTCCAGGGGATCTTACCAACCCAGGGAGTGAGCCTGGATCTCCTGCATTGCAGGCTGACCCCTTACCATCTGAACTGCCAGGCCAAGACAATGTTAAATAGAAATAATGAGAGTAGGCATTTTTGCCTTTTTCCTCATTTTAGAGGAGAAACTTTCAGCTTTTCATCACTGAGTATGATGTCAGTTATGCGTTTTTCATAAATTGTCTTTATAGGATTGCAATATGTTCTCTCTATACCAGCTTTGATGAGAATTTGTCTTATCACAAATGAATGTTGAATTTTATCTGATGGTTTATCTTTCTGTTTGTTTGTATAGTGATTGATTTGTGAATACTGAACCATCCTTGAATCCCTGGAATAGATCTTACTCAATAATGGTGTATGATCCCTTTTATATACTGTTGAATTCAATTTGCTAATATTTTGGTGCATCTATATTTATCAGAGATATTGGCAGTAATTTTTTTTTGGGGGGGGGGTCATGGTTTTGTCTGGTTTTGCTATCAGAGTAATGGTAGGTTCATAAGATGAACTGGTGAGTGTTCGTTCTGTTCTTTTCAATTTTTTGGAATAGTTTGAGAAGTATAGGTATTATAAAAAAATATTTTTTAATTGGAGGAAAATTGCTTTACAATGTTGGGTTGGTTTCTGCCATAGAACAAGAATAAACTATAATTGTACTTCTATCCCCTCCTTCTTGCGCCTCCCTCACCTCCCCACATCTCACTTCTCTATGTCATCACAGAGCACCAGAGTGGGCTCCTTGTGTTATATAGCAATTTCTCACCAGCTTTCTATTTTACACATGATAGTGTATGTATGTTGATGGTAATAGTACTTGTATATTTTTGGAATACTCCTGTTAATTTGTCTTGTCCGGGACTTTTATTTGCTGGGAGTTTTAAAATTACCAATTCAAGTCATTTATTTGTTTAGATTGTCTATTACTTCCAGATTCATCTTGAAAGATTGTATATTTCTAAAAACTTATCCATTTATTCTAGGTTGTCCAATTTATTGAAATAAAACTCGTTGAAGACAAATTAACAGGAGTATTCCAAAAATATACAAGTACTATTACCATCAACATGCATATTGTATCTCTGTGATATTAGTTGCTATTTCTCCTCTTTCTTTTCTTATTTTATTTATTTGGGTTCTCTTTTTCTTGATGCGCCTCACTACAGGCTTATCAATTTTGTTTATCTTTTCAAAAAACAGCTCTTGCTTATATTGATCTTTTCTAATTTTGATATGTATTTTATTTATTTCCTCATTGATATTTATTATTTTCTTTTTCCTTTTGCTGACTTTGGGCATTGTCTGTTGTTCTTTTCCTTCCTGATTCCTTTAGATAGCGGGTTAGGTTGGTTGTCTGAGATTTTTGTGTTTGTTTCTTGTTTCTTGAGGTAGTTCTGTATCACTGTGAACTTCCCTCTTAGAACTGTTTTGCCACATCCCACAGATTTTAGAAGTTGTGTTTTCATTTTCATTTCTCTTGAGGTATGTTCTAATTTCCTCTTTGATTCCTCACTGACCTATTTGTTTTTTAATAGCATGTTGTTTAATCTCCATGGTTTGTGTTTTTCCAATTTTTCTTCTTGTAATTGATTTCTAATTTCAACATTTTTTTTTAATGCTTTCTACAATTTCTGTCCTCTTAAATTTATTGAAACAGGTTTAGAGACATGGAATGTGATCTATCCTGGCGATTGATATACCTGTGTACTTGAGAAGAATGAGTTTAGGTTTCTTGTAGCCCAGTCATTCATCCCACTGTTTTTCAAACCAGCTAAGAGGATTTGTCTCCCCAGTGTTGAACCCTAGGCCTGGTGCCCCCAATAAGTGGTTTGGATTGCTCACTTCTATTAGAGGATCTCTGGGCCTGTGTAATCTCCCACTTCTTATGTGCCTCTCCTAGGTCCTGACCCGCTTGTTTCTATTTCCTTAACAATTGACTCCATGTGGATCTTTCTTACATCCTTGGTTGTATAAGAGTGTGCTGTCTACAGTTTGTTTCAGTGAGAACTGTCCCATATGTAGACGTATTTTAGATGTATTCATGCGATAGGTGAGCTCTCTGTCCTTGTATTTTTTCTTTATTTCTTCCATCACTTTAACTTTTAATGCATTTTGGACTGATCATTTTTCTATGATAAGTATCCAGACACATTTATTTTTCTTGTTCACTGGGTCACTCATGTCTCACTCTTTGCCACCCCATGGATGGAGCATGCCAGGCTTCCCTGTCCTTCACTATGTCCAGAGTTTGCTCAAACTCTGTCCATTGAGTCAATGATGCCCTCCAATCATCTCATCCTCTGTTGCCCTCTTCTCCTCTTGCTTTCAATCTTTCCCAGCAGCAGGGTCTTTTCCAATGAGTTAGTTCTTTGCATCAGGTGACCAAAGTGTTGAACCTTCAGTTTCAGACCAATTCTTCCAATGAGTATTCAGGGTTGATTTACTTTAGGATTGACAAATTTGATCTCCTTGCACTCCAAGGGACTTTCCAAAGTCTTTTCTAGCACCACAGTTTGAAAGCATTAATTCTTTGGCTATCAGCCTTCTTTATGGTCCAACCTTTACATCCATACAAGACTACTGGAAAAACCATAAATTTGATTATATGGACCTCTGGTGGCAAAGTAATATCTCTGCTTTTTAATATGCTGTCTAGGTTTGTCACAGCTTTTCTTCCAAGGAGCAAGAGTCTTTTAATTTTGTGGCTGCAGTCACCATCCACAGCGATTTTGGAACCAAAGAAAATGAAATCTGTCACTGTTTCCACTTTTTCCCCTCTACTTGCCGTGAAGTGATGGGACTAGATGCTATGATCTTAATTTTCTGAATGCTGAGTTTTAAGCCAGCTTTTTCACTTTTCTCTTTCATCTTCATCAAGAGGCTCTTTAGTTCGTCTTCAATTTCTGCTATTAAAGTAGTATCATCTAAGGTTGCTGATATTTCTTCCAGCAATCTTGATTCCAGCTTGTGAGTCATCTAGCTCAGGATTTTTCAGGATGTACTATGCATATAAGTTAAATAAGCAAGGTGACAATATTCAGCCTTGATGTACTCCTTTCCCAATTTTGAGCCAGTGTGTTGTTCCATGTCTGGTTTTAGCTGTTGCTTCTTGTCCTGCATACAGGTTTCTCAGGAAGCAGGTAAGGTGATCTGGTATTCCCATCTCTTTAAGAATTTTCCAGTTTGTTGTGATCCACACAGTCAAAGGCTTTAGCATAGTCAATGAAGCAGAAGTGGATGATTTTTTGGACTTCCTTTGCTTTTTTTGTGATCCAGTGGATGTTGGGAATTTGATCTCTGACTCTTCTGACTTCTAAATCCAGCTTGTACATCTAGAAGGTCTAGGTTCATGTAACATTAAAGCCTGTCTTGAAGGATTTTGAGCATAATCTTGCTAGCATGTGAAATAACTGTAGTTGTACGGTAATTTGAACATTCTTTGGCATTGCCTTTCTTTGGGATTGGAAAACTGATCTCTTCCAGTCCTGTGGCCACTGCTGAGTTTTCCAAATTTTTTTTTTCATTTTTTCTTATCCCTTTAAAAATAACTTTAGAAGGCTGTGCATTGTATTCTGCTGAAATAGTGTGGTTTTGTGTAGACAACGAGACATGAACGTAAATTCTAATTGTGTTACTCATTGATTTGGGCAATTTTCTTAAATGCTTTTCTTTGTTACTGATTATGAAAAAATTATGTATCACACAAAATTTGTATAAGGATTTAAAGAACGAGATATAAATATAAAACATTTAGCAGAATGTTTTCCATACATATATATATATAATTGTTAATTTAATTACGTTACAGTATTTTGTTTTCAGATGGTCATTATTATTGAGGTTAAGAGTGATTGTGTGTAAGTTGTGTCTCTGGGAAGCAGACTTTGAACTGGAGTTAGGAGTGTAAGATTTTTATCAAGGAGGACAAAAGCCTTCAGGCTGCAATCCAGATCTGCCTTCAAAGAAAAGAGACAGTCTCAGACTGAGATAGTGATCTGTCAAATTTCTATCTGGCCAAGGGGCTTTGGAGCAAAATAACTCACTATAGGAGACTCAGAATGGGCAGAAATGCCAAACCTAGTACCTCTGCCACATTCTTCACGCAGGAATCGGCAAAAAGCCCAGGAAGAATGTAGTCTTTGTTTACAGATTCAGGCACTGTCAGCCAACTGTATTTTTTGCAGCCAGATAGCAAACTCTTTCTTGAAGAGGGATCCCAACAGTACCCCTCACGTTGCCCTGTAGGATTGTGGAGCAAGATTACCTGTGCTCATTCAAATCTGACCACCCACCCCCATCCCTTATTCACTGGTAGACTGTAAGGAAGGGGCTTAACCTCTTTATCCTTGGCTTCCTTATCTGTAAAATGAGAAAAATAACAGTAGCTACTATAGCAGTGTTATGCAGGTTAAATTAAATAATGCACATAAAGTACTTAGAATAATATCTGAAACAGAGCAGAGACTCAAACTATTTGCCATTAGTATTGGCATATTCTTACATATTTTGCCTCTTCTTTGGTTATTTTCTTGCCTATATACCCTCTTCTTTCATCTTTTGTATACAGTCTTTTCTAAAAAAAGAACATATTTTGCTGTGAACCTAAAACTGCTCTAAAAAATAGCCTTAAAGAAAAAAGCAACACTTCATGGATCCTTATCATTGCTCACATGCTTTTTCTCACACGTATTCCCCACTCTTCATTGTTCAGTGCAAGTAATTGCATTTATTAATATTCCATTCAATAATCACATTTAGTATAGGTAAGATGAGAGTCTACATGAGAATTTTCATGCCAAAACCTTGCAGAGTTGATGAATTGGTTCCACAGTATGAACAAAATAAGCTTCTCTGAGGGCAACTCATAAGCACTCTGTGCTGTATCCTTCCCAGATAAAAGGAAGTTATTTTATATCCATCAAAGTGGAAATAAGGTTTAGGTCAGTGGACCAGAAAAATATTACCTGTTTTGACATAAATACAACGGAACAATTCCAAAGAAATCCAATTTTGAACAGCACTGCATTCAAGGATTAGAAAGTTTCAGAAGATTTGGGAGCTCTGAATGCTTTTTGTTGTTTGAGGTGCTCTCTTGAGATTAGTGGAGCATTAATATGACAAGCCAGGCTTATCCTTGTGCTTTCCATTTCCTAAAAAAAAATGTAAATTTAATAGCAATCATTTATATTCAGTCTCACCCATTCCAAGAATCTGAAGGTTTTTAGATGGATCATCCTTTGAGGATGATACTCTAGAGCAATCCCAAGGCCACCACTAGAATTTACATGTAAAAATAGAAACCATGAACTATTAAACTATGATTGTAGAGAATTGTTTTGACCAACTTGACAGTCGTGATTTTTCTTTTTAAAATTTCATTTATTTTTCATCGTGTGATAATGACAGCATGACACTTAGAGGAGATAATGAATCTGAGTCGTTTTGTCATCGTACTCCAATTATTTTCCTTCAGACATTGCCCTTTCAGTCATTATTTGTTCAGCAAATATGTATTGAGCATATTGTGCTTGCTTTATTTCTAGGTACAGTGGTGTAGAAGTGAAGAGTTGAAAGAACACTCAATCTGCAGCTTAAAATTCTCCATTATCATTAAAATAGAATTCCTACATTGCCTACAAGCCAAATCAGTACTTGAGCTGCTGCCTGTGTTTATGAGCTAAGTCATCTAAGATCCTCATATCTTACGGTTTCTTCTCTTTTTTCAGATTGCATCTCAAAGGGTAACCTCACAGAGAAGTCTCTGGCCTAACATAGCTTGCAACTCCACGCTCCAGTTGCTATCGCTTAATACTGTTAATATTTTTAATCTAAAGTAATCATTATTGGAAATTATCTTATTTGTTTTTAACCACTGATTGATTTTTTTCGCAGTGTTCATGGCTTTCCTGGTTTTAGGGCTCCATCTGACAGTCACCTACTATCCCTTGATGCCTTGTTTCCAGGATCCCATGATCACTTTTTGCTTAGTGCTGAGTACTCTCCGAGTTCTAATGTTTGGTTTAGACTGCTACGAGCACTGTCATGCAGGCTATATGAGGATAAGAACTACGGTTTCATATTCACAGTTGTAGGTCCTGGAGCAATGCACCGTACACAGTGATTTCTCAAAAAAAAAAAAAAAAAAAGATTCAGCAAATTAATGACAGTTTAAAACTTTGTATAATATTTTCCACTTAGCAACTATGTGACATTTCAACTGTTTCACACAAAAAGGGAAAAAAAGGCATAAATAAGCTTAATTTCCCTTCTCCCTTTTCAAAAGTCTTGCATTCCTTCTATAAAATGGTTAGAACCATTTATGTTTACAGCCACTTGTGATTTCTATGATATTGAGTGTTCTCATTAGCAGTCTATTGATAGGAAGCAGGAAGAACTAAGAAAGTTTGGGGGTATTTTCATTTGAACCTTATGTTTTAGGTCACATCATTCTCTTAAATTAGTTGTAAATAAAACTTCTGATATTTCATAGGAAGTACTCATTTATACTTCCTCATTTATAAATGAGGAGATGCATAAAAGTTTATGTACTAATTTTTAAATTATTATTTGCATGTCTGACTTATTTCTACAACCGTTTTAGCATATAAATGTGTGTTCAGTTAGCAAAGAGTAGATTAAATTTCTTCCAACAATAACAGCATTGTTAGAATTTCTTCAACATTGATTATACCTCTTCAATATAGTGACACCCAATTATTTATTACATTTTCAAAGAAATGGTATATATTTGTTACTTATTTCTCCATAATAGATAATTCTTCTTATTCAGATAGACTTATGAAGTAGATATTAGATTAGAAAAGCAGAAAATTTGAAGACCTAATTATATGCAGAGAACATACAAAACATACGTCTATCTGATTATGGTTATTTTCATCAGAATTTCGTTTCAAATAGAATTTGAATTCTCAAATACTTAAGAAGAAAACAAAACAAAATTGTTTGTCATTTAAAGTAGCTGCCGTCTATGGAGTCGCACAGAGTCGGACATGACTGAAGCAGCTTAGCAGCAGCAGCAACACCCTGTGCCAGTGGAGTAACTTCATCATATATCATTTGAATTAGACAGAAAAAAAGCACTATTACTTGACTCTTTACCTTGACACTGTGCAAAAATAATAATAGTTATTATTATCACACTTTATATTTGAATATCATTCTTCCATGTGTGGCTAATCTATATATCAATAAGAATATCAGAAATTATATTAAACCATTAAACTGGGCAAAGTATTAAGTAAACATGTTATATTTTCTAATAATGTTAGATCTAGGGTCATGTTTTTAAGCAATATTAAACTAATTCATCATATAAGGACAGCTTTGTTTCAGAATGTCACTTTATACAGCATATTCTTTATTTTAAAATTATATGATCAAGAGTATAATAATTTTTATGTTCCAGAAAGGATATGAATTGCTTTTTTTTTTTTTTTTAACTGAAGCAGTCCAGGTAATTTGAATGGAAATTAATGCATAGAGGAAAATCAGCACCATTCAGTGGAAATGTCCATGTACCACAGTCTGTGGTGGTCTTTTTAGCAATCTAAGGTAAAATGAACAGTATTTTTTTTCCCCAAATGTTCTTTTAGTATTAGCTTTTGATAATGCATGAGAAGATGCATTTCTGTAACTGGCAGCCAGACTTGCCTTGTTATTTACAGTGGTTGCACCTTGCATAGATTTATACACTGAGGTTTTTACACACTGATGTTTAGCAGAGTTTTGACCACTTTCCTCCAGTGCACAAAGTGATGTCCAAACCACATGCCAATCGGTTATATTCAAAGCCTCAACTTGGATATTGCTGCTTTTAAACAAAGATGACCTCAGGAGCATCCTGGAAAAAGGATGAAGTGTAGCCTAGAAGAGGAAAAAGAAAACACAGGATGGATAAGGCTGTAGAATGCTGAGAAGAGCAAAAGTAAAACAACAGTACAAAGGCTAGATTATATCTATAAGTACTAAAACAAATTTAGTCTCATTTTCTTATTCTATTTTCTATTTCCTGACACACATTGTCATACTCTATCCATAAGAAAGGCAATGCAAAAGAATGCTCAAACTACCGCACAATTGCACTCATCTCACATGCTAGTAAAGTAGTGCTCAAAATTCTCCAAGCCAGGCTTCAGCAATATGTGAACCATGAACTCCCTGATGTTCAAGCTGGTTTTAGAAAAGGCAGAGGAACCAGATATCAAATTGCCAACATCCGCTGGATCATCAAAAAAGCAAGAGAGTTCCAGAAAAACATCTATTTCTGCTTTCTTGACTATGCCAAAGCCTTTGACTGGGTGGATCACAATAAACTGTGGAAAATTCTGAAAGAGATGGGAATACCAGACCACCTAACCTGCCTCTTGAGAAATCTGTATGCAGGTCAGGAAGCAACAGTTAGAAGTGGACATGGAAAAACAGACTGGTTCCAAATAGGAAAAGGAGTACGTCAAGGCTGTATATTGTCACCCTGCTTATTTAACTTCTATGCAGAGTACATCATGAGAAATGCTGGGCTGGAAGAAACACAAGCTGGAATCAAGATTGCTGGGAGAAATACCAATAACCTCAGATATGCAGATGACACCTCCCTTATGGCAGAAAGTGAAGAGGAGCTTAAAAGCCTCTTGATGAAAGTGAAAGAGGAGAGTGAAAAAGTTGGCTTAAAGCTCAGCACTCAGAAAACGAAGATCATGGCATCCGGTCCCATCACTTCACGGGAAATAGATGGGGAAACAGTGTCAGACTTAATTTTTTGGGGCTCCCAAATCACTGCAGATGGTGGCTGCAACCATGAAATTAAAAGACGCTTACCCCTTGGAAGAAAGGTTATGACCAACCTAGATAGTGTATTCAAAAGCAGAGACATTACTTTGCCGACTAAGGTCCATCTAGTCAAGGCTATGGTTTTCCAGTAATCATGTATGGATGTGAGAGTTGGACTGTGAAGAAGGCTGAGCACCAAAGAATTGATGCTTCTGAACTGTGGTGTTGGAGAAGACTCTTGAGAGTCCCTTGGACTGCAAGGAGATCCAACCAGTCCATTCTGAAAGAGATCAGCCCTGGGATTTCTTTGGAAGGAATGATGCTAAAGCTGAAACTCCAGTACTTTGGCCACCTCATGCGAAGAGTTGGCTCATTGGAAAAGACTGATGCTGGGAGGGATTGGGGGCAGGAGGAGAAAGGGATGACAGAGGATGAGATGGCTGGATGGCATCACTGACTCGATGGACATGAGTCTGAGTGAACTCCGGGAGATGGTGATGGACAGGGAGGCCTGGCATGCTGCGATTCATAGGGTCGCAAAGAGTCGGACATGACTGAGCAACTGAACTGAACTGAATGTTTCCTAGATATTTATTTTCTCAATCTTTTTAAACCAGTGTAAGGATTAGTTCTAGGAAGAGCCTCTTTGGATTCCTGACTTCACGTGAGCTAAGACATTCCTTTAAGACTGCAAATAATAACTTCTGGCTTGTCATGTATTGACAATTTTATATTAGTCACAAATTGGGGAAATATTAAATTAGGGACAGGTGAGAGCATACTGGAGAAGGCAATGGCACCCCACTCCAGTACTCTTCCCTGGAAAATCCCATGGATGGAGGAGCCTGGTGGGTTGCATTCCATGGGGTCGCTGAGAGTTGGACGCGACTGAGCATCTTCACTTCACTTTTCACTTTCACGCATTGGACAAGGAAATGGCAACCCACTCCAGTGTTCTTGCCTGGAAAATCCCAGGGATGGCGGAGTCTGGCGGGCTGCCGTCTGTGGGGTCTCACAGAGTCGGACACGACTAAAGCGACTTAGCAGCAGCAGCAGCAGAGGGCATACTGTAAATAAGATAACAAATCCATTCTCCCCATGTGTGAATGAAGCAAGTTGTCATGAGGGCAGGGAGGATGTAGACCTGGTGAGGGGATTTCCCTCCCACAGTATACCCTGCGAGATACATTTGTTTTATAAACCCTCCAAAGGTGGTAGATCACCTTGGAAGAAAACAAGCAACAGTAGCCACACTGTAACCATAATGCTTTCCCTATCTCACCTTGGTATACTGAAGACAGTCTCTCTCTATATAAAACTTGAGCATTTGCCCTATGGTCATCTCAGTTTAGCTGATGTGTCAACTTATGGTCTGAAAATGCAAGTTTATCTGATGAGTGAAATGTGGCCCTTTATTACAGTAGCGTGAAGAATAGAATGAAAATTGATTTTGGATTATGTGGTTTCTCCCTTCTACAATTTTCTGCCCTAGATTTTAATGTAATTTTTGATAAGTAAGTATACTAAGGTCAGATCATGGAAGTAATAAGTGATGAAGTCAGAATTTGCATCAGTAGCTTGACTCCCAAACTTCCTGCTATCCTGTGTCTTCTCATTAGAAGGAAATACTTAATCTTTTGAGGACATGAACATCTTCAAGTAATAAGATTGCTCTGTCTAGAATAATGTGCTTTTTCATGAAAAGATGCCATGCAACATAGAGGATTCACACATTTTAGGAATGAGTATTTGATTCAAAATGAGACTTTCTCCTGAGAAGGCAAAATGGAGGCTTTATTTTTCTTCTTTCTACAGGCCAAGAAAATTGTTTTAAATGGTGTTGTATTCAAAAAGGAAGAGGCAGATAAATAAGGTTGATTTTAAGGGACTAAATGGTATTATAAACTCGAGGTCAGCAACAACAGAACAACAAGAGCAATCACTGTGCTCTTTTGTGATTAGATTGTTTAATATACCTCCTCCTTCAGAGACCTGCATTTTAAAGTAATCATCTTCTATTCAGTCAGCATGGTAATATTTTATTTTTCCTCTTGCGTTACTGATATTTTAATATTTATTTTTTCTATTTCTCCTTTAGTAACTGTAACCTCCAAAGAATCATTTAAGTATGGATATATCTGGACAATACAATGTACATGATTTAGAAAATTTTAAATACCTCATTTAAGGCACATGTCACCATGATTTTCATATCAACCACATCCTCTTGTTAAGATAGTACTAACCCAGGTTTCTGTATCTGGCAAGCTCAATATTCTGATTCTGTGGGCATAATCTTACATCCAAAATCTTAGATAGTTTCCCATTCCCTGGCGGCTCAGAGGTTAAAGCGTCTGCCTCCAATGTGGGAGACGTGGGTTCAATATCTGGGTTGGGAAGATACCCTGGAGAAGGAAATGGCAACACACTCCAGTATTTTTGCCTGGAGAAGCCCATGGACGAAGGAGCCTGGTAGGCTGCAGTCCATGGGTTCACAAAGAGTCAGACACGGCTGAGTGACTTCACTTTCACTTGAGTTCCATAATGTGATTATTAAAACAATTAGGAGACCAGCACAATGAGCAAACTTTCAAAACATAAAATGCTATGAGTCTGTAAAGTCCACTACATCATTGACCAAATTTCAGAAGCTATCAAATAAATTTAGACCAGACCATTTTGATCTAGATTGTTTCTCCCACAGAGAAATACGAGAGGTTTCTCTTCTGCCAGTGGGTAATTTTAAAAAATATATAAAAATTCCCTTTTCATAGATAGATCACCCCCTTCCCATCTTACAGTCTTTGAACTGTCACGTTAGTGACAACATGCACACTTTCCCTTGGAAACATAACAAAAGTTATAACATTTTTCCCCCAGCACAGTCTGATAATGACAGAGAAGTCATTATAAGGATCAATGAGAAATGAACATGAAATTACTTTGCAAATTATAAATTTCTGCTTACATATAAATATCACCATTCTTCTTCTTTTCATTATCATTGCTACCACTACAACTATTACTACCACCACCAATGCAGTTAATATTTGGATTTTATAAATTCCAAAGTGATCTAAAAAGTCCTTTCATCCATGAAAGGAGGATTAGTAGCATGGTTTGATAATAGGTCTTGTATATTAGAGATAAGTACCTGGATTCTGACCCTACATTCAGTATCTGTAAGAAAGTGAAAGTTAGTCACATAGTCATGTCCTAATCTTTGCAACCCCATGGACTGTATACTACCTGGCTCTTCCATCCATGCAATTTTCCAGGCAAGAGTACTGGAGTGGGTTGCCATTTCCTTCTCCAGGGGATCTTCCTGACCTAGGGATCAAACCCAGGTCTCCTGCATTCCAGGCAGATTCTTTACCTACTAAGCCACTTAGGGCAAATTATTTTAATGATCTTTGCCTCAGGTTCTTCATCTGTGAAATGGGAATAAAAATTTTATGAGTAAATTCCACTTCTGGTCATGATATAATAACTGGTACAATACTTTCCTTCTTATGTAAAGAACTAGACAAATATGTATGAACAACTTATATGAGACGACGGTTTTCAGATATTAGGCGATAGCAGGAGTGGGAAAGTTTGCCTTTAAAGAAGGGAAAAATCATGCTGAGTCCTACAGTTGTTTGCATGTTCAGCCTGGATGCATGTTCTAGAGGCTTCCCCGATGGTTCAGCAGTAAAGAATGTGCCTGCAGTGCAGGAGACGTGGGCTTGATCCCTGTGTCAAGATGATCCCCTGGAGGAGAAAATGGCAACTCACTCTAATATTCTTGCCTGAAAAATCCCATAGACAGAGGAGCCTGGCGGGCTACAGTCCAAAGGGTTGCAGAGAGTCAGACATAGCTGAGTGACTAAGCATGCATATCTCAGACTACTGAAAAGGGGGAGGGAATCTATTGTAAAGATGTCAGGAAATCGATAGTAAGGATGGCATTTCTGCTCAATTGACAAGTTTCAAGCAGAGATCAGTGAAGCTAAGGTAGCTGAATTTGCAGGGCAGAACTATAGGAGAGGGAGCAACACTGAGTGCCAGAATTTACAGAGGGCGTTCCGCTGAGTCTTAATGAAACTCACATGCAATGAGACTTCGTGAGGATATGCAAAGAACAATGACTAGAACAGGACAGCTTCCAGGAACTGTTCACTGAAAAATTACCAGATGGATGAAATATAAAGCAATATCTTAATTGAACATCCATGATATTCAGTAGAGAATTTACTGTATAGTAGTTAGCATTTAAAAGGATTAGCATTAAAGAATCCACCTGCAGTGCAGGAGACACAGGATACACAGGTTCAGTCCCTGGGTTGGGAAGATCCCCTGGAGAAGGAAATGGCAACCCACTCCAATATTCTTGCCTGGAAAGCCCCACGGACAGAGAGGCTTGTCCAAAGCAGGATACAGTCCAAGGAGTCACAAAGTCTTAGTCGGACACAGCTAAGCACACAGGCAGGCAGTTAGCATTTAAGTGACATAAGCCATATCCATCCTTTCTCAAGACCCTGTCTTATTCCAATTTTTTTCTGAAGTTGGATATGGATGGGGGCAACTTTTCTAAAAGTCAAGGGGGGTGGTGTCACCCTTCTTTTATATGAGGAAAAAGAGAGAGTGAATAAACACAGAAAGAATATACCCTTATACACACACACACAGAGACACACACACACGTACAAAGGGAAAGGAACACATTTTATAAAAGCAAAAGTTCTGAATCACTTTCATACTCAACCTACAAAAGCTTCTACCCTTCAGCACCATAGTCTATTAATGTTCTCAACTGTGACCCCCATCAGTGCTTCTTTTTCTTGGAAGTAGAATATGAAGGACTTGAATTCGACTAGAGAGATCAAAGTTTTCCATTAATAACCATGACCCAAGCTCCAGTGATGCCACATGGAAAAGGAAAGAAATGAACTGATAATGCAGAGGAATAAATAGAGACTGGAGAGAGTCAAGGGTTAAAAAGAAGGAAAAGGATAGCATCATTAATATGACATGGGTATAATAGACAGGAATGCAAAAAGTATGCAATTTTTGAACACTTTGAGAGAAGTCTAATTTTGGTTTTGCCGAACCTAAGTGCTAGTATAGCACTGAGGAGGAGCTATGCAGCTGATCACAGTAAAAAGAGACATATGCTTAATATGAGCTGTTGGAACTAAATAGATTTTAAAGTGATCTGCTCGGAGGTACCTTTAGATACCTTAGGAAGTAATTAGTGAAGAGGTCAACAAAAAGGAAATAGAAGGCTTAGGATAAAATTTGAAGGCAAGTCTGACTTTCAAATGCATAAAATGGATGAAGGGTCAGCAAAAACAGAAAGTGGTAAGAGAGAAGTGAGATTTCTAGGGTTCAGTGGGTTTTGTAGCTTGCTGGGGTTATGTGATATTGTTATTTATAATAAGAAATATATTTATTTGATTTTTTGACCCATTCCTGGCACAGAACTCCAAAAACTTAGTATTTCCTAAGTGGTGATAGAGATAAAAGTATCTTTTGGTACATTAATGAGGTGACTTTGGGAATAAACCTAAGGGTAGGGGTTGGTTGCCAGAAAAACTAACCAAGTGGTTAGAGGGTTGGAAATTTCTGTTCCACCCTCTGACCTGGAGACTGACTGGGGGTTGGGGTGCTGCTAATCATCAGTGGTCAATGATTTAATCAATATCTTCTACGTAATGCTAAGGCACTTCGGTCTTGTCCAGCTCTTTGCAACACTATGGACTGTAGCCTGCCAGGCTCCTCTGTCCATGGGATTCTCTAGACAAGAATACTAGAGTGGGTTGCCTTTCCCTTCTCCAGAGGATCTTCCAGACCTAGGGATCAAACTCACATCTCTTATGTCTCCTGAATTGGCAGGCAGGTTCTTTACCGCTAGTGCTACCTGGGAAGCCATCCTCCATAAAAACCCCAAAAGGAGAGATTTTGGAGAACTTCCTCATTGGTGAACACATGGGGATTCAGACAGTGGTGCCCTCAGGGTCTGAAGCTTCATGCCCTTTCCCTGTACCTTGCTCTAAGCATATCTCCCATCTGGCTATTGTGAGTTATCAGTTTAGTTCAGTTGCTCAGTCATGTCTGACTCTTCGCGCCCCCATGAATCGCAGCACGCCAGGCCTCCCTGTCCATCACCAACTCCTGGAGTTTACCCAAACTCATGTCCATCAAGTTGGTGACATCATCCAGCCATCTCATTCTCTATCATCACCTTCTCCTCCTGCCTCCAATCCCTCCCAGCATCAAGGTCTTTTCCAATGAGTCAACTCTTCGTGTGAGGTGGCCAAAGTATTGGAGTTCAGCTTCAGCATCAGTCCTTCCAATGAACACCCAGGACTGATCTCCTTTAGGATGAACTGGTTGGATCTTCTTGCAGTCCAAGGGACTCTCTCAAGAGTCTTCTCCAACACCGCAGTTCAAAGCATCAATTCTTTGGTGCTCAGCTTTCTTCATAGTCCAACTCTCACATCCATACATGACCACTGGAAAAACCATAGCCTTGACTAGATGGACCTTTGTTGGCAAAGTAATATCTCTGCTTTTTAATATACTATCTAGGTTGGTCAAAACTTTCCTTCCAAGGAGTAAGTGTCTTTTAATTTCATGGCTGCAATCACCATCTGCAGTGATTTTGGAGCCCCCCAAAATAAGGTCTGACACTGTTTCCACTGTTTCCCCATCTATTTCCCATGAAGTCATGGGACCAGATGCCATGATCTTTATTGTGAGTGATATCCTTTCCTAATAAACGGATGCTCTACTAAGTAAAATGTTTCTCTGAGTTCTTGAGCTACTCTAACAAATTAATCAAACACTAGGATGAGGTCCTGGAAATCCGGACCAGAAATAACAACCTGGATTTGCATTTGGCATCTGAAGTGAGATGGGAAGCCATCTTATAAGACTGAGCCTTTACTCTGTGAATATGATGTGATTTCTGGGTAGAGAGTGTCAGAATTGAGTTGAGTAGCACACCCTGCTTGTGTCAGAGAATTGGTGGTGGTGTGGGGAGACACTTCCACATTGCAAGTTGGGTGCAGAACTCTTAGAAATGCCATAGCAAAATAGTTAGGCTGGGTGGCTTAAACAGCAGTAGTTTTTTTTTCTCACTGTTCTTGAAGCTGGAAGTCCAAGATCAAGAAGTCAGTAGGTCTGGATTCATCTGAGGCTTCTCTCCTTGATTTAAAGGCAGGTGGCTACCTTTTCACTGTGTCCCTTGGAGTCTTTTCTCTGTGCACAGGGATCTCTGAGGTTCCTTTGTGTTCTCATATCATCTTCTTGTAAGGACATTAGATTATATTAGGACCACGCTGCTGCTACTGCTAAGTCACTTCAGTCGTGTCCGACTCTGTGCGACCCCATAGATGGCAGCCCTAGAAGTCTCATTTCAACAGAATCACATCTTTAAAGTACCTATGTCCAAGTACAGTCATATTTTGAGGCACTTGAAGTTTAGAGTTCAACATAAATTTTAAGGGGACATAATTTGACCCATAATGGCAGGAGAGAAAGAAAAGCATTTAAAGCAAAGCATAATGAAGCATATCTACCACTAATTTTGGAGAGATCAAGGAGAAAGGGATTTTAAAACATAAGCTATGGAATTCATTATCAAAATGGTTTATTAGTGTGACAAAGATACCAGACTGAATGTGAAGGTTTTAGATGTGAAGGGAAATGAAGACATGTATGTGGTCATTTGAGAGTATTACAAGACTGAAAGGACAAGTTTTTTTCTTTTTGAATATGAAGGTCAGAGTGTTCTGAGTGGAAGAAGCTGATATGCAAAGACAGATATGGCTGATGGAAAGGGCATTTTAAGGAAAAGGCTTAGGAAGAAAAGGGACTTAAATTTCAGGATTTTTTAAAAGTGTGGGAAGGAGAAATTGAATAAGTTCATGACAGCTGGTCAGTTTTCATTCCAATCCCAAAGAAAGGCAATGCCAAAGAATATTCAAAATACTACACAATTGCACTTATTTCACACACTAGCAAGATAATGCTCAAAATCCTTCAAGCTAGGCTTCAACAGTGTGTGAACTGAGAACTTCAGATGTACAAGCTGGATGTAGAAAAGGCAGAGAAACTGAGGTCAAATTGCCAACATCTGTTGGATCAAAAAGAGAAAGCAAGGGAATTCTAGAAAAACATCTACTTCTGCTTCATTGTCTATGAGAAAGCCTTTGACTGTATGGATCACAACAAACTGTGGAAAATTCTTAAAGAGATGGAAATAACAGAGTACCTTACCTGCCTCCTGAGAAACCTGTATGCAGGACAAGAAACAAGAGTTAGAACCAGACATGGAACAATGAACTAGTTCAAACTTGGGAAAGGAGTATGTTAAGGTTGTATATGTCACCCTGCTTATTTAACTTCCATGCAGAGTAGGTCATGTGAAATGCTGGGCTGGATGAATCACAAGCTAGAATCAAGACTGCTGGGAGGAATATCAGCAACCTCAGATATGCAGATGATACCACTTTAATGACAGAAAGCGAAGAGGAATTAAAGAGCCTCTTGATGAAAGTGAAATAGGAGAGTGAAGAAGCTGGCTTAAAACTCAACATTCAAAAACCTAAGATCATGGCATCTGGTCCCATCAGTTCAGTTCAGTTCAGTTCAGTTCACTTCAGTTGCTCAGTCATGTCTGACTCTTTGCGACTCCATGAACCGTAGCACTCCAGGCCTCCCTGTCCATCACCAACTCCTGGAGTTCACCCACCCCATGTCCACTGAGTGGGTGATGCCATCCAGCTCATCCAGTCCCATCATTTCATGGCAAGTAGATGGGGACAAAGTGGAAGTGGTGACAGATTTCATTTTCTTGGGTTCCAAAATCACTGTGGAGAGTGACTGCAGCCACAAAATTAAAAGACAGTCCTTGGAAGAAAAGCTATCACAAACCTAGACAGCATATTAAAGAGCAGAGGCATCATTTTGCCAACAAAGGTCGGTTTAGTCAAAGCTATGGTTTTTCCAATAGTCACATATAGATGTGAGAGCTGGACCATAAAGAAGACTGAATGCCAAAGAGTTGATGCTTTTGAACTGTGGTGCTGGAGAAGACGCTTGAGAGTCCCTTGTACAGCAAGGAGTTCACACTAGTCAGTCCTAAATGGAATCAACCTTGAATATTCATTGGAAGGACTGATGCTTAAGCTCCAATACTTTGGCCACTTGATGCAAAGAGTGGACTCAATGGAAAAGACCCTGATGCTGAGAAAGATTGAGGGAGGAGAAGGGGCAACAGAGGATGAAATGGTTAGATGGCATCACTGATTCAATGCACATGAATTTGAGCAAACTCAAGGAGATAATAAAGGACAGGGCAGCATGGCATGTTGCAGTCCACTGGGTCGCAAAGATATGGACATGACTTAAAAACTGAACAACAAAAAGTGGGTCTCAGCATTCATAGTAAAGTAGGCTACTAGGTCATTTTCAAAAACTGAAAAGTGTTTGCTCTTCTGTGACTGATTTCTTTCACTTATCAACTTGTACGAGGCATCTAAAATGGTCAAACACAGAGAAACCAGTAGAATGGTATAGTCACTGCCTGGGGAGAGAGGAAAATGGAGTTTCAGCTTTGTGAGATAATTATGTTCTAGAAATCTGTTATACAACACTAAGCCATTAGTTACAACAGTGTATTATACAGTTACAAATTTATTAAGAGGGTAGTTCTGGTGTTAAATGTACTTACACACAAAAATAAGTGGTGCACCTCCAGTTGTTTGTGTGTGTATGTTGCTCAGTCACATCTGACTCTTTACAACCATATGGACTATTGCCCACCAGACTCCTCTGTCCATGGGATTTTCCAGGCAAGAATACTGGAGAGGGTTGCCATTTCCTCCTTCCAGGGGATCTTCCTGACCCCAGGGATCAAACCCACATCTGTTGCATCTCCTGCGCTGGCAGGTGGATTCTTTACCACTCACTACTCCACTTGGGAAACTTAGTGATAAAGCAAATGAATGAGAAGAGGAGTAATGGGAGGAACAGAAAAGAAGTTAAAAGTAACACTGATATGGAGAAGGATTAAAAGGAGGGAATGAATGAGTTTGAAAACAGGAAAATGCATTCAGAGCTGTGTTTGGTGGAACGCTGGAGAAATAATAAGGATATAATGTTCTCGTGCTTCAGAAGAAACAATGTTAATAACATTATGAATTTCAAAGATTTAGTAAATAAAGGAAAGTAGATTAGCAGCAGCAGCAGATTAATTTTACTGAAAAGTTAGAGAAAGAGGAACTAATATCAAGTAACTGACATTCATAGAAGTAATCACCTGTTGTTGTTGTTGTTGTTTTCCTGTCTCTCTAATGGCCCTGCTCACATAATAAACCATATTAGGAGCTAAGGGGTTATTCTATACCGATACCTCGTCTTTGAATGATCTGAGTGTTTTCCTTATAAACTTTTGATGTAAATTTTAATTAGCTGAACATACATAGCCTTAGGAAAGTTAATTTATTTCTAAGAAATTCTTTAATAGCTATTACAAAAACTAAGAAAAAACAGACCTAAAAAAAGATTAAGGCTGATTTATCTGTCTCAGAAAATGCAAGCTAACTGAAAACACAAAATGCCTCAATGCATGGAAATTGTTGTCATAAAAGTGAATTATCTCAGTGGATATGCATTCAGAAAGTTGTAAATAATGCTATTCACTCATAACACATTTTAAACTGGAAAAAAATTATGGACATCTCCCACTAAGAGAGATAGCCTCTTTGTTACTATAATATAGACATGCTAAATGACAGAAAATCACAACACAGTCAGTAAGTCGAAAAGCTCACGAGGTCATGTCTACATTATGCTAGTAATAGGATCTAGGTTCAAAACTTATATTGTGCCCATGTTGCCTATTCTCATTCTATTATAAAATAATGTAACTAAAACAGATGAACAGATTTTTATCTGCAGTTACCTGGAATTAGAAAAATTTGATACATAATCACACTCCCAAAGAGATAAATTCAACAGAAACACATATTTACTTCCAGTGCCATTTAGAAGCATAAAGAAAGTGTCAACCCTGTTTCCTCTCTCTCTGATCTGTTTTCCCTCAGAGACTACTTCCACTAGGCAGCTGAAAGAAAAACTAAATATAACTAATCCAGTAATCTTAGCCTGAGTTAATCATGTTAAACCACTCTTTAAGTAATTCATCTCTTTGGAATACAAACATTGCCTTTCAGATTTCTACCTCTTCCCTTTTGAGAGATGGTAGCATGACTTATACAATCTCTTGTCAAAGACACTCAGGCTGGGACCCACATGGAGTCCTTTGTGTCCTCCAGGATCTTGCCTGCGGAGGGCCTTGGACTGGTCAACTCTGTGGTCTGGTAAGGTGTGACCACATTTCACTCTCTGTTTTTCAGGCACCGGGAACTACTGCTGGAGACTGGCTACAGACATTTGGGCTGGGTCTTCAAGTATATAGCTCCGATAGCTCTATCATGGACCTGCAGATTTTACAGACCATCTGCTGTTCCTCTGATCACATCTGCCTCCCCTCACAGGGGATTCAGAGACTCCCAGAGCCTCAGACAAGCAAAGGCCTTCAAAAACATGTTTACCTCTTCAAGTTGATCAATCTCCCTGCCTCTGGCCATCACCTCTGAGCCACATTTATGCCACACTGAACCCAGAGAATTTTCCCAGGGGTTTGTGGCCTCCATGACACAGTTCCCACGGAATGATGCCACTTGCCACACTGTTTCCAAACTCTAACCTACAAGTATGAATGTTTCTCAGACTTTCAACTTCAAGTTTTGGTGCTGAGTGGGAAGAGAAGATAGGCACTTTAACCCTGACACTACTTTATCTTACCTACCTTAGGGAACTAAGACATATGACCTAATCATCATAGGCAGATGGAATGTCTTCTCTACCATGTGAAAGGAAATCTGTAGCTGGAGTCTCTCAGATTTGTTTCTTTGCGTACTAAAAAAATTAAGAAAACTGGTGTCTGTCTAAAAAAGCTTAGATATCTATATAATTGTTTTTCATCAAAATACTATTTTAAACATCATAAACAGAGTACAGCTGTTAACACTTTGCATTCCTGCTGTATTGACTGTTAGTCTTCACATACACACTCAAAGGGTTACTTTTAAGAGACTAGCAAGATAATCGTGAATTCATTACAGAAAAAGAAAAAAAAAGGTGCCTTAAAACATTTCAAAATATTAGTTTCATTACACTGAATAAGGAAATTCTAGAATTAGAGTGTTGATTTGAATTTGTAATCTGTTATTTACTGGTTTCTTTTGGACTTTTCAATAACTTCTTTTGAATTAAGAAAACCAAGCAAGCAAGGTTCACATGTTGTCACCTCCTATTATCTATGCGTTGCTTGGGCTAAATCTAGAACTGAGTCTCTATGTAATGAGTTGTTCTGGAGAACAAGATGGACGATACACTAACAGTACGATGAAAAAACAAAATGTTAATACTCAGTTTTTTAATGTGCAGTAAGATTCTGTTAACACTAGTCTATTAATTATCTACCTTTATTTCATGCTGTTCTTACAGAAATCTAGTCTCCGTTAGTCTCTCACATGTCTGTATTTTCTTTACCCATCACCTTCACACTAAATTTGGCCTTTATAACCTCTATTGGTCATGCATGTTTTTCAGTCTTTCAGTATCATTTCTGTATTAGTTATCAACAGCTTTATCACTTTACCATATGCTATTTGTCAGAAGGTTATTAAGTCCACCCCACAGTTAAGTGGGGGAGAGAGTAAGCTCTGCCTCTTAACAGGAAGAATATTACATAGTTTGTGGATACAGCACTTTCCTACAGGGAACAACTCTTTACCCATAATAATATACCTGACTATTATAGTGCTGTCCTGAACCCAGAGGTTACTGTGTGATCAAACCAAGCCAATGATTTTCATCCACCAGACAGTGGTGGTCAATTCCAGGGTTAACTACTAAAGATCTCTTACCCTTCAACCCAAGAGGTATATTCACTTGTATCTGTCATAATCCCCTTATAGGTACACTCTGTGCTCTCCTGAATCTGTGTTTATTCACCAGATTTCTCTGGGTGAAATATATTTCTAAATAATTTTCCCATCTTATTACATCTTCTTAATCTTTTTGTATAAGATCCTAATACATCTTTGAGTTCTAGCTCAGAGCCTGAAAAAAGTTAAAGTGCTAAGTTGTTCAGTCGTGTCTGACTCTTCGTGACCCCATGGACTCAGTCAGGCTCCTCTGTCCATGGAATTCTCCAGGCAAGAGTACAGGATTGGGTAGCCATTCTCTTCTCCAGGTGATCTTCCCAACCGAGGGATCAAACCTGGGCATCC
This sequence comes from Ovis aries, assembly GCF_016772045.2. Taxonomy (NCBI): domain Eukaryota; kingdom Metazoa; phylum Chordata; class Mammalia; order Artiodactyla; family Bovidae; genus Ovis; species Ovis aries. The sequence continues at coordinate 41,494,213 of NC_056061.1, forward strand.
TACATTGCAAGCAGATTCTTTACCATCTGAGCCACAAGGGAAGCTCAAAACTTACCTCATGTTAAAAGTTTTCTGTATTAAGAATATCTTGCCCAATTTTTTCATCCTCTTATAATCTCTTAGCATACCTTTTAATGCAGCCATTTCCTTAGCAATCAGCTTCACACAGGTACAACCTAATAGCACCTTCCCTTAGCTGTAACAGTTATCTTTTACTTTCTGTCCCAAGCTTCTCTGACACAAGATATCTATGGGAACCAATCTGGCCACTTACTCATGTGCAACCGGCAAGTATTAGGGAATTAAAGTCCCAGTGGGCAACTATGGATCAATGGAGAGAAAATAGCTGTTATTAAGTTCTGATCTTTTTTTTGTCCCTCAGACAGGTAGTTCTGGAATAATACAACCTTCATGGCTCTACAAATGGTCCAGGTAGACTTTAGCCAAGTTTTCTGCTGTGGTGACTAATTCAAGAATGTACTCTGGAGTTGGCTTTTCCTCCTTAACCATTTCAATCTGCCATATCTGCCACTCTTCTTCCCTGGGATTATTTCTGAAAATAAACTACCTGCCTACTTGTAACAGTTTCAGCCTTTGTTTCAAGAGGATACCTTGAGTACAACATTCTTCCTGACAATTGATGGAAAACAGTCACTTCTTTCCTCTTTATCAGAGGAGGCCTTTATGTTGCTCTTCTTATGCCTCCTTGTACTCATCTGTGACTTCCCTGGTAGCTCGGATGGTAAAGCATCTGCCTACAATGTGGAAGACCTGGGTTCTATCCCTGGGTCAGGAAGATCCCCTGGAGAAGGAAATGGCAACTCACTCCAGTACTCTTGCCTGGAAAATCCCATGGACGGAGGAGCCTGGTAGGCTCCTCCATCGGGTCACAAAGAGTCGGACATGACTGAGTGACTTCACTGTACTCATCTGTAAGATTCTTTAAATTGGAAACTATTGGCAATTCATCTTCATAGTCATTGATGCTTACCCTAGGGTTTTCCGTATCATGGGTTTTCAATCATTTCTTGAACAAAGACGTAACTTTTAAATTCCTTAAAAGTAGATGACATAGCGGAATACATATGCATGTTGTCTGCAAAACCAGCCAAGTATCTTTGTGAAATGTGCACCATAAACATTTGGTCAATGATTCAAATCAAATTCAGATTATTTAAAATTAAACTCTCAAAGACTCTGCCAATCTCAGTTTTTAGAGGCATCTCTTCTGGAAGATTACAGCCGTAGATTTATGTAGAACTTTCAGGAATTTTATGGACTGAAGAAGTCCAAAGCACCTTTTGAGTATCAACTGAGGCTATGTCTATATGACAGCAGGAAAAAGTAAATTAACAAATAATCAGATTAATATAAAAGTGAAAAATACGATGTTAAAATAGAAACCAGTCCCATATTTGCCCTTGACTTTATAATATTCTACACTACTGAGGGAGACTTGCTTGCAAGACATCTTGCTTGTATTGGTTGATCATTTCCTAGAACCACAAAGTTAACAGTTTTCATTTTAATGAGTCATAAGGCATAACTATTTTCCATGTTCCCATTTGACTTTATTAAAATTTATTTCTCACACATAGCAACTAAAATATTTCCAAATGTACATCGAAATGTGCTATCACTCTGCTTAAAGCAAAGGATGTTAGAACAAACCCACCTCCTTACCTTGAACTATACAGGCCTGCGTTGCTTATCCCACTTCATACCATACTCAGTCTTGGTTACTGGGCTAGTCACAAGTCCTCTGTTCTCTAATATTCCTACTATTTCTCATTTGGGGGGTCTCCACCTTCTATCCGGAGTGCTCTTCTATCCTTTTGCGTGTCTGAGCCTTTATCATCCTTCAGTTTTAGCTCAGTTTTACCTCCTTAAGACAATTCTTCCCTGACAACCACAACCAAAGAAACCAGACTTAACTACTTTTTTCAGAGCACCTTTTACATGCTGATATTAAATTATATATTCATATGTTTATTACCAGTTTTCCTTGTCTGTCTCTGCCCCCGACAGGTCCAGGAGAGCTGGGACCTTGTCTTTCGCACGCATTGTTATATCTCTAGTGATCTGCCCATAATAGGTGATATTCAATAAAGCTCTGTTGGATAAATGAATGAGAAGCAGTCTAGCATGGTAGAAAAAGCACAGGGCTTTGGAGACAGACTGGTTTTGAAAATCAGCCTGACTGCCCACTGGCTATCTACCATGGGCAACTTATTTGACCTCACTGTGCTTCAATAAAATGCAAATGATACAAGGACCAATCTCATAACATTGTTGTAAAGACTAAATGCTTGGAACGTAGTCCAACATAGTAAGCACTCTATAAGCATTCACTATTATTGATAGCTTATGCTGAAGAATGTCGGATTTATGACCTCCAAAGAAGATTTAGCTTCAGGACCAGGGACCAGGCTTGATCATTCAAGAGCTTTTGTGCAGCAGAGTTTTATCAAAGTAAGAAGAGCTTCTGACATAGACATCAGAAGGGGGGCTGAGAATGCCCCCACTCACTAGTCTTATCAAGGGCTTATATTCTTTTACCAGACCCACTCCTACAACATGCATCTTAATTAACAAGATTAGAATTAGCAATAAAAAGGTTTTACCAGACCCACACCCACAACATACTTCTTAAGATAGCAAGATTAGTCAGAAAACCTTCTTGTTAAGAAGAAACATGTCCTCGAGCAAGATACATTGTTATATTGACTAAAACAAAGCAATGTAGAAAAAGTTTTTTTCTCCTTGAGAGCCCCAGACCCTTTTCTTCTCCTTGGGAGCCCTGGAGTTATCAACCTACCTAGGAACTGACCCTATCATTATCAGGCAGGATGATTTTTTTAACTGGAAAAAGAACAACATAGTTTTATTTAATGAGATGAGAGCTGTCTGAATCTCTACCACTCATTTTAAAGTTAGAGACTCTAGTATTTGGAGAGGAGAGGGGAGGAGAAAAGAGTCATGGTATTCTTTGCTCTCTTATGCAGAAAGAGGAATTTTAATACTTCTCCCTCAGTTTGGTCCTTGAAAAAACTGACCATGTTCATGTGGAGACTTAGCAAAAGCTAAGTCTAGGAAGCGGTGATTAATCTTCATGGAACAAGGTATGGTAATGATGTGAAAGATTCTCAGAAACAAAGGACAATTTTAAATGCTAGAATTGCCTAAGATTAACTTATAAAAAGATTGGGTAGCTTTTCAAAAGAGATTTTTACAGATGAAAAAAACAATTGTAAACCAGAAGCAGTGGATAAGCTAAATTTAAAGTTGTCCCCCCCCCCCGCCCCACGTCTTTTCAAATTTGGGTTGCACAGCAAGATGAAATCAGTACTAGAAATGACAGATGATATGAGTCTGAGTTATAGTGCATACATTTTGAAATTCCAGACACACACATACATACTCATTGAGAATGAATTTGAATAGCCTTAAAAAAAAATACTGTGAAGAAATTCACCAAGTTATGCCATGCCTGACACCAAGGATGTGGTCCTCAAACTTGAGTGGGCAAAAGAATTACATGGTCATATTACACAATTATAGGTATGGAGTCTTTAAAGCCAAAGAGTCTGATTCAGTAGGGTTGAGTTGGCCTGGAAAAAAATCTGCTGTTTAAAGTCTTGTTGAATGACTAATTATATGACAAGCTGTATGAGGACTAAATTTAAATAAACCTCTGTCCTAAAGATTTGTCAAACTTGATGGTTATAACAAATCAAAAATGAGCTTTCACAGGGCCATTCTATAGGAGAGTTTAAGATGCCTAGATTTTAGACTATATGGAAAGATGGGAGTAAATAGTTGAAAATACATTGAAAACCTAATAAGCAACATTTGTTGTAATATAAATCAGAAAAGTTGAGATGTTTTAGAGAATGCATAGTTTAAAAGTTCAGGGAAAAGCAATCTTATAAATAAGCCAACATTTCATATATTTTGTTCTTCCATTCCCCCTAATTAATTTATTTCTAAATAGCTTAAATTACATCTGAAGTCAAATACCAGGCTGTGCCAGCCGCTGACAAGAACCTTAATTTTATATCTATAAATGGACATGATCAAGGGGATATAAGTTACAGGAGCCTTCAGTTCAGTTCAGCTCAGTTCAGTCACTCAGTCGTGTCCGACTCTTTGCGACCCCCTGAATCACAGCATGCCAAGCCTTTCTGTCCATCACCAACTCCTGGAGTTCATTCAAACTCATGTCCATTGAGTCAGTGATGCCATCCAGCCATCTCATCCTCTGTCGTCCCCTTCTCCTCTTGCCCCCAATCCCTCTGAGCATCAGGGTCTTTTCCAATGAGTCAACTCTTCATATGAGATGGCTAAAGTATTGGAGTTTCAGCTTCAGCATCAGTCCTTTCAATGAACACCCAGGACTGATCTCCTTTAGGATGGACTGGTTGGATCTCCTTGCAGTCCAAGGGACTCTCAAGAGTCTTCTCCAACACCACAGTTCAAAGCATCAGTTCTTTGGCGTTCAGCTTTCTTCACAGTCCAACTCTCACATCCATACATGACCACTGGAAAAACCATAGCCTTGACTAGAAGGACCTTTGTTGGCAAAGTGATATCTCTGCTTTTGAGTATGCTGTCTAGGTTGGTCATAACTTTCCTTCCAAGGAGTAAGTGTCTTTTAATTTCATGGCTGCAATCACCACCTGCAGTGATTTTTGGAGCCTAAAAAAATAAAGTCTGACACTGTTTCCCCATCTGTTTGCCATGAAGTTATGGGACCAGATGCCATGATCTTCATTTTCTGAATGTTGAGCTTTACTCCTCTTTCACTTTCATCAAGAAGCTTTTTAGTTCCTCTTCACTTTCTGCCATAAGGGTGGTGTCATCTGCATATCTGAGGTTATTGATATTTCTCCTGGCAATCTTGATTCCAGCTTGTGCTTCTTCCAGCCCAGTGTTTCTCATGATGTACTCTGCATAGAAGTTAAATAAGCAGGGTGACAATACACAGCCTTGACGAACTCCTTTTCCTATTTGGAACCAGTCTGTTGTTCCATGTCCAGTTCTAACTGTTGCTTCCTGACCTGCATATAGGTTTCTCAAGAGGCAGGTCAGGTGGTCTGTATTCCCATCTCTTTCAGAATTTTCCACAGTTTCTTGTGATCCACACAGTCAAAGGCTTTGGCATAGTCAATAAAGCAGAAATAGATGTTTTTCTGGAACTCTCTTGCTTTTTCTGTGATCCAACGGATGTTGGCAATTTGATCTCTGGGTCCTCTGCCTTTTCTAAAACCAGCTTGAACATCAGGAAGTTCACAGTTCACATATTGCTGAAGCCTGGCTTGGAGAATTTTGAGCATTACTTTACTAGCATGTGACTTGAGCCAATTTGACTTAAAAAAAAATCTTCTTCCATTCTGTGACTCCATCAGAATGTTAAGTTCAGTTCCAAGCACAACAATCTATGTTTTAGAGCTCAGGATTATACTTGCCCTTTGGGGAGGAGCTGTATTACCTGAGGATGGGAGTCTGGGGAGAATGAGGGGGCTTTGGTGGTCCTGATAGTGATCTGGGAGCTGGATGTACAAAAATTTAAATACATTGAGGTATATACTTAGGATATGTTCTTTTTAAAATGACTATTTAAATTTTTAGAATAGGTTTGGATTTACAGAAAGATTGTTAAGGTCATACAGAGATTTTTCACATACTTCACACCCGGTTTCCCCTGTTAATAATACCTTTTACATTTGCCAACGTTTATTCAGATTTTTCTAAGATTTTCCTTATTGCCCTTTTTCTGTTCCAAGGGTCCATCCAGGATTCCAGATTGCATTTAGGTGTCCTGTCTCCTTAGCTGTAACAGTTTTTCAGAGTTTCCTTATTTTTGATAACCTTGGCAATTTTAAAGAACACAGGCTACGAATTTTGCAGAATGTCCATCAGTTAGACTTTGTCTGATATTTTCTCACGATTAGACTGGGTTATGGGTTTTGGGGAGGAAATGCCATCATCACATCATAGCAAGAGTACATACCATCAATGTGATTTCTCACTAGATTTTGACCTTTATCACCTGTCTAAGACAGGGATTGTCAGATTTCTCCTCCGTTAAGTCCTCTTTCTTTCTCTCCCTTTCTATAGAGTGCTGTATGAAAGAAAGTCACTGCGTACAGCCCACACTTAGTGAGTGGGAAGCTGAGTGAAGTGAGTGAAGTCGCTCAGTTGTGTCTGACTCTTTGCGACCCCGTGAACTGTAGCACACCAGGCTCCTCCATCCATGGGATTTTCCAGGCAAGAATACTGGAGTGGGTTGCCATTTCCTTCTCCAAGTGGGAAGATATTCACTACCTATTTGAGGTTGAAATACCTGCCTAAATTATTTGGAATTCTTGTACACAGGAGATATGTCCATGTTCCTCTGTTTATTCTATCATTTAGTTATATCAGTAAGAACTCATAGATGTTTATATCATATTTTTAAATAAGCCCAGTGTTACTTTATGGATTGTGCTGCTCAAATTGTTCTAACTTTGGCCATTGAGAGCTTCCATTTTAGCTGGCTTTTTAGTTGGCATTTTAGTTGACTTCCATGTCTTTCGAAAAACTCTCACATTATGTCTTATTTTGTTTTTGTTGCATTTGTGTATTTGTTTGTTTGTTTTGGTAGGTACTTCCTTCCTTTCTGACACTACAACATGCTCCAGTCTCATCTTATATATTTTCTGCCCTTGGCCTAGAATCAGACATCCTGTTAAGCAGTAGCTGGTTCTTTGTATGGGACAGTGGTAAAACCAAGGTCTGAGCAATGTGATTATGAATACTAGGATGTTGTTGACTTGAAGTCCTCTTAGCTGACAGAGCAAGAAAATATATGTATGTGTATACTAACACCATGTATGTGCATATATCTATAAACGCTTCTGTATGTCAACACCGATATCTATTTTAAACTGAATAAAAAATTAACACAGATGTCTCAAACTCAAATCCATTACTCCATGGATTCTTCTAGTGTCTTTCCCTTGCTTATCTATAATTTCCCACTCCAACAATGAGAAATCTGGTTCTCACTGTATGCCATTCATTAATTTAATTGTTCAGTCCCAGTACATAGTTGATCCTCCATATCCATGAATTCAAAATATTCCTCACACAAAAACATTTGACAAAATTACTCCAGAAAGCTTCAAAACAACAAAACTTGAAATTGCCATGTGCCAGCGACTATTTACATAGCATTTACATTGTATTTTATACTATTTATTGGGTTGTCGAAAAAATCTGTTAGAACAGAATTTCTGGCCGATTCAGTACATTGAGTTACATTGTATTAGATTTTGCAAGTAATCTAGAGGTGATTTAAAACATATGGGAAAATATGCATAGGTTATGTGCAAATACTATGCCATTTTATGTATGGAACTTCAGCATTCACAGATTTTGGTATCCATAGGGGATCTTGGAATCAATACCCCCATGGATACAGAGGGACAACTGTACACGTAAAGCATTATGAGGATAACCAGTTCTTCTGTGAGACAATTTTATCAACTAGGGGACAGTGCTTATATGCAATTCCTTTGCCTCAGTCATACAGATTCCCCCCATTTCCAGAATTATTTCAGTCAGAACCTATCACTCTATCCCCTTCAGTGAGGTTGTTTCGTACGTTTAGATCATTTTGGCCACACTCAGCATTCTATCCTGTGGTATCTTCTTAAATCTTTTAAATGATTTTTTTTAATTGCACACATGAAGGTTTATTCTTTGCTGTTAAGTTCTGTGGGTTCTGACAAATACCTATTTTCACCTGTCCCCCATTATAGTACCATGCTGAAAAGTTTTACCTTCTCAATATTCCCATTCACTGTATATCAAAGATTCATCCTTTCCCTGCCTCCACTGAATCACCCCACCTCCAAGCCACTGATCTGCTTATTGTCTCTATCATTTTGCCCTTTCCAGAGTGTCATATGATGGGAGGCATACACACACATACACACACACATATACACACATGAACACGTATAGAAAGGAAATAACATATGTAGAATTTTCAGACTGACTTCTTTTCTTTAGCACTATGCATTTGCGATACATTTATGTGTTTGTGTGACAATATCCTTCTTTCATTTTGAATTGCTGAAAAAAATAAAACATCTTTGTGTGTGTGTGTGTGTGTATGTTAATCATGCGCACACACACAACTGTAGCCCACCAGGCTCCTCTGTCCATGGGATTCTTCAGGCAAGAGTACTGGAGTGGGTTGCCATTTCCCTCTCCCAGGGAATCTTCCCAACCCAGGGATCAAGCCCAGGTCTCCTGCGTTGCAAGCAGATTCTTTACCACATTATCTATCCTTTTACCTAGTGAAGGCCATCTTGGTTACTTCTAGTCTTTGGTAATTATGAATAAATCTGCTAAAAAAAATTGTGTGGCATTTTTTTTCCCCCTACGGACAAGTCTTTAAGTCATTTGGGTGAAATGTAAGAACTTGATGGATGAATCATATGTTAAGATTATGTTCAGCTTTGTAAGAAACTGCCAAGCTGTTTTCCAAAGTAGCAGTATCATTTGCATTCCCTCCAGTGATGAATAAGGGTTCTTATTGCTTTATGTCCTCACTAGCTTTTATAAATGTCACTGTTTCTAATTATTGATTTTAATGTGTATATAGTGGTATCTCATTGTAGTTTTAATTTTCATTTCTCTAATGACATATTAAAAAGCAGAGACATTACTTTGCCCACAAAGGTCCATGTGGTTTTTCCAGTAGTCATGTATGGATGTGGGAGTTGGCCTATAAGGAAAGCTGAGCACCGAAGAATTGATGGTTTTGAACTGTGGTGTTGAAGACTCTTGAGAATCCCTTGGACTGCAAGGAGATCCAACAAGTCCATCCTAAAGGAAATGAATCCTGAATATTCATTGCAAGGACTGATGCTGAAGCTGAATCTCCAATACTTTGGCCACCTAATGCAAAGAGCAGACTCATTTGAAAAGACCCTGATGCTGGGCAAGATTGAAGGCAGGAGGAGAAAGGAATGACAGAGGATGAGATGGTTGGAAGGCATCACTGACTCAATGGACCTGAGTTTGAGCAAGCTGTGGGTGATGGTAAAGGACAGGCAAGCCTGGTGTGCTGCAGGCCATGGGGTCACAAAGAGTCAGACAGGACTGACTGACTGAACAATGACATATGATATTAAGCAACATTTCACATGCTTATTTGCTATCTCTGTATCTTCTTTGATGAGGTATTCAGCTTTGTGCCCATTATTTACTGATATAACGTATTTTTGTGTTTTAACAGTTCTCTGTGTGTTTTGGATATGTCCTTTATCATATATGTATTTTGCAAAAGTCTTCTTGCAGCCTGTGTCTTCCCTATCATTTTCTTAACAGTATTTTTTTTTCCCAAAAAGGTTTTTAATACAGTTAAAAACCAAGTTACCATTTTTTTTTCTTTTATAGGTTGATTTTTGTGAGAATATAGCATGGAGGGGAATGGCAGAAGCGGGGTATATTGTGCACGGCATACTCTCTAATCCTTAGGTGCCACATTTGAGGCTCAATCCTATAACTGGGTTTTATGCTAAAGGAAAGACAAAATGACTTGATTATATAAAATTACTTTGTTCCTGTGCAAGTCTTCAACAATTGTTACTAGGAGGTCAGACTGATAGACAACTCCTTGGAAACCGTAGCACAGTTATCAGAAAGGCAGGCGGGTGGGCATGGCTGACATTTTAAAAACTAGATTCATTATACAGCTACTTCTAAAGCTGAAGTACTCTCTTTTGGGTTGGAATTCAGCTTTTGTTAATTAAAAACCCATTTATCTAAATTGTATTAGGTTTCCTTAAACGTAAAACATGAACACCTGCAAGTGGTATCAACATTCTAAAACCCAAGCTGCATAGGAATTGGTGTTATTTTTCATTGTCAGAAATGTCCTTGATCCAGATCTCTCTGTGAAGAAAATAGTATATAACAGAGTGAAAAAATAAAGCCCACCATTGATGTCTGAACATAGGGTACTTTCTAGAAGCAATGAAATATCATTGGTAATTCCTTATCATAAATTATTTTGCAGTAGATATTTGGAAGCTGTAAAATACTGTGATAAATAAAAGCTCCCAGAATACATGGGCTTGTATCCCAGCTCCAAAGCTAATGGGATAGTGATCTTGCACAAGTTATTTCCTCTCAGTTTCTTAACCTATATGTAATCATAGTGGGCCTAATGTTAACTGTCCTCACAAGGAAATACCCAGCTGGTTTAATCTGGTGCTGCTTTGGCCAGAAGTGAGGTTCTTCCTTCAGCCCTATTTCTAGCAGGATGCTCAGATTTCTTACCATCTCTTTAAGGCGGGCGGAGGAGGGGTGCTTATAAATGTCAGAATAGTGGAAGACTAGGTTGGTGGGGTGGAGAAGGTGATGGCACCCCACTCCAGTACTCTTGCCTGGAAAATCCCACGGACAGAGGAGCCTGGTGGGCTGCAGTCCATGGGGTCGCTAAGAGTTGGACACGACTGAGCGACTTCACTTTCACTTCTCACTTTCATGCATTGGAGAAGGAAATGGCAACCCACTCCAGTGTTCCTGCCTGGAGAATCCCAGGGATGGGGATGCCTGGTGGGCTGCCGTCTATGGGGTCGCACAGAGTCGGACACAACTGACATGACTTAGCAGCAGCAGGTTGGTGGGGAATTCATGACCCATTGCAGTTCCATCTTGGAGATCTCTCCAGTCTTTTCTTTAGGTTTTAGATATTATATAATTTCTTCATCTCATTTAGACGGTAGCTGATTTACAATGTTGTATTAGTTTCAGGTGTATAGCAAAGTAATTCAGTTATACATATATATACATACATTCTTTTTCAGATTCTTTCCCCATACAGGGTTATTACAGAATATTGAAAAGAGTTCCTGGTACTATACAGTACATCCTTATTGATTATATATTTTATATATAATAGTGTGTAAATATTAATCCCAAACTCCTAATTTTCCCTCCCCTCTACCACATTTCTGTTTGGGGCAACATAAGTTTGTTTTTGAAGTCTGGGAGTCTGTTTCTGTTTTGTAAATAAGTTCATTTGTATCATATTTTCAGACGCCACACATAAAAATAAAGTGATATAATATGATATTTGTCTTTCTCTGTCTGTCTGACTTACTTCACTTAGTATGATCATCTTGAAGTCGATCTATTTTGTTGCAATTGACATTATTTCATTATTTTTTAATCACTGAGTAACATTCCATTGTATGTATGTACCATATCTTCTTTATCCATTTTTTTGTTGTTGTTGGACATTTAAGTTGCTTCCGTGTCTTGGCTACAGTAAGTAGTTCTGCAGTGAATACTGAGGTCCATGTATATTTTCAAATCATGGTTTTCTCCAGATACATGCTCAGTAGTAGAACTGTTGGATCATATGGTAATTCTAGTTTTATGTTTTTAAGGAACCTTCATACTGTTCTCTATAGTACCATGCATCAGTTAACATTCCCACCAATAGGGCAGGAGAGTTCTCTTCTCCACAATCTCTCCAGCATTCATTGAAGATTTTTTGATGGTGGCCACTCTGGTGTGAAAGCGTACCTCACTGTAGTTTTGATTTTCACTTCTCTAGTAATTAGCAGTGTTGATCATCTTTTCATGTGCTTTTTGACCATCTGTATATCTTTGTAGAATATCTATTTAGATCTTCTGCCCATTTTTTGATTGAGTTTGTTTTTGATAATGAATTGCATGAGCTGTTTATATATTTTGGAGCTTAAGCCCTTGTCAGTTGTTTTATTTCCAAATATTTTCTCCCATTCTGTGGATTGTCTTTTTGTTTTGTTTATGGTTTCTTTTGCTGGGCAAAAGCTTTTAAGTTTAATTAGGTTTCATTTGTTTGTTTCTGTTTTTATTTTCATTTTTCTAGGAGGTGAATCTAAAAAGATGTTGCTGTGATTTATTTCAAAGAGTGTTCTGCCTATGGTTTCCTCTAAGAGTTTTATAGTATCTTGCTTTGCATTTATGTCTGTAATCCATTTTTAGTTTATGTTGTATATGGTTTTAGAGAATGTTCTAATTTCATTCTTCTACCTGTAGCTGTCCAGTTTTCCCAGCACCACTTATTGAAGAGATTGTCTTTTCTCCATTGTATATTCTTGCCTCTTTGCACAGAGTCATTGATCGTAGGTGTTTGAATTAATTTCTGGGCTTTCTATCCTATCCATTCATCTAAATTTCTGTTTTTGTGCCAGTAGAGTACTATTTTGGCTATTGAGTTTTTGTAGTGTGGTGTGAAGTCAGGGAGCCTGATTCCTCCAACTCCATTTCTCTTTTTCAGGATTGTTTTGTCTTTCGTGTTTCCAAACAAATTTTAATAAAGCTTATCTCTGAAAAAAAATCATTTTCCCCCTTAGGTTGGCTCTTTCTTTCAGTATTTCTTTTTTATTTAGTGTAAAATGGATGGAAGGGAAACAGCTCCTGGATTACAAATGTGAGAATAGAGGATAGAGAATTAAATAATTAACTGGATTAATTCATACTTTAGGATATAGTTCCTTGATACATGTAATGCCATAGGTCCATTAGTATAGAAAGAGACTTAGGTTACTGTCCAAATCATAATCACCACTGTTATGATGAATGACTTAGTTCAAGCTTCTGTAACAAAATACCAATGACAGAATAGCTTATAAATAACAGAAATTTATTTCTATAGTTCTGAACTGGAAGTTGGAGATGAAAGTACCTCCATTGTTGGGTGAGGGCTCTCTTTTAGGTCACAGACTTGTCATATGTCCTCATGTGGCAGAGTGTCAAGGAGCTCTCTGGAAACTCTTATGAAAACACTGTGTCCTTCAAGAGGACTCCACCTGCATCCCCCAAGCACTTCCCAAGAACCTCACTTCCTAATACCTTTGTTTTTGGGCATTAGGTCTTCAACAATTTGTAGGGTAGGGGGAACAAAAATATTCAGACCTTTTAAATGACCCAGAAATTTCCCCTAATTTGGAGTTTAGGAAAGATTACAAATAAAAGTTTCTGACTAGAGAGACAAGAAAAAAATAAAAGGGAAAGCCATTCTGACCACTTGAAATAGCAACAAATTATAATAGAGACTGAAAGGAAGAGTGAACCAAGGGATAAAGAAAAGGAATCACAATTTTCCTGAATGCTTTCTTTGACTGGCTTATATTTCATTCTCAATAGCAGCACTTGACCTCAGATCCAGGAAAGACAAAATCATTCCTGCTCAGAAGCCCATATATTTTTGGCAAGGTTCAACAGAAAGTTGCTTAATGAACAACATGATTAGGTAACACACACCTCTCTTGCATCAATCCTGACTCTGGGTGTTGGTCTCTTCAGAACATCAGGGCTCCAGAAGGGCCCAGGACAAGGGTTACTGCAGGAACCAGGCTAGGTGACTTCTAACTTATTTCTTTTTCTATTCAGCAGAAAACAAACTTAATAAATAGGCAGGAAACTCTCACATTTATTAACCAGAAAAATAATGCAGTTAAGATATTGATTCCAACCTAAGGATTTAATCAATTTTAGAAATCACTATTTTTAAGCCATACTTTAGTCAGTTTTATGTATTACATCCAGCAGTTAGAATTCAGTTCAATTCAGTCCCTCAGTCATTTCTAACTCTGCGACCCCATGAACCGCAGCACGCCAGGCCTCCCTGTCCATCACCAACTCCTGGAGTCCACCCAAACCCATGTCCATCAAGTTGGTGATGCCATCCAACCATCTCATCCTCTGCCGTCCCCTTCTTCTCCTGCCCTCAATCTTTCCCAGCATCAGGGTCTTTTCAAATGAGTCAGCTCTTCTCATCAGGTGGCCAAAGTATTGGAGTTTCAGTTTCAATATCAGTCCCTCCAATGAACACCCAGGATTGATTTCTTTTAGGATGGACTGGTTGGATCTCCTTGCAGTCCAAGGGCCTCTCAAGAGTCTTCTCCAACACCACAGTTCAAAAGCATCAATTCTTTGGAACTCAGCTTTCTTTATAGTCCAACTCTTACATCCATACATGACCACTGGAAAAACCATAGCCTTGACTAGATAGACTTTTGTTGGCAAAGAAATGTCTCTGCATTTTAATATGCTGTCAGGTTGGTCATAACTTTCCTTCCAAGGAGCAAGTATCTTTTAATTTCATGGCTGCAATCACCATCTGCAGTGATTTTGGAGCCCAGAAAAATAAAGTCAGACACTGTCTCCACTGTTTGCCATGAAGTGATGGGACCAGATGCCATGATCTTTGTTTTCTGAATGTTCAGCTTTAAGCCAACTGTTTCACTCTTCTCTTTCACTTTCATCAAGAGGCTCTTTAGCTCTTCCTAACTTTCTGCCATAAAGGTGGTGTCATCTGCATATCTGAGGTTGTTGATATTTCTCCCAGCAATCTTGATTCCAGCTTGTGCTTTCTCCAGCCCAGCATTTCTCATGATGTACTCTGCATATAACTTAAATAAGCAGAGTGACAATATACAGCCTTGACGTACTCCTTTTCCTATTTGGAACCAGTCTGTTGTTCCATGTCCAGTTCTAACTGTTGCTTCCTGACTTGCATACAGGTTTCTCAAGAGGCAGGTCAGGTGGTCTGGTATTCCCATCTCTTTCAAAGTTTATTAAAATAAATCATCAAGTCCTCTCCTTTCCTTCTATTTCTTTGAACTTCTAGGATATTTTCTGAAGCTACTCTGAGACTACAATAACATAATTTTTATTTGTTTTCTCTAAACATGCAGATTTTTCACTGAACCTTAGCTTAATTTTTAACGTAATAGTCCATTTGCATATGTTCTGTGTCATGCTGCTGTTCTCTTTGCTATAATGTTAGCCATTCATTATGAAATCCTATATTTTAGGTTTTATATCATATCAGTAAATATTCCCTAAAGTTAATACTAACCTCAATTGTTTATATTTCTTTTTATATATAGATATATAATTGTGTATGTGACTCTGTATTTGTCTGTGTGTGTTTCCTAAGTTTGGAAATGGTAAAAAGTTCAGAAAGTTTTATATTTTGGTTTTGTTTTCATGTCTTAGTCTCAGTTTGAAATTTACTTCAGTTTTACAATGACTGAAGTTAATAAAACATTATTAACACTTGTTTTATCATTGCTACCAGTAGTTTGTGTTATGTATATCTGAAGGTATATTTTCTACATCAAAACCTTTCATGTTAAATCATCTCTACTATCTTGTGATTTCTGTGAGTTCTTAATAATGCAACTATTTCTGAGTGGATTTCTTGCAATCCAAATTGACCTTACCAGAACTATGCTCAGGGCTAACACCAGCATAGACTCAACCAGTTTTACTAAATTTAAGAACTCAAGGATAACATCAAAGCACCAACATCATTTACTTTCCAAGACATAAAACATGTCTAGTTTCTCTTCTAAATTCAACTTTACTAACTTTGAAGAAAATATTATAAAAAAGCAATTGTGACAATATGGATTGGTTGTCAAGAGACCCAAGTTCTACCTGGCAGTGTGACAGGTGGAAGTCGCTTAGATTTTTTTGGTATTTTGTTCACAGTATGAGTTTTGATGGGATAATTTATAGGGTCTTATCTTAAAATTCTGAGATTCTAAGAACTGAAATTTCAATGTCAAAAGACCCATGTCCATATCCCAAATCTACTTTCACAAACTATCAATTGGCTATTAACCTCCTTCAAGTTAGGCTTTTCATCTGTGAAGCAAAAGAGAATATCTCATTTCCATAGGCTTTCCCTGGCTTAAAATTTTCCCTGGTATAAATCTAATAGAGGTTACTAGATTCATGTGTAGTAGCAGCAAAATAAATAATAAAACTTCATGACATGTTGAATACACACATTAAGTCCTGCTCCTTCCTAAAATCCCATTACCGAAATAATGTTCATAAGGTAGAAAATGACAAAACAATGAGAATGGGCAGCAAGATTTGGAAGCTGGAAAGCAGAGGCATAAAGAAGAATTGATTGAGAGAAAACTGAACCCAAAGTCAACAGTGGGAAAAGCAGAGGGACAACTGTATTTAGATCATGGATGCTTCAGAGGGCTCCAGAATTTCATAACTGACTCTGGAAATGGAGTGAAAATAAGGCTACACAAGACTGACTGAAAATCCCTTTAAGGTACTGGTACAGACCTCCACATACCAATTGGAGTTGTGAAAGTTGCTCGGTTGTGTCCAACTCTTTGTGACCAGGCCAGAATACTGGATTGGGTAGCCTTTCCCTTCTCCAGGGGTCTTCCCAACCTAGGGATCAAACCCAGGTCTCCCGCATTGCAGACAGATTCTTTAGCAGCTGAGCCACAAGGGAAGCCCAAGGATACTGGAGTAGATAGCCTATCCCATCTCCAGCAGATCTTCCTGACCCAGGAATTGAACCAGGGTCTCCTGAATTGCAGGGGGATTCTTTAGCAGCTGAGCCACAAGGGAAGCCCAAGGATACTGGAGTAGATAGCCTATCCCGTCTCCAGCAGATCTTCCTGACCCAGGAACTGAACCAAGGTCTCCTGCATTGCAGGGGGATTCTTTGCCACCTGAGCTGCCACATACCTTACTACTCTGCAAACAGGCAGTGGCTTTTCCTCTAGAGACCTGCAGGGATAATTATAAAGGCTAGAGTTACACCTTTATTGAGAAAAACACTGGTTTACTCCTTATCTTTTCTAGAATTCTGTGGTGAAGGGCATGTTGGATGTGTAAAGTGGAAGAATCATGGCAAATCTGTCTGATACAACAGTAGAGTCATCAGATGGAGAGGACAGACCCACTCTGTGGTCTGGCACCCCAGTGAGGAGCTTCTGGTTGTGCTCCAGAAAGGAAATACAGGTGTACACATATCCATGTGTTTGATCTTCTTCCCTGGGGCATTATCATCCAGAAGAAAGAAACCAGAGCCTGCTCAGTGTGTGACATCCTCAGGCCCAATTGCCCACTTTTCTCTCAGCTTTGCAGTACCCAGTTTCCTTATTTTAACACAGTGCTTGTCCAGACTCAGGAGCTCCGACCTTGAGGAGGAACCTGTACTTTGTGAAGTAGATTCAACAGCCAGTCAAGGAGGCAGAACATAGCTCTTCTGATATATTTTGTGGAAAATGAAATCAATATGCTTCCTGTGTTTGTTCCTCAGGTGCTGATTTTTGATGCATAGGCAGGAGGGTAATTATTCTTTCACCAGACACCAATTTTTAATTGATGGGATTTTACCTTGTAACTTTTATATATGGAAATACTATTTAATTGTATAGTCATCCCTAGTATCTCTTTTTTGTATCTCAGTATCTCAATATTGTTCCAATATTGTCTACCTGTCTCACAGAGGTGGAAGAGATTGTCACAGTTCAGTGGAAGATCCTTCATAAGCTGAAAGTGCCAGTTTGAGAAAGTGACATTTGAGAAGCCATGCTGTGTTTCCATGGAAACAGCTTGCAGTTTTAAGAAAAACTCAGGTTTTAATCTCAAATGCAAGAATGGAAGAAATGCTAATCTGAAGGCACAAATTGTTTTCTGCAAATTTAAAACTTTATACAAAAGTTATATTTGTTGTATGTATACAGTTTACCAACAGTGTGTCCAGATTTGATTTTGTCAGCAGTCCAGGCACATTGTAAGTGAAGTATTTTTAGTAAGAGACTCTCATCTTCATTTTTAGGGGGAATTTGAGAATGCCATTTAAGAGGAAAAATATAATGAAGGGACAATTTTGTGATTATGTACAATGGGGTTATGGAACCTTGCATTGACTCATCTCTGTGGAAGCATAACACTGTTCTTAGGCACTAAATGACAAATTGGTTGTGTGTTAAACTTATAAGGATAGGCAGGAGTGTGAGAAGTGTGTTCAACAAATGAAGTATCAGAATAAGTAAGTAGAACTCTTTTGTAATATTTATAATGAAAAATGGAAAAGGAAATGGCAACCCACTCCAGTCTTGGCTAGAGAATCCCGTGGACAGAGGAGCCTGGTCGGCCGCTGTCCATAGGGTTGCACAGAGTTGGACATGACTGAAGTGACTTTGCATAATGAAAAAGAAATGGGGATAAAAGGGAAAAGCTTTGTGACAATTTCAAAAACATTCATGGGTATGTTTGCACATACAAAGAATAAGGTGGAAGGAAGTAAGAAGCATTGCCAGCCAGGACAAAGAAAAGGTCTTTAAAAAGTTTTGAAACATCTTTTTGACGTTTTCTCCATCTGCTAAAGATCAAAGCTAACTAGAAGATTACTGATTAGGTAATGAATCTTACAAAAAACTCTAACCAGTTATTTTTCCTTAGTGAAACTGTTGGAGCAAAAAAGGATCGATTGATGAGAATTTCTTAAAAGCTTGGGTAAATGCTGCTATGTTATTTTAAATGAATCATGGTGGTCAGGAACAAGGAGAATGGAGACAAAACTTATTTCCCAGAAGAAAAAAATAAACCTATCAGAAATGTGATAAGATCGTCTCTACATTAAATAGCTACAAATAAATTGTAGCACATAGGTGATGGATCTATTGCATAACAGCAAACATTTTAATGGAAATCTGCCTTTTCTATAATTCAACAAATGGTGATATTTTGAGACTTTCATTTTCGTGATTTACTGCTGCACTCATGCTTCACCTACCCTCCATGAACTTGTCTGTGTTGTGAAACAGTAATTCGTAAACAAAGGATCCACTAGGACAGGGAACTTACATTCCAGAAAGGAGGCCAGACTCTAAATTTAGCTGTAGAACACTGTCTTTTAGTAAAAGAGCCTTGAAGATGAATAAAGTAGTGCAGGGAGAAGAAAGTGAGGCTGCTACTTTACATAGTATACCTGATACCCGGGGAAAGGATTTTGAAACTTTGTGGACAGAGATGTTATATAAACTGCGGGTAGCAGTGAGCCTTGCAGATATCTTGGGGAGCATCATTCTGGGAAGGAGAAACAATAAGGGCAAAGGGAAGAGGAGGCATATACCTGGGGCAGGCATGTACCTGCACAGAGTACTCCAGAGATAGCCAGAAGTCTGTGTAACTGGGGTGGAGGGAACAAGGGAAGAATGAAGGAAGAATGGTCAGGTCAGAAGCAAGGGCTAGATCATGCAGGCTTACATGCCTACTGTATATACTTTGGATTTTATTCCCAGTGATGAAAGGAGTCACCAGATGGTTTTCAGAAATAAAATATCATAATATAATTTAACATATTATAAAGGGACATTCAGCTACAAAACGGTGGATAAACTGTAAGTTTCTGAAAATAAAAACTACATGTGAATGTACAACCAGGGAAGAAAAGGTGGTGGCTTGAACCAAAATGACTTAGGTAACAGAATGAGAAAGGTTCATATTGAGAACACTTTTTGAAGATAGAATTGACAGATTATCAGCAAAGGAATGGGTGTGGGTGGGAAATGAAGAGAAGAATCAAGACTGATTCCAAGGATTGTGGCATGAGAAAGGAAAGTATGCTGGTGTCACTTTCTGTAACTACGGGATGCAAGAAATTTAGAGTTCAGCTTTTAAAAACTGAAGTTCTAAAAGTTACCTTTTAGAAATCCAAATGCAGATTAGATATATGAGCTTAGAGTTCACATGATGGAGAAGGCAATGGCAACCCACTCTAGTACTCTTGCCTGGAAAATCCCATGGAAGGAGGAGCCTGGTAGGCTACAGTCCATGGGGTTGCTGAGTCGGGCACGACTGAGCGACTTCACTTTCACTTTTCACTTTCATGCATTGGAGAAGGAAATGGCAACCCACTCCAGTGTTCTTACCTGGAGAATCCCAGGGACAGAGGAGCCTAGTGGGCTGCCGTCCGTGGGATCGCACAGAGTCGGACACGACTGAAGCGACTTAGCAGCAGCAGCAGCAGCAGTAGAGTTCACATGAAAAGTCAGGGCTGTAGATATATTTTGGGAAGTGATATGCATATCCATGAGACTTCTTAAAGCCATAAAACTAGAAAAGACTGCCTAGGAAGGGAATGTGAATAGAGAAGAGAAGATAGGCAAGAACAAAGCCCAGAGCACTGTGACTTTTAGTGGTTAAGAAAGGCAGAAGGATACAGCAAGGTAGTGAGAAGGAGGAGTCAGTGTTTGAAAGAAAACGAAGTGGAGGATGTCACCAAAACTAGAAGAGGGTGCTTCAAGGACTAGGAAGTAATCCACTGTGTCACTGCTGAGAATCTGAATAAGATGGAGACTGGGAATTACCTTTTCAATTGTCAATTTGGAGGTTATTAGGGACCCAAATAAGGGCACTTTATAGTTGACTGGTAGGAAAGAAAGATGAATTGAATCAAAGGAGAATAGGAGAAGTAGATAAGAAATTATAAACAACTCTTCTGAAATATTTGGTATATCAGGGAATGAGGGTCTGTAACTGGTGAGAGATGAATGCCATGGCAACTCTTTTTATCATTTTATGATGGGGATATTATACATGCTTCTATGAACATAAGAACTATCCAATAGAAAGGAAAAATGATGGCAAGGGAAAAATAATTACAGGAGCAGAGTCTCTGAGATGGGGAAAGGTGATTGACTCAATGCACAATTCAGAAGATGGTTTAAGGAGTATGGAAAGTTAATTCATTTTAACAGAAGAGAAAATTGAATTATCAAGAAAAAAAATGTAGGTAGATTGGAATACATGATGATGGAGGTAGAAATTCTCTTCTGATGACCCCTATTTCCTCAGTGAGCTCCTGAAGACACAGACAAGGAACTGGGGTTTTAAGTGTCAATTTGTGGCTCAGCTGGCAAAGAATCTGCCTGCAATGTGGGAAACGTGGGTTTGATCCCTAGGTTGGGAAGAGCCCTTGGAGAAGGGAAAGGCTACCCACTCCAGTATTCTGGCCTGGAGAATTCCATGGACTATATGGTTCATGGGGTTGCAAAGAGTTGGACATGACTGAGCAACTTTTGTTTTCACAAGTTGCTTAATGCTGGAAAACATCATCATAATTTAGCAGCTTTAAACAATGAATATTTATCATATTCCAATTTCTGTGGGTCAGGAGTCTAAGCATGGTTAATATGATTCTCTGAAAGTCTGCAATCAAGGTGGCAGCCAAAACTATGTTCTGTTCTTATGACTTGACAGGGGAAGGATTCTTTTCCAAACTCCTGTGATTGTTGGCAGAATTCAGACTTAAAGACCAATGGATTCAGAGCCTTTGTTTCTCGCTGCCTGGTCGCCTGAGGTCACCCTCAGTTCTTTGCCATATATTTCAAATGAAGCAGCTTGTTTTATCAAAACCAGCAAGGGGACTTCCCTGGTAGTTCAGTGAGTAAGAACTCACCTGCCAGTGCAGGGGGACACTGCTTTGATACCTGGTCCAGGAAGATTCTTCATGTCTAGTGGGGCAAATAAGCCCATGTGCCACAACTCCTGAGCCTGAGATCTAGAGCCTCTGCTCTACAACATGGGAAGTCACTGCAATGAAAAGCTCACACACGGCAACTAGAGAGTAGCCCCTGTTCCTTGCAACTGGAGAAAGCCCACGTGTAGCAACAAAGACCGAGCAAAGCCAAAAATATATAAATAAATAAAATCACAGAATGGGATAAAATTTTAACAAACAGAAAAACCAGCCAGGGAGAGAGTCTTCTAGAAAACCGGACAATACAATCTTGTATATCATATTCACAGATGTGATATTTAGTCACTATGAAGAATCAAGTCACAGGCCACATCCACACTCAGGGGGAACAGACTATAGGACAACTTGAGTACCAAGAGGTTAGGAAAACTAAAGTTGTCTTAGAGTCTGTCAACTACGAAAAAGAATGATAGCTTGAATAACAGTGCCATATGAATTCAGAAAGGCTAGAACTGTATAAAAAAGATCTTCATGACCCAGATAATCATGATGGTGTGATCACTCATCTAGAGCCAGACATCCTGGAATGTGAAGTCAAGAGGGCCTTAGAAAGCATCACTATGAACAAAGCCAGTGGAGGTGATGGAATTCCAGTTGAGCTATTTCAAATCCTGAAAGATGATGCTGTGAAAGTGCTGCACTCAATATGCCAGCAAATTTGGAAAACTCAGCAGTGGCCACAGGACTGGTAAAGGTCAATTTTCATTCCAATCCCAAAGGAAGGCAATGCCAAAGAATGCTCAAACTACCGCACAGTTGCACGCATCTCACATGCTAGTAAAGTAATGCTCAAAATTCTCCAAGCCAGGCTTCAGCAATATGTGAACTGTGAACCTCCTGATGTTCAAGCTGGTTTTAGAAAAGGCAGAGGAACCAGAGATCAAATTGCCCACATCTGTTGGATCACAGAAAAAGCAAGAGAGTTCCATAAAAACATCTATTTCTGCTTTATTGACTATGCCAAAGCCTTTGACTGTATGGATCACAATATACTGTGGAAAATTCTGGAAGAGATGAGAATACCAGACCACCTGACCTACCTCTTGAGAGATCTGTATGCAGGTCAGGAAGCAACAGTTAGAACTGGACATGGAACAACAGACTGGTTTCAAATAGGAAAAGGAGTACGTCAAGGCTGTATATTGTCACCCTGCTTATTTAACCTCTATGCAGAGTACATCATGAAAAACACTTGGCTGGAAGAAACACAAGCTGGAATCAAGATTGCTGGGAGAAATATCAATAACCTCAGATATGCAGATGACATTATCCTTATGGCAGAAAGTGAAGAGGAACTCAAAAGCCTCTTGATGAAAGTGAAAGAGGAGAGTGAAACAGTTGGCTTAAAGCTCAACATTCAGAAAACAAAGATCATGGCTTCTGGTCCCATCACTTCATGGGAAATAGATGGGGAAACAGTGGAAACAGTGTCAGACTTTATTTTGGGGGGCTCCAAAATCACTGCAAATGGTAATTGCAGCCAAGAATTTAAAAGATGCTTACTCCTTGGAAGAAAAGTTAGATAGCATATTCAAAAGCAGAGAGAATACTTTGCCAACATAGGTCCGTCTAGTCAAGGCTATGGTTTTTCCTGTGCTCATGTATGGATGTGAGAGTTGGACTGTGAAGAAGGCTGAGTGCCGAAGAATTGATGCTTTTGAACTGTGGTGTTGGAAAAGACTCTTGAGAGTCCCTTGGACTGCAAGGAGATCCAACCAGTCCATTCTGAAGGAGATCAGCCCTGGGATTTCTTTGGAAGGAATGATGCTAAAGCTGAAACTCCAGTACTTTGGTCACCTCATGCGAAGAGTTGACTCATTGGAAAAGACTCTGATGCTGGGAGGGATTGAGGGCAGGAGGAGAAGGGGATGACCCAGGATGAGATGGCTGGATGGCATCACGGACTCGATGGACATGAGTCTGAGTGAACTCCAAGAGTTGGTGATGGGCAGGGAGGCCTGGTGTACTGCGATTCATGGGGTCGCAAAGACAAAGAGTCGGACACGATTGAGCGACTGAACTGAACTGAACTGAATGGGGTTTGGACTTACTATCAGAAAGACTAACATAAACAGGAATGTAGCACACAGTGTTTTTCATAATGCTAGTATCTTATGGAGAGATGGATGATTAAATTGAAATGTAAACCCTTCTTGGATCTGGTTTAAGATAAGGTGGGGGTGATTTGAACTTGGAAACTCATGGTCATAGTGAAAGTAAGCCAAGCTCTGTCACCTTCCTCATAATTCAATTGAGAGGGAGAAGTAAAAGAGCTAGTGAAAGGTGTTCTTTCCAGCTGCAGTTAGCTTACAGTATGTCATTATAGGACAAGTATATAAGCTCTAGAGTTTTATGAGTCTGGGTTTAAATCCTGATCCTATCCCTCGTGAGCTTTGCAACCCTAATTAGGTTGCTGTCACTTACTTTAACTAATAGCACATAATTCTAGGAATTAAGTGCTACAATTATTTGCATTTTATAGATGAGGAAACTAAAAGTGGAGCTAAAATTAGCTCCTTTACTCTACAAGGATATTCTGAAGGTTTATGAAACAATACAGTTAAAGCAAAACCATAGACACTCAGAAAGTATTAGCCAGAAATATTATCCTTATCTATGATTAATTAACATTCTCTAATCAAAAATATATTTAGGGAGTGATGCAATTTCAACTATTCTTATTTAGAGCTTGTAATTCATGAAAATATGTTGTAGACTACTCATAGTCCATACAGTTCAAAGCATATTATAAAATTTAAAATATGAAAATTATTGTGTTTAGATTTAAGAAATTGAAAAGAGAACTTTATTTTTCTTCTACTTTCAATTCTTCTATTAATCTTTTAAAATTAATTTTATTAGATTATTGTTGCTTTAAAATGTTTTGTTAGTTTCTTCTATACAGCAAAATGAATCCCCCACACATGTGCATATGTATATCCCATACCTCTTGGACTTTCTTCCCATTCAGGTCACCACTGGGCATTAAGATGAGTTCCCTGTGTTATATAGTATATTCTCTTTAGTTATCTGTATGTATCAATACCAATCTCCCAGTTGTTCCCCCTTTCCCTTTTGGTATCCATACATTTGTTCTCTACATCTGTGTCTCTATTTGTGCTTTGCAAACAAGATCATCTATACCATTTTTTCAGAGAAGGCAATGGAACCCCACTCCAGTACTCTTGCCTGGAAAATCCCAAGGATGGAGGAGCCTGGTAGGCTGCAGTCCATGGGATCGCGAAGAGTCAGACACGACTGAGCGACTTCACTCTCACTTTTCACTTTCATGCATTGGAGAAGGAAATGGCAACCCACTCCAGTGTTTTTGCGGAGAATCCCAGGGACGGGGGAGCCTGGTGGGCTGCTGTCTCACAGAGTTGGACATGACTTAAGCAACTTAGCAGCAGCAGTAGCATACCATTTTTTTCTAGATTCCACAACTACGTTAATATATGATACACACACACACACACACACAAAATATTTGTTTTTCTCTTTCTTCATTCTGTGTGATACTCTTTAAATCCATCCACATCTCTACTGATGACTCAGTTTTGTTCCTTTTAATGGCTGAATAATATTGCATTGTATATACGCACTAAATCTCTTTATACATTCCTCTGTTGATGGACATTTAGGTTGCTTCCATGCACTGATTATTGTAAATAGTGCTGCAATGAACATTGGGGTGCATGGATCTTTTTGAATTATGGTTTTCTCCAGGTATATGCCCAGTAGTGGAACTTCTGGGTCATATGATAGTTCTATGTTTAGTTTTCTAAGGACCCTCAATACTGTTGCCCATTCTGGGTGTGTCAATTTACATTCCCAACAACAGTGCATGAGGGTTCCCTTTCTCCACACCCTCTCCAGCATTTATTGTTTGCAGATTTTTTGATGTTGGCCATTCTGACTGGTATGAGGTAATACCTCACTGTAGTTTTGATTCACATTTCTCTAACAACTAGTGATGTTAAGTACCATTTCGTGTGTTCATTGACCATCTGTATGTCTTTGGAGAAATGTCTATTTAGGTCTTCCACTAGGTTTTTATTTTTTTGTTGTTTGTTTTTGATTGGGTTTGTTATCTTGATATTGAGCTGCTTGTATATTTTGGATGTTAATCCTTTGTCAGTTGCTTTGTTTGCAGATATTTTCTCCCATTCCAGTGGTTGTCCTTTTGTGTTGTCTATGGTTTTCTTTGCTGTGCAAAAGCTTTTAAGTAGGTCCCATGTGTTTTTATTTTCATTACACTAGGGGATGGGTCAAGAAAGATCTTGCTGAAATTTATGTCAAAGAGTGTTCTGCCTATATTTTCCTCTAAGAGACATTACTTTGCTGAGTAAGGTCCGTCTAGTCAAGGCTATGGTTTTTCCTGTGGTCATGTATGGATGTGAGAGTTGGATTGTGAAGAAGGCTGAGCACCAAATAATTGATGCTTTTGAACTGTGGTGTTGGAGAAGACTCTTGAGAGTCCTTTGGACTGCAAGGAGATCCAACCAGTCCATTCTGCAGGAGATCAGCCGTGGGATTTCTTTGGAAGGAATGATGCTGAAGCTGAAACTCCAGTGTTTGGCCACCTCATGCAAAGAGTTGACTCATTGGAAAAGACCCTGATGCTGGGAGGGATTGGGGGCAGGAGGAGAAGGGGACGACAGAGGATGAGATGGCTGGATGGCATCACCGACTTGATGGACGTGAGTCTGAGTGAACTCTGGTAGTTGGTGATGGACAGGGAGGCCTGGCGTGCTGCGATTCATGGGGTTGCAAAGAGTTGGACACGACTGAGTGACTGAACTGAAATGAAGAGTTTTATAGTGTCTGGCCTTACAGTCAGGCTTAATCCGTGTGTGTGTATTTGTGTGTGTGTGTGTGTGTGTGTGTGTGTATGTAGCAGAGTTTTATTAAAGTATGAAAAGGGACAGAGAAGCTTCTGACATAGACATCAGAAGAGGGGCGGAGAGTGCCCCCAGGCTTAATCCACTTTGATTTTATTTTTTTGCATGGTGTTATGGAGTGTTAAAAAAAGATATGTCATCCTGCTTTTTTTAAATTGAAGGATAGTTGATTTACAATGTTGTATTAATTTCTGCTGTACATCAAAGTGATTCAGTTATACATACATACATAAATATGCATAAGTATTCTTTTTTATATTTTTTCCATTATGGTTTACATAGGATATTGAATATAGTCCCCTGTGCTAAATAGTAGGACCTTGTTGTTTATCAATTCTATATGTAATAGTTTGTATCTGTTCACCCCAAACTCTCAGTCCATCCCTCCTCTGCCTCCTTTTCCAGGAACCACAACTCTGTTCTATATGTCTGTGAGTCTGTTTCTGTTTTGTAGACAGATTCATTTGTATTATTCTTTTAGATTCCACATACCAGTGATATCATATAATATTTGTCTTCCTCTTTCTGATTTCAGTTAGCTTGACAATCTCTTGGTGCATTCATGTTGCTGTAAATGGCAATATTCTGTTCTTTTTATGACTAATATTTCACTGTATGTTTGTACCTCATCCTCTTGATCCATTCATCTGTCCGTTCAGTTCAGTTCATTTCAGTCGCTCAGTTGTTCATCTGTCAGTGGACATTAATGTTGCTTCTGTGTCTTGCCTATGGTGACTAGTGCCAGTATGAACTCGATTTCATTTTGTTGAATTAGAGTTTTGTCCAGATATATGTCCAGGATTGGTATTGCCGGATCATATGGCAACTCTAGTTTTTTTTGAGGAACCTCCATACTGCTTTCCATAGTGCCTGTAGCAACTTACATTCTCAGCATCAGTGTAGGAGGGTTCCCCAGGATTTTTATTGGTAGACATTTTAATGATAGCCATTCTGATCAGTAGGAGGTAGTACCTCATTGTAGTTCTGATGGCATCCACTCTGGATCCTGATAGTTCTGCCTATAAAAAAATCTGATCTGTAGAAATGTCATTTGCAACAGTAAGCTTTTTTTTTAAAGAAAGGAAAAGAGGGAAACTAGGAAGAGAGGAAGGGAAAGAAGGGGCAAAAGCATAAAGCAAGGAAGAGACAAAGAGAAAGAAAGTAAAATATAAAAGATAAAATTTTTAAAGTTTGAAAATACATTTAAGTTTATTTCCAAAGTGCTGATTATTTTTTTAAAGTGTTAGTGTCACTAATGAATTGTTAGCTCACTTGAAGCTAGTTAGGTAAAATACGTTTCTCATATTCAGAGTAGAAAATATTTTATTTCCTAGAGCACAGTAATTATCATTAAGAAGGCATGATGCTACTAAATGGTGAATAAAAACACATTTTCTGGAGTTCTTGGAAATCTGTGCACAATAAAGAAGAGTTATTTCAGCTTATGAATTCTTGGATTTATGCCTACAAAAGTTAAAAATTCAAAAAGACTGAAGTGTTGCAGGGTATCATTAAAGAAAATAGGTATTTTCTCAGCTATTGTAATAATATATGATGCCATAGTGCTAAGAAACAAAATAACACTGTCAATTACTGAGAGACATCTTAATTAGAGAAAAGTTTTGGGAGTTTCATTAATGATAAAGAGATGACTGAAATCAGTCTATATGGCATTATAATCATGTCTGCAGAAAAGCAGATATTATTTAAATAAAATGAATATTTTATAAGGGCTATTTAGGAGAGAAGTTTAAGAAGCTGTAGCACATAGAAAAAAAAAAAAACTATATCAATCGGTATTAGATTTTACTAGATTCTGTGAGCAAATAAATCTGAAGCTCTCTCAAAACTGTCAGCTCTTATAAGACCATAAGACATCCTCAGAAATACTTACTTTTCTCCATAGAAATTAAAATTGTTGTAAAACACCCTACTACTACTCAGACATAAGGCATTTGGAAATATCACACTACCATGTCTCAGTTTATTTTCCTTTGCTTGACTAAATTGCATTCATGGAGAGAACGCCTGCAAACCCATCCATGCAGTTGTCAGGAGTACTATCTGATTCCATGGTTCAGCCACAGTAGGGGAAATCCTTGATTCTCATAAGAAACTGTACAAAATTGTATATTTTGTTGTGCAGTTGCTCAGTCATGTCTGACTCTTTGTGACCCCATAGATTGCAGCACGTTAGGCTTGCCTGTCCTTCACCATCTCCCGGAGCATGCTCAAGCTCCTGTCCTTTGAGTCAGTGATGCCATTCAACTGTCTCATCTTCGGTCATCTCCTTCTCCTGCCTTCTATATTTCCCAGCATCAGAGTCTTTTCCAATGAATCAGCTCTTCGCATCAGGTGGCCAGAGAATTGGAGCTTCAGCTTCAGCACCAGTCCTTCCAATGAATATTCAGGATTGATTTCCTTTAGGATTGACTAGTTTAATCTCTTTGCAATCCAAGGGAGTCTCAAGAGTCTTCTCCAAAACTATAGTTCAAGCATCAGTTCTTTGGTGCTCAGCCTTCTTTATGACCCAACTCTCATATCCATACATGACTACTGGAAAAACCTAGCTTTCACTACAGGGACCTCTGTCAGCAGGGTAATGTCTCTGCTTTTGAATATGCTGTCTAGGTTTGTCATAGCTTTTCTTCTAAGGAGTAAGAGTCTTTTAATTTCATGGCTACAGTCACCACCCACAGTGATTTTGGAGCTCAAGAAACTAGAGTCTGTCACTGTTTCCATTGTTTCTCCATCTATATGCCATGAAGTGATGGGATGAGATGCCAAGATCTTAGTTTTTTGAATGTTGAGTTTTAAGCCAGCTTTTTCACTCTCCTCTTTCACCTTCAAAAAGAGGCGTTTTAGTTCCTCTCTACTTTCTGCCATTGAGATTGGTGTCATCTGCATATCTGAGGTTATTGTATGTACTCAGCAATAATAGTTTCACTCAGGCATTAGCAGCCCATAGATAGTAGACTTATAGTCTTATACAACCTTATAGTTATTTTTCTCAAGCCACATTTCTTTTTTACCCATTGGTCTCTAGTATATTGTTTATGTTAATTAAACCAAAGTTCGATGATTTCAGGCCCCAAATTGTACCCCTTTATAAGGAAACGTGGGCTTCTCAGGTGGCGCTAGTAAAAAACCCGCCTGCCAAGCCAGGAGACATAAGAGACAGGGATTCAATCTTCAATCTCTGGGTCAGGAAGATCCCCTGGAGAAGGAAATGGTAACCTACTTCCAGTGTTCCTGCCTGGAGAATCTCATGGACAAAGGTGCCTGGAGGGCTACAGTCCATGCGGTCACAAAGAGTCAGAAACAACTGAAGCGACTTAGCACACGCACATAAGGAAATCCAATCCACAATTAATAAACTATGTATGAGTTTGAATTCTCAGAACACATGGCAAAAATTTCAAGACCTACATATCATTAAACTTGTTTTCCTGAAATGAAAAAAAAAAAAAAGCATACTGTGGAATTCAGCTGATGTAAACTTGGGCAAGGTATTGCTTTCGACCTCAAAACTGGTGAAAATACTAGAATCTGTTTCATAATGTATGTAATGTCCTTAAAATAGTGCTTGGCACATAGTGAGAACTCTGTTGCCTATATGTTGGGCCCTTAGACTTTAAGACTTCAGTGACTCCTCTGTGAATGTCTCTGTAACCCTTCAGAAGGGATTGAACTTTCTCTTCCTAATGCCTTCTTCATGCGTACATGTGTGCTAAGTCACTTTAGTCCTGTCTGACTCGTTGCTACCCTATGGACTGTAGCCAGTCAGGCTCCTCTGTCCATAGGATTCTACAGGGAAGAGTACTGAATGGGTTGCCATGTCCTCCTCCAGGGGATCTTCCCAAATCAGGGATCAAACCCGGGCCTCATATGTCTCCTGCACCGGCAGGTGGGTTCTTTACCACTAGTGCCACCTGGGAAGCCCATGCCTTCTTCATATCAACCTCTATTTTGAGACTCATGTGACTATATGCAGTTATATTAATCAGGACTCTTTCTGTTCCATGAAATAAACCTAACTAAAATTAACTTGATAAAGAAGATTTACTGGCTAACGGAGTGGAGCCAAAAGGCAAGCATGGTTCAGGGTAGAACTTGAGGGTTCAAAACACATTATCAAGGCTTTATTTCTTTACCTGTTTCTTCTGTTTTCTTCCATGTGTTACCTTTTTGCTCAGACAGAAACTTTCCATGTCAGACAAAATATATCTATGAAATGTTCCCCGCCTGTATTACTAGAGCTCAGCTGAGCTTGGTTCACATGCCTAGCCCTGAAGCTATCACTTAGCAAAGGGAGGAAACTCACTTGCCAGTTGATATCATATGTCCAACTCCAAAATATAGAGATTAATAATCCTATGAGGAATATACAGAGTGGTTCTTCAAATATAAAGGACAGAATTTTTATCAGTGGGGTTCAGGGACACTAGGCAATCAGAAACAACTGATAACTTGTGAAGAAATGATTCTTTCCTTTTAAGTTTGTGAACTCCTTGGACATGGACATATCACATTAATTTCATTCCTCATCATCTAAAAATAAGCACTCTGTGTATGTTAAATGGAAATAGTGGGGCATAATCTAAAGCAAAATAAAGTAGTCAAAAGAGGCTTCATTGGGAAGATAATATTTGAGCAAAGATGTCAAGAAGGTGAGGAATCACCATGGTATATGTATCAAAGCCAAGAACTAAAGTAGCTTCTGACTTTATTCAGATTTCCGCAGTTGTTTCCTGAATGTCTTTTACTGTTCCAGGATCCATCCTAGATACCATTTTCATTTCATATCTATGTGGTCTTAGTCTTCCCTAGTCTATGACAGTTTCTCAGTCTTCCTTTGTTTCATGACCTTGACAGTTTTGTGAAGTTCTGATTATTTTTCAGAATGCCCCTCCATAACAGTGAGTATGTTATGGTTTCTCATGACTAGACTGGGGTTATATATTTGGAAAGAATAATACAGAGGGAGCATGCTTTTGAAAGTTGGAAGAAAGATCCTGTTTGGTGATGGGAATGATTCACTAGGAGAGGGTAGACTTAATGATATAGAAGTGAAAGGGGACAATTGCCAGAGGAATGCCTTTGAGCAAACAAGAGGAAATAGATTTTAGAAGATACTCATAGTTAAAAGAAGGGTTGACAGAGCTTCTGAGCACAGATGATACAAGTAAGACTGTGGTGCTGGAAGACTGGGCCTATTTTCCTTTGATCAGGTATTAGTTTTCTATTGCTGTGTAACAAATTATCACAAATTCAGCAGTTTAAGACAACATATTTTTATTATCTCGGTTTCCACGAGTTAGGATACCTGGCATAGCTTAACTTGCTTCTCTGCTCAGGGTCTCACCTGCTGTAATTGAGGTGTCAACTGGTGCTGAAGACTCATGTAAAGTTCAGAGCCCTCTTTCCAGCTCCTGTAGTCTTTGGGGAATTTCATTTCCTTGAAGCTCTAGACTCATGGTGGTTTGCTTCTTTAGGCCAGCAAGAGAATATCTCTGTCTTCTGTCTTTAACCTCTGGACTTTCTTTTAAAGGTTTCAAGTGATTAGGTAGGTCCACCAAGGATTATCGACTTTTCGATTAACTTAAAGTCAACTATTAGCAATCTCAAATTATCATCCTCAAAAGCTCTTCACCTTGGCCATTTAATAAGCATAGGAATGATAACTCATTAATGTTGCCTTCTTCTTTAGAGGTAAATTATAGATCTTACCCATATACAAGGGAAGATGATTCTATAAGGGCATGGCTCATTGGAATCATCTTCAATAGCTTCTACTTTCTTAGGTAAGCAAGAAGCACGATCACACATTGTTTGGACGGAGGAGAAAGTAGTGGAGGTTTGAGGAAATGGAAAAAAGTATGAAATATATCTAAGAATGTGTGTACTCTGACTCTAAACAATCTCTTCAAGATTTGTAGGGCTTCTCCAGAATGTAGTTTTCTACTGTAACTGCTTATCCAACCCAATCCTCATACTGTAGCTAGCTACTAAATATTCCAAAAGATATTTGTGGGGCTTTGTCATAAATAGTAAGAATTAATTTTACTGTCCCTAAGATTTAGTGATCTAGGAGAAATTATGACTAATGGAGAAATGAGGTTAATAGTCAACTCATGGTCTTCTAAATCTTAATACTGATTGATATGCATGTTAATATTTACTTAAAAAAATTTGTGGTCCATGCTGTTTTAATAGCTGTGTTAAATTTAGCAAAATGTTTGGTGGAAGGAGCACAGGGATTATGCAAATAACCCAGAAACTATGACTCTCTCAAGCATTATACTGTTAAAGTAAATGACGGATTAAAAGTCTGTTTAACTAGGACACTTCTAGAATTTCTCCCACTAATATGTTAAATCAATACAATAGCCTTACTTTTATGGAAGGAGTAGAGTTTTTGCATATTGCTTCTGTTTGCTTTATAGAACGTCCCTAAAATTTACTTTGTATAAAAGGCTCATTAAAAATAATAACATATGAAATAGAGCAACAGTTTTATTTTTAATATCTTAATGAATAAAATGAAATTACATATGCCAATATTATTTGGTTACAACAATCAAATATGGAATGCATTTATAGTCTTCTTACAAGAAGCCCAAGAGGAATAGAAAAACAATAGGAAATGTTCAACACAAACATGTGGATACCATGTTTTGTATATGCAGAGCTTCATATGAATCTTTCTTCAGTTCAACAAACATCTAATTCACACCTACTCAGTGTCAAGTACTGGCACCGTAATGGTGGAAAAGATACTCACTAATTAAGGCCAGTTTTAAAAGCTCCAGGGAATGCTGCATTTCATTAAACTTAGTGTTGAATCCATGACTGTATTTTTTTTAACTTCTATTTTATTATGTTCTGTTTTCTGTATTATATATTCTTAAAAGAATTGAAACCAAAGGTATTTTCTACCCTCAAGGTGCTTATGGTAAGAGATACACATGTATGAAACTTCTTTCAAAACCAAGTAGTTAAAGTTAGACTAGAAGTGTAATCTGAGTGCCTAGCCTGGTGCATGTAGGAAAAAGGTTGGGTGTAGGGAAATAATACCACTAAAATTGAATGACAGAGTTTGTTCAGCTCTGTCTCGATTCAACTGTGGGACATTGGCAACTTCGGTACATATATTTTCTTAATTTATGAAAGAAAGCCAACTAAGAATGTTGGATGAATTGTTGCTGTTGTTGTTCAGTCGCTCAGTCATGTCCAACTCTTTGCAACGCCATGGACAGCAGCACACAAGGCTTTCCTGTCCTTCACCATCTCCTGGAGTTTCCTCCAACTCATGTCCATTGAGTCAGTGATGCTATCCAACCATCTTATCCTCTCAGCCCCTTCTCCTCCTGCCTTTAATCTTTCCCAGCAGCAGGATCTTTTCTAAAGAGTCGGCTCTTCACAGCAGGTAGCCAAAGTATGGAGCTTCAGCATCAGTCATTCCAATGAATATTAGGATTGATTTCTTTTAGGATTGACTGGTTTGATCTCCTTGTAGTCCAAGGGACTAAGGGTCTTTTCCAACACCACAATTCGAGCATCAATTCTTTGGTGCTCAGACTTTTTTATGCTCAAACTCTCACAGGAAAAACTATAGCTTTGACTATACACACCTTTGTTGGCAAAGTAATCTCTCTGCTTTTTAATATGCTCTGCAAATGTGTCATAGCTTTTCTTCCAAGGAGCAAGCATCTTTTAATTTCATGGCTGCAGTCATTGTCCACAGTGATTTTGGAGCTCGGGAAAATAGTCTGTCACTGTTCCCATTTTCTCCCCATCTATCTGCCATGAAGTGATAGGACCGGCGGCCATGATCGTAGTTTCTTAGTGTTGTTTGAAGCCTGCTTTTTCATTCTCCTCTTTCACCTTCATCACAAGGCTCTTTAGTTCCTCTTTCCTTTCTGTCATAAGGGCGGTGTCATCTGCATATCAGAGGTTATTAATATTCTCACAGTAATCTTGCTTCCAGCTTGTGCTTCATCCAGCCTGGAATTTCGCATGATGTACTGTGCATATAAGTTAAATAAGGGTGACAACATACAGCCTTGGTGTACTCCTTTCCCAATTTTGAACCAGTCTGTTGTTCCATGTCCCTTTCTTTTTCTTTTTTTTTTTTAATTTTTTTATTTTTTAAATTTTAATATCTTTAATTCTTACATGCGTTCCCAAACATGAACCCCCTCCCACCTCCCTCCCCATAACATCTCTCTGGGTCATCCCCATGCACCAGCCTCAAGCATGCTGCATCCTGCGTCAGACATAGACTGGCGATTCAATTCTTACATGATAGTATACATGTTAGAATGTCATTCTCCCAAATCACCCCACCCTCTCCCTCTCCCTCTGAGTCCAAAGGTCCGTTATACACATCTGTGTCTCTTTCCCTGTCTTGCATACAGGGTCATCATTGCCATCTTCCTAAATTCCATATATATGTGTTAGTATACTGTATTGGTGTTTTTCTTTCTGGCTTACTTCACTCTGTATAATCGGCTCCAGTTTCATCCATCTCATCAGAACTGATTCAAATGAATTCTTTTTTACGGCTGAGTAATACTCCATTGTGTATATGTACCACAGCTTTCTTATCCATTCATCTGCTGATGGACATCTAGGTTGTTTCCATGTCCTGGCTATTATAAACAGTGCTGCGATGAACACTGGGGTACATGTGTCTCTTTCAATTCTGGTTTCCTCAGTGTGTATGCCCAGCAGTGGGATTGCTGGGTCATAAGGTAGTTCTATTTGCAATTTTTAAGGAATCTCCACACTGTTCTCCATAGTGGCTGTACTAGTTTGCATTCCCACCAACAGTGTAGGAGGGTTCCCTTTTCTCCACACCCTCTCCAGCATTTATTGCTTGCAGATTTTTGGATCGCAGCCATTCTGACTGGTGTGAAGTGGTACCTCATTGTGGTTTTGATTTGCATTTCTCTAATAATGAGTGATGTTGAGCATCTTTTCATGTGTTTGTTAGCCATCCGTATGTCTTCTTTGGAGAAATGTGTATTTAGTTCTTTGGCCCATTTTTTGATTGGGTCGTTTATTTTTCTGGAATTGAGCTGCAGAAGTTGCTTGTATATTTTTGAGATTAGTTGTTTGTCAGTTGCTTCATTTGCTATTATTTTCTCCCATTCATAAGGCTGTTTTTTCACCTTGCTTATAGTTTCCTTTGTTGTGCAGAAGCTTTTAATTTTAATTAGATCCGATTTGTTTATTTTTGCTTTTATTTCCAGAATTCTGGGAGGTGGATCATAGAGGATCCTGCTATGATTTATGTCTGAGAGTGTTTTGCCTATGTTCTCCTCTAGGAGCAGGATATAAAATCAACACACAGAAATCCCTTGCATTCCTATACACGAATAATGAGAAAGTAGAAAAAGAAATTAAGGAAACAATTCCATTCACCATTGCAACGAAAAGAATAAAATACTTTGGAATATACCTACCTAAAGAAACTAAAGACCTATATATAGAAAACTATAAAACACTGATGAAAGAAATCAAAGAGGACACTAATAGATGGAGAAATATACCATGTTCATGGATTGGAAGAATCAATATAGTAAAAATGAGTATACCACCCAAAGCAATTTACAAATTCAATGCAATCCCTATCAAGCTACCAGGCACATTTTTCACAGAACTAGAACAAATAACATCAAGATTTGTATGGAAATACAAAAAACCTCGAATAGCCAAAGCAATCTTGAGAAAGAAGAATGGAACTGGAGGAATCAACTTGCCTGACTTCAGGCTCTACTACAAAGCCACAGTCATCAAGACAGTATGGTACTGGCACAAAGACAGACATATAGATCAATGGAACAAAATAGAAAGCCCAGAGATAAATCCACACACATATGGACACCTTATCTTTGACAAAGGAGGCAAGAATATACAATGGAGTAAAGACAATCTCTTTATCAAGTGGTGCTGGGAAAACTGGTCAACCACTTGTAAAAGAATGAAACTAGATCACTTTCTAACACCGCACACAAAAATAAACTCAAAATGGATTAAAGATCTAAATGTAAGATCCATGTCCCTTTCTAATGGCTGCTTTGTGACCTGCATACAGACTTCTCAGGAGGCAAGTAAGGTAGTCTGGTATTCCCATCTCTTGAAGAATTTTCCACAGTTTGTTCTGATCCATACAGTCAAAGACTTTAGCATTGTCAATGAAACAAATGTTTTTTTCTGGAATTCTCTTGCTTTTTCAATGATCCAACAGATGTTGGCAATTTGATCTCTGGTTCCTCTGCCTTTTCTAAATCCACCTTGGACATCTGGAAGTTCACAGTCCATGTACTGTTGAAGCCTGGCTTGGAGAAGTTTAAGTATTACTTTGCTAGCATGTGAAATAAGTGCAACTGTATAGTAGTCTGAACATTCTTTGGCATTGCCCTTCATTTGCAATTGGAATGAAAACTGACATTTTCCAGTTCTGTAGCTACTGCTGAGTTTTCCAAATTTGTTGGCATATTGAGCGCAGCATCATCATGAAGGATTTGAAACAGATCATCTGTAATTTGATCACCTCCACTAGCTTTGTTTGTAGTGATGCTTCCAAAGGCGCACTTGACTTCGCATTCCAGCATATCTGGCTCTAGGTAAGTGATCACTCCATTGTGATTATCTGGGTCATGAAGATCTTTTTTGTACAGTTCTTCTGTGTACTCTTGCCACCTCTTCTTAGTATCTCCTGCTTCCATTAGGTCCATACTCTTTCTGTCCTTTTTCTTTGCATGCAATGTTCCCTTGGTATCTCTAATTTTCTTGAAGAGATCTCTAGTCTGTCCCATTCTATTATTTCCCTCTATTTCTTTGCATTGTTGACTGAGGAAGGCTTTTTTATGTCTCCTTTCTGTGCTTTGGAACTCTGCATTCAGATGGGTATATCTGTCCTTTTGTCCTTTGCCTTTCGCTTCTCTTTTCTCAGCTATTTATAAGGCTTCTTCAGACAATCATTTTGCCTTTTTGCATTTCTTGTTCTTAGGGATGGTTTTGATCACTGCCTCCTGTACAATGTCATGCACCTCTGTCCACAGTTTCCAGGCATTCCATTAGGTCTAACCCCTTGAATCTATTTGTCACTTCTACTGTATAATTGTAAGGGCTTTGATTAGGTCATACCTCAGTGTTCTAGTGGGTTTTTTTTTCCTACTTTCTTCAATTCACATCTGAATTTGGCAATAAGGAGTTTATTATCTGAGCCACAGTCAGTTCCTGGTCTTGTTTTTGCTGACTGTATAGAGCTTCTCCATCTTCAGGTGCAAAGAATATATTCAATCTTATTTCTGTATTGGCCATCTTGTGATTTCCATGTGTAGAGTAGTCTCTTGTGCTGTTGGAAGAGGGTGTTTGGTATGACCAAGTTTCTCTTGGCAAGACTATGTTAGCCTTTTTCCTGCCTCATTTTGTACTCTAAGGCCAAACTTGCCTGTTACTACAGGTATTTCTTGACTTCCTACTTTTGAATTCCAGTCCCCTATAATGAAAAGGACTTCTTTCCTGGGTGTTAGTTCTAGAAGGTCTTATAGGTCTTCTTTGAACTGGTCAACTTAGGTTCTTAAGCATTAGTGGTTGAGGCATACACTAGGATTACTGTGATACTGAATCGTTTCCCTTGAAAATGAACAGAGATCTGTCTGTCATTTTTGAGATTGTACCCAAGAACTGCATTTTGGACTCCTTTGTTGACTA
The DNA here is from genome assembly GCF_016772045.2 of Ovis aries. Taxonomy (NCBI): domain Eukaryota; kingdom Metazoa; phylum Chordata; class Mammalia; order Artiodactyla; family Bovidae; genus Ovis; species Ovis aries. The sequence goes on from NC_056061.1 coordinate 41,532,214, forward strand.
TGAAGGCTACTCCATTTCTTCTAAGGGATTTTTGCCCACAGCAGTAGATATAATGGCCATCTGAGTCCATTTCAGTTCACTGATTCCTAAAATGTCAATGTTCACTCTTGCCATCTCCTTTTTGACCACTTCCAATTTGCCTTGATTCATGGACCTAACATTCCAGGTTCCTATGCAATATTGTTCTTTACATCCTCAGAGTTTACTTTCACCATCAGATACATCCACAACTGGGCATTGTTTCCACTTTTTAAATCAGCCTCTTCATTCCTTCTGGAGTTATTTCTTCATCCTTCTTCAGTTGCATATTGGGCACCTACTGACGAGGAATTCATCTTTTAGTGTCATACCTTTCAGTGTCGCTGGAATAACATGGACAGAACTTAACACAGTTGTTGATACACATTAGATATTTGTTAGAAATATTTATTTCCTTTCTTCCTTTGCTTTTCTGCTCCATTCTCATCCTCTTTCCAGTAGAAGTCAAGAGAGTCAATATCTCCATTCAAGAGATACCTGGAGTAGCAGGCAAATTTGGCCTTTGAGTACAAAATGGAAGCATGGCAAAGGCTAACAGAATTTTGCTAAAGAGCGCAGTGGTCATAGCACACATCCTCTTCCAACAAAACAACAGAAGACTCTACACATGGGTATCACCAGATGGTCAATACCAAAATGAGATTGATTATATTCTTTGCAGCCAAAGATGGAAAAGCTCTATACAGTCAGCAAAAGCAGGACCCGGAGCTGACTGTGGCTCAGACCATGAACTCCTTACTGCCAAACTCTGACTTAAACTGAAGGAAGTAGGGAAAACCACTAGACCATTTAGGTATGACCTAAATCAAATCCCTTACGATTATACAGTGGAAGTGACAAATAGACTCAAGGGATTAGATCTGATAGACAGAGCACCTTAAGAACTATGAATGGAGGTTTGTGACCTTGTACAGGAGGCAGTGATCAAGATAATCCATAATAAAAAGAAATGCAAAAAGGCAAAATGGTTGTCTGAGGAGGCCTTACAAATAGCTGAGAACAGAAGAAAAGCTAAGGCAAAGGCAAAGGAGAAAAGGATCGATATACCCATTTGAATGCAGAGTTCCAAAGAAAAGCAAGGAGAGATAAGAAAGCCTTCCTCAGCAATCAATGCAAAGAAATAGAGGAAAACAATAGAATAATTTGAAAGACTAGAGATCTTTTCAAGAAATTAGAGATACTAAGGGAACATTTCATGCAACGATGGGCACAATAAAGGACAGAAATGGTATGGACCTAACAGAAGCAGAAGATATTGAGAAGAGGTGGCAAGAATACACAGAAGAACTATACAAAAAAGATCTTCATGACTCAGATAACCACGATGGTGTGATTACCCACCTAGAGCCAGATATCCTGGAATGCCTAAGTGGGCCTTAGGAAGCATCACTATGAACAAAGCTAGTGGAGGTGATGGAATTCCAGTTGAGCTATTTCAAATCCTGAAAGATGATGCTGTGAAAGTGCTGCATTCAATATGCCAGCAAATTTGGAAAACTCAGCAATGGCCACAGGACTGGAAAAGGTCAGTTTTCATTCCAATCCCAAAGAAAGGCAAAGCCAAAGAATGTTCAATCCTCCACACAACTGCACTCATTTCACATGCTAGCAAAGTAATACTCAAAATTCTCCAAACCAGGCTTCAGCAGTACGTGAACTGTTAATTTCTAGATATTCAAGCTGGATTTAGAAAAGGCAAAGGAACTAGAGATCAAATTTCCAACATCTATTAGATATTCGAGAAAGCAAGAGAGTTCCAGAAAAACATCTACTTCTGCTTTACTGACTATGCCAAACCTTTGACTATATGGATCAGAAGAAACTGTGGAATATTCTTCAAGAGATGGGAATACTAGACCATGTGACCTGCCTCCTGAGAAATCTGTATGCAGGTTAGAAGCAACAGTTAGAACTGGACATGGAACAAGAGACTGGTTCAAAATCGGGAAAGAAGTATGTCAAGGCTGTTTATTCTCACACTGCTCATTTGACTTATATGCAGAGTATGTCATGCAAAATGCTAGGCTGGATGAAGCATGAGCTGGAGTCAAGACTGCCTGGAGAAATATCAATAACCTCTGATATGCAGATGACAACACCCTTATGGCAGAAAGAGAAGAAGAATTGAAGAGCCTGTTTATGAAAGTGAAAGAGGAGAGTTTAAAAGCTGGCTAAAACTCAACATTCAGAAAACTAAGATCATGGTATCTAGTCCCATCACTTTATGGCAAACAGATGAGGAAACAATGGAAACAGTGACAGACTTTACTATATTGGGCTCCCAAATCATTGCAGATGGTGACTTCAGCCATAAAATTAAGACACTTGCTCCTTGGAAGAAAAGCTATGACCAATCTAGACAGCATATTAAAAAGGAGACATTACTTTGCCAACAAAGGTCCCTCTCATCAAAGCTATGGTTTTTCTAGTAGTCATGTATGGATGTGAGAGTTGGACTGTAAAGAAAGCTGAGTGCTGAAGAACTGATGCTTTTGAACTGTGGTGTTGTGAAGCCTCTTGAAAGTCCCTTCTACCACAAGGAATTCCAACCAGTCCATCCTCAAGGAAATCAGTCCTGAATATTCATTGGAAGGACTGATGCTGAAGCTGAAACTCCAATACTTTGGCCACCTGAGGCAAAGAACTGACTCCTTGGAAAAGACCTTGAAACTGGGAAAGGTTAATGGCAGGAGGTGGAGGGGACAGAGCGTGAGATGGTTGGATGGCATCACTGACTCAATGGACATGAGTTTCAGCAAGCTCTGGGCGCTGGTGAAGGACAGGGAAGCCTGGTATGCTGCAGTTCATGGGGTCGTGAAGAGTCGGACACAACTGAGCAACTGAACTGAATTGAACTCCCAGTAGGAGTAAACTAAATGAGGAACAATAGAAAAGGTATCACTTTAAAAAAAAAAGGCCCCCATTCTTCATGCGGTTATGACATAACAAGTTTTTATTTGGCTATCCCTCTGAAGGATAATATTATTGTAGCAGAAACTCTGAGGGAAAAAAAAAAGAACCAGAAGATAAACTGTTTATATAGGCATGGAACATCTTATATACCTTGTGAAAAACTGCCGGGGTCCAGCCCCGGTGGATCCAGGGAATTCGAAGAGTGGACGGAGTCGGAGAGGAAAACTTACTTATTAATGTAAGATTAGATTAGGAAGAAATAGTGTAGTAGGAAGATTAAGTGGAGAAAGAAGGCTGAATAGCTTGGTTTACGCGGAAGACCAATAAAATTCCAGACAAGGAATTTGCACCATCTACGATGGGCCACCGGCGCTCGCTTGAATATCTAAGGGTGCCTCGCCTTAGGGTCCCTTTCGCGCAGATCTTAACAGCCAGGGCAGGTAAGTAGACTTGGCGAGCCTCCGTGCCCCAGATGGAAATTCAGCCTGAAATTAAAGTAAAGAGGAGAAGGAGAGAGACACGGGGTAAACCAGTCCAGCGACTGGCTCCGTCCTCTATTGTACAGAAGGCCTTTTATACTTTTGATAAAACATGGAGATCAATGGGTAACACAAAGTTATGCAGCATTAGCAGTCCAGACTCTCATCAAAACCAGGCTTTTCTCTCTGCATACCTAACTGTATACACAAGTCTTAGGTAATTTACATCATCTTCCAGCCAAAAGGGCCAATTAACATTTTACAGCCTTTTTTCTGATAAGGGTTTGTCAGCCAGAAGACTTATTTGTGTTGATCTTCCCAAGGTCTGGAGCCACTCTGAGAAAGCACTAAATAAAGTTACATTCTTACACAGCAAAGATAACAAGTAGAGGGAGTAGTGATTTACAGCAAAAGAGAAGCAATTAACTCGAAAGTCTAGTGTTGCTAACATCAAAACTACTATGTATCTTTTTCTACATCCTGCTTACATTGAGTAACATCCTTCCAGGTGCCTAAAAGATAAAGAATATGGAGGTCTGGCAGCAGTCATTGAGTCAACAGTGAAAACCCTCTACCAATATAATTTTTAACTCTTTAGAAAAGGCTCTGTATCTTTAAGATGCTTTTAAGCTTTGTGCCTCTCGCGGTTGGGGGGTTGTAAGCAATTCACAAGCTCTAAGAGGTCTGGGGAACCTGTTAGGCAAGCTAGAGAGCTATCAGAGGGGGTTTAACTGAAACATCCCTTTCAAATGCAGAAGACTAAAGCCCTAAATTGACTTTTTCCAGAGAATATTAGAAAAGTGGAAAAGCAGAGCACAAAAGCCGGAAGATTCTTATTTTTGAGGGGGTGGATCAGGAAATTCCAGGGGGAAAACCTGAGGTCTGATTAGCCTTGCCATCAGAGCTCTTGCTTCATGACCTTGTCACGGGTGGAATTCCTCACGCTGGCTCCCGGCAAAAAAGTTTGTGCTTTATTGTGTAGACAGGAAGCTGGGAATCACTAAATAATTTGAAGCATGAGAATGGCCTAGACTCTGACTTTGGAGGTTGATTTGAATCAGATGATACTGCAGCTTTATACACTAGTTGAGATGATATAATAGGCCAGGTGAAAAATGATGATGTCCTGGGTATGATAAGAAACAGTACACATGGAGAATAGCATAAATACTTACAAGATATCCATAGAAAAAAAGGAAGGAGTACTTAATGTCTGATGGGACTTAAGGCACAAGAGTGTGTGAGAAGGCAAAGAATGACCCCGGGTTTCTGGTGGTGTGGCGTGAACGACAGTGTGGTGAACTGAGAGGATGAGAAGGTGGGTTGAGAAATTGTACTGTTAGTGGAATTGTTGGTTATATGGTAAAGATGTGATTAACTTAATAAGAAATTGCCAAATGGCTTTTAAAGTAGGTAAAATATTTTTTGCTACTACCAGAGAATTATGAGAACTTTAGCATTGTCAGTCGTTTCAATTTTAGCTCTTGTGCCAGTGTGTAGTAATACCACATTTGGGTTTTTTAAAAAATTTTAATATATTAGATAGTTTATCTGTTTTTGTGTATGTTGGTGGAGATGTATAGCTGTGAATTTTGGCTGATGTAGAGACTCAGGTAATCACTATCCAGTTAGGATACAGAGTAGTTCTCACTCCTAAACCTTGGTGACCACTAATTTAATCTGTTGGTAGACTTGTCTTTTCCAGAATATCATATAAATAGAATCATAAAACACATAATCCGTGGAGGCTGACTTCTTCTACTTAATGCATTTGAGATGCATCCATGTGGTTGTATGTATCAGTGCACTGTTATTTATTACTGCCAAGCAGTACTGTATGAATATACCAGAGTTCACTTTTCCTTTGACCCACTGAAAGACATTTGGGTTGTTCCTATTTTGAGTATAAAAATGACAGTAATGGCCAACATTTGTTGAACATTACCATGTTTCAGGACTGTTTAAGGCACTTTATTTGTATTAACATATTTAATATTCACAATGGTAATTGAAAGGAAAAGATTAGGGTAATAAAATATAGAGTAGAAGACAAAAATTAATTTTAAAGTTGGTATAATTTTATAGAATTCTTCCCCCCATGGCAGATTTTATTTCTTGATTATAACAGAAATGAAGACATTTTCCTTTTCTTGATGCTGTTGATAACATTAACATAAGAATAATTTTAGTGCTGATTAGCGATCTTAGCCATCATCTAAACCAATCCTTTCATTATAAAGATATGGAAACTAGGCTGATCAGTTTTTAGTAAACATTTTGGTTTATTTTTGTTAAAGAATGATGAGCCATGGTTAATATACTACTGATGCAGCAAATGGAAATCTTTTTCTATATAAAATTCTGAGCTATATAATTTCACTTTCCCTTCTGGAACTAATGTATATTTGACTCAGTTCCTCTCATTTTGATTATGAGAAAAGTTCTGTCATGGATATAGCTGATCAGACATAAGGAATCAGAAAATGTAAACTGCATCACTTGAAATATAATGCTTTGTAAGTTAAAAACGTGTTTAACTTATAAGTTTTAACTTATAAGTTAAAAACTTATCATGAAAGAAAGCTAGCACCACTACACTCTCTTGATAGAAAGTCAAGAAATATTTAATCAGTGAATACTCAAAAATAAATTACATGAAGCACTGCTTGAGGCCCATCCACTCCTTGGGATGGATATAGACGGAAGGAGACATAACTGCTATCAGTAAATGGTGCATGTAATCACATACTATAATCACATGCTGTAATCACAAACTATAAAGATATTTGTAAAATTCTTATGAAACTTGATCTTCATGCATTTTAGGGATGGTGCTGATAAATACATCATATAGTAATAGTATCCTCTTTATGAGAATCCTCAGGAGGAATTCCTCTAATAGCAAAGCACCTGTAGTTTTCTCTTGAGAAATTAATTGCTGTCTCATACTATAGACACTGCACGATGTGTAGATGATTACATGTCCTTTTACATACTGGCCACTTGAAAGCTTAAATTTGTGACCACCAGTATAGCAGTGTATTTACATTATTTAGTTTTCATTTAATGCTAGGTTCAATACTTTTATTCTTGCTCTCTTTTGGGGAATATATTGCTACATGTTAAATATTCCAGCAAATCACTAATATCCTTTTGGAAACAAAGCAGATAAGAAAGGCAGATGAGTTGAGACTAAGATAGGAAGGCTGAATGGCAGGTAGGTAGGCAGAGGCAGACAGGCAGCAAAAGGACAGAAAACAGGCTTCACAAGTGGTGCTCCTGGTGGTGGTGTAGTCACTCGGTCATGTCCGACTCTTTGCAACCCTGTGGACTGTGACCCATCAGGCTCCTCTATCCATGGGATTCTCCAGGCAAGAATACTGGAGTGGGTTTCCATGACCTCCTCCAGGGCATCTTCCCAACTCAAGGATCCAACCTGTTTCTCCTGCCTTAGCAGGGAGATTCTTTACTGCTGAGTCACCTGAGAAGTAGAGACTAGAATTAAACTCAATTACCTATAGTTGTTTTTTTTTTTTTTTCCCCTACCTACTTGCCAGACATCAACAATGGATCCATATCTAAATAGCAACAGAATAAAAGCATTCCAAGTTTGTCTCAGTGAATACTTATTCAAATCAGCTATTTAGAAGTCAAATTAGGAGGAATAATAGATGATTGGCTGAGAGATATGTACCTAACTCACTTTTTGATGCTTTAATTTTTGATAAGACCTAGGGAAAGCTATCGCATAATCAGAGCCATAAGGATTCAGTTTCACTGACTTGTGTTTTGCTGTTATATACTTGGAATCTATTGTGTAATAATCATCACAGTAACTAGTCTTATGGAATTCCCTTGAGTGTTATAAAATGTTGAGGACATTTTTCGTGATACAATTTTACCTCCTTTACATCAGAAGTCACAAATTAGTGACCAAAGAACTGGTCCAACCAGAAAACATTTTTAAAATATTTTGCAATATTTGCCAACAGGTATAATTAGAAAAATCCCCAAATATGCAGACATACATCCTCATTTTAGGGACGCAAAGCTACAGCAGGGGCAACACAGACAGGAGCTGTTAGCATCTACTCCTATTAGGTTACAATTGTCCACAGTTGCTAGTACTCTATGAGGTATAAATCACATGCATTTACTTACATTACCTGGTAGTTTCCAGTAGGTTTCTGCAGTTTTGGTCCTAGGTATAATGCCTGTTTGAGAAATGTATTTTAAAATGTATTGACAAGGCAAAGTCTGTCTTCAGAGGGGAGTGGGTGCTTCTTTTCTGGCAAGAAGAGCCATTTAACATCTTGCATTCACTGCTTAGAAGCTCTCTCACTACCAAATGTGTAGTCAACCATATGCACTAGTATCATATACACATTCCTTTTAAACTTTCATCATTGATTATATATTAATTTTGTAACTATTTCTTAGAAAAAATATGTCAAATCCTTTCTGCAGAGTCAGTGTGTACATATTCTTATAAGACGAAACATTAAATAAATTTTAGTCGAGGATGACTCACGTAAAAAAATGAAATGACAAAATACTGTGTTAATGGAATATTTTATTTGCAAATTAAATTAAGCCTTAAGCTACAAACACATAATACTCATATGAAGAAAAATAAAATTTGAGTTCAACTACTATTCATATAATGACTGTCACTACATATTGTTCTACACGATATCTGAAAAACCAAGAACATAATTTTCAAGAATGTACTTTGAATAAACATAACAACATAGCAAATTTTCAAGGAAGAATTTAGCAATCAGATTTGCAGTTGACTTTTACATGATGTCAGATTGGACTGCTCTATCATAATAATAGTAGCTTAACAGTCTGCATATGGATAATATGGGTGATTAAAAAACATTATATAGAATGGTGGTCAAGAAATATAAATTTAGCGTGTATAAACTGAAGAAGTATGGCAGCTACTCTTAAGTGACTCTGTTCAAATATATATTTCTAAAATGTACTGCATGTATTACAACTGAATTTCCTTTAAAATATTTTCTCTTTTGGATTTGATATTTTCAAGATCAAGATAAAGGTCACTTTAGATACTATAATCAAATTAACATGGTGATATATAGTGTTTTCAAAATAGCTTTTGTAAAACTGACTCAAAAATACTTTTATCCATGGACATAATTCCTTAATTATTTATTTTAAATGCTGTTAAGCAGCTGAAGACTGCCACTTTGTGTTGTTTATGATTGTTGTTCAGACTTTTAACCGATTCTTTTAAAAAATCAAAAACACAAAAGCATGATGATACAATCATTAATTATAAATGAATTGTATATAGAATTATTGCTACCATGGTACATCATTATTTTGTGTAGAGAAATAATTATTTCAATGGGATAGACTCTAAAAGGCATTTTAACTTTATGGTTACATTTATGGTTATATAAATTCAATATGTAAGCTACCTTAAATGAAGTTTAGAACATACAATATAAAAGGTGCTACAAGTTTTCAGCTTAATAAATTTTCGATCTGTGACTACTTGCTTATTAGGTCTTAAATTATTCTTCCTTTTGATTCATAAATAGTAATTATAACAAGAGCAAAATCTAGTCATTCACACTGAAAACTGTTCTTCCCTTCACTGATAGTTGGAATATAACAGCACTACCACTAAGTTCTTTGATTTGACTAAGGATGAATGAGTCTCTGTAAGTAAACCAGAGTAGTACTTCAATTTTCCAGGATAGTAATCTTATATTAAGCATACAGTAACATTTAGCTTTTATGTGGATATATAATAATCAGTATACAATTTAAAGTACATTAAAAAATAAAAGAAATAGCTGAGCCAAAAAATTCTTTTTGGTTCAAGTTTTCATTTTGAAATTTTAAATATTTGTAAAAACAACTGAAATTTTGCTGGTAGTAAAAAAAAATATTGCTTCTACACTAGGGGACATAAGTGTCCACCCTTAATTCAAAACTTAGGTAAAAACTTTTAAGGACTGCTTCCACATCTAAGCCCTGTAGAGTTTATGAGCAGTCATTATGTTTAAATTTCATAACTCTGGTCAGTTTCAAAAAAGGTTTGGTTATGGCTCAGTCAGTAAAGAAGTGAAGTGAAGTGAAGTGAAGTCGCTCAGTCGTGTCAGTAAAGAATCCACCTGCAATGTGGGAGACCTGGGTTGGGAAGTTCCCTTGGAGGAGGGCATGGCAACTCACTCCAGTATTCTTGCCTGGAGAGTCCTTATGGACAGAGGAGCCTGGTGGGCTGCAGTCCATAGGGTTGCAAAGAGTCCAACATGACTGAGTGACTACGTACAGCACAGCACAGGAACTTAGTAGGTTCTCTAGTGGTTTGTTACTTTGATGTTTTAAAGTGAAACTGAAAGTGTTAGTCACTCAGGCTCCTCTGTCCCTGGAATTCTCCAGACAAGAATATTGGAATGGGTTGCCATTTCCTTCTCCAGGGGATCTTCTCAACCCAGGGATGAAACCTGTGTCTCCTGCATTACAGGCAGACTTTTTACCAACTGAGCTGGTTCAGGAAAGATCAATTTCCTAAAGGATGTCAGAGCAATACGATTATGTCCAAAGAATATAAAATAGAAAATTTTTAAATTTGGGAAATGGTTTATTATTTTTCTGTATATAACACAAATTCACAGATTTTAAAATTATGTACAGTTAAAAGATGTCTTCTTTTTAAATGCTATATAGAGTGCTGACTGAATACTACTTTTTAACTGTTAATCAGAAAGTAAACATTTCATAAATAATTTTTTATATCTAAAATTTATTCTGTGCATGCTCTTGTAAGATGAAAGTTAACTATTTTACATAACAAAAGTCATTTTTAAATTGTACTGTTAAAACAAAAAAATTAATATAGAACTGAGATCAACATTAATAACAGCAATTTTTTACAGTATCAGTCCTTAAAAAGGGAGTAAAAGAAAGACTTGGTTTTTATACAGTCAAAAAAATTAGCCTGATTAAACCTTAAAATAATAATAATTCATTTTAATCCACGCATTATATATATTACACTACTTCTCCCTTTAAACAGTTCCTTTAGTTTATTAAATTAAATAAAAGCAAATAATTTTTGTGATTATACAATCTAAACTTGTTGTGAATTAAATGGTAATGAATACCTGAGGAAGATTTTGAAGTGTTCTTCCCTAAGAATAACACAATTATTAGAGAAAATTCTTTCAAATAACTTTTTTAAAAAAAGAAAATAAACATATTCAAAGAATTATGTGTTAGTAAACTATCTTTAGAGCTGATTCCAAACATTCTTCCCTTGAGAATTAACTTTCTGTAATGAAGACAGAATCTATTTTATCTTAATTTGAAATCTGACTGTTAGTGGCTGGTTGGGGTAGTGTGTTGGGAACCACAACAAAGCTCAGAGGTGAGTCTGCGATCCTAGATGATCTATATCTGTAATGAGAGCAGGAGAGAAATGGTGGTGTCCGTGCTGAGGATTTGCTGACCTTGTTTTTTATACTTTCTCTTAACCTCAGAACTGTTTCATAAAATTGTCTATTATGGGTTCAAGCATATAACATAAGCAAAGACAAAAATTCCTGTGTGGTAGATATCTCTCTAACTAAACTTTAATAAAATATAGTAAGTAATAAAAATTATTAGGTATGACATATTTAGAGTTTATCCCTAATAAAACATTTAGTGGCAAACTGTAATAAAAACAAAAAACTTCCACAGGTTATATCAGCATGAGTGTCCCTATGAATATGGTTAGTTATAATATAGGGAGTTATTCTTATAATTTCCTCTAGAAAGTGAATTTACTAATCACTACTGTACTAATTTCCCATGGTCTGAATATTCTGAGATATGGCAAATTCTCAAGTTATAAATCAGTTTAACATTAATCATGCCTCTTTTCAAAGACATGCTAGTTTGCTTTGAAAGCACTGCTGAAAAATAACTCATTAGACAATGACATTTATGACAAATTCCACTATTTGTTTCTGAATGAACGTCCTTATATTCTGACTATATGTATTCTGTATTGCTAACATTTAATAAATATCTAAAAAATATTCATGTAAGAGCATATATATTAGTTTTTTTCTATAGTTCTAGTTACAAATATTAACTAAAATAACAGAGCTTCTTTTATTCTCTAGTTTTTATTTAAAGAGATTCATTTTTTACAGGTGATCAATTTGTCACAATATGACAACAGACCACAAGTCTTTATCCCGTTAGGTAACATAAAAGTATAATGTTTTTAGATGGGGATATTATTATATACAAAAATTTAGTCTTTTAAATAAAATATTTCCATTATTAAATGTTACATCTAATAAAAAGTCAAACAGGAATGAAATTTTATTTCGATTATCCTTAAAATCTGAAGTGCTACGTAAATTTTCTCTATTAATTTTAGTAAAAATAGCTTAAAAACTTAAAAGGTGGCAATCCAATGTTAGTATCAACTTTTTCTTAACAATTCATCTCTAATTAATATTAAATTTTAAAACATGAATAACAAAGTTAAAGATTGACAAGATATCATAAAAATAGTATTTTGGGCATTGTATTTCCATAATAATTGTAAATTGGCTATGTTTTTTTCAATAACTGAGAACTTCCTTAACTTTTATGAAAAGCCTTTATGAAAAGATTTTCCTTCTGAAGTCTGGAATTCATCGTTACAAAGTAGAAACATTAGACATGCAAAATACCTAGCAAGCTCTAGGAAACCAGAAACCTGCATATGATGATATATACTGTGTTACAGAAAGCAGGCCTTCATCTCAGTAAGGCGTAAGGCATATTTTCTTCTGAAGAATTATTGCAACGTTTTCCAGAGTCTGAATGCTAATAGGACAAAGTTGATCAGATCATTAAAATATGAACCATGTGTATTATCTTTTACATCTTTGTTCTTCAACAGACAAATCAAATATATACACGGTTCTATTTCTTTGGGTGCAGAATATTAGTTGGATTAATTGTGTGCTAACTACTCTATGAAACACAAGCAATTGACTATTGTGAAATATAAACAGCTATCAAAGCAAGATTTCAATTCCAGTCACAGATTCAGCAAATTTATGCCATAAGGAATATTATTTGCCCAACTTTTCTCTCAGTGTAACACTGTGAAAGGTGGTAATGATATTACAATCCTTAACAATGTACAAATTATTTTTATTAGAGATAATGGTAACAGTACATATTGATTTTGACAGTTTCCTTCCCATAACTGAAAACAAAAGGAATGTATTGAAATTAGGTAATTTCTATAATTATTAAACTTAAATCAATCCATTAAGAAACAGGTTGTCTGCTAAGTTCCTGGTGACCTAATGCATAAATTGCTCTTTCCTTTCTGTATTTTTCAGACCACTTGCGAGTTAGCTCTAGATAAAGACTTGGTTTATGAGGCCGGTAATCCAGGTACACGATGTTACCGGTTCTTTTGGGAACAGCTCTTTCAATCTGAGTTCCTTCATGCCACTCATTAAAAGAGGTGATGGAAATTATACTGGGGTGGGCTTGGAGTGCAGCACTCAGAGCAGTCTCATAGTATTTCCCGTTGATTCGGTTACGAGTGTTATGAGAGTTCCACGGTCGGATGCTGGTATCTATGTATCCTGGGCCCACACTTGGGATGAACATTAGGTCGAACTGATCACAAAAATATTTTATCTTAGCCCAGTTTTCATAGGATGAGCCATAAGTAAAGCCATTTGTGGCAAAGTATGTGTAAATTCCATCAAAACCACCTCGAAGAATTCCATATCTATGCTTTTTATCTACTAGAAGTGCAATAAACAATGCATCATAAGGAGAGTTGCGAATGCTCTGAGACCCTGAGCTGGTTAACAGATTGGCCCATTTTTGAGATGCTGTGATATAGGAATCATAGATATAAAACATTGGAAGAGCATTGCCGTTCTTAGTCTTGTACCTGTAAAAGGCAGGATGATTTCCATATCTAGAATATAAACATATATGAAAATAAAATGAAAATTCATGTCTTATTTCCCACGGCCAATTATTTATGTACTGAAAATGAAGGTAAGTAGTACAGTTTAAGTGTATTGTTCACCTTCTTTGTGGAATTAGCTATGTAAGTGTAATCATTAAAAATACATTTTTAATTTTACACGTTGGGAAATGAGATACTGGATATATTAAGACATTAACAAACAAGACAGTAATTACTTATATGGAGGTTTAAAAATGATGACTAACACAATAAAAAATCCATTTTTCTACATGAAGATACTGCTTTTGTGTGTGCGTGTATTCTAAGTGATGCATGCCCCAACTGTTGCTGACATGCTTCTTAATAAGAGTACGGCATCTGTCACAGACTATTATCAGTAAACTCTTAAACAAAATGAAACTGTACTAATAAATTCTTTCCCTGTAAACATACTGAAACATAAATGAAAATATTAGATGTGAATCTACCATATCTAACAGCAATTCCCATTTCATATTCTGAATTTCTTTTTTAAAAAAAGACAACTTTATATTCATAAAATTTACAGAATTTGGTAAATTATTTTTACAAATATATTACAATTTTGTAACATTTTAAAATGCTAGATGACAAACATCATAGTCTAATATACACATAAGAGTAAAAACAGCAACTTGTAATTATTCATAGAGAAATTGAATTCTAAGGAAATTCAGAAAAGTTCCTAAAATGATTGCAACATTCATTACAAAATTAAATTGATATTAATGTCATACTATGTCATTCAAATCCCTCAAATATAATTTAAATATACTTAAAACAGGAATTATAGGAGAAAAGATTTCTTACTTGTCTATAATGTACTTGACATTTTTGTACATGTTTTTATCATCTCGATTCTTATATGGTTCAATGTGAAAAGTGACCTAAAACAAAAAATATTGATAGAGAAAAAATTATGATTAAACGTAAAAATGAAATAATAATAAACTGACTTAACCTTAAGATGAATACCTTATTGAAGTTGACTTAAATAGTTGAGTAACAATGTGTTAATTATTGCTGTAGAGCAAAGTGACTCAGTTATTGCTGTAGAGCAAAGTGACTCAGTTATACATATATACACTTTTTTAATATTCATATTCTTTTCCATGGTGTATCATGGGATATCAAATATAGTTCTTTGTGCTATACAGTAGGAACTTGTTGTTTATCCATTCTCTATATACTAACCCCAACTTCCCATTCCATTCCTCCCCACCCTACAGCACCCAACAGGTCTGTTCTCCATGTCTGTGATTCTGCTTCACAGATGGTTCATTTGTGTCATGTTTAGATTTCACATATAAGTGAACAGCATGTGGTATCTGTCTTTCTTACTTCATTTTGTACGATAATCTCTAGGTCCATCCGTGTTGCTGCAAACAGCATCGCTTCATTCCTTTTTAATGGCTGAGTAGTATCCCATTGTGTATATGTTCCACATCTTTATCCATTCATCTGTTGATAAGACATTTAGGTTGCTTCCATGTCTTGGCTATTGGGAACAGTGCTTCTATGAACATAGGGGTGCAAGTATCTTTTTGAATTATAGTTTTGTCTGGATATAAACCTAGGAGTTGTATTGCTAAATAATATAATTATATTTTCAGTTTTTTGAGGAACCTCCATAGTGTTTTCCACAGTGGTTGCACCAAGCCACATTCCCACCAAGAATGCAGGAGGGTTCCCTTTTCTCCACACCTTCTCTAGTATTTGTTATTTGTAGACTTTTTAATGTTGGTCATTCTGACTTGTGTGAGGTGGCATCTCATTATAGCTTTCATTTATATTTCTCTAATAATTAGTAGGTTGAGCATCTTTTCATTCAACTACTTCCATCTGTATTTCATCTTTGGAGAAATGTCTAATTTAGGCCTTCTGCCCATTTTTGGATTGGTTTGCTTGTTCTTCTGTTACTGAACTGAATTAGCTGTTTATGTATTTTGGAAATTAGGCCCTTGTTGGTTGCATCATTTGCAAACACACACTTCCATTCTTTAGGTTTCCTTTGCTATGCAAAAGCTCATAATCTGACTAGGTCTCATTGTTTTGTTTTCATTTCTATTGCCGTGAGAGACTGGCCCAAGAAAATACTGGTACAATTTACATGAGAGAATGTCTTGCCTATGTTCTCTTCTAGGAGTTTTATGGTATCATGTCTTAAGTCTTTCAGCCATTTTGAGTTTATTTTTGTGTATGGTGTGAGGGTATATTCTAACTTCTTTGATTTACATGCACCTTTCCAACGTTACCAGCAACACTTGCTGAGGAGATTTTTCTTTGAATTATCTTCAGTTTCCTTTATTAATGTTTTACAGTTCTCAGGGTATAAGTCTTTCTTGGCAAGGTAAGATGAATACTTACTGAACAAAGAAGTTGCTAGAGAATTCTAACAAACAGTAATAATGTTTACCAAGTGCGTTCTCTTTTAAATAATTCCCTAAATATTTTATACTTTTTAACTTCAGTTAATTCTCACAACTCTATAAGGTAGTTACTATCTCCATATGAAGCAATCAAAGATAAGGCAGCTCAATGAGCTGTCACCCAGCCAGCTGGAGGCAATATAAGCAATCTGAATTCAAAGCTCAAATGTTTGATCACTGTGCAGTGGTCCATCCTATATGCTTATTCCTTTTAAAGAGTAAATAGGAATATATTCTATATTCAGAAATATCTTTATTTAAAAAAAGGCAAAACAAAGTATGATCTAGAAAAACCTGGATTCTTTTTTCATGTGGGAACATTAAGTTTACATTTAAATGAAGTCAATAGCAAATGTCTTTAAATGACAGATTCTCCTATACAATTAAAATAGCATTTTACAAAATAATATACATTTAATATGTATTATTCAAATAATTTATAACAAAATTACTTAAAAACACACTATACTGAACAATAATTTTCAGAATACTCATTATTAAATACTCATTATTGATGTGGCTTATACATCACTACAATGATGATAGAAACAGCAACCAAAAATACTTTTAAAATATTGTGCACAGAAAAATTCAATTTTTCTAATGGAAAAAGGTTATATACAAATCAAGAAAAACTAATTTTGGCTACCAAAACCGTTCTGTAGGTCATTTATTACTAGCGGAATAGATTGTCATTTAAAGGAAAGATCATGTGTACTATATCTACTTAAGATGTGCAAAACAACTATGAGAATTTTCATTTTTATTACTAATTTTACTGACTTACCATTAAAAATCTTTATGGAAATCTAATGAACATTGATAATATTTTAAGTTTAGAGTGGTTCCTATGAAGCATGTATGGAATTAGAGGCTTATGTGCTACTGCAATATAAAATATCTTTGTTTTCAACTACCTTAATTAAAGTGAAATGTATTTTGCATTAATCAGTGCTACTGTTCTCATAGAATTAATTTTAAAGTCAGACAACATTCAGTGTAACTCACTTCCCACTTTTAATAAAATTTCAGTAATATTATACAAAGAAAGGTTTTGGTAGTAACAAAATATATTCATTTCTGCAGTATACTCTAAGTCCTGCTAGGGCAGATTTTGCAGTAGCTCTGATATTTGCTTTTTAACTTCAATTGAAAGAAAATTGACAAGGATATTTGTATTTTCATACTCTTACATAATGTAACCTTGGATAATCTTCCTTTAGATGCAACATTTTCTAAGTAAGTTTTATTTTATATATAAAGATACCATATTTAAACAAATATCCTACATTAAAATGAATTTGCTTGTAAAGTTGCAAACTGTAAATGGCTTTCTTTCTATAAAATGCAGATCAATACATTTATAGTAATTCAAAAAGCTATTATTGATATACAACACAATATTATCCTTCATATTTCTAACTCATTAATGATAATGATATTTATTTGTAGGTTTAATTAATAATGTGATGTATCACCATTTCACTATTCTGTTTGGAAAAAAAATCTATTAGACCAATACTACAACTTTAAAAATGACAGAATCCTATACGTGTTTTAATCAGATGTTTGCAATACCTTTATAAGGGGAAGTAAGAGTCATATCTCTTTAAATTCATGTCTCATTAAATGGTGTTTTTCCCCCATAGCAGTAAGTTGAATTGGTGTATCACTATGCAGTTACAGGAGAAGGCAATGGCAACCCACTCCAGTACTCTTGCCTGGAAAATCCCATGGATAGAGGAGCCTGGTAGGCTGCAGTCCACAGGGTCGCACAGAGTCGGACATGACTGAAGCGACTTAGCAGTAGCAGCAGCAAGAGTCATATAGATGTTTCCTCATTTCATGCTTCTAATTTTAACCATGCACCCAAAGTGAACCTCTTAAGTGAAAACCTGATGATCCTGGAGAGTGGGATTAGAAACATGATGGCGTAAAATGCTCCTATTACTTATTCCCTTTTAAATCAACATATGAGATATTCATACATGAGCAAAAGTGCCTCCGTGGTGTTTTAGGACCTAGTGTCTTACGCCAAGGAACCTAGGAGTTGTCTCACCCACCACGAAGATGATAAGAGACAAACTTCTATTTGAGCTAGGAAACAGAGGAGTCAGCCAAACTGCCTAGACTTTTGCTCCTGTCAGGCAAACACTCGGTCAGTGAAGACCAAGGCAGGCACTCACATATGAGACAGAGAACCTGCTGAAGTCTAATCCTCCCAAAGAGAGACTTCAGCACATAACTGGAGACCAAAAGTAAGTAATTAAGTAAACAGATAAATGCTAGTTTGGTGGCAGTAGACAAACTTTCTAAGCATCAAGTTCTGCCTAAGGAAACACTGAGAGGGGAAGTGCCTGGCTAAGCCAGCTGGACTGGAAAGTGGCTGAAAAGATCCATTCTCTCCACCAGTACCTAGAGTACTAAGATATGAAATTTATAACTAGGGGAAGGGAGGATATTAGGAAAGATGCAAATAAGAACTTCACTTGGTGGGAAAGGGACTGTTCTTAGCAGCAGTCCACCTAGGAGCCACTGGGATTACCCTGTCGGAACTGCAGACACCCCCCATGTACCCAGTGCTAAACTCACTCTTTACTGCCACTCTATGTTGGCTCCATATATGGGTTCCCAAGGGCCACTGCCAAGAGAAAGCTCCAGTAGAGTGAGGGCGTGCTCAGAAACTACAAACTGGAGGTATAGCAACCCTTTAAAAAGAAAGAGAGAGGGCAGAAAAGTTTAAAAATTCACTCAAAAGAGGAAACAAAGAAGACTAAAGCAGATACAAATTCACAAAAACAAAGTAAAAACTCTAATATCAACACTACAAAAACATACCATCTGCTGAAGGCAATAAGAAAAGAGTTAAGGAGGTATCTACTAATTCATATGCAAAAACAAAAGTGCAAATCTAAAATAAATATGAAAGATCAAGGAAACATGGCATTACAAAAAAATTATCTATTTCTAGTGGTCAAACTCAGAGGCACAGAATACTGCAAACTACCTGATAGTTGAAAACAGATGTTAATCAACAGGTTACAAGAAAACTCAAGACAATTCAATAAAATCATGAATAAAACAATTCTTTATTAAAGAGAATGAAGTTTTCAAAAGAACCAAAGAAAAATTCTAGAACTAGATAGTATGCAGTACAGAGAATATTTAGCAGGGCAGAGAACATGAAGATAGAATGACTGACTTGGAGGAAAATTTTGAAATCACACAAAAGAGAAGAGAGAACTGAAAAAGAAAAAAGAGAAAAAGATTAAAGAAAGCCTACATGGTCTACAGATATTCATCCATATATTCTGAAAAATATCAGGATAAACAGGATTTTAGACACAGAAGGCAGGGTCAGGGAGTTAAAGAAATAATAGATGAGAACTTTGAAAATCTGAGGAAAGATTTGGACATACAAGTCCACAAAACTGAGTAGAGTATCCTATTATCTCCACACAAAAAGACAGTCTCCAAGATATTAAAGGTAAGCAGGGAAAAAAAAAAAAAAAAAAGAATGAACCCTACAATGGACTGCCATTAGGCTATCAGAAGATTTATCTGTAGAAACTCTAGGCCTCAGGGCAGTGGAATGACATATTTGAAGAACTGGAAGATAAAAATGGCCAGCCAAGAATACTTTATCGAGCAAAGTTATCCTTCAGCTAGAAAAGACAAGTAAAGGCTCTTCCAGAATAAACAAAATCTGAGGGAGTTCACCATCACTATACCTGCCATGCAAGAAATGCTGAAAGGAGTTTTTCAAGCTGAAATAAAAACATAAAAAATTACACAGTACTCTGATAAAGATGAGAAATACACAATTAGACTTAAAACACTGTAACTCTGTAGTAGGATGGTGTGTTAACACATTATTGTCTGGAAATGTATTAAAGGCCATAGGCAGTAGTTTCTGTAAAAATCGCCCAGTCAATGATGTGTTAACAGCTTCCCAGGTGGCTCCAGTGTTTAAGAACCCACCTGTCAATGCTGGAGATGCAAGAGATGCAAGTTCAATCCCTGGGTTGGGAAGATCCCGTGGAGAAGGAAATGGCAACTCACTCCAGTATTCCTGCCTGGGAAATCCCAGGAACAGAGCAGCCTGGTGGCCTACAGTCCATGGGGTTGCAAAGAGTCGGACATGACAGCTGCCACACAAACACTCAACTATAGTCTAAAGGTTAAACGAAAGTAGGAAAAATTACTACTACAAATTGTTAATAAATGTACAATAAAAGAGGTAAAACTTCCTTGGTGGCTCAGACAGTAAAGTGTCTGCCTACAATGTGGGAGACCTGGGCTCAATGTGGTCCACTGGAGAAGGGAATGGCAAACCACTTCAGTTTTCTTGCCTTGAGAACCCCATGAACAGTATGAAAAGGCAAAATGATAGGATACTGAAAGAGGAACTCCACAGGTTAGTAGGTGCCCAATATGCTACTGGAGATCAGTAGAGAAATAACGCCAGAAAGAATGAAGGGATGGAGCCAAAGCAAAAACAATACCCAGTTTTGGATGTGACTCGTGATAGAAGCAAGGTCTAATGCTGTTAAGAGCAATATTGCATAGGAACCTGGAATGTCAGGTCCATGAATCAAGGCAAATTGGAAGTGGCCAAACAGGAGATGGCAAGAGTGAACATCAACATTCTAGGAATCAGCGAACTAAAATGGACTGGAATGGGGGAATTTAACGCAGATGACCATTATATCTACTACTGTGGGCAGGAATCCCTTAGAAGAAATGGAATAGCCATCATGGTCAACAAGAGAGTCCAAAATGCAGTAGTTGGATGCAATCTCAAAAATGACAGAATGAGCTCTGTTCGTTTCTAAGGCAAACCATTCAACATCACAGTAATCCAAGTCTATGCCCCAACCAATAACACTGAACAAGCTGAAGGTGAACGGTTCTATGAAGATCTACAAGACCTTTTAGAACTAACACCCAAAGAAGATGTCCTTTTCATTATAGGAGACTGGAATGCAAAAGGAAGTCAAATACCTGGAGTAACAGGCGAATTGGCCTTGGAATATGGAATGAAGCAGGGCAAAGGCTAATAGAGTTTTGCTAAGAACACACACTGGACATAGCAAACACCCTCTTCCAACAATACAAGAGAAAACTCTACACATGGACATCACCAGATGGTCAACATCAAGATCAGATTGATTATATTCTTTGCAGCCAAAGATGGAGAAGCTCTATACAGTCAGCAAAAACAAGACTGGAAGCTGACTGTGGCTCAGATCATGAACTCCTTATTACCAAATTCAGACTTATACTGAAGAAAGTAGGGAAAACCACTAGATCATTGAAGTATGACCTAAATCAAATCCCTTATAATTATACAATGGAAGTGAGAAATAGATTTAAGGGACTAGATCTGATAGATAGAGTGCCTGAGGAACTATGGAATGAGGTTCGTGACACTGTACAGGAGACAGGGATCAAGGCCATCCCCATGGAAAAGAAATGCAAAAAAGCAAAATGGCTGTCTGGGGAGGACTTACAAATAGCTATGAAAAGAAGAGAAGTGAAAAGCAAAGGAGAAAAGGAAAGATATAAGCATCTGAATGGAGAGTGCCAAAGAATAGCAAGAAGAGACAAGAAAGCCTTCTTCAGCGATCAATGCAAAGAAATAGAGGAAAACAACAGAATGGGAAAGACTAGAGATCTCTTCAAGAAAATTAGAGATACCAAGGGAACATTTCATGGAAAGATGGGCTCGATAAAGGACAGAAATGGTATGGACCTAACAGAAGCAGAAGATATTAAGAAGAGGTGGCAAGAATACACAGAAGAACTATACAAAAAAGATCTTCATGACCAAGATAATCATGATGGTGTGATCACTTACCTAGAGCCAGACATCCTGGAATGTGAAGTCAAGTGGGCCTTAGAAAGCATCACTACAAACAAAGCAAGTGGAGGTGATGGAATTCCAGTGGAGCTATTTCAAACCCTGAAAGATGATGCTGTGACAGTGCTGCACTCAATATGCCAGCAAATTTGGAAAACTCAGCAGTGGCCACAGGACTGGAAAAGGGCAGTTTTCATTCCAATCCCAAAGAACGGCAATGCCAAAGAATGCTCAAACTACTGCACAATTGTACTCATCTCACACACTAGTAAAGTAATGCTCAAAATTCTCCAAGCCAGGCTTCAGTAAACATGAACCGTGAACTTCCTGATGTTCAAGCTGGTTTTAGAAAAGGCAGAGGAACCAGAGATCAAATTGCCAACCTCTGCTGGATCATAGGAAAAAAACAAAGAGTTCCAGAAAAATATCTATTTCTGCTTTATTGACTATGTCAAAGCCTTTGACTGTGTGTGTCACAATAAACTGGAACATTCTGAAGGAGATGGGAATAACAGACCACCTGACCTACCTCTTGAGAAACCTATATGCAGGTCAGGAAGCAACAGTTAGAACTGGACATGGAACAACAGGCTGGTTCCAAACAGGAAAAGGAGTACATCAAGGCTGTATACTGTCACCCTGCTTATTTAATTTAAATGCAGCGTGCATCATGAGAAATGCTGGGCTGGAAGAAGTACAAGCTGAAATCAAGATTGCCAGGAGAAATATCAATAATGTCAGATATGCAGATGATACCACCCTATGGCAGAAAGGGAAGAGGAACTAAAAAGCCTCTTGATGAAAGTGAAAGAAGAGTGAAAAAGTTGGCTTAAAGCTCAACATTCAGAAAACGAAGATCATGGCATCTCGTCCCATCACTTCATGGGAAATAGATGGGGAAACAGTGGAAACAGTGTCAGACTTTATTTTGGGGGGGATCCAAAATCATTGCAGATGGTGACTGCAGCCATGAAATTAAAAGACACTTACTCCTCAGAAAAAAAGTTATGACCAACCTAGACAGCATATTCAAAGGCAGAGACACTACTTTGCCAACAAAGGTCCATCTAGTCAAGGCTATGGTTTTTCCAGTGGTCATGTATGGATGTGAGAGCTGTACTGTGAAGAAAGCTAAGCACCAAAGAATTGATGCTTTTGAACTGTGGTGTTGGAAAAGACTCTTGATAGTCCCTTGGACTGCAAGGAGATCCAACCAGTCCATTCTGAAGGAGATAAGAAGGCTGAGTGCCAAAGAATTGATGCTTTTAAACTGTGGTGTTGGAGAAGACTTTCAGAGTCTCTTGGACTGCACGGAGATCCAAGCAGCCCATTCTGAAGGAGATCAATCCTGGGATTTCTTTGGAAGGAATGATGCTAAAGCTGAAGCTCCAGTACTTTGGCCACCTCATGCAAAGAGTTGACTCGTTGGAAAAGACTCTGACGCTGGGAGGGAAGGGGGGTAGGAGGAGAAGGGGACGACCGAGGATGAGATGGCTGGATGGCATCACAGACTCGATGGACGTGAGTCTGAGTGAACTCCGGGAGATGGTGATGGACAGAGAGGCCTGGCATGCTGCTATTCATGGGGTTGCAAAGAGTTGGACACGACTGAGCGACTGAACTGAACTGAACTGGACTGCAAGGAGATCCAAGCAGTCCATTCTGAAGGAGATCAGTCCTGGGTGTTCTTTGGAAGGAATGATGCTAAAGCTGAAACTCCAGTACTTTGGCCACCTCCTGCGAAGAGTTGACTCATTGGAAAAGATTCTGATTTTGGGAGGGATTGGGGGCAGGAGGAGAAGGGGACAGCAGAGGATGAGATTGCTGGATGGCATCACCAACTTGATGGACATAAGTTTGAGGGAACTCCGGGAGTTGGTGATGGACAGGGAGGCCTGTCGTGCTGCAATACATGGGGTCGCAAAGAGTCGGACACGACTGAGCGACTGAACTGAACCGAAAAGAGGTAAATTGTAACATCAATATACAAAACGGAGGAGCAAAATAGTGGATAACTTACGAGGTTATAGATAAGTTTGTATAAACCGAAAATGGACTGTGATATCTGAGAGATGCTTTATATAACCTCCCTTGATAACCACAAGCAAAAATTTAGAGCAGATCAACAAGAGGGGGATAAAAGAGCATATCACCATGAAAAATAATCCAATTTACAAATGTAGGCAGGAAGAGATAAGAAAAAAAGAAATAAAGACAATACAAAACCAGAATGCAATCAATAAGACTACATATAATAATTACTCTGAATGTAAACATATTGACCTCACCAGTCAAAAGGCACACAGTGACTAGATGGATAAAAAAATAAGACCCAATTGTGTGGTGTGTTATCAAGAGACCCAGTTAAGCTTTAAGGATGCACAGAGACTCAAAGTGGAGGGATGAAAAATATACTACATGCAGGTGGAAATTATAGTGGAATATCAATTTCAGAATGTAAATTTAAATAGGACCAAGTAGAAGTTGTTTATGGAAAAGTTTCCATGTGCTGTAACAATTGCGATGTTGTATTTTAAAATTATTTTTTGTGTTTCTTCTGGTTACTTTCCTTCATATCAACATCTTTACAATTCATTGTACTTATGATTACTGTTATCTTTCTTGTTTACAAAACTCAGATAAACTCAGTGATCAAATATTTTTGTTTCTTTGTAGTTTTACTGTATAATATTATTGAAATAACTATATCTCTGTTCTATTAGGAAAAATAAAATGGTTCTGCTTCAAGAGGGTGATGTAGGAAGATTATGACTTACCTCCCTCCACAGACAAACCAAATCTACAGCTTCCTCCAGAAAGAACCTGCTGGAGTGACCTCATCACATCTGGTAAATGAGAGGGAAATCAAACCAAAGCAGGTACGAAAGGCTGAGACAGAATCTCGTCATAAACCCCATCCCCAGTAGTGACATACAATCCAGAGGGAACTCAAAACCAGAGCTTCTCCCTGAGGAATAAATAGTTTGTATCCCATATCTGGCATACCAATTTCTAAGACCAGCACATGAAAGATGAGTCCCCAAGATATCATCTTTGAATATCCAAAGAGATGTAGCTCTTAAAGGGCTTGCATGCAGACACACTAAGTCCAGGGACCAGTGCAAAAGCAGCCCTAATGAAAAGTCCCAAGATTTTATGTAAAAGAAACCCATTTGCTAATTTTAAAAGCATTGGTCTGAGAGGCAAAGGCCTGCTGGGATATTCTATGGGGAAAGAGGACCAGCTACTAAAGCCAGCAGGTGCCATCCTTGAGCTCCACACCTGCCTCACTCCAGGTAGTGGGTGGCATCACCGGGGTCTCCCTCTGTCATGCTCCAGAGCACAGTATTTCCAAGAGAGGAGCTTCTAGATTTTGCAGGTGCCATGAAGGAACACTTGTTGATCACATGGATCTGGAGGCCAGGGGAGCTTAAATTGTGGTCCTATAAGACTGAATATATTCATACTTTTTAAAACCTGCTGCCTGAAGGTTTGAGTTTCAGTCAGCCACATTCAACAGAAGGCTTTCAGGTAGCACCTAAAGGACACTAGTCTTGGCATACCTTCAACTATTCAGTTCAGTTCAGTTCAGTTCAGTTCAGTCACTCAGTCATGTCCAACTCTTTGTGACTCCATGAATCGCAGCACACCAGGCCTTCCTGTCCATCACCAACTCCCGGAGTCCACCCAAACTCATCTGCATCGAATCGGTGATGCCATCCAGCCATTTCATCCTCTGTTTTCCCCTTCTCCTCCTGTCCCCAATCCCTTCCAGCATCAAGGTCTTTTCCAGTGGGTCAACCCTTCGCATGAGATGGCCCAAGTATTGGAGTTTCAGCCTCAGCATCAGTCCTTCCAATGAACACCCAGAACTGATCTCCTTTAGGATGGACTGGTTGGATCTCCTTGCAGTCCAAGGGACTGTCAAGAGTCTTCTCCAGCACCACAGTTCAAAAGCATCAATTTTTCGGTGCTCAACTTTTTTCACAGTCCAACTTTCACATCCATACATGACCACAGGAAAAACCATAGCCTTGACTAGACAGACCTTTGTTGGCAAAGTAATATCTCTACTTTTTAATATGCTTTCTAGGTTGGTATTAACTTTTCTTCCAAGGATTAAGCATCTTTTAATTTCATGGCTGCAGTCACCATCTGCAGTGATTTTGGAGCCCCCCAAAATAAAGTCTGACACTGTTTCCCCATCTACTTCCCATGAAGTGATGGGACTGGATGCCATGATCTTAGTTTTCTGAATGTTGAACTTTAAGCCAACTTTTTCACTCTCCTCTTTCACTTTCATCAACTATTAGGATCTATTAAAAACAAAATAGGCTGCTTAAACAACCACAAAGGTTTGAGACAGTTAGGGAAGTATTAAATGATAAGATTCATCTTATATACAAGGTCAGTGCTTCAAGACAGAGAAAGGTGAGTATGTCATTAAATGCACAGAAACTAACACAGAGAGTCAAGCAAAATGAAGAAATGTATTCAGAGGAATACGCTCCAAATGAAAGAACATAAGATAAAACCTCAGAAAAAGAAAACAAACTTTAAAGAGTCAGAGATAAGTAAGTAACCTGATAAGAGCTGAAAGTAATGGCAATAAAAATGCTAACCAAATTCAAGGGGGGAAGAAAGGTTGAACACAGTGAAAATGCAACAAAGAGAAAATATAAGAGGTCACAGAGCTAAATATAATAGCTGTACTGATAAATATACTAGAGAGGTTCAACAGTGGACCAGAAGCAGAAAAAAAGGGCAAGAGGCTCTTACGCAATCTGAGCAGCACAAAGCATGACAAACAGTGAAGACAAATTAAGGGACTTCTGGGACACTTACCATGTGAATGCTTACTTGATGCTATCCTATAAAGAGCAGAAAGAGAGAAAAGTGCAGAAAACTTATTGGGAGAAGGGTTAACTGAAAAATCCCCTAACACAAGGAAGAAATTACATCCAGGTCAAAGAAGCCCAAGAATGCCAAATAAAATGAGCCCAAAGAAAACCACACCAGCACATGTTATAATTAAAAGGTTAAGAACCCACACACATACAGTCAAGTAATCTATAACAAAGGAGCCAAAAACATAAAATGGGTAAAGGACAGTCTTCAATAAATGGTATTAGAAAATAGTGTTAGAAATACCATGCCCCGGAGCATGACAGAGGGAGACCCCAGTGATGCTGCCCACTATGTGGAGTGAGGCAGGTGTGGAGCACAAGGATGGCACCTGCCCTGCTGGCTTTAGGAAGTAGAGGGGGCACAGAGATCTCCGGCCTCTTTCCCCACAGAATATCCTAGCAGGCCTTTGCCTCTCAGACCGACGCTCTTAAAATTAGCAAATGGGTTTCTTTTACATAAAATCTGGGTGCTTTTCAAAGGCCTAGACAGAATACACAAGAATGAAACTAGATCACTCAAACACAACTAAGAAAACAAAAGAGAACACACACAAAAAATCAGAAATGAAAGAGAATAAACTATAACTGACAGTACAGAAATACATGGGACAAGAAGCTACCAGGAATAATTATAAGCCCAAAAAATTACATAACCTAGAAGAAGTATACACTTTCCTAGAATCATTCCAAGACTGAACCAGGAAATGACCATAACATTTAAGGAGATTGAGTTCATGAACTGGAAGAGTTAATACTGTTAAAATGTCAATACTGCCCAAAGCTAATTACATATTCAACAAAAATTGCATCAGAATACAATGTCATTTTTCACAAAAATAGAAAAAATAATCCTCAGACTTGTACAGAACCACAAAAGACCCTGAATAGCCAAAGTCAATCTTGAAACAAGAGAACAAAGTCAAAAAGGGATTAATCTCCAAAATACACAAACAGCTCATGCAACTCAATATTAAAAAACCCAACTGAAAAAATGGGTATAAGATTTAAACAGATAATTCTCCAAGAAGGCATACAGATGGCCAAAACACACATGAAAAGATGTTCAACATTGTTAACTGTGAGAGAAATGCAAGCCAAAACTACAATGAAGTATCACATCACATTGCTTAGAATGGCCATCATCAAAAAAATCTATACAAAATAAATTCTGGAGAGGGTGTAGGGGAAAAAGAACCCTTCTACCCTGTTCAGGGGAAAGTAAATTGGTACGGCCACTACAGAGCACAGTATGGAAGTTCCCTAAAAAGTTAAAAACAGAACTACCATATGACCCAGTAATCCCACTCTTAGACATATACTGTAGGAAAATCATCATTTGAAAAGACACATGCACCCCAATGTTCACTGCAGCTCTGCTTACAATAGTCAGGGTATGCAAGCCACCTAAATGTCCATCAACAGAGGAATGGATAAAGATGTGGTGTATATTAATACATACAATGGTATATTACTCAACCACACACACAAAAAAATAATGCCATTTGCAGCAACATGGATGGACCAAGATTGTCGAACTGACTGTAGAAAGTCAGACATATTAATAGACAAATATATGATGTCATTTATATGTGGAATCTAAAAAAAAAATAGTACAGGTGAAACTTACTTACAAAACAGAATCACAGATGTAGAAAGCTAACTTATGGTTACATGGTATATGAGGGGGAGGGATAAACCGGGAGACTAGGATTGACATAAACAAACTACTATATATAAAACAGAAAGCTAGTAAGAACCTACTGTTTAGCACAGGGAACTCTCATTCAATACTCTGTAATGACCTATATGGGAAAAGAACCTAAAAAATGAGTGGACATGTGTACGCCTGACTCGTTGGAAATGACTCTGATGCTGGGAGGGATTGGGGGCAGGAGGAGAAGGGGACAACAGAGGATGAGACGGCTGGATGGCATCACTGACTCGATGGACGTGAGTCTGAGTGAACTCCGGGAGTTGGTGATGGACAGGGAGGTCTGGCGTGCTGCGATTCATGGGGTCTCAAAGAGTTGGACACGACTGAGCGACTGAACCAAACTGAAACTAAGACAGCAAAATCAACTATACTTCAATGAAAATTTAAGAGTTATCAATAAATAAATGAATAAATAAAACGTGCACACACACCATGAAAATATATTCAGTCATGAGAAAAAAGGAAACACTGCCATTTGTTTACAACATGGATAAACATTATTATCATGATGTGAGACAGACCCAACAATGAAAGACAAGTATTTTATGTATCTCTTATAGTGGAATCCAAAATAAAATGAACTTGAAAACACAGAAAGGAATGATGGCTACCAGAGGCTGGAAGGAGGGGGAATGAAACAGATGGTGTTTAAGAATATATTTGGGCTTCCTTGATAGCTCAATTTGAGCATTCTTTGGCATTGCCTTTCATTGGGGTTGGAATGAAAACTGACCTTTTCCAGTCCTGTGGCCACTGCTGAGTTTTCCAAATTTGCTGGCATATTGAGTGCAGCACTTTCACAGCATCATCTTTCAGGATTTGAAATAGCTCAACTGGAATGCCATCACCTCCACTACCTTTGTTCGTACTGATGCTTTGTAAGGCCCACTTGACTTCACATTCCAGGATGTCTAGCTCTAGATGAGTGATCACACCATCGGGATTACTCAGGTCATGAAGATCTTTTTTGTATAGTTCTTCTGTGTATTCTTACCATCTCTTCTTAATATCTTCTGCTTCTGTTACGTCCATACCATTTCTGTCCTTTATCGAGCCCATCTTTGCATGAAGTGTTCCCTTGGTATCTCTAATTTTCTTGAAGAGATCTCTAGTCTTTCCCATTCTGTTGTTTTCCTCTATTTCTTTGCATTGATCACTGAAGAAGGCTTTCGTATCTCTTCTTGCTATTCTTTGGAACTCTCCATTCAGATGCTTATATCTTTCTTTTCTCCTTTGCTTTTCACTTCTCTTCTTTTCACAGCTATTTGTAAGTCCTCCCCAGACAGCCATTTTGCTTTTTTGCATTTCTTTTCCATGGGGATGGCCTTGATCCCTGTCTCCTGTACAATGTCACGAACCTCATTCCATAGTTCCTCAGGCACTCTATCTATCAGATCTAGTCCCTTAAATCTATTTCTCACTTCCACTGTATAAGCATAAGGGATTTGATTTAGGTCATACCTGAATGGTCTAGCGGTTTTCCCTACTTTCTTCAATTTAAGTCTGAATTTGGCAATAAGGAGTTCATGATCTGAGCCACAGTCAGCTTCTGGTCTTGTTTTTGTTGACTGTATAGATGTTCAAGCTGGTTTTAGAAAAGGCAGAGGAACCAGATATCAAACTGCCAACATACGCTGGATCATGGAAAAAGCAAGAGAGTTCCAGAAAAACGTCTATAACTGCTTTATTGACTATGCCAAAGCCTTTGACTGTGTGGGTCACAATAAACTGTGGAAAATTCTGAGCGAGATGGTAATACCAGACCACCTGACCTGTCTCTTGAGAAATCTGTATGCAGGTCAGGAAGCAACAGTTAGAACTGGACATGAAACAAAAGACCGGTTCCAAATAGGAAAAGGAGTACATCAAGGCTGTATATTGTCACCCTGCTTATTTAACTTATATGCAGAGTACATCATGAGAAACACTGGACTGGAAGAAACACAAGCTGGGATCAAGATTTCCAGGAGAAATATCAATAACCTCAGATATGCAGATGACACCACCCTTATGGTAGAAAAGTGAAAAGGAACTAAAAAGCCTCTTGATGAAAGTGACAGAGGAGAGTGAAATAATTGGCTTAAAGCTCAACATTCAGAAAACAAAGATCATGGCATCCGGTCCCATCACTTCATGGGAAATAGATGGGGAAACAGTGTCAGACTTTATTCTTTTGGGCTCCAAAATCACTGCAGATGGTGACTACAGCCATGAAATTAAAAGACGCTTACTCCTTGGAAGAAAAGTTATGACCAACCTAGATAGCATATTCAAAAGCAGAGACATTACTTTGCTGACTGAGGTCCATCTAGTCAAGGCTATGGTTTTCCTGTGGTCATGTATGGATGTGAGAGTTGGACTGTGAAGAAGGCTGAGTGCCGAAGAACTGATGCTTTTGAACTGTGGTGTTGGAGAAGACTCTTGAGAGTCCCTTGGACTGCAAGGAGATACAACCAGTCCATTCTGAAGGAGATCAGCCCTGGGATTTCTTTGGAAGGAATGATGCTAAAGCTGAAACTCCAGTACTTTGGCCACCTCATGTGAAGAGTTGACTCATTGGAAAAGACTTTGATGTTGGGAGGGATTGGGGGCAGGAGGAGGGGACAACAGAGGACGAGATGGCTGGATGGCATTACTGACTCGATGGACGTGAATCTGAGTGAACTCCGGGAGTTAGTGATGGACAGGGAGGCCTGTCGTGCTGCGATTCATGGGGTCGGAAAGAGTCGGACACAACAGAGCGACTGAACTGAACTGAACTGATACCTCAGTTGGTAAAAAATTCGCCTGTAATGCAGGAGACCCTGGTTCAATTACTGGGTTGGCAAGATTCTCTAGAGAAGGGATAGGGTACCTACTCCAGTATTCTTGGGCTTCCTTTGTGGCTCAGCTGGTGTAAAGAATTTGCCTGCAATGCAGGAGTCCTGGGTACAATCCCTGGGTTGGGAAGATCCCCTGAAGAAGGGAAAGGCTACCCCCTCTAGTGTTCTGGCCTAGAGAATTACCTGGACTGTACAGTACAGGGGGTCACAAATAGTCAGACATGACTGAACAACTTTCACTTTTCACTTTTACTAAGAATATATACTTGCAACTAGTAGATAATTAAGTTATGGAGAGCGAATCTAACCGTGATTATAAACAACAAAACTGTATTATAGTAAACTTGCTAAGAAGCTAGGTCTTAACTGTTCTCATCACAAAAAGAAGTGATAACTGTGTGTCATGATAGAGAGGTATTAGCTATCAATGACAGTGATATTACAATATAAATAAATCAATGTTATAATTTTAAACTTACACAATTTTATGTCAATTATACCTCAATAAAATTTTTTAAAAAAGCACAAATCTGATATGTTTTTCTGCTTCTCAAAGTCCTCTACTCCCTGCTTCACTCCTGCAGGCCCTCCATCCCCCACTGCAGTTAAAACGAGGCAGACCTTCCTACTCTCATGTGCTGCCATTGTACTCCTCCTCCAATTACTTGTGTTTGTCTCTGACCACCAAGAGATTGCAAGGTCTCAAGTATAAGGAAACTGCCTTTCTTCGTACTACCAGCATCTCCAACAGTACCTGCCACATCGCAGACCCTGAATGATTTCCATGAAACAGACAACCATCAAATTAAATTCTAGGTTTGCCATTTACATACCCATTTAGGTAACATTCATCAAGTTTTCACCATAAATTTACTTTATTAATTTAAGAGCAATAAGGTAAAAAAAAAAAAAAGGTCATAAACAGTAAACTGTTTTCCAAATGAAGCTAAAAAATCATTTAGAAAAGAACCATAGATGTAATACTCCTAATTTTAAGTTTCACATGATCAAAAATCTGCGGAAGCCTGAGTAGCAGACATTACGATGACTCTCGAGCAATAGGTCAAATAAATAATGGACAGTGATAAATCAATAGTGTAAGAAATATGATTTATATATAAAGTAGAAAAAACTTGCTCTTTTAAAATATGATACTAAATTCATTTAAATACAAGAACATCACTAGTGGCTGAGTTAGTTCTTTCCCCTATAACTCTGATTTTCTTTCTAGTTGGATAATTTAATTCAGTCAGGTTTACGGTAATGATGTTTTATAGTAATAACAACCCACAATCTGAGTATCTTCAAAGACAAACATTTGTTTACTACACATAGGTCTATGTACTGGCTAGGCTGGTTTTGTTCCAGACTATGGGTCAAGTTCAGTTTTGCTCCATATGTCTGTCATTCTGGGTCCCAGACAGAAGGAGCACCTGGGGCATGCTGTTCACATGGAAGAGGAACACAACCATGGAAACACATAATACTACCACTCAGACATGGCATACATGAATTTTTTTAACATCTCATTAGTCAAAGCAAGCCATCAGGCCAAGCCCAACATCAATGGGACAAGCGATATACTTGCTCTTCCCACAGAAAAGGAAAACAGGAATAGTTGTTGAAAATCTACCAAAACTATCTATTGTGCTTCATCAAAAGATTATTTCACTGCTGTGTTATTAATGATATAGTGGTAAATACCCAGCTGTGAAATTTATAGTCTCTACAAAACCAGACTACTCAATAACAGTTAAAACTGCTATAATACTTGTTCTAGTGAATATGCAGGCAAGTATATAAAAGAGCAGATCTCTAAATCTTTTTGAAAAATCATGATTTATATTTCAGTACTGAGCGACTTTCACTTTTACTCAATTACTCTTCCAAAAGAAATTAGTGTACATTTGCAAAATATAATACAGAATAACATTTTTATTATTGTCATTTTTATTTTTCTTATGACTTAAAAGGCACTCACTAAATGACTTTCAGTTGAAGTTAATAAATCAAAATTGCAATCACAATGTATTTAGAGATGAATATTAGTTAAAGCATTATGTAATAAAAACTAATGAGCTATGACAAAAGCTTAACTGTGAGGCTAATTTCTTAAAAACTCTCTATTCTTAAACAAACAAAGAATGAAAATAAAAACATTTTCATCTCAAAAAATAGAAAGAGTAAAACAAACTCAAGCAAAGAATGAGAAGCACATTAATCAAGAATGAAGCAGATATAATCATTAGAATACTTTAAAAGTAAAATCATTGCTTGGGGCTGGTGCACTGAGATGACCTGGAGGGATAGTAAGGGGAGGGAGGAGGGAGAGGGGTTCAGGATGGGGAACATGTGTATACCTGTGGTGAATTCATGTTGATGTATGGCAAAAAAAAAAAAAAGAAAAGAAAAGAAAAAAATATAAAATGGCAGTCAGTGTAAAAAAAAAAAAAGTAAAATCATTGATAAATTGAAGGGCCATTTTGGGGGGAAAAGGGCAAAGTAAATCTATACTAATCAAATTGGGGGAAAGGGCAGATTATTTCCTTAAAGATTAGCAGGCAAAAAGTGTTAATAATGAACCCATCTGTTTTACATTTAAGGTTTCAGGTGTGAACAGTTATGTGAATTTAGACCCAAGTTTATCAGCACAGAACTCATAACACTATTATTCTTCTATTTGTATCATATTGCCTTAGAAGTTTCAGTTATTCTAGTAATTTATTATCATTAATTAAACATTAACTTTTCCTCATATTTAGAAGCAAAGCTTTTCATTCTTTACAAAAACAAAATTTTACTACAAATAAAATTTTTATCAAATTATAAAAAATGTTATGCTGAATATCAACACAACAGAAATTACACAAAAGTATAATAAATAAAACCACCTTATCACTTCATCCTGTCATTCTACAAATGAAGCAGATAAGCCAAAAAGATGAAGTAAGTAATTGAAGATTCCAGAGTACTCAGCTGGGACAAGAACTCCAGTCTTGTGGTTCCTGGTCTATTTTTTGGCACTGGATAGAGTTCATTACCGGACACAAGGCCAAGAAATGTTTCTAAAATTTTTGCAAATTATTAGCCTGACTGGTTCCACATTTTTCTGATCATGATATATACAATCTGAAGCACAGAGAAATTAAGTATGCTGGTGACTACACCTCTTGGCCACATTCTCCTTCTGCACAGAGGCTTTAAATAGAACCAGCCAGCTATTTATATGCATCAGGACATTTCACTTTACCTTTAAGAATGTCCTGAAAGTACTAAAATTGCCAGCTCTCTTGAATTGCAGAGGCTTCTTACTTCCCATCTCCCAGGATAACAGTAGAGCCTGGACAAAAAAAGTGGCCTTTGGATCTGTTTTATGGAAAATAAATCATGTTTCTCCAGAATCGACGGACTTCCCTGTAGCTCAAATGGTGCCTGCAATGTAGGAGACACAGGTTCAATCCCTGGGTTGGGAAGATCCTCTGGAAAGGGGAATGGCAATCCACTCCAGTATTCTTGCCAGAAGAATCCCATGGACAGAGGAGTTTGGCAGACTACAGTCCATGGGATCGCAAAGAGTTGGATACGACTGAGCGACTAACACTACACTACTAACCATCCAGACTCAGACCTGATGCCAGAACCTATAGGTCTGTCTACTCACAGATTTCAAGCACCAATAAGAGCTCACTGAAAGAAACTGAGGACATGGCATATGACAGCTCTTGCCAGTCAGCTAATTTAAGAGATGCTTCCTTACCTTCAGGATTATAAAGTAGGAGGCTTCATTGACAAGAATAAAAAATTCTTGCCTATTTAGCTATTTCTCTTTCTCTAGAGTTCCATTTATATTCTGCAGTAGCTACTGAGTCTTTAAGCTGCAAAAGGAATATTAAGACTAATTTTCCACATTTTAATTTGGACATTATTATTTCAACTTGGATCCATATTATCTCTTAAAAGAACTCACTCAATTACTTGTATTGGACAAATCAGCCTATGTTCAATTTAGCTATATAAACTGCAAGAAGTTTTTAAGAGTGAGAGCAACCTGAGGGCACATAAGTCTCTAGTTAAAAGATATTCTAATTCATGTTTTCAGTAAGATTTGCAAACACACTGCATTGAAAAAGAATAAACTTGAAGAAAGAACAATCTGAGAAGTAGAATTATTAGACATGTAAATTAAGGCCCAAGGACACAAAACAGCAGGGTAGATAATTCAAAAAACTAAACCAGCATCATGAAGTTAAGATCATTAAAAAACATTCCTTTTATACCTCACTCTCAATGATTCTTGAATTATGTTAGATCTTCATATGAAATGTCTTGTTTCTAGACCCGCTATTATTTTCACTGATCTCTGTGTGTATACTGATGCTAATGCCATACTCTTAATTTCTGTCCTTTTAAAACACATTTTAGTATCTGGGAAGACAAGTTTTAAATGTTTAATAAACACTTTCCTAGCATTTATAAACTATGGAATAGACTGTCAAATTCTTCATTTAAAATCTCACTGAAACTTTTATCTGGGACTGTGTTCAATTTATAAATTATACTGAAAATGAACTACAAATGTCAGAGAGAATGGTTACTTTTGAAATTTTGAATCTTTCCATAAAATTCATGTTTTCCCATTTATGTAAATCTTCCATTTCCTTCAATAAAATGCTAACAAATCTTTCTATATCTACTGCTAATATTATTCTCAATGTAGTTTTCCCTATATTTTCTCTTGTAATATATGAATCCTATTGACTTGCATATTTCTTTGGTTCTAGTTACCCTATTGGACTTATTAAATCTAAACAGGTTTTGTAAATATTTTCCATGTACAAAAATGAAAATTTTACTTAGAATACATTTTGATACTTAAGTTAAAACCACTTTGTTCAGACTTTCTATTACAATATTAAGTGACATTGACTATCGAGGGCATTCTTGACTGATTGTGGTTTATTGAGCATTAATGTTTATCCATTAAGTATGGTATTTGATATAGGTTACTAAAGAATATCCTTTATCAAATTAAAGAACTTTGGTTATTAAGAATTCTATCAGTAAAGAGTTTTTATTCCCTCAAAAGTTTAATATCAAGATAATCATGTTTTATCTTCTTTAAATAATCAATAAAACTTGATTTACTTAACATGTGCCAGTAACTAAGTGTTTCACATGTATTGCCTTATGTAAGGTATTAATAGATTTTGTTACTTTTTCCATTGAGAAATGAGGAAACTGAGGCAAGGCTAGTAAATGGTTGAACTCGGACTGAATGCAGGCGATTTCGATTAAGATTTCATACTGCTGAATCCACTCAGATTCTTGTTAATAAACACTTCTCATATAAATTTTCCTTGGAAATTTTGCATATATTTTCCTTAAAGAGGTCACTCTATAAATTTCTTGTGCAATCCTTGTTTATTTTTTGAATCAGAATTATGTTATCATTACAGAATAAATTTGCAAGTCTTCCTTGGTAACCAGTCTCCAACACGGCCACCAATGATCCCCATCTCCTGATATTTCAAAACCCATGCATTTGTCTTGCACACTGTATGAGGATAGGTTTATCAGCAGAAAAACCAATAAAATAGGGCATACGTGACAATCACTTCCTCAGTTAGATCACAAAACACTGCACCTTCTACACTGAACTCTCTCAAGCCATCATTATGGGAGAAGCCAGCAGCCATAAGGAGACACAGGGAGTCTTGTGGACAGGCTGTCCACAAACTAAGTCTCATATGCCTGAAACATTGTAAATCAACTACACTTTAATTAGGAAAAAAAAAAAAAAGGACCGAGTCTCATTCCAACAGCTAAAAGAAACTAAGGTATGTCAACTACCACATAAGAAAACCTGAAAGTAGATCCTCTAGCTTCAGATGACTACAGTACCAGCCAACAGCTTGATTACAACCTTCTAAGAAATCCTGAACCAGACTCACCAGGCTAAACCACTTCCGGATTTCTGATCTTTAGAAACTGTGCGAGATATAAAGTCTTTGTTATTTTAAACTGCTGAGTTTTGGGGTAATTTGTTATAAAGCAATAGATAATGAGAAAACCTTCCACTGTATTTCACTACAACAAGCATCAACTGGTTCTGAAAGGTTGAACAGAATTGCTAGGGAAGATCTGGTATTTGAGGAAGATGTACATTCAATAAAAGTTTTCTAGGATACAAGTCAATTCAGATTTTTTTAAAGTTCTCGCTGCAAAAAACAAACAAAAAAAACTTTGTGTTTTCCAAGAATACTATTCATTTTTTATATATTTTAAATATGGACGTGTTGGTCACTCTGTTGTGTCCGACTCTTAAGACCCCAGGGACTGTAGCCCACCAGGCTCCTTTGTCCATGGAATTGTCCAGGCAAGAATACTGGAATGGGCTGCTGTTTCCTTCTCCAGGTGATCTTCCCAACCCAGGGACTGAACCTGGGTCTCCTGCATTGCAGGCAGATGTTTTACCATCTGAGCCACCAGGGGAGCCTATATTTTAAACATGGCAATATACAATCTTAAATGCGCTTGTATCTCTATAGGGCTAGTATTCCCTTTCAATTTTTGATATCATGTTTTGTCTGTTTTTCCTTTTTTTAATCTTCCTTATGTCATCCTTATTAATCCCTCCTTGTAATTTTCATTTATTTCATCATCCATGTCACACATTGGTATTGATAATCTTAGTGCTGTTTATTTTTATATCATACTAAATTTTCACTTTTGATCTTTACTTTAAAAGAAGTGTTATTTTCAGTTATAATGTTTTAATTAAAATTTTAGACAATTTTATACTAAAAAGTTGAAAAAAATGTTTGAGGGCTTCCCTGGTGGCTCAGACAGTAAAAAATCTGCCTGCAATGCAGAGACCCCAGTTCGATCCCTCCATCAGAAAGATCCACTGGAGAAGGAAATGGCAACTCACTCCAGTATATTCTTGCCTGAGAAATCCCATAGACAGAGGAGCCTGGCAGGCTACAGTCCATGAGATCAAAGAGTCCAACACAACTTAGCAACTAAATGATTAATGAAACGTTTATTTTGGCATTACTTTTAATGTTCAGTTGAACTGAATATGGACAGAGAATGCAGCCTGTATGGCTATTTTTTTGTGAATTTATTAAGATTAATGTTGGAACTACTACATAATCAATTTTTAAAAAGCACCCCTGGATTTTAAAAATAATTTCTATTCTCTTACTTGCTATTCATTATAAAAATTTTCTTTATAGTGCTATTCAAAATCCTTTTAATTATTACTTCTATTTGTTTCCATGATTCATTAATTTCTGAAATAAATGAAATTTTCCCACAGTTGTAACACATCTTACCATATGGGTAGAATATACTTGATCTTATGACTGCCTTCAGACTTTCCCCCCTGCATTTTTTAGGTACATGAGTGTGTGAGTGTGTGTGTGTGTGTGTGTACATGTATATATGTGCTATACAAGGTTTAAATTAAAATCTAATTTTGACAGATTTTTAGACAGTAGTTTGTTTTCAAACTATCTTAGAAATATTTAAACTCATATGGTTAAAAAAATTTATTTTTAGTAAATCTTTGCCATCGAAGATACTTAGATATGTAGATCTCACTAGATGGTTTAGTCATTTAGTTGTGTCTGACTCTTGCGACCCCATTGACTGTAGCCTGCCAGGCTCCTCTGTCCATGGGATTCTCCAGGCAAGAATATTGGAGTGGGTTGCCATTTCATTAGCTTTATAAAAGAACACTGCAATTCTCTCTTTTCTGCCATAATGAAAATAGAACATATGTAGAAACATATTAATAGAATGGAACCATTGGCAAATTATACTCTAGATGAGGTTTGGACTCAGAAATTTTTCATGAGAAAATATATTATTATAAAAGATTCTAAGTCATTATTTTCACATCAAGTTTTAATCAAAATGACTACTCCAAATATTGCAATTACTCTCCTCATATCCCAAAGAATAATCCATGAGTATTTTATTACCATATTGTCAATAATTTGATAATAAAATACCTTTAGAGGTTCTAGTTCTTGATGGCAATGTAGGGGGATCCATAACTTACCTACCAGGGACACACCAAATCTACAACTATACAGGGAACAATTTTCTCTGAAAGAAATCCAAAAACTAGCTGAGTGACTCCCACATACTAGTGGGAAAAAAAAAAAAAAAAGACTGATATTGAAATGGGTAGGAGAGGCTGAGTCACAATCTAACTATAAATTCCACTCCTGGTATGGAGACCCACAAATAGGAAGAAAACACACAACTCTTGAGCTTCTTTTTGAGGAGCAAACAATTTGAACTCTGTATCTGGTACCCCAACTTTTAAGACCTGCACCTGAGCAACAAATAACCAAAACATTTAACTTTGAAAGTTAATAGGGCTTCTGTCCATGACACACACAAGGCTATAGTGAGCTCAGAAACATTACACAGACAGTCCATGAGGATTCACTATGCCAACACCCAGGGCCCAGCCAAAAGGCAGATAATTAAAATTGCCTAGTCTTTCTGTAAAAGAGACTTGGACACTTATATTAAAGCTTCAGTTTAAGTGTCAGGCATCTAATTTAGGACATACCTAGAAGCTTACTGAATACTCTCCAAAGACCAAGAAGGCTGGCAAAAGCCACCTTGGTGTCCTCCTCTGTCTCACTCCAGGTCACCAGTATCTCCCAGAAAGAGACTTGTGCACATGTCTGGTGGCCTGGTTTTTGCTGCTGCAGCTAAGGAGGTACTACCTTGATCATCTGGCTCTGGCTGTCACAGTGGTTAGCGTTTGTCAGCCCCACAGGACTGAAACAAATGGAGAAAGAGAACATAAGCAGCAACAACTCAGTGGACAAAGCAGAGAGGTAACAGACAGGCACCCAATCTTTCTGTGAAAGAGGACTATTGTCCTATTTTCATAGATTTGGCCTGAGGGGAGGGCATCAAATTAAACACAAGTCTAGGGCCAGCTGCAATCTTGGGAACTAATTGGACATCAACTTCGCAAAGACCCTGTGCCCAGCCCCAGGTCACTGGTTATCTCTGAGAAAGGAGCTTCTGCCCATGTTTGGTGTACCAACTTTTGTGGTTGCTGTCCAGAAGAAATAAGCCTTGATGCCTGGCTCTAGTGGCTAGTGGGTCTTGAGTTCATGGATCTATTTGGATGACACAAAGGAAGAAATGGTTTTTAACTATCATGCTGGACTCAGTACACAGAGAGCAGAGTGAAAGGTCCATCTCCCAGACGTCCATGGAAAGAGGTATCTATGTATAACTTAAAAGCTGCTGCCCAAAGTCTGGCTTCCAATAAGCCCAAATTTAGGTGCTGACTGAGACCCTCCCTTTTAGGATACAGGCAGGTCTTGGTAAACCCTCAACTGCTGGGAGCCTAAGAACCAAGTAGGCAGTTTGGACAATCACAAGGATATGGGAGACAACCAAGAAATAGGACAGGGTTAAACATTAAGGTTTATCTTCTATATGAAGTAACACCTTCAAGACAGGGAGAAGAGGTTGTTTTATCTAATATAGCAGTCCCCAACCTTTTTGGCACCAAATTCTGGCTTTGTGGAAGACCATTTTTCCATGGACTGGGGGTTTCAGGATGATTCAATCACATTACATTTCCTGTGCACTTTATTATTATTATGTAAGTTCCACCTCAGATCATTAGGCATTAGATCCTAGAGATCGGGAACCCCTGATCTAATACACAGAAACCAACAGAGAATGTTAGGGAAACTGAATAAACAAAGGACAAGTTCCAAATAAAAGGGCAAGATAAAAACTTCACAAATATACTTAATGAAAATGAGATTATCATAATGTAAACGATTTACATGACAAAAAGTTCAAAATAACTAATAAAGATGCTCACCAATGTCAGGAGAACAAACCATGAAAAAAGTGAGAATTTCAACAAATAGAAAATATAGCAAAGTACTCTACAGAAATGATGAAGTTAAAGAATACAACTGTACTGACAAACATGAGGGCTCAAAATCCCTCATTAGAAGATTAGAAGCAAAAGAAAGAATCAGTGAATTCAAATACAGGGCAGTTGAATTCTTCCAACTGGAGCTGCAAAAAGAAAAAGGAACAAAAAAGAGCAAAGATAGTCTAAGGAATTTATGAGAAAACATCAAGAACACAATTATTTACATGAGTCCCAAAATGAGGAGAGAAAAAGGGGAAGAAAATTTGTGTGAAGACATAACGACTCAACACTTCCCTAATCTGGAGAAAGAAACAGACATCCACATCCAGGAAGCCCTGAAAGTTCCAACCATTATGAATTTAAGAAGACCCACACCAATGTATAATATAAATACTCAAAAGTTAAAGGACAGACTCTTTGAAGAAGCAAGAGAAAAACAATCTCTTATATAAAAGGGAACCCCTATAAGACTATTAGCATATTTTCTAGCTGAAAAATATATAGAAGGGCGTGGCATTTTAAAACTCTGAAAAAAATTAAACAGCCAAACAAGAATATTCTGCATGGCAAAGTTATCACTCAGAGTTGGAAAGAGATTTAAAGAGTTATCCAGAAAAATAAAACATAAGAGTAATGACCAATAGCTCAGTCCTACAAGAAATGTTAAAGGGACTTTTGAACATGAAACAAAAGGAAAAAATATAAGCATATATAAACCTCACTGGTAAAAATTAACATATAGTAAAATTAGAAAAAGCTAATGTTGTAAACAAGATTAATCACTTATATAAAGTGCTAACATGAAGGTTTAAAAGACAAGCAGTAAAAATAATTATAAGCACAGTAATTGTCAGTGAATAAGCAAGGTAAGATGATGTAAATGGAGACTTCAAAAATATAAAATATGAGTAAGTAAAAACATAGAGCTTTAGACTGTTACCAAAGTTAATTTGTTGTCAACTTAAAATAGACTATTATAAATATAAATTGTTTTATGTAGGCCTTATGGTAACTATAGAGCAAAACCTAGAATAGGGACACAAAAGATAAAGAATATAGAATTTAAGAATGCCACTACAGAAAATCATCAAATTACAAAGAGTAGCAAGAAAAGTAGAAAGAAAAAAAAAAAGAAATTATGAAACAGCTATAAAATTATTAACAAAATGGCAAGAACTTCATACCTATCAATAATAAAAAGTCATCTTTATCTCACCCACAAGATTCTCACTTAGATGTACAAACACACAGACTGAAAACAAAGGGATGGAAAAGTATATCCCATACTCTTGGAAACCAAGAGAAAGCTGGCGTGGCAACACTTGTAAGAGACAAAGAGGAACATAAAACAAAGACTGTAATAAGAGACAGAGGAGAAAGAAGGTCGTTACATAGTGACAAAGGGATCAATATAACAAGAGGATAGAACATTTGTAAACATGTTAGCACCTAACATAGGAGCATCTAAATATAAATACAATATTAACAGACCTAAAAAGTAAAACAGCCATACAATAATAACAGAGGACTTTAGTACTCCACAGACATCACAAATAGATATATTTCTAGAAATACAACCTTCCAAGACTGAATCATTAAGAAACAGAAAAATCTGAACAGACTGGTAAGTAACTTGAAAGGAAATAATCAGTAATCAAAAATCTCCAACAAACAAAACCCAGCATCAGACAGCTTCACTGGTGAATTCTACCAAATATTCAAAGAATTAATACTAATCCTATCAAATTCTTCCAAAAATTTGAAAAGGGAACACCTCCAAACTCATTATATGGGACAAGCAATATGCTGATACTAAAAGCAGTCAGGACACCACAATAAAAAATAGTTAAAAGCCAATATCCCTGATGAACAGAGATGCAAAAATTCTCAACAAATATTAATAAGCTGAATTCAACATGCAACAAAAGGATCATACACTGTGATCAAGTGGGATTATTTCCAGGATGCAAGGATGAATTGACACCCTCAAATCAATGTGATACACATTAACAAAATTAACCATATAATTCATATGATCATCTCAAAAAAAAAACAGAAAAAAAAGCATTCAACAAAATTCAACACCCATTCATGATACAAACTCTCAACAAAGTGAGTATAGAGAAAAAGTACTTCAACAAAACAATGGCCACATATCACAATACTGCAGCTAAAATCAGACTCAAGGGAGAAAGCCAAACATTTTTTCTCCATGATCAGCAACAACTTGGGGATACCTACTCTCACCACGTTTATTCAATACAGCACTGGAATTCATAGCTAGAGCAATAATGTAACGACAACAACAACAACAACAAATGAAA
The DNA here is from genome assembly GCF_016772045.2 of Ovis aries. Taxonomy (NCBI): domain Eukaryota; kingdom Metazoa; phylum Chordata; class Mammalia; order Artiodactyla; family Bovidae; genus Ovis; species Ovis aries. The sequence goes on from NC_056061.1 coordinate 41,575,644, forward strand.
GGTATCAAATTCAGAAAAGAAGGAGAAAAATAGAAACTGTGTTGTCTCTATTTATAGACAACAATATGTTGTCTCTATTTATAGTCCCTATTTACAGACAACAATATGTGACATCCTGAAAACTCTTAAGCCTTCATCGAAAAACTTAAAATGAACAAATTCAGTAAACTTGCTGGATATAAAAATCAATATACAAAAATCTCTTACATTTCACTAAGAATGAATGAAGAAAGATAAATTTATGAAACAATTCCATTTATCACTGCATCAGAAAGAATAAGCTACCTAGAAATAAGCTTAACAGAGGAGGTGAATGATCTGCACCCTGAAAATTGTATGTTAATGACAGACATTAAAAAAACAGAAGTAGACGTTAAGCTATCCCACACTTGTGGATTGGAACAGTTAATATTATTAAAATATCCATATTACCAAAAGCAATTTATAGATTCAATGTGATACTAAAGGTATTTGTCACAGAAATAGAACAATTCTAAAATTTGTATGCAACCACAAAAGCCCTTAAAGCCAAAGCAATCTTGAGAAAAAGGAACGATGTTGGAGGCACCATACTTCATTTCAAACTATATTACAGAACTATAGTAATCAGAATAGTTTGGTAATGTCATAAAAATACATAGATCAATGGAATAGAATGCAGAGCCCAGAAATAAACCCAGGCACCTGTGGTCAACTAATCTGCAACAAAGGAGCTAAGAATATTCAATAGGGAAAGGACAGTCTCTTCAATAAATAGCATTGGAAAAACTGAACAGCCACTTGCAAAAGATGAAATGGAACTACCTTACACTATACACAAAAGACCCTGTATGCAAGACAGGGAAGGAGACGCAGCTGTGTATAACGGACCTTTGGACTCAGAGGGACAGGGAGAGGGTGGGATGATTTGGGAGAATGACATTCTAACATGTATACTATCATGTAAGAATTGAATCGCCAGTCTATGTCTGACGCAGGATGCAGCATGCTTGGGGCTGGTGCATGGGGATGACCCAGAGAGATGTTATGGGGAGGGGAGGTGGGAGGGGGGTTCATGTTTGGGAACGCATGTAAGAATTAAAGATATTAAAATTTAAAAAATAAAAAAATAAAAAAAAAATTAAAAAAAATAAAAATGGACTAAAGTCTTAAGCATAAGATCTGAAACCATAAAACTTAGAAGAAAACAAAGGTGTAAGCTCCCTGAAACTGGTGTTGGCTGTGATTTTTTTGGATTTGACACCAAAACCAAAAACAACAAAAGTGAAAATAAACAAGTGACACTACATCAAACTACGAAGCTTCTGTACAGCAAAGGAAACCACTAACAAATGAAAAGGTAACATAATAAATGGGAGAACAAAGCTGCAAACCATGCATCTGAAAAAGTGTTAACATCCAAAATATATAAACAAGTCCTATTAACACATCAGCAAAAAACAAACAGTTTGAAAAACGTGCATCACTTCTGAATAGACATTCTGCCTAGAAACATATACAGATAGCCAACACTTGAAAAGGTGCTCAATGTCACTAATCATTAGGGAAATGCCAATCAAAACCACACTGAGATATTGCCTTATACCTGTTTGAATGGCTATTATCAAGAACTGTTAGTGACCATGAGAAGAAAAGGGAACACTTGTTCACTTTGGTGGGAATATAAATTGATGAAGCTACTATGAAAATAGTATGGAGCTTCTTGAAATAATTTAAAATAGAAATATACTATCCTGCAATTCTCCTTCTGGGTACTTATCCAAAGGAAGAAAAAGCACTAACTTGGAAATACACCTGCATCATTATTTATAATACCCAGGAAATGGAAGTGCTTATGCTGGAAGCATCCATAATGATGAATGAATGAATAATGAAAAATGGGATGTGTATACACACACACACACACACACACACACAAATATTATATTATTCAGTCAAAACAAACAAACAAACCAGGAAATGTTGTCACTAGTGACAACATGAATTAACCTTGAGGGTGTTATGCTAACTGAAATAAGTCTGTTATGTCAAATATAAGTATATTATGTCTGTTATGACAAATATCATATGATCTTGCTTATATACGGAATCAAAAACAAAACAGCAATCACACACACACACACACACACACACATGCACACAAAACATAAAACAACCAACTCATAGATACAGAGAACAGGTTTGTGACTGTTTGAGACAGGGGGTGGGTAAAGTGTGTGAAGATAGTTAAAAGGCATAAACTTCCAGTTATAAAATAAGTAAGCTTCCAGGATGTAAAGTACAGCTTCGTAACTACAGTTGATAATACTGCATGGTATATTTAAAACTTGCTAAAAGAATACAACTTAAAAATCCTCATCATATCAAAAAGACAAAAAAATGGAACTATGTGTGGGGATAAAAGTTAACTAGACTAATTGGGACAATTATTTCACAATATATACATATATCAAGTCATTATGCTGAATACCTTACACTAATCTAATATTATATCTCAATAAAATAAATTAAATACCTTCAGATTATATTTATGAGCTTTATCCAAAATAGTTGGTACCAAGTTATCAGTAGGTTCTCCATTCTCATCATTCAAATCAGGTGGGTACCAAGATAGGGCTAGTACACCTAATAGAAACAACCAAAAAGAAAATAAAAATAAACATAGGAACAGAAAAGACTACAGGTTTTCTTAAAAAAAAAAAAAAAAGGCAGACAAGGACAGTATTAACAGTAAAAAGAAACATATTCAAATAATGTTATTTTGTTACTTTACTTAAATACCACTTACAGTTATTCGATTACTTTTATACTCAATACTTTAACCTTTTTCTCAGGTATTAGTATCTTTTAATTAATAGATTTTAGTTTTTAAAATAAGTTATAGATTTACTGAAAAGCTGTACAGAAAATAAGAGTTTCTGTATTCTCCTCTCCTACTCACCATCCTCCCATGCCATACAGTTTCTCCATTAATATTAACATCTTACATTAGTGTGGTAAATTTGTTACAACTGTGATGAACCAATGTAGATATATCATTATTAACTAAAGTCCACAGTTTACATTAGGGTTCCCTCTTTGTACTGCACAGTTCTATGGCTTTTGACAAATGTATAGTGTCAGGAACCCACTATTTATTACAGTATCACACAAGGATAGTTTTACTGCCTTCAAAACCCATTGCACTCCACTTAATAACTCCTCTTTCTTCTTTTCAATCCCCCAAAAAATAACTGATCTCTTTACTGTCTCTATATATTCTGCCTTTTTCAGAATGTTATATAGATAGAATCGCAAAGTAACATTTTCAGACGGCTTCTATACTGTGAAATGTGCATTGAAGTTTCATTCATATCTTTTTATGACTTGACAGCACATTCTTTTTATTGCTAAATAACATTTCACTCTATCAATATGTCATAGTTATCCATTTACCTGTTGAAGACATCAATGTTTCTTAAAAATTTTGGCAATTATAACAATAAAGTTGCTATAAACAAATAAGTGCAAATTTTTGTGTGGATCAGTATCACTTAACAGAAGACTCAAGTGATTTTAAAATTACAGTTTATCCCTATAATACCTACTTGCTTTTGAACTAATAAACTACAAAAAGAAAGTTTTAAAAACAATAAGCTTGCAAAGAATTATTAACTAGGGGAAGAAATCTTTGAAATCAACTAATTCAAACCCTCATTACCAACATAAAGCAAGAGGCCACTGAGAGCATGGTGAAAAGTGAAAGAAAGTGAAAGTGTCAGTAGCTCAGTCATGTCTGACTCTTTGCCACCACATGGAGTGTAGCCCACCAGGCTCCTCTGTCTGTGGAATTTTCCAGCAAAAATACTGGAGTGCATAGCCATCCCTTTTTCCAGGGGATGTTCCTGACCCAGGGATCGAACCCAGGTCTCCCACATTGTGGGTAGATTCTTTAGTCTGATCCACCTCTAAATCATATAACAGACTCTTTAGGACAAGAAGAAAAGTACAATGTTATCAAAAGACAAGCATGTGGAAATGAAAATAGAAAACAAAAAGGCAAAGTTAGAAACTGGCAGAGAACTAAATTTAAGTCTTAAACCTTGTGTTACCTATGTCATGTACAAACAGAAGAGCTTCCCCAGTGGCTCAGTGATAAAGAATCTGCCTGCCAATGCATGAGACATAGGTTCAATCCCTCGGTCAGGAATATCCCCTGGTGAAGTAAATGGCAACCCACTCCAGTATTCTTGCCTGGGCAATCATGTGGACAAGAAGCCTGGCAGGCTATAGTTTATGGGGTCACAAAGAGTTGGAAACAACTTAGCAACCAACCAAACAAAGCAAATACAAGAAAACCAATACAAACAGAGCAGTCCCACCTACAGAAACAAAACAGAACTTGGAGGTTAAGTTAACAGAAAAAAAGGTATCTGTCTCCTACACAATTTTATTTCATGAAAAATATAAAAACAGCAACAAGAACAGTGAGACAGAAAAAAATTATAATACGTGGGGCTTCAGGGGAGCTTTTAGTTAGCCATGAAAGCAGTCATTAAAAAAAAAAAAAAATTGATCAGGAAACTCTGTAGACAACGGATCAAACATTTAAGCTGCCAAAGTTCCCCGCTTATAAGAAGTACATCAATTTCATGCAATGTGATTGTAAACTTCATATAAATTGATTGTAAAGTGTCACCAATGAAAAGCGACAATACGAATTTTCTCAACATGGGACCTATCAAAAAAACCTGAAAAAAAAGAAATGAGAAAGAACATGAGAAAACAATATAAAGGAGAAACATACAAAAGAAAGTTTATGCCACAGAGTTCAGAAAATTATGAACATGGCATGTTTCCATGGAATTAAAAGCAAAACAAGATTCCTGTTTCTAATAGTAGATTAGGATACTCAGACCAAAATTTCCAACAAAAACAAATTATTAGATAAAAACGGGAAAGAAAAACTTCCAAAAGTCAAAGAGCTGAAGAGAGTAAAGAACTAACTACATGTCTAGAATGAAGTGAAAATGTGAAGTCAGAGAGGTAACTGAGCAAGGAAGTCAGTCTGCCCTAAGCAAAACTGGCAGAAGTAAACCAGCCCTCAAAAGCAGCAGGTGAAATCCCACATGGATAATGCACAGGAAGTCCTCTAACTCCACAGAGAATGTAAAGTAGCTAGTATTTCCTACTGTATTGGTAAACACAGATATAGAATATTTTCATGATCACAGAAATTTCTATTGTATAGCATTGCTAATACACTGATTCTCCAAACAACTTAGCAACTGGTTCTCGTCCAGTGATTTCTTCCTCTTTATCCTTGCTGAAGATACACTCTAAGGCTTAGGGAAAACGTTCCTTGTTCTTCCTTATCCTATTATTGTGTTTCAGCTGTTTTATTGTATTATCACTTCTACATGTTGAATTATATCCCCATATCGTGCTCCATAATCCAATTTATCTTTGTACAGTGTATTTTGGGCTGTGTTACTCATGAGCTTTGAATAAGTAATTGCCTGGGAACCAAGCCAATGATGGTCCTACTTTGGGAGGGGAACTGGCCCATTTAAAATGTTAATGAATCCTTCAGAATAACCTGAAAGGTTTCTCTAAAATATGTCGACCAAGTATCATTTATACGTAAAATCTACTACAGCATATTTCTACCATTCCAATTGCTAAGTGAGAAAGGATATTCTTTAAAGTCCATTCTTGGAACATTAGTATATTAAATGCAGATCACTTCATAATGATCACATCCTCCCTCCACATCACTTATCACAAGACCTTCAATATAAGTGAAACCCAACAATATTATTTTTGTTAAGCTAAGTGATTCTAAACAGGATAATACTTAAGAATACTGGTAGGAAACAGATAGACACAGAAAATCCAGTCCAATTTTGTCATCTGATAGATGTTTATCTTTAGGTAAGTTAGCCTACTGAAGTCTTCATATTTGTAAATGGGAATAAATTTAGTTCATAACCTAAAAGTCTGTTTTAAAAATCATACATGAGAGAATGCATTATGTGGAGTGGCATTCTTCCAAAAAGTAATTTAAAAAATTAATAAAAAGAATTATTAAATGAAATATGTAAGACAGTAAAATGGTAACTAAATTTGTTTTTGTTTACCTCAACAGAGCTTGTGATAGTTTCTCTTATATATGGGGAACATACTTAGTGCTTCTTTCAAACATCTCAAACATTCTTTCAAATTAAAGATTTCATAGAAAGACAGGCAAAATGGAAATGCCATTTCCATACATAAACACTTACAACTACACAGGATGACAATAAAAAAAAAAGACATTATAAAAAGCAAGAAAAATAATGCACAGTCAAAGCATTCAGTAGAGAAAGACTGGCTCAGATCTGAAATAGATGCTGATATCATTAAACAAGGAATTTAAAATTAATATTATGATTTAACATTAAAAGATCTAATAGGAACGAAGAGATGAAAACTAGAAGAACTAAATAGAAATGCTGGGGGGAAAAAAAAAACAAGCAAAAAAAATCACTAAAGGTAATAATAAAAAATGCCTTCAAAAGATTCATGAACGTCAGAGCTGAGGAAAGGGTCATGTAACTAGGCAAGTCACAGAAATTACCAAAAAAAAAAAAAAAAAAGATTGGGGCAAAAAATACAAAGCAAATGCATCCAATACCTCTGGGGTAAATTTCAAAGCTCTACCATACATATTTTTAACCTTACCATTTGAGACTGGAGAAGGGAATGACAGACAAACCACTTCAGTATTCTTGCTTTGAGAATTCTGTGAACAATGTGAAAAGGCAAAAAGATATGACAACAGAAGATAAGCCCCCCAAGTCCTTAGATGTCCAATATGCTATTTCAGAAGAGCAGAGAAATAGCTCCAGAAGAATGAAGAGGCTGGGTTGAAGTGGAAAAGACGCTAAGTCGTGGATGAGTCTGGTGATGAAAGTAGAGTCCGATGCTGTTAGTAACAATATTGCATAGGAACCCAGATTGTTAGGTACATGAATCAAGGTAAATTGGATGTTGTTAAGCAGGAAATAGAAAGAGTGAACATTGAAATCTTAGGAATCAGTGAACTAAAACGGATGTGAATGGGTGAATTTAATTCAGATGACCATTATATTCACTATTGTGGGCAAGAAACCCTTAGAAGGAATAGAGTAGTTCTCAGAGTCAACAAGAGAGTCCGAAATGCAGTACTTGGGTGTAATCTCAAAATCAACAAAAAGATCTCAGTTCATTTCCAAGACAAACCATTCAACATCACAGTAATCCAAGTCTATGCCACAACCACTGATGCTGAAGAAGCTGAAGTCATATGGTTCTAAGAAGACCTACAAGACCGTCTAGAATTAACACCAAAAAATATGTCCCTTTCATATTAGGGACTGGAATGCAAAAGTAGGAAATCAAGAGATGCTTAGAATAACAGGTAAATTGGCTTTGGAGTACAGAATGAAGGAGGGCAAAAGCTAAGAAGAGTTTTCCCAAGAGAACACACTGGTCATGGCAAACACGCTCTTCCAACAACAGAATGATTCTACACGTGGACAGCACCAGACGGTCAACAATGAAATCAGACTGACTATAATCTTTGCAGCCAAAGACAGAGAAGCTCTATACAGTCAGCAAAAGAAGACCTGGAGCTAACTGTGGCTCAGATTATGAGCTACAAATTGAAAAATTCAGACTTAAATTGAAGAAAGTATGGAAAACCACTAGGCTATTCAGATATGATCTAAATCAAATCCCTTATGATTATACAGTATAAGTGACAAACAGATTTAAGGGATTAGATCTGAGACACAAGAGTGCCTGAAGAACTGTGGACAGAGGTTCATAACATTGTATAAGAGGTGGTGACCAAAACCATCCCTAAGAAAAATAAAGGCAAAAAGGCAAATGGTTGTCTGAGGAGGCCTTACAAAGAGCTGAGAAAAGAAGAGAAGCAAAAGGCAAAGAAGAAAGGTACATATATACACAAACGAACGCAGAGTTCCAGAGAATAGCAAGTAGAGATAAGGAAGCCTTCTTAAGTAAACAATGCAAAGAAACAGAGGAAACAGTAGAATGGGAAAGACTAGAGGCCTCTTCAAGAAAATCAGAGATACCAAGAGAACATTTCACACAAACATAGGAATGATAAATAACAGAAATGGCAAGGACCTAAGTGAAGCAGAAGAGACTAAGATGAAGTGGCAAGAATACACAGAACTCTACAAAAAAGCTCTTAATGACCTGGATAACCATGATGGTGTAATCACTCATATAAAGTCAGAGATCCTGGAATATGAATCATGTGGGCCTTAGAATACACTACTAGGAACATAGCTAGTGGAGGTGACAGAATTAAAGCTCAACTATTTCAAATCCTAAAAGATAATGCTGTTGAAGTGCTTTACTCAATATGCCAGGAAATATGGAAGACTCAGCAGTGGTCACAGGACTGGAAAAGGTCATTTTTCATTCTAATCCCAATTCTAATGCCAAAAAATGTTCAAACTACCAAATGATTACCCTCATTTCACACACTATCAAGGTACTGCTCAAAATCCTTCAAGCTTGGCTTCAACAGTACATGAACCTACAGATATAAAAGCTGGATTTAGAAAAGGCAGAGGAACCAGAGATCAAATGGTCAACACTTGCTGGATCATGGAATAAGCAAGCAATCCCCGCACCCCCCCAAAAAAAAAAAATCTACTTCAGGTTCATTGACTACATTAAACACTTTAACTGTGTGGATCACAACAAACTGTGGAAAATTCTTAAAAAGAGAGAGGAATACCAGAGCACTTTACCAACCTCCTGAGAAACCTGTATTCAGGACAAGAAGCAACAGTAACAAGTGGACATGGAACAATGGACTGGTTTAAAATTGGGAGAGAAATACATCAAGGCTGAATACTGTCACCCTGCTTATTCAACTTATATCACGTGAAATGCTGGGCTGGATGACTGTAAAGTTGGAATCAAGATTCAGAGGAGAAATACCAATAACCTCAGCTATGCAAATGATACCACTCTAATGGCAGAAAGTGAAGAGGAACTAAAGGGCCTCTTCTGAGAGTAAAAAAAGAGAGTGAAAAAGCTGGCTTAAAACTGAACATTCAAAACACAAAGATCACTGCATCCTCTAGTCCCATCACTTCATGGCAAATATATGGAGAAACAGTAACAGATTTTATTTTCTTGGGCTGCAAAATCACTGTGGATGGTGACAGCAGCCACGAAATTAAAAGATTCCTCCTCCTTGGAAGAAAACCTATGACAAATTTAGAGAACATATTAAAAAGCAGAGACATCACTTTGACAACAAAGGTCTCTATGGTCAAAGCTAATTTTTTTTCCAGTAGTAATGTACAGATGTGAGAGTTGGACCATAAAGAAGGCCGAGCATCGAAGAATTAATGCTTTCTATTATGGTGCTGGAGAAGACTCTTGAGAGTCCCTCGGACACAAGGAAATCGAGCAATCAATCCTAAATGAAATCTACATTGAATATTCATTGGAAGGACTGATGCTGAAGCTCCAATACTTTGGCTACCTGCTGCGAAGAGCTATCGAACTGGGAAAGATTCTAATGCTGGGAAAGACTGAGGGCAAGAGGAAAAGGGGGCGACAGAAGATGAAATGCTTGGATGCCATTGTCAACTCAATGGACATGAGTTTGAGCAAGCTCTGGGAGATAGGAAGGACAGGGAAGATGGCGTGCTCTAGTTCACATGGTTGCAAAGAATCGACATGTCTTAGTGACTGAGTAACAACAACAAAGCAAATAGCAGGCACTAAATGCAATCATAAAAAGTTTAATTAACCCAAAGGAATACAGAATAAGAGACATAAAGAAGGGAAGAAATACAAAGACTGAAAAGATAGATTTCAATCAGTCCAACAACATAAATAAACCATATTATGAGAAAGGAAGAGAAGCGAAAGGCAAAGGAGAAAAGGAAAGATATATCCACCTAAATGCAGAGTTTCAAAAAATTACAAGGAGAGATAAGAAAGCCTTTGTCAGTGATCAATGCAAAGAAAAAGAGTAAAACAATAGAGTGTGAAAGACTAGAGATCTCTTTAAGAAAATTAGAGATACCAAGGGGATATTTCTTGCAAAGATAGGCAAAATAAAGGACAGAAATGGTATGGACCTAACAGAAGCAGAAGATAGTACGATGAGGTGGCAAGAATACACCAAATAACTATATAAAACAGATCTTCATGACCCAGATAACCATGATGGTGTGATCACTCACCTAGAGCCACACACCCTGGAGTGTGAAGTCAAGTGGGCCTTAGGAAGCAACACCACAAACAAAGTTAGTGGAGGTGATGGAATTACAGCTGAGTTATTTCAAACTATTGTACAACTGCATTCATCTCACATGCTAGCAAAGTAATGCTCAAAATTCTCCAAGAGAGGCTTCAATAGTATGTGAACCGAGAACTAGAATTAGAAACGGCAGAGGAAACAGAATAAATTACCAACATCTGTTGGATCATAGAAAAAGCAAGAGAATTCCAGAAAAACATCTATTTCTGCTTCATTGATTATAATAAAGCCTTTGACTGTATGGATCACAATAAACTGTGGAAAATTCTTAGAGAGATGGGAATACCAGACCACTTTTCTTGCTTCCTGAGAAATCTGTATGCAGGTCAAGAAGCAAGAGTGAGAACCAGACATAGAACAAAAGACTGGTTCAAAATTGGGAAAAGAGTATGTCAAGGCTGTATATTGTCACCCTGCTTATTTAACTTATATGCAGAGTACATCATGAGAAGTACCAGGTGGATGAAGTACAACCTGGAATCATGATTGCCAGAAGAAATAGCAATAACTCAAGATATGCAGATGACACAACCCTTATGGCAGAAACCAAAGAAGAACTAAAGAACATTGTGATGAAGATGAAAGAGGAGAGTAAAACAGCTGGCTTAAAACTCAACTCTCAGAAAGTGAAGATCATGGCATCTGGTGACATCACTTCATAGCAAATAAATGGGGAAACAATAATAGACTTTATTTTCTTGGGCTCCAAAATCACTGCAGATGGTGACTGCAGCCATGAAATTAAAAGACACTTGCTCTTTGGAAGAAAAACTATTACTGACCTAGACAGCATATTAAAAGGCAGAGTCATTACTTTGTGGCAAAAGTTCATATAGTCAAAGCTATGGTTTTCCCAGTACTCATGCATGGATGTGAGAGTTGGACCATAAAGAAGGATGAATGCCAAAGAACTGATGCTTTTGAACTGTGGTGTTGGAGAAGACTCTTGAGAGTCCTTTGGACTGAAAGGTGATAAAACCAGTCAATCCTAAAGGAAATCAGTCCTGAACATTCATTGGAAGGACTGATGCTGAAGCTGAAGCTCCAATGCTTTGGCCACCTGATATGAAGAGCCGACTCATCAGAATAGACCTTGTTGTGGAGAAAAATTGAAGGCAGGAGGAGAAGGGGATGACAGAGGTCAAGATGGTTGGATGGCATCACCAACTCAATGGATATGAGTTTGAGCAGGCTCTGAGAGTTGGTGAAGGACAGGGAAGTCTGGCATGCTGCAGTCTATGGGGTTGCAAAGAATCAGACATGACTGAGTGACTGAACAGAACTGAACCATATGCTGTGTCCAGGAAAAGCACTTTAAGTATAAAGACAAAGATAAGTTAAAAGCTAAAGAATGATAAAAGATACAGGAGACAAAAGTTAATCAAAGAGAGGAGCAGTTGTTATAAAAATGTGAAATAATGTAGACTTCAAAACAAAGAATATTACCATCATAAAGAGGGATTATTTTATAACAGTATAGGTTTCAATTATCCCCAAAGATATAACAGTCCTAAATGATTATGTACTTAAAAAAGACCTCAAAATATATGAAGCAAAATCTGACAAATCTGGAAAGAGGAATAGATGAATCCACAATTTTTTTTCTGAAGACTTGAAAACTGCTTTATCAGTAACTGATAAAACAAACAGAAAATAGGCAAGGATAAGAAGATCTGAACAATACCGTCAAGAACGTGAACTAACTGTCTTATAAATGGACATTTATAAGATAATCCATTCAATGGCAGCAGAACACACATTCTTTTACCAAGGAATCAATGAAACCAAAAGTTGGGTCACTGAATGACCCAACAATAATAATCATACTCTACAAACACTGACCAGAAAAGAAGGCGAACAGAAACGGATTATCAAAAGCAGATGTGTAAGAGGCTTTAAAAGCATTAGAAAGAAATAATACATACAACTCTATGTCCAAGAACTAAAACTATTCAATGATATAGACCAGTTCTTTAAAAAATGAAAGTATCTTAAGTCATTGTAGAATAAATATTGTGAACAGTCCTATGTCTATTAATGAAATTCATTTTGTAGTTAAAAAAAAAAAAAAAGAATCTACCAGCCCAAAAGAATTTCACAGGTGAATGCTATCAAGTAAGAAAGAAAAACAAACAAAAAAAAAAGTTCTATGACATCTCTTCCAGAATATGAAAGAAGGAAGACTTCCTGAATAATTTCATGAGATCATAAACTAATCTAATAACAAAAAACAAAACACATCAAAAAAGGAAAACCACAGACCAATATCTCCAATATTTCACATGAAAAAGGATGCAAAATACTTTAAAAAGATTGTAGGAGACAGGAAGAATAAAAGAAAAGCAGGCCCTGGCAAGGGCCGCAAAAGAAATTTATAATTTTTGATAAACTGGATGCTATAAGGCATGAGACTCTTGGAACAAGTCCAGAGGGCACAGTTCATAATCTTGAAAACAAGATATGATCCTCGGGTCGGAAAACCAACCCCAGACTGTTTCTCAACTGGCATCTCAGAGTCACATGTTTTACGTATCTGGTGGAAAATCTATAGATAAGAATATTAGTCTTACTCAATGGTTAATGATCATTTGTTCTTTGGCCCTGAAAAGGCCACATGAGTTATAGTTTAACTCCCCACTTATTCTTTCATTCATGGCTGAAAGTATAATAAAGCTGGCTTGGATTCAGTTTCAGCACCTTCACCTTGGAGCAGTGTTGGTCCCCTGATCCTTGCTTTTCTCTGAATTCTTGTGTCTCGTTTCTCAGTCTCTCGCTGGATCACACTTTTGGAAACCCTGCTTGTCGAGCTGGTCTCGACAAAAGATGAGCAATAGGATTTAGCAATATACAAATAGGATAACAAATCATCACCAAATAGGGTTTATTCTAGGAATAAAGAATGAGATTCAACATTTGAAAATTAATCCATATAAGTAACTATGTTAAGAGTAAAGATTAAACTGCCAAAGGATTAAAGAAAAAAAAAATAAAGGGGAAACTGGAAAACACTTAAGAGATGAATAAAACAAAAATATGATATAACAAAACTTATGATATGTGGCCAAAGTGATACTAAAGGGTAAACTAATAGCTGTAAATGCTTACGTCTATAAAACAATGAAAATCTCAAACAAGTTAACTTTACAAACTTAAGGAACTATTAAAAGAACAAAATAATTCTAAAGCTTAGAAGAGGAAGAAGATAATAAAAGCTTAGATAAGACACATATGAAACAGAAAATAGAGAAACAATGGAGAAAATCAATGAAACCAAACTTTGGTTTTCAGAAGAGGTCATAAAATTAACAAACCTTAGCTGGATGAACTAAGAGGAAAAGAGACGGTGGAAATTACTAAAATCAAAGATGACGGTGAGAGTATTACTACTGATTCTACGGAAGCAAAATGATTATTATAAAGTACCAGGAACAATTTTATACCAGCAAATTTGATAGCCTAGATAAAATGGGCAAATTCCTAGAAGCTCAAAACCTACCCAGACTGAATTATGAAGAAATAAACAATTTGAATAGACATCACTATTCAGGAAATTGAGTCAATAAACAAACATCTCCTGGAAAAGGAAGAAAAAGCCCTAAACAAGATGGCTTTACACGGGTGAATTTTACTAAATATTTAAAGAAGAAATGAAACAATCATTGTCAAACTGTTCCAAAAGCCAAAGAAGAGAAAACATTTTCGATCTCATTCTATGATATCTGTATTACCTTAATAGCAAAGCAAGACCAAAACACAAGAAAACTATAAACTTCTATCCCTTATGAGCACTGATGCAACTCTTCAACAGAATGTTAGCAAGTTGAATTTGGCAGCACACTAAAAGGATTACATAACATGACTAGGTATGGTTTATCCCTGGAGTGCTAGGATGATGTAACGCATGGAAACTGATCAATATAATATGCTCCCTTAATAGAATGAAGGGAAAAATAAATGGTCATCTCAAATGATGCAAAAAAAGCAACTGGCAAAATTCAATACTTTTTCATGAAAACGCTGAAATACTAGGCATAGAAAAAATAAAATAAAACTACCATAAGAGAAATTTCATATGAAATAGCCACAATGAACAGCATACTCAATACCAAAAGACTAAAAGCTTTTCCTCAAAGATTAAGAACAAGGCAAGGAGGTCTACCTTCACCACTTCAATTTAACACAATACTAGAAGTTCTAGACAGCAATTAGGAAACAAAAAGAAGTAAAAGGCATTCACATTAGAAAGAAAGCAAAATAATCTGTTTACAGATGATATGATCTTATATGTAGAAAATGCTAAAGATTCCACACACAAAAAACAAATATTAGAATAAGTGAATCAGTGAAAGATGAACTCCCCAGGTCAGTAGGTGCCCAATATGCTACTGGAGATCAGTGGAGAAATAGCTCCAGAAAGAATGAAGAGACAGAGCCAAAGCAAAAACAACACCCAGTTGTGGATGTAACTGGTGGTAGAAGTAAAGTCTGATACTGTAAAGAGCAATACTGCATAGGGACCTGGAATGTTAGGCCCATGAATCAAGGTAAACTGGAAGTGGTCAAAAGGAGATGGCAAGAGTGAACATTGACATTTTAGGAATCAGCAACTAAAAGTGACTGGGATGGGTGAATTTAACCCAGACAACCATTATATCTACTACTATGAGCAAGAATCCCTTAGAAGAAAGGGAGTAGCCAACATAGTCAACCAAAGAGTCCAAAATGCAGTACTCGGATTTAATCTCAAAAACAACAGAATGATCTCTGTTCGTTTCCAAGGCAAACTATTCAATATCACAGTAATCCATGTCTATGCCCCGACCAGTAACGATGAAAAAGCTCAAGTTGAACAGGTCTATGAAGACCTAAAGACCTTCTAGAACTAATATCCAAAAAAGATGTCCTTTTCATTATAGGGGATTGGAATGCAAAAGTAGGAAGTCAAAAAATACCTGGAATAACAGACAAATTTGACCTTGAGTACAGAATTAAGCAGGACAAAGGCTAATAGAATTTTGCCAAGAGAACGCACAGGTAAGAGCAAACACCCTCGTCCAACAACACAAGAGAGGATTCTATACATGAACATCACTAGATGGTAAATACTGAAATCATATTGAATTACTCTTTGCAGTCAAAGATGGAGAAGCTCTGTACAGAAAAAACAAGACCACGAGCTGACTGTGGCTCAGATCATGAACTCCTTATTGCCAAATTCAGACTAAATTGAAGAAAGTGGGGAAAACCACAAGACTATTCAGGTATGACCTAAATCAAATCCCTTATGACTATACAGTAAAAGTGACAAATATATTCAAAGGATTAGAGCTGACAGACAGTGCCTGAAGTACTATGGATGGATGTTTGTGACATTGTACAGGAGGCAGTGATCAAGACCATCTCCAAGAAAAAGAAACACAAAAAGGCAAAATGGTTGTCTGAGGAGACCTTACAAATAGCTATGAAAAGAAGAGAAGTGAAAGTCAAAGGAGCAAAGAAAAGATATACCCATTTGAAGGTAGTTTCAAATAGCAAGGAGAGATAAGAAAGCCTTCCTCAGTGATCAATGCAAAAAAATAGAGAAAAACAACAGAATGGGAAAGACTAGATAAGTTCAAGAAAATTAGAGATACCAAGGGAACATTTAATGCAAAGATGGGCACAAAAAAGGACAGAAAAGGTGTGGACCTAACAGAAGCAGAAGTTATTAAGAGGCTGCGGCAAGAGTACACAGAAGAAAGATACACAAAATATCTTCATAACCCAGATAACCATGATGTTGTGACCACTCACCTAGAGCCACATTCCATTCTGGAATGCAAAGTCAAGTGGGCCTTAGGAAGCATCGCTATGATCAAAGCTAGTGGAGGTGATGGAATTCCAGTTGAGCTATTTCAAATCCTAAAAGATGATGCTGTGAAAGTGCTGCACTCAGTATTCTGCAAATTTGGAAAAACACAGCAGTGGCCACAGGACTGGAAAAGGTCAGTTTTCATTCCAATCCCAGAGAAAGGCAATGGCAAAGAATGCTCAAAATACCGCATGATTGCACTCATCTCAAATGCTAGCAAAGCAATGCTCAAAATTCTCCAAGCCAGGCTTCAATAGTATGTGGACCATGAACTTCCAGATGTTCAAGCTGTATTTACAAAAAGCAGAGGAACCAGAGATCAAATGGCCAACATTCACTGGATCACTGAAAAAGCAAGAGAGTTACAAAAAAAACATCTACTTCTACTTTGTTGACTATGCCAAAGCCTTTGACTGTGTGGATCACAAGAAACAGTGGAAAATTCTTCAAGAGATGGGAATACCAGACCACCTGACCTGCCTCCTGAGAAATCTGTATGCAGGTCAAGAAGCAACGGTTAGAACTGGACATGGAACAACAGACTGGTTTCAAATCGGAAAAACGAATATGTCAAGGCTATATATTGTCACCCTGTTTATTTAGTTTATATGCAGAGTATGTCATGAAAAATGCTGGGCTGGATGAAGCACAACCTGGAATCAAGATTACCAGGAGACATATTAATAACCTCATATGCAGGTGACACCACACTTATGGCAGAAACCAAAGAAGAACTAGAGAGCCTCTTGTGAAAGTGACAGAGAGTGAAAAAGTTGGCTTAAACCTCAATATTCAGAAATCGAAGATCATGGCATCTGGTCCCATCACTTCATGGCATATAGATGAGGAAACAGTGGAAACAGTGTCAGACTTTATTGTTGGGGGCTCCCAAATCACTGCAGATGGTGATTGCAGCCATTAAATGAAAACAGATGCTTGCTCCTTGGAAGAAAAGTTATGATCAACCTAGAGAGCATATTAAAAAGCTAGACATTACTTTGCCAACAAAGGTCTGTCTAGTCAAATCTATGGTTTTTCCAGTAGTCATGTATGGATGTGAGATTTGGACTATAAAGAAAGCTGAGTGGCAAAAAATTGATGCTTTTGAACTGTGGTGTTGCAGAAGACTCCTGAGAGTCCCCTGGACTGCAGTGAGATTCAACCAGTCCTTCAAAAAGGAAATCAGTCCTGAAAATTCACTGGAAGGACTGATGCTGAAGATGAAACTCCAAAACTTTTGCCCTCTGATGCAAAGAACTGACTCATTTGAAAAGACCCTGATGCTGGGAAAGATTGAAGGAGGGAGGAGAAGAGGACGGCAGCGGATGAGATGGTTGGATGGCATCACTGACTCAATGGAGATGAGTTTGAGTAAACTCTGGGAGTTGGTGATGGACAGGGAGGCCTGGCCTGCTGCAGTCCATAGGGTTGCAAAGAGTCAGACATGACTGAGTGACTGAACTGAACTGAATTAATCAAACTTGCAGAATACAAAGTTAATACATAGGAACTGGTTTCATTTCTATGCAAGCAATCTGAAAATGAAATTACAAAAACAATTCCAACATAACATGCAAAATAAAAAAAAAAAAATACTTCAGATGTAACTTAACCAAGGTGGTGAAAGACCTGTGCAATGAAAGCTATGAAACATTGCCAGAAGAAATTAAAATATGAAAAATGCAAGCACATCCCATATTCATGGACTGAAAGAATTAATTTTGCTAAAATGCCACAGCTATTCAAAGTGATACATAGATTCAATGTGATCCCTACCAAAATCTCAATGACTTTGTTTTGCAGAAACAGAAAAATGCATTTTAAATTCATATGAAAATGCATTTGAAATTCATATCGAATTTCATGTGATCCTAAAAGCCAAAATAATCATGAAAAAGAACAAAATTAGAGGATTTATACTTCCTGACTTCAAAACTTATTACAAAGTAATATTAATCATCCTCATGTGGTACTGGGATAAATACAAACATATAGACTAATGGAATAGAATAAAGACCAGAAATATACCCTTGCATATACATTCAAGTATTTTTTGACAAAAATGCCAACACCATTCAATGGGGCAAGGACAGTCTTTTTAACAAACCCTGTTCGGAAAACTAGACTCTCACATGCAAAATAATTAAGGTGAACCCTAACACCATACACAAAAATTAACTCAAAATGGACCATAGATCTAAATTTAAGACCTAAAACAAAACTCTTAGTAGAAAACATAGTGTAAAAGTTTTATGACATCACATTTGGTAATGACAACTTGGATATGACAGCAAAAACACAGGCATCAGAAATATAAACAAACAGGACTTATTGAAATTTTTAAAAATGTGTACATCAAAAGACACTATCAAATGAGTAAAAATGCAACTCACAGAATGGGAGAAAACGTGTAAATCACTTATTTGCCAAGGGATTAAAACATCCAGGGTATAGAGAAAACTCCTAAAACTCAATAGTTACAAAAATAAACTACCAGACATAAAAGAAAAAGAGAGCAAAGGACTTAAATGAAAAATTTTCCTAAGAAAAAATATAATGGCCAATGAGCACATGAACAGATATTCAACATCACCAGGGCACATATTAAATCATTAGGGAAAAATAAATCGAAGTATAATGGGATACTACCTCACACCCATAAGGCAAGCTCTTACCAAATAACAAAACAACAACAAAACATAAAACAATTGTTGGCAAGAATTTGGAAAGATTGGAATCTTTGTGCATTGTTGGTAGGTATGTCAAAAAGTAGAGTTGCTGTGGAACACAGTAGGGTGGGTTCCTGAAACAATTAAAAATAGAATTAGTACCTAGTCTAGTAATTCCACTTCTGAGTATACAACTAAAAAAACTGAAGGCAGTTTATTAAAGAGATATTTAAGTCCTTACACTTATGTCCATAGTAGCATTATTCACATACCTAAAATGTGGGAGCAACTCAAGTGTCCATCCATAAACAGATGAATATATAAGCAAAATGTGGTATCTACATACAATTCAATGTCATTCAATCTTTAAAAAGAGTGAAATTCTGCAATATGTTACAACATATGGATGAATGAATCCACTGGATGAATCCACTGAAATAAACCAGTCACAAACAGATAAATACTGTATGAATTACTTGTATCAAAAATAATAGAGAAAGTATAATGATTGCTGCCAAGTGTGGGGTGGGGAGGATAGGGAATTATTATTTAATGGGTAAAGTTTCAGTTATGAATATGGATGGGGGTGATGATTTATAACATTATGTATGCTTTAATATCACTGAATTTCACATTTAAATATGCTTACAATGGTAAATTTTATGTTGTATGTATTTTACCATAATAAAAAGAACTTGAAAATTAAAAAAAATTTACAGATCAATGGATACGAAAAAAAGCATTTGCTAAAACTCAACATGATAAAATGCTCATAACTAGTAATACAAGTGAACTTCCACGACTTGACAAATGACATTTATAAAAATCCTACAGCTCATATAATACTTAAAGAAGAAAGACTTCCTCTAAGACCAAAAACAAGTGAGGTATGTCCTCTTCTCTTAACAGTTTTATCCACATAACATCAGAAGTTCAAACCAGTGTGAAAAGAAAAAGAAACAGAAGTATGCAGATTAGAAAGGAAGACATAAATATGTCTTTATTTTCATTTGTCTATAAAGAAAAAAAATCCATAAAAAATGCTCCTAGAATCAATAAGCTGAGTTTATTAAAATCACAAGACATAAGATATAGATATACAGTATTCCTATATACTTTTGATGGGCAAAAATAAAAATTTAAGAAATAGTATTATTTACAATAACAAACCTCCCCAAAATACTTAAAAATAAGTACAGGACCTATATGTGGTTAAATAATAAAAACCTAAAGTAAGTTAAAAAAATTAAAGCCCTGTATAAACGGAAAGATACACCATGCTTATGGAATAGACTATTCAACTTGTTATTGTTCAATAGTGGTATTATATTATTTTTAAAATATCAACTTTCCCAAAATTTATCTATACATTCAAGGTAATCCCACTCTAAATTCCACCAGGATATTTTAAAGATATGGAATAGTTGATATGGATAGGCAAAGAAATTATATAGCAAAAGAAATTTTCAAAGAGAACAAAAAGGAATAATATTACTTGCTTTCAGGAAGCTAAAGCAATCAAAACAGAACGGTATTGATGAAAGGAATAGACATATAAATTAATAGATTAGGAAAGAATCCTGAAATAAACAAATATAGTCATTGGACATCTGATAAAAGTGAAAGAACACATAAATGGAGATGCTACAGTTTTCTTAATAAATAAAGTGAGAAATTTCCATACTACATTATTATCATAAAGAGAGCCATGCCCATTTTCCAGAGATGAAAGCCCTAATAGTCAACACAAGAGACCAAAATGCAGTACTTGGGTGCAATCTCAAAAACGACACAATGATCTCTGTTCGTTTCCAAGGCAAATCATTGAAGAGCAGAGTAATTCAAGTCTATGCACCAACCACTAATGCTGAAGAAGCTGAAGTTGAAAGGTTCTATGAAGACCTACAGACCTTCCACAGTGAACACCAAAAAAAGATGTTCTTTTCATCATGGGAGGAGGCAAGTTTGGCCCTCGAGTACAAAATGAATCAGGGCAAAGGCTAACAGAGTATTGTCATGAGAACACAGGGGTCATAGCAAACACCCTCTTCCAGCAACACAAGAGAAGACTCTACACATGAACATCACCAGATGGAAATAATAAAATCTGATTACATTCTTTGCAGTCGAAGATGGAGACGCTCTATACAGTCAGCAAAATCAAGACCAGGAGCTGACTGTGGCTCAGATCATGAATTCCTTATTGCCAAATTCAGAATAAATTGAAGAAAGTAGGGAAAGCCACTAGGCCATTAGGTATAACCTAAATCATAACCTTTTGATTATACTGTTGAAGTGATAAACAGATTCAAGGGGTTAGAACTACAGATGGTGGTTCATGACACTGTACAGGAGGCAGTAACCCCGACTATTCCCAAGAAAAAGAAAAGCAAAAAGGCAAAATGGCTGTTTGAGGGACTCCTCAAACAAATAGCTAAGCAGAGAAGCTAAAGGCAAAGGAGAAAAGAAGAGATATAAGATCAGAATGCAGACTTTCAAAGAATAGCAAGGACAGGTAAGAAGCCTTCCTCAGTAATCAGTGCAGAGAAATAGAGGAAAACAATAGAATGGGAAATACTAGAGATATTTTCAAGAAAATTAGAGATAGCAAAGGAATATTTCATGCAAAGATAGGCACAATAAAAGACAGAAATGGTAGGGACCTAATAGAAGCAGAAGACATTAAGAAGAGGTGGCAAGAATACACAGAAGAACTATACAAAAAACATCTGATGCAGATAACCACGACGGGTGTGATCATTCACTTAGAGCCAGACATCCTGGAGTACAAAGTCAGTGGGCCATAGGAAACATCATAACAAACAATGCTAACAGGGGGATTGGAATTCCAGTTGAGTTATTCCAAATCCTAAAAGATGATGCTGTGAAAGGGCTACATTCAATATGCAAGCAAGTATGGAAACTCAGCAGTGGCCACAGGACTAGCAAATGTCAGTTTCATTTCAATCCCAAAGAAGGACAATGCCAAAGAATTTTCAAACTATCACACAATTGCACACATTTGACACACTAGCAAAGTAATGCATAAAATTCTCCAAGCCAAGCTTCAACAGTACATTAAACAAGACCTTCCAGATGTTTAAGCTGGATTTAGAAAAGGCAGAGGAACCAGAAATCAAATTGCCAACATCCATTGGATCTTGGAAAAAGAGTGTTCCAGGAAAACATCTACTTCTGCTTTACTGACTGTGCTAAAGCCTTTGACCTGGTGGATCACAACTTTTGGATCAATTTTTCACAACTGTGGAAAATTCTTAAAGAAATGGGAATACCAGACCACCTTACCTGCCCTCTGAGAAACCTGTATGCAGGTTAAGAAGCAACAGTTAGAACAAGACATGGAACAACAGAATGGTTCCAAATTGGAAAAGGAGTTCATCAAGGTGTATATGGTCACCCTGCTTATTTAACTTATATGCAGAGTACATCATACAAAATGTCATGCTGGAAAGCACAAGCTGGAATAAAGATTGCAGGGAGAAATATCAATAACCTCAGATATGCAGATGATACCACCCTTATGGCAGAAAGTGAAGAGGAACTAAAGAGCCTCTTGATGATGGTGAAAGAGGATAGTGAAAAAGCTGGCTTAAAACTCAACATTCAAAAAACTAAGATTGTGGCAAACAGTCATATCGCTTCATGGTAAACAGATGGGAAAACAATGGAAACAGTGACAGACTTTATCTTCTTTTGCTCCAAAATCATGACAGATGGTGACTGCAGCCACGATATTAAAAAATGTTTCTTCCTTGGATGGAAAGCTATGACAAACCTAAGTGTTAGTTGCTCAATCATGTCTGACTCTGTACTACTCCATGGGCTATAGCCTGCCAGGCTCCTTTGCCCATGGGATTCTCCAGGCAAGAATACTGGATTGAGTTGCCATTTTATTCTCCAGGGATCTTCCCAACCCAGGGATTGAACCTGGGTCTCTTACACTGGTAGGCAGATTCCTTACCATCTGAGCCACTAGGGAAGCCCATGACAAACCTAGACAGTGTATTAAAAGGCAGCATCATTACTTTGTGACAAAAGCCCATATAGTCAAAGCTATAGTTTTCCCAGTACTTATGCCATGGATGTGAGAACTGGACCATAAAGAAGGCTGAATGCTAAAGATTTCATGCTTCTGAACTGTGGTGATGGAGAAGACTCTTGCGAATCCCTTGGACTGAAAGAAAACCAAACCAGTCAATCCTAAAGGAAATCAACCCTGAATATTCACTGGAAGGATTGATGCTGAAGCTCCAATACTTTGGCCACCTGATGGGAAGAGCTGACTCATTAGAAAAGACACTGTAGCTGGAACAGATCAGAAGAAGGGGACGACAGAGGACGAGATGGTAGGGTAGTATCACTCACTCAGTGGACATGAGTGTGAGCAAGCACCAGCAGATGGTGAAGGAAACGGATGCCTGGCGTGCTTCAGTCCCTGGTGTTGCAGAGTCAGACACGAGTAAGCAACCGAACAAGAACTCTGAACCTACAAAAAATAATATGCTTTCAAGAAAAAAATGGCGAGGCAATTGGAAAAACAAAATCCTGGCACACTCCCAAGAGAAAGTTATCAAAAGAATTAAACTCAGGTGTCTATAGCAATATGAAACTATCATCAATCTACATTTAAATATGAACTTTAAACTTAATACAAAAATAGTTATTCTAAAAGGAAATTTTATGACATTATGTTAGGTCCGTCTAGTCAAGGGTATGGTTTTTCCAGTGGTCATGTATGGATATGAGAGTTGGACTGTGAAGAAAGCTGAGTGCCGAAGAATTGATGCTTTTGAACTGTGGTGTTGGAGAAGAGTCTTGAGAGTCCTTTGGACAGCAAGGAGATCCAACCAGTCCATTCTAAAGGAGATCAGTCCTGGATGTTCACTGGAAGGACTGATGCTAAAGCTGAAACTCTAGTACTTTGGCCACCTCATGTGAAGAGTTGACTCACTGGAAAAGACCCTGATGCTGGGAGGGATTGCAGGCAGGAGGAGAAGGGAACCACAGAGGATGAGATGGCTGGATGGCATCACTGACTCGATGGACATGGGTTTGAGTGAACTCCGGGAGTTGGTGATGGACAGGGAGGCCTGGCGTGCTGAGATTCATGGGGTCACAAAGAGTCGGACACAACTGAGCGACTGAACTGAACTGAATGGAACGGGTTCATTTAAACTTCAAAAATCTAACTTGTCTTACTAAAGGAGAGGCCCCAGCAAGATGGTAGGAGGGGCAAAATTGTGTTTAGAATCAAACCCCATACCTGCCAGAGATGCCTGGAGGGCTCAAACAAAACTTTGTGCACACCAGGACCCAGGAGAAAGGAGCTGTGACCCCACAAGAGACTAACCCAGACCCGCCTATATGTCCAGGAGGCCCCAGTGGAGGTGTGGGTCAGCAGTGGCACGCTTCAGGGCTGGGGACACTGAGTGCAGCAGGCATGCACGAAACCTGGGAAGAAGGTCGCTGTCATCTTCACTACCTCCACCACAATTTGGTCTCAGGTCAACAGGGAGGGATCACAGCTGACAGAGAATTGTATTACACATTTACTGAACTTATCCCCACCCATTAGAACAAGATCCAGTTTCCCCCACAGCCAGTCTCTTCAGGAAGCTTCCATAAGCCTCTTCTCCTTATCCTTCAGAGGGCAGACAGAAGGAAAACCACAATTGCAGAAAACTAATCAAACTGATCACAAGGCTCACAGCCTCGTCTAATTCAATGAAACTATGTGCCATTACATGTAGGGCCACACAAGACAAACAGGTCATGGTGGAGAGTTCTGACAAAACGTGGTCCACTGAACAACGGAATTGCAAAACACTTCAGTATTCTTGCCTTGAGAACCCCACGAACAGTATTAAATGGCAAAAGATAAGATACTGAAAGATGAACTCCCCAGGTCAGTAGGTGCCCAATATGCTACTTGAGAAGAGTGGAGAAATAACTCCAGAAAGAATGAAGAGGTGGAGCCAAAGCGAAAACAATGCCTGTGACTGGTGATGTAAGTAAAGTCCAATGCAGTAAAGAACATTTAACATAGGAACCTGGAATGTTAGGTCCATGAATCAAGGTAAACTGGAAGTGGTCAAACAGGAGATGATGAGAATGAATATCAACATTTTAGGAATCAGTGAACTAAAACGGACTGGAATGGGTGAATTTAACTCAGATAACCATTATATCTACTAATGTGGGCAAGAATTTCTTAGAAGAGATGGAGCAGCCCTCATAGTCAATAGAAGAGTCCTAAATGCATTACTCAGTTGCAATCTCAAAAACAATACAATGATATCTGTTCATTTCCAAGGCAAACCATTCAATATCACAGTAAATCAGTCTATGCACCAACCACTAATGCTGAAGAACCTGAGGTTGAACGATTCAGTGAAGACCTACAAGACCTTCTGAACGATTCTATGAAGACCTATAAGAGTTTCTAGAACTAACACTCAAAAAAGATGTCCTTTTCATTATAGGGGACTGGAATGCAAAAGTAGGAAGTCAAGAGATATCTGGAGTAAAAGGCAAATTTGGCCTTGGAATATAAAATGAAGCAAGGCAAAGGCTAATAGAGTTTTGCCAACAGAATGCACTGGTCATAACAAACACCCTCTTCCAACAACACAAGAGAAAACTCTACATGTGAACAGCACCAGATGGTCAATACCGAAATCAGATTGATTATATTATTTGCAGCCGAAGATGGAAAAGCTCTGTACAGTCAGAAAAAACAAGACCACGAGCTGACTGTGGCTCAGATCATGAACTCCTTATTGCCAAATTCAGACTAAATTGAAGAAAGTAGGGAGAACCACTAGACCATTCAGGTATGACCTAAATCAAATCCCTTACAACTATACAGTACAAATGACAAACAGATTCAAGGGATTGGAGCTGATAGACAGAGTGCCTGAAGAACTATGGACAGAGGTTCATGACATTGTACAGGAGGCAGTGATCAAGACCATCCCCAACAAAAAGAAATGTAAAAAGGTAAAATGGTTGTCTGAGGAGGTCTTACAAATAGCTATGAAAAGAAGAGAAGCAAAAGTCAAAAAAGCAAAGAAAAAATATACCCATTTGAATGCAGAGTTTCAAAGAATAGCAAGGAGAGATAAGAAAGCGTTGCTCGGTGATCAGTGCAAAGAAATAGAGAAAAACAACAGAATGGGAAAGACTAGATCATTTCAAGAATCAGAGATACCAAGGGAACATTTCACGCAAACATGGGTACAATAAAGGACAGAAATGGTAGGGACCTAACAGAAGCAGAAGATATTAAGAAGAGGTGGCAAGAATACAAGAAGAACTATACAAAAAATATCTTCATGACCCAGATAACTCACCTAGAGCCAGGCATCCTGGAATGCAAAATCAAGTGGGCCTTAGGAAGCATCACTACGATCAAAGCTGGTAGAGGTGATGGAATTTAAGTTGAGCTATTTCAAATCCTGAAAGATGATGCTGTGAAAATGCTTCACTCAATATGCCAGCAAATTTGGAAAACTCAGTAGTGGCCACAGGACTAGAAAAGGTCAGGTTTCATTCCAATCCCAAAGAAAGGCAATGCCAAACAATGTTCAAGCTACTGCACAATTGCACTTATCTCACAGGCTAGCAAAGCAACGCTCAAAATTCTCCAAGCAGGCTTCAACAATTCGTGAACCATGAACTTCCAGATGTTCAAGCTATATTCAGAAAAGACAGAGGAACCAGAGATCAAATTGCCAAAATCCACTGGATCACTGAAAAAGCAAGAGAGTTCCAGAAAAACATCTACTTCTGCTTTATCGACTATATCAAAGCCTTTGACTTTGTGGATCACAACAAACTGTGGAAAATTCTTAAAGAAATAGGAATACCAGACCACCCACCGGTCTCCTGAGCTATCTGTATGAAGGTCATGAAGCAACAATTAGAACTGGACATGGAACAACAGACTGGTTACAAATCGGGAAAGGAGTACATCAAGGTTGCATATTGTCACCATGCTTATTTAACTTATACGCAGAATACATCATGCAAAATGCTGGGCTCAATGAAGCACAACCTGGAATCAAGATTACTGGGAGGATTAATTAAAAAAAAAAAGATTGCTGGGAGAAATATCAGTAACCTCAGATAAGCAAATGACACTATGCTTATGGTAGAAAGGTAAGAACTAAAGAGCCTCTTGATGAAAGTAAAAGGAGAGTGAAAAAGTGGCTCAAAACTCAACATTCAGAAAACAAAGATCATAGCATCTGGTCCCATCACTTCATGGCAAATAGATGGGGAACAATGGAAACAGTGAGAGACTTTATTTTCTTGGGCTCCAAAATCATTGCAGATGGTGACTGCAGTCATGAAATTAAAGGAAGCTTAAGAAACTATGACCAACCTAGACAACATATTAAAAAGCAGAAACATTACTTCGCTGACAAAGGTCCATATAGTCAAAGCTATGGTTTTCCAGTAGTCATGTATGGATGTGAGAGTTGGACTATAGAGAAAGCTGAGCATGGAAGAATTGATGCTTTTGAACTGTGGTGTTGGAGAAGACTCTTGAGAGTCTCTTGGATTGCAAGGGGATAAAACCAGTCAATCCTAAAGATCGATCAGTCCTGAATATTCATTGGAAGGACTGATGCTGAAGCTGAAACTCCAATATTTTGGCCACCTGATGCAAAGAACTGACTCATTGGAAAAGACCCTGATGCTGGGAAAGATTGAAGGCAAGAGGAGACAGGGACGACAAGAGATGAAATGGTTGGATGGCATCACTGACTTGATGGACATGAGTTTGAGCATGCTGTGGGAGCTGGTGATGGCCAGTGAAGCCAGGCCTGCTGCAGTCCATGGGGTCGCAAAGAATTGGATATGACTGTGTGACTGAACTGAACTGTCTTCCTATAAGTTCTGTTTCTTCTACTTTTATGTACAACTTTTAAAGACAGGAGTTTCAGAAATACAAAGTGTTGCCTTATAAAAACTGATAATCTTCAGCTTTGTTTCCATCTAGCGCTTTTCAAGTACTGATAAAGAAAACAAAAGGAAATCCAGGAGATGTGACTTATTCATCTTGAATCTAGCACAAGGCTGGGACATGGTAGAAATTTAATAAATAAATAGTGCTAAACTGAAGGAAAGGGAAGATAATTTTAAAGATATAGAGTAAATTATGTTTTGCTGAAATATATTAGTTTTCTATTACTGCTATAATGAATTAACAAAAATTTAATGGCTTAAAACAATGAAAATTTATAACCTTACAGTTTTACAGGTCAGAATTTGACATGGGTCTACTAGGCTAACATCAAGAGGGTCCACTGAACTACATTCCTTTCTAGAGGTTTCAAGAAAGAGCTGTTTCCTTGCTGTTGTTAGCTTACAGAAGACACCACATTATGCGGCTGTTGACTTTTCAAACCCCATTTTCAAAGGCAGGCCCCACAAACTAAATCCTTTTTAGATCACTTATCTCCAACTTAGATCACATCTCTTATTTAGATCACTTATCTCTCTTTTTCCCTCTTCTACTTTTAGGGAATCTAGTGATTATATTAGTCCTATTTCAAGGTCAACTGATTAGCAACCCTAATTATACATCTGCAACCTTAATTCCTTTTGACTTGTAAGACAACATATTCAAAGATTCCAGAGATTAGAATGTGTACATCTTGGGGGCCATTATTCTGAATACCCCACTATATTTTTTTGAACATTTTATAGAAAATTAGAAAATGGAAAGTACTTGCCTATGGTACTTTAGACTTGAAAAGGATATATATCTATCAGTGGCTACTTCTATCTGATACATTATTATTATGGTTAGAGTTTAAATATTGCATTAATATTTCATTTTAATTTCATCATTCTTTTCTCGGGGAAAAAAAAAGGTTAGACCACTAATATTTAAAACACATAACACTTTAATTGCAAAACAAATAATTAACCAGCTTGTACTGGGTGATACAAAAGTATAATTATTTCACACAGCAATTTCAATAAAAGGAAAAACAAGGATATTTATATCAAAGAAAAATATGAATTTTAAACAAGTCAAAGCACATTCATATAGCAATTTAAATAGCCTTCACTGACTATCTTCTTCAATTCAAAAAATGCCAGTGTCAGCAGGAAAAGTCCATGGACCAAAATAGTGTTCCATGTCCACAATTTTTATAACAAGTCCAGTTATTCTTTGTCTAATAATGATAAGTATAATAGGAATTGACATCAGCAACATGGTACCATAAGATGGTCAGCGAATGAGACATCCTTACATTACTTTTGTGGTTATTTCGGGATCTAATACCTTACTCCAGTACCTTACTCCAAGGGACCTGTGAGGAATCTCTTCCAATAATATGGCAAGGAAGAAACAGACAAACAGGGCTACCAAACCAGTGTGTGCTCAGTCACACAGCCGTCTCCAACTCTTTGCAACTCCATCGACTGAAGCCCACTAGACTCCTCTGTTCATGGGATTTTCCAGGCACGAATACTGGAATGGGTTGCTATTTCCTCCTTCAGGGCATGTTCCCAACCCAGGGATTGAACCTTCCCAACCCAGGGATTGAACCCGAATCTCCTGCACTGCAGGTGGATTCTTTACTAGGCCAGTAAATCTGCCTAGACCTCCACTGGCTGCTATCAGGCAAAAACTGACAGAATGCTGTCCTGGCAGGCACTTAGGCATGAAAGAAAACTTGCATAAGTCCAGCTTTCACCAAAGGATCTGAATTTGGTCAGAGAGTATGAAGTATGAAAAACTTCCTGGTGCTGCAAACACTGAACAAGGCTGATTTATCCAGTGGAGGCAACTCCTCCCTTACGGGATAAAGAAAGCAGCTGGGCAGGATATGGCTGGAGAAATCCATTTCTCTTCACCTGGAGTATGAAAGTGGGAGCTTCACAACTCAGGAAAGGGGGGATGATGGCAAAGAGGAGGAAAGGGACACCACTGAACAGCAAGTCCACCCATGAGCCTACTGGAAACCACCCACTGATGTGGCTCACCGGGCCTATTGGCACCCTCAATGCACCTCAGTGCTATAGCCCACACCTCACCGCTGAATGCACCTCAGCCCTACAGCCCACACCTCCCTCCTCAATGCACCTCAAGGCTACAGCCCACACCTCCCCACCTCAATGCACCTCAGCCCTACAGCCCACACCTCCCTGCTCAATGCACCTCAAGGCTACAGCCCACACCTCCCTCCTCAATGCACCTCAAGGCTACAGCCCACACCTCCCTCTTCAATGCACCTCAAGGCTACAGCCCACACCTCCCTCTTCAATGCACCTCAAGGCTACAGCCCACACCTCCTCCCACTTTGCCATGAGTTCCTTGTGCTTGCTCCTGTGTAAGCCTCCAGAAATGTATTCTGGCAAACAGGAAGTCCACTAAGATAACAAACCACCACAATCAATAACGCATGAGTGAGAAACCACAAAAACCTTGATCTATAGTGGCCACTTTCTGGATAACAAGAGGTTTCCAAAAGCCAGCCTGGGAAAATGTTAAAAACTGAGTAGGCATTTATGCTTAAAAATTTTCCTCAAAGGGTAAGAAGTATACTGGAGCAGATACAGCTTTACAAGGGAAAAAAACTCAAATATCAACATTATAAAGATACCAATGGCATATGCAAAAGGCACAAGCAGAGTTAAGGAGATATCGACTACTTCAAATGTGACAGCATCAACATATATCCACAAGAACAATAAAAAAAAAATCAAGGAAATACAGCATCACAGAAAGAAAATAGTATTGATATTTTCCAGCAAGCAAGCTAGAACATGCCAAATATACAATCTAATAAAGAATTCAAATTAGCTGTTCTAAAGGAACTCAACAAATTACAAGAAAACTTAGAAAGTCATCAATGAATTCAAGAATAAAAAGATGAACAAATGATTCTTTATTAAAGAGAAGGAAATTATTAAAATTGTTAAAAAGAACCAAACAAAATTCAATGAATGACCTGAAGTATGCAGTGCAACATGGCTGCCCACATGGAAGAAAAAAAATGTAACTTAGAGGGTAGGAATTTTAAAATGATAGAAGAGGGAATTTAAACTAAAAGAGAACAAAGAAATTCTATGTGATCAATGGAAATCCATCAAAAAGACAAATATCAGTATAATCAGGATTCCAGACAGAGAAGGGGGAGGGCAGGGAGTTAAAGAAATGAGAGGTGAAAATTTCCAAAATCTGAGGAAAGACTTGGACATATAAGTTTACAAAGCTAATAGATCATCCTGCTATCTCAAAGCAAAAAGACACCCTCTAAGACTTTAAAGGCAGGCAGGGGCGGGGTGGGGTGGAGAGAGAGAAAGGAATGGAAGCTACAATGGACTACCATTAGGATTTCTCTGCAGACACCCTTTAGGCCAGGGGACACTGGAAAGACATGTTTGAAGAGTTCAAAGATAAAAATGCCCAGCAAAGAATGGTTTATCTAGCAAAGTTGTGCTTCCCTGGTGGCTTAGATGGTAAAGAATCTGCCTGCAATGCGGGAGGCTTGGGTTTGATCCATGGGTCAGAAAGATTCTTCTGGAGAAGGGAATGGCTACCTGCTCCTGGAGAATTCCTTGGACAGAGAAGCCTGGTGGGCTACAGTCCATGGGGTCAAAAAGAGTTGAACATGACTGAATGACTAATTTCTCTGCAAAAACTCTTCAAGCCAGGGGGACAGTGGAATGACATATTTGAAGAGGTGAAAGATAAAAGTTCCCAACCAAGAATGGTTTATCTAGCAAAGTTATCCTTCAGATACAAAGAAGTAAAGACTTCCAGACAAACAACATCTAAGGGAGTTCACCACCACTACATCAGCCTTGTACTTAACGCTAAAAGGAGTTCAATCTAAAATGAAAACAAGCTAATCAGTCACATGAAAGCACACAAAATTACACAATACACTGGGAAAGAACAGAAATATACAGTTAGACTTAGAAAACTGTAACTATGTAGTAGGATGGTGTGTTAACCACTCAACAAGAGTACAAAGTCTAAATGAAAGAAGAGGAAAAGAAGAGCTACTATAAGTTATTCATAAATATGCAACAAAAAGAGGTAAACTGTGACATCAATAATATAAAGGGAGGAGCGAAATGGTAGACACTTTATTGTTGTTCAGTCCCAAAGCTGTGTCTGTCTCTCTGTGGCCCCATGGAATGCAGCACGTGAGGTTCTTCTGTCTTCCACCATCTCCTGGAGTTTGCTCAAATTCATGTCCATTGAGACGGTATTACTATATAACCATCTTATTCTCTACACACGAAGGAAAAACTTTGCAAGTTAAAAAGAAATTGTTATTAGCCTAAACTGGACTGTTTTATCTGTAAGATGTTATAACTCACTCTTTGGTAAAAATAACAATATACAGCCCTGAGGTACTCTTTTTCCTATTTGGAACCAGTCTGTTGTTCCATGTCCAGTTCTAACTGTTCCTTCCTGGCCTGCATACAGATTTCTCAGGAGGCAGATCAGGTGGCATGGTATTCCCATCTCTTTCAGAATTTTCCACAGTTTGTTGTGATCCACACAGCCAAAGGCTTTGGCATAGTCAATAAAGCAGAAATAGATGTTTTTCTGGAACTCTCTTGCTTTTTTCCATGATCCAGAGAATGTTGGTAATTTGCTCTCTGGTTCCTCTGGCTTTTCTAAAACCAGCTTGAATATCAGGAAGTTCACAGTTCACATATTGTTGAAGCCTGGCTTGGAGAATTTTGAGCATTACTTTACTAGCATGTGAGATGAGTGCAATTGTGCAGTAGTTTGAGCATTCTTTGGCATTGCCTTTCTTTGGGATTGGAATGAAAACTGACCTTTTCCAGTCCTGTGGCCACTCTGAGTTTTTCAAATTTGCTGGCATATTGAGTGCAGCACTTTCACAGCATCATTTTCAGGATTTGAAACAGCTCAATAGGAACTCCATCACCTCCACTAGCTTTGTTCATAGTGATGCTTTCTAAGGCCCACTTGACTTCACATTCCGGGATATCTGGCTCTAGATGAGTGATCACACCATTGTGATTATCCGGGTCATGAAGATCTTTGTTGTACAGTTCTTCTGTGTATTCTTGCCATCTCTTCTTGATATCTTCTGCTTCTCTTAGATCCATACCATTTCTGTCCTTTATCGAGCCCATCTTTGCATGAAATGTTCCCTTGGTATCTCTAATTTTCTTGAAGAGATCTCTAGTCTTTCCCATTCTGTTCTTTTCCTCTATTTCTTTGCATTGATCGCTGAAGAAGGCTTTCTTATCTCCTCTTGCTATTCTTTGGAACCCTGCATTCAGAAGCTTGTATCTTTCCTTTTCTCTTTGCTCTTCGCCTCTCTTCTTTTCACAGCTATTTGTAAGGCCTCCCCAGACAGCCGTTTTGCTTTTTTGCATTTCTTTTCCATGGGGATGGTCTTTATCCCTGTCTCCTGTACAATGTCACGAACCTCCATCCACAGTTCCTCAGGCACTCTATCTATCAGATGTAGGCCCTTAAATCTGTTTCTCACTTCCACTGTATAATCAAAAGGGATTTGATTTAGGTCATACCTGAATGGTCTAGCAGTTTTCCCTACTTCAATTTAAGTGAATTTGGTAATAAGGAGTTCATGATCTGAGCCACAGTCAGCTCCTGGTCTTGTTTTTGTTGACTGTATAGAGCTTCTCCATCTTTGGCAGCAAAGAATATAATCAATCTGATTTCAGTGTTGACCATCTGGTGATGTCCATGTGTAGAGTCTTCTCTTGTGTTGTTGGAAGAGGGTGTTTGCTATGACCAGTGCGTTTTCTTGGCAAAACTCTACTAGTCTGCCCTGCTTCATTCCGCATTCCAAGGCCAAATTTGGCTGTTACTCCAGGTGTTTCTTGACTTCCTACTTTTGCATTCCAGTCCCCTGTAATGAAAAGGACATCTTTTGGGGGTCTTAGTTCTAAAAGGTCTTGTAGGTCTTCACAGAACCGTTTAACTTCAGCTCCTTCAGTGTTACTGGTTGGGGCATAGACTTGGATTACTGTGATATTGAATGGTTTGCCTTGGAAACGAACAGAGATCATTCTGTCGTTTTTGAGACTGCATCCAAGTTCTGCATTTCGGACTTTTTTGTTGACCATGATGGCTACTCCATTTTTCCTGAAGGATTTCTGCCCACAGTAGCAGATATAATGATCATCTGAGTTAAATTCACCCATTCCAGTCCATTTTAGTTTGCTGATTCCTAGAATGTCGATGTTCACTCTTGCCATCTCGTTTGACCACTTCCAATTTACCTTGATTCATGGACCTGACATTCCAGGTTCCTATGCAATATTGCTCTTTACAGTATCAGACCTTGCTTCTATCACCAGTCACATCCACAACTGGGTATTGTTTTTGCTTTGGCTCCATCCCTTCATTCTTTCTGGAGTTATTTCTCCACTGATCTCCAGTAGCGTGTTGGGCACCTACTGACCTGGGGTCTGTATACTGTCACCCTGCTTATTTAACTTATATGCAGAGTACATCATGAGAAACGCTGGACTGGAAGAAACACAAGCTGGAATCAAGACTGCCAGGAGAAATATCAATAACCTCAGATATGCAGATGACACCACCCTTATGGTAGAAAGTGAAGAGGAACTAAAAGCCTCTTGATGAAAGTCAAAGTGGAGAGTGAAACAGTTGGCTTAAAGCTCAACATTTAGAAAACGAAAATCATGGCATCTGGTCCCATCACTTCAGGGGCAATAGATGGGAAAACAGTGGAAACAGTGTCAGACTTTATTTTTGGGGGCTCCAGAATCACTGCGGATGGTGACGGCAGCCATGAAATTAAAAGACGCTTACTCCTTGGAAGAAAAGTTATGACCAACCTAGATAGCATATTCAAAAGCAGAGACACTACTTTGCTGACTAAGGTCCATCTAGTCACGGCTATGGTTTTTCCTGTGGTCATGTATGGATGTGAGAGTTGGACTGTGAAGAAGGCTGAGCGCCGAAGAATTGATGTTTTTGAACTGTGGTGTTGGAGAAGACTCTTGAGAGTCCCTTGGACTGCAAGGAGATACAACCAGTCCATTCTGAAGGAGATCAGCCCTGGGATTTCTTTGGAAGGAATGATGCTAAAGCTGAAACTCCAGTACTTTGGCCACCTCATGTGAAGAGCTGACTCATTGGAAAAGACTCTGATGCTGGGAGGGATTGGGGGCAGGAGGAGAAAGGGATGACAGAGGATGAGATGGCTGGATGGCGTCACGGACTGGATGGACGTGAGTCTGAGTGAACTCCGGGAGTTGGTGATAGACAGGGAAGCCTGGCATGCTGTGATTCATGGGGTCACAAAGAGTCGGACACGACTGAGCGACTGAACTGAAGTGAACTGAAGTTGGTAAAAATAAAACAAAAATCAAGAACAGATCAATAAAAGACAAAAAAGGAGGAGAAAGAGCATACCTCATGGAAAATAACCTTTACAAATGCAGGCAGAAAATACAATAATGGAAATACAAAACCAACACACAATGAGGTAGCATTAATAAATCTTTTAATTTAATGCCGTTAATAAGAGAAGCTAAAGGCAAAAGAGAAAAGGAGAGATATACCCATTTGAATGCAGAGTTCCAAAGAATAGAAGGAGAGATAAGAAAGCCCTCCTCAATGATCAATGCAAAGAAACGGAGGACAACAGAATGGGAAAGATTGAAGATATCTTCAAGAAAATTAGAGATACTAAGGGAACATTTCATGCAAAGATGGGCACCATAAACGACAGAAATGGAATGGACCTAACAGAAGCAGAAGACATTAAGAACAGGTGGCAAGAATACACACAAGAACTATACAAAAAAAAAAATAATGACCCTGATAACCATGACCGGCGTGATCACTCACCTAGAGCCAGATATCCTGGAATGTGAAGTCAAGTGGGCCATAGGAAAAATGACGAACAAAGCTAGTGGAGGTGATGGAATTCCAGTTGAGCTATTTCAAATCCTAAAAGATGATGCTGTGAAAATGCTGCACTCAATATACCAGCAAATTTGGAAAACTCAGCAGTGGCCACAGGACTGGAAAAGGTCATTTTTCATTTTAATTCCAAAGTAATGCAATGCCGAAGAATGTTCAAACTACCACACAATTGTATCTATCTCACACACTAGCAAAGTAACGCTTAAAATTCTCCAAGCTAGGCTTCAACAGTATGTGAACTGGGAACCTCCAGATATTCAAGCTGTATTTATAAAAGACAGAGGAACCAGAGATCAAATTGCCAACATCCACTAGATCACTGAAAAAGCAGGAGAGTTCCAGAAAAACACCTACTTCTGCTTTATTGACTACATCAAAGCCTTTGACTGTGTGGATCACAAGAAACTGTGGAAACTTCTGAAAGAGATGGGAATACCACACCACCTTAGCTGCCTCCTTAGCTATCTGTATGCAGGTCAAGAAGCAACAGTTAGAATTGGACATGGAACAACAGACTGGTTCCAAATCGGGAAAGGGATACGTCAAGGCTGTATATTGCCACCCTGCTTATCTAACTTATATGTAGAGTACATCATGCAAAATGCCGGGCTGGATGAAGCACAAGCTGAAATCATGATTGTCAAGAGAAATATCCATAATCTCAGATACATAGATGACACCACCTATATGGCAGAAAGTGAAAAGAAACTAAAGAGCCTCTTAATGAAAATGAAAGAGGAGAGTGAAAAAGCTGGCTTAAAACTCAACATTCAGAAAACGAAGATCATGGCATCAGGTCCCCTTACTTAATAGCAAATAGAGGAGGAAACAATGGAAACAGTGACAGACTTTGTCTCGTGGGCTCCAAATTCACTGCAGATGGTGACAGCAGCCATGAAATTAAGATACTTGCTCCTTGGAAGAAAAGCTATGACCAATCTAGACAGCATATTGAAAAGCAGAGACATTACTTCGCTGACAAAGGTCCATCAAGTCAAAGCTATGTTTTTCCAGTAGTCATGTATGGATGTGAGAATTGGACCATAAAGAAAGCTGAGCACTGAAGAAACTGTGCTGTCAGAGAAGACTCTTTGAGAGTTTCTTGGACTGCAAGGTGATCAAACTATTCAATCCTAAAGGAAATCAGTCCTGAATACTCATTGGAAGAACTAATGCTAAAGCTGAAGCTCCAATACTTTGGCCACTTGATGTGAATAACTCACTCATTGCAAAGACCCTGATGCTGGGAAAGACTGAAGGCAGGAGGAGGAAGGGACAACAGAGGATGAGGTGGTAGGATGGCACCACTGACTTGACAGACATGAGTCTGAGCATGCTCCAGGATTTTGTGATGGACAAGGAAGCCTGACATGCTGCAGTCCATGTGGTCACAAAGAGTCAGAAACAACCGAGTGACTGAATAAGTCCTTAAGTATTAATAACTATTCTAAACAAAAGTGGATTGAATTCAGCAAGCAAAAGGCACATAAGGGCCTGGAAGGATGAAAAACAAGAGCCAACTCTATGGTTCCAACAAGAAAGCTTTAAGGATCCCCATAAACTCAAAGTGAAAGGATGAAAAGGCATCCCATTCAAGTGGGAACCAAAAGGAAGCCATGACAGCTATACTTCTAACAATCAAAAGAGTTGGAAAATCTAAAGATACATGAAAAATAAACAAGAAACTCCTGAACAACCAATGGGTGAAAGAAGAAATCAAAATAGGAACCAAAGATTACCTTAAAACAAATGAAAATAAAATCACTTTCTACTAAACCTATCAGTTCAGTCACTCAGTTATGTCTGACTCTTTGTGATCCCATGGACTGCAGCACACCAGGCCTCCCTGTTCACCACCAACCCCCGAAGCCACCTCAAACTCATGTCCATCGTGTCGGCGATGCCATCCAATCATCTCATCCTCTGTCATCCCCTTCTCTTCATGCCTTCAATCTTTCCAAGCATCAGGGTCTTTTCCAATGAATCAGTTCTTCACATCAGGTGGCCAAAGTATTGGAGTTTCAGCTTCAGCATCAGCCCTTCCAGTGAATATTCAGGACTAATTTCCTTTAGGATTGACTAGTTGGATCTCCTTGCAGTCCAAGGGTCTTCTCCAACAGCACAGTTCAAAAGCATCAATTCTTCAGTGCTCAGCTTTCTTTACAATCCAACTCTCACATCCATACATGACTACTGGAAAAACCAGAGCTTTGACTAGACAGACCTTTGTTGGCAAAACAATATCTCTGCTTTTTAATATACTGTCTAGGTTGGTCATAACTTTTCTTCCAAGAAGCAAGCGTCTTTTAATTTCATGGCTGCACTAACCATCTGCAGTGATTTTGGAGCCCCCCAAAACAAAGTCTCTCACTGTTTCCACTGTTTCGCTATCAATTTTCCATGAAGTGATGGGACCAGATGCCATGATCTTAGTTTTCTGAATGTTGAGTTTTAAGCCAACTTTTTCACTCTCCTCTTTCACTTTCTTATGGGATGCTCCAAAAGCCATTCTGAAAAAGATATTTGTAGTCATAAAATAAAGATGTTAAGAAATGGGAAAACTTACAAAGAAACAATCTGGCTTTACACCTCTAGGACCTAATACATGACAAGAGGACCAAGAACATCCTTTGGTGCTAGGAAAATTGGATAGCTATACACAGAAAAGAAAGTTGGGTCTATCCTATACTACTCACAAAAAGCACCTTGAAAGAGATCAAAGACTTAAAATATAAGATAGACCTGATATAAAACTCCCTGAAGTAAACACAGGAAAGATCTTTGACACTGGTCTTGCTATTGATAGTTTGCATATGACACCAAAAGCACATATAACAAAAGAAAATATCTTAAAGTAGGACTATGTCAATCTTAAAAGCTTCTACAGAGCAAAAGCAACAATAACACAGTTAAAAGATATATACTGAATAGGAAAAATTATATTGCATATCATATAATGAATAAGGGGTTAATATCCATCATTTACAAAAATTCATATAACTCAGTAACAAAAGGACTTTTGCCTGGAAATCCCATGGATGGAGGAGCCTGGAAGGCTGCAGTCCATGGGGTCACGAAGAGTCGGACACAACTAAGCGACTTCACTTTCACTTTTCACTTTCATGCACTGGAGAAGGAAATGGCAACCCACTCCAGTGTTCTTGCCTGGAGAATCCCATGGACGGCGGAGCCTGGTGGGCTGCTGTCTATGGAGTTGCACAGAGTCGGACACGACTGAAGCGACTTAGCAGCAGCAGCAGCAGCAGCGGTAACTAAAACCAGGCCTTTTTCCAAAGAAGACTTACAAATGGCCAATGGGCAAATGAAAAAATTAGTAATCACTTGGAAAATATTTACAAGTCAAAACCACAGTGAGATACCCTTTCGTACCTATATCAACAGCTACCATCAAAAAAACAAGAGATAACAAGTGTTATTGAAGATATAGAGAAAACAGAATCCTCTTATACTATATCAATGTACAGTCACTATGAAGAACGGTATGGAGGATCCTTAAAAAAACTAGAACTAGAAATACTAGATGACTCAGTAATCCAACTCCTGGGCATACACGTGGAGAAAATGATAATTCAAAAAGATACATGCATCCAGTGTTCACTGCAGTGCTATTTACAATAGCCAGAAGATGGAAGCAACCTAAATTTTCATCAACAGAGGAATGGATAAAGAAGTGGTACATAAACACAATGGAATATTACTCAGCCATAAAAAGGAACAAAACTGTGCCATTAGTGGAGACATGGATGGACCTAAAGACTGTTGTAGAGAGCAAAGTAAGTCAGGAAAACTAATATTGTATATTAAGGCATATATGTGCAATCTAGAAAAATGGTATAGATGCACTATTTGCAAAGTAGAAATAGAGACACAGACATAGAGAACAAATGTATGGATACCAAGAGGTGAAGAGGGAGTGAAACTGATTGGAAGATTGGGATTGACATTTATACACACTATGTGTAAAACAGGTAACTGAAGAGACCTACTATAGCACAGGGAACTCTATCCAATGCTCTGTGGTGACCTACATGGGAAGTAAATCCAAAAATGGGGGAATATATGTATAGCTATGGCTGATTCACTTTGCTGTACAACAGAAACACTACAAAACAACTATACTCAATTAAAAAAAGAAAAACAAGTCATCTTGCACAAAGTTGATATATAATAGATTCACAGGTCTCTGTATTATTTTGTTCATGAAAAAATCTTGTATGTCT
Source organism: Ovis aries (assembly GCF_016772045.2). Taxonomy (NCBI): domain Eukaryota; kingdom Metazoa; phylum Chordata; class Mammalia; order Artiodactyla; family Bovidae; genus Ovis; species Ovis aries. The sequence goes on from NC_056061.1 coordinate 41,615,692, forward strand.
CTCTACCCATAGCAGCTTAACAGTGAGTTGGCATCTTTTGAAGAATCAGAAAAATTTAAGAACACTCAGTTTCTCCTTTTGGCCCTAGTGGTAGAGACACTAAGAAGACGGAATCAAAACAGGGACAGTTTTATAAAGGGTGTATTAATGAGTTGAATTTTCATATACTCAATTACATATTTTTCTATATTATTTATCTGTGGGACATGATTCTATGTAAATACATGTTAACTGAAGGGACAGAAATTAGAGGGAAGAAAAAGTTGAAGGGAAGAGGGGAAAACAGTAGGAATACTTTGTGACTTCCCATCAGATAAAGGTGCAGATTGTAAATGTCAGACCAATCATAAAATGAAGGAATATATCTAACAAGTCAGAAAAGAATATAAAATGGACTAAACATTTTCAATACAAGTAGAGGCAGAAAAAATTGGGGAAAAGGACTAGAACAGATGCGATATATGGAAAACAAACAGCAAAATGAAACATGTAAAATCAACTATATCAATATTAAAATAAATGAAATAAACAGGTGTTAAAAAAGAAGAGATTGTCAAACTAGTTGTTTTTTTTTAAAGAAAAGACCAAATTATATGCTACATGCCTAAAATTTGAAACAGTACAAACGTGCACCAAGATGAATGCAGAAACAAATCGCTATAATTATACATGGAATAAGACTGGCAATAATGACTAAATTTCAGAACAGCATGCTGAGTAAAAGACTCCGCCCTACACACATATATACACACAAATATTTAATGATTCTATTTTTATTTAATAGTAAAACATTTACAACAGCTACTCTACATGATACATAGTTTCCTTGAACGTAGACAGAGCTAAACAGCAGACAAAAATGTGGGGGCTACAGAATATTTTACTTCATATTGGGGTGATATTTAAACAGATGTATAACATAAAGTGAGAGAATTCATTGTATCTTATGTCAATCAGAATTTTATAAAATTCACAGAGTATTAAATTAGAAATCAATAAAAATAATATACCCAGAAATGTTAGTGTTAACATGTTATAACAACAGTTTAATCTAGAATTTGTAAGTTTAAAATTATAAACTTATAATGCAAGATTAATTAATAATTTCTGACCCTATGGACTGTAGTCCGCCAGGCTCCTCTGTCCATGGGATTTTCCAAGCAAGAATACTGTCATGGGTTGCCATTTCCTTCTCCAGGGATCTTTCCAACCCAGGGATCGAATCCCTGTCTCCTGCATTGCAGGTGAAATGTTTGCTGCTGAGCCAGCAGGGAAGGTCAATTAGTAATTAATGTTCTACAAAAATTTACTGATACATTCACATACATATCTAAAATACTTACCAATTGAAGCTGAGTACATTTGTTTCATGTGAGTTTCGATGACAGAAGGATCCCGAGAGCTGTAACTTCCCAACTCAGGATAAAACCTGGAGCCAATGTCATCAGGGGGGTTGTGCTTCCCTTTGGGATATTTCTTGGTTATCCTAGGGTCCCAGTGTGAGAGAACTGGATGGTCCCAATGTATATATTTACCATCAAATTGTGGATTTCCATACCAACTGTAATAAAATACATGTAAGTAATAATTCAGAGGTGGCAGTTGTTCTGGATGAGCTTCAGAGGCTACGGAAGCTTTCACAGTGATTTCCTCAGTTTTTAAGTTCTTGATGTTTGTTTTACTGCTGATTTTGTCACTCTTTTGGGAATCAAAACCTTTCGTCAAATGAGTTCGTTGCCGAATTTCTGGAAGAAGCTCAAGTTCAAAAGGATCTCCAAAAGCTGCTTTGTTTGGTCTCAGCATTTTTAAACCCATCATCAGAGAGAAAATAAATAGAATAAAAAGTGACAAAATGAAGCAAGTCCTTCTTCGAAATTTTGCCATGATGTCATCCTTTAAACTCCAAAACGGTAAATGTTTAGCTGTAACATATTGAAAAACAACTATTAGTAACTGGTATTAAAAATATTTTCCAATGTATTCAAAAGGAAAACTAAAATCCATAAAGTTTGTTACACTGAAAAATTTTAAAGAGTATTATGATGTTTAACAATTAATAGCTACAGAAAGAATCTATACATAATTAGACTGAATAGCAGTATTTATTTGGAAATATCACAATTACATTTTTGTCAGATAAAGATTTTAAGCATGTTTTTTAAGAAAGTGAATATATTCTTCACCCTTTGGACAGATTTTACATATACTGCTATAGAAAAGAAACATTCCACCCAGAGACTAAAATTTTCTAAATATAAAATAAAAACTTCAGATTTAAAAAGGAAATATTTATGAATATATAAAAAGCCTAGTCATTCAACAAACTTAATTTCAACAAACTTATTATTTGACTGCATCAATTATAATCACCATTTTTTCCCCACCCCATTTCACCAACTCAAGTGTTATACTCAATTTTGATCTTGTCTCTCATCTCGCATTATGGAATAAATTACACACATCAGAATTTTATGTCCCATGTGTTCCTTAAACATTTTTAAAATTTTCCTCCTTTTGTCTCTCTATGGTTCAGTCTGAATATTTTCTTCTGAACTATCTTCAATTTCCTGACTCTCTTCAGTGGCAACTAATTTCAGTTATAAATTTAGTCTTAAAATTTTCATTTAATTCTTCTCTAAGATATCAGTTTTCTGCTAAAATTTCCTATTCCTTGAATTTTGTAACCCCATTTATTTAAAGTCTACCTCTAATAACCTGAATTTGAATCTTAAGATTCTGTTTCTATTGCCTGTTTGGTTTTTTCCTCTTAATATCCAGACAGTAACTATTTTTTTATAGGTTAAATTATTATTTTTACTAAATGCTACACATAGAATATGAAAAGTTTCAGAGATAATGTGAGGCTCTACATGTTATCTTCCCTCAAAGAAAGCTTATTTTTATTTCTTGAACACTTTTAGGGTAGAGGAAGATTATCTTAGTATAATCACATTGGAAGGGCTGGTGCTGAAGCTGAAGCTCCAATTCTTTGGACACATGATGCAAACAGCTAACTCTTTGGAAAAGACCATGATGCTGGCAAAGACTGAGGTCAAGAGGAGAAGGGGGCAACAGAGGATGAGATGGTTGGATGGCACCACTGACTCAAATAGACATGAGTTTGGGCAAACTGAGGGAGATAGTGAAGAACAGGGAAGCCTAGCGTGCTATAGTTCATGGGGTCGAAAAAGTCGGACACAACTTAGTGACTGAACAACAACAATCACAGATGGAAATCTTCAAAACTGGGTTTAAGTCCTTGCAAATATTTGGTGTATTTCTGATTCATCTTTACTCCATTATACTTACAGGTTCTGAAATCAAAGTCACAAGTATTTACCAAGATTTAATATTTGGTGTATTTCTGATTCATCTTTACTCCATTATACTTACAGGTTCTGAAATCAAAGTCACAAGTATTTACCAAGATATCTCCTCTAGGATGGGCTTTAGAAGGGCCCTGAATTCCAATTTTGGTCCCCAAAGAGCCATGAAACTACTGAAAGCTCTGTTCATTTTCTCAGCTGCCATTTTTTCCTTATATTCTCAGCTTCTCTGATGCTACTTTTGAAGCAGAGGTTTTAAATAATGCCCCTATTTCCCACCTTAATCTCTCAAAGAATAATGTAAGTTATAGGGTTCAGAATCATTCAAATATTCATATAATCCCTCCTGAATTCACTTATATCCTTAGTGTAACAAAAGACTTTCTATACCTAAGACTCAAAATTCAGATGCAATAAATTAAAAAAAAAGATTAATACATAAATTTTTAAATATATATGTCAAAAAACACTACAAAATAAAGTGAAAAGACAACTGACAATCTTAATGAAAATATCTGAAAGATCTTCTGTATCATTCAATATTAGAAAAATGTAAATTAAAACCATACAAATATATCATTTCTTATCTATGAGGGTGGCAAAAAATAAAAAGCATGAAACTACATCCTGTTGGTAGGAAAAGTGAGAAAATAATCACTTTTATGCGTTGATAGTGAATAAAATCTCTTCAACCTTTTTTGGAATTTGGCAATATATAACAAAATTACACATCCATTTTCCTTTGATTCAAGAATCCTACTTCACAGAATTTACCTTGAAAATACACAGCCAATAGTAAGTACATAAGTTAACACGCAGCACTGTTTGTAAAATACTGAGTATTCAGAAAAAATGAGGAAGAGCTTTGAGATGAAAGAAAGTGATTCTGTGGATAAAGTGCTAAGTGAAAAAAGCAAAACGACAATAAGAAAAAATAGATTTTCCCAAGTGAGCAAAAGAAACAGAAAAACAAGAATCTAGTAAGGTTGATTATCTACAGAGGGTAAAGAGAAACTGAAAAATATGGGGTGATTAAAACAGGGTAGAACTGTGGATAAAGAAAGTAACTGAGTATAACCTTTCATATAGGTTTGTCATTTTAAGTTATGTTTCATTTCACATACTCAAAACAAACAAAATATATTAGAGGTTAAATTCCAGTTAACAAGTAGGTTATTTATGCTATGATGAAGGTTAGCAATTCTTAAAATATTTAATGTACATTGTGAAAATAAGCAAAATAAGCCAGAAAATGGGGCTCAGGTTGTTTACTGACCAAAAAAAATAACAAAAAAACAAAAAGAAAAAAGTGTTACAAACACAGAAAGTAGGAAGCTAAAATGAAACTTGTATTGTCAAACTGCAATTGGCAGTATCAATATGGATGCATGGCTTTTAAAAGATAAACAAATTCATGTGTGGGGGTGGGTAAATGGGTGTGTACACATACAAATACATGCACATTATTTCCTAGTTCTGTCCCCTGAGAGTCTAGAACCAAAGAAATCCTTGCAGCAATAAACCCATCTGATGACAACATTGTGAATTTTACATACCCTTCTATACTGAATAGAACCAGGTTGATTTCAAGAATGTGGCTAAGAAAGTACAAGATGAGCTTGGAACAACTTGTAAAGGAAAATCAGCCTGAAATGAAAACCAGTATGGCCTGAAAATCAGGAATTACTCAAAAAATGTAGAGATATCTTCATAGGACACAGAAGTTAGCTTAAAGAGGCAACTACTGACAAAACATGGGCTGATTTCAACATCAAAATTATGAATAAGAATAATAAATTACAGATATAAAATAAGGCTTTATTTATTTTTTTTAAAAAATAAGACTTTATGAATCCATACTGATATTTTAAAAATGTGAAAATAAATAAATGGAATAAATAAAAACATAATGGAATACCAATTAATAAATTTAGATGGAATAACAGAATTAGACTATCACCACTTGGCTACTACTATATCAAGAAAGAATCATTAATGGATATTAATGAGGGGTTCAAAGAAATAGGGTTTATGAGAATTAGGATATCTACATATTGGCAGAGTGTCCCCCCCAAAAAAAAAGTATACCAAATTAACTACAAAGGGAAATATATACAGCAACTTAACAGTGCAGAACCTAGCAGACACCACCTTACACAAGTGATCAAAATTAATTTTATCAGTTGATTTGAATAAATAGATTAACATGAGTCTATACAATGAATGCCCTAAGAAAAACATACAATCATTGCTGCAGTACTTCTGTCAGCATTAATCTGGATCTAATCATGAAGGAACATCAGACAACATATTAAGATATGCATACGTATACATATTATATACAATGTGTATGTAAAATTATATACAATGTAATATATGAAGGTATGTGTCTATGTCACAATAAAGCAAATGTTTTATGGCAAAACAGTATCATTTGGTGAATTTACAGGAAAAATATACAGAGATTTTCAAGTTGTTTATTTTTTGAAACTTTTAAGTCTAAAATCATTTAAGAACAGGTAAGAAAGGAAAAAAGCTATCACCAGCAAACTGGAGGACCTGAACTGTTAATATAAACCTGCTTATTTCCAGGAAGGACCAACCCATACAGTCTTTCAACTCTGCACTGCAGGACTCCAGGGAGTAACATTACTTTGTACGGAATGTGACAGTCTCGTGCACAGGAATAAAGAGGTGATATAACCAAGTTCTGACCTGCCTCTATGATTTGTTGCCCTAAAATTTCAAAGTTGACAAGATAAGGAAGAAAAATGTATATGGAATAGGTATTTTATAAGGAAATAATCAATGGTAATGAATACTGACAAATCATAGAGAATGGGCACAATAACTACTCAATTTAGAAATTATAAGATGGATTTTTGAAACACTGATTAGCTGAATAGGGTGAAATTCAAGGAAGAGTCAGGATACATAATGGAAGGAATACTGATTCAGGAATTTGAAGATGTACATTCAAGTCAACTATGTCAACCTAACTGTGTGACCCTGAGTTTTTTTTAAAACTGGTCTAAAAAACAATTAACTGTTCTGTTTTCTGACAAAGTTGTTCTGTAAATCATGCAAGATAATATATGCAAAATAAAATATAAAAGGGTAATGTTTTAATCAAATAATACCAATTAGATTTTAAAAAAAGAAAAGTGAAGAAATATGAAACAGTTCTGAGACATTTATATATTTGTAAGACCCACTTTTTAGAGCAATAGATGAACACAAAACACAAAATATCTAGTTAAAAAAGCTGCTGCTCTCTCCTTTACCTCTAAATCTATTTCTCTTTTCCTTTCATATTATTTCCAATAAATCTAATCTACCTAAATAAAGACAGGCCTCCTGTGCTTACAATTTGGACTCTGCAGTTAAAATTCTAGCTGGGCTTTTCTTAGCCATTTCATCTATATAAGTGACTTGAAAATTTCCTTTCCTTTCTCATCTTTACAATGAGTTATTACCTCACTCAAAGGATTTTTATGAGGATGAAATAAGTTAATATTCCAAAACCCTTGGAATCTTTTTTGGCTTAGTGTAATATTGAATGAATACAAACAATTATTTATTTTGATGACGGTTGTTATTAAAGATAGGTGTCTAGCAAGCAATCAGTTAACACACAGTTTACTCTCTCTAAACACTATTCTCCATATGGCTAATTTCTGGACTACTACACTAATCCATCAAGACAAAGCTAAACTGTTGCCTCTTCTTGATACTTCTCCCAATGATTCCAGACTGAAAAATACTCACTTTCCCATATAGTCTATTATGACATTATTATCTACTTTTTAAATTGGCATCTCTTTATCTATTGCACCATGCTATTTAATGTATTATACATCCTACTAGATTGTTCCATAAGATCCAGAAATGGAGTCCTTACCTTTACACTATAGTAGAACCCAACATATCTTATATTTGCTGCTAAGTTGCTTCAGTCGTGTCCGACTCTGTGCGACCCCAGAGATGGCAGCCCACCAGGCTCCCCCATCCCTGGGATTCTCCAGGCAAGAACACTGGAGTGGCTTGCCATTTCCTTCTCCAATGCATGTAAGTGAAAAGTGAAAGTGAAGTCTCTCAATCTGGTTGACTCTTAGCGACCCCATGGACTGCAGCCTACCAGGCTCCTCCGTCCATGGGATTTTCCAGGCAAGAGTACTGGAGTGGGGTGCCATTGCCTTCTCCAATCTTATATTTAGTCAATGACTATTAAATGTTCAACTTAAAAAATTTAATTTCTGGCCCTTTTGTTTTTGACATTGGTATCTATTTGGGCAGTATGTGTACAAACAGGTTCTACAGACTATACATACAGTTGACATGCCCAGTCTATACTGAACATATTATATAGGAAGAATCATAGCTAAATAGATAGATCCAATAATTTTTAAAATCCATTTTACTAAAAACTATTGTGTCCAAATTAGCAAAACAATGAAACTTGAGATGCCTACCAGGTCTAATGATCTTTAGTAGAAAAAGTGTGGTGGAACTACTTAGTTGGTTTCAACACAAAAAAGTTCCAGAAGTCACCTCAGAGGAAAAAAGTTCCAAGTTAATTATAGATGTATAGATTTCCAGAGGAGTCACCTACTCAGTACTTAGGGTATTGGATAAGAGAAAATCTAGCATCTTCAAAGGGCACATGATAAACTAACACACAGAAGTAATATATTTGTTCTTTTGAAACTCTATGTCTTCTACTTTTGCTTTTTGTGATTTGGAGGTCTTTCAATCTTTGAAATGATTAACTTTAACTTGTAGATCTAGCAAGATACGAGAGATCCAGAATGAGTGTGATACTATGATTTCAAAAAGGATTAGCTCCCATCCTGCTATGCAGAAAGCCCCCCAAAATTTAATTTTTTAATTTTTATTATTATGTTATACAGATTTTTGATTGCTTTCTTTTTCTAGCTGTTTTCCTGACATTATCTTCTGAGAAACCACTGAAGAGAAATATAACTAATTCTAGCTTTTGACTGTAGTGTTGAAGAAGACTCTTGAGAGTCCCTTAGACTGCAAGATCAAAGCAGTCAATTCTAAAGGAAATCAGCCCTGAATATTAATTGGAAGGACTGATGCTGATGCTCCAATACTTTGGCGACCTGATGCGAAGAACTGACTCATTGGAAAAGACCCTGATGCTGGGACAGAGTGAAGACAGGAGGAGAAGGGGACGACAGAGGATGAGATGGTTGGATGGCATTATTGACTCGATGGACATGAGCTTGAGCAAGCTCAGGGGGATGGTGATGTACAGGGAAGCCTGGCGAGCTGCAGTCCATGGGGTCGCAAAGAGACAGACACAAATGAGCAACTGAACTGAACTAAACTGCCAACAGAGCAGTTGCCAACTTCTTCCCAGTACCTGGGCAAACAAATGGCTGAGTAACCTGAGGTTAAGCAATGAGCAAAGAGCAAAGAAATTCAGTTCTAGAACTCAAGCTCCTCCTGTTATCACATCCTTCCTACATTTTAGACAAAGCAAGCTTAGAGAATACACCACCATAAATTTTGTGACAGATGAAAACTGCCAACATGTGATTATGTTTTCACTTAAAGATGATTATGTTATTACTTACTCATAAACTGTAGTCCAGATTAAATCTGAAGAAAGTTTATTTTCTTACATACTCAATATTCACCGTGTGACTGACAGCAACAGCTCTGGTAATGTTTTATCCATAGAACCTAGAAATCCGCAAGATTCCCTACACAATACTATTTTTCCAAGGTTTACATATAGTTCAATACGAATGGAGTAACACACTGTCATGAAAATGATGTGCAATCGTGTGACTTAATATTGCAATACCTTGATTTTATTTTGTATTTTTCTTTCAACTATTGTCTAAATTTGGTTGTTGTTGTTTAGTTGCTAAACATGTCTGACTCCTTGCGACTCCATGAACTGTATGTAGCCCACTCCGCTGTCCATGGGATTTCCCAGGCAAGAATCGTGGAGTGAGTTGCCATTTCCTTCTCCAGGGGATCTTCCCAACCCAAGGATCAAACCAGGATCTCTTGCATTGCAGGTGGATTTTTACCACTGAGACACCCAGGAAGCTCCTGCCTTAATACTTTAACATAACCAACTCATTCCAGTCTTACTTGCCTTTTTCTGAAGTCATATAATTAACATTATCTTCCCTTGTTTTATTTTTTTTTAAGTACTTCCACATTTTTCCTTAACTTGTATCTGCAAGGTCTCTAACTGTTGAAACAGAAACCAACAGTCCTAACTGCCTAAATTTTCATTGGTTCCTCTGGAAAATCGTAAAAGATACTATTCCAGCAGAGTTGCATCCTTCAATTCAGCAAACGGTAACAGTCTAAAATGATAGTGCCAAACGCGGAACAGGTGAATGGAAAACGCATCTATGCGTTGGCCTCGCCACCCTCGCTCTCCTCTCCCCACGCCTCGGCGTCCGGAGACCGGAGCCTGCCACCTTCCTGCTGCAGCCCAAGCCAGGTAGGCCTCAACCTTCCCACTTGCCCCTGAAGCACAAGGCCGAGTTTGGGGACAGAGGGTAAGGCGGTGAAAGGCTTTTCCATCACTCCTAAAAGTCGCAACTTCCCGGGAAGCGAAAAATACCGAGGCGACAAGAGGTTCGGCTGCAAAAAAGTGGCGGAAAGGAGGCCGACAGGTTCGGGATAAAGTAGGATAGAAGACAACAAAACTAACCCTAGCAAAATTAGGTATAAAAGCGAAGGAGTGGGGTTCCCAAGTTCTCGAGGCTCGCAGCGAGACGCAGCCCGCCGCGGCCGCCGCAGGGCGTTGGGGCGCAGGGTCAAAGGCCATCTGCAGGCGAGCAGATTGGCTGGCGGGTAAGAGCGCAGGCGCCGAGGGTGGCCCCAGTGCCGGCCACAACTGAGCCAGCTGGGCCCAGAAATCTACAGCTACTCACCAGGGTCTGGGAATCCAGACACCAGTAGAGGATCAGCCGGCGGAGACGCTGAAGCTGAGAGCAGAGGTGGCCCGCTGCTGCCGGGCAGTGAGCCTGAGCAGCCCCGCCTCCCGAAGGGCGCGCGCACCGCGTACTGGGAGCCCCTAGGGGCGGGGCCAGAGTGGGGTAGGGCTCGCTAAGTGGGCGGGGCTCTGGTTTCCCGGCACAGGTCCTTCTGGTCTGTAAGGGAGGGAAGGGGTGTAGATGCGTTCAGGGAGAGATTTTTTAGAGTTGAGTTAAGCTGGACTCCCCCCGCCCGCTTTCCCCAAATAGAGGAAACCCATTCCTTAGAAACTAGCGTTCTAAGGTTTTGCTGGAAAGCTTTGAAAGTGAAAGTGAAAGTCGCTCAGTGGTGTCCATCTCTGTGAATTCTCCAGGCCAGAATACTGGAGTGAGTAGCTTTTCCCTTCTCCAGGGGATCTTCCCAACCCAGGGATTGAACCCAGGTGTCCCACATTGCAGGTGGATTCTTTTTCAGCTGAGCCACAAGGGAAGCAGAGGTATCCAAAACTTCCTTTTAACTGGATTACACTGGCAATTTTCGAACATTGTAAATTAGAGAACATCTTGCCCTCCAAAAAAAAAAAAAAATATATATATATATATATATATATATGAAACTTTACTTGGAAGCTAAAAGACAGAAATGACACTTTTTATTTGCAAACAAATTGCGTAAAATCACGTGTTGGAATACTTTTAGAAATAACTGAGAACAATGAGGCAGCTGTGAAGAAAAAGAACTTGTGAAATAGCGGTTACAGCTGAAGGTTTTCACCTTAAGTCAGAAACCAAGAGAATTCTCTCTTTTGTTTGGTTACCTAGTAGCAAGGAAATCCTCACTGGCAGTCTAGAAGTTGCTGATATGAGCAATTTTGTAAGAGTTCTTCTTTAAATCTCACTGGATTTTCTAAACAAATGTTAATTGCGAAATATGTATATGTGAATGTACCCCATATGCACACATTTTAGAGAATAATAATAAAAAACAATACCCAGGTACTTACTGCAGACCTGAAGATCCAGAAAAGTGCCAGCATTTTTGAAGCCAACTCATTGGAAAAAACCCTGATACTGGGAGGGATTGGGGGCAGGAGGAGAAGGGGATGATGGAGGATGAGATGGCTGGATGGCATCACTGACAGGATGGACTTGAGTCTGAATGAACTCTGGGAGTTGGTGATGGACAGGGAGGCCTGGCATGCTGCGATTCATGGGGTCCCAAAGAGCTGGACACGACTGAGCAACTGAACTCAACTGAACTGAAGAGGCCTCTTTAAAATTTTTTCCATCCCAGCCCGAAGTAATTATTACTCTAAATTTTATATTATTCATTTACATGCTCTTTTTGAAAATATTTATGTGTGTGATTCCCTAAAAATACAGCTATCCTGGTATTGTATTTTGATCTAATAAGTTTACACTACATTTTTTCCTCCTTTTTTTCACTGCATATTCAGTTTTTGAGGTTCATCTACATATAAATCCATTTCACATGAACTGGACTGTCACATCATTATTTGTAACACCCACACACTATTGTAATCAACCCACACTGATTGTTATAATCAGATGGTGGTAGCATCTGATTGATCTTTTAATTTGTATTTTCTGTCTTGCTAATATGGTTGTGCATCTTTATATGTTTAGTGGCTATTCGGGTTTCTGTGAAATGCCTGTTATCGATTTTGGCTCATTTTTTGGTTGACTTGTTTTTTTAAATTAATTTTCAGATAATCTTGATATATTTTTAAAGTTTAAATACTCCTCTTTTGTCAGATGTATGTGTTACAAATAGTGTCTCTTAGTTTGCAGGTTGTCTTTTAATTTTTTATGGTGTCTTTTGATGACTAAATGCTATATATTTTAAGGTACTGTTAGCTGAATTGAACAGCTTTTTAGGTTATATTTTGTGCTCTCTACAGTCTTGTTTGCAAGAGTTTTAACAATCAGAGACTATAGCTACCCTCTTATTTTCTTCTAAATTTAAGTTAATTGTGAAATACTTTAGACAGACACAGGAAGATACAGATAAAATAATGAACTCCCATGCACCCTAGCCAAACGTTTTGCAAGTCCCGCTTCCATATGATTCTTCTCTAAAATTGCCTTGGCTATTCTTGGCTCTTTGCTTTTTCACATAAAGATTAAGATGAATCAACCAAGACCCAAAAATTCTGCTTGAATTTAATTGGAATGGAATTGGCAAAGGCCTACTGAGCTCTATGTAGATAATGACTGGAGTGTGCCACCAGACTCCCAGAGTTCCTAGAGAGACTAGTGAGTATTGGTTCTGCCTGGTGTTTCCCATCCTTGTTCATATTTTGCCAAACAGATAAAAAGAATATTTTCATAAAGCTATGAGGCAAACGGCCTGCTTGCAGTGAACATGATGGATCTGTGGCTCTGAATATCCCAGACTCTATGGGGTAAATCCTAGAGTCAAGGAGACTGATACTTTGGCACACACATTGATGGCACCCTAATGAGAAGCTCTTCCATAACTAATTAATTTCACTTCACCAAAAGACACCGCTATATAGAGTCTCAGGAAACTGGGGCTCCAACAGTTATGCTGGCAGAAGACCACAGTGTATGCCACTGTGGCTTGTGGATAGACTGGGAAACCATCCATTAGTAACATCCATCTATGAGGGAGGACTAGGTTTGCACAGTTTCCGTATCAGTGCTCTGTGTAAGTAAACCCCTGTGAATCTTCCATGTACTCGTGTTATTTCCCAGCTCTGCATCATGTAATTTTGTTTTATAATTTAGTGCATGCCTTTATTTTCTCTTGAAGTAAAGGGGGACTTGGAAAATGGTGAGACATCAGTGTCATTTTGGTCCTGAGAGATACATTTTGTCTTTTTCCTTTTCTGATTGGCTAGTGAGTTTATACCAGTTCATGCTTTAGACTCCCTATTCTATTCAATTACAGAAATATCAATAACCTCAGATATGCAGATGACACCACCCTTATGGCACAAAGTGGGTGAAGAGGAGCTAAAAAGCCTCTTGATGAAAGGGAAAGAGGATAGTGAAAAAGTTGGCTTAAAGCTCAACATTCAGAAAACGAAGATCATGGCATCCGGTCTCATCACTTCAGGGGAAATAGATGGGAAAACAGTGGAAACAGTGTCAGACTTTATTTTTTGGGCTCCAGAATCACTGCAGATGGTGATTGCAGCCATGAAATTAAAAGATGCTTACTCCTTGGAAGAAATGTTATGACCAACCTAGATAGCATATTCAAAAGCAGAGACATTACTTTGCCGACTGAGGTCTGTCTAGTCAAGGCTATGGTTTTTCCTGTGGTCATGTATGGATGTGAGAGTTGGACTGTAAGGAAGGCTGAGCACTGAAGAATTCATGCTTTTGAAGTGTGGTGTTGGAGAAGACTCTTGAGAGTCCCTTGGACTGCAAGGAGATCCAACCAGTCCAGTCTGAAGATCAGCCCTGGGATTTCTTTGGAAGGAATGATGCTAAAGCTGAAACTCCAGTACTTTGGCCACCTCATGTGAAGAGTTGACTCACTGGAAAAGACTCTGATGCTGGGAGGGATTGGGGGCAGGAGGAGAAGGGGACGACCCAGGATGAGATGGCTGGATGGCATCACTGACTTGATGGACGTGAGTCTGAGTGAACTCCGGGAGTTGGTGATGGACAGGGAGGCCTGGCGTGCTGCAATTCATGGGGTTGCAAAGAGTCGGACACGACTGAGCGACTGAACTGAACTGACAGTTTCAAGAGGGCTATTAGAATTGTAGCAATTGAATTTTAATCCAAGCCTGGGTATCTCAGGAAGAAGGACTTTCTGAGAGTCCAAGTTTATATGTGCCTCTGGGCAGCTGGGTCAAGTGGTAACTAGCAGGGCAGAGTTGATGGCACCAGCCTTTCTACTGTCATATGTGGAATCTCACTTCCTTATTTTCTGTACTGTATTATTTTACATAAACTTTAAAATTTAAGATTAACCATAACTAGCAAATAGATATGTATTCATAAAATAGAGAGTGTAGCCCTTAGGATCCACACTCTTTTGCTTTCATTCTTCTATTATTATTTGATATAGGAAATATTACTTAGTTTCTATTTCTGTCAATTTTTAAAAGTAATAAATGGATTACAATAATTTGCCCGAGAAAGAGAGTTATCTAAATAGTCAAATTAAAACTGAAAGGAAGACTTCCCTGGTGGTTCAGTGGTTAAGAATCTGCCTGCCAGTGTAAAAGATGCACATTCAATCCCTGGTCTGGGAAGATCTCACATGCTGTGGGGCAACTAATCCCATGTGCTACAACTACTGAAGCCCATGTGCCCTAGAGCCCATGCTCTACAACAAGAGAAGCCACCACAGTGAGAAGCCCACGCACTGCAACTAGAGATTAGCCCCCACTTGCTGCAACCAGAGAAAGACTGCACACAGCAATGAAGACCTAGCACAGCCAAACAGTCATGCCAGTCAGAATGGCTGTGATCCAAAAGTCTACAAGCAATAAATGCTGGAGAGGGTGGAGAAAAGGGAACCCTCTTACACTGTTGCAAACTAATACAACCCACTATGGAGAACAGTGTGGAGATTCCTTAAAAACCTGGAAATAGAACTGCCATATGACACAGCAATCCCACTGCTGGGCGTACACACTGAGGAAACCAGAATTGAAAGAGACAGGTGTACCCCAATGTTCATTGCAGCACTGTTTGTAATAGCCAGGACATGGGAGCAACCTAGATGTCCATCAGCAGACAAATGGATAAGAAAGCTGTGGTACATATACACAATGGAGTATTACTCAGCCATTAAAAGGAATACATTTGAATCAGTTCTAATGAGGTAGATGAAATTGGGCCTATTATACAGAGTGAAGTAAGCCAGAAAGAAAAACACCAATACAGCATACTAACACATATATATGGAATTTAGAAAGATGGTAACGATAACCCTGTATGCGAGACAGCAAAAGAGACACAGATGTATAGAACAGTCTTTTGGACTCTGTGGGAGAGGGAAAGGGTGGGATAATATGGGAGAATGGCACTGAAACATGTAAATTATCATATGTGAAACGAATCGCCAGTCCAGTTTCGACGCATGAGACAGGGTGCTCGGGGCTGGTGCACTGGGATGACCCAGAGGGATGGGATGGGGAGGGAGGTGGGAGAGGTGTTCAGGATGGGGAACACATGTACACCCATGGTAGATTCATGTCAATATATGGAAAACCAATAAAATATTGTAAATTAAAATAAATAAAACTGAAAAAAAGAAAAAATTGAAAAAAAAATTTTTTTAGTGAAAGAAATTTGTGCCTTGAAATTCACTACTGCTCTGGAAAAGACTAGTGTCTCCTTGACTACATAGATTTTTGCCATTTTATCTTTAAGTGTCCAGAGCCAACAAAATTGTTGCCATATAACAAGAATTCAACAAACAGTTTTTGGGAGTGATAAAAGAGTGAACAATTAGGAGGTCACTCAGTCATTATTGGGCTCCCCAGGTGATGCTAGTTGTAAAGAATCCACCTACCAAGCAGGAGACATGGTTCAAAACATGGGATTGGGAAGATCCCCTGGAGTAGGAAATGGCAACCCACTCCAGTATTCTTGCCTGGAAAATCCCCTGGACAGAGGAGCCTGGCAGGCTATAGTCCATGGCCAACAGAGTCAGACACAATGGAGTGCACACGCGCGTGCACACACACACACGTAATTATTATTTAACCCTACTTCCCGACATGTACTATTTGTTCTAGTCCCCAAACTGTCCTTATTACCTGTCTCCTGAATACAGTTGTTGTTCAGCAGTATCTGCAGAGGATTGATCAGTTCCAGAACCACCCCACCCCATGCCAAAATCTTAGTATGCTCAAGAACCTTATATAAAATGGTGTAGTATTTACATATAACCCAGGAACATCCTCCCCTATACTTTAAATCACAGCTAGTTTGTTTATAATACCTAATTCAATGTAAACGCTATGGAAATAGTGTAAATACAATTTAAGTGCTCTGTAAATAGTTGCCGGAGTGTGGCATATTCAAGTTTTGTTTTTTTGGAACTATCAGTAATTTTA
This sequence comes from Ovis aries, assembly GCF_016772045.2. NCBI lineage: Eukaryota > Metazoa > Chordata > Mammalia > Artiodactyla > Bovidae > Ovis > Ovis aries. The sequence continues at coordinate 41,632,060 of NC_056061.1, forward strand.
AATTTTTAAAATGTGGAACCTGTGGATAGAGAAGACCAGCTATATTTCAAGTCTGTGTTTCCCCTCCAGTCTTGGAAGTTTTATTAGAATCTCTTAGATTAAATCATGCCATTTTATTGCCATTCACTTGAGATGTCTTTTTGGTTCATTTTCACATCGTCTCCATTCCCACTGGACTTCCCCGGTGGCTCAGTGTTAAAGAATCCTCTGGTCAATGCAGGAGATGCAAGAGACCCAAGTTCGACACCTGGGACAGGAAGATCCTCTGGAGTAGGAAATGGCAACCCACTCCAGTATCATTACCTGGGAAATTCCATGGACAGAGGGGCCTGGTGGTCTACAGTCCATGGGGTTGCAAAGAGTCAGATACAACTGAGGATACATGCATGCCACTTCCATTAGTCACAGTTACTTTTTGCAGAGAACAGAAGCTGAATCTGTCAGCTAAAACAGATAGACTTTATATGAAAAGCTATCCAGTACTGCATGAAGGTAAAGGCTAGTATCAGTACTTAGGCAATGGCTAGTATCAGCCCCAGAGGGGCTGGGCGTTGGTAGCACAGCCTCATACCACAGTACAGATTAAGGCACTGATAATTTCAGGATGTACTGAACCCTCAAAGTTGTTGATACCACAGTGAATAATTTCTCAATTCTGCCTGTATTATTTCTCTCATTTCTTCAAGATTTAAATTTTGGATGGGAATAATCTGCTTAGCTAAGCCTAGGTTATATGTGTGTATCTCCTTAGCTTCCCCAAGTGATGGTATTGTTGTAGGAAGGGGGGACCCCTACAGAGCCCCACGAGCGAGCTCTTGTCTAACACTCAGAAAAGAATTGTCCGAGGAGACACGTGCTGACCAAGCAAGAGATTTTATTGAGAAAGGGCACCTGGGTGGAGAGCAGTAGGGTAAGGGAACCCAGGAGAACTGCTCTGCCTATGTCGGGTTTTATGATGATGGGATTAGTTTCTGGGTGGTCTTTGACCAATCATTCTAATTTAGTCTTTCCTGGTGGTGCACGCATTGCTCAGCCAAGATGGATGCTAGCAAGAGGGATTCTGGGAAGTGGACGGACACGCAGTGTCTCCTTTAGACCTTTCCTGAACTCTTCAGGTTGGTGGTGGCTTATTAGTTCCGTATTCCTTATCAGGATCTCCTGTCATAAAACAACTCATGCAAATGGTTACTATGGTGCCTGGCCAGGGTGGGCGGTTTCAATCAGTGTCCTTCCCCTAACAGTATTAGAAAGTGGGGCCTTTTGGAAGTTATAAGGTCATGAGAGCAGAGCCCTCATGAATGAGGTTAGTGCCCTTATAAAAGAGGCTTCAAAGAGATGCCTTGCCCCTTTCTGCCATAGGAGGATAAAATGAGAATTTTACAACCCAGAAGAGAATCATCACCTGACCACACTGGCACCCTAATCTTGGATATCCAGCTGCCTCCAGAACTATGAGAAATAAATGATATTTATACAACATCTTGTCTATAGTATTTGGTTATAGCATCCCTGAGCAAATTAAGACACTAACTAAACAGGTTAAATCCCTTGACAAAAGCATTTTTCATTCTCTGATTCAAGCACTATCCTGGGTCCTGGTAGTCCTGACTGATGGAGATAGGAGAGAGTTCCAGTGTCGTAACTTCCCATATAGAGGTGGCAGATTGTTCACCTCTGGGTATCTGGCGATGCTAGATGTGAATGCACCAATGCCTGGGTATGGACCAGCTCTTCTGAGGGAGACCCTGTTCCTTTCACAGGAATGGTGGGAGTTGAGACAGATATATGCCTTTAGTTGAAAGCTGAGCCAGCCTGGAGATGCAGCACTTCCTGAGTGAAACTGCTCTATAGGTTGATCCAGAACCTCTTGGTGTTTTGAGGGGAGGAAGTTTCATGTATTGTGATAGTGTATTAGCTTCATATCCTAATCAGCCAAACTCCCAACGTTACATCACTGAAATCTAGGTTTTATAGAGTCATTTCCTAAGCCATTAGTGTTTGGGTTTCTTCCTTTTTAGAATGCCTTAGTTTCCTTAACCAAATTGACCCAACTTGTCTTCTTCCATAACACTGTCCTCTCCTTACATAAAACAGGAGCGGTTTATAAAGTCACTGAGAGGTGGGGGTTGGTGGAGACAGGCTTGCCATTTCCTAAGATAGATGAGCCCACTTATTCTCTATTTATACATGAGACTCCACAAGTAATTCTTCTCAACAGTATCTGCTGCAAGGTGATTTTTTCTGTGCCTGCTTATTCTAAGAAGTACCTGGCAATTTCTCTTGTTAAAAGAGAAAAGGAAACAACATGCATTTACTCTCTGATAAAACATTTTTTCTGTTAGAGAGCTCAATCAAAAAGCAGGTCGGTGCCTTGTATAATACATTTTGTCTACCTCCCACTGTATTAAGCTCCATCTCTGCAGGTGCAGAGATATCTGACTCACAGCAGTGTCTCCTACATCCAGCATATAGTAAGTGCTTTTTGGAAGATGAATTGATTGGTTGGTTGGTCACTCAGTTGTCTCCAACTCTTTGTAATCCATGGACCGTAGCCTGCCAGGTTCCTCTGTCCATGCGATTATCCCAACGGAAATACTGGAGTGGATTGCCATTTCCTTCTCTGGAGGGGATCTTCCCAACCCAGGAATCAAATCCACCTCTCCTGCAAGTCTCTTGCATTGCAGGCAGATTATTTACTATTGAGCCACCAGGGAAGCCCAAGGAACTCTACTACGTCGAGTGTGTTCTCACAAAATCATAGGTGGCCCTCTACCATATCACATTAGAATACATGTGAGAATCAAAAAATGAATCAGTTCAGTTAGGTTCAGTCGCTCAGTCATGTCCGACTCTTTGCAACCTCATTAACCGCAGCATGCCAGGCCTCCCTGTCCATCACCAACTCCCGGAGTCCACCCAAACCCATGTCCATTGAGTCAGTGATGCTATCCAACCATCTCATCCTCTGCCGTACCCTTCTCCTCCTGCCCTCAATCTTTCCCAGCATCAGGGTCTTTTCCAGTGAGTCAGGTCTTCTCATCAGGTGGCCAAAGTACTGGAGTTTCAGCTTCAACGTCAGTCCTTCCAATGAACACCCAGGACTGATCTCCGTTAGGATGGACTGGTTGGATCTCCTTGTAGTCCAAGGGACTCTCAAGAGTCTTCTCCAACCACAATATTTATATTACACTTAATATACGTGTGTGTGTGTGTGTGTGTGTGTGTGTGTGTGTGTAGCTCAGTTGGTAAAGAATCTGCCTGCGGTGCAGGAAACCTGGGTTAGATCCCTGGGTCAGGAAGATTCCCTGGAGAAGGACATGGAAAACTCCAGTATCCTTGCCTGGAAAATCTCATGGACAGAGGAACCTGGCAGGCTGCCATCCATGAGGCTGCAAAGAGTCTGCATGACTGACTGACTAACACATACATATGTATACCTTTCTGTGTATGTACATTTTTGTTGTTTAGTCACTAAGTCATGTCACACAAATATATATAAGAACCACAGGGATGAGGGAAGAGAAAAATAGAGAACAATATCGATAATAATAAAAAATAAATATGTGTGCATATTGAACAATTTTCTGGAAATACACATACCAAGCACTTTTTAACAGTAGTTATTTCTTGGAATTAGAGTTTTAGTTTTTATGTGTACTCTTAAGAATGGTTTGCATTTTTACAATAAGCACACATTAATTTTGCACTTCAAAAGTAAAAGAATAGCAAAGTGATGAATGAGGCTCAAGACAATCAAAATCACCAGAGTTATCTCCTAATATAAACATCCAGGGAAAGAAATGGTCTCTGAATAAAATATATATTTCTTGAATTATTCATGAAAATCAATTGACAGATACTTTCCCACAGGTGTTATATGCTATGAATTGAAGAAATTAACCTTTAAACTACTAATTGGCTGAATTGTTACATAACTAAATAGACCAGCCATTTTTAGCATAGAACAATCATATTGGTATCACTATAATAATAATTCTAATAACACTATTATGCCACAGTGATAGTAACAGTGTAAATAATAAACTGTTTATACCTTAATGGGGTATATGCTACCATTTTTAAAGCATTTTTAAAAGCGTTCATTTTGTAAATTCTCAAAGTCATTCTACAATATTAATAGGCAGAGCAGATAATATTATCATCCCTTTTTGGAAGAAACAATATTCAGAAGACTTAGGAGTTGCCCAAGGTCCAAAAGTTCAAAATTATACAGAAACAAAATAAGTACTTAAATGTTCTGTTTAAGGAACTATGCCCAATTTAAAAATAAGTATGACTTCTGTTCTAATGAAGTTAACACATAGAAACGGAGAGAAGACATGTATGTGGGTGGTCATACTCAAGGCTGAAAGCTGTGAAAACCACAAAAAGGGTACCTATGAAGCCTTATAAGAGTTTAGAGAAAAGTTGATTGCTTGAGTGTGAAATTATTTGTCATATAAGCAGCATTTGAACTAGGCTTTAAATAGTAACTGTGGTATGATTTTACCTAAACAGGAGCTGAATTTGAGGTGCGGGAGTATGAGACCAGGATTGAACAACAGTGGCCCTCTTAGCGTCAACGACAAGGAGAAGCCTGAGAGAAGCAACAGTAATTGTGCAATTAGAATTAATATCAGAAAACAAATGAAAGAAATAGATCCAAAATGAAGACAAGTCTTCAATTCTGGATATGCAGAATAGCGAGCTTCCCTGGTGGCTTAGAGGGTAAAGTGACTGCCGATAGTGTGGGAGATCTGGGTTTGGTCCCTGGCCTGGGAAGATCCCCTGGAGAAGGAAATGGCAACCCACTCCAGTACTCTTGCCTGGAAAATCCCATGGACTGTAGCGGGGTCACAGAGTCAGACATGACTAAGCGACTTCACCTTCACTTTTCACTTTTAGCAGTAGTCGTTGGAAAAGACCCTGATGCTGGGAAAGATTGAAGGCAGGAGGAGAAGGGGAGAACAGAGGATTAGATGGTCAAATGGCATCACTGACTAGATGGACATGAGTTTGAGCAAGCTCTGGGAGTTGGTGATGGACCAGGAAGCCTGACATGCTGCAGTTCATGGGGTCTCAATGAGTTGGACACCACTGAGTGACTGAAGTGAACTAGCAGTAGTCATAAGAAACATTTCCTTGCCCTTCTTTACTTCCTAGACCTAATGTCAGATGGTTATTGCTTCTAATACTTTTCAGAAATTGCTTTCCTCAAGTTTTCCAGAGGTTTCCTTACACTAAATACAATAAACACACGGCAGTCTCTACCATAATTAATGTCTTGGTTGTATTCAGCTCTACAGTTGGTTTCATCCATATTGAACAATTTCTTCCTTTGACTTCCGTGACTCTACTCTCTGTAGTTTTACATAAACCAATCCATGCAAAGTGCTTACTGCATTCAATGCTCAGTGAACATACACACTCAAAATATATTAGCTTAATCCTGATTCTTCCTGTTATTATTTTTTTTTTTTGATGACTTACCTTCCCCATCTTTGCAGGCTTCCATTTCTTGTTTGAGCCCTTGAAGAATCTGGAGCCTCTCTCTCATGTGGTGTACTCACTGTTGGCAATCTTCATTTAGTTTCATGCTTTTAACAACCATTCATGCCCTAAGGCTCACTAAGGCAAAGTTTCCCATTTAAAGTTTTCTCTTAAACTCCAGAACCATTCACTTTCTACTGATTATTTATGCTTATAGTTAAAGAAACTCAAGTGCAACACGTTTAAGATTGAACTCAAATTTTTCCTTTCTAAACCTGCTATTCTTCTCAGCAGAAGGCTGTAGTATAACAAACTTAAATATTTGGTCTTTGTTCCCCATTTCTGACACTCAGCTCCTAAAATCCTTGAAATTTCCTGACTGATAAGGATTATAGAAGCATCTTTTATTCTAATGAGGTAACTCTGATGAAACCTCCATAAAACCCCCTCAACAACAGAGTTCAGAGAGTTACTGGGCTGGTGAACATGCCAAGGTGTTAAGAGGGTGGTACACCTGGAGAGGGCACAGAAGCTATGTGTCCCTTCCCATGTGCCTTGCCTTATGCATTTCTTTCATTGGCTAATCCTGAGTTTCATCCTTTATAATAAAGCAGTAGTAGTGAGTACAGTGTGTTCCTGATCCTCATGAGTTATTCTAGGAAATTATTGAGACTAAAAAATAGAGGATATGCATACTGTGGAAACCCCGACTCTCTAGCTTAGTGAGACAGAAGTGAAGATAACGTGGTAACTCAATACTTGAAACTGGCATTTGAAGGGAGGGCAAACTTGAGGACTGAGCCTTTAGGTTTGTGGAGTCTGCTGCTACCTCCAGGGTAGTCAGTATCAGAATTTAACTGAATTGTAGGACACCCAGCTGGTCAGAAGAAAACACACACACACACACACACACACGCACACACACACACACATACACACACAGATATCCTTATACATCCTATTACTCAAGATAGAAATCATTGAATTTTCTCCCTCTAAATCCCCAGTTAATGAAAACACCATGACCTCCAAAATATATTTAAATATTCTTAGCTTTTCTCCATTTCTAATGTCACTGCTTTAATCAAAGATTTCATCATCTCTCATTTCATTCTAATTGTTCTTTCCTCTGTCTTTGGCCTTTTGCTGTGACTGTAACCTTCACAGTGCAGTCCAAATGATATTTGTAACTTCAGATTTGATCAAATTATCCTTCCTTTTAATCCTCCAATGTTTCCTCTGTCCTTTTGAATAAAGTACAAATTCTTTAACAAGACATAAAGAGACCACCTGACCTGCCTCTTGAGAAATCTGTATGCAGGTCAGGAAGCAACAGTTAGAACTGGACATGGAACAACAGACTGGTTCCAAATAGGAAAAAGAGTATATAAAGGCTGTATATTGTCACCCTGCTTATTTAACTTATATGCAGAGTACATCATGAGAAACGCTGGACTGGAAGAAACACAAGCTGGAATCAAGATTGCCGGGAGAAATATCAATAAACTCAGCTATGCAGATGACACAACCCTTATGGCAGAAAGTGAAGAGGAGCTAAAAGTCTCTTGATGAAAGTGAAAGAGGAGAGTGAAAAAGTTGGCTTAAAGCTCAACATTCAGAAAACGAAGATCATGGCATCCGGTCCCATCACTTTATGGGAAATAGATGGGGAAATAATAGAAACAGGGTCAGACTTTATTTTTGGGGGCTCCAAAATCACTGCAGATGGTGACTGCAACCATGAAATTAAAAGACATTTACTCCTTGGAAGAAAAGTTATGACCAACCTAGATAGTATATTCAAAAGCAGAGATATTACTTTGCCGACTAAGGTCCATCTAGTCAAGGCTATGGTTTTTCCTGTGGTCAAATAGGAAATAGATGTGAGAGTTGGACTGTGAAAAAGGCTGAGCACCAAAGAATTGATGCTTTTGCACTGTGGTGTTGGAGAAGACCCTTGAGAGTCCCTTGGACTGCAAGGAGATACAACCAGTCCATTCTGAAGGAGATCAACCCTGGGATTTCTTTGGAAGGAATGATGCTAAAGCTGAAACTCCAGTACTTTGGCCACCTCATGCAAAGAGTTGACTCATTGGAAAAGACTCTGATGCTGGGAGGGATTGGGGGCAGGAAGAGAAGGAAACGACAGAGGATGAGATGGCTGGATGGCATCACTGATTCGATGGACATGAATCTGAGTGAACTCCGGGGGATGGTGATGGACAGGGAGGCCTGGCGTGCTGTGATTCATGGTGTCACAAAGAGTTGGACACGACTAAGCGACTGAAATGAACTGAACTGAAAGAGCCCTTATGGATTTGGCTCCTGATTCCTTTTCTAGTGTGAAAACTCACTGTTTCATACCCCCTAAGAAGCATCCAGATATAATGAAGATCCCCTGGAGAAGGAAATGGCAATCCACTCCAGTACTTTTGCTTGGAAAATTCCATGGATGGAGGAGCCTGGTAGGCTACAGTCCATGGGGTCACAGAGAGTGGGACACAACCAAGCGACTTCACTTTCTTTCTATTTCTAGTCTTGCTGTGTGCCATGATTTTTTTTTTTTTTTACTTTTATACTCACTGTCTTCCTTACCTGGGACACTCTCTTCTCTCTTTTACATGGATAAAATAGTACCCAAGCTTTAGCACTTAACTTAGATGTTACTTCCTTTAAGAAGCTTTTCCTGACACCCAAGTCAGGATTAGGTGCTCCCTTTGTTTTTTCATTCTATCCCAATATCATCATGACTTGGTACTTCTTATGCCATCCCATACTGCTAACTTTATGCTGCGTGCATGTCTCTTGATTCTATGAAATCTCCTCAGAGGACTGAACTTGTCAGTTATTTTCACTAACATACATCCAGCAACGAGACTTGATAGAAAGGAAGTAGTCAATAAATACAACAATGAATAAAGTTACAAATGAACAGATAAGTGAGCATACAGAGAGATAGATATGGAAAGGCAATGGATATGGAAAGATGTAGAGTTTTGAACATGTTGCTTTGACTTAAAAACATCATCATAATATCCAAAGTAGGAGTAGACACTCGTCTGAATGGTGGAACCAGAGCCTATGGGAAAAGCAAAAGTAGGTAGTGAGATCTGGGTGTATGTGGGTGGATGGCTGTGCGTGTGTGCGGTGTGCATGGGTGCTCAGTCATGTTGGGTTCTTTGTGACCCCATGGACTGTAGCTCACCAGGCTCCCCTGTCCATGTGATTTCCCAGGCAAGAATACTGGAATGGGTTGCCATTTCCTCCTCCAGGGGATCTTCCCAACACAGGGATTGAACTGGAGTCTCTTGAATCTCCTTCATTGGCAGGCAGAGTCTTTACCACTGAGCCACCTGGGAAGCCAAGATCTGGGATTTATCCATAAAGTAGAGATGAGAAACTGGCTGAAATTATATATAAGAAATATAGAAAAAAAGATGAGAGCTAAAAATGAAACAGAACCCACTAGTACATTAAAAATAATAATACAGCACAACACACTTAGATTCATCTTCACAGTGGAATAACAGTTTGACATTAGGGAATTAATTAAAATAGTATGCCCTATTAATTAGTCAAATGAGATAAATATAAAAGTGCCAAAAATTTAGATGGACTCGAAGTAAAAAAAAAAAAAGTAAGACAAAGGATAATCAAAATACTAATTTCAAATCCTATAAAAGTCTCTGTACGCTAGGTTTCAAGGATTTGGGCTGAAGATGTGTGCTATAATTGATGCCTTACTCCCTACCACAGGTCAATAATCAGAGACTACTGACTCAACACAGTTAAGAGTAGACAGGAAAGTATTCTAAGGGACACTCTTTGTCATACTTCTCTAATCTGGTGGTTGACTAAGAGCAAGGAGTTTCAATAGAAAAGGGATGTGTAAAGTCCGAATACAAAGGTACATCCCAATTGCTTAGACCAGAGTCCATAAATGAAGGCCTATAGAAAAAGGTACAAGTGCAGGTAAAATATAATGCATGCAACAAAGAGAAAGCCAGCAAGGAGGTTTTTGTTTGTTTGTTTGTTTTCAGTCTCTTTAAAATTTTTTCCAATGTGGCAAGTTCACAACAAAATGAAAGAGCAATCTATACTAAACACTTTCGTAATAGGTAGTTGATACTGTCCTGGATGAAGTAATTTAAGAAATAAAATTCCCTAGACTTTCATGGTCTGAGAGTATAGTTCTCGATTCTCTCTCTTTAGGCAGCTAAACAAATGAGTAGGTGAATAGGTAATAAAATCTTACACCCGGCCAATCTGTTAAACTGAAGTTCTAAGCGAATGATCAAATGGGGCCCGCTGAATAGAAAACTTGAGAATTCAACCAAATTCTTCTAGCAGAGAAGTCACTCATCTGCAAATTGTTAATGACATTCTGACAAAGTACTTGAAGCTATCCTTTTCTTATGAATTCAACCAGCAGCCAGAATACAAGAACCTGATACAGTCCATGGTGGGCTTTCCCTTTGGCACAGCATGCAAAAAGGTGAAAAACAGACCTCTAGAAGAAAGGACATGATGACAACGAACACAGCTAACATGAAAAACAGCCTTCATGTTTGTTTTTTTTTTCCCTTTGAAAAGATCAAATCTAAAAGAATAGACTTAAAAATATGTGGGGCCCATAAGAAAAAAAATATATATGTTAATGAAATATATGAGTAAACACAAATATGGAGGTTTACATCTTGTTTTCATGTGTGAAACATTAGTGTTTGAAGACACTGATGTGTAAAGAAGACAGCTAGTGGAAGCGCAGGGAGCTCAGCTCAGTGCTCCATGATGAGCTAAGGTTGTGATGAGGGGTGGGAGGGAGGTTCATGAGGCAGGGAATATATGTACATGTATAGCTGATTCACAATGCTGTATAGCTGATTCACAATGCTGTACAACAGAAAGTAACGCAACATTGTAAAGTAATTATACTCGAATTAAAAATAAACAATAAAAAGGCATTCGTTTATGCAGTTGGGTCAACATATTCACTGCTTTTGCAATCAAAATCGAAAGGTTCCATTACCGACTCATCTGATGAAACAAAAAATAAAGGTTAGAAAATTAACAAGAAAATAAATGAATACTATTGAAAGTAGAGGAATAAAAGGAATCATAGAGCTACAGTAATTAAAATAGCATGGCTTGGGGGAAAAACAAGTTAGATCAATGGAACTGAATAGAAAATCTAGAAATTTGTTCCTATGTTTTTATTGGCATGGGAAAATAATGTAGCATTTCTAATCGTTGGGGGAAATATAGATTACAAGATAAATGATATCAGGTCTACTGAATAGTTTGGTGAAAAGAAAGTACAGTTAAATTCTGACCTGAAGTAAAAAAAGACATATAACAAGATTAAATATTTACATGCAATTTAAGTATAAACAAAAAATTATATACATATAAGAAAAATTAGATAATGCTTCCATAATTTAGGCATGAGACTCTAAATTTTTTACAAGTAACTGAAAAGATACACTGGTCATAGCAAACACCCTCTTCCAACAACACAAGAGAAGACTTTACACATGGGCATCACCAGATGCTCAACACCAAAATCAGGTTGAATATATTCTTTGCAGCCAACTATGGAGAAGCTCTATACAGTGAGCAAAAACAAGACCAGGAGCTGACTGTGGCTCAGATAATGAACTTCTTACTGCCAAATACAAACTTAAATTGAAGAAGAAGGGAAAACCACCAGACCATTCAGGTATGACCTAAATGAAATCGCTTAGGATTATACAGTGGAAGGGACAAATAGATTCAAGGGATTAGATCTAATACACAGAGTGCCTGAAGAACTGTGTGAGGAGGGTTGTGACATTGTACAGGAGGCAGTGATCAAGACCATCCCCAACAAAAAGAAATGCAAAAGGCAAAATGGTTGTCTGAGGAGGCCTTGCAAATAGTTGAGAAAGGAAGAGACGCAAAAGGCAAAGGAGAAAAGGAAAGATATACCCAAGTGAATGCAGAGTTCCAAAGAATAGCAAGGAGAAATAAGAAAGCCTTCCTCAGTGATCAATACAAAGAAATAGAGGAGAACAATAGAATGGGAAAGATTAGAGACCTCTTAAGAAAATTAGAGATACCAAGGAAACATTTCATGCAAAGATGGGCTCAATACCAGACAGAAATGGTATGGATCTAACAGAAGCAGGAGATATTAAGAAGAGCTGGCAAGAATACAAAGAAGAACTATACAAAAAAGATCTTCATGACTCAGATAACCATGATGGTGTGATCACGCCCCTAGAGCCAGACATCCTGGAATGTGAAGTCAAGTGGGCCTTAGGAAGGATCACTATGAACAAAGGTAGTGGAGGTGATGGAATTCCAGTTGAGCTATTTGAAGTCCTAAAAGATGATGCTGTGAAAGTCCCGCACTCAGTATGCCAGCATATTTGGAAAACTCAGCAGTGGCCACAGGACTGGAAAAGGTCAGTTTTCATTCCAATCCCAAAGAAAGGCAATGCCAAAGAATGCTCAAACTGCTGCACAATAATACTCATCTCACACGCTAGCAAAGCAATGCTCAACATTCTCCAAGCCAGGCTTCAAGAGTACCTGAACCATGAACTTCCAGATGTTCAAGCTGGATTTAGAAAAGGCAGAGGAACCAGATATCAAATTGCTAGCATCCTTTGGATCATTGAAAAAGCAAGAGAGTTCTAGAAAAACATCTACTTCTGCTTTATTGACTATGTCAAAGCCTTCAACTGTGTGGATCACAACAAACTGTGAAAAATTCTTCAAGAGGTGGGAATACAAGACCACCTTATCTGCCTCCTGAGAAATCTGTATGTAGGTCAATAAACAATAGTTAGAACCAGCCATGGAACAACAGACTGGTTCCAAATTTGTAACAGAGTATGTCAAGGCTATATATTGTCACCCTGCTTATTTAATTTATATGCATAGTACATCATGTGAAATGACAGGCTGGATGAAGTACAAACTTCTCCTGGAATCAAGATTGCCAAGGGAAATATCAATAACCTCAGATATGCAGATGACACCACCCTTATGGCAGAAAGTGAAGAACTAAAGAGCCTCTCGATGAAAATGAAATCGGAGAGTGAAAAAGTTGGCTTAGAACTGAACATTCAAAAAACTAAGATCATAGCATCTGTTCCCATCACTGCATGGCAAATAGGTGGGGGAAAAATGGAAACAGTGAGAGACTTTATCTTTTTGGGCTCCAAAATCACTGCAGATAGTGACTGCAGCCATGAAATCAAAAGACCCTTACTCCTAGAAAAAAAGCTATGACCAACCTAGGCAGCATATTAAAAAGCAGGGACATCACTTTGCCAACAAAGGCCCATCTAGTCAAAGCTACGGTTTTTCCAGTAGTCATGTATGGATGTGAGAGCTGGACCATAAAGAAAGCTGAGCACTGAAGAATTGATGCTTTTGAACGTGGTGTTGGAGAAGACTCTTGAGAGTCCCTTGGACGGCAAGGAGATCAAACTAGGCATTCCTAAAGGAAATCAGTCCTGAATATTCGTTGGAAGGACTCATGCTGAAACTCCAACACTTTGGCCACCTGATGAGAAGAACTGACTTGTTGCAAAATACCCTGATTTGGGGAATGATTGAAAGCAGATAGAGAAGGGGACAACAGAGGATGAAGTGGTCGGATGGCATCACCAATTTCATGGACATGAGTTTCAGCATGATCCAGGAGTTGGTAATGAATGGGCAAGCCTGGCATGCTGCAGTCTATGGGGTTGCAAAGAGTGGGACACCACTGAGTGACTGAACTGAACTGGAAAAAATACAGTAGAATTTTAAAAACTTGGTTAAAACCATTGTCAAATAGCAGTCAGAAACAGAAATCTAACTGAAAGGGCTAACATCCATTTAAAAAGCCCAGGCCATGTTATGGGGAGGGATGTGGGAGGGGGGTTCATGTATGGGAATGCATGTAAGAATTAAAGATTTTAAAATTAAAAAAAAAATGAAAAAATAAAAAAAATAAAAAGCCCAGGCTAGAACCAGATTCCTGAGTCTGAACTTTCAGTCACAGTGTGTCCCAAGCTTATAAAGGCATCATGCTTGATATAATATTTTTCTGTCACAGGCTTGAAATTCTTAATATTTTTTTCAACAAAGTCCTTGCACTTTCATTTTGCATCAGGTTCTGCACATTATGTACCCAGTTTCAATTAATCTTCACATATGGTCAACAAAATACAATTCAAACTCCAGAAGTCAAAAATTGTTTTCAGATTGAAAAAGATAAAATATCTTTATAGATTATAATATCCATAGTATAGATAAAGCAGCACTCTCCTACATTTTTTTCAAACATGTGTGAACATTCTAAAGTATATGCCACTCTTTAAAATAATACCTTGGTCCAATTTTTCCTCCAGAATTGGATCTACGGAAGTTATTAGATCTACGGAAGCCTATCACATCTCCTCTGTACATGGGATTTTTCCAGGCAAGAGTGCTGGAGTGGGTTGCCATTTCCTTCTCCAGAGAATCTTCCCAACTCAGGGATCGAGACCGGGTCTCCTAAATTGCAGGCAGACGCTTTACCGTCTAAGCCACCAGGGGCATTAATGAGCTCATAGTTCTATTAAAATCAAGAAAAAGCATTTTTTTTTAAATCAATATGATTTAGGGCATTTAATTGTGCCTGGCATCACTAAAAATTTAATTATATAATTGTAAAAATAATTCTAATTTGATATAAAACAAGGGAAATGACAACATTTTGAAAGAAAAAATAGGCAAAATTAAAAATTATAGTGTTTTAAAAATTGTAGTAAATTGTTTCAATCATGTAGATTATACAATTAAAAATTAGAAGGGTAAGCCCAACCTATACTTATTTCCTCATCTTGAAGTAAATAAATACACACTGCCTTAGTTTTGACATAGGTAATTAAAGAAATATAGATTAAATTTTGTTTTTGCAAATCATAAAGGTAGAATTTATAAGGATTTCTAGAAGTATGAAAAATTGTACTGAAGATCATGTACTTACATGATTTTGAGATAGAATATAAGGTTATATGTCTTGACCTGGAGTAAAGAATAGTATTTAATGTGAAAAATAATAATTGACTTAGACTCAAATTTAATTTAAAAGAGAAGAAATTATATCATACTGAATGAATTGCAGGAAAATTAGGTATTTCATCTATAACGAAAACATAGACTGTAACTGAATCCAGATAATGTATTACAGTCATTGAATTAATTCTCTATGTTGATTAAAGACATAATCTCCAACAAATTGCTTCCTGATAGTCCTTTAAGCTGTTTTGCTTCAAAGAAGTTTAAAATGGAGAAAAATAAATACATCTAAAGTAAATTCTGGAGCATCTGCAGTTTGACTCTTAGAAGTCTGATGAGTAAAGATATTTTAGTCAAGTGTTTGACGAAAAGTCGTATTTCTATCACCATTTCTGATTGGAAAGGGGATTCTTACAGGTAATCCAGCACAATATGTCCATGAAACTGTAGCAATATTTGCTTTGAGCTGTTAATGTTAAAGAAAATTAATGAACATTTACTTTTCTTGCCAAATTCATTTACAGTTTATTAGATCATGCTTTCATTCTTTGAAAATATTTGAACCTGTACCGTCAAAGCGGTAGAATAAAAAATTTATATACAAATTCAAAAATTGAATCCATTGTGTCTGTATTCATTAAGTTGATAGTTGAATAAAAGAATTTAAGCATTTTAAAAAGTTAATTGAAAAATTAATATGAGTTCTCAAAAGTAATACTAATTTAATGAATGCTAATTTGTAGAAACCAATATTTCTTTTAAATAAGGCTGACCCTGTACAGCTGGAGAAGGCAATGGCACCCCACTCCAGTACTCTTGCCTGGAAAATCCCATGGACGGAGGAGCCTGGTAGGTTGCAGTCCATGGGGTCGCTAAGAGTCGGACACGACTAAGCGGCTTCACTTTCACTTTTCACTTTCATGCATTGGAGAAGGAAATGGCAACCCACTCCAGTGTTCTTGCCTGGAGAATCCCAGGGACCGGGGAGCTTGGTGGGCTGCCATCTATGGGGTTGCATAAAGTCAGACACGACTGAAGTGACTTAGCAGCAGCAGACCCTGTACAGCAGCAACTAGCTTTAGTGAAAATTTGGTGACCTTAAGCCAAAGAATGCTTGTGCTAACTTCAGATAATAGAGGATTAGATGAAAAACAACAGAAGTTACTGATGGATTTTTAGTCAGCATGGACCATCTGCATAAGGAGGACCAGATGTGACCTTTTAGTGAAAGTGATCATTCAGATATTTAGGTCCTGGTTCAGGATGAACAAACTCAAATTTGTGAGGTGAAACCCAGGAATCTGCATCTTTGGCAAAACCTTTCCAACACCTTCAAGAAGTCTCAAAACCAGTACTCAGAGGATGAGAAACAAGAATCTATAGTAGGGGAAAGGGAAAGCACAGGGAGCTAAACACAGGTCACTAGCTGATTCTCTGAGAGCAGCTGACAACACACCTCTCATACCTGTGATGCATAACTCCGCAGATTCTTTGGAAATTGCATTAGAAAGATAGATATCAGGAGAGTTATTCAGACTTATTTAGATGTCTCAGAATAAATTGAGAGAGGAGGGTGAAGGAACCTGCTTTATCAGCAGTTTTGCAGACAAAATTTGGGAATGAAAATTAAGAAATGTACTCATCTTCTTACTTGTTATATGAATTTTGGTAAAATATGTTTTTATATCTATTTCAATATCATGTATAAAGAATAAAAATATTTACATTCTCCCAACTACAGATAAAATTTTTTATGAAAATTAAGTATTTTAAAAGCTTTGGTTATGTTTACAGAACTGACTTAACTAGGCCCACTACTTATTAAATCAACTGTTTCCTTTCACTAAACTATATCCCACCCCCAATACTCGCCCCCCCTCTCTTCTTTTTTTTCCCTATATAAAAGAAAATACTGATAGACTTCCTTGTGGACTAATATTTTAATGCTCATGCTTAGTCGTTTAGCCCTGTCTGACTCTTTTCGACTCCATGGACTGTAGCCTGCCAGGCTCCTCTGTCCGTGAGATTCTCCAGGCAAGAATACCGGAGGGGGTTGCCACTCCCTTCTCAAGGGGGTCTTCCTGACTCAGGGATCAAATGTGGGTCTCCTGCATTGCAGACAGGTTCTTTACCATCTGAGTCACCAGGGAAGCCCCGTCACTAAGTACATAATTTTTTAATAAAAAATAGTTAATGTTATTGGTAAATTGCTGACATTTCATTCACATTTCACATTCATCTATTTTTTTGCATTCATTGACCAAATATTTTGAGTCTCTACTTGTACAAGATACTGCTAGGGCGAGTCTGGAACTGATGAACCAAATAGCATCATGAAGTTTACAGGATAATGGCAGAACCAAATATCAGACTAGTGTTGAAACTAAGAACTTTTTTAAAAGCTGGAAGTGCTACTAACAAAAAGTACAGAGTGCTCTCAGAGAATATAACAGTAATCCAACAGAAAGTTCAGTCCTATATGAAGAGATATTGGGCCTAAAGGATAGATTTACTACTATTTGTCCACAAGAGTGAAGGTGAAAGTGTTCTGAGGACACAGAGCTACAAACCACACATTCACAATCCAGAAAGCAGTCCAGTATGGCTGGAACTTAATGAGAGAGAAAGAGTAACTGGAAAAGAAGTTGAAGCTGAAGGTATTAGTCAAAGAAAAGGCTCAGAAAGCCTAAGTGAAAACAATGAGGAGGACCCTGAAGGCTTTGAAACAGGGGGTGATTGTATCCTCTTTGCTCTCCATGCAGAAGAGATGGGGGAAGAGATAATAGTGAACTTGGGGAGCACCTTAGAGGCTATTTTATTCTAGGTAAAAGATAATGGTGACTTCATCCTGGGTCTTCTAATGGAATTAGAAATGTATTTCGTGATGGACTAGCTATGGATTTGGCTGGAAGGAGAAAGAAGGAAACATCAAGCATATCCCAGAGATAAGAATATGTTATTTATGTGGCACATTCTCATTTTTTAATATGACCAAGTATGGCCCAGGAAATAGAGTTCGGATAATCCTAGAGATATCTCGACCTTGACCCAGGTATAATGATAATTTTGAAACAGAGCTTGTTTCCAGGAGTCAGGAAGAGTGCATTTTGGGAAGTAGATTATAATGTTGAAAAGAAATCATAATAGATGACAACTTTAGAAGCTGTGGTGTCAGAGGAAGCCTACTGAGAGGACCAGATTTAGAAATTCCAGCCAGAAGGCAGAGAGGCAGACAGGCAGCTGCTGAATGTCCTCCTCAGACCAGGCAGCAGACCTTGAACAGGGCAAGATTACAGCCCTTCCCATTGTTTCAGGAGGTAAGTAAACCCAGAGGATATAAAATACTGGGTAAGTAACCGAGAGAGGGATTTGAGGCCTCAGGGGAAAACACAGTGACCAATTGTTGTAACTCATATGTGAGAATGAAACAAAGGCAAATTTTTCAAAACTGTAGCATAACAAGCGGCACAGGTGACAGAGGTTACTGTGAGAAGCTGGGGCTAGAAGTCATTAGAAAAGGCTTGTTCTGGAAACTGCAGTGTTGTGGGTGGGGGTTAGGAGACACCAGTTGTAGGAAAATGGGAAACAAGCTGATAGGGACCTATAGGTAAAAAAAAAAAGTTCCATTTTAAATCACTGGGTGATGATAGTGTCATGCAAATTATTGGAGTAAATGCTACAGAAACCTAAAATGTTGTAAGGATTTGTGCTGTGTATTTAAAGTAATGAGCATAAGCATCAGAATCAATTCTGTTAGCAATGCTTGATGAAGTCTTCCCAAATTCCAAGTATGATATCCATAAAAATATTAATATATTCATAACCCCCAAATCAAGACAACCAGTATTATCTTTACAAACTGCAATTTTCTTTGAGCTTAAAAAGGAAGCATAAGTAATGAGTGATACTTTGCCTTTGGAAGGAAGTAGTCTCCAGGGAAACAGAGCCAGTAGGTTAGATAGGCATAGATACATGGACTGATTGTAGGGAAATGTCTCATGAGATTATAAAGGTTGAGAAAACTCACAGTCAGCCATCTTACAAGGCGGGGATCCAGAAAAATAAGTGGTGTAATTCAGTCTAAATGTGAAGACCTAAGACTCAAGGGAAGTTGGTGCTGTAAGTCCCACTCCAAGAGTAAGAGAAGATGAAATGAGATGCCCCAGCTCAAGCACTGAGGTAGAAAAGAAGCAGCAAATTCCTCACTACTCTTATGTCCTATTCCAGTCTTCTGTGTATTGGATGATGCCAACTATGGGGAAGTTTATCTACTCTACTGAGTTCACAGATACAGATGCTAATCACATCTGGAAACAACCTCCCAAGCACACCCAGAAATAAATTGGCATCTCCTGATCCAGGCAGGTTGACACATATAATCAACTATCACAACAGATAACTAATGTGTAAACCTAAATGTCATTAGTCTTAGCTTCTAGGTCTCAATGCTCAATGTCTGCACTGGTCACAACACTAAACTGATTTTCCTGTAACATGAAGGAAAGAGCTGCTTTCTAGAATATACAAAACCACTCAGTTCAGTTCAGTTCAGTTCAGTCACTCGGTCATATCCAACTCTTTGTGACCCCATGAATTGCAGCACACCAGGCCTCCCTGTCCATCACCAACTCCCGGAGTTTGCTCAAACTCATGTCCATCGAGTCGGTGATGCCATACAATCATCTCATCCTCTGTAGTCCCTTTCTCCTCCTGCCCCCAATCCCTCCCAGTATCAAGGTCTTTTCCAATGAGTCAAATCTTCACATGAGGTGGCCAGAGTATTGGAGTTTCAGCTTTAGCTTCAGTCCTTCCAATGAACACCCAGGACTGATCTCTAGAATGGACTGGTTGGATCTCCTTACAGTCCAAGGGACTCTCAAGACTCTTTTCCAACACCACAGTTGAAAAGCATCAATTCTTTGGCACTCAACTTTTTTCACAGTCCAAATCTCACATCCATACATGACCACTGGAAAAACCATAGCTTTGACTAGGCGGACATTTGTTGGCAAAGTAATATCTCTTCTTTTTAATATGCTATCTAAGTTGGTCATAACTTTCCTTCCAAGGAGTAATTTTTTTTTAAAATTTCATGGCCGCAATCACCATCTGCAGTGATTTTGGTGCCCAGAAAAATAAAGTCTGACACTGTTTACACTGTTTCCCCATCTATTTCCCATGAAGTGATGGGACTGGATGCCATGATCTTCATTTTCTGAATGCTGAGCTTTAAGCCAACTTTTTTACTCTCCTCTTTCGCTTTCATCAGGAGGCTTTTTAGTTCCTCTTCACTTTCTGCCATAAGGATGGTGTCATCTGCATAGCTGAAGTTATTGATATTTCTCCCGGCAATCTTGATTCCTGCTTGTGCTTCTTCCAGCCCAGTGTTTCTCACGATGTACACTGCATATAAGTTAAATAAGCAGGGTGACAATATACAGTCTTGACATACTCCTTTTCCTATTTGGAACCAGTCTGTTGTTCCATGTCCAGTTCTAACTGTTGCTTCCTTACCTGCATATAGCTTTCTCAAGAGGCCGGTCGTGTGGTCTGGTATTCCCATCTCTTTCAGAATTTTCCACAGTTTATTGTGAGCCACACAGTCAAAGGCTTTGGCATAGTCACTAAAGCAGAAATAGATGTTTTTCTGGAACTCTCTTGCTTTTTCAATGATCCAGCAGAGGTTGGCAGTTTGATCTCTGGTTCCTCTGCTTTTTCTAAAACCAGCTTGAACATCTGGAAGTTCATGGTTCACGTATTGCTGAAGCCTGGCTTGGAGAACTTTGAGCATTACTTTACTAGTGTGTGAGATGAGTGCAATTGTGCAGCAATTTGAGCATTCTTTGGCATTGCCTTTCTTTGGGATTGGAATGAAAACTGACCTTTTCCAGTCCTGTGGCCACTGCTGAGTTTTCCAAATTTGCTGGCATATTGAGTGCAGCACTTTCACAGCATCATCTTTTAGGATTTGAAATAGCTCAACTGGAATGCCATCACCTCCACTAGCTTTGATCATAGTGATGCTTCCTAATGTCCACTTGACTTCACATTCCAGGATGTCTGGCTCTAGGTGAGTGATCACACCATTGTGATTATCTGAGTTATGAAGATCTTTTTTGTACAGTTCTTCTGTGTATTCTTGCCACGTCTTCCTAATATCTTCTGCTTCTGTTAGGTCCATACCATTTCTGTCCTTTATCGAACCCATCTTTGCATGAAATGTTCCCTTGGTATCTCTAATTTTCTTGAAGAGATCTCCAGTCTTTCCCATTCTGTTGTTTTCCTTTATTTTTTGCATTGATCATTGAGGAAGGCTTCCTTATCTCTTCTTGCTATTCTTTGGAACTCTGCATTCAGATGCTTGTATCTTTCCTTTCTCCTTTGCTTTTCACTTCTTTTCTTTTCATAGCTATTTGTAAACCCTCCTGAGATAGCCATTTTGCGTTTTTGCATTTCTTTTCCATGGGGATGGTCTTTATCCCTGTCTCCTGTACAATGTCATGAACCACCATCCATAGTTCATCAGGCACTCTGTCTATCAGATCTAGTCCCTTAAATCTATTTCTCACTTCCACTATAGTCATAAGGGATTTGATGTAGGTCATACCTGAATGGTCTAGTGGTTTTCCCTACTTTCTTCAATATAAGTCTGAATTTGGCAATAAGGAGTTCATGTTCTGAGCCACAGTCAGCTCCTGGTCTTGTTTTTGCTGACTGTATAGAGCTTCTCCATCTTTGGCTGCAAAGAATAAAATCAGTCTGGTTTCAGTGTTGACCATCTGGTGATGTCCATGTGTGGAGTCTTCTCTTGCATTGTTGGAAGAGGGTGTTTGCTATGACCAGTGCATTCTTTTGGCAAAACTCTATTAGTCTTTGCCCTGCTTCATTCTGTACTCCAAGGCCAAATTTGTCTGTCACTCCAGGTGTTTCTTGACTTCCTACTTTTGCATTCCAGTCCCCTAAGAAGGTCTTGTTCATCTTCATAGAACCATTCAACTTCTTCAGCCTTACTGGTCAGGGCATAGACTTGGATTACTGTGATGTTGAATGGTTTGCCTTGGAAACGAACAGAGATCATTCTGTCATTTTTGAGATTGCATCCAAGTACTGCATCTTGGACTCTTTTGTTGACTATAATGGCTACTCCATTTCTTCTAAGGGATTCTTGCCCTTAGATATAGTGGTAGATATAATGGTCATCTGAGTTAAATTCACCCATTCCAGTCGATTTTAGTTCGCTGATTCCTAGAATGTCAATGTTCACTCTTGCCATCTCTTGTTTGACCACTTCCAATTTGTCTTGACTCATGGACCTAACATTCCAGGTTCCTATGTAATATTGCTCTTTACAGCATCAGACCTTCCTTCCATCACCAGTTACATTCACAACTTGGTGTTGTTTTTGCTTTGTCTCTGTCTCTTCATTCTTTCTGGAGTTATTCTTACTGATCTCCAGTAGCATATTGGGCACCTACTTACCTGGGGTGTTCATCTTTCAGTGTCCTATCTTTCTGCCTTTGCATACTGTTCATGGGGTTCTCAAGACAAGAATACTGAAGTAGTTTGCCATTCCCATCTCCAGTTGACCATATTTTGTCAGAAGTCTCCACCAAGACCCATCCAAATAATAATAAAAAGATAAGGAAAAAACCTGCCAAAGGTATATTGTATAAAGGCAACAAAAGAAAGTGGATAATATTGAAATCAGCTATATTAGATTTTGAGGCAAATAAATCATCACAGAATCAGAAGAAATTGACTGTCATTTTATATTGGAAAATGATACATTCACCATGAAGATATTAGATGCATAAACCTTTATATGAGAAATAACTACAAAATATTTGAAGTAAAAACCGTGCAATAAAGCTTTACAAGGAAAAATTGGAAAATTATAATGCAGCTTTGGAGATACATCTTCCAAATTTTAAAGAACCATGTAGCAAACATGGTAAAAATATAAAGGCTACATAATAGTTTCATTTATAATTTATTTAAATGACAGACCAAGTATGTTCTAGATATGTGGTATGTATATTTCCTTCCAAAAGCTAATGGATTAGAGAAGTTAAAACTGACACCACAGAAATAGGAAGGATGATAAGAGGCTACTACAAACAATTATATGCCAATAAAATGGACAACATAGAAGAAAAGGGCAAATTCTTGGAAATCATAGATACTGAAACTGCAATTCTGATTAAAAAACCTCCAACAAATAAAGCTAATGGATCATTTACTGGACAAATAACAGGCCACAAAACAGTTAAATTATAGAAAAGCTGAAATTGTGCATGTTATGATATTAGATCATAATATCAGAATAGTCATTAATACCAAATGCTGAAAATTAATTATTTGGAAATAAACAATGCATGGCTCATTTACATGGATCAAGGGGAATTATTGATTGTTTACAAGGCAATATTAATGATAATATGTTACTAAATATTTGATAGAAGCTCTATGTCCATAAACTCTTTGGTTCAAAATCATAAATTGGGATGTACTAATAACTATGTAGACAGTCAACTACAGAGCAACTCACCTACAATGTTTATGGCCAAATACCAGGTGTGAATACACTTTTATCATGGAGAATAAACAGATTTTAAAAGAGAAAAATGTGCATGGGTATAGCAAAAAATTAATACTCAGTTACAACTCCCTGGTGACTCAGACAGTAAAGAATCTGCTTGCAATGCAGGAGACCTAGGTTCAATCCCTGGGTCAGGAAGATCCCCTGGAGAAGAGAATGGCAACCCACTCCAGTATTCTTGCCTGAAGAATCCTTATGGACAGAGGAGCCTGGCCGGCTACAGTCCATGGGGTCACAATATTTTCACTTCATAGTAGAAAAAATTAATACTCATTCTGCAGCTGAATGGTTATTTTAAAAATGCTTTAAATACAAAAAAATAAGAAAAGGAAGAAAATAAGCCAAAAAACTGAATAAAAATATATCAATCATTCCTAATATATTTTAATTATTTAATATATATTATTTAATCACTTAATATATTAAACAAGTCACCTACTTGTTTTAAAATGCAGGTTTCATTATTTAGTTATGGTTAGGCAAAAAGAAAAGGAGATGATTACCATGAAAAAGATAGCTTATTACTCTCAGTTCCCAAGAGGAGGCACATAGCATGATATACAGGGCCATGTCAGGAAGCACAGGGATGGTCTGAAAGCAGAGGTTACAGGAAAAAAAAACCTGGGCAAGAGCCTTTATTTCCATATCTGTGTGAAGGGATAGTCATGGCAGGGAAAGCAGGTTTAGGATTGGCTAGTTTGAATAATGTCAGAGGCTTTGGGGCTGCCTCAAACTGTTTCTAGCTATGGGGTGAGTAGGGAAAGGAGATAGTATCTCAATCTGGAATGATTAGGGAAGAGAGGTAATGGCCCTGAGAGAGAGAGGAGGGGGTGAAGCATGAGGAGATCCATTGGTTTGCATACAAAAGTGTGCTCCTGAGCTAATCATTTACCATCCCAAAGAACTGGCTTGCACATGCAAAGGGCAGTCTCTCCAGAGTTAGCAAGACTCCAAGATATCAAAGCATTGGAACTCACAGAAAATAAAGAGGCATGATCAATACACTGCTGATCCCAACAGGTGGTCAAAAGCAGGCTTCCACAGACCTGGCAGATGCCATGAGGCACTATTGCATTCCTACTCAGAAACAAATGACGTACCCAGCTGCTGGAAAAGCTGCCAGCAGACACCTCAAAGCTGAAGAGTGTCCTCACCTGCATCACTTTCTCTAGGCTGACCTACATCTAATGACTAATCTGTGCTCTGCTGCTGCTGCTAAGTCACTTCAGTCGTGTCTGACTCTGGGGCGACCCCATAGATGGTAGCCCACCAGGCTCCCCCGTCCCTGGGATTCTCCAGGCAAGAACACTGGAGTGGGTTGCTATTTCCTTCTCCAATGCATGAAAGTGAAAAGAGAAAGTGAAGTCGCTAGCACAGGGTTTTTTAACCTTCGGCTTCCCTGGTGGCTCAGATGGCAAAGAATCCACCTGCAATGCAGGATACCTGGATCGATCCACAGATTGGGAAGAGCACCTCAAGAGGGAAATGGCTACCCTCTTCAGTACTCTTGCTTGGAGAATTCCATGGACAGTGGAGCCTGGTGGGCTTATAGTCCATGGGATCGCAAAGAGTAGGACATGACTGAGCAACTAATACACAGGTATTATTGACATTTTGGACAGGATAATTCTTTATTGTGGAGTTCTGTTCTATGCATTGCAGGATGTTTAGCAGCATACCTGTTCTTTACCCACGAGTCACCAGTGGTACTCATCTTCAGTCACAGTGATAAAAAAATGTCCAGATACTGCTCAATGTCCAGAGGTGGGGGGCCAGGAGGGGATGAATTTTTTTTTTCTGGCTAAGAACTACTGACCTAAGAATATAAAGGCTCACCCACTCATCCTAATGGCTCTAACACGAGTTTCATAGAAACTCTATGAGTTTCATAGAAAGCCCACAACTCTGGTCAAGCTACTCATTCCTCAGGAGTTAATTCACCCATTTCCAAGCATTTGTGGGCATGTATATATAGACAGCTTTCAGATTCATCTTTCTAGCCAGATTTCTTGCCTAAACAACAACTTTGTATATATGTAGAAAGAGAGCTGTTGTGAATAAAGGGTTACTTTCAGTTCTGAATATCAAGCCTCTTTCAGAAAAATCTTCAATTCTCATAGTACTGTTTCCTTGGAAACAGTAGAGTTAAGATAAATCAGGAATATTTTGTCTGCCTCATTTGTTGTCTGGGTTATACACATCTGCCTCGGGTTGCAGGGGGCAGTGGGGGAGAGCTGTGAGTTAACAAAAAGCCTATGTGATAACTGTGATCTAAAACTTGGTGGGAATAGAGCCTCTATAGAAGCCTCTATGTATCAAGGATGTACCCTTGTACACCCTGCACACGTACCTTGGCTCTCATCTGTGGCAGCCATCCTGTCCATGTGGCTGAGGCTGCGAATGAAACCTCTTCTTTTGTATACCTGAGTAGCTGCTTAAATGAGATGAAAATGAGATAGAGATGCTGAATTTACTGCATGTTCTGCGTTATGCCCTTGTATAATGCCAAGTAAGCATACAGTACTATGTTAAATCCTCTTTGTGCCTCTTACATCTGCTTGCCAACTCATACCCACAACCACAACTGTGGTGTTAGAAAATGGTGTTAGAAATAGGTTTGGCTTTCAGATCCTCGAGTCAAAATATAGTGATGCAAGAAACAGAAGGGATTCTGCTGAGAATTTGATGCCAGGGTAGCTGCATTACATAGATTTCTCTCTTGGATTACTGGTAAACAAAAGTCAAAGAGAGGCAAAGTGGGACAGGTTGGGAGAGAGGCAGCTAAAGAATTAAGGAAAGGGTAAATTAGATACACTTATTAGGTGGCAGTTAGGACAAGGAATAAAAAAGAAGAAATTTAAAGTGTTCTTTCAAAAGATTTACTAGCTCACTAACAATAGCTGTAAAGAGGAAAATCTGCTTCATATCTGGACAGCTGCTTTCCTTAGTAAATCCTGTGAGATGTGCTCCCTTTAACCCATCCTGGATGAATTTAGGTCCAGTGATGCTGTTAGGGAACAATAACAGAAATTGTTGATTCAGGCTGCTGAATGTACCCTGTGACTAAGGCAGTAGAAATCATAGAGGATTAACATGAAGGCTAGGATATTTTGCCCTACCCCAGTGGAAATTCCAAGGCCATGTGCTTTGGTTAAAGCAGAATATCCTAGAGTTGGTAAAAACTTTTTGAAATAAGTGGACATTGGTACATAATGTACTGTACATCTCCTTGGAGAAAGAGGACAACACTAAGAGGTCAAAAAAGGAAGCTAAGGAGAGATGGAGATGTTGTGATAGGAGGCGCCATGGCCCGAGTAAGATTCCTGAAAGAAACATGATAAAAGAAGAACTACCCAGTAGTGCCATTCCCTTTGCTTGAATCTATAAATGGAAAGGATATGATACATGAACAAAGGTCTTGCCCTTACTGGTCTGTAGCTGAGTGTTGGGGACACATGCCCGTTGTCAGGTTTGGATCAGCTTAATGTCAGTCCTTACAATTCCCCTAAACATTTTTTGTAGCAAAGAGTAAACTGTACCACCTTCTAGGAAGGCAACAGGAAGTCTTGGTCTTGATTAAAGAAGTCTTGGGATCTAGTGTCCTTAATGAACACTAATTCTTGCCATCTTAGTCCTGTCTGGCCTATGAGAAAACCCAGAAATAAAACAACTCTGCCTAAAGTTTTTATGTGCCAGAGAGGGTAAAAATTATCAGGAAGTTAAGCAGGCCAGTGTTGCTGGCATTTGGTCATAGACTCAGAATCTCCCCAGTATATGAACCACTGTGTGTATCCACACCACACAGATTATGTTACATATACTTTACCATCTTCCTTTAAGGTAACTCACTTTCTGCAGGATTCAGTTACTACCCTATCTATTGATTCATGAAGTTGATAATATACTTTCCTTTTCAGAAAGGAAGTTGAGACAGGAGATGGGGTACTTTAAAAACTATAGTTGACATAAGACTGGCTGAGGATCCTTGAATAATCTGGCTAAGCCTCAGGGCCCAGCTCAGTCAGTCCTTTTTTCAGAAATGATCTGGGCTAGGACTACCAGAGGCATTTCACAAACAGTGAAGAGCAAATTGCTATCCTTTCTGGGTCTTTATTAGTAAGAGACAGACACAAAGCCTCAAAGGGCTGTTTGAATTCTGAAGGACACATATGCCATATTTGGGAATCCTGTTGGCCCTGATCTACAAAGAGACTATTGAAAGAAATGGGCTTGAATGTGGTCCAGAGCAGAGGGTAGCCCAAGTTGCCCATCTTGGATTTATAGTCTTGACGTAACAGCCAGGAATTTTAGATAAGGCCACTATTAAAACACACATGGATGTATCCCTGGCAAAAGCCTTAGAATGCTACTTGAAGGTGATTGCTAGATTTCCAGACCAGTATACTCCCTGATATTGTGTCTAAAAAGAGCTCATGTGAGAGTCAGGTATTAGCACACCATTTGCTCTTGTAGAAATGGCCCTCATACCTGAGTAGCATCAGATTATACTGAGGTTTGAGTTACCTCTAAGGTCATGGATTGTATTATAAAGAGATCTCAATAGGAAGGAGCTGCACAGGTTTCCTGATAAAATACAAATAGTGCGTTTAGGAACATGTTAGAGAGATCAGCTCTGAGGGAGTGCATAATAGCTAAGAGTAGGTAGCGTCTCTGCCTCTACAGTGGAGCTGCTGAAGATTGTACCCACTCTTAGTGTCATAGGGTCTGAAACCTACTGAGGCATAACACCTGCTGAATTCATTGGTGGGAGTTCTACTGAATGGCGGAATTTGGTATAGGAGGCCACTGCTCCCTGAGAGTCATTTGTGATAAGTATACACAGTGGGCTGAAATTGACAGTGGCGTATGTGACAGAGCAGGGAAAACTGGGTTTTTGGCCTCAGGGAAATGTTTGACTATAGAGGTGCATATCGGGCCCAGGGCTGTATTGCGTAAATGTGCAGGCAAATGGTTCCTTGATGAATTCATACATAAGAGAAGCCTGGTGTGAAAGGGTGTTTTTGTGGATAACCCTACAGAAGCACCTAGGGAGAACTGCATTTGTGGATGTGCACCAAGAGAACCTGTTTGTGGCACTGGAAAGCCAAGGCAGGTGCCCTGGTATGCCACTGGGGAAGAATATTTGGGTATATGAGATGAGCTGGCACAGTAGTGCTCAAGCAATGCCACTGTGGATGAAACAATGGGATATACCAGTG
Source organism: Ovis aries (assembly GCF_016772045.2). Classification (NCBI taxonomy): domain Eukaryota; kingdom Metazoa; phylum Chordata; class Mammalia; order Artiodactyla; family Bovidae; genus Ovis; species Ovis aries. The sequence goes on from NC_056061.1 coordinate 41,660,407, forward strand.
TCATTCAGGAAAGCCATCAAGAGAAAAAAAATGTCCAAAAATGGCACTGGGAGAATTCCGCGGGATCAAGGCCATCAATGACAAATTACATAGAACACTGCTCATGTCTCTTGGGGTATTTCATTGGGTCTTTTCTGGAATAGATAAGTGTTTGGGGTCCTATGTTCATATTTCATAGGGAATACATTTCACCATAGCCTGTTTATCAAAATGGGATAAAAATCACAATGTGTAATGGACATGGATTCCTATCAGTTACACAGGAGAGGCTTAATTGAAAATTAGAATTGGCAATTAAAACATGCAGATTTGAATGACAGTGTGTGCCAATGTTTAGAAGGATAAGAAAGTCTGGCTCAGTGAGTATGTGCTCCATTGGAATATGAAAACCCTCTAGGGAAGGTTTCTGTGTGATAGGAGTAGATGGGTGGGAAATGAAGCTGTGGCGCTAATCTTTGTCTTTCACACCTCACAAAACTTTCCTTTCTTTTGAGTTATCTGATCTAGTGGTTTGGGCTTCCCAGGTGATGTTAGCGGTAAAGAACCTGCCTGCTCATGTAGGAGATATAAGAGACACAGGCTCTATCCCTGGGTCAGGAAGATCCCCTGGAGGAGGGCATGGCAATCCTCTCCAGTATTCTTGCCTGGAGAATCCCATGGACAGAGGAGCCTGGCAGGCTACAGTCCATAGGGTTGCACCTCAGAGTCGGGCATGGCCATGATCTAGTGGTTTAGACCAGGATTGCATTTACTCTTCTTCCAGTTGAATGGAGCATTACTCCTTAAGATACTGTATTCCTTTCAGTTTAATTATATTTATTCCTAAGGCAATCCTACATTAAATGGTCACTTTGCCTAATGTGAACAAGCTAAGACTCACCTTAAATGTAGCTTTATTGCCCAGTGGTAGAGACTGACTTGTTATCTTTTATCTCTGCGGACCTACCATCTACTTCCAGCAATGGGGAAAGAAGGACCTGGTGAGGCTTTGTTGCTATCTGGAGGGAAGAAAAAGCCACTTGGGACATTCTGCCCAGCAACAACTCTGGGAAGGGGCTGTATTTTCACCCAGAAGGGCTGTCTACTGTGCTTGATGGCTATTGTGTCTAAAGAGCAATGCTGGGGTGTTTTAGAGCCCACACCAGCTATTGAAATGCTAAGGGCCACATAAATTATAGTAGGGTACTGCTGGAATGCACACTCTTTATCATTCCCTTATTGCATGTGTGCCATGAATTTGAAAGGAGGAACCATTTCATGCTGTACAGTTAGTGGATATGGAGCAGATAAAACAACAACACTGTGTTCTCTCTACAGGGTAAATGAGTTGTACTCTACATTAATATGTGGGAACCAGTGTCAATAAAAACCTGTTCCTTCACAGATGAGTATGATTAGGCCTCCAGGCCAGAAGGAACCTGAATTTATTGAGTGCTCTGGTGACCATCCCTGTCACTGAAAATATATAGTCTATGGGCAAGAGATGATTCTGCTGGGAAGGATTGGGAAATTACACTGCAATACAAACAAATGTTTGGTGTGCTAAGTATTATTGTACTATCTTATCGACTGCCATTTGGTGTAATATTAACAAGTGGTTTGTGTGCTAAGCATTGCTTTAGTGTCTCATCTATTGCTATATGGCATAATAAAGTATTTTATGGGCTTACATATGGAAATTAAAGAAAATGAAATGGATACTAATGATGACCCCCAGGATGAAAAGATATTTTGGGAAACCAATTTAAAACCCCCAATTGACATTACCCCTTAGGAAACTGTCCTGACAAAATGGTAAATTTGGCTTTAGAGAAATAAAACACACATATAAATGTCTCTAATAATTTTTGAAAGATGCAAGTACTAGTGAATGAGAGGGCAACTTGCAACTGATTAAAAAGTGTCTAAAGATTTAGGAAGCACATTGCTCAAATTAACATATTTTAGAGAAATGTTACCTACACTTTATTGGATCGCACAAATCTTGATGGTTATAGCTGTGCTAGCTTGCTTTTTCCTGCATGTAAAACATTAGATGTGTCAGTCAGAAAAAATATCACAGAAAACTTAAGGAATATATTTTGTGAAAATATTGATTTGAGGTCATGGGGGTGAAGCTGAGAGAAAGAATTTAATGTCAGCTGATCTGAGGCGGCCTCTCAGAGAACAATCACAGTTTTCCACAGCACTCTTTCCTTGGAAGGAGTGGAGCTGAGAAAAATGAGAAACGGTATTTCTGTTTGTTTTGAGAAGTCAGCTCTGAGGTGGGAGGACTACATGTTGATGAGCAGGTTTGGGAATGAAGAATGAAATGGTATAAAGAACTGATGGAAGGTATAGCTTGTAGCTTCTATGTGACAAGGTGACCCCTACATATGTTGGCTCTCATTAGTGGGACCCAAACATCCTTGTGGTGAGATAAACAAAAATACCTATGCACATGTCATTGCTGAGAGAGAAGATAAGCTGAAGACATTACAGCTCTTTGTTTTCCTGGCCTCTATCCTGTCATAAAGCTAAATAAACATGAAACCTATTGATATTTTCAGGAAAACATCCAGACTCCTTAGTGAGATGTCCATTCATTATAGAATCCTGCTTCATCCTTTCTTATAATTCTCGTTCCTAATCTCTGTATACTTACTAACCATAGATAGATATTTCAAAATACTTGTACTTCTGAGAAATAATTTTCTCTTATCCCTGAATATTTGCCACATTTCTCCCTTTGCAATTACCCACTTGCTCTGTGAACCTCACCCCACGCCTGCTCATCTTGGTCTTGAAGGGCATCTTTGTTATAAGACAGTGACAAATATTCAGGCCATGTGTTGTGCTGTGCTTAGTCGCTCAGTCATGTCTGACTCTTTGTGAACCCATGGACAGTAGCCCACCAGGCTCCTCTGGCCACGGGGATTCTCCAGGCAAGAATACTGGAGTGGGTTGCCATGCCCTCCTCCAGGGGATCTTCCCAACCCAGGGATTGAACCCAGGCCTCTCACATTGCAGGAGGATTCTTTACCATCTGAGCCACTAGGGAAGCCCAAGAAGACTGGAGTGGGTAGCCTATCCCTTCCCCCAGGGATTTCCTTACCCAGGAATCTAACCAGGGTCTCCAGCATTGCAGGTGAATTTTTTACCAACTGAGCTACGAGGTAAGCCCTATTCAGGTCATATCATGACATGAATGAAATACATCCCAAGACACTCTTTTTCTCTCTAATCTAATTATATGGTCATCATGTAATCTTCTAACTATTTTTTATTTTTCAAATCTTTGTCCTGAGCACCCTGATGTGATAAAGGAAGAACTCAGATTCAGTTCAGTTCAGGTGCTCAGTCATGTCCGACTCTGTGACTCCATGGACTGCAGCATGCCAGACCTCCCTGCCCATTGCCAACTCCAAGAGTTTACTCAAACTCATGGCCATTGAGTTGGTGATGCCATTCAGACATCTTTAGAATTCTGGTGACTAGGCTAGTATATCTGTGTCTATGTATTAATAGTAATATTCCAAGTTAACATAAATGTTTCATGCTGCTGCTGCTGCTAAGTTGCTTTAGTCGTGTCCGACTCTGCGTGACCCCATGGATTGCAGCCTACCAGGCTCCTCTGTCCATGGGATTCTCCAGGCAAGAGTGCTTTAGTAACATTCCAACACCAGAGGACCTTATAAATATGAAAGAACTGTGATATTCATGTTTCTTTTTTAATCCATTAACCTAGGACTAGGCAAGTGACACCAAAGCATTACAACAAATGAGGCCACCTTTCTTAGGCAATCTCCCTCTAACTATACTCGTCCAGCTTGTTTTTATTAATGTATCTCTCCACAGTCACAATAATATTTTCTCTAAAAACAAGATCAACAATATTTTATCTAATTAACCTAGATCAATGAGCTTTGTAAATTGGTATATAAAACTTGATGTTAAAATATATAATTACTCAGGGGAATGAGAAAGGTAAGTCACCAGATGAGGAGAAAACATATGCCACAGGCAGCCAATAAAGGACTGTCATCCAAAATATGCAATGATCTCTAAAACTCAAGAATAAAAAGACTAATGGCAATATTTAAAAAATGGGCTCAGAGAGCAGGGTCACTTGAGATACTATCTCCTGGGCTTGAAGTTCTAAAAATTCCCACCATATAAAATATAACTCTCAACAACAACACAAAAGCAAAGAGCCCAAAGACCTTAACAGACACCTCATCAAAGAAGATATACAGATGGCAAATAAGCATATGGAAAGATGATCCATATCATATCATCAGAGAACTATAAATTAAAATAATGAGATACCACTACACATCAATTAGAATGGTGGTCCAAGTCCAGAACACTGACAACACTAAATTTTGCTGAGGACGTGGAGCAACAAGAATTCTTACACATTGTTGGTGGGATTTCAAAGTGGTGCAGCCAATTTGAAAGATAGTTTGGCCTTTTTTTTTTTTTTTAATGAAACTGAACATATTCATCTGGTCCCATCACTTCATGGGAAATAGATGGGGAAACAGTGGAAACAGTGTCAGACTTTATTTTTTGGGCTCCAAAATCACTGCAGATGGTGATTGTAGCCACGAAATTAAAAGATGCTTACTCCTTGGAAGAAAAGTTATGAGCAACCTAGATAGTATATTCAAAAGCAGAGACATTACTTTGCTGACTAAGGTCCATCTAGTCAAGGCTATGGTTTCTCCAGTGGTCATGTATGGATGTGAGAGTTGGACTGTGAAGAAGGCTGAGCACCGAAGAATTGATGCTTTTGAACTGTGGTGTTGGAGAAGACTCTTGAGAGTGTCTTGGATTGCAAGGAGATCCAACCAGTCCATTCTGAAGGAGATCAGCCCTGGGATTTCTTTGGAAGGAATGATGCTAAAGCTGAAACTCCAGTACTTTGGCCACCTCATGCGAAGAGTTGACTCATTGGAAAAGACTCTGATGCTGGGAGGGATTGGGGGCAGGAGGAGAAGGGGATGACAGAGGATGAGATGGCTGGATGGCATCACGGACTCGATGGACATGAGTCTGAGTGAACTCTGGGAGTTGGTAATGGATAGGGAGGCCTGGCGTGCTGCGATTCATGGGGTTGCAAAGAGTCAGACACGACTGAGTGACTAAACTGAACTGAACTGAACATATTCAAACCATACAACCCATCAATCCTGCTCCTTGGTATTTACCCAAAGGGGTTGAAAAATGTATGACCACAGGAAAAGGAAGGATTTTATAGCCACTTTATACAGTTCAGTTCAGTTCAGTCACTCAGTCGTGTCTGACTCTTTGTGACCCCATGAATCGCAGCACGCCAGGCCTCCCTGTCCATCACCAATTCCTGGAGTTCTTTGGAAGCAACCAAGATGTCCTTCAATGTGAAAGTGAAAGTGGTAGTCGCTCAGTGGTGTCCAGCTTTTTGTGATCATGTGGACTGTAACCCACCAGCTTCTTCTGTGCAGGGGTTCTCAGGCAAGAACGCTGGAGTGAGTTGCCATTTCCTTCTCCAGGGTATCTTCCCAACCCAGGGATCAAACCCTGGTCTCCTGCATTGCAGGCAGATTCTTTACTGTTTGAGCCACCAGGGAAGCCCTATTCAGTAGGTGAATGAATCAATAAATCATGGTATACCCAGACAATAAAGCATCATTCAGAACTTAAGAAAAAAAAAACAAAAAACCTATGTTATCAGTCAAGAAAAGACATGGGGAAACCTTAAACATATATTATTAACTGAAAAAAAGCCCATTTGAGAAAGCTACATACTGTATGACTCCAACTACATGACATTCTGGAAAAGGCAAAATCATAGAAACAATAGAAAGGTCACTGTTTGCCAGGGCCTAGGGGGAGGGAAGGATGAAGAAGAGGATGACAGAAAATTTTCAGAGTTGTAAAATATGTATGATACTAATGGTGAATACACATTATGTTTGTCCAAACTTAGAGAATGTTTAACACCAAGAGCGAACTCTCAGGTAAACTATAAGTTTGAATAATTAGAATAGGTCAATGTGGGGTCATCAATTATAACAAATGTACCACTTTTGTGGGGGGTGTTGATAATGAAGGAATATACGCATAGGTGAAGTTAGGGGTATGTGGTAAAATTGTACCTTTCCCTCAATTATCTTGTGAGCCTACAGCTAAACATTCTCTAAAAGTAATCATACACAAACTTTAATGACTGTTCTCACATGAAAGAGTTATAGTGTAGTTGTTAAATCCACAGGCTGTGGAGTCACAAAGCCTAAGTGTGTATCTTAGATCCACCTTCATACCTATGTGACCTGGCACATGCGGATGTGTTTCAGTTTCCTTATGTGTAAACTGGGGATTAGAATGAGGCACCTTCATTATAGAATCGGTGTAGGAATTAAGTAAAATAATGCACATTAAATGTTAAAAATGTGCCTGAATCATGGAAAGCACTCAATAAATAGTAACTGTAACATGTTTTTAACTCTCTCTTAATATAGGCCTCAGGTTACTAAGGGCATAAAATGATCTTACAAAACAATGTCTTCATCAGGAAGTGAAGATTCAGTACACGGGCAACTAGGAATCGTGCGTAGAAATGAAAACATTTTATGAATCATATGTACTAAGGAAATATGTCTGTTACTGGCTTCCATTAGGCTGATCAGTCAAGGTCACTGGTTCTTAATTAGTAGAATATTAGCTTTCCTTGCAAAGTAAGTTAAATGTGTAATATGCTGTCAGCCGAGCGTTTTAAATATATCGTATTTACTGGGACATGCAAACAAGAATGTCGCTCTGTGTTAGACCACTGCTTTGTCTAAGACTGTAAATGACTTTATTCAAATATCTATAAGACAATGAAGTACAGATTTAAAAAGAAACATAAAGAGGAAATGCTAATAAAAGAAGAGCTAAGCAATACTGCTACTGCTGCTAAGTCACTTCAGTCGTGTCCGACTGTGTGTGACCCCATAGATGGCAGCCCACCAGGCTCCCCCGTCCCTGGGATTCTCCAGGCAAGAACATTGGAGTCGGTTGCTGTTTCCTTCTCCAATGCATGAAAGTGAAAAGAGAAAGTGAAGTAGCTCAGTCGTGTCTGACTCTTAGTGACCCTGCGGGCTGCAGCCTACCAGGCTCCTCCACCCATGGGATTTTCCAGGCAAGAGTACTGGAGTAGGATGCCATTGCCTTCTCCGAGCTAAGCAATAGTTAATATAATAACTACAAGAGTGTTGCTGGACTTCTCTTGTGGAGCATTGGATAGGAATCTGCCTGCCAATGCAGGGGACACAGGTTTTATCCTTACTTCAGGAAGATTCCACATGTGGAGCAACTAAGCCCATGTGCCTCAACTACTGAATTCTGTGTGCCTAGAGCCTATGCTCCACAACAACAGAAGCCACAAAAGCCATTGCAAGACAAGCTCCAGCAACGCAATGAAGAGTAGCTTCTGCTCGCTGCGACTAGAGAGAGCCCTTGCACAAAGCAATGAAGACCCAGTGCAGCCAAAAAGAAAAAAAAGAAAAAGTGTTGCCAAAGAATTCTAACATTTCAAAGGAACAAGGAAGCTAAGAGCCAATTGCCTAAGTCATAGCAGTTACTACTTTATAGATCTTCATTCATTAGACATCTCACTCTCTCTTTCTTGTCTACTTAGAATAATATTAAAGTTGTCTCTACATCTGCAAAATGGCAGCCCTCTAATGTTTGCTTGCCAGTGTTATCAGAACAATATTTCCAAAGCCCAAGTTTGTCCATTTGGTTCCCCTTCTTCAAACACTTCTGGCTTTCTCTGTTTCCTATAAAATAAAATGAAAGTCATTATTGGTTCAGTTCAGTTGCTCAGTCGTGTCCGACTCTTTGCAAGCCCATGAATCGCAGCACACCAGGCCTCCTTGTCCATCACCAAACTCCCGGAGTTCACTCAAACTCACGTCCATCAAGTCGGTGATGCCATCCGGCCATCTCATCCTCTGTCATCCCCTTCTCCTCCTGCCCCCAATCCCTCCCAGCATCAGAGTCTTTTCCAGTGAGTCAACTCTTTGCATGAGGTGGCCAAAGTACTGGAGTTTCAGTTTTAGCATCTTCCTTCCAAAGAACACCCAGGACTGATCTCCTTTAGAATGGACTGGTTGGATCTCCTTGCAGTCCAAGGGACTCTCAAGAGTCTCCTCCAACACCACAGTTCAAAAGCATCAATTCTTTGTCGCTCAGCCTTCTTCACAGTCCAACTCTCACATCCACACATGACCACAGGAACAACCATAGCCTTGACTAGACAGACCTTTGCTGGCAAAGTAATGTCTCTGCTTTTGAATATACTATCTAGGTTGGTCATAATTTTCCTTCCAAGTGTCTTTTAATTTCATGGCTGCACTCACCATCTGCAGTGATTTTGGAGCCCCCAAAATAAAGTCTGACACTGTTTCCACTGTTTCCCCATCTATTTCCCATGACGTGATGGGACCAGATGCCATGATCTTTGTTTTCTGAATGTTGAGCTTTAAGTCAACGTTTTCACTCTCCTCTTTCACTTTCATCAAGAGGCTTTTTAGTTCCTCTTCACTTTCTGCCATAAGAGTGTGGCTAGTGCCTAAACTTTCTTGGCTCTTATAACCTATCACATTGTAGTTACTTTCTTCAAAGCAACCTTCAGGTGAAATAAATATTCAACAGTTTAATTTATTAAATAGTTAATTCTGACAACTTAATAGTGGTGATCTGTATGGTATGATACAGATATTTCAGTGTTTCCTCCTGAAATTTAAAGTGTCCCATACCACTCCTAGGAGTTTTCTGTGCTATGCTGCGGTGCATTGGTGTACAGTTTGGGTACTGTGACACAGTGGCATATTTTTTTTCCTTCATTTTTTAATTCTATTTGCTTAACTTCAAAACTGTCTCCTCTCCTTCTGAGTCTCCATGCCACTCATGGAATCTATTCTTCCACATTCATTTCTAAGATATGCTAGAGAATTTAATATATATGCAGTTTTTCTCATTCTGATTCCTTCATGCACATTACTTTTCCTGTCACTGTCTACATGAAGAATATCTACTTCATCATCAAGGTTCACCTCTAACACTACCTCTTTTATTGATATTCATTACCCAGGTAGAGTTGACTTCTACTGATGTTTGCAATTCACATTATACAGACTTTCATCATAAAAGGTATAATAGTTTAACTCTTTCTTTACCGTTTTTACTTTCATTTAGACTATAGATGGCACCCCACTCCAGTACTCTTGCCTGGAAAATCCCATGGATGGAGGAGCCTGGAAGGCTGCAGTCCATGGGGTCGCTGAGGGTCGGACATGACTGAGAGACTTCACTTTCACTTTTCACTTTCATGCATTGGAGAAGGAAATGGCAACCCACTCCAGTGTTCTTGCCTGGAGAATCCCAGGGAAGGGGGAACCTGGTAGGCTGCCATCTATGGGGTCGCACAGAGTCAGACACGACTGAAATGACTTAGCAGTAACAGTAGTATAGGCCCTCTGATCAAGAGGTAAAACCACATCTAAAAGCTCAAGGCTACATTCCCAGAATGATCTTAATATTTCTTAAAGTGCTTGCCTGAGACAAGTCAAGGCTATCAACATAATTTAACTGTTTCAGCCTACATCTGAAGATAGACCCCTATGTCCCAATTTCTGTGGAAAGTTAGGAACCTAACTTTCAATAAATGTCAGTTAGCAAATCCAGGTAGTCTCACATGGGCTGATCTCTTCCTACTTTTTCACTTATGTAGCTCTACTGAGTTTGTGTTCAGCCTCTTCCCTATTCCTCCATTCTTCCTGTAGGATACCCAGTCATTTCCACATAAGTAGAAGCTGAGTTCAGTTCCTTTTGTACTCTTTTCTCTATCTAAATAGTTATTACTCATTAAGATCTGTCATTACTTTTAAGTGAAATTATCTAGCTTTTTAAAACATATGACACCATGAAGAATTTTTAAGAATCATTCATAATTAATGCATTTATTATTTCAAGGATAACCTGCTAGAAAGATGATAAACCTGTATTATCTTCAGTAAGTACTGATCTTATTTAAAACATGAATTTTCATAACAAAACTTGCATATCCTAGACAAAAAGTTCATCTCTTCTCAAGCTGAAATTTTATAGCTTACCAAACAAATTTTGTAAATGTGGGAGAGGTTTTGTTCAATATTCAGTTGACCTCTTGTATATTTTAAAACATTTATAGGTTGCATAAGTTATTGATGTATTAAATATACATTCCACAAATTAAGTAGCATTAGTTTCTTAATGTGATTAAAGACCCTGACTTTCCAAATACAAAATTAGATTCTTTTTAAGATATACTCTTTGACAGTGTATTGCACAAAATAGGAAATGTCTTGGCTATGTCCCTGTGTAGTGCTTGCTTCATATAGATATGGTCAAGAAATGAGACTATCTACATTTCCTGCCAGTGTTATATATGTTCTACTATGCAAATGATACCACCCTTATGGCAGAAAGTGAAGAGGAACTCAAAAGCCTCTTGATGAAAGTGAAAGTGGAGTGAAAAAGTTGGCTTAAGCTCAACATTCAGAAAACTAAGATCATGGCATCTGGTCCCATCACTTCATGGGAAATAGATGGGGAAACAGTGGAAACACTATCAGACTTTACTTTTTTGGGCTCCAAAATCACTGCAGATGGTGATTGCAGCCATGAAATTAAACGAGGCTTACTCCTTGGAAGTAAAGTTATGACCAACCTAGATAGCATATTCAAAAGCAGAGATATTACTTTGCCGACTAAAGTCCATCTAGTCAAGGCTATGGTTTTTCCTGTAGTCACGTATGGATGTGAGAGTTGGACTGTGAAGAAGGCTGAGCGCCGAAGAATTGATGCTTTTGAATTGTGGTGTTGGAGAAGACTCTTGAGAGTCCCTTGGACTGCAAGGAGATCCAACCAGTCCATTCTGAAGGAGATCAGCCCTGGGATTTCTTTGGAAGGAATGATGCTAAAGCTGAAACTCCAGTACTTTGGCCACCTCATGCGAAGAGTTGACTCATTGGAAAAGACTCTGATGCTGGGAGGGATTGGGGGCAGGAGCAGAAGGGGATGACAGAGGATGAGATGGCTGGATGGCATCACTGACTCAATGGACATGAATCTGAATGAACTCTGGGAGTTGTTGATGGACAGGGAGGCCTGGAGTGCTGTGATTCATGGGGTTGCAAAGAGTCAGACACGACTGAGTGACTGAACTGAACTGAGTTGAAGGTATAATATAACTTGGTCTTCCCAGGTGGCTTCGTTGTAAAGAATTTGCCTACAGTGTAAGAGAGGCAGGTTCAATCCTTGGGTCAGGAAGATCCCTTGGAGAAGGAAATGGCAACCCACTCCAGTCTTCTTGCCTGGGAAAGCTATGGACAGAGGAGCCTGGTGGGCTACAGTTCATGGGGTCATTAACAGTAGGGCATGACTTAGCAACTGAAGAACAACATCAACAACAAGGTGTAATAGCTCCTTCATTCTCCATAGCAATGCTGAGTTTTCTCAATGATCTTTTTTTTTTTCTTCCAATTTTAAAAGTAATTCAACTGCCATTAAACAGTTGTTTTTTTTTTTTTTTTTTTTGGCTAAGATTCTCAAGAGAGTCTTTGTTTCCTAATGCTATAGACTTATAATTGACAATGAATGATAAACAATTCATCACCTATTTAATAACAATAGAGTATTTTCATTTTGTGTGCTTTGAAAAGATTCTTTTTTTCAGTAATGCTAAAAGCACTCTTGTGAAGGAGAGATGTTTTCCAATATTATGTCCAATTGACAAATGGAGAAACTTTGGCCTAGAGATTCAATTAAGGTCACAAATGTCACTGTGGAATTCCCAAACTGATGACTTCAGGCCCTTGCTCTAAACATTCAGTTGTACAGGATATAATTGTATGTGTTTGGAGGGAAAAAGAGATAGGAGACAACAGGGCTCTTTCATCCTTGTAAAAAATTGTTATATTTTCTATTCTAGTCTTTCTTTACAGCAGTTCCATAGATACTAAGTGGAGGTGACTTGAATTTGACGGCAGTCTTCTGTGTGCTAGTCAGTTACGTGTTTTTCAGTAGTAGCTTTTCATATCTAGTTAAAGGCTACGGAAGATGGCTATTTTTATCTCTATTTTACAAGAAAAGAACTGATTCATTCACATAAGGTCACACAGCTCTTAAATGTCAGATTTGGGTCACAAGTAGCCTGATCTTCAAAGTCATGAATCTCTTACCTGAAAGAAACCCCTTTTGTGAAAATACTCCCTTCTAAATACAAGAATTGAGAAGTGTAAAGAGTTTTCTGATATACCTAATTTTGACAAAAATTGCATATCAAAACCTAAAATTACACAGCTATAGAGTATTAAATATAGAATTATTTTTAAATAACAAATTTAATTAGAGCACTTAATCTAACCCACATTATAGTTGACCAAGACAGCTGCAATGTTCCCCTTAGTTTCATTTAGATTTAGATAGGTTTCTAACTGACTGCATGTCCTTGACTTCCTTTCCCTTAGAATAATGACTTAGAAAACTTGCAATTGTAAACTTTCTCACCTTTTAGAAATGTATATTAAATATTCTCCCAGACTCTTGCCAGTTTTATAGCACAGAGACTTTTTTCCTAAGGACCTAGGAGCCATTCCTTTGAAATGTAATCATCAAGGAAGACAGAACCCATATCTCCCAGTCTCTACAAGAAGGGAGGAGCCTAACATCCATGAACACTAATTAGCAAGCACAAATAGCTTAATCAGCCCCCAACCACCAAATATTTGCAAACTCAACAATAACTCATAGAGCTAATCAATGAATATAGTGAAATTGCAGGATATAAAATTAATACACAGAAATCCATTGCATTCCTATTTATTAACAATGAAAAATCAGAAAGAGAAATTAAAGAAACAATTCCATTCAACATTGCAACAAAAAGAACAAAATACCTAGGAATTAACCTACCTAAAGAGACAAAAGACATGTATGCAGAAAACCATAAGACACTGATGAAAGAAATCAAAGGTGACACAAACAGAGATATATACCATATTTTTGGATTGGAAGAATGAATATTGTGAAAATGACTATAATACCAAAAGCAATCTACAGATTCAGTGGAATCCCTATCAACAATGGTATTTTTCATAGAACTAGAACAAAAAATCTTTCCATACAAATTTCACAATCTGTATGGAAACACAAAAGATCCTGGATAGCCAAAGCAATCTTAAGAGAGATAAATGGGGCTGAAGGAATCAACCTTCCTGATTTCAGACCATGTTACAAAGCTACAGTTGCCGAGACAATATGGTACTGGCACACAAACAGAAATAGAGACAAATGGGACAAGATAGGAAGATACACCCATGTGTTATTTTGACAAAAGAGACAAGAATATACAGTGGAGAAAAAACAGTGTCTTTTAAAAGATGTTACATGGACAGCTACATGTAACAGAATGAAATTAGAATATTTCCAAACAGTATACCCAAAAATGAACTCAAAATTGATCAAAGACTTAAATGTAAGGCCAGAAACTATAAAGCTCTTAAAGTAAAACATAGCTAATAAATTCTTTGACATAAATCACAGCAAGATCCACTCTGACTCACCTCCTAGTGTATTGGAAATAAAAACAAAAATAAACAAATGGGACCTAATTAACTTAACACCTTTTGCACAGCAAAAGAAACAACAAGATTGAAAGACAACCCTCAGGATGAGAGAAAGTAATTGTGGACAGAAACAACTGACAAAGGATTAGTCTTCAAAAATATAAAAGCAGCTCATACAGCTCAATTCAGAAAAACAAACAGCCCAATTAAAAAATGGGCAGAAGACTCAAACAGACATTTCTCTAAAGAAGACATGCAGATGTACCAAAAACACATGAAAAGATGCTTACCATCACTAATTATTAGAGAAATATAAATAAAGAAACAATGAAGTATCACCTCACACCAGTCACAATGACCATCATAAAGAATCTCCAGGCAATAAATGCTGGAGAGGATGTGGAGCAAAGGGAACTTACCTATACTGTTGATGGGACTGTAAACTGATACAGCCATTAACAGTATGGAGATTCCAAAAAACAAACAAAAAAAAGAAATAAATCATATGACCCAGCAATCCCACTACTGGGTATAATATCCTGAGGAAAAAAATCTAAATACACAATTCTAAAAGACACATAAGTCCAATGTTCATTGTATCACTATTTACAATAGCCAGGACATAGAATCAACATAAATGCCCATCAACAGAGAAATGCATAGAAAAGTCGTGGTATATATAGACATGTACTATGGAATATTACTCAGCCATAAAAATAACAAATTTGAGTCAGTTTTCATGAGATAGATGAACCTAGAGCCTGTTATACAGAGTAAAGTAAGACAGAGAAAAGCAGAATCATATATTAATGCATATGTATGAAATCTAGGAAAATGGTATTGATAAACCTATCTGCAGGGAAGGAATGGAGATGCTGGTATAGAGAATGGACTCGTGGACACAGTGAGGGAAGGAGAGAGCGGGATGAATGGAGAAAGCAGCATCAACATATATACACTATCATGTGTAAAGTAGATAGCTGGTGGGAAGTTGCTATATAACACAGGGAGCCCAGCCTGGTGCTCTGGGATGACTTAGAGGGGTGGAATCGGGGGAAGGGAGGGAGGTTCAAGACAGAAGGGCTATATATGTATAATTATGGATAATTTGCATTGTTGTATGGCAGAAACCAGCACATTGTTAAGCAATTTTCTTTCAATTAAAATAGAATTTTAAAAAAATCAATAAAGAGAATAACTCAATGTACTCAACATATCTCCCATCTAACAACCTCTGTTCTCCAATACTTCTACTAGCCCACCCCAGAACTCAAAAACTCTCCAAGTGCTTTGTTTCAAGGCAAAACTGCCTATCCAAACTTGTTCTGTGCTTTCTGTCCTATTGCTGTTAATGTATCAGAATAAAATCAATTTCTGTTTTAATTTCTTGTTTGGTGTCATTTTATTTTCTTTAACTGAATACTTCCAATTCTATGCAATTTTAAGAAATCTGTGTGTTAATGAAAGCTCATATTAAGTAACATAAAGTAATAATTTGCTTTTTTATGCCTATTAAGCATTTGTAAACAATCTATTTCCATGAAAATGGCATTCAAAATGTTTGAATAAAATATTCCTTAAGAAAGATTGTTCAGGAGAACTGTAAAGATGGCAGAGGAATAGGACGGGAAGACCACTTTCTCCCTCACAAATTCCTCAAAAGAACATTTCAACGCCGAGCAAACTCCACAAAACAACTTCTGTAGGCTGGCAGAGGACATCAGGCAACCAGAAAAGCAGACCATTGTCTTCAAAAACAGGTAGGAAAAAATATAAAAGACGAAAAAGGAGACAAAGGAGGTGGGGAGGGAGCTCCGTCCTGGGAAGGGAAGCCCGTCCCAGGAAGGGAATTTTAAGAAGAGAGGTTTCCAAATACCAGGAAACACTCTCCCTGCCGAGTCTGTGGCGAGCCTTGGAAACACAGAGGGCAACATAACAGGAAGGAAAAATAAAGAAATAATTAAAACCAAGAGATTACAAGCCCACCAGTAACTCCCCCAGCGGAAAAGCAGCACAGACGCCTGCATCCGCCATTGGGAAGTGGGGGCAGGGCAGGGACGCGCGGGAGGCGCGGGCTGCAGTGCTTTGTAAGAATCGGGCAGGAACGCCCCACGCGCAACCAGAACGATCTAACTTGGGCTAGCAAACCAGACTGTGGGATAGCTACCACACGAAAAGCTCGAACATAAGACACCGCCAGGACCAAGCACAGAACAAAGGACTGAACGGAAAAAGCCGGCTGCAGACCATCCCCCGCCGGGGACAGGCAGCCAGAGCCGTAAGGACTGGAAAGGGGCAATTGCAGACCCGGAGAGACTTTACTTACCTAACTGCAAGCAGGCTTCTTTGCTAAGACTTCTGGGGGTGCTGGACAGTCACAATCTGCCTCACGGGGGGTGCCAGCGGTCCACCCAGAAAGCTGAGCAGCAGCGGCAGAAAAGGTGACAAGTCGCGGCGATCGCGCTCGCAAACTCCTGAGTTACTCAGACCTGGGAAGGGCACAAAGCACGGTCCCAGCTGAATCTGTGCCTCTGAGGGCTGCCTGAGCGCCAAACCTGAGCGGCTTGGACCAGGGAAGTGCACGCAGCCTAGGGCCGGCCCCAGACGGTTCCCGGCTGAGCATCCTAGAGCCGGAGTGGTTTGTGCGCCGCGAGAAGGGACAGGTCAAGCGGGGCTGAGACACTGTGTGCACACGACAGTGCTATTTGCTTGCAGCATCCTCCCTCCCCACAGCGTGACTGAACTAGTGAGCCTAAAACACCATCAAACAGAAGAAGTTAAACAGAGGGAACCACCTTGGAAGTGATCCCACACGGCCCACAACATCAGAGAAGGGCCAGAAATATTTTTTCTATTTTTAAAATCATTCCTTTTGTTTTGTTTTGTTTTGTTTTCTAACTTTTTTTAAAATTGTTAAGTCTTCTATTTCTCCTCTAATTTTTATTTCTATAACCTACTATTACTATTTTTAAAAAAAAAGGCTTTTTTTTTTTTTTTAAGGCAAACACCATATATAGTCTTTGGATGGTTGTTGGTGGTTTTTTGTGTTTTTTTGTTTTGTTTTGTTTTTATTTTTGTTTGTTTTTTTTTTTTAATAAATCTTGTTATTTTTTTTCTTTCTTCCTTTTTCCTTCTGCTTCTTTTCTTTAATATTGTATTTTTGAAAATCCAACCTCTACTCTAGATTTTTAATCTTTGCTCTTAGGTTTTTGTTGTCAATTTTGTACATTTAAAAACCCAAACTTCATTACCCAAGTTTACCTGAGAGCGAGATTACTGGCTTGACCACTCTCTCCTCCTTTGGACTCTCCTTTTTCTCCACCAAGTGGCCTCTGTCTCTTTTCTCCCCATCTCTTCTCTATCCAACTCTGTGAATCACTGTGTGTTCCAGACGGTGGACAACACCTAAGGAACTGGTTACTGGCAGGATTTGTCTCTCTCCTTCTCATTCATCTCTCTTATCCTCCTGGTCACCTCTGTCTACTTCCTCCCTCTTCTCTTCCCCGTATAACTCCGTAAATACCTCTGAGTGGTCCAGACTATAGAGCGCATATAAGGAAGTGACTACTGGCTAGCTTGCTCTCTCCTCTTTTGATCTCACCGCATCTCATTCCAGTTACCTCTAACTACCCCCTCCATCTTCTCTTCTCCTTGTAACTTAGTGAACCTCTCTGGGTGTCCCTCAATGTGGAGAAACTTTTCATCTTTAACTTAGATGTTTTATCATCGGTGCTGTATAGATGGAGAAGTCTAGAGGCTACTGTAAAAATAAAACTGAAAACCAGAAGCAGGAGGCTTAAGTCCAAAGCCTGAAAACATTAGAGAACTCTTGAATTCAGGGAACATTAAGCAATAGGAGCTCATCAAATGCCTTCATACCTACACTGAAACCAAGCTCCACCCAAGGGCCAACAAGTTCCAAAACAAGACATACCACCCAAATTCTCCAGCAACACAGGAACACTCCCCTGAGCTTCAATATACAGGCAGCTCAAAATTATTCCAAAACCTTTGATGTCTCATAACCCATTACTGGTCACTCCACTGCACTCCAGAGAGAAGAAACCCAGCTCCACCCACCAGAACTCCAACACAAGCCTCCCTAACCAGGAAACCTTGACAAGCCACTGATAGAACCCCACCCACAGTGAGGAAGCTCCATAATAAAGAAAACTCCACAAATTACCAGAATATAAAAAGGCCACCCCAAACACAGCAATATAACCAAGATGAAGAGACAGAGGAATACTCAGCAGGTAAAGGAACAGGAGAGTTGCCCACCAAACCAAACAAAAGAGGAAGAAGTAGGGAATCTACCTGAGAAGGAATTCCGAATATTGATAGTGAAAATGATCCAAAATCTTGAAATCAAAATGGAATCACAGATAAATAGCCTAGAGACAAGGATTGAGAAGATGCAAGAAAGGTTTAACAAGGACCTAGAAGAAATAAAAAAGAGTCAAAATATAATGAATAACGCAATAAATGAGATCAGAAACACTCTGGAGGCAACAAATAGTAGAATAACGGAGGCAGAAGATAGGATTAGTGAAATAGAAGATAGAATGGTAGAAATAAATGAATCAGAGAGAAAACAAGAAAAACGAATTAAAAGAAACGAGGACAATCTCAGAGACCTCCAGGACAATATGAAATGCTCCAATATTCGAATTATAGGAGTCCCAGAAGAAGAAGACAGAAAGAAAGATCATGAGAAAATCCTTGAGGAGATAATAGTTGAAAACTTCCCTAAAATGGGGAAAGAAATAATCACCCAAGTCCAAGAAACATAGAGAGTCCCAAATAGGATAAACCCAAGGCAAAACACCCCAAGACACATATTAATCAAATTAACAAAGATCAAACACAAAGAACAAATATTAAAAGCAGCAAGGGAAAAACAACAAATAACACACAAGGGGATTCCCATAAGGATAACAGCTGATCTTTCAATAGAAACTCTTCAGGCCAGGAGGGAATGGCAAGACATACTTAAAGTGATGAAAGACAATAACCTACAGCCCAGATTACTGTACCCAGCAAGGATCTCATTCAAATACGAAGGAGAAATCAAAAGCTTTACAGACAAGCAAAAGCTGAGAGAATTCAGCACCACCAAACCAGCTCTCCAACAAATTCTAAAGGATATTCTCTAGACAGGAAACACGAAAGGGTGTATAAACCCGAACCCAAAACAATAAAATAAATGTTAACGGGATCATACTTATCAATAATTACCTTAAACATAAATGGGTTGAACGCCCCAACCAAAAGGCAAAGACTGGCCGAATGGATACAAAACAAGACCCCTCTATATGCTGCTTACAAGAGACCCACCTCAAAACAAGGGACACATACAGACTGAAAGTGAAGGGCTGGAAAAGATATACCACGCAAATAGAGACCAAAAGAAAGCAGGAGTGGCAATACTCATGTCCGATAAAATAGACTTTAAAACAAAGGCTGTGAAAAGAGACAAAAAAGGCCACTACATAATGATCAAAGGAACAATCCAAGAAGAAGATATAACAATTATAAATATATATGCACCCAATATAGGAGCACCGCAATATGTAAGACAAATGCTAACAAGTATGAAAGGGGAAATCAACAATAACACAATAATACTGGGAGATTTAATACCCCACTTACACCTATGGACAGATCAACTAAACAGAAAATTAACAAAGAAACGCAAACTTTACATTATACATTAGATCAGTTAGACCTAATTGGTATCTATAGGACATTTCACCCCAAAACAATGAATTTCACCTTTTTTTCAAGTGCTCATGGAACCTTCTCCAGGATAGATCACATCCTGGGCCATAAATCTAAACTTGATAAATTCAAAAAATTGAAATCATTCCAAGCATCTTTTCTGACCATAATGCATTAAGATTAGATCTCAATTACAGGAGAAAAACTATTAAAAATTCCAACATATGGAGGTTGAACAACACACTTCTGAATAACCAACAAATCACAGAAGAAATCAAAAAGAAATCAAAATATGCATAGAAACTAATGAAAATGAAAACACAACAACCCAAAACCTGTGGGACACTATAAAAGCAGTGCTAAGAGGAAAGTTCATAGCAATGCAGGCATACCTCAAGAAACAAGAAAAAAGTCAAATAAATAACCTAACTCTACAACTAAAGCAACTAGAAAAGGAAGAATTGGAGAACCCCAGAGTTAGTAGAAGGAAAGAAATCTTAAAAATTAGGGCAGAAATAAATGCAAAAGAAACAAAAGAGACCATAGCAAAAATCAACAAAGCCAAAAGCTGGTTCTTTGAAAGGATAAATAAAATTGACAAACCATTAGCCAGACTCATCAAGAAGCAAAGAGAGAAAAATCAAATCAATAAAATTAGAAATGAAAATGGAGAGATCACAACAGACAACACAGAAATACAAAGGATCATAAGAGACTACTATCAGCAGTTGTATGCCAATAAAATGGTCAACGTGGAACAAATGGACAAATTCTTAGAAAAGTACAATTTTCCAAAACTGAACCAGGAAGAAATAGAAAATCTTAACAGACCCATCACAAGCACGGAAATTGAAACTGTAATCAGAAATCTTCCAGCAAACAAAAGCCCAGGTCCAGACGGCTTCACAGCTGAATTCTACCAAAAATTTCGAGAAGAGCTAACACCTATCCTCCTCAAACTCTTCCAGAAAATTGCAGAGTAAGGTAAACTTCCAAACTCATTCTATGAGGCCACCATCACCCTAATACCAAAACCTGACAAAGATGCCACAAAAAAAGAAAACCACAGGCCAATATCACTGATGGACATAGATGCAAAAATCCTCAACAAAATTCTAGCAATCAGAATCCAACAACACATTAAAAAGATCATACACCATGACCAAGTGGGCTTTATCCCAGGGATGCAAGGATTCTTCAATATCCGCAAATCAATCAATGTAATTCACCACATTAACAAATTGAAAAATAAAAACCATATCTCAATAGATGCAGAGAAGGCCTTTGACAAAATTCAACATCCATTTATGATAAAAACTCTCCAGAAAGCAGGAATAGAAGGAACATACCTCAACATAATAAAAGCTATCTATGACAAACCCACAGCAAACATTATCCTCAATGGTGAAAAATTGAAAGCATTTCCCTAAAGTCAAGAACAAGACAAGGGTGTCCACTTTCACTGCTACTATTGAACATAGTTCTGGAAGTTTTGGCCACAGCAATCAGAGCAGAAAAAGAAATAAAAGGAATCCAAATTGGAAAAGAAGAAGTAAAACTCTCACTGTTTACAGATGACATGATCCTCTACATGGAAAACCCTAAAGACTCCACCAGAAAATTACTAGAGCTCATCAATGAATATAGTAAAGTTGCAGGATATAAAATCAACACACAGAAATCCCTTGCATTCCTATACACGAATAATGAGAAAGTAGAAAAAGAAATTAAGGAAACAATTCCATTCACCATTGCAACAAAAAGAATAAAATACTTAGGAATATATCTACCTAAAGAAACTAAAGACCTATATATAGAAAACTATAAAACACTGATGAAAGAAATCAAAGAGGACATTAATAGATGGAGAAATATACCATGTTCATGGATTGGAAGAATCAATATAGTGAAAATGAGTATACTACCCAAAGCAATTTACAAATTCAATGCAATCCCTATCAAGCTACCAGCCATATTTTTCACAGAACTAGAACAAACAATTTCAAGATTTGTATGGAAATACAAAAAACCTCGAATAGCCAAAGCAATCTTGAGAAAGAAGAATGGAACTGGAGGAATCAACTTGCCTGACTTCAGGCTCTACTACAAAGCCACAGTCATCAAGACAGTATGGTACTGGCACAAAGACAGACACATAGATCAATGGAACAAAATAGAAAGCCCAGAGATAAATCCACACACATATGGACACCTTATCTTTGACAAAGGAGGCAAGAATATACAATGGAGTAAAGACAATCTCTTTAACAAGTGGTGCTGGGAAAACTGGTCAACCACTTAGAATGAAACTAGATCACTTTCTAACACCACACACAAAAATAAACTCAAAATGGATTAAAGATCTAAATGTAAGACCAGAAACTATAAAACTCTTAGAGGAGAACATAGGCAAAACACTCTCAGACATAAATCACAGCAGGATCCTCTATGATCCACCTCCCAGAATTCTGGAAATCAAAGCAAAAATAAACAAATGGGATCTAATTAAAATTAAAAGCTTCTGCACAACAAAGGAAAATATAAGCAAGGTGAAAAGACAGCCTTCTGAATGGGAGAAAATAATAGCAAATGAAGCAACTGACAAACAACTAATCTCAAAAATATACAAGCAACTTATGCAGCTCAATTCCAGAAAAATAAATGACCCAATCAAAAAATGGGCCAAAGAACTAAATAGACATTTCTCCAAAGAAGACATACGGATGGCTAACAAATACATGAAAAGATGCTCAACATCACTCATTATCAGAGAAATGCAAATCAAAACCACAATGAGGTACCACTTCACACCAGTCAGAATGGCTGTGATCCAAAAATCTGCAAGCAATAAATGCTGGAGAGGGTGTGGAGAAAAGGGAACCCTCCTACACTGTTGGTGGGAATGCAAACTAGTACAGCCACTATGGAGAACAGTGTGGAGATTCCTTAAAAAATTGCAAATAGAACTACCTTATGACCCAGCAATCCCACTTCTGGGCAGACACACAGAGGAAACCAGAATTGAAAGAGACACATGTACCCCAATATTCATCGCAGCACTGTTTATAATAGCCAGGACATGGAAACAACCTAGATGTCCATCAGCAGATGAATGGATAAGAAAGCTGTGGTACATATACACAATGGAGTATTACTCAGCTGTTAAAGAGAATTCATTTGAATCAGTTCTGATGAGATGGATGAAACTGGAGCCGATTATACAGAGTGAAGTAAGCCAGAAAGAAAAACACCAATACAGTATACTAACACATATATATGGAATTTAGAAAGATGGCAATGACGACCCTGTATGCAAGACAGGAAAAAAGACACAGCTGTGTATAACGGACTTTTGGACTCAGAGGGAGAGGGAGAGGGAGAGGGTGGGATGATTTGGGAGAATGGCATTCTAACATGTATACTATCATGTAAGAATGGAATCGCCAGTCTATGTCTGACGCAGGATACAGCATGCTTGGGGCTGGTGCATGGGGATGACCCAGAGAGATGTTATGGGGAGGGGAGGTGGGAGGGGGGTTCATGTTTGGGAACACATGTAAGAATTAAAGATTTTAAAATTAAAAAAAATAAAAAACTAAAAAAAAAAAGAAAGATTGTTCATATTTCTCTAGTATTAATTTCAAACCCTGAGTACAAGATGATTTCCCAGTTTAGAGTCATTTAGAATTAAACTGAAATGTCTTAAAAATGTACTTACAAAATACGTATTAAAGGAATGATCTTAAGGCCTTTACCTATATACCTTTTTCTTTCTTTACCTTCCTTCCCCTGCTTCTCTTTCTTCCTTTCTTTCTTCTTTCATTTCTTCTTTCCTTAATTCCTTGTTTTCTTCCTTTTAAATAACTTTACCTTCTACTGCCAACAACAATTACATTTTGTGATACTATGGGTTAGGACTGCAACATATGGATTTTTGAGCCTACCCTTGATTCCTTAAACTCTTTCTGTCTAGCTGACTATCCTCTGCCTGGATTGCAGTTCTTGTTCTTGAAAAATGCTACCTCAAGGCTTTTGATGTTTCTCTTCTTGTTTGGAATGCTATTCTCCCAAAGTCAGCTAACTTACCTTTATTTCATTCAGAAATGTCTTCTTTGACATCCGAGGTGAAGCAACCTTCACCTAAACACAAACTCTTTCATTACACATAATTTCAAGTTTTCTTCACAGCACTTATACTGCCTGATTCCGGTTGTATATGTGTTGGTTTACGTATTTATCCAGCTTGCTTCACTTCATCACCTTAGAATGTAAGATTCATGATGCTCTACTGGTCATGTTTACTGCTAGCATGTCTTGTATTTATTAGGTGCTATACTAATCAATTTTTAGGGGGTTCCAAAATCACTGCAGATGGTGACTGCAGCCATGAAATTAAAAGACGCTTACTTCTTGGAAGGAAAGTTATGACCAACCTAGATAGCATATTGGAAAGCAGAGACATTACTTTGCCAACAAAGATCTGTCTAGTCAAGGCTATGGTTTTTCCTGTGGTCATGTATGGATGTGAGAGTTGGACTATGAAAAAGGCTGAGCGCCAAAGAATTGATGCTTTTGAACTGTGGTTGGAGAAGACTCTTGAGAGTCCCTTGGACTGCAAGGAGATCCGACCAGTCCATTCTGAAGGAGATCAGCCCTGAGATTTCTTTGGAAGAAATGATGCTAAAGCTGAAGCTCCAGTACTTTGGCCACCTCATGTGAAGAGTTGACTTATTGGAAAAGACTCGGACGCTGGGAGGGATTGGGGGCAGGAGGAGAAGGGGACAGCAGAGGATGAGATGGCTGGATGGCATCACTGACTTGATGGATGTGAGGCTGAGTGAACTCCGGGAGTTGGTGATGGACAGGGAGGCCTGGCATGCTGCGATCAATGCGGTCACAAAGAGTCGGACAC
The DNA here is from genome assembly GCF_016772045.2 of Ovis aries. Lineage (NCBI taxonomy): Eukaryota > Metazoa > Chordata > Mammalia > Artiodactyla > Bovidae > Ovis > Ovis aries. The sequence goes on from NC_056061.1 coordinate 41,684,656, forward strand.
GACTGAGTGACTGCACTGAACTGAACTGAAACTAATCAAAGTTCCCCAGAGAAACAGAATCAATAGGAGAGATTGAGTTAGAGTATATGTAGATTCATTATGAGGGATTGGCTTACACAGTTATGGAAGACTGAGATTACATGGGCTGAGCAAACCCATAATCTACCATCTGCAAGCTGGAGGCCCAGGAAAAATGGAAGTAGGTGTATCCCAGTCCAATTCTGAAAGTCTAAGAATAAAGAAGCTAACAGTGTAAATCTCAGTCTGAGTCAAAAAGCACAGGAACCATGAATATTGACATCTGAGGGCTTGAGAAAATGGTTTTCCTAATTCAATCAAAGACAAAAAATTCACCCATCCTTCTCGTTTTGCTCTACAGAGGCTCTCAACAAATTGGGCGATGCCAAATCTCATTGGTGACATTGAACTTTCTTCCTTAGTCTATTTATTCAAATACTGATCTCTTCCAGAAATACCTTCACGGAAATACCCAGATATAACATTTTGCCAGCTGTCTGGGCATCACTTAACCCAGTTGATGAATAAAATTAACTATCACAGGTAGTTGTATATTTTGCTGAAAGAATGGATTTCTTCTGAGTGTGAATGAAATTCTGAGTAGGGCTGAAGACTACCTAAGAACGTAGACACAGAAAGAAAGGGTGAGTCCTGGATAGAGTGGATCTAGAATGCTCATGTTAATAAGCTGAATTTTTCATCATTTGAAGATCCATGAAATAGACTGATCATGACTCCTTAAGATTTATGAGGCCCAGAGTTTTCCTGATGCTTTTGAACTGTAGTGTTGGAGAAGACTCTTGAGAGTCCCATGGACTGCAAGGAGATCCAACCAGTCAATCCTGAAGGAGATCAGTCTTGACTATTCATTGGAAGGATTGATGCTGAAGCTGAAACTCCAATACTTCGGCCACCTGATGTGAAGAACTGGCTCTTTGGAAACGACCTGATGCTGGGAAAGATTGAAGGTGGGAGGAGAAGGGGATAACAGAAGATAAAATGGTTGGATGGCATCACTGACTTAATGGACATGAGTTTGAGTAAACTCTGGGAGCTGGTGATGAACAGGGAGGCCTGGCACACTGCAGTTCATGGGGTTGCAAAGAGATGGACATGACTGAGCAACTGGATTGAACTGAACTGAAAGTACTGTTTGGTGAGAACTCCCATTATCTTTTTTTTTTTTTTTTTAAATTTTATTTTGTTTTTTTCCATTCATTAGGTTTTCCTTTTTATTTTTTTAATTTTAAAATCTTTAATTCTTACATGCATTCCCAAACATGAACCCCCCTCCCACCTCCCTCCCCATGACATCTTTCTGGGTCATCCCCATGCACCAGCCCCAAGCATGCTGTATCCTGCGTCAGACATAGACTGGCGATTCAATTCACATGATAGTATACATGTTAGAATGGCATTCTCCCAAATCATCCCACCCTCTCCCTCTCCCTCTGAGTCCAAAAGTCCGTTATACACATCTGTGTCTCTTTCCCTGTCTTGCATACAGGGTCGTCATTGCCATCTTTCTAAATTCCATATATATGTGTTAGTATACTGTATTGGTGTTTTTCTTTCTGGCTTACTTCACTCTGTATAATCGGCTCCAGTTTCATCCATCTCATCAGAACTGATTCAAATGAATTCTTTTTAACAGCTGAGTAATACTCCATTGTGTATATGTACCACAGCTTTCTTATCCATTCATCTGCTGATGGACATCTAGGTTGTTTCCATGTCCTGGCTATTATAAAGAGTGCTGCGATGAACATTGGGGTACATGTGTCTCTTTCAATTCTGGTTTCCTCGGTGTGTATGCCCAGAAGTGGGATTGCTGGGTCATAAGGTAGTTCTATTTGCAATTTTTTAAGGAATCTCCACACTGTTCTCCATAGTGGCTATACTAGTTTGCATTCCCACCAACAGTGTAGGAGGGTTCCCTTTTCTCCACACCCTCTCCAGCATTTATTGCTTGCAGATTTTTGGATCACAGCCATTCTGACTGGTGTGAAGTGGTACCTCATTGTGGTTTTGATTTGCATTTCTCTAATAATGAGTGATGTTGAGCATCTTTTCATGTGTTTGTTAGCCATCCGTATGTCTTCTTTGGAGAAATGTCTATTTAGTTCTTTGGCCCATTTTTTGATTGGGTCATTTATTTTTCTGGAATTGAGCTGCATAAGTTGCTTGTATATTTTTGAGATTAGTTGTTTGTCAGTTGCTTCATTTGCTATTATTTTCTCCCATTCAGAAGGCTGTCTTTTCACCTTGCTTATATTTTCCTTTGTTGTGCAGAAGCTTTTAATTTTAATTAGATCCCATTTGCTTATTTTTGCTTTTATTTCCAGAATTCTGGGAGGTGGATCATAGAGGATCCTGCTGTGATTTATGTCTGAGAGTGTTTTGCCTATGTTCTCCTCTAGGAGTTTTATAGTTTCTGATCTTACATTTAGATCTTTAATCCATTTTGAGTTTATTTTTGTGTGTGGTGTTAGAAAGTGATCTAGTTTCATTCTTTTACAAGTGGTTGACCAGTTTTCCCAGCACCACTTGTTAAAGAGATTGTCTTTACTCCATTGTATATTCTTGCCTCCTTTGTCAAAGATAAGGTGTCCATATGTGTGTGGATTTATCTCTGGGCTTTCTATTTTGTTCCATTGATCTATGTGTCTGTCTTTGTGCCAGTACCATACTGTCTTGATGACTGTGGCTTTGTAGTAGAGCCTGAAGTCAGGCAAGTTGATTCCTCCAGTTCCATTCTTCTTTCTCAAGATTGCTTTGGCTATTCGAGGTTTTTTGTATTTCCATACAAATCTTGAAATTGTTTGTTCTAGTTCTGTGAAAAATATGGCTGGTAGCTTGATAGGGATTGCATTGAATTTGTAAATTGCTTTGGGTAGTATACTCATTTTCACTATATTGATTCTTCCAATCCATGAACATGGTATATTTCTCCATCTATTAGTGTCCTCTTTGATTTCTTTCATCAGTGTTTTATAGTTTTCTATATATAGGTCTTTAGTTTCTTTAGGTAGATATATTCCTAAGTATTTTATTCTTTTTGTTGCAATGGTGAATGGAATTGTTTCCTTAATTTCTTTTTCTACTTTCTCATTATTCGTGTATAGGAATGCAAGGGATTTCTGTGTGTTGATTTTATATCCTGCAACTTTACTATATTCATTGATGAGCTCTAGTAATTTTCTGGTGGAGTCTTTAGGGTTTTCCATGTAGAGGATCATGTCATCTGTAAACAGTGAGAGTTTTACTTCTTCTTTTCCAATTTGGATTCCTTTTATTTCTTTTTCTGCTCTGATTGCTGTGGCCAAAACTTCCAGAACTATGTTCAATAGTAGCGGTGAAAGTGGACACCCTTGTCTTGTTCTTGACTTTAGGGGAAATGCTTTCAATTTTTCACCATTGAGGATAATGTTTGCTGTGGGTTTGTCATAGATAGCTTTTATTATGTTGAGGTATGTTCCTTCTATTCCTGCTTTCTGGAGAGTTTTTATCATAAATGGATGTTGAATTTTGTCAAAGGCCTTCTCTGCATCTATTGAGATAATCATATGGTTTTTATTTTTCAATTTGTTAATGTGGTGAATTACATTGATTGATTTGCGGATATTGAAGAATCCTTGCATCCCTGGGATAAAGCCCACTTGGTCATGGTGTATGATCTTTTTAATGTGTTGTTGGATTCTGATTGCTAGAATTTTGTTGAGGATTTTTGCACCTATGTTCATCAGAGATATTGGCCTGTAGTTTTCTTTTTTTGTGACATCCTTGTCAGGTTTTGGTATTAGGGTGATGGTGGCCTCATAGAATGGGTTTGGAAGTTTACCTTCCTCTGCAATTTTCTGGAAGAGTTTGGGTAGGATAGGTGTTAGCTCTTCTCAAAATTTTTGGTAGAATTCAGCTGTGAAGCCGTCTGGACCTGGGCTTTTGTTTGCTGGAAGATTTCTGATTACAGTTTCAATTTCCGTGCTTGTGATGGGTCTGTTAAGATTTTCTATTTCTTCCTGGTTCAGTTTTGGAAAATTGTACTTTTCTAAGAATTTGTCCATTTCTTCCACGTTGTCCATTTTATTGGCATACAACTGCTGATAGTAGTCTCTTATGATCCTTTGTATTTCTGTGTTGTCTGTTGTGATCTCTCCATTTTCATTTCTAATTTTATTGATTTGATTTTTCTCTCTTTGCTTCTTGATGAGTCTGGCTAATGGTTTGTCCATTTTATTTATCCTTTCAAAGAACCAGCTTTTGGCTTTGTTGATTTTTGCTATGGTCTCTTTTGTTTCTTTTGCATTTATTTCTGCCCTAATTTTTAAGATTTCTTTCCTTCTACTAACTCTGGGGTTCTCCAACTCTTCCTTTTCTAGTTGCTTTAGTTGTAGAGTTAGGTTATTTATTTGACTTTTTCTTGTTTCTTGAGGTATGCCTGTATTGCTATGAACTTTCCTCTTAGCACTGCTTTTATAGTGTCCCACAGGTTTTGGGTTGTTGTGTTTTCATTTTCATTAGTTTCTATGCATATTTTGATTTCTTTTTGATTTCTTCTGTGATTTGTTGGTTATTCAGAAGTGTGTTGTTCAACCTCCATATGTTGGAATTTTTAATAGTTTTTCTCCTGTAATTGAGATCTAATCTTAATGCATTATGGTCAGAAAAGATGCTTGGAATGATTTCGATTTTTTGAATTTATCAAGTTTAGATTTATGGCCCAGGATGTGATCTATCCTGGAGAAGGTTCCATGAGCACTTGAAAAAAGGTGAAATTCGTTGTTTTGGGGTGAAATGTCCTATAGATATCAATTAGGTCTAACTGATCTAATGTATCATTTAAAGTTTGCGTTTCTTTGTTAATTTTCTGTTTAGTTGATCTGTCCATAGGTGTGAGTGGGGTATTAAAGTCTCCCACTATTATTGTGTTATTGTTGATTTCCCCTTTCATACTTGTTAGCATTTGTCTTACATATTGTGGTGCTCCTATATTGGGTGCATATATATTTATAATTGTTATATCTTCTTCTTGGATTGTTCCTTTGATCATTATGTAGTGGCCTTCTTTCTCTCTTTTCACAGCCTTTGTTTTAAAGTCTATTTTATCGGACATGAGTATTGCCACTCCTGCTTTCTTTTGGTCTCTATTCGCGTGGTATATCTTTTTCCAGCCCTTCACTTTCAGTCTGTATGTGTCCCTTGTTTTGAGGTGGGTCTCTTGTAAGCAGCATATAGAGGGGTCTTGTTTTTGTATCCATTCTGCCAGTCTTTGTCTTTTGGTTGGGGCGTTCAACCCATTACGTTTAAGGTGATTATTGATAAGTATGATCCCGTTGCCATTTACTTTATTGTTTTGGGTTCGGGTTTATACACCCTTTCGTGTTTCCTGTCTAGAGAATATCCTTTAGAATTTGTTGGAGAGCTGGTTTGGTGGTGCTGAATTCTCTCAGCTTTTGCTTGTCTGTAAAGCTTTTGATTTCTCCTTCGTATTTGAATGAGATCCTTGCTGGGTACAGTAATCTGGGCTGTAGGTTATTGTCTTTCATCACTTTAAGTATGTCTTGCCATTCCCTCCTGGCCTGAAGAGTTTCTATTGACAGATCAGCTGTTATCCTTATGGGAATCCCCTTGTGTGTTATTTGTTGTTTTTCCCTTGCTGCTTTTAATATTTGTTCTTTGTGTTTGATCTTTGTTAATTTGATAAATATGTGTCTTGGGGTGTTTCGCCTTGGGTTTATCCTATTTGGGACTCTCTATGTTTCTTGGACTTGGGTGATGATTTCCTTCCCCATTTTGGGGAAGTTTTCAACTATTATCTCCTCAAGGATTTTCTCATGATCTTTCTTTCTGTCTTCTTCTTCTGGGACTCCTATAATTCGAATGTTGGAGCATTTCATATTGTCCTGGAGGTCTCTGAGATTGTCCTCGTTTCTTTTAATTCGTTTTTCTTGTTTCCTCTCTGATTCATTTATTTCTACCATTCTATCTTCTATTTCACTAATCCTATCTTCTGCCTCCATTATTCTACTATTTGTTGCCTCCAGAGTGTTTCTGATCTCATTTATTGTGTTGTTCATTATATTTTGACTCTTTTTTATTTCTTCTAGGTCCTTGTTAAACCTTTCTTGCATCTTCTCAATCCTTGTCTCTAGGCTATTTATCTGTGTTTCCATTTTGATTTCAAGATTTTGGATCATTTTCACTATCAATATTCGGAATTCCTTCTCAGGTAGATTCCCTACTTCTTCCTCTTTTGTTTGGTTTGGTGAGCAACTCTCCTGTTCCTTTACCTGCTGAGTATTCCTCTGTCTCTTCATCTTGGTTATATTGCTGCGTTTGGGGTGGCCTTTTTATATTCTGATAATTTGTGGAATTCTCTTTATTATGGAGCTTCCTCACTTTGGGTGGGGTTCTATCAGTGGCTTGTCAAGGTTTCCTGGTTAGGGAGGCTTGTGTTGGAGTTTTGGTGGGTGGAGCTGGGTTTCTTCTCTCTGGAGTGCAGTGGAGTGACCCGTAATGGGTTATGAGACATCAAAGGTTTTGGGATAATTTTGAGCTGCCTGTATATTGAGGCTCAGGGGAGTGTTCCTGTGTTGCTGGAGAATTTGGGTGGTATGTCTTGTTTTGGAACTTGTTGGCCCTTGGGTGGAGCTTGGTTTCAGTGTAGGTATGAAGGCATTTGATGAGCTCCTATTGCTTAATGTTCCCTGAATTCAAGAGTTCTCTAATGTTTTCAGGCTTTGGGTTTAAGCTTCCTGCTTCTGGTTTTCAGTTTTATTTTTACAGTAGCCTCTAGACTTCTCCATCTATACAGCACTGATGATAAAACATCTAGGTTAAAGATGAAAAGTTTCTCCACATTGAGGGACACTCAGAGAGGTTCACTGAGTTACAAGGAGAAGAGAAGATGGAGGGGGTAGTTAGAGGTAACTGGAATGAGATGCGTTGAGATCAAGAGAGGAGAGAGCAAGCTAGCCAGTAGTCACTTCCTTATGTGCGCTCTATAGTCTGGACCGCTCAGAGGTATTTACAGAGTTATACGGGGAAGAGGAGAGGGAGGAAGTAGACAGAGGTGACCAGGAGGATAAGAGAGGGGAATGAGTAGGAGAGAGACAAATCCTACCTGTAACCAGTTCCTTAGGTGTTCTCTACCGTCTGGAACACACAGAGATTCACAGAGTTGGATAGAGAAGAGATGGGGGAGAAAAGAGACAGAGGTCACCTGGTGGAGAAAAAGGAGAGGCCAGAGGAGGAGAGAGTGGTCAAGCCAGTAATCTCGCTCTCAGGTAAACTTGGGTAGTGAAGTTTGGGTTTTTAAATGTACAAAATTGACAATAAAAACCTAAGAGCAAAGATTAAAAATCTGGAGTAGAGGTTGGATTTTCAAAGATACAATATTAAAGAAAAGCAGAAGGAAAAAGGAAGAAAGAGAAAAAAAAAGAATTATTAAAAAACAAATAAACAAAAACAAAACAAAACAAAACAAAACACCAACAACCATCCAAAGAGTATATATGGTGTTTGCCTTAAAAAAAAAAAAAAAGTCTTTTTTTTTTTTTAAATAGTAATACTAGGTTATAGAAATAAAAATTAGAGGAGAAATAGAAGACTTAACAATTTAAAAAAAGCTCAGAAAAAAATGGAAAAAAAAAAGCAAAAAGCAAAAAAAAAAAAACAAAAAACAAAAAAAAGAATGATTTTAAAAATATTAAAAAATTAAAAATATATCTGGCTCTTCTCTGATGTTATGGGCCGTGTGGGCTCACTTCCAAGGTGGTTCCCTCTGTTTAACTTCTTCTGTTTGCTGGTTTTTAGACTCACTGGTTCAGTCGCGCTGTGGGGAGGGGGGATGCTGCAAACATATAGCACTGTCGTGTGCACACAGTATTTCTGCCCCGCTTGACCTGTCCTTTCTCATGGCGCACAAACTGCTCCGGCTCTACGATGCTCAGCCGGGAACCGTCTGGGGCCGGCCCTAGGCTGCGTGCACTTCCCCGGTCCAAGCCGCTCAGGTTCGGCCCTCAGGCAGCCCTCAGAGGCACATATGCCGCTGGGACTGCGCTTTGTGCCCTTCCCAGGTCCGAGTAGCTCAGGAGTTTGGCGAGCGTGATCGCTGCGGCTTGTCACCTTTTCCGCCGCTGCCGCTCAGCTCTCTGGGTGGACCGCTGGCGCACCCCGTGAGGCAGACTGTGACTGTCCAGCACCCCCAGAAGTCTTAGCAAAGGAGCCTGCTTGCAGTTAGGTAAGTAAAGTCTCTCCGGGTCTGCAATTGCCCCTTTCCAGTCCTTACGGCTCTGGCTGCCTGTCCCCGGCAGGGGATGGTCTGCAGCCGGCTTTTTCCGCTCCGTCCTTTGTTCTGTGCTCGGTCCTGGCGGTGTCTTATGTTCGAGCTTTTCGCGTGGTAGCTATCTCACAGTCTGGTTTGCTAGCCCAAGTTAGATCGTTCTGGTTGCGCGTGGGGTGTTCCTGCCCGATTCTTACAAAGCTCTGCAGCCCGCGCCTCCCGCGCGTCCCTGCCCTGCCCCCACTTCCCAATGGCGGATGCAGGCGTCTGTGCTGCTTTTCCGCTGGGGGAGTTACTGGTGGGCTTGTAATCTCTTGGTTTTAATTATTTATCTATTTTTCCTTCCTGTTATGTTGCCCTCTGTGTTTCCAAGGCTCGCCACAGACTCGGCAGGGAGAGTGTTTCCTGGTATTTGGAAACCTCTCTTCTTAAAATTCCCTTCCCGGGACGGGCTTCCCTTCCCGGGACGGAGCTCCCTCCCCACCTCCTTTGTCTCCTTTTTCGTCTTTTATATTTTTTCCTACCTGTTTTTGAAGACAATGGTCTGCTTTTCTGGTTGCCTGATGTCCTCTGCCAGCCTACAGAAGTTGTTTTGTGGAGTTTGCTCGGCTTTGAAATGTTCTTTTGAGGAATTTGTGAGGGAGAACGTGATCTTCCCGTCCTATTCCTCCGCCATCTTTCCCAAATGTCTCGAGAACTCTCATTATCAAGACAGCTAGCTGCATATTCTCCTGACTCTAAAATCATTTTACTACCAGCAAAGCACTCATCTCTGTTAATTTTAAAACTATAGGTCAGATCATAAATAATTATATATATGTTAGCAAAGATTCAGAATATGTCTAAGAAAAGAGTTACATCATAAAATCTTTGGAAAATATACATTCGTATATTAGTTTTGCCCTATGATTGATTTGATCTTTAAAGTTGTAAAGTGCAGCTAAGTTTGGGAGCCAAGTTATTAATAAAGACTGATTTACTTTTGACAAAGAGTTGATTGATTGATTTAATTACTATGAAATCCAAAATTTTATGTAGTAATTTCATAAAATTTAGGATAGTGACAGATTTAGAGAAGTCAAATTGTCCCTTAAGCAAAATACTTATCTTAGTTCAGCATATTTTCTGCCTACTCTGTCTATTAAGTGGATTTGAACACTCAGAGTCAAAAAACTATAGACTATGATTCATATATTTAAATCATGAAAGAAAATTTATTTTTAAAATGTGGTGCATTCCAAAATATATTTCATGCTTTAATAATCTGAATCATAGTCTATTTGAACTGTGGTGTTGGAGAAGACTCTTGAGCATCCCTTGGACTGAAAGGAGATCAAACCAATCGATCGTAAAAGAAATCAACCCTGAATATTTATTGGAAAGATTGATGCTGAAGCTGAAGCTGAAGCTCCAGAACTTTGGCCACCTGATGTGAAGAGCCAGTTCAATTGAAAAGACCTTGATGCTGGGAAAGATTGAAGGCAGGAAGAGAAGGGGATGACAGAGGATGAGATGGATACATAGCATCACTGACCCAATGAACATGAGTTGAGCAAGCTCCAGGAGACAGTGAAGGACTGGAAAGAAGCCTGGCATGCTGCAGTCCATGAGGTCTTAAAAAGTTAGACACGACTGACCAACTGAACAACAAACAACAGATAAGTGGTATTTCTCTCAGTAAAAGTACATAATTGTTACTTGATAAGATTATTAATATACAAATTAAAAATAGGATAAACAATATAACAGATAAAGGATAACAACAAAATGACTTCTTTGTTAGGGCAGCTCTTTCTAAGTAATCTGAGGATGGATTGGAATTTTATACAGGAAATGAGATAACTGAGAGTATGAGATTTTTTTGAAGTATTTTAGATGTATGATATCAGAGAAAATTTATCTAAGAAGTATGATGCTGCAGGTTGATTACAAATTTCAAAAGATCCTCATTAAAAGCCATTTTAAAAGTATACCATGTCTTAGTTATAATAAAGGTACTTTAGTATGATCAGAAGACAAAGTTTTATTTAAAAGTTGCCTATATATACCCACAAAAATGCTTTTTGGTTTTAAATGAAAGACCAACAAAGTTGGACAAAAGTGGTTGGGATCAGTCAGAACAGATACCTCACTGGTGGGTAATTTTAGAGTTAGATTCTCAATAAACAAGTTAGTGAGTAAAATAAGTAGTTTTAATGCTGTTGTGCCTTTGTTTCCAAAGTTGAGATTTTTCTGTTTATACAACTTCAGGAACGAGTCTCAAGATTCAGTGTTTTCATCATGTTTTCTTTTCAAAGAACTTTTTTCAGATAAAATTTACAGATGGTACAATCTACCCATTTACAGTGTACAACTTAATGGATTTTAGTATATTCACAGATCCTTGCAACCATAATCACAGTCAATTTTAGAACAATTTCATCATCTTAAAAAGAAAACCTGACAGATTTTAATGTGTTTCAATGGTTTTAACTTGTTTTAATTGATTATTATTAATAACTTATAGCTCAATATTCAGAAAACTAAGATCATGGCATTCGGTCCCATCACTGCCTGGCAAATAGATGGGGAAACAGTGGAAATAGTTGCTGACTTTATTTTTTTGGGCTCCAAAATCACTGCAGATGGTGATTGCAGCCATAAAATTAAAAGATGCTTACTCCTTGGAAGGAAAGTTATGACCAACCTAGAGAGCATATTAAAAAGAAGAGACATTACTTTGACAGCAAAGGTCCGTCTAGTCAAGGCTACGGTTTTCCCAGTAGTCATGTATGGATGTGAGAGTTGGACTGTGAAGAAACTTGAGCACCGAAGAATTGATGCTTTTGAACTGTGGTGTTGGAGAAGACTCTTGAGAGTCCCTTGGACTGCAAGGAGATCCAACCAGTCCATCCTAAAGATCAATCCTGGGTGTTCATTGAAAGGACTGATGTTGAAGCTGAAACTCCAATACTTTGGCCACCTGATGTGAAGAACTGACTCATTTGAAAAGACCCTGATGTTGGGAAAGATTGAGGGCAGAAGGAGAAAGGAATGACAGAGGATGAGATGGTTAGATGGCGTCACCAAGTCAATGGACACGAGTTTGGGTAAACTCCGGGAGCTGGTGACGGACAGGGAGGCCTGGCATGCTGTGGCTCATGGGGTCGCAAAGAGTCAGAGATTACTGAGCGACTGAACTGAACTGAACTCAATAACTTTAATAATTTAATAATTCACTAATATAATGATTAATTTAATAATTTTAATGTATAGAAAGGATATATCAGCCTTTCTCCTGGAACTATCCTTAAAGATGGATGAAGGAGGAATCTTTGTGGCTTGACACATCCCTTATGCCAGTGACTTACTTCCTCCTCAGTTTGAGACCAAATAGACTTATAATTGGGGAAAAAAAGGAAAAGACATAGCTAACTTTAGGTCATCAGTACAAGATGAAAGTGTGATTGCCAGTTAATGAGTCTGAATTCATGAGCAATTTGAGAATCAATCTATTCACATTCACTCCAGAACACATTGTTCTTTGCATCTATTTAAATATGAAATGGCTTACATCTTCTTTCCTGGAGGGGACTAAATTGTGGTACAATTTCATATATCTTGATGCAAAAAAAAAATTGTTATTTTCATTATAGTACGCTGACATCCTTAGTGAAATTCAAATATTTTCTATCTCAAGAAATTATCAAAATTGTTGATATATCAGATCAGGAAAACATATGTCTTCCTTTATCTAGCTGATATACAGATATGAATATATTTTACCTTTTATTTCACAACTACATGAACACACACACAAACAAAATAGGTATAAACAAAATACACACAAACATATATACAGAAATCAGTGCAAGTTAATGTTTCATTTGGAATGTTTTTTTAGCTCTTTCCACAATCAAGATTATATTGAGGAATTATTTAAAGTAATTATTTTATGTGTATTAAAATTAGCAATAAAAGCTTAAATTTTTTATTGCTTTCTTCAGATAGTTTTGTAAACACAAGACAGAAAGTCCTCCAAACAGAAAAATATTTTGTCATCAAAATAACATTTCTGTTCTACCTGTTACTTCTTCCTTTTCCAACACCTTATCATCCCTTTTTCCAATAGAAAATTAATTATCTCTGGTGGCTCAGATGGTAAAAGGATCTGCCTGCAATGCAGGAGACCCCGGTTTGGTCCTTGGGTCAGGAAGATCCCCTGGAGAAGGGAATGGCTACTCACTCCAGTATTTTGTCTGGAGAATTTCATGGACAGATAACCCTGGAAGGCTACAGTTCATGAGGCTGCAGAGTCAGACATGACTGAGTGACACACATTCCATGGACTTAGTTACTCTTCATATATATCATCTTTTAATGCCCTAATGATAAGGTTTTTGAGGAAATGTCTCTCTTGGGATCTTATAGTGTATATTAGCATTTAATGTTTGAGAAGGCTTAAGGTGGAGATTTCTGTTTAAAAGAGTCTCTTAAATATTCTTGGCCATAGAACCCTTTGTTCAAATAACATTAATTAACATACTATAGAATACATTTTGGGAAGAGATTTAGTTCAGTTCAGTTCAGTCACTCAGTCGTGTCCGACTCTTTGCGACCCCATGAATCACAGCACGCCAGGCCTCCCTGTCCATCACCAACTCCCGGAGTTCACTCAGACTCATGTCCATCGTGTCCGTGATGCCATCCAGCCATCTCATCCTTTGTCATCCCCTTCTCCTCCTGCCCCCAATCCCTCCCAGCATCAGAGTCTTTTCCAATGAGTCAACTCTTCACATGAGGTGGCCAAAGTACTGGAGCTTCAGCTTTAGCATCATTCCTTCCGAAGAAATCCCAGGGCTGATCTCCTTCAGAATGGACTGGTTGGATCTCCTTGCAGTCCAAGGGACACTCAAGAGTCTTTTCCAACACCACAGTTCAGAAGCATTATTTCTTCGGTGCTCAGCTTTCTTCACAGTCCAACTCCCACATCCATACATGACCACTGGCAAAACCATAGGCTTGATTAGACGGACCTTTATTGGCAAAGTAATGTCTCTGCTTTTGAATATGCTATCTAGGTTGGTCATAACTTTTCTTCCAAGGAGTAAGCGTCTTTTAAATTCATGGCTGCAATCACCATCTGCAGTGATTTTGGAGCCCCCCCAAATAAAGTCTGAGATTAGTTGACTGTTTTCTTTTTAATGACTTCTGTATTGTTTGGGGAATGAATAGACTTGGGAATGCAACTTTTTTCATACTTTGTGTTATATATTTAAGCTAGATTTCTTAAAATTGAAATGATTCATAGAAATAAATCATAGGCATTTTAAAATAATCTGTTTAGGAGTTGTTCAATTGCTTCCAAAAGGGTTCTACTGGTTATGACATACCTGAGTCTGTTTCATTCCTTAAACATTTGCATGGACTTATATTTTACATTTGCTAATATAGTAAGAATAAAGAGCATTTTACTTGATTTTCCTTTATTTTATGAAACATTTAGGTTTAGATATCTGTCTGAGATGTTTGAAATAACCATATGTTCATATCATCTATTAATCCTAACATTTACAATTTCATATATTTTTATTCAATTGGAAAACAATTGTAATATTTATTTAAGTTTTAGTTAATTTGGCCTAACAAATGTTTACACAATCATCCCTTGAAATCTGTGGAATACAGATAGCAGGACTCCTTAAGATACAAAAATCGAAGGATGCTCAAGTCCCTTGTACAAAATGGCATAGTATTTGCATATAACCTGCACAAATCCTCCCTTATACTTTAAATTATCTCTAGGTTACTTATAATATCTAATACATTACAAACACTATTAAATTTCTGCTGGCACAAGGCAGATTCAACTTTTCCTTTTGCAACTTTCTGGATTTTTTCTCAAATATTTTTGATCTGTGGTTGGTTGAATTTTGAAGATGCCAGACCCATGGATATGGAGGCCCAACTGTACTCAGTTGTGCAACATTAAAGGCATTACATTATGCTACTCCCTTTTTTGATTTCTAGTAAATTTTTAAAGTCATTGTCAAGGTGAAGAACGATTCAGCTAATAATTCTATTGATGTTACCATTCTTTTCTTTGGTTTCAAGTATCAAAAACCAATCTGAACTATTTAAAGAAAAAACAGAAATTTCATAGGAAAATAAAGATATGTTTTTTAATGGTTCAGTAGAGTATCTCTCAAAATTCAGAATTTTGGACAATCAAAACACAGGAAAGCTGTTGATAGTCAACCTCAAGATATTCACACTTGCCATTCTGAAAGCAAGTCAAAGCTTTAATGAGATTTTTCCTCAACCACTTGGTGGCTTGTAACTGATTCCAAATTTGACATTCCAAGAAGAGATACTCTGACTAGCCCAGCTCTCGAACAATGTAGCTGATACTAATATTGTAGATATAATATGAGCAACACGTATTTGATCATAACTTGTTGGGATCCCCATGAAGACTCCTGGCCCTAGACAAGTTAAAGGATCAGGTCTCAAGTCATTAGAAAAAGTTGAAAGAAGAGATGTGCCAACTATGCAATACCAACCTGTGGCTGGAGTCCCATGCTCATTGTTTCATTTCCCATCCCTGCACACTCAGAAGTTATTGCCCCTGCTCCATCTTCAGATCAGATCACCGTTTCCCTCAAGGGAGGACATATATATATACATATGGATATATGTGTGTGCATGTGTATACATGCATATATATATATATATATATATATATATGCAAGATGGTTATATCAATGTTAGGAGCTGATTTTGAACTAGTTTAACTAGTTTTGTCTGAGATCTGATAATATTAGGGAGTCAATTTCTGCAAATGTGTATTGAATATATTTTTTAAAAAAAGTTTCTATAGAGAAAATATTCCATATACTTGGTATACGACAATTTGGTTCTTTATGTCCTCAGTATTATCTGACTGTTTAAATCTTCCAAGCCAATCATTTGTATGTTAAATCTTTTACTACAATTCTGTTTCTAAAAAGAAGAGACCCTAGACCAAAACCCATCTGCAGATGTATTTTGTTAGATACACCTAACTTTTACTGTGGTAAAATACCACACAACAACATACATTTCACCACTTAAATAATTTTAAATTGTACTATTCACTGTATTAAGATACATTCACATTGTTGTGCAACCATGATCACTACCATCTCTTTTTTTTTTTCATTATCCCACATGGTTAAGCAATAATTCCTGATTATAGCCATCACAGCCCCAGAAGAACACCATTTACTCTTCTGTCTCTATGAATTTAACTACTCTAGATACCTCATGTAAGCAGAATTACTCCTTTTTAAGACTGAGTAATATTCCACTATAAATGTGTGTGTGTGTGTGTGTGTGTGTGTGTGCATGCATGCACTCAGTTGCAGTTGTGTGCAGTTCTTTGCAACTCCATGGACTGCAGCCCACACCAAGCTCTATGTCCATGGGATTTCCCAGGTAAGAATACTGGAGCTGGTTGCCATTTCCTACTCCAGGGGATCTTCACAATTCAGAGACTGAACCCACATCTCTTGCACTGGCAGGCAGATTCTTTAGCACAGGGCCACCTGGGAAGCCATTGTATATATATATATTTGTAAAACATTTATTTTCTATATTTTTTCATAAGAGCTGTCTGAGTGAATCTGAAGTTGTGTTTAATTGTGACTTTGATATACATTCTCACATAACATTTTCAAACATTTAAAAAAGTAGCCAATATTGAAAAGTCTAAAGATTTCACATACAAACTTAGAAGTTTAGCTTCTTTTGAAAAACTAGAGAGTATGATAATAAACAGTTCAATCTAGCAGCAATGAGCCAGAGCTGAGACGTAGTAGCTACCTACCTTTAGGTAGGGTATATACTTTCCTATACCAAATAGATCATTTTCCCCCAGGCCACCCTATATGATACACTCACATTTTCATAGCGCCAATAAATAGTAAGTTCGCCTTCCCTGTCATCAAATCATTCTAGACAATATACACTTTTATCTGGATTTAGTCCATAAATATTCTGATGTTCAACTGCCATGGGGTTGAGAGGACAATAGTTGATTGTGGGCATAAAAATAGCTTTAGTAGCTTGAGTGAAATTACTCTATTTCAGTTGTTATGACCATATTAGGTCTATAAACATGGAGTTTGTGGCCAGCTTTTAACTCAGAATGTATCCTAAATTGAAATTATCTCTACAAGTGTTGCTGCTTTGAGTGTTTTAGAAATCTAATTAAATTCAAGACAGATTTGGAAATTGCCTTAAGGTACTTATGCAAGCAGTATTTGTAAAAACAAGAAAAAGCAAATTGCTATTTTAATGGGAAAAACATTCAGCCATGAAGACTATTTTTCTAATTTTTGACTGTAACAGGGCTTCTTTGACTCGGGTCTACTCACAGCTACTACAACCTATACCCCGAATCAGCACCCTTACTCTTCTTATGGTATCTGCTTGAATCCATTGCAACATTTCCTTTTTAATAAGGAAAGAAGTAAGATCATGACTGCAGTAATATGACACATTCTGTTTCCCTACATGGCTAGGTTTTGAGTCTGAAATGAGGGAGAAGTTCATGGGGTTCTCAAGGCAAGAATACTAAAGTGGTTTGCCATCCCCTTGCCAAACTGGAACAAACTCTGGAAAATTCTTAAAGAGATGAGAATACCAGACCATCTGACCTGCCTCTTGAGAAAGCTGTATGCAGGTGAGGAAGCAACAGTTACAACTGGACATGGAATAACAGACTGGTTCCAAATAGGAAAAGGAGTATGTCAAGGCTGTATATTGTCGCCCTGCTCATTTAACTTATATACAGAGTACATCATGCGAAATGCTGGGTTGGATGAAGCACAAACTGGAATCAAGTTTGCCAGGAGAAATATCAATAACCTCAGATATGGAGATGACGTCACTGTTATGGTAGAAAGTGAAGAAGAACTAAAGAGCTTCTTGACGAAAGTGAAAGAGGAGAGTGAAAAAGTTGGATTAAAACTCAACATTCAGAAAACTAAGATCATGGCATCTGGTTCCATCACTTCATGGGAAATATATGGGGAAAAAATGGAAACAGTGACAAAATTTATTTTCTTGGGCCCCAAAATCACTGTAGATGGTGACTGCAGCCATGAAATTAAAAGACACTTGCTCCTTGTAAGAAAAGTCATGACCAACCTAGACACCATATTAAAAAGCAGAGACATTACTTTGCCAACACAAGTCTGTCTAGTCAAAGCTATGGTTTTTCCAGTAGTCATGTATGGATGTGAGAGTTGGACTATACAGAAAGCTGAGTGCCAAAAAATTGATGCTTTTGAACTGTGGTGTTGGAGAAGACTCTTGAGAGTCCCTTGATCTGCAAGAAGATTCAACCAGTTCGTCCTAAAGGAAATCAGTCCTGAATATTTTTTGGAAGGACTGATGCTGAAGCTGAAACTCCAAAACTTTGGCCACCTGATGTGAAGAACTGACTCATTTGAAAAGACCCTGATGCTGGGAAAGATTGAAGGCAGAAGGAGAAGGGGATGACAGAGGAAGAGATGTTTGGATGGCATCACTGACTCAATGGAGATGAGTTTGAGTAAATTCCGGGAGTTGGACAGGGAGGCCTGGCGTTCTGAGTCCATGGGATCACAAAGAGTTGGACACAACTGAGCAACTGATCTGAATTGAACTGAACTGAGGGAGAAGTTAAAGGAAGAAACATGTAGAACAATTTTAGGCAAAATCAGAATGGCATGGGAACAGGGAAACCAAGTATGGTTCAAAATTGAGAAGGATAATGATTTTTTTTTTTCTTTGCTTCTCTGCATAGAACATAGCATGCAGCTGGAGGATTGAAAACATTGGCAACATTCAGAGATAGCAAGCTTTGCATAAAAACTGTTGGTTTCCAGATGGCACCAACAATATGGATGCTTCTCTGTGCAGTTTAGCAGGAAAAGGAATTGGACAAGCAGAATGAGGACCAGAGGAACAATTCCTGAGCAAAGGCTATGCCCTGAATGTAACTGAAAGCCTGATTTATTAACACATTGTGTGAGAAAGCTACCTGGGAAGGGCCAGAAATAAATAAGGACACTTTGAGGGGTTCTAGTTTTCAAAATGTAGATTCCTGGGGATTCTTATCATTATGATTCAGATAAGAATAGAAACCCTGCAAATTTTTCCATATTGATTTGAATTATTGGCTTATTCACGTGTATCAGTTAAAATGCCCTCTACTGTTTATAACAGGCAAAACCACTTTTAAAAAATGGCTTGAAGAGTGAGAAGGGTAGTCTTTTGTGTAGTAGCTCAGATGGTAAAGAATTTGCCTGCAATGAGGGAGACCTGGGTTTGATCCCTGGATTGGAAAGATTCCCTAGAGGAGGGCATGGTAACCCACTCCAGTATTCTTGCCTGGAGAATTCCATGGACAGAGGAGCCTGGCAGGGTACAGTTCAAAGGGTTCACAAAGAGTCGGACAAAAGTGAGAGACTAAACACAGCACAGAACAGTCTAGAGGAAGCAGTATTCAGGTGTGGTGGTTTACATTTCTGCTGTCTTCTTGGCTCTTCCCTTTACCAAAGGGTGGCTATTCTTAGGCTATATTAGGGAATTTTCAGCCAGTATAGATGCTATATTCATATATTAGTCCAGATAGAAAAATAAAGGAAACTATTCCCAGAATTTCTCATAGATTTTGCTTGCAGGTTATTGGCCAGAATTTGGTAAAAATGTCCAATTGTAAGAATATAGTGGTTAAGAAAATGAGATATCAATGGTTAGCTTTGATTTATGAGAAAAATCTCCTGAGGTTAGGAATGGAGATTACTTTCCCCTTAGTGACATGAGGGTAGAGATTGAATTTAAACAGAAAAGGGAATTCAAAGGTGGGAGAGGAAAGATTAAATAGATTATGAGGACAATCAAGAGTATCTATCTTTGAAACATTCAAGTTGATGGCTGAAGCAGTGAAGACTCTGGTGTCCCATAGCAAACCTGTATTTGATCTCAAGGCAAGTTAGTCTAGTTTTCTGAACTATGAGCCACACCCAAAGGAAAGATGAAACCATAGGGACAATCTATAATTTCCTGAATGAACAAATATATAGAGTTAGCTTCCACAAGAAAACTTACATAAACAATCTCATTTCCAGACCAGGGAGGAGAAGATGCAAGAAACACTATCAAGAATGAAAGGAGAAGAAAGCAAAAGTTTTTCAAAGCTCAAAGGAGACTCATTAAAGCTGAAGATTAATTTAAAAAAATGTTTTTTATGATTCAATATTATGTTTTTCACATGCCTTTCCCATTCCATCTCTCCCATTCCTTCCATATGTTAATATCTTGGGGGATATATTTATTTTTATAAGCTCTATTTCACTCACTCACTTAGTCATGTCTGACTTTTTGTGACCCAATTTACTATAGCTCTTCAGGCTCCTCTGTTCATACAGAATACTGGAGTGGGTTGCCATTCCCTGTTAAGAAATATGCTGATGATATATATGCTGAAGTACATAAAAGGGAAAATGTATGAATGGGAGGAGAGTTGATGAGGAAAAAAATAATTATATGACTTTGCTGGAACAGATTAACAATTTATACAATTTGCCATGGAATACTACTCTAAACATTGGATTGGCTCAAGTGGAGAATCAAATAACTGTCACTACCTTCACCCTTTATTTTTTCACCCTAGTGCCAACCAACTAGTGGATTCATACATATATGAATCTAATATATAATAATCTATTTAAAATTAATAATAATGGCAGCAGCAGCACCAATACTCTATTAAAATACATTGTATATCACCTAGCTTTTCTTTGTATGATTTCCAGCATGTCAAATTCAATATAAATTCATATTTAATGATTTTCAATGTCATTTAGAGGAAACAACACTTTTATGAAATTTGCCTTATGCATATATGTACATATGTTATA
Organism: Ovis aries; assembly: GCF_016772045.2. NCBI lineage: Eukaryota > Metazoa > Chordata > Mammalia > Artiodactyla > Bovidae > Ovis > Ovis aries. The sequence continues at coordinate 41,704,888 of NC_056061.1, forward strand.
TATTTATGCTGATTTTTATGTGTTCAGTTATTTAAAGAGTAAGTCTATATTCATTAATGAAATAACTAAAGAAGAGTAAGAGTATTTGTACTCTAATTTGAAATAATTAGTTTGCATATATGCAAATATCAATAGAACTGAGAACGCATATAAGATGATTTTTAAAAAACTATCTTTTCCAATTTGTTTCAACAAATATTTGGACTATCCACGGAGTAATGCAGTTTAAATAGTAAATGCTTTCAGAGGAAATAGATTTTGAGACCAGTATTGAAAGAACATGTCAGGTCAAGACTTAGGGTAAAATAATTGTAAAGAGAAGGCCTCCAAAGGTAGAAAATGTGCTGCAATTATATGAGGGCAAAGAAACAAGTGATGTTTACTGTCACTTGTAGAGTGACAGTACTGTAGTACTTGTAGAGTACTGCTAGAGTATGTGTTTGTTGCATCATAGAAATTGTGGCTCTTGAGATGATGAGAAAGGGTACATCAAAGAAACATTGCATTGAATGCCACAGAATCCTAGGGGCCAAAGTGGCCACTTACCTCATTTGCTTGACAATAACAGTTGTTTGGGGGGGGGGATGCATAACACAATTTTAAATTAATTCTCCAACCAATCAGTCCTAAAGGAGATCAGTCCTGAATCTTCATTGGAAGGACTGTTGCTGAAGCTGAAACTCCAATACTTTGGCCACATGATGGGAAGAACTGATTCACTGGTAAAGACCCTGATGCTGGGAAAGATTGAAGGCAGGAGGAGAAGGAAATGACAGAGGATGAGGTGGTTGGATGGCATCACTGACTTGATGGACTGAGATGGCTCCAGGAGTTGGTGATGAACAGGGAAGCCTGGTGTGCTGCAGTCCCTGGGGTCACAAGGAATCAGACATGACTGAGCGACTGAAGCGAACTGATGGAGAATCTGAAAAAAGTAATAAGCATCTGTGCTAACTGATAATGCTTGGATAAGAGCACAGAACATGAATTTTACAGTTAACTCAAGGTATTGTGGATAATGCCTTAATTCTAAGGAGGCTTGATTGCACTCTTTGGAGTTTTTGAAAAAACTTTTCTGCAAATTATTCAAAATATACAATTTAGAAATTTCAATTTACTAAGCTTTATTGATTTTTAAGCTTCTTTAAATCAGTGGCACATATTTTTATAGCTTTATATTAACCATATTTCTCATTAAGTATAGACCCATGTAATTTCATGCTAACATGTTAAACTCATTTGAAATCTTGAAGGTACATTCAACTAAATCTTCATTATGACTGACAGGCTGCAATTTCATCTGACAATGATATTTTAAAAATTACCTGAAAGTAAACTAATTACATTTTCCTCAAAAAAATTTAAATGATCATTAGTTCGTACACTTGATTTTTTTTTCTCATCATCCATAATTATTCTGTCAAGGTGGTAAATACACACCTACAATTCTTTCTGTGTATAATGAGTCACTAAATTGCAATAGTTGAATTTGTAATTTGAATTCCAAGTGACAAAACTCCTATTAGAAATATTCGCAGAACTTGCATGTTATGTAAAAGTTCTTTAAGTTTAAAATGTGCTTAGCCTGAAATATATGAGCATTATGAGATGTTTTACATAGAGATGCAAGTGGCCTATAAATGCCTTCACATCTCCCATGATAATGTGGTTGCTGCTCTAAAAACAGGAAAGCATACTGTAACAAATATATCCAATTTGTAGTTCTCTGCCTTTAACATTGGTAACATATTGAATGGGCATAAGGCTTCCTTGCTCATTTGATAAAAACATCACCATATCTAGGTCACAAACTGCTCAATTCAAATGTGTGTCCTAGTATTTTACAGTAAATTTGTTTCTCAGACCTCAGAGGTAAAACTGCTGAGTTTTTTACTCCTAATCAATTTTACATATTAATACCATTAATTATTATTTTGACAGGAGGAAATTTTTTCCTGCTAAGAGATACTCAAGTGAGAAGAGTCAGTTCTTTATGAACTTGATGAAGGCCAGATACCTTGTTATGCGTGCCTGACCATGTTTTAAAAGTAAGATACCCAAAACAAACTCAGAACCATTCCACTTAAATTAGCTCCCAGTTTAGAACAGGTATTTTTATTTTTGTCAGCAGTAGCATCAATGCCCAGTTATTTATATATTACAAAAAGAGGTGAGGTAGTTTGGACAAGGATGGTAGCTGCAGAGCTGATAAGAATATTCAGAATGTGAAGATATACAAAGACACACATGCACACTTTAATTTCAGTAATAGTTGACATGTTTAGTATAAATTTCTAAGAGTTTTAACCTACACATACAACTCAGTCAGTTCAGTCGTTCAGTTGTGTCCAATTCTTTGCATCTCCACGGACTGCAGCACTCCAGGCTTTCCTGCCCATCAACAACTCCCAGAGCTTGTTGAAACTCATGTCTATCCAGTTGGTGATGCCTTCCAAATATCTCATCCTCTGTCATCCCCTTCTCCTCCTGCCTTCAATCGTTCCCAATATCAGGGTATTTTCCAGTGGGTCAGTTCTTCACATCATGTGGCCGAAGTATTGGAGTTTCAGCTTCAGCATCAGTCCTTGCAATGAATATTCAGGACTGATTTCCTTTAGGGTTAACTGGGTGGATCTCCTTGCTGTCCAAGGGACTCTCAAGAGTCTTCTCCAACACCATGATTCAAAAGCATCAATGCTACAGTACTCAGCTTACTTTATGATCCAACTCTCACATCTTTACATGACTACTGGGAAAACCATAGCTTTGATTAGACAGACCTTTGTTGGCAAAGTAATGTCTCTGCTTTTAAATATACTGTCTAGGTTGGTCATAAGTTTTCTTCCAAGGAGCAAGCGTATCCCAATTTCATGGCTTCAGTCACCATCTGCAGTGATTTTGGAGCCCAAGAACATAGTCTGTCACTGTTTGCATTGATTCCCCATCTATTTACCATGAAGTGATGGGACTGGATGCCATGATCTTCGTTTTTTGAATGTTGAGTTTTAAGCCAGCTTTTTCACTCTTCTCTTTCATTTTCATGAGGAGTCTCTTTACTTCCTCTTTGCTTTCTGCCATTAGAGTGGTGTAATATGCACATCTGAGGTTAATGATATCTCTCCTGGCAATCTTGATTTCAGCCTGTGCTTCATCCAGCCCGGCATTTCGCATGATGTACTCTACATATAAGTTAAGCAGGTTGACAACGTACAGCCTTGATGTTCTTTTTTCCCAATGTGGAACCAGTCTACTGTTCCAAGTCTGATTCTAATTGTTGCTTCTTGAGCTGCATACAGGTTTCTCAGAAGGCAGGTAAGGTGGTCTGGTATTCTCAGTGACAATATACAGCCTTGATGTACTCCTTTCCCAATCTAGAAGTGAGAATAAGGAAAAAATGGAAGCTGAAGCCATGATGAGAACTGCCTTCACAGTTTCCTAGCTATATGAAACATCTGGGGAAATGTGAAGTGCTGACTGATAAAGACACGCAATGTGAGAGTTGTAAATTCAGTTTTATTTCAAGACTTTCTGAGAACTACAGCCCAGGAGAAAGCCTCTTGGATAGCTGTGAGGAACTACTTTGAAGAGGTAGCAAGGAAGGTCAGAAAACTATAACCATTTTGGTTAAGGAGTTATGTTTGATAAAGTGCACAGAATGATAGAAGATTGCTGCTAGTCATGAAGAGTAGGTATCTCTATTAATGATCTTAGCGCTTTCCTAGGTAGGAGAAGATGCAAGAAATTGGATTCATAAAATTTTATCTTAAAAATTTCTATCTGAAGGCCTATTGTACCAGTTTTTCCCAGAACTCAGAGTACCTCATTTCTTATCTCCACTCTGAAGTCCTCTCAGGTTCAGAAAGTACAATGGCTAATGAATAATCCTTGTAGAGGATGGCCATAAGTGTCATTCTTATAGTATATGGAATGGAAATGTGGTATCAAAGGTTATGAATCAGTATCTCTCTCTGTCTCCATTTGCAATGGTTCTTCCTTGCTCAGCCAGGGAACCTCAAGGTATAAACTGTTTTCAATATAAAAGAGAAATGACTTACTGATTCTAACTGGTCAGTATTCCTCTTGGTATTTTATTTTTTTACTTCCCTCTGCTTATGGATTTTTTGTTTGCTTCACAAGAAATTTTAATGTTTTCTGACAAGATCTTTTGTTATGTTCTTTTGGGAATTGTTAAAACTCTTTTTTTCTCCTTTTCTTTCTTTGCTGTGCTTAGTCACTCAGTTGTGTCTGACTTATTATGACCCCATGGGACTTTAGCCTGCCAGGCTCCTCTGTCCATGGTGATACTCCAGGCAAGAATACTGGAGTGGGTAGCCTATCGCTTCTCCAGGGGAATCTGCCCAACCTAGGGATCAAACCAGTGTCTCCTGCATTGCAGGAGGATTCTTTACCAGCTGAACTACCAAGGAAACCCTTAGTCTCTCAAGTCAAATTCTGTGCTTGACTGTCTCCTGCCTAGACTTTCCAAAGTGTTACTGATTTGTAAATCAAAAGACAGTAGTTAATTAGGAACACAACTTTAAATGAGCTTTGAGTCTTAAGGAAATTATGTGGGTTTTTTTTTTTTTTTTTGGTCTTTGTTTTTTACTAACAATAAAAGGAATTTCGTTTTCAATTTTATGTCTTGAAATATACCTAATTGAGTTTTGTAAACTTTTAAAACATTTCTCAGCAATGTGTGTTAGTTGCTCAGTCGTGTCTGACCCTTTGTGACCCATAGACTGTCCATGGGATTTTCTCCTCTGTCCATGGAATTTTCCAGGCAAGAATACTGGAGTGGGGGGCCATTTACTCCTCCAGGGAGTCTTCCCAACCCAGGGATCGAACCCAGGTCTCCTGGGTCTCCTGTATTGCGAGCAGATTCTTTACTGATGAGCTATCAGGGAAGCCACAGATATTATACCTTAGTAAAGCTTTAAAAAATAGTTTAGTTTAATTGAAAGATCTCTATGCCCCAGTCTTTTTAGCAGAGAGGTATGGCAACCATATACTCCACCATCTCTCCTTATGCCCTGGGGGAAGTGGTGGTAGTCAATCTTTCATCAGTGGCAACAAATATGGTGAGTAATAGAGAACATTTTTCATCAATAGGAAGATGCTTTGATATGTGTTTTTATATCAGTGCTTTGGGGAGGCCTATGCTTTAGTCTTAAACTTTGAAAATTCGTTAAAAAATTCTGAAAATTATATTTTACTCTCAACAAATTAAAATGTTTATCTTAGGGGAATGCTGAATAATATATTATTGTAAATTCTAATATATTAACTCTATTTCATATATTTGAATATCCTTAAAACTAAGTATTATTACACTTGAGAAATAACAGAAATCTTAAAATTTTTCCTGTCATTTGAGAAAAAAATTTGATGCCATCTGTGACAGTTGTGTAATTCAACACAATTTACACTGATTTTAAAATAATTCCACATTTAAGAATTATATCTGAGTATAAATGCAAATTAGTCTTATTCAAACATTAAACCTGATATAAATTAATTGTAGTAGGATAATTTCTGTGCTAATTCACTAAAAATGCTAATGCAAGTTAGTTTAAAAGGTATTTTCCTGATGAAGTAAAAATCCAAAGATAGGGTAATCTCAAGCGTTGGTATGAGCATATTTTGAACATTACCTCAAGAGTTGAGATTTCTTCCAAACCTACTTGGCCAGCATGAACTTTACTTTGGCCAGTTTTCTCATGGTTACAAACTTTGTTGACATCTCCATGAAAAAGGAAGACAGGCTTTTTCCAACCGTAAAATAATACTTCTCTCTGTTCTGATTGGTCAGTTCAGAGAGTACGCTGTCTGCCCAAACCTGGGCCAGATGCAATCAATCACCAGAGACAGAATTGGATTTAATATCAAGATAACAAAGCATCAGTCTCATTAATTGCCTAATTTTTAGTAAGGCACAGACAGGCCCTAGGTATGTATTTATATGCTTATGTTTTCTTTTTTGAAAATTTTGCAAAATAAAATATTTTAATCCAAATTATTTAAGACTGCTGCATCTGAACTTTGATTTTCTGTGTCACACTACCTTTATTTCTAATAGTGTTCAAGTTGGTAATATTTGGAGGATTCTGCTAAGGAGAATTTGATTGGAATTTTGGGGCTTCCCTGGTGGCTCAGATGATAAAGAATCTGCCTGTAATGCAGGAGACTCAGGTCCAATTCCTAGGTGAGGAAGACCCGTTGGAGAATGAAATGGCTACCCACTCCAGTATTCTTGCCTGGAGAATTCCATGGACAGAGGAGCCTGGTGGGGTCCCAAGGAGTTGTATATGACTGAGCAACTAATACTCACTTTTATGTAGTTTAGGATTCGTGACATTTATTCATGTGATTTATAGTCTGCTTTAAATTTAGTAGGTATAGTTAACACTTTGCTGCCCTTCCAATTTACTGCCCATTGTACTTGGGCTGAAGTGTAATATGAATATATTTTAAGGTATCTGGCATGGGAAGGGCATGGATAATGGTGGGAAAAAATTTTTAATGTAGAAAATAAAAAATAATCTATGAAATATTCTTTCAACACTAGAAGAGTAACATTGTTAGCTCAGGATACATCTCTCATCTATAGCTTGTTAAAGTGGAAGATTATTCTTGTCTATAATATATTTTGTATTGCAGAATAAATAAGTCTTAATAAATCATATTTTTTCCTTTATGGTGGAAATTACACAAAACAGATGAAGGAGGAAATGGCAACCCACTCCAGTATTCTTGCTTAGAGAATCCCGTGGACGGAGGAGCCTGGTGGGCTGCTGTCCTTAGAGTTGCATAGAGTTGGACATGACTGAAGCGACTTTGCATGCATGCATGCATTGGAGAAGGAAATGGCAACCCACTCCAGTGTTCTTGCCTGGAGAATCCCAGGTACAGAGGAGCCTGGTGGGCTGCCGTCTATGGGGTCGCATGGAGTTGGACACGACTGAAGTGACTTAGCAGCAGCAGCACACAGAATAGAATTTATCAGAATTCCTTAATTTGTAGGGCACATACCAAAAGCAAAACTAAAAACAGGAAGTGGTTATCAATAGTAAAATCAAAGTTCTTTTATTTTAACTTTTCATATTCTGAATGAAAAATTGAAGTATATTTTTATTCTCTCTATAGAAAACAATAAAAAATTATTTCATACAAATGCTGATGAAGGGCTAAAGATTTTGAAAATGAAAGAATATGTAGAGATGAATCAAGCAGTTCATTAAAATTATATTTTTCTGCTTTTATTTTAGTCAGCTTTTAATTTTTAAAAACCTATTAATTTTCTTATTTTTAATAAATATTTAATCATTCATATTTTTACATTTATAATCTGTATTATTTTTCTTACAGACAGCCTACAAATTTAACAGTTTTCAGAACATACAATATCTTGATCCTTTTGACCAAAGGAATGCTATAGAAACAAATCAGGATTCAACTTTGGAGTAAAAAATAGGGTTGATTACTGGAAATGGTTTGAGGTCTTCTAGGATAGTGAAGATAGAGGTTGGGTGGACCACCAAGATGTTCCAAGTCAGGATAAATGATGCAATGTTGGTTAATATAAAAGTTAAATTGTAGTTTAAGAAAATATTGCTAAGTACTGAAAAGAATCTGTATATGGTTCTTTTTTTCCTCCATATGAATATACTAGAAGTGTGCATTTATAAATAAAGAGAAACTAACTAAACATTTAGTTAGTCGTCTAAATATTTTACTTTAGAAAGAATGCATATGAATGTTATGATAGTTGATAGAGGTATCTTTTCTGGATCAGTCTCATCTCAGCAGAAAATATATGGCCCACAGAAAACAGGTTAGTTTTGATGTACTTATTGACATAGATAAAAGACTAGGTGTGTGGAAAATTTTGAAAGAGATGAGAATACCAGACCACTTGACCTGCCTCTTGAGAAACCTATATGCAGGTCAGGAAGCAACAGTTAGAACTGGACATGGAACAACTGACTGGTTCCAAATAGGAAAAGGAGTACATCAAGGCTGTATATTGTCACCCTGCTTATTTAACTTCTATGCAGAGTACATCATGAGAAATGCTGGGCTGGAAGAAGCACAAGCTGGAATCAAGATTGCCGGGAGAAATATCAATCACCTCAGATATGCAGATGACACCACCCTTATGGCAGAAAGTGAAGAGGAACTAAAAAGCCTCTTGATGAAAGTAAAAGTGGAGAGTGAAAAAGTTGGCTTAAAGCTCAACATTCAGAAAACGAAGATCATGGCATCTGGTCCCATCACTTCATGGGAAATAGATGGGGAAACAGTAGAAACAGTGTCAGACTTTATTTTTTGGGCTCCAAAATCACTGCAGATGGTGAGTGCAGCCATGAAATTAAAAGACGCTTACTCCTAGGAAGAAAAGTTATGACCAACCTAGACAGCATATTCAAAAGCAGAGACATTACTTTGCCAACAAAGGTCCGTCTAGTCAAGGCTATGGTTTTTCCTGTGGTCATGTATGGATGTGAGAGTTGGACTATGAAGAAAGCTGAGTGCCGAAGAATTGATGGTTTTGAACTGTGATGTTGGAGAAGACTCTTGAGAGTCCCTTGGACTGCAAGGAGATCCAACCAGTCCATTCTGAAGGAGATCAGCCCTGGGATTTCTTTGGAAGGAATGATGCTAAAGCTGAAACTCCAGTACTTTGGCCACCTCATGCAAAGAGTTGACTCATTGGAAAAGACTGATGCTGGGAGGGATTGGGGGCAGGAGGAGAAGGGGACAACAAAGGATGAGATGGCTGGATGGCATCACCAACTCGATGGACATGAGTCTGAGTGAACTCCAGGAGTTGGTGATAGACAAGGGGGCCTGGCATGCTGTGATTCATGGGGTTACAAAGAGTTGGACACGACTCAGCAACTGAACTGAAGTGAGGGCGATTACAAGGGCTACTGAAATAAAGTGGCTTCAACAGCAGGTGAACTGGTACCACTCCTGGATCTAGGGGAACAAAGGGATTTAATTGGAACCCAGAGGGAGATCATAGGGTGCCATCTGCTACCTAGAGAGCCTTTTGATTCAGGGATTAGCCAGTTTGAGCTCATTTAGAAAGGTGAAGCCAGGAAAATAATACATTTACCTTACTTTTTTCTATTCCTTCAAACTATTGCTAGATTTCTCCACTGGCTAAACTCATATGGAAGAGAAGTGATATGGATATGATTTATATAAGTCAATCTCCTGGGTTAGAAAGCAGGATAGATAATAGATATGAAGGAGCAAAATGATATTAGATACTGAAGAATAAATTATGTCAGAGCAATATCAATATAACTTAAATTTGTGTCCTAAAAGCTATAATTCAAAAGAAATCTGCACTGCTATATTCATAGCAGGACTACTCACAATAGCCAAGACATAGAAATAATCTAAATTTCCATTGACAGATGAACTGATAAAGAAGAGGTGGTACATATATACAATGGAATATTACTCAGCCATAAAAATGAAATACTGTCACTGTAGCAACATTATCATACTCAGTGAGATAAGTCAGAAAAAGAGAGACAAATATCATACAATATCGATTATATGTGGAATATAAAATACGACAGAGGTGAACGTATGTATGAAGCAGACTCACAGATGTAGAGAAGAGACTTGTGGCTGCCAAGGGGCAGCGGTAAGGGAGGAGATGCATTGGGAGTTTCCTATTAGCAGATGTAAACTATTATATGTAGAACGGGCTCCCTGGAGACTCAGTAGGTAAAGAATCTGCCTGCAGTGCAAGAGACTCCCTGTAATGCAGGAGACATGAGTTTAATCGTTAGGTTGGGAAGATCCCCTGGAGAAGGAAATGGCAACCGACTCCAGTATTCTTGCCTAGAAAAGTCCATAGACAGAGGAGTCCAGTGGGCTACAATCCCTGGGGTTGCAAGAGCCAAACACAACTTAACAACTGAAGCCATCATATATAGAATGGATACTGTATAGCACAGGGAACTATATTCAATATTCTGTGAGAAACTAAAATGGAATATTAATATCAAAAAAGAATATGTATATATGTATAAATGAATCACTTTGATGTACAGCAGTAATTAACACAACATTGTAAATCAACTATATATCAATAAAATAAAGTTTAACACATAAAATATATAAATTCTATCTTGTAGCCTGTGAAATAGAATATCCACTGCTTATGTCAATAAATATGTATATACTGTTACTCAAAGAATTATTTTTTCTAAGTAAGGTCACTCATTCCTGAGAAATATCTATTATTATTCAGATTTCTCTCCTCTTCACAGTTTGTGACATAAGTATTTTTCCCATTGATGCTTCCAATCTCATGAATATATCTGAAGAACCTACATAGTTCAATTCACAGTTGTACTCATAACAAAATAATAAATAGAAGCAAATTATTTTTGAAGAGAAAGATACAGCTCTATTATTTCTTATAGCCATTCCCTGCTCAGTTTTTAGAAGAGACCGTGAAAAGGTATACTGAAACTTAAATATATTAACTTATTATAAAGAATTTACAATAAAACAATAAAACTGTTTTTTCAAAGATGAAATATTCCTCCCAGTAAGAGAAATTTCCACTGAGATTAAAATCATTTTATCCAGTTATTAAGAGGTGGTAAATTTTATGATTATGAGATTCAGTTTAACTCTAAGTTTTCTTATATATATGTAACATATAACATGTATATAATATATAACGTATATACATAACATGTGCTGTGTGCTTAGTTGCTCAGTCATGTCCAACTCTTGCGAACCCATAAACTGTAACCAGCCAGGCTCCTCTGTCCATAGTATTCTCCAGGCAAGAATACTGGAGTGGGTTGCCATTTCCATCTCCAGGGGATCTTCCTGACCCAGTAATCAAACCTGGGTCTCCTGCATTGCAGGCAGATTCTCTACCGATTGAGCTATGAGGGAATATCTCATACATATCATAGTTATATATCTTTGAGATTAAGATGGACCACTTTCTGTGTTCCTTTATTCATAGTCACTGGAAAACAAGCATTCTCAAAAGAAACAAAGATAATATTGCATTGTTTTTACTATTACTGTATTGTTTTTGCATATAGTTTTTTTTCCTCCATATTATCTCAGTGGGGTTAAATTGTTTTAATGATATTTTCATCTTTAGGCTTGAAAAAACTCTAGCAAATAAAGTAAGCCAGTACCAAAAATTTCTTTCCCTAGCTTTGCCATTGAAAAAAAAAATGATGTAAAAGCTAAATTCAGGTCCATGTAAGGAAAGATGCTTGAACTGACTTTATGGACTAACAAAAAGAAGCTCCTTAAAGAAAACGAAAAGAAGTTCTCTAACTTTGTGCTACAGTTGAGTCCGGGATCCCATGGTCCCTTGTTTTTAAGATTTCTAGCAGCTTTGCCATTGTTAAATTAAAAGAGACACTGCTTGTAATTCTTCCTGTTGTTTCTGTCAACTTAATTGCTCAGTTGTGTCCGACTCTGTGACTCCATGGACCGTAGCCTGCCAGGCTCCTCTGTCCGTGGAACTCTTCAGGCAAGAATATTGGAGTGGATAGCACTCTGTTTCTATTCTCCATTTCTTTGCTCCTCTCTACTTGAACAAATATTTCCTGAGCACTGACCTAGGAATGGCTCTGGTGATATGATTATAAATGAGGTCTGAATGATGGTTTCCTTCAAAGAGTTTTGAAGTAAAATTAATAAATTATGAAAATTAAAATGTTCATTTTTATGTATTTTATAGATGTGGCAACTGAAATCCAAGAGGTGAAATACATTGCTAAAAGTCACAAATCTAGGGTGTAAATTCAGGCAGCCCAAATCTAACATCTGCACTCTTAATCATGTAGTGTATTGCGTCTCAGAGGAGAAACAGGAGTGATTCTGATGACAATCAAAATTTCAAATGATGATATAGATGGAGAATTTTTAGATTATTATAACTGAGAGTCACATATAAAGTTAAGCCTGATGAATAATTAAAACTCTAATTTGCCTTCTGTGTCAATATCATTCAATTGGAAACTGCCATTGTATTTTTTAATTGTATCTTTTGTTACACCAAGCTTTTAGTCATCTTTGGAAATGTAGGTCTTTTTATTATTATCAACTGAATTTTGAACAAAGATGACTCCAATCTTTAAAGTACTCAGGTGGATTGAGTAGCAACACAGATATAATTATCTGATAAATGATTTTCTGGAATCTATTTATAGAATCAGTTCAGAGCTGTGCACATTATAATTTTGAAATGTTTTAATTCCTGGAAAATGATAATTTTATTTTGGATATTTATGCATGCAATATTTTGTGATTGGATAGTTCCCCTTGTAAATGTACTTCTTCCATCATGCCAATATTTATCACAAATAAAGATGCCTATCATTTTGGCAGTTCTCATTATTCAATATTTATTATGACTATTGCTATTGATTTCATTAATGCAATAGCATTCCATTTTATATAATTTTTGGAACATATTCAGAAAGTTGTTCAAAATGTAAATAAAATGCAAAAATCCCTTAGTGTTTCATTTACTTTAGCAATATACATTCACTGAGACCTTTGTGTGTGTGTGTGTGGATTGCAGTTTATGCTTTTGAGGTAATTAGAGCAAGTAAATTTAGTGCAGGCATAAGTAGAAGCTTGACTTTATTATTCACAAACTTCATTTTCAAAGCTTCCATTTTGCCCTGTCTAGAGTCAATGATTGATCTCATAATCATTGTTGGCATCTAGCATGACATCTATAAGATTGACTCTCCTTTTCTGCTTAAGAGGATTTCTTCTTTTCTGATTCATATTAGCTCTTCTTCTCTCCTATTCTCTGCCAATTAGTTTTTGTATCAGAAACTTTCAGATATATAAATACTTATGGTATAATGAATTATTTACCACTATACTTTGGGTGGTAGCTTTGCACTTTAACTCAGGGCTCTTGGAAAGAGAAGTATTTTAATCTATAATAACAAATGTCTAAATGTGTTATGTTAGCTAATATAAAAAGTTTGGCACACAAATTTTGGCTACAGGTGTTTCTATGATGAAAGTGAAAGTTGCTCAGTGTTTCCGACTCTTTGCAACCCCATGGACTTTACGGTCCATGGAACTCTCCAGGCCAGAATCCTGGAGTGGTTAGCCTTTCCTTTCTCCAGGGGTTCTTCCCGACCAGGGACCAAACCCAGTTCTCCTGCATTGCAGGTGGATTCCTTACCAGCTGAGCCACAAGGGAAGCCCATTTCTATGGTATCTTCTAATATAATTATTTACAGTTATATGACATTCATTATCCCTGAATGAGGATATCATACAATCAAGAGTTGAGAATTATGTCAAGTAAGATCAGAGCAAAGTTGGGGCAAGTGAGGTGCCTAACTTGGGCATAATATTTAAAGAGATACCAAAATACACAATAAAAATGATAAAATATCATAATGTAATATTTATAAAATAATATCAATATAAGAATATCCATAATGAATAAAATATCTAAATTTCAAATAAGGATGGGATCAATATTACTGAAATTTTTCTTTTGCCTCTGGCTCCACATGGCACTGATGCAGTAAAAGAAGTTACAAGATGGAAGTTCAGAGTTCATAGCAATATAGACTGTCCTCAAGAAAGAAGAAAAATACCAAATAGACAGCCTAATCTACCATCTAAAGGAGTTAGAAACAGAAGAAAAAACAAAGCCAAAAGTCAGCAGAAGGAAGGAAGTAATAACGATCAGAAATAAATAAAATACAGAAAAAAAAAGAAAATAGCAACAAAATTGAGAGCCAGTTTTTTAAAGATATACAAAATTGATAAGTCTTTAGTCAGGCTCATTGAGATAAAAAGAAAGGGGATCCAAATAAACAAAATAACAAATGAAAGAGGAGAACTTACAACCAGTATCACAGATATATACATACACACACACACACACACACACACATATATATATATACATACATACACACATATATATATATATATCTCATACTAAAATACCATGATACCATGAACAGTAATATGCCAACAAATTGGATAACCCAGGAGAAATGGACAAATTCCTAGAAACATGTAACCTTTTAAGACTGAATCAGGAACAAGTAGGTAAACTGAACAGATGGATCCAAGTACCGAAATTGCATCAGTTATTAAAAAAATAGAAAACTCACATCAAAAAAAAGTTCATGACCTGATGGCTTCAGATGGGAATTCTACCAAGCATAAAAAGAAGAGATATTATCTATCCTTTGCAAACTATTAAAGAAAATAAAATAAAATAGGAAGTAATACTCAGATTCATTCTATGACGATGTCATTACCCCAATATAAAAACTTGACAAATATGATACAAAAAGGAAAAATAACAAGCTAATAAATCTGATTAATATAGATGTAAAAATCTTCAAAAATTATTAGCAAATCATATTTAACAATATATTACATGATTTAAAAAAAAATCACAATCAAGTGGGATTTATCCCAGGGATGAAAGGATGGTTCAACATCTGCAAATCAATCAATGTGATACATTAACAAAAGGACAGAGAAAAATCACAGGGTCATTTTAATAAACACAGAAAAATCACTTGAAAATGTCCAACATTCATTCACAATAAAAATTGTGATGAAAGTTGTTATAGAGGGAATATATAAAAACATAATAAAGGTCATATATGACACACCCACAGCTAACATCATACTGAATAGTGAAATGCTAAGAGATTTTCCTTTATAATCAAGAACAAGACAATGATGTCTTATTCTATTTAAGATAGTATCGGTAGTTATAACTATAACAATGAGACAAGCAAAAGAAATACAAGTCATCCAAATTAGAAGAGAAGAAATAAGATTGCCTCTATTTTCATATGACATGAAATAGTATGTAGATATTATACTAAAAGTCACTCAGTTGTGTCTGACTTTTTGCGACCTCGTGGACTATACAGTCCATGGAATTCTCCAGGCCAGCATACTGGAGTGGGTAGCCATTCCCTTCTCCAGGGGATCTTTGCAATCCAGGGATCAAACCCAGATCTCCTGCATTGCAGGTGGATTTTTTACCAGCTGAGAAACAAGGGAAGCCCAAGAATACTGGAGTGGGTAGCCCATCCCTTCTCCAGCAGATCTTCCTGACCCAGGAATTGTACTGGGGTCTCCTGCCTTGCAGGAGGATTCTTTACCAACTGAGCTATCAGGGAAGCCTCCTTTCCTGGGTATGTATCCAAAGAAAATAAAAACACTAATTCAAAAAGATACATGCAACCCAATGTTCATGGCAGCATTATTTACAATAGCCAAGACAGAATTAAACAAGGTGCCCATCAACAGGCAAATGGAAAAAGATATATTATACATACATTGTATATACAATATACAGTGGAATATTACTCAGCCATAAAAGAGTGACATTTTGCCATTTGTAACAATTTGAATGGACCTGGAGGGTATTATGTTTAGTGAAATAAGTCAGGCAGAGAAAGACAAGTACTCTGTGTGATCACTTAAATGTAGAGTCAAAAAATAAAACAAATGGATAAATATAACAAAGATGAAACAGAGTCACAGATATAGAGAACAAACTAATAGTTACCAATGGGAAGTGGTAAGAGGGAAAGGGTAGGATAAAAAGGAGATTAAGAGCTACAAACTACTATGTATAAAATAGGTAAGATACAAAGATAAATATTGGATGCTGCTGCTGCTATGTCATTTCAGTCATGTTTGACTCTGTGTGACCCCATAGATGGCAGCACCAGACTCGCTCATCCCTGGGATTCCCCAGGCAAGAATACTGGAGTGGGTTCCCATTTCCTTCTCCAATGCATGAAAGTGAAAAGTGAAAATTGAAAGTGAAGTCGCTCAGGCATGTCCAACTCTTAGCAACCCCATGAACTGCAGCCTACCAGGCTCCTCCATCCATGGGATTTTCCAGGCAAGAGTACCAGAGTACGGTGCCATTGCCTTCTCTGAAATATTGTATAGCACAGGGATTATAGCAATTATTTCTTAATAACTTTATTTTTAAATTTTAATTGTAGGCTAATTACTTTACAATATTGTGGTAGTTTTGCCATACATTGACATGAATCGGCCATGGGTGTATATGTGTTCCCCATCCTGAACCCCTTTCCCACCTCCCTCCCTATCCTATCCATCTGGGTCATCCCAGCGCACAAGCCCTTAGCACCCTGTCTCATGCATCCAACCTGGACTGGTGACCTATTTCACATATGATAATATACATGTTTCAATGCTATTCTCTCAAATCATCCCACCCTCTCCCTCTCCCACAGAGTCCAAAGTCTGTTCTTTACATCTATGTCTCTTGCTGTCTCATATATAGGATCATCATTACCATCTTTCTAAATTCCATATATATGTGTTAATATACTATATTGGTGTTTTTCTTTCTGACTTACTTCACTCTGTATAATTGGCTCCAGTTTTATCCATCTCATTAGAACTGATTCAAATGCATTCTTTTTAATAGCTGAATAATATTCCGTTATGTATATGTACTACAGCTTTCTTATCCATTCATCTGCCAATGGACATCTAGGTTGCTTCCATGTCCTGGCTATTATAAACAGTGTTGCGATGAACACTGGGGTACATGTGTCTCTTTCAATTCTGGTTTCCTCGGTGTGTATGCCCAGCAGTGGGATTGCTGAATTGTATTCCAGTTCTATTTCCAGTTTTTAAAGCAATCTCCACACTGTTCTCCATAGTGGCTGTACTAGTTTGCATTCCCACCAACAGCGTAAGAGGGTTCCCTTTTCTCCACACCCTCTCCAGCATTTATTACTTGTAGACTTTTGGATAGCAGCCATTCTGACTGGTGTAAGATGGTATCTCATTGTGGTTTTGATTTGCATTTCTCTGATAATGAGTGATGTTGAGCATCTTTTCATGTTTGTTAGCCATCTGTATGTCTTCTTTGGAGAAATATCTGTTTCGTTCTTTGGTCCATTTTTTGATTAGGTCACTTATATTTTTGGAATTGAGCTGCAGGAGTTGTTTGTATTTTTTGAGATTAACTCCTTGTCAGTTGCTTCATTTGCTATTATTTTCTCCCATTCTGAAGGCTGTCTTTTCACCTTGCTTATAGTTTCCTTCGTTGTGCAAAAGCTTTTAAGTTTAGTTAGGTCCCATTTGTTTATTTTTGCTTTTATTTCCATATTTCTTAATAACTTTAAATTGAATATAATCTATAAAAATATTTAATCACTGTTGTATACCTGAAGCTAACATAATGTTGTAAATCAATTGTATTTTATTTTCAAAAATGAGTATTGTGGTTTCAAATCTAAATGTTAGATTAAGCGTTTACTTAATTGTACCACAATGAAAAGGAACCAGCAGATAAAACTCCTACCAGTACTGTGTAGGAGGGTTATCAGAGGACAGTGCTTTTCTGGAAGGAGAAGGCTACTGGAAATGTGTGACAAGTGTGACAAGTACTGAAATGGGATGAAGGAAGCAAGTGTGAGAATCCTCTGGAAGATTCCAGAAGATAGGAACTGGATTCAGAGTAAAAAAAGAGGCTGGAGATAGAAGATACAGGAAAACTTCAGCTGTTTTCCAACTCAATCATGCTTGTCATACGCCATAGAGGCACAGACCAAAAGTAGCAGACATTTATTCCAAGACCTAAAAACCAAGGGCACTTTTACCAAAAAGTAATTCTAGTATACATGGTTTTACTTCTAAATTTTGTTATGTGGGAGCCCAAAGTTTTATGAACACTTCCGCTCAGCAATACTGAGTTATACTTTAATTAAATCTGCTCATATAGACAGACCTTTGAGTAAGTAAGGCCTAGATTCTGAGGCCAGAGTGTCTGAAGTTCAATGGGGCTTATAAAAGTAATAATACACTTAAAGTTCTAAAAAGTTTTTGTTAAGTACTCGATTAAATTAGTTGCTGATATTATTATAAATTTAGGGAAGATGTCTGAAGGAGATTAGCCCTATTTGTATAACCACAGAGGAAGCACAGTAGCTTTTTAGATCAGAGTTCAGCAAGCTTTTTCTGTAAAGAGTCACATAGAAAATATTTTGGGCTTTGTAGGCCATAAGGTCTTTGTTGCAATTGCTCAACTCTGTTGATGGCCAAAAAGAAGCCATAGGAAATACAAAAATAAAAGAGTGTGGTTTTTGTCTGAATATATCTTTATTAAAGAAACAGACAATGGGCCAGGCCAGATTTGGCTTTCGGTTGTAGTTTGATGATACCTATTGTAGAATAAAGGATTTGGTTTCAATAAGAGTAAAACATACCATTTCTGTCCTTTATCAAGCCTATCTTTGCATGGAATGTTCCCTTGGTATCTCTAATTTTCTTGAAGAGATCTCTAGTCTTTCCCATTCTGTTGTTTTCCTCTATTTCTTTGCATTGATCGCTGAAGAAGGCTTTCTTATCTCTTCTTGCTGTTCCTTGGAACTCTGCATTCAGTTGCTTATATCTTTCCTTTTCTCCTTGGCTTTTCACTTCTCTTTTCATGGCTATTTGTAAGGCTTCCCCAGACAGCCATTTTGCTTTTTTTGCATTTCTTTTCCATGGGGATGGTCTTGATCCCTGTCTCCTGTACAATGTCACAAACCTCATTCCATAGTTCATCAGGCACTCTATCTATCAGATGTAGGCCCTTAAATTTCTCACCTCCACTGTGTAATCATAAGGGATTTGATTTAGGTCATACCTGAATGGTCTAGCGGTTTTCCCTGCTTTCTTCAATTTCAGTCTGAATTTGGTAATAAGGAGTTCATGATCTGAGCCACAGTCAGCTCCTGGTCTTGTTTTTGTTGACCGTATAGAGCTTCTCCATCTTTTGCTGCAGAGAATATAATCAATCTGATTTCAGTGTTGACCATCTGGTGATGTCCATGTGTAGAGTCTTCTCTCGTGTTGTTGGAAGAGGATGTTTGCTATGACCAGAGCATTTTCTTGGCAAAACTCTATTAGTCTTTGCCCTGCTTCATTCTTCAATCCAAGGCCAAATTTGCCTGTTACTCCAGGTGTTTCTTGACTTCCTACTTTTGCATTCCAGTCCCCTATAATGAAAAGGACATCTTTTTTGGGTGTTAGTTCTAAAAGGTCTTGTAGGTCTTCATAGACCCGTTCAACTTCAGCTTCTTCAGTGTTACTGGTTGGGGCATAGACTTGGATTACTGTGATATTGAATGGTTTGCCTTGGTAATGAACAGAGATTATTCTGTCGTTTTTGAGATTGTATCCAAGTAAGGCATTTCGGACTCTTTTGTTGACCATGATTGCTACTCCATTTCTTCTGAGGGACTCCTTCCCGCAGTAGTAGATATAATGGTCATCTGAGTTAAATTTACCCATTCCAGTCCATTTTAGTTTGCTGATTCCTAGAACGTCGACGTTCACTCTTGCCATCTCCTGTTTGACCACTTCCAATTTGCCTTGATTCATGGACCTGACATTCCAGGTTCCTATGCAATATTGCTCTTTACAGCATTGGATCTTGCTTCTATCACCAGTCACATGCACAGCTGGGTATTGTTTTTGCATTGGCTCCATCCCTTCATTCTTTCTGGAGTTATTTCTCCATTGACCTCCAGGAGCATATTGGGCACCTACTGACCTGGGGAGTACCTCTTTCAGTATCCTATCATTTTGCCTTTTCATACTGTTCATGGGGTTCTCAAGGCAAGAATACTGAAGTGGCTTGCCTTTTCCTTCTCCAGTGGACCACATTCTGTCAGATCTCTCCACCATGACCCGCCCATCTTGGGTTGCCCCGTGAGCATGGCTTAGTTTCATTGAGTTAGACAAGGCTGCAGTCTTAGTGTGATTAGAATGACTAGTTTTCTGTGAGTATGGTTTCAGTGTGTCTGCCCTCTGATGCCCTCTTGCAACACCTACCATCTTACTTGGGTTTCTCTTACCATGGGCATGGGGTATCTCTTCACAGCTGCTCCAGCAAAGCACTGCTGCTGCTCCTTACCTTGGATGAGAGGTATCTCCTCCCACTGCCCTTCCTGATCTTCAATTTGGAAGGGCTCCTCTAGGCCCTCCTGCGCCTGCACAGCACCACTCCTTGAGCATGGTGTTGCTCCTCCCAGTTGCTGCCCTAGCCTCGGGCGTGAGGTTACTCCTCCCGGCCATCGCCCCTGGCCTCGGGCGCCACCCATGGCCTTGGAGGTGGGGTGGCTCCTCCCAGCTGCTGCCCCTGACCTCGGACGCCGGGTGGCTCCTCTTGGCCGCCATCCCTGGCCTCGGACGTGGGGTAGCTCTCGGCCACGCAGATGGCAAGAATACACAGAAGAACTGTACAAAAAAGATCTTCATGACCCGGATAATCACGATGGTGTGATCACTCATCTAGAGCCAGACATCCTGGAATGTGAAGTCATGTGGGCCTTAGAAAGCATCACTACAAACAAAACTAGTGGAGATGATGGAATTCCAGTGGAGCTATTTCAAATCCTGAAAGATGATGCTGTGAAACTGCTGCACTCAATATGCCAATAAATTTGGAAAACTCAGCAGTGGCCACAGGACTGGGAAAGGTCAGTTTTCATTCCAATCCCAAGGAAAGGCACTGCCAAAGAATATTCAAACTACCACACAATTGTACTTATCTCACACGCTAGTAAAGTAATGCTCAAAATTCTCCAAGCCAGGCTTCAGCAATACGTGAACTGTGAACTTCCTGATGTTCAAGCTGGTTTTAGAAAAGGCAGAGGAGCCAGAGATCAAATTGCCAACATCCGCTGGATCATGGAAAAAGTAAGAGAGTTCCAGAAAAACATCTATTTCTGCTTTATTGACTATGCCAAAGCCTTTGACTGTGTGGATCACAATACTGTGGAAAATTCTGAAAGAGATGGGAATACCAGACCACCTAACCTGCCTCTTGAGAAATCTGTATGCAGGCCAGGAAGCAACAGTTAGAACTGGACATGGAACAACAGATTGGTTTAAAATAGGAAAAGGAGTACATCAAGGCTGTATATTGTCACCCTGCTTATTTAACTTATATGCAGAGTACATCATGAGAAATGCTGGACTGGAAGAAACACAAGCTGGAATCAAGATTACTGGGAGTAATATCAATAACCTCAGATATGCAGATGACACCACCTTTATGGCAGAAAGTGAAGAGGAACTAAAAAGCCTCTTGATGAAAGTAAAAGTGGAGAGTGAAAAAGTTGGCTTAAAGCTCAACATTCAGAAAACGAAGATCATGGCATCCAGCCCCATCACTTCATGGGAAATAGATGGGAAACAGTGGAAACAGTGTCAAACTTTATTTTTTGGGCTCCAAAATCACTGCAGATGGTGATTGCAGCCATGAAATTAAAAGACACTTACTCCTTGGAAGAAAAGTTATGAGCAACCTAGATAGTATATTCAAAAGCAGAGACATTACTTTGCCGACTAAGGTCCGTCTAGTCAAGGCTATCGTTTTCCAGTAGTCATGTATGGATGTGAGAGTTGGACTGTGAAGAAGGCTGAGTGCCAAAGAATTGATGCTTTTGAACAGTGGTGTTGGAGAAGACCCTTGAGAGTCCCTTGGATTGCAAGGAGATCCAACCAGTCCATTCTGAAGGATATAAGCCCTGGGGTTTCTTTGGAAGGAATGATGCTAAAGCTGAAACTCCAGTACTTTGGCCACCTCATGTGAAGAGTTGACTCATTGGAAAAGACTTTGATGCTGGGAGGGATTGGGGGCAGAAGAAGAAGGGGACAACAGAGGATGAGATGGCTGGATGGCATCACTGACTTGATGGATGTGAGTCTGAGTGAACTCTGGGAGTTGGTGATGGACAGGGAGGCCTGGCGTCCTGCGATTCATGGGGTTGCAAAGAGTTGGACATGACTGAGCGACTGAACTGAACTGAACTGAAGAGTAAAACAAAGGACCACTAGACCAGGAGATGTGGAGGACACTGTGAAGAATTTCCTAGATACTCATCCTTCAAGGAAGGATCTCTTGTCTCAGATGCTGGGGGGTTTGTGGTCACTGGACTTTAGCTGCCAGCCTCTCCTGTAATTGTTCCCATTGCAGAGTGTCTCACCCAGGGTCACATCCTTTTCTGGAGTGGTCCTTATCCCATAACTGACAGATGTGATTGTCTCTATGTCTGATATCTCCACCTATCTGGGGATATTCTATTTTCCTAAACTATATTTTATTTTATTTTTTTTAATTGGAGGCTAATTACTTTACAATATTGTATTGGTTTTGCCATACATCAACATGAATCTGCCACCGGTGTACACGTGTTCCCAATCCTGAACCCCCCTCCCACCTCCCTCCCCATACCATCCCTCTGTGTTATCCCAGTGCACCAGCCCCAAGCATCCTGTATCCTGCATCGAACGTAGACTGGTGATTCATTTCTTATATGATATTATACATGTTTCAATGCCATTCTCCCAAATCAATGAATATAGTAAAGTTGCAGAATATTTGGGGATATCCTAAATGAGCATTCCGTTCCAGAGCTGTTCCTTGGGCAGTGGAGACTGTCTTTGAAACCTGCACTACAGATCAGCTTTTCCCTCTGTGCAACCTTGCTTTTTTTCCTCTCTTCTGCTAGTGCTGATCCCCAAACACTCTTTAATGTGTACTTTGTACACCAAACTCTATCTCATGGTCTGTTTTTCCCAGAAACTAGGGTATGATGAAAACAGGTATTTTGAAACAAAGACCATGATAAACCCACAGACAATTTGACATTGCATGAAAAAGAGAGAATTAAGAAAATAGAGGGAAAAGTAAAAGAAATTATAAAATAAAGCAATGTACATAGATTTAAGAAGATACTACAGCCATAAAATTATGAGATTGAAAAATAAACTGAATAAACTTTATAAAGAACATGAACGAATTTAACATAAAACATCTGAGTATATAGGGAAAGTCAGAAGGGACCTGTTCAAACAAGAATAATACTTTTTCCATTGCAGCTTTGAAAAAAAAAAAAAAAGAGAAAATGGAGGGCACTAAAATATTAAAGAAATATTAATGTACATAAAATGAGTTTCCAAACTAAATTGTGGAAGACATTTAATTTTTAATTTTCAATAACAGCTTAGCTTTCATTCTAAGCTTCATTTTGTGGAAAAACTTAATGGAGTATGAAATAGAAGATTTTTGTGGTTTCAATTAGCATTTTCTGATTACTGATGAGATTGAGCCCCTTGTCATACGGTTATTGGAAATTAAGAAATCTTCCCTTGTAAATTGTCAGTTCAATATTCCTATCATTTTTTTTCAGTGTATTTGTGTCACCTGTCTTTTTACTGATTTATATATAACATATATCTTGTATATAACTCCTCTGTTGATTGTGTGAATTAAAAATGGTTTATTTCATTCTGTGATTTACATTTTCATTATTTAGTAGCTTACTTTGATGAACAACCCAATTTATCAATCATTTTCTTAATTGTTAGTGCTTTTTTTGTGTGTAATATTTAAGAAATCTTACCTTAGCTCTGAGCCTCAAAAATATCATTATGTTTTCTTTTAGAAGCTTTATTGTTTTACTTTTTATAGTCTCATCTAGAATTGATTTCATATATGGCTTAAAAGATTATATAGGTATGTAAATGACCCAAAGCTGTTTACTTATAAGACTGTTCATTCTCCTATTGTTCTCTAGTGCCACTTTTGTAACAAGTGTTCACACACGTTAGTTTCTTTCTGGACTCTATTATGTGCAATTAGAATACTTACCTATAGAGTCTATATTATACTGCTTATGTTCCTTAAATTTCTCTATTTTCTCAAAGATTTTCTTGGCCTTTAGAATAAGTCTGTAAATTTGCAGATATCCTCACACACATTTACACAAAACTACAAGAATTTTTACTGGTTTAAAAAAATCTATATAGGTCACTTTTAATTTATATAGGTCACTTAAAATGTTATCATCTTTACAGTTTTGAGACTTCAATTTATAACTATGGTACATCCTTCCATTTATCAAATTTCTTTTGCTAACAATTGTGCATGTTTTTTTTCTACAGAGATATTTGACTTGACACTAGTGAAAATTTTATGTTCTTATTTCTATTGTTACTATATTGAACTATATTTTATTTTTTATATTAAACATAAAAAGTGACCTTGCTAAATCTGCAGTTGTATTCTTTGTACTTTTCTGTATTTCTCTGTAGAAAATTATGACATTTATAACTAATTTTATTAATTTTTTCTTTCTTTACAATCCTTATACCTTTCCATCCTTATCTTATGCTCAAAGTGATCCTCAGAAGAATATTGAACAGAAGGAGAGATAAAGGTCATCTTTATTTCATTCTTCATTTCAGAGGAAACTGTTCAATATTTCACCACTTCATCACCTATCGATATATTAGCTGATTTCTGATTTTTTAAATTCTCTCTCTAGATACTCTTTATTTCATTAAGAGTTTTTTTTTAAATTTTATAGTTTATTATAAAATGGCTTTTTTGCACTCATTGAGATCATATTTTCCCAGTATTCTTTCCATTCTTTCTCTATGTTGAAATGCATTGATTTTTAAGTAATAAATGCCCTTGATTATCTAAACTAAATCCTATGTATTTGTGCTGTATTATCTTTTGTATTTACTGGTGATTTACTTTGCCTTTTTTTGTTTTTAAGATTTTTTCTACTGTATCTAGGAAAGGAGTAGGTTATTTTCATTTAATCTCATTTCCTCTTAGGATTTTGTACTTTGTAATGTTTGGGCCTTGATTTCTATTCTGTTGCTCCTATAAATGAGGTAGCGACATTTGCAAAGACATGAGAAGTAGCAGTGGTGAAGACTGAGGGGGTGGCTGACTTTAGGACAACACAGTAGGCCTGCTGATCTCTGAAGCCTTATATAAAATTTGTGGTCATGACTCTGGAAGGTGAACAGTCAGAGTAATTGTGAGTCTTCTCCAGCCACTGTCAGATGCTCAGTTGCAGCATAATATAGATGGATTTGGATGTGATTGTACCAAAGAGAGAAAAACCATAGGTTGAGAACAGGAGGAAACAGTGTCCTGAGAGGAAGCTTTTGCAATAAAAAAGAGGTTACAAAATAGTCTCATAAAGGTCGATAATGTGAGAATATCATAAACACATGCTATACTTTTACCCATAGACACACAACATATAAAAAATTAAAAGGAAAAAGAAAAAATTAAATCCAACACAAAACCAAAAAGCAAAAGACTTACTTAGGAAAATCATGTTCTATATATGGAGAAAATTAAGGTGTTTCATCATTTGAAGCAATTGGTGGCAAGTTACAAATGGGACTTGCAATGATCCTGATGCTAAGAACATGCCCCTTAGAGTATCCCGGTGTCAGGATATTGGAATACTAACACATTATGTAGCTTTGTAACAATCAATAGCTACATGATTTTACTCATATACTGTTGTTCATAGGTTTTCAACTTTAAGGATTGAAACAGGAGATTTCATGATTTTCTATTTAGATGTACATATTATCTTTAAAGAAATTGATCATCAAAGTTAAAGGTGGAAGGGAGGATGAAAGGACTGAGTCAAGATAGTAAAGATCTTTCATCAGTAAATAGAAATGAATTGTTGAGTGTTAAAACGGTAATTGATAATGCAAACAGATTTATTGTATAGTGATGTAATATAGCTGGCCTGTACTGGATTGCTAGAGCTAATTGCTAAATTTTCAGGATTTTTTCAAGGCAATTCTCTGATAACTTGAAATTAACCATGGTGGAAGTATTTGCAAAATAGTCCCACCATGGAAATCAGCAGAGACTATAAATAGGGGCTTTCTTTTCTCCTCAGTGAAAACATTGTTAAAATTTTACCTGCACATCCCTGGTATAACCATAGAACAGGTGTAAAGGTAGAGACACTTCACTTAGATTTTTTAAGTAAGATGAATGTCTTACTTTCAGCTCTTATGAGGAAGGAATTATATATTATTGAAATGGATAAAGCAGGAAATAAAGCCTTAAGCCATTAGAAAACAGAAAAAGAAATAATTTTTAAAAAGAAATTGATTCAGGAAAATGTAATTGGGATTAGGGAATATTGGGATGGGAGATGAATTTTTTGTGAAGACATTTTCTGTTATGATTGCTAATGATGTCACATTGGAATCTCTTTTAATAAGTCTAAATATGTTAATTATGTAATAAAATATAATAGAATTATGAATTAAACTTAAAGCTATTTTTCCTAGAGATGAAGCATTCCATGCCTCTGATTTTATTTTCCCATTACTACTGTTGGTCATCATTTAGATATAAAAATTGAGAAATGTATGTAATATGAAATATAACTGTAAATATTATCTACCCTCATTGTTACCTAAATCATTTCAGTAGTCTTACTGCTTTTAATTCACTCAATAGCCACTTATCAGGCATAAGCATGATGTTCCTGACATTTTTGGGGGGATTCTAATCTCCTCTGTTTCCTGTGGAATTCTCATTTGTCTTCATAAATGCAGAAGTTGGCCTGTGGTTGAAGTGCCGCTTCCTTGAGGTAAGCAGAACAAAACACATACAGCAAAGGAATCACCACCTTTCTGCAAATATGTTTCTGTAGATCCTGAAGTTCTGTAGATCTTGAAGTTCTAACTGAAACTCAGTTTAGAATGGTATGAGAACTGGATTGTATTTTCTTTCTGTCCACTTGGATTATTATTTTTATCGCTTCCTTCACAAATAACCTGGCCTTCCTCCTCCTCCCCTATTTTAATTTTTATTGCTATGCAACTGTAGAACCTGATTTTTATAGGGCATGTTTCAGGAAGAAATTCATTTGCATATTTTCTCATTTTCAGGTTGATTTCCATTCAAGTTTCAATGTGAACTTGAGAACACGGCAGAATTTCAGAGATAAACTCTAGATGGAGAAAGAAAAATAATTGGTTCAGATATGAGTCACAGCATGTCAAAATCATATAAAAGGGAAACACATTTTTGGAGTATCCTTTACAGTTATAAAAATTGTAATGTGCAATAGATTTTCTTTATGAATGTATGTGACTTAGAAAAATGTTGGCACTTGAAAAGGCAATAATTGTACAGAGTATTTTGAAGGAGACTTAAAACTTTACCTTTTGGGGAAAGAAAAAAACCTCTATTTTTAAACATACATTATTAAAAACTTCAAAATTTCCTATTTGTTTCCCAAAAGAGAAATAAAAGTGTTTTAACTTACTTTTCAAATCTGTGTCACAAGATAAATAATTTCAAATCTGTGTTCACAGTAGACAGAAAACTGTCACATTCAGTAGAAAAATTAGGTTTTATATTTGGTTGTCAAAATAGATAAGTGGCAACTGTGAGGCAAGATTAAATTTTATCTTTCCTTGGTGTACAATACTATAGTTAAAATTTACAGGCTACGCCTATCGTGGAGGTATAACCTATCAAGTTTTAGAGTTTAAAATATGACTGTTTAAATGAACAAAAATATTAAAGATAGGAGGGTTTTTAATCACAATTTAATCACTTTCCTTCAATTTAGATGTAATAAAATTGACATAAACACAATTGCAATTAGTAGTGTGCTTAGTTCTGAACAGATTAGTTCTGTACTGTGGTATTACAGAAACAGAGGAGAGAAGCAGCTATCTCAAGCAGAGATGTTTTGAGGAAAAAAATCTCAAATGTGCCAGCTTTGGTAGTAATCTGGGTAAAGAACAAAAGAAATACATACCATGGAGAAGAAAACATACATTAATAGTTATTTAGAGGGGAGATTCTGTACTGCTTATATAACATATAATAACAAAAATCCCAAAGACAACTGGCTTTGACAATAAAGCCATAATTTATCTCACTCAAAAGAATGTTAAAAAATATATAGTCGCTGCCTTTTGTACTATGAATTGGTTTCTGGTTCTGTTCTTTAATCTGTTTTCATAATATGTTGTGTGTTTTCTTAGTGTGTGTGTGTGTGTGTGTGTGTGTGTGTGTGTGTGTGTGTGTTTTGGTACTTTCTTTCTTTAACTGACCAGATGGCTACTAATAGCAGCTGAAAATATGTTTCTATGTTGAAGTCTAATAAGAACAGAAAAATACTTTATACAAAGTATTGCAATGTAAATCCTTCAGACTGATTGGACTGTCCAAACCAGAACGCATTATAATTGCTAGGGGAATTTTATGAGTTAATTGGATTTAGTTTTATATCCATTGGTATTGGCAAGTGGTTGGGATCATCATGATTTACCAAAACAAGTAAGTGTCCCCTTGAATCTAGGAAAAGGATTAGCTTCCCATGGATTAGTGAAACCTAATGGAAAATAGTGGATGCCCTGGTACTGCAGGTACTATAGGAAGTTTCTGCACTTACATATTGCTCTCCCTACCTCCCTCTTCCCCACATTGTTTTGTTCTATATCACTATTTATGAGATTTTATTTATTATTTAAATTTTTAGTTTTCTATCTTTATGCAATGAAATCCATAATCCATAAAAGTTTTTTTAAATCAGTTTTTTTAGTGAATAAAACTGTTGATAGTCAATAAATATAATGTGACTAAATGAAAGAATATATACAAGTGGAAGAGCCAAATAAAGGGTAACTTTCATAGCATGTGTGACTGGGTGGATTTGGTGACATCCAAAGACTTAGGACCTAAAAGAAGCAGAAGGTATTAAGAAGATATGACAAGAATACACAGAAGAAAGGTACAAAAAAGATCTTCATGACCCAGATAACCATGATGGTGTGATCACGCACCTAGAGCCAGACATCCTGGAATGAAAGTCAAGGGGGCCTTAGGAAGCATCACTACGAACAAAGCTAATGGAGGTGATGGAATTCCAGTTGAGCTATTTCAAATCCTAAAAGATGATGCTGTGAAAGTGCTGCACTCAATATGCCAACAAATTTGGAAAACTCAGCAGTGGCCACAGGACTGGAAAAGGTCAGTTTTCATTCCAACCCCAAAGAAAGGCAATGCCAAAGAATGTTCAAACTACTGCACAATTATACTCATCTCACATGCTAGTAAAGTAATGCTCAAAATTCTCCAAGCCAGGCTTCAACAGCACAGGAACCGTGAACTTCCAGATGTTCAAGTTGGATTTATAAAAGGCAGAGAACCAGAGATCAATTTGCCACATTGCCACATCTGCTGGATCACTGAAAAAACAAGAGAGTTCCAGAAAAACATCTACTTCTGCTTTATTGACTGTGCTAAAGCCTTTGAGTTGGTGGATCACAACAAACTCTGGAAAATTTTTAGAGATGGGAATACCAGACCACCTGACCTGCTTCCTAGAAATCTGTATGCAGGTCAAGAAGCAATAGTTAGAATTGGACGTGGAAGAACAGACTGGTTCCAAACTGGGAAAGGAGTACATCAAGGCTGTATATTGTCACCTTCCTTATTTAACTTATATGCTTATAACTTGTATATCATGCAAAATGCTGACCTAGATGAAGCACAAACTGAAATCAAGATTGCCAGGAGAAATATCAATAACCTCAGATACACGATGACACCACCCTTATCAGAGAAAGCAAAGAAAACCTAAAGAGCCTCTTGATGAGAGTCAAAGAGGAGAGTGAACAATTTAGCTTAAAACTCAATGTTCAGAAAACTAAACTAAGATCATGGCATCTGTCCCATTACATCATGGCAAATAGATGGGGAAACAATGCAAACGGTGACAGATTTTATTTTTGGGGGGGCTCCAAAATCATTGCAGATGATGACTGCAACCATGAAATTAAAAGATGCTTGCTCCGTGAAAGAAAAGCTATGACCATTCTGACTGGTGTGAAGTGGTACCTCATTGTGGTTTTGATTTGCATTTCTCTAATAATGAAAATCTGCAAGCAATAAATGCTGGCGAGGGTGTGGAGAAAAGGGAACCCTCCTACACTGTTGGTGGGAATGCAAACTAGTACAGCCACTATGGAAAACAGTGTGGAGATTCCTTAAAAAATTGCAAATAGAACTACCTTATGACCCAGCAATCCCACTTCTGGGAATACACACCGAGGAAACCAGAATTGAAAGAGACACATGTACCCCAATGTTCATCGCAGCACTGTTTATAATAGCCAGGACATGGAAACAACCTAGATGTCCATCAGCAGATGAATGGATAAGAAAGCAGTGGTACATATACACAATGGAGTATTACTCAGCCGTTAAAAAGAATTCATTTGAATCAGTTCTGATGAGATGGATGAAACTGGAGCCGATTATACAGAGTGAAGTAAGCCAGAAAGAAAAACACCAATACAGTATACTAACACATATATATGGAATTTAGGAAGATGGCAATGACGACCCTGTATGCAAGACAGGGAAAGAGACACAGATGTGTATAACGGACTTTTGGACTCAGAGGGAGAGGGAGAGGGTGGGATGATTTGAGAGAATGACATTCTAACATGTATACTATCATTTGAATTGAATCGCCAGTCTATGTCTGACGCAGGATGCAGCATGCTTGGGGCTGGTTCATGGGGATGACCCAGAAAGATGTTATGGGGAGGGGAGGTGGGAGGGGGGTTCATGTTTGGGAATGCATGTAAGAATTAAAGATTTTAAAATTTAAAAAATAAAAAACTAAAAAATAAAAATAAAAAAAAAATAAACACACACAAAAAAAATAAAAAAAATAAAAAAAAAAAAAAAAAGAAAAGCTATGACCAAACTAGACAGCATATTAAAAAGCAGAGACATTACTTTGTCAACAAGGTATGTCTAGTCAAAGGTATGGGTTTACCAGTAGTCATGTATGGATGTGAGTTGGGCTCTAAAGAAAGCTGAGCACCGAAGAATTGATGCTTTTGAACAGTGGTGTTGGAGAAGTCTCTTGAGAGTCCCTTCAACTGCAAGAAGATCCAACCAGTATATCCTAAAGGAAATCAGTCCTGAATATTCATTGGAAGGATTGATGCTGATGTTGAAACTCCAATACTTTGGACACATGATGGGAAGACCGACTCATTGGAAATGACCTTGGTGCTGGAAAAGATTGAAGGTGGGAGGAGAAGGCGATGACAGAAGATGAGATGGTTGGATGGCATCACCAACGTGACGGATATGAGTTTCAGTAGGCTCTGGGAGTGGGTGGTGGACAGGGAAGCTTGGTGTGCTGTAGTCCATGGGGTCGCAAAAAGTCGCACATGACTGAGTGAAAAAGATCTTCATGACCCAGATGATCACGATGGTGTGATCACTCACCTTCATCCTGGAAGTGAAGTCAAGTGGGCCTTAGGAAGCATCACTACAAACAAGGTTAGTAGAGGTGATGGAATTCCAGTTGAGCTATTTCAAATCCTGAAAGATGATGCTGTGAAAGTGTTGCACTCAATGTGCCAGCAAATTTTGAAAAGTCAGCAGTGGCCACAGGAGTGGAAAAGGTCAGTTTTCATTTCAATCCCAAAGAAAGACAATGCCAGAGAATGCTCAAACTACTGCACAATTGCACTCATCTCACATGCTAGTAAAGTAAAGCTCAAAATTCTCCAAGCCAGGCTTCAGTAATATGTTAACCATCAACTTCCAGATGTTCAAGCTGGATTTAGAAAAGGCAAAGGAAACAGAGATCAAATTGTCAACATCTGCTGGATCATCAAAAAAGCAAGAGAGTTCCAGAAAAACATCCATTTCTGCTTTATTGATTATGCCAAAGCTTTTTCTGTGTGGATCACAATAAACTGTGGAAAATTCTTAAAGAGATGGGAATACCAGACCATCTGACCTGCCTCTTGATAAACCTGTATGCAGGTCAGGAAGCAACAGTTAGAACTGGACATGGAACAACAGACTTGTTCCAAAAAGGAGTACGTCAAGGCTATATATTATCACCCTGTTATTTAACTTATATGCAGAGTACATCATGAGAAATGCTGGGCTGGAGGAAGCACAAGCTGGAATCAAGATTGCCGGGAGAAATATCAATAACCTCAGGTATGCAGATGACACTACCCTTATGGCAGAAAGTGAAGAAGAACTACTCTTGATGAAATTGAAAGAGGAGAGCGAGAAAGTTGGCTTAAAGCTCAACATTCAGAAAACAGAGTGGAAACAGTGACTGACTTTATTTTTCTGGGCTTCAAAATCACTGCAGATGTTGGTTTCAGCTATGAAATTAAAAGACACTTACTCCTTCGAAGGAAAGTTATGACCGACCTAGACAGCATATTCAAAAACAGAGACATTCTTTGCCCACAAAGGTCCGTCTAGTCAAGGCTATGGTTTTTCCTGTGGTCATGTATGGATGTGAGAGTTGGACTATAAAGAAAGCTGAGTGCTGAAAATTGATGCTTTTGAACTGTGGTGTTGGAGAAGACTCTTGAGAGTCCCTTGTACTGCAAGGAGATCCAACCAGTCCATTCTGAAGGAGATCAGCCCTGGGATTTCTTTGGAAGGAATGATGCTAAAGCTGAAACTCCAGTACTTTGGCCACCTCATGCGAAGAGTTGACTCATTGGAAAAGACTCTGATGCTGGGAGGGATTGGGGGCAGGAGAAGAAGGAGACGACAGAGGATGAGATGGCTGGATGGCATCATTGCCTCGATGGATATGCGTTTGATTGAACGCCGGGAGATGGCGATGGACAGGGAGGCCTGGCGTGCTGCGATTCATGGGGTCGCAGAGTCCGACACAACTAAGCGACTGAATTGAACTGATAATTTCTATTAGACAATATTGTTCTATACTTTACTTCTTAATCTCTCTCATTTCAACTACAAATGCAAAATGAGAGAATACATTGTGTGAGAGCGTGTGTGTGAGTGAATGAGCGTGTGTGTTGGCATGGTTGGAATTACTAACAAGTTAGTAGTCTTGTTTTTCCCCTCATCCTAAATCTGATCCTAATATAAAATACTAAACATCAGTGACATATCATAAAGGACTTTTGCATTGTTATACACATAAAATGAATATTAAATAGGGGACATTAAGGAGTGGAATAGATATTTTATCTCTAAATAGAGAAAATGTTTTGTAGAATAGAATCAATCTTGGAACATTTTCCCCTAACCTTTATACAGTGCTCTCTTAAGAAGAGAGTGCAATTTAAAGCATACATTGCAGATGTTACAAGTATTAGTTTAATGATAGCTTTCAAATGTTGATACCATTATCACATAAAATCTTCTGAACTCCAAGATAATGTGGAAATTTCCATAAAATATATTTTATAGTGTTTAAGTTTTAGTAATGTGCTACTTGCTGAACTTCGCATGTAATTCTAAATTAGAAAATATAAAGACTGTCTTCATTTTTATAATACTAAATCTTTACATCATTCCTTCCAGCAAAGGAATCATCAAAAATGCTTATCAAGGGCTTATTTGTGCCTAGTACATTAAAAAGTTGAATTTTCACAACAAAATTATAAATTGCTTATTATAAATACTTTTTTATTTTTTTTAACAGACAAAGCAACAGATGCCTAGAGAGGCTGGCATCAGATGCAGAGAGTCAAAGAGTAGATTGGGGATTCAGACCTGGAAGTCTAGTACTAAAGTCTCTACCTTATCATCATGATATATTGTCTCTTCTAGCAAAGATGTTTTGATAATATTTCATATCTAAACTTTCTGACAATCTATTTTGACAAAGGATTTGTTCGGATTATGTCTCAGAATAATAAAATCTCAGACTAATAAAATCATCAGAAACATCTAAAACATAGCTCATTATAAACAATAAGTTTAAACTTTATAAATACATTTTTTTAACAAAGTAAAACAGGATAATATATAATGAGCACTGATCATGTGCCAGAGACAGTGATAAGAACTTTATATTATCTTATAAATCTCACAGGGGCCCCTATTTTAAGGATGAGGAAATTGACAGCTCCGTAGGTTGAAAGCATAAGCCCTGATTGTGCTTGAGGCCCAAATCCTGCTCTTTACTACACAGAACTGGAGACGAATTGCAAGATAAAACTTTGGATGCTTAGAGACCACCAAACAGATAGTGATTATGTGAAGTTAAAATATAGCACTTGCTGCAAAATTTAACATGAAGTGAAGAAAGGACAAACCACTGGGTGTAACAATAGAGAATTAGGTAGGAAGAATGAGTGAAAATGTGCAAATAGAAGATAAGCTACTTATTTTTTTTTTAAAAGGTTCTTTCATTTAATCACACAAGTGGGACCAAAAAAGAGTTCCAAGAGATAATAGGGGGTAAAGATATAGGAATATAGGTAAATTTCTTATATATTATAGTATACATTCCTTTGAAGTTATTCATTATAGAGTATCTCTATGATAATTATCTTTATGATCTTGATACTTGTTTGAGATGTTCATATTTGTTTTAACTAGATCACCCTCAGTGCAGTCTTCAATAGAAACTGCTTTTGATTCTTTGAGATATGTGCTCTGAGGCACTAAGGCAGACTTTTCAGAACAAACAGGAATTATTATACTTTTGTTACTATTTGCTATTTTCCTATGGGTTTCACTTAAAGGCTGATTGAACCAAACTATCCGTAAGGTACTTATTCTAAAAAAAGATGCAGTCCAATTGGTAATTAGTGAGACAGGGATTTCGGTGGTTAGTAGAGTAGGTAGTAAAAATATCTGTGGATTGTATATAGGTAATAAAACCACAAGATCAGATCTCTTCACTTCACCCTTTTTGCCTGTGGTCTTTAGGACATTGTAAGTGAACTAACTGTTCTCTCTAGCATAGGGGGTGAACTCAGATTGCAAACAGCGGGCAGCAGGCACATGCAGCTATGCGTACTTGAAGGTTTATAATGTCAGAGAAAGAAAACAAATGTTACTTATGAGGACTTTGCTGGGTTTAGATGATATCCTCAAAACAGCTGTAAAATAGGTATTATTATTAATGCCTTTTTACATTTGGGAAACTGTATAAGGCATGGGGAGGTTAGATAAATATCACACAGAAAATAATTAATGGGATTGGGCTTCAAACTCGAGTCTTCATTTCAAAATTCAGTAGATGCAAATCAGCAGTTCCCCAAGGGAGTACAGTTTAGTTGAAGACCTGAACATTCTCATCCGTATATTCTCCAGTCTTCAAGAAAACACTTGTTTCAAGTTTATGGCCAGTTCTGTACTCGACATGTAGTAGGTTTAAAGCTACTGGTTTGGGGTCTCATTTCACACACACACACAAAACAAATAAGGTTTATTTGGACTTTGTCTCTGAATGACTAACTAATGAAATTATCAGATAAATCAAAGATGAATAGCAGAGTGGCAGATATGGGTCACATAACCCAGTGTTTTGTACCATATTTTCTGAAAACACTGTCCTGCCTATATACTTATAGCAACAGTATCAGGAGGAGAGCTTCTCCAACTCTGCTGATATTTTTTCCAAAAGAATGTTATGATAGCATCACACTCTTCCATTTTATCTTCCTGCTCACTCTATCCCTGGGGCTTGGGAAGGAGTGACAAATAGGTGGTGAATTTGAGAAGAGTGATCTGTGCTTGTTTTGACACTGTTTTCCTTTCCTTTAAGGAAGCCAGTCAGCCTGCAGACAGAATTCTCCCTCTTATTCTCCCCAGAAGGCTGGCCCCCTGCATGAGCCAACCCTGCTGTGGCTGGAGGTATATGATTATCCATTTTTGGTCTCAGGTACCAGATGCATTTCAACCTCATATGAAGCTCTGTCTTCCAAATTAAACTTGATCAGCAATAAAGGTGATGTTTTAGCCCTGTATTATGCTACTATTTTTTTTCTCTCTTGGTTCAGAAATTGAAAGGGCAATACAGGTGGTCGTTCTTTTATCTCTCAGAGCCCCCAACATTTGGTTTTATTTTCTGAGAAAACTAAGAAATGAAAGAGGCAGTGGAATTTATAGGCTTAGCACGTGGGGAGGTTTTGCTGTGCGTGACTTTGGACTTCCCTGTGTGAACAGTAAACTGTGAATTTAGCAGACTGTCGATACCAATCGTAGGCTAGGTTTGATTTTACAGTTGTGAGGTTTAAGATGGGAACTGACATTTAATCTTGGCAGCTGATTGTACTTATATTGACTCTGTCCACAGCCCAGGGATATTTCTCTGGGGAGCTCCACCTTCATAAAACAAGTACAGGATTCCTCTTCTCATTCTTTGGCAGCAAAAGTTGAGGTATATACAATCTGTCTAATCTAAAGATGGGGCAAAATCACTGCAGATGGTGACTGCAGCCATGAAATTAAAAGATGCTTATTCCTTGGAAGGAAAGTTATGACCAATCTAGATAGCATATTGAAAAGCAGAGACATTATTTTGCCAACAAATGTCCATCTAGTCAAGGCTATGGTTTTTCCAGTGGTCATGTATGGATGTGAGAGTTGGACTGTGAAGGAAGCTGAGTGCTGAAGAATTGATGCTTTTGAACTGTGGTATTGGAGAAGACTCTTGAGAGTCCCTTGGACTGCAAGGAGATCCAACCAGTCCATTCTGAAGATCAGCCCTGGGATTTTTTTGGAAGGAATGATGCTAAAGCCGAAATTCCAGTACTTTGGCCACCTCATGTGAAAAGTTGACTGATTGGAAAGGCTCTGATGCTGGGAGGGATTGGGGGCAGGAGGAGAAGGGGACGACAGAGGATGAGATAGCTGGATGTCATCACTGACTCGATGGATGTGAGTCTGAGTGAACTCCGGGGGTTGGTGATGGACAGGGAGGCCTGGTGTGCTGCGATTCATGGGGTCACAAAGAGTCAGACACAACTGAGTGACTGAACTGAACTGAACTGAAGGCTAAGAGACCTGAACAAGATTTCCTGCCTGGCTGTGCCTCAGGTTTCAGCCTGAGAGGCAACATAAGAACTGTTTACCTTAGCTTAGCTTAGTAAGATCCTTAGTTTACTAAAGCTAAAAGAAAGGGGAAATATTTTAGGATAAACAGAAAGGGGTTTTTAATAAATTCCTTGGACAGGTTTATGAGTGAGGAATTTAAATAGCCAGAAGCTGTGTTCCTGTTCACTACACAGCAGTGAGGCTCTAGTTTTATTCTGTTAGTGTTAAGCTTAGCATGACTTCGTAACATCAAGAGCCTCAATTTTGTTCTGCATTAAAGTCCAGGAGGAAAACTTTGGAAAGACCACTTTTGAATTCAACAAAATAGTTTATGTGGTAGTGCAAGAATCATCTACTTCCTAGGGGAACATGACCGAGAAATTTTAAAAATTCAATATGGAATTAAAGACAATGATCTATAGAGCACACAGCAGGCTCTTTAGCTCTCAGTCCATAAAGACAGAGATTTCAGAAGCATCAGTAGTAGCTTCCAGCTTCCATTCAGAAATCAGTTCAGTGTGATTTTGCAGTAAGATAAGGAGAAAGTTAGACCCAGGGGGCATACATCTTAGGCTAAACATTTCCTTAACAAGAGACAATCACAGATACTTCTCTGCGGTACATACTAAAAATGCTTTTTTTCCCACAAGGGATTTCAGGAGCCTAATAAGAACAATCTACAATGAAGAATAACAATCATGAACCCATAGTTCATAGGAAGTGATTTGAATACACTGGATTGAACATGTGTTTGTGTTTTATTTCTGCTGTCACAAATTACCAAACCTCAACACAAATTTATAATCTTATAGTTTTGGAGGTCACAAGTCTGAGTCTGGTGGGCTAAAGTTGAGGTGTTGGTACATCTGTGTTCCATATGGAGGCTCTAGGGAAGAATCTGTTTTCTTGCCTTTTTCAGATTCTAGAAGCTGCCTGCATTGTTTTGCTCATGGACCCTTCCTTCATCTTCAGATTGTGCATCAGTTCAGTCTGGGCTTCCATCATCACTTCTCACTTCTATTAGGAACTTCCTGATCATAAGGTTCAGAGGAACCTCTTGCTCATAAGGAAGTTTCTATTAGGAACCTTCCTCTCATAAGGACTCTTTGTGATTACTTTGTGTCTACTTGGATAATCAAGGATAATCTCCCCATCTCAAGACTCTTAATAAAATCTATAAAGTCCCTTTGCCATGTAAGTAATAAGTTTATAGGTCCAGAGATTAGGACCTAGTATGTGTTTATCTTTGGGATCATTATCCTACCACAAGAACCAAAGTTTTCTCAAATAAAACTTTGTGACTAGTGCGCCATGCTTTGTTTTGTTGTTTAGATGCTAAGTCATGTCCAACTCTCCGTGACTCCATGGACTGTAACTTGCTAGGCTCCTCTGTTCTTGGGATTTCCCAGGCAACAGTCCTGGAATGGTTGCCATTTCCATGCTTATTTGAGGGGAGATAAATGTCTTTTTGCATTTTGTGATTAGAGTATTAATTGCCATTTAATCTAATTGAAGGGACTCTGAGATATTAGTGAATATAGCTGAACATTACTTGGAATGGAAAATAGAGTTAGAAAATATTTTTCAGTTCTGACTAAAGACTAGTCTTGGATTTAATGTGCTATTCTGAGTCATTTCTAAAGTATAGAGTTTAATAGAAAAATAAAGCTGAAATCCCAGGTGGCTCAGTGGTAAAGAACTTGACTGCCAATACAGGAGACATAAGAGATGTGGGTTCGATCCCTAGGTTGGGAAGATCCCCTGGAGGAGCGCATAGCAACTCATTCCAGTATTCTTGCCTGGAAAGTCCCATGGGCAGAGGAACTTGGTGGGCTACAGTCCATGGGGTACCAAAGAGTCAGACACCACTTACCAACTGAGCATGCAGATAAACAGGAAATGTGGAGAGAGGGATTTCCCCAAGGAAACAGTGACCCATGGATGATGTAACATGGGTTCCTTCTCCTATGGGAAGGAGGGAATTGACACAAGAGGCTTGTGTAGACAAAATATGATGTAGAGTAAGGATTTATCCAATAGGTCAACAGAACTAACAGCTGGGGGTTATTAAGAAAACTTTCTCCCCCAGTTCTATTTCCTCCTTGTTGAGATAGTCCAGTTTTTATTACACATGATCTTTCTCCTCCCATTGACTCAATCCTCCTCCTCTGGAATGGAACAGTGGGATGATTTACCTGGTTGGTATATTTTGGAAGAATAACTTAACTGGGAGTTTGGTTCAACTTCAGTCTTCTAAACTCTTTGGAAGCCTACTTGCTCACAGAGAGGTGTGGTCTCCATTTTGTCCTAGGCTGTTCTCTTCATATGTGAAAAAACTGTCTTACTCCAACACTATTGTAATTTGGTAAATATGTCTTATTAATTCTAGGATTCAGTTAGTGTACCCATTTGTCTTATTTCTCAGTTTATAAAACATCCAGTAGGAATGGAGGATATCTGTTTGGTCATCTTAGAGATCACAGAAACAGTGAGTACAGAGATTTAGTTCAAGTTCAGCATTTCCATGTAGCATTTGTGTTTTAGCAAATAATTTTCTGAAATGTTGCTTTATATTCAATTAAAAAAAAAACCACATTGAGTTAAAAAAAAGTTAAACAAGAGTTTATTTAACTATTTCATTCAATCTACAATGGAAATTCCCAAAGTCTTTGATATGGTAATATGTACTGTGATTCTCTGAAGCACATGGAGATTTTGAAATGTATTTGTTTCTTGAATAAATCATTGTTTTGTTTTTCCATAGATTATTTTTGCTCCCTTGGGGTTTAAAAACTTAAATGCTATATTTGAAAACTTGACTATTGGGTTAAACAAAGCTTTTCAAATGTATTTGACTTTATTTATATTCGAATGGAGCTTCTTTAATGACCTTTCAGTTCCATAACCCAAAGAATTTTTAAAGTGTATAGGTATACAGAATAACTAAAATTACTAATGAAGACTGTCATTATGAAAAAATACAGAGCTATATTTTCTGCATTATTGAAAATAATAAAAAACAGTTTAAAAACTGTGTATTAAATTCATAAAATATGATGAAAACTTGGTTAATAAACTACCCAGTACATTTAATCTCACACGTCACAAAACTCCAAATGAGAAAATGCACACTACATTTAACCTCATAAGCTAAAAACTTCAAATGACTTTCTGTGCTTTGGCAATGACATGAGAAGAAAATGCTTTCTTGTGCATTTGCTAACTGGTGAGTTTCTTTTTGTTTCATAATGAAGATAGCTGATGTCACCTTTTCTCCTTTGCTTTTTGGATTTTAGAAAGTATCAACTGAAGAAGTTAGAAAAGCAAATCTTGGATGAACTTAAAGAAGGTAGTATCAATAAAATAACAATATAAATTAATATGACAGAAAAAATATAAAAAAGACAACAGCATCAAATAGACAAAATTATCATAACAATACCTGATTGTTTGAGAGGTTGCTGAACACATTTAATTCAATATTAATTAAGAGAAAAGAGAAATGACAAAAAAAGTAGTAAAGATAATTTAAAAACATAATACTATATGAAAAATAGAACTAAAAATGACAAGTGATTACAATAAAAACTTTGCATCTATAATTAAGCTTGAGAGATCAGAAGGAAGATCAGTTTCCTTGAGAATGTCATTTAAAATATCATTTTAAAAAGAAATGTTTAAATGCCAAAGGCATTCTAATTAAAATTTCCCTACCCTAAATTCCAATTTTTATTAAGTTATCTACACAATAAAAGCAGAAATTTCATGAACTCATTTACTAGATGTAATATAATTTTGAAACAAAAAAGAGATCAAACTGTGAAAGGAAAATTATAGAAAATATCACTTGATTTGAGTATAAAATCCTGTAAGCACATTGACAAAAGAAATTAAAAAAATATTTCAAAAAGAAAAAGACACATGACTAGATTTACTTGTAAGCAATTAGTTCCTCTTCACTTTCTGCCATAAGGGTGGTGTCATCTGCATATCTGAGGTTATTGATATTTCTCCCGGCAATCTTGATTCCAGCTTGTGCTTCCTCCAGCCCAGCATTTCTCATGATGTACTCTGCATGTAAGTTAAATAAGTGGGTGACAATATACAGCCTTTATATACTCTTTTTCCTATTTGGAACCAGTCTGTTGTTCCATGTCCAGTTCTAACTGTTGCTTCCTGATGAAAGTGAAAGAGAAGAGTAAAAAAGTTGGCTTAAAGCTCAACATTCAGAAAATGAAGATCATGGCATCCGGTCCCATCACTTCATGGGAAATAGATGGGGAAACAGTGGAAACAGTGTTAGACTTTATTTTGGGGGGCTCCAAAATCACTGCAGATGGTGACTGCAGCCATGAAATTAAAAGACACTTACTCCTTGGAAGAAAAGTTATGACCAACCTAGATAGGATATTCAAAAGCAGAGACATTACTTTGCCGACTAAGGTCCGTCTAGTCAAGGCTATGGTTTTTCCAGTAGTCATGTATGGATGTGACAGTTGGACTGTGAAGAAGGCTGAGCGCTGAAGAATTGATGCTTTTGAACTGTGGTGTTGGAGAAGACTCTTGAGAGTCTCTTGGACTGCAAGGAGATCCAACCAGTCCATTCTGAAGGAGATCAGCCCTGGGATTTCTTTGGAAGGAATGATGCTAAAGCTGAAACTCCAGTACTTTGGCCACTTCATGCAAAGAGTTGACTCATTGGAAAAGACTCTGATGCTGGGAGGGATTGGGGGCAGGAGGAGAAGAGGACGACAGAGGATGAGATGGCTGGATGGCATCACGGACTCGATGGATGTGAATCTGAGTGAACTCCGGAAATTGGTGATGACAAGGAGGCCTGGTGTGCTGCGATTCATGGCGTCGCAAAGAGTCGGACATGACTGAGCGACTGAACTGAACTGAACTGAACTGAATAAAAAATCCATTAATATAAATCTCAACATTAAAGGAGAAAAATCATATAATCAATTTTACCACAATGATTTGATAGTTGCAAAGAGCAGTTGAGCTACTCAGATTTCACTTGGGACTGATGAAATCAAAAGCAAAACCTTTTGTTAACTAGGATGTAAGGCTTAAGATCCTTCCTTAACTTGCCAAAATAAATCAACTGGCACATATTTCCCCACCATTCTTTATTTCTATTTCTATAGCTCTTAATGGAAGCAACTAATATTTGAAGCAAATTATTTAATTTTGTAACATGGTAACAATTCTTGTTAATGATATTTCATTTTTCAGCAATGTACCAGAGGTGGTCAGTTGAATAAATCAAGAGAAATAAATCTAGGACTGAATAAAGCTCAAAAATTATATAATTAAAGAAGATATATAGTCACTACTACCTAATAAAAAAAATCTCAAAAAGTTTGATAGATGAAAGATCCATACTTAAAAACTGTATTCTATTTCTTAAATTGGGAATAAGTTGTAGAATATGAAGTTTTTTAAAAGGCAAAATTTGTAATAGCAAAGAAATTATTATCTAGAAATAATTTTTATAAAACTGTGTAAAGCTTTAGGTGGCAAAAGTCTAATTTATGTTTATGCACACAATATGATTAACCAGTTTTTTACTTTTCATTCAGTAATAAATTATAATCTTTATAGGTACTTATATATGCAACCACAAAAAATCATTCTGATATCTGATATGATATATATCAAGTGCAGAACAGTGGTTATTTCTAGAAGAAAAGCACACAGGCTAGAGGTAGAGCTGAAGGTGACAATGGAAATTTTAAAGAACTTTTTAAACAGATATGGGTTTATTTTTAAGACTTTTTAAAAGAGATATTTTGAAGAGATCTATACTTCCTTCAGTCACCAGAAACACAGGGTGAGAGACCTAAATAAACATTTCTCCAAAGAAGACATACAGATGGCCAAGAGGCACATGGAAAGATGCTCAACATCACTAATTATTAGAAAAATACAAATCAAAACTAAAATGGGGTAACATCACATTAGTCAGAATGGCCATCATTGAAAAAAATCTACAAACAATAAATACTGGAGAGGATATAGAGAAAAGGGAACTCTCTTACCCTGTGGGTGAGAATATAAATTCATACAACCATTTTGGAGAACAGCATGGAGTTTCCTTAAAAATCTAAATATAGAACTACTATATGATGCAGCAATCCCACCCTGGGAATATATCAGGAGAAAACCATAATTCAAACAGACACACGCACCACAATGTTCATTGCATCACTATTTACAATAGCCAGGATATAAGCAACCTAAATGCACATCAACAGAAGAATGGAAAAAAGAGATGTGGTACATAGACCCAATAGAGGATTATTCAGCCATAAAAACAGAATGAAACTGTGCTGCTTGCAGCCATGGATGGATCTAAAGACTTTTATACAGAGTGAAAGAAGTCAGAGAGAGAAAAGTACTATTGTATATTAATGCATGAAGTGAAGTGAAGTCGCTCAGTCGTGTCCGACTCTGTGCAACACCGAGGACTGTAGCCTACTAGGCTCCTTCCTCCATGGGATTCTCCAGGCAAGAATACTGGAGTGGCTTGCCATTTCCTTCTCCAGGGGATCTTCCCAACCCAGGGATTGAACCGGGGTCTCCTCCATTGCGGGCAGACGCTTTAACCTCTGAGAAAAAGAGTACAGATGAAACTATTTACAAAGTGGAAATAGAGACACAGACGTAGAGATCAAATATATGGACACCAAGATGGGTGGGGGTGTGTGGGATAAACTAGGAGATTGGGGTT
Organism: Ovis aries; assembly: GCF_016772045.2. NCBI lineage: Eukaryota > Metazoa > Chordata > Mammalia > Artiodactyla > Bovidae > Ovis > Ovis aries. The sequence continues at coordinate 41,748,354 of NC_056061.1, forward strand.
GACATATATACACTACTATGTATAAAACAGATAACTAAGGAGAACCTACTGCATAGCACAAAGGGGAGAGAAAAAGAAGGTGCAGTCTGTTTGTAGGACATATATTAAATTAACCTTAAAAAATACATTCCAATACACATTGTAGCTGTTTATTTGCTAAGGCATGTCAGACTCTTTCACGAGTCCATGGACTATAGGCCACCAGGCTCCTTTGACCATGGGATTTTCCAGGCAAGAATACTGAAGAGGGTTGCCATTTCCTTTTCCAGGGCATCTTCCTGACCCGAAACCCACATCTCCTGTAAGCATCTCCTGCATTGGAGGCAAATTGTTTACTGCTGAGACACCAGGGAAGACCCTCCAATATATGCTGTGGTAAGTCACTTCAATCATGTCCTACTTTTTGCAACCACATTGACTGTAGCCTGTTCATGGGATTTTCCAAGCAAGAATACTGGAATAGGCTGTCATGACCTTCACCAGTGTACACTGTGCTGTGCTTAGTCACAGAGTTGTGTCTGATTCTTTGAGATCCCATGCTCTGTAGCCCACCAGGCTCCTCTGTCCATGGGGCTTCTCCAGGCAAGAATACTGCAGTGGTTTGCCGTGACCTCCTCCAGGGGATTTCCCAACCCAGGGACTGAACCCAGGGTCTCCCAAATTGCAGGTAATTCTTTACCATCTGAGTCACCAGGGAGTGTGCAGACATACTGTTTGATTCCCCTTATATGAGAGAACTCCAACGTCGAATTCATAGAGTCAGAAAGTATATTGATATATGCCTGGGGGTAGGACTTCCCTGGTGGCTCAGATGGTAAAGCGTCTGTCTACAATGCGGGAGACCCGGGTTCGATTCCTGGGTCAGGAAGATCCTCTGGAGAAGGAAATGGCAATCCACTCCAGTACTATTGCCTGGAAAATCCCATGGACAGTGGAGCCTGGTAGGCTATAGTCCATGGGGTTGCAAAGAGTTGGACATGACTGAGCGACTTCACTCTCACTTTCAGGGTGGAGGTGGAGAAGGGAAATGAGTTAGTATTTATTTATTTTTTTAAGTTTTTTATTTTTTAAATTTTAAAATCTTTAATTCTTACATGCATTCCCAAACATGAACCCGCCTCCCACCTCCCTCCCCATAACATCTTTCTGGGTCATCCCCATGCACCAGCCCCAAGCATGCTGCATCCTGCGTCAGACATAGACTGGCGATTCAATTCACATGATAGTATACATGTTAGAATGTCATTCTCCCAAATCATCCCACCCTCTCCCTCTCCCTCTGAGTCCAAAAGTCCGTTATACACATCTGTGTCTCTTTCCCTGTCTTGCATACAGGGTCGTCATTGCCATCTTCCTAAATTCCATATATATGTGTTAGTATACTGTATTGGTGTTTTTCTTTCTGGCTTACTTCACTCTGTATAATCGGCTCCAGTTTCATCCATCTCATCAGAACTGATTCAAGAGAATTCTTTTTAACGGCTGAGTAATACTCCATTGTGTATATGTACCACAGCTTTCTTATCCATTCATCTGCTGATGGACATCTAGGTTGTTTCTATGTCCTGGCTATTATAAACAGTGCTGCGATGAACATTGGGGTACATGTGTCTCTTTCAATTCTGGTTTCCTCGGTGTGTATGCCCAGAAGTGGGATTGCTGGGTCATAAGGTAGTTCTATTTGCAATTTTTTAAGGAATCTCCACACTGTTCTCCATAGTGGCTGTACTAGTTTGCATTCCCACCAACAGTGTAGGAGGGTTCCCTTTTCTCCACACCCTCTCCAGCATTTATTGCTTGCAGATTTTTGGATCGCAGCCATTCTGACTGGTGTGAAGTGGTACCTCATTGTGGTTTTGATTTGCATTTCTCTAATAATGAGTGATGTTGAGCATCTTTTCATGTGTTTGTTAGCCATCCGTATGTCTTCTTTGGAGAAATGTCTATTTAGTTCTTTGGCCCATTTTTTGATTGGGTCGTTTATTTTCTGGAGTTGAGCTGCATAAGTTGCTTGTATATTTTTGAGATTAGTTGTTTGTCAGTTGCTTCATTTGCTATTATTTTCTCCCATTCAGAAGGCTGTCTTTTCACCTTGCTTATATTTTCCTTTGTTGTGCAGAAGCTTTTAATTTTAATTTATAGTAAAGTTGCAGGATATAAAATCAACACACAGAAATCCTTTGCATTCCTATACACGAATAATGAGAAAGTAGAAAAAGAAATTAAGGAAACAATTCCATTCACCATTGCAACGAAAAGAATAAAATACTTAGGAATATATCTACCTAAAGAAACTAAAGACCTATATATAGAAAACTATAAAACACTGATGAAAGAAATCAAAGAGGACACTAATAGATGGAGAAATATACCATGTTCATGGATTGGAAGAATCAATATAGTGAAAATGAGTATACTACCCAAAGCAATTTACAAATTCAATGCAATCCCTATCAAGCTACCAGGCACATTTTTCACAGAACTAGAACAAATAATTTCAAGATTTGTATGGAAATACAAAAAACCTCGAATAGCCAAAGCAATCTTGAGAAAGAAGAATGGAACTGGAGGAATCAACTTGCCTGACTTCAGGCTCTACTACAAAGCCACAGTCATCAAGACAGTATGGTACTGGCACAAAGACAGACATATAGATCAATGGAACAAAATAGAAAGCCCAGAGATAAATCCACACACATATGGACACCTTATCTTTGACAAAGGAGGCAAGAATATACAATGGAATAAAGACAATCTCTTTAACAAGTGGTGCTGGGAAAACTGGTCAACCACTTGTAAAAGAATGAAACTAGATCACTTTCTAACACCGCACACAAAAATAAACTCAAAATGGATTAAAGATCTAAATGTAAGATCAGAAACTATAAAACTCCTAGAGGAGAACATAGGCAAAACACTCTCAGACATAAATCACAGCAGGATCCTCTATGATCCACCTCCCAGAATGCTGGAAATAAAAGCAAAAATGAGTTAGTATTTAACAGGGACAGAGTTTCAGTCAAGGAAGGTGAAGAATTTGGGAGAAGGAAGTTGGTGAGAGTTGCACAACAATATGGATGTACTTAGTGCCATGAACTGTAAAGTTAAATATGGTTAAAATAATATGATTTATAGTATGTGAATTTACCGCAATAAAATATTTAAAAAACTGTTTCTAATATCTTCTGTAAAACATTAGTTTATCACATGAAGTATGCCACATAATGCTTTTCTTGGACTAATTTTTTTCTCAGAAACTTAAGTGATTGAACTGTACAATCTCTTTAAGTTTTTTTTTTTAGATAAGATTGATTGAAGTGAAATTTGCAATTGTAAATCTTAAAGTAGCCAACTTGTTTAATTTGTGGTCAACTCATTGACCTTGATATTCCTAGAATAATATTTGGATCAATAGTGATGGCAAACTTTGATTTTGAAATAGTCCTTTCTCTTATAATAGTTTTATAAAGTTTATTTTAAATATTTTACAATAAAACCACATGTAACAACCCCAAGTTAACCATTAATGATTGATAACCATTTACTGATACCTCAGTCTATATTACTTATATGTGCCTCATTATGGGAGAAATGTACATTTCCTATGGGACATGATCTCAATTAAATTCTCACATGAACTGCATGAAATTTCTTTTAACAGTTAAGGAATGATTAGCTTAATAAAGGGTAAGTAACTTTCTCAAATATGCTTGGGTGGATTTTTTTTTAAGGGCTCATAAACTGTAGCAAGAAGTTAAACCCAGATTGTGCTGTGCTATGCTTAGTCGCTCAGATATGTCCAACTCTCTTCAACCCCATCGAATATAGCCTAACATTCTCCTCTGTCCATGGGGATTTTTCAGGCAAAAATACTAGAGTGTGTTGCCATGCCCTCCTTCAGGTGGTCTTCCCAACCCAGGGATTGAATCCACATCTCCCCCATTGTAGTCAGGTTTTGTTGTTGTTGCTTTTACCATCTGAGCCACCAGGGAAGCCCAGATTATCTGACTCTAAATTCTGGGCTGGTTCCACTACATCTTACTAATCATGAAAATACACCAATGGTTGTTTACGGTGTCTTAGGTTGATGTTGACCTACTTTGGAGGATCTTATGAAGAACAATGTATATTTCAACATATCCCAGGAAGTTGCATAGTTTTTGTGTTTTTGCTTGTTTGTTTTACCTTTATCTCCTCCTCAGTGTCTTTGATCCATCACATTCTTCAGGAGAGATGATTCAGCAGTAAAATTTCTGATGGACTGCTTGGGCTGATACACTGAGCCGTTAGGGTTGGAAGTATTGCTGCACACTGGCAGTTCTAAGTATTGCACTGCTCCCTCTCCCTGACATGATCTTCTTTTAGTCTGAATACAGTCCTAGATTTGCTTCCTTTCTCAATGTCTCTAGCTCTATCTTTCACTTTTCCTTTCTTTCTCAGATATGTTGTATGACAGAGGTTCTCCTTGATGATGAATCGTAATAGAATATACATTTTGGTAATTGACTTTTCAGAAAAATACGTCTAAAATTCAACTACTTGCTATGATACTTTAAACATCTCAAAATTGTTATGATTAGGAGGCCACTGTAGGTTCAATATTGTTTTTAAAAGGTTAATGTTCATATTTTGAAAAGTTTTGGTTTGGTTTCCACTGTTAGTTTGATTTGTGGCATCAGAATCATCATAGGTTTGATTGATATAATTCCCATTTAAGATTATGGACTTGGCATTATAAAAATTAAGGTATTATTTTCATATGACTTTATATTAATGAAATCTTATATAAAACATTTCTCTCCAAATTTTATATACTAGACACTAAATATTAAGAAATTCTCAAAGGAAATGAAAATGATCAAGACCAAGAATAAACCACTTTAAACTCTGCTATCTTCTCAATGTTTGGAGGATTTAGGAGGGGAGCACAGCTACTCGTATACCCTTGACTGAAGACCAAGGGATTCCAGAAAAACATCCACCTCTATCTCATCAACTATGCTAAAGCCTTTGACTGTGTGGATCATAAAAGACTGTGGAAAATTCTTAAAGAGATGGGAACACCAGACCATCCTACTGTCTCCCGAGAAACCTGTATGTGGGTCAAGAAGCAACAGTTAGAACCCTATAGAGAACAACTGATTGGTTCAGGATTGAGAAAGAAGTATGATAGGGCTGTCTGCTGTCACAATGTTTATTTAATCTATACTCTGAGCACATCATGAGAAATGCTGGGCTGGATGAGTTATAAGCTGGAATCAAGATAGGTGGGAGAAACATCAACAACCTCAGATACACAAATAGTGCCATTCTAATGGCTGAAAGTGGAGGAACTAAAGAGCCTCTTGATAAGGGTGAAGGAGGAGAGTGAAAGAACCACTTAAAACTAAGATCATGGAATCTAGCTCCATTACTTCATACCAAATAGAAGGGGAAAATGTGGAAGTAGTGACAGATTTCCTCTTCTTGGGCTCTAAAATCACTGTGAATGGTGACTGCAGCTGCAAAGTCAGAAGACAATTGCTTCTTAGCAGGAAATTTATGACAAATCTGTGTGTTGAAAGGTAGAGACTGCTCTGCAGACAAAAGTCTGTAGAGTCAAGGCTAACATCTTCCCAGTGATCATATCCAACTGTGAGAGCTGTACCATAGAGAAGGCAGAGGACAAAGAATTGATGCCTTCGAATGTGGTGTTGGAGAAGACTACTGAGAATTATTTGGACAGCAAGGAGATCAAGCCAGTCAGTCTTAAGGGAAATCAACCCTGAATACTCACTGGAAAGACTGATGCTGAAGCCGAAACTCCAGATTTTGGTCACCTGATGCGAACAGCCTACTCGTTGGAAAAGTCTCTGATGCTGGGGAAGATTGTGGTCATAAGGAGAAGAGGGCGTCAGAGAATGATGCTGGAGGCATTACCAATGCAATGGACATGAACTTGGGCAAACTTTGGGAGATGTGAGGGACAGGGAGGAATGGCACGCTGCAGTTCATGGGGTCCCATAGAGTCAGACAGGAATGTGCAACTGAACAACAACAATCTTCTCTATAATTTTAAAATATTGTCAGTCATGTTGATTGAAATATGCTTTGAGAGAAACAATGATATCACTATGCTCTTACCCCCTTTTAATCAGTCCTTCTTATTATACTTTATATTTTTTGTAGAAGAAAGAATAATATTGAATGTAAGCTCAGGTGGGTTATTTTCCTTTCTTACCTTTTTTAAAGCAAAATCACTGTTGTCCTAAAAAAGAGTAAAGAGAAATTGAAATTGAATTAATAAACTGTATTTACTTTAGTTTTCCACATGGTAGACTGGGGTAACATAAGCAAGAAATCATATTCAATGGAAGTAATGGGAATCCCTTATTGTGAACTTTCTATGTGAATAGCACTTTCTTTAATCTCAAGTAATCTTCTTAGCAAACTCAGTCTTCACACTTCAGTGTTATTGTCATTGCCATTTTCCAGGAAATGATCAAACTGTTACTTGCCCAAGGTCAGGTAGCTAGTAAATGTGAAGTGAAGATGTAGAACCAGCCATCTTTATCTATAGTGCCTATACTTGCTATTAAGTTAAAATGCCATGGTGAGTTTCAGAATTTGCTAACTTCATTTATCTTTTTATATATATCATGAATCCTATTTTACAGTTTGTGAGACATGTGAAACAATCATAAGTCACAGAGTCATGATATCTGCATGAAACCTAAATTAGAAGGTAATTAGGGAGATACATGATCATTTGCTATTTTGATTTAAACATAAAAATAATGAATGCTATGATTTGGGTAACATCTAACAGTACAAATGAAATTATTATTAAATCAGCATGCGTGTGGTTTAGAGACAGAACTAGTAGAGAAAACCACATTATTATTTGCATTCTTCTAAACAGTGTCAGACTTTATTTTCTTTGGGCTCCAAAAACATTGCAGATGGTGACTGCAGCCATGAAATTAAAAGGCATTTACTCTTTGTAAGGAAAGTTATGACCAACCTAGATAGCATATTCAAAAGCAGAGACATTACTTTGCCAAAAAAGATCCGTCTAGTCAAGGCTATGGTTTTCCAGTGGTCATGTATGGATGTGAGAGTTGGACTGTGAAGAAAGCTGAGCACCAAAGAATTGATGTGTTTGAACTGTGGTGTTGGAGAAGACTCTTGAGAGTCCCTTGGACTGCAAGGAGATCCAACCAGTCCATTCTGAAGGAGATCAACTCTGGGATTTCTTTGGAAGGAATGATACTTAAGCTGAAACTCCAGTACTTTGGCCACCTCATGTGAAGAGTTGACTCATTGGAAAAGACTTTGATGTTGGGAGGGATTGGGGGCAGGAGGAGAAGGGGACGACAGAGGATGAGATGGCTGGATGGCATCACTGACTCAATGGATGTGAATCTGAGTGAACTCTGGGAGTTGGTGATGGACAGGGAGGCCTGACATGCTACGATTCATGGGGTCGCAAAGAGTTGGACACGACTGAGCGACTGAAATAAACTGAACCAGCATATGACAGCAAAGCTGGAAAACCCAGCAGTGGCCACAGGACTGGAAAAGGTCAGTTTTCATTCCAATCCCAAAGAAAGGCAATCCCAAAGAATGCTCAAACTACCGTACAATTGCACTCATCTCACATGCTAGTAAAGTAATGCTCAAAATTCTCCAAGCCAGGCTTCAGCAATACGTGAACCATGAACTTCCAGAAGTTCAAGCTGGTTTTAGAAAAGGCAGAGGAACCAGAGATCAAATTGCCAACATCTGCTGGATCATCAAAAAAGCAAGAGAGTTCCAGAAAAACATCTATTTCTGCTTTATTGACTATGGCAAAGCATTTGACTGTGTGGATCATAACAAACTGTGGAAAATTTTTAAAGAGATGGGAATACCAGACCACCTGACCTGCCTCTTGAGAAACCTATAGGCAAATCAGGAAGCAACAGTTAGAACTGAACATGGAACAACAGACTAGTTCCAATTAGGAAAAGGAGTATGTCGAGGCTGTATATTGTCACCCTGTTTATTTAACTTACATGCAGAGTACATCATGAGAAATGCTGGGCTGGAGGAAGCACAAGCTGGAATCAAGATTGCCGGGAGAAATATCAGTAACCTTAGATATGCAGATGATACCACCCTTATGGCAGAAAGTGAAGAAGAGCTAAAGAGGCAAAGAGCATCTTAATGAAAGTGAAAGAGGAGAGTGAAAAAGTTGGCTTAAAGTTCAACATTCAGAAAATGAAGATCATGGCATCTGGTCCCATCACTTCATGGGAAATAGATGGGGAAACAGTGGAAACAGTGTCACACTTTATTTTTCTGGGCTCCAAAATCACTGCAGATGGTGATTGCAGCCATGAAATTAAAAGATGCTTACTCCTTAGAAGGAAAGTTATGACCAATCTAGATAGCATATTGAAAAGCAGAGACATTACTTTGCCAACAAAGGTCTGTCTAGTCAAGGCTATGGTTTTTCCAGTGGTAATGTATGAATGTGAGAGTTGGACTGTGAAGAAAGCTGAGCGCTGAAGAATTTATGCTTTTGAAGTGTAGTGTTGGAGAAGACTCTTGAGAGTCCCGTGGACTGCAAGGAGATCCAACTAGTCCATTCTAAAGGAGATCAGTCCTGGGTGTTCATTGGAAAGACTGATGTTAAAGCTGAAACTCCAATACTTTGGCCAACTTATGTGAAGAGTTGACTCATTGGAAAATACTCTGATGCTAGGAGGGGTTGGGTGCAAGAGGAGAAGGGGACGACAGAGGATGACATGGCTGGATGGCATCACCGAGTTGATGGTCATGAGTTTGAGCAAACTCCAGGAGTTGATGATGGACAAGGAGGCCTGGTGTGCTGCGATTCATGGGGTTGCAGAGTCGAACATGACTGAACTAAACTGAACCAGCATATTTTTAAATAATTAATTCTATTAATATCTTTTATTTTATTAGCATTATTATAGCATGATTGCAAAAGCTGACATTTTCACAAAAATTATCCTAGTTTTCAAAAAAACAGTTTGTTTTTAGTACAGAAAAAAGATATAAGTGATCTAGTATGATTTCTCCTCACCTGACAGCTATGCATTAACCTTCATCTTCGACCCAGAGAAATGGTAGATAAGAGTAAAAAATGTAGATATAATCTCCCGGTCATTGAAAGTGTTAGGCTGTCTTATTATGCATATAGGCCTCCCCCCCGCCTTTTTTTTTTTTTAAGAAAAACAACTATGAAAGGGATGGTAATTTACATTTCGAAATGAAGGAAAATAGGGGTCATGGACCCTTTTCAAATGAAAGAAAAGCCTGGAACAGGAAGATAGCTATTTTTTACCTGTAAGTATCTAAATTATTCTTTAAGGTGAGGAGCTTGAAAATCTTAGTTCTAGTTAGGGTGCTGACCAAACAGGCAGATGTCAGCTCAGATCCTGAGGCATTCAGGAGTGGATGAGCCCAAAAGAATGTGTATGGGGTGGAAACCAGAATGGAGTAAGGAGCTGGGCAGAACTGAATGGAAGAGGTTTAAGCTCAGTAGCGCACTTTGTCTATGTTGGGTGTAGTGCTCTGAGTTAAAAAAAAAAAAATCACAGTACACAGGAAGCTATACTGGTAAATAGGGTGTGAAGAAATTAATGATTTCTAAGTAACCAAGTAGAAATAAATGCAAAACGGCAATATAATTGTTAAAATGAAATTACAGACTTTAGATAGATTTTTAAAACGTATTCACTGATTTCTTGGATTCATTCATCCACGTATCAATGCAAGTATATACCCATCCACCCATTTAACAAAAATTCTTTGTGAGTTGGTAGGACGCTGGGATTCTGCATGAATAAAATAATATAGTCCCTGTCATCACTAATTTTACATTCTTTGGAGGAATAAATTAAACAATTAATTTCATGTAACTAAATAGTTATAACTGAATATACACTATAAATGCCAAAGACAGGATGTCATGACAAAGAATTAGCAGTGAAAGAACCTGAAGTGTGGGAAATAAGTGAATAGCTCTTTGAGCAAGTGTCACTTAACTTGAAAGAGAAGACAGTGATCAGTAAATGGGACACAGGAAGTGAGCTCCATGTAAACTACCTGATTACTTGCAGAAGATAGAGGTCATTTTGACTAAACTAGCAACAGAGGGAGTTGACTGACAGAAATTTATTTTGGAAAGATAAGCAGTAATCAATCATTCGGGGAATTTTAGGACAATTTTTGGAGTTACTGAACTTTGTTAGCCAAAAAAATATTTTAGTTTGAAGACATACCCCCAATCTACATGAGAAAATATGGCATGGTATGCAGGAAAATATTGAAAATGCCCAGCTATAATAATAAATAGTCTGGATAAATTAATGAATATCAAGATAGGAAAAAAATCCTGAAAAACTTTTAGATAGAAAAAGAGTTCCCCTCTGCTTAAATTTGGGACAACCAAACTGACTTAGAGCTTTCACCTGGCAACATTCGATGCAAGAAGATGAAGTAGTAATGTGCCAATAGTTTCAAATCATAGGAGGTATGAGCAAGGAATATTAATTCAACCTCAAAGTGACTCAAGGATAAAGACGAAGGGGACATTTACAAACACCAAGGTGGTTAAGAAATATAGAATCCATTCTGCTGCTGCTAAGTCACTTCAGTTGTGTCCGACTCTGTGTGACCCCATAGATGGCAGCCCACCAGGCTCCCTTGTCCCTGGGATTCTCCAGGCAAGAACACTGGAGTGGGTTGGCATTTCTTTCTCCAATGCATGAAAGTAAAGTCGTTCAGTCGTGACCGAACCTCAGCAACCCCATGGACTGCAGCCTTCCAGGCTCCTCCGTCCATAGGATTTTCCAGGCAGGAGTACTGGAGTGGGGTGCCATTGCCTTCTCTGTAGAATCCGTGAGCACCTCTTAAAAAAAAATACACTGGATAAGGAAATGTACTCAATTAAGTACCTCAGATAAGCAAACCAGAGAGCTGTAGTTGTAAAGCCAAGTATCAAAAATAGTCAGCCCTTTCTAAGTGTCTACTGTATGGAAGGTATGTCCTAAGTGGTTTATAGGTGGTCCCTCATTTGTTCCTTATGCAGTCTCATGAGATAATTTATGCCATTACTTGCTTTTATGAATAGGTAACTGAAACTGAGGGAGGTTAGGACATTTCCCCAAGGTCAGGACTGAGCCAGTGTGAGACACCATCAAGAGATGAAAGAGTGAGAAGAGAGTGGCATCTGAGCTCAATTTAAGCCATGACATTGTATTTTGAATATGAAATTAACTTTTAAAAAATAACAACATTGAAACCTACAATGACCTTCCAACATAGACAATTCTTGATATATTTAAAGTTTAACCGCAGGTAATTGAATTTGAGAAGGTATATTTTTTTCTGAAAAGTCAGTTATAGAATTGATTACCTTGGCTCCATCCTTGTCACATAATTGAGCATAGCTTTGTCTCTCTATAAAGACCTTCAGGTGACCTCTTCATATTGTCATCTGGTCCATGTTTCAATAAGCATAACTTGTCCTTTCAGGTTTAGGGATGATGAGATCTTCAATGTTACTAGCCTTAAAGGTTCTGCACTATCTCTTTTTGGTTTACTTGAACCCTTATATGCTTTACAAATAGCCCTTTTATTCAACTCTTATCAAATTATTCAGTTTGTTTGTTCTATCTCTTTCCTACCCTAATCATTCCTGAACAATCCTCTAATAAAATACTTAATTATATTTTAGGAACGATTATGCCACCATGTCAAATGATCATACCTGATTTTGCCAAGTACATACCAAGCACATTAATGCTTAATAGTGAGGTGCTTAATTAGTTAAGTATTTATGGACTGTCTGTGGAACATTGAGGTTTTTAATTTAATTAAGATGTTAAAATAATATGTGATTATGTTTAGAGTTTATCATATTATTTCTGTGTTCCTGTATGAAAAATGATGACTATTTCAAAAGGCATGTTGGAAAGCCCATTCTTAAAAATTAGCATAATTAATCACTGTGACATCATTTCATAAAGTCTGATTTCCATAAAGATCTAAAGGTAAAAATAGAGATTCTTTAAGAAAGAGGTGCTTTTTCTCACCCAGTAATACTGAAAGATACTACAGCTGACTCTTGAATAATGTGGTTCTTAGGGAAGCCAACTTTCTATGCAGTTAAAAATCCCAGTACAAAAAAAAAAAAAAAAAAATCCCAGTACAGCTTTACTTTTGGCCTTCCATATCAACAAGTCCTGCATCCATGGAGTCAACCAACCACAGAGTGAAGGACTATAGTACATATTTAGTGGAGAAAATCTGTGTATAAGGGGACCTGCGTAGTTCAGACCTGTGTTATCAAGGTCACCTGTTATAACAGTGATGCTTTTCGCAAGTTTATCTTCACCTCTGATCCTGGAAGACCAAATATAACTCTGTGATGGAGAACTCCTCGTTGTGGAAAAACCAAGTCCTCATCTACGCACTTGGTTTAGGTTCATTTAGAGACTGAATGAATTTGATATATTCATTTAGAGATAGCTTAGTCCCAAACTATTATTCTTTGATATGCTGAAAAATAGGATAAGTCAGAGTTTCCTAGTCTCTTAAATTATTATGCTTTCCCATCACTCTATGGACAGGATCCCAGTGAGAATGTGTACTGCTCTAGAGTTGTTACAAATGGTAAGTTTAAAAATTTTGTACCTTTGCATTGTAGGTATCTGCTAAGCCACATTGAGAGATGATTCCTTAAAGAGAAAGCCTCTCATTTCTAAAAGTTATGTTGACATAACTATGTGGCATTCCTGACAAATGGAAACCAGGATGCCACTTTCAGCTCTGGCCCCAGAACCTCCCATGTGATCCCATAGTCTCCCCCCACCCTTTTTTTCCTTCACTTGGTATCTATCAGCCAAATATAAAGAACGCAGTAAAGAACATACAAGACCTAGGGAATGGAGGAACCACTCTATTAAAGGGTCCTCTGTCACTGAAGGGATACATGAAGGGAAGTCGCTTAGGCCAATAAGTTATAGGTCATTTGGTTACTTTTGCTACTAACTAGTGAGCAGAAAGATGTAATCATTATAGGATCATCTTTGTGATAGGAGGAATTTTTCTTAAATTTATCTATCTTAGTTATAAAGCTCACAAGTGTATGCATGAGAACCTGCTATTGGGAGTGGGAAATATTTATTTTAATCTCAGTGGATTTTTTTTTCAAGTTTAAATATCTTTATTGCCCATGTTTTAAAAATTTTTACCTGAGAATCTATGGTTAAATACAAATTTATATATAGATCAGTCAAATAAAGAAATAACATGTATACTTTTATCATAAAGAAAAATTACTAACACTGTTGGTTTTTTGCATACATAGCAGATACTAAAAAGGAGATGATATAACATTATTTAATTTTCATCTATCTATCTCTCTCTCTCTTGTCACTGTTATTATCAAAAGCTGCATGTCAATTGACTATTTACCAAGGCCATGTTGGTTACACCTAGACTATGTTGGTATTTCCAGAACTTTTAGTTCATGTTTAGGTTATTAGCGTCAATGAAGCCCTTATATTTCTTTGATCAGTTGCATGAATACTCTTAAACCAATCACTAACATGAAGAATAAGAAGTTACTGTAGTTATTGGAATGAAGTTACTGTAACTCTTGGAATGAGCTAAGATATTGTTTCTAGGAAGCTTCTATGCATAATTTGCCCTATTCTCTCAAAATTTCTTTATTTGTTTAATTATATAGATATAGAAGCTGAGACTCAGAAGTAGTAAGCAACATGCCTAAACCAGCAAGCTTATCAATGACAAAGTAAAACACAAAATCTTCCAAGCCCTATAGCTTTTAATTTAGTGTTCTTGTCTACTTCACGATCTATCCACAGGGACAACCTGTGACTTGATTCTGTGCTGTTCTATGGTAGGTGCTTAATAAGTACTGATTAATTGTTATGATGAATGTTGTCAACCCTGATTTTTATGACATGCAGTTTAATATATATCTCTGTTAAAATATGTCCAGTGAGAGCCATATTCTAGGGATAGAAATTAATATGGGAGAAAAATGTTTCTCTCTGCAGTTGTAAATACTAAAATTTAATTTCTGTAGATTAAATTTTAGAGAAATTTAAAATTTAATTTCTCTAAGCCATATTTTTATTGCTCACAGTTTCACATAACAGATTAGAAAGACAAGACCAGAAAGACAACCTACACAGGAATTTGGGCCAAGACAGGATGAGATCTGCCCATGGGAAGTGATCTTTTGTGTAGATCTCTGCTTCATGATAGAGGTTTAAATCTGAATCAAAACTAACTACTACCAGTAGTTGATGTTAGGAAAATGGCTGGGAAGATGAGAATTCAAATCATCCTCTACCACTATTGGATATTCCTATAGCATTTTTTTTTTTTTAATTAGAGAGGAATGAGGAAAGTTTCATGGAAGGAAAGAAACCATTACATAATTCCTGCTATGGCTAGGCATTTTCATATTGGTTGCTGTGGAATATTTTAGTAATTAAATATTAGAATTAGTAATTAGAAGTTAGCATAAGCTACAGTCTTATAATGTAAGAAAAAAGTGATTAATCAGAATTTCTGAACGACACATTTCAAAAATTACTCAATTAGGATGAAGGCCTCTTACTTGTCAATTCTTAGTTGTCTTGCTCATGCATTTTGATGGATGTTTGAAGTTCTAATGACTGCTGTGGGAATTATGAAACTCCATGAGTTCTATTAGAGATTATCTGGTTAAGGGCTGAGACCTGTTTTGTGCCATCAGAGGTTACACTGTGCAAGGGGAAAGTGGAATGCTGAATTAACAATAGTAAAGAGACCAGGCTGAAAATTCTGAGCATTCAGTTATGCCCTGGAAATGCCAAACCTCTGGATTATGGACCCTGTCCTAAAGTGTCATCACCAAAAACAAAGTTCCAAACCCAAATGAACTCTTCTCATCAAAGAATAAAACCTAATTTCAGAAAACCTAAAAGGGTCCTAACAGGAGTCTATGTGTTAGACTATATATAACCAGACACCCTAGTGCATGCTGTCTGCAATATTGAACCTATACCCCCAAATTCAATGACCTACCAGGAGGATAGAAACGAATGAAACATCCCTAAGAATACAATTGTTTGTCTTCAGAAAACAAAGAGAAAGAGAAAAATTGAGTACGGCCAAGAAAAAAAAATAGATTGCATACTGAGAACAAATTCTGCATTTTATACCCTACCTCTCATTAGGAATCATGGTGGCTGGGAGATGCAGAACAGCATCTTTAAGTTAGCACAAGAGAAGGAAACGTGAAACAAGAATAATTCTACATCCACCCAAAAAAATGAATTAAAAATAAGAAAACAACGGTAAAATAGAGACACTTTCAAACAAATAAAACTCTGCTGTTGCCTGTTTCATTTTTGCTTTAAGCACCTTGTATTCTCTAAGGTCTTTAAGTATTTTAGGCTGTTGTTTTTCTTAAGATGGCCTCCTCAGAAGCCAAGCCTGAGATGAGGACTCAGATGCAGATAATTTGTGTATCAGCA
This sequence comes from Ovis aries, assembly GCF_016772045.2. Classification (NCBI taxonomy): domain Eukaryota; kingdom Metazoa; phylum Chordata; class Mammalia; order Artiodactyla; family Bovidae; genus Ovis; species Ovis aries. The sequence continues at coordinate 41,763,905 of NC_056061.1, forward strand.
CCAGCTGGTATAGGCGTAGGAGAGTAGGCTGAGGAAAGGAAGGATTTTCCTAAAGAAATCTATATCACATGGACAACGATAATAAGGAATATCATTACCAAATAAGTTGAAGAAGGCAATCAAAATTGACAGGAGAGTTATATTTTAAAGTAGAGATCTCTTAAATTCAGAGCATTCAAGACATGTAAATAATTTTTAGTCACACAAAGGTGACAATATCATTCTAGCTTTGAGAAATCATTGCCCCATCAAAATTCTTTAAAAAGGGAAACAAATATTTATTTAAGAATAATCTTCACCAAATATAGTCAACATTCAAATTTTTTCATGCTAAAAATTTTTAACCAAGTTACTTCATCTTTGAATATGAAAAGAAACATTTTATAAAACTTGCAATTACTTCCAGTATATAGTTTCAGAAATGTTCATTTCTTAAATTTAGAACTTGTAGTTTAACAGTGATGCAGTGTTATTAGCCATTCAAAATTAAATGGGCTACTTTCATGTTTAGTTATAATTAAACATAAAATTCAGATAAAATAAAATGGGATATATTCTCTAAAATGCTCAAAGTTTCTTAACCTTATTTTGTACCATTAACATCTTTGCATAGGTTAGGCAAATGAACCTTATACCAGATAAATCACTTAATATATAGAATAGAATACATATGATTACCAAATAAAATCATGCTACTAAAATAACATTAAGTATTAGCACATAGTTGTTTTAGGGATAATCTAAAGGGTCTAATCTGTAGAATCTAGAAAATATACCTTTTATTATGATGATTATTATCACATGTATCTCAACATACCTGAAAGTATATGTTCTGATGTTTACTATGTATGAATAATATTTTTTCTGATTTTCTGAAGCTCACTGTAAAATAAACTGGAAAAATACAGAAAAATTTAAAGGGAACTAAATGATCGATAATCTCAATATGCAGAGCTGGATCATATGTATTTTTTATGTATATAATTCCAGAATTTTTGTATATATTCATACTTAAAATTGGGACAACACTAGATGCATTCTTTATAAATTTATTTTTTCTTAATAATATATTGTGTAATATTCATCTTCTCACTTAACGATCACTTGCTATTTTATCTTTGGATAACAAAATATAATTGATATGCTGTTGAATTTTTAGGTTTTCTAATTGTTTCCATGAGAAACAGTCTGTAATGAATATCTTTAGAGATACTATCTAATCACATTGAATCTTCTTTTTAGCTTATTTTTTATACAAATAAATTTCTTTTAAAAAACTATAAAACATTTTTAATAATTATCTGCTTTAAGGTTCTCACAACTGTTTCAATATCTATTTGTACACTTCAGTACTAGAATCATGTTACTTACCTTATTGTTTATCTGTGATAAATTTTAATATTTTAGGAAAAAGAAGCCCTCATCATTTCTATTTTTAAACGTACTTCATTGCCTTGTTGGGTTACAGCTTAATAAACCATCTAAAACTAGTTTTTAAAGTTTCACAGTGATTTTAGTTGGGATGGTCAATACATAAATGCATCAATTATTTTCATTTCACTTCTTGACATCATAATTTACATTTGTCAGTAAAGTTTAATGTTAAAGTTTCTCATTATGTTAATTCATCAAAAGTTGACATTTATTGCTATCATCAATGAGCCTCATGTTGTTTTATCTGATTTATGTTGAAATATTGGAAAACTCTTCATTGAATTTTTAATAGTTTATTGGTTGATTCTTTTAGCTTTGTCATGTCATCTGTTAATATTAATGATGTTTCTTTCCAAGTCTTTTCTTGGCTAACACATAAGGAACAACGTTAAATAAATAAGAGATTCTGTTGCCCTATTCTTGGCTTAAATGGACACGTATTACAATTCATCTATCTTCATACTGCCTTTGATTTACTATAGAATTTTGGCACATTTTCATCATGTTAGCAGATTCTGTAATATTAAGTAGCTTTGCATTTCTGGAGGAAATGCTACATTTGCTCAGTGTACTTATAGTACCAGTTACTCAGAAAATCCTCAAAATGAGTAACAAATAAGGAGTTTTGAGCACTTGGAACTAAAAAACAAGTGCATTTTACTGAAGTATGCATGCATGCGTTCTAGGTTGCCTCAGTTGTGTCCAGCATTTTGCAATCCTATGGAAGTATAAGTGACATAAAACAGCTGTAACATATTTAATGTATACAAGTTAGTGAATTTGGGATAAGTATATACATGTAAAACTATCACTGATTTTATGCCACAAACTTATCCATTATCTCCAAATTTCCATCAATCCTCTTTCCTTTCCACCCTCCTCCCCTCCCTTCCTTCCTTCATTATATATTGCAGTAACTTATATACATACTTATATATTATTTTTTTGATAAGAATGTTTAACATAAGATTACCTCAGCAAATTTTCATGTATATAATACAATGTTATTTATTATAATATTTATTCATTTATTGATCTTGCGGCTTCCCTGGTGGCTCAGAGGTTAAAGCGTCTGCCTGGAATGTAGGAGACCCAGGTTCAATCCCTGGGTTGGGAAGATCCCCTGGAGAAGGCAGAGGCTACCCGCTCCAGTACTCTTGCCTGGAGAATCCCGTGGAGGGAGGAGCCTGGTAGGCTACAGTCCATGGGGTCGCAAAGAGTTGGACACAACTGAGCGACTTCACTACTAATATTGATCTTGTGTAACTGAAGCTTATAGATTGCCATCTCTCCATCCCCTCAGCCCTTAGCAAACAGCATTGTACTCTCTACTTCTAAGAGTCTGACATTTATTTTAGATTTCTCATGTAAGTGACAGCATATAGTATTTGTCCTTCTGTGTCTGGCTTATTTTACATTGCATAATGCTTTCCAAATTTATCCATGTTGTTGCAAACAGCAGAACTTTCTTGTTATTTTAAGGTTGAAAAATATTCTTTTGTGTGTATCTACCACTTTTTTTATCCATCATCCTTTGATGGACATTTGGGTTGCTACCATGCCTTGACTACTATGAATAATGCTGCAATAGACGTGGGTGTGCAGTCTTGACGTCTCATCAAGATCCTGATTTCAATTCCTTTGCTTATGCTTATTTATATACTCAGAAGTAGGATTGCTTGATGATCTGATAGTTCTATTTTTAATTTTTTGAGGAACCAAAGATGATAAATGTTGGTGAGCACATGGAGAAAAAGGAACCCTCAAACACTGCTGGTGAGAATGTAAATTGGTGCAGCCACTATAGAGAACAGTGCTTGACCAGTAAGCTCTCTCTCTCTCCATCCTTATTTCCTTTTCTCTCTCTCCCTCCCAATCCCTTCCTCTCTCTCTGGCTTTCTTTCTCTAATAGAGAAAATTATTTTTACATAATTATTGTTAATTACCCTTAAAATTATCATATATATTTTATACAGTATTAATTATTATATGGAATAAACTTTTCTCTAAAAATTCCTTCCTGAACTTGGGCTTTTTGATATATATCTTAAGGACACAACAAAGAGCTTTTGAAAACACTAGATTCAATGACATTCTAAAGTTTAGCTGATTCTTTTATAATAGGTAATATTTTTATTCATAAAATATTTTCATCCAAGAAAGAACTGGTGACACATTATAGCAAAAACCAAATATACTTTAAGAAAGTTTTAAGCACTAAGAATTTCAAGCCTCTTTTTTCCTTCCAATTATTTGGTAATAATATTGATAGGATTTTCTGCAATTTTTGAAAATTACTGTCTAAATTTATTTATTAATCAAAAGTTGATTGAACCGGGGTCTCCTGCACTGCAGGCAGATTCTTTACCTGACTGAGCTATAAGGGAAGCCCATTCTTTAAACCAGGTGTAAGATATTTTAAGCTTTATGCTTTAAAAATTTCCTCATTTGGGAAAAAGACAAAACCTATTTACAATTAGAAATGTATCTTTTCTTCTGCTGTAATTTTTAAAGTCCAGTTATAGGACAATATGTTGCTTTAGCTGTTTAAACATAAGCTGGTTATACCCACCTTTCTGTTACACCCACCTCTCTGTTACACTCACCTTTCTGTTACACCTAGCAAACCAAGATGACCATCTTACAGAGCAATTTATTGTCACTTGCACTGTATGTGGTAAACTGTTTCATTTTCCTGGAGATTGCTGCCTCACTGTGGACAGATTAGGAATTACTAAAGTTAATGAGGGATTACCTTTGGCAAATATGGTTCATCAAACTTTATATACAAATATTTCTCATGTAAAATATGAAGAAATATATACCCACTTTAAAAGAAATGTTGTAAAATATGGTATCTTCTCTTGGGAGAGTCACTTCATTATAACTAGCAGATAGGCCTTTTCTGATGTACAGTATCTTATGAATTTTGCTTCACAAGATGTCTCTAAGGCATATCAAGACAACTAGTAGAAAGAAGCAATTTACATAATCATAATCTCTTCTCAAATAATTTAATACATTTAATCTCAACTACTGCAAATTGAGGATGCTGTCTACTGTGATCATGAACTTATCTTCATATTCAATATTGTTTTTTATATTATCTTGATTGTTTCTAAGGTTGCTGTTATTTAACCTAAATAGTGAAGATGATGAATTAAATTACGTTATCATGGCTGATTTCTTCAGAATGACTCCACAATAAAAGTTGACACTAGTAATGGAAATGGTGCTGATAATTCAATCAATGACAATAAGGCCATTATCTATTTCCCTTTTTATTTAAGTACTTCTGTACTTTCATTCATAGCATTGAAATAATTCTCTTCAAATTATAAAAGCAAACTGCAGTAGACTAAATCACTTTCTTTTGAACAGTAAAACTATGTTATAGAATCATGGGTTTAAATACTATTCTCAACAACCCTTATTACAGATATGAAAATTCTCCTCATTCTTATGTTCTTTTTACTATTCAATAGATTTATAGGTCACAGAATTCTTATTTTGAAATATTCACTTATTATCCAGAGACTCATTGTTTGGAAGGATAGTGATTTGGGAAATAATGAAGTAGCTCCTATGATTTTTATGGTTAAGTATTTTAAATATGCCTATATATAATATACAATATATTTGGAAAAGGAAATGGCAACCCACTCCAGTATTCTTGCCTGGAGAATCCCATGGACGGAGGAGCCTGGTGGGCTGCAGTCCACAGGGTTGCAAAGAGTCAGACATGACCGAACGACTTTACATATATGATATATTAGTAAAATATCACTTAGTAGTGATTTCTTGAGTTTGTGATACTTTGTAAATAAAAAGAGAAATTCAATTTGATCTAGTTTTGACCCACTGCTGGAATAGTTGTATAAGCTGGGGATCAAGGAAGTGTTGAGTATCATGGTATAAGAAAAGCACGGAGAATGCTGGACTAAGCATGCCTGGAGTTAGGGGCCTTCATGCCCAGGTGACTTTCTTGTCCCTTTTCACTGCTGCTTTCAATATATTGATTTCATTCTACTTCAGCATGGAGCATCTTGCTCTGTGGGGCAGAATATATCTCACTATGATCTCTTAAATTCAGCACTTAATTTTAGCCAAGAAAAGAAACTCACAAATTCAATTCTAAAATCCTTGGGGAAAGACTCTCAAGGTTAAGTTTCAATCAGCGTCCAACCCTAGGCCAGAACTCAGAGACCAGGTGACCCTGTGCTAATGTGGTTATGTCCACAGAACTCATCATGAACAGTGCCCAGAAGAAAAGAGTTGTTGGGGAGCAAACTGACAGATATTCACTCTGCCAAAATTAGATATCACTATTCATTGAGAAAAGGGACATTAACTCTTTTAATTAAGTTTCTTACAGGCCAATATCAGCAGGGATCCTTTCCTTGAACAGTTTTAGGTCTCTTAATAGGAATGTGCTAATTTTTTTGATTGTTCAAAGTCCAGAGCCTCTCCATAGTGTCTCTGAGTTCCTGGCAGCTTATGCACTCTTGCTTCTAGGGTTTTCTTATCCAAACACTCTTGTCAGTCTGCACAGGAAGCCCAGATTCTTCACTTTTGACAGGAAGGATGGGATCACTTTGCACAAAGCTGTGTGTGTGGTGGAAGGGGTAGGGTGTGGGGACAGAATTTTATAAACACTTAAAGTTCAGGTGGAAGGAAAAATTCAGACTGCTGAGTACGAGCTCACTGTCCCTATATCAGCATCCTGTAATTATCTCCTCTCTCACCCCTCAATCAGTTCTGAGGAAACCCTCTTCTGTTCCCATGTGAAACATTCTTCTATGTAACAAACCTCCCCCTAACCAACACTTAGCCTCTCATAATAAATAGGTACTCACTTATTTATTTTCTCAAAGCTCATTTCTTTTTCCAGAAGGGGCTTCTGATCACTAAAGTGTTCTCACCATCTCATTTCACTATAGCCATTTATTTTAACAGCTTCTGATGCACTGTGTTAGTAATCTCTTCCAAGCTGAAGTTTCCAGTACATTTGACCAGAAAAAGAATATCCACACACATACATAACACATATTATATGTTTTATATGTAAATGCACACACACACATATAAAACACATTACATTTTTCAATATATGTGTATATAAATATGTATGTGTGTATATACTATATACATACATATATCTAATGTGGTCTACTATGAATAAGTATCTGAGAGCTTATATAGTTATAAAGGTAGTGGAGGTGAGTGAGCTTTAGCAGATCATAGTGTTAGTTATCAAGGAGTGAATCAATAATTTTACCAATAGCAATAATAACTGGCACTTACATAACCACCGTTATTAGCTAGGCACTATTCTGAGTGCTTCATGAACAACAATTATCCTAATTCTTATAACCTCCTCTTAAGCAGTTATTTTTATTATTTCTATTTCGGAGATGGGGAGATTGAAAAACAGAGAACTTAAATAATTTGTTCTAGTCACACAGCTCATAATTGGGTTTTAAACCCAGGCAATCTGACTCTGTGACTCTGTTTTTAAAGAAACATTAGCATCAATATAAGAAGATGTAGAACAGTGCTAATCACTGGAGTCTTTAGGGAGAGGATAAGGAAGGTGACCCGGTAGGGCTGCTCACTCAAGTGAAGATACCACCTGGGGAAACTGGACTGCATTTCTTAGGGTGGTGATCTTGGTGAAGTTCACATGGCAGGACTTGTGTTTGGGGAAGAAGCATGGTGGATGGATGAAAATGATGAAGGCCTGAGCAGTGGAAGATGTGTTTCCCCACAGTCTTCAGTGTGTCATCAGAAGTATGAAAGACACATCTCTAGAACGGTAATTAGTAATTTGAGAAAAATATCAGTGCTGTTATGGTTAACACAATGGCCAGTGTGGGCCAAAAGACAGAACACACTTGAATTAGGTATAGGGACAAAGGAAACCAAGCTGAAATGAATTTAGGAGCTCTCAGAAATTTCAGATGTTCAAGTATATGTGAAGCATAATCTGGAATATATATCATTAAGAAGGGCAATGTATTTGATATATGTGTTAAAATTTGATAATGTTGATCTAGATGCCATGCCAGAAAATCCTATGAAGCAGTTTGTACATCAAGTCTAGAAGTGACAAGTAAACACACAACTGAATTATTGTGGCACCTAACTAGAAAGACTTCATGAAGGATCAGAAGAGCCCTTGAATTCATGCTGTTAGTGAAACTAATTGGAAACGAGGGAGGCAGAATAGACAACATATAGCGGGATCTTTCCATTTGGGAGGCTGGATTTGCCCTGGCTACTACTTAGCATTTAGAAATGAAATCTTGGTACATAAGGATCCAGAGTGTGAACCTAATCAGATCATTCTTTTTGGTCAGAGCTCTCCCTCACATGCACCATGGCTTTTAAGAAACACACTGTTTTGCCTCTGCTTGGTGAGACTTGACATATGTGATTACCTGGAAGATCCCAGTAATAGCTTGTTACACAGCTTGTTACATAAATTGTGGCACAATTTATGAAGTATTATGGAACTCACAGGAAGAATATGTATTGACCAAAAGTCAAAGAAAACTTTATAAAAGAAAAGGTGTTTCACTTCAGTTTTTTTTTTTAATGGATGTGATTTCAATAGACAGAGATGTAAGAGTTTTTCCATAGAAGGAAACAACCAGAAATAAAATGACAATCCCATTCACATCAGAAAGAATAAAATACTGAGGAGTAAATCTACCTAAGGAGGCAAAGATCTGTATTTAGAAAATTATAAGGTGGTGATGAAACAAATCAAAGATGACATAAACAGATGGGGAGATAAAACATGTTCTTGGATTGGAAGAATCAATATTGTCAAAATGACTATACTACTCAAAGCAATCTACAAATTCAGTGCAATCTTTATCAGATTACCAATGACGTTTTTCAGAGAATTAGCACAACAAAAATTTTATATGGAATCACAAAGGACCCTGAATAGCCAAAGCCATCTTGAGAAACAAAAACAGAGCTTTAGGAATCAGACTTTCAGATTTCAGACAATATGGTCATCAAAACAAATGGTAATGTGACAAAAACAGAAATATAGATCAATGGAATAGGATAGAAAGTCCAGAGATACCCATGGACCTATGGTCACCTAATTCATGTTAAAGGAGGCAAGAATATACAATGGAGAAAAGACAGTCTCTTCAATAAGTGGTGCTAGGAAAACTGGACAGCTGTCTGTAAACAAATGAAATCAGAACACTCCCTAATACAATACACACAAATAAACTAAAAATGGATTAAAGACTTAAGTATAAGGCCAGAACTATAAAGCTCTTAGAGGAAAACACAGGCACTACACTCTTTGATATAAATCATGGCAAGATCCTCTTTGACCCACCTACTAGACTAATGGGAAAAATAAATAAACAAATGGGACCTACTTAAACTTAAAAACTTTTGCACAGCAAAGGAAACAATAAACAAGATGAAAAGACCACACTCAGAATGGAAGAAAATAATTGTGAAAGAAGCAACTGATAAAAGGTTAGACTCCAAAATATACAAACAGCTCTTAAAGCTCAATATTAAAAAAAAAAAACAAAACAACCCAGTGAAATAATAGACAGAAGACCTAAATAGATATTTCTCTAAAGAAGAAATACAAATACCAAAAATCACATTAAAAGTATGCTTAATGTCACTAATTATTAGAGAAATGCAAATTAAAACTACAATGAAGAATCACCTCCTGCCACTCAGAATGTGCTTGCATGCTGTCATTTTAGTCGTGTCTGCCCTTTCGTGACCCTATGGAGCATAAACAGCCCACTAGGCTTCTCTGTCCATGGGATTCTCTAGGCAAGAATACTGGAGTGGGTTGCCATGCCCTCCTCTAAGGTACCTTCCTGACCTGGGGATCAAACCCATGTTTCTTATGTCTCCTGCATTGGCAGGCAGTTTCTTTACTGTTGCCTAGAATGGCCACCATCAAAAAGTCTACAACCAATACAGTATTGTAAAGTAAAATAAAGTAAAAATAAAAATTAAAAAAAAAACTTAAAAAAAAAAGTCTACAAACAGTAAATGCTAGGGAGGATATGGAGAAAAGGAAAACCTCCTGCACTATTGGTGGGAATGTAACCTGATGTAGCTATTATGGAGAATATTATGGAGATTCCTTAAAAAAAAAAAAAAACACCTAGAAATAAATTTACTATAACCCAGCAATCCCACTACTGGGCATATATACAAAGAAAACCATAATTTGAAGAGATACATGCACCCCAATGTCACTGCAGCACTATTTACAATACCCAAGACATAGAAGCAAACTAAATGTCCACCAGCAAAAGAATGGATAAAGAAGTTGTACACACACATACATACACACACATACATACACAATGGAATATTACTCAGACATAAAAAGAACAAAATAATGTCATTTGCCACCATATGAATGGACCTAGAGGTTATCATATTCAGTGAAGTAAGTCAGACAAAGACAAATATCATTATATCACTTATATATGGAATCTAAAAAATGGTACAAATAAACTTATTTATAAAAGAGAGTTACAGATGTAGAAAACAAACTTATGGCTAACAAAGGCAAGGGGAGAGGGGGTAATTTAGGATATTGGGATTAACACATGCACATAACATATACACACCGCTATATACATATAATAGATCACTAATAAGGACCTACTGGATAGTACAGGCAACTCTACTCAAATCTCTGTAACATATATAGGAAGATCATCTAGAAAAGAATGGATTTTGTGTTAATATATTCATTTTGCTGTATATATGAAACTAACACAGCACTGCAAGTCAACTATGCTCCAATTAAAAAAAGAAGAAAGGAAAATGGGGGAGATGGGGGAAACAGTGAAGTGTTAAATTTAGCTAGAACATGGGCTAAAAGTTAGGAAGGATGTGATGACTGATCCAGAGGAAAGATGTCCAGGTGACATTAAATAGAATTTAAATAGTGTCAGGATCTTAAACAATGTTGATTTCTTACTAATTATGTATGAAGTAGTAACTAAATATTCTGAACTGGGGATGACTCTATTGCATTGAAATAGATTATTTCAAATTCAGCTTGCTCCTAAAGTGGTTTGTTAAGTGATAGAAATAATAGTTATAAAATATTTTAAGAACTTGTAGCATGGCTTAAGAATCAGCTGAGTAAGTGTATGTTTTAAATCTTCTTATTTGGTTGAATAAAAGACAGATTTTTTTCTTTTAGAGCAGAAAGCTATGTGGCGTCAAAAAGGCCACATATGGATAGATAAACCTGATGGGCTACATACAGTCTATGGAGCTGCAAAGAATCAGACACGACTGAGAACATAGCACACATAATATATATAACCCAAATATAACAATATTTTTATCATAATCACATTTATCCTCTTTTAATTAACATTTTTACTTGGTAATTATTAAATCCTATACATTGTGATTATTAATTCTGTGTTTTGAAAATTGTATATGTTTTCTTCTGGAGTTTATACTTTACAATTCATCTTGCCAGCAATCCTACAATTTCTCTCAGAAGAACAAAGGGACTTTGTTACATATTGACACATACAATAGCATAGATGTATCAGTCTGCTTATTAAATTTTGCTTATTAATTTTGGTGTAATTTTATTATCTCATAAGATACATATAGCATAAGATACCTAAGTATTAAGATACATAGTTTATTGTAAGATAAATTATCTGAGTACCTATACTTGAAAATACATGAAGTATATAACTCAGTGAATTTTTTCCAAAGAAAATACAGTTGTGTAACCACCACCCAGATCAAGATGTAGAAATTCCTGAAACCCTAGTTCCTCCTTGTCCTTTCTCTTAGTCATTAGCTTTTCTTATCCCACAAGTATAACCATTATTCTTATTTTATTGTCATGGTTGTTTTTTTTTTTCCTTTTTCTTTTGAACTGTATATATCACATAGAATTTAATTTTTGTTTGATGTCTCATACAACTCATTCAACAGAGCCGTGTAAGTTTCACCCGAGTTGTTGCATGTAGCACTAGTTCATTTTGTTTCTTGTTGTTCTTTCTTTTTTCCTGTATGTTATGACGCTGTTGGTGGGACAAATTGGGAGATTAGGAGTGACATATATACTGAACAATGTGTAAAACAGATAGCGAGTGGGTACCTTCTATATAGCACAGAGGCTCATCTCAGTGCTCTGTGATTACCTAAAGGAGCTGGATGGGAAGGGAGTGTGAGGAGGGTCCAAGAGGGAGAAGACATATGTATACATACAGCTGATTCATTTCACTGTACAGCAGAAAATAACACAGCATAGCAATTATACTCCAATAAAAAAGAAAACCAAAAGAATAATATATACTAATGTCTACTTAGTTATGATACTTTCATCTTAAATAATGTTGTCAGATTTTAATTTTTATGCTTAAAGTTGCTAAGAGCCATCTTATTTGTATCCCTTCATGTATAGATGTACTCATTTGTGTTTAGTATATCAGGGAATGGAATTATTGCAACATAGGGTGTGCATATATTCAGCCTTAGTTTAAATTGAATCTTTTTATCTACCCTGTCCAGGAGTCTATAGAGGATGCATCTGTCATTATTCTGGTAGAAAAAGAAAATGGCTCTTTTGCTGTTGCTCTGGCAACATCACGGGTACTGCTGCATTTAGTAATTACTTTAAGGACACTACAGAAATTTTGTATGTAAATACGGAAGTAGAGCCAGCAAAGTATAAGAATTCAATTAATGTTGTATATAAAGAAAGTAAGATATTTGGAAATTAACTCAGACTATGCAAACCCTCAAGTCATCACAAAATTCTCCTTAAAAACTGAATCAAAAGGTAAAATGTTCTAGTGGAATGAGTGTGGTTTAGGAGTCAGAGGGACTAGCTGGATTCCTAGATTTGCCACTTACTGTCAAGAACGCCAGAGAGTCTGAGATTTTATCTTATTTGCGTGATAACAATTTTGCCTGCCCAAGCAAGCTTCATGGATGCTGGTAGAAGTCAATGACAAAGGATAGTTTACTATTTACAGTAATAGCATTGCCAGAGTATAGTCATTCCTAGGTATCTGTGGGGAACTGGTCCCAGGACCCCATGGATACCAAAATCTGTGGTTGCTCAAGTTCCTTATATAAGAGGGCATGTTTGCATATAGCCTATGCATATTCTCCCATGTATTTAAATAATCTTTAGATTAATTATAATACCTAATACAATGTAAATACTATGTAAATAGTCATCAGTGAGTGGCAAATTCAAGTTTGCTTTTTGAGGGCTTTGTGGAATTTTTTTCAAAATATTTTTGATTCATGGTTGGTTGAATCATCAGATGTGGAACCTGGGGATATGGAAGGCTGATTGTGTAGGCATATTTGGATTAGTTTTTTCAAGCTTTGATCCCCAGAAAGTGACATGAAGAGGGCAAGATGACACCTGCATACGCAGTTGGTGTCATTTCTCTGAGTTTAAGGAATTCGTCTTTCATAAACAGTAATAAGCACATCTGTTCTCAGCTGCAAGGGGACACAATCTATCTTTTCTTCCACAGCTGTGAGAAAACCTGCCTTTTGCTTTAGAGGGAGACACTATATCTTCAAAGACTGTTACCTATACAAATGTCCTAGAAAAGATGATTTGGAAAAAATATTATCCAGTGCTTTGCTCACAAGATAGGCAAAAATTCAAGAGACATAGGGAGAATTATTTTCCAATAATAATGACTATTTTTATACCATCACAGCTTCTGGCAAATGTTCCCACACACACACACACACACACATTAGTCTGTCAGCTACTCTGATTCATTTTACTGGCAGGAATTGTGATAATGTGTTACATTTATCTTCTATTCCTTTTACTTAAGGCTATAATCAGTAGGCAGCTCAGTGGTAAAGAATCTGCCTGCCAGTGCAGGAACCGCAGTTTGATCCCTGGGTCGGGAAGATCCCCTGGAGAAGGAGACAGCAACCCACTCCAGTATTCTTGTTGGGATAATCCCATGGAGAGAGAAGTCTGGCAGGCTAGAGAACATAGGGTCACAAAGAGTGACTGAGCTCACATGCAGAATCAATAGGATATCAAGCATCAGAATGAAGTCAGCTTATAGAAGTTTTGTCCCCAGGATCCTTGAACCAATTCAGTACAAACCAGGCTGGCCTAGAGTGGCCATTAGGAGAAAGAAATGATCATTATGCTCAGAAGTGGTCAAGGTAGAATCCCAAAGTTTCATATTAGAGCTATATAACCCCCATCCCTTCTGTCTTAATAACTACTCAGCTGGCATCCAAGACAAGATAATCTCTTTTTGTGGAAAATCACATTTAATCATCAGCTACCTTCCTAATGGTTATGGACCAAGAAGTGATAAGAAAGACAGAGTCAGAACTATACTGTGTCTACTTTGAGGAAGCTGTCCCAAAGCTCAACAATACTAGAGCCCTGTGATACTAGGGACCATGGAAGGTCCACTGAATTCCTTATCATTCCATTGTTGATTGAAGTTTACAATAAAAGGACATATTTGTTGATTCTTCAGAAGGTTGTAAAAGCTGAAAACACATGTACACCTGTGGTTGATTCATGTCAATGTATGGCAAAATCAATACAGTATTGTAAAGTAAAATAAAGTAAAAATAATTTTTTTTTTTTTAAAAAAAGCTGAAAACACAACACAGATAGTTTTAAAGACCACAATGATATGGCTGGAGTCAATTGTTCCCGCTGGAACAGGAGCAATGTAACTTGAGGAAAATGTCAACAGTGGCTTGGGTACTACTTGATCTCCCTGTGGGCCAGGGGGTGGTCAAAGGTCCAATGTAGGACATTTCCTAGAGCATGGGTGATGCAACATATTTAGGCAGACTCTCTCATCACTAGACAGATGGATAAGTGTTGGCAGTGTAAAATTGCATGAAAGAAAGGAAGGATGAGTTAATGTGAGCTAGATAGGTTAGAGAATGCTACAAGTGAAAAATGAAGTTGCTGAGTAGTGTCTGACTCTTTGCCACCCCATGAACTATAGCCTACCAGGCTTCTCCGTCCATGGGATTTTCCAGGCAAATGAAAAGTATTGTGATCTGTGAGGAGAGTAGATTGGCTTTAGGAAAGCTGCTGTTATAACACTGGCCTAACTTTTGTAGCCATGGGTCAGGGAGAAAATAATAGTTGATTCAGATATGAACTTAGGGAAGATTGTGGAACATATTTAATAAATACTAAATAAAATTTCCTTATAAAGTTGATTTTCAGGTATGACAGTAATTATTAGTGATTTAATATTTAAACCTCCTTCCATTAAATAATTTTACTCTAGAAAGTGATTTGCTGTTTCCCAGCACCCACCACCACACCCTTACCTCTAAATGGGGACTTGTGATTAATTTCAGTCAATGTAAGGTAACAGGTGCTGATGTGTGTTATTTTCAGACCATCAAGAAATGTGTAAGAAGTGAGTATGCCTGTATGCATTTCTCATAATTTCTTTCCATATCTATTAGTCTAACTGAGTATCTCAAAGCCCAGGAAAAAGGCAGAGACACAAGATGGAAATCTGAGTCCCTGAAGCAAAATTTGACTTAAGGTGACTCAATATACAGAATTTCTTTTAATATTCCATTCTCTGAAAATCAATCTTCTAAAACAATGGAAATAACTTTTTAGAAATAAATTTATGTAGAGAAGTAAAAACCCCACAAACAAACCAAAACAATAATAAATAAACCATATAGCCTAAGAAAACCAAGTACTAGCATGAGAATCTAAAGAAGGGTATGCTGAGACTTCTCTGGTTGTTCAGTGGTTAAGACTTTGCTTCCAGTGCAGGGTTGAGGGTTCAGTTCCTCATCGGGCAGCTAAGATTTCACATGCTTCGTGGCCAGAAAAAACAAAGCATAAAACAGAAGCACATGGTCCACATCAAAAAAACAAAAAGATGGGGTGTTGAAAACTGTATAGGTAGACAATTCAGACGAACTTAGTAAAACATGTTTATTTCAAACTCTACTGCCAGTTGATTTAGGAAGACTTCCCTTTTTATAGCTTCATTTTAGGCAGTGTCCAGCGTCTTTTAGCAGATGATTTAGCTGCTTCAGTAGATTTTATTGCTTCTTTCTAAATTTATCAAGTTGTCCTTTGCCTATAGCTTCAACTAGAATGGATGGCAAGAAAATTGCCTCCAGCTGTGATTGCTCTGTTTCCTTATGACACCCTGAGCACTCAGTGCTAAGACTTTTCTCAAGTGCTGTATCAAAACTCAGATTCAAAGATCGCTCTGTTTTGTTGTTATTTGATGGTATATCACCCTTGAGCTCATCATTTCAGGCAGTTTATCCCTTGTTATATTGTCCTTATTTCCTATACCCTCAGTGCATTATTACTAGCAAATAGAAGTGATTTCAAAATGCAGGACCGTTTTATTTATTCCCTTTCTTTTTGCCACTTAACTAGTGATATGTACACTAGTTAACTTTTTAGTATCTGAAAAGACTTGAGTATTTTTACCTTAAACTGGCACATGAGATGGAGACTACAGTACTGTAAAGTAAAAAAATAAAAAAATAAAATGAAAAAAAAAATTTAAATGTTTTCTTCAATGTGGGAATGTAATATATGTGTTTAAGACTAAATTTATGGTTTCATTAGGAACTAAAAATTAAATACATTCCAATTGAGTGCATAAATGTGAAAAGAAGGCTAAAAAACGTGTGACTCTTTATAGGTGCCTTGTATATACTAACCACTTAATGATTAAGAAAAACAATCTAGTCTTTGCTACACCAAATTAATCTTATGGGATCTAATAAAAAACTGTTGAAAGACACTGTATCTTTGCTATACATCTAAATTTTAAACATATGTAGGATTTTATATTTTACTGCTTTATCTGTGTGTATATTATGCCCCTTTTAACAAAGATATTAAGAAACTTTGTAAAAAGACCTTTTAACAAACTTAACTAAATGGAGGTCCAAAGGGAAATGAATATCAAAGAAAAGAAGAAAGTATTCTAACTATGCTAACTTGAAAGTTACAAAGATGAGAGAAGAAGTCATGTCTAGGCTTCTGCAAAGCTAAGACAAACTCAAGCTTTTTATCCCAGAAGCACCAGTCTAAGAATTAACTCAGATTCGAGTACCCATTCTGCAGATTGGCAAGTTTGGGCAAATTATATTACTTCCTCAAGCCTCAGTTTCCTCACATGGAAAATAATGGGTTACACTAGGTCACTTTTTGAGTGTCTTCTGTGTAGAAAACTGGTCACTATGTTTGCTAACAGAAACTCATAACTTTCTTGGAAATGAATTCATGAGAATGCTCGATTGGGAATTCTCTAGTATTTGTTTTCCTAGCTGTTATGCTAACATCCTTATGATTCCTGCCTCACCCAACCTACCTTCAAAATGTACCAATAAGTCTTAGAATATTGAAACTTATTATGGAAAGGAGTTTTTACTGAATTCTTTTCTATGAATATGGCTTATTTGAGTAAACTTATAAAACACAGATTTGTTTGAATTGGCAGTAGAGGTAATGAGAAATAACTCTACATCTGGTTTAAGTGAAAACACCAAGATTCTTCTGTATACAGAACGAAATCTCATTTAATTAGTTCTTCTCAGTCAAAAATAGAGGAACCTTTGAAGCGTGACATTTATTTTCCATTGTGTTAACTTTGTAGCACAGTACTCCTTGAACAAAAAAAAGTTCATTTTTTAAGTACATTTCCTAAAGTATGGATAAAATGCTTTTCAGACACCTTAGAAACTGTTTTTACCTACAAATTATACCAAATACAAATGATACCAGACTTATAAATAGGCTTTTCTTAAAGTACACCTTAAATAGAAACAAAGTAATTGTTTCCATATTCCTAGTTATTTCATCAAAGTTCTCTTACTTCAAATTAAAAAAAAATGTTACTTTGATAAATTTTGAGTTTTGACCTTTATAAATATCTAGTCTATGAAGAAAGCTGAGTGCCGAAGAATTGATGCTTTTGAACTGTGGTGTTGGAGAAGACTCTTGAGAGTCCCTTGGGCTGCAAGGAGATCCAACCAGTCTATTCTGAAGGAGATCCAGCCCTGGGATTTCTTTGGAAGGAATGATGCTAAAGCTGAAACTCCAGTACTTTGGCCACCTCATGCTAAGAGTTGACTCATTGGAAAAGACTCTGATGCTGGGAGGGATTGGAGGCAGGAGGAGAAGGGGACGACAGAGGATTGAGATGGCTGGATGGCATCACCGACTCGATGGACGTGAGTTTGAGTGAACTCTGGGAGTTGGTGATGGACAGAGAGGCCTGACGTGCTGCGATTCATGGGGTTGCAAAGAGTTGGACATGACTGAGCGACTGAACTGAACTGAACTGAGTCTATGTTTTCTTTTGTTAAACCATTTTAATAGTGCTGTTAGAATAATGAGAAGAATGATTTCTGTTAAGCATTGGGAGTAACCAACGCTACTCCCAAAATTGAATTGCATCCATAAAAGTAAATGTGAAGCATTTATCTTTCTTGGAAATTAATAATATTCTAACTCCTTTTTTTTCCCATGATTTTTTTCATGGTATATTCATTTTTTCCTCATCAAGTGATACTTATTTTCTTCCTTCCCCATGAATGGTAGATTTCTCAATTCCTCTCTGAATTCTCCTCTTGATTATTAACTCCTTAGAAATTAGGTTCAAAATCTAATTCCTTGTGTATAAAAGCAACTTGCTAGTAATATAAAGGCAAGATACTAAGACTTACTAAATTGTATACTCATTTATTCTCTTTAGTGTTTGCATCTCTTAAGAACTATAAATCACTATTTTATCATGCAGTTTGACTGCAAGACAACACTAAAAAACCTCTACTGCTTTACATACAGAGGAAAGATTCAGAACTCCCAGAATTTAAGGTGAAAGTGTGTTCTTCCAGTATTGCATTAATTGCAGGCCTCAAGAAGCATGATTTACAACTGCTGCTCTTCTGGCTTTTAAATTATGGGCTACTGTAATTTTCACTTTGTCTTTCTCAACTTAGTTTGGGATTATTTAGTGAATCCTCTAATGTCTTGTAAATATATGAATTTTGACTTAACATTTTCCAATTAATAGACTTTAAGATGTGAGCACTGAAATTCAAAGTTGAATTATGCATACTTATATTGAGACTAAAGCAGACAAAACATATATTCCCCAATGCATTGACAGCTTCATTGGTTATCTTGTACCTATGCATTTATGTTACTTAAATAGCATAGTATTTATGCTATTTAAATACATATTTAATTGTCTTTTGAGATATCAGTTTGCATTTAACAGATATTTAATTGTTTAAAATAGTTACTATGTTTTCTAAGAACCTGTGAGACAAGGGTTGGTTGCAATAGTGTCTCAAGTGCCTCTGATCATCATAATAACAGAGAGAAATTTGCAAAAAAAAAAAGAGTTAGCACTTGTGGTCTTTCTGGGCATGAAGAGAAAATGATTTGGCAATTTTGATTCATTTTCCTGCATAGAGTATTAAGAGCAAGGCAGATGGATGTAATTGAATTTTAAGAGCAAATGTTTTCCTTTATACACATATATACATCTAAATCTAACATCTAAATAAGCACCCATTCCCATATTGTCCTAATAATGTCCAATATATGTTCACTGATGTACAAATACATGTATATGCAGATATATGTATTTGTACATATGTGTATTTATGTACACAATTCATACTGTCTATGTAATTGCATCACTTAGCTTTGTTCTGCTGCTGCTGCTGCTAAGTCGCTTCAGTCGTGTCCGACTCTGTGCAGCCCCATAGACGGCAGCCCACCAGGCTCCCCCATTCCTGAGATTCCCCAGGTAAGAACACTGGAGTGGGTTGCCATTTCCTTCTCCAATGAATGAAAGTGAAAAGTGAAAGTGAAGTTGCTCAGTTGTGTCGGATTTCGCGACCCCCTTGACTGCAGCCCACCAGGCTCCTCCCTCCATGGGATTTTTCCAGGCAAGAGTACTGGAGTCGGGTGCCATTGCCTTCTAGTTGTAGCTTATAGACTACAGAAAACAAGCAGTTGGTGGCAACATTTTTTTTCAGGTTCAGACATCGCTCTGAATTGTGCAAAATTTGTATCAGTTGATTCCCCTTTTCTGGTCTGCAGTATTTTGTTTTCTTTTGATATTTCCTTTTAAAATATCTGAGACTGACACTTTAAAACGCTATCACAGGAGAAAGTAGATGATCACACTTGCTTCCAATGAGTCACAGAGAGAGATTTATGTTATTAAATCAAAACATAAAGACTAAGATTCTAATGACTGGATTTCAAACATTAGGAAGAAAGTAAAGGGTGAATTCACCAGCCTTCTCAAAACCTACAGTGCCTATAGTTGCCTAATATCTCCATCTACTTATGAGTCTTACCCGAAGGAGAACAGAAGTATTAAGAAAGTCAATTAGTGCTTAAAAATAGCCACACTCAAGGTATGTACACCCGTGGTGGATTCATGTCAATGTATGGCAAAACCAATACAGTATTGTAAAGTAAAATAAAGTAAAAAAAAAAAAAAAATAGCCACACTCTAAAATATGTGGGGTAGAAGGTACTTTATATGTTATGAAATTTTTAGAAAAAGATGTGACTTTGATAGAATTACATTAGCAAAACAATCCATATTTCCTCCATCTGTTGTGTTCCTGAGTCTCTTTAACATTTGAAATCTGAGCATGAACAGGCAAAGTTTGTGATATGGAGAGCATTATCAGTCCACATAAACTTTACTAGGTTTACCTACCATACTTTAAAATGCAATCTCAGACTCAGAATTTCTAGATTCACTGCAGTTCTTTGGTAATGTAGGCTATACATTCATCTCCTAAAGTCTGGAAAAAGCTTGATTATCATTAAGGCCATCTGTTTTAGACTCTATTCTAATGGTATTGCATGGTGAATAGCAGGGTCGTGTTATATATGACATGCTTTTGAATACTAAGATGTCTGAGTAATTCTAAGAGGGAACTGCCAAACTATACAAGAATTAGTTTCATGTACACACAGTAAATTCTCAGTACAAATTATTGAGCATAGATTGCAGTTTGGTATTAGGCCATGAATTAGTAATTACTTAACATTTTGGAAAATCACTGTATCTGGATTGCTGTGCTAAAAATACTATAATTGAACTAAATAAAAACAACCTTTTTGTGTGTGTGTATGTATGCTTTTGTGTATGTGTAAATTGTATCATGATAAGATCTTAATTTATTGGGAAACAAATTATTTTAAGAAAACACATGATTTCATTATGTATATATTTGTTATTTATTATTATACTAGGCTCACTACTTTTAGGAGGCCTAGAGAAGATAGATTATTTTTTTGTATTGTATTTTCCTATTTTAGGCAAGCACCTAAAATTTGCCTAGTAGTCATGTTAACAGATTAATCACCTTTCCCATTTGTATATTTGTCAAATTTCAAAAGTATGTCCTCTTACTTCCAATAGAGAGGTAGTTTGTTTCAATCCAACCAGGACCACATAATCCTTATTCCCCAAAAGGCACTTGGTTGCTTTCTGACCAAGAAAAAATAACATTTAAATTTTAAAAAATGAGTAAGTATCAAGTAACTAAGTCTCTTACATGTATCATTTTGCTTTTGACAAATAACTTCCCCTTGACTTCAGTGAAATAAGTGCTTCATGCCTAAAGCTATAAAATCAAAAGTGATGTTACTGACAAGTCTTTCTCCTTTCACAATCTGATAAAGCAAAACTAAAACATAATAACAATTCCTGGATTTTGCTGTCAAGTTGTAAAAGAAGAAAATAAGAAATGCCATGGAACTTTATCTCTGCCCCATGAATAAGATTTCTTTAAATCAGAATGTGAGATGGAGAAACTTATAGAGACCCTACTTTTCTTTTTTTCTTTTTATTTTTTTTTGTGTAATAAAGTTTTATTAAAGTATAAAAGAGATAGAGAAAATATCTAACATAGACATCAGAAGGGGGCAAAAAGAATACCCCCTTGATAGTGTTAGCAATGGAGTTATATACGTTTTAATTAGTTATTACAATGAATCAAAATAATGAGACCCTACTTTTCATTTGCAGATGATTACTTTCCTCACACACTTAATATTTTTATTTATCTTCATGAGAATAGGTACAGCATTGGAGGCATTCGTATTTCTTACTGCATTTAAAAAACAAACCAACCAACAAAAACCCTATTTTCTCTCATTGACCAGGACAATCTTTATCCATTTTATAAACTGGCAGGAGCAGCCCTGCTCAGCTCAATTCTGGAGGGAGGCTCTCATTTGAACATTGCAGTAGAAACACGGAAAGGACATTTCCTTGTGTAACAGGGTGAAAGAGAATTAGTCACAGCAGGAAAGCAAGAGGGATTCAGTGAAGATGCTGTGGTTCTCTTGAAGCATAACCTGAGGTGATAGCATGAACTAGGAAGCAGGGCAATTCCTGCTACTGTCTATAACGCATGAATGTGATTGATGCAAATTTACTTTTTCTTCATAGTATCAGTTACTAAAGACACAGACTTAACTACACACACCACTGTTTCCTCTCATAAGCATTTAAAATAGTGCATTTTAAAAACTCACTTTTGAAACAGATTTTTAACATTACTAGATTAAGTCTACTTAACATTTAGATCATGGACTCAATAATGTGATGGTTATTTTCTGTCTGCCTGGGAGATATATCCACATTTTTTCATACAATTTTTCAAGCATTTACTGAATCCATGCAATACATGGACTTCAGATTACAAACTGGTGTCTGAAATTACAAAATATGAACTTTGCTTTAAGCATCAGGCAGTTAAGATTAAGAAACTCTAATCTTGTGTAGAGTAGAAACAGAACATTTCAATAAGCCAGCATTTTCAAAGTATGTTCTGCAGACGAATAGTTTTGTTGAATATTAATGATAAATATTTTACACCAAACATATCTCCTGGGCTTCCCTGATGGCTCAGTAGGTAAAGAATCTGACTGCAACGCAGGAGACACAGCAGACATGGGTAAAATCCCTGGGTCAGAAAGATGCCCTGAAGAAGGAAATGGAAATCCACTCCAGTATTCTTGCCTGGGAAGTCCTATGGACAGAGGAGTCTGGTGGGCTACAGTCCATGGGGTTGCAAAGAATTGCACAGGACTGAGCACATGGCACTGCTGCTGCTGCTGCTGCTGCTAAGTCACTTCAGTTGTGTCCGACTTTGTGCGACCCCAGAGACGGCAGCCCACCAGGCTCCCCCGCACTATCTATGTTCAAATAAGCTTTTAAGAAATGCTGAGTTACAGATGTGTATAGTGGACTTTTGGACTCAGAGGGAGAGGGAGAGGGTGGGATGATTTGGGAGAATGGCATTGAAACATGTATACTATCATGTAAGAATCGAATCACCAGTCTATGTCCGATGCAGGATACAACATGCTTGGGGCTAGTGCACGGGGATGACCCAGAGGGATGTTGTGGGGAGGGAGGTGGGAGGGGGGTTCATGTTTGGGATCGCATGTACACCCGTGGTGGATTCATGTCAATGTATGGCAAAACCAATACAGTATTGTAAAGTAAAATAAAGTAAAAATAAAAAAACAACAACAACACACTAACAGAAAAAAAAAAAAAAAGAAATGCTGAGTTAAACAAAAGTTAACAATTATATACAGCTCTCCCTTGAACAGGGATTTCTCAGAGGTTTTAATACTCTAATCTGTATTTTGATTCTCCAAGAAAGGACATAAACTGAGAGAGTTTGAATAATATATTTGTATGTTGAACTTTTTTCTTTTGTGGAGCGTTTCACTGAAATGATGTTTCTCTGAATCTGAAGAATTTGGGAAACATTGCAAAATTCTTTTCCAAGCTATTCCACAAATAGTCATTTTAGAGATGTAGCTACTTTGGACAACTCTTGTTCAAGCATATTAAAGCATCTTAAAGTTCTCACAAATAAGTTTCATTGATAATTCAGATTTTAACTAGCACTAACATGCAACTTGATCAGTGGGGTATTTCTCTTATAACTCTGATCACATTGTATTTAAGAAACACAAGAATCTAAAATAAATGAATTTGAGGCACTTTTTAATACATTCAATGAGTAAGTCCTTTTAATAAGTGAAATTGCAAATTGATTTCTAAAGAAACAGATTCAATATTATGTTTAGTCTTTTGAGTGGAAAGTCTCCTTATTCAGAGGATTCAGAACCAAATTCCAATCACACTCTGATTCTGACACCAAACTTAATAAAAAACTATCAATAGTATTTGTGTCATGCTGCTAAGTCCCTTCAGTCGTGTCCAACTCTGTGCGACCGCTTAGACGGCAGCCCGCCAGGCGCCGCCATCCCTGGGATTCTGCAGGCAAGAACCCTGGAGTGGGTTGCCATTTCCTTCTCCAATACATAAAAGTGAAAGGTGAAAGTGAAGTCACTCAGTCGTATCCGACTCTTAGCGACCCCATGGACTGCAGCCTACCAGGCTCCTCCATCCATGGGACTTTCCAAGCAAGAGTACTGGAGTGGGGTGCCATTGCCTTCTTTGATTTGTGTCATAGTTAGAGTCAATTCTGCTTGTTTGGTTTCACTGGAGTTTCATGGATCTAGGACATCTAACGATGCATCACCACTAATCCTATTCAGCATCTAAAACATTAACTCTCTCTCTCTCTATATATATATATATATATAGATATATATATGTATATATATCTATATATATATATATACATAATTGGATAAAGATGAGTGTATTACACTATAATCTGATTCAACAATAAATGGACTGAGCCAATTTTGTTTAAGTATTTGAGCTTCTACCATGACTTTATTTTTCAGGGCTCCAAAATCACTGCAGATGGTGATTGCAGTCATGAATTCAAAAGACGCTTACTCCTTGGAAGGAAGGTTATGACCAAACTAGACAGCATATTGAAAAGCAGAGACATTACTTTGTCAACAAAGGTCCGTCTAGTCAAGGCTATGGTTTTTCCAGTGGTCATGTATGGATGTGAGAGTTGGACTATAAAGAAAGCTGAGCACCAAAGAACTAATGCTTTTGAACTGTGGTGTTGAAGACTCTTGTGAGTTTCTTGGACTGCAAGGATATCCAACCAGTCCATCCTAAAGGAGATTAGTCCTGGGTGTTCATGGGAAGGACTGATGTTGAAGCTGAAACTCTGATACTAAGAACACCTGATGTGAAGAGTTGACTCATTTGAAAAGACCCTGGTGCTGGGAAAGATTGAGGGCAGGAGGAGAAGGGGATGACAGAGAATGAGATAGTTGGATGGTATTACTGACTCAATGGACATGAGTTTGGGTGGACTCTGGGAGCTGGTGATGGACAGGAGGCCTGGCGTGCTGCAGATCATGGGTCACAAAGAGTCAGACACAACTGAGCGACTGAACTAAACTGAACTGGACATTGAATAAGAAGTTCATGAAATAAGCAACTTAATTTATGACATTTAAATTCACCACTTCAATGACCTGATGATTGGAATGACAGTTCCAAAGTACATAAAATATCTTCACTTAACAGCTAATCAGGAAAACTTCAGTTCAGTTCAGTTTAGTCGCTCAGTTGTGTCTGACTCTTTGAGACCCCATGAATTGCAGCACGCCACGTCTCCCTGTCCATCACCAACTCCCAGAGTTCACTCAGACTCACGTCCATTGAGTCAGTGATGCCATCCAGCCATCTCATCCTCTGTCGTCCCCTTCTCCTCCTACCCCCAATCCCTCCCAGCATCAGAGTCTTTTCCAATGAGTCAACTCTTCGCATGAGGTGGCCAAAGTACTGGAGTTTCAGCTTTAGCATCATTCCTTCCAAAGAGTGGCTGGAGTATATGTAAGTATTAAGAAATCTTTGAATACACTTGCTCTTTCTCAGAGAAAGACAAATGCTGTATGATATCACTTAGATGTGGAATCTAAAATATGAAACAAATGAACATATCCACGAAACAGAAACAGACTCACAGACATAGAGGCAGACTCATGGTTGTCAGGGGGTTGGAGGGTGGCAGAGGGATGGATTGGAAGTTTGAGATTAGTGGATGCAAGAATGAGAATGGATAAACAACAAGGTCCTACTGTATAGCATAGGACACTGTATCCAATATCCTGTGATAAACCATAATTAAAAAGAATATGACAAAGAATGAAAAAAAATATATAACTGAGTCACTTTTCTATACAGCAGAAAGTAACACAATATTGTAAATCAAATATACTTCAATTTTTCTCACGTTGCTCTTTCTCCATCCTGGTCTCTGTTTCTGCCTCTGTCCCTGTTTTTATCTCTGCCACATTTGCTTCCACATCTATGTCTACAGCCACATGTGTATCAGCATATAGTAGCCCTCTCCCTCAGTCAAGATCTTGGGAAATAAAGGTATTTTCCTTTTCAAGAGTTTTGTCTTTCTGCAAATAACTCATTCATACTTATAAAACATATCTGTAACCAGAAATTATTTCTAAAGTTTAACTTAAAAATGTGATTTTAATATCTTTGTTTCTATATTTCCCAGGAGATTACATTCCATCACAGATTAGGTACAAGCATATTCTATCAGGATTCATAATTAGAAATGAAATTGCTCCAGAATAGTTTTGTCTGAGGTGAATCATCTTACCTTTAGTTATGTGCTTGAACGGATGTAGCCTAATTATCAACTCTCAGCTGGAAATGAGTACCCTCAGCTCCTGCTGCTATGGAGCTGCATTTTATTTGTTTTATTTTTTCCCATCAGTGAGGCAAGTGTAGCATAAATCTGCGAGACATAAAACTGAGACTGGAGATTCAACACTTTCTATGGCTAAATTAAGCGGAATGTCATAAAAGCAAACACACTGCTGTCTGCAAAGTTAAGGGAGCAGAGTTTATAAAAAAATCCAATATTCTGGTCAAGGGAGAGTCACTGTATCATGCTAGTATAAAATTATACATTTCCAAAGAGTTAGAATGCCATGAAAATAACAACTCTAAATATATGACAACAAAAGCTTCTCTTTGATTAACAAATTGAATTCTCTGGGTTTTAGAGTCATTATTAATAACTGAAATCATGATACGAGTAAATACAGAACTGTTAATAGGCATTCTAATATATTGCAAGAAAAATTAAGGTTCGATATGCTTACTTACATGCCAATATTCTGAAAAACAGCTAACTCACTTAAGATTCATATTCCAGTATTTAAAGCTTTTCAGAATGTATGATTTGGTGGGGAAAATATGCATGAATGTTCTCAGTTTCTATTCTCTTTCTTTAATTGGCTGATATGGGAAAGATAAATAATGATTTATCTGCATTTGTTTGGATTGCTGTACTTGGGTTTATGTCATATATTCTCTCAAAGGTTGAGGTTCTAAAATTCTAGATTTGTGAAACTGAATAAGAAATGTGCACTAAGTACTCAGAGAAAAAGGAATATTGAGCCTAGAAATTGTGACATTTATTCATGTTTTTTCCCTCCTTGCAAGAATCACCATGGAGTGCTTTGAGTGGGGACAACAGGAAGTCTGCCTAATCCAGGATTGCGGACTGAATTTTTCTGATTCTTTTATATGCACTTTATCTACACCAGATAACCACTTAATTTCAGTAGTGCTCTGAGTTGACTTAATTTGGATAACAAAAGCAAGTATTTAGAGAATGGTGTAGAGTTTCAGTAATAACAGTTTAATGCTTTCATAGAGCAGAAATCAAGCATTAATTTTAGCTGTCTCATTTAATATTTGCTTTTCTTTATTTTTGTATGAATTACTGTAGATCCTCTCTAATAAATTTTCTTTCAGCAAGTTATTGATTAGATTTGTAACCTTTATGGAACTGAGTTCTTATTTTAACATAATATATCTCAGCTGAGCTATTTATTAATGTCATCACTGATCATCTGAAAAGTCCTCCATGGAGAATTTACATTTATGCTAGATGTGTTGATAATTTATTGGAAAGAAAATCTATAGTATAATTATGAAACAACATGGGTGACCTATTTTTCTCTATTGATTCCAGTTAAATGTATCATTGGTTGGTTGGTTAAACTTCAAGGTGGCTCTGTATCTGTTTCCACTGAAGATATGATAAAGAATTACCAGCATGAAAATAAGAGAAAAACACTTCTGAATATATTTTATCCTAGAAGTTGATTTAAGCTTTGGGGTGAAATAGGGATGCTCTTATTACCTCTGTCAAGCAGAGGTAAGCTAGATTTCTGAGGATAAGTTTCTTAAAGCATTCATTTAGTTTTACAAACAGAACACAATTCGTAATTAAAGAGAGTAATGTTAACATAATTAAAACATAGGTTAAAAGAAAGGTGGCCATGTGTATCCATTCTTCTAATTAAAATGTATAGTGCTGGGAAGTAGGAAAGTCTCAATCACCAGAGCCCATTATTCTCTGAATATTTTTAGACCAGCAGAGCCTAAGATTGCAAGAACCATTTTAAGTCAATACTCTTTTCTTAGTTTGGATTGTAAATAAACTGGAATGAACTGGAAGCATCATGCTGCTTCAGTTCAAATTACATATTTACTGAGTACCTATAATGTGGAACAGCAAATTGCTAAGTAATAGGAAAGTGAAAACGAAAGTCGCTCAGTCGTGTCCGACTCTTTGCGACCCCATAGACTATACAGTCCATAGAATTCTCCAGGCCAGAATACTGGAGTGGGTAGCCTTTCCCTTCTCCAAGGGATCTTCCCAACCCAGGGATCAAACCCAGGTCTTCTGCATTGCAAGCAGATTCTTTTTTTTTTTTTTTTTTTGCAGGCAGATTCTTTACCAGTTGAGACAAAAGGGAAGCCCAGGTGATAGGAAAAATTTTCTTAAATTGACCCTTTTTCCTGTTGGTGAAAATTATGTATATGGATCTTTACGTCATTTTATTTTGGCTATATAAAACAACAACTAAAAAATTAACAGAATTGAAGCATTGGTTATAGTAGGTGAATGAGACATTTAAATGAGAGCCATTTCAGAGAACCCTGGGGGGACAGATAGAGCTGGTGGCTAAAGTAGGAATGGTTCTTTCCCTCAAGGTGTTCTAATTAATTGACTGTGAACTAAAATAATGTTAACAGGAAATGGAAACTGAATGGTAGGGTGTATAGGAAATGAGTGTCTCTGAAATAGGAAGACACTATCTAGAAACTCCATTAAAGGAAAACAGAGCACTTAGTCTTCTGATTGGTTTACATAGCCCTTAGTACAGGAAGACTGAAAACCTTAGGTATAAAAATGCCAGGATCCACAAAAGGCTAACAGTGTGTGACAACTAAAATATAAAAGACATTAAGAAACAAACAAAAGAAAAAGTGCACAGAAGAAAAGTATGACTTACAGAGTTTAAAGCCAACTGTCTTCCCAACAGTGTGATGGAGACTGTAGTAGGTCAGTAGAAGGAGGACTGAAACAGAGTAGCCTCAGATCACGGGACATTCTTCTCAAGGAAAGGTGAGCAGAGGGAGGGGTTCATGGACCCCTGGGACTAGTAGAGAGGCCATGAAGAGACATGAGTGAGACATCTGAATACTCAGGGCAAAGCACCTTGCAGTGTAGGAATAAATTCAATGGACAGAATACTCTCTATTTAAGAAGATGAGGTAACAAACAAGATATAGAAGTCAAGCCCTAAGAAAAGACTGAGAAATTGCTACTGGAAAGGGCTGATGCTCAGGCCAGATTTAGAAATGAAAACATATTCTCAGTTAAAGTACAAGCCATCTGATTGTTTTCCTGCTTCCTGTAATGAGCCTTCTGGATGTGAGCTGGTGAGGAAATCAGGTACTCCAGATTAAAAATTAGATCAACAAGAACTTGATAACACTTCCTGATATACTGTAAATTCCTGACTTCCTTATTTTTGTGGGTCTCCATTTCTTTAGATTGAGGATATTAAAAATACTAAAACCAAAAAGATGGAGATGATTTGGTAGCTGGGAAGGACACGTATATGCTCTTCTCCAAAGTCAATCCATGGAGGAGAGGTATATCCCAAAACTCAAAGAAATAAATGTAAAAGAAAGGGCAAGGAAATAAATGTAAAATGGAAAGAGAAGTAGGCTGACTGCTTCAGAGTCAATATGATGAGAAAGAGGATTTCACAGGATATAAGCTTACAACTCTCTGGTACTTAGTCTCAGACTGACATTAGTAGAGAATGTGCCGTATATTGGTCATTTGTCATTTACCACTGTTCCTCCAGATAGCCGCCCATTTGAGGGGACCTCTAGGGCAGCTGAAAAGTAGGCCCCTGACTGACTCCCACAGCTTCTGGGAGCCAGAGCTTGGGCATAAGCTAAAATGCCTGATACTCCTATACAGGGCTCTAATTATGGGACAAGTGATGCAAAGATGCACGAGAGAGCTTGGAGTTCATTCCAGTGAGAGCAGCAGAAGTGGCATCGGGTGTGGCTGATGCTGGGAAGTGGTATGTTCAGGGCTGGTACCTGTCACTGTGCAACTGTCAGCAGGGGCAACAGGCAACCTGTGCCCTGTTCCTTTTGGATCCTGGTCCCTTTAGTTGTAGCTCTTTCTGGCTCAGAGGTTAAAGCGTCTGCCTCCAATGCTGGAGACCCGGGTTCGATCCCTGGGTTGAGAGAAGATCCCCTGGAGAAGGAAATGGTAACCCAGTCCAGTATTCTTGCCTGGAGAATCCCATGGACAGAGAAGCCTGGTAGGCTACAGTCCACCAGTTTGCAAAGAGTCGGGCATGACTGAGCGACTTCACCTTGCTCTCTAGACAACTTGAGCTCTTTCCAGTTTTATAAATTTGGGTTTTTATCTTTTGTGCTGATTCTGTGGAATAATGCGATCTTTCAGATAACTTCTTTTCACCTAATATTAACTAGGCTGGAGTTTCTTATTTGAAACTGTAAATCCTGACTGATAATTAGTTAATGCTGACCATTTCATCAAAGAAGTTGTTCGTTGCCATAATAGTGGAGGGAAGACTCACCTCAAGAAGAAAACTACAGAAGTGATGTTATGTATAAGAAATCAGAGACATCTCAATGTGGATATGGGTCTGGTGTGAGCTTCAGACTTCAAATCCTATTTTCACCATTTAGTTGCCATTTGCAAATTAACCTCTTTAGACTTCTTTCTTTATGAGATAATAACACCTACCTTGTATAATCATTAAGAGGATTAATGAAATATAGGTACTGGAACACTAGAACTAGTTACTACTTAAGATTTATTAAGGACTTCCCTGGTGGCTCAGATGGTAAAGCGTCTGTCTACAATATGGGAGACCTGGGTTTGATTCCTGGGTTGGGAAGATTCCCTGGAGAAGGAAATGGCAACCCACTCCAGTACTCTTGCCTGGAAAATCCCATGGTTGGAGGAGCTTGGTCAGGCTACTGTCCATGGGGTCACAAAGAGTAGGGCACAACTGAGAGACTACACTTTCACTAATATTTATAATTATTGTCCTTTTTTATTTGAAACTTTTCCATATCTTGTTACTGAATTATAATCATGCCCATGATATATATCAGCACTGATTGTGGCACTGCAGATAGAGTGAACATGAGAATTCAAGACCTTCATGGAACTTACATCGTAAAAAGAGAAGAGGATTTCCATACTTAGAGAAGGTGAGTGGGGCAGACTCTGGAAGGTATCCAGGATGAGCAAGAAAGCATGGAAGCCTTCAAGGCCATTTCATATTTAGGAAATGCAAGGGTCATGTGTGGCTTCTCCCTCATACAGGTTTTTGGGAGACACAGAAAACTATGATGAGGCAAAGAAATCTAGGAATCTGGCTGAAGATCACTGATGGATAAACATGTGGAAATCTTCCCCTCCCACTGCCCACTGAGAGGCCTCTGGCACCACACAACTTCCTATCTTCCTTCAGAAATTCTGAGGTACATCCTCCTCAGATAGGTAGCAGGTGAGGTAATTTTATGATTAAAAAGTAGAAAGAAAAGTGTGAAGAGAGATTACAAGTCTCAAACTGGAAGCTGAATTCCATGGATTTGAGAGGAGCAGGAGCAAAGAGGAGGCAGTATTATGAGTGTGGTGCTGGCGTATGCCCATGCAGTACCGAGAATCTTATACAACAAAGGCCTGTATTAGCGTGTAGAGCTGAATCAGTATATATGTCATACCAACAATTGGATGTAATTTTCATTAATGTGCTTTTGGTTAGCAAAATTCAGAAAGAAGTGTTGGGGGTATCTCCTGGTGATTCTTTCTGCTGCTTGACCCAATCTGGGAAGCTTTACTCAGGGGATGAGAGAAGTAGCTCTCATGGGAAAAGCTGGACATGCTCTGACCCTTGTTTTCTTCTTTAACCATCAATCTATTTTCCTGCCAAATAGACCATAATCAGGAAAGAGTTTTGGAGTTGTGTTTTTGTCCTGCCACATTTGAATTATTCTGAAATTACTTTTGGTTGAACAGATTATTTCTGTAGACCACCCGAGAGGCCACTCCAGGTTAAACACAAGGGCTGAGTCCTGAACAAGGCTGAGAAGTGAAGGGAGAGCCTGACGAAGGAATATGGAATTCATTCTGTATATAGAAGTTCACTGAGTAAGGCGATACAAGCATGAGATTTGGGATTAGACAAATTTGTGTTCAAATATATTTCTAGCTACCGGATTGCATAAGCTGCTTAGAGTCTCTACAAAATAAACACTCAGTTAGGATTAGGATCAAGTGGAATAACATATATAGAGTACACTGTAGCCGAAGAATTGATGCTTTTGAACTGTAGAGCTGGAGAAGACTCTTGAGAGTCCCTTGGACTGCAAGGAATCCAACCAGTCAGTCCTAAAGGAAATCAGTTCTGGATATTCATTGGAAGGATTGATGCTGAAGCTGAAACTCCAATACTTTGGCTATCTGATGCAAAGAACTGACCCATTGGAAAAGACCCCTATCCTGGGAAAGATTGAGGCAGGAGCAGAAGGGGATGACAGAGGATGAGATGGTTGGATGGCATCACCAGCTCAATGGACATGAATTTGAACAAGCTCTGGGAGTTGGTGATGCAGGGAAGCCTGGCATGCTACAGTCCGTGGGGATGCAAAGAGTTGGACACGACTGAGCAAATCAACTGAACTGAACGGAGTACACTGTAATATCTGGCATCCAGGTGTAATATTTATTGGGATTGGAATGTGGATCTAGAAGTGAGGAAGAAGAATTCAGCACTACAGATAAATACTTGAAGAAATGATGGTTAAATCTATTAACTAAAACAGAGACCAGCCAACAGTAATAGTTCATCTCTTGTTTTTATAAATAAAATTTTATTGGAACACAGTGATCCCCATTCCTCTAAGTATTGTTAATGGCTCTAAAATGACAGAGTTGAGTAGTGGTGACAGAGTCCATACGACTCAGAAAATCTATAATATTCATTATTTGGCCTTTTACATAAAGGGTGTTTTTGACCTCTGGACTGGAGAATAGATAGACTGAATAGGAAAACATGAAGAGAACATTGGTGAGTCCTGAGCCTAGGCATAAGGATATTGTGCTTTCATTCTGAAGATATCACTATTACTACCACATTTATAGGGAGAATATAAGAGAATCAACAAAATAGTCTATTAAAAGGATAGTAGAGATAGTATATTAAAAAGCAAAGACATCACCTTGCCAACAAAGATTCGTACAGTCGAAGCTATGGTATTTTCAGTAGTCATGTATGGATATGAGAGTTAGATCATAAAGAAGGCTGAGCACTGAAATGTGGTGCTTGAGAAGACTCTTGAGAGTCCCTTGGACAGCAAGAAAATCAAACCAGTCAATCCTAAAGGAAATCAACTCTAAATACTCAATGGAAGGACTGACGCTGAAGCTCTAGTACTTTGGCCACCTTATGTGAACAGCCAATTCATGGAAGAGACCTTGATGCTAAGAAAGACTTAAAGCAGGAGGAGAGGAGAGTGACAGAGGATGAGACAGTTGGATAGCATCACTGTTTCAATGGATATGAACTTGGGCAAACTCCAGGAGATGAGGGAAAGGGAGGCCTGGCATGCTGATTCCATAGGGTCACAAAGAGTCTGACATGATTTACAACTGAACATCAACAACAAGAGATAGATGAAAACGTATCCTTTTTTCAAGCCTTGTTCCTTTCATATGAAGGAAATACAAGTGGGGCAGGACATTTTTAGCATTGGTCTTTCTAAGAAAGCTGAACATTCTCTAGCTATAGGAAGAAATTCACAAAGGCAAAATTCCTGAGATTTCCTGAAACTGAGGCTATAGCTAAATCAGTAAAGGTTTTATTTGTCAAATATCTGTTTTCTTAATAAAAAAATATATATATAAAAGGATAGGTGATACATAGTTTAACACTACGGTATGTATCTTAAGCATCATTTACAAAGTGAAAAGACAAACATCATTTTGGATGATAATGTTTTCAATCTACTTCTCTATTTTATCCAGTTTAAACTGGGATTCAGCTTAATCATATTATCTCCAACCTGGAAGACATAAGCTTAAACAGTGAAATAAAATTTGCAAAATTTCAAGCCATTGAACTAACATGACTCTATATCTAATACTGTCCTTATAACATTCCAGTTAAATTAATGTGTTTGTTCTCCAGGGGACACCTTTGATGTTGGCATTTTGGCTTCAGGAGCCCACAGATCTAATGCTTGTGAATCAACTTTAGATCTCATTGGCATATCCTGACTGAGAATGTTGTCCCTGAATAATGCTTATTTATTTGGACATCTGCTCCTACACAATGCTGCTGCTGCTGCTAAGTCGCTTCAGTCGTGTCCAACTCTGTGCGACCCCATACATGGCAGCCCTACACAATAGTTACTATCATTTAAGAAAATTACCAGGGCATACTTAATAAAAATTATTTTAGAGTCTAAGGGCCACATAGGAAAGTCCATTTAAAAAAACAAAACTGCTATCTGCTTGGTGATATTTTTACTCAGTTTGTTTCATTGCCATTTCATATTTAGTTTTTAACTGTTCTCATTTGAAAGACTTTTATTTTAAAGTCTATTATATTTGAAAGGAAACAAGTTAATAATACTTTATACCTTTTATTGATATGGAAAAGGTTGACATGACTTGAGCAAGTGATTTTTTTCCCTAAAATCTTTTGATCGTAAAATCTTTAAATCATTTTCAGTAAATATTCAAGTATTATGCTTTTATATATGGGTTTCCTTGGTGGCTCAGTGATAAGGAACACATCTGCCCATGCAGGAGACATAGGCTTGATCCCTGGGTCGAGAAGATCCCCTGGAGAAGGAAATGGCAACTTACTCCAGTGTTCTTGCCTGGGAAATCCAGTGGGCAGGGAAGCCTGATGGGCTTCAATCCATGGGGTCATAAGGAGCTGGACGTGACTTAGTGACTGAACACACATACACCCATGCTTTTATCTATCCATTTGGATTTGTTCATCATGAATGTTTGTTTTGGTTTTTGACTACTTGCTGAAGACCACAGACGAAAGTGAAAAAATATTATGTGTCTCAGAGATTTATAAGAATAAGTTAATGAAGATTTTCCATGCAGTGCATTCTTGATTTTTTTTGAAGTCCACAGTAGATGAGTTTTCAGATGAAATTCTAGTTGAAGTTATAAAACATATGAAAATCAAAAACTCAATAAATCTTGCTTAAGTAGTCCAGGAAGAACATTCATCATGCTATTCACACTCTCTAATCATCACATTCAGAATCCTTAAGCAATAATGTGAACTAACCATCTTCATTTGATTAAACAAAGATTACCTATTAACATGTCAAGACCAACTAAATGAAAATCACATTCTCCAAAATGACTCTGTCTTAGTAATGAGTTGTATGGATTCTAAACAAAATTGATTCTGTTACATTTAAAGGGGAGAATTGCTACCAATTTGAATACAAAGTGGAAACACTGGCCTCATTTCACATCCTAAACAGTGGGGAAACCAGAATATATGAAAATATTTTAAAAACAAACAGATACTTTCAAAAATTTATAAAGCATCTAGTTTCATACGATACTTGCTCAGTAGTCCTCCTGCTGTTCTTCCTTTA
Organism: Ovis aries; assembly: GCF_016772045.2. Taxonomy (NCBI): domain Eukaryota; kingdom Metazoa; phylum Chordata; class Mammalia; order Artiodactyla; family Bovidae; genus Ovis; species Ovis aries. The sequence continues at coordinate 41,799,391 of NC_056061.1, forward strand.
TTTATTAAAATGGCTACAACTCTTGGATATGAAGTGCCCAAAGACATAGGTGGTAAGCTAAATACACCATTTTGTGTAGTAGCAACATGATAGGAATATATTTCAGACCTGATATAAGTAGTTTAGTTTATCCTACTTTTATTTGCCTATGTACACCAGCTTCTGCAGCTTAGATTTCTCTAAGGAGAGCATGAAGTGAAAAATTTAATTTAAAAGTATAAGCTGTGAGCAGTTGAGGTTTAATTCAGGAATTTATAGACTCACCACTGGCAATAAGCTCTGAAAAGTACATCTAATATAGTGCATTATGGCAGCATCATTCAATGTACTGTAGTTAAGGGCTTGTCAGCATTTCTATTTTAAACTCCTATTTTCTGGTGTTTATGATTTGACCATTAAGAATTGCTGGGGCTTGAAAAAACAGTTTGTGAAGATTGAGTTCGGCAGCAAATTGTATCATTTTTTTTTGACCAGTAGAATGAACAGCAAAGTGGTATAAAAGAGTCAAATCAGGTCAACCAAGTTAGGACTTCACCTTGTAAAAAGGAGAAGAAGGAGAAATCTCCAGCTTAGGTTCTGATGTGTATTGTAAACTAGGTGCTTCAAATATGTAGTCAGAAATGAGAGAATTTAACAAGAAAATGACTTTGAGATTAAGAGGAAAACAAATTGAAAATGAAGGAAATCATTTTTTTTAACAGCCTTGTTATTATACGTGATACACACTTAACAAGGTATCATTTATTTAACAGGAGAATGCTATCATGTGAATTACAGTGTTAAGCTTTTGGAAAATGGGTTATACAAAAATGACATATTAATATCTGGCACATCTAGGAATATTCTTTGTGTTGTTTGTATATAAGCTACCATTAAGGTTTGCATGACCCCTGAAAGTGCTGACTCTGAACTTACATTAATTCCAGCATTAAACCAGAGCGAAACAGAGACAAAAACCTTTGTATGCCTTTACTTTCATGACTAGAGCAACAAGAGAGAAAAGTTGTGTGGTGGGAGCAGAAGTGAGAGCCAATGACTAGATATCGTAGCATAGAAAGAGAAAAGCAGTCCCCTAGCAATGTAGTTGTACAGGCCATGGTTCCCATAATAGACTGTTCTTATCTGATTGTAGTTGGTTGGATTCACTTTCCCCCTTTTATGGAAAGTGCCATGACACCAACTCCTTAAATATGCAATGCATATTCAAAAACTGTCATTCTGTGATCAAGCATGACCTTATGGAGCCTTTCTAGAATAGATACCACCCCCATCTCTCCACCCCCACACCCACCCTCAGCTACTACATCCTTCGCCTGCCTCTTGTCTATAGAAAAACTTTAGTCTCCCAGGCTTCCCCAAGTTTCAAAGAATAAATTTAATCAGAGAAATGAGAAAGGAAAACTGTCAAGTAAGACAAAAATAGTAATAAAATAGTAATAATACTTTAACCATTAAACTAAGTCAGGACCTTGAGATCCTCCTCAAGGACTGTAGATAATATTCTTAGCTGTATCTTTTGAGTTACTTTGCAGATACTAAAGCCCTAACTAGGTGGGAAAGTTTAACTGTATGCTGTCCACAAGTAGACCCTAAGACAAGTTAAAACCAGAAGGTTGATGATTTTGACTCCCGATTACCTCACTACCAAGTAATCAGGAGAATGTCCATAGCTTGTTCATAAACCCCACTATTCCCCTCCCTCACTGTGTCTTTAAAAAACTGTCCCTGAAAGGCTTTGGGGGAGTTCAGGCCTTTTGAACACTAGCTGCCTGGACTCAGGCACCCTGTACCCACTGTCAATAGACTGATTTTACTAAGTATGGGAAAGGGGACCCAAGTTTGGTTTGGTAGCAATTTCTCTTCCCTCAGGGCTCAGATGGTAAGGAGTCTGCCTGAAATTCGGAGAACTGTGTTTGATCCCTGGGTTGGGATGATCCCCTGGAGAAGGAAATGGCAAGCCATTCCAGTATTCTTGCCTGTGAAATCCCATGGATAGAGGAACCTGGCAGGCTACAGTCCATGGCGTCACAAAGAATCGGACACAACTGAGCGACTTCACTTTCTTGCTTTTCACTTCATGCCATTAGTTAATTGATTCAGATTGACCCTCAAGATTGAACTGAGTCAATGAGAATCACCTTCCCAAGGGATTAGAATTAGGAAGAAAGCAGTCTGCATGGAGAAAAGAGAGGAATGAAGCAGACATACAGTGAGATCTAAAGCTAATAGAACAGAATCCTAATAGGTTCTTGGTTCTGGTTTGTTCCTGTCGTCCAGCTGCATATGTGCTCCTGAATTCTCTTGGTGCTGCTGCTGCTGCTGCTAAGTCGCTTCAGTCGCGTCCAACTCTCAGCGACCCTGTGGACTGCAGCCTACCAGGCTCCTCCGTCCATGGGACTTTCCAGGCAAGAGTATTGGAGTGGGGTGCCATTGCCTTCTCTGTGATGCTACGGTTACTATTAAATTAATCCTCTTCTGTGTTAAACTTCTTAGCACCTATTATTAATACTTAAAATAGCATCCTAATGCACAAGTTAACAAAACCATACCAGTATGGTAGCAGTTATATTCCCATTCATACAACTGTAAGGCTTGATTCATTTCTCTGATTTCTCATATATTAAGCTTTTCTACAAGAGATCAAATTAATGAACTGTTCTTGATCTTAATATCTTACTCAAATAGACTCTAGATTTACTGAAGCCTATTTTTATTACAAAATTTCTCATTTTCCTCCTCTGATTTCTGATTACTATATTATTTTTTTCCTCTAAGATCTGAACCCTAAAGACTGATTATTTACCTGAGATATAAAAGCTTCAGATGATCCAAGTCTTTGGTTTTGGATAGTTTAGATGATAAAAGGCTAAAGTCAATACAAAAATAATAAACACTTCAAACAAAATTAAACAATAAGGTTTTTTTTCAAACTCAGGTGAACAATAGGTCTTATTTCTAAGGAAACCAGATCTAGTTACCTTTTTAGGGCCCCCTCTTTGGTAGTCCCTCAAAGCTCTAGTGTTTTTGAATGAGGTTTCAAAGTGACTACAGCAATTCCAGCCTTTTTACAACACATTACACCATCTCAAGAAAAAGAGAGAATCTTTCCCAGTAGCTCCTCAAATGCATGATTTTAATACATTGCTCCTTACTAGATCAGGTGACCATATGGGTGAAAGGGAATGAGATGTGCAAAGTTGGCATACACCAGTAAAGGCCCACTCTTCAGTTTTGTCAAGAGAATGCACTAGTCACAGAAAAGATGGTTTTTCCAGTAGTCATGTATGGATGTGAGAATTGGACTATAAAGAAAGCTGAGTACTGAAGAACTGATGCTTTTGAACCATGGTGTTGGAGAAGACACTTGAGAGTCTCTAGGACTGCAAGAAGATTCAATCAGTCGGTCTTAAAGGAAATCAGTCCTAAATATTCATCGGAAGGACTGATAGTGTAGCTGAAACTCCAATACTTTGGCCACCTGATGTGAAGAACTGACTTATTGGAAAAGACCCTGATGCTGGGAAAGATTGAAGGTGGGAGGAGAAGGGGGTGGCGAACCTTTTCTGATTTGGAACCAGTCTGTTGTTCCATGTACAGTTCTAACTTGCTTCTTGACCTTCATACAGATTTCTCAGGAGGCAGGTCAGGTGGTCTGGTATTCCCATCTATAAGAACTTTCCACAGTTTGTTGTGATCCACACGGTCAAAGGCTTTGGTGTAGTCAATGACAGAATTGCATAGTCAAAAACAGAAGTAGATGTTTTTCTGAAACTGTCACTTTTTTGATTATCCAATGGATGTTGGCAATTTGATCTCTGGTTACTCTGCCTTTTCTAAATACAGCTTGAACATCTGCAAGTTCATGGTTCACATACTGGCGAAGTCTGGCTTGGAGAATTTTGAACATTGCTTTGCTAGCATGTGAGATGAGTGCAATTGTGCAATAGTTTAAGCATTCTTTGGCATTGCCTTTCTTTGGGATTGGAATAGTCCTGTGGCCACTGCTAAGTTTTCCAAATTTGCTGGCATATTGAGTGCAGCACTTTCACAGTGCTGGCATAATGAGTGCAGCATTTTTAGGATTTGAAATACCTCAACTGGAATTCTATTGCCTCCACTAGCTTTGTTTGTAGTGATGCTTTCTAAGGCCCACTTAACTTTGCATTCCAGGATGTCTGACTCTAGGTGAATGATCACACCGTCATGGTTATCTGGGTCATGAAGATCTTTTTTGTATAGTTCTGTGTATTCTTGCCACGTCTTCTTAATATCTTCTGCTTCTGTTAGGTCCATACCATTTCTGTCCTTTATTGTGCCCATCTTTGCATGAAATATTCCCTTGGTATCTCTAATTTTCTTGAATAGATCTCTAGTCCTTCCCATTCTATTATTTTCCTCTATTTCTTTGCTCTGATCACTGAGGAAGGCTTTCTTATCTCTCCTTGCTATTCTTCGGAAATCTGCATTGAAATGGGTATATCTTTCCTTTTCTCCTTTGCCTTTAGCTTCTCTTCTTTTCTCAGCGATTTGCAAGGTCTCCTCAGACAGCATTTTGCTTTTCTTTTTCTTGGGGATGGTCTTGATCATTGCCTCTCGTACAATGTCATGAACCTCCATCCATAGTTCTTCAGGCACTCTATCAGATCTAATCTTTTTAATCTATTAGTCACTTCCACAGTATAATTATAAGGGATTTGATTTAGGTCATACCTGAATGGTCTAGTGATTGTCCCCACTTTCTTCAATTTAAGTCTGAATTTGGCAATAAGGAGTTCATGATCTGAGCCACAGTCAACTCTCAGTCTTGTTTTTGTTGACTGTATAGAGCCTCACCATCTTTGGCCTCAAAGAATATAATCAATCTGATTTTGGTGTTGACCATCTGGTGATGTCCATGTGCAGAGTAGAGTCTTCTCTTGTGTTGTTGGAAGAGGCAGTTTAATATGACCAGTGCATTCTCTTCACAAAATTCTGTTAGCAAAACTCTGTCCACTCTTAAAGTCAGAGGAAAGGAGAATCCCACCCAAAATGCCCTTCTGATAATGGGAGAGAGAGAACTTCTCAGATAATAATCATTATATGACTGGTAATATAAGGAGGGAAATGATACTGGGAAGACAATCAGAATATACCTGCAGTATCATATATCTGCCTCCTTTCCCAGAAGTGAGATTATAGATTAGATGGTATGAAATCTCCATTTGTGTGAGAAGATGAAGAATGAATGAGGCACAGAAGAAGAAAGATGCAGCGTATGGGAGCTCCAGTGGCAACACAGGTGCTATTTGCACAGGCAGATAATGGTAGAGACAGTGCAGACCCCTAGAATCAAGGAAGGAGGGGCACAGAATTGCTAAAGCAGAACACAGCAGCAGCAATAAATCTGGAAGAAAGTGAGCATCCCAGATCTGGATCTGAGCTCCATACCCCTCAGGGTATGAAAAAAACAAAAAGCCAAAAGAAGAGAGACTCTGAGAAGCTTTTGTTAATATATAGAATATTATAATCTACGAATAGACAAAAGGACTATTGCGTACTTAAGAATGCAAGTTAAATTATACCGGATGACTGGTGGCTTTACTCAGCTCTTCAGTCACTTGTTTCCTAAGTTTTTATTGTGGAATAATTTACTGTGTACTTGTCTCATTAATAGGGACAGTAGGGATGCTGAGCAAAATCTTAAGGAATTAGTAACAGGTAGTTATGTATGGAGAGCTGGCCAAAGTGTTCTAGAGAGAGGGAATACTTATTTTATACATTCTGACATTAAAAAAAAAAAAAAACAATAAAAAATCAGGTCAATCATCTTCCTATTTCTCCTGCCAGGGACAGAAAAAACAAAAACAAAAACAAAAAAACAGTGTACATTCAGAGCATTTTAGAAGAGAAATAGATATGATCTTCCTGAGCTGGGTCTAAGAATTCATAAATATTCTACAAAGATCCTTAAGGCATCTGTGAACTACTCCTAAATGGTATCCAAAAATGTATTTGCATAAAGGAATATTTATCTAAACAAAAACTTTAACTCAATGATCATGTCTGCGAAGGGGTTTATGACACAAAAAGAAATTTAAAATGATAGAAAGAAAACTTCAAAGAGTGGAGAATCTCTGATAGGTTTATCAGAGAAAAACGAGAGAGGATGATTAGATATGCTAAAGAAGCCCTCTGTATCTAAAGGCCCTCCTGGAAATTACTAGTGTGACTCACTAAGTGGTCTCAGCTGTAGCCCCTTAGATGTTACCTCTTTCTTCATACTCTTTTGAAAGCTTCAATTCTGCCCTTAGAACACAGCTTTCTGTAAACTGCCTGCAGGCTCCTCATCTACTTCCATAGATCCATAGATTGCATTGTCTCTCTGGGGCTAGATTCTCCAGGTTTTTCAATAGAGAGAGAAAATTAGAAACATCTTTTCTTGGTTGACTTTAATTGCCATTGTAGTTTATTTTGCTTGGTCAAGAAATGGAGATGGCTCCAATGTGCTCCACCGATGAGTGACTTGTTTCCCATACAAATCTCCCAGGAGCCCTGACGAGACCAGCTACCTCTCCCCGCTGAACTCCATGCACTGTCCTCACAATACCTCCTATAATATCTATATCTCCTTGTTTGCCCTGCCGTGTAGTCTTGGCATTTCATTTTTTCTGTCCTCTCTGGAGACATGATGGACTCACATTTCATTGGGAGCTGGAAATTTAAGAGTAAGGTCCTGATTCTCTTTCCATCTGGCAGTTTCCCATCAGACCAACTGATTCCAGTTTTGTTTTCTTCTGTACTATGTGTGACACAGAAAACTTAGCAACTCCGCTGTCTAAGCAGACATCCCAATAGGGAGTAAGATTCTCCACCCTTCCTTCTTGAAGAAAATTCCAGTATTTATGATCGTTTTTTCTTCAAGTCAAATTCCTATCTTTCTTTGAATAGAAAGGGACTGTTACTTCCCTGGTGGCTCAGACGGTAAAGCATCTGTCTACAACATGGGAGACCCAGGTTGGATCCCTGGGTTGGGAAGATTCCCCTGGAGAAGGAAATGGCAATCCATTCCAGTACTATTGCCTGGAAAATCCCATGGACAGAGGAGCCTGGTAGGCTACAGTCCATGGGGTCGCAAAGAGTCGGACATGACTGAGTGTTGCTAACTTAGCTATTCTTCTCCTGCTCCTCATCATTTGAAAAGAAACTAGTCTTTGTCCACAAACAATGGTCCACTCACTGGGATAGAGTGGAATTGGGTAGACCTCAATTCTGGCATCACTCAATAGGCCCAGTGGGTTCAATTGCTGGGTTCAATTGCTGGTGACTCCTTTAGAGTATGGAAAGCTTTGCTACTTTCAGTGTACTCTTCAACCTACCTTGTCTTTTCCAGTTCTCACAGCTGGACCCACTGTTTATCTTACCTGCAGATTTGGCCTCGATCAAATTTGGTAGAAAATTCAGAAGAAGAAACAAAATAGCACCTTCAGGCATGATGGAGTGGAGCATTTAACAACTAAGTCTTTCTATCATTTTGAAAGTAGATATAAATCCTTACTGTAGACCCATGTGACTTCATTTCTGAGATGCAGATGCTTCCTGCTTGTGATAAATAAGGCTCTAAAGCAGTGGAGAAATGAAATATAATGATAGGCATATAGTGCCTTGTGACACATGGGCTACAAAATCCTTATGAGCTGAGAGTGAGGGTAGTTGGGTAGGGAAAATATTACTGTGCCAAAGGATGGGAGACAAAATGGAAAACATTGAGTCTCTACTTAGCTGGCACAGTGAATTGGATGAGTCACAGATCCCACAGGTCCTGGTCCATTTTTCTGCTTACCTGAGGAGAAGGCAATGGCACCCCACTCCAGTACTCTTGCCTGGAAAATCCCATGGACGGAGGAGCCTGGTAGGCTCCAGTCCATGGGGTCGCTAAGAGTTGGGCACGACTGAGTGACTTCACTTTCACTTTTCACTTTTCACTTTCATGCATTGGAGAAGGAAAATGGCAACCCATTCCAGTATTCTTGCCTGGAGAATCCCAGGGACAGAGGAGCCTAGTGGGCTGCCATCTATGGGGTTGCACAGAGTCAGACATGACTGAAGCGACTTAGCAACAGCAGCAGCAGCAGCAGAGGAGATTGCAAGATATCAGGAAGCAAGCATCCTATTAAGCAACTACTTTGAGTGTAACCACCAGGTTTGTAGAACTTATGCTACTGGGTTTTTGCTTTATCCTTTCAGAAATTGAAACCCTGGCTTACTCTCTGTAGTCACTCCCTGAGAGGCAATGATTTGATGGGAAATTACAGACTGCAGTTTGCTTTCCCTTCTAAAATAGCTGTCTCCAATTAATCTGTAAATGACCATAGTTTAAATTCTAGTGGAAAACTACCACATAGTATCTGTTGTCTATGGTCTGCTCCCCATTTACCATTTCTATTGTAAGAGAAATCACTTTATGACTTGGCAGAAAGCAGAACTTGCTACCCACACTCAAGGCTAAAAATGAGGCATGCTCACTTTTCCCAGTGTCCCTCTGAAGCCAGAGCACAATCACCCAAACTAGGCTTGGCTACTCAATGCACCTGTCCTGAACTTTGATGGAGAAAAGCAAGGTGGTGGTTGGTGATGATGATGGTTGTGGGTGGGGGTGAAGTCAGTGGCACAACTGGATCCCCAGGTCTAGCAATTTCAGATTTTCCAGTGGGCCTTGAAATGTCTGGAGGCAAGACTGGTGGGTGACCAGACATGCTCAGCATCACCCAGTCTTGAGGAGCAGTAGCATCTTGTCCTCGCCAGGTGAGGTACACTTTTGGTACATTTTTTTTCAGTGAGTTTGGACCCTGTTCAGTCCCCCTGGCCCAGATCAATTTCTGAACCTGGTTCTCCAGCATTCCAGGTGAATGAGAACTATCCAAAATCCCATTCTGCTTAAATCAGTCAAAGACAATTTCTGACACTTGTAACTAAGAAGATAAATTGAAATTGTTCTCTACTTAGCTTAAGAGGAACATCATATTCTGGCTGGTGGGTGAATTTCTGCCATCAGCTCTTACAGTTGACTTAATCTTTCAGTGGTTTTCATATTTGGAGCTCTATTTTTCCAGCCTATTTTTTGGGGGAGAAACTAAACTCAAGAAATAAGAGGAATAGAAGAAACAAAATCAATATGGTGATATTTATTAGCTGTATACTTCTTTTAAGGAAATATTTTAAAAATATGATTATACTTATGGGGATGAAGGATGTATTTTTTGTGGAGATACTCTCACAGGTATATACACATGTCAAATGTATGCAAGTGGTACATTTAATATGTAAAACCTGTTATATGTCAATCATACATAAATAAAGCTGTTAATATTTTATAGCATGCAAATATTTATTTACTAGTATAATTAATAACTAATGTTTATAAATTTGTATACTATGTAAATCATCCAAAGAAAATTCTTACAAGAGTCTGAAAAGCATACCAGATAATTGAAAGTTGTTAAGTGATGATTGTGACAACATTTTTAAATTGCTCAAGCATATCACTTGGAGTATTAAAGACTCTTTTTGATGAAGCAATTTTTTCTGAGAAAGAAAAAAGCAGACCTTGCCAGAAGGGACTCTTCTTGGCACTTAGAGCTGGGCTGTGATGTTTTCTTATTTAACATTAACAGTTGATCAACGTGCAACACACACACACACACACACACAAATTCATATACCATTCGAGTCATAAAAATGATGGGAGATCTTTAAGTCATGGCTAGTATAAACAACTTTTGCCTCTTTTCCAGTCACAGTAAAAGCCTCTCTCTTTTCTCCTCCATTTCCAGAAGAGAATGATCACCACTCCTTCCTGACAGTATCCATTCCAGACCAAAGCCCCATTACTATCTGAACCCTCTCCCAAAGCATCTTACATGAATCCCAATACTATACCAAGTCCTACTAACACATTTTTACCGAAATACCCCACAGCTCCCATAGTGTTTTTTCTCTGTTATTGTGAAGAGTCAATCCATACACAATTGTTCAATTACAGGTATGTTTCTCATGGTCTTTGGTTCAAGATCATTGGCAGTTCTAAGTAAATTGTGCTTAGTATTAAAGTGCACATGAGCTCAAAAGCATTTGTTATTAATGTTTACTTTTTAGGGACATTTTGTTTTTCTGCAAAGGTATTATTTGCAATGAATAATATTCTCCATAAAATTTTCTCAAAATTAGAAAACAGTATTATAAAAATAAGTTATTATTTTTTGTTGGTCCATTAGAAATTAGGATTTTTAAAAAATCCCAAATTTTCAGAGTTTCTTATAATAGGCACATTTTTCTTGGTTGCCTTCTTGTTTCCCTATTAATTTCAGAACCATAAAAAGCAATTATGCTTGTCAAGAGCCACCTGCTATCCTGTTGCTTGAATGTCATATTGCTGTTTAGATTTAACTTTAAGTGTAATTTTCAAGTTACAAAGGAAATCCAGACTATTTTTTCTTTTCTATCTAGAACTTGCAGATGAATCTTTAGGTCTAAAGAGAATGTTATTTACGGAAAAGATAAGCTCTTATTTTTATCATAGGGAATCTAAAGAAAAGAACTCTGCCAGCCTAACAAAACTGAATTTGCTAAAGTTCACAATAATGTTACTATCATTTTTAGATCCTTCTGGCCAAGAATGCAAAAATATAGCAATTATTTTCTTTGATAATCTTTAAAAACAACTATTCAGGTGGGAATATATATTTCACATTGAAGGTAAATTTTAAGCTGAAGAAATGTGCTTTCATCAGTCATCTTGCCAGCAGCTATCAGCTTTGTATGAATCCTGATAAATTTTACAGGACTACAGAGTGGAAAGACTTTAACTGAAAGCAAGAAGATGAGGGTGTTGCTAGCCATGCCTCAAATAGAGTGACTTATGATGCTCAACAGGAAAAGGACAGACCTTAGGTTATGGTTCAAAAGAAGTAAAGAGCATAATAAAGATCTGAATAATAATCTGAATTTATATTCAGGTGGCTGCCATTATTATATCAGTCATGAGGTCTACAGATTGATTTTTGGGGGATGATTTTCACTCCTTTTGAACCATAACCTGAGGAATGAGTTAATAAAGGAGAAAAGATAAATAAAAATGCAAGCAATTTAATGTTTATTTTCCTTCCCACAGATATTCTTCAAGAACAGTGCCTACCACAAAGTAAAGGGGCAATAAATAGTTCTTGAATGATTACCAAATGTTAAATGATAAATGGTTTATCTGATTTATACTCTCATTTTTATATTAAATGATATTTACTGGTTAAGTGTAAACAGGCATGTGATATTTATGGAACATGTAAATACTACATTGAAAAATAAAGTTCCTAGGGACCCTTCTATCTTCCCAAAAAAAGAATAGAGAGAGAGTCTTAGAATGAAGTATATCAGTTTTGCAATCTGTAAGTCAATTGGTAACTACAATAGGACAGGGCTTCCCTAGTGTCTCAGAAGGTAAAGAATCTGCCTATATGCAAGAGACTCAGGTTTGATCCTTGAGTTGGGAAGATCCCTTGGAGAAGAGAATGGCTACCCACTCCAGTATTCTTGCCTGGAGAATTTCATGGACAGAGGAACCTGGTGGACTACAGTCCATATTAGGAATAGAGGACTTTATTGTTAGCTCTGTGTTTCTCTTTATATAGTTTAAAAGGAATATATTATTTTAGGTATGTACCGATTTTTTAAAAATACAAATAATTTGTTCATTTAAAAAGTCCCTTTAAATCTTTTAGATCTTGTCTTGAAAGTACTGCTATACTGGGTGATTGAATCAATTCTAGTGAGTCACTTTCATTTTATTTTTATCCATATCTTTTGAGAAAGAGACCTCTAATCATCACCATAAAGACTGCTAGTAAAAAGAAAACATGTATTTTATATTGATGAAATAATCATGAAATTTATACAGAATAATATTTTGAGCAACTATAGTTAATCAACGTAATCAGGATCAGTTTGTGTAGTCTGCTTCTAGTAAGAGAAACTAGTAGTAATTGATTTTAAAGACTCTTGAAAGTAATACATAACCAATGATCTTTTCTAATTTATTCTGAAACATCTATCATTTATTAATTTGGGGGTACAGATACCTTTCACTCAGAGTTTCATCAAAAACAGGTTCATTTGTGGACTGTTCAAAGCCTTTTAGGATATTATTTCATTGTTCATAGTGTTCATGTTGCTTCAGTTAATCAAAAATAATGATTATGATAATCATACTAAATTATTTTTAAACTACTACAGCTTAATCACAGATTTATTTTTCTATATTCTCTCTCTTGTACCTTTTAGATTGACCTACAACTTGACCACTTTCTCAAGTTACTAGTCTTATCTCAAGATTAAAAAGGGCAAAAACAACAGCAAGAACAGCAAGAATTATCTGTACTTGGTGAAAACTGAGGCACTCCATCTTTTCCAATATATTAGGCACCTGAATATATGTAATACTCTGAACAAATTTGTACTATGAACAAAAATATGTTGGTGCCAGACTCTTTTCCTCTTATACTTCTGATGCAGTTCTTCTGATGTATTAACATTCCTGTTAAATTTCTTACCATGAGTAACAAAAATTAACTTTTCTTACATCTTGAAAAATTCCTCAAGTAAAAGTTTATGCATTAAAGAATGACTAGCCTATTCATGTAGCTTATGGAAGACTGACATATCTTTTATTTATACTATTTCTGTTTCACTGAGTAATTATTAAACTATTATAAAAGACATATGATCAAACTGTTATAATAAGTGAATCTATTCATATGTATCCAAAGTGGCTAATTTCACTTACAAAAATGGGAAAAAAATCTGAAAATAACAGAGTAACAAAGCTGGGTAGCATTATACTAATTATATCAGTAATCATCATATTGATATTGAAGTTTACTTGCTTAATTGTGTCCAACTCTTTGAGACCCCATGCATGGTAGCCCACCAGGCTCCTCTGTCCATGGGGATTCTCCAGGCAAGAATACTGGAGTGGGTTGCCATGCCTTCCTTCAGGGGATCTTTCCAACCCAGGGATCGAACCCAGGTCTCCCACATTACAGGTGGATTCTTTACCATCTGAGCCACCAGGGAAGCCCAAAGAAAGTCACTCAGTCATGTCCAACTCTTTGTGATCCCAAGGACTATACAGTCCACAGAATTCTCCAGTCCAGAATACTGGAGTGGGTAGCTATTCCCTTCTCCAGGAGATCTTCTCAACCTATGATTATCATGAAAATACAAATTTAATTCCTTTTTTTCAAAACTATTATCAGGTATTTTATTAATGAATAAGCAGAAGTGGTCATCAGTTCAGTTCAGTTCAGTTCAGTTCAGTCACTCAGTCCTGTCTGACTCTTTGCGACCCCATCAATCGCAGCACACCAGGCCTCCCTGTCCATCACCAACACCCAGAGTTCATTCAAACTCATGTCCATCAAGTTGGTGATGCCATTCAGCCATCTCATCCGCTGTCGTCCCCTTCTCCTCCTGCCTCCAATCCCTCCCAGCATCAGGATCTTTTCCAATGAGTCAACTCTTCGCATGAGGTGGCCAAAGTACTGGAGTTTCAGCCTCAGCATCAATCCTTCTAATGAACACCCAGGACTGGTCTAGACAATGTTAAATTTGGGGAAATTGAAGCCTGAGTCATTCTGTTTAGGTCAGTGCTGAGGTTAAGCCTCGTTTGGGGTAGGGATGAACCCCAGCACCCTTTTTCTCTGGTACCTACATTTGAGAATCCTCAGATCAGATTAAAACAGCAGGATTTTCTAGGAAATCATCAAATGTCTTGTGTGTCCATGTGTGCCCAGTTGTGTCTGACTCTGTAACCCCATGGATTGCAGCCCACCAGGCTCATCTGTCCATGGGATTTTCCAGGCAAAAATACTGGAGTGGGTTGCCATGCCCTCCTCCAAGGTATCTTCCCAATCCAGAGATCAAACCTGTGTCTCCTGCATTGGCAGCCATGTATTCTTTACCACTGAATCACCTTAAGTATCACAAAATACTTAAATTGTAGGATACATTTAAATGTTTCTTATACTGTTTGGGGATAATTGCGGTAATTGAATATTTGTTTTAAAATATAATTTTCTATAGAAGCCCACCTGAGTTCTGGACACCCCCTAAAACAGGTAAATTTCACACACATCACAGAACAAGAGGAATTTGTAATGTTTACCGGTTCTGAGGAAAATCTCCTTAAAATTGATCTTTGAAATTTAACATTACAACTAAACAAGAGTTTGGCCAGGTTTGCATTAAACCTGGCCAAACTACATTAATCATGACTGTAAATCATTATTGTCAATCATATTTCTGTTCTATGACAGAGCCAAGAGCACCACCTTCCCTTGAAATGACATCTGATTAAAGACAAAAGAGTTGGCATTCATTTATTTATTTATTCCCATGCTTGGTCTAGAGAAGGAAGTCATCACTAACATTTGACAAGTAATAAATACAATTGTTTTTGTTATAGAAATATAAGGTTATTTTAGTTAAGTTTAGCTTATGAAGAAAAGACCAAATTTTATAAAATCTTCAATAAAATTGTGATATTATATAAAGCATTGTAATATTGTCTTTAGTAGAGAATGTAATTAAGAAGAATACCACTTTGGTTAGATTCTAGACCACCTTTTGACTTGGTATATTTGCCTCATTTCTTGTTTGAAAACAAGTGATTCCTATGCTTGGGCTAGAGAAGGAAGTCATCACTAACATTTGGCAAGTAATAAATAGAAGAGGTTGTGGGTGCCTGCTGTCAAATTAAGAGGGAACATTATAATGTATATAATTTAATCACAGTAGGAAGGAAAGGAAGAAGGATAAGCCTGGGTATCCAAAACAAAAGATGAGGAAAAAAAAAGGAGGGCAAAGAAATGTTAAATACGATATATGGACTGGAAGTTTGGAATAGAATATTGGAAACAAGATCAAAATGCTTTTCTCATTGGACTAAAATTTGACAATTCCCTCAAGTTAGAAATCCTATATTACATAAAAAAAATTGGCCAAAACACATTTCTCTTTGACTACCACAATAGTACACACTCAAGATTTGATGAAGCACTCAGTTATTTCAAAAGATTATACAACTCAAATAACTAACTTCACAGTAAAATATAGCTGCTATCGATGAAAAGCTATCTCCCTGGTGAATCAGTTTTATATATTTGTTTAGAACCTAATCTCATGAATAGAAAGAGTTTGACCTGAAACTTCTTTTATTTGTGAGTTGGCAATCTTTCTTGAGCAACTGTGGAAGCTTATGGCCAATATTTTCATGAAGTCTAGTGGCTAAAGTGATCTCCAAGGCACATGGATGTAGACTAGAGGCATCACATTTAGAGTCTAGTCTTGCTTTCCTTAGAGATGGTGCAGGGAGGAAGTTTGAATCTTAAAGTAGATTTAATTTTTTTGGGGCAGAAAGCTTGCAGATGTGTGTCTGGGCAATTAAGTACATACTGATCCTAATCAATGGCATTGTTATGATGTAAACTGTTTCCCTTGGACTGCAAGGAGATCCAACCAGTCCATTTTAAAGGAGATCAACCCTGGGATTTCTTTGGAAGGAATGATGCTAAAGCTGAAACTCCAGTACTTTGACCACCTCATGCAAAGAGTTGACTCATTGGAAAAGATTCTGATGCTGGGAGGGATTGGGGCAGGAGGAGAAGGGGATGACAGAGGAGGAGATGGCTGGATGGCCTCACTGACTTGATGGACGTGAGTCTGAGTGAACTCTGGGAATTGGTGATGGACAGGGAGGCCTGGCGTGCTGCGATTCATGGGATTGCAAAGAGTCAGACATGAATGAGCGACTGAACTGAACTGAACTGAAACTGTTTCCCCTCAAATTCATATGCTGAAGCCCTAACCACGAATGTGACAGAGCATTAAAAGGATAATTAAGGTAAAATAATGTCAGAAGGGCAGAGGTCTAATCCAATAGGGCTATGTTCTTATAAAAGTAGGATTCATTTCAGTTCAGCTCAGTCGCTCAGTTTTGTCCAACTCTTTGCGACCCCATGAACTGCACCACGCCAGGCCTCCCTGTTCATCATCAACTCCTGGAGTCCACTCAAACCCATGTCCAATGAGTCAGTGATGCCATCCAACCATCTCTTTCTCTGTCATTCCCTTTTCCTCCTGCCCTCAATCTTGCCTAGTATCAGGGTCTTTTCAAATGAGTTAGCTCTTTGCATCAGGTGGCCAAAGTATTGGAGTTTCAGCTTCAACATCAGTCTTTCTAACGAACACTCAGGATGATCTCCTTTAGGATGGAGTGGTTGGATCTCCTCGCAGTCCAAGGGACTCTCAAGAGTCTTCTCCAACAGCACAATTCAAAAACATCAATTCTTCTGATCTCAGCTTTCTTTATAGTCCAACTCTCACATCCAGACATGACCACTGGAAAAACCATAGCCTTGACTAGATGGACCTTTGTTGACAAAGCAATGTCTCTGCTTTTTAATATGCTGTCTGGGTTGGTCATACCTTTCCTTCCAAGGAGAAAGTGTCTTTTAATTTCATGGCTGCAATCACCATCTGCAGTGATTTCGGAACCCAGAAAAATAAAGTCAGCCACTGTTTCCACTGTTTCCCCATCCATTTGCCATGAAGTGATGGGGCCAGATACCATGATCTTCGTTTTCTGAATGTTGAGCTTTAAGCCAACTTTTTCACTCTCCTTTTCACTTTCATCAAGAGAATGCTCTGTCTGAGAAAAGGGGCCTTATTAAAAACATACCAGAAATTAGCTGTCTACAAGCCAGGAAGAGATGTCTCACCAGAAACCAACCCTGATGGAACCTTAATTTTGGCCCAGTAGCCTCTGGAACTGTGGAAAAATTAATTCTGTTGTTTAAGCTACTTAGTCTTTTTTTTTTTTTTTTTTTAGTGGCAACCCACGTAGTCTAATACTGACAGTATTTCAGGAGACATAGAATTAGAAATAACATTTGAAGTTACAGAGGATTATAGAACAATGGCCCATTTGAGGATGAAATTCTGCTCCTTGGGCTTATTAGCACCATATTATAATTAGGAAAACACATACTTGTTTGTTACTCTGCAGTGCTCTTTATGCAAAGATATTGTTTTATTTAATCACATTAATAATTACATGAGATACTCAATCTCAAAGAACAAGGCTAAAAAAGAAAGGCAAAATAACTTGGTTAAGTTTTACTGGCAATAATTCAATGAATCTAATTTTAAATCAAGGTCTCCATAACCTGAGTGCTATACAACTCTAGAATCTTTGCTACTTTGTTAACCAGTCATAATCTACAATCACTTTAACACAGTGTCAGTAGTTCCCAAAACCAAGTGGCTTGAAGAAAAGGCACATCTGGAGAGTTTTCTTTTTAATTACAATTTCCAGATCTGACAATTGCAGATTTTTAATTCAGTAGCTTTGGGATACAGTCCCAAAAGCAATTAGAATATTTCCTAATTCTTTTTCAATTCCCTTATTTACCAAGTGATATCAAAATATCTTTTCTTTTTCACAATTTCTCTTTAGAACTGGGATATCTAATATGGTAGCTACTGGCAACATGTGGTTATTGAGCTATTAAATGTGGCTTGTCTGAACTGAGATATAAAATAAATGTAAGATATACATTGGATTGGATATACTGTAAAGACAGTATAAAATAATGGAAATAATAAATTCTTATTGATTACCTTTTGAAATAATTTTAGATGTATTATATTAACTGAAATACACTACTAATATTAATTTCATTTGCTTACTTTAATTTTTTCCTCTTAGAAACATTGCTTTATGATTAAATATCAGTTCAAAGCTAAGTGTTTCTTTCAGGGAGACATTTATAAGAGAGAAGTACTCTGTGAAAAGATAAGGGAAATCACAGTTAGTTGTGTTTTGCAATGCCTGTTTATGGCATGTAGGCTGTATGTATTCAACAGTAAAAACTAGGTGAAATTTTCTCTAGTGGTGCTCTACTGTATACACTAGTATTTCTTTTTTCATGCTTGGAATTAGTGTTTCTGATGAAAATGGCTTTAGGAAAGATTTGAAAGAAACCATTAGTCCTAAAATCAGAAATTTTTTTAACATTATCTTTTTTTCTAACACTTAGTACGATTTACATAGACATTCAAAGCAAAGCAGATACAAATTTTTCTGATCTGCTATTGCACGATAATTACATTATTTCTGACAGAGGTAAGCATTCATTGGAAAGCACATATTTCTAAAGCACAGAATTTCATATAAATCTCTAAGGTCATAGATTTACTATAACACTGTATACTGACTGCAAAAATCTTAGTTTTATGATATTAAAGTCATATTATATTTTTCTTAGAACTATGATTTAGAGAGTAATAAACCCCATTATTAATAGGACTCATATCCAGTTTCCAGATCTCTTATTTTTAGCTGGAGAATGTATATTATATTTGTATTTTAAGTTCTTCTTTTGCAATGAAACATTCAGATTATGTTCTTTTAATGAATTAATCAAAATAGTGTGCCCATTTTGAAAGATATTCAGCAAAGAAAAAATACTGGTAATAAAGCTTACTCTCTTCCTCCTCTTCTTTTTCCTTATCTTCCCCATGTGCCTGCTCTGCAAACATTTTATCTTTGGTTCCAAATATATGCCTCACCTTCTAAAATAGTTGGGATGTTTCTATACGTAGAAAACAAAATCTCTACTTCAAAGAAAATATCTGTTAGCCATGAGGTAATAACACACTCCAGACTTAGAATTTAAATCAAATTAACAACTACTTATTTAACTCATGAATCCACAGGCTGTGCTTAAGGATGCTATACTAGTTCCTTACTGCTGCTGTAACAGTTTCCCACAAATTTAGTGGCATAAAACACACAGATTGCTATTTTATAGTTTTGGTGGTCAGAAGTCCATTACGGGTCTAACAGGGCTAAAATGAAAGTGCCAGCACACCTGTCTTCCTCCTGGAAGCTCTAGGGGAGCATCTGTTTCCTTCCTTTTCCCGATTCAAGATACCATCTGCGTTCTTGAAATCATGGTCCCTTCTTCTATCTTCAAAGCTGTGTAGTATCCTGGAATCTATCTTTTTCTTTGCCTCCCCCGCCTTCCTGCCTATCTATTCTAAGAGTTCTTGTGATTACATTAGACCTACACAGATAATCCAGAATAATCTCCCCATTTGAAGATTCATAATCTAATCATCTCTGAGCCATCTTTTGTGTTATGTAGGTGTCACTTACCTATCCCCAGGTTCTAGGAATTACAATTCTTCAGTTCAGTTCAGTTCAGTTGCTCAGTCATGTCCAATTGTTTGAGACCCCATAAATTGCAGCACGCTAGGCCTCCCTGTCAGTCACCAGCTCCAGGAGTTCACTCAGATTAACGTCCATTGAGTCAGTGATGCCATCCAACCATCTCATCCTCTGTTGCCCCCTTTTCCTCCTGCCCCCGATCCTACCCAGCATCAGAGTCTTTTCCAATGAGTCAACTCTTTGCATGAGGTGGCCAAAGTACTGGAGTTTCAGCTTTAGCATCATTCCTTCCAAAGAAATCCCAGGGCTGATCTCCTTCAGAATGGACTGGTTGGATCTCCTTGCAGTCCAAGGGACTCTCAAGAGTCTTCTCCAACACCACAGTTCAAAAGCATCAATTCTTCGGCGCTCAGCCTTCTTCACAGTCCAACTCTCACATCCATACATGACTACTGGAAAAACCATAGTCTTGACCAGACGGACCTTAGTCAGCAAAGTAATGTCTCTGCTTTTGAATATGCTATCTAGGTTGCTCATAACTTTTCTTCCAAGGAGTAAGCGTCTTTTAATTTCCTGGCTGCAGTCACCATCTGCAGTGATTTTGGAGCCCCCCAAAATAAAGTCTGACACTGTTTCCATGGTTTCCCCATCTATTTCCCATGAAGTGATGGGACTAAATGCCATGATCTTCATTTTCTGAATGTTGAGCTTTAAGCCAACTTTTCACTCTCCACCTTCACTTTCATCAAGAGGCTTTTTAGTTCCTCTTCACTTGGGGGACCATTATTCTCCATACCTGCTGGGCACAGCTAACCTCCTCAGGGCTCTACACTGGACTGAAGGTCAGACAACTCTGCTTTGGGGGCTTGTTTCTGGCTTTCTTCCAAGTATCTCACTTTATGAGTCTACCAAAAAGCTGCATTCACAAAGGTCAGCTTAGACATGATCACATGGCAATAGCCCAGTCAAACTGCCAATGACCCAGACTCAAGAAGCCATTAACTGGGAACTTTAATGCAATTAGTCTACCACAGTGGGTCCAGATATTGAAGTTTAATGAAAAGAAAATATTATTTACATAATATATCTGACAATATTGAATCTGTATCCATTTTATTTATCTAGCTCAGGTAGTATAATTCCATTAAAACATTAAATGGGACTTAGGTTTAGGCAGGGATATCTGATATATCTCAAGTTACCAAGGAGATTATACGTTCAGATTGTAACTTAAGTATACCTGGGCACTCCCTTCAGTTCAGTGTAGTCTCTCAGTCATGTCCGACTCTTTGTACCCCATGGACTGCAGCATGCCAGGCCTCCCTGTCCATCACCAAATTCTAGAGTTTACCCAAAAAAGTCCATTGAGTCAGTGATGCCATCCAACCATCTCATCTTCTGTCATCCCCTTCTTCTCCTGCCTTCAATCTTTCCCAGCATCAGGGTCTTTTAAAAAGTAAAAGCTTCAGCATCAGTCCTTCCAATGAATATTCAGGACTGATTTCCTTTAGGATGGACTGGTTGGATCTCTTTGCAGTCCAAGGGACTCTTAAGAGTCTTTTCCAACACAGTTCAAAAGCATCAATTCTTCGCTGCTCAGCCTTCCTTTTAGTCAAACTCTCATAACTGTTCTCTCAAGGAGCAAACATCTTTTAATTTCATGGCTGCAGTCACCATCTGCAGTGAATTTGGAGCCCCCCAAAATAAAGTCAGTCAGTGTTTCCATTGTTTCCCCATCTATTTGTCATGAAGCTATGGGACCAGATGCCATGATCTTTGTTTTCTGAATGTTGAGTTTTAAGCCAAATTTTTCACTCTCCTCTTTCATTTTCATCAAGAGACTCTTTAATTGTTCTTCACATTCTGTCATAAGGGTGGTGTCATCTCAGAATCTGAGGTTATTGATATTTCTCCCAGCAATCTTGATTTCAGCTTATACTTCATCTAGCCCAGTGTTCCTCATGATGTACTGTGCATATAAGTTAAATAAGCAGGGTGACAATACACATCCTTGAAGTACCCCTTTCCTGATTTAGAACCAATCTGTTGTTCTATGTCCAGTTCTAACTGTTGCTTCCTCTCCTGCATACAGATTTCTCAGGAGGCAGGCCAGGTGGTCAGTTATTCCCATCTCTTTCCATCGTTCATTGTGATTCACACAGTGGCTCTGGCATAGTCAATAAAGCAGAAATAGATATTTTCTGGAACTCTCTTGCTTTTTTGATGATCCAGTGGATATTGGCAATTTGATCTCCTGTTCCTCTGCCTTTTCTAAATCTAGCTGGAACATCTGGAAATTCACAGTTCATGTGCTATTGAAGCCTGGCTTAAAGAATTTTGAGCATTATATTACTAGCGTGTGAGATGAGTGCCATTGTGCAGTAGTTTGAGCATTCTTTGGAATTGCCTTTCTTTCGGATTGGAATGAAAACTGACCTTTTCCAGTCCTGTGACCTCTGCTGAGTTTTCCAAATTTGCTGGCATAGTGAGTGCAGCACTTTCACAGCATCATCTTTTAGGGTTTGAAATACCTCAACTGGAATTCCATCACCTTCACTAGCTTTGTTCATAGTGATGCTTCCTAAGGCTCACTTGACTTCGCATTCTAGGATGTCTGGCTCTAGGCGAGTGATCACACCATTGTGCTTATCTGGGTCATGAAGATCTTTTTTTCTACAGTTCTTCTGTGTATTCTTGTCACCTCTTCTTAATATCTTCTGCTTCTGTTAGGTCCATACCATTTCTGTCCTTTATTGTGCCCATCTTTGCATGAAATATTCCCTTGGTATCTCTAATTTTCTTGAAGAGATCTCTAGTCCTTCCCATTCTATTTTCCTGTATTTCTTTGCATCCTATTTCAGACTATACTTTAATGATTCAAAACTTTGCATTCCTCTGTTGGCAGTTACTTGAACCTTCAACATTTATTTGAAAAAAGAAAAAAAAAAGTCTCTCTTGAAAGATGACTGGTAGTAGTAGGGTATCTAAGCCTTACCAGTCACAAACTGTGTGCCTTTTACTAAGTTATGTTATTTAAAATGTTAAGTGCTCTACATGTGTGTGGGAAAATCGCTCAGTCATGGCTGACTGTTTGCGACCCCATGGACTCTCACCTGCCAGTCTCCTCTATCCATGGAATTCTCCAGGCAAGAATACTAGAATGGGTAGTTATTGCCTTCTCCAGGGGATCTTCCCAACTCAGGGCTCAAACCTAGGTCTTCTGAATTGCAAGCAGATTCTTTAACGTCTTAGCCACCAGGGAAGACCAAGTGCTCAATAACCGTTCCCAATTATGAAGCATAGTATATGCAGCATGATCATCTAGTGGTCCATTTCTCCTGAGCAGCAGACCACAGGAAATTAAGAAGGAACAAGAGGGTATATGTTAATCAGTTCAGTTCAGTTCATTTCAGTTCAGTTGCTCAGTCATGTCCAACTCTTTGTGACCCCATGAATTGCAGCAGGCCAGGCCTCCCTGTCCATCAGCAACTCCCAGAGTTTACCCAAACTCATGTCCATCGAGTCAGTGATGACTTCCAGCCATCTCATCCTCTGTCTTCACCTTCTCCTCCTGCCCCCAATCCCTCCCAGAATCAGGGTCTTTTCCAAGGAGTCAGCTCTTTGCATGAGGTGGCCAAAGTATTGGAGTTTCAGCTTCAACATCAATCCTTCCAATGAACACCCAGGACTGATCTCCTTTAGGATGGAGTGGTTGGATTTCCTTGCAGTCCAAGGGACTCTCAAGAGTCTTCTCCAACACCAAAGTTCAAAAACATCAATTATTTGGTGCTCAGATTTCTTCACAGTCCAACTCTCATATCTGTACATGACCACTGGAAAAACCATAGCCTTGACTAGATTGACTTTTGTTGGCAAAGTAATGTCTTTGTTTTTAATATGCTATCTAGGTTGGTCATAACTTTCCTTCCAAGGAGTAAGCGTCTTTTAATTTCATGGCTACAATCACGACCTGCAGTGATTTTGGAGCCCAAATAAAGTCTGCCACTGTTTCAACTATTGCCCCATCTATTTCCCATGAAGTTATGGGACCAGATGCCATGATCTTCGTTTTCTGAATGTTGAGCTTTAAGCCAACTTTTTCACTCTCCTCTTTCACTTTCATCAAGACACTTTTTAGTACCTCTTCACTTTCTGCCATAAGGGTGGTGTCATCTGCATATCTGAGGTTATTGATATTTCTCCCGGCAATCTTGATTCCGGCTTGTGCTTCTTCCAGCACAGCATTTCTCATGATGTACTCTGCATATAAGCTAAATAAGCAGGGTAACAATATACAGCCTTGATGTACTCCTTTTCCTATTTGGAACCAGTCTGTTGTTCCATGTCCAGTTCTAGCTGTTGCTTCCTGAGCTGCATACAAGTTTCTCAAGAGGCAGGTCAGGTGGTCTGGTATTCCCATCTCTTTCAGAATTTTCCAGTTTCTTGTGATCCACACAGTCAAAGGCTTTGGCATAGTCAATAAAGCAGAAATAGATGTTTTTCTCAAACTTTCTTGCTTTTTTTGATGATCCTATGATGTTGGCAATTTGATCTCTGGTTCCTCTGCCTTTTCTAAAACCAGCTCAAACATCAGGAAGTTCATGGTTCACGTATTGCTGAAGCCTGGCTTAAAGAACTTTGAGCATTACTTTAGTAGCGTGTGAGATGAGTGCAATTGTGCAGTAGTTTGAGCATTCTTTGGCATTGCCTTTCTTTGGAATTGGAATGAAAACTGACCATTTCCAGTTCTGTGGCCATTGCTGAGTTTTCCAAATTTGCTGGCATATTGAGTGCAACACTTTCACAGCATCATCTTTCAAGATTTGAAATAGCTCAACTGGAATTCCATCACCTCCTCTAGCTTTGTTTGTAGTGATACTTTCTAAGGTCCATTTGACCTCCCTTTCCCTGATGTCTGGCTCTAGGTGAGTGATCACACCATTGTGATTATATGGGTCGTGAAGATCTTTTTTGTACAGTTCTTCTGTGTATTCTTGCCACGTCTTCTTAGTATCTTCTGCTTCTGTTAGGTCCATATCATTTCTGTCCTTTATTGAGCCCATCTTTGCATGAAATATTCTCTTGATATCTCTAATTCTTACAGAGATCTCTAGTCTTTCCCATTCGTTGTTTTCCTCTATTTTTTTGCGCTGATCGCTAAGGAAGGTTTTCTTATCTCTCCTTGCTATTCTTTGGAACTCTCCATTCAGACGCTTATATCTCTCATTTTCTCCTTTGCGTTTTGCTTCTCTTTCACAGCTATTTGTTAGTCCTCCTCAGACAGCCATTTTGCTTTTTTGCATTTCTTTTCCATGGGGATGGTCTTGATCCCTGTCTCCTGTACAATGTCATGGTCCTCCATCCATAGTTCATCAGGCACTCTGTCTAATATAGGTTGACATATACACACCTTGTGCAAAGATTATTTTGACTGTCAATTCTCACTACAATTTTTTCACAGTTAAATAGGAATGTCATGCCATATATAACACATTTTATGATGAACTTTGTGAATTTTCAAAGTTTTTTTTTGATGACTGAGGAACTCTTTGTCATTACAGAGATTTTTACTTAAACCCAATTGCTAGAATTTCAAGGTGAATTCCTTTTGCTTTATTAAGGATACAGGACCAATTGAACAGAAATATTAATTCAATCACTAATTGATATGTGAACTAACCGTTAGAAAACAGCATTTATTTGGTATTGAACATAGTTTTACAAAGATATAGAATCACATATGATTTATCTAACACTTCTTAAAAAACTGATATGTCAAAAGTTTTAATATCTCTGCACTTGAGTGGCTCATGTAAAATATGATTTTTGCTTAATTTACCTCTCAAAGAAAAGGAAGTTACACTGTGTCAGATTTCTTTTCTCAGAAGTCTAATTTTAAAACATTTTAAATTAGATTACACTAAATGCAAAAGGGAGTTTCATTACAATGTAAAGCCTGCCCTCTAGTGGTACCAGTAGTTATAAATTCAGGGAAAACAATTTAATGGAAGATTTTAATACTCAATGGTTTATCATCTATTTTCTTTCAGAAGTAGCATGCTAAAAATATAATTACTATAAACAAAATGCATTAGCTCCCTTGAAATTTACACTAGCAAAATAGCTCTCCTGCAGATGCCATTGATAATTTATTAAAAACAAATGTATTTTAAATGACATGGAATATTTATTAAAAATTAAAGCACAATTTGAGTTTCACTTCTGGTTTCACTTGTAACATTTCCAACTTTACTTGCTCTAGTTTAGTAATTACTGTGATGATTGACAGTGAATAAAAAGTCATTTTTAATGGCACGTGTGACCTGTTGTTGGGTCAAATGGACTAAGAAACTTTTATTAATAAGCTTAGTCTATTTCACTGACTTATTTTGGCCTAAGTCATCAGATTATTTTTTTTAATTGCCTACATCATAATACATAGTAAGAAATGGCAACCCACTCCAGTATTCTTGCCTGGAAAATTCCATGGAGAGAGGATCTTGGTGGCTTATAGTCCACGGGGTTGCCAAGAGTCAGACAACACCGAGCATACGCGTGAGCACACACACTAGAAATCTAATGGATAGACAAAAATCTGGTTGAAAGATACTTGTTTATAAAAATAAAAGAACAAAGGATAAATGCTAACTTCAACATATTGGGCTCCTAACACTGCATTAGCTGTAGTGTGTCAGTGCTAAGTCACTTAGTCATGCGCAGTTGTTTGTGACCCTTTGGACTGTAGCGTGCTAGACTCCTCTGTCCATGGGATTTTTTTTCAGAAAAGAATACTGGAATGTGTTGCCATTTCCTCCTCCAGGGGATCTTCCCCACCAAGGGATCGAACTCTTGTCTAGGTGAATTCTTTACACACTGAGCCATCAGGGATGCCCAATTAACTGCAGAGGTGAGTCTAATTAAATGATAATTCTTGAACAATTTCAGGGGGCCCATGGGGAAGAGTGCTTCCATTTCCTTGTTAATTCCATTATAGAGATTTTGAAAATAAAGTGGTAATTTGAGGCTCCAGAATATATTAAATATATTGATCTGCTACTCAAATTTCTTTCTGTTGTACTTTATGGGCTTAGTTTATGTGAAAGATTGCTTTAGTAAGTATTTTGCAAAATTCGTATGCTCCTTTCTCTTGTTGAAATACATGTAAAATTATTATTATTTTTTTAGGACAGAACAATCATTTTTCTGACCCTGTGCTTAGAAAAGTGCTCTGTTTAAAAAAAGAAAAAGAAAACCATATTCTTCTCAGAGTTACATGATCAACCTGGCAAAAAATAAAGGCTTGGCCTATAAATGGGATTTCTAAAAGATTCTTAGAACAAAACTGAAATAATTGTGTTTAGTGTGCAGGAAATATTATGTGCAATTTTTGTCTGTTTCTTTTATGTTTTCTTCTAATCGAATTTAGAGACAAATAATGGATTTATTTAAAGAGAAAAATTAGGATGTTTCTGGTGGCGCAGTGGAATGGAATCCTCCTGCCAAAGCAAGAGACATGGGTACCTGGTCCCTGAAGATTCCACATGCCACAAAACTAAGCCTGATCACCATAACTACTGAGCCCTCCTGCTATAGGGCCTGTGTGCTGCAACTACTGAAGTCTGTGTACCTAGGACCTGTGCTCTGCAACAAGAGAAGCCGCCACAATGTGAAACCCCTGCACTGCAATGAAAAGTGGCCCCCACGTGCTGCAACTAGAGAGAGCTGGTGCAAAGCAATGAATACCCAGTGCAGCCAAAAACAAAATTTCTTAAAAAGAAGAGAGTAAAATACATGCATTTTTATGGATACATATACATGGAAGCACCACCATGACTGATGTACAGTGTAGATCCATCACTTCCTCCAAATTTTATTGTGCTGATTTGCACTTTCCCCTTCTCTCTGACCCTGCCATGTAACTGCTGATGTGCTATTTGTCATCATAGTTTAGCTTCCATTTTCAAGAATTCTGTGGTTTCTTTTGGTTAAATACCTATCTAGTAGTGAAATAACTAGGTCATATGTTAAACCTCCAAAGACACCGCCAGCAGAGATTTTCAATGGTTCCACATTTTTGCCAACCCATTATATTATCATATCCTTTAATTTTAGAGACACACACGCATAACCTCTGCCATTATCAACATCTTTCACCAAAATAGTATGTATATATATTTTAAACCAAGGGTGAACCTACATTGACACAGCATAATTAGTCAAAGTCTATAATTTATTTTAGGGTTTACTTTTGGTGTCATATGTTCAATGAATTTGGACAAAACTGTGGGGCTGGAGGAGACTCTTGAGAGTCCCTTGGACTGCAAGGAGATCAAACCAATGAATCCTAAAGGAAATCAGCCTTGAATGTTCATTGGAAAGACTAATGCTGAAGCTGAAACTCCAATACTTTGGCCACCTGATACAAAGAACCAACTCATTAGAAAAGATCCTGAAGTTGGGAAAGATTGAAGGCAGGAGAAGGGGATGCCAGAGTATGAGATGGTTGGATGGCATCACTGACTCAATGGACGTGAGTTTGAGCAAATTCCAGGAGATGATGAAGGACAGGGAAGCCTGGCATGCTGCAGTCCATAGGGTCACAAAGAGTAAGACGTGACTGAGTGACTAAGCAATAACAACAGCAAATGATAAGAGTACGTTTAATTTTGTAAAACAAATTGGCAAACTGTATTCCAAAGTGATGACACCTTTTTGCATTCCTACAAGCAATGAATTAGAGTTTCTCTTCCTCCACATTATCTTTGGCAAAAGTGTTGTCTGTTCTCTGGATTTCGGCCATTCTGCTAGGTGTGGCATGGTATCTCATTACTGTCTTAATTTGGATTTCCCTAATGTCATTTTATGGGGAATCATCATATGCCATCTTTCCTTATGCTGTTTGCCCTGACTATATCTTATTTGTTGAGGTGTCTGTTAATGTCTTTAGCCCATTTTTAAATAGTACTATTTGTTTCTTGTTGCTGATCTTAAAGTATTTTGCTTCTTTTCTTTGGTATATTTTTAGATAACTATTTATTAGATGTGTCTTTTGACAAAACTTTCTCCCAGTCTATGGCTTGATATTTCCTGATATTGTGTTTTGCAGTAGAGAGGTTTTAATTTCAATTTTGTCCAATTTTACTAATAATCAATTATTTCTTCCATGGTCAGGTTTTTGATGCTGTGTCTAAGAAAGCATCACCATACCAAAAGTCACCTTGGTTTTTTTTTAATATTATCTACTAGAAGTTTCACAATTTTGCATTTTAACGTATATCTATGATCCATTTTGAATTTTTTTAATATTTAAAAATTTTGAATTCTAAATTTTCAGAATTTACTCAATTGGAGCACATAATGTTATTCTTGGATCTGTCTCTATTTCTCCTCTTCTGGTTTTTCTGTTTCTTTCATACTTATTCAAGCCTTTATTTTCCCTTATTCTTCCTGCTTTCCTCTCCTTTTGTTCATACTCCATCACACTTTACTGTTGTGACCTATTGGCATAAATGTGTTTCACTTGGTATTTAAGAATTTTGGTGACCTATTAAAGTAATCATTTTTAAAATAAAAGCTTAGAATGCTATTTGTGATCATATGAATGGCTGGAGATGAGCCACTTTCATTTATATTGGAACAATACAGAGTGAGTAAAAGTAACTAGAAGAGAAGAAATTCATTAGAGAACATTTGTATAGTACATAGTAAAATAATGGCTATAAAATAGGAGCAATTATAATGAAAATTCTCTTTATTTCTATATATAATTAGTAAATCTGGTACTTTGTGAGTAAAAGAAAATTTGTTCAAGTTCCATTTGACAAATGAGAATTTCCTCTACTTTCCAAAGTATATATAAATAAAATTTGCTTTGTCATTAATTATTAGAGGAGATGAAGCACAAGGTGGAATCAAGATGCCAGGAGAAGTATCAATAACCTCAGATATGCAGATGACACCACCCTTATGACAGAAAGTGAAGAGGAACTAAAAAGCCTCTTGATGAAAGTAAAAGAGGAGAGTGAAAAAGTTGGCTTAAAGCTCAACATTCATAAAACAAAGATCATGGCATCTGGTCCCATCACTTCATGGGAAATACATGGGTAAATAGTGGAAACAGTGTCAGACTTTATTTTATTCGGCTCCAAAATCACTGCAGATGGTGACTCAGCCATGAAATTAAAAGACACTTGCTCCTTGGAAGGAAAGTTATGATTAAGCTAGACAGCATATTAAAAAGCAGAGACATTACTTTGCCAACACATGTCCATCTAGTCAAAGCTATGGTTTTTCCAGTGGTCATCAGTTCAGTTCAGTTCAGTCACTCAGTCATGTCCGACTCTTTGTGACCCCATGAATCACAGCACGCCAGGCCTCCCTGTCCATCACCAGTCCCAGAGTTCACTCAGAGTTGTGTCCATTGAGTCAGTGATGCCATCCAGCCATCTCATTCTTGGTCGTCCCCTTTTCCTCCTGCCCCCAATCCCTCCCAGCATCAAAGTCTTTTCCAATGAGTCAACTCTTCACATGAGGTGGCCAAAGTACTGGAGTTTCAGTTTTAGCATCATTCCTTCCAAAGAAATCCCAGGGCTGATCTCCTTCAGAATGGACTGGTTGGATTTCCTTGCAGTCCAAGGGACTCTCAAGAGTCTTTTCCAACACCACAGTTCAAAAGCATCAATTCTTCAGCGCTCAGCTTTCTTCATAGTCCAACTCTCACATCCATACATGACTACTGGAAAAACCATAGCCTTGACTAGCCGGACCTTAGTCAGCAAAGTAATGTCTCTGCTTTAGAATATGCTATCTAGGTTGCTCATAACTTTTCTTCCAAGGAGTAAGCGTCTTCTAATTTCATGGCTGCAGTCACCATCTGCAGTGATTTTGAAGCCCAATAAAATAAAGTCTGACACTGTTTCCACTGTTTCTCCATCTATTTCCCATGGAGTGATAGGACAGGATGCCATGATCTTCGTTTTCTGAATGTTGAGCTTTAAGCCAACTTTTTCACTCTCCTCTTTTGCTTTCATCAAGAGGCTATTTAGTTCCTCTTCACTTTCTGCCATAAGGGTGGTTTCATCTGCATATCTGAGGTTATTGATATTTCTCCCAGCAATCTGGATTCCAGCTTGTGCTTCCTCCAGTCCAGCGTTTCTCATGATGTACTCTGCATATAAGTTAAATAAGCAGGGTCACAATATGCAGCCTTGATGTACTCCTTTTCCTATTTGGAACCAGTCTGTTATTCCATGTCCAGTTCTAACTGTTGCTTCCTGGCCTGCATACAGATTTCTCAAAAGGCAGGTCAGGTGGTCTGGTATTCCCATCTCTTTCAGAATTTTCCACAGCTTATTGTGATCCACACAGTCAAGGCTTTGGCATAGTCAATAAAGCAGAAATAGATGTTTTTCTGGAACTCTCTTGCTTTTTCCATGATCAAGCGAATGTTGGCAATTTGATCTCTGGTTCCTCTTGTTAAGGAATGCTCAAAATTCTCTAAGCCAGGCTTCAACAATACATGAATCGTGAACTTCCTGATGTTCCAGTGGTCATATATGGATGTGAGAGCTGGACTATAAAGAAAGCTGAGCACTGAAGAATTCATGCTTTTGAACTGTGGTGTTGGAGAAGACTCTTGTGAGTCCCTTGGACAGCAAGGAGATCCAACCAGTCTATCCTAAAGGAAATCAGTCCTGAATATTCATTGGAAGGACTGATGCTGAAGCTTAAACTCCAATATTCTGGCCACATTATACAAAGAGCCAACTCATTAGAAAAGATCCTGAAGTTTGGAAAGATTGAAGGCAGGAGAGGGGGATGCCAGAGGATGAGGGGGTTGGAGGGCATCACTGACTCAATGGACATGAGTCTGAGCAAATTCCAGGAGATGGTGAAGGAGAGCGAAGCCTGGCATTGCTGTCATGTCCGACTCTTTGTGACCCCATGGACTATACAGTCCATGGAATTCTGGAGTGGGTAGCTTTTCTCTTCTCTAAAGATGCCCACTAAATGGAGACTTTTCTGACCAAACTGACTAGAGGTTTTTGGCTGATCCTGCCTCCAGAATATGGTTATCTCTACCTGAGACTGAAACTTCCTGTCAAGGTACTCCCTTCAATGTGTCAGGACAGAGTGAGATCCTCAGTAAGACTACAGGAAAAGATTGCTTGGCTGTTTTGTTGGCATTCTAGTCAATGTTTGTTTCTTTATCAGAATTTGGAATAAGACTTATTAATAAGTTATTTAACTTATCAATAAGTTATTGTAACATGCCAGCCTGTATTGAGATATGGGAGAGAAGATGATAGCTCTTACCTACCTCTAACTACCAGAGGCTACCAATATTTACCCAAAATACCCAACAATTCCTCAACAGCCAAATTGGCTTGGGTCCATTCAACACAATCAGATGAGAAGAAAATCTTGGAGGTGCTATGCAAATCACTAACATTTAGGAAGCACAGACAACTTTTGAGAAAATCTTTTGTAACAATTTCCTTTGGAGATAAACTCTTGAGCATGTATCCTAATTGTCCTTAGATGAGAGAAGAAATCAACCAGCACTTAGAATGGAATATATTTTAAAATCACTGAACAATTTCTGATGATGTTTTCTCTGAACTAGAGCTCAAGTGAGGTTGTGTGTGTTAGTCACTCAATTATGTCCAGCTCTTTGTGACTCCATGGACTGTGGCTCACCCAGTTCCTCTGTCCATGGGAATTCTCCAGGCAAGAATACTGGAGTGGGTTGCCATTCCCTTCTCCAGGGATCTTCCCAACCCAGGGATCAAACCCAGATCTTCCACAGTGCAGGCCGATTCTTTCCCATCTGAGCCACCAGGGAAGCCCTCAAGTTAGATTAGATAGAGCCAAAATTTACCACAGTCTATGATGATGTTTTACCTAGAGGGACAGTGTGTTTGATTGAACTCTCTAAAATCAAATGTGGAAAGGCCATGATGTTAGAAAGAGATATGTCAAAGAAGGTACTGATCCTGATGTATTATTTTTCTCTCATCTCAAATGGGCCTTATGTATAAGTCAGCAATCATGCTTCAGTTTACCATCCACTCTTCCATGTGACCAGTTCATATTATCTCCTCTCTTCAACCATCAACATTCATTCATATCCTACTCACTGACAAAATGGATGCAGTTGGAAGAAAATCTTCACATGATCCTCATCACATATAAAACCTACCTGTATTTGTGCAAATATTCCATCTTTCCTACTGTTTGGAAACTAGAATAGGAAAAAGGAGTCCAAAATGGCAGTGGCTAAAAGACAAACAAGGAAAAAGCCCACAAAAATAGAACAAAGGAAGGTCTGAGGACCAGAGCGAGGATGTCAGGTAAAACAAATAGCCCTCCTTGCCCAATAGCCAATAGCCCAATTTACACAGGGCAGGCTCAAAGGAAGGAGAGTAAACATATAAAAGAGGAGCCAAAATTGAGCTGGGGGCTACTCTTCACGTCTTTTGGGTCAGCCCACCCTCATGCCTCGAGGATGTATTTTCCTTTGCTTGCTAAAAAAACTGAGCTATACCACTGGTCTGCAGTCACTTCAAATTTTTGCTGCAGCGAAACAGAACTGAGGAAATTACACAATCCCTCAACATATATGGTGCCGTGATTCAGATTTAACCTGGCTGAAACAACCTTGGCTTGCCCCCCACAAGGCGGAGGTCAAGCACAGCAGATGCCCAACTCAGCAAAAGCTCCCACGATGGAAGCTGAACGTGAAGAAAGCCCAGCACAGGGGAAGTGACAAGAAGCCCAGTATGCTGTAAACTGGTACAGCACATAACAAAATCAGCAGAAAGCTCACATGGCTCAGTCTCGGATTCCAGAGGACCTCCGGTATAGGTAGGAGGTCCTCACTCCTATGGCTGGAAGGACATATGGCTAACAAAATCTTAATATATTTACAATCTGTCATTTCTTGTTTCCTCAAACCCTCCACGGACAGACAAGTGGCAGTGGGTGCAACTGAGGGACTCTACAGAGGCTACTCTGCAGCATGTCCTGAAGGATCCACTATCCTCTGGGCCAGAGTAGCTGTCACCCAAGTGGGTGGGTGTTCTGTCCTTAATCTTCTTTGTGTCAAGGATCAGGCCAATGAATCTTCGGCACGTTTTCCCCACTGCTTTTCCCTTCCGTCCTTCAGCTCCTCACTTTCAGGACTTGAGCCTGGCCAAAACCCATGATGCCTGGCTTCAGGACCTAATGAAGCTCAGGCTCTGATGTCTCATTGCAAAAATTCAGTGAGAGAAACGGCAATAGGTAAGAGGTAGATTTGTTCAGATTCAGAGAGAAGCACACTCCACAGGGTGTGGGCCATCACAGAGGAGAGTGCATCCCATGGAATGCGGAATGTTAGTTTTGCAAGCTGGGTGATTTCATATGCTAATGAGTGGGAGGATCATATCAACAGTTGGGGAATCACCGACTCCTCTGTCTTTTGATAGTTCCTTGGAACTGTCATGGAGCCTCTGGGTGTGTCATTTAGCTTGTAGATAGAGGATCAAGATTTAGTTGAATTTGACTTGTCATCTTTGACCCATTTGATTTTAATCAGTTTATGTTATTCCCTTGGACTTGATAAAGGACGGAAATGGTATGGACCTAACAGAAGCAGAAGATATTAAGAAGAGGTGGCAAGAATACACGGAAGAACTGCACAAAAAAGATCTTCACGACCCAGATAATCATGATGATGTGATCACTAAATAGAGCCAGACATCTTGGAATGTGAAGTCAAGTGGGCCTTAGAAAGCATCACTACGAACAAAGCTAGTGGAGGTGATGGAATTCCAGTGGAGCTATTTCAAATCCTGAAAGATGATGCTGTGAAAGTGCTGCACTCAATATGCCAGCAAGTTTGGAAAACTCAGCAGTGCCCACAGGACTGGAAAAGGTCCGTTTTCATTCCAATTCCAAAGAAAGGCAATGCCAAAGAATGCTCAAACTACCACACAATTGCACTCATATCACATGCTAGTAAAGTAATGCTCAAAATTCTCCAAGCCAGGCTTCAGCGATACGTGAACCATGAACTCCCTGATGTTCAAGCTGGTTTTAGAAAAGGCAGAGGAGCCAGAGATCAAATTGCCAACATCCACTGGATCATCAAAAAAGCAAGAGAGTTCCAGAAAAACATCAATTTCTGCTTTATTGACTATGCCAAAGGCTTTGACTGTGGGGATCACAATAAACTGTGGAAAATTCTGAAAGAGATAGGAATACCAGACCACCTGACCTGCCTCTTGAGAAATCTGTATGTAGCCCAGGAAGAAACAGTTAGAGCTGGACATGGAACAACAGACTGGTTCCAAATAGGAAAAGGACTTAAGTCAAGGCTGTATATTGTCACCCTGCTTATTTAACTTCCATGCAGAGTACATCATGAGAAACGCTGTACTGGAAGAAGCACAAGCCGGAATCAAGATTGCCGGAAGAAATATCAATAACTTCAGATATGCAGATGATACCACCCTTATGGCAGAAAGTGAAGAGGAGCTAAAAAGCCTCTTGATGAAAGTTAAAGAGGAGAATGAAAAAGTTGGCTTAAAGCTCAACTTTCAGAAAACGAAGATCATGGCATCCGGTCCCATCACTTCATGGGAAATAGATGGGGAAACGTGGAAACAGTGTCAGACTTTATTTTTTGGGCTCCAAAATCATTGCAGATGGTGACTGCAGCAATGAAATTAAAAGATGCTTACTCCTTGGAAGAAAAGTTATGAGCAACCTAGATAGTATATTCAAAAGCAGAGACATTACTTTGCCAACTAAGGTCTGTCTAGTCAAGGTTATGGTTTTTCCTGTGGTCATGTATGGATGTGAGAGTTGGACTGTGAAGAAGGCTGAGCGCCAAATAATTGATGCTTTTGAACTGTGGTGTTGGAGAAGACTCTTGAGAGTCCCTTGACTGCAAGGATATCCAATCAGTCCATTCTGAAGGAGATCAACCCTGGGATTTCTTTGGAAGGAATGATGCTAAAGCTGAAGCTCTAGTACTTTGGCCACCTCATGCAAAAAGTTGACTCATTGGAGAAGACTTTGATGCTGGGAGGGATTGGAGGCAGGAGAAGAAGGGGAAGACCGAGAATGAGATGGCTGGATGGCATCACGGACTTGATGGATGTGAGTCTGAGTGTACTCCAGGAGATGGTGATGAACAGGGAGGCCTAGCGTGCTGCGATTCATGGGGTCGCAAAGAGAAGGTCACGACTGAGTGAGTGAACTGAACGGAATTGATGTCATTCTTTCAGAAGTTGCACCCTGCCCCCTTCCCTCCTGTTTCATGCTCTTTTCCTGAGTCCCTTCTGGGCCCACAATGTTGCCTCTATAATCTTCTGGAGGGACAACCAGAAAATAGCTGGCCCTTGGAAGGGAAATGCTGTATAATATCCAATCTCTCTAGAGATTCAGGCCTTCATTTTGCATATTTCCTACAACATGTGCAACAACAGCATTTCTCAGTGACACACTAGGGTGGATGACAGGCACACAATGCCTGCTAGAAGTCCATCTATTAGTGGCATCCCTTCAAGGGCAATTGGGCCTCCAGGGATAATGTTTGCCACTTTGGGAGTTAGCCCTGAAGGCCATTTGGGCCCAAATCCTTACCATCCTTCTCCTAAAGTTACAAACATAACCCTGGATCAAATCTCCACTCAAATTTTATGGAATATCTGGTTTGTTGCCTCTTAGCAATTTGTTAAGGCACTTACTAATTTCTACCACCAGGACCCTGTCCTCTTATAGTCAGAATTGCTCCACTCCCTTTACTATTAGAATACTCTTACTGTCACTAACAGGACCAGAAAATCCACTCCTCTGTCATTACTTCTGTTATTACCTAAACTGGGTCTATGACAATGAAATATTTACTACTGGAGACACCCTAAACTGCTCTTATGGAGGACTAGGGGAAGAAATCAGTAGCTTACATTCCCTCAGAGCAATAAGAGGATGGGATCTGGTCCCCAGGAGGTTATCATGCTTCAACCTGCTCAGGGATCCACCAGCCCAGGAGTCCCAGGAGGCCAACTTGCCTTGACCTGCCCAGGGGATTCAATGTCCAGGAGGCTGTCACACCTCAACCTGCCTGGGGATCAGCACCTTGAATGCCAGGATGCCCAGCTCTCAGGTTGCAACAGTGCCGGGTAGGATAAGCTTCAGAAAGACTCACCCCTAAGGAAGTCCATCCATGGAAATAGAATTAGTTGTGGGACTGTTCCCAGTCTCAGCAATAACTCAGGAGCCCAATGAGAACCCCATTGCCTTTCTGGAAAGGCTAAAAGAGTCCCTTACCAATTTGGACTTAGACTCTTATGAAGGACAGGTGATTTTAAAGGACAAATTAGTGTCTCAATGTGCATCAGATATCAGGATAAAGTTGCAACAGCTACAGCAGCAAGACCCTGCTGCCTCTTTAGATGAGATGGTCCAGACAGTCACAAATACTTTTAATAACAGAACAGGAGACAGAGGCCAAGGCTCAGGAAAGGGAGAAAAGGAAAGAGATAAGGCATGCCCAGATGCTGGCCTCCCTCCAGAGAAGTCCTATGGCAAACCCCAAGTCCTTGAAGGACAAGGCACCAGGCAAATGCCTAATCTGTAGATAGGTGGGACATTGGGCCAAAGAGTGTCCAAACCATGACAAGTCTCCTAAAATGGCTTGCTACAAATGCCATCAGTTGGGACATTGGGTGGCACTCTGCCCTCAGGACCCAAGAGCCTCAAGGTCAAGGGAGAAGCATCCTCTCATGATGGTTCAATAGGACTGAAGCGGCCCACTCCAGCCAGCCTACCTGTCACAGATAACCATTATGGGGCTGGAGCCAAGGGTGCAACTAGATGTGGCAGGTAAGTCCGAGAATTTCTTGGTTGACACAGGGACTACCTACTCTGTCCTGACCTCCTGCTCCAGAGCCTTCTCTCCCCGAACTTGTGCCATTTTGGGTGCAACAGGAAAAACAATTACAAAAGATTCACCTGAGCACTTCTTCATTGCTGGGATGTGTCGGGGTCCAGCCTCAGCAGAGTCCAGGGATACCCTCAGGATGGACGACGTTGGTGAATGAATGAATGAATGAATGAATGACACGGGGTGACCAAGCTTCAGTGAGCGAGGCCTGTCACTTTACTTTCAGAGAGGGCTTTTATACCCTGAGTTGTACATTGAGCGAAGTGAAAAATGTAGTCAACTCAACATTCTATCAGTATTAACTTTTATCGATACCAGGTTTCTTCTCGCAAGAGTCTTATTTTTTGTACATTATCTTCTGGCCTGGAGGCCTGTTGATATTTTATGACCCATTTTTGATAAAGGTTGGTCAGCCAGAACAATAATTTTCCCTTGAAATGTTTCTTCTTAAATTCCTAGCCTGTGTCACCCTTAAAGTACAGAGTTACATTTTTATGGAGCATTCAGTGGGTTACAGCAAAGAAAGAACTTATTAACTCAAAGTCTAATGTTGCTAATGTTAAGGCTACTGTTTGGTTTTTTCACATCCTGACTATATGCACTCCCAGGAACACAATGGATAAGGGATGTGGGAACTTGGCAGCAAGCATTGGCTCAACATTGTTGCAAGAGTCTGGATAAACCTGCCAAGTAAGCTAGAATGTTAGCCTGCTACCTGCTAAGTCACTTCAGTCGTGTCCGACTCTGTGCGACCCCTTAGACGGCAGCCCACCAAGGCTCCCCGTCCTAGGGATTCTCCAGGCAAGAACACTGGAGTGGGTTGCCATTTCTTTCTCCAATGCATGAAAGTGAAAAGTGAAAGTGAAGTCTCTCAGTCGTGTCCGACCCTTAGCGACCCCCTGGACTGCAGTCTACCAGGCTCCTCCGTCCATGGGATTTTCCAGGCACAGGGGGTTTGAAATACTCCTTTCATGCCCAGGAGATTTATCAACTAAAGCCCTAAGTTGATTTTTTTCCAGAGAAAGGTAGTCTGGGATAGCCCCCTGTTAATGTCAGAACAGTTGGTGAAAGGCATAAAATAGTAAGACAGACAGATTCTGGTTTTAGGGTAGATGC
This sequence comes from Ovis aries, assembly GCF_016772045.2. Classification (NCBI taxonomy): domain Eukaryota; kingdom Metazoa; phylum Chordata; class Mammalia; order Artiodactyla; family Bovidae; genus Ovis; species Ovis aries. Next base: position 41,837,700 of record NC_056061.1, read on the forward strand.
TCGAGCAGGTCCAGGGGGTCCCTCGAGTCCTGATCCGCCTTGCTCGTCAGGTCTCTCCACATGACCTTGTCATGGGTGGAACTGGCCCAGAGAGTCCCTCGAGTCCTGAAGCCTTGTCAGGTCTCCTTGTCATGGGTGGGATCTCCCTTGCTGGCTCCCGGCAGGGATGGACAAATATTTTCCCACAAGTTTTTGGTGACCCCTGAGTGTCCTACTCCCTTATTGGAAAGAGATCTTTCTTGCCTTCGAAATCTTGCATCTATTGCAGTCCTGATAGAAGGTGCTTTAAAACTCTCTCTTGGTGGCAAACTATTTTTACCAGCCACCAAATGAAACAACTTCTGAATGGGAGAGGCCATTTATGGATGTCTGGTTAAAAAATCCTCAGATGTCAAATAGTGCTTATGAAAAATCCAGGTATCACTATATCCCCTTGTGAGGTTCTTAACCCAGCCACCCTCCTGCCTTCCCCCGAGGGCTTTCTCCCTTTTCACTCTTGCCTAGAAACTTTGAACCCCTGAACAAAACCCCAAGAGGGACTGTTAGAATATCCTCTGACCAATCCTGAGGAAATCTGGTACACTGATGAAAGCAGATTTGTCTTGGATGGAAAAAGAGCTGGATATGCAGTAGTCTCCAATTTTGAAAACATTTGCCACCGGGTACTTCCACCCGATTAGCTGAGCCCATAGCCCTGACTTGAGCTTTAGAGCTGGGAAAAGGAAAAAGAGTAGCCATTTACATTGACTCCAATATGCCTTTCTGGTGCTACATGTACACACTACTATTTAGAAAGAAAGAGGCCACTTGACCACTTGAGGGCCCCCAACCAAATATGGTGATCAAATCCTTAGGCTCTTGGAGACAGTTCATCTGTCCAGTAAGGTTTCAGTTTCCCATTGTCAAGGACACCAAAAAGGGAGCATGGAAGTGGCACGAGGGAACCAAGTAGCTGATCAGGCTGCTAAGTGAGCAGCACTACAGAATAATCACCTAATAGGGGTTACTACCTTAGTTCCACAGACTAATTTGCCAGAAACTACTTTATATGATGAAGGTGAGACTCTTAAAGCTAAGAGTGGGGGCTTTCAAGAGGATCATATGGGGTGTTTCCACAAGGTGGGGACTCCTTTATCTGCCTGGGAACCTCAATGGAAGTTGTTTAACTCATTACCTGACACCACTCACTTAGGGGAAAAGGCCCTCCAAAGATGACTATAAAGGTCCTTCAGAGGAACAGGCCTCCAAACAACTATAAGGCAAGTGATCTCTTATTGTCCCATTTGTCAATTAAACAGCCCCCAAGGAGCTTGAAGACCCCAGCTGGCCCAGCCTGTCCAACACTGTGGGACCTACCCAGGAGAGGACTGGCAGATGGACTTCACCCAAATACCAGTTTCTCAAGGGTATAAATACCTATTAGTCATGATAGATACATTCACAGGGTGGATTGAAAGCTTTCCCACTGGGACTGAGAAGGCTAAGGAGGTGGTAAAAAAAAAAAAAAAAAACTGTTCCATGAAATCACTCCAAAATTTGGTCTGCCCAGGTCATTACAAAGTGACAATGGGACATCATTTACTTCTAAGGTCACCCAAGGGGTCTCTAAAGCATTGGGCATTACTTACTATCTCCATTGTGCCTGGAGGCCTCAATCTTCAGAAAAAGTAAAAAGAGCAACCAATTCTTAAAATCAGTGATAAAATAGATAACCCAGGAGACCTCCCTGGGATGGAAGGAGGCTTTACCAATAGCTCTCCTCTGGACCCACATTGCCCTTAAGGAACAAGTTGGTCTTTGTTTATGAGATGCTATATGGGAGACCTTTTGTTTATGTCAATGACCTCTTCCTAGATCCAGAAGCTCAGACCCTCTGGTCTTATACCATAGCCATTGGGCAATTCCAAAAGGATACATGCTTGTGGGGTGTCGACCAGAACCCAAAAGATTCTAAAAAGTCACCACTACATGCTCCAGGGACTCAAGTCCTAATTAAAGTAGGAAAGATGGGTCCCCAAAGGCTCAACTCCAGCCCACAAGGAAGGGCCCCTACCCTGTAATACTTTCCACCTCAACAATAGTCAAGGTACCAGGACACGATTTCTGGATTCACTACTTGGAAGTCAAGCTGTGGAAGAAAACAGAAGAGGACACTCAATACACCTGTGAGTTCCAGGTGTATCTGGGAGAGCTCAGATACCTATTCAGAATTACAAATGAGTGTCATTCTAATAAAAACCATCGAAATTAAGTTTTTTTGGGAAAAAAATTCCTCAGGATAGCTCTAAAGAGCCAGCACAGCTTGGCAGGGGTTGTACTCCAATTAACAGGAGATAGATCTCCTGATCCCTGAACAAGGAGGGACTTGAACCATCTTGAATGAGATGTGTTGTTTCTGGGTGAATACCTGCAGCTAAGTTAAGAAAAGTTTATGGACCTAACAGAAGCAGAAGATATTAAGAAGAGGTGGCAAGAATACACAGAAAACTCTACAAAAAGGATCTTCATGGCGCAGATGATCACGATGGTGTGATCACTCACCTAGAGCCAGACATCCTGGAATGGGAAGTCAAGTGGGCCTTAGGAGGCATCACTATGAACAAAACTAGTGAAGGTGATGGAATTCCAGTTGAGCTATTTCAAATCTTAAAAGGCTATCAAAATGTTTCACTGAATATGCCAGCAAATTTGGAAAACTCAGCAGTGGCCACAGGACTGGAAAAGGTCCATTTTCATTCCAATCCCAAAGAAAGGCAATGCCAAAGAATGCTCAAACTACCACACAATTGAACACATCTCACATGCTAGTAAAGTAATGCTCAAAATACTTCAAGCCAGGCTTCAACAGTATATGGACTGTGAACTTCCAAATATTCAGGCTGGATTTAGAAAAGGAAGAGGAACCATAGATCAAATTGCCAACATCTGTTGGATCATTGAGAAAGCAAGAGAGTTCCAGAAAAACATCTATTTCTGCTCTATTGACTATGCCAAAGCCTTTAACTGTGTGAATCACAACAAACTGTGGAAAATTCTTGAAGAGATGGAAATACCAGACTACCTGACCTGCCTCTTGAGAAATCTGTACGCAGGTCAGGAAGCAACAGTTAAAACTGGACATGGAACAATAGGAATAATAGGAACAACAGACTTGTTTCAAATCAGGAAAGGAGTACGTTAACACTGTATATTGTCACTCTGCTTATTTAACTTATATGCAGAGTATATCATGTGAAATGCCATGCTAGACGAAGCACAAGCTGGAATCAAGATTGTCAGGAGAAATGTCAATAACCTCAAGACATGCTGATGACATCACCCTATGACAGAAAGTGAAAAAGAACTAAAGAGCCTCTTGATGAAAGTGAAAGAGGAGAGTGAAAAGTTGGCTTAACACACAACATTCAGAAAATGAAGATCATGGCATCTGGTCCCATCATTTCATGGCAAATAGATGGGGAAACGATGGAAACAGTGACAGACTTTATTTTTGGGGCTCCAAAATCACCGCAGATGGTGAGTGAAGCTATTAAATAGAAAGACACTTGCTCTTTGACAGAAAAGTTATGACCAAACTAGACAGCAATTAAAAAGCAGAAACATTACTTTGCCAACAAATGTTTGTCTAGTGAAAGTTATGGTTTTTCTTGTAGTCATGTATGAATGTGAGAGTTGGACTATAAAGAAAGCTGAGTGCCAAAGAACTGAAGCTTTTGAACTGTGGTGTTGGAGGTCTTGAGAGTCGCTTGGACAGCAAGGAGATCCAATTGGTCCATCCTAAAGGAAATCAGTCCTGAATATTCATTGGAAGGACTGATGCTGAAGCTGAAACTCCAATACTCTGGCCACCTGATGCGAAGAATTGACTCATTTGAAGAGACCCTGATTCTGGTAAATATCGAAGGTGGGAGGAGAAGGGGACGACAGAGGATGAGATGGTTAGATGGCAACAGCGACTCAACGTACATGAGTTTTGGTAAACTCCAGGAGTTGGTGATGGACAGGGAGGCCTGGTGTGCTGAAGCCCATGGGGTCATGAAAGGTTGGACACGACTGAGTGACTGAACTGAACTGAAGTGAAGTTAAAGAAAGTCTCACAGTCCACAAGAAAAACATTCAGATTCTACAGGATCCCAAAGAACAAGCTGGAGAGTTCTTGGGGTAGCTACAGTCTCTCTTTGGTGAATGTTTCTCCTCATGAGAGGAAATTGTTGTTGGCTGATGCCCTTACTAATCCCTGTTATCACCATATAGATGCTGCTTCTGATTGCTCCATGTATTATCAGCTGTTTAAAGCAGAGACATTACTTTGCCGACTAAGGTCTATCTAGTCAAGGCTATGGTTTTTCCTGCGGTCATGTATGGATGCGAGAGTTGGACTGTGAAGAAGGCTGAGTGCTGAAGAATTGATGCTTTTGAACTATGATGTTGGAGAAGACTCTTGAGAGTCCCTTGGACTGTAAGGAGATCCAACCAGGCCATTCTGAAGATCAGCCCTGGGATTTGTTTGGAAGGAATGATGCTACAGCTGAAACTCCAGTACTTTGGCCACCTCATACGAAGAGTTGACTCATTGGGAAAGACTCTGATGCTGGGAGAGACTGGGGGCAGGAGGAGAAGGGGACAACAGAGGATGAGATGGCTGGATGGTATCACTGACTCGATGGACGTGAGTCTGAGTGAACTCTGGGAGTTGGTGATGGACAGGGAGGCCTGGCGTGCTGCGATTCATGGGGTCGCAAAGAGTGGGACACGACTGAGAGACTGAACTGAACTGAACTGAACTGATGTATATATATATATTCAATTCTATTGGATTCTTCACATCAATCCTTATTTCTCCAATTCTAAAAGCAAGCTGCTCTTGATTCTAGTTCCTAAATCAATGTCAGACTGCAGTCTTCATTTATTTGATCCTTTAGTTATGTTAAATACAATTGTTTACTTTACCTTTCTGGGAGCAAATCTTTCACCTGGCTTGTAGAAAGACAAACTGCTATAGTCAGTAACTTATAATAATAATATATAATGGAAAAGAATAAGAATATATATATATATATATATATACACACACACATATATGTGTATGTGCATGTATAACTAAATAATTTTCCTATACACCAGAAAACATATACCACATAATTGCACTCATGTCACACGCTAGCAAAGCAATGCTCAAAATTCTCTAAGCCAGGTTTTAACAGTACATGAAACGTGGACTTCCAGGTGTTCAAGCTGCTAAAGCCTTTGACTAGGTGGGTCACAACAAAATGGAAAAATTTTAAAGAGATGGGAATACCTGAACACCTGACCTACCTCCTGAGAAATCATATGCAGGTCAGGAAGCAACAGTTAGAATTGGACATGGAACAACAGACTAGTTCCAAATCAGAAAAGGAGTACATCAAGGCTGAATAGTCTCACCCTGCTTATTTAACTTATATGCAGAGTACATCTAGAGAAATGCCAGGCTGGATGAAGCACAAGCTGGAATCAAGATTACCAGCAGAAATATCAATAATCTCATCTAGACAGATGACACCACTCTTATGGCAGAAAGTGAAAAGAAACTAAAGAGTCTCTTGATGAAAGTGAAAGAGGAGAAGGAAAAGCTGGCTTAAAACTCAACTTTAAGAAAACTAAGATCATGGCATCTGGTCCCATCACTTCACGGCAAAGAGACGAGGAAACAGTGGAAACAGTGACAGACTTAATTTTGGGGGGTTCCAAAATCACTGCAGATGGTGACTGCAGCCATGAAGTTAGAAGACTCTTGCTCCTTGGCAGAAAAGTTAAGACCAACCTAGACAGCGTATTAAAAAGCAGAGACATAACTTTGCCAACAAATGTCCATCTAGTGAGAGCTATGGTTTTTCTTGTAGTCATGTATGTATGCGAGGGTTGGACTACAAACAAAGCCGAGAGTCAAAGAATTGATGCTTTTGAACTGTGGTGTTGGGAAAAAAAAAAAAAAAAAAAAAAAAAACTCTTGAGAGTCCTTTGGACAGTAAGGAGAACCAACTAGTCCATCCTAAAGGAAATCAGTCCTGAATATTTATTGAAAGGACTAATGCTGAAGCTGAAACTCCAATACTTTGGCCACCAGATGCAAGGAACTAACTCATTTGAAAAGACCCTGATGCTGGGAAAGATTGAAGGCGAGATGAGAAGGGGATGACAGAGGATGAGATGGTTGGATGGCATCACCAACTCAATGTACATGAGTTTGAGTAAACTCCAGGAATTGGTGATGGTCAGGGAGGCCTGGCATGTTGCTTTCCATGGGGGCACAGAATCAGACACAACTGAGTGATTGAACTGAACTAAACTGATACACCAGAAACTAATACAACATTTTTAATAAATTAAACTTCAATAAATTTTAAAATAAATGAAATATTATCCTTGATTCTTCTTTCTCTCAAATTCTGTATTTAATCCCTCAACAAGTTCTGTTGCCTCCACCTTCAAACTATACCTAGAATGTGACTATAGTATCAATACCATCTCCCTAGAATAAGACGCACATTCCCTAATCACCGCACAGATTTTCTAACTTTTATACTTCCTCATCTGTTAAATGGATATGAGTTTGAGCAAACTCTGGGAGATAGTGAAGGACAGGGAAACCAAGGGTGCTGCAGTCCGTGAGGTTGCAAAGAGTTGGACATGATTCAGTGACTGAACAATAACAATATTCTCAGTACAGAAATTGGCTACAAACCTCCATAGGATTGTATACGATTCTATTTCACTGACTTGCTAATTTGTATTTAACAACTAAAAGCTTCCTAGTGGTCTACATGACCCTCCATGATCTGGTCACCCAGTTCCTCTCTGCTCACATTTCTTACTGCTCTTCTAGTCACTTATTTTGTATGAGTATATAGGTCTCTTTACTTCTTTCTTGATAACACTATGTAGGAAACTGACTAAGCAATTGCTCCTTTTCTGTTGTCTTCATGTGGAAAACTCTTATCCCATTTTTAAAGATATAGCTCTCTTCCTTGACATTTTCAATGTTTGTTTAAATATCACTATCTAAGACTCTCTCTAGCCAATCTTTTAAAATTTGCAAACACTCTAGACTTCCAAAACTACCTATCCCTCTTCCTTTTAAAAAATGTATCACTAGCATTTAATACCTACTCCCATACTGAGTATTTGTTTTCTCATCTTCACCAAATTCAGGAACATGAGTTCCATAAGGAAAGGTTTTCTTTCACCTTCTCTTTCTCTCCCTCCCACCTCCCTTTCCTTCTTTTTCTTCTTCAAATGAACTCATTTAATCTTCATATCTGTCTCCTGGCAGATTCTCATCTTCTCCATTTTCTGGATAAGAAACTGAAGCACAGTAAGGTTAACTCAGTTACTCCAGAACCCAGATTTTATAAGGTATGGAGCTGATATTCAAGCCTCAGAAGACTGCAACCAAAGTCCACGCTCTTAATCTCTACTTAATTTTGTTCACTGATGCCGTGACATGACAAGTGTTCAGATGATTGTTGAGTGGATTATCCTGCATCATCTGGGTGGCATGTCCTGCACTGTCTACAGGGGTAAGTTGTTCTTATATTGTCTTCCTCTGTGATAATGTGCAGTTCCTCACTTGAACTCTACAAGTAGGGGTTTCTCTATTTCAGTGAACTCTACAAAGTAGTGGTCATTAGAAAGAGAAAACCACTGAACTCTAGACATTTCAGAAGTCTTTCACTGAATTCAGAACATCTACATCTATAAGACAATACAGAAGTTATTAACATGTAGCCACTGAGGTCTTGAAATGTAGCGATTTGACTTGAGGTATAGATAAATGTAAACAACACACTGGATTTCAAAACTTAGCATTAAAAAATTAAATTATCTCATTAATGCATCCAATGATAATATTTGGCATTCATTGGGTCGAATAAACATATATGATTAAAATTCAGTTTACCTATTTCTTTTACTTTTTTTACTTAAAAATTATATATGTTGCTCACATTATATTTCATTTGGACAATGACAATCTAGACAATAGCTGGGAGGCAAAAGCTGCCTGTATAGGCAGTGGTGTGATCTATCAATGCTTAGTCTGTCAGCAAAGATGATGACTGAGATTTTACAGAAAGACCAAGATGATTAGTTCATTCTTAATGACATTTTTAAGATAAGAATTCTTCCAGCTAACTTCTATCCTTTACTCAGATGTCCTAAAAAGCATCTCTTTGCTATTTATACTGTTATCTAAGCAAATGAAGTTTAAGGAAACTGTTAATACATCATTGAAACAAATCTCTAGTAATATGGTGCAATTTGGTACTGCTGTTTTATCAAGCATAAAAACTGAATTGTGGTATCTGATTAAATTTCAGTAAAGTTGATACTTAAATTGTTAATGACTCATAGCTCAGTTGGTAAAGAATCTGCCTGCAATGCAGGAGACCCGGGTTTGATTCCTGGGTTGAGAAGATCCCCTGGAGAAGGGAAAGGCTATCCATTCCAGTATTATCCCCTGGAGAATTCCATGGACTTTATAGTCCATGGGGTTGCAAAGAGTTGGATAGGATTGAGCGGAAGGCAATCGCACCCCACTCCAGTACTCCTGCCTGGAAAATCCCACGGATAGAGGAGCCTGGTAGGCTGCAGTCCATGGGGTCGCGAAGAGTCGGACACAACTGAGTGACTTCACTTTCCCTTTTCACTTTCATGCATTGGAGAAGGAAATGGCAACCCACTCCAGTGTTCTTGCCTGGAGAATCTCAGGGACAGAGGAGCCTGGTGGGCTGCCGTCTGTGAGATCTCACAGAGTCGGACACGACTGAAGTGACTTAGCAGCAGCAGCAGAGAGACTTTCACTTTCACTTTCTACAGAGAGGATATAGGGATCTGATATCTGGACTGTAAATAAACTAATTTTGGCCTGTATGTGTTTTCAGTGAAGTATATAGTGATTGCTTCACATAATCTCTTCAGCATCACAGAGGGAATACTAGCATCACAGAGGGAATACTGCCATCACATTTACCAAAGTAGATTGAGAATTTCTGCCAGGCCAAGTTTAGTGTGTTTCTAGAAACATATAGGATCTGGGATAAGAATTAATGTCTAATTGATTTACAAACAAAACAAAACAAACAAAAAAAAAAACAAAAGAAACTTTAGAAACGGAGATTTTTCTTTTCTGAATTGTAAATATATGTCTATTTTCTGGCCATCACCTATGTTATATCGTTTCAAATGAATTGCTTAGTTTTCTTTGTATAATGTGAGCAACACCAGATTTGTTTTCTGTGGCATTTTTAAAACTGTAGACTACATATTATTTCCTCACTGAAAAATCTCAAATGCCATTAGACTATATAATGCGCAGAAGTGTTATACTGAGATTGTGACAATAGAGGACAGTAAAGCACTAGGCTTTGTAATTTTTCAAGAAGAAAGCTTCTCGATAGTGGGAAGAAAAAACCCAGCATTGCGAATGTGTATACCTTATTCAACTATAGTTTGCATCAAAATACTTTATTTTCATACAGAAGAGAAAATTAAAGAGATTTTTTTAGGAATGGAGAGTTGGCACAAAACCTGAAGATCACTTGTGAGCTTTAAGCACATGGTTAACATTTAACATTTTTGTTATTAGTGAAAATTTTTGCTGTTTTATAATAGAGACTTGGGGATATATGCATCTTTAAATTCATTTCCAATTTTTTTGTTATGACATTAAACACTAATAATAAAGAATCTGGTCATCTCCCATCAATCTCTTTTATAGAAACACAATAAAATATGTGTAGTTCATTTGTTGTACATATTTTATGAGCCTGAGTGTAATGAATTAAAAGGAGGAGCATATTCTGAGTTCACGAACAATTATTTTTTCTAGTTCACAGATCTGCCTCTCAAAGTAAAATTTTAATTGCATTTTGTTCATCTTTTTGAAGGGTAAAGAGTGGATTTTAAAAACTATTAGCTTGTTATAGACTTTTTTCAATATAATTCATAATTGCATAATATAGGCTTATTTACTTTTGCCAAGGTAAATGTTGGCAAAAAATATTGAATCCTGGCTAATTAGATTAGCTTTTAAAAATATGAGTCTATTTTCATCTCAAAAGCTTTAGACAGGTCAATGAAACAATCTTCAAAGTATAACAGTTAACAAAAAGATTTTTAGGTAAAAGCATAAAAATCTGTTCAACACATGGCAGAGCTAACTGCATGGGTAGTAAGTTTTTTTTCAATTTGGAATTTTTATATGCTTTCCCAAGTTCAATAGTAATATAGTTTGGAATCACAAATATTAGAGAATTTAAGTTCTCTATCTTTCTGCCAAACCTAATCAAGTAGTTATTTTAGTTAACTTTACTCAGATAGCAACAAACTCCAGTATTCTTGCCTGGAAAATCCCATGGATGGAGGAGCCTGGTTGGCTACTGTCCATGGGGTCGCAAAGAGTCGGACATGACTGAGCAGCTTCACTTCACTTCACTTTACTCAGATAGGTTATTTCATATTGGAATAAGAATTAGGGAATGACTTTACTCACAGATTCATAATAAACCGTATGATACTTTTCAGCGTTTGAAATAACTAGCTGTGATGTTTTCATAACATCACAACTTACTTTTGCTTATATATATGAAGCATTAAGACCTTATTTCATTTAAACTCTTTGCTCTTAAATCATAGCCAACAGAAGAGACTGTGTAGAAGAATGAGTTTACATTTCTGTTAGAATGGAGATAAAGCAAAATTCAGTTGATTTCAGTATGAATGAATTTTTAACCAATTTACTGAATAATACATGATTCAGAGTATTTTATCAAATATCAGTTTGCCTCAGTATAGTAAAATACTGGGCCCTGTGACTGCCTCACTCACATAATATAAATGTTGTTATGGTGTATATTTTTCCTTTGTGCTCATCTTTGTAAATTATTTCATGTTATCTACATTTAGTCCATTTGCTCTTGATCCTCTTACTTTTCATGAAGTCAGAAAATGATAAAACTAGAAATAATACATTTAAATAATCACCCATTCTACTGGCTTTATGTTTAGCTAGAATATTGTATGCTTCTTGTGGCCCTCAATAGTGCAAGCCTCAGGTATGCAAGACAGCATTTAGTACCGTTAAGATATATTTGAATCAGAACCAGGTGAATTTGCATATCATGCAGCCCAATAATTAGCATGAAGTGATTGTTTACAAATTAACATGACTTCATTTCAATCACTTGGAAAATATATATATACATATTTCATGACAGAACTATGATTTAAATAGGGGTTCACTGACACTAGAATACAAGTCACTCAAGATCTCTAGAGCAAAACCTGAGAGACAATTCAAAAAGTCATTTATTTTGAATTGAACTAGTCTTTCAGTAGTAAATCAGGATCTAGAGCTTTTACACAGTAAATTTTGCCTTCATTGCATTTTTTATTTTTGAGGTTTCCTCTGTATGTCTGTATATATATTTTAAATATTATAAAACAGACACATGAAGAGTAGCATATCATGATACAGAAAATGGTAGTATTTTTTTAAAAATGAGTAAGAAGTTTAAATAAGGGATCTTAAATCTTTGTAGGCCAATTTTGCTATTTCTCCATGCTACCTGGAGCTTAAGAATAAGGACATGTGAACAGGGAATGAGCTTATTCACCTGAAAATGCCAGTAAGGTGAATAGTTCAAGAAAACTATAATACAGCATTTTGATGTATTTGGAAACAAGATCAATAAAGAACTTTTTAAGTGTTTCGCTAGAGGCATTAATGAGACTGTTATCATTGAGTAGTTTCTCTTGCTAAGTCCCAAAGTGCTAATAACATAATAATATAGAATGAAAACCTAATAAAACAATAATTTCAGTCAGCATCCCAGAATAGAAACTAACTTTTATTATGTGTGCTGTAGGGTCATTTGTGTAAATGTTCCCAAGAATCAAGCAGTTGCTTGCATTAGTGTTACTAGAATTCCAGGAGCCATCAAAGGAAAGCAAATGCCAATTCATTAAAACAGCTTCCGCCATAGTTCCACTTGACTGACCCCTTCACCTTTCTCAAAGCTTTGCTCAAGCTTCATGCTTTCATTGAGGCCTATCTGACAAATATATACTACTATGTCCCCTACACTTCCAGTCCCATAACCCCTTATATTCTGACACTCATTTTCTTGCTCTACTATCCACCCCACACCCACATCACTCTAAGAGTGAGCGTTTCAGAAAATGACTTCTCTTAACTGTTGAGTCTTTCAGTGTAGTAACTATGGTACTAGAACATATTAATGAGATGACTGTTTTTACAGGCTAGTGAGAGAATTTATTCTTAGGTGCATTGATATGGAGACCAAGACCCTCACGGAGGAGAAAGGGACATTGTTTTTTTTCCCTACATTCTTTCATCTTAGTCATCTAAGGCATTTTTTTTCTTTTCCTTAAGCTCTGAGTTGTTATGGTAGCAATCTGTTTCACCGAAGACTAACTTTGACTAAGCCCAAAGCTAATGATTACACCAGGGCTTCCCTGGTGGACCAGATGATAAAGAATCCATCTGCCATGTGGGAGACCATGATTCGATCACTGGGTGGGGAAGATCCCCTGGAGAAGAAACTGGTAACACACTCCAGTGTTCCTGCCTATAGAATCCCATGGACGAAGGGCCCTGGTGGGCTATAGTCCATGGTGTCACAAAGAATCAGACACGACGGACCGACTAACACACAATGATTACAGAACAAAACAACTCATCTTTCTCAAGGGTATGTTTTTCGTTAAGCTCTGTATTGATGATTATATAACAATAAGGTATCTTGCTCCAGGATATGATTCTTCTTCTTAATAGGAACCTTTGGACTAACATTGCTATCTTAAGATGTAAGTTGTGGGAGTGAATCTGGTAAGACCTTTTTATTTTTAGTAACGAACTAAGAAGAGCAAGTGGGGCACTCTGCCCCCTTCTGACATCTATTTCAGAAGATTTCTCTATTCATTTTTAACTGTAATAAAACTTTTATCACATGAAGCTATGAGTTACTGAAGCCGAATCTCTGGTCCAGAGGCAAATTCTCTCCTTCAGAGATTAGCAGTCCAATGCTGCTCATTGCAAGCTATCATTTCAGTTCAGTGCAATTGCTTAGTCATGTCTGATTCTGTGGGACCCCATGGACTGCAGAACATCGGGCCTCCTTGTCCATCACCAACTCTTGGAGTTTACTCAAACTCATGTACATTGAGTCAGTGATGCCATCCAACCATCACATGCTCTGTCATCCCCTTCTCCTCCTTCCCTCCATCTTTCCCAGCATCAGGGTCTTTTCAAATGAGTCAGCTCTTCACATCAGGTGGCCAGAGTATTGGAGTTTCAGCTTCAGCATTGGTCCTTCCAATGAATATTCAGGACTGATTTCCTTTAGGATGGACTAGTTGGATCTCCTTACTGTTCAAGGGACTCTCAAGAGTCTCCTCCAACACCACAGTTCAAAAGCATCAGTTCTTCAGTGCTCAGCTTTCTTTATAGTCCAACTCTCACATCCATACATGACTACTGGAAAAACCATAGCTTTGACTAGATGGACCTTTGGTGGCAAAGTAATGTCTCTGCTTTTTAATATGCTGTCTAGGTTGGTCATAACTTTTCTTCCAAGGAGTAAGCATCTTTTAATTTCATGGCTGCAGTCACCATCTGCAGTGATATTGAAGCCAAAAAAATAAGGTCTGTCACTGTTTCCATTGTTTCCCCATTTATTTGCCATGAAGTGATGAGACTAGATGCCATCCATGATCTTCATTTTATGAATGTTGCATTTTAAGCCAAATTTTTCCTTCTCTTTCACTTTCATCAAGAGGCGCTTTAGTTCTTCTTTGCTTTCTGCCATAAGGATGGTATCATCTGCATATCTGTGGTTATTGACATTTCCCCCGACAATCTTGATTCCAGCTTGTGCTTCAACCAGCCCAGCATTTCTCATGATGTACGGTACATAAAAGTTAAATAAGCAGGGTGACAATACACAGCCCTGACATACTCCTTCCCTGATTCGGAACCAGTCTGCTGTTCCATGTCCAGTTATTGTTGCTTCCTGATCTGCATACAGATTTCTCAGGAGGCAGGTCAGGTGGTCAGGTATTCCCATCATTTTCAGAATTTTCCACAGTTTGTTGTAATCCACACAGTCAAAGGCTTTGGCATAGTCAATAAAGCAGAAGTAGATGTTTTTCTGGAACTCTCTTGCTTTTCCTATGATTCAGCAGATGTTGGCAATTTGATCTCTGGTTCCTCTGCCTTTTCTAAAACCAGCTTGAACATCTGCAAGTTCACGGTACACATACTGTTGAAGCCTGACTTGGAGAATTTTGAGCATTACTTTGCTAGCATGTGAGATGAATACAATTGTGCAGTACTTTGAGCATTCTTTGGCATTGCCTTTCTTTGGGACTGGAATGAAAACTGACCTTTTCCAGTCCTATAGCTACTTGTCAGCTGTCCAAATTTGCTGACATATTGAGTGTAGCACCTTCACAGCATCTTTTAGGATTTGAAATAGCTCAACTAGAATTCTGTCACCTCCACAGCTTTGTTGGTAGTGATTCTTCCTAAGGCCCACTTGACTTCACATTCCAGGATGTCTGGCTCTAGGTGAGTGATCACAGTATCATGATTATCTGGGTCATGAAGATCTTTTTTTGTATAGTTTTTCTGTTTATTCTTGCCACTCTTCTCAATATCTTCTGCTTCTGTTAGGTCCATACCATTTCTGTCCTTTATTCTGCCCATCTTTGCATGATAATGTCCCTTGGCATCTCTAATTTTCTTCAAGAGATTTCTAGTCTTTCATATATAATATAGTTTTCCTATATTTCTTTGAATTGAACATTGAGGAATGCTTTCTTATCTTTCCTTGCTATTTAAGATGCATGGGTCATGGAGAATTCTGACAAAATGTGGTCAACTGGAGAAGGGAAGGGCAGACCACTTCAGTATTCTTGCCTTGAGAACCCCATGAACAGTATGAAAAGGCCAAAAGATAGGACACTGAAAGATGAACTCCTCAGGACAGTAGGTGCCCAAAATACTATTGGAGATCAGTGGAGAAATAGATCCAGAAAGAAAGAAGAGACAGAGCCAAAGCAAAAACAACACCCAAATGTGGATGTACAGGTGATGGAAGCAAGGTCTAATGCTGTAAATAGCAATATTGCATAGGAACCTGGAATGTTAGGTCCATGAATCAAGGTAAATTGGAAGTGGTCAATCAGGAGATGGCAACAGTCAACATCAACATTTTAGGAATCAGCAAACTAAAATGGACTGGAATTGGTGAATTTAATTCAGATGACAATTATATCTACTACTGTGGGCAAGAATGCCTTAGAAGAAATGGAGTAGCCATCATTGTCAACAAAAGAGTCTGAAATGCAGTATTTGGAATCAAGCTCAAAAATAACAGAGTGTTCTTTGTTTATTTCCAAGACAAACCATTCAGTGTCACAGTAATCCAAGTCTATGCTCTGACCAGTAATGCTGAAGAAGCTGGAGTTGAATGATTCTATGAAGACCTACAAGACCTTCTAGAACTAATACCCAAAACAGATGTCCTTTTCATTATAAGGGACTGGGATGCAAAAGTAGAAAGTCAGGAAACACCTGGAGTAACAGGCAAATTTGGCCTTGGAGTACAGAATGAAGCAGGACAAAGGCTATTAGAGTTAGGCCAAAAGAATGCCCTGGTCATAGCAAACACTCTCTTCCAACAACACAAGAGAAGACTCTATACATGGTCATCATCAGATGGTCAATACCAAAATCAGATTGATTATCTGCTTTCCAGCTGAAGAGGGAGAAGCTCTGTAGAGTCAGCAAAAATAAGACCAGGAGTTGACTGTGTCTCAGATCATGAACTCCTTATTGCCAAATTCAGACTTAAACTGAAGAAAGAAGGGAAAACTACTGGATCACTCAGTTTTGATCTAAATCAAATCCCTTATGACTATACAGTGGAAGTAACAAATAGATTCAAGGGATTAGATTTGATAGACAGAGTGCCTGAAGAACTATGGAGGAAGGTTTGTGACATTGTACAGCAGGCAGTGATCAAGACCATTCCCAAGAAAAAGAAATGCAAAAAGGCAAAATGGTTGTCTGAGGAGGGTTTACAAACAGCTATGAAAAGAAAAGAAGTGAATGGCAAAGGAGAAAAGGAAAGATATACCCATTTGGAGTTATCACTAGGACCAAGACATCTCTAACAAGTTCACCTCATTCAATCTTCTCCTACTGAAACTCTAACATGATCTTCGAACCCCATTAGTGACTTCCATGATTATAACATAGCTAAGAAGCTAGTTTCATTTTTAGAAGCCACATTGAGAAACATTAATTGCAAAATATATACTTATTAAAGAAGTTTCTAAATATAGAAAGAAACTTACTAGTAGAGAAAAAGCAAATTCCCTGTTCTGTGACCCAGAGCCATTTATCATAAACATCTTCTGTGTCCCCTTCCACCAGCTCTTTGGTTCCAGTTATCCTCTGACAGCTGATTTTATATTGTGATTTTTTTTAACATAACATTATAGCACAAATACTTCCTAAACTGTCATGATGGTTTTCAACATTTACATTTTTGATGGCAGCATATTTTTGCATAAAATAAAAGTGCTCTACTTTTCTCCCCCATTTTCTTATTTTGGTTTGTAGTTTGTCTGGAGTGATTCTAGGTCTACAATCACTTTTTGTTCTATTCCTAGGGTTATAACTATTTCTGATAATTTTTGTAATTCCAAGGGTCAAAGGGTCAAGGGAGAAAAAGTATGTTTATTCCTTGCCTTTTGGAGAAATCTATGCTTTAATTTCTTGCCAGAGTCTATAAAAGTGTCATTTATCTTATGCTCCTGCTGTAGATATGTTTTTGAAAAATTTCAATATTTTTGACAGGGATTCACATAAAGAATATTCTACTATGTTCTCTTACTGCAAAGGGATAATAAATCCTTTTTAGATATTCTAAAAATATTTTTATATTATTATTCATAATTGCTTTCTCTTTCTCTGTAGTGCAAATTAACATTGTCTCATGCCATGCTTGTTGAAATATATCCCATAATTGTTACAATCCCCAGTGATCTTTCAAACGCCTTTCTATATAGCTACTGATTTACATGAAATCTTTCATTAACTTGTTATATGACTAAATACAACTCGATTTATTATTTAGGTATTATGTCTCATATTTTAGTATTAAACTATGAATGTGACAGGATTAAATATTTTATAGGATTCAAGATAGCCTACTTAAAGACAGCAAACCTTCCTCAATCTCCTTTTAGTTTTGTAGGATAATTGGCCCTATATTTTTAGTGTCATTACAAATTTACAAAACTAATCATACTTTCCCTCAAGTGCTGGTAACCTGAAACATGCAGGTGAAACTATCTAGAAGATGCTTCCATAGAAATGCTTAACATGGCCCAGTTAAGAAGGATCCATTCCATTTGTATATGACCTGTTTATTCAACAGTGTCATATTAACAGTACAATTACATTGGCTTGGATGATTCATGGACAAATTAAAGCACTGAATAAAGCATTACTGTAGTCATTACACTTCGTTGTAAGTGAACATTTTCACAGCATTATATAAGTGTTATGCAACATAAAGTTAATAGGGAAATGGTATTAACCATGCTTGTGCTTTGTTACTATTTACATATACAGGTTTCCATTGGTGTTTTGAGTGCTAAAATGAGTATAATATATTACGGAAACCATTACTACAGAGTAATAATTTCTCATCCTGTGTTCAAGATTCATACCCAATCCCCCCAGTTCACTAATTTAGAATGAATTTAATTGCTGGAAATTTCCAACTCTAGTCTATCCAGTCATTTTAGAATAAACATTACAGTTCAGTTCAGTAGCTCAGTCGTGTCCAACTCTTTGTGACCCCATGGACTGCAGCATGCCAAGCTTCCCTGTCCATCAACAACTTCCGGAGCTTGCTCAAACTCATGTCCATCGATTCAGTGATGCCATCCAGCCATCACGTCCTCTGTCGTCCCCTTCTCTTGCCTTAAATCTTTTCCAGCATCAGGGTCTTTTCCAAGGAGTCAGTGCTTTGCATCAGGTGGCCAAAGTTATAGAGTTTCAGGTTCAGCATCAGTCCTTTCAATGAATATTCAGGACTGATTTCCTTTATGATGGAGTGGTTGGATCTCCTTTCAGTCCAAGGAACTTGCAAGAGTTTTTTTTTTTTTTTTTTTTACAACACCACAGTTCAGAAGCATCAATTCTTTGGTGCTCAGCTTTATTTATAGTCCAAGTCTCACATCCATGCATGACGACTGGAAAATCATAGCTTTGACTAGATGGACCTTTGTTGGCAAAGTAATGTCTCTGCTTTTTAATGTATTGTCTAGGTTGGTCATAACTTTTCTTCCAAGGAGCAAGTGTCTTTTAATTTCATGGCTTCAGTCACCATCTGCAGTGATTTTGGAGCCCAAGAAAATAAAGTCTGTCACTGTTTCCATTGTTTCCCCATCTATTTGCCATGAAGTGATGGAACTGGATGCCATGATCTTTGTCTTTTGAATGCTGAGTTTTAAGCCAGCTTTTCCTTCTCCTCTTTCACTTTCATCAAGAGGCTCTTTAGCTCTTCTTTGCTTTCTGCCATAAGGGTGATGTCACCTGCATATCCGAGATTATTTATATTTCTCCCAGCAATCTTGATTCCAGCTTGTGCTTCATCCAGCCCAGTGTTTTACATGATGAACTTGGCATATATATCAGAGGCAAAGTTTTGATCAAATTTATTTTATTATCAGAATTGCTCTTAATTAACAGATAATGTATACCTATGGTGTATATATGTCTATATGACAGACATCCTGCTTACTTCCTACTTAGTGTCCACCCTATGACCACTGCAGCTCTGACATTGTTTGGTTATACCTTGAGTGACCTAGATTAAGGAGTCTTGGTAACAATAATGTATTAGGCTGAAAAGAACAGCATGCAATGAAATTTATTAGTTTTAAGATATTACACATTTCCAATTTTCTGAACCCTGGTTAAATATCTATTATCAGTAATAACTTTACTAAAGCTATCTTAAGATGCATTAAAGCTTTAATAAACATATATATATTCAGAAAAATTACATATTTCTTTAGTTATCTAGGTAAGAAATTGCTGAAGATGCTAATATGGAAAGAGCAATGGCCAACCACATAGAGAAGCTCTCATTTTAATTGACTAGTGCTTTTCATTAATTAATAGTATGATTATTTTGTTTTTAGTTTCCTAAAATGAACATAAATTCTAATAGAAAACAGACTGCCTGGTAAGTTAATATTCTTTCAGCATAAGAAAACAAAAATATGCCATACTTTCTTGCTTTTTCAGACCAGAACATGAAGATTCAAGATAGCCAAGTTGAAGACTTGCTTTTTAATTTTTGAAAGCTGTTTTTCCTTACCAATAGCCCACTCCAGTATTTTTGCTTGGAGAATTCCATGGACAGAGGAGCCTGGTGGGCTACATACAGTCCATGGGGTTGCAAACAGCCAGACATGACTGAATGACTAACATGTTCACTTTTCAAACATGTAGAGTTAAATCCAAGAATGGTTGGAGAGAGCATAAGGGTACTAGATAAATGCATTTGTGGTAAGATGTACTTTTTTCAAATACTGAAGTTTAAATTTTATATATGCAATTATAATTGTATTTAGTATATATCTATGTGATACTGTCAAAAATAAAATTTATGGGAGGCAAAATTTCACATTTTTCTTTTTTTGGTTTGATTTAGTTTTTAATCTCACAGAAGCAATCTGTAACTCTTTGAGAGACAGGCCAAGTGGCTGTGAGCTATATCAGATGGTAATTCTCAGAAAACTACTAGACAAAAGTGGCATTCATTTCCTCTCTCCTCCTCAAGAATTTAAAGTGTCAGTTTTTAAATACAAATATATAGCCATGTCTTGCTTTACTGTGTTTCACAGATACTGCATTTTTTTTTAATTGAAGTTTTGTAGCAACTCGGAGATGATCAAGTCTATTGGCATCATTTTTCCAACAGCATTTGCTCACTTCCTGTCTCTGTATCACATTTGGTAATTCCTGCAATATTTCAAAAATATTTCTCATTTTGTTATATTTATTATTACCTTAGACCAAAATCCAATCTCGAGCCACGCCCTAACTCTCTTCAATTCTGTGAAGGTAAGAGAGGTGAAGTGACAGCTGAAGAAAATTCTGAAGCTCACAGAAACTCACTCATGACGTTTAAGGAAAGAAGGTGTCTCCAAAACATCAAAATGCAAGGTAAAGCAGCAAGTGCTGGTGCAGATGCTGCAGCAAGTTATCCAGAGGATCTGGCTAAGATGTTCACGCAGGTATCTAACCCAAGAATATCATGTCTGTCGCTGTTTCCATCATTTCCCCATCTATTTGCCATGAAGTGATGGGATGGGATGCCATGACCTTAGTTTTTTGAGTGTTGAGTTTTAGGCCAGCTTTTTCACTCTCCTCTTTCACTTTCAAGAGGCTCTTTAGTTCCTCTTCTCCTTTTGTCATGAGTAATGTCATCTGCATATCTGAGGTCATTAATATTTCTCCCAGCAATCTTGATTCCAGCTTGTGCTTCATCCAGCCTAGCATTTCCCATGATGTACTCTGCATATAAGTTAAGTAAGCAGGGTGACAATATACAGCCTTGACATACTCCTTTCCCAATTTGGAACCAGTCTGCAGATGCATGTCCCTTTCTAACTATTGCTTCTTGGCCTGCATACAGGTTTCTAGGAGGCAGGTAAGGTGGTCTGGTATTCCCATCTCTTTAAAAATTTTCCACAATTTGTTGTGATCCACACAGTCAAGGACTTTATCATAGTCAATAAAGAGGAAGTAGATGTTTTTCTGTACTGCTTTTGCTTTTCCTATGATCCAACAGATGTTGGCGATTTGAGCTCTGGTTCCTGTGCCTTTTCTAAATTCAGCTTGAACATCTGGCAGTTCATGATTTATATACTGTTGAAGTCTACCTTGGAGAATTTTAAGCATTACTTTGCTAGCGTGTGAGATGAGTACTATTGTGCAGTAGTTTGAACGTCTTTGGAATTCCCCTTCTTTGGGACTGGAATGAAAACTGATCTTTTCCAGTCCTGTAGCCAGTGCTGAGCTTTCCAAATTTGCTGGCATATTGAGTGCAGTGCTTTCACAGCATCATCTTTTAGGATTTGAAAACCTTAACTGGAATTCCATTAGCTACTAGCTTTGTTTGTAGTGATGCTTCCTAAGGCCCAGTATCTTGCGCTCCAGGATTTCTGGCTCTAGGTGAGTGATCACACCATTGTGGTTATCTGGGTCATTAAGATCTTTTTTGTAGAATTCTGAGTATTCTTGCCACTTCTTCTTAATATCTTCTGCTTCTGTTAGGTCCATACTGTTTCTGTCCTTTCTTGTGGCCATTCTTGCATGAAATTTTCCTGTGATACCTCTAATTTTCTTGAAGATATCTCTAGTCTTTCACATTCTATTGTTTTCCTCTATTTCTGTTCACTGTTCACTTAGGAAGACTTTCTTATCTCTCCTTGTTATTCTTTGGAACTCTGCATTCAGATGGATATATCTTTCCTTTTCTCCTTTGCCTTTTACTTCTTTTCTCAGCTCTTTGTAAGGCCTTATCAAACAACCATTTTGCCTTTTTGCATTTGTTTTTCTTTGGGATGGTTGATCACCAACTCCTGTACAATATTACAAACCTCCATCCATAGTTCTTCAGACACTGTGTATGAGATCTAATCCTTATAGGCTATAGTTGCCACAGGTAGTAATTCCTCTGATATATCTGGACAATATTAATGGAAAACTTTCTGGAAAGAATTCACCATTTTAGATGCTAGTAAAAACATTCGTGATTCATGGGAACAGCTCAAAATAAGAATATTAACAGGAGTTTGGAAAAACAATTATTTCAACTCTCTTGGATGACTTTGAAGGGTTCTAGACTTCAATTGAGAAAGTAACTGAAGCTGTGGGAGAGATAGTAAAAGAGCTAGAATTAGAATAGGAACCTGAAGATATTTCTGAATTGCTACAATCTCAAGTTTTACTTGAATATGCATGAAGATTTTCTTCTTATGGGTGAGAAAAAATAAATTGCTTTCTTGAGATGAAACTGCTCCTGATAAAGATGCTGTGATGATTGTTGAAATGACAAGAAATAATTTAGAATATTACATAAACCTAGTTGACAAGGCCATGCCAGGGTTTGAGTGGATGACTCCCTCTCTGAAATACATTTTAGTGTGGGTAAAATGCTATCAAATAGCACTTCAAGCTACAGAGAAGTCTTTCATGAAAGGAAAAGGTGATCACTGTGGCAAACTTCACTGCTGTCTTATTCTAAGAAATTGCCACAGCCACCCCAAGCTTCAGCAACCGCCATGATCAGTCAGCGGCTATCAACACTGAGGCAAGACCTACACCTTCCACAGACAAAAATACCACTACTTACTGAAGGCTCATGTGAGGTTAGCATTTTTTAGCAATAAAATATTTTCAAATTATGGTCTGTACATTTTTTTAGACACTATACTATTGCACACTTAACAGACCACAGTTTAGTGTACACATAACTTTTATGCACATAGGGAAACTTAAAAAATTGTGAGAAACTAAATGAAAAGGTTTATCATAATATTTGCTTTATTGTAGTGGTTGAGAGTTGGACCTGCTATATCTCTGAGGTACACCTATAATGATCATTACATTTTAGATAATATTCTGGACTTATTCTTATTTAGAAGTAAATTGTACTTGAAATATGTTATCCATTCAGATAACTGTATAAACCTGTTATGATGGCTGTTTTCAAAAGGACAATAGTTATCACATGTTGGCATGAATGTAGAATAAAGGGAACACTTATACATGGTTGATGGGAATAAAACAGTATGCTGGTCCTTCAAAAAATTAAAAATTGAATTACACTGTAATACAGCTGTCCAACTCTTGGATATATTTCTCTAAAGATAATGAAATCATTATCTTGAAGAGATATCTGCATATCCATGCTCGCTGCAGCATTATCCACAATAGCTAAAATACTGAAACAACTTAAATGTCCTTAGATTGATGGGTGGATAAAGAAACTGATACACATACATGCTTGTGCACACACACACACACACACACACACACAGAGCAATATTCTTCAATCACAAAAAGAAGGGAACCCTGTCATCTGCAACAACGTGGGTAAGCCCGAAGGGCATTATATTAATTGAAATAAGCTAGACAGAGAAAAAAAATGCTATATGGTACCACTTATATGTAGAATTTGAAAAAAGAAACAAATGATTTTATAGAAACACATAATACAATGGTGGTTGCAAGGGCCTGGGGGAAGAGACCAAATATAACATGCTTTCAGTTAGAAAGCTAATTATTTCTGAAGATCTTATGTTCATATCATGACGATAGTTAACACAGCAGTATTATACAGCCTTGTCTAACTCATTGAAACTAAGCCATGCCGTGTGGGCCAGCCAAGATGGCCCGGTCATGGTGGAGAGGACTGACAGAATGTGGTCCACTGGAGAAGGGAATGGCAAGCCACTTCAGTACTCTCACTGTAAGAACTCCATGAACGAGGCAAACAAGGCAACGAGGTATAAAAAGGCAAAAAGATAGGACACTGAAAGATGAACTCCCCAGGTTGGTATGTGCCCAATATGCGACTGGAGATCAGTGGAGAAATAACTCCAGAAAGAATGAAGGGATGTAGTCAAAGTAAAAACAACATCCAGTTGTGGATGTGACTGATGATAGAAGAAATGTCCAATGCTGTAAAGAGCAATACTGCATAGGAACCTGGAATGTTAAGTCCATGAATCAAGACAAATTGGAAGTGATCAAATAGGAGATGGCAAGAGTGAACATCGACATTCTAGGAATCAGCAAACTAAAATTGACTGGAATGGGTGAATTTAACTCAGATGACCATTATATCTACTACTCTGGGCAGAAATCCCTTAGAAGAAATGGAGTAGCCATCACAGTCAACAAAAGAGTCTGAAATGTAGTACTTGGATTCAGTCTCCTTAACGACAGAATGATCTCTGTTCATTTCCAAGGCAAACCATTCAATATCATGGTAATCCAAGTCTATGCCCCACCTGGTAGCACTGAAGAAGCTGAAGTTGAATGGTTCTATGAAGACCTACAAGACCTTTTAGAACTAACACCCAAAAAAGATGTCCTTTTCATTATAGAGGACTGGAATGCAAAAGTAGGAAGTCAAGAAACAACTGGAGTAACAGGCAAATTTGGCCTTGGTGTATGGAATGAAGCAGGGCAAAGACTAATAGAGTTTTGACAAGAGAATGCATGGGTCATAGGAAATACCCTCTTCCAACAACACAAGAGAAGACTACACATGGACATCACTAGATGGCCAACACTGAAATCAGACTGATTATATTCTTTGGGCCAAAGATGGAGAAGCTCTATACAGTCAGCAAAGACAAGACCGGGAGCTGACTGTGGCTCAGATCATGAACTCCATATTGCCAAATTCAGACTTAAATTGAAGAAAGTGGGGAAAACTACTAGACCATTCATGTATGACCTAAATCAAATCCCTTATGATTATATAGTGGAAGTTAGAAATAGATTTATGGGACTAGATCTGATAGACAGAATGCCTGATGAACTATGGACAGAGATTCATGACACTGTACAGGAGACAGGAAGCAAGACCATTCCCAAAAAAAAGTAATGCAAAAAAGCAAAATGGCTATCTGAGGAGGTCTTACAAAGATCTGTGAAAAGAAGAGAAGTGAAAAGCAAAGGAGAAAATGAAAGATATACCCGTTTGAATGCGGAGTTCTGGAGAATAGCAAGGAGAGATAAGAAAGCGTTTCTCAGTGATCAATTCAAAGAAATAGAGGAAAACAATAGAGGAAAGACTAGAGAGCTCCTCAAGAAAATTAGAGATACCAAGGGAATATTTCATGCAAATTTGGGCACAGTAAAGGACAGAAATGATGTTCAAGCTGGTTTTAGAAAAGGCAGAAGAACCAGAGATCAAATTGCCAACATCCGCTGGATTATGGAAAAAGCAAGAGAGTTCCAGAAAAACATCTACTTCTGCTTTATTGACTATGCCAAAGCCTTTGTGTGGATCACAATCAACTGTGGAAAATTCTGAAAGAGATGGGAATACCAGACCACCTAACCTGCCTCTTGAGAAATCTGCATGCAGGCCAGGAAGCAACAGTTAGAACTGGACATGGAACAACAGACTGGTTTCAAATAGGAAAAGGACTTAAGTCAAGGCTGTATATTGTCACCCTGCTTATTTAACTTATATGCAGAATACATCATGAGAAGCACTGGACTGGAGGAAGCACAAACTGGAATCAAGATTGCTGGGAGAATTATCAATCACCTTAGATATGCAGATGACACCACCCTTATGGCAGAAAGTGAAGAGGAATTAAAAAGCCTCTTGATGAAAGTGAAAGAGGAGAGTGAAAAAGTTGGCTTAAAACTCAACATTCAGAAAACGAAGATCATGGTATCCGGTCCCATCACTCCATGGGAAATAGATGGAGAAACAGTGGAAACAGTGTCAGACTTTATTTTGGGGGGCTCCAAAATCACTGCAGATGGTGACTGCAGCCATGAAATTAAAAGACGCTTACTCCTTGGAAGAAAAGTTATGATTAACCTAGATAGCATATTCAAAAGCAGAGACATTACTTTGCCAGCTAAGCTCCGTCTACTCGAGGCTATGATTTTTCCAATAGTCATGTACGGATGTGAGAGTTGGACTGTGAAGGAGGCAGAGTGCCGAAGAATTGATGCTTTTGAATGGTGGTGTTGGAGAAGACTCTTGAGAGTCCCTTGGACTGCAAGGAGATGCAACCAGTCCATTCTAAAGGAGATCAACCCTGGGATTTCTTTAGAAGAAATGATGGTAAAGCTGAAACTCCAGTACTTTGACCACCTCATGTGAAGAGTTGACTCATTGGAAAAGACTGATACTGGGAGGGATTGCAGGCAGGAGGAGAAGGGGACGACAGAGGATGAGATGGCTGGATGGCATCACTGACTCGATGGATGTGAGTCTGAGTGAACTCTGGGAGTTGATGATGGACAGGGAGGCCTGGCGTGCTGTGATTCATGGGGTCGCAAAGAGTTGGACACTACTGAGCAACTGAACTGAACTGAAAGGACAGAAATGTTATGGACCTAAAAGAAGCAGAAGATATTAACAAATGGTGGCAAGAATACACAGAAGAACTATACAAAAACGATCTTCACAACCCAGATAATCATGATGGTATGATCACTCACTGAGAGCCAGACATCCTGGAATGCAAAGTCAAGTCATCCTTAGGAAGCATCAATACGAACAAAGCTAGTGGAGGTGATGGAATTCCAGTTGAGCTATTTCAAAACCTAAAAGATGATGCTGTGAAAGTGCTGCACTCAATAAGTCAGCAAATTTAGAAAACTCAGCAGTGGCCACAGGACTGGAAAAGTCAGTTTTCATTCCACTACCAAAGAACGGCAATCCCAAAGAATGTCCGAACTACCACACAATTGCACTCATCTCACATGCTAGCTAAGTAATGCTCAAAATTCTCCAAGCCAGGCTTCAGCAATACATGAACCGTGAACTTCCAGATGTTCAAGCTGGATTTAGAAAAGGCAGAGGACCAAGAGATCAAATTGCAAACATCCATTGGATCATCAAAAAGCAAAGGAGTTCCAGAAAAACATCTATTTCTGCTCTATTTACTAGGCCAAAGCATTTGAGTGTGTGGATCACAATAAACTGGAAAATTCTGAAAGAGATGGGAATTCCAGACCACCTGACCTGCCTCTTGAGAAACCTGTATGCCGGTCAGGAAGCAGCAGTTAGAACTGGACATGGAACAGCAGACTGGTTCCAAATAGGAAAAGGAGTACATCAAGGCTGTATATTGTCACCCTGCTTATTTAACTTATATACAGAATACATGATGAGAAATGCTGGGCTGGATGAAGCACAAGCTGGAATCAAGATTGCCAGGAGAAATATCAATAACCTCAGACATGTGGATGAAACCATCCTTTTGGCAGAAAGTGAAGATGAACTAAAGAGCCTCTTGATGAAAGTGAAAGAAGAGAGTGAAAAAGTTGGTTTAAAGCTCAACATTGAGGAAACTAAGACCAATGCATCCAGTCCCATCACTTCATGCAACTAGATGGGGAAACAGTGGCTGACTTTATTTTTGGGGGCTCCAATATCACTGCAGATGGTGAGTTCAGCCATGAAATTAAAAGACACATACTCATTGGAAGGAAAGTTATGACCAACCTAGATAGCATATTAAAAAGCAGAGACATTACTTTGTCAGCAAAGGTCCATCTAGTCAAGGCTATGGTTTTCCAGTAGTCATGTATGGACGTGAGATTCGGACTATAAAGAAAGCTGAGTGCCAAATAACTGATGCTTTTGAACTGTGGTGTTGAGAAGACTCTTGGGAGTTCCTTGGACTGCAAGGAGATCCAACCAGTCCATCCTAAAGGAGATCAGTCCTGGTTGTTCATTGGAAAGACTAATATTGAAGCTGAAACTGCAATACTTTGGCCCCCTGATGCGAAGAGCTGACTCATTTGGAAAGACCCTGAAACTGGGAAAGATTGAGGACAGGAGAAGAAGGGGACAACGGAGGATGAGATGGTTGGATGGCATCACTGACTCAATGCACATGTGTTTGGGTGGACTCCGGGAGTTGGTGATGGACAGGGAGGCCTGGCATTCTGCGGTTCATGGGGTCACAAAGAATTGGATACGACTAGCAACTGAACTGAATTGAACTGAAAAGTATTATATACTTGACATTTACTTAGAGTAGATGTTAAGCATTCTTCCTACAAAAGAAAAAAGAATTAACTTTATGAGGGGTTAATTGCACTAATTATCTTGATCTCAGTAATCATCCCACTAAGTATATACAGATAGGAGTTTGAGCAAACTCTGGGAGTTATTGAAAGACGGGGAGCCCTGATGTGCTGTAATCCATGAGGTCTCAAATTTGGACACAATCTAGCGTCATTGTCTTCTAAAGAATCCCTTTATAGGAATTCCCTGGCAATTCAGTGGTTAGAACTTGGCACTTTCACTGCAGAGGGCCCTGGTTTCATCCCACAAACCGCGGGGTGCCGCCAGGGGGAAAAAAGAGAGAGAGAGAGGTAGACTCTTTCACCTTCAGATTCTGCTCTCTAGTGAGCCAGCGCTAGCCATAAAGGAAGTGGTTTGCAGAGTTGCCTGTGGAGAGGACATCCCTGGCATTCCTCAGATTCTCTTGTCGCCCAATTTTAGAAGCTTGGCTCTACTCGATGTCTTTTCACTCATCAAGGGTTCACCCCATCATATAGCCTAGTGGCTATGAATGGTCGACTGTTGAGTCCCCCAATCCTTAGCAGCTTCCTGGTGTCCCCACCTCTCTGTGCCTCAGTTTCTTCATCTGTAAAATGGGGGTATTAATACCTACATTACCCACTCTGTAGGGTTGTTGTGGGGATTAAGTAAATTAACAACAACACTGTAAGTATATAAAATCATCATATTGTATACTTTGATATGTGAAATTATATTTGTAAGTTATTTCTCAATGAAGTTGGAAAAATAGGTACATAATATATACAATAAATGCATACATATTTATTTACAATATAAGTATTTAGAGGTATATAATCATATAAATGTTGTGCGTATATGCACTTTATTATATGTGCTTCTGTACATATATGATAGATGGGATGTATGTTTATGTGTACTTATACCATACATACAAAATGTACATAAGCACACATAATGTATATAATATATTCTTCAGAAAAAGGATCAAGTTTTTCACAGGAAATTGGATAGGAACTACAGAAGCACAGGTTTCTGCCATGAATCCTTTCAGACGTGTTAGAGGTAGTAGCTATTTTGGGCTCCTTCTTAGGGGTAATCAGGTAGAAGGAATGGTTGAAGTCTGGGGTATCAGAAATGTCCTGAATCGTACTTTGTTTTGGCTCTTTTCTTTTCTCATTCAGAAATTCTTTCCTTGGCACTTTCCGTTAGTGTCTGCTTTGAAACAATGATAGCTACACTCAGGGGAGAAGTTGCTGTAGTGTCTTTTACTGAAGTTGGAACATGTTTGTGTTTACCTTCAGTTAACAAATCCTACTGTATGAACTACTGTACCAGCACCAAAGCAACAGGGTAACTTCATCATCTTGGTTTCACTTTTACGAACTGGGACACAGCACTTGCTTATTAATGAAGATATATATTTAGAAGGCAATTTTCCCTTTTATGTCAATGATTTGATGCTTTGTTTTACATATATTAAAAATATTTATACAGTCCTGATGAGCTTTTAAAAATAGATACAAATACAGGAAAATTCTGTGTCCTCCTAAATTGAGAAGCTATAGAGTTTATGTTACTTAACAAAATTCTGATATAAAATGTATTTTCTATAAAATAATAGCATTTTTTTACTTGACTGTTTTTAACACAAATGAATAAGGCTTATAAAAGTCTTTCAAATTAGCGTAACAAATTCTTCTGACTTCTAGTTTTGAGATGCCAATTGTTTTATTTCTTTACTTCCCATGATTATGAAAATCCTATTGAAATGAACAAGGGAATGCTAAAACATTTAAAAAGATTATTAATGTCCATTGTTTGTAAAGATGTGAATATATGCTGCCTTGAAAAAATGTTAGTGGATATGTAAATGCAAATTATGTCCACTAAAAAGAATTAAAGATATGTTAAAAATTAAAGGATAATCAAATATGGAAATATGTTTTTCCAAGATGTTTACATATAATTACTTACAATAATTTTAAAAATTATATGCAGATGAGAATGCTCAGATTGATCAAATAATCTATACCTTAAATGTGCATTAATTTGCTTTAACAGTACAGCAAATGAAGATGATAATAAACGTCAGCCATTTAAATATTATAAGTGTATGCATTCAGTTAAATAAGAACTTAAATGTACGTGCTGTGTGTGCACGTGTGTTTCTATGTCTGAAGATACATGCCAGAATTAAGTTGTTTTAGCAGTTTGAGGGACAAATTATAGAGTAGGCTTATAAGAAATTTTATACTTTCTAAACCTATTTTCAAATAAACCTATATTACTTTTATTAGAAGCTAAATGTTTCCATTTTAAAATATACATATATAAATCATTTAGTATTAGCTATTATGCATTTACTCATTTAATTTATTCATCTTTATTACAGATTTCCCTTGCCTGTTTGAGGCCTTACTACAGAAGGTCACAGGATCAAGAAGTGAGACAGTGATAAGGATAAATTCGAAGACTAAGGGTTAGGTGAAGTCATTGTGCAAGGGAGATTTGTAGAGATTAGTTGTGGTCATAAAGGGCAAAGATGGAGCTTATTGCTTTCCATAAATAGTTTTTAGAAGTTATTTTATTGATTTATTCTTTAGTCTTCTGTGAATTCTTTAGCCATATCAGAAGTACTTAAATTCAGTGCTGAAATAGACTGAAGGCTTGGGTCATTCACAGGGTTGCAGCAGGGTTCTGACCTACCAAGTAAGAGAGTGCAGAAGGGCAGAGAAGGTTCATTTTCTTGTTAGTTTCCCTGGAGTGCAGCTGCTCTGAAGTCTTTGGTTTCTAGATCTTCAGGATGAATTCCTTAATGGCTCTCTGGGTACCAAACAGCCCTCTCTAGTGTGTATTAAACCAAGTCGCTAATGGCTCTAATAAGGTACTTTTGTAACTACATACCACATGACAACTCAGGGCTACCCTTTCCACTAAATTTTTCTGGCAGGATAATTAAAAGGTCAGCTCACCTTGTCATCTGACATCTTATCATCTGGGATGGTAAAAAATACAACTCTTAACAGGCAGTCTGAATTTGAACATGATTCCATCACTTTCTTGTTCTCAAACCTTGAGCAGATCATCACTTTTTTGAGCCTTATGTGTCTTCTCGATAAAATGCAGATAACAATAGTATTAACTCAATGAAGTATTTTGGAGATTAAAACAAGATAGTATATGTAGAAAACTTAGTACACATTCAATAAATGGTCAATGGCCTATGTTCTCTAAAAGGCAACAAAAATCAAAGTAAATATTTATCTAAACTTAAATTTTCATATATTTTCAATAGTATAGTTTAATATCAAAACAATAATTATATTCTTAAATTTATATAGTCTCTCTATGAAAATTCTCTTATGGCAGCTACTCTATGGGGTAATTTGTCCTAATAAATTTCAATGATCAAGACCATGAAGGTGTGATTTTTAACGAACAATGATAGAACATCCTTAATTGTGTATTTTTTGTTTTCAATTGTAAATGCTATTATTCAGGTTATTTTTATATTGCATAAGAAAGTATAATTATCTTATATGAAGTCATTATATTATTATCAGGAAGTGTTTTAATTGTGTAATTAAACTAAATTTGCTAAAACATCTACAGTATATTAGACAGTCCTGCCATCAGAGAAATACTGCCTGAGAAATACAGTGGATTAATACATTAAGAAACTGACCTGTTGCCACTAAGATGTATTAGAAAAACACATTCAAATGAATCACACAGAAGCTATTATTCCAAAATAAAAACTAAATAGACAATATCATCCTTCCTCGGTCCTAACTGTGCTTCATAGTTTTGGGCACAATTCTGTATTTTTTGTTCTTTATCACACTATGTATTTGTTCTTTTTATTTTTACAATCCTTTTTCGCTCATTCTTTTTCCTTCTCCTCCCTTTGAAAATTGTGTTTTCCTCAATTCTAGCCCCTCGTAACTTTGTTCTTTTATTTCTACTTTCTTTCCTTGCGAGATGATTCTGTCTTTGAGATGCTATGCTTATGTTTCCCTAATTATTATCTCCTCTAACTTTGAATCCCAATTTCTATAACTTTCTTTACCATATATTAGTACTAGCTACCACGTTACCCCAAGTTCATTGTCTGAATCCACATTCTTCACCCACTCCCACAAATTAGTTCCTGTCTTCTGGGAGGGTCTGTAATGCTGCCAATGATATTTTCTAATAAATTCTAGCCCATGCACTAGTAACTCCTTAGCAACCACTGAGGCTTAAGCTGTAAATAATGACACCTCTTACAGGAAGTTGCTCAGACTTTGCTCCTGCTCTTCCACTTGGCCATTTATTGTCTCTTCTCATCTCTTTTTTCCTTTATGTAAGTACTATAATTGGTGGTGGGTTTCAGACTTACTTTAATTTGGTAAATGATATAAATGATATGCTTGATACATAATATCGGCTCAAAAAATGTTCAGTTCAGTTCAGTTCAGTCGCTCAGTCGTGTCCGACTCTTTGCAACCCCATGAATCGCAGCATGCCAGGCCTCCTTGTTCATCACCATCTCCCGGAGTTCACTCAGACTCACGTCCATCGACATATGTTAGATGCTTTGAATTTCGTCGTAGCTCTTCTCTTGTGTACTAATTCTCACTTCACTCTTACTCACCTCTCCCAACTTCTGCATTTGCATATTTTATGTGTTCCCTACATCTAAAACTCAAGTCAGTGTTCAATATTCCCACCAACTTTGCCTTGGTATAATACAAGCTGCATTGTTTGGACTAGCAACAAAGAGATACCTTGACTGTTCCAAGTTCCTAATCTCGAAAATGGGTAGAACATCTTAACTTTGTCTAATAAGTTATTGTTAAATACATATTTACACTTAAATTTATCATCTTTGCATAAAATTCTAAGGAATTTTTTTAAAGATAGAAATTATATCAACAGTATAATTGCTTTTGATGGACATAAAGAATACTGCATACTTTAGGAACAGAGTGTGAAATTGGAATTGCTGTGAGTGCATGTGTAATCTGATAAAGATAACATGGGCAGTCTCACAACTTCTCAAGTGATGAGGCCCCAGTGGTTACTTCAGCTCAGTTCAGTCACTCAGTCATGTCCGATTCTTTGCAATCCCATGGACTGCAGCATGTCAGGCCCCCTGGTCCATCACCAACTCTCAGAGTTTGCTCAAATTCATGTCCATTGAGTAGGTGATGCCATCCAATCATTTCATCCTCTGACATCCTCTTCTCCTCCTGCCTTCAATTTTTCCCAGCATCAGGGTCTTTTCCAGAGAGTCATTTCTTCACAGCAGGTGGCCAAAATACTGGAGTTTCAGCTTCAACATCAAGCCCTCCAATGAATATTCAGGACTGATTTCCTTCAAGATGAACTGGTTGGATCTCCTTGCAGTCTAAGGGACTCTCAAGAGTCTTCTCCAACACCACAGTTCAAAAGCATCAATTCTTCAGTGCTCAGCTTTCTTTATAGTCCAGATCTCACATCCATACATGACTACTGGAAAAACCATAGCTTTGACTAGATGGACATTTGTTGGCAAAGTCTCTGCTTTTTAATATGCAGTCTAGATTGGTCATAACTTTTCTTCCAAGGAGCAAGCGTCTTTTAATTTCATGACTGCAATCACTATCTGCAGTGATTTTTGGAGCCCCAAAAACCAAATTCTGTCACTGTTTCCATTGTTTCCCCATCTATTTGCCATGAAGTGATGGGGCTGGATGCCACGACCTTAGTTTTCTGAATGTTGAGCTGTAAGCCAACATTTTCACTCTCCTCTTTCATTTTCATCAAGAGGCTCTTTAATTCTTCTTCACTTTCTGCCATAAGGGTGGTGTCGTCTGCATATCTGAGGTTATTGATATTTCTCCCAGCAATCTTGATTCCAGCTTGTGTTTCTTCCAGTCCAGAGTGTCTCATGATGTACTCTGCCTATAAGTTAAGTAAGCAGGGTGACAATATACAGCTTGACGTACTCCTTTTCCTATTTGGAACCAGTCTGTTGTTCCACGTCCAGTTCTAACTGTTGCTTCCTGACCGGCATACAGGTTTTTCAAGAGGCAGGTCAGGTGGTCTGGTATTCCCATCTCTTTCAGAATTTTCCACAGTTTATTGTGATCCACACAGTCAAAGGCTTTGACATAGTCAATAAAGCAGAAATAGATGTTTTTCTGGAACTCTATTGCTTTTTTGATAATTCAGTGAATGTTGGCAATTTGACCTCTGGGTCCTCTGCCTTTTCTAAATCCAGCTTGAATATCTGGAAGTTCACAGTTCACGTACTATTGAAGTCTGGCTTGGAGGATTTTGAGCACGACTTTACTAGCATGTGAAATGAGTGCAATTGTGCAATAGTTATAGCATTCTTTGCCATTGCATTTCTTTGGGATTGGAATGAAAATGAACCTTTTCCAGTCCTGTGGCCACTCTGAGCTTTCCAAATTTGCTGGCATATTGAGTGCAACACTTTCACAGCATCATCTTTTAGGATTTGAAATAGCTCAACTGGAATTCCATCACCTCCACTAGCTTTGTTCATAGTGATGCATCCTAAGGCCCACTTGACTTCCTTTGCCAGGATGTCTGACTCTAGGTGAGTGATCACATCATAAAAGTGATTATCTGGGTTGTGAAGATCTTTTTGTATAGTTCTTCTGTGTATTCTTGCCACCTCTTCTTAATATCTTCTGCCTCTGTTAGGTCCAAACCATTTCTGCCCTTTATTATGCCCATCTTTGCATGAAATATTCCCTTGGTATCTCTAATTTTCTTGAAGAGATCTCTAGTCTTTCCCATTCTATTGTTTTCCTCTATTTCTGTGCATTGATCGCTGAGGAAGGTTTTCTTATCTCTCCTTGCTTACTCCTTGGAAGGAAAGTTATGACCAACCTAGATAGCATATTAAAAAGCAGAGATATTACTTTTTCAACAAAGGTCCATCTAGTCAAGGCTATGGTTTTTCCAGTTGTCATGTATCCATGTGAGATTTGGACTATTACAAAGCTGAGTGCCAAAGAACTGATGCTTTTGAACTGTGGTGTTGGAGAAGACTCTTGAGAGTCCCTTGGACCACAAAGAGATCCAACCAGTCCATCCTAAAGGATATCAGTCCTGGGTGTTCATTGGAAGGACTGATGTTGAAGCTGAAACTCCAATACTTTGGCCACCTGATGCAAAAAGCTGCTTCATTTGAAAAGACCCTGATTCTGGGAAAGACTGAGGGCAGGACAAGAAGGGATGACAGAGGATGAGATGGTTGGTTGGTATCACCGACTCAATGGACATTGGTTAGGGTGGACTTCGGGAGTTGGTGATGTACAGGGAGGCATGGCACGTTGCTGTTCATGGGGTCGCAAAGAGTCAGACACGACTGAGTGAATGAAGTGAACTGAACTGAACTTGCTATTCTTTGGAACTCTGCATTCAAATGGGTATATCTTTCCTTTTCTCCTTTGCCTTTCGCTTCTCTTCTATTCACAGCTATTTGTAAGTCTACTTCAGCTTTCTTCTATTGCCAACTGTGCTAATTCTACACTTGATGGGTAGAGTTAAAAAAAATCAATTATATGGGGAACATGGATGGAATACATAGAATTCTGCCCAGGACTTAATCACTGATTTTTAACAAAGTACATTTTAGGTTTGCTACCTTGCTGATCATGTATATGTATTTATATTAAGTTGAAAAGAAATTGATATAAACTAGAAACATATTTGTTTTCACTTGTGGAAATTGTATATGGGATTATTTGTGGAAGTCAATTATACATTTCAGGGCCTAGTATTCACACACTTGTGCAGTCCCCTCCCATTATATTCCATTGAGCTCGTGACCTGCTTTATCTGAGAGAAGGCAGAAGAACTGAAGGTATACTTGTCAAAGACTAAAGCCCTAAGAAGGCCTAGTAGTTTGTCACTCAGTCGTGTCCGACTCTTTGCGACCCAGTGGACTGTAGCCTACCAGGCTCCTCCCTCCATGGGATTCTCCAGGCAAGAGTACTGGAGTGGGTTGCCATTTCCTTCTCCAGGGGATCTTCCCTACCCAGGGATCGAACAATGGCCTCCCGCATTGCAGGCAGATGCTTTAACCTCTGAGCCACCAGGGAAGCCTAGCAGGCTATATTTTGTGCTCTGGGTTACACTGGACAACATGTAAAAAGTCTGACTGCCATGGGGCTCCCTTACAACATACTGGGAGGAAGTCATCTGCTCAACTGGAGAAACCATGAATAACCAAGAATTACCAAAGACCCTGGACAGCAGCCTCAGTTGAGTTCCCAGTTGGCAGCCTGTGCTAACTCTCCAGAAATGTGAGAGAGGCCATCAAAGAAGTGGATTACTCAGCTCCAGGAAAGCTACCCTGCTGATGCCATATGGAACACAGATGAGCTGTCATGCTCAAACTGCAGAACTGAGAGCAAATAAAGGTTGTTGTCTTAGTCACTAAGTTTTGAGGAAACCTGTCACACAGCCATATATTAACAGAAATATATATTTCTATGTATTGAGGTATTTAAATTTATTAAGCTATGACTGCTAGAATTAATGTGATTTCTTTTGAAATATATTTTTAAAGTGTATTTGTGAAGTTTTCAAGTAGTGAGGCAAATTATATTTTGTTACTATACCTTGCTGTGAGATTTACGCCTAATCACAATTCTAGATGTATGGAGCAATTTATAGTTGTATGAATAGGACACTGAAGTAGGAGCTTGCCTATTTAACTATTAGTTTGATATACAGCATAATTAAGTAAATGGGAGCAATAAAATTACCTAGCCATGTAATAATTTATTTTGTGTTCATGCACTGTGTCCAATTTTTTCTATGTTAACCTTTCACCTGCATATTATCACTCACATTATGAACTTGTACCAACAGATGCTCATTTTATTTTATAATTACCTAAGGGATCTGGTTAATTATTTATGCAACTATATTAATAAGATGTAGCTTCAGACTACTATTATCAAAAAAGAACAAAATAGCCACTCAAAAATTTTATATAACAAAGATTTACCCTTCAAAATGAAGATGTTAAAATAGATGAATCAATTATAGCGGTATTTAAAAGTTAATCATAAAGTATATGCACATGAAGAATGAAAAATAAAGGAGTAGGATGGGGCAGATAATAGTTTATAAGGCTTATACAACCTTGAAAGTAATCATTTTGCATAGGATTGTGCAAGAGGTGGCGTTATCAGCCAATGTTAGATAAGGATCAATCTGTTATTTTTGAATGTGAATGTAGTGATGGGTGATGACCAGATTATTTCAATGATCTGCTTCCTTTAGAATTCAAAGAACAGAAGTTATTAAGGTTTGTTGAAGAATATGTGAACCAAAAATATTATTTTTCTGAACTCTAGTATATCCTTTTTCATTCATGTCTGTTCATTAATAGTTAAGTAAAATGCAAGTAGCTGGGACAAAATTAAAATAAAATAAGACCGCCTTATTTTAATCTTTGTATAGATACATATACATATATGTTTTTACACCCTGTATTCTAGAATGATTGACTTTTTCTTCATTCAAATAGGCCAATAGGTTAGCACTTAGTAGGCAGCATCTTCTTCTCTTGAAAATGATCTATTTCTTTGTGCAAAATAAATAACTGATTTAGTAATCCAGAAATTCTGTTTCAATATTTAGATGAGTACACACCTATGTAAACAGATATATTTGTATAAACCACCTAACTTTTCCTTTAATTTGTTTTATTTTTACTTAAAGAACATTTCTGAAACATAAACAAGGCAGAGCTAGCTGGGGTAATAGTGATAATCATGTAAATCAGATTTGTACATCCTCACTGTATTAATGTTCTTTCATTTTCCCCAAAGTTAAAAAGTATTTGCTTTATTATATATTTTGTCTCTTCCAATAATTCTTTAACCTATAGTCTTTAGTAATTTATTGGAAGAAACTAGAACTAATAATAATTTTGATTCATACTATAATAACTTTCTAGTGATTGTAATTAAGAAACTACCCTGATTCTTACTTGACATAGCTCTATAGAGATTTTGTTGATTGTGGCAAAAATAACCTTTTTTTTCAATTTCCTTAATTTCTTGTGGCTTCTATTTAGAGAATAAGACTCTTAAAAACTGCCACTAAGGTTCTATTATGGTTCTGCTGGGGGTTTAACTTATTAGATTTGGACCTAACCTTATCAAACGAGCTTCTAACTAATGCTTATACTCTGAAGACCACTTTTACACTAATTGGCTTTCCCTGTTTAATTGTTTTACAAAATTGATAATTTAGTAGAAATATAATAAGCCTTTAATATTTTAGATAATTTGGCCCCTTTGTGGTCTTTAGAGGGTTCTCACTTAATAGAAAATTGGAATGCACATTGTGAAATTTAGGTCTTGCTTTCAGCATCTGATTTGTAAAGGCTACAGTACAGTATAGAGAAGGTTTTATAATACTATGATACTGTCACAGATGTTGAATAGTTATAAAGAATATTATACATTTTATTTTAAATTTTGAACTGTATAAAGTGCTTATACAAAAGTATTTGTAGGGAATTTTAAGCAATAATGTAATTTTCAGGTGGAATTTTTATAAATTCCCTTTTTTTCAATATGGCAAAAATCAATCTTTCTGTTTTACCTCGGTATGTTTTACTGTCATTTTTGTCCAATTTTACTTAGTGTAACTATAAGAGAAATTGTTTTCTGATTTTCAGAATAATACATGCTACTGGGCCAGATTAAAAGAAATACTTGAAGATTTTTGAGTTACCTTTAAATATTTGTTGATACTATTCATTTCTGAGCCTAAGATGAACAGTTGCCCTAAAGGCTCTAATGCTTGTTGAAGAAGTTGTAATATCTGCTAGAAAAGTACTCACTGCTTGTTTTACGATGGTTTTTGTGTCCTTACCCACATTAGAACATGAGCTCTAGAAGGACAACGCCCATACTAGTTTAGCAGGAAATGCCCAGGGACTCTTAGAATGGGAAACTGAAAACAGATAAAGTCAACAATACGAAGTATGGTAAATATGCCCTGATTACATTTCTCTTGAGAGTATAAAAGAAAGAGAACTTTTTATTAGGATAGAAAATAAAAACACAGAACGATCATCATACCATTCTTATGAAAGTTGTGTTTTGCTCATGAAATAAATACTGTTTGCTAAATTGGTAACAGAATGAAAGAACTTAGGATGTTCATTCTTTTCTGTTTTCTTTTGTCTGGGAAAATATTTCAGGGGTAGGAGAGGGGAGGTTGCTAGATTGACTTTTCTTATATATGCACATGAAGCTAAATCTTAATAACAAATTAAATAGCTCTTACAACGATACTTTTATTTTAAGCATCTATTAACAGTAAAACATACTGAAACTTTCTAAAACTATAGCCATACTTCAAAAAAACCAAATCAGTGATTAAATGCAATGAAAGTTTTAAAAAGGAAATTGTTGTGCTATGTCTTCTTAAGGTCAATTTTTGTTCCTTATACAGCTGTACTGTAACTTAGACACGTTTTCTTCATTTAGACCTATCTACATGTGCTATTCTGAGCAACAAACTTAGTCTCCAAATACTTTAAAATAGCCCACGTTTCATAGAATTGCTACCTAGAGTTGTAAGGAACACACCCATAGATATGATTTAGATGTAGTTTAGAATACTGTACAGCATGATCCACAGGGTACATTCCCCCAGATACACCATCTAATCTCAGTACCCAGCAAATGCCATCAATAAAGTAGGAAGTGAAGTTAATTACAGGCTCCCATTCAGCATCCCTCTGCCACCAGTGGCCCATTATAATGAATCATTCTTCAAATTGAGAAGAGATTGACAGAAATTTTATAAACTTTTCACTCCCCATGTCTTCCCAGTGTAATAAGTGCTTGCTATACACTGGGAAAGTGATTAAATATCAATTTCATGGAAACCTGGGAATAATGTTTAAAAGACTAATGAGACACTATTTTTACTGCGTAGATACTATGACTCCCCCATAGTCAGAAGAATGCCTGTCATTTTAATTAGTTGTCATTTGGCCAGGGTTTTTTTTTTTCTTTTTCCTCTTTCTCTCTTAAAGGTCCCTAATTAGGTTATTTAAGAACTTTAAACTTAGTTCCTCAGTGGGAGGAATGTTCTTATAAGGTCAATATGATTACTTTGTTATAATTCTTTTGATTGTTTACCTCAAAAGTAAGCACAATTTTATTTGAAAAATATCATTTGCAATCAGTCCATTTCCAGCTGACCTATTGCCAACATGAAAAGTTGTTTTCTTAAAATTAGATTTTTAAAAATACCTGAAAATGGCTTCTAGTACCAAAATTATGATTATACATTTATATTTGATATGCATTAAAATGGTTATTCCAGTTACTCTACTTGAGCAAAAGGAGCACAATACATCTTCTAGAGTAGAACCAGTTTCTATAAAAGTAAAAGCATATATTCTTTCTCCAACATTAAAATGAACTTGCAATAGAG
Source organism: Ovis aries (assembly GCF_016772045.2). NCBI lineage: Eukaryota > Metazoa > Chordata > Mammalia > Artiodactyla > Bovidae > Ovis > Ovis aries. The sequence continues at coordinate 41,878,094 of NC_056061.1, forward strand.
GAAGAGTTTTAATATCAGGAGAATTTGAAGAACTATTTTTTTCCCAAGTAGGGTTATACTGTGATCATCCTGGAGAGAGTCAGGGATCAAAAAGTAATCTTTTCATATAAAATATTTCAATAAGTCTTTTTCATTCACCCTGATGCTCAAGGAGCTAGAAAAAGTACTACTTACAACTGCTTTCCAAACAATTCCCAAATGTATACGGTATAATAAGTACACGATTATTTAACTTCAGAGGTAGAAGAAACCTTCTCTGATTGCCTCACAGTGTTAGAACAGCATTTCCCTAATCCTTTTAGCTTTTCAGTGGAGTTTGGAACAAAGAAGGGATTGACATTTGGGCCTCCCAGGTAGCTCAGTGGTAAAGAATCCACTGCCAAGCAGAAGATGTGGGTTCCATCCCTGGATTGGAAAGAACCCCTGAAGAAGAAAATGGAAACCCACTCCAGTATTCTTGCCTGGGAAATCCCATGAACAGAGGAGCCTGGTGAGCTACAGTCCATGGGGTTGTGAAGAGTTCAATACGACTTAGTGACTAAACCACCACCACCACCAGGAATTAACATTTATCTTTACGAAATTTCTTTTTATTAGGTATGAACCATCAACTGAACTTGTAAAAAATATATATATTTTTTGCATTCAGTGATGCTCTCTGAATATCATCTGTGCCCTCCAGCTTTGTGCCAACCTGAACATATATAAGCATGCCAACGGTGTCACAGACAAGTCTTGGATAAAATTTTTGAAAAGGATAGTGATAAGATTTCTCTTCAAAATGACACTGAGACATTCATATGGCAGGATTTTCATTCAATTATTAATCTACTTAAGAGTATTTTTAGGACATCCCTGGTGGGCCAGTGGTTAAGACTGTGCTGCCAATGTAGGGTCACGGATTTGATTCCAGTTGGGGAAATAAGATTCTACATGCCCAGAGATGTGGTCAAATAATTTAAATAAATAATTGAATATGAGGAGGAAAGCTTTCAAAAAAAATAACTATAAAAAGGGAGTAGTTTCTTCTAGCTCCCATACTCTACTTTCTTCACATTTATTCTAAAAGGCTTTGAAAAATATTTAGCCAAAAAATCTAGATATGCTTGTGAACGGCTTCTTATAATAACCCCATTAAAAGACAAATAAGACTGGACATTAGTGATTCCTTATGAAACTTTTTCTGTTTAATCAGGACTTTTGTTTTTGTTTCCAGCATTCTGGCTTCTTTCCCATTCTTCATGTATACTCAACATAGACATAAGGCAACAGAATTATCTGTATTTCTCTGTATCCTTATATGAATCATTCAGGAAAAGGGACATTAGTTCATTCAGAGGAGTTAATTCTCTTGCAGTTAACTTAGAACTAAAAAGTTCCCAAATGTTACTTCTTTTTGAAGTTAAATTTTGAAGTTAGTTTTATCCAAGACTTGTTTGTGCTCAGAAAATAAGCGAATCAAGTTTTCCTTTTTATACAATATAAAACTAAATACTCTTTGAAAGTAATATAATAAAGAACCCCCCCAAATTGTAAAGCTACATTTAAAATATGCAGAATTCCACTTATTTCTATATATTTAAATTTTTTAGGTTTTTGGAGTTTTAATATTTCAAGTAAAGCTATAAATAATTGATATATTAAGAATATATTAAAAATAATTGATATAATAAGAATGATAGGAAAAGACCAGGTTGATTTGAAAAATTAAATTATGTATATCCTAGACACAGTAAATAGACTGGATTATATATTAGGGATCTTGACAATTGTGCTCTGTCTTACAGAACATCCAATCCTGTTACTATTCTTACACCCTAATGAAGATATTACACTAGATGTGATAATCTATTTTGGATTTTTCCCTCTTGGTTGCTGTTAATTACTGAAATATTATTCTCTGAATTGGACCATTTGGGGAAATGTACGCAAACCACACACATTTTTACCAACTCACATGATTTGGTGCAGCTGTTATTCTGTTTTAAATTTATTTCATGAGCATCATCAGTTTAAATAAGATGTTTCATAGCATAATATATATATATATATATTACTATATCTTTGTTTGTTTTCATATCATTTATGTGCTTTAATAATCTAAGCTATTCTGAATGTTGACACATAAGACTAGATTTCACCAACCAAATCTCTTCTTCCCTTGAGCAACTGGATATTACAATTACATAAAAGCTAGACAAATGTTTCACACATCTAAGATGGTCAAAACTATTGAAAGACCTTCTGTTTTCTCAGTCTGAGAAGCTAAAATATAGCATATTTTTCACAAACTTATTTCCCAGTTGTGCTTTATATTGATTCCCTAATCATGTGAGCATCATTTTAAACAAAAATCTTGAAAACTCATTTCCAGCCCTTAGTTTTAGTGAAATATCATGCTCTTTGTCTGAATTAAACTCAAAATGAATGTATGAAACACATTTTCAAAGATAATGTGGCAAATCAAACAATAATGACCTAAGTATGATTATGGTACTTGGAAAAATTGATCTTGTTATCTCTCCTGTACCTATAATTTTAAACAACTTTTCTTTACAAAAGGAAACCATGTTATAAACTTTTCATAATATCAGGATTTTACAGATATTCCTTACATATAGACTCAATTAATTGAATAAAATTTGCTTAATCAGGTACTGCCTAAGGGAAGAATTGCATTCCTATTGTTTTGAATCTGCATTACTGATAATTTAGAGAGTTTAATAAAGGGGCTATGTCTCAGTAGTTAAAAACTTTCTTTTATTTGCAAATAATGTACATTGACTTGATTGCTTTTCATGTTCATTATAGTGCTTATTTGGAGATTTCTCGATAGAATATATGAATTTTTAATGTATATTTATAGACAAAAGGTCATTGGTTAGGAAAAAGTCAGAAAGAAATTTGGTAAATGACCAGATATAAACTAATGGATGAAGAGGAATATTTAAATGGAAGATCAATTTCACAAAGCAATCAATTCCATATGCCCTATAAGGTTACACTAATTATATTCATTACTTCATAATTTCAATGGTATAGAAAAACAATTCAGACAAAATGACCAAGAAAATTAAAACACTTAAAAGGGTAGAAATGTTTTTGCATATGTGAAAGTTATTCATCTTGTGTATATCCTCATCATTGGTGGTTCATTCCTTTCAGGGATGAAGTCACATGCTTTTCATTAAGCAATAGGTGAATTATATTTTTGTGAAAAATTTTAACACATGATAAAAGAGTTGGACACGACTGAGCAACTGAACTGAACTGAATTATATTTTTGTGAAAAATTTTAACACGTGATAAAAGAGAAGAGTAGGGAAACAAGGTGGTAGATATTTGGATGGTGGCTGAATGTTGAATCCTTGCCTGCTCAGTGCTCCAAAATGACATCTCCTTTTGTCTGTGCACTATTGGAAAACACAACCAAGATGTTCTAATTGCCTTAGCATTCTTAGGCTTACAAACAAGTGCACAATATATTAGGAACAGATGTTCAGCCTAGCAGGAAGTCTCACTAAAGACCTGAAATCCTGATCCTTTCCAGAAAATGTATAGCATCTGGCATGTTTGAAATAGAACTACTATCATTTATTCATCTATGGAATGATACTCCTGTGTGTTTAGATACTATGACTCACTTTTCTAGGGATGACTTAACTCAATTTTTCTCATGAGAAATAACTTAGGAAAACTGTCAGGAAAAATACATGAAATAAGAAAACAGCATCATGTGCTAAGACCATGGTTGGCAACAGTATTCACCCATTTTGATTTTGAGTTGACCACCCGAAATCAAATAATATGGCTTTATCAGGATGCTATACTTTAGTTTCCACTTGTTCAACATATAGGCCATGTAACAAACTGATTTTCAAAGAATTGTTCTTTTCCTGAGAAGTTTATCTCTCCTAGATTCTCCTTCTTTATAGCCCACTAAAACTGCTTTTTCTTTTTAAAATGTCACTAAGTTACACACCCATAGAACTGTGTGTTTTATAATTCTGTTTTCTTTCTAAACCAACCTCAAATATTTAAACATTTTCAAGACTCTGCTGCAACAGTCTGCTACTACTTATACCTTTTTACCCCTTTGGCCTATGATTCAGTTGTATAGGATAGGTCAATTATTTTATGCAACATATCAGCTAATATTAGGTAATTATTAAAGAAATAATAAGATTTTATATTTTTAGAAGTAGCATCACTAGGATTTGCAAAAGTAAAATAGGAATTTTTTTTAAAAAGCACCCCCAATGTCTATGATAGCCACTTAAAATATTTTAGACATACAAATTATTCTTTTTGCAGATGTCCAGTGTATTCAATTTGGGGAGAAAATGAATTAGGAGAGCAAGGTACACAGACAGAGAGATGGAAATAAAGAATTACAGTGTCACAGTC